>NC_044289.2:2965760-5593260 GCF_004027225.2 Strigops habroptila
TTGCCGTTCCTGGAAGAGCCCATGTCCTGCAAGTGGGCATGAAGACATGGCTGTAGCTGTTACCTCCTGCTCTGGAACTGCATGCATGTTGAACTGGGTCCAGGCAGTTTGCATCCCATCTTGCCGCTCCTTAGTTTCCTTAATCATCTCCCCAGGGACACACAGTGTCTCCGAGGCTTGTGCAGAGAAGGTTGAAGGTATCTTGTCTCTTGGGTTCCTCCGTGCAGTATAACCTGGCTCCTGGAAAGACATGTGAGGTGTTTGCTTCTGCACTCCCTTGTCCCTTGGGCATTGAAACAAGTCCCCCTGCGCTGCAGATCCCCAGCATCACTTCCAAGACAGGTGACTTCTAGTGTAAAACCACCATGAATGAAATCTTTGCAGCTGCAGAGAGGGGGTGAGCACAGATGCAGTGGTGGGTAATCCTGGGGGATGGAGGAGGTGAGCAGCCCAGGGATGCTGGGAGGCCGTGGCTCCACGGAGGGCTGGGCACCTTTTGTTTATGGGACAAGAGGCCGAGCCTGGCAGCCTGTTGGACAGACGTCATTTATCTCATCCTCAGTGTTGTCTGCCTCATCTCTGTTTTACAAGGCCAGGTGGGACGGGGCTTGGAGCAACCTGCTCTAGTGGAAGGTGTCCCTGCCCGTGGCAGGGGGCTGGAACTGGATGAGCTTTAAGGTCCCTTCCAGCCCAAACCAGTTCATGATTCCATGATTCACGCTTGATTTATCATTGCTATGGAGCTTCATGCTCACAACGCCACCCCTCAACTGGGGATGTTTCTATGGGGTTCCTCCCCGCCCCTGGCTCTGCTCTCACCTTATCCAAATGGATTCTTTGCTTTGTTTTGGGGCATCACCTCCAGGAAACATGTGGATGCAAAGGGTGAGGCTCAGCAGCTGTCACAGACACCCAAAGCCACATGGGGACCCCTGTGCCCCCCATGCACTGCCTCCAGACACCGTGAGGCTGTTCTGCTGCTGCAGCCTGGCCACGGAGGGGCTCAGCTTTGCCATGCTGAGGTCCCTTCCAGTTTGCTGGCATTTTCTGCTCCCGATCCTAATCCAGTTACTATGGCTTACGGCACGGTTTGCCTCCTAGGGGCAAGCTTGGGATGGGCTGCGTGGCTGCTGGGCTGCTGCCATTTGAAGGGTTTATTGGCATTATGGAGTGCAGGCAAATTCCTGCAGCTTTCCCAGCCTTCCAGTGCCGACCCTGCTGCAAACCCCCCCAGCCCCATTCCTGGGGGGAAGCACCCTGTGGAGGAACAGCTCCAGGCTGTGCCAATGGGCTTTGCCCAGGCAGCAGCTCACACTGGACACAGCCTCATCCTAATATAATGGTTGCTACAACCCAAGGGATAAACAAGCAGGAGCTCTTAGCGCTGCAAGCCCAGGCTTCCTTCCAGCAAGGTTTGGTTGGGTTTTTTCCAAGGTCCCTGCTCCCTGCCCTGCTCAGCTGCTGCCTGGGGAAGCCGCATGGCAAATGGGAGCAGATGCGGTCAGCACTGGAGCAGGATGCAGACAGCCCTGTGTGCCTCTGCAATTAGATTCAAGCCACGATTCGCATGACTTTGGTGGTGAAAGGTTGTTTTCCACCACCCTGCTGCAGAGCACCTGAGATGCATAATTCATTTTACATAGAATCCCAGACTGGTTTGGGTTGGGAGGGACCTTAAAGCTCATCCGGTTCCAACCCCCTGCCACAGGCAGGGACACCTTCCACTAGAGCAGGTTGCTCAACCTTGCCCATGAAAGCTCCTAAGGAATAGATGCCATGAACAATCTCCCCTGGCTGGTTTGTGTTACAAGGCAGTGTCCCCAGGGCTGTGGCACTGCGGTGTGGGGTGGGCAGTGCTGGTGATGGGTCTCCATCGGGTGCATCGCAGTGTCACTGGGCTGTCTGGTGCTGTTCATCCTTGGGGGGGTTCACCCCTGAGCTGTCCAGGGGTGGACATGCTTTTAGTGATGCCCCTTCACAGGACAGTCTCCGGCTGTCCCTGGAGCAGCCTCAGCCCTGGCACACCCCGCTGCGCATCTCGGTGCCTCGGGGCTGTTTCTGCCCTGCTCTCGTTCTCCAGACCCCCCAGCATGAAGCAGAGCGGGAGGGGGGGCAGCAGGGCGCTGGTGGCCGCGGTGCCGCTGGGCTCCGGCAGCCTGGACCAGCAGATAATCCGGGATTGTCTCATTGACGTTCCTTGTTTATCATGTAGTGTTTAAAGCCAACAGTGAGCGACTGTGCCTTGTCCCTGCAGCTGCTGCTCCCCCTCCCGGGCTCTGCTTCGCCTTTAGGGGGAATTCCTGCAGCTGGGGCTTTGTCCAGCGGGATGAGCGGGCAGCGAGCGTGCCAGCGCCTGGCAGAGCCGGCACAGCGCTGCTCCCCCCGCCTGCAGGTCACTGTCATGGGTCAGGAGCAGCGGGGTCCTGTCCCCTCTGCCTGAAGGGAATCGGGGCTGTGCATCCCCGCTGCCGGTGCTGGATCCTCATCTTGTGGCCTTGTCATGGAGCAAGGCAGCGGCAGGAGCCCCTCACTTCTCAAGTGGCATTTGGTAGTGATGGGAGGTGTTCAGTGGTGGGGTTATTTTGCCTGGAAAGCAGATGTTTGTTCCCTTCCCAGGAGCGTGCCAGGTCCAGTGGGTCTTCTCGAGGAGGAGAGCAGCCAGTGTGATGGCTGGAGCTTTGCTTGGAGGATTTGTGTTGAGAGGATGTTCACAGGGATGTGAAAAGAGCTTTCGGCAGTGCAGCCTGTGTGGGTCCTCAGGGACAGGAGGGGACAGTCCTTGAACATCCCCAGTGGCCACGGCCCTGTGCTGTATAGGGAGGTGGCACTGGGGCTGCGGCTGTTGCAAGGTTCCCACAGCTCTGGAGGAGGCTTTGGGTCAGCGTTGGTGCCTGCAGGATGTCAGCCCTGGCCCTGCTGTGACAGTGACACCACAGCTCCATGCCAGAGGCTCTGCTGGGCTGGGAGGGGTTTGCCACCATGACAGCTGATGGGACTGGGAAGGGGTGGAACAGGGGACCCGGCCCAGTGGTTGCTGCTTGGTGGCAACATGAGGGACAACCTCTGGTTCCTGGCGCTGGCAGCATCTCGCTGTGTCCCCGTGTTGCCTCCTCGTCCTCGCCTGCCATCTCCTCCTGCTCCCGCCTGCCTCCCTGACACATCTTTTCCAAAGACATCCCACATTCTCCCCGCCGTGGCTGCCACCTGTGCTGCTCCTGCAGCTCCTCTCCCTCCCCCATCTTCCTCTTTCTTTCACCACCAACAGGCGCCCGTGTTGGCTGCTCCCCTGTTGTGGCTGGGTCACCAGTGGGTGATGGTGCCTGACTGGCTCTGAGCCCTGTTCCTGCAAGGATGGGGCTTGACTGGAGAGAGACTCTTCATCAGGGGCTGTAGCAATAGGACAAGGGGTGATGGGTTCAAACTGAAACAGGGGAAGTTCAGGTTAGATATAAGGAAGAAGTTCTTCACTGTGAGGGTGATGAGGCGCTGGCACAGGGTGCCCAGAGAAGTTATAAATGTTCCATCTCTGGCAGAGTGTTCAAGGCCAGGTTGGACAGAGCCTTGGGTGACATGGTCTAGTGTGAGGAGTCCCTGCCCATGGCAGGGGGTTGGAACTGGGTGAGCTTAATGTCCTTTCCAATCCAAACAATTCTGTGATTCTGTGAATCTATGAGCCGAGGGGTTGAAGGTTTGTGAAGAGCTTGTTGGATGTAGGAGAACAGGGGAGCCATGGTGGGGACATGTCCCATGGGGAGAAGAGGGGAGAGCATCTGCGGGGTCCATCTCCTCTAATGCACATGTCCGCGCAGGATGAGATCGAGGAGCTGCGCGCAGAGATGCTGGAGATGAGGGACGTCTACATGGAGGAGGACGTGTACCAGCTGCAGGAGCTCCGTCAGCAGCTGGACCAGGCCAGCAAGACCTGCCGCATCCTGCAGTACCGGCTGCGCAAGGCGGAGCGGCGCAGCCTGCGCGTGGCACAGACCGGGCAGGTGGATGGGGAGCTCATCCACAGCCTCGAGCAGGACGTCAAGGTGAGGCCCCACGGCCCACAGGGTGGGTTTAGGTGAGGTGTAGGCACGGTGGCTGGTGTGGCGCAACGGGGTGGCAGGGGTTGTGCAGGGAGTGCCATGGCTTGTGCTGCTTATGGGGCTGTCAATGGGGCTCATGGAGTTGATATGGGAAGTGGGGAGCAGTACTTGCAGCTCGCAGATGGGGAGGTGTTTGAGGGGGTCCTGGGGTGGAGAAGGACAGCGTTGCCCAAGGATGGGGATCTTGCAGTGCCATATGTGAGGTTCATCCTGTGCAGGCTGGAGCTGTCTGTCCCATGGTTGAGCTCCCTTATCCTGCACCAGTGGGGACAGGATGGGGCCACCACCATGAGCTGGAGCATCACGGATGTGCAGAGAGGGAGCATGGGGACCAGGACCCTGGGGACATGAGGGCTCTCAGCCATCAGGGAACCCTTGCAGAGCCCCAGGCACGGCGCAGGCCAGGCTAGGGCAGGGACAAGGGGATTTCTGCAGGGTGACATTGCTCTGCCCCAGCAGCCGCTGGCCTTGAGGAGCTCCTGGTGCCGGTGAGTGTTTGCTGAGGGCTCTTGCTGCCAGGAGCGGGGTGTGGTGGCGGCTCGGGGGGGACAGGCAGCAGCTCGAGGCATAGCTTTGGTTCTTGAGCAGAAAACAGCCAGTCCTGGAGCTGAGACACGCCACGAGCATGGGGCTGTGAACCTGCCTTGTGCTGCTGGGGGCCCAATCCCCTCCCCAGGCCACCCAGCAGCCCCCAGCTTGGGGTGCTGCTGCCCAGAACGTCCCCCTCCAGCTTCTCCCTTCATCGGAAGGAAAGCACAGCCCATCCCTTGGGGGAATAGGAGCCTGACCCCATGGCCTGAGCCCCCTCATCTGCCTCCATAGCGCTGGTACCCCAGGCTGGGCAGGGGACCAGGGGCACTGGGCATGATTTTGCCTTCCTGCAGATGCAGGAGCGAATGCTCTGTGCTGTTAAGCTCCCTTTATGCTGGGGGCTGCTCCCTTGCAGGGATCTGGAGAGGGGGGCTCTGAGTCTGTGCCCAGGATGGATGGATGGATGGATGGATGGATGGATGGAGGCACCCTTCACCCGGGGCAGCTGCTGTTTGTTCTGTAACGTGATGCAGCAGCTCTCCTTTCTCCCTGCCAGCACAGCTGCTGCCTGCAGCGAGAGGCTGCTGCCTGCTCTGGTGCTGCCTGCCTGCTTTCCCAGCCTTGTGGCAGCTATTCCAGCCTCACGGTGTGGGAAAACAGTACAAGGCAACGAGCATCCCACAGCATCTTGGTAGGGCTGGGGAAGGTGGGGTGTGACCAGGGGGTGGGGTGTGGGGCAGCCTAACAGTTGGGGAATGGGGACAGCAGTCACAGCAGGCGATCGAGGGGGCACACAGAGGGGCCAGGGTGTCACCCAGCACAGTGTCTGCTCCAGAGGGTCTCAGGAACATATAATATGAGGACTGTAGGTGCCCAGGCGCTGCGGCCCCAGCCCCGTGTGCGTTGCACCAGCCTGTGACAGCCCCATTGTGTCCCCAGGTGGCCAAGGACGTGTCCGTGCGGCTCCACAATGAGCTGGAGGCAGTGGAGAAGAAGAGGATCAGGCTGGAGGAGGAGAACGAGGACCTGCGCCAGCGGCTCATCGAGACCGAGCTGGCCAAGCAGGTGGTGCAGAACGAGATGGACAAGCTCCGAGAGGTGAGGGGACATGGGGGGGACGGGGAGGCGTCCCCAGGGCTCTGCCCATAGCAGGTGTCTGCACTGTGGGATCCCCATCCCTGCTCCCATCGCTGAAACCCAAACCCTGCTGCAGATGCTTGTGAAACCGGAGCAGTGCCTGCCCTGCGTGAGACGTGCTTCAGCCCACCCCGGGGCATGGGGTGGCTCTGTCCTGTCCCGGGGGGCTATGGGATGTCCCCCCTGTGCTAGAGCCACTTATGTGTCCTCAGCCGCTTGCTCAGCCCTGTCACCTGCGCTGTGGCACTGGCCAAAGCTCTGCACCATGTGCGGAGGCCGCCGTGTCCCTGGCACAGTGCCTGGTTCTGGCCGCATCCTGACCGCATGCTGCTGGTTCCAGTGGGGCTGAGCCGCGTTGCTGCAGGGCTGCGATGTCCCAGTGGTGTCCCCGTGGTGTCCCAGCAGTGCTGTGGAGCTGGGTGGGTGCACGGTCCCATCTGTATCCTGGGGAGCCACGTGCCATGCATGTGCCCATAGCACAGGTCCTGGGCACCCTGTGCTGTGCCGGGTTTGGGAACAGCTCCTGGCCAGGAGCGATGTCATCAGGAAAGGCATCCCGGTGACAGCATGTACTTGTGATCCACCACAGCACTGGTAACCCACTTCCCTACTGCCCGGGATGCCTTTGGTCCCTGGGGAGACTCGGGAAGCATCATCGCTGGCTGAGCCATCAGAGAGCGTGAGAGATGTGCTGAGGCAGAGCTCTGGCCCTGCTCCCGCCCAGGATGGATGCAGGGAGAGCTCCCTCTGCCCCCAGCCATGCCCCTGTTTGGCAGGGCAGGGAACCAGCACATGGCTTGGGATCTCTGGGGCTGGCTCTGGCTCATCGTCGAATCCCAGCCTGGTTTGGGTTGAGGGGACCTTAAAGCCCATCCAGCTCCAACCCCTGCCACGGGCAGGGACACCTTCCACTAGAGCAGGTTGCTCCAAGCCCCTGTGTCCAACCTGGCCTTGAACACTGCCAGGGATGGGGCAGCCACAGCTTCTCTGGGCACCCTGTGCCAGCGCCTCAGCACCCTCACAGGGAAGAGCTTCTGCCTAAGAGCTCATCTCAGTCTCTCCTCTGGCAGGTTCAAGCCATTCCCCTTGTCCTGTCCCTACAGGCCCTTGTCCAAAGCCCCTCTCCAGTTTTCTTGTAGCCCCTTTAGGTATTGGAAGAGTGTTATATGGTCTCCCTGAGCTGAATAATGCTGGGGCCAGCCCCTGGCAAGCCACAGGACCCAGCTGTGGTCGCACCCACCCCTCTGCAGACACCTTCTCTCAGTGTCACAGAGCAGCATCACCCCGATGGGGTGTCTCATCCCTCCCCTGCACAGGCTGCACTAACAGGCATGAAATGGGTTTCCCTGCAGGCAGCACAGGCTGAATAACAAGTGGCAGCAGCAGGAGCTGGGCTGGAGGATTCTTGTGCTTGAAAAACAGGCAGAGACAATGGTTGTGTGGTCAGTGCAGGGAGCCCCAAGTGCCAGCTCCTGCCCTGCCCTGGCAAAAGAGCGTGGGACAGGATACGGCCCCTCTGCAGAGCTCCAAGGGATGCTGCTGGCGGGAGGACACCCAGCACAGCTCCGAGCACAGCTCCGGATGGTGTGTCCCCGGGCGAGCAAGGGCTTGGGGTTACTCACGGAGCACTCAGAGTGCTAATTAGACAAATGAGTGAGTTCACAGCCCTCCTCCACCTCCTCCCTGCTGCTGCAGGGCACAGAGCATGGCAGAGCTTGTTAGCAGCCAAGGCAGGGCTGAGCGGAGGCTGGGCAGGGCTGGGCTCACTCCTCAGGGCTCGGTATTCCTCCTTTCCAAGAGGTTTCTCCCATAACTGGATAATTGTTGGGATGGGCAGATTATCCCCAAAAGCGCATGTTGTGTCCCTCTATGGCATGTCCTGGGGGGCAGGAGAAAAGTGGGACCAGTCCAGGTACCTTGTGCCACATTGAGCTTGGTCACAGCGAGACCCAGAGGCACGGCCACCCCATGGGATGCACCCAAGGTGGAGCAGTGCGAGCAGCATCTGCCCCAGGGTGCTGTGCTGGGGCCGGGCAGTGCGTGGTGCGGGTGAGGGATGCGACGTGGCACAGGCAGCCCCCGGGAGAGGCCCTGCGGCAGCTCCAGTGATGGTCGTGGCCTTAATAGGAAAGCTGGAGCCCGGCACCTTGGCACGGGCAGCATTTCTCATTTCAGCTGCATTTCCCAGCTGCTTTCTTTGGCGGCTGGGCCCCTGCGCCAGCTTGGAAACAGGTCCAGGGCGGCCGCACGGATCGGCCGGTGCTCCTGGGGGCTGTGTGGATGTTCTTGAGGGGTTTTCCCCAGCTCCCCTCCCCACATAACTGGCCCTGCTCCGGGCACATGCTTTTTCCCCCCTTTCTAGTCTCCTTTATTGCTCTGTCTGGCCTCCGCATCTCCCAGCTCTCCTGGAGATTGTCCCTTGCGTCCCCAGAGACCCCGAGGGCAGAGTCAGCATCGTCCTGCTGAGGAGCCCTCCCTGTGACAGTGACCAGGACATGTGCCTTGCTTCGGAGGAGGCTGCTCCCACACTGGGGTGTCCCAGAGCTGTCCCTTGGCCTGGGGGTTGGATTCCCTGCTCCATCCAGCTCTGAAGGGACCGTGACTCAGCCTCTCCACGGCTCATTTCCTGCTCATTCCTGCTTGCTCACAGCTCGCTTGCCTGCAGGGGGAATTTCTGGCCAAACCTCATGATATCACGCTTGCCAGCCCAGCTTCCCCCTCAGCAAAGAGCCTCAGCCCACTGGGGCTCTGGTGTTTTCCTGGGGTTCACAGCCCTGATGTCCATCCACGATGAGTCTGTGCCCATGTGGGGTGCAGAGCCATTGCTGCAGATAACAGCTCTCTTCTCTCTGCAGAATTCCCTGAAGAAGCGGGGGTCTCGCTCCATCGGAAAGACCGAGAAGAAACCATCAGTGCAGGTATCAGTGCCAGGGTGTCCCACCAGCACCCCAGGTCATGGTGCCAGTGGAGATTATGCCGGGCCCAGAAGTAAAGCTGGGCATGGCAGCGTTTTGCAAAGCTTCCCTGCCTTTCAGAGCCCCTGCATAAGGGAGGGATTGACTCCTGGGCCATCCTCCTCCATCCTCACCTGCTCCTTTATCTCATTTATCAATGGAGCATCAGTGGCCGCTGGCTTTAACCCTTTCCGTGTGTCAGGTCTGCAGTAAGGAGCTGAAGGACTTTGGCTTTTCCATTGCAGAGCTGCTCCTGCTCTTGGGTTGCAGCTATTGCAGCGTGGGTCCCTCCTGCCCCACGGGGTGTGGGGAGCTGAGGGTCCCCATGGGACAGGCTGCGTTGTCCCTGCCTTGCCAGGGTGCTGGGGGGGATTTGGGCTGCAGCAGGATTTCAGCTGTCACTTGCTGTTGTGCTGAGCTGCTGTGACTCGCTAATGCTGTTACTGGGGGTTGGAGGGGCAGAGCTGCTGCTGCGGGAATAGAAACACAAGTGTTTTAATGCTGGAAAAATCCTCTTTCAAAGGCAAAAGACCTGGAAGGTTTATTCTGGGGAATAGATCTGCACCCCCAAAGCCAGAGTAGGGAGGGAGACACTGTAACGCCACTCCTGCTGCTGAGAGCATCTCATGTCTCATGGTGGGGACCCTGGGCACCCCGAGGGTTCAGCACTGCACAGCTCACCTTGTGCAGCCACAGGATGGGGATCGCCAGCCTCTCAAAGACTTCCCCCTTTGGTCTTTTCTTTATCATTTCCTTTTAACTCCATCCTTGAGACCCCTTTCAGGCCAGATGATGGTCCCAGAGTCCTGCCCCCATGTCCCCAAAGTGGCTTTGCTGCTACACTCAAGCTGAGGGGGTCCCTCTATCATCCCCCTTCCTGAGACTGAAATACAGCCCCTCCTCTGCCTCTATGCCAAAACAAACCCAGCCCCTGGCTGCAGTAAACCCCCCTCTGCTTCCCACATCCCCGTGGAGCCAAGACCCCTCAGCCTGGGGATGCGGGGCTGGATCCCAGCTCTGCAATGGGATGGATGCTCCAGGAAGGAGCCAGTGCTGGAAAGCAAATCCTGAGCTTCCCCAGGTTCAAATGCCCCTCCGTGTGTCCCCCGGGATGCTCCCTCTCCCTGTGGCCCCACGGGCACAGATGCTTGTGACTCATTGGTGGCTTCCTGGGCCCCTTTCCTGCCCGGCTGAGCATGGCCACACTGGTGAGCACTGGTGCCCCCTGGAAATGGAGCTGTGGGGGGACACAGAGTCAGTGCTGAGGTCTGCCCTGGACCCCAGGAGCACTCGAGGTGGCTTTGGGGACATGTGTGTCCCTCCAGCGATGTCAAGGGGCAGCGGGACATGCTGGCTGCTGCTTTTTTTTGCCCCTGGATAAACAGGAACTGAGGTCATGTCTGCCTGCACTGCCCCCCCCCCCGATCTCTGCAGCTCCGGGGGGGGCACAGCTTTAATGCGCCTTAGCGAGGCTGCGCCTGCGTGTGTGCTCATGGAAGAGCAGCAGGGGGGCTCCTGTGGTCATTTGGGGACTAAACCAGCACCTTAAAGTCATGGGACAACCACCCCATCACCCAAGGGCTCAATATGAGCAGCCCGGGAAGTTTGCAGGGTAAATAACTGCTGTGGGGCTTGGTGAGGGTGAGCATGAGCATGGCTGGGGGTCAGGAGCACCCAACGAGGGGAACAGCTTGTTTGTGCCAGCCAAGGAGACAGGAAAGGGGATGAGCTGAGCCAGGGAGAGGGACAATGGGCTCCAGCACCCCCCCCCGAGCTCCAGTGGGTGCTGTGGGGTGAGGGTCGCAGCCCCACAGGTCCCCTCTGCAGGGACCGAGCTCGGAGCACTGGAGTGACCCCGCGGCACAGGAAGCCGTGAGCTGGGTGTCAGGAAATCCTGGTTCTCCATCCAAAAAGGTTTCCAAAGCAGAGGCACAGTCTGCCTGGGCAAGCAGCCCAGAGCTGAGCTGCTGCGCTTAGAAAAGCACACGTGGAGAAGCGCTCCCAGGAAGCAGAGGGGCTGGGGAAGGGACCAGCGAGCTGGTGCAGGGGGTTGCCAGGGATTTTTGTCCCCTGGTGGCAGCAAGGACAAGTGCTGGGTGAGGACTGGGGCTGTGGGAGGTTTCCAACCAAAACTGCTGCTTCTCCACGCCATGATGGAGCGTTTGGGGCTCGGTGGGAGGAGCAGAGCCCTGGCAGGGGGGTGCAGCAGCAGCAGGGGCTGCCTCCGGGGTCTCCCTGAAAGCCTCCAGGATGGATCTCCAAGTTGTTTCCTCTCCATGAACATGGGCTGCAGCTTCCCGGGGTGGGAGGGTGGCATGTCCCCAGGGCTCGCTCAAAGCCACCGTGGCCCCCGGGAGCACTCTTTAATGCCTGCACCCTCTCGGTCCCCCCAGGAGGACAGTGCAGACCTCAAGTGCCAGCTGCATTTTGCCAAGGAGGAGTCAGCCCTGATGTGCAAGAAGCTGACCAAGCTGGCCAAGGAGAACGACGGCATGAAGGAGGAGTTGCTGAAGTACAGGTCCCTGTATGGGGACCTCGACAGCTCCCTCTCGGTGGAGGAGCTGGCCGACTCTCCCCACTCCCGGGAGGCTGAGCTGAAGGTCCACCTCAAGCTGGTGGAGGAGGAAGCCAACATCCTCAGCCGGAGGATAGTGGAGCTGGAGGTGGAGAACCGCGGGCTGCGGGCGGAGATGGACGACATGAAGGGCCAGGGGGACAGGGAGCTGCCGGGGCAGGACGCGCGGTTCCTGGCGGGCCTCGCGGGCTGCGGGGACACGGGGGACACGGTGGCGGAGCTGCGCCGGCACCTGCAGTTCGTGGAGGAGGAGGCCGAGCTGCTGAGACGCTCGCTGCTGGAGCTGGAGGACCAGAACAAGCTGCTCCTGACTGAGCTGAGCAAGTACAAGTCGGAGCACGACCTGGACGTGACGCTGTCGGAGGACAGCTGCTCGGTGGTCAGCGAGCCCTCGCAGGAGGAGCTGGCCACGGCCAAGGTGCAGATCAGCGAGCTGAGCGGCAAGGTGAAGAAGCTGCAGTACGAGAACCGCGTGCTGCTCTCCAACCTGCAGCGCTGCGACCTCGCCTCCTGCCAGACCACCCGGCCCATGCTGGAGACCGACGCCGAGGCCGGCGACTCGGCGCAGTGCATCCCCACCACCGGCTGGAGGGACGGCACGGGCAGCAGCGAAGCCGACGTGCTCGGTGGTGGGAAGGTGCCCGATGGTCCAGCCAAGCTGCTCAAGCCCAAGGATTTGGAGACCTTGCTGGGCATCCGGGACCAAGCGGTGCTTGTCAGCAAAGCGATCAACATCTTGATTTCGGATGCCAACGGCTTCACCTCTGGGCTGAAGGCTTGCTTGGACAACGAGTGTGTTGGGGGGCTGCTGGGTGAGGCGGTGGGCAGCGGTGGTGAGAGCCCCAGCGATGCCAAGCTGATGAACGTGCTCCTCATGCGGCTGGGCGTGCTCCAGCAGGACCTGGGCTGCTTCGTGAGGAAGGTGGATCACCTCACCGGCAGCCTCAAGGAGCACACGGACTCTTTCAGCTTCTCCGGCGCCAGCAGCCACGACGCCACCAAAGAGGGGCTGCAGAAGGAGCATGCCTCCGACTTCCAGGTACGGGTTTCTTCCCGCATCCCCCGCAGCAGCCGCCGCTTTATTTGCCGCCCCGTTTCCTCCTGCTTTAACGGAGCAAACTCCAACCCCCAACGTAACCTCCTGCCTCTCCAGAGCGCAACCCAAACTAACACCTCACTGCATGCCGGGGGCACTGGGGACAAGGTAGGACTCTGCTCCAACAGAGTGTGCCCAGGGCAGGAGGCGGTGGGCATCCCAGCGCATCCCAGCACGGGCTGGTCATGCTCTGCCCATGGCCAGGGGCTCCTGGGTGTGATCCCACCTTAGCAGGGGCTGATGTTTTGGCTGCTCTCTCCCAGCTCAGCCCAGCATCTCCTTTGCTTCTTGGGGATGAGCCTCCTACCAGCAGCCCAAATTGTGGGGACCCCGTTTGCAAGAAGCCTCAGTCCTCGGTGGTACCCAGGCAGGGTAACTTGGAGAGCAAAGGCTCCAGGGCAGATCTGCATCCGATGGGGAGTACCTTTGGAGCAGTGGAGAGCAGCTTTGTCTTGTCTTCACCCCTCTTTCCAGGGGGTCCAGCTCATGGCAGGGACCAGGGATGTCAATGGTGGTTGGGGCTGCGGGCACAAGCCCCTTTCTGGAGCACACTCGCTTGTTCAGAGTCCTATTTTTCTGCATGTGGTCCCACCAGCCCCAGGTCCCAGTCTCCCCCAGTCACTGCATGGCACCATAACTGGTGTTTGCACATTTTTTCCCTCTTTCTCTCTTTTTTCCCCCCCCTTTCCCCCAAACAATCCAGGCCACGTGTCTCCTCATCCTGTGTTTCCTTTTGGTTTCCGCCTTGTCTCCCGCCATGGTGATGAAGCTCCTTCTCCTCCTCATCCTTTTTGTTGTCTTGTAGTTCTTTACTGTTTCGGAGACCCATTGTTTTGTTTTCTGGCTTTGTTTTCTTCCCGCTCTTTTGGTTTGTTCTCATTAACTTGCCCACGCATGCAGCAGCCTGATTTTAGGGACGCCGACCCTTACCGCATGCCCCACGCCAAGGACACGGACCCCACACAGCCCCGGAGCTACAGGACCTGCCGGCCCGAGGAGAACGACTCCTACGCCACCGAGGTACGAGCCACATCCTCCCTCAGCCAGCGGGGATGGGGACAGGGCTGCGGGGATGGGGCTGTCCCTCTGGAGAGCCGGGGACAAGGGGAGGTCAGGCCACTGTCCTCATCCCCTCTCTGGGTCATTGCAGATAAAGGAGCTGCAGCTGGTGCTGTCGGAGGCCAACGAGAGCCTGCGGGGGCTGCAGGAGCAGCTCTCCCAGGAGAGGCAGCTGAGGAAGGACGAGGTGGACAACTTCTCACAGAAGATCTGCCAGGTGAGTAGGCAGCAGCCCCGATACCTGGGAGACAGGTATCCCTGCACCCATGGCCATAGACACCTCCAGCCCCAGGCTCATGACATACCTGGAGACCTGGGTGCCACCCAGGGCTGCACACAGCATAGAACCATACATGGTTTGGGTTGGAAGGGACCTTAAAGCTCATCCAGCTCCAAGCCCCTGCCACGGGCAGGGACACCTTCCACTAGAGCAGGTTGCTCTAAGCCCCTGTGTCCAACCTGGCCTTGAACACTGCCAGGGATGGGGCAGCCACAGCTTCTCTGGGCACCCTGTGCCAGCGCCTCAGCACCCTCACAGGGAAGAACTTCTGCCTAAGAGCTCATCTCAATCTCCCCTCTGGCAGGTTAAAGCCATTCCCCTTGTCCTATCCCTACAGGCCCTTGTCCAAAGCCCCTCTCCAGCTTTCCTGGAGCCCCTTTAGGCACTGGAGCTGCTCTAAGGTCTCCCCTTCAGGAGCCTTCTCTTCTCCAGGCTGCCCCAGCCCAGCTCTCTCAGCCTGGCTCCAGAGCAGAGCTGCTCCAGCCCTCGCAGCAGCTCCGGGGCCTCCTCTGGCCTCGCTCCAGCAGCTCCACGTCCCTCTTGTGCTGTTTCCCCAGAGCTGGATCAGGACTGCCGGGGGGGGTCTCCCCAGAGCGCAGCAGAGGGGCAGGATCCCCTCCCTGACCTGCTGCTCACGCTCCGGGGGTGCAGCCCAGCACATGGCGGGGTTCTGGGCTCAAGTGCACACTGAAGCCAGGTCATGGGGAGCTTCTCCTCACCCAAGACCCCCAAGCCCTTTTCAGGGCTGCTCTCCATCCCATCTTCAACGGGTGCAGGGCCTGTGCACACTCCTTCTTGCACATGGGCATGCAGCTTCCACCCATGGCAATGCCTCGATGTTCCTGCTGTCCCCAGCACGCTGCCAGGGCATTGCAGCTCCCCAGAGGTGTTAGATATGGGACTGGCGCCAGGCTCAGCCCAGATTCTGGGGCAGAGGCCGCACACTGCTGTGCCAGCCCCTGTCTCAGAGCCCACGTGTGTCTCCGCAGCTGAAGGAGGACCACCAGAAAGCACTGCTGCGGCGGGAGTTCGAGCTGCAGAGCCTGAACCTGCAGAGGCGGCTGGAGCAGAAGTTCTGGAGCCAGGAGAAGAACCTGCTGGTGCAGGAGTCGCAGCAGTTCAGGCAGAGCTTCCTCCTGCTCTTCATGAAGCTCAAGTGGTTCCTCAAGCGCTGGCGCCAGGGCAAGATGGTACACAGCGAGGGCGAGGACTTTTTGGAGGTACTGAGGGCTGAGGGGCTCCTACCTTGGCTGCCGTGGAGGGGTGACCACGCTGTTGGGCATCCCTCCCAGCCACGTGTCCCACCCAGGGCTGGTTGATGTCCCTATCCCATGCTGTGGGTCCCCTCATCACCCCAGCCATGATGTCCCCACAGGTGAACAGCATGAAGGAGCTGTACCTGCTGCTGGAGGAGGAGGAGCTTGCCCCACAGCAGCAGGCAGACAACAAGATGTGCACTGGGGACACCTGGACCCCCAACACGGTGAGCGGGGTCCCCATGAAGGGGTAGGATCAGCCCCCGTTGTGGCTGTGGGCATGGGGTGGCTGCTGCTCTCGGGTGCATGACTGGGAGGGGATGCTGCCCGTTGGCATGTCACCCCAGGAGTGGTCCCATGCCCTGGTGGCACCCCCTGTCCCTCACCCCAGGGCTGATATTCAGAGAGGGCAGCTCCCACAGGGTCCCACCTTGTCGGGTGGCCCCAACTCTCTCTGATCCCCCCCCGATCCCTCTGCAGCCCAACGAGTGCATCAAGACGCTGGCGGAGATGAAGGTGACCCTGCAGGAGCTGTGCACAGAGCTGCGGGAGGAGCGGCGCGGTGCCAGCGAGCTCCAGCAGCAGTTCACCAAGGCCAAGGCTGCCTGGGAGATGGAGCGCGCCGAGCTCAAGTGCCACATCGCCCAGGTGGGGGCCCCGGGCACCCCCCTTTGCCCGCTGGGGATGGGGGGCCGGGGGGTGCCTGTGTGCCAAGCGCTGGCGGCTGGGCAGGGCTGGGAAAAGGGTGGCACTGTGGGAATCTCAATTAGCAGCCGCTCCAGCAGGCGAGTTTCTATAGCAACGGGGCTGGCAGGAGAACCTGACTGGAGCAGCAGAGGATGCTCTTTATTCCTCACTGGGTTTGTCTGGGGCGAGTGGCATGGTGCCGGGGCTCAGTGTCCCTCCCCAGGGAGCAGCATCAGAGCCCTCCTGTGTTCCTGTGTCGTGGCGCAGGTCAGGGCTCTGCACCCCCATGGATGCTACAAGAGGGATCTATGGCAGGGGGTTGGAACTGGATGATCTTAAGGTTCTTTCTAACCCAAACCGTTCTGTGATTCTATAGCAGAGGCGAGGGCAGGAGGTGGAGGGAGAGCAGCCTCAGCACTGGGGGAAGCTCCTGCTGCAGAAGCCATCCCATCAGTCCCCCAGCCTTGCCCTCACAGTGATGAGGGTCTTTTCTCCACACACTGCTGGCAGCAACCCACAGCCATACATCAGCTCTGCTCCTCAGCACCTTCCATGCGGGATTTCCCTAGGCAGAGCTCAGTGATGGTCCCCAATTCCCCTCTCCCACCCCTAAAAGAGCAGAGCTGCCACAGTGGCAGCCCCCCAGGCCCTTCCTGGCTGCCAGCAGCAGCAGCAGCATCCTTGGGGTCCGCTCTGCCAGCCCCTCTGCAGGAGCTGGGTGCAGCAGGCAGGGCTGCAGGCAGAGCACAGCCGAGCAGGCAGCACATTCAGTCCATGTCCCGCTGGGTGACCGTCTGCCAGCCCGTCTGGCAGGACATGGCTGCAAGCCAGGGCTGCACAGCCTTGGGGACACCATTATTGGATTGGGCAGCATGGGACCTGCGCTGGGAACCCATGGTCTTGCCCCTGTGCCAGGGATGTCCAGCACCATGGGTCCCCCACAGCAACCACCCTGTCCCTGCAGCTGGAGTCGAAGGCAGGCAAAGGGATCACAGAGCGTGCGCTGCCGGATTGGAAGGTGGCGTTGAAGAGGGAGCGTGAGGAGCACCAGCATCTCCTAGCCGAGTCCTACAGCGCTGTCATGGACCTCACCAAGCAGCTGCAGATCAGCGAGAAGAACTGGAACCAGGAGAAGGTGGAGCTGCTGGCCCGCTTCAAGGAGGAGCAGCAGCAGGCAGAGCAGCAAGCAAAGGACCTGCAGAACAAAATCAACCAGGTATGGTGTGTCCTCATCACGGATGTGTCCTCCAGCCTCTGCTGTTTGCCCAGAGGGGCACCTTGCGCATGTTGAGTGACCAACACATTCTCCAGTTGCAGAAAGGAGCCAACCCATGGGCACTGAAGCACTCTGAAATGGAGAAGCACGGCAGCAACTGGAAAGAGGTGGGCAAGAGAGGTTGGAGGGCTCTTGGAATGCCC
Organism: Strigops habroptila; assembly: GCF_004027225.2. Lineage (NCBI taxonomy): Eukaryota > Metazoa > Chordata > Aves > Psittaciformes > Psittacidae > Strigops > Strigops habroptila. Next base: position 2,982,846 of record NC_044289.2, read on the forward strand.
GTTGGGCTCAAGTGTATGTTTGGTTAGATGGGAGGACATGTGAACCCCAAATAACACCCCCAGGAGCAGCAAATGAAGAGGAAGCACCAGGTATTGGGGGAATAAGAGGGTGGAGAGCATGGCTGAACCCCAAGGGCTTCCATGGGGTTATAAAGAATTGATTTACAGTAGATGTGGGCACAGCGGGAATGGGATGCCAGGCCTGGGTGCATGGGGGAAGGTGGTAGTGCTGGAGAGGAGCAGGCTGCAGCCCCTTCTCCAGCCCATCTGTGTACTTTGGTCCTGTGCCTGCTGACACCAGGGCTTGCTCCTGTGTCCTCCCAGGCTCTCAATGAAAAAATCACAGACAAAGAGACAATCTCTGAAGCAGAAGCCAAGGGAACCAACCTCAAAAGGTAAGTGAGCTGGGGCCTGCATGGTCCCCGGGGCACGGAGGGGGCTGCATGGGGCTGCCACCAGGCTTGGCAGCTCCAGCAGCCGGGGGGAGATGCAGCCGTGGGCCAGGGTTGTCCTGGAGGCTGAGGGCTCCCCTGAGGAGCTGGAGTGGGTGCTCAGGAGAGCCCCATTATGGGGAAGCAGGATGCCTCCAGCTGCCCCCCAACCCACTGCCCTGTCCCCTTGTGAGCTCTCTCCTCTCTCCTCCCACAGGACCAAGTCTGTTTCCTCCATGTCAGAGTTTGAAAGCTTGCTTGACTGTTCTCCCTACCTCCCTGGAAAGAGCACGCCAGGGTTGGGCGACCATTCCCGGGGCAAAAAGGCATCTGCAGCTGCCCAGCTGCTGCCCAACGGGATCTGGGACAGCGCCAGCCTTCCTCCCTCACACTGTACATATGTGAATATCGAGCAACCTGCCCCCGACAGCCTGGCCAAGGAGAAGCTGGGCATCTCCTCCTGGGACTACTCGCGGGCACACAGCCTCTCCGGGCACGACCCAGCCCAGAAGCAGATGCAGAGGAGCTACACAGCGCCCGACAAGACGGGGATCCGCATCTACTACAGCCCACCGGTGGTGCGGCGGCTGGAGGCGCCTCTGGTGCACAACAAAGAAGGAAAGATCATGATTGAACCCGGTTTCTTGTTCACCATGGCCAAGCCGAAGGAGCCAGAGGAGTCGGCCAGCGCTGAGAGCACCTACAGCCAGTGGCTCTGCAACTTCTCCAAGCAGCAGCGGGAGCTGCTGGACGCTGGCACGGTGGAGAGCGCGGTGCCACCGGTGCCCCACTTCCCCCCATCGCTGCACGACCTGGAGATCTCTGGCAACATGAGCGACGACATGAAGGAGATCACCAACTGCGTGCGGCAGGCCATCCGCTCCAGCTCGCTGGAGAGGAAGGTGAAGAGCACCTCCAGCCAGACGGTGGGGCTGACCCACGTGGGGACACAGACCATCCAGACGGTGAGCGTGGGGCTGCAGACTGACCTGCCGCGCGGCAGCAGCATGCACAGCAAGAGCTGGTCCCCGCGCAGCTCCTCCCTCATGTCCGTGCGCAGCAAGCAGATCTCCTCCTCCCTGGATAAGGTGCACTCCAGGATTGAGCGGCCGTGCTGCTCCCCAAAATACGGCTCTCCAAAGCTCCAGAGGAGGTCTTCCTCCAAGCTGGATGCCTCTAAGGACAGGAGCCTCTGGAACCTGCACCAGAGCAAGCAGAACGGCTCTGCCTGGGCCCGCTCCACCACCACCCGCGACAGCCCCGTCCTCAGCAACATCAATGACGGCTTGTCCAGCTTGTTCAGCGTGGTGGAGCACGCGGGCAGCACCGAGTCCATCTGGAAGCTGGGCTGCCCCGAGAGCAGCCGGGCCAAGCCCGAAGCACCCAAGTACGGCCTCGTGCAGGAGTTCTTCAGGAACGTCTGCGGGCGGGCGCAGAGCCCCACTGCCCCCCCAGAGAAGAAGGAGACCCCAGGGGAGGAGGGCAGCAAAAGAGCTGAGCACCCCGGCCCGGCCACGCACCACCCGGCAGAGAGCATCTCCCGCAGCTTGAACAAGAAAGTGCTCAAGCAGAGCAGCTGCGAGGACCCCAAGCCCTCGTCCCCCGGGCAGGGGGGTAAGGACGCAGCCCTGCGGGACCCCGACCTCATCTCGGCCATAGCCAGCGAGGTAACGAGGCCGGGTGCCCCCCGGGGTGCCCCACCGTGGCGGGGGACAGGGTGCCTGGCCCCTCTAACCCCCCTGTGCCATCTGTCTTTGCAGGACATGGCGTGTGACTGCAGCTCCCAGTCCCTCACCTCCTGCTTTGCGCGGCCATCCCGCTCCGCCGTCCGCCATTCCCCATCCAAGTGCAAACTGCACCCCATGGACCCCCCCAGGGCGGAGGAGAAGCCGGGGGCCTTGAGTGAGTGAGGCCGGGGGGCCGGGGGCTGCAGCGTGCCTGCTATCCATGCTCCTGCCGGGACAGCGCCCGCGCTGACGCCCCGCGGGGCCCCGCTTGGAAGTGGTGTGCGCACATCTGTCTCCTCACCATGGGAACATCTGTCTCCTCAGCATGGGCACATCTGTCTCCTAACTGTCCCCTCGCCCCTGGGGATGCTTAGGAAGCAGATGTGGAGCCGGAGGCAGAGGCTGCCGGTAGCCCTTGGGGTGTGTGGTGACATCCACCTGTGTGAGACCCGCTCCTGTGGAGCCACTGCCAGCACTGGGGGGTCCTCACCGGTGGTGATCCCTCCGGGAATACCAGCTGAGACCCCACCATGCCAAGGGCTCACCGGGGCCTGGAAAGGGGAGAGCAGCCAGGGGGGCTGCTTGTGTAGATAGGGCAGGGCTGGGGGGAAGTGCGGTGGGGACACTGGATGGATGCAATGGATGGGGGCACGATGCCGTGTTGGCCCCTGCAGCTCCTGCCAGTGCTGTCCACCCTGCCAGAGCTCCAGCGCATCCCTGCGGGAGCTCCAGCACATCCCTGCGGGAGCTCCACCGCATCCCTGTGGGAGCTCCAGTGCATCCCTGCGGGATCTCCAGCACATCCCTGCCAGCCCCGATTGCACTGTGGTTGCATCAGCCGCGGGGCCGCACGTGCTTCCCGGGCAGGAAGGAGGCGGGGAAGGTCCCTGCGGTCACCCAGGCTGGGCTGGGCTGGGTGCGGGGCCCTCCCTGGGCACCCTTCTGCTCTGGGGGTCTGCTGAGGTCCTGCACTGCCGGGAAGGGCCCGGGTGCTCCCCCTGGATCCTCTGGATGCAGAGATGGGGTGTCTGGGTGCCCAGTGTGGGGAGAGGCAGCGTGTGCCTCTGTGTGTGCACACTGATGTGTGCATATCTCCTGCCACCTTCACGAGGGGCCACGGCTGTGGTGCCCCCCTGCACTGCACCCACCTCCCTGCCTGGGGCCACTTGTAGTTATTTGCTCCTCCAAGTGCTGAATATCCATATTTCTCTTTCTTTTTTTCCTCTCTTTTTTTATTTCCCCTCCCCTTTTGGCTCTGCCCAACTCCAGACAGCCTGCAATGTAAAACCAGGTGCATTTTACAGACACCAAATCGAGCTGCCTGTGAGATGCACCAATTGCATTAAGAGATTGTGGGTTTGGGAGCTGCAGCGTGGCCCCCGGTCACCACCAGCAAAAGCCTTACCTGGGGAGGGAGGGGGGCAGCAGCCACAGCCCCCCATGGCAGTGCAACACTCACACAGAGCAGCCCCAGAGAGAACAGCAGTTTTGGAGGTGGCTGCCTGACCTATTTGCAAGCTGCTGCCAGGGGCCAGGCAGGGATTCAGGGGGATGGAGCTGCCTGTAGGTGCCTCCAGGGGCTCTGCATTGCCCTGGGGCTCTGTACACAGCTCTAGGGGCTCGCTGCATGGCTCTTGGGGCTCTGTGCATTGCTCTTGAGTCCATGTATGCTGCTCCAGGGGCCCTGTACACAGCTCTAGGGGCTCTGTGCATCGCTCTGGGGCTCTCCATTGCTCCTGGGGCTCTGTACACAGCTCTAGGGGCTCTGTACACAGCTCTGGGGCTCTGTACACAGCTCCAGGGACTCTGTGCATTGCTCTAGGGCCTCTGTGCATTGCTCTAGGGACTCTGCACATTGCTCTAGGGGCTCTGTACACAGCTCTAGGGCTCTTTGTACATGGTTCTAGGGGCTCTGTGCATCGCTCTAGGGCTCTGGACACTGCTCTAGGGCTCAGTGCATTGCTCTGGAGCTCTGTACACAGCTCTAGGTGCTCTGTACACAGCTCCAGGGCCTCTGCACACAGCTGTAAGTGCTCTGTACACAGCTCTAAGTGCTCTGTACACAGCTCCAGCGCCTCTGCACATTACTGTCATCTTGCAGCTTGGCCTCAGAGCCGCTGCTGCAGCCGCTGCCCCTCCTGCCCCAGCCCCACAGCAGCATCACTGCCAGGTCACAGCCTCTGCCAGCATCTCCGGGCCGGCCGCTCACTGCCTGTGTCTCTGGACACGCCAGCATCAGCCAGGGCCAGCAGGCCCAGCACCGATGGCCTTCAGCTCCTTGGGGCACCTGGCCAGCCCCTGGGGGACCCCCGGCTGTGGGACACGTGGGGCAGGCACTGCCCACCCTCACCAGCAGCATTCCTGCCATGGAAGTGGGGTCCCTGCACTGCCACGGGCAACCTGCTGTACATAGATCCTTTGGGGGTGGTTTTTAGCATTTTCATTGGTAACAGGGGGTTTGGTTTGGTTTGTTGGGTTTTTATTTTTAAAGACTCTACTTTTGGAATGTGGTTTCTCATTTTTACAACTGCCTTTGAATGATTTGTAATATTGGTCGCTTCTGTCTGACTCTGTAAATAGTGGTGCTGGTGTCTCCTGCGGGGTCGGGGCTGAGCTCACGCTGGTGATGGGTCTGTAGAAGCAATGGGGAGGGTCTGCTGGAGGTGGGGAGGCGGCTGGTGCTGCCTCAGCCCCTCACAGCCTCTGCCCTGTCCTCCCCACACACCAGTGCGAAGCCCAAGCTGCTTTGGGCAAAGCCCCGCTTGCCCCTGCCCTGTCCTCCTGCTTCCTCTCGCCAAGGTCGCATGAAGGGCACCTCCTGCCCCGATGACAGGCCCCTGTCCCCCCGTCCCATGCCTGCTTGTCGTGTGATGAATAAAGGCCCTGCAACCCCTCAGCCCTGCCCTTGGTGCTGCCTTCCCGTGCTGCGGGGCCTGGGTGCCTGTCCTGCCTGGGGCACTGGTGCTGCTGCGGGGGGGGGGGGGCTGTGGCACCCATGGGTGGGGAGTTGGAGGATCATAGAATAGTTTGGGTTGGGAGGGACCTTCAAAGCTCATCTAGTCCAAGCCCCTGCAATGAGCAGGGACATCTTCAACTAGATCAGGTTGCCCAGAACCACATCCACCCTGGCCTGGGATGTCTCCAGGGATGGGGCATCCACCACCTCTTCGAACAACCTGTGCCAGTGTTTTACCACCCTCATCATAAAGAATCTCTTCCTCACATCCAGCCTGAATCTCCCTCTTTTAGTTTAAAACCATCACCCCTCGTCCTGTCACAGAGGTTCAGGATGTAGACCCTGCCAGCTGCCCAGCCACACACTGTGTCCCATCCTCTCCTCAGCCACCCGTCTCCCCAACACCATCCCCATGTGCTGACTCCAGCTGGGCTCCTTGTCATTGCCTATGGGCCCTCCGTGGCCTCGCCACCAGGGCTGTCACCACACCACTTGGCTCTGCATTGTTCTTGTGATGCTGGTGTTGCTCATGCCTCCCCTGTCATGTCCGATCCTGCCCAGCAGCTCACCCCAGCCTGCACAGGGACCCCACATCCCCTTGCCCACCTTCTTCATCCCCCTCCACCTCCCATTGTCTCCCACCCTTCCTTATGCCCCAATACTGCCCGCTATTTTCCTGTTCTTCCTCATCCTCCACTTCCATCTGCCCAGTCCTCATCCTCCTCCAACCTCTCTTTTCTTCTTCATTGTCCTTCACTTCCCACCGTATCCCACACCTTCTCTCTCATCCTCCATCTCCTACCTCTTCTTCCTCCACCTCAGTCTCTCTCTCCTTCCTGTGAACCTCCACCTCCCATCGTTACCCCTCCTTTTTCATGCTCTTTCACCTCTTGCCCTGTCCCTCCTCATACTCGACCTCTGGCTATCTCCCCATCCCTTGGCATTCACCTCCCAGTCTCCCTCATACTCCTCCACCTCTCAAGTCTCCCCGTCTCTCCTTCTCCTCCAAGTGTCCCCCCTACCTCACAGATCTCCCCTCCACCCCTCCTGACCTCCAGCCATCCTCTCTTACCCCCAACCGTCCTCCCTCCCTCACACCTCCCTCTCTCATGTGCTTTCATTCTCCTTCACATCCCAACTGCATCTTGTCCTCCCATCTTCTCCCAGCCTGACCTCTGCCATTCATCCTCTCCTCCTTCCTCCCTGCACTCTTTTACTCCCAGCACATCTGACTCCTGCTGTTACCTTCTCCTCTTCTTCCTTCCCCTGCCTTGTCTCCTGTCCCTCACCAACCCAGGAAAGCCACCACCAGCACAGCTATCCCTGATGCAAGCAGGAAGGGCCCTTCCTGTTGGGGATGGGATGTGGGGCTGGGTTAGCTGGAGAATCAGCCTCCCACCCCATCCCCACTACTTGCACAGCAGAGGTGATGGCCACAGCTTGCACATTCATGCTGGACACCAGGAAACACTTCTCCCTAGGGCTGGTGCAGCTGGAACTGGTCACTGGGGAAGTGGGAGGATCTCTGCCCTTAGAAGGTTTACCTCAGCCAGATAAAGTCACCAGTGTCCTGATTTAGCATAGCAATAACTATTTTTGAACACAGAGCTTGGCCCAGAGCCCCCGGGATCCATTCAAACACACACATCTCTGGGAGACTCCCCAAGCAGTGAAGGGTTTCCGAGAGGAGCAAGAAAGGCCAGAGATGGCTTTTGAATGCAGTGCTTGGGATGCTGCAGGACATGAGGATCTGTCCCTGCCACTTGCAGCTGCTCCATGCTGCTCAAGCAGGACCATCCCATGCTGCTCAAGCAGGACCATCCCATGCTGCTCAAGCGGGCCACCCTATGCGTCCTGAGCAGGATCACATCAGCCCGCTTGGGCAGGACCATCCCACGCTGCTTGAGCGTGACCATGGTCCTCAAGCAGAACCATCCCATGCTGCTTGAGCAGGACCATTCCACAGTGCCTGAGCAGCAACACCCCATGCTGCTCTAGCAGGACCCCTCCAGGCTGCTTGAGCAGGATCACCCTATGTAGCTTGAGCAGAACCTTCCCACGTTGCTCAAGCAGGACCAGCCCATGTAGCTCAAGCAGGACCACTCCAGGCTGTTGAAGCAGGACCATCCCAGCCTGCTTGAGTACCATGGGGCAGGCGAAAGTGGCTTCCTGAAAGACTGCCAGATCCCAGGCCAGTGACATGACCCCTTGGACCCCAGAGCCAGGGACACTTGCATCATCTTTGTTTTCCTTCCCCTGGGCTGGGCCATGCACCCCTTTTCAGTGACTTTATGGCTGCACGAGGGCACAAGGCTGCTGCCAAGGGGGGAAAAGGTCTCCTCTCCATCCCAAGGGAGCCCCATAACCTGAGGGACCTGCCTGCAGGGCCCCCTGAGAGCATCCCACGTCACTCACGCACAAGGACCAGCAGCCTCCCTTGAATGCAGACTTTGCCTTGGAGGCTCCCAGCCATGCCACGGAGGGGACACTGCCCCTTCCAAGGTGCTGTGTCTGTGGGACCATGCCCCTGCAATCCAGGCAGTGTCTGGGTGGGCTGGGGGTGACCTTTCTAAAGCATTCCTGTCCACATGCCTTCCTGGCTGGGAAATCTGGGGGAGGGTGGAGGGAACTTACTACCTGTGTTAGAAACTAGCTGAAGTTCTGTGTCTCCCCAAGCTGGGTTTCTTATTCCAACTGTTCAAACTGTTGTATATTGTACTGGGATTTTTACATGGAATTATTGTAGAAAATAAAAATTTAAACCAAGTCTGTTAAAAAATTAACATTAAAAATCTCTATGAAAAAAAAAAATAAATCAAAGCTGTCTCCAAGTCCTCTTCTTCCAAAAACGGGTCAGAGCAGTGATGCGTCTCCAGTGGTGGCTCTCCGGTCCCCAGCCCTGCCTGCCACAGCCCCTGGGGGCACCAGCTATGGTGAAGATGCAGCTCCTGTGGTTGGTGATGTCCTGGTGATGAAGGAAACCACCCCATCTCACTGCATCTCCTGCCTGTGGAGAGCCTGAGCCCCTGGTGCAAGGCAGCATGTGGTGTCTGTCGGTGACCCCCTTGGGTCCCCAGAAGTTGTGTCCACACCGTGGGGCAGGTCACAGTTGAATGCCTAGAGGCCAGTTTTGGGGTCCTGGATACCAAAAACATGGCTGGGATGGGACAAGCTGCTGCCTGTCCCCACTGAATATGGGAGCAGCTCCCAGATGAGTGGTCAAGAGCCTTTCCCCCTGCCCGTGGAGCTGCAGATCCAGCAGCCCTCCACAGCAAACAGCCAGCCCCTGGGCCAGATCCCAGGCCTGAGCTGCTCAGAGGGTTTGGTGCTGCGGATGCATGAGCCCACACCACCCTCTGGTGTCAGCACAGACCTCAGCTCCATGCCCGTCCTGCTCCAGCCGTGTCCCCTTGCTCCCAGGTCTCTCCTTCTACCAGAGCATCCTTGCACCACCCCAAATCCCACTCCTACTCCCAGCATATAGACATACCCACATGGTGTGGGGCAGGACATAGCCAAGCCAGAAGGAAGCAGAGCAAGAGCAAAGCAGACCTGCTTTGTTGGGTGCTGTCGTCAGCCCTCACAGTCCTACCAAGCACTGGTGCAGTCCTGCTACTCTCCAAGCTGTCTGAGCATGGGACCTGCTCCTGTGCCCACATACAAGCCCTCACCCTTGCCAGGAGTTCATGTCCACGTTTGGTGTTGGGGTGCAGGGCTGGACAACAGCCTGTGCAGGTAGGTAATGGCTTTCTTGCTGTTGGGTGCTGGAGAAGCTCCTGGGCAGCGCAGAAGCAGATGGTGCCAGGGGACAGTCTGGGGACAGTGTGCCCAGGCCCCATGGCTGGGATGAGACCAGCCAATGTGCAGCACCATGAGACGGTGCTGCAGTGAACTCATGCCTGGATCCTGCATCCCTGGCACTTCCAGCCTTCACTGGTAGCACCTCAGACCTCACACTACTGGCACTGTGTGCCCTGCATTGCTGGCACTGTGGGCCCTGCATTGCTGGCACTGTGGGCCCTGCATTGCCAGCATCACAGACCCCACATCACTGCCACTGCAGACCCTGCACACTGTCACCACGGACCCTGGCACAGCACTGCTGCATGGCTGGCACTGCAGACCCTGCACTGCTGTCACCACGGGCCCTGGCACAGCACTGCTGCATGGCTGGCACTGGGGACACTGCACTGCTGTCACCACGGACCCTGGCACAGCACTGCTGCATGGCTGGCACTGCAGACCCTGCACACTGCCACCATGGGCCCTGGCGCAGCACTGCTGCATGGCTGGCACTGGGGACACTGCACACTGTCACCATGGGCCCTGGCACAGCACTGCTGCGTGGCTGGCACTGGGGACACTGCACACTGTCACCATGGGCCCTGGCACAGTACTGCTGCGTGGCTGGCACTGGGGACACTGCACTGCTGTCACCACGGACCCTGGCACAGCACTGCTGCACGGCTGGAGCTCATCAGCAGAGGGCACAGCCCTGCTGCCTGCCCAGGCTGTGTGAGCCTGCACTACCCGCGGTGCCCGCAGGAGACGTGGCTGCTCCATGGGCCACAGCCCCTGAGCGCCCCAGAGCTGCAGCTCTTCCTCCCAGCTCAGTACCGCAGGCACACAAGGCAGCAGTTGCATTTATGGAGGTGTGAGGACACTCTGAAGCCTGGGGATAGCCTCCACATGGGAAAACCAGTTATTAAACCCCAACCTCCTCTAACGTGCTGCTGCTGAAAGCACCATCTCTCCTGAGCCCGGTTTCCCTTACTCTGCAGCCCAAGCTCCTACTGACCTGGGCCCCTCTTCCAGAATGCAAATAGCAGCAGCCAGCAGAGCCCAAGTAAACAAATGAGCTGCTGTGAGACGAGAGTGCATCTTTATAAGGTTAACTGGCCCCATCTAAGAGACAGGCATTTTCTTGTGCCTGCATCGCTCAGAAAGCTCAGGCAAACAGCACCAGCATAGCTCCTAGGTTTGATTTATAATCCTGATGGCGTTATTAGCTCATCTACATGTAAAATGATTATGAATAGATTGTCTGTACTCTGCAGAGGGCTAAATTAACCAGGCTCTGACATTTATCAGCTTCTCTTTGAAGCTTAAAGCAGCTCGAAATTCAGAGGTCTCTCTCCCAGTGGCAGCAGAGGGATGAAGGAAACAGCTCGAGTTGATCCTTGTGTTCAGCACAACCTGGCCTGTTTTAATAGCCCCATACCCTGATAGGTGGGAGCAGAGGGCTGGAGGGGCAGGAGGCTGCTGGGCAGCAGCATGTGCCAGGACTCCATACCGAGCAGTTACATTTACAAACAAAGGAGCTGATAACTCCCAGCAGGGCTGAAGGGCTGTTATCTCTGCGCTGATTAAAACTCCCTCAGCAGCCAGCACGGAGGAGGAGTGTCAGCAGTGGGGAGACGAGTGGTATCTGGTGTTAACTCTGTTGCTGCTGTGTGCTGATTCATTTAGGACAAGCCAAGGGCTGCCCTGCCAGGCCGAGTGCTGCAAATGAGCACAGAAAACGCCAGCAGGAAGATCTGCAGCCTGGTCACATCCTCCCTCCACATCTCCTGTGGCACTCTGTGCCCTCAGTGCTCTGGGGATCCGCACAGGGTACCACCACACATGGGAGCAGCATAGCCAGAGAGTGGTGGTGGTGCTGCACAATGCCTTCCCTTCTGTCCCTTAAGGCATGTGTGAGTCTGCAGCACCAGCCTTGTGCTCTCTGGTACCAGTCTTACTGCTTGCTTGGCGTGCCATCTCCCATGCATGGGCCATCTCCCATGCATGGGCCATCTCCCATGTATGGGCCATCTCCAGCACGGGTATCTGCTGGGGCATGACCACCACAGGCCCATTTTAATATAGCTAATCTTGAGCGCATCCCTTTGCCAGCGCTGGCTGGGCCATAAGCTGACCCTTGCTGTCAGGTATCCACCCTGTTCCTTCTCTCATGCCTGCTCTGCAGGTCCCAGGACCACTTGTTAGTGTCACTTAGGATTCTTTCCAGAATATACATTAACCTGTACCCTTTATGTTCTTTATTCCTTTACAGGAAGAGAAAATGAAAGAGCCTGAAATGCAGCTGATGTTCCTGGTAAGTTCGGAGGAGAGCTGGAGTCATGCTCAGAGCAAACCCTGCAGCATCCAGCCCCACCACACACCAGCAACCAGGGCAGGAGCTCAGCTGGGTGCAAACTGCCATGGGGTGTGGGCAGAGCTGGGGAAGCAAAGTGTGGTCACGCAGCAGGAGCGCTTTCCCTAGAGCCTAGAAAATCACTGAAGGGAGGCCTGGACATGCCTGCTGCCAGAGGGGAGATTGAGATGAGCTCTTAGGCAGAAGTTCTTCCCTGTGAGGGTGCTGAGGCGCTGGCACAGACTTCTCCCAGAGAAGCTGTGGCTGCCCCATCCCTGGCAGTGTCCAAGGCCAGGTTGGACACAGGGGCTTGGAGCAACCTGCTCTAGTGGAAGGTGTCCCTGCCCATGGCAAGGGGGCTGGAACTGGATGAGCTGTAAGGCCCCTTCCAACACAAACCAGTCTGGGATTCAATGATTCTGCGATATTTCAGCTGTGGACCACTGAAATGAAAGCATAAGAAGGACTGTGCTTGTGCCATGGGGGGTGTGACTGATGGTACCAACTCTGCGGTTTGCAGCCTTGTACACAGGCACTTGGAGGGTTACAAAACTCCTGCAAGAGGAGAGAGCATGGGAAAACATGCCCAGGATGCTATCCCGAGTTTTTCCGCTTACTGAGAGAGGTGATGCAACCTCTTCCCATCGGGCAGCTTCCTGTGGGCAGCTGAAGCACAAGGAAATGCCCTGGCTGCGGCAGCCCATACTGGGCAGTGCTGGGTGGAGGGCAGCTGATGCGCTGGTGGGACATGGTGCTGCCCTGGCCTGGTGGCTCGGGACGTCCTGCCCACAGCAGCAACAGTTGGTGCACAGAAATCATGCTGTCGCTGAGCCTGGGGGGGAATTTCAGCGGCACAAGAGAGCCAAAGGCCAAGGAGAAGGAAAGCAGAGGGTGCCTCCCAGGTCTGCAAACCACCTCCTTGCTGGCTCTGGGGCACCTGTCCTGTGACATGGAAAGCAACAAAGCCCCTTCCCAGCAGTGGGGTGAACTATAGGCCCCCACCTGGCATTGGGGGGACAGAGGGTTTGTTAGCGAGCTGCGAAGCCCTGCTGGGGAATGCAAACTGCTCGAGACAGAGGCTGCTGAAACTAAGGCTTAGCAACTCGTAATAACACATTTTCAGTGTGAGGTGGCTTCTGAAGGACTTTAGAAGCACTGGGCTTGTCCCACTGCTCAGGAGAGGATCAGTGTGATTTCTAGTTGGGATTGTTAAATGATGTGCCACAGGTACCCCAAAATTCCTGGGTCTGTGCCTGGAGCACAGCTTTGAGGGGAGTGCTGGAGGGGTGCAACTGCTGTAGCTCCAGAGGAGCCTAAAAGATACCCACGTCTGAGAGCCTAGGGTGCATGGACAAAGTGGCTTTTTCTCCAAAACCTCTTTTTGGGATATGGAACTTGGAAGTAATGATAATGGTGGCTGGTAAAGGGAAACACCAGGGAGGGTTGACTGTGTGTGCTATGCCCACACAGGGTGAGCCTGGGCTTGGAGACTGGTGGTCCCAGACTGAAACTCCAACAGGGAATGTGCTAAAATTGGGCATCCAGATGGATGTGGGCTTGTGCTGGAGACTTCACCTTCATCCATGTGGTTTTCTAGTGCAGATTGAGTCCCTGTGCCGTAAGATCTAACTATGCCTTCCAATGACTTTTTTGTTAATAACAATGAAATGAATGATGCCACGCTGCAGCTTTCCAGAACAGTGATTTTATACCATATGTCTAAGGAAGCTCTGTTACATGTGCTACAGAGTGGTGGGAGGGTGGCTAACTGATTTTGGGTGGAAAGCCTGCTGAGGTCATGTTGGAGAGGTGTAGAGAGCATTTCTGGAGTGATGCTGCCCACAGGATACAGCCCATGGAGGGAGGTATCATCTGAATGACTCGTGGGTTTCATCTTGGAGGAAGCTAACTATGTCCTCCCAAATGGAGTCACAGAAGAAACTTTGCCCTGCGGCAGTGTGGGCAGCCAGCAGACTAACACCAGAGCGGGGAGCCGCAGCACAGATGTGCTCTTCAAAGCTAGGGAGCATCCTTAATAGAAAGTACACACCAGGACCAGCCACTTGTATCTGTAGAAGAACTGTTTGTGGCCTCTTTGCTGATGAGAACATTACATGGAGTGGCAGATGATGCTCATCGGTCCACAGGTTTGCATCTCCTGCAGTGTACAGCAAGCTAATAACGCTCCCAGGGAGGGCATCCAATCATGGAAACACCCAGGATCCTGGAGTAGGCTGTACCTGCTGACTGGCACCAGGCCACTGCTTCCCAGCTGAGGAATGCTGTGCCAAGCTCAAGGTTATGGATTTTGAGTGCTCCTTAGCAAAGGAAATGTTACGGATTGAGCCAACAATGAGTCTGCTGCTGGAGGTACAACCATAGGCAGAGACTCATGGGATCACTTTATCCCTTGGGAGATCCCAGGTCCAACCTCCTGCTCGAAAAGGCTGGTTGAGTTTTGGCTGTCTCCAAGGGCTAGGAGCCTCCCGCCACTCTCATCCCTCTTCCAGCCTTTTCTGCCTCCTTGTTGAAAACAATTGTTTTCTTTCTCACTAACTACACACGATCTGTGAAATCTGTTGCTGGGGGAAGGTGCTTAATGAACTGCTGTGGTTCACCCACAGGCAGCGGCAGGGAAGGGGGTGTCATGGATCAAAACGAAGGCTGTTTTCTGCAGGGAGCCAGGCACTGAGCCATGGCCTCTGGTCTCTTTTGGGGCTGGTGGGTGGCGCCCTGGGCTGTTCCCCTGCGCCTGGCGGGGACTGGCCCTGAGGGGACATGGCCCCTGGGGAACCCTGCTGATGAGGGAGACGTGGATGATGGGGCATCACTGTTAATGGGGGCACACTGCTGGCATGGGGGAACATGGCTGATGGGGGGGGACATGGGCAGGCAGGGGACACTGATAGAGGGGACATGGCTGACGGGGAGACACCAATAATGGAGGTGGCATGGCTGATGGAGAGACATCAGTGGGGAAGCGGACAGGGCTGACATGGAGGTCATGGCTGATGCGGGAGACACCACTTATGAGGGTGACGGCTGTGACATGGCTGACAGGAGGGCCATGGCGGGTGGGGGTAAACATGGACACCACTGACAGGGGGACCTGGTGACAGGAGGACACCACTGACAGGGGGACATGGCAAAGGAGGGGGCATGGCAGGTGGGGATCGACGTGGCTGACAGGGGGACACCAGTGACAGGGGGACATGGCTGACAGGAGGGGGCATGGCGGGTGGGGATCGACGTGGCTGACAGGGGGACACCAGTGACAGGGGGACATGGCTGACAGGAGGGGGCATGGGGGGTGGGGATAGACACGGCTGACAGGGCGCCATGGCTGGCAGGACACAACGCCGCCGCCCCGCAGGCGGGCGCTAGCGAGCCCGCGTGTGCTCGCTCCTTCCCCGGCCTCCCGGGCATAGCGCGCCCGGGCTCCCGGGCCGTGCCGCAGCGGGCGGGCGGGCTCTGGCACTCTGCGGGGCGGTGCTGCCCCTCCGCCCGCCAGCGGGAGGGCTGTCCGCCGCCTCGGCCGTCCCCGCCCGCCGCGGCCTCGGCGGATCCCGCCCCCGGCTCCGCGCCTCCTTAAAGCGGGCTCGGCGGCTCTTTGCCCGCCTAGAGCTCCCGGCGCTCCGCCATGGGGCAGGAGCAGGCCCGGATCTTCCACCCGCGGCCCGAGTGGCTGCCGGCGGCGCATGTCCCGTCGCTGTCCCAGTACGAGCGCCTGTACCAGCGCTCCGTGGAGGACCCGCACGGTGAGCGCCGCGCCGGGAGCCCGCGGTCCCCGGGAGGGCCGCGGCGGCGGGGGAGCGGCTCCCGCAAGGCACCGCCGGGTCCTCCGGGAGCAGCGGGGCCGGGGCTGCCGGGCGGGCTGGGAGGGGTGAGGCCGTGTTGAGCCCTCCAAGCGTGGGGTGCGGGAGTGTGGGGCTGCCCGAAGTTGTTCCCTAAAGCGTTGTCCTCCTTATCCAAGCCCGTTTCTGGGTCACGAGCTCTGGCCGTTATCTTTGCAGCATTTTGGGGTGACATTGCTAAAGAGTTCTACTGGAAGACTCCGTACACGGGGCCCTTTCTGAACTATAACTTCGATGTGACAAAGGGGAAGGTCTTCATTGAGTGGATGAAAGGGGCGACCACTAACATCTGCTACAACGTCCTGGATAGAAATGTCAACGAGAAGAAACTCGGAGACAAAATTGCTTTTTACTGGTAAATTTTTGGTTTTATTATGGTGTAGAAGGTGTGTAAGTGTCATGCTGAAGTGTATAAACAGAGTTGATTCCTACTGAGGCGAATTAAAACATGGTGAAACCTGAGGGGCTTTCATCTCTAGGTAGGGGCAGCAGGTGTTTGCTTTCAGTGTTGGAGAGGAGTTGAGCAGTGGAGCTTCTCTGCCCACCCTGGGTGCAGTGAAGTGGCCCAGCACAGCCATGGGCAGCTCCTGACTTCCAGCTCTGCCTTTGCACTTGAACCTGCTAAAAGCAAAGAGCACTCAGATGGTGTTGAGGCGGGTGCCATAATTCCTTTGTGATGTGGGTAGAGCTCTGGGATGAGGCACAGCTAACACCCAACAGCAAGAAGCTAATAAAACCCCATGCTTTGTGTCTTCATGTTGTGTGGGTCTGCCAATCTTCCACGCCTGTGGCAGGAAGGTTCTCCTAAAACCTGAGTGTATACGTTGATTCATTTACCGAGGTGAGCAGCTCCAGAGAGGACGCCTTCAACAGCAGAGCGAGGGGAAACACAGCATCCAGGAGCCTCAGTTCTGAGCGGCCAGAGCCACCGAGGGAGCCTCAAGCCCTCCACAGGCTTTCGAGGAGCTGCCTCATAGGGGGCGGTGTCGGGAGGGACGGCACCAGCCCCGGGTGGGTAAAACCCTCCCCGGGAGCGCGGCCAGGGCGGGCACTCGGGGTGTGCTGCGGCCGTTGGGGCAGGCAGCGGGATGGGGAGCGCTCGTCCCGGGGCCAGGGCCCGCTCTGAGAGCTCTGCTCTGCCTGCCCCCACGGTGGCCGCGTCAGCACCAGGCAGAACCCATGAGAGGCGAGGCTGCAGCGCGGAGCTTAGAGTGTAGAAACTGCCTCCATTTGTGTCTTGAGGCGAGGGTGCACCCTGGTGGAGGTCCTCCTGCAGCAGGAGGCTGAGCTGCGGGACACTGTTGGTAGGCTAAGAGATGTCAGGGGAGCTGGACTGCTTGCGCCAGGTCCAAACTGTGCAGGGGCCACAAGTGTCTGCCATAGTGCATACATGAGGGCAGTAATCCAGGAAGCTGGGAGCTAGTAACATAAAAAACAAAAAAAAAAAAAAGGAAGAGGACAATGAAAAGCAAGGGGTTTCCTCCAAAATCTGACATTCCCACCCAGAACCACTTCGCAGTTCTGCAGGGGGCTAATGAGGAAACACCCACTGCGCCAAATGAACAACCTGCTGATGCACCAGTAAAAAGGATCACTACTGGTGCCTCCAGGAGAAAGCGTCATAGTAGTAGGGGACTCTACTTTAAAAGGCACAGAGGCACCTATCTGTCGGCCTCACCCAGTCTCGAGGGAGGCTCAGATCAGGGATGTTGCTGAGAGGCTGCCTGGTCTAGTAAGTCCCACTGACTGTTACCCGCTTCTTGTGGTCCATGTGGGTGCTAGTGATACTGACAGCAGTAGCCTGGGAATCATTAAGAAGGACTACAGAGCCCTGGGAGAGGTGGTTAGGGGCTCTGAAGCTCAAGTAGTTTTTTCATCAATCCTCCATGTCAAAGGGAAGGACCTTGAAAAGGCCAGGTGGATTTGGCAGGGTAATAAATGGTTAGAATGGTGGTGCCATAGTCAGGGTTTTGGTTATTTGGAACATGGGACTCAGTTTGGGAGGCCAGGTCTACTGGAGGCTGGTGGAGCTGGTCTGACAAGGGGAAGAGCTGCTTTGGTAGGAGACTTGCCAAGCTGCTCAAGGCAGCTTTCAACTAGAGGTGTTGGGGGTGGATGGCATCAATCCATGCCAACACTCCTGGTCAGTTGCCAGCACCTCTAATAAATGCTTGGAGTAATGCAGGTTCCATGGGATAAAGCCCTAGAGGCCGGGGGGGCCAAGGCTGCTGGTTGATGTTCAAGGATCACCTGCTCTAAGCTCAGGAGTGTTGCGTCTCAACTAGAAGGAAATGCGGCAGGAGGGCCAGGAGACCTCCATGGATGGATAAGGAGCTGCTGAAGAAACTTAGAGGGGGAAAAAGAAGCTTATAGAAGGTGGAAGTGAGGACAGGTGGCCTGGGAAGAATACAGGGATGTTGTCTTGGAAGCTAAGGCCCAATTAGAATTAAATCTGGCAAGGGATGTGAAAGATAACAGGAAAGGCTTCTATAGGTATGTAGCAAACAAAAGACGGACTAGGGATAATGTGGGCCCTCTCCGGAAGCTATCAGGAGAACTGGCTACCCTGGATTTGGAGAAGGCTGAGGTTCTTTATGACTTCTTTGCCTCAGTCTTCACTGGCAAATGCTCTGACCACACCACCCAAGTCTTGGAAGGCACATGCAGGGACTGTGAGAATGAAGACCTTAGGCCCACTGTAGGAGAGGATCAGGTTTGAGACCATCTTAAGAACCTGAATGTGCACAAGTCCATGGGACCTGATGAAATCCATCCACGGGTCCTGAAGGAGCCGCTGTCCATCATATTTGAAAAATCATGGCAGTCAGGTGAAGTTCCTGACAACTGGAAAAAGGGAAATATAACCCCGATTTCCAAGAAGGGGAAGGTGGAAGACCCGGGGAACTACAGACCAGTCAGCCTCACCTCTGTGCCTGGCAAAATCTTGGAGCAGTTTCTCCTGGAAGGCATGCTAAGGCACATGAAAAACAATGAGGTGGTTGGTGACAGCCAACATGGTTTCATTAAGGGGAAATCCTGCCTGACCAATTTGGTGGCCTTCTATGATGGGCTATGGAACTGCTGGACAGCGGCAGAGCAGTTGATGTCATCTGCCTGGACTTGTGCAAAGCATTTGACACTGTCCTGCACAACATCCTTGTCTCTAAATTGGAGAGGCATCAATTTGGTGGATGGACCACTCAGTGGATAAAGAACTGGCTGGATGGCCACATGCAGAGAGCGTGGTCAACAGCTCGATGTCCAGTTGGAGACCAGTAATGAGTGGTGTCCCTCAGGGGTCAGTGTTGGGACTGATCTTGTTTTATGTTCCTTTGATTCTCTTCCCCATCCCGTCTGGGGAGGTGGGATGAGGGGGGTGAGGGAATGCAAGTCCAGAGGAGGCCATGAGGATGATAAGGGGCTGGAGCACCTCCCATATGGAGACAGGCTGAGAACATTGGGGCTGTTCAGCCTGGAGAAGAGAAGCTGTGTGGAGACCTCAGAGCAGCTTCCAGTGTCTGAAAGGGGCTACAAGGATGCTGGAGAGGGGCTCTTCATCGGGGGCTGGAGCGATAGGACAAGGGGTGATGGGTTCAAACTGAAACGGGGAAAGTTCAGGTTAGATATAAGGAAGAAGTTCTTCCCTGTGAGGGTGCTGAGGCACTGGAATGGGTTGCCCAAGGAAGTTGTGAATGCTCCATCCCTGGCAGTGTTCAAGGCCAGACTGGATGGAGTCTTGGGTGACATGGTTTAGTGTGAGGTGTCCCTGCCTGTGGCAGGGGGTTGGAACTAGGTGATCTTAAAGTCCATTCCAACCATAACTGTTCTGTGATTCTATGATTCCTTGCACTTGAACACATATAACACTGATGCTTTTGGAAGGGCTGGCTTCTCAATGTTCCCTTTGGGAAGAAAAGTTAACTTCCAGCCTGAAGGATGTTTGTATTTTTTTACTAGAGTAGTTACTAGTGTTAAAAGCCATGCGGAACTTGGAATTTTCATACTGGTGCAAAATAGGCTTCACTAGAGATGTCCAAGATGCAGAACTAACACTCCCCAGCTGAACTAGCCTGGGTACGACTGTATGTGGTAGAATGGAAGCACAATTAAATGTGCCACTTGTTAGGGGTGCAAGAACTTGGGTTGTGGTGAGTCTTTTCAGCAGAGCAGCTGGAGGAGTCTTACTGTCACTGCAGTAAAAATACCAGATCCTCTAACGATGAACAACTGTGCTGCTCAGAGTGATTTTGTGCAGCTGAAGGGTCCCAGTCCCCTGGTGTAAAAGGGACTAGGAGCTACCCCGCTACAGAAAGGAACATGTTTATACCAGTGTGCTTCGTGTGACTGTACAGTTGGGTTCATGCTGGAGTTTCCAACTATAGAGCTACCACCTCAGTAAAAGTATTACATGTTTTGTCTGGCAAATAATCATATGGACATCATACAGGTGAAATGGTGGCAAGTATTTCATTCTCTGCTAGTTAAACATATTCTCTAACTCACCTGGATGTAAAATAACTGCAGCTTCTGAAGGAAAGCTCCTTTGTAAACTCATTCAGGTGAAGGCGTGCCAGCCAACAGAGCCCTTTGGCAGTGCTGGCAGCTGTGCTGGGGTTTATGGAGGGAGCGGGTGCATAAATCTTTGGGTGACAGCTTGGCACCAGCCTACAGCTTTCATGTGGTCTGGGAGAAGATTGTCTTGTTGGTTATTCTGGCAGCCTTTGAGGGGTGGTTGTGATGCTAAGCAAAGCTTGGAGTGGGTATTAAAAGGGGGGGGTGTCTGTCAGCTATGGTGTTCACAGTGCTGAAAAACAAGGTCTCCTCCTCCTTAGCAGCCAGTTTTCCCTGGCTATTTCGGGATAAATAGGGATTTTGGACCCTCCTAGCATGGTTCTGTCACCAGTGACCTGCCACTGGGGTGTCTGGAGCTGTCAGCTGGGAATGTCAGGGAGAGGGATGGAAGAGGCCAGTTAAATGTGATGTGTGTGGTACTGACCCGTGAGCTTGTGGCACTGAGGTCTTGAGGAAGCAGGGCTGAGGGTTGCAGCTCATAAAATTAACCTTCGAGAAGTGTGCATGTACCTCTGCACACATGTTCTTCAAGAACAAAGTGTAGTTGCTGTTGTCTTGGCCTTTCACATTTTGCTTTGGCACTGTTGGGTGGGCCCACTTTCCTAAACCACCTGAGGCTTGTCACACTGTATGGAAGGGCAAAAAAGAAATGAGAGCCTCCAAAAGCCAAAGAGGATTCCTGGGGAAGAGTTGGATGTTTGGGGTTTTTAATACCTTGGCCACTTGCTTGCTTCTAAGAAAATGTATAGCTTGCTGGATGGGAAAAGGTGCTGATGTTGTACCAAGGTATCTGACTGCCTGGCTCTGGGAGCTTTGAAAAGGTACAAGATCTTTGCAAGTTAGAGCAGATCTTTGCTTTCAGAGAGGAAATAAGAGGGGGAGAAGTGAATAACGTTTCAAGGCATTCTTTGGTGTCTTTGAGATGTGTCCTGGCAGAGCTCAGAGCTGCCATGTGGTGCTGGCTGTCTCAAGTGTTGCAGGGACTGGAAGGAATGAGCAGTTCATCTGGATGTGTTCTGGCCAAGCTGCTTTGAAGGTTCCTGCACCACCAGCAGTCCAGGACTGCCCACACCGGCTCTACTCAGGTCTCATCCCAAGCTCTTTCAGCACAACGAGCAGTACACAGCACTGCTTTGTGCTGCAGAACTTGGGTGACATTTCCTGTTGTGGTACCCTCCTTCTGGTGCTGTTAGGACTGTTTAGTTCAAAATGACCATCCTGAGTTGGTAGGAAACACATTTGCCCTGTGTCCTGTTTTCACTGTGGTCTCTCTTGCTGCTTATGAACGTTACAAATATTTCTGTTTCTGCTGCTTTTGATTCCTGTTTGTGGTATTCATGTGGCCTAAAGAGGAACAGAAGCTCCAAGAAACATTTCTGGTAAAGTGCTGCTCTCAGAACTGCAATCTGCTTCAGAATTGCAGGGAAAGGCTGGAGCCAGTAACACTGGGGTTATTGGGCAGGTAGATCTCTACTTTGTGGGTCTCACAGCTGGAATGCACAGGGCAAACTAGCTGGGACACTTGCAGGGGACTTGATCTGTGGTGGGTAGTGAAATTGGAGCAAGGAACACAGTGTGTCTTTACCATGCTCTGGGCATACCTGTGTCATGTGGACTAACCTGTACTTCTGTGCTGAAGAGCCTGTTGTTAATCCCATATAAGCATCAGCCTGGGCAGCTTGTGGAGGGGAAAACACAACCAGGTGGGAATTCAAATAGCACAGCACCTATTACAGACCCTCCCCAAGGAGACCCTGGGGTGGGAAGGGACCTGCATGAAGCCTGTCCTTGGTGTTTCAGCTATATGCAGGTTGCACAAAGTTCTTGCCTCTGTTTCTCAAACCAGTCACCCCACCTGCAGCACTGGTGGTGCCTGGTGGGACCAGGGCAGGAGGTAGAGCTTTGGATGCTGTTATTAGCCTAGGTGCTGCCTTCTGCCATCACTGGGAGATTGATAATCTTCTGCTTTCTTCTGCTTGTATATGAAATAACACATCTAGAAATGAGAAACAGGTAGTGAAGGCTGCCAGAGCTTACTGGAGCTTTATTTAAACTAAAGAATAACTGCTTGTGGTTCCCATTCTGGGCCTAGAACAAACATGACATGCAAAGATAAAAGGGAGAAGGTGTGTTGTGGGTTTTTTTTAATGTAATAAAGGATTTGGGGTCTCGTAGCTGTGACATCTCTTCCAATGAATCTTCTGTAAGTCAAATAAACAACTACAGAGCATGTTTAAAACAACTCATCCAAAAACGTCAACAGAAAACCTAAAACCACAAAACAACAATGAAGTGTCCAGAGCCCTGTTGGAGGTTTTTACTGGAAAACTGGAAATGGTTTTTGGCCAGCAGCCTTCCAGAGAGGCTACAGATTATCAGACACTGGTTTGATCTGAAGGTGCTGCTGAACCTGAATGGGACAAGACCACATGTGCTGGGTCCTGCCTGCTGCCGAAGCACCTCGATCCGGTGGCTGTTCCTCTCCATGGAGTGCTTTATCCTGGGATGTGCCATCCCAGAGTCAAAACTGAAGCCAGATGAAGCTGTGTTTCAGTTGCATTTCTGCTGTAAAGGTCTGGATCTCTTCCGGCTGTGGAAATAATCTTGCCTTAAACTGCTGAGATCCAAGTGCTTGGTCTCACAATCCAGTACTGTCATATGCAGAGATGCTGAGGGTGCTGCTGTTACCACCCAGCCTTCAGAGGTGTTAACCATAGCCAGCTCCTGCACCATGCGCTCACCTCTGCTCCTCCACTGCCTTCAGGACTCAGTATGTCCCACGCCAAACTGACTCCTCATTTCTTTAGTAACTTCCTGCATGATTTGTTACATCTCCAGTGATGCAGCCTCTTTCGACACTGTTCCGGCGGTGAAAGCGTAGCCCTGAATCACACAGGGTGTTCAGAGAGTGAATACTCACTGCTGGGAAGGTTGTTACTGATAAACACTTGCAGGCCTGTGCCTGCAGGCTGGTGAGAGCACTCAAAGCCATGTTGCAGGTGCTACCAACCAGCCAAGCCCAAAGCTGCTGTTCCCCTGTTGCTGCTGTGGAGAGAGAACTTCTGCAGGGGACTGTGTGTAAGCTCTGCAGCAGGGAGAAGCCTTATGGTGAAGTTACAAAGTGATTGGTTTGTGCTTGCAGCAATACCCAGCCTCAGCACAGCTCCTTTCCCTGATGGGGGGTCTCCATGGGAAGTGGGATGGCCCCTCTCAGCCCTGGCTGAGCAGTAAGGAGAGGAGTTTGGAACACATACAGCAACAGCCTGGAATCTCCAAACAAGAACATCTCTGCTTTGGGGGGCCCTGTCTGGCTCTGAGCTGCATGGGTAGTGCAGGAGTGGGAATGGGGGGAGCATCTGTAGGGATCTGGGATTAAAATCAAGGAGTAAAGTCCAAGTCATGCACTTTCCTGACTTCTTTGGTGGAATTCTTCCTCTCCCAGTTCTGGGACAGTAACCAGCCAGCATGGTTAGTGCTGTGGCCGTAGTACAAACACCACTGTGTTCAGTTCTTATATGTACATGCAAACTGGGACAGCGGGCACTCGCAGCTTCTCCTCTGGTGTAGCTCCCTGGCTCTTCTCCATTGATGGATGAAATCTCCATCTTCAAGAAGATGGTGCTGCTCCAGGGCAGCATGGTGGTGCTTGCTTAAGGGTTTGGAGCTTCTTCGTTTGGCCTGAGGGGTTGGGAAACACAGGAATCCTGGGCTGAAGCTTGGTTCCGAAGGCTATATGTATGCAGAGACCTTTGTCAGTTTTCTCCTGTCATATGTAGAGGTTCTTCTGTCCCAAGTGTTTCTGTTAGTGGCTTGCCCTTGTCTGCTGCATGCTACATCTACTTCATGACTAGTGAAAGTCTGAGATAGTTTTCAGATGAGTGGTTGTGCCAAACGGATGAACTAAATATGTGAGAGCAGCAAAATACTTTCTTCAGGCAGGTACTTTCCTGTCGGCTTTCCTGGGTGCTGTGAGTCAGGGATTTGTGTGCACATTACTCAGCTGGTGGACATGGAAGTACTTGGAATTGTTTTTCCCTTCTGACTTGGATGAGGAGCTTGAGTCATCCCTGTCAGCAGCTACACAGGCTGCTTTGCAGCGAGGTGCCAGGAAATGGTTGGTTTAATGTTTCGAAGGTCTCTGCTGTGCAGAACCTTTTCCATCATAGCAGGCAGGGCAGGAGCAGGCAAGGGCTCTCAGCCTGGTGCTCTGCAGTGCAACAGGGGAAGGGGATACTACAGGTTGGTGGCAATGTTCAAAGCCAGGTTGGGCAGAGCCTTGGTGTGAGGTGTCCCTGCCCATGGCAGGGAGTTGGAACTGGATGAGCTTATGGTCCTTTCAACCCAAACCATCCTGTGACACTGCCTGTGGTCTCCTGTGGTTTGCCCATTCAGAAGCACCCCTGGACCTGTGCCTCCACGCGAGAGTGTTCAGCATTATTGAAGATTGTCACTGGAAGTAGTTTTCACTGAGCTCAAATAACCTGTAATCCTGCTCCTGCAGGATTGGGGCTCTTCTCCTCTGTTAAGTCTGTAAAGAAAGGACTCAGGCAGCACTTGTGTGGTTGCTCCTTGGCTGAGCAGTGAGGAGAAGGGTTGTGTAAGCTTGGGAACACACAAAACAACAGCCTTGAACCAGGGCAGCAACTTTCCTTTAGCTTTTACCAGAACTGTTTGCTCCCAGCCTTTTGCTCTGAAACCTTTGGAAGCTGCTTACTGGCAGGGATACAGCATCCGTCTATATCAATACAAGGGAATATCCAGGAAGTATTTGAGAAGATAAACAAGTTGGATGTCAGTAAGTGCCCAGGATTAGATGGCATGTGCCCCAGAGGACTGCAGGGACTTCAATGTGAAATTGCAGAGCTCTGGCCGGGGTATGCCGCGTGCCCTTGCAAAGGGCTCTTGTGCCAAGGACTGGGAGGTCGCCAGCCCCACTCCGTCTGGAGAGGGCAATAGAGGGGTCCTGGGAACTAGTAAATCCCACAGATTCATTAAGGTTGGAAGGGACATCTGGAGATCATCCAGTCCAACCCCCCCACATCCACAGTGGTACAGTGGAATTGGGTCACTTTATGTGTGGAAAAGGTGATGGAGTCCTGCAGGAGTGCGGTTGGGTGGCACTGAGCACATGGGTACGGCTGTTTTCAGGCTGCCTTCATGAGGATTCCCACAAAAAGGTTGTTCAAGGAAGTTATTTAGCTGTGAGATAAAGTTCTATGGAGCTGGTTTAGACTTACCCTTCACCTCCTCGCTTTTAATAGTCACTTTTCAGGACCAGCAGCAGGTCCCCCAAGGACCAGTGTTGAAACTGAACTGCTGATGGTGGCCAGGCTCATGTGCCCTCCATAACCAGCTGCTCCTGGGGACAAAACCCTGGACCTTGGTTCTGAGTAGTACTTTGTTGTTGTCTGGGAGGCTCTTGGCTGAGCTGCTGTGGCCATGGGTGGTTCTGGGTGCATGGTTGCACAACCACTACCTGGGGGAGTAGCGAGGGGTGAGCACAGGCAATAGCTCCTGGCGTTTCTCACATGTGAAACTTGTAACTCTGGCAGCTATTACAGGCTCTTTGCTATGTTTTAAGAGTAGTTTGCTAACTGTTGTGGGGGGCACCGTGGTTCTGCAGTGATGGTATGTGGTGAGTGTTGGCAGGAGCGTTGAAACATGAGGTGGATAAATGGAGTTCACGGACACAGAGGACAATGAACTCCTGTATGGATCCAGGATATGGAAGGTCAGAGCCTTCAGTTTGCTCATAGGACTAGAAAACGTGATTATTTTATTTTAGCTGTGTGAATGGCTTGTGTCCTCCCTGGCACCCTGCTGTGAGGGGAGCAGAAGGGAACAAGGACTTGGGCTCCACGGGGATGAGGCTGGCTCCAAGTAGTGGCGTTGTCAGGGGACAAAGTGATCAGGCTTTGCCAGAAGAGGTGTGAGTGG
This sequence comes from Strigops habroptila, assembly GCF_004027225.2. Classification (NCBI taxonomy): domain Eukaryota; kingdom Metazoa; phylum Chordata; class Aves; order Psittaciformes; family Psittacidae; genus Strigops; species Strigops habroptila. The sequence goes on from NC_044289.2 coordinate 3,008,459, forward strand.
GTGCTTGTTCCAGGCATGGTGCTTCTCCTTTGGGTAGTTGCATTTGTTACAGAATCACAGAACGAACCAGGTTGGAAAAGACCTTTAAGATCATCAAATCCAACTGTTCCCCAGCACTGCCAAGGCCACCACTAACCCATGACACTGAGGCCTCGGCTACACGGTGTGTGAACACTTCCAGGGACGGTGACTCCAGCCCTGCCCTGGGCAGCCTGTTCCAATGCCTGAGCACCCTCTGGGGAAGGAATTGTTCCTCATCTCCATCTAAACCTCCCCTGGTGCAGCTTGAGGCTGTTTCGTCTTGTCCTGTCACTTGTCACTTGGGAGCAGAGACCAGCCCCCTCCTGGCTCCATCCTCCTGTCAGGCAGTTGCAGAGAGCGAGAAGGTCCCCCCTGAGCCTTCTCTTCTCCAGACTAACCCCCCCCAGGGTCCCTCAGCCGTTCCTCATCACACTTGTGCTCCAGGCCCTGCACCAGCTCCGGTGCCCTTCTCTGGCCCCGCTCCAGCACCTCAATGTCTCTCTTGCCGTGAGGGGCCCAGAACTGACACAGGATTCGAGGTGCAGCCTCACCAGTGCCCAGCACAGGGGGACAATCACTGTGGCCCTGCTGCCACACTGGTGCTGAGCCAGGCCAGGATGCTGGTGGCTTCTTGGCTGCTCATGTTCAGCTCTGTCAGTCAGCACCCCCAGGTCCTTTCCCATGAGCAGCTTTCCAGCCGCTCTTCCCCAAGCCTGGAGCATTGCATAGCGTTGTTGTGCCTGGTGGGCTTTCTTTACAGCCTGAAGAGCTGTTAGGCTGTAGTATTGGCTGCCAGCGCTTTGACAAGACCTCTTTGACTCCCCCACCACAATGCCTTTTCCTCCCGTGGCCAGCCCTGCAGCAGAGCCATTGCGCACAGCAGGGTTTCAGTTCTTTGTTTGCATTTCTGCACGTGACTTATTGTAGGTGGTGAAATGTGGTGTGATATGAGATCATGAGCCCTGGCACTTCTGCATAAACTCAAAGCCCATCGTTTTCACAGATGGCACCTCCCTTTAGGGAAATCCCTGAGGAAATCCACGGCCTTCCTGATTACTTCTTTACAACTGGTTATCTGATAATGAAGCATGTTGCCACTGACCCCTGAGATGGCACTTCAGCAGGTGACATCTGGCCATCAGCTGTAGAGATTTCTGAGAGATAAAGTTGAAATGTCAACCGTAAACCATAGAGTCATAGAATCCCAGGCTGGTTTGGGTTGGAAAAGACCTTAAGATCATCCAGTTTCAACCCCCTGCCATGGGCAGGGACACCTCATCCTAGACCATGTTGCCCAAGGCTCTGTCCAGCCTGGCCTTGAACGCTGCCAGGGATGGAGCACTTACCACTTCTCAGGGCAACCTGGGCCTCACTGCCCTCACAATAAAGAACTTCTTCCTTACATCAAACCTGAACTTCCACTGTGCTAGTTTTAATCCGTCACCCCTTCGCAGGTCATGGCCTTGGTGGATATTGTTTGAGCCTCCACTGGAATCAGCTTTCAGTGTTTCTAGAAGATCTTGAAACAGCATTTCCCAATAGGGGTGTTTCCCAACGGTAGGTGGCTTGTTGACTGACTTACAGAAGCTTCACGCAGAATCTGTTTGTGGCCTGACTGCAAGTTGTTTGAGCAAAGAATCAGCAGGAAATAAGCTCTCCCCCAGTGGGCTCTGCTCCTCTGAACATACTGCTTATGGTAGACATCAAACTGTTGCATTCTTCTACAGCATGGCTTTGGCTTGCAGGGTTAGAAGTGCTGGCTGAGAGCAGCCACACTCATTGACCTACTGTGCAGGTCTTGCAAATGAGCTCTGTTTCAACATGATAGAATCATTTTGTTTTTAAAAAAAACCCTTAAAATCTTAAACTTCCCTCTAACTAAACCAGCTGATATAAAGCTGTCATTGGCCACATTGGCTCTGCTCGTGTGCTGTGAAACACTGGAGTAAGAACATAATCCCAGAATCCCAGCCTGGTTTGGGTTGGAGAGGACCTTAAAGCTCATCCAGTTCCAACCCCCTGCCATGGGCAAGGGATATCCTCTTGACTTGATACTCAATATCAAGTGAGTAGGAAAAACATGAAGCCGCAGAGGAGCCGCATTGCCCTCGCTGCTGAGCAGATACCTGGCAGCACAGAATGGCTGCTGACACCCTCACTGGGGTATTTACATGTGCTCTGTGTTACCTGTAAACTGCCTTATTTGGTCAAATGTGGCAAAATAATAGTAGATTTCCCTTGAATTTCCCTGTTACCCATCAGTGTTGTGGCTCTCGGGTGAGCACAGGATGCACAAACCCCATCACACTGACTTACCCGTTGGCAGCAGTGTAAGCCAGGAGGTGCTGGTTCCTTTGGAGATCTCTGAGCATCCCGCAATCCAGAGAAAGGGGCTTGAGGTAAATTTTAGGGGGAGCCTGGCAGGCGAGAGGGAAAATTGGAGGGAATTCTGGAAGGTCAGTGAATGATGAGTGATTCTGGAGCAGTGTCCAGCTGGGGTCTGTGCTGGAGGCATCGCTCAGGGGATGGTGAAGCGAACAGTCGTTGGGCTGCACAAGATAAAGGTTATTTCTCAAGATGCCTCTGGTGCTCATTCAGGATCTGAAAGGCTCCAAATAGAGTAGCTCAGAGTGTGTGTAGTGAGAAGGAAGGACAAAGATGGATGCAGTCCTTCCTGTCGGACACCAGCAGCCATGCAGGGTGTTGTAAGTTGCACTTCCATGTGGTGGTTTTTAAAGATGATTAGAAGCCTGATGCCCTGCTCATAGAGCAGATAGTGGCCCTGGGTCCCTTTAGAAGTAAGCTCTATTTTAGCTGTTTTGTGCAATATAGGCACAGTAATGCCTGTGTTTGAGTCAGCTGGGCTGGAAAGGGTGAGCTGGACACAGCACATGATGCTCTGTAGGGCCCAGGGCTCCTGCTCTGGCACTGCACAGCGCTGGTTGCCATCTGCTTTGGGCTTCGTTACAGCAACAGGAACCTGTTCATCCCAGGGCATGGTCACCTTTCAGTTGGGATGGTTTGGCTCAGAGGTGGGTTTGACAGTGGAGCTTTGTTAGGCCCTACCTATGGGGTTTTAATGCAGGTCTCAGTTCTCTGTATGGTTTTAGAAGGTGAGCTGTTAAATTGATGAAGAGTTTTCTTTCCCCTGGGGTTTCTGTGCTAGGTTTACTCCACAGCGTTCTCTCAGTGCTGCCAAGTATCTCTCAACATGCTGGGAAACCCTTTTTACCAGCCCCTTCCAGATTACATTCCACCATTGCACAACTTCTTCCTTTTTGATCCTTGTCATGATGCAACAGGATTCGAGCGTGACGGCAGAGGCTGAGCTTACTGGGAGACCTCTCAGCATTTCCAGAACTCCTTCGGGTATTTCCTGCCATGGATTGCTGCGGTGGGGCGTGGATGACATTGAGCATGGTCAGGGCTGGGCAGTCTGTCCTGTGAGTATAAAATGTTCTCATGAAGGTTTCTTACAAACTCATTTCAGCCCCTCTGGCTCCCTCCCGAAATCCTGGTACTGATCCTGCTGGAGATAATTCTGCTTTGGGCAGTCTGTGTAGGAACACAGAAACATAGAATGGTTTGGGTTGGAAAGGACCTTAAGATCATCTATTTCCAACCCCCTGCTGCGGGCAGGGACACCTTCCACTAGAGCAGGTTGCTCCAAGCCCCTGTGTCCAACCTGGCCTTGAACACTGCCAGGGATGGGGCAGCCACAGCTTCTCTGGGCACCCTGTGCCAGCGCCTCAGCACCCTCACAGGGAAGAACTTCTTCCTTACATCTAACCTGAACTTCCCCTGTTTCAGTTTGAACCCATCACCCCTAGTCCTATCACTACAGTCCCTGATGGGACACTGGTCCCTCTCCAGCATCCTTGTAGCCCTCTTCAGACACTGGAAGCTGCTCTGAGGTCTCCACGCCGCTTCTCTTCTCCAGGCTGAACAGCCCCAATGTTCTCAGCCTGTCTCCATACGAGAGGTGCTCCCATATGGAATGATCCATGCAAATACAGGCATTTTTTCCTTATGAAATGGTGTCTTTTTCTGATGATCTTGCACAGATGGGCTCTCCAAACGTCGCATTTCAACATACTCTGTTTCCTCAGGGCAGATGTTACAGGGAGCTCTCAGCTCCAGTGCCGTTCCCGTGTCAGATGGGATAAGCACGGCTGGGGGTGGAGGAAGAAATCGTGGTTTTCCCAGTTTTAGCCGCTGTTATTCCCAAACTACCACGCTGGCTCCAGGCACAGCCTTCTTGAGGCCACAGCTTCCCTGGGTCCCTAGCAGCAGGAGGTGTGGGAGCAGCTGCTGGCTGTGGTAGCTGAGCACGCAGCCTGGGAATGCCGGGGCTCCCGCTGCCCATGCGGCCTGCACGTGAGCCCATTCCCAGATGGCAGGAGCTCTGCCTGGCATTTCGGCTGCTCTAATTCTGGATGCAGGGCACGTCAGGAAGCCCTGCCCCCAGCAACCTGGCATATGAGGAGGTGTCGCCATGCTGGAGCCTGTGGTAGAGGAAAGCTGCTTCCTTTGCCTTGCACTGTGCCCTGGGGACAGGCTGCTGGAGCAGGAGCTGGAGAACTTGCTGTCTCCATCCATGCACCAGCTTGGTCCCATGCTTAGGAGGGATTTTGGGCTCTGAGTGTGTTTTAGTTTAGATGGCACCAGAGATGTTTTGGATCATTCCCACAGCCCCCATCTCTGCTCCACTGGAGGCTTTCCATGCTTCCCCACTGTGCAAATTCTTCCTGTGGTGTTTCACCATCTGGGAAAGGGGTCCTTTCCCTCTTCCAGCACCTTCTTCAAATGGCAAATCCCTGTTTTCTTAAGGGTGCTTTCCTGTAGCTGAAATGTGGGTTAAGCAAAACTGCTTTGAGGGCTGCCATCGCCTCTGTGCTGGCTCTGAAAACTCTCCTTCCAGGTGCCCCACACCCCAGCCGGGCTTCCTGACCTTGGGTCACTGCTTTCATTTGAGGGTGATGTGGTCACAGGAGCATTGAGGAGAAACCTGAACGATCTTCAGCCCCTTTGCTCCTCAGTGGGAGCATTTACAGGCATCACACAGGCTTTGGTTTTGTGGCCTGGTTTGCTTTGGTCTGTGCATTTTCTGTTCCTGGCTGTCTGTGGAGCTGCAGATGGTCTGGCAGGCCTTGGAAACGTGGCACACTTCACTTGCTTGGCTTCAATTCAGCCTTTTCTCCTTACACCACCTTCTCTTAGTGGTGAAACCACAAGAGAACTCAACCTCAGAACCACACAACCTCAGCAACTACCTGCAAAACCAGAATTCCCATTGATGCAGCCTGTGCCTCCTGGTGCTCCGGGCGAGTGCTGGGGCAGTGTAGCACAGGGAAGCTGTGCTCAGCAGCTCATGCACATAACTGTCATTTAGGAATCTGGTGAGAGAGGAACTAGGCAGCATCGATGCTTTGTTCTCAGGTCAGTTTTGCTTGGTCCATTCAGGTGCTCTGGGACATGTGCATGTCCTTGGCCACTGAGTAAAGAAGCCACCAGCCCTCCCTACTGCTTGTTATCCTCCAGCTGAGGTGGGCTCTGCTTGCTTGGATGGGCACTGTGAGCCTGGCTGGGCTGTGTGATGTGTGGTTGAAGCAGAGCTTCAGGACCAGTGCTGCCGTCAGCCCTGATGCTGAGCAGAGCACAGCGCAGCTATGCAGGGCTGCATCTGGCCACACCGCTGCTCCGCAGCCCTGACTGCTCCACAGGGTCAGCTCGAGTTAATGTGGCTCTAAAGAAGTGCTTCCCTGCCCCTACAACCCACGTTCCCAACTACACAACGTGCTTACAACACTAACTCTTCCACTAGACCAACAGCAAAGCTTAACCTTCATTTAGCTCCATGGGCACTGGGTGAAACAGGTCTGTGGCTCTGCAGCTCCAAGGTCAAGCTCCAGCTGAGCAGGCAGGAATTCTGTGAGGCTCCTGCGAGCGTGGCCGTGCCTTGGAGGTGACATGTTTCATGTTTCCTACCTGAACTTTTGCTCCTCTCCTGCCCAGGGTGGCTTCTCCATGGGATTGTTTCTTGCTGAGACACTGGTAGGGCCACTGAAGACATTGGGCTTGTGTGCATCACGGTGTCTGTTCAGGAGTGGAGAGCCCATTATTTTAACTGCTGGCAGTATGATAAGTGCTCTGCAGAGCCTGTTCTTCCTTTTAATATGCTGACAGGGATCTATTTTGCACGGAGCTGAGCACTACCACCCTGCACACCACTGTGGTGATGGTCCCCAGTGCCCCTGGGCTGTGAGTGGCTGCAGGCAGCTAGGAAGCCATTATCTTTGCATGAAACCTGCCTTACTCACCAAAGCACCCCCTTCTAGGAGGAAGCCTGCCCCAGAAGGTCCCCAGCTGTGCATCTGGATGGTTCGTTTAAAGGACTTGCATGTACTTAGTTGATGGCTGGTTCCCCCTGAGACCATATGGCCAAAAGCTGCCTTTCTCCCGCTGAGCCTGCGCTCAACAGGCAGTGTGTAAAACACGGGCTTCTCGAGTGCTAAAAGATCTCAAATACATTCCTGCTGTGCCCCAGATGATACTATGAAATTTAGGATTACTCCTTGCTAAATGCAGGACTCAGGTTGAAGGAGAAAACATCAGGCTCAAACTGTGCTTCATCTACTGATGTCTCTGGGAAGTTTGGAGAGCTGGAAATGGCTTTTCCCTGTTAGATCAGAGGTGGCACGCTGGCAATCGCAGCAGTGCTGCTGCCAACTGTTTTCATCACCACTTCTTACTTCTTACAAAGGCTGTATTTGGGATGCTGGGTTCTGCAGGGCTGTGGAAGGTGAGCACTCTGAAATGGGTGTAGAAATGCAAGGGTTTGTATCTTAGTTCTTTTTCAATTGAACTGGGACAAGTGAGTCCATGTGAGAGGCTCAGCACTGACAGCTCTTACATGTGATGGGTGCCGAAGGGGAGATGCTGCTTGCAAAACCAACCCCAAAGATTTCCAGGCTTGCTTTTGCTGCCCAGAGGACTTGGTAGCGTGCGAGTGGGCATTCCTTGAAATGCCCTCTCTAAAATCCATCATTCTCTGGGCTTTTGTTCTGGGGAAGAGGACGGAGCAATCTCTGAGTGTAGCTGTGGGCACTCCACGCTGTTTTCAGATGTGAGGAAACTTAAAGCAATTGCCTGCTCTTGAGAGACTGCTCGGAGGCCTTTGCTGGGGAGGAGGTGAAAGGAGGCAGCTTGTCCTGCAGAGGGGTGGACGTGACTTGCTTCCCATTAAGCACAACATCAGCTTCAAAGCCAAAGCCTGAGGTCTCCCCCGCTGGTGCTGGTGGAGTTATTCTGCAGACACGAGAATGAGTGGAAAGGACTTTGAAAGCCCTCTGAAAATCCTTGTGAGTTGTAACTTCCCTTGGACGTTGCTCTGATGTTTCCCCTGTGTGTGCTGGCTCTGAGGACAAGCCTGGGTGCACTCCCTGGCCTGAATTTCCCTCCTGAAGCCCAGCACTGAGGAGGACCTGAAGGAGTTGGGATGTGCTTCTTGTGTGCAGGGACAGCAGGGACATAAGCAGTAGATGGCTGTGGGCAGGTCTGTGCCCCTTACAGGTACCAGCTGAGCTTCCCTGGGCTTGCAGGGCTTGTGTTGGAGGATTCCCAAGTTCAGTGCACACAGCAGAGCCTTCCCCTGCCTTCTTCAGCAGGTATTGCACTACCACGTCGATGGGAAAACCTGGTTTTCCGAGCATAGGGAATCTGTGTGCTTTCTGTTGTGTCCTTGGCTAGGTCTGCAGCCAGCCAAAGCAGCACCTCACCTACAGAGCCAAGCCCCCAGATAGCTCACACAGCCACGGGCTGCCTGCCTGCCCCATGTGGGAAGCTTTCCAGATGGGACAGCTTGTGCTGCTCTTTCCTCCTTGATGTGTTTCTCCCTTAGTAAAGGTTGGAATTAGATCCCGCGCTGCAGCAGAGCATGGGCAAAGGGATGTCCCTCCTCCCTGCCCTGTCCTGTAGGTTGATGCTGGGCTGGGGGCTGTGTTGTGCAACCAGGGCCTGCCCACAGTGCCCAGCAAACCATAGTGCAGACACCTTCAGGCCAGGGATTAGTGGGCTGGGATGCTCCAACTTGTGTTTGGAAGCATTATAGTTGTCTTTAGGAGGTATTTCATAGCAAGGCTCAGTGCTGAGAGGCAGAGCTGCGCTTGCAATGATACTGCAGGCAGGTTGGCACAGCACTAGTTTTGACGTTGCTGCACGTGCAGCGTGGATCCACCATGGAAGACCTCTGCATGGTGAGGGAAGGCACTCAGCATGCCGCCAGATGCAACAGCAGCAGATGCTCTTCCTTTGAGCCAGATCAGTTACAGCTGCTCAGTCCAGCACCGAAATCAGCTCTTTGATCTTTGACCCTCAAGTAATAAAAGCAAGGAGGAAGCTCTCTGATTTCCTGCTCTAAGGGACATCGTCTCACGGTTTCATATGGCATTTAGCTCAAAGTGATGCTCTTGCTCATGATGGGGAAAGGAGGAAACTGCTTGGATGCCAGGGCAGAGCCCCCCTGGGCACTGGTTCTCTTCTTTGTGTTCTTGTTTCTCTCCTTGTTACGCTTAAAAGAGGCCAAACTTGCATAAAAGATCGAGCAGGGAATTCCTTTTCAGGAGCTGCTGATGGGAAGACACACTGCCCTGTGCATGGCAGTGCAGGTATGGATGGACCCGCTTGCAGAGCACCATGGAAGCCAGGAGTATAACCAGGTGTCAAGTGGGATAAATCAAGTTTGTAAGCAGCAGATCCATGAGTAGCTTTGGAATGGGATGATCCAAACGTAACCACCAGTTCTGATACCCCTGTCCTACACACAGAGCTTGTATGAGTGGCGTGTCCCAACTCTAACACTCTTTCCCCCAGGATCTCATTCCTTTCACAAACCATGTGGACAAGGCCCTCTGTGCTGTGGGTTAGTGGTGGCCTTGGCAGTGCTGGGCTAAAGGTTGGACTTGATGATCTTAAAGGTCTTTTCCAACCTGGTTGATTCTATGAATTACAGGAGAAATGAGGGTGTTTGCTTATGCATTTCTGCATCACAGGAGCCTTGCTGCTGGTGTTGCTGGGGGAAGGGAGAGCAGTGGTTAGTTTTAGCTACAGTTCAGTACATATTGTGTATGCTCTGGGCTGTTTGAGATGCTAAAGAAGTGAGGTTGCTGTTCCTGAGTTAGCCGGCGCCTGGCTGCACTCCTAAGGGAGGACACACCATGGAGGTGCTTCCTGGCTCCTCCCCAGTGCCTGTGTTGTGTTTCACTTGGCTGCACATGCTCAAGGGAACACTTTTCCAGGGGCTCTATGGGAGAGTCATACCCCTCTTCTTTCATGGGTCACTGATGGTTCTGTGCTGGCTGCCTTGGAGAGAGACCTGGGAAGGTGTCTCCTTCCTTCCTGCGTGTGGGAGACCCAGTGAATGAAGTCATCTCGCATTCTTCATTAATCTCCTGATCTGTGGCACTGCTGCCTTGTGTGCATGGCTGAAGTGTTGTGTCACATTCATATCAGCTGGATTTTACTTTGGTAGCAAACCGTTTCCCTGGGGATGTGACATTCCAGGTCCATCTCCATGTGCAGCTCTTGGCTCTTCTCCCCATCGGTGTGTCTAATGGCAAGGTCCTACTGAACTAGCACCAGGGCTGCAGGAGCCCAGAGCTGGTTCATGGAGAAGCACAGACAGAATGATGCAGAGCAGGCACCGAACAGAAACACAGGGGTATATTTATATATGACCTTGGAAAGTAAGCCAGCCCTTGGCATCCCATCCCAGGGGCTGGGATGGGAGGTATTTAAGGGCTGGGTGTTGCTGCACAACAACGTTGGCCCATGGTTCATACAGACATATCTGCAGGCACAAGTACATGCGAGCAAGGGTGCTGTGCCATCAATCCCAGCTTGCTCTTAGCTTTACTTGTCTTGGACCCTTCTTGCCTCTCCGAAAATCCCATGTATTCCCACTGCATGCACTCAGTTGTTTTCAGCTGTAGTATCTACACAGGGATGGGGACTTGGGACTAAATTTTCCTACTATTGGAGAGCTTTAGTTCAGGATTGGATTTCTGGTTACTCTGTGCTCGAAAGGGCAGGGGAGGCCATTTGTATTGCCCAAAGCAGTAAGTACCTCTGACTTCGCAGTGTCCCTCTCACCTTGTAATGCTTGTACACCAACAAATATTCCCTTGTTTTTCCAGGGAAGGGAATGAACCTGAGGATTCCATGAAGATCACCTACAAGGAGTTGCTGCACAAGGTCTGTCAGTTTGCCAACGTCCTCCGCAGCCAAGGTGCGTCGTGTTGGCTACTGGGAAGGCATCAGAGCAGGGGTGTGGAGGAGGTTGTACCCATTCTGTGTGTGCTTGCCAGCCTGTTGAGTCATCTTGTGCAGAATGATTGGGTTCTCTCTCTGCTCCCACAGTTGATGGGTGCAGGTTTGCTCCACAATGCACTTTTGGAGGTTGATCTCTGCCTCTGAGTGTGAAAACTGATCGGTGGTGGTTAGGTCAGCCATACAAGGAAGAGAGCTGTGCTCCAAACATCCTGCTCTGGGTTTTCCAATGAGCAGCAAGCACTGGTTACATTTCTGCCTCCTTCAAGGGGCTGTGTCCAGGGAGAACATGGAGTCATTGCAGTCGTCTTAGAATCATGGAATCACAGAATGGTTTGGGTTGGGAAGGACTTTACGATCATCCAGTTCCAACCCCCTGCCATGGGCAGGGGCGCCTCACACTAGACCATGTTGCCCAAGGCTCTGTCCAACCTGGCCTTGAACACCGCCAGGGATGGAGCATTTACCACTTCCTTGGGCACCCTGTGCCAGCGCCTCAGCACCCTCACAGGGAAGAACTTCTTCCTTATATGCAACCTGAACTGCCCCTGTTTCAGTTTAAACCCATTACCCCCTAATGGCTCTTACAAGAGCTTCACTGAGCTCTTACAGTGGCTCTTACAAGAGCCATTAGGCTCGAAAGGCAGAACCCAAGGCTGGTTGGCTCTAGCACCTGAAGCTTTATCATGTGCATGTAACTGTTGAGTTTAAATCATCAGTTTCTTTCTATACCCTGTTCTTTTGACATGTGACATGTTCATTTTGGCAAAAGCCACGTTCTGTTTCCCTCCCCAGGTGTGAAGAAAGAAGACCGTGTTTCCATCTACATGCCAATGATCCTGGAGCTGGTTGTAGCCATGCTCGCCTGTGCCAGGATTGGAGCTCTGCACACCATTGTGGTAGGAACCAGCCCTTTGCATTGCTCTCAGTGCTGAGCTCTCTGGGGGGACCAGCTCTTGTTTTAGGGAGAGGAGCTGGAGGGATGGGTGCTGACCATGAGATAAATGATGGAAACTAGGTTAAGGTGCTGCTGTTCCTTAGCCTTTTTCTGCATTAACTGTGGAATAAGCTCCTTCAGCTCTCGCCATCGGTGCCTGGTGGTATCATTTAGCATTGGTGAAATGCAGAGCTGCTATCAGGTGTTTTGGGTTGGGGGTTCTATGTGTCCTTGCTGACCTGGTTTGTGCTCTCTGTCAGTTTGCAGGTTTCTCAGCAGACTCTCTTTGCGAGCGGATTATTGACGGCGGTTGTTGTCTCCTCGTCACGGCAGGTAAAACATTTGTCTGTGGCCCTGAGCCACTTCTGTTGTTGAGGTCCAGAGAAGGGTGACGAAGCTGGTGCAGGGCCTGGAGCACAAGTGTGATGAGGAACGGCTGAGGGACCTGGGGGGGTTTAGTCTGGAGAAGAGAAGGCTCGGGGGGACCTTCTCGCTCTCTACAACTGCCTGACAGGAGGATGGAGCCAGGAGGGGGCTGGTCTCTGCTCCCAAGGAACAAGGGATGGGACCAGAGGAAACAGCCTCAAGCTGCACCAGGGGAGGGTTAGATGGAGATGAGGAACAATTCCTTCCCTGCAGGGTGCTCAGGCATTGGAACAGGCTGCCCAGGGCAGTGGTGGAGTCACCGTCCCTGCAAGTGTTCACAAACCGTGTAGATGAGGCCCTCAGTACCATGGGTTAGTGGTGGCCTTGGCAGTGCTGGGGGACGGTTGGACTTGATGATCTTAAAGGTCTTTTCCAACCTGGTTCGTTCTGTGATTCTATTGCCTGCCTGAAAGGACTTTAAAGCCAGATGCTGTGGAAGTGGCAGAGGAAGGGGCAGTGCTGCGGCTGAGCCGCCGCAGGGTGGATGCGCTGCTTGTAGCTGTGCTCGAGGGCTGCTTTCACCCTGGGCACACAGCGAAGCACTGAGCCGCCCACCCACTTGGTCCTGTAGAGCATGATGTCACCAGCTGCTAATAACATGTTTCCAAATGCTTCTCATCCATGGTCCTCTTCAAAACCAGCCAGATGTTTGCAAGATGTATCCTTTATGAAGCAGTCCTTACATGAGAATTCCCTCCCTTCCCAATTTCAAGGACATTTATGCTGCACCTCTCAACCTTGTAAAGCAAGGGATGAAGAGAATGGTAGTTTTGCATGTAAGCCCACTGCATTTCCCAGCTGGTTTTTGCAATAGTGCAAGAAATAGTGGTTTTATTAATAGATCCATGGCATAGAAAGGACCTGCTAAACTGCAGTCTGTATTCTGGCTGGTTGGATTATTTCCCACAGAATATTCCCAAGAGACTTGTTGGGTCAAATTGGAACCTCTCCCAGGGAAGGAGTTCCACCGTTTCTCTTGACATCTGTTTCTCTAGGCTAAAAGGGAATGTTAGAAACCTTTCCCTTCAGCTGCCTGTCTGCTTTCCTCACTGCAGTGCCTGAGCTCTGCTCTGCCCTCCTGAAGCTGCCTGTTGTTTCCAGCTTGTCCCAGGCTGCCTTGGCTCTGAAGCCCCTTTAATGTTCTCCTTTCCATTTTGCAGATGCCTTCTATCGAGGGGACAAGCTGATCAACTTGAAGCAGATTGCAGATGAGGCCCTTCAGAAATGTAAAGACAGGTAAGTTTGGATTCCCTTCTAAGCAGGGCATTGCTGCAGTGGAATCTGCTCCTGCACCATGGGAATGGAAGTTCTTCATAGGTGGGCAGACTCTGCAGCAGGTCAGACACGAGCTGCACTACATTCATGAGCCTTTTGGAAGTAACACAGTGCTTCAACTCCCTCATCTTTAAAGTACCTTCCTTTAAGTTTTCTCTTGGCCATTCTGACCTCAAGGCCCACATATTGGATGAGAGGATTTGCTGGAGACAAACTGATGCACTGTCATTACAGCCCATGGCCTCACTTGTCTGCCTTTATCAGGGGGACCAAGAGAACAGAATTATATTGTTCAACTTCCTCACCTTTATTCACCTTTGTGAATACCCCATCCCTGGCAGTGTTCAAGGGCCTTTAGCAACCTGGTCTGGTGTGAGGTGTCCCTGCCCATGGCAGGGGGTTGGAACTGGGTGATCTTAAGGTCCTTTCCAACCCAAACTGTTCTATGATTCTATGGCAGCTCTCCCAGTTGTGCAGCAGCAGCTCTTGGAGTGGAGGGAATAATGCAGTGCCAGTTGTGAACAGATGGACACAGTGCCATGGGGCACGTCAACATGAGGCTTAAGTCTTGCTCCAGAGCCACTAATTCAACAATAATTTCATAAACCAAGTTTGGGGACTGGCTGTGTGAACAGGAACAGGCACTCCAGTGGACATGCACGATGTGTGTGCAGGATCAGGGCCTGGCTGTGCACAAGCCTATGGTGAAGCTGCTTTATTTTATTGAGCATCTTCAGTGAGCTCCTGTAACCATACAGAGATAGACAGATCCACCATCAGATGTGACAGAAAGGGAAATGATCATGGGGAAATGGCTTTGCCATGCCTATAGACAGTGTCTGCACAGCTTGTATGAGACTGAAGGTGGTCTGGTGAGTTAGCTCAACCATGGACATTTATGGCAGATAGTCTGTGCATGTTAGAAATTCAAACTCTTTAAAAGCATTTCAAGCTCTAAAACCTAAGTTTATATGTCTATAAAAGTAGGGACCTGGGAGGACAGGAGTGATGTTGAAGTTGCCAGTTACCTGATGGAGACAGGGTGGTGGTACCCCTGGAAGGGCTGGAGGGAGATAAGGGCATTTTGTTTGCATTATATGTAGGCTGTTTGTCCTCCTGAGGGGACAAATGCCTGCTCTTTTCCTTGATGTATAATCTGGCTTTGGAAGCATTTCCTCCTTCTGACTCAGTCTATCATGCGTAGGGATGGGAGCAGCCACCTCGTATCTCCTGGGTGCTGTGGGAGGTACCTTATTCATGGTCACAGAGGGGCAAATTTGGGATCTGTGAGGAATCTCCCCAGCAGTGACCTGCGAGAGGTGCTTGTGGGAATCCTGATGAATCCCCAGTGAGGTGTGCACCGACCTTTCCTTTTCTCCAAGCCCTGTTCCTGTGCTTGGTGTCCCTTGGCAGTTCATGGTGCCTGGAGCCTGCATGGCAGCACGTGCTTTGGCTGCTCAGAGCCCCTGCTCTGCCTCCAGTGCTGCCTGCGAAGGGCAGGCTTAGCCCTGGACCAGCCTGACCTGACAGCTCTGCCTCTTACAGGGGCTGCCCTTTGAAGAAGTGCATTGTGGTGAAGCACCTGGGGAGGGAAGAGCTGGCGGTGGCTGGAACATGCAGCAAGTCTCCCCCTCTCAAAAGGCTGTGCCACGATGTACAGGTATGCTGCTGGGGCTGGGAGGGGGGATTTTATTGCTATGGGCCTGAGCCCAGCAAATCAATCAGTGTAAAACCACCACACTGCTTCCCTGGATGCTCCTGTTCTCTGTGACTCCTGTTCCCGTTTTCTCCCTCCGTGCTGTTGTTGCATCGAGAGTGGTCTGAAAATGGTTCCTTTGTCTTACCCAGATCCTCTCCCTGCTTCTTCCTTTAACACCATCAGTAGCTGTCAGCCTGCAGCACCCCTGAGAGCACAGCGGGTCCATCCTCACTGTGAGGGTGCTGAGGCGCTGGCACAGGGTGCCCAGAGAAGCTGTGGCTGCCCCATCCCTGCCAGTGTTCAAGGCCGGGTTGGACACAGGGGCTTGGAGCAACCTGCTCTAGTGGAAGGTGTCCCTGCCCGTGGCAGGGGTTGGAGCTGGAGGAGCTTTAAGGTCCCTTCCAACACAAACCAGTTTGGGATTCTATGAGCTTCCAAAGCCACCAGGACAAGGACAAGATGCCTGTTTTCTTCCAGCTAGTGAAGGACTTTTCCTTCTTAACCCTGTGTCTCTCTCCCCTTTTGTGCAAAGACCAATGCCCTCCTGCGCTGTAGCATGGCAGTGGCATTAGGAGAGTTAAAACACATTTGTGCTCATGGTGTGGGTTCACCAGCCCCCTGACATAACACCAGTCGTGCTCTGAGAACAGTGCAGCCTCTGTAGCTGGCACAGCAGCAGCGTCAGCTGTCAGGGCCGGGGCTTTCCTTTGCAACTGAAACCACAGGAAAGGATGTGGGCCAGAGGCATGTGGTGAGATGGGGGTAGGAGGAGGAGAAGGTGTCGTGGAGCCCTGGCTGCCTGCTGAGCTCCTGAGCCTGGGGGGCAGTCCTGCTGCCTCCTCCACGTGACAGGCAGGTTGCTTCCAACTGCCTCACAGCTCCGTGTCTTCTGTCCCTCTCGGTTAGGTGATGATTTGCACTGGGTCATCCCCAGGCTGCTGCTGCTTCAGAAATGGGTTGTCTTTGGGGAGTGCATTCGAGCTTTGGGCTCTGCTTTCCAAAGCATGGTCTGTGTCCATCCCTGGAACAAGAAGTCCAGCAGATTCTGTATCTTTCAGTTAATTTTCCTGGTTGAGCTGTGTCCTGGGGTGCTGCTTGGGGTTTGCAGCCTGCCTGTATTACATTGGCCTCCTCTGCCCCTTCTGTTCGAGGGCAGGGGAACTGCAAAGGGGTGAGAAAACCAGAGCAGTCTAACCTTCCTGTGCAGGGTTTCCCTGCTTGGGCAGTTGCAGGGAAGCTGGTTGGTGAGGTGAAGGTGGTGTGCAGAGTGTCCCAGAGGAGGCTGGAGGGGGCTCTTCCCCTTTGGCTCCTGCTGCTCTGCTTGGTCAGACACATTACTAAGGGTTGCTTTCCCTGGTGAGTGCACTCTCACTATTCTCTTGGCCTGTGTAAAGCTGTTGGTCGCTCTGTGGGCTATATTCTGGCTCTGTGCTCTGCACCCAGCTGGCCAATGTGCAGGGGTGGCCTCTGGGTGCCCAGGGAAGGGGATGGCAACAGGCAGGGACTTTGCTCAGAGGCTTCTCCTGGCCTGGCCCTGGATCCAAGCGCTCTCCAACACTGCTGGGATGGTTTCCCAGCATCTCTGCCTGCAAGGCCTGGTGTGGATCCTCCACTTCTCCACTTTCACACCCTCTCTGTGGATTTTTAACAGGGAAAACAGACGGAGAGCTCACAGAGATTCCATCCCAAGGTATTTACACCCAGCACTGCCTTCCTCCTCGTGGCACCTCCCTCTGCATCCCGTTCCAGTGCTCTCCCTTCCTAACTGCTCTGACTGCACAGCCACACGTGCCTTCCTAACCAGGCTAGCAGCAGTTGCATGTTAGTGGTAGACACCACTCACTGCTTGGCCAGAGCTACTCACGGTTTCAGGGTGAATGCAGTGCCACCAACTTTGCTGCCAGAGATGAACCTGCACCCATAAACCCCCCTGAGTGCACATCAGGGTGCTGAAGAGGGGAGATGCACAGCTCCTGGGGTGTGCTGCCCGTGTGTCCATGCTGCTCATCTCTCTGCCTTCTAAAGCAGCTCTTGCAGCAGACTCCCCTTTGTGGTGATGCTGGTGGGATCACCCGCAGCTTCCTGGCTGCAGCAGTGTGCTGCACATCCAGCCCTGAGCTCCAGACCCAGCATCTGGACTCTGCCCACCCCATCCACGGAGCTGCAGCCTCAGGACCCCATGAGCAGCAGGCAGAGGCAGGCCTGGCCTCAGGGGCTGGGTGCTGTGGTGTGGGTCTCGCCTCCTCCATGGGGCAGTGGCAGTTGGGTGCTAAAATGGAGGGATCCTTCAAGGAGGGATGCAAGAAAACAACTGTTGGATGGGCTGGTGGGGGCCTACCTTGGGCTTCTTTGACCTGGTGCCTTGCTGGTGGGACAGCCTTGTGCAAGCTGCTTCCCCAGGTAAAGCCCTGGGAATCTGTGGGAGCTTTCCAAGCAGGCTCTGATATGCCAGGCTGTGAAGCATCTGGTATCCCCTGCACCACATGTGCTGGACCATGGGATCCTGGTGCCTCCAGATGGCCCATGAACACCTTGAGGGCTGCAGAGAGTCACTGTGTGGCCCGTGGCTGCTCTCCGTGCCCCCACGACCCAGCTGAGGGGGGTCTGTGCAGGCTGTGGCTCTGTTAGGGGGAGACGTGCCCCATGTGGGAGCTGCAAGGCGCAGGGTCAGTGTGGGAGGTGGAGCTCTGTGCTGGGGAGCTGCTGCCCCCCGGCTGCTCTGAGGGAAGGTGAGAAGGTGGAGCTGGGTCCCGCAGTGCCCTGTGCCACCCGGGGGGGTACGAGCCAGCACAGCTCTGCAGCTGACCTCTGCCCATCAGCTGCCAGCCTCGGTGGCTCTGGTACACCTCTGGCATCCTCAGCAGCAGCCTTGGGCAGCCAGTGCTGGGTGGTTCAGCGATGGAGCAGTCACTTCTTATCAGGGTAATTACCTTAAAATCCAGATAACAGGTTTCGGGGGGTCTGCAGCGTGAGCCCAACATGTTCCTGTTTGTCTGGGCCATGCTGCCATGGGGGTCCCTGCAGTGTGTGTGGCTGTGCTCAGTGTTTGCTGCGTGGCTGCTCCACTGCAGCCCAGGAGGCACCTGTGCTGGGAGAGCACAGAGCAGCTGCTGCTGCAGCCCTCTCCTGGCTGCTGCGAGGGATTTAGCAGCAGTACCACTGCTTTGGACAGGCTGCTTCAGGTCTCTGCAGACAGACCATGTTTAAAGGTTTTCCTTGTGGCTGTGGGCTGAGAAAAGGAGCTTCTGGAGTGAGAGCTGCAGCTCTGGGGCATGGTTTGCAGCAGACAGCTCTGGGACAGACGCTGTGCTGTGAATATCTCCCTCAGTGGTCCATGAGAGGAGTGAAGCTGCAGCTGCACCCTCAATATGTGCTTTGGGTGTGTTTCTAATCTCCTCCTCTCCTCAGATCCCCTGGACCCCAGGGAGAGACATGTGGTGGCACGAGGTGATGAGCGGCGCCAGCACGGACTGCGAGCCTGAGTGGTGCGACTCGGAGGACAAGCTTTTCATCCTCTACACCAGTGGCTCAACTGGGAAACCCAAGGTATGCCTCTTCCCAGCTCGCCCCAGAGCTGGGCTGCAGTCACACCTCAGCTCGGGGAAGTGGCCAGGGCCACACAGGGGGGCCCCAGTAAGAAGAAGAGCCACAGAAGTCTTGGAAAGGATCTATGCTGGTTGTTCTATCCGTGGACCAGTGATGCTCAGCTTGGCCTGGGAGGGTGAGGGCCTTCAGGGGAGCTAACGCTGGCAGTTGTGTGCCTTCTCCTTGCAGGGGGTGCTGCATACAGTGGGTGGATACATGCTTTTTGCTGCCACCTCGTTTAAATACGTGTTTGATTACCAACCTGAGGATGTCTACTGGTGCACAGCCGACATTGGATGGATAACGGGCCATTCCTATGTCACTTACGGACCCTTGGCCAACGGGGCAACCAGTGTGATAGTAAGTGCTGGCTGGTAGCTGGGTGCTTTTGCTCCAAGAAAGTGGAGAGTGTGGTGCTGAGCTGCATCCCTGCGTTGCTCTATGATGAACATGCTTCTCACTTGCATGCAGTGCCTTGGGATGTGCAAGGAAGGGTGGTGGTCCCCAAGGAGGACATGGTGACAGCTCAGGGGCAGCCAGTTTGTGTGCTGTTGGGGGTTAACTTTTCAAGTGCTCCCCAGTTTCTTTCCCTTAGAATTATAAGCCTTGTGGGCCCAGAGCTGCTGTGGGGTAATGGGAAAGCTGGACCAGGAGCAGGGAGTGATGTTTTCCCTGCTGATGCTGATGGCACAACCTGCATTCAACCTCTCCTGTGGCAGTGTGCTGCTGTAACTTGCATCAGGGGGGCAGAGGCCTGTGTCCCAGGCTCCCTGGGGAAATGTGAGCAGGAAAATCACTGTCACGTTGAGGGAGTCCTTCTTGGGGTTCTTGGTACTTCTGGTTGAGGTCCTGTCACTGTGTTTGGATCTCTTGCCACTTACCATGTGGGCAAGGGTCATTTGGGCTGGTGGGTGGTACCACAGTGCCCGTGCTGCAGGGTGATTCGGGTGAGATTTGCTAGGACACGTGGGGTGGGTGATGCCGGATCCGTCCCAAAGAAGCAGTAAGAGAGATCCCTGGACTGGGCTGGTTCCATGCATGGTGCCCCTGGCAATCCTATAAGGACATGCTAGGGTCCAACTGCTGTTCCCTGTTGGCTCCTCCTGCTTGGGAAGGTGCAGGTTGGCAGCAGGAAGGCGCAGCTGTGTCATTGCCCTGTCCCCTTTCAGTTTGAAGGTGTCCCCACCTACCCTGATGTCGGGCGGATGTGGAGCATCGTTGACAAATACAAGGTGACCAAGTTCTACACAGCACCCACGGCCATCCGGCTGCTGATGAAGCATGGGGAAGAGCCCGTCAGGAAGTGAGTGCCATTCCCCAGAGCACGGGGGTCCCTGCACAGCCAGAGGCAGCAGTGGGGGGAAGGAGCCCCAGCTTCCTCTGAGCAGCAGCTCTGGGGCAGCAGCACAAGAGGGACGTGGAGCTGCTGGAGCGAGGCCAGAGGAGGCCCCGGAGCTGCTGCGAGGGCTGGAGCAGCTCTGCTCTGGAGCCAGGCTGAGAGAGCTGGGCTGGGGCAGCCTGGAGAAGAGAAGGCTCCTGAAGAGGAGACCTTAGAGCAGATCCAGTGCCTAAAGGGGCTCCAGGAAACCCGGAGAGGGGCTTTGGGCAAGGGCCTGTAGGGACAGGACAAGGGGAATGGCTTTAACCTGCCAGAGGGGAGACTGAGATGAGCTCTGAGGCAGAAGCTCTTCCCTGTGAGGGTGCTGAGGCGCTGGCACAGACTTTTCCCAGAGGAGCTGTGGCTGCCCCATCCCTGGCAGTGTTCAAGGCCAGGTTGGACACAGGGGCTTGGAGCAACCTGCTCTAGTGGAAGGTGTCCCTGCCTGTGGCAGGGGCTTGGAGCTGGATGAGCTTTAAGGTCCCTTCCAACACAAACCAGTCTATGATTCCCCAGCATAATTTCTGAGCAGACCAGGATCTTCTCCCTTACAGCAACATGCAGGCCAGTACTCCCAGCACTGCCTTCAGTATGGCACACTGAGCATGGCCTCTTGCAGTGTAAGCTGCAGCTAAGCTCAGAGATCGTAGGTTCTCCCTGCTCCTGACCCAAAGCTCGCAGAGGTGTGCCGGGCAGAGAGCTGCTCCTCGGCCTAGGAAGGAGCAGAGCCAAGCAGGAGCTTGAAGTGGGAGACGCCAGAATCACAGAGATCTCCTTTCTTCCCCCATGGAAGAGGGCTGAGAAGGGTCTGAACCATGCCTGGAAGCTCCGAGTACACCCTGGGGGTACCCCAGGGGCTCCTGCCGGCTCTGCTGTGCAGCAGGCTCAGAGCTGCTGCCCTCCATGGCCCTCTGAGCCCCTGCCAGCCCCCTCCTCTCTGCAGGCACAGCAGGAAGTCTCTGAAGGTGCTGGGGAGCGTTGGTGAGCCCATCAACCCTGAGGCCTGGCTCTGGTACTACCGCGTGGTGGGAGAAGAGAGGTGTCCCATTGTGGACACGTTCTGGCAGACAGAGACAGTGAGTGCTCACCCGGGTGTCCCTGGGACCTCTCTTTCCCCTGCGCTCCCTGCAGGGTGCTCCCACCTTTGCCGTGCTGTGTCTTTGGTTCTATGGGGACTGGTTGTTTTGCTTGCCCAGGAGACTCCAGTCTTGGACTGTAAAGTGTTGGTTCCCCTTCTCTTTCTTTCCTGGACCTCAGACAGGCTCCAAGGGGAAACCTTCCTCTCTGGACCCTGCCATGCTGCCCTTCTTTCTCTCCGCCAGCAGCTCCAAAGCTTTGTGCCCAAACACAGGCCCCCTGTCCCCTACTTCATCTTTCCCAAGGCCCTGTCTCCACAGCTGCCCTGAGCAGCCTGTGTGTGATGTGGTGTGATCAGAGCTGATGCAGACGCTGTGAAACAGGCTGGCATGGCCCAGACTCACTGGGTTTTACCTCTCTTTGCAGGGTGGCCACATGCTGACACCGCTCCCTGGTGCCACCCCCTTGAAGCCAGGCTCTGCTGTGAGTACTGCTGTTCTCCCCCCAGGGCACTGCAGCGGCATTGGCACTGCCTGTACCATGGCCTGGTGGTTCCCAGCCTCCCGGGGTGGTTGTGGGACAATGGTACATGCAGGGAGGTGGCCCCATGTGCCACAGCCTCTGCAAAGCTGCCCTCGCTCTGCCTCCCAGCGGTGGCTCATGGGCTCACCTCCATGTCTCCTCTCTCTCTGGTCCCCATGGCAGGCGTTCCCTTTCTTCGGCGTGGTCCCTGCCATCCTGAACGAGTCGGGGGAAGAGCTAGAAGGAGAAGCAGAAGGCTACCTGGTAAAGATGATCTCACCCTCCTCTTGTCCCTTCCCCAGGAGCCCCTGGACCTTCCTGGTAGCATACACACGTCTCTGCTTACTCTGGGTCCACACAAGGGACCCACTTGGATGGTAGGAACTTCCTTTGCTGTCACAACTTGCTGGGAGCTTTCTGCTGTAAATAAACTGTTCAGCTGATGGTTAAATGCAGGAGAATGGGAACAACTTTTCAGCCAAGCTCCTTCCCCCATGCCAAGCCTGGCGAGGCTTTCCCAGTAGATGAGCACTGGGCAGCAAGTGTCATCACTCCTGGCTGTCTCTGGCATCTCTTAGCACTGCATGTTCATTGACAGGCTGAGAGAGCTGGCCTGGGGCAGCCTGGAGAGGAGAAGGCTCCTGAAGGGGAGACCTTAGAGCAGCTCCAGTGCCCAAACGGGCTACAGGAAACCTGGAGAGGGGCTTTGGACAAGGGCCTGTAGGGACAGGACAAGGGGAATGGCTTTAACCTGCCAGAGGGGAGATTGAGGCGAGCTCTGAGGCAGAAGCTCTTCCCTGTGAGGGTGCTGAGGCGCTGGCACAGGGTGCCCAGAGGAGCTGTGGCTGCCCCATCCCTGGCAGTGTTCAAGGCCAGGTTGGACACAGGGGCTTGGAGCAACCTGCTCTAGTGGAAGGTGTCCCTGCCCGTGGCAGGGGGTTGGAGCTGGAGGAGCTTTAAGCTCCCTTCAACACAAACCAGTCTGGGATTCTGTGCTTCATCCTGTGCAAAGCCTGTGTGTGTGCTCAGGTGTTCAAGCAGCCTTGGCCGGGGATGATGCGCACACTCTATGGGAACCACCCGCACTTTGAAGCTACCTACTTCAAGAAGTTCCCTGGGTACTACGTGACAGGCGATGGTAGGTCGGGAGCACACAGCTGCCCAGGCCTGGGGCCAGCAGCCTGGGGCCTGGCCTGGCACTGCCTGGCTGCTGGCACTGCTCCCTCACCCTGCCATTTCTGGCTATTTTTAGGCTGCAAGAGAGATAAAGATGGTTATTACTGGATCACAGGGCGAATCGATGACATGCTGAATATTTCTGGTAAGAACAAGTTTTGTCTTCACTGGGGACCAATGTGCTTTCTTACACTGCTTGAGAGACACCTTGCAGGGGGACACTCGTGCATCCATTCCTGACACTAGTTAAAAATACACCTTGGTTTATGGGGGGTCATCCACCCCATCATTCTGGGAGTCAACCAGTTTCCAGTGGTGGTCTGTGGCAGCAGTTCCAGGGTGGAATGTCAGAGTGCAGGAGCAGGGGGACAGGAGTTGTGCCCCTGCCCTGCGGTGTGGAGCATCACTTCAGCCCCACACAGCGATGAGCTGGGGCAGTGCACGGCAGCTCCAGCCTCTTCCTCCTCTGCACCTTCCAGCTCACCGTGTGGGCAGGTCTCTTACCCCATCCAGCTCCTCCCCAGCCTGTGTTCTGCCTAATCCATGGCTGTGACCAGTTCATGGGCTGTCCAAGCAGCCCAGAGGTGGGAGGGAGGACAGCCAGGGAAGCGGCTTTGCTCTGCAGGTGGGTGATACCTGGCAGTCTTTGCGGTTTCTCTCTCCAACCTTTGTCTTTTCTCAAGCACATGGAATTGTTGCTCTCAAACCCATAGTTTAGGGCCTTCTCCCTCTGCTGGAGGCTGCAGGGCCTCATTTCACCCATGCAGGTCTAACGCTCTGCCTCTCTTTGCTCCCAGGCCACTTACTGAGCACATCAGAGGTGGAGTCAGCCTTGCTGGAGCACCCCGCTGTCTCGGAGTCTGCGGTGGTCAGTCACCCC
This sequence comes from Strigops habroptila, assembly GCF_004027225.2. Classification (NCBI taxonomy): domain Eukaryota; kingdom Metazoa; phylum Chordata; class Aves; order Psittaciformes; family Psittacidae; genus Strigops; species Strigops habroptila. The sequence continues at coordinate 3,031,761 of NC_044289.2, forward strand.
CACTCCCTGAAGGGAGAGTGCCTCTACTGCTTCGTCAGCCTCAGGGTTGGCTACGAGTTCACCAAGAGCCTGGAGGATGAGCTCAGAAAACAAGGTACCACCAGCCAGGCGTGGGGAGGTGCTGGGAGAGCAAGATGGGTGCTGCAGGGTTTGGGGGCGTGTGGCATGCAGCGGGGACAAGCGTGACAAGGTATCCCTCTGAGCACAGAGCACGGCTGGCAAGCACTAAAATTAGTTCTGGAGCCTTTGGCTGCCCTTGTGGTGCCCTCTGGAGCTCCTGGGGTGGGAGTTGGCAGCTCTGTGGAGAACTGGGGTGCCCAGAGCCTTGTTGCGCTCTCCCGTGTGGGCACGGCTCCCAGTGGCTCCCCCGGGCACATTCCGACTTGCTGAGAGGGTTGTTGGGTGCTTTGGGGTGCTTGTGCTGTGGGTGTTTGTGCTCTGGTTTCAAGAGAGCTCTTTCATTGCCACATCAGCCATGAAACGGGCCCATGGCAGTTTCCTCTCTGGAGGAACCCAACAGCAAATCAGTCCTTGCTCTATCAAAGTGGTATTTCGTGATGGCTGGAGCCATTAGAGAGGTCTCCTGAGGATGCAGAGAATGAAAAGATGGGTGCTGCTGCCTTTGCCAGGGTGTGCTATGGCCCCATTGGCATTGCAGGTCTCATTGCCCCCTGCCACAGCCCGGAGGTGCGGGTGCAGCAGCCCTGAGCCCTGCCCTGCGGCCAGGCTTTGCTCCAAAGGGAGCTGTGTGGTGCCTCCTCGTACCTGCCCCTAAACCCTCTCTCTTCTTCGTAGTCAGAGACAAGATCGGGCCGATCGCAACGCCTGATTACATCCAGTATGCCCCCGGGCTGCCCAAGACCCGCTCAGGTAAGGGGCCTGGGGCTGTTCCTGCTGCTGGAAGGAAACCAGCCCTCAGCTGCTTGTCCAGGGCCACCCAAAGCCGGGGGGAGCAACATCAGGGCAAAGAGGATGCTGCGGGTCTGGGCATTCCCCACTCGTGCTGAGGATGCTGAGGAGGTGCTGACTCTGCTTCCCTCTGCTGGCTGTTGTTACAGGAAAGATAACCAGACGGATCTTAAGGAAGATTGCCAGGGATGACCACGACCTGGGGGACACCTCCACCTTGGCAGACCCGAGCATCATAGACCAACTTTTCAGCAACAGATGTAACACTAAACAGTAGCAGCATGGGCCCTGCTGTGGCAGCAGTGTCCTGGTGAGCAGGTCCCAGCTGCCTGCCCCGGGCTGGAACCTTCACCCATGGAGTTGAATGTACAAATGTTTGAAGGAGGGACAGGTTCTGGAGAGGCCACATCTCGCTGGCTTGTCCCTGCCTTGGAGGAGCGAGTGCATCCTGTTCCACATGCGAAGTGCACACATGAGGCTGAGCCTCGTGCACAGGGGCACCCCTCCTCCTCCTCCCTTTCCAGCACCTCCTTCTTGATGTTTAAGTTAGTTGGGGCTGGGGTTGTTGATTAACTTTATGTAATTGAGGGGATTCTGGCACCTTGTGCACAGGGGGAAGGAACGTTGGGGCTTGGAGGGGAGATGGAGCTGGAGTTACTTGATGCAGGCAGGGAAGGGAGCTGCAGCCCCACAGGCCCACCTTGGGGCGCTGCAAAGCACCTTACAACTGTGTAGCTGAGCCTTAGTCTTGCATCCACTGTCCAAGCCTGCTACTAGCAGAGGTCCTCAAGCCTGAGAGGGAGTGGGGCAAGGCCGAGGGGGCTCTGTGCTTTAAACCAGCTTGCTTAGAGCAGTTTGGTACCAAGAGCTGCTGCTTCCCAAGTGCACGGTGCCAGCGGCTGTGTTTTACCCAACCCACAGTCCTGCACTGGCCATGGGCACACAGGGAGCCCCGAATGGTCAAGGAGGAGAGGCCTTGGTGTGATGTGCTCTCCAGAGCTCCCCGCTGAGCTCGGGCTGATGCTCCTGTTGTGTGCTGTGGTACCCAAGGGAGGGGAGCCCATGCAGAGAGGCCACCGAGGCAGGGCAGGGGTAGTGCTGGCTTGTGTTTCATCATCAGGACAAACATGGTGGAAGATGTTTCAAGTTGGCTTTTGCTTAAATCTGTCACGGATTTATGGTGGTGAGAGGGAAAAAGAACCCCAAAACCCATAGTCCAAGAGCCTGAACATCACAAGGGCACTGCCAAAGCTATTCTTCTTCCACTGAAGTACATTTAACTCCAGCTCTGGGTTGAGCTACCTCCTCTGTAATGTCTGTGTGAAAGCTGCATGTGAGCTGTTTGATTTTGCACTTAAACCAAAGGAGAAATGGGCTTTAAAATGTGCTGCAGCAGCTGTAGAGGCTTTACCTGCAAGTGAGCTGACCGGGGAGGGGGAGGCGGCTGCCTCTGGGGCTGGTTGCTGCAGCCCAAGGCCCATGTCTCACTCCTTACCTGCTGCTCCTGCTGGCACAGCCCTCGTCTGTGATCTATAACCTGTGTGTGCCAGTGCCCCACGTGTCCCCCACAACTCTGTACCACTGGATTGTGCCACCTTGTTACTGTTCACTCAGTTACTGTCCTCGGTTACTGTTCACTATGTAGTGTTGGCTGGAAACAGCTCGAGTTTTATGGAATAAAGTTCAAGGAAACCAAATGGAAATGGGCTCAGAGCGTGTGCATGGGTTGGAGATGCTTGGACGTGGCTGGGGGACCAGCCCTGCTGTCACTGGGGTGGGCTTTTGGGGATGGGCAGGTTACTGCCAGTGTGGGGCTTCTTCAGGGGCTGGAGTTTGAGGCTGGGACAAAGGCAAGGGCAGAGCTCTGGCTGCAAGGCTGGAGCCTGCCTGGGCCTTGGTTTCTCCCTGGGCTCCAGCCAAGGTGGTTCCGCTGAGGCTCATGGAAAGCACAAGACTCTTGATGCCCATCTGCCATCGACACCCACAGCACACTGATGCAGGCTGAGCACCGACAGGAGCTCAGGGCTCACCTCTGCACCAGGCCTGGTCTTCGGGTGGGTGCAGCACTGGGTACCAGCCTCTGCCTCCACACTGTGCTCCCGTGCCAGCTCCAGGGCTGTGCTCCATCGCTGCTCTCCTGCTCCTCACAACCGGTCCAACCTTGTCCCTTCCCCTGCTGCTCCAGCACAGCACATCCCCGCTCCGGGCTCAGCATTCCCTCCTGGAGCTGTGTCTTACCTGGCACCCCTCACACCAGCAGCAGCGTCAGGACCCACCTCCACCACGGTGCCCCCAGAGCACAAAGGGGTGGGTTGGCTTTAGCCATCCCCGGGGTGAAGGTGCACAGAAGGGCCGTGCACACGTGTACCCCTGCCCAAAGCAGCCTGGGCAGGCAGCAGGCAGCCCCCTGCCCTCTGCCTCCCACAGAACAGGCACGAGAGCAGTGCTCGGATTGCACATCATGTTTTAATCTGTGGCTGGGGGCAATCAACCCCCCCAGTGCCACAACCCCCGGGAATGTCGAAGCGCTCCCCCTCGCAGGCAGGAGGGACCACTGAGGTGCAGTGACAGCAGCAGTGCTGCGCTGGCGCTCAGCACAGTCAGGCCTCAGGAGCAGAGGCTTTAATCTGCTGCTCTGGTGTCACCACGAGGGTAGAGCTGAGGCTGCTTCAACCAAGGCACTGCCGGAAAGGTGCATTGGGATTGCTTCCCTCTGAACTGCTCAGCTGAGGAGGAAGAGGGGCTGGAGGAAAAGAGCTTGGGAAGGAGAGGCTGCACCCACATCCCTGCACTGCTGCGCTGTTCCCAACCCATGGAACCTGGAGGGTGACACGTCTTGCCCTGCGCTGGTGCTGGTCCCAGAGGGAAGCACTGGCCCCCCTCAGCCTCTCCTGCAGTTCCTTTGCTTCCTCAGCACAAAGCTCCCACTCTCAGCCCACCCCATGGTCCCACAGGACCATTTACTGAGGTTGGGGCTCCCTGACACCCTCTTGGGCTGTATGTGCTGCAGCAGCCCAGGCAGGAGCTGCCCAGTGCGGGACTTGCAGTGGGATGCACTGGGGATTCAGGGATTATGGACACAGTGACTAAAGGCTCCATCATCACTGGGGGTCTCAGAGGCAGCCTGCACTGCTGCTGGCCTCGTGTGGCACAGGGGCACGCTTTGGGATGAGCACCCAGCAGGAGGTGGGCAAAGCAAAAGCAAGCAAGAGGCTCCTGGACAAATCCCACCAGGGCACGTGTCCCTTGTCAGGAACACTGAGAGGCCTCGGCACAGGGAAGAGTAGGAATTGGGGCAGCAGCAGCACCTGCAGCAGGGCTGGAGGGGCCTGGCAATGAATCCCACAGATGAAAGCTTGTGCTGACACATCCCCCCTTCTCCTCCCCTTCCCTGTGCTTTGGGTTTGTGTCTCCAGAAACAACAGCATCACAGAGCACACAACCAGGAGCAGCACGAGTGTCTGCTGTAGCCCCCACGGGACAGCCAGAGCTGTGCTGTCCTGGGAGGCCACGGGTGGGATGGGCAGGGGCAGGGACATGAGCCCCTTCGTCCTTCAGGGAAGCTGGGGCTGGTCCATGGGGCATCTGAGCAGCGGTGTCCTCCCAGCCCCTCCTCACCATCGCCAGCAGCTCAGGCCTTGGCAAGCGCACCCGAAGGAGAACAGCGTGGGGCAGCTCAGCTCCTGAGGCAGCAGCGGGATGGGGTCACATCCTCACACCAGGAAGGGGGTGTCCAGCACAGCCACCCCCGCCGCCACCCCCCCGTCTGCGTGCTCCACCGCCTTCGTGCGCAGGAGGTGCCCCGCGGCCTCGTTCAGCACCAGCTCCGAGCCCCGTCTGCAAAGGAAAGGGCAGCTGAGAACCCACACGGCCCAGAGCTGATGGCAGAGTCCCAGCACGGTTTGGGGTGAAGGGACCCATCCAGCTCCAACCCCCTGCCACGGGCAGGGACACCTTCCACTAGAGCAGGTTGCTCCAAGCCCCTATGTCCAACCTGGCCTTGAACACTGCCAGGGATGGGGCAGCCACAGCTTCTCTGGGCACCCTGTGCAGCGCCTCAGCACCCTCACAGGGAAGAACTTCTGCCTTATCTCCAACCTGGTCTAATTTCAGCTGGGACAATGTGACTCGTGTTCCCCACCCCAATGCGGGGCAGGTAAAAGCCCCAGGGCTGATGCAGAGGTCTCTGCACACAGCAGAGCTGTGCCTGCTCTGTGCCTTCCCTCAGCTGGTGCTTTGGGTGACTGCACACGCAGTGCCACGTTCTGAACGCTGCCAGAGTACATTTGTTTCTAAAATTATACCAGAAAGACTCAAATTTAGAAGCTCTGGAAACATTTCAATGGGCCTATAAGGGTTTTAAACAAAAGCAGCAGCTATTTAGGGTTGAACACGACTGCATTCAGCCTTCAGCTACTCCTGAGATAGTCGGGGCTTTAGAGAAGCACGTGGCTGCACCCGGGCCCTGAGCACTGCTCCCAGAGAGCAGGGCTGGACACACCAGCTCCACATTGCTGTTACACAGTCACTGCCAGCATCAGCTCATGGGCAGTGGGGCCAGAGCAGCAGTGCAGTGTCTGAGCAGTGCTCAGAGCTGCTCCCCGGGCAGAGGCTGCACGGCCAGCGCTGTTCCTGCACCTCCACCTCCCCACAGACAGCCCTGCTGCCGTGCTCACAGTGCAGAGGGGAGAATGCTCCCAACCCCAGTGCTGGCTGGGGCAGGAAACCACCCTGTAGTGGAAGCACCTTCTCACCTGATATAGACACCAAAAATCCCCAGCTCTGAGATGCACTCGGACACTTGCAGGGGGCTGTGAGCCCTCAGCAGGTAATTCCTGGCTGGCCGTGGCTTGATCTTATCCATCAGGATGTAGGAGTTTCTCTCAGGGCTGTCTCTGATCTTCTCCAGAACCTGCCTGAGCTCTTCACCATAGAGGTTGTTCCCTGACAACAAAACCAGCAAGTCAAGCACTGCCCAGCACAGCAGAAGCCCCTGGCCCCAGCCATGCACCCCCACAGCCAAACAGACCCAGCCTGGGGCTCCCCATAGCCCAGCTCCTCCAGGAGCAGCACCACCTTACACTGACATGACCAGTCACCACGGCTTCAAGTAGCTCCAAACCACCCACCTTTTGTAGACTGGTTTGGGTTGGGAGGGACCTTAAAGCTCATCCAGCTCCAACCCCCTGCCACGGGCAGGGACACCTTCCACTAGAGCAGGTTGCTCCAAGCCCCTGTGTCCAACCTGGCCTTGAACACTGCCAGGGATGGGGCAGCCACAGCTTCTCTGGGCACCCTGTGCCAGCACCTCAGCACCCTCACAGGGAAGAGCTTCTGCCTAATACACAATCCCAGACTGGTTTGGGTTGGAAGGGACCTTAAAGATCACCCAGTTCCAAACCACCCTGGCACAGGACCAGGAGCCACCACAGAGCCACCACCTCTCCTGCTCCAGCACAAGCAGCAGTGAAGCCCCACACGGGCCCAGCTCATACCTCCACCTTCTCGCTGCGGCTTCAGCACGAAGCGGTCGGGGTCAGCGATCGCCATAGCAGCCACCCTGTCCCCCTCTGCACCCTGCGGGGAGGATGGAACAGCAAAGCATGAGAGAGGAGCAGGGGCTCCCCAGGAACCCCCCTGTGAGCAGGATCAACAGGGTCCCTCAAGGACCACAGCATCTCCTTAACCAAAGAGAAACACTCCGCAGGCCAAGCACACGTCCGCGTGTCCATCCCTGCTCTGCCCCACTCACCGTGTCCAGGGAGTAGAGCCCAGCGAAGGTTGCTCTGATCCTCGCGACAGCCTCTGCGTGGCCGGGCAGCAGCCTCTCCAGCGTCCCCGGGCGGCTCAGCTCCTGCTGCACCTTCTTGGTGCCCGCCAGCTGGGTGGCAATGTCAGGGCACTTCACTGCCCGGGACCTCTCCAGCAGCAGCCGAGCCTCCCAGTTCTGAGGCAGAGAGTGACCGTCCCATCAGCACAGGTTTAAAGCATCTATCCCCTCTTTTCTCTTCAGTTATGGACATATGAGTTGCCTCCTCCCTCCCTGCCTGGCTGGGATGGGGTGGGAATAGCACCCTGGAGATGCACACATGGATTTCCCACCCCCTCTGCCTCCACCCCCTTCCCAGCTTGTCCAGTGCTGCCACCTCCAGGCAACAGCAAGATCTGGTCTGTATTAGCTGCAGCCTAATAGTCCTATAGCAGAGGACAGTGTGGTCTGTAGGTCAAGCCTAAACCCTTTAAGCTGGTGCTAATACCTCTGCTAACCCCTATTGTAGAGCAGCAGCTCAGTGCTGCGGTAAGAGGTCACCACCGAGCGGTTACTGGAGGAGAAAGCCACTCACTTTGCTCACTGTGTGCCAGGGACACCCCCATCCCTGTAGGGTCACAGCTTCCCAATGCCATCAGCCAGATGGGACAGGACTAACCCCCCTGGACAGGACACCCCCCCTGGCATCACGGAGCACTTCACACTCACTGGGTAAGGCCAGAGCATGGGTGGCTTTTTGGAGCGGAGGGCTCAGCACTGACCTGCTGGTCGTAGTTGCTTGGCACGTAGCCCTCTCTGTAGTACACCACCGCTACCTCCTGCCCGTCCCTGGAACACAAACCAGAGCCACTCACAGAACCAGGCCACCCCTGCCCGAACCCCCAGCACCAAGGGGGCTGCAGTGGGGTCAGGAGGCAACATCCCAGCATTTGCCCCTTCTCCTGGGCTGCTCTGCTCCTGCCTGGCTCTGCCTGGGGACGCTGCCAGCCCTGGCTCCTCTCCACTGAGCCCCAGCCTGAGGCACAGGGAGCTGACACCTCACCTCTGCCCTGACCAGCCACAGCCTCTGAGGCTCCAGCCCAGCAGGGAGGAAGGGAAGACCCTCAGTTTTCAACAGCTTTTGCCACCAGGAGCCAGGCCTGGGAGATGCTGGAAGCTGGGAGGGAACAGGGTCCTTCCCCAGTGGCAATTCAAGGCAGGACATCAACTCAACAACCTGCCCAGGCACCAAATCACCCTGCCAGGGCAGGGCCAGCAGCACCCTGCAGCACCACACACCCAAGCTTGGGCCACCCTGCACGTGCTCAGGGAAGCAGCACAGAACCTGCTGGCAGTGTAACTGTAAAGGCATTCAGCAGGACGAGGAGAGGATGCTCTGAGGAAGTGCACTGGATACACTTTAACTGTCTGCCAATGACAAATGCATTTGTTAATTAAACACAGCAGAGGCATCAAAGGTCAAACCAGGGAAAAATCAGCCTAACTACAGGAAAAACATTGCCATGAAACCATAGCTCCCTCTGGGCTTGTACAGCTCCAAGCACATACCTGGAAACAGGACAAATGTCCCACTTGGGACCAACTGCCAGCACTTGGAGCCTGTGACCTGCACAGGCCTCCACAGGGAGAGAGCAAGATGCTGAGTGCATTCAAATCCAACAGATAGCATAAAGACTTGGGATGCTTCCTCCTTCAGCACCCCAGCTCCCACTGGCAGAGCCTCACGTGAGCAGTAAACAGGAAATGGCTTTGGGGAAGCTTCTGGAACAGGCAGGACTTCTCCCAGCAGATGTATGTGGAGGAAGTGAAGATCCCACAGAGCTCTAAAGGCTGTGGCTTGAAGGAGGGAAATTACATTTCCAGGTGTAAGGGACTGGTGTGTGTATGCAAACAAAATCATTCCAGCTCTAAGGGAAACAGCAGCATGGAAGAGAACTGCTCTCAGAAAGGTCCTATTGACACTCAGAACATCCCACCAGCTTTGGCTGAGCATTCCCATTGCAGCCCCGTGTGCCCAACGCAGAGCCGGGATGCGCACCTTGGCTCATACTCACATATACAGCCTCCTAGCCTCATCCAGAGAGCCCTTCTCAAACACATCCCTGAATCGCTTCCTGATGACCCGAATGTTCCTGTCAAGAGAGGAGTGGGAGAGTCACCAGCAGGGAATTGAGCTGGGAATGAGAGATGGAGCCAGTGGCTCCAGCAAGGAGGAGCGGGAGGCTCCTTCACAGGCTTTACACTAGAGCCAGAGGAGTCCAACAGGGCAAAACAGCCCCTGGTTTTAGCACCTCTCCTGTGTTTCCCACCCAGACACTAGAGGAAGCAGAACATGTGCCTGAACCCCTGGATTTCTCCATCTCCCCTTTCATCTCCTAAAGTGTTTCTAAGAGAAGTTGGTGTTCTGGGGTTTTTATCCCTACACAACAGATTCACCCACTGTTGCCTTCCAAACCACGCGCTGCAGACACCGACTTCCTGAACGTTTTATCTCCCTCCTGCTTTCCTGTCTCTCCTCCACACAGCGGCAATGCGGAGCTGCTGCTGCGGAGGCACGGCATGATACGGGATACACCTCCCACTGCTCCAGCACAGCTGCGGGGCCAGACCTTTGAACACCTCCTTCTCTCCAGTGCTTCACTCCACTGCCACGCTGCTTCCTTTTGCTTTGGAGCTTCATTATTTAAGCTTTTACGAAATGCCCTGTGCCGAATCCCAGGTCAGAGAGCAAGCAGGGCCCTCATCAACCCGCTCTGCTCCTCACTGTCTCATCTAAGAGACTGGGCGCACAGCAAAGCTACCAGGGGTGCAGCTCTGAGGACTGCACAGGCTCAATATCAGCAGGGAATCAGCCCTGGAAACCAGTGGCTTTGATGCTGCTGGTATTTCCAGCAAAGAGCTGGTGAGAGGCTTTGGGAGGTTGGTGAGATGAAGGGGGGTGCTGAGGCTGGGCAGGAGGCCACTGAAGGAACGCTGAGAGAGCTGCCCAACAGAGCACAGAGATAAGCCCAAGATAAAGGCTGCCCTGTTACATACCAAGACACGGCCTCTCACAGCCCCAGAAACTAAAAGTGTTTTGACTTTATCCATAAGTAGGTGACAAAGTTAAAAGCAAATGGATTCTGCACACTTCCATCTTTCCCTGGCCTGCTCCTACACTCCCAGTGCCTGCTGGAGAGCCTGGAGACACCCCAAAAGCTGCCTCAAGGGGAACACCATGATCTGGCAGTAGTTCACTCTGCTTCCCTTCTCCAAGCCTGTACCACCTCCTTCCTTTCCCATCCCAGGAAAATCCAACCTTTACCTGTTCCAAAGCTCATTTTCTACACATCGCTGATCAAAAATGTTCCTCTGGACTTCCTCCACCAGAAACATCACCACAGCACTGGAAGAAACATCAAAGACATCACTGAACCCAGAAACACTCCATGTGCACCCAGGATCACCAGCTTTTGACCTCTGTGAGCTTCCTGCATTGCTCCTGCTCGTTTTCACCAGTGTCTCTATGGGGCAGCAGTCAGCACTGCTCCTGTGTAACAACCAAACCAGTGCGGGGCATAAGCCCAAGGGCAGGAGGAGAAGCAACCTCTGTGCAGGGTTGTTGAACCCCACAACTCCTCCAGGGTCCCCCTGCCCCTCTCTGCCTTTGGGACACAGCAGCTTTGTGCACTGAGACAATGCAGTGCTCTTCCCAGGGTGCCCCAGGCTTGGAGAGCAGCTTGTCTTGCAAACAGAAAGCACAGTTTCAAACCCAAACACATGCATCCTCAGGGCAGACAAGATAAGAGCAGCCGCCAGCACCTCCTCTCTCCTTACCTTGGAGAGCCATAGAGCTCCCAGGCTTTGGCAATACCCAAGGCAAGGCCTCTGGATGGGTTGTTGGGCAGCAGACGTGATGCCTCCTGAGGCTTTCCCAGCACTTTCAACACCTGCCTGTGGAACAAAGAACCCTGTAAATACCATGACAGCCCCTGGCCAGACCTAGGGAGCTGGAGGTTGGGAGCATGCAGAGACAGGCTGTGCAGCAGGCCATGCATACAGCTGCTGCAGCATGGGCCAGAGATGCTGCCTTACCCATGGACCGCCACAGTGCGGGAGGTGAGGCCTCCAAAGCTGGCAGCAATGGTGTTTATTTCTATCTGCTTCAGAGCTGGTGTCCCATCCACCCCACAGTCAAACATGTAATCAGAGCGGTTTATGCCTAAAAACACAGACTGGAACAGAGGGGAGGTGAAGTGGGGGCTCCTGATGCCTTTAACTGCAAATCCCTTTGGTGATCTCGCTTCCAAATCCTCCTAGGACAGATCCAGTCACCTTCACGTGGATACAAACCTCTGCAAGAAATGCCCATGGGTGCTTTGGCCCTTGCTTAGGGACCACAGCCCTCCTTAGCACTCCAAAGAGTTAACACTTGCTAGAGTAAAGGAGGTTCTGCAGGGAGAGCCTGTCAGCACAGGTCCTGACACGGAACACAGCCCTGCACTCTCCTGGGGCTCCCAGAGGACAAAGACATATTAAACCCTCCCAGTCCAGGCCTGGCTGCTTCCAGCAGCACTATCCAAAGGGCACGACCATCAAACAGGACAAAGTCCTGAGCTCACAGGCTGTACCCAAGACATTGTGGGGTAGGGAGTGACCAGGCTGACCAGGGGACAGTCCCAAGCAGCAGCAAGCCTGCAGCCAGAGCGCAGGCAAGGCCACCACGGTGCAGAGGGACACTGAGCACTGGGGTCTCCTGGCAGGTACCTGAGCCAAGCCTTCCTCCAGGACTTGCGTGTGGATCCTGAAGAGCCGAGCTGTGAAGTCATCCACCTTGATGGTGCTAGAGAGGAACACACATCACATCAGCCCCTTACACTGTCACACAGGAACAAGGAAGTTCACTCCTCTCCAGAAAGAAAACCTTCCCAGGGACATTCACCAGCACAAACAGCAGGGCTGTGGCTGCACCACGTCCTGCAGCACTGTTCAGCATCTCACCATGAAAGGAGTCTTCATCAAGGGTGCACAACCATAGCACAAACCCACTTTGCTCAGCACAGCACTCTACAAAAAGCACCATGTGCTGAGGTGACTCGTTTGTAGGGCAAGACACCAGCAAAAGCAAAGGAATGCAGCAGAATTCTGCACAGGGGAAAGGAATGAGAAGCCCCTCTGGGCCTGCACACACAGCTCATAGAGGAAGCTTCACAAGCTTCGTCAAATTCCCATCCTGCTGGGCTCCAAATCCCACACACCCTGGCACCACGTGCTGCAGTGGCCCTGCTAGAGAAGGTCTGGCTTTTCTTCAGGATCCCAAATCCCTGAGCCTTGGAGCAGCACCTCCAAGGAGCTGCCCTGAGACAACGCAGAGGAGGCAGCACAGGGCAGGCACCTGAGTGCACCCAAGCCCCAGGCGCTGCATTCCTTCACCACAGGTACAAGCAGGTTCCCACAAGCTCTGGCTGCAGCCAGCTCTGGAACAGACACAGGCATTTCAACAGCTCTGAGGGGCCAAAACAAGCAGGACACTGGAAAAGAGTCTCCTTTGCTCTGTCCCAGTGCCAGAGAACCAGCAGCACCGCCCCCCCCCAGCAGCAGCTCCACAGACAGCAGGAAGGTAAATGGGTTTTGTGGAAGCATCAGCCCTACAGATGATGGGTTCCACAGTGAGGGATGGTCGTTCCATTACCCAGAGGCTGTGGGATACCTTCCCAGCATGGCTGGGAGAGCAGGGGACACTGGGTGGCTGGTCACAGGGAGGGATGGGAGGAGGAACAAACACCTCTTCATAGCTGCAGGCAGAGCTGGTGGTTATTGGACCCAGCAATGTGAATTTAAGGCCCAGGGGCTATCAAGCTCACAGTAAGAATTCACAACCTTGAAGCACTGGCAAAGCTGAAGATCACTGCAAGGAGTCACCTCTTGGCCAGATGTCCCATCTCCTGAGGCACAAGACGACCTCAAAACACAGAGACTTGATGGGAGTTATCTTAGGACAAATAATGCAGGAAAGGATACGCTTTCTGCAGAGGACAGGAGTGCCTGCCTCAGGTGAAGGACATGAACGGATGGAAGGTAGGAATGCTGAAAGGTGGTAAATGCTTTGCATTTAAAATGGTTCACTCAAATGCACCACTAAAGAGCATTACCTGGCCAGAGTGTGCTCCAGGAACTCCTTGTTTTGACTAATAGCATCCACCAGCATGTTAAAGTCTTGCTGAACAGCGTACGCTTGCTCAAACAGGGCACTGGGGACTGCAGAAGGGAGCAGCGTGAAGGGAGCGAAATTCACCACCTGCAAAGATGCAGCAGCAGAGAGGTCAGGCCTGTGCAGCTCAAGTGGGACTAAAGAGGTGCTGCCTCTGCTTGTGCAAAGGCTGAGGCCACCCCCAGCCCCCCTGGGTGCACCCTGACATGTGCGTGGCTCAGCCCTGCTGAGCCCTGGCTTTTGAGGGCTTTAAGAGCATCCACAGGGGCTGCGGGAGCAGCTGCTCCAGAGCTCGAGCTGGGCAGTGCTTCCCTCAGAAGGATGCTCTGTTTCCACCTCCCCTGGAGAGCACTGTCTCCAAAATGCCTCCGCTTCAGAGCAAAGGGGAATTTGCCATCCTGGGTTTCAGCCATCAGAGTTACTGCCTTTGATCCCTGCTCACCGAGTCCCAGCGATGATTCCAGACCTCACAGCTCAGGCACAGGGCCACCCTCAAAGCCAAAATATGACACCAGAGAGCTCCCAATTCCCCTTGACTTTTACACAAGACAAGGGACACTGGCAGCGTATCTGGCCTCTCCTCCCAAGCTTCCTCTTCCTCTCACCCTTCGAGGTTTCTTCAGAGCTCTGACCTGACTATGGGGTTGACAGCAAGGAGCAGCCCTCGTGGTGGAGGCCTCCCTCCTCGCACCCCTGCCAGGTCCCAGCAGAGCTCCCTGCTTGCTCCAAGCTCCTCAGGGACCCACCCCTGATAGTGTCCCACTCCTCTTGCACAGGGGAACATCCTCCTCAGAGACCCTTCCCAAGATCTCCCTCCAGCCCCCTCAGCCCAGCTGGCTGCCAGGGATTCACCAGAGGTAGCCCCACACATCAGCCACGCCCATCCCTGTCACCTCATCCCAGGCATGGGGTGAAGGCAGCACGCCCTGCAAGAGATGCTCCCCTGGTTCAAAGGCTCAATAGGGTGCTCAGAGGCTGGGAGAGGGATGGAATCCCACCTCCTGGCAAATTCCTAAGCCTTTCCAGGCGTATCCCTCTCCTTGGAACCGCATCGCAGGACTGTGTCTCAGGGAGATGCACTCTGCAGCGGGACGGGGTGCGAGTTAAGCCCCCGGGCTGCCAGGCTTCAGCCGGGCGCTCCCTGCAAAGCACCCTCAGGATGCAGCCAGCTCCTCCCGCGCTCCCCGGCTTTGCTGACTCACAGCCCGGCGGGACCGAACCCGCCCCGTGACCGTGCCCCGGCACTTACATCGGAGGCGTTGGGCTGCCCCTCGGTCCGCATCAACACGCCCTCCAGCAGCGCCGCGTCCACGGCCACCGCCGCGGCTTCCCGGATGGCCGGTCTGTCCCGCAGCACGTCCTCCCAGGGCGCAGCCATGGCCGGCGCTGCGGGGCACAGCACAGTCACACACCCGGCACGGAGCCGCACCGCCTGCCCAACCCAGAGCCCAGCACCGCGGGCTGACGCAGCCCGAGGCCGCGGCTGGCCTCAGGGAGGCCCATGTGGCGCCCCCGCGGCCCGCGCAGCGCCGGGCAGCGACATCCCGCCCTGCGCCAGCCGGAGCCCGGCAGCGGAGCCAGCCCAGGGGGCTGCACCCGGACCCCGCGCCCCGGAGCGGCCCCGCCGGCCCCTCACCTGTCCCCAGCGCTGCGGGCCGCCGCCGCAGCACGCGATTGGACAGCTCTGCCCCCTCGCCCCGCCCCTCACATGGATTGGCAGCTCAGCCGACCAATCAGCGCGGGAGACCGGCAGAGCTCCGGGGGAGGGGAAAGGCGCTGCGGGCGGGGCTGAGAGAGCGCGTGAGTGGCGGGAGCGGGGGGGTGCGTCACGGGGAGGTGTGACGTCGGGCCGTGACGTCACGCGGGTGTGCAGCGCGGTCTCTGAATGGCAGCTCCTGCTCTGCCTGTGCCGCCCCGGGAGGGGAGCACGGCGGCACCCCCGTCTGCTGCCCTCCAGCTCACCTGAAATGAGTTATTATCTGGCATTAATCAATTATCTGATTGATAATCAATTATCTGCTGCTCTGAATCTCTTGTCCACCCAACCCAGGCACAGCTACAGGTTGGGCAGAGAAGAGATTCAGAGCAGCCCTGCGGAGAAGGACGTGGGGGTGTTTGTTGATAAGAAGCTTAATATGAGCTGGCAGTGTGCGCTTGCAGCCCAGAAAGCCAACCGTATCCTGGGCTGCATCAAAAGAAGCGAAGGAGGTGGTCCTGCCCCTCTGCTCTCGTGAGACCTCACTTGGAGTATTGTGTGCAGTTCTGGTGCCCTCAACATAAGAAGGACATGGAGCTGTTGGAGCAAGTCCAGAGGAGGCCACGAGGACGATCAGGGGCTGGAGCACCTCCCATATGGAGATAGGCTGAGAACATTGGGGCTGTTCAGCCTGGAGAAGAGAAGCTGCGTGGAGACCTCAGAGCAGCTTCCAGTGTCTGAAGGGAGCTACAAGGATGCTGGAGAGGGACTCTGCATCAGGCACTGTAGCGATAGGACAAGGGGTGATGGGTTCAAACTGAAAAAGGGGAAGTTCAGGTTAGATGTAAGGAAGAAGTTCTTCCCTGTGAGGGTCATGAGGCACTGGAATGGGTTGCCCCAGGAAGTTGTGAATGCTCCATCCCTGGCAGTGTTCAAGGCCAGGTTGGACACAGGGGCTTGGAGCAACCTGCTCTAGTGGAAGGTGTCCCTGCCTATGGCAGGGGGTTGGAACTAGATGAGCCTTCCAACACAAACCAGTCTGTGAGTCTATGATTCTATGTTAACTCATTGGCACTTCCTTCTGTACTGGAGCTGCACCATCCCTGCCTTTGCAGGAGCTGAATCTTGTCCTTTGCAGTCAGGGAAACACAGAAGCTCTGCAAGCCTGGAGTTGGAAATAAAGAGCCCAAACTGAACTCGTGTTGGAAACATCTTCATGTTTTCCATTCCTTCAACATCATCATCGCCTGCACCCCTTTGCTGTGGTGTACCAACAGGACCTGGGGACCACGGTGTGGCTGGGGGTACCCGCATGCAGCCCGGCCCTCGGCAGCCCCATTGCCCATGTCCCCCCATTGTTCCCAGTGTGAGTGCACCTGGGTGTCCCATGGGATGTCCCTGGCCGTGTGCTGTGCTGCAGTTCGGAGGCTCCCATGGCCTCAGCATTCTCTGGGATGCCCCACGGCATAATGCAAGCTGATCTTTTCTCCCACTTTAGATGTGTATTTGTGCTGACTTTGGGTTCCTCAGCAGATAGGGTTGCTCTCTGCTCGTGTTCCGGATAGATACAAGGCTGGGGGCTGTTCCGTGCCTCCCCAGTTGAGTACATCTGGTGAATCTCAGGTTTCAGAGCAGTTTCATAGACTTGCAAGATGTTCATTTCCCAGCAATGGGGCTTGAAATGGCAGCATGACAAATCGAGGGGGTTAGTTCTGCAGGAACATGTCTGGCTTAGCAACAGATAAAATTGGTTTATGTGTAAATAAATCCAAACCAAACCAGGTCCTGCCTATTTTTTTATTTAAATGTACAAAGGAACTGTCAGTCTGAACTCTCTGCCCTTATGATAAGTGTAATAAAATGTGTAATAAGTGTAATAGAAGTGATAAATAAGCCAATTCTAACACATTTGCCAGTAAGGTACCATCAACACAACAGCGTAAAAAAGATTTATTGTCATTCCAAGGCAATTGTTTGGGTACCTACTGGAGTAATGTAGTTACTTAAGCATTTTCACAGCACATTAATGGTGTAACTATGAGGGTCCAGCAAAAGCAGTGGGGCTGGGCTTGGTTTGTGACTTCCATTATAAAGGTTTGGAGTCATCGATTGCTGGTGAAGAGAGGGTTGTGTGGTGCTTGTGTGTAGCCAGCAGAACAATGGCTGAGCACCAGCCTCAGATCTGCCTCTTTATTTGGACTTAATTTTTCACTAATGCAGCTTTGTATGAGCAGCAGAACAAGTAAATCCACATATGATGCTCAGAAACTGTGGGAAAACGTGAATTATTTCATTGACTCCAATGTCTTGCCTGTGAATACTTACTTTTCTGCCTGCTTTACCAGCAGGGATTAGCTTGGACATTTCCTCATGTCAGGGAATGAGTGAGGGAAGGGGCTGGCATCTAACCCACCTCCTGCTCACAGTGGGACCATCCCTAGCACTGATCAGGGTGGCTGTGGCTTTACTCAGCCAAGCCCTGAAAACCTCCTAGGATGGAGACATCCTTATCTCCTTCATGACCCAAGAGAGATGTAAGATGCCCCAGAGCTGTAAGATGCATTGCTGGACTGCCTAGGAGGAAGAGGGGATCCTTTCCTTGCTTGGTCATTGACTTGCTGATGACTTTGGGCAGGTGGCTTTATCCTTTGCCTCGATTTCCCATCTGCCCTAAGAGCTACTGTTATCCAGTAGCAAAAGCAGCACCAAGTCTGGAACTGCAGCAAGTGCCAAGCTCCACAGCAAGTCCTCTCCCTGGAACCTGTCTGCACAGGAGGGTCCCTGACCCGTCTGACTGCAGAGAGGCTGTGAATGGAGGCCAGAGGAGGCCCCGGAGCTGCTGCGAGGGCTGGAGCAGCTCTGCTCTGGAGCCAGGCTGAGAGAGCTGGGCTGGGGCAGCCTGGAGAAGAGAAGGCTCCTGAAGGGGAGACCTTAGAGCAGCTCCAGTGCCTAAAGGGGCTACAGGAAACCTGGAGAGGGGCTTTGGACAAGGGCCTGTAGGGACAGGCCAAGGGGAATGGCTTTAACCTGCCAGAGAGGAGACTGAGATGAGCTCTTGGGCAGAAGCTCTTCCCTGTGAGGGTGCTGAGGCGCTGGCACAGGGTGCCCAGAGAAGCTGTGGCTGCCCCATCCCTGGCAGTGTTCAAGGCCAGGTTGGACATAGGGGCTTGGAGCAACCTGCTCTAGTGGAAGGTGTCCCTGCCCGTGGCAGGTGGTTGGAACTGGATGAGCTTTAAGGTCCCTTCCAACCCAAACCAGTCTGGGATTCCATGATTCTATGCTGTATACATACACATATATTACCCTAGAGCATGACAGCTGAGGAGGGTGCCAGCTCACACATGTGCTGTGCTCACACATGTGCTGCTCATGCCCTCACCCTGTGGCAGCAAGAGAGAGACCCAGGCAGGGGCACCCACAGCCGGAGGCATTAAGAGGAGGGTGCAAAGGCAGCCCCTGACCCTGGGACATGCCTGCCCATGGTGGAGAGATTTCTCCAGCAAGCACTGGGCAATGCCTGTTGTTACACTTGTTTGCCCTCCATAGACAGTTTATTACCGGTGGCCAGGACAGGTTGGGAGATGACTGGCTCTTTATCCTATTACCAGTGCCAGGAGTTGTCCAGGTCATTGCAAGCCTCTTAGCTCTGCTCTGAGAGATCTATTGTTGAAATGAAGCTCTGTGGCTATAGCTCTTTAATACACCCACCTTGTCTCTTTCTTTTTCCTCTCTGCTGTCGCTTTGATCAGTAGCAGTGGATTCACACCTTAGTTAATACAGATCCAGGCTGTAAATCTGGAAGTGGACTGGTGATCCAGTCTTGTCTCGCTGGTAAACTGCCCTGTGCTGGGAGCCTGCTCAGACCCCACCATGGGGCAAGTGGTTCAACCACACGCTGGTCAAGGGATGAATGTGAGGAACGAAGTCCAAGAGTTTTAATGACGATGCAGAAGGACAGAGTTTACTCAAAATAGAAGCATTTCCCCTCTCAATCCTCAGTCCTGGCAAGGTCCTGAGTCCCCCCTCCTCTCTTTGCTCTTAGAGTCTGAGAAAGGACATAAAAAGCTTGAGTTTCTAAGCACAGCATTGCAAAAAAATGGTCCATTTTCATCACAGAAAGCTGGTAAATGGTGCTGCCCTGTCCTTGGGAGTTCCCAGAACAAATGCAGCCTGCTCAGCTGGGAAAAGTCTTCTTATAGAAAACTATGACTTGCCTTTTCTTTCTCTTTCCCAAATTCAGTCTGGAGAATGAGATATTTTCTAGTAGCCTGGGGAGGATTTGTACGTGCAGATAGCCCATAATCTCTGCTGCAACATAAGAGAGCCACAGAGCAGCTCAGAGAAGGTTACATGATAAAAGAATATGGCAGACACAGTAAGTATTTGGCATGTTACGTGCAACAAAAGATGAACAACAGCAACTGGGACATTATCTTTGTTTGCTAAAAATAGAGTCCCTCAAAGTTTAAAGAAAAGCACTTTATACTTGTAAACCTCTCTTCTGGCTGTTAAAGAGCCTTTAAAGATGGGCTTTGTGGCTTTGGGATGTCACGTTCCCTTTCCAAGGCTGCCCAGGGCTCAGACAATTGAAACTCAATACAGCATCAGCCACAGTGGGGTGCGTGGGGAGAATAAATAGCTCTGACATGACCCTGCTTTTCTCACTCCTGGCACATGAGTTCTGCAGCAGGTACATCCCCCCTGCTGCCACGTCCCCACCGGGATGCCCGTGGCACAGCCCAGGTCCCCCTAGCCGCGCAGGGCGGATCAGCCGGGCACCAGGGCACTGCAGAGCCACCAGCAAGCGCGCAGATCCTTTGCCCACAGCGCTGCTGAGGTATGCGCTGGCATCTGATCCACTGCAGCTGACGGGCTGGTGCAGAGCTGGGTGCGTGGCTGCCCGGCTGTGCGTCACTGAACGGCTCCTCCACCGCGCGCGGGCACACTCGCTTGCCCTGGCACCCTGTAAGGGGGGCAAACCAAATGACGCCCCAATTCTCCTTTGCTCTTCCAGCTGCAAAGAAACCAACTGAGCCAAGCCCGAGGTTTTGGCCAACCCTATGATGTCTCAGGATATTTGTGCAGTAATAGAACTCATTTTTGCAACAGAGCGGTACCAAAGCCATTATCTTGATCGCGGGAGTGGAGGGATGATGTGATGTTCAGCACTAGCCAAATAACAGGAGAACAATAGGGCTATTTTCATGGAAGAGGATTTAGAGGGCTCCCTCGGGAGCTGAACCTCTCACTGGCCCAGCATGCACAAGAAAAACAAGACAGAGCTCTTGCACCCTGGCTTCTCTGTCAGATAAATACCAGCTTCAGGCAGGGCATGAAAGAAATCTATTGTCTCTAAGGCAGTATTTTGATGCAAAATGCTCTGGTAAGGCCAGCAACCTTAAACCCCCCACACGTGTGCCTATTGTTTGAAGTGCAGAACAATTGAAGGGTGCTCTCATGGACTAAAGATAGAAAGGCAGCTGGTGCTGTCCTTTTCCTTGTAACTGAGAATAAAACAATGCCCAAGTATTGTCTGCATTGCTGGAGCGATGACATTGGACTCTCTGCCAAGAGAGCATCTAAAAGATCAATGAAACCCGGGTTATTTATAAATGGGTAGTGTCATTTCTTCCCCAAAGTAATTTCACTTCCTTAGCTCTTCCACCAGGCCTTTCTGCACCGTGAAGTGCTGTGGAGAGAGGTATAAATAGCACCATGCTGCGAGAGAGGCAAACCGGAGCTGCCGCGCTGAGCTGGCCGTGGATGCTGATCCCTTCTGATCCCTTCTGATCCCTTCTGCCATGGGAGCAGGTCCCTGCAGCAGCCCCAGCAGCACGATGCTGGCCGTGCATGGACCCAGCAGCTCATCCCCCGGACCAGAGTCCCACCAACACCAGGACTTGCTTCCTAGCGGAGCTTTAAGGGAGGCTTATTTTACTCTCTGGCCAACACACGGCGGTAGCATGGGCTGTGTGTGTGTGTCCCCAGCTCAGCTGCTCTGCTGGGATGCTCAAGGTAACCCTTGAGGCCAAACGCATGGGACAGACTTTGCTTAGAGACAGGGACATCTTGCAGGGGAAAGCCAGAGTCTGCAAGATGACATCCCACCAGGATGTATCCAAACTAGAGACTGGAAACCTGGAATCAGACATGCGCTGCAGCTCGGAGAGAGAAAAGGCCATGTTGTCTGATGGGCCATAGTGAGGTGAGAAGGTCTCCTGTCATGACGTGAGGACATGCAGGAATATTGCTCCCTCCTAGGTGACAGCCAGTCTTGAGAAAGGTCCAAGCCTACCAGATCCCATGAAGAACTCCCATGTCTGTTGCCACTCCATCATGAACAATGGTCCCTTGCCATGAGATAGGCTGAGCTCAATCTAGTGAGAGGCTTGATGACCAAGCACAGCGGAGAGGACAAGCCAAGCAGTGTCTGAGCCTGGAGTGAGCAGGATGCTGGGTCATTGGGCCAGGAGAGCAGAGCCATGGCCTTCATCAAGCCAAGGAAACATTGCTAAAGCCAAGCAGGTCCCAGCCCAGTGCAGCCTCTTCCATCAGCTTATGTCCTAGACACCACCCCAGTCTAGTTTCCCATGGAGAGAAGGAGAAGGTGCATGAGGAATGGAGAGAGCAGGGGGCTGTGATGGGATCATCCCAAGGACCGATGCTCTGTGAGCAGCTATTGAAACCAGAACAGGTAGGGCACTGCAGGGACAGATCCTGCACACCAACTGGCAGAACCGCGTCCCAGCTCTGGTTCTGAGCAGGCTCTGCACCTCCCTTGCAGCCTCCAAGGCAGCTCTTGGTCATGACTCCCCATGGTTGCCCTGTGCCAGGGTCTGCCCTGGCAGCCAGCTGCAATTAGGGTGATATTAAGTATTCAAATGAACAGATTCTCTTTGCTCTCACTGTTTTGAAGTGCATTGCCAAAACCTCAAGTATCTTCACTGAAGGCTCAGACATTCCTGTAATTTCTGCTGTGTTTGCTACAACCTTCATTCCTAAACAGATGCTTTACAGTGGCAATGCCCAGAATAAAGGCCCTCAAACCTCAAAGCTGGTAAATTCAAAGTGAACAAACAAAACCTCTCCAATTGTCCCAATCTCCAGGTGACCTCACTGCCTCCATGCCCACGTGTGACCTTGCTTGCTAACTGTGGACACTCATTTCACACATCGTGTCTCTTCCAGGTACCTTCTCAATCCCGATATTCATTTTGGAGGCATCCTGCATGCAGCGCAAGCATGGTGTCTGGAGAGTCAACCTCCAGCATACCCAAGCTTCCCAAGCCTCATGCCATGGTGAGCTGCACCTCACCACTGCACCAAGGTGCTCATGGCAGCAGCAGCATCATGCGTGTTCATGAAGGGTTCTAGAGGCAGCACTTCACCCCTGCCCAAAGGACAGTCAGCTCAGGACCAGTACTGGATGGGACATCGAGGCATCAGAGCACTCATGCTGGGAAGTGCCCATGGAGCTGTGAGATGAGGGGATCCAGTGTTAACCCTATCCAAGCCCCACAGGAGCCACTTTGGGGTCCCCGCAGTGGCATCGCCGCTGCACCCATCTCCCGCTGGTGTGAGGGGTGCATGGTGAGCTGTGCTGCGGTGGTGGCTGCTGCCTCCCTTGCTGTGGTGGGACAGGGCTGTGGGGCTTTGGGGGTTTGCTTTGAAGGGAGCCTTGCATGGCCAGGCTGCGCCATGGGCCGCTGTGGGACTGGCAGTGCTGGCCTGTCACCTCCGCCTGTCCCACTGTATGGAGACATTCCCGCTGGATGGAAATATGCCTGAAATAGCCCCTCTGCAGATTGTCTTTATCTAATCAGCTGCCTTCGCACTCCCCTGCAGTGCATTTCAGGGAGCTGATAGCAGTGATATGTGAAGTGTGGAAACCTCCAGCAAACTGCTCGGCACAGAGAGTAATTCTCCTTCCTGCACTTATCAGAGCCTGCTAATGGGAAACATTCCTCCTGGGGGTCAGGGAGCAGGCAGGGGATCTCACTGGAGAGGCTGGCTGAGCCTCTGGCACCCTCCTGCCTCTCCAGAGATGGGTTGGAGCTGATCTGACCACCAGATGCTCACTAAAGGAGCAGCTCTGCAGTATAGTGCTGCTGGTGCCCTGTCCCGCGGGGAGAGGTTTGTCCAGCCTTTGGGGTATCTCTGAGGAGCCCCATCCTCTTCCATATACCCCCTCCTCATGCCCTCTGTATCATGGAACACCAACATCAAGTACAGAGCTATGGGGGGAAGAACTGAGGTGCCTCAATGGTCAGGGCAGATGCTCCCACTGTTGAGGATGGTTGTGTAGGGCTGGTGGGACATTGGGGCAGACTGCTTTGGGCAATAGCCACCTAAAGCAAACTCCTCTTGGGCTCCTCGTTGTGCTCATGGGGTTGTGTGGGAGGTCCATAGGAGCCCTGAGGATGCCGTGGGCATGTGAGCAGGGCGCAGCTCAGGCCTTGCCAGCAATCCGAGGATGAGCTTCCTACCACCCTGAAAACCACATCACAAACACCAGCGCCAAAGGCACCCGAACCCAGCGGAACTGCGCTTCAGCAGCTGCCGGAGCAACCATTCCACATTTCCCCTTTACAGAGTTGCTTGGCCTTTGATGGACCCTGCTGGAACCTCTTCAAAGAGGGACAGAAACCAGGGCGAGCAGAAGGAACTGCCGAAGGAATCTCCGAAAATAAAACCTCTTTAAAGACAAGGCCAGGAGGGGGTGAGCGGAGCCCTGGCAAGAATGTGCGGGGCTGGGCCAGCTGGTGGGGCTGGGCTCATCCCACTGCTGGGTGCTGGGGGCAAAGGTGCTTGGCACCAGACACACCAGAGCCTTGGGTCCCTCCAGGCTGTGGGTGGAAACCTGACACGGAGCCCAGGGCAGAGGCAAGAGACCACCGGGGTAACCTCAAGGGACCTCTGGTCCTCCGGCGCCCCTGGCTCTTCAGGACACTGACACTGCCACCTCGGCCAGGTTGGGCACCTCCATCATGGGTTCTCATAGGGGATCTCAGCTCTGGTGTCCCCTGAATGGTGTCCCCAGGGTGATTGCAGTGTCCTCATCACGGAGTCCAATCCTGATGAGGAACTGAGCCTCTGAACTGAGCCTGGTGAGACAATGTCCACATGGGGCATGGAGATGATGTTGCTGATGTGCTCAGAGTCACCTTTTTCAGGCTACAGGCTCTCCTCCATGGGAGCATTTTAATTCAAGGGAACACTGGCACCATGCAATGCCCTTACATTGCACAGTGCAGCCAATGAAGGCAACATCCACCCATCCCTGAGCCCAGCCATCCTCTCTGACAGGTCTGCGGTCCTCCACTCCATGAACGTCCCAGGCTTCACTCCACAGCAGGGTGGGAGGGCAGAGGACCTGCCTCTTGGTGGAGGGGATGGGACTGGGAGCCCAGACTGGGGAGTAGCAGCAAACCATGCCTGTGCATTGAATGGAAGCCTGGTGGCTGCTGGGCTTCAGCAGAACCTCCCTGCAGTGCCTGGCTCAGGGTCAGGGCAGGTTCTGGGGCTGCAGAAATCTCTGTGCACGCTGGGCTGTGTGCCCAGCCTGCAGCCACATGCCCCAGGCAGCTCCTAATGTTGCTATTCTGGCCATGGCAGAGGCCACTGCACATCCAGGCTGGGCACAGCACTGTGCAGCTAATCCTTCATCACCCCGTGCCTCGGTTTCCCCTACTCTACAACCCCAAGTCACTTTGGGGTGTGAGGGGTGCTGAAAGGGGAACAGCAAAACCCTGTAGCCATGGGCCCTGGTTTTCCAGTATCACCTTGATGGGGTTATTTCTATGTCCCCAGGACATGACCACATGAGTGAGGAGCGAAGAGGTGGTTTGGCACCGAAGCCCTTTGCCCTGGGGAAGGTGTGTTCTGGTCCTGTCTTTGACAGCAGCATCTCCTGGGCTGATGCTGGCAGGAGGGAGATGGGCTGCAATGAAGCATCCAGCCCTGCTTTGCATTTTGAATGCACCAAAGCAAAGGCAAAGAGGACCAGAGTGCTTGGTGGGCAGGCATGGGTGTCCTTCAGCAGCATGGGTAGAAACCTCACTACACTTTGATGCCAGCAAACAAAATGGCTTTTCCTTGAGCCTGTGGCATGGCCATCATCTGCCTGGCCTTACTGGGTCTTGTTCTCGTCTTGAGCAGCCCATGGTGGTGCTGCTGGATGATGATGTGTGTCACAGTTCCAGGCTGTGGCAACCACCTTGTACACAGTGTCTTTGGATGCTGCCTGGGTAAAATGGTGTGGAGAAACCAGCTGAGAGGTTCTGAATCTGGCCTAGCCATGAACCAAGCTCATGGGAGCAGGACCTGGGGGTTACTGTTGGGCAGAGCTTGTCAAAGCAGAGCTCATCCATGCAGCGAGGCAGAGCAGGGGGCTCCAGCCTGCGCTGGGGTCTGCCCACAGGCCACTGCAGCTCAGGGAGCATCAGGCCCCTCTGACAAAACTGACTTTCATGCATATAACTAGAAAAGTTGATTCTGGTGTTTGTGGTGGTTGGTGTTAAATGGGCAGTGGCCTCGGGAACAAGCCAAACCCTTTGAGAAGATGACAGTGGGGTAGCAGAGACCAAGCCCTGAGGTCCTGGGCAATCTGTCCGGGGAAAGGCTGAACTGGAGCTGAACAAGAGGTTGGGATGCTCCAGCTCGGAAAGCCAGCAGCCACACACACATCCCGCCAGACAGCAGCTCCCCTGGCAGGATGTGGGGAAGAAGCAGGGGGGAATGTTCAGGTTCGGGAGGGAATGGGGAAGCTCCCATCCCTCTGCTCCCCACCAAGCAGGCAGCAGCATGGGCAGGCTGGGAGAGCTGCACTGCCTTCCCGAGCTGGAGTCTCTGCCTTTGTACTCGCCTGACAATACAGGAATAAAAATAACCAGGCTGCACTTGCAGAGAGATAAAAGCGAGGTTTGCCTTTTGTGTCTCTCTGGGCAGTGGGACAGCAGCACCAATGGAACTGTGTGGACATGACACATGGGAATTTCTGACATATCTTTTCCCACTCTGACCTTGACAGACACAATAAAAAGGGGCTTTGCTGCACGCACTCAGCCACTCAGTCCTATCACCAAGGTTAGTAAGAAAGAGCATGTCTGTGTTGCACGCTTGTCCTCTGCTACTAACCCGCTTCACCTCTGCAGGGTGGATGATCCCGGAGGACAGGGGCTGACTGCGGCGGTACAGGGGAGGGTGGGACAGACCTGCACCAGGAGCACTTTTGCTAAGGGCTGTGTGCTTTGCCAAGGTGCTGGTTACTAGCAGTGGCTATGGTTGTGATCACTGCAGAGTCCCGGAGCTCCGCTGGGTGATACTGCAGTAGATGGATATTGGAAAGCACCATCGTCTCCAAGCAGCTCTCTTGGCGATCCTGTAGAAGGGGTCTTCCCAGGGATAATACCTCCAGCCTTGCTTTTATGTTCCAGCAGACCCCGGTCTTTGCAGAGGTTTTGTGCAGGGTACCAGGGCTCCAGCAGGTCTGTAGAGCTGGAATAGGCTTGAGCTGAGTTTATCAAGAAAAGGGGTGTCGTTGATGATCTCTGGTGACACCTATAATGCAAATGAGGGTTTTGACACCAAAGCGGTGCCGGGTCACCCAGCTGGGGCTGGATAGCAGCAGAAGGGAAAGTGTTTGGCAATTGCCTTGTTATTATGGTTATTATTAGCTACTATTGTTGTCGCTGTTGTCTCTCTAAAGTTAAAAGCTCCTTTGGTGATCACGTTGCTCTTGTTAATCAGCCCAGCGGTGGGCGCTTTCCCCATGCACTGACTCCCTGTCCTTTCCCTCCTTGCAGCGTTCGGGTGTCCTGCACTCTTCCTTCACTGCTGCCAGGTCTTCCTCCAGCCAGGCAAGATGTCTATGCTGGACATGAGCGAGTTTGGGGAGGCTGCTGAGTACCTCCGGAAGAGCTACACAGAGCAGCTGAAGCTTCAGACAATCCCCTTCGATGGTAAGACCCTGAGGCAGCTCTCGGCACAGCCCCATGTGTGTGCCCCACGCCAGCCCCTTGGCCATGGCTCTTTTTGGAGACCATCCCCAGCCCCTTCCCAGTGCTGCTCCTTATGGAGCAGGCATTACAGAATTGCCCTCACCACCCTGGAGGAAGATCTCAGAAGTAGGAAAAGCAGGTTTTTGACTTTGCTCTTGTTTGCAGAGGTGGCCCTTGAGGGAAATGGGCTGAGGGAGGTCAAAGCCTTCTCCAGCTCCAGTTTGGAGGTGTCCACACTGTCCCAGCCACCCCGCTGTACTGCAGCTCAGGCTCCAGAGCCCAACTTGCTCCTCTTGGTTCAGCAAAAGAGGAGAGTTTTGCTTCCTCTCACCGTCCTTTTTTCACGACGGTCCGAGTGCAAGCACACGAGAACAGCAGACTTGTGTCAGGCTAAAAGTTGACCCTGGCAAAACAAGCAGCTGCCAAACATGAAGAAGGCAAAGAAACCCCAGCTCCTATGGCATAGAATGCAGGAAGGAATAATCACTGTCCTTCCATGTTATTTGACTGCATTCGTGTGGCTTTCAATTAACAATGTCAAATGGTTTTCTACATTTTAACCTGTTTTGTGTCCTTCCCTTCCCTTCCCTTCCCTTCCCTTCCCTTTCCTTTCCTTTCCTTTTTCCTTTTCCTTTCCTTTTTCCTTTTCCTTCCCTTCCCGTTCCTTTCTCTTCTCTACCTCTCCTATCCTCTCCTCTCTCCTTCTCCAGGAAAGAAGCGGTCTTGGATCCCAGATGAGAAAGAAGCTTATATTGAAGTGGAAATCAAAGAAATCGCTGGTGGCAAAGTCACTGTGGAAACCAAAAATAAGGAAGTAAGCAAAATACCTTTCATTTTCCAAGGGAGGGCAAGTGTGTGTGGAGGGGGGGGGATATATGTGACAAGCTCACGTCTGAAACTAGCCGAGCTCCTGCTGATAACCCCGGGTGATCAGTGGTGCCCCGAGGGGACGTGGTGTCAGGACACCAATGACCTGCCAAGAGTGGCAGCAGTTCAGCATCCCCCCATGGAGCACTGGCTTTCGAACACTGCTCCTGTGCGGGGCAGACCCAAGGGGACAGCCCTGGCCCAGCACGGCTCCGGGCTGCGGGAGGAAAGGCTGCCCCAGCGCAGCCCTTTGCAATGCTGAACCACTGCCCGGCTCATCTCTGAGGTTCAAACCAGAGGTAAGGGGCCAGTTGGCCAATTCTTCCTTGTTTTAGCCAGGATTTGCAGTGGATTTTGGTGGTGTTGGAAGAACAGGCGCTGGGCAAAGGGCAGCACTAGCTATGCCTAGTGGTGAGGCTCCAGCCTGCCAGCAGCAGGAGGGAGGCAAAGCAAGGCAGGATCAGCTGGTATTTATCAGGATAATAAGCAAACAAGGATCAGTTGATATTTGTCAACATAATATCCAGTACAAATAGCTGCAAATGGAATAATGACTATTCCTGTCTTGACTATGGGAGTCTTATGGCCCCGCAACTTCATCGCAGTGCAGAGACTCAGACTGGTGTAACACTGGGAAAGAAACACAAGGACCTGCCCAGGCAGTAAATCATAGACTTTATTATTGCTATTCCTCAGCTGGTCAGCGTGGCACTGAGAAGTGTCAGATTTAGAAGAAATACATGTAATTGTCTATGAGAATTGTCAAGGCTTTGAAAACTTTTTTGTCTGAAACTGGGGTGAAAAAAGTAAAGAAATTTGCCCTCCCCAAAATAAAATTTACTGGGGAGGGGGTATAAATTTTAAAAGATTATTCTGACGTTTGAAAGATCTTCAGCTTCTGCCAACAAAGCAGTTTCCAACCCTCTTCTGCTGTTTCCTCTTGAAACTGTCTTGCTTAACAGTGTCACAGATTTCCAACATCTGAAAGTGTATCTGCTTTCCCTGGATCAGCATTTCCAGCTCCTGCTTCCAACATCTAACACCTCCTAACACCACGCACTTCACAGCCACCTGTAAAGAACCTCTTTGAAAGGTTTCATTTCATCTTTTTTAACAAGACCATTTGCTAAATGCAGCTTCTTCCATTCGGGCCGGATTCGTAACGTGATAGTTTCCCAGTGCTTGGCTTCCCAGGATTAAATAAATGCAGTTATCAATGATGGGGTGCAGGCTTCAGCTGTTTGCCCAAATAACCAGGGATCTCTCTGAGCAATAGTCCGTGTTTCCCACAGGGTTTTAGGCTGTGAAGAAGAGCACAGGACAGGGGTGTTGAGCACGTTGTGGGGCGACATCTTGGTGTCCCCTGCCTTGGATCCCCTCTGTTGGGCTCAGCCACAGCCCATCTCCCTGGGACGGAAGAGGTCTGGGGCTTGCTTGTCCCAACAGGGCTTTGTGGCTGGGGCTCTTCTAACCCTACCACCCCACATTGGAGCATAGCAGGCATGGGGTAAGGGTTGTCCCCAGCATGGGGATGTCATGTCCGTCCACCCAGCAGGTTTAGAGGGTACTCACTGGGGGCTGGGGTCCACCTGACCTGTCCCCCTCCTCTGGCAGACGCGGGTGGTGAAGGAGGATGAGCTGCAGGCCATGAACCCCCCCAAGTTCGACATGATTGAGGACATGGCCATGCTGACGCACCTCAACGAGGCCTCTGTGCTCCACAACCTGAAGCGCCGCTACGCCCACTGGATGATCTATGTAAGCCACCAGTGCCCAGCAGATGGGAGGTCACCCCGTGGGGTGGGGAGATGAAGGGGCATTGGGACACCCCCATCCCTCACCCACCCTCTTCCCCTTTGCAGACCTACTCAGGGCTCTTCTGTGTCACCATCAACCCCTACAAGTGGCTGCCCGTCTACACGGCGCCGGTGGTGGCAGTCTACAAGGGCAAGCGGCGCACTGAGGCTCCCCCACACATCTACGCCATCGCCGACAACGCCTACAATGACATGCTGCGCAGTAAGCCCTCGCTTTGGGGACCCCCATCCTGGGGGGGTCTGGGCTCTTGGGGTTGGGCGTGAGGTGGGTGGCACTGTCCTAATGCCTCCTCCTTCTCTTCCAGACCGTGAAAACCAGTCTATGCTCATCACGTAAGTGCCCTCCATGCCCTTGCCCTGCTCAGCCTGATGCGAGGTGCCTGGGCAGCACCTTGTTCCCCAGGGGAGCCCCCCGGCTATGTCCCCCCATCCTGTTCCATCCCATCCTGGCAGCTGCCAGCCCCCCATCCCTTCCCACCCACCTCACACGTAGCCACCATGTGAGGAGACAGCAGGCTCCCCTGCACCCCAAAGCTGCCATGGGGCACCCCAACCTGCCTCTGAGGAGCGAGGGGGAAGGAGAGATGGAGGCCAAAGCCATAGGGAGATGGTGGCAGTGGTGGTCAGAGGGGCGGTGGTGGGGGAGGAGGTTGATGTGGGAGGGTGTAGGCCAGGTTGATTTCAAGTGACATATAGATAAGGGCTATATAAAGGACTCTAAAGGACCCTATGCCGCTGCCAGGAGCCGTGGACATTTTTAGCCTTGGCCATAGCCTAATTAGGAAAGGCAGGGGCTGCGGAGAGATGCTTGGCGCGTGTCCGGTGGCGGCTCTGCTCCCCCCCAGGCTCTTTGTGATCTGGGATTACAATGGGAGAGCAGCTAACTATAGGGATGAGCTCAGCCAGCCCGCCGGCTGTGCGTGGTGCAGGATCCACCCGGTGTGGTGGCCTCCAAGACCCCTCAACAAAGCAGAGCGTGCTGAAACCACCCAAGCGGGAGCAGCAGACCTGGGTCCTGCCTGATCCCGGACAGCTGAAGCCCCGCGGCTCGGGCTGTACGGCCGTGGTGGGTGCCAGCACCTCCTGCCATAGCTGCAGTGGGCAGCTGACCCCCTGCGGCACCTCTGAGGGGGACACAGCGAGGATGGAGCTGGGTTTCGCTCCTAAGACAAGCCCCAAAGACAAGCACGTACACCCCCAGGCTGGGAGGGGATTGACAGTGCCACCCCTCTGATACTCTGCTCCTCCTCCCTGGCGCGATGAGCAGGGTGGCAGGGTCTCTGTTTTGAAGTTTGCCTGTTCTTTGCCTCGTGTCCTTGATCTGTGTATTTCTGTTGCTCTAAGCGGAGAATCTGGTGCTGGTAAGACTGTAAACACCAAGCGGGTCATTCAGTACTTTGCCATTGTCGCAGCCTTGGGCGACACACCGGGCAAGAAATTAGTAAGACCCTCTTTTGAAACAAGCTCGTGCTGTTTTCTTCCTTTCTTTGGTGTTTTTTTCTTTCCCTCCCCTCCCCCTTTTCTTCTTTTTACTTCTTTTCTTTTTTTCTTCCCCCATCTTTTTGCATTTGGAAGCGTGTTTTGGTCTGACCCACCCAGGGCTTGGCTTTTCCTCGCCTTTTGAACAAGCAAGGCTTGAAATTACTCTGCTCAAGGGGAAATGGACTTTTTTCATGTGGCTGCTCAATCCATGCAGCCTGGAAGAGGTGCTTTAGGTGCCCTCTTTATCTTCTCTTCCTCCCTCAACACCCCACAGAGCTTCTTCTTAAAGAATGTCAAAAGAACGGAGTAATAAACCTGCCATTTCTCACCTTGCCTCTTTTAAGCCTTGCTTTTCATCCTTTTCTCCTTTTTTTTTTTTTTCTCCTCTTGTTCATTTTGACCCTTTTCTACCTTGTGCTTTTCTTGCTCTTGTTTCGATTCTTGCATTTCTTTGGTGCTGGTTATTTTTGAGCTGCCTTTGCAAGTGCTTATTTCTTCTTGATACGTTGAGGCTCCAGCCTGCTTTTCCCCTGTAGAAGCAAACTGGCTGCTTTAGGTATCAGTCGAGCAATACCTCAGCATTATTTTCTTTACTCTTCTTTGGGTTTGGATTTAACCATTCTTGCTTTTTGATGCATTTCTTTATTTTCTTGAGCTAATCTATTTAACAACTTTTTGGCATCTCTTACAAAGTTTAATCCTCCCATTTTTCTTCTTGGACGGTTTTTTTTGGCACTAAATGGTCATGCCCTGCTTTTCTGACCATGCTTCTTGTGGTTCTTGCCTGCCTTTTCTGGATTGCTAAAGAACATTTTCTTTCCTTTCTCTAGGCAGCTGTTGCCACTAAAACTGGGGTAAGTGGTGTAGACTCCTAATCTTTAATGCTGAGGACAGGGTTCTGCTGCACCACAGAGTGATGAGTGATGAGGAATGCCTGTGTGGGGCCCCTGCCTTGGGTCTGGGAGCAGAGGCAGTGTCCAGTTCTCCACTTAGCTTTGTATATCTCCCACCTTCCCATAGTTTGAAGCTTTGGTGTTTCATCTCTTAGTGACTTTCTACCTTTTTGGCTCCAACCTCTCCTTCAAGGGATCATTGCTCTTCAAATGCTGGTTTTACCCAGCGCAGTGTGTTGCCTGGGGGTGGTGTGGGCTTCTCCAAAGAGAAGGTGAAGCCTTCACTCTCTGAGCTGTCAGTGTTGCCCCAAGCCTCGAAGCCCAGCCGAGGGTGGTGGTGCTGAGGAGCAGGACAAGAGCCTTTTTACCATGGGCAGCATCGTGCTTTGGCTTCAGACCTGGGTTCTCATGATGCCTGGACATGCCACCCTCTGCAAACACCCAAACAGGCTCAGCCCTCCATGTTGCAGGCAGCTCATGTCCTTCTCTGGGGTGCTTTTCTGAGGTGCTTGCTTAGCTTCAAGGAAACAACTGGACTCCTTTGGAAATCCAGCAAAGGTTCAGTCCCTGGCACTGCCAGCACCTCGAGGGCTCAGCCCTACGTCCTTGGCCCTCAGTTTCTCTGTCTGAGCAAGGAGGGACAGCCTTTAGCTAATGCACACTAAAGGGAGGCTCATTAACACAAGAGATTGCTGGAGAGCTGGAGCTATGGGTCACAGGGCAGCCCACGGGGCAGCCCCCATTGAGTCTCACAGGCCAGGCAGCTTTAGATCAGGCTGGATTTAAGGATAACAGGTCAGAGACTATCCCAGACACAAAGTGCACTTGGTTAAAGCTGTGATTCACAGCTGCTCCCCGTCTCTTTACCTTCCACACAGCTGGAGCTGCTGAGCTGGGGAGCAGTGATGGCCCCAGCACGGCTCTTGGTGGGCAGAGCTCAGAGTTGGTGTTTCCTGTCCAGGGAAAGCCCTATGGACTGGAATGTGTCAGAGCATGGGCATAAAGCTCTTGTGAAAGATCCTGCAGGAGCCTTTGCCACCAAACTCTACTACTGTTTTCAGACTCCACTGTTCTTTGTGCGGCTTGGCATGAGTCTCTGGCTTCTCTCCTTGAATTCTCGTCCTGCTTTGCCTGCGTTAGGTGGAGGCTGTCTCTTTATCTTTGAACTGTGCATGTGAAACGTGAATGGAAAAACAAGGTTAATTCTGGAGCTTGCTCAGGAGAGCTCGAGTGAGTTCAGCAGATCACATTGGCTGGGACCAGTGATGAGCTCCCATCACACTGTGACCCTGCTGTGCGTGTTGTTAGTGTAGGGAGTCATAGATCAAGCCTGTTTTCTGGGTCACTTTTGCAGTGTTCTGTGATTTAAACTGTCCCAGACTATGGTTTGGTGGAAGAGGAAATGCCTGTCAGAGTCAGAGCCTGAAATGTTTCAGACTCTTGTGGTGACAACGCGTGCTTGCTCTTGGTTTGCATATTGTAGCAGCCTAAGAAAGGGGCTAAGGACTGCTGTGTGCAGAGGGGACAGTCGCCTGGGTCTTCAGAGGGACCAGTTTAGGCAAGGAGAAGCCCACAGAGAGCATTGCTGCAAAGCCTGATTCTGCTGACCCCTAAACCAAGCTGCATTGCTTCGTGAGACAAGGAGATGCCTGAGGAGCAGCAAGCTCTTCAAGACAGCTAAAGGGCAGCGCAGGCAGATGGTGCAAGGAGCCCCACTCACTGTTTCCCTGTGTTGCTGGTAACAGATCCCCTCTGGCTGGGTGGGAGCTGACGCATCCTTTGGGTTTGTTTTGCAGGGCACCCTTGAAGATCAAATCATTGAGGCTAACCCAGCTATGGAAGCTTTTGGCAATGCCAAAACCATAAGAAATGACAACTCCTCGCGTTTTGTAAGTGTCTTGAGCAAGACAGAGAGCTAATGTGCTGTGTTTACACAAGCTGAATGCCTCACTTGTGCCATGGTGTAAGCCAAAGGCACGCAGCAGGAAGGAGGCTCTGCTTCCTGGTGGGACTGCACTGCTGAGGCCAGGCTTCTTCTGGTCACATCAGTGCAGCAAACGGTGTGCAGAATGAATGCCTTGGTGTCACAGTGGCTGCAGAGAAGTCCCGTACAGGACCAAAGCTAAGAGGGCCAGTAAGCACAGCCTGGAGTGCTGCGTGCCCCTTCCAGGGAGCAGCATCTCTTTTGCTAAGCCCAGCCTTGGTCTGCTGTGGGATACTGTGATGCCTGTTCTTGTGCCTTGGATGGAAGGGAGACACTCCTGGCTGAGATTCCTCAGCACACCACGGAGCAGGAGGCTGGGGCAGACTCAGTATCACACTGCCCCACAGAACTGCTCAGCTTTAAGAACAGGGCTGTTCCTAAACCTGGAGAGGGGCTTTGGACAAGGGCCTATAGGGACAGGACAAGGGGAATGGCTTTAACCTGCCAGAGGGGAGATTGAGATGAGCTCTTAGGCAGAAGCTCTTCCCTGTGAGGGTGCTGAGGCGCTGGCACAGGGTGCCCAGAGAAACTGTGGCTGCCCCATCCCTGGCAGTGTTCAAGGCCAGGTTGGACACAGGGGCTTGGAGCAACCTGCCCTAGTGGAAGGTGTCCCTGCCCGTGGCAGGAGGTTGGAACTGGATGAGCTTTAAGGTCCTTTCCAACACAAACCAGTCTGGGATTCTGTGATGATTCTATGACAGGGATTTATCTTCTGTGAGTGAAATCTCTGCCTGCCTAGTGTTCAAAGCCTGAGGTGATGCTGATGATACAAACCAGAGAACTTCACTCACCCACCCCTCACCAAGCCCAGTAACTTGCCTGGCACCAGAAGAAACCTAAGAAGTGGGAAATTACCAATGCCTTGTAGTTGTCTGAGGTTTCTGGGAGCTGTTTAAGTGTGCAGCCAAGCCCAGCACTTACCTCCTGTGCATGTTTCCAGGGCAAGTTCATCCGGATCCATTTTGGCCCCTCAGGGAAGCTGGCCTCCGCAGACATTGACATCTGTGAGTAAAGCTGTGCCCACTGCGGTGGGGAGGGATCGCACCTCCCCATGTGTGCCAGTGCTGGGCACAACCCCTCCTCTGACCCCTCTGCCCTGCTTGGTTCTAGACCTTCTGGAAAAATCAAGAGTGATTTTCCAGCAGCCCAAAGAGCGGAGCTACCACATCTACTACCAGATCCTCTCTGGGAAGAAACCAGAGCTGCAAGGTAAGGCAGCTGAAGCTTTAGAGCATGATGGCCTGAAAATAGCCAGAAAGGGCTCTGTATTAGCTTTGGGGTCCTCAGGGAATGAGCAAACCCAGCTCACTGTGCAAGTACTGCCCTCAGGTGCATTGTTAGCTGCACAGGATCGTAGGATTGGTGGGTAATTCAGGGTGGAAGGGGTTTCAAGAGGCCACCTACTCCAGCCTCCTTTATCCTCCCAGAGAGAGAAGCCAGACTAAAGCCCTTCCTGCAACCGTCTAGGAGCAGAGGCTGTTCTGGGTCTATCTGCAGGGCGGGAGCACACTTTGCAAAGCTGCTTTCCATACAGTCCTTGTTGTAGGGTGGGTACAGCACTGACCTCACTGTGTGCAGGGCGGATTCTTACTCATTTTGGGGTAGGGGGAAGTGTTTTGCAGCCTACTCTGAGCTCCTTCAGCTACCTGATCGAGGTGACCTGTTTCAGGTGGGCTTGGAAACAGCTACACAGCTCACTCACTGCTGTAGACATGTCCTAGGACAGTCCCAGTGGACCCAAGATTGCCCTGGGGCAGCCCTGTGCTCTGAGCAGCCCTGCTCTCAGGTGCCAGGCCCCATGGAGTGCACAGAACCCTCTCCACAGTGCAGGAAGATGCTGGCACCGTCCCCCGGGGTGGTCAGCCCCTCCGTGCGGGCTCCTGAGCTCAAGGACAAGACCTTATTAGGCAGGTCTGGAGCGCTGTGCAGAGCAGTAATCTTATCTGGTGGTCACGAGGACATGGATGGCCACTTCTAAATCAGTCTGCAGCCAAGCCATGTCCCAAGATAGCAAGCAGGAGGCACATCACAGAAGAGATGGACCCATTTGTGGACCTGCCTGGGCTTGAAGAGGGTGTTCCTCCCACTGGCTGGTGCCCTCTAGTTGAGCTGGTGAAGCCTTCCCTCTTCATCTGTGTCGAGGGTTGCCCCTCTGCCCCAGCTTGGTCTCTGTCAGACTGGCCTCACCCTCTGCATGTCTTCCCCCAACAGATATGCTGCTGCTCTCCCTCAACCCCTATGACTACCACTTCTGCTCTCAGGGTGTAACTACTGTGGACAACCTGGATGATGGCGAGGAACTCATGGCAACAGATGTACGTGAACTTCCTTCCCACTGCACAGCCCGAGCCAGGGGAGCGCACAACCTCTTTCACACCCCCCCAGGACAAGGGGGCATGGCCTGGCTTTTCTATGTCCCTCTCTAAATTAGCTATGAGTTCCCTCTGGTTTAGGGGCAGTTGCCCTACACATGCTGTGAGCTTACAAAGAAAGAGCGAAGTGACTCTGATCTTCATCAACAGCCTCATCCAGGCAGAGAAGGGAGAGTAATTCCCTGCATTAGGAAGGCTCTGTAGCACACGAGCGCTTCCCATGCTCCCAGGAGAAGATGAGAGCTCAGCCTGGAAAACCTCCTGCTTGTGGATGCTAGGCTAGTCCTTTTGCTTTCAGATGGGTCTGGTGGGAGCTGGCCTCACATTCAAAATCCCATGGACAGGATTGCTCAGCTAGATGTGCACTGGATAGAGCACCCTGCCCAGAGCCCCAGGATAGGAGACCTCACCTCAGAGTGGTGATGTTGTTCTATCTAATCTACACTGCTTTGTCTCTCCTCAGCACGCCATGGACATCTTGGGCTTCAGCAATGATGAGAAATACGGCTCCTATAAAATAGTGGGTGCTATCATGCACTTTGGCAACATGAAGTTCAAGCAGAAGCAGCGAGAAGAGCAGGCAGAGGCTGACGGCACTGAAAGTGAGTTTGGCTCCACGCTGCCAGCTGTGCCCAGCCTGGCCTGGGCATGCAGATCCTCCAAGGGCAGAGTGTGGTAACTTCCCTGGCCTGGTCTGTGAAGGTCAGTGACTGTTACCTCAAGCAATCACACAGTCTTAGGACCTGCTGTAGGTGCACAAAGGGGTTTGTCTTTGAGCCGGCATACTTAGGGCAGCCTTTTCCACAAGCAGTAGGTGGTCTCATCTGCATCAGACTTGCCTCAGCAGCACCACAGGCTGTTACGCCCTGGCTGTGCTTCACCTCGTTCAGTCTTCTGCTGCCCTTCATCACCTCTTCTCTGGCACTGACAGCCTCCCAGAGCAGGTCATCCACAGAGCATGAGCCAGGCCATGGTCAGGACTGCAGGGACCTGCTCAAGACAGACACAACCTCCTGAAGAGTGGTTAGAATAGGATACAGTCACTGTCTAATACTTCTCCTTGTTTGTTGCTTAGGAAAATCCAGTGCAAATCAGAGGTCTAAGAGAATGGTCAGGCTGCAAAGCAAACCTGGAAATTCAAGCAGAGCTCAAATACCTTCTGTTGCTTTTGCACTGCTGCGTTGTGCCTGGCTCCCATACAACAGTGCAAGCTTCAAGGAAGGATGAGAAGGGGGAACCCTATCACTTAACTGGAGGGCTTCAGCAGTCACTACAGCTGGGTGACTACCTGGATCAGACCTTCATGCTAACATTCATGAAAGAAGAGTTCCCCTTGCCTGAGGAACGTCAGCACAGGATTCAGCTGCTACCTGGCCATTACTGAGGGTTTTGCTTTAGCAGTGATTTCCTGCGGAGGTGATTTTCTAGCTGCAGTCTGCTGTTAGGAGTCTATGAAAGATAAGCAAGAAAATCACCTCTCTTCTGGTCACTACAAATTCACTGCATGGGAATCCAGGCTTCCACTGGAAAATGCATAGAGATTCCCAGATAAGGCTTGAAAACCTGTTAAGGTGCAGCACGTCTGCTGCAGCCATCTCCTCCAAACAGTAACTTCTCAGGCAGGAGATCAGACTTTGAAAGCATCATACAATACCCAGGATGGGAAATCACACCAGACACTGAAGGAGACTCTGGAGAAGGTGGAAAAACGTGTATAGTGAACACTGAGCAACAGGAGAGCTGGGAAGTTTTATTGATTTTGTTTTTTTCCTTCCTGGGGCCTCCTCGCTGGCTCCTCATGCCAGCTCCTCATGCCTTTGTGCTGCTTCACAGGTGCTGACAAAGCTGCCTACCTGATGGGAATCAGCTCAGCTGACCTCATCAAGGGCTTGCTCCATCCTCGTGTGAAAGTGGGCAATGAGTACGTGACCAAAGGTCAGAACGTGGAGCAGGTGAGTTTACCTCAGTAACCATGAGCTCCCCAGGTCTGTCCTTTGTGTGCCAAGAGGAGCTCTCTTCGTCAGCCTCTAGCTCCTACAAAAGCAGGGAGAAGGATCAGTGCTCATGGCCTGCTCTATGATGTGCTTTGGCAGGTTGTCTATGCGGTGGGAGCCCTGGCTAAAGCCACCTAT
Source organism: Strigops habroptila (assembly GCF_004027225.2). Classification (NCBI taxonomy): domain Eukaryota; kingdom Metazoa; phylum Chordata; class Aves; order Psittaciformes; family Psittacidae; genus Strigops; species Strigops habroptila. The sequence goes on from NC_044289.2 coordinate 3,069,872, forward strand.
GACCGCATGTTCAAGTGGCTGGTGGCTCGGATCAATAAGACCCTGGACACCAAGCTGGCCAGGCAGTTCTTCATCGGAGTACTGGACATAGCAGGCTTCGAGATCTTTGAAGTGAGTTCTGCAGGCCCCCTGCAATGGGACTGGTGGGATGTTGTAGCCAGACAGCTCAGCCTCCTGGTGTTTGACAGCTCCATCTCCTCCAAGAAACTGCCTTGATAGGAAAATGACCTCTTGTCTGAATTAACCTGTCTGGAGCTAACAGGCAGCTCACACTGCTGTGGGCACATCTCCAGTGATTCCTGGCTACCTGCTCTGGTAACAGTCCAGCTGAGCCTAGTAGAGATCACTCCTCACACCCAGGCAAAGCAGAAGAGTGAATCCCTTCACGACTGAGGCTCCTTCTGATGCAGATTTGTTTTGTTCTGGCAGTTCAACAGCTTTGAACAGCTCTGCATCAACTTCACCAACGAGAAGCTGCAGCAGTTCTTCAACCACCACATGTTTGTCCTGGAGCAAGAAGAATATAAGAAGGAAGGCATCGAATGGGTCTTCATTGACTTTGGCCTGGACCTGCAGGCTTGCATTGACCTGATTGAGAAGGTAAAGCATGAGTCAGGGCACAGGAATGGTGCTTCTGGTAGGTGGCTTGTTTGCAAAGCCTGGAGGTGCTCTGCTACCAGAGATGGAATGATTCCCCACCCCAGCCACCGGGAAGTGCCCACCTTTGTTTTCCCCACGCTCACCTCAGAGCCTCCAGCCCACTGAGTCCCTTTGGCACAAATCTTGAATTCATGAAACCACAGACATTCTGTTCCTACCCACTGGTGAGCCACAAAACCTGGTGCAGCCATTGCCTCCAGAGAACAGCGATCTCTGCCCCATATTCCTACCCACTTGCTGCCCCCAAGAGCCTCTAACTAAGCACTTGCTGATTCAGAGCAGCTTGTAGAAAACATTTCTACCATTGCATGGCAGAAACTCACCTCTTTCAGTGGAAAGGAGCTCACCTGTCAGGATACTGGAGAGAGTCTCCCCTTCCCACAGCCTGATGGACCTGGGCAAGCCCCCAAGTCTTGCAGGCTTGGCTGGTCCCACTCTGACTGGCTGGAGGTCAGATGCAGCCTGGAATACACCAGTGATAACTTGTCCCATAGTCAATGTCTTGCACCGTTTGCCTCAAAGAGGATGAGGTCTCCTAAGTCAAGCTTTCCTCAGTGGCAGAGGGAATCCCCCATTCTGCGGTGGGCTATGGCAAGGCTGAGCTCAGACCTCTTTATACCACCTTCTCCCTGCAGCCACTGGGAATCCTGTCCATCCTCGAAGAGGAGTGCATGTTCCCAAAAGCCTCCGACATGTCGTTCAAAGCTAAGCTCTACGACAACCACCTTGGGAAGTCGCCCAACTTCCAGAAGCCCCGGCCGGATAAAAAGCGGAAGTACGAGGCGCACTTTGAGCTGGTGCACTACGCTGGTGTGGTACGTCCCGGGGCAGCCTGCACAGCACCCACACCATCCCCTTGGAGCACCGTCCTTAACTTTGCCTCTTCTCTCTGCTGAAAGGTGCCGTACAACATCATTGGGTGGCTGGACAAGAACAAGGACCCCCTGAATGAGACGGTGGTGGCTGTCTTCCAAAAGTCCCAAAACAAGCTCCTGGCTTCCCTCTATGAGAACTATGTGGGCTCATCTTCAGGTGAGGAACAACCTTATCCATTTCTTGACCTCGATCTCCCCTCCCTTTGCTGCAAAACCTCCTCACCCTCACATCCTGTTGGTGTAGTATTCCTGCACTTAGCAGCCCGGGCAGAGGGAAGACCCACATTGACCCCTAAAAATCTCTCTGACCTGGGTAGGTGGGTGCTCTGGACGTGTAGTGCTGGCCTAAGGGCTTTAGGGAGGGGTTAGGACCAGGCTGAGCTTGTGTGGTGTTTAAAGAACTGTCCTGATGGCCCTGTGACCTGAGATGTGTGAAGGGGTCTGTTGTTACCAAGATATGAGGAGCAACACCCAGAGTTGGGTGCTGTGGGAGATGTTTCTGGTCTGTGGCTTTGCTCTGCAGCAGGGTACTACTACAGAGAGCAGGGGCTGTGAGTGTTTCAAGGGTGTTTGGGGATGCTCCTGCGTCCTCCAAGCCAAGCAGATGTTGTGCTGATGTAACGATTCAATATTTCAACCCAACAGAGGAACCTCACAAGCCAGGGACCAAGGAGAAACGTAAAAAGGCAGCTTCTTTCCAAACAGTGTCTCAGCTGCACAAGGTAAGAGCCAGCCCCTCATCTGAGGCCATAGGGAAGCATGCTCCGAGTGTCCCAGTGTCATCCCACTCCCCTGCCAAGACTCTGGGGTATCTTGCACCTGAGGGACCACCAGAGCTCCTGAAGGAGCAAAAGCTCTTGACACCCTCTTGTCCCTGCGCAAGGGGCCGGTGCCTGGCAGAGTCCCAGCCCTGTCCCCCTGCTCTAGGGAGGGACACGGGGCTCCAGGCTGGGAGAGCGATGGCTCCCTTTGGCTTGTGCTGCTTCTGCCTGCGTGATGCTTGCGCTGCTCACAGCTCCTTCGCCTTTGAGAGAGCGGCAGTTAAGACTTGTAGTGATGTTTAGGTGATGTATTACATGAACATCACTTTAAGTCTGTGCTACTTCTCTCCTCATTCTTGTCAGCGGGAAGGACAGCCTTTGGGCAGAAGAAAATGGAGGAGGATCTTGCAGGTCTCTGAGCAGGCAGCTCGCTGCTGTCCTGTGCAGGGAGGTGACCTGAGCTCTTTCACAGCTCAGGATGACACCCCATGCTCACCACAGAAGTTATTTGTCCACCCCAGAGCTTAAGCCACTGGAAAACAGCACAGAGGGGGGTGTGAGCCCAATGCTGTGTCCTGCCGTGACAGCCCTGTGGTGACAGGATGCTTGCAGAGGGCAGTGCTGGTGTCAGAGCCCCCGGCAGGGAGATGTGTGACTTTCTTCCTCCTGGACAAGTCACAAGCCTTGGGGAAAGGTGTCTGGGGCAAGAAGTTGCCCCATGCTGAGGTGGAGCTGTGAGAAGGTGTTCCCGGGCAGGCTGAGCCTGTACGAGCAGGGGAAGGCGCAGCCTGCAAAGATCGAGGGTGCAGATGCCTTTCCCATAGGAAAAGGCAGGGCCATGTCTTGGTTTGAGCCCTGCCTTGGACAAGAAAGGAGGCCCAGGCTGGATTGGCAGGGCCCTCTGTCATGGCCAAAGGGTATGGGAAGCACTGTGGAAGCGCAGGGGAAACCTGATGAGCTGAGGACTGCAGGCAGTGTGGATGCCAGCACTAGATCGGGAGGATGCTGAGCACAGTGCTGGTGGCACCAGCAGAGCTGTTTACCAGGATATGCTCAGTGCTGTGTTCCTGGCTGTTCCCTGCAGCAAACCTTTACCTACAAACACTGGGGAAGCACCCAGTCCCCTCTGCCATTGCTCTCCCCCTGGCAGAAGGCAACGGTCTTGCTACAGGGCTGGGGGTGTCCTATTGGTAGGATAGTGCAGGGAGCAGCCAAGCAGGAGGAAATTCCCCCTTTCCCATGAAGAGTGGTAAGGGGCTCTCAGCGTCTGCTCTGTCCCTGCCTGTTGGGGGAAGGAAGGGGCTGCAGAGAAGTGTTGTAGGGGAGCAGAGCTGCCACCCTGTGCCTCATCCCCTGTCTCTGCCCCACAGGAGAACCTCAACAAGCTGATGACCAACCTGCGGTCCACTCAGCCCCACTTTGTCCGCTGCATCATCCCCAACGAGACGAAGACCCCAGGTATGTGTGGACTGAGACAGCACCCAGGGAATTCTCTTGGGTGACATCCACATGTAGGAGCTGGCAGGACTCTGGCACCCACCTTCTCTCCAACCCTTGTCTTGCAGCAGTTCTGTTGCCATTGACACTAAGCCCCATCTCAGTGTGGAAACCTCTGTGACCCACACCAGTCTCCTCTACTGGGGAGAATGAGTTCTGCCAGGCTCCCACTTTGGCTGTGCATTGATGGTTGGGCTGCCTTGTGTATGACAGCAGGCACAGCAGAGTGTTTCAGGCTCACTGACTTCCACCACCCAAGGCCCAGGCTGCAGCACTGGTGCTCAGCATAGGCCTGCAGAATGGGTTAACACCCACATTCAAAACCATGGGTTGTTTCCAGGATTCAGACCCACACTACAGCTCCATTTCCCTTGTCCACTTGGGCTGAATGTCTGTTCCACCTTTGTTCTCACCCATAGGAGCCATGGATGCCTTCCTGGTGCTGCACCAGCTGCGCTGTAACGGTGTCCTTGAAGGTATCCGCATCTGCCGTAAAGGGTTCCCCAACAGGATCCTCTACGCAGACTTCAAGCAGCGGTAACTCTCCTCTTCCTTGCCCAGCAACCCACACGTGTTCTAGGGGAGACAGACTTGCCATAGCTCTGACCTGCTTGTGTGGGGCTGGTCTGAGCCACCGCCACACTCCCAGTACGTGTACGGTTTGGGATAGCTCTGCTGCTGCTCTGTGTGCTGCCAGGCACAGAGTTCAGTGCTAGACATGATGGGACAGCAGGGCTGGTGATGTTTGGAATGCAGGGCTGGTGTGGGTAGATGATGGCAAGGCTCAGGTCCATTTCTCTCTGCCCTTTGGGTCCTTACTGCTCTCCAGTTGGGCCCATCCACCAGTGGCCCCTTCCTGCACAGTCCTCCTTGTGTCCAGGGACTAAGATCTGGCAGGGTTCCCTGGTGTCTGCTCTGCAGAAGAGCCCATACAGTGCCCTGGACCAACTGGTTCATACATGGGTCCAGCCTGCGCAGCAGCAATGTACTTCTAGAGGGAATTGGCATGACTGGGGTACAGGCATGATGATAGAACCATTGACTCTGTTCTGGAGTGTCTCCTGCATGTCCTCCTCTGCTTTGTCCCTGCAGCTACCGTATCCTGAATCCAACAGCCATTCCAGATGACAAGTTTGTGGACAGCAGAAAGGCCACAGAGAAGCTGCTGAGCTCCCTGGAACTGGACCACTCTCAGTACAAGTTTGGTCATACCAAGGTGAGACCAGGCAGCTGGTCCAGGGACATTGTCCCTCCTGTCTCTGCAGTCCCGGTTTGCTCTCCATGCCCAGCTTGCTCTTTGCCTGGCCACAGCCCTGCTGGAGCCCTGCGCTCTGCAGGTTGCCTGTGGCCTTTGAAGGGGCAGAGAAGATGCAGGCTGGGAAGAAACAGGTCTAAGCAGGTCACTGCTGCCTGACCTCATGCCACCCAACACAGAGCTGGTGTCCACTCAGGGCAGGGAACTCTGGTGCCCAGTGGTGCCTTGTGTAGGTGCCCCTCCAACCAGTGCAGGGCAGGGAACTCTGGTGCCCAGTGGTGCCTTGTGTAGGTGCCCCTCCAACCAGTGCAGAGCAGGGAGGGCACTGAACCTGCAGTGTGCAGCCCTCGCTGCTCTGTGTGCCCCTGCTTTGGCCACAGGTCAGCTCTGCTTGGTGGGTGACGTTACCCCTGAGCCCTCTGCCCTCTCTGCTCTGACTCTGCTCTTCCTCTGCTGCCTGCAGGTGTTTTTCAAGGCTGGTTTGCTGGGCTTGCTGGAGGAGATGCGGGATGAGCGTCTGGCCAAGATCCTGACCATGCTGCAGGCCAGAATCCGCGGGCACCTCATGCGCATCGAGTATCAGAAGATCATCAGCAGGAGGTAGAGCTGGGGCGGGGGGAGAGGCAGAATTTTGTGTGTCTCCTTGTTCCTTTGCACATTTGAGTGGGTTTGGGGCAGTGGTTGGGTAAAGCCCTGTCCTGAAGGGCAGGAGGCAGACCTGTGAGAGGTCAGGTATGGGCTTGGTAGGGAGGCTCAGTGTATCTGGGTGGGGGAAGCCTTTGGTTTCGACTGGAAGATTCAGAGGGGTGCAGAGTGAAGGGACCTGAAAGCCAGCACACACCACCCATCCCACTAGGGCCATTATGCATGCAGACAATATGCTATTCATTCAGCATACTTCCATACTGGTGGAGAATAGAGCCATGTCCAGGCCTGCAAAAGCCAGGTCTCTGCTGCAGTGGGGGTGGGACGTGGGGAATCTACACCTGTGATGATGCTCTGCTTGTGTCCCTCCAGGGAAGCCCTCTATACTATCCAATGGAACATCCGGGCCTTCAATGCTGTCAAGAACTGGTCCTGGATGAAGCTGTTCTTCAAGATCAAGCCTTTACTCAAGTCTGCTCAGACTGAGAAGGAAATGGCCAACCTGAAGGAGGAATTACAGAAGCTGAAGGAGGCTCTGGAGAAGTCCGAGGCTAAGAGGAAGGAGCTGGAAGAGAAGCAGGTCTCCATGATCCAGGAGAAGAACGACCTGACTCTCCAGCTGCAGGCAGTGAGTGCCTCGCCCCCTCTCTGGCAGTGTAAAGATAGTGCAGGGTCCATGGTTAGGAGAAGCAGCAGAGCATGCTAGATCTCTCCTCCATCTTCTTGCAGTTTTGAGACCCTCTCATTGCCGCTATCTGTCTGAAATGCAATGTTAGACTCGGTGCAAACCTGAAGCATCATCACAGACTTGCCATCTTAGAGCTGCCACGGGGATTCCTGCTCCCCTGGTTTGGGAAGGGTGATCTCCTCTCAAGGAGATGACAGTGTTTGCTCACTGGCTGTGGCTGATCTGTACTGTTCCTGTGCCAGGAAGTGTCTTTCCAGTGTCTCCATCCTCTGGAAAAATTCATTTGCTGTTAGCTCTTTGGCCCTGCTTAGTGTCAGTGGTTGTCCCATGGACCTTGCAACCAGAGCTGTCTGGTTTTGTCCACCTGAGCACCTCAGGCTTGCTCTACCCCTTCCATGAGGAGAGCTTCAGCTCTGGCCAGGGTAGCATGGATGAGAGCCTGTGGGCATGCTCCTCGGACAGTGGGTGAGCACTGGCTCTCCTGTGCCTGTCCCAGGAGCAAGACAACCTGGCAGATGCAGAGGAACGCTGCGACCTGCTGATCAAGTCCAAGATCCAGCTGGAGGCCAAGGTGAAGGAGCTGACAGAGCGCCTGGAGGATGAGGAGGAGATGAACTCAGACCTCACTGCCAAGAAGCGCAAGCTGGAGGATGAGTGTGCAGAGCTGAAGAAAGACATTGATGACCTGGAGATCACGCTGGCCAAGGTGGAGAAGGAGAAGCATGCCACAGAGAACAAGGTGAGTGACCCTCCCTGCAGAGCACAGCCTCATTGCTCTGGGGCCTCAGAGCTTCTGGAGGCGCCAAAGAGAAACAGCAGGGGCAAGGCTGCTGGTTTGTGGGAGCCTTTTATGGGTATTAGCTCAGCATCCCTCTCCCTGAGAAGATGTGCTCAATTGTTGACTCCCTGTTGTAGGTTAAAAACCTGATTGAAGAGATGGCTGCTCTGGATGAGATCATTGCCAAGCTGACGAAGGAGAAGAAAGCACTGCAAGAGGCCCATCAGCAGGCCCTGGATGACCTGCAGGCCGAGGAAGACAAAGTCAACACATTGACAAAAGCCAAGGTCAAACTGGAGCAGCAAGTGGATGATGTGAGTCATAGACAGCGAAGTGAGAGAGGTTTGAGTCATGTTGTCCCTGATGGGATCTGGAGGATGGGATCATTATCAGATCCCCATTTAATATGGGCAGTTGGTGAATAACCCCATTAGCAAACTGCCCCTGAACCAAGGCGTGATCTAGGGTACCTCATGGAGAGCAGTTCTGGGCTGAGGGAATGGGACTGGAGACCAAGCAGGAAACAGCTCTGGCTCTCACGGCTGGGTGAAGTTCCCGCAGCAATGGACATGGGGAAGGTCGGGGCTGCAGAGGATCCTTTCCTTCCCTACCCTGTCACTCTTCATTCTCCAGCTGGAAAGCTCTCTTGAACAAGAGAAGAAAGTCCGCATGGACCTGGAAAGGGCAAAGAGGAAACTTGAAGGAGACCTGAAGTTGACCCAAGAATCTGTAATGGATCTGGAGAATGACAAACAGCAGCTGGAGGAGAAACTCAAGAAGTGAGTGTGTGATCTGTGCCTGGGCTCTGTGCTTACTCTGTCAGGCCAGTGCCCACCTCTAGAGGACGTGTGGCCTCTGCAGGAGCTGCTAGGATGGGGCTTTGAATGGGCCAGTTTGGCCACTCCAACCCTCACTCAGAGTAGTCCATGAGCTGCTGCTTACCCCTGCGGTCCCTTTCCTGTGGGGGTTGGTTTGTCCTCTGGAACTGGGTGTTACAATGCAGGGAACAATCTTCCTCTGGCTTCAGAAGCCACAGGGACCTGGAATGACAGTGTTTGTCTGACCATGGGCTCTGCCTTCTTTCTGTACAGGAAAGACTTTGAAATGAGTCAGCTGAATTCAAGGATTGAAGATGGGCAAGTGACAGAGGCCCAGCTGCAGAAGAAGATCAAGGAGCTCCAGGTATGGTGGGAAGAACTGTTCTCACAGCCTAGGAGTCCTCAATTTCCATCACGTGTAATGTGATGGGGAATCTGTATGGGCCAGACCCTCTCTGAGCACAGGGACATCTCCTAGGCAGAAGACTGATGAAAAAAACAAAGCATCTGCCAAAATATGGTGGGCTGAAAAGAACTTCATTAAAGAATGAACTATTGAGATGAATGCTAGCACCAGCATGAGGAACAGCTTCTAGGATGTAGTTCTCTGTTCAGATTAAAACCTTGAATCCAGTGCCCAAACTGAAGATCCAAACCTAGTATGTTGGGCTTCTGGCTATCAGGCAGGCCCCCAGATTAAAGCATGGAGATTCCCACTGAAAAGAAGCAAGTATCAGCCTGGATCCTGATGGCAGGGTATAGAGGAGAGCAGGAGCTCTGCAAAACACACAGCCAGGGAGCACCAGGCCTCCGAGAACACAACCCAGCCCAGGCCTTTTCTCCAGACTGGTGGCTGCTTGTTCCCCAGCAGCAGAGGAGACACCTTGCTCCACTGTGGAGTGAAAAGATGCTGGTGAAACCTGGTGCTTGGAGGATCTGCCTTATTACCCCTTGTCCTGTCACTACAGTCCCTGATGAAAAGTCCCTCTCCAGCATCCTTGTAGGACCCCTTCTAATATCGGAATGGGATACCTGCCCATGGCAGGGGGTTGGAACTGGATGATCTTAAGGTCCTTTCCAACCCAAACCATTCCATGATTGTATGATTCTGTCTCTGCCAGGCCCGCATTGAGGAGCTAGAGGAGGAGCTGGAGGCTGAGCGTGCTGCCAGAGCCAAGGTGGAGAAGCAGCGGGCAGAAGTGTCCCGGGAGCTGGAGGAGCTGAGCGAGCGGCTGGAGGAGGCCGGCGGGGCCACGGCCACGCAGCTGGAGATGAACAAGAAGCGGGAAGCAGAATTCCTGAAGCTGCGTCGGGACCTGGAGGAGGCAACGCTGCAGCACGAGTCCACGGCCGCTGCCCTGCGCAAGAAGCACGCGGACAGCGTGGCCGAGCTGGGCGAGCAGATCGACAACCTGCAGCGCGTCAAGCAGAAGCTGGAGAAGGAGAAGAGCGAGTTGAAGATGGAGGTGGATGACCTGTCATCCAACATCGAGTACCTCACCAAGAACAAGGTGGGCGCTGGTTCTCTACGGGGCAGTGAACATCAGTGCAACTGGTGTGTTCAGCACAGCCGTGTCCATGGGATGTTGCCCCAGGTAGCTCTTTGCCATGGCCAAGTAACACTCACAGAATCCCAGACTGGTTTGTGTTGAGGGGACCTTAGAGCTCACCCAGCTCCAACCCCTGCCACGGGCAGGGACACCTTCCACTAGAGCAGGTTGCTCCAAGCCCCTGTGTCCAACCTGGCCTTGAACACTGCCAGGGATGGGGCAGCCACAGCTTCTCTGGGCACCCTGTGCCAATGCCTCAGCACCCTCACAGGGAAGAACTTCTGCCTCAGAGCTCATCTCAATCTCTCCTCTGGCAGGTTAAAGCCATTCCCCTTGTCCTGTCCCTACAGGCCCTTGTCCAAAGCCCCTCTGCAGGTTTCTTTTTGCCCCTTTAGTCCCTCTTTTTCACTGGGTATAGCTTGTCCCTGTATTCCTATGGCAATGTTTGTCCCTTTGGGGAGAATGATGCTCTGTGGCCAGGGCTGAGTCTCACACAGGCTCTGCTTGGGGCACACAGGCCAATGCTGAGAAGCTGTGTCGCACCTACGAGGACCAGCTCAATGAGGCCAAGTCCAAAGTGGACGAGCTGCAGCGGCAGCTGAACGACGTGAGCACGCAGCGGGGCAGGCTGCAGACCGAGAACGGTGGGTGACAGCAGACACGTGGCTGCCTGGGGGCACTGGGACATGTGGGACGAGTTCCAGCCAGGCAGTGTCCCCCTTCTCCCATGGACAAAACCAGAAGGAGCTCCATCTGGAGTGCAGGGGGGTGGGATGTCCGTGTTGTGCCTCCACTCAGGCCTTGGGAAGCTGCTGTATAATTTGACTACAGGTCAAGGAAAAGGACCTCTGTGGTGATGGTGGTTGTGCTGGGGGATGTTCAATGAGCTCCGGCATCAGCAGGAGGGGTTTCCTTTTGCTTTGCCTTTAGCTGCTTGTATCTCTGCCCATGGGTCCCAGGTTGGTTGGGTGGGGATATAGCTGGAGGTCCCCACACAACTGAAGGCCACAGGGTCTGCAGGAGTGTGAGCTAATGCAGGTTGCAGCCCTTCAGCCCTAAAGCAGCTGTTTTGGCTGTGTTTGACCCCAGGGGAGCTCAGTCGGCTGCTGGAGGAGAAGGAGTCCTTCATCAACCAGCTGAGCCGTGGCAAGACCTCATTCACACAGAACATTGAGGAACTCAAGAGGCAGCTGGATGAAGAGACCAAGGTGAGGCTTCTGGGGCATGGCTGATCTCTGCATGGCACAGATCTCAGGGAATGTGCCCCATGGCACAGATTCTTGGAGGCGAAAGGTGCACACATGAGCCCAAGGGCAGCTTCATAACATGCGAAAACCAGGAGTTCCCTCCTGCTGCCCCCAGTCCTGGAGCATGGCCAGTGTCCTGGGGCCAGATGCTCCCCTCATAAGCTCTTCCCTTCCTCAGAGCAAGAACGCCCTGGCCCATGCCCTGCAAGCGTCCCGGCACGACTGCGACCTGCTGCGGGAGCAGTACGAGGAGGAGGTGGAGGCCAAGAGCGAGCTCCAGAGGAACTTGTCCAAGGCCAACGCAGAAGTGGCCCAGTGGAGAACCAAGTATGAGACGGATGCCATCCAACGGACGGAGGAGCTGGAGGAAGCCAAGTAAGTCTCATGGCAGAAGTTGGTTCCTTGCAGGTGGCAGGTTTCCATTCAGTGATGGGGTGAGGCTGCAGCCTCCAGCCTGGCTGTGAGGCTGTTTGGGCAGGCTGTGGGAGCAGTGGGGTGGGATGACACGGGCTGGGAGCACTCCCTCCTCACTGCCATTGGCAGGAAGAAGCTGGCCACCCGGCTGCAGGAGGCAGAGGAGGCGGTGGAGGCTGCCCATGCCAAGTGCTCCTCGCTGGAGAAGACCAAACATCGGCTGCAGACGGAGATCGAGGACCTCTCGGTGGACCTGGAACGTGCCAACTCGGCCTGTGCTGCGCTGGACAAGAAGCAGCGCAACTTCGACAGGATCCTGGCCGAGTGGAAGCAGAAGTATGAGGAGACCCAGGCGGAGCTGGAGGCGTCGCAGAAGGAGTCGCGCAGCCTGAGCACAGAGCTCTTCAAGCTCAAGAATGCCTACGAGGAGTCCCTGGACAACCTGGAGACCCTCAAGAGGGAGAACAAGAACCTGCAGGGTAGGACTGGGCTCAAGCTCTTCCCTTGGACTCCCTGCCCAGACTCCTGCTCTCATGGGATCCCCTGTCCTCAGCCATGTGTTGGGATGGGGGGTCCTTGTATGCAGGAGCAGACTTTGCTACTCGGCCAAGCCAAGGGATGCAGCAGCCCAGCCAGGAAGCCACCATTGTCCTGTCCTCGTGCTGGGCACTGTGGGCAGGCTGGCAGTGCCACTTGGCCCTTGTTAACAAATGGTGCATGACTTGCTGCAGACAGAGCCATGACTCTGGCTTGGGGCTGTTGCTCTTGGCCAAGCAGGTCTCCGTGTGTCCCTAATGCCTCTCCCATGCCCTCTCCTTCACCCAGACTGCAGAAATGGCCCCAAACACAACCTCAGCTGCTCTATAAGGGCTGGGGGGAGATCTGCCAGCATGGGCAGGGGCATGGGGATGTCACACACTCATTCCTGACCAAACACCCTTCTGTCGCTGCCAGAGGAAATTGCTGATCTGACCGACCAGATCAGCATGAGCGGGAAAACTATCCATGAGCTGGAGAAGCTGAAGAAAGCCCTGGAGAGTGAGAAGAGCGATATCCAGGCAGCGCTGGAGGAGGCTGAGGTAGGTCCTTGTTTCCCACTGGTGCTTGCATGTGCCTGTTGCCCTCAAGAGCAGCAGCTCACATCATGGTGGCAGTGCTGGGCTGCAGCCCCTGGGCTCATGGGGGTCGTGCAGCCACAGCAAGGCACTGGGGTGGTTCCTCCTGTTCCCCATAGCTCTGGGGTGGGAGCAACGCCAGGCTGGGGTGGGTGGCTGGTGGATCACCCCAGGGGCCACCATCCCATGGCTGCTGCTATCTCTGTAGGGGGCCCTGGAGCATGAGGAGAGCAAGACTCTGCGCATCCAGCTGGAGCTGAACCAGATCAAGGCTGATGTGGACAGGAAGCTGGCAGAGAAGGACGAGGAGTTTGAGAACCTGAGGTGTGTGCTGAGAGGGGCTGGGCTGAGCCATCGCCGGCACCATGGCTCTGTCAGGGACGGGGCTGATGCATCATCTCCCGCAGGCGCAACCACCAGCGCGCCATGGACTCCATGCAGGCCACGCTGGATGCAGAGGCCCGGGCCAAGAACGAGGCGGTCCGGCTGAGGAAGAAGATGGAGGGAGACCTGAACGAGATGGAGATCCAGCTGAGCCACGCCAACCGCCAGGCAGCCGAGTTCCAGAAGCTGGTCCGGCAGCTCCAGGCGCAGATGAAGGTTGGGCGGCCGCGGTGGGACCGGGTCAGGGCTGTCCCTGCTGCCAGCCCCGCTCCCTCCTGCGCCCGCTGACCCCCACGGTGCCCCGCAGGACCTGCAGATCGAGCTGGATGACACCCAGCGCCACAACGACGACCTGAAGGAGCAGGCGGCCGCCCTGGAGCGCCGCAACAACCTTCTGCTGGCCGAGGTGGAGGAGCTGCGGGCGGCGCTGGAGCAGGCGGAGCGGAGCAGGAAGCTGGCGGAGCAGGAGCTGCTGGAGGCCACCGAGAGGGTCAACCTGCTCCACTCCCAGGTGAGGGACCAGCATGTCCCGTGTCTCTGCTGGCACTGGCCATGGTGAATGGCCAGTTCCTGTGGCACTGACCCTGCTCTGCCTGCAGAACACGGGCCTGATCAACCAGAAGAAGAAGCTGGAAGCAGACATCTCGCAGCTGAGCAGCGAGGTGGAGGATGCAGTGCAGGAGTGCCGCAACGCTGAGGACAAGGCGAAGAAGGCCATCACAGATGTAAGAGCAGTGGGGCTGGCGGGTGGGAGGAGAGGGGAAGGTCTCAGGACATCTCCATTGAGCCCTCAGGGCTGCCTGGGCTTGTGGTGATGCCTCTTGGCCTTGCAGGCTGCCATGATGGCAGAGGAGCTGAAGAAGGAGCAGGATACGAGCGCGCACCTGGAGCGGATGAAGAAGAACATGGAGCAGACCATCAAGGACCTGCAGATGCGCCTGGATGAAGCGGAGCAGATTGCTCTCAAGGGGGGCAAGAAGCAGATCCAGAAGCTGGAGGCCAGGGTGAGAAGGAAGGGGCAGACCCCTCCTGGTGCTGCTGCAGCCCCTGTGGCACCAGGCTGTGCAGGGCACCAGCACTGCCCCATCCTTCTGGGGCTAGGCTCTGCACAGGGGGTCCATGGGCAGTGAGGGACGGTCCCTAAGGAACTAAACGCCTTTCCTAGGGGTTGTTTAGCCTCAGCAGTGGCTTCTCTGAGCTGTGAAGGTGGCTTGGCCTCAGCTGGGGCTGGGGCTGGAGATGAGGGGCTGAGTGCTGAGCTGGCTTCTATCGCCCTGCAGGTGCGGGAGCTGGAGGGAGAGCTGGATACGGAGCAGAAGAAGATGGCTGAGGCCCAGAAGGGCATCCGCAAGTACGAGCGGAGGATCAAGGAGCTGAGCTACCAGGTACAGCAGCACTGATCCCAGCTCCAGCCTGCGGGACTTGGCCCAACGCTCCCTGTGCTCAGCCTCTGCAGTTATCCAACAGTCCCCACCAAGCCCAGCCCAGGGTGGGCTTGTCCTGGGCTCTGTGCAGGGAACAAGGGCAAGATAGGCTGTGGCAGCCCCCCCTGCCACTGTGCCAGCACCTCCTGAGCTGGGTGCTGAAGCACAAGGGATCAGTGGTGGGGGACATGACAGACGGGGAACAGACCCTGATCCCTGGGCCCCTGTGTGTGTGTGAGGGGCCCTGGCACCACTGGGACGCTTGGCTGAAGGTGTGGGGGCAGCTGGACCCCGAGTTGGAGTTGTCTTTGGGTCCTGCTAACGGAGCCGGGGCACCTGCAGGCTGAGGAAGACCGGAAGAACCTGGCACGGATGCAGGACCTGATCGACAAGCTGCAGAGCAAGGTCAAGAGCTACAAGCGCCAGTTCGAGGAGGCGGTAAGTGCCCGTCCCCACCACTGCTGCTGCCCTGGGGCAGAGCACAGTGCTGCCTGGGATAGCTACAGGCCATGCAGTACCCATGCACCCTCTCTCCCCGTGCAGGAGCAGCAGGCCAACTCCAACCTGGTGAAGTACCGCAAGGTGCAGCACGAGCTGGATGATGCTGAGGAGCGGGCGGACATCGCCGAGACGCAGGTCAACAAGCTGCGCGCCCGCACCAGGGAGGTCATTGCCTCCAAGGTAAGGCCACTGGCGTGGGGACAGGGCTGCAGCATCCCTGCAGCACAGCCCATGGCCCCATCCTGCCCAGCACCATGTCTGGGCTCTCACCAAAGCTCTGTTGTGGTTTTCCCCCAGCACGAGTAGCAGGCGCCCGGTGCCCATGCTGCCCCGCTGCCCGCTGTAGGTGAACGCTGCTGCCAGCTTTGCACTGTGTGAATAAACGTAGATCTGCCAGGACTTGCTCCCTTGTGTCTGTCACAGGGTAACCAGGACCTTGGCCTCTGCTGCTGTGGAGGGGGCAAGCCAGGGGCTCCAGGGGTGTCCTGCACAGCCAGGCAGGAGGGAGGGACAGGACCCCCCTCGCCCAGCTCTATGCCCTGGCTTGCTCCAGGCTTGCGGTGGGGTTTGGGAGAAGAACCCTGTCCTCATCCCTCCTCACCAGCCCACTTCAGCCCTCTCAGCTGCAGGGGACTATAGCTGAGGCAGGGTAGGGGGGGTGAGGGTGTCAGGCAGAATATGAATGAACCAGGCTGGAAAAGACCTTTAAGATCATCAAATCCAAGCGTTCCCCAGCACTGCCAAGGCCACCACTAACCCATGGCACTGAGGCCTCGGCTACGTGGTGTGTGAACACTTGCAGGGACGGTGAATCCAGCACTGCCCTGGGCAGCCTCACCAAAACCGTTACTCCCGGGGAGAACATGAAAACCCCCAATTCCAGTCCTGCAGGGCAGAAGGAGGGGCTTCAGCTCTGCAAAGGGCCTGCAAAGAAAGACATCTCCACTCGGTTCTTTAAAATAGATTTCTTTAATAGTTTCCATTTAATATGTTAATTTGCAGTTAGTGAATTGGCATTAATCCGGGCTCCACAAACCTCAGCAAGCCATGGGGATAGCGCAGACTTCCAGAAGTACTTGTCAGGGACAGGGGGTCCCACCTCCATCCCAGAGCCCGGGCGCTCTGCCTGGCACCATGCAGGACACCTCCCCTCGCGGTGCTCTCCATAAGTATGGCAATACAAGGATGAAAGACAGAGCTGGTCCCTCTCAAAATGAGATAGTTGAGGCATCTGGCATGGACAGATGAGCCCACAGGGACGTGACACCCAGTTATAACATGCCTGCGACCCTCTGCATGCTCACGGCCCAACACCCAGCATGTTCCCTCCTTGGAGGAGCTGCTGGGGGTTCCTTTCCCTTCTCTGCTGATGGCCAACTTGGTCTCCTGCACCAGCCTGAAGGCCAAGGCAAAGCCAAGCTGCCTCCAGCACATGTGGACCCCAACACCACTGTGATCACCCAAGGCCAAAGCTGGGTTCAGTTCAGCCACATGGCCAGATAGCCAAGGCCAGACACAGCTTGGTCCCTCTGTATGTTACATCAATCCAGATGTGAATGAGACTCTGGAGGTTTATAGCAGCAATCACTGGATGCACCAATAAAAGACATCCCTTCAGTTAAAAGCCTTTTTAATTTGAAGCATTTATTTTAAGTGTACATCTATTACAGTTAAGAAGCAAAGATACACCAAAACCACAAGTACCCAAGAACAAAAAAAGTACAGAGGAGAAAGAAATGAGCTCAGGGGAGGGAACGGGCAGGGAGGGGGGGACCTGATGCTGCAGCTCTGTAGTGAGGAACTCCCTGACCAAGGGGTGCAACTAGGGCAGGGTCTGCCCAAGGGCTTCAGCCCCTCAGGTGGGATACAAGGATCCCGGGAGCTCCTGCATGAATCCAGGTTAATGCACAAGCTCAGGAGCTCTGACCCCCCTGTAAGCAAAGTACCAACTGCAAGTCCAGAGCAGGACAGCGACTGCGAGGTAAGCGAGAGGAGAAGGGGGACATTGAGAGCAAGTCCTGCAGGGGGGGAGCTGGAACCCAGGCCCCAGCATGGGGACCCTCTGAGTGGGTTTCATTCTGCTGGCACTGATGAGAGACAAAATGCTTCAATCCTGGGACATCCTTTCCCCCGTCCCTCGCTGGAGCCGGGACAGAGCTGAAGCCAAGTCATCTCATCAAATAACTTAAGAAAACTTAAGAAGTGTCTTAAAGAACACAGGTTTCCTTTAGCTGGAGCTGCAAGACACAGTTTTTGACTCAAATGTGGTAGCTCAGGACTTCAGGCTGTTATTTCATTCCTGGGAATGTGACTGCCTTGGAGCAACACTATTACTGTTGGTGAGCAGGCAGGGCAGGTGCAGGTTTGGCCATAAGGACTGCCAAATACCAATTCCCCCTTTCCCAACGTATCCCACAAAGTTCCTTTCAACCAGGAGCGTTTATTCCCAGCATTTAACACCTTCTGATTAAAACAGATCCAAGGAAAACAACTGACATCTCCAGCAAATATTGCACTTCAAGATTAGTGTGTGGGTTGAGCTTAAGGACTGAAAGCAGACTGACATAAGACTTCAGGCATAGCAGGTCAGCATCAAGAGCAGTGGTCCTGGAAAGGATTTTAAAACCAGATTAGTTCCCCAAGAAGGGACAAGCTGCAAGTTTACCAAAATTAGTACATTTTAATGCTCTCTGAAAGAGCTAACCCCTGTTGCAACTGCCCCATTGCTGAGCTGTCTCTGTTCTGCACAGCGTTGTAACACACCTTCAGGCAGGAAGGGGAAGACAGCAGGAGCAGAGGTTCTCTCCTAACGCACAGATTTAGTACCAAATGATCCAAAAGTAGATGGTAAAGAGGTGACTGGAGCTGGGGCTCTCAGGAATTAAAAGCACACACGCACGCACGCACACACACTTTCACACTCTAACCAACCCTGAACCCCTGATTCCAAACCCCAACAGAAGAGTTGCACCCAAGGGAGCCCTCGTGGTGGCTCCGCGGGTGGCTGGTGTGTGGGTCCCGGTCACACTGACTCCTTGGACCTCACATCTGCAGGGCAATTCTGTGCTTTTTGGACTTGGTCATTCTGGAAGAGCCACAACTCAACTGGCACATACAGAGCACCCTCATGGGTCCGCAAAGAACAATCTCTGACCAGCCACGCTGGGCTGGGAAGAGAGAAAAGAAAGAGGCTGGTTTTTGCAGGTAATGGTTTTTATCCCGGAACAGCTGGAAGATACATCCCTGAATGTGTTGCCCAGAGAGCTCTCAGTGTCTCATCTGTTAGAGATCAGAGACGGGGATGGGGAGGGGCTGGGGTTGGGACAATGCTCCACGGTTCCAAGCGGTGCACACACACACACTCCACAGCATATCCCTGAAAATCCATGGGCTGTGAGGGACCCTCCAAGTGCTGTCCATCAGAAGCCAGAGTGAAGAGTTACTCCTCAGCAAAGTCTCTGTCAATGTCCATATACGCCTCGTCGATGTAGCTAACTATGGCACAGGGGGATGTCCGGTCTGGACTGAGCAGTATAGATACAGTCTCTTTCCAGTAGGTAAAACTAATACAGGAGCTCTGTGGGAAGAGATGAAGAGGTTGGTTAGTGAGGTCCACAGGCACTGACATGCACCAGAAGACATGTCCCAAAGGCATTCAGTGGAAAGAACTGAAAATTGCTTCTTATTCAACCTGACTTGCCCAGCCCCACACCTCTGGGTCACAGTTCAGCCGCTCCTTGCAGGGCAGGGAGCAGAAGGGGCATGAAGAAGTTCCTCTTCAGGTACCTCATCTATAGGAGCCTGCCTGCACATCGCTCATGACAGCCTTATGGTTGTGTGCTGCAGTTACATACACACCAAAGAAGGGCTTTCCTTAAACACATTAAAATCTGTTGAAGCTGCCACTCAATCACTGACAAGTCAAGGAAGGAACCTGTGCAACCTCCCTTCAGCCTTCTAGGGCATATACAAGGGAGCTGTTCTTCTCATCACAGGTCATTTCTTCCTCTTCTCAGTGCTCAAGACAGACCAGCTTGAGTGGAAAACAGTGGGCTGCTTTCCTTGTATTGTATGTCCCTTGTATGTCCCCTTGCAAGCAGAGCAGCTGCCTTGTATTGGAGCAGCTGCATCAGCCTGTTTTCCTGTGCTGCCACTTCCACACCAGAAGAGAGGGGACAGTCTGGATAAGGTGCTAACTAATGTGAGAGGTGGGTTCTGTCCTGCCTCCACACCCCTGTGCAGGGCTGCTCACCTCCCCAGTCCTGCCTCTCAAACCCACCCAGCACTGGCAAGTCTCACTGTGTGCCAGACCAAGACCTAAGGTCCTGCTTGCAGGGAAACCCAGCACCCACCTTGTGGGGTCTGACTGCTTGCAGAAGGGACCTTACTGGGAAGATGGCGTGAAAAGTACTACACAAAGCTACATTTTGGGGCACAGCTTGCTCCCTTCTTGCCCTTCACAACCTCTCACTTCCCATTTTTGCCAAGTGACTAGCAGACAGATATTGCTATGACTGATTCTTGCTATGCTAAGAGGCTCACATACATTTTCTAAGCAGGTGCTGTCTTTATCCTTGTTGAGGTAATGCTGCTGCCAGAATCGCAGGAGACTGTGGAAGTTGTTCAGGATGAAGCCTGGGTATTTTTCTGTGTATTCCATCTGTTGCAAAGTGTGCAGATAAAAAGGCAGCTTTTCTTTCCTTCGGGCCAGCATTAGGATAACTAAACTTGTGTTCAAACAACTGACATTTTCCTAAAGGTAAAAATGACACAGTAGGTTAGACAAGAAAACCCCAAACCAAACCAACCACAAACCCCCCGAGATATCAGCTGTACACATCCTTACAAAACGTGCTCATGGTAAGCAAGAGGAGCTCCTACATGGATCAAGAAGGAACATGGGTCTCCTCAAGACAAGGCAGATTCCTCCCTGCTCCCAGCCCAGTTCATCACTGCACAGTATCAGCAATCTGCAAAGTTACTGTCAGCTCTTTACCTGTGTAAGTGTCTGTACATGAATAATATTAATGAGACGGAAAAGAAAGGACATTCTCATGGACATCTGGGACATATATGACAACAGGCGGCACTCTGACAGGACTTCTGCAACTGCAGCAAGAGGAAAGAGACAGTCATCAGGTGCTTAAAGTTCAGGCAGGTTGGTCCCAGCAGCATGGCAGTAAGGGCTGGTGCTCAGACTGTAGCAACAAGCATGCAGAGTGGCATTTCTCAGTCTAAAGTTTCCAAAGCCCAAACTTTAAATAACCACTTTCACTATCAAACACCCCCCCACACCACTTCTTATTCAAGGGCCTGTAGGGACAGGACAAGGGGAATGGCTTTAACCTGCCAGAGGGGAGATTGAGATGAGCTCTTAGGCAGAAGCTCTTCCCTGTGAGGGTGCTGAGGCGCTGGCACAGGGTGCCCAGAGAAGCTGTGGCTGCCCCATCCCTGGCAGTGTTCAAGGCCAGGTTGGACACAGGGGCTTGGAGCAACCTGCTCCAGTGGAAGGTGTCCCTGCCCGTGGCAGGGGGTTGGAACTGGATGAGCTTTAAGGCCCCTTCCAACCCAAACCAGTCTGGGATTCTGTGATTCTTTACCTTTAGCATCAGACTGATTCTCAAATCGGTCCAGGGACAGGGTAATGCAGCGAACAAGCATGTTTGAGTCAACCAATGAACTGTTGATCTGATTTAAAAATATCTGGAACTAAAGAGAAATATTTTTTAGTGTTGCATTAAAAATCACAACAAAACCACCATCCTACATGCACACCCATAGATGAGGTCTGAGAGAACAGCATTTCATATCCTTTTCAGAAAGGGTACGGCCAAGGGGAGTGCTAAAGCAGTTATTCTGTGGCAGAAGGGGAACAGGTCAGTTAGGAAGACCTACAAACAGGGTTTAGCAAGTAGGGTAACAGCAAGTGCCCTCCAGGTGTTTAACACTGAAAGAGAACAGTTCTTGAAGGATATTGGAGAAACCACTTTAAGTTCTGAGCACAAGCACCTAAAATGTGCACTTCAATGTAAGGCTTCAGACATGGACAATTTCCCCTTCCCTTCAGAAGGAAGAGTTCAGTTCTGAATGCCAAAATGCTCAGGGTCATTTCCTTTTTGTTATCCCCAACAAGAACAAAAGGAGATCCACACTCCAGGGCCTGCCTAAACCAGCCCAAGCCAACACTAGCAGTGAGAGCTGGCCAAAGGATCCCTACAGCAAGAACCTTAAAAACGCTATGTCAAAGGAAAATGCCAAAGTCCTGGCACCACTCAAATCTCTTCTGAAGCTGGGTCACTTCAATGAGGCCAAGATTTCATACCCTGTTGGTTTTGAAAGAGGGAAATGAGGCAGCATAGCTGCTGGGCTCTCTACTTCCTCCAGCTCCATGTTTTCCTACACTTACTTTGTACAAGCAGACAGTGCTAGGGAGGAATAAAGTGGACAAATACAGAATGACAATTAAAGAAATTATAGATTAATAAATAGGAAGCACACGCAAAGTATAAGGACAGATTCTCTAGAAGGATTGAATTCATTTATCAGAAAACCACCTGAAATTAAATAAATCTTTCTTTTAAATCCATCTCTACTTCTATCCTCCTTGGTCCTCCAGACTTAACAGTAACCAGAGAAACATTTCAGTAACAGAAGCAAGAGTATGAGGTGACTCAAAGCCTACTCAACAGCCAATGTTATATACATAAAGCATATGAAACCACTCTGCATAGAGAGCTGCCCATTCTTGATCTACATATGCAACTAAGTTTTTATAGGTAATTACATCAGCCTTGCATGTAATTGTCTGTAAATTCACATAACATCAAGATATGTCTTTCTGCAGTACCAAATATCGAGTATTTAAAGTCATTTCCATGAAGAACCCTTAAAGCTCTAGTAAAAGATTTTTTGGAGCCTGTCTCAATGTCCACAACTATCAACTTAACCCAAACCCCAGTGACTTTACAGGAAATGTTCTACCATCAACCCTGACCTTAGCCCTGCCTGCCCATGCAACAGGGCAGTGTTTCCTGAGCAGCTCAGCGCTTGCTGACTCACAAGAGCTGGGAGCATTTCTGAGAACATGAGTGTATGCAGCAACATACATGCTTGTGAAGAGTCTTTGGCAGCTCACTCAGCGTTTATGGTGCATCAAGCTCAACAATCACACCAAAATCAAATGCATTTGAGCTTTAGTGCTACGTTTGGCTGTGTTGTAATGTGTGTAATGTGACCCACTGGGCACAGCTTCTACAAGTATTTACCTTCTCATCTGTGTTGATGTACTTGTTGAACCTCTTGAATGCATCAATATTGAATTTCATCAGTTCTCCCAGAAGGTCAAAGTAACTCTGAAGCACATCTCGTGATTTGCACTCACTATCAACAATGCAGTAGAGAATATGCTGGCATGGGAGAAAAACATGTTATTGCCACAGTTTAGGCAGAGCCAGCAGTACAGCACAGAATCTGATTTAACCACTAAGACATCTATCTGCAGGTTTAGTTCTGAGATGGCAGAACTAAAGACTACAATGCACATGAGAGTTCTGTTAAATTAACATCCTGGTGATTGCCTTAAACAGGGAAAGTTCAGGTTAGACATAAGGAAGAAGTTCTTCCCTGTGAGGGTGCTGAGGCGCTGGCACAGGGTGCCCAAAGAAGTGGTGAATGCTCCATCCCTGGCAGTGTTCAAGGCCAGGTTGGACAGAGCCTTGGGTGACATGGTCTAGTGTGAGGTGTCCCTGCCCATGGCAGGGGGTTGGAACTGGATGGGCTTAAAGGTCCTTTCCAACCCAAACCATTCTATGATTCTATATACTTCATTACCTCCAGGAGTCCTCTCTTCAGCAGGAACATCTGGTCTGCATAGGAGGTGGTGCCCCGCAGAAAACTTTCAACTGCCCTCGCTTGCCAGAACCTGAGAGAAAGAAGAAAAGAGTTTTTAATTTGGAGCAAGGGGAGTATTTATCACAACTATCATTTAAATCAAATTTCCTGATCTGTTTCATTCCAATCTGCAGCTGGACCTGTTGATCTTGTAGAAAGTCAATGACTATGCTGGGTATGAGGTCCAACGCAAGCTCTGGCATTCTCCCTCACCTGCACTACCATAGTGGCCAAGTGCAACAAAGCCAGATCTTTTCATAGGTTATCACTTTCAATGGCTATAAGCTGTATGAAAACACACTGACTTCCCAGTCAACTCAAATGAGTTCCAGTGCAAAGTGAACCCACCTGAAGGAAGATTCAGCTGGTTCCTTCTTCATGACCTGAAGCAGTCTGGTCAACAAACCCCTTTTCCCATCGCAGACAAGACTCCTAGAGCATGTGAGGAAATCACAGCGTGAGTGGAAGGGCTGGCAAGTTCTGTACCTTGTAGAACACTGAATCCAGTCTCTTCTCCAGAGCTTCTAATAATCAAAATCCCAGTATTAAATATACAGTACAAATACTCATTGCTAGTTCTACCAGTGGAAGTTCTCCTCACTGCCTTTGATGAACATCTGCAATAAATAGCTGCAACGTGGCTTCCAAACAAACCCTGAAGAAAAATGATTCATTTCCTCTCAAAATCTTAGTGATTTGAGAAATAGCAATTCACAGCTTGTAGGAGTTAAGAGGTTAGAAGAAAAACCCCACGTATACCACATTTGTGCTTAGGAATGAAAGAAACAGAGGCCTTTTTTGCTCAATAAACGTAAAGGAAGCTCCAAGTTCTGTTAAGGAGACGAAGCAGAGTATGGAAACCTAAATGCTACATGAAGTAGCCTTCTGCATGTAGCACTAAAAGTACAGAGGCTGTAGAACTGCAATACTATTTGTATTAAATAGCATCCTCGCTAGAGCATCTACCTACAGCAACCTTGTGCAGAAGCAATGCCTTGATCCATCCCTGGCAGCATTCAAGGCCAAGTTGGATGGGGCTTGGATCACCCTGCTCTAGTGGAAGGTGTCCCTGCCCGTGGCAGGGTGTTGGAACTGGATGAGCTTTAAGGTCCCTTCAACCCAAACCAGTCTGTGATCTCATGTATCAGGAAAACCAACATGGAAACAAAATGCTAAGGGTGAAAAAGAAACCAAGTTTAGGCCAGAAACCGAGCAATGCTGCCTGTCAGGCGACACAAGCCACCCTGCAGGGCAGAACGAGGTGCTTCAAGCTGCACTCTCCCATTCAAAACACCCCAGCAAGCAGGTTCAGCAGATGCACCCAGGTTAACTGCCATGTACTGTACCAGCATCCTTGCTGGGCAGTCAACAGCCATCTGACAAAGCCCTTGTGGGAAGTGGTTTTCTTGCAGTGCGATAGTCTGTTCTCACTAACACTTGAGAGATGAGAAACTCTGCAGGCTGGAAGAAGCTATTTACACCCTTGATCCACCCCCTTTAGTGTGCTCCTAACTGGGTGAATTCTTCCTCCTAAATACTCGCTCCTTTTTGAACAAAGCCAGAAGGGTACCCATGCTTCAAAAAGAAGGATCTGAGCAATACAGACACCATTTCTTCCCAATTAGGCAGAGTATTATAATAATTCTCATCTAGAAATCCTCTTAGAGAATTCCCTTTAGAAGTGAGGTAAACCTGCTCTGGGAGCCCAGGGCCCTGCTGATACTCTGGGAGTATTCTGACAACTAAAGTCTGCAAATATTTCACTTTGGGAGGTTTGTACATCAGAATCGTGTATTAAAGAGCTTATTAAATCAAAATACTCAATCTAACAGGCATTCAAATCTAACACTAGAGATCCAGTAAGTGGTTTAACATGTTAATCTAATTTAGCTTATTCTAGTTATTAGCTGCTCTTAAAATAAAGGCTCTGAGCAGATCTGTTTGTGCAGACTGGAAATGGATGTTGTGTGTGCACAGACTGCTCCTGAATCTCTAACCAAGATTTATTAGTAGCAGCAATTCATGCACTGGGGGGGATCTCAGTTTACTCTCCAGGTCTGACTGTAGTGCCCGTAGTGAGAAGGGCCAGACAAACAGGCCTTTGGAAAGCACATCATGATGAAGTCTGGGCCACAAACTCAAACTCCCTCTTTTAGGTTGCTTCTGTTTTATAAAGAGCCTTACTCTGAGCACAAGCACATTTTAGCTTCACTAATGACCATGAATATTATACAAACCCAGCCACTTCCTGCCGAAATACTGCAACTAAAGCAAGTGTCTTGGACAGAAGGACCTCAGATAAACCAGGTGACATCAAACCTCCAATGTAAGTGCTTGCAAAACTCTAGAAGCTGCTGCCCTAAACCCTTTCTCCCTACTCACCTGTCTGTGTTGACAACTGCATCAACTTCAGGGATGTTGGCTTTATGGGAGATTGCACTCAGCTCGTTGAGTTCCTGACTGTTTAAAAGCAGATACTTGTTCCTACAGCAAGACATTTGGGGAGTAGGGGAGAAAAATATGATGAATTCAAGAGGCAAATGTGCAATCCCATGAAGAGTAAAGCCACACAGCCATGAGGGCTGCAGGAACAGGCAAGCACCTTCCACTTCTCTGACTCTGCTCCCCTTGCCACAGCACACTCCCAATGCAGGCCAGCTACCTGCTGTGTTGTGAGCCTCCTCCCAAACCACCAAATGCCAGTTTCAACACTGACCACCTTGGAGATGGTGGTTCTTTGCTGTTCAGGATCTTATGGTTTGGTTTTTAAAAATCTCAGCAACATTTTGCTGAATTGCAGAAGACTTAAATCAACTTTTTCCACAGCTTCCTACAGTTTTTCTCTGACTTACAGTGAGCATGCTCTTTATCAGTAGTAAATCTCAGTTAGAAAGCAGAAACTGCAAAAAAGTCCTCAATCATCGTGGTATTTTACTACTCTGAGCAAAGTGTTTACTCTGGAAAGATTAAAAAACTTCATGATAGGTAGAAAATAGAACAGGAATGGATACAAACCTCAGGAATTTGCACGGAATTCGTTATCAAATACAAAACTTTTCCTAATGAAAATCAATTAGTTTATTTGTAAAGTAAATTAAATGCAGACCAAGACTGACAAAGTAGAAATGTAATCCACAGGCTCCCTTTGAGGGACTCCCTGCCCAATGCCAGTGTGCTCCCTTAGAGCCCTCCAACTTCAAAGTGCTCAGAATCAACCACAAAGCTGTATCTTCAGGAACCCTATGGGAGCACAGGATGCAGTGATGAGTGTGAGGGTGTGCAAAGAGAACCTATTCATCATACATAGCAACTACACAGAAGATAAATTGTTAGACCAGAAAGGTGATGGGGATGACTTCTTGCTTCAAACACTGGCTTCCAGACAAGTGCCCACTGAGGCTGTCACATGGAGCTTGGATCTGGATCAACAGGTTTCTGTAATGAAAATACAGCCTCTCTCCCAGGCAACAGTCCCCCAAGTTTGGGTTTATACACAGTCTTACTGCATATTAGTACAGAAGTACTTGCTCTCACCTTGTCCTCAGCTAACTCAGCAGACCTGTGAGTTCATGTAACTCTTTATTTAAAACCCCTAACCAGATTCCACACATTCCACTTGCTCAAATGTTACAGCTGAAAGCTCTGTTTAAACAAGCCTGAGATCTTTGCAGTGGTCACTGTCGTGGTTTGAGCCCAGCTGGTAACTCAGAACCACACAGCCGCTCGCTCACTCCCCCCCCGCCCCCCCTTTTCTTCCTCCCCCCGCTCCCGGAGGGATGGGGAGGAGAATGGGAAGAATGTAACTCCCACGGGTTGAGATAAGAGCAGTCCCGCAACTAAGGTATAACACAAAACCACTACTGCTACCACCAATGATAATAACGATTAGTGAAATAACAAGGGGAGAGGATACAATTGCTCACCACCTGCCGACCGATACCCAGCCCGACCCGAGCAGTGATCTGGGCCTTCCGGGTAACTCCCCCCGGTTTATATACTGGGCATGACGTGCTGTGGTATGGAATACCCCTTTGGCTAGTTTGGGTCAGGTGTCCTGTCTCTGCTTCCTCCCGGCTTCCCCTCCTCCCTGGCAAAGCATGAGACTGAGAAAGTCCTTGGTTGGAATAAACATTACTTAGCAACAACTAAAAACATCGGTGTTATCAGCGTTGTTCCCAGGCTGAAAGTTAAAAAACACAGCACTGCACCAGCTACTAAGCAGGAGAAAAATGACTGCTATAGCTGAACCCAGGACAGTATCCACCCCTTATTCCATACCATTCACGTCATGCTCAGATCCCACATCTCTCAGCACACCATCACCCCTGTCCCATATATACACATATATATACACCCACACCCACACACAGAGAAAGATATCGTTCCCTAGTCCATGGACCAATCCCTGTAAAATTGCTGAACTCATCCAGTCCATGATGTCAGGCTCCATCTCTTGTAATAGTCTTTCAGGGCAGGAGGGACGGTACATAGTGTTGGGTTGTTGCCTGCTGATGATACCGCCAAACTCATCTGGTCACTGCTGAGCTCGTCTGGTTTCCTCAAAATTCATTCTTTGTTGAGGTGATGATCGGAGGGAAGTCAGGGTCAATGGCTGGTGACCTGAAGATATCTAGCTGGTGGGCTATAAAAGTGTTATAGAGCAGGCAACAGCGTACAATTGAGTTCATTGGCTGTTTTCCCCCAAAATCAAATCCCCTTGAGGTACACATCGGACTTCCCCATCTTCCCGCATTACCCACCAAGTATATCCAGGTCCCTGAGCAAAAGCAACCCCACGAGTGGGTTTGCCTTTACCTGAAGCAGGAATAACCCAGACTGTCTTCCCCAACAAATTCTTTATGTGCACCACAGGAACTTTATCCCCCTCTACAGTACGTAAAAGTTCTGATTGGGCTGGGCCAGCCCTGTTGGCAGATCCCCTACTGTTGACCAACCAGGTGGCTTTTGGTAAATGTGTATCCCAGTGTTTGAAAGTCCCACCACCCATTGCTCTCAGTGTAGTTTTTAACAGCCCATTGTACCGTTCGATTTTCCCAGAGGCTGGTGCATGGTAGGGGATGTGATATACCCACTCAATGCCATGCTCTTTGGCCCAAGTGTCTATGAGGTTGTTCCGGAAATGAGTCCCATTGTCTGACTCAATTCTCTCTGGGGTGCCGTGTCGCCACAAGACTTGTTTCTCAAGGCCCAGGATAGTGTTCCGGGCAGTGGCGTGGGACACAGCATATGTTTCCAGCCAGCCGGTGGTTGCTTCCACCATGGTAAGCACATAGCGCTTGCCTTGGCGGGTTGGTGGGAGTGTGATGTAGTCAATCTGCCAGGCCTCCCCATACTTGTACTTCAGCCATCGTCCTCCATACCAGAGAGGCTTTAACCGCTTGGCTTGCTTAATTGCAGCACATGTTTCACATTCGTGAATAACCTGGGCAATAGTGTCCATCGTTAAGTCCACCCCTCGATCACGAGCCCATCTATATGTTGCATCTCTGCCTTGATGGCCTGAGGTGTCATGGGCCCACCGGGCTAAAAATAATTCACCCTTATGTTGCCAATCCAAGTCCATCTGAGCCACTTTAATCTTAGCAGCTTTATCCACTTGCTGGTTATTCTGGTGTTCC
This sequence comes from Strigops habroptila, assembly GCF_004027225.2. NCBI lineage: Eukaryota > Metazoa > Chordata > Aves > Psittaciformes > Psittacidae > Strigops > Strigops habroptila. The sequence goes on from NC_044289.2 coordinate 3,098,013, forward strand.
TCAGTGGCCCGACTCTTGGGTACATGAGCATCTACGTGGCGTACCTTCACCACCAGGTTCTGCACCCGAGCAGCGATATCTTGCCACAATGCAGCAGCCCAGATGGGTTTACTTCTGCGTTGCCAGTTGCTCTGCTTCCATTGCTGCAACCACCCCACAGGGCATTTGCCACCATCCATGAGTCAGTATAGAGATAAAGTACTGGCCATTTTTCTCGTTCAGCAATGTCCAAGGCCAGCTGGATGGCTTTCACCTCTGCAAATTGACTCGATTCACCCTCTCCCTCAGCAGTTTCTGCAACTTGTCGCAGGGGACTCCACACAGCTGCTTTCCATCTCCGATGCTTTCCCACAATACGGCAGGACCCATCAGTAAACAAGGCATATTGCTTTTCACTCTCTGACAGTTCATTATATGGTGGGGCCTCTTCAGCACGCGTCACCTCCTCTTCTGGTGACATCCCAAAATCTTTGCCCTCTGGCCAGTCCATGATGACTTCTAGAATTCCTGGACGACTGGGATTTCCTATTCGAGCTCGTTGTGTAATTAGTGCGGCCCACTTACTCCATGTAGCATCAGTTGCATGATGTGTAGAGGAGACCCTGCCTTTGAACATCCAGCCCAGCACAGGCAACCGGGGTGCCAGGAGGAGCTGCGCTTCAGTTCCAATCACTTCTGAGGCAGCTCGAACCCCTTCATAGGCTGCCAGTATCTCTTTTTCAGTGGGAGTGTAGCTGGCCTCGGATCCTTTATATCCCCGACTCCAAAAGCCAAGGGGTCGACCTCGAGTCTCCCCTGGAGCTTTCTGCCAGAGGCTCCAGGTAGGACCATTCTCCCCAGCTGCGGTATAGAGCACATTTTTCACATCTGGCCCGGCCCGGACTGGTCCAAGGGCTACTGCATGAACTATTTCTCGTTTAATTTGTTCAAAGGCTTGTTGTTGCTCAGGGCCCCATTTGAAATCATTCTTCTTCCGGGTCACGTGGTAGAGAGGGCTTACAATCAGACTGTAATTTGGGATGTGCATTCTCCAGAACCCCACAACACCTAAGAAAGCTTGTGTTTCTTTCTTGTTAGTTGGTGGAGACATTGCTGTTATCTTGTTGATCACGTCTGTGGGGATCTGGCGGCGTCCATCTTGCCATTTTATTCCCAAAAATTGAATCTCCTGTGCAGGTCCCTTGACCTTATTCCGTTTTATGGCAAAACCGGCCTTCAGCAGGATTTGGATTATTTTCCTCCCTTTCTCAAAAACTTCTTCCGCTGTATCACCCCACACGATGATGTCATCAATGTATTGCAGGTGTTCTGGAGCTTGCCCCTGTTCCAGTGCAGTCTGGATCAATCCATGGCAGATGGTAGGGCTGTGTTTCCACCCCTGGGGCAGTCGGTTCCAAGTGTACTGGACGCCCCTCCAAGTGAAAGCAAACTGTGGCCTGCATTCTGCTGCCAAAGGGATTGAGAAAAATGCATTGGCAATGTCAATTGTGGCATACCACTTGGCTGCCTTTGACTCCAGGTCATACTGAAGTTCTAACATGTCCGGTACGGCAGCACTCAATGGTGGTGTGACTTCGTTCAGGCCACGATAGTCTACTGTTAATCTCCACTCTCCATTAGACTTTTGCACTGGCCATATGGGGCTATTAAAGGGTGAGTGGGTCCTGCTGATCACTCCTTGGCTCTCCAGTCTGCGGATCAGCTTATGGATGGGAATCAAGGAGTCTCGGTTGGTGCGGTATTGCCGCCGGTGCACTGTTGTGGTCGCAATTGGCACTTGTTGTTCTTCGACCTTCAGCAACCCCACAACAGAAGGATCCTCTGAGAGACCGGGTAAGGTGGACAGCTGCTTAATTTCCTCTGTCTCCAAGGCAGCGATACCAAAAGCCCATCTATACCCTTTTGGGTCTTTGAAATACCCTCTCCTGAGATAGTCTATGCCAAGGATGCATGGAGCCCCTGGACCAGTTACAATGGGGTGCTTTTGCCACTTCCTCCCAGTCAGGCTGATTTCAGCTTCCAGCATAGTTAACGCTTGGGATCCTCCTGTCACTCCAGAAATAGAAATGGGTTTCACCCCTTGATACCTTGATGGCATCAGAGTACACTGTGCACCGGTATCTACTAGAGCCTTATACTTCTGTGGGACTGATGTGCCAGGCCATCTGATCCACACAGTCCAGTAAACCCGATTATCCCTCTCCTCCACCTGGCTGGAGGCAGGGCCCCTCTAATAGTGATCACAAAATTCTCCACTTCTGTCTTGTAGAAAGGGATTAGTATTCCTTATCACAGGAGCTGGAGTAAAATCAGCTCTTTCGCTCCATCTGGGAAACTGCTCGCCAGAGACTGGAGCAGCAGCTTTCCTGGGAGGATCATCCTTGACCATTGTTCTCCTCTTCAGTTCACGCACCCGTTGCTCCAGAGCTGAAGTAGGTTTTCCATCCCACTTTCTCATGTCTTCTCCATGATCCCGCAGGTAAAACCATAGGGTGGCCCGTGGCGTGTACCTCGTATATTTTCTTTCTCGAGCAGTAGGGCGCCTTCTGTTGATAGCTGAGACATGGGTTGGTACGCGTGGAGAGCTGGATAGATCGGATAAATCGTCTCTCAATTGTTTGAACTCCTGGGACAGTTTTTCCACAGCTGAAATGATGGAAGGGGTGAGATTGTCTTCGAACTCTCGGAGTTGACGAATCAGGAAATCCACTGTTGGTGATACTCCGTCATTCCAGGTCATTGATGCCAATGTGTGGGCATATGATGATGGCGCACTCCGTGTAAGTTTCCGCCACATGGGTCGTGTACATTCGACTTCATCTGGGTCTACGGATGTGTTCCTGGAATCCGGCCTACGATAGATCATCTCTATAATGGCTGATTCCCTCAGGGACTGGATGCCTTTCTCTATCGTGGTCCAGTTGGCTGAGCGATTCGTAATATCGTCTTTGTAGGGAAACCTTTCCTTCACAGCTGCCAGGAGCCGCCTCCAAAGACTGAGGGCTCGCTTCTCTCTTGCAATCGCTTTGTCAATTCCTCCTTCCTTAGCAAGTGATCCCAGCTGCTTGGCTTCCCTACCTTCTAGTTCATGACCGTCGGCCCCATTGTCCCAGCACCGGAGCAACCAGGTGACAATGTGCTCCCCTGGAAGACGGGTGAAATCTTTTCGCATATTCCGTAGTTCGGTTGAGGTCCGGGGTCGAGAAGTGACCTCTTCTTCTTCTTCCTCTTCCTCTGACCCACGTAGTAGTAACTCTTGTTCAGGTGCTGTTGCATATAGTAATGGCACTGGGTCTTCATCTTTCTTCGCTTCACGGGTTGCTCTTTGTGCCTTTCGTTTGCTTTTGCTTACAGGGGCAACAGACATTGTCACAAACTGGACATTTGGTTTAGCTGCAGTGTTTGTCACTGTGGTTGGAGTGGCTGCAGTGTCTGCCACTAGGATTGGAGTGGTTGCAATGTCTATTGCTGGGGTTGGTGCAGCTGTTGTGCTTGGGAGTTGAGTAACACCAACAGCTGCATTATCTGTTGCTGTCGGGGTTTGAGTAGCTACTGTGCTTGTCACTGGGGTTGGTGTAGCTGCAGTGCTTGGAGTAGCCATATTGTCTGTTGCTGTCGGGGTTTGAATAGCTACTGTGCATGTCACTGGGGTTGGTGTAGCTGTGGTGCTTGGAGTAGCTATATTGTCTGTTGCTGTCGGGGTTTGAGTAGCTACTGTGCTTGTCACTGGGGTTGGTGTGGCTGCGGTGCTTGGAGTAGCCACATTGTCTGTTGCTGTCGGGGTTTGAGTAGCTGTTGTGCTTGTCACTGGGGTTGGTGTAACTGCTGTATTTGAAGTTGGAGTAGTTGCGTTGTCTGTTGTGGTCAGGGTTTGAGTAGCTGTTGTGCTTGTCACTGGGGTTGATGTAGCTGCTGTACTTGGAGTAGCTGTGTTGACTGTTGTGGTCAGGGTCTGAGTAGCTGTGTGGTTCTGAGCCCGGCTAGCTCAGTCGGTAGAGCATGGGACTCTTAATCCCAGGGTCGTGGGTTCGTGCCCCACGTTGGGCGCCAAAAAAGAACTGTCGTGGTTTGAGCCCAGCCGGTAACTCAGAACCACACAGCCGCTCGCTCACTCCCCCCCCGCCCCCCCTTTTCTTCCTCCCCCCGCTCCCGGAGGGATGGGGAGGAGAATGGGAAGAATGTAACTCCCACGGGTTGAGATAAGAGCAGTCCCGCAACTAAGGTATAACACAAAACCACTACTGCTACCACCAATGATAATAACGATTAGTGAAATAACAAGGGGAGAGGATACAATTGCTCACCACCTGCCGACCGATACCCAGCCCGACCCGAGCAGTGATCTGGGCCTTCCGGGTAACTCCCCCCGGTTTATATACTGGGCATGACGTGCTGTGGTATGGAATACCCCTTTGGCTAGTTTGGGTCAGGTGTCCTGTCTCTGCTTCCTCCCGGCTTCCCCTCCTCCCTGGCAAAGCATGAGACTGAGAAAGTCCTTGGTTGGAATAAACATTACTTAGCAACAACTAAAAACATCGGTGTTATCAGCGTTGTTCCCAGGCTGAAAGTTAAAAAACACAGCACTGCACCAGCTACTAAGCAGAAGGAAAATGACTGCTATAGCTGAACCCAGGACAGTCACTTAAGTGGGAATATCATCTACAGAGATTTTATTGGAAAACCTGGAGTGATTCCTGGGCAAACAACGTCCTGCATGGAGGATTTACAATAAGTCAGCTTTACCCTTCTGCTTACAGTATTTCCAGCAGTTCCCCAGTCTCAAAGCTAATACTGCACAATCAAAAAGGCTGGTATTTCCATCCAGTACTAGATAAAACCTACACGAAGTATCACTGTAGATCTGAGCAGCTAGGCAAGCAGTGCTGTATGCCTCAAAGGCAGATGTTTGTAAGCAATAGACCACCACCTTGCAGGACTCAATTAGAGCAACAGGACACTGTACTGCAAGATATGATTCTACATGTCAGAACAGAGCAAAGAGTACCTCTGTAGCAGCAGTACAGCATTTAGAGATCACTATTCCAGCAGACCCAACCTTTGCAAGTATGCCTTTTGAAGGCAAACAGAAGCTTTCTTCCTATTTCCAACCTAGCTTCCCAATGGCTAGCTGACAGATAATTGTTCCTTTAACATTTTCCCATCCAGTTTCATCAGGTTTTTTCTATTGCTGGCATTCAGACAGCAATCATGTCTTCCCAGCCTTTTGAAAAGGCAAAGGAGTCCTGATTAACCTCTTCAGAGGTTGCCTTTCACCTTGATCTTCCAACCTGAACATGTCCTCACAGGGTACGTGTGCTCTTGCGAGCACACTGGCTCACTACCAACTCTCAGGGAGAAGACAGATAAAGAGCAGCATGAAAGCTGCCTCCCTATTCCCTCAGCCAGAAAGTGCTCACTCATCGTATAAACGTTTCAATTCATTGCAACACAAAGCAAAATGGGCTATTTTAAATCATCAACAGACATATTAAGACATGCCCACTGCAAGCACGTTCTTAACCTCTTCACAGCAGGAGCTGAAAGGCACATGAACATGGAATCAAGTTTAAGGACAGTACAATGTTCCATGCTTGCGACACCCACTGTAACTGCAACCAAACACACCGAGCCTCAATCTCCCACAGCTTTTCATACTCACTCATGGTGATCACTAAAGCTCTGAAGAAGCCTCAAGAACTGGATCTTTAAAGTAATGTCCTAAAAAAAGAGACAAGAAAGGACAACAGATTTTGCTTTAGTATTTGTGGATATCATTAGTTACCAAAGCCGACGTGAAACAGCTGAACTGAAAATCTATCCAAACCAAACCCGCTTGGGCAGCGGAGCAAGCGACCTGCATAAATGGAGAAGGCTGCACTTTGCAGGCTTCCCAAAATAGAACAGAAGTGGAAACTGCCTCCAAGCCTGTGCATGTAATGGTTAATAATTTCCCACCCCCCAAAAAGACCGGACTGTGATTCATTTTGTGTTCTGTGCCTCTCCTTGCTAGACCCACTAGCTATCATGCCCTTAATTCTGGTCACCTTCCACCTTTGGCCTCCAGGGACCACAGAACTTACCCTTTCCCAGTTCCCAAACTAATGGAGAGTGAAGAGGCTAACTTGCCAACATGAACCGAAGATAAAGAGTTAAGCAAAACCAAGTAATTCATCAAAAATACATGAACGCACATCTCCATTTATTATCCAAGCACCCAGTTACTCAATACAGCTGCCCAGAAGTAAATGATAGGATAAAAGTCCAATATAACATTTAAGAAGTTACTCACTGGGCTACAATCACAATTCTGGTTGTGTCCATGCAGAACCAGGGCTGATGCTGAATGCTTTCTCCAGATCAGTTTGTCAAACAAGTTATTGAGGCCAGGAATCAGTTTGAACTCTGCTATCATTTTATGAACCTGGAAAGCAAGAGAAGCACATACCCCATATGGACAGAACAGTCTGGTAAACAGATGGGCACAATTATGTCATCCTCTGACAACAGAAAGAGTGAATTCCTTTAGCAAACAGCATGTGTTTGTGGTTACATGCACACTGACCATGGCGTATCACTAGAGCAGTTTCCATTTGGTGGAGATGGATAGACACCAGACATTTTGGGAGAAAGCTGTTACCCAATGCTTCAGTTAACCACCCTGCCCCTCTGGAAGCACAAGTTTTCATTCCTATTTTTGTTCACAGTGTAGTTGATTGTTCTTTTGATGGTTATAGCCCCATCTATATGGAAATCACATTCCTGCTGCTGGACATCTCCAAGTATCACAGCTGAGGAAGCATGCAGCTCCTTCTCACCTCAGCCACACTACCCTGACTGACTGCAAAGCTTGGAGCCCCTTGGTGCTCCCTCACTTTAAAATGCTCTCAAACACTTTGGTCTAGTCACAAGCCTCCAACAGCAGCAGCTCTGAGGAATCTCTCTGAACAAAGCACTCCCTACAGTCCCTCAGTGGCCAGCGTGGCACAAGCACAACAGACGAAACCAAGTGTACAAGCTGCATCTATAAAGCTGCATTCTTGCGGTGAAATCAGGCAGGGATCATTATCTGACTCCATACAATGGGAAAAAACCTCCTCCCAACAGATCCATGCTCTGGTAGTTTTATGCCCAACAGAAACAGTACTTCTAAAAGCAATGACAACAGGATTATGAGTTTCTTATGGCACTGACTGTGGTTCCTGCAAGAATTGCTAGTTTCCTCTGGTTACTGTTGAGTATCCACTGTAGGTTCAGAGTGAGCAGGTTAGTTATGTTTGGGACTGTACTACAAAAGCACTTCTGTTTTAAATTCAGATTAAGAGATTTAAGAGACTGCCTGTGGTATTTGTGACTCCTAAACGGCATGAGGTTATTAGTAAAGAATAAAATACTCAAAGACAAATGCGCTCAAGCAGCAGCCCAACACAGCTATTCTTGCCTAATACAAGAGCTCTTCAACAGCTCAGAATGATCTGATCCTCCCAGTCTCTAGGGCATCCAAACACCCTACTATTCCAAGCTGCTCTGCTAGCTGAGCAGGCTGCCAGAGCTGGAAATCTGTCAAAACTGCACCAACAGATTGCTTTTCTTTTCCCTTCACAATATGCTTTTGACCAGTTTCTATCAAACTACAGCCAAGCTACAGTGACTGGTTCTCCATAAGCCTGTGGAAGGCAGGGAACAAGTTATTTTCCATTCGGAAAGCAAGAAATGCAAAAGGAACAGATGAGTGGGATTTCTGGGCAGCACCTAGTGCAGACAGCCCTGAAGAGTGTCCTCCCAGCTGAGAGTTTAACACCATGCTCACACTCAGCTGAGACATGGGAACCTATTGCAAAAACCACTCCGTCACCCCAGAGGACTTCCAGAAGTGAAAGCAGCCAGGGAAGGGGAGGGATGGATGGGTTCTGAGCAGGTCACCAGTGCACCAGGAAGGGGAAGAACACCTAACTGCAGCTCCTGAAGCATCCAGGTGCACCCACACCCTTCCTTACGCACACAGACAGGATGCTTCATCCAGGAGCATCCTCCTGCATCAGAGCAGCAGCTCTGCAGAGACTGACACCCCCCCACACACACTGGTCACACAACCTATGTCAAGCCCTGCCCAGTGGCTCGTGCTGGCTCTCAGCAATGACATTTGTTTGTGCATCCTTGTGCTGATGGGATTTACCCAGCTTTACACCCTGAGCTTTGCCTCTCATGTTTTTGTGCCCATGACCTAACTCATGAGTATTTAGGTTTCAAGAGACATCACCTTCTGCAGGAGTGACCCTTTTCAAGTGCTCACCTGATTCCTCTGTCTCCCCATGAGCAGCACGCAGAGAACATACAACACCTCCAGCTTATACATGATCTCATGCATGATCTTCATGGGCTGCGGAAGCTGTGCTCGTGTCGAGGTGTTGGCCAAGCCACTCTCATCTGAAGACTCTGAACAAGATAGCAAAGATGTAAGCCTGAGGCAGCTTCAACAGGAAAGGATTTGTAGCAGTTATTACTTGTACACTGAAACACTGCAGGTGTAAAACCAGCACATCTGCTTGAATCTTAACTAAAAATAGTGCCATGCAGCAAAGAACCAACTTAAATTAAATGCCACAGAATAGAAAATTAGAGCTGCAATAAAACAAAATTAGATTTCTTAAAATTAATTATTTTTTTCCATGGATGAAGGGCATCATCTACCTAAAATAAGCAGGATCACCTCTATGATCCTGCACCAGAAAGGACATGGCAGAAGAGGTATTAAAAGTAGGGGTGAGATTATCAGAAGCATTTACTATTTGTCCGTTCTCATTTCATACCTCAACACCAGTATACTTAGGCCACAGTTAAATAATTTTCAAGAGCCCTGTCTAGAATTATACTGCTAAGAGCAAAAACAGGATATAACAAGCCATGGCAGGGGGTTGGAACTAGATGACCTTAAGGTCCTTTCCAACCCAAACCATTCTATGTTTGCAAGACAAAAATCATGAGTGACACAGAGACAGTAACTATGGACATAGTGAAACTTGCAGGCTGCAGTTCAGAAAGGAGTTAGCTCTTTACACAAAACATATCTGAGGGCTGAACTGTCCTGCCACAGGACAGCATGAATGCTTGTTGAACCCGTGTGAAGAAACAGTAACTATGCAGACACACAAAGGAAGGAAACCACCAAAGCACAACAGCGCAGACGCCACCTCTGACTCAGAGTCCCCAAGCCACAAGTCACTGGGGACTGAGGCAGCGCACTGGGAATGTGCATCTGGGTTTGCTTGCTAACTGGTGGTTCCACCTCAGCCTTGTGAATTCTGCTCCAGAACACCAAGCACTCTCTGGTTTCACAGAATCCCAGACTGGTTTGTGTTGGAAGGGACCTTAAAGCTCATCCAGCTCCAACCCCTGCCACGGGCAGAGACACCTTCCACTAGAGCAGCTTGCTCCAAGCCCCTGTGTCCAACCTGGCCTTGAACACTGCCAGGGATGGGGCAGCCACAGCTTCTCTGGGCACCCTGTGCCAGCGCCTCAGCACCCTCACAGGGAAGAGCTTCTGCCTAAGAGCTCATCTCAATCTCCCCTCTGGCAGGTTAAAGCCATTCCCCCCATTGTCCTTTCCACCAAGTTGACGTGTATAAAGCTATATGCAAGATGCTGCTATTCACATATTTCATGGGAGGTTTTGTGTATTTTCAGAAGTTCTAATAATTAATTGCTACAAAACTAATGAAGCTGGGTAAGAAGAAAGTTTTCTAAAGCAGCACAGTAGCAAAGATTTAGGCATCAACATTTGGGGATCATTCTCATGACGATATCAAGTACTTGGAGTTCTCCAAGACATACACTGGAGTTTTGTAATATTGAAGGGTGAAGAAACAAACCCCATGTTTACTTCAAAGCATTTTCTAAGGCTGTATTAACACTTCCACACACTCAACCTGGAAGAATTATTTTATTTCCCAACTAACTTAATTAGTTTTCCTGGCACTACCTTTCCTTTTAAAAGAAGGGATCATTTGCCTGGGATGAAGTATTTGGACCTGAAGCCATCAGATTAAGTTTTAGAGCAAAATGCTGGTGAGGTCCCTCCCCTCAGGTATGTGTTCTTTTTGTCAGTCCAGGGGAGATCAGTGCTGAGGATGTACAGTGTCACAGTGTTATTTAGGCATGCAAAGGGCACATTTCCTTCTTCTAACTTGAGTTCACGAAAAAAATAACCAGTGCTACATGAGGACAAAACAGGAGTCAGATCTAAATGCTGAGCTGGTGGTTTTCCAAGAAAGAAAAGGGGAATCAAAGGAAAAGCAACACACGGCAAACATTGTAGAAGGTTAAGGTATGCAGCAGCTAATAGTGGCTAGAGGAATGCAAGCCAGATACCTGTACTGCTCTGCTCTGCCTCTTCATTTGCCACTCTCATCAGTGTATCAAGCACTAGTGCATTGTCCAGCCCCAGCCAGGTGTACCATTCTTCCAACTCCTGGAGGAAGCTAGAAGTACCTGTTGTTTCAGACACCTTCCTTGTTGCCAGTTTGCACAATCGCTCAATGAAGCCTGGAATATTCAGAAGTGTAGCTGAAAAAAAGAAATCAAAGTATTTATTATGACTGAAAATAACCAACACAACACTCAGCACATCCTCTATACCACAAGTTACCAAAATATCCCCATTAGTAATACAGAAGAGTACAGAGAAACTAATTCCATCTGGTTAAAAAGATCCAAAGATGGAAGAAGTGAGTGCACTCTGCTATTAAGGACTGAGTGTACATACCCTAGGAGTAATTCAATCAGTGTTATACTGGTTTGTGTAACTAGTTCTACCCTACTTTAACTGCTTGTTTCCAGCTGGCACTGCTGGTTTCCAGTCCATAGTGAGTCAATACCAAGGAACTTACCTGCCTGAAAATCAAGCTGGCAGAAATAAAGCAGCAGCCCTTGGAAGGGGCAGCTCCACCTCCCCTTCCCTCTGTTGTGTGATGCTACCTCCTTCCTTTACCTCCTGTGGTGTGTTTCACTGCACACTGAACCAGCTCACTTCAGTAGCTTCAGTGGTGTTACCCTTTTAAGTATGGTTTCCTGAATTAGTTCTTCATGGAGCAAACCAGATGGGAAACACGTGACAGCAGCCCCAGGTTAGAGGGTGTTAACCGTGGAACTGCACCCTCAGGAACAGCAGTTCAAGGACACAAGTCACTGGTCTGCAAAATGCTTGGGGAGGTGCATCTCGTCCTAAAGTTTTCACTGAACAACTGAATTACAGCCCTGTTTGCTACAGATACGTGGCTAAGTCTTCACTTCGCACTGCAGATGCAACTAGAAAAGGACTATGTGAAAGAGGTGAGATTCTGCCTGCTGGTACCACCTCTGAAAGAAGCAGCTCCCGGATAATTTTAACATGGAATGTGTTTTACAGTCATAGATACAGTGTCTAATTGGCAAACAAAAACTGATTAGTTAAACACTTGCTTGGCTAAGTTCAGCTCTGCAGGATCCAAGCTTATTCAGTTCAACTAAACTTCGTACGCACATCTATGTGTACTTGTCCATTGCTCTTTACAAGCAAGCTCTGGTGATCACAGGGCAGAAGACAATACAAACCCCTTTAAAGCTTCTCTCAGCTTCTGCCTGCTGTACTATGTATCTGTCTTTCCCTGGATGCTGTAGAGGTGGCAGCTGTTAAATGGTGCTTTGCTGTTCATGCCTAACACAAAACACTGGAAGACAGAAGAACCAGCTCCAAAAACCCTTTTTCCACTTCCCAAAATTGCTTGGCATGGCCTATGCAAACATCTGCTTCAGAAGCACAAAAGTAGGGTTGAAAAAACCAGATTCTACATTTGAGGGTACTTTAATTTAAATCTCTTAAATTCATACTCATCCTTCTAGGCAAGACTTCCACATCTGAAGGACTCAGCAAAATAAGGAAACCAGCCCTGGGCCCAAAGTTAAGCAGATATTAGACCCACAGATTACAAAGTTTCGTGTGCTAAAGGGGGGCAACATGATTAATATTCAACATACTTTCCCTGTTGATAAAGACAGACATCCTGCTTAGGATAAGGTCAGATAAAAGCAGAGAAGGAATTACTCCAACAGCAACCACTCCGCATGCAGTTTTAGTCCAGGAATTCCTATTTTAAGGAGGACATGGAACTACTGAGAGTTGCTAAAGGGAAGGCCATGAGGGATAGAAAACAAACCCAATTATTTTAAGCCACTCAGTTCATCAGAGAGGGCTGAAATGACAGAAATTAACTCACCTATATACCAATATTCTATGAAACCAAAAGCTACAAAGGAAGTTTCATTACCAGAAAAGATTGTTTCCAGGATACTGCTTGAGGGAAGTGAATAACGACAAATGCTTTGCAAGACAGACTACTTACAGTATCCTCCGGAAACACACGCTACAGACGGGACATTGAGCAGAGGGAAACTTTACACACTGTTGAGACCCTTTTGTGTTTGTTCCCAATGTAACAATTACCTTGATTAATTTCAGCTCGAGAAGGACCCAAGTTTTTTTTCTGCTGGGCGTTTTTGGCAAGCAGCGTGTGCTTGTCATCACTCCCTGGGTCAAGTTCTGAAATGGTGACAGCAAGGATCCTGCAGAAGTTCGCAAGCTGCTGCTGATCAAAACTGGACACCAGGCTCGCGAGATTGGGAATATCATCCAGTTGGATCATTTCCTGGAGGAGGCAACATCAGCAGAGTAAGTCACACGTGATAAGAAGGACATGAAGCTGCTGGAGCAAGTCTAGAGGAGGCCATGAGGATGCTCAGGGGCTATAGCACCTCCTGTATGGAGACAGGTTGAGAAAGCTGGGGCTGTTCAGCCTGGGGAAGAGAAGCTGCGTGGAGACCTCAGAGCAGCTTCCAGCATCCGACCCTCTCCACAAAACGTACATAGACATTTCATTCCAGGTTTTCCCAGGGTTACACTCACCCCCCACTATCCTCTGCAAGCTCTGCAACAGCATTACAAGTATGATACCGCATGCATCACTTGGCTGCTGTACGAAATGTGACTGAAGTTGATGATCACTGTTAACAGACAGGTTTCAAATAAGCTACAAGAGGTGAGGATGCCTGCTCAGAGGATTATCTTCAGCAACTCAAAGAGACAGCTGCCCTTCCTGGCCTGAAAAGCCACATGAAGAAAGAAACCAGCAACTAACCTTTTTAACTCCCAGGATATCTTCAATGAGCGTTGCAGTTTGTAGGAATGTCTTTTTGTTTGTCATCAGTGTAAACAGGAACAACACAAAGTCGTTTCTTTCCGCCAATCGCCTTGTGACTCCTTCCGTCTAGAGAGGAGCAAATGCACACACAGACCCAGGGTCAGAGCCCACCGTGAGAAGTCATCTGTTACAGGCACATGCAGGACAGTTTTACAGATGATGTGTTATTGAATCTGCTACCCCTGAAGCCAGGGTCACCATAAACGTTGTGTTTATGGTGACCAAAACTAACCCCTGTCCTTGTCTGAAGTTAACATGCAAAAACAACAGGCTCCAGGATGAGAGGCTTCATCTCAAGGCAGTTGTTTACTTGCCCGAATCAAAAGGAAACACTACATGCCTAGAAATACCTCAGAGAGGCCTCTGGGTCCCCATGCAAACTGTAACCAGCTCCATTCCATGGTATGTAAGCACACCTCAGATTGCTGTCAGCACTGCTCCCAGCTTGGCAGAGCCTGAGCAACCAGAATCAGGCACTGACCTTACTGAACTCAGTGATGAACCCGAGTTCATGCTTTTCCATGACTTTTGGGTTCATCACCGAGTTCACTACGGTCAGCTTTCATGCTCTGACCTCTGCTGAAAGCACAGCCAGTCTTTCCTGGTATTAAACATAACTTAAAACTACATCCTTACCACTTGCAAAGCTGTCTATTAGATATAACTGACACATCATCAGTGCTCACAGAACTAGATACTTGCTGAATATTTACACATAAGCCTAAGAACACTTAATATTGCACTGACATTTCTGTGATCCTGAATGCTTCTCATTCAAGAGAACGGTTATACTGAATTAAAACAGCTACTCTAGACATTGCAAACTTGTTTCTTAGCATATTATGCCATTCACAGTTTGCAAAAGTCGCACTATACGCAGTTAAACAATCATCATGTCAGTCAGGAAAAGAGTGTTCCCTCTCTTCCCGCTCCCATGTGCACACATAGTGAGAACATGATCTATTAAGACTCCAACTCTTGAGATCAGGTTGATATCTTTGGAAGAGCTCCAAGCCAGTAATTGCCTTTTCTTAAGTTTCTGTTCCACAGTGCTCCCTGGGTTATGCCATAATGAAATGTGGGATTCACTTAATCCTGAGGATGTTCCGTGCATGCATCATCCGAGGCATGCGCTTTTAGCTTCAGCATTTTAAAGGCAAGGAATTGTAATAGGCCTTTAACCCAGCGTCTTCCTTAGCACTGATCTGCAATCAACCAAACTGAACATTCAGCACATGAAGGAGTTGCAGGAGCAAACTTAAAACACTTTGCCAGCACCATCACTGAACGAGACTACAGCTGTAGCTGCAGCACCATCACTGAACAAGACTAATTAGCAGGCATCCATTCCCAGCTGCAAATTTTAGGTTTGAATACAACATGGTTTTCCTATGGAAACATGGACATGAAGAGGCAAACAAGAGGATTTAAACTAAAATGTGGCTAAGAACACAGAAATAGAATAACACATCAAAGTAGAAGGTGGTCCTATATTTAGCTGAAGGAATTTTTAGTTTCAGAGTTTCAAAGGCTCTGTATGTTGTCTTATCGAGTGGCACATGTAAAACATGAGCAGCAGAAAACACAGCAGTGGTACTTACACATATACACGTGTTGTACAGTATGCTTAAACAGTCCTTGATGAGGTCATCGCTTACTGCAAAGGAGAACACAGACACTCAATACCTACGTGCTGCTGAGAACACCAATGTTCACAGAGCGACATCAACAGCTATACAACAGTGAGCACTTCAGGCTAACTCCTAGCTCAGATTGTAAGTGCAAATGCTTTGGAGGACGGAAAATAGAGAAAGAAACACTCTATACCTGACCTGTTCATACGGTTTCTTCCCAAGCTCCTCTTTGCACTGCCTATGACCACAAAGATGTACTGTGGTGTAGAGCACTTCTTAGTGACACACAAAAGAAAATGATATGGTTGTAAACAGTATTTTAGGAAAAATATCATAGATCAATTCAAAATCTGTCAATATGAGAAACTCCTGAGATATGTATTAGTTCTAACTATTAAGCATGGAGGGAGTTTTCTCCACACAGCATCAGGAATTCACAGCAAAGCTTTCAATCTCGTTTACTCCAGCATTTTAATATTCAAAGTATGTTTTCAGTACAGACATACAACAGCTGCCTCCAGCTCAAATTCAAGTTACTTCACCTTTGAAGCTCCCTGGCTGCTGGGCATGGAGTGTACCATGACATTTTCTTTGCTCAGAAGGGCTCAGGGAACCAGAATGACAGACAGGAGAAAGGAAAACACTAAACCAAAGCTGCTCCAGCAGGAAAGTTGTGATGAAATTACGGCACCCCACTGGCAAGTTCTCCTTCCAGCCATCTGGAAACTGGTTACTATGACTAGGTCAGGAAAACAGCATCATTTTCATTATCTCACAATCTCTGTAACTCCTATGACATCAATGAGGTTCTGTGGATTATTAATAACTGTTAACAGCAGCTATACCCACAATAACAATGAAAGTTTCCACTGACTGCAGATTAACTGCACTGAGGGATGTTATGCTGAGGGCATGAAGGCACTGAGCTGTGCTTTGCAACAGGTGACTATCCTAAATCCCATCATGAATCAGTACTACAGAGAACAAAGAAACCAATAATTCATTTAGGAACAGGAAATCACGGGTATGGGAACAGAGAAACAGAAGAATTTCTGTCTGAATAAGGACAGAAGGCAAGAATGGAAAAAAAAAATAGATAAATTACTACTTACTACTTAAAATAGATAAATTACTACTTACTTTTTTTCATTTACTTACTTTTCTGTTTCTTTTTCTGTGTGATAAGAGTTGGTCTCATAAGAATTTCTACTAAAAGCTGTAGAAACAAAAGAAAGAATTAAGGGAATAATCATTGATACACAAATAACCAATTCATCTGCCAGTGACAAATCCAAACTTAGTCCTGTCTCTGCTGAAGTTGCAGAGGTGAATACTGGCAGCTCTACAATCAAACCCCACCGGTGTCAAAGTTACCTTGACAAAAAATAGTTGCATTTACCCTGAAGAAATAACAACACTTGTATAAGACAATCTTCCACTAGCAAGTTTTAAAGTATTTGAGCCTGTAAAGAGTGTAATTTTACATGCATCCAGGTAACAACAAAGATGGCTATCACACATCTCCCACAATAATGAGTCTCTAGCAATCATCTGCAAGAGATGCAAATTTAGCATCCCTAAGTGTTGCTGGGCTTCAGAATACATTTTTGGTCCAGACATAACCAAACATAGTTGCTCCAGGTTTTAAACTCACCACTAAAGAGCAAGCCACTGCTTCTGTGCATGCACCTTGTGTGTGTTGAACATCCACACTTACACAGAGGTGAAGTGTTGTTTTCATTTCTATGTCAGGAATGTAGCGGTCAGCTTTCCAAGACTAGGGCTGTGGGTCTGATAGCAGAGGTTCAGCTAGTCCAGGTGCAGACTGATCTTTAGCTGTTCTAGCAGTTTATTTTAAAATGAGAGTTAACCCCTGGAAGGAACTGATGATTTCTGCAAGAAGCATTGCAAAAAGCCCCTAGTTTTAAAATTCAGTTTAAAATCAAGAGCAATGTAGGCATCACCTGCTTGAGTCATGCCAACTGGGAATATACTTGTTACAACCTACTCTCTCTACTTGTCCCAATTTAACTTGTTCTTTTAATGAACCAGCTACCCAGACACAGAGGAAAACACCTGATAGCACTGGACGCACTGCCCATTTTAAGCACTGACAAATAAATAAAAGGCAACTTTAAAGATGTTCTGGGTTCAGCTGTAACAGTTGTTTATCTTCCCAGTAGCTGGCGCAGTGCTGTGTGTTGGCTTTAGTCCGAGAACAATGCTGGTAACACACTGATGGTTTAGTTGTTGCTCAGTAGCACACACTCTGATCAAGCACTTTTCAGTCTCATGCTCTGCCATGAGGAGGGACACAAGAAGCCGGGAGGGAGCAGAGCCAGGACATCTGACCCCAACTAGCCAAAGGGGTATTCCATACCACAGCACATCATGCTCAGTATAGAAACTGGGGGGAGTCACCTGGAAGGCCCAGATCGCTGCTTGGGTCAGGCTGGGTATTGGTCAGTGGGTGCTAGGCAATTGTATTGTGAGGCACTCGAGTTTTCTGAGTATTCATTTCTTCTCTTGTTGTTTCCTATTATCATTATTGTTGGTATTCTTTCTATTATCACGGTATGTTCATATCTCAATATTCATTTGATTCTCCTCCCCACTCACCCCCAGGAAAAGGGAGAGGTGAGTGAGTGACTGTGAGGTGCCACATTACTGGCTGGGTTTAAACCACAACGAAAGAGGAATATACCTTTTATAGAATCCCAGACTGGTTTGGGTTGGAAGGCAGCTTAAGATTATCCAGATCCAATCTCCTGCCATGGACACCTTCCACTAGACCATGTCACCCAAGCCCCTGTCCAACCTGGCCTTGAACACTGCCAGGGATGGGGCAGCCACAGCTTCTCTGGGCAACCAGGGCAGAAGGAGCAGAAAGGGAGCTACAAGATCTTATTTCTTGGAATGGGGTTGCATTCAGATCCAAGGTCCATGAGGCTCCTATATCGGTTCATGTGTTTGTACTCTCAGGTAATATTTTATATACATTCATATGAAGGCAGGAGACACAAATGTGCTTTCTTGATGTAAAGGCTGCCAGAATCCAAAAATATTTTAAGGAGTCTCCTGTCACACATTATAGCATACAGAGCACACTGCAGATTGAGTGTCCTTCAAAGCTACTCATGTTTCACAGCTCAAAGTGCAACTGCAACGTGGAATCAGCACATGGCATACGTAGAACCAGCAGATTACACTCCTTCCCTTTCAAAAACACATAGAGCTGGCTTCTACAACTGCCTTTAACCACATTAAACCCACTTGTATCAGCCAAATCTCTGGCCATAGTGCCAGGTAATTAAAGGGTAGCTGATACCATCTCCAGCCCAAGTTAAAAAACCCAAACCAAAACCAGTTGACAGGATACCAGTGATTAAACCAGTACTGATTTCAAAACAACATAATCTAAATACAAGTTTTACTTAAGTAAAGGCATGCTAGGAGAGAAGTAGCAAAGACAATGTTTAGTTAGACTGAAAAAAATAAAAGGGGGAGTGTCAATTTGTTCACTGGAAAACACAAAACATACATGTCTAATGAAAGCTGAAATCCCAGAGTCTGCCACCATTCAATTGAGCAAATGGGTATTTGTGTAATGCTGAATAAAGATAAATGTCTCCAGAAACCTTGGAGGTCTGTTTAAAATCTCTTCCATAGAGGAAGCAGTCCTTATAGCATGCCAGCTGTAGACAACCTGGCTAAAGGATTGCACTAGTGTGCTTAAAGAACCACCACACATCCTTCAGTGGTAAGGGAAACGGTCAGTGCTCTCATAGCAACTGTAGTAATCTCACAACTAGAAAGCATTTGAAACTGTCTGCATTGAGAACATAGAGGTCTCACCTTTTTTACCTTAAAACCAGACTGCTTGAAGGAACAGCCAGGTCTTCTATATCATATAAGAAAAAGCACCTCACTTTTGATGATGGAATACCTCAGAAAACAGGCCCTTTTCACATTTTGATTAACAGAAACAGGCACAATTCTAATGTTTAACATTAAATCAGTAAAGTCACTTTATAGCTTTTATTTAGAAGCTTCAAAGGTCTCAAAGACCTCACAGATTTCTCACTGCTATGACTATCATCCAGAAATCTTTTGATATTGTTGAAAAACACTCACATCGACTCCTCCAAATAAGTCAAACGTGTATGTATTTGGGAAAGTGGACTCTTGAGCAGCTTTTTTATCTTCTGTAACAGATGCCACTGCTTCCATTGAAAGAAGTGGGGAAATTTCCTGTATGCAAAAGAAGGTTCAAAAAGAAAACTGCTGATCAGTATAAACACAAATGTCTCCAGCTACCTGTGTGATCTACTGACTGATCAATGACACATTCCCAGCTCTTATCTACCAGCCAACTGACAGATATTATCATACAAACAGTAAATACTCTAGAATATGATCACAGTAGACTTTAAAGCAAGCAACAACAAAATAACCCCCAGCTTTCAGGAAGAACAGTGCAGACAGTACCTTTAAGATGCTTTGGCACTGGGAGAAATCGCTGTTTGGGTGGCTATGTTCATACAGCTTCTGCAGCAGCAAGGGAATCCCACTCCATTTTGCTTGTTTATCTCTTTCCTTTAACAAGGCCTCTGTGATCTGCAACAAAGAAGAACAGAATTTCCATGTGTCAAATGCTCCATAACCAGGAAAACAACATTATCACCTCCCCAAAATGTCAGTATCAGAATATCACACAAAGAAGTTTATTGTACAGAGAACCATCACAAACCCAGTACCTTTTTCCATGCAGCATTTATCCGGGACTGACAGCAGCAGAATTTTAGAGATGGTCAAAGTATTTTGAGCAGGAAGGGGCTGAAAGCAGACGTTATCATTGAGAGTACTTCATCTCATGCCATATTTTTATACTGATCATAGAGTTTAAAATGGGAACACATTAGTGTCTGAATAATTCCATTGGTAGAACTCCACTCGACAGGTCAGTGGAAGAGGAAACGAGTGCCCTTGACACTATCAAGAATTGCACTACTCTAAGGTGGACAGAACACTGAAGATGGAAAGACTTCATTACTCATCACATTCAGCTTGTAATGAGTATTTCCTCAGCCAAGTCCCTGAAGCCATTATTGGTCATAGCAATGACTCAGAACACGAAGATTTACAGGCAGGCTCCAGAAGAACATATCAAAGATCCAGTAAAAGTTTCCTCTGTGGTCTGGTTATAAACAGAGACCAACAACCAATTCAGTAGAACAACACTGGCATTATCCTCTGGGAAGGAGCCTGCAACCTCCCCTTAGTGTTTGCTACTACATTTGCACAAACTTTCTCCAATTTTCCTTCTTCTTCCTAAAACATATAAAAAAATTCTAAATATTCACCACTATGTTTTAAACTTAGGAAGAAAACAAAAAAAGTAGCAGCAAAAACTAACAAATATTCTGCTTAAAATCCACAAAAGCTGTTTGGAAGCTTGACCACTGCCAGGTTACTGCCAGCAGATGCTGTGAAGGAGGAGCTCTTCATTCACCATGCAGTCAGTGCTGACCTAAATTTAACTCCCCTCCTTAACAGTACCTCAGAGGTACCCAGGCCAACCCCAGAAGAGGGCCTTGCCCTTGCACAGAAAGCTAAGGCAGGCAACACGAGTTACAGCAGGATTTCTGGCTGGTTTTACATAATTTTTATATGCCCTCCAAATAAAGAACAAACCCAAAGTAAACTCCAATCCTCGGGTCAGCCACCCTGCATCTCAATGCAACAGCTGTGGAGCTTCTCTTACTCCAGACCTAAACCTCTCACCTTCTCATTCCAGATAAGTCACTCCCCAACCTTTCTGTGGTTAACTTCAAAGAATCATAGAATGGTTTGGGTTGGAAGGGACCTTAAAGCTCATCCAGTTCCAACCCCCTGCCACGGGCAGGGACACCTTCCACTAGAGCAGGTTGCTCCAAGCCCCTGTGTCCAACCTGGCCTTGAACACTGCCAGGGATGGGGCAGCCACAGCTTCTCTGGGCACCCTGTGCCAGCGCCTCAGCGCCCTCACAGGGAAGAACTTCTGCCTTACATCTAACCTGAACATCCCGTTTAAGCGTAAACCTACCACCCCTTGTCCTATTGCTCCAGTCCCTGATGAAGAGTCCCTCTCCAGCATCCTTGTAGCCCCCTTCAGACACTGGAAGCTGCTCTGAGGTCTCCACGCAGGTTCTCTTCTCCAGGCTGAACAGCCCCAACTTTCTCAGCCTGACCCCATACATGAGGTGATCCAGCCCCTGATCATCCTCGTGGCCTTCTCTGGACTTGCTCCAACAGCTCCATATCCTCCTTATGTTGAGGACCCCAGAACTGCACACAGTGCTGCACATGGGGTCGCATGAGAGCAGAGGGGCAGGATCACCTCCTTCAACCTGCTGTCATGCTTCTTACTTTCATTGCTTCCCTTCAGCCTCCTTGGGTGTTCACTGTTAATAGTTAACAGCCAGGAAAGCTTGCTGCTTATTGTGTCAGCCAAGACATCCTCCCCAGATACACCTCAGTGTACAATTCCAAAAGGTCACTGCATTCCAGATTAGACAATTACATGCAAATATACACCAATTTCTCACTGAGAATTTAACTCTTTTCTCTGCTTGTTAGATACCACACAGGAAGACCAGAAAACTGGTGCAAGCACATGAAACCTGAGACTGGCAATGTTAGCTGCTACGGGTCCTCACCCTTCCTCTAAGCTTCCCAGATACCTAGGGTTCTTTTCCTGATGAGAACTTCAAGACTCTTGAAGTATCAGGTTCTCTTGCTACAGGGGGCAATTGAAGCAGCACGAGCAAACCTGGGACATAAAACTCTCCAGTTTTTAACTCTTCCCTGCTTTGACTTCTGAATGAGAGTAATCAACCAGCACTGCTGGAGAATGACACAGAGTTCCTTCTAAGGAGGCCATTCACAGGCAGGACAAACCCAAAAAGTCAAATGGCTTCTTACTGTTTGACCTGTGGGCAATGGGTCAGCTCCTTTGAGGTCATAGATTTCCATTTCTCCTTGTAACACCCAGCCCAGAGATGAAGAGGAGCTCCAGCACTGCCCACCTCAGGTGTGGCAGAAGCACACAGCCCCATGAACCGGATTCATTGCTGGGTAAAGTGCAAAGAATGTGCAGCAAAATGCCAGGGAAAGAATCCAACTCTCCAGCACCAACTGATGTGGAAGATACCACAAGCAAAGATGACGTGCATGGGCTGCCATCTCGGGTTCCAGCAGCACGGTGGAGAATTCGGCATCTAAGTGCTCTCAGAAACAGCCAAAAGCCCTTTACCAATGTTAAAACCTCGCCCTGGGCTTAATACTGCATTTGTTAATCACATGTATGCTTCTTGGTTTGGGCAGGATCCATCTCCATTCCCATCTCTGCACTAGCAGGTCTTCTTCTCCCTGTGCTGGACTCCGAAGCAGCCACTTGTGCTGACCCACAGAAACCTTTCAGAACTAAAATCCTGACAGAATGAAGCAAAAGTTTCCTTGCTCTCATCTTCCTTTAACTGCCTTCAAAACAAAGTTTTCTTTCTCTTATTTAATACATGCCTTTGGTTTCCTTGCAAGCTCCAGCATGTGGTCCCTGTTCTGTATTTATGAGGCTACCCTGGCTCTGAATATTTCCATTGTGGCGGGGTGGTATCTGCCAATGCAAAGATTTTGGATTCTGTGGAGGGATTAAAATTCAATTAGATTGTATGGAGCTGCCTGTCTTTACAACCATTTTGGCTAAAAACTGTTATCTCCTGTTTTCTGGAATAGCATATAAATGAAAACTGTTCATTAGATGCTAAGGGGGTTTCCTTCTTGCTCTTTTTGGGCAGACATTATTGAATAGTCATCAAAATTAGCTCTGGGTCTTTGAAGGCCCCTTTCCCTGGGTCTCATCCAAGCAGGATAAGTGCAATGCAGCACTGATTTCTCACACATTTTCTTCATTCACTGAATAGCTCTGGATAAAATAGCTGAAATCTTGCATACAAAGCTTAAGAAGTCACATCCTCTCTAGCAAGAAGAGAAGGTTGCAAAAGCCCAGCTGGAAATGGCATCAATTACAAGACAGAGGCCGATCTAATCCATGGTTGCTGGGGTTAGGAACCATCACACATTCCTGGCATTAGGAGATGACAGCGTAAGTACCAATTCCTGAGAAAGCAAAAGGATCAGCGTCAAAACTTCCCTACACTCCAGTACAGCAACCAAACTGCTACAAACACCAAGCTCCACACAGTCACTTCTCAGAAGCTTGCAGTAACACATCCAAGTTCTGAATCACAAACTAAGAAACACGGGGAATGGCATGTTGTGGCTCTCCAGAAGCAGATCTTCCAGGCAGGCCTCTGAAACAAGGCAGCACACACCAGCTGAAGCCCAGGCACAGAGCTCCCAAACTACGTCACCAGCCAAAGTGCCCTGACTGATGGCAGTTTTACACCAGCAGTTCACTGAATGCTGCTCACCAGTCAGGGGATCAGGTACCTGACCAGTCCCATCCTGGCTGGCTCCGGCTGTGCTGCTGAAGTCACAGCACTGTGGACTTGCTGCAAGGGCAATCAAAGACTTCCTGGAGGATTTAAGTAGAGAGTTAAAAATGTGTCATCGAGCCCAGCCATGACAGCAAGGTGGAGCAGACTGAGTGGTTTCTCTGTAATCACAGACTGGTTTGGGCTGGAAGGGACCTTAAAGCTCATCTAGCTCCAACCCCTGCCACGGGCAGGGACACCTTCCACTAGAGCAGGTTGCTCCAAGCCCCCGTGCCCAATCTGGCCTTGAACACTGCCAGGAATGGGGCAGCCACAGCTTCTCTGGGCACCCTGTGCAGCGCCTCAGCACCCTCACAGGGAAGAACTTCTGCCTCAGAGCTCATCTCGATCTCCCCTCTGGCAGGTTAAAGCCATTCCCCTTGTCCTGGCCCTACGGGCCCTTGTCCAAAGCCCCTCTCCAGGTTTCCTGGAGCCCCTTTAGGCACTGGAGCTGCTCTAAGGTCTCCCCTTCAGGAGCCTTCTCTTCTCCAGGCTGCCCCAGCCCAGCTCTCTCAGCCTGGCTCCAGAGCAGAGCTGCTCCAGCCCTCGCAGCAGCTCCGGGGCCTCCTCTGGCCTCACTCCAGCAGCTCCACGTCCCTCTTGTGCTGTTGCCCCAGAGCTGGATCAGGACTGCAGGGGGGGTCTCCCCAGAGCGCAGCAGAGGGGCAGAATCCCCTCCCTGACCTGCTGCTCACGCTCCGGGGGTGCAGCCCAGCACATGGTCTGGGCTCAAGCGCACACTGGTGGCTTATGTTGAGCTTAAAGTCTCCCAAAGGACTGGAGTCCAGGATTTCCCAGGAGATGACTCCAAAGACTGATAACCACTATAGGAATACTTTCCTGCTACAGAGTTTAAGTAACTTTTGTGCATAATCTTTCTTCAAAGCATAAGAAGGGCTGAACAAAGACACTACATGCAAATCTAAATATTCCTTTTACGTTTCTTTCTAACCCTCCTGTGTTACAAATCCTTTTAAAACACCCCAGCATCCATTAGCATAACAGTCAATAACTAATTATAATACTTAAATCTTCATTGAGGTATATCCAGTTATACGTTAATATTTACCTAAATCCATCCCCGGATCAGCTTAGTTCCCCTTTCCTTCCTCCCCCTCACTTTGCTATGGATTTGTTGTTGATGTTCCTGTCCATGACCACTATTCTCCAGGCACAGGCTCTCCAACAGAAGCAGCTCATCCTCCGGGCTGCTTTGTGCCCCTGCACGGGGTCAGGACTGCATTACGAGCACCACTAAACATTTGTGACTGACCTGAGACCTCCTGTAGTTACAATTGCTTCAAAATTCCTTCCCCTTCCAGTGAGAATTTGCCTTTCCATCTGTGTTCCTGCATTGTGAGGATTTTCATTGCCCTGCAAAGTAAACTTCTCATTTTCCCAACCTTGTCTCCACCACTTTTCCAAGCTGTGGTCAGTGACACATCCCCAAGTCTTCCCATAGCTGCTGACGAACTGAAGGCCCATGAGCACATGACAGTAGGAGAAACACCATGAGCTAAACCTCCCCTTTGCTCTCCAGACTAAGCAGTTTCCTAACAAAACCGTGTCTTTATTTCACATTTACTCTTCAAACATTTCCCTGTCTTGCTGAACACTCACTATAGGAGGCTGTTTTCTGTCATCTTTCAAAAGCAAAATAATAGTGACTCAGGTGTCCAAGCACCCTTTACAGTATTGAAGGATTCATGCTGTAATAGACTTCACAGCTATGACACATCTGCTGTCATTCTGCTTAATTCAATTGGCTTTGTTGCCCTCATGCAGTAAGTTAAGACTGGAAATGCTTTAAAAAACCCCCCAGAATTTCCATGCTCATTTTCCATGACCACTTCTGAAGTATATATTCAAATGTTCTGAATGTTTAGAAGGAAAAAGAGGCACAAGATTATCAAGAAACAGACGCAAGCACACGGACTCTATATCATTTTCATATCCTTTCCTTCCAACCTTTTAGGCTGTACCTTTAAGACCCAGGAAACTAGTATTTGTGCAAGTAAATATTTCATTTTCCTCTGAGCAGCAATAACTGAGGAAGCCATCTCTGACACACTGCCAGGAGAATGAGTATTCAGTGTTAGGGGAGTACCCTGTCAGCCCAGCTCTTCATTACAGTTTCCTTTTCAGTCGCTAACAAACACGCATCAGCCTGGCGAAGCTGCCCCTTTCCTCACCCAACTTCTCACAGAAAACCTTCAATCAAGGTAAATGCCCCCCCTCAGACACAAGTTTCCAGTTTAATACAACAGCATATCCAGAAGCAACTTGCGGCCCATACGGCAACATGTCAGAGCCCCCAGTTTCATTCATACAAAGAAACTCTGCTGGTGAGACACTGACTTCTCCCAGCTTAATAAGAGCATCCCTCTCCAGCCTCTCTCCAGCTCCTAGATTCTTCAAAGTGTGGATCCAGCTTCCCAAAACCAGTGTTTCTGCATCCTCCACAACCCTGGATGGAGCCCACCACCCTTTCTCCTGCCAACTCAAAAGCCGGGCATGAACCCAGAGACATGGTGTCTTAGGCTAAAACCTGTTGTGGCTTCCAGCCAGGTCTAACCAGCCCCATGACTCCCAGACTACTGCTCTACTCCCCATCCCTGGAAGAAGAGCTCGTCTACCAAGAGAAAGAACAGGGCTTGAGAATCCAAAACCCTGCAGTGCTTCTGAGAGTGAAACAACTCCAATGCAGATCTTTAACACCAGCAGCTCTTCAAACCCACTACAGAATCCACCAGATAGTAGTAACAGCTACTACTGTTTGCTTTGATGATCTTACTCTCAGAAAATAATACTTCAACGAATATGTAAAACTATATTAACTTCACATGGATTACTTTTTCTTGGAACTGCCTATGTCTCTTCTTTAATTCATTTTGAACAAAAGCAAAATCCACAGGGATATCTAGGAAAAAGCAGAAGGGCAAGGAATATCATAGAACCACAGACTGGTTTGGGTTGGAAGGGACCTTAAAGCTTATCCAGTTCCAACCCCCTGCCATGGGCAGGGAATCACATCTACAGCAGTTTTCTTCCCACTCATACACACAAAATAATGCCAATGAAGTCCAACCACTTCTGACTGTTTCTCATGGATGACAGCGCTCTGGTCCCTGTTACATAAAAAGCGTGTCCAGGCTTTCAATACTCCTTAGCTGTCCTCTACTGAAGAGTATAAGCCTGCTAAGACACATACAATTAGAACTACTCAAGTGGATTATATTCACCTGAATGCTTTTTTGGTGGTGGTGGTGTGAGGGAACAAAACTCATTAGAAATCAACATATTTCCTGAGAGTTAGGAAACTACTCCAGACTGACAACCTGTAGTGGTGGGAGCTGGAAGTCCACATGTCTGAGGCAGAAGATGTTTTCCTTCCACAGAGATATTTTTCAGAGTAGATAAGGCCCATCCTGCTAAGGGAAGCATCTATTCCTAGGGATGAAACGCAGCTGGAAAGATGGACTCTGTTTTTCCATTCTGATTGTTTCAGCTAAGCCTTGGCAATCCTGAGACCAGCGCTGACGATGTGCTCTTGGGCCTGCACCAGCAGCACACTGGTTTGCCAACAGATCACTGGTTAGTCCATTATTACACTGCTCTGTCTACACAGATTCACATAGCTGCACCTAAATATCTTCTGGTTTCATGTCATACACATGCTTTTCACAGCTGGCTTGCAGCAGATGAAGTGTGTGCTGTCTTGCTAAGGGATCTGAGCTTGATCGGCAGAGCCAAAATGTCCCTTTTGAGCCTCAGCTTCAAGGAACCGCAGCATAAACCCCGTCAGGTCTTATTTACAGCGCCTGTGTGCAGACAGCACTGCTGTGCCAGCACAGGGACTCACACCAGCCAGGTCCCAGCCAGTGTTTTCCCTTGTTAGAAAATGTGTGTCACTTCTGGAAAGTTGGCCTGCTGCTCGTTTACCAGTATCTGAAAAGCTCCTTTCACTTGCTCTGGACTCAGTGCAAACCTTGACACAAGGTTTTGCAATCGGGTATCAGTGACTGAGGCTTGTACCCAGGGCAGCAACATGGCCCAAATGGGTCTATGAACAGGCAATGGCAATATCTGCTGAAATCTGCCTTATCCATCAACCTCCTCATTATTAACAATAGAGCAAAGAGACCAACCAGCAGGAAAGCTCTGGCTCCTGGTAGGCGAGTATAGCAGGAACACCCAAGGATCCAGATTTTGGAGCCTCAGCTGGCTTCAAAACTGACAGATATTCAGGTGGCTGTTGCTGTCAAAAATACTATTATGGCCCTGTAAGATCAGACTGATGGGACTTTCAGATGTAGGCCTGCCAACAATGAACCTCACCCATTCAGAGACAAGCCTCTGCTTTCCTCACACAAAAATGGATCTTGAGTTCACCTAAAAATAGTACACAAAGCCTTGTTTAAGAACAAATGCCACTGCTGCCCACAGAACGGTACTGACTGTCCCCCAGAGATCAGATGCTGAAATACAGTCACCACATGGGGTTTGGAGCAACCTGCTCTAGTGGAAGGTGTCCCTGCCCGTGGCAGGGAGCTGGAATTGGATGAGCTTTAAGGTCCTTTCCAACCCAAAACACTCTACGATTATATGAACATTGTGGGAAAACACTACTCAGCTGGCAGGCACCTCAGCAAGGAACCATGCTTCCTAATCTCTCTGAATTAAGAGCCTGAAAAGGCTTTTTTCTCCTGTTGGAATACGAGCAGTGCAGCCCATGCAGCATATGTCCTAGAACTTCCTTGCAAAGAACAGGAAGACAGAGCTTGGAGAACATTCTCCCAACTTGTTCTAAACCCCAACACAGCAGCTTGGAAACCTGTTCTGTTCTCATGCTTTTCAGGAGCAAGTGAGTTGAGAAACTGAAGCACAAGCTACAATAGCACTGCTGAGGAGCCAACTGCAGGAAAACTGTGAACATCCTGATCAAAAATAGAACTTAATAAAGAAAAGCACCCAAAACTGCCTCCTACTTCTTTAAAAGTTACATTAAAATGTTTTATATTTAGATCATCTACAAACAAAAAACTGCTTTGAGGTAAAAGTAGAGAGACATGTAATTTACTAACTTCAAAATCATTCAGGAAGTTGTTATCATTCCCCCTTAGCTTAAGTGATTTAGAAATGAATTCCTACAGCAGTTATGAAGCACTGGGAGCCCTCAGTGTCCAAGCTTGAAGTCTTTGGGGCAGCACAGTGATATTGAGATCTATAAAGTAAAACAAACCAACCCCCTGCAACAAGAAAACCCCATCCCAAATTTGGGCATTATGAGGAGGAGATAACCAGAAGTTTCCTCATCTACTGTCAAAGCCTGGTCACTGCTCCAGCAGTGATTTCCAAGAATTAATAAACCCCCCCAATTAAAACATAGGACCACACTGCATTTCTCAAGCAAACTAAAGAGTGAAGGCACCATCCTAACAGATCAGGTTGATGCACAACATTGCTACAGGTTTATCTGACTTAAATTGCTGCCGTTGTGGGGGAGTCAGCAAGAGCATAGAAGTGGACAGGCGAGTTGGTGAGACAACATGCTGCTTTGCCTGCATGCCCTGTGGAACGCTCCTAAGACAATCCCACTGAAATAACTTCCTTCAAAGGACACTTCATCAGGTTTAATTCATGCAAATGATTTGCTTTTTCTTAAGCCTTAGTCAAACTATCTGAGCAAGCAACAGAGTAAGGACAAAAAGGCTGCTAAAAACTCTTTCCCCTCCTCAGCTACAGGAGGAGGTGTGGACATTCACGCTGACCAAGTCTTCCCTTAGCAATTGCTCAGACTCCTGGTTAATCAAGGAACATCCTGTTGCCTGCACTAGTGAAAACCACTTAAGAGAGTGGTAACCTATTTGTTTAATTCCATTTCAACCCTCTGAAGATACTTTAGCTCAATAAATCACCACCCGAATGCAAGTTCTTTATCCCACGCTCCAGTTTCCAGATCTCTGCAGCATTTCACAATTAATCTGTACAATAAATGCCAATTACTCTTCACAAAACGAAATGAATCCTCCATTATCCATGAGCATCTTCTTAAAAGAGCCAACACAAGCACATGATAGCACAAGCCTTGCTTAGCAAGTTTTCATTTCTTGGTAATTCCCCAGCATCATCAACTGGGAAAGATGACAAATTTGAAATAGACCTGGAACAACAGTTTTATGGAAAACCACCAGCATAAAGCCTACCCCATTTCAGAGTTGAAGTGTCTCCTGAGCTCTAATACCATGAGGTTACCTCTGTCCATCCAATATGCCTTAACGCTGATGCAGCGTTATCACGGCTCCGAGCAAAGCTGCTTTTCAGGGGGAAGCCACAACCTCTATTACCAACCAAAGCAACAGGGGAGGCCGGCTCTCTTACAGCATGGCACACGCTTGCCCTACTCCACAGCCTGACAGGGAGACCGAGGATGGGAAGGGGGAACAAGGGGCACGAAGGCACAGGGGCACCCTTCTGCTCCCCACCACGTGAGGCTGCAGAGGGAGGACCCGGGCCAGGACCGCGGCCGGGCAGCCCAGGCAAGGCTCAGCTCCAAAGGGGCTCGGCAGCAGGCCCAGCCGGGCTCCTCTCGGCCTCCTAGCTCCAGGGGAGGCCTGACAGCCCCGGCCCGGCGCTCAGCCCCGCCGAGGGGCCGCCAAACACCCGCTCCCCACCCGGACGGAGCAGGGCCTTGCGGACCGGAGCAGGCGGCTCCGCAGGCCCTGCCCCAGGCCGGGTGCGTGCTGCGGGCAGGAGGTGCGCCAGGCCTCGGCCAGCGCCGCGGGAGCGCCCCCGCCACGCCGCCCCCCGGGCCCGGTGAGCCCCTCGCCGTGCTCCGCCCCCCCCATCGCCCGGCCCGGGTGCCGCCGGGCCGCCCCCCGATACCCCCGTACCTGCGTCCCCCGCGTCAGGCCGCAGCCGCTGAGCTGCCCGTGCCGCAGCTGCTGCAGGATGTTGGTGGGCGCCGCGCGGGCGCCGCGCCGGGCTCGGCCGGGCCCGGTGCCCCCCGCCGCCGCCATGGCCGCCGCGGTGCTCGGGCGCACACAAACATGAAGCGTGTCCCCCCCCACCGGGAGGCGCTTTGTGCGGGGCGGGCGCAGGGACCCAGCAGCGCCCCCGCCCCGGCAGAGCCCTGCGAGCCGCGGGGGGTGCTGGGAAATGTAGTCCAGTGAGGGCGCGGAGCATGGCGGGGGGGGGGGGAGCATAGGGGGAGCAGGGCGGTATGAAGGTCTCCGGGGGGTAAATAAACTCCAACAGGAGACACAGCACCCGGCAAACACACACTGCGGAGCTCGGTCATCGAATCCCAGAGTGGTTTGGGTTGGAAGGGACCTCAGAGCTCATCTAGTCCCAACCCCCTGCCACAGGCAGGGACACCTTCCACTAGGGCAGGTTGCTCCAAGCCCCTGTATCCAACTTGGCCTTGAACACTGCCAGGGATGGGGCAGCCACAGCTTCTCTGGGCACCCTGTGCAGCGCCTCAGCACCCTCACAGGGAAGAACTTCTGCCTAAGAGCTCATCTCAGCCTCCCCTCTGGCAGATTAAAGCCATTCCCCTTGTCCTGTCCTTACAGGCCCTTGCCCAAAGCCCCTCTACCAGGTTTCCTGGAGCCCCTTTAGGCACTGGAGCTGCTCTAAGGTCTCCCCTTCAGGAGCCTTCTCTTCTCCAGGCTGCCCCAGCCCAGCTCTCTCAGCCTGGCTCCAGAGCAGAGCTGCTCCAGCCCTCGCAGCAGCTCCGGGGCCTCCTCTGGCCTCGCTCCAGCAGCTCCACGTCCCTCTTGTGCTGTTGCCCCAGAGCTGGATCAGGACTGCAGGGGGGGTCTCCCCAGAGCGCAGCAGAGGGGCAGAATCCGCTCGCTGACCTGCTGCTCACGCTCCGGGGGTGCAGCCCAGCACATGGGGGGGGGTCTGGGCTGCAAGTTCTTGACTGATGTACAGGCAGCAGCTGCCAGGGACCCAAGAGGTGATGATGGTCCCAGAGACACGATGGTCACCAGCAGCCACTCTCCTCCCTCACTGCTGCTGGCTGTCTCTAGAGGCTTAGGGCTGCTCTTGCCAGCCCAGCTCTGCTGCTCAGTGAGACAACAGGGATCATACAACATGGGCACCCAAAATCACTTAAAATGCAGACCTTGATTTATATTCCATTTTCATTTCCCTTTTTCGTACAAGGGATAGCAGAAGTTGATAATGACACTAGTGATTAACATGATGCTTTAGAGCACCCTCTAACCTGTGCTGCTGCGATGGCTCCCAGGTGATGATGTATTTGAAAGTTTTACAGCATCACGTCTTCTAGCCCTTCTCCCTACCATGAATAACGCGTGGGCCTGATGATGATCACAGTTTTAATTGTAAAAAGCAAGATGTGCTAATGGATACTTGCTGTTTGGATAAATTGCTGTTCACAGAGAGCCACTAAGCACTGCAGTTGAAGAAATGCACACATGGCAATCTGTTCACTTGCCTGTTCATGCTGCCTCAGACACAAAGGGCTGCTCTCAGTCCCTTCTGCTAGGGCTTCTCCTGTCACGCTTTCCCCTTCTCCCTCAGCTTTTTGGTATGTTTTTTTGCCATTGCCAGCAATTCATACAAAGGTCTGACTTTTTCTTCTTTTTCCTTTGTTAGCTCCATTAAAATAGTATTTCACAAGATGTTGGTTTGAACTTTCACCAACCCACAGCCGCTCCAAATCCCAACAATTGCTTTTGAAATCCCTCAGAAAATCTGGCCTGAAGTTTTGGGCTTTGCAGGCTGAGGGTGGAGAAAACCACCACAGTTATAAGTATGGCATCAACAGTACATGCTAAATTTGGGTTCTGTCTTCTATCTTTCACCACCCAAGCAAAGGCCATGGTTTCCTTCCAGTCTCTGAAAGATGCCACAAGTATGCACTGGAGGTGGGACCTCGTGAGCGCTGACCTGCCTCATTTGGAAGCCATTCAAAGCTGCCACCACTCATCTGTGTTTAACACGCACCTCATCTTGGGTTCCTGACAAAACTCCTCTACATTCTGTTAACATGACACAGTCAGGTTTCCTTTTAAAGAAAAGGCTTACTAAGGATCCTAAGAAATCATCTCACAGTTCTTTTTGTTAAAAGAAAGTCTTAGTAAGATGGTAGTAGGTCCCAAATAGTGGAACAAACCAAAATTAAGGCTGCATTATTACTTACAGTAGGACAGTAGCTGTGGAGAGATGAGTTCTTTCAACTCCAACCGTGCTAAGGATAGGTCTTACCTCCTAAGGCCCCTTGGTTCTGCTACTGACTACAGCTTGTTTGTGCCTGCTCCAACTCCTCACTTCCCAGCAGGCTTGAAGAAATTCCATCACTCTTCTGCCCCCCTTTTTTTTCCGCTCTTTAGAAAGAAAACCTCTTTGTAACAGCAGTGGTTTCTCTCGGATCCTTGCATACATCTGTCAAAAAGACACTGATAACACATTTAAAGGTTTGGATTTGTCAGGTCAGCTGAAGTCCAAGAGGTTTCATGCATTTCACCTCTTAAGACAAAGGTTTCCATTAAAGGAAGCATCACAGCAGCTCTCTCACTGCCTGCTGCAGAGCTTATGAACATGTTCAGCTGCCTCCTGCACCAAAGGGAGAGCTGCACTTCAGTCTGAACCTTCCGTCCCACCCTTACGCATGCCACGCATACAGCGGATCCACCCTGAGGCCAACTTCACCCACTGAGCTGGCTGATGTGGAGTTATGCAAGTGAGGCCCTAAGGAAGTTTAAAAGAGGAAGGAAATGGGGAAATGTCGTAGGAAAAGTGTGTTAGATTCTGTAAGAAGGAAGCAAGCTCCACTACAGAGTAAACCAAACCTCTGCTAGTCCACACTCCACCCCAGTTTGCAGATGACGCTACCTGGACATTTATTAAACCAGTTTCAGGGAGGTAGTACTGACCCACACTGGTTCTAGACATGGAAAAACCAAGAACTTTGCTATGTTGCAAGTTGCTTTCCTTCCCCCCCTCCCCAGCATCCTTCAGCTTGACAGACAGGCACCACCTCAAACCCAACAAATTTTCTCAATTGGTCATCAATCTCTCAGGTAAAACACGTACTCCTTAAGAGGTCAAAGATAAAAGGTGGAGCACATCACAGAAGAGACTTAGAGGCTCAGAGGTGAAGATGCAGCTCGTGATCTCAGCTTTTCCCCTTACGACAGGAAACTGCTCAGGCTCATTTTTATAGAGCAAAGTAAGCTGTGGACTCTGCGTAAGCCTGTAAAACCACAAACCAAACTCACAATGGAATAATCGTAGACTATATCTAATCCCCTCCCTGACCTGCTGCTCACGCTCTGGCGGTGCAGCCCAGTACACAGGGGGGTTCTGGGCTCAAGCACATGCTGAAACCGGGTCACGGGGAGCTCCTCCTCACCCAACACCCCCAAGTCCTTCTCCTCAGGGCTGCTCCATCCAGTCTCCCCAGCCTGTGTTTGTGCTGGGGATTGCCCCGACCCAGGGGCAGGACCTTGCACTTGGCCTCGTTGAACTATAACTTGCTATTCAGGCAACCCATTGGTTTGAGAGAGGCAGTAACAGCTGCATATCTGAATCACATTTGATGAATGAGCAGTAGCAGAATTTAATGGGAAGCTGCTTCACTTCATAATACAATTCACATTGTGAGGAACGACACTTTCCATTATGAAAGTAAAACAATATATTCCCAGAGTCTGACTCAAGTTCAATAATTTAAATTGATGAGGAAAACAGAATCAGGTGTTATCCAGGAAGACCTGTCCCAGTACTGCAAGCTTAGAGTTAAAAGACTGACTGGGGCAACTCAGGAGGGAGTGTGAGCTCTTCTTGGAGTTCCTCTTCTCTCCACCTTTCTCTGATGAAGCATCTTCAGGGTCTTTTGCACCTTTCCCTTCACCATGGTTGGAAGTTCTTTTTAAAGTAAATTTCTTGGGTTTCTTCAGTGAGTAGAATTCCCGCATCAAATCTTCCACCTCCCACTGCTCTTCCTTACGCTTCCTACAGCAGTGCAGGGCAGCAGGGTCGATGGGATGAGCTTCGGTGTTGAAGACGTATCCTCCAGCATTCAAGATGCATTCCCCGTATGGAGTAATCACCACATCAAAGTCTGAGCCATCATTGTGAATGAAGTTGTCTGGATCAAAGAGCAGGTACAAGTATTTTATTGTTTCAGCCAAAAAGAAGGATTCCATGCGATTATCCAGCCTGTGATCCCGCAAGTCTTTGATCTACAGGAGAAGAAATACAGTGGGTTACAGTAATAGTGAATTCAGAAAGCCATGAACAGAGGGGGAAAAGTAAAACCAGCAATTCATTTCAGTTAAACAGCACAGGATGGCACCAATTCACCCTGTATTTTAAACAGTTGTATGCAAATACAGCAACAAGGTTCCAGATGTTTGGAATTAGCACAGTCTAGTGATAAGGAACATGAAGCTACCAAGCAGGAGAAATACACTTCCTATCTGGGCAAGGAGAAGAGTGAGGAAGCTTCTCATCACTTTCCCTGCCAAGAAAACCCCAACATAAGGCTTTTACCCACTTCCCAAATCACAAGGCTTAATTCCCAATATTTATATGGAGGGTTTTTTGTAAAATAGAACTTGAAATCTTCTATTAAATTATTTTAGAGAAATCACTGCCTGTGTTTGATCAGATTTTGAAGGCATAGTGGGAAATCAGAACCACACAACTGGCAGGCAGAGAGCCTGCACATGAGCCTTCCTGCTGGCTGGAACACAGAGTAGCTAGAAAGATACAAGAGGCATGAGAAGCTGCTGATGTTTAGGCTCTGCTGCCCATGCCAGAATTCAGCCTCTGTTCAGGATGTGAGGGAAGTTACCACCAGAAACATGAGCTGCTGTTCCCAGGTCAGCTTCAGAGAAATACAAGGGGCTTGTTTGAAAACAAAGTCATGTTTCAACTAAAGCAATCACTTGCCTCAATGGCAAAGCATCATTTCTGAGAACGCTTTCTAGAACCTGCTGTTTAGCAGCCATTCAGCTGACTTAGCAGTTGATTTAACACTTACAGTTGCAAATCCACAGTCCACCTTGCTGATTTTCTCTATTGACTCCACTGCATCTCTTCCCAGTTCCAAGAGTGTGGGATCTCTTGTAGCACGGTACAGATACATCGCGCTCTCAATCAGCTCTGCGAAACCCCCCCAGACATTTGCAAGCATCAAGATTACCAAGCCATGGACAATGGGAAGAAGAGATATTCCTTCAACTACTTTAAAAACACTACTTCAGGATGATGAGGTGGACAGCCCAGCTTGCCTTGTGTTTCCTCTGGCCCAAAGCATTTGCTTTTCCTGAGGATGTGCTACAAAGAAATTCACTCTAACCAGATTGCATCAGCTCAGGTAAGAGTGAATAATGCTCCCCTCCCACATTCAGGGAGTGGGAGGGTAGTAAAAGAGAATAAGATTAGAACTCAGTTGTCAAAGGAAGAAAAGAAAGATGCTTCTAGAAAGAATTATGAAGAAATTCAACCCCCAAAATGCAGTTTTTAATCCTGTAAGCCTCTGAAACTGGGCTATCTAAAACACCACTAAGCAAGCAGTGTGGAAATACTCCATTATAGGCAAAGTATGCATTATGCTGTGTTTATTTACTAAAGAAATTGGGATGCTATAATACGTTTTGGGATGCTATAATACATTAGAAGTTACTGCTGATGAGTATTTTTGGTACAAGTGTCCAATTCAAAAACATTTTTGTTTAAAGGAGGTTGAATGCCCCATCCCTGGCAGTGTTCAAGGCCAGGTTGGACACAGGGGCTTGGAGCAACCTGCTCTAGTGGAAGGTGTCCCTGCCCGTGGCAGGGGGTTGGAACTGGGTGAGCTTTAAGGTCCCTTCCAACACAAACCAGGCTGTGATTCTGTGAGTGTGGATGTCACCTGAACACTCAGCCCAAAAGGAAATTAATTATTCAGATTATGTCACTGCAGTATCACAGACATCATACAATCCTTGTTACATGCTGAGCTGAGCTTTACTGGTGCAACTAGAATTGGTTTATTTCAGGAACTCAGCAGAACTTGTGGTCTGCCCACACTCGCTTTCACTTCCTAACTATAAAGGACACAAGGAGTCACATCAACATTTTGCAGGACTTTAAAATGTCCCATGTCGGACAATCTAACATTTAAACATGTCAAACCTTATATTGTGAACCCAACTCATTAACATGCCCCTTTATACAGTAACACTATTGTTTGCTTCCTCTAAAGGTAGCCCTGCCTCTGTGAAGCAAAACGTGTAGCTTTGACTATGGAGATCACTGGTAAAATGCATGCAGGAACTAAGCCAAAGCAAAACTAGGGAGGAACTTTTAGGCAGCAGGTAACATTTGATTGTACCACCAGAGCATGAGAAGCAGTCGATGTTCTTTTTGATTTCGGTTCTGCTTACCAGGCCTGAGTGGATATCCTTCCCTCTTGTCCACCGTGTAGCCCTGGGGAATGTTGTAGAACTCGGGCAGCCCACCAAACTGCTTCCAGACAGTGTAGTAGTTGAGGAAGGTTCTCATGGCATTATCTACATCCCCGATGAGGCTCTGAGAGAGAGGGAACAATTAGGAAAGCAACATCTGGGTGAAGAAGAAACAGCACAGGAATCAATGCAACAACACTGCTATAGTCGAAGCAAGAGAGAGTGACAGAAATGGGTTGTTCAGGAGGTCTGAATGCATTTATGAGGTGGTGGAAAAAGAAGTGATTTTCTTTTTCCTTAGGCTCCCATTTAGATGATGAGCCCACTGTCAGTGGAGTTTGCTACAACAGAACTGCCCTCCTGTCATGCTTAATGGGAGACTTTTTATAGACCATAAAGTCAACATCTACTCTTCCACAGGCTCAGACTAGGGCAGATTTCAGCAGAGAGCAAACCTAACTTTTAAACTAGCACAGATGAGGGTTCTATTCAGAACTTCCATATTAAAGACAGATGAACAAAGTTACCACATAGTATGACAGCTCTTACCTGTAGGCCTGGCCAATAGGCCTCCAGGGACTGAAACACAGGCATGGACACTGTTCCTTTGTACATCTGAACCCAGAGGTACCAGTCATCAAACTTGGTGTAATTTTTGATAGCTTTGTTATATTCTATAGAGAAACACAGATGGGTTGGTAATCTAACAACAACAACAAAAATACCTCTTGTTTTAAGAGCAAGAGAAGCCCCTTTTTCACTTGAACCATGAAAAATGACTGACTTCTCAGGATGCTCACTTTGGTAACTCTTTGTTGTCACAGACTGTTCAAAACTATTACAACCAAGGCTCCAGGAACAGTCTTGAATCACAGAATCCCAGACTGGTTTGGGCTGGAAAGGACCTTAAGATCATCCAGTTCCAACCCCCTGCCATGGGCAGGGACACCTCACACCAGACCATGTCACCCAAGGCCCTGTCCAACCTGGCAATGTACCCTCTTAGAGTCTTCATCTTCCACAGTCCCACATGCAAAGTTTTTACAAGGAGCCATTCCTGGGACTCTTCACTCAGGACACAAACTGCTCACCCAGAAACATGGACATCAGCTCCTCATCCTGCAGGAGAATGGCTCCTTTGACAAGGTATTCAAAGTAGGAGTCCACTCCTGCCCCAATGCCAGCATCTTGGGCCACCCACTTGGCAGTGATCACATCAATGTGGTTGCCAACCTGGAAGAAGCAAGGGAGGAGAAAAAGGGGAGTTAAAGTGGAAATAAAGCTTATCTGCTAAACAATAATGCCCACACCACCACCACACAAGACATCTTTGAGCTTTCTTCACACTGTCCATTTCAGATTCACAATGGCCATTCCAACTAGAATTTGCTCCATGACAAGATGCATTTATCAGTGTCAGAGAAGTACAAACTGCAGAAAATGTAACTTTAGCATTTTAAACTTCCAATATGAACATGCACTGGCCAAACCAAAACACCATTATGCTACTGTACAAACATACAATTTCAACATGATGTGACTGGTCCTAATTCTGATCCTACAAGAGAGTGGAGAAGGATGAAGAGACAGAAGCAAGAGACAGAGACAGAAGCCAAGGATGTCAAAAGGCATGAAAGCTGCCATGCTGGTATTTAAATAGATCCTTCAAACCTGGGACTCTTCAGCTTAGAAACAGACCCAGCTGAAGGAGTATAAAATACACAATCATGACTTGCTTGGCATGAAAAAACCCAGCTACTGAGTTTCTTTCCTGAACAAGGACTAGGGGTATAAACCAAAACTAAACAGATCCCAAAGCAAACAGAAGGGAACACTTCTTCATACAGCATACAACAAATCTGTTCCTCTTACATACACAACACTAGGAGTTCACACAGCTTCAAAAAGCAGCTATAGAATTAGCTGAAGAAAGACTGAACACAGAGGTAACATTTCTAGCTCTGGCTAATCCTAAAGCACCAAAGCTGTAGAGGCTGGTAACATCTTGGTGCACTTGCCATACTTGTATTCTCTTCTGTAGGCCATTGTCCCACAAGGAATCAGACAGACCCTTCATTTAATCTCTTGGAGCTGCTGTTACAAAACCAGCAATACCCAGTGGGAGGTGTTGATCTGTTCTGCAGCAGAACAATGGCATAATGTTGGGCTGCACCACTCAAGCAGAGATGTGGATGGTGCAGGTGTTCAGGAACAATGTGAAACACACAACTTCAGCCCAGTTCTTAGCACTGGGGTTATTCACTAGCTCCATCTCCTCTCTCTTTATGCTTTTTTATGCTTAGAGCTGCATCCCCAAAGCTACACAAAAAGCAAGCCAGCAAACTCAAAGTCCATTCCTCACTCACCAGCCCAATATCTGAGCGATTCTTCCACAGTGCCTTCAAGGCCTTCCTGGCAACATCCTCAAACACTGGGTCACCAGTGAGGTGGCTTAAAGTGGCAAATTCCACTATAAATGTCCCAATTCCAGCAGTACAGGTAACTGGGGTCTCACCAGGGTTTACTCCATGCAGCAAGTTCACTGTTCCATATGGCATCCCAGTTGGGGTCTGAAAAGCTGAAATGTAAGATTTGGGGTTCACTCTTACATCTGACACTCTCAAGCAAACATGTGCCTCACATTCCACTGCACACAGGCAAGAAGCAGGACTGAAGCAACTGCAGTAACTGCAAAGAATGAAATGAGAAGTAGAGCGTGGTCCTGGAAGGGGCAGAGAGGGCTCCCCAAGCTACCCACAGTCCTGGGGAAGGTACTGCAGATCCCTTCCAGTCTGCCCAGAGCAGCAGACTGCATCCCTGCCTTTGTTTCTTACAGCACAGGCAGGGTAGTCAAAATGGAACTAAACACACTGGACAGCAAAGTGCAAACACTGAGCTCATGATTTCTCAGTGGTAACCCAGGGTGCCCACCACATGAGGAAACAGTGCCATGCTATCAGGGACACATGCCAGCAGCAGCTCACAAAGGGGATGATAAGGCTGCATCATCTTGTCTTTACAAGCTGCTGTTTCACAGCCTTTATTTATTATTTATTTTAAATACATTTTCCCCCAACAAGCAACAAACAAACTGCTGTTTTAAGCACATGTAACACTTGGCATGCATTTATCCAACTGGTATCATGCACTTTACAATGTTCTCTCAGAGAAGTAAACTTGCTTTGAGCTCAGGGAACACAGAACCCTTTTATGAGTTTACACATCAAGCAGCACCACCCTCCCCAAACACACGAGTCACCCCGTGAGCCATGGCACAGCGACACAGACCACACGAGCTCTCACCTGGCAGGAGCTTGCGAGCTGCTTCCTCTGCCATCCTCAGGAGAGGCCCAGAGCATGGCCAGCCCACTTCCACCTCAACACCAGCCTTCTTGGACAGCAAGTGAGCAGACAGGAGGCCACCCACCACTGGAAGGGGCACAGTAAGAATCCCATTAAAGAATTTGTATTTATCATGATGCAGGGGCAGTGTTTAGGGGAAGAAAAGCGAGATGGCTCATTCTTAACAACCAGGTCACAGCCTAATTCAACATGCCACAGAGGAAGAGTGGTTTGCTTCTTCCTGCCTGTTTACAACAGGTAGCAGATTTATTTCTTCCATTAGTTTAGAAGCATCAGATCCTTCTTGCCCTTCTATACCTGCACTGCCCTGCAGACAATCAGAGAGCTAATAGCATAATGAACATGAACCTCTATGAGAGGAATTTAATTTCTTCCAGACAGCTTAATACTATGCATAAAGTAATACAGCGTCCTGCATGACTTTACATCTTATGTAATAGAATCTTAAATTCCTTGGAGGAAAACATAGAGGCCAGAGCCAGCACAGAGAAATTACACTGCTGCAAAAACTGGCTCAGCAATATTTGATAGGAGAAACACAAAAAGCAGAACTAACAGTTTTGTTCCCTGACAGTGTCTTTTAGTTGGATGGCACTGAAGGAGTTCAGCATTCAACTGGGTACAAGACTTCTGATTTTCAACAAAGACAGGCAAGTTTCACTTCTGACACTGAAGCAAGAAATTAATAATCCCTATTTCAAAACAATATGTAAAAATATGATACACTTTGTGGTGTTTCAGTGGAAAAGATGTCTATTTCAGAGCTGCAAACCTGGCACTAGCATATTGAGACTGCCACATTTGCTTCTGTTTGCACTGAGGCAGGAAGCAAAGAGCTGACGTGCAAAGACCGGAAGGAAGTGACAATTGTCTGGGATTCTTCTGTTGGTGTATGCATCTCTCACACTGCATTTACAACCTCACTCTGCCCCCTACCTCGCATGACCTCTGTGTATAGTTCGGAGGCTCCTACAGGAACACTGTGGAAAAAGCCCACCTCACCTCGAATGTTAGTTTCAAAGACAGATGCATTGACATCAATATCAAAATCCACCCCTTCCTGCAGCACACCGACGACTCGCTGGAACTCGGAAACGTTTCCCAAGATCTGCAGGGGACAACAGAGAACAAGGCTTAGCGTTAACAGGAAAACAAAGGTGCAATTCAGCATTAGGGGGTAATTCTTGTTTTATTATTTCGTGAAATCATTAATTACAAAGAGTACTTAAAAACGTGACAGACAACTTCATCTGGCCTGTACCAGCACCAGTGTGGCAGCAGGGCCAGGGTAGTGATTGTCCCCCTGTGCTGGGCACTGGTGGGGCTGCACCTTGAATCCTGTGTCAGTTCTGGGCCCCTCACTGCAAGAGAGACATTGAGATGCTGGAGCGGGGCCAGAGAAGGGCAATGGAGCTGGTGCAGGGCCTGGAGCACAAGTGTGATGAGGAACGGCTGAGGGACCTGGGGGGTTTAGTCTGGAGAAGTAAAGGCTCAGGGGGGACCTTATCGCTCTCTCCAACTGCCTGACAGGAAGATGAAGCCAGGAGGGGGCTGGTCTCTGCTCCCAAGGAACAAGGGATGGGACAAGAGAAAACGGCCTCAAGCTGCACCAGGGCAGGTTTAGATGGAGCTGAGGAACAATTCCTTCCCCAAAGGGTGCTCAGGCATTGGAAAAGGCTGCAGGGCAGGGCTGGAGCCACCGTCCCTGGTTCACAAATGGTCACTACCTCAGTGCCATGGGTTAGTGGTGGCCTTGGCAGTGTTGGAGGACAGTTGGACTTGATGATCTTAAAGGTCTTTTTCAACCTGGTTGCTGCTTTGATCTCATTCCAAAACACTTTCTTCACACACACTGCAGGTCCTTACCCCAGAGTCTGAAGCTGTGGGGCAGCTCTGGCCACCTGCCTCCCAGGGCCGGAGCACAGTGAAATGTAAAGGCTACCTGGTCAATCAATAACTGACCTGCTGCTACCGTGTACAAGAAGGTGTGAAGGAGGCTGACAGCGGCCTTGAGCAGCGGAAGGCCGGGCTGGAGCCGCGGGCGCACACCGGGCCGGGCCCCGGGGCTGGGGCCAGCCCGTACTCACTAGCAGCGTGTCCAGGGCGTCGATCAGCGTGAGGGAGAAGCTGTGCGGGGAGAGAGGCGACGTGAGGCCCGGCGGCAGCGCCCAGCGGCGGGGCCCCGTCCCGGGCCCAGACCCTACCTGCCCCAGGTGTCCTGCCCGTCGCAGGTGAGCGGCCGCAGCTCGTCGTAGGGGAAGGCGCTCTCCAGATAGTGCTCGTAGGCGTGGTAGAACATGGCGCGCACCCGCTCCCTGCGGCACAAGCACAGCGCGCTCAGCCCCGCCACGGCTCGGTGCCACCCGGCCCCGCCGCCCGGCCCCGCACTCACCGGTAGGACGCGACATCCAGCCCGCGGGCGGCCGCGCCGGGCCCCGCCGGCGGCACCGGGAGCCCCAGCGCCCAGAGGCACAGCAGCGACCCGAGCGAGCGCAGCACGGGCGCCGCCATGACGGCACCGCCGCCCGCCCCGGCCGGCAGCCAATGGGAGCGCTGGGGGCAGGCACACGCCGCTGGACGTGCCCTCACGGTGCGCGTCGCGGAGGGGCGGTGGTGTTGTCTCTATCGCGACATGTATCGCCGGGACTGGGCTTAACTGCGGCTTCCTCTGTGGGCAGGCTCCCGCCGTACCGCAGCGGGCGCTATCACTCCCCATCGCAGGGGCGAGGGACGCCCGCGGGCAGGAATGGGACCCCCGGGCGGGCGCTGTGGCGCTGGCAGCAGCGGAGGTGCGGGTCTGGGACCTGGGAATAGACACAAGCACCCGAGGCTCTTATAGGGGTGATGTGTGTTGTAATGACATGGTGCCAGCGGTGGTGCCGGCTGCGGGGGAAGAGGAGATGGTTCCTGGCACCATCCTTGTGCGTTCCGCTCTGGAAGTGGGGCAGGAAAGGGCCCAGGATAATTCGAGAAGCAGGTGGGAGGTTCCTGGCTGCCTGATAAACCTCCTCATGCTCTGTTTCCCTCCTAAATCCAGCTTTGGCAAGTTTTGTGTGGTGCAT
The DNA here is from genome assembly GCF_004027225.2 of Strigops habroptila. NCBI lineage: Eukaryota > Metazoa > Chordata > Aves > Psittaciformes > Psittacidae > Strigops > Strigops habroptila. The sequence continues at coordinate 3,141,265 of NC_044289.2, forward strand.
CCAGACCTGCTTCAGAAAACAGTGAGCCTGCCCGTGGAGCCGTGTGGTGCTGTCATGCTCTGCAATGCGAGTGGAATACACATCCTGGTGTGATCCTCAGTGTCGCACCAGAATGGGGTCGCAGCAGCCCTGTTCCCTGCAAGAGCAGTGGGTCCCCAGGGATACCAGTGCTGTGGCTCACGCCAGGGAAGATTTCCAAGCCCACACTCCACATGCAATTACACTGATATTAACACCCTGCTGTTGAACCAGCAGGTCCCGTTTTAACATCAGAATGATTGGCACATCCCTCACTACACCTGCATCGTTAGACTTCGATTGATCCACAGTGAATCCTTCCCTTTCTTCCCCATGCCTGCCTGTGGGTGAGGAGAAGTGAGGTGAGACTGTATCATGGAGAGCAGAAACGACGTGATAAGCCAGTCCTCTTGTGTGGCAAAGGTGCAGCATATAGACATCAATACTAAACCAGCTCGTTCACAGGAGAGGAAGGGATGCAAATAACCCAACGCTTTGTCATTTCATGCTGGCATTTGGCATCGGGAGGGCTTGCTGTTGATGTACTTTAGCGACATAAACCCACTTTACCCCACGGCTCCTCTTTCGGGGCTGTCCCACTAGGTGTCAGTGCACACTCGTGTTCCCGTGTGTGCCCACAGCTCTGCTCCGTCGAGCGACAAAAAGCCACCGAGTAATTTCAACATATTGTTCGTTTGCTGCAGCTGTAATTTAGATTTCTGGGGCCATTTATCATAAAGCTGTCTGCTTGCTTACTCCTTGGCTCAAGGCTGCTGGAGTATATCTCACTGTGTTCCTGGGAGAATCAAACTCCTGGAGCTGATTTCACTAAAAGCTGTCACAGTACATTACTGGAGTGCTTTTTATTAAAGTTTATTTTCCAGACTGAAATTTAACAGTGTTCTAGACCACTGTCATTTACCATAGACTGGAACAACAATTGCTCTAACAAAGTCACTTATTGAATTCTAAAAGTTGACTCATGTATTTTTAACCAGATACAGAGTGTGAATTGAAAGAAACCCGGGACAAGACAGGGGCAGAGCTGTACAGTGCCTATTCCCTGGCATCATGGCCTTGGAGGAGGAGCACTCCATGGGGGCAACATCATGGGCAATAATTGCACTAATTGAAGTGTGGTCATTAGTGCTTGCACCCTCTAAGCATTTGAAAAACATCTTCATGGAGAAAAAGGTAGCAAAGTGTAAAAAAGTCGAGCTGTTCATTGTGAAAGAGCTTCCTGTCAGCCTGCAAGGACCAGGGATAGCAAAGACCAAACCAAGGGATGAGCAGAGGATGGTGTAAATGGGACTGAATTTATCTTTTTATATTTTTAAAATATTATTTATCTCATATGGAGCCAGGCTGAGAGAGCTGGGCTGGGTCAGCCTGGAGAAGGCTCCTGAAGGGGAGACCTTAGAGCAGCTCCAGTGCCTAAGGGGGCTCCAGGAAACCTGGAGAGGGGCTTTGGACAAGGGCCTGTAGGGACAGGACAAGGGGAATGGCTTTAACCTGCCAGAGGGGAGATTGAGATGAGCTCTGAGGCAGAAGTTCTTCCCTGTGAGGGTGCTGAGGCGCTGGCACAGGGTGCCCAGGGAAGCTGTGGCTGCCCCATCCCTGGCAGTGTTCAAGGCCAGGTTGGACACAGGGGCTTGGAGCAACCTGCTCTAGTGGAAGGTGTCCGGCTTGGAGCTGGATGAGCTTTAATGTCCCTTCCAACCCAAACCAGTCTGGGATTCTGTGAATTGCTGCTGCACGAACTGACAGGCAAGAGCAGTGCCTGGGAGAGCCAACGGGATCAGAACTGAGCTGGTTGCGTCTGGTGCAGTTTCTGGGTGCAGTTTCTGAGAGCACTTCAGGCACCTCCAAGTGAGCACCCTGGGGTGGCCTGGGGAGGCAGTTGGGGCTGTCTCCTTCCAGGCACTTGCTGCTCTGCCTCCTGCCACAGCCACAGGTTTATCGCAAGCCCCACTGAAACAAGTGACTTTGTGTTGCCACCGCAAGCTCCATCACCAAGGGGCTGAGGAACTGTCTGTCCTGTGCCCAGAGGGGAGAGCACCATATCTGTGCTGCTGCTGCTACAATGTCCTTAAGCATAGGAGATGCAGCAGCTTCCAAGTAGTGGTGTGGCAATCACCTGTATGTTCATTAATAAACACAAAGACAGCTGGTGGCATGGAAATTATTTGGGAGAAAGGGTGGTTCTCAGTGTGGCTGTGGCATATACTAGAGGAATATTACTGTGGTGTGCATATAATATACAAGTTACATAGGCTTTGATGCAGTAAATCACAGAAGATGCAGGGAGTGGTGCTCCCAAATGGACAGAGCATGTTATAGGCTGCATCAGAGTCAAGTGCTGCTCAAGCTGCCTCACTCCAGCTTGTCAAGAAGTCTGTACTGGCAAAATAATAGCAAGTTTCATTTGGCTGTGGGACAGGTTGTAATTACAGGGGCGTTCAACACTTGGTTTATGACATCTTTAGGCTGAGGACTTGTTTACTACTTGCTAATACCATAAGTGGTGCTGTTGCCCCGCTTGCAGTTTTGATGCCCATTAAGATGGAAACTATGTAAATGAAGATTGCCCATTAATATTTATAATTCATGGTGGAATGTGAGAGTTTGTGATGAGAGGAACTGTGAGCAGGAGGTTTATGAACACTGAAAACTGTTGCTAAGGTGGTTCTCTTGAAATCATTTTCCTTTGCAGCCCAACATCCATTCTTAATTTTAGTAGCACACATAGCAGGGTGGAAACGATGATTGATTTTCCTCCAAGTGCTGTGGGCTGCTTCAGTCGAGATTTCACTCTAAAAGACTAGACTTTTCCAATTGCTTTTTATAACTTCAGAATTGATTTTATTTGTTTCACACCTGACTAACATAATAAAAGAGAAAAGAAGTACAGCTAAAGAGAAGACACAGCAACCTGATGGGCTGCCTGGTTTGTGGCCTTCCTTTCAGTGCTGTGATTTTAAGCCATGCTGCAATTGCAGCAGGAAAGAGCTGGACTCCCAGCTGCCTAGGGGTGACTGGTGAGGTGTCCAGCGCTGCACAGCCCTGCTCCCCCTAGCAGGGAGTATGAGCAGGGGAGGTCCCACCAAGGAGGGACTTAGCAGGCAGAAACAACAGCAAAAGATGAGAAAGGGAGAGCTGATACGGCATCACTCCAGCATAGATTCGTAGGATCATAGAAAAGTTAGGATTGGAAAGGACCTTAAGATCATCTAGTTCCAAACCCCCTGGCTTCAACTGAGTCTCTTTAAACCTCTTCATGATTTTTCTTTCACAAAGTATCTAGCTAACTAACTAACTAATTAACTAACTAACTTAGTTGCAGGAACTGTAGGTAGACAGCAACCAGAGAATTAATGCAGTGAGGTCTCTCATTCCAAAGAGGTCTGTTCCAAACAGGGTCATGCTGAAGCTGTTTGCTCTGTGTTCCCAAAGAATGGTGGCTTTATGTACAGTTTGACTACTTTATGCAAGTCTGGCTTGCTGTTGGGATTTTGACAGGTGAGAAAGCGAAAATAAAACCCAGTTTGCATCGGTGTGTCTTGGTTTTTAGTATGGGGATTTATGCACCCATGTTACCTGACATTGATTGAGTCCAAAGCTACCACACTTGTGTGAATGAGGCTTCATTTTCTTTATCCAAGCTTGGATTTTCCCATAGGGATTGTGGCTTTGATATTTTTTTTACCAGGAAGATTTAGAGGTGCTCAGATGATTGGTGTCTGTAGACAGGCCAGCAGGGGACAGTCCACGGGCAGGGACACCTTCCACTAGAGCAGGTTGCTCCAAGCCCCTGTGTCCAACCTGGCCTTGAACACTGCCAGGGATGGGGCAGCCACAGCTTCTCTGGGCACCCTGTGCCAGCGCCTCAGCACCCTCATTTGATTCTGACCTTGAGATTCAAAAGACTTGTATGGCTGGGAGAGTTCCCATCTTTCACACTCACACGGTGAATCTGGTGAGAAGGGCTGAATTTACAGCTGGAGAGAAGCAATGAGAAATCCCTCCCTCTGGAAACACAGAGGTGACAGAGATATTTTATTCCCTAGTTTATGACTGTGTAAAACAAATTCAGTGGAACTTGTCACTGCACAAGGATCTCCTGCTGTTAGGTAAAGGTCAGAGCAGAGGTGAGTTTGTTTCTCAAAGCAGGAGACGAGGAGTGTGGTAACCACTGCCAAAGGGGTGCAGGACCAGGGGCAGGCAGGTTTGGAGCTGCTGCGGGGATTTCCCTTGTATTTGGGAAAAGGGAATTTGGGGCCATGCAGAGATGCACCAGAGCAGATCTGAGGAGTCACTTTTTAGTGGTGGCCTTGGCAGTGCTGGGGTAACGGTTGATGGTCTTAAAGATCTTTTCCAACCTGGTTGATTCTGTGATTCTGATTCTCTCTAGCATTCATCTCCTTTTTGCCTTTTTCTTTTCGCTTTCAACCTAAAGCTACTTTATTGCCACTACACAAAGTATTTCATATATATGCCATGCACTAAGGCAGGCAGGTGACAACCCTGATGGCTACCTTCTGTCCCTAGGCTTACTTTTTGACAGGAATAAGTAGTAAGCTGCTCCCTGGTAGCGTTGTTTCAATCTGCTTGGAGTAATAATGTGGCAAACCCTGAAAGACTGTGATAATTACACTGATATTTGATAATGCCAATTTCTGACATAGAAATCACCATGAAAACAGCCCAGTCCATTTCTGTGCAACCTTGAAAGCTCAGGATTGCGGTGTGTTTATAAGCAGGCTGAGATTCTTGGAGACACACAGATTCAAGGAAGGGGTCTTTGAGGAGGAAAGAAACCCAGTGCCCAAAACTTACTCAAAGGTCTCAGGTAAGGCTGTGGCTGCTCTTCTGGGCTTGGTGCTGTGCTGGCTCGAGGGTGCTCTCATACACCTCCTTTAGTCACTAAAGGATAACCCCAGGGGGACAGTGGTGATCGGTGAGGGGGAGCAGGCTGGCAGGGCGTAGCATCCTGCATCCCAACACCCTGCAGCATCTTGGCTCTGCTTTCACATCCATGGGCTGTCACCTGAAGGACTTCCCTAAGGCCTCAGCTCTGTAGCTCCCAGCAAGACCATCGAGATGTTTTGACATCCCCTTTGCTGCCTGGCAAAGCCATGGACAAGGACAGCTTTCAATGGGGAGAACCAGCTCAGAGCTGGCCACTTCTGCAGCAGCCTGAACAGAGATGCCAGCCAGAAAGCGAAGTGCTGGCAAAGATCTTTGCATTGAAACCTCTCTGGCAAACATTTGGTGGTTTGTAGAGAACTGAAAGAATGAAAACTTTGCTTTAAAAACTAAACTTTCAGTTTTCAGTTGTTAGTTTGGGATTATTGATAAAAATCAAGCATGTTTTCAGTGGCAGTGAGTTTTCAGAGCAGGGTTTGGTGGCTAACCACCCGCTCCCTCCGTGGTCAACCAGAGCTGTTTCGAAGGCAGTTTTAGAATCATAGAATGAACCAGTTTGGAAAAGACCTTTAAGATCATCAAATCCAACCATTCCCCAGCACTGCCAAGGCCACCACTAACCCATGGCACTGAGGGCCTCATCTACACGGGGTGTGAACACTTGCAGGGACGGTGACTCCAGCACTGCCCTGGGCAGCCTGTTCCAATGCCTGAGCACCCTCTGGGGAAGGCATTGTTCCTCATCTCCATCTAAACCTCCCCGGTGCAGCTTGAGGCTGTTTCCTCTCATCCTGTCACTTGTTACTTGGGAAAAGAGACCAGTTTTGCACCTCTGAGTCCCTGGTCTGTGTATCCAGATTGCTCCTGCCCCTCTGGGCAGTGCTGTGGGACATAGGTAGCTCCTGGGAGCATGGGAGCCCCTGGGAGGGCAACTGCTTTCACTGTGCCCTTGTGGTGCTCTGGTCTTCTCTTCTCCCAAGGAAAATCCTGTTCTGCTGCTGTAGGCAGGTAAATGACCACAGTGCTGCAGAGGAGTCAGGCAGGTGACAAAGCTGCCAACATGGGAATGAGAGTTAAAGAAATCTCCATGTCTTTTTTGTAAAGAAAACATTATTCTGAGTGGTCAAATAGTGTCTGTGTCACCAGAGGACTGTTTTCCTGGCAGTTCTGCTGCTGCTGTCTGAACCTTCAAATATCAGTGTCAGTCAGGCTGCAGGGCTCCTTCCTCCCTTATTCGAAGATGCTACTTATTTCTCCCCTGTTAATGTTTTAGAGAGCCTGGAAGACAAGTGCTGGCTCTGCTTTCCTGTGGGACAAAATGTATGTATTGAGGCATTCTTCACCGCTCCAGCTGGGAAGCTCCTTCGAGGCAGTGAGGTGACATGGTGGCAATGGACTCTGAAAGGACAGGCTTCCATATGGGAAGATGATGGGCTGGCAGTGCAAAACTCCCTACAATGACCTTCCAGCTCCACCAAAACAAAAGCAGGTTCCCATTGATGTCAGCATGGCAGGAGATCTGAGCTCCAGAGGTGGACATCCACTCTGGGACTGGCTGAGAGGACAAAACTACCTCCTACCTCCGAGCCTCTTGTCCTTGGTAAACCCAACTGGTTTGTTTAGTGGTGTACAAAGAAGAAACCAGCAGTGGTACAACAGGACATGCCAGCCACTCGTCCATCAGGGCATGGTTACCTGCAGCTCAGAGTGGATAGGGGATGCCACAGTCCACAGCGCATGCCACAGGTAGACAGGACCTTCTCTTGTATCCTTCCTACAGCATTTTGAGGGTGCAATGCATTTATAATGGGTTGGTTGTTGCCTTGACGAGTCCCCATTTCAGCTTGTGCTGCATCTGCTTTTCGGTGTCAAATGCATCAGTGCTGTGGCTTGGGCATCTCATGTTTTCAGTTGTGATATCTCAAAAATTGGATGAGTACTAACAAGCAAATAACGACAACAAGGTCCCACCCTACCACAGAACCACACTGCAGCTTTGGGACCGGGTTTGATGGGATTCTGCCAACAGATCTGAGTTGACTTTTGCTCATTGTGAGACCTGGTTGTCGGGGCTCGTTTCCTGTCTTTTCCCCTTTCTTGTTTTCTTTTTGTGGTGTAACAAAACTTTGTGAAGCTTAACATTAGAAATGGGTTAGGACTTTACTGAACCATGTGCGATATTTTAAAGGCGTTTTGAGAACATCTTCTTGTATCACTCCCTCAAAAAATGTAGAGACCCAAGTAAAATGTAGGTAAAATTCGGGTGATGATGCTTATCTAGATTTTAATCTAACAAGTCTTTGTGGGTAATACCTTATTCCAACACATGCTTTCTGCATTTGTACACATGTACAGGTGAAAGAGCTGTTTTCATAACTGCAAGGGGAAAATATGAAATTCTGAAACTTCCCCCTGCTCTCTGAAAATAGAAAAAAAATCCAATGAGAAACACTCTGAGATTTCTTTTGCACATTAGGGAGGGATCTTTTAACCTACAGTCAAGAGAAGCCCAAACTGGCTTCTGCAAGAGTCCTCACTAGTCCTTACCAAGAGTCCTCACCAGTCCCTACAGCAGATGACAAATGATTCCTGTATTAAGTCTGAGGGCTCAGCAGGACTCTGTAACCAGGGCTGCAAAATTAGGAGGGTTAAAATGTGTTATCTCCATCTGTTTGCCTCCTTGGTTCAGGGAGTTAATGGGTCAAAGACCTTTTCAAACTTCCTCTTGCTACCGTCGGTGTTCAAAACACAACATATTTCTTACTCACAGCTGAGATTTTTAACTGATCTGTGTGGCTTCAAGCTGAGGTTTTAGGAAGCAAAGCAAATCTCTTGGGAGCCATTGGTGCTTGGCCAGGTGGAAATTCAGGATTGGCCAAATGGAATTTCAAAGTGGAAATTCAAAGTGGAAATTGAGGGTACATCACAGCCTTCTCCAGGCATTGCCATGGTGCTTGGCTCTTCTCAAGATTTTGGGCCGGGTTGGTTGTGGTCGAGCATCACTGGCATGAGCACACGTGCTGCCTGCACTGCCTGCACACCAGCTGGGGCTTGTTGGGGTGGATGTGGGGCAGCATTACAGGCAGGGAGCACCAGCCGGGAGGTGCAGCAGTCCAGCCTGGAGTCTTGCCATGCCCGGTGGGTCTGGCCACCCTAAGGGAGCTGGAGGCATGACTTCAGGGTGGCTGCTGGCGTCACTTGAGCACCCAGCTTGCCCTGGAACTGCCCTGTGGTTCTCTAGGGTGCCTGTGGGAGCTGCTGTGGGTGCCATGGAGGTGAACGGGCCAGCTCATCTCATAACTGCTGTCATCGCAGTGTGGCGTTGGGAAGCGGAGCGGCGCAGCGATAGCGATCAGAGGTGCTCGTGCTCCAGGCACACACCACCAGCGGTGGGTGAGGAGCGGTTACTCTGCTCTGCAGTGCTGGTTGTGATCACAAGCACGTTCCCGCTATGGGCTGTGGTGGAAATGTGACTTCATGACATTTCTCATGAAAAGTGAGATTTGTCTCTTTCAATCCTGGGCACAGCCGGTAGCCAGGCCGGCTCTTCCCTTCACATCCGTGCTGTGGTCCTGCCTCCTTCCAGACCCACCTGGGAGCAGATTCTCCTCCTATAGTCCTTCCCCACATCCCTGAGGGACTCACTCCCATCCAGCCCACATGGTGGTGAGGGTCTCCCAGTCTCTCATTGGTCTCTTTTTGAATGACTAGAGGTGGTAAATGCTCATTTACTGGAGCAGCCAACTCAAGCTTGGTCATCATAGAATCACAGAATGGTTTGGGTTGGAAAAGACCTAAAGATCATTCAGTTCCAACCCCCTGCCATGGGCAGGAATGCCTCACCCTAGACTATGTTACCCAAGGCTCTGTGCAACCTGGCCTTGAACACTGCAGGGATGGAGCATTTACCACTTCTCTGGGCACCCTGTGCCAGCGCCTCAGCATCCTCACAGGGAAGAACTTCTTCCTTATATCTAACCTGAACTTCCCTTCTTTCAGTTTGAACCCGTCACCCCTTGTCCTGTCCCTACAGTCTCTGATGAAGAGTCCCTCTCCAGCATCCTTGTAGACCCCATCAGCCTCCTTACTGAGAGTCCCTGAGCACTGGTGGTTTTGTTTCATCTCTGATTTTAACCAGCTATTCTTCCTAGACCAGAGAAACCTTTTTCAATCCGAATTTCAGAAAACCTAGCACATTGCAGGGAAAAATTCCAGTTTTGACAAATCTGCACTTTCTAAAGTACAGGAAAGTTGCCAAGTTTGACACGTTGGTGCCAAAACAGAGTAATAAGGACTTTTTATTTGGCTCCACCTGACCTGATCTGACTAAAATAGAAAGCCCTGATTCTGCATGTTTCCCCCATCAAGAGCATGGCTGCTGCCAGGCTCCAGGCTTCTCCAACCTCAGTTTGCTACTGTGGCACCAACTGTCTCTGGATGATGGTGTTGCAGGGGCTGATGCCATGACCCACTGCAGAGCTGAGCTTCATTTTTAACTGTACAATCAAACACTCTTGGTTTCCTGCCTCAATGTGACATATGATCAGGCCCTGTGGGTCTTGCTGTATGTACCAAGGTACATATAATCGATGTTGCTGATTACCTTCAAAAGAGGAGAGGAGTTAGGGAAGGAGAAAGGGATGTCTTGTCTGCAGTGAAGCACCTCTTCATTCACATGATGTGTCCATAAGCTCTTCATGGCTACAGAAACCTGCCTTTGGGGCTCATTTGAAGCTGTGGCTGCCCCATCCCTGGCAGTGTTCAAGGCCAGGTTGGACACAGGGGCTTGGAGCAACCTGCTCTAGTGGAAGGTGTCCCCGCCTGCAGCAGGGGGTTGAAACTAGATGATCTTAAGATCCATTCTAACCCAAACCATTCTATGATTCAACGATTTCCAGGCTTTGCTATGGCCTGTGAGAGCTCTGCTCCTGTGAGGACAGGGGTGTTTTGGGACCACTGACCCACTGACCTGGGAGGGCCAGCAGGAACCCCTCACTGCTTCCAAAGGCAGTTGGGTTGGTTGGGCTTGCCCAAGCATCTGCCCTGCTCTGTCCCCATGCAGACACAGGGGCTGGGGCAGGAGGGTCCGCGGCCCGTGGTAGGGCAGAGGGCAGGGCAAGGGTCCCCTTGGCCACGGACACTGGCAGCCCATGAACAAGCCTTATACTTGTATTCTCAGTAGACACAGGGTGTGACGGGATGGCAGAGATGTTCATTCTGCCACACTGGCACCAGACAGTGGGATTTCCCATGGGTTTCTATGGGTTTTCACTGGAAATGACAACCATGTTGCTCTGCTGTCATCGAGAGAGGTGTGGGATATGTAGAAGAAAGGTTTTGGAGTACTTTCGTCAGATCCCTGGCTCCTGCATGTGTTTTTTAGCAGCCTCCCCTTCCCCACCTTAGGGGCAGAGGGGAATGTGCAGCCAGTGTAGGACATGAGGACACTGTACCTGCATGTGTCCTGGTGAAGGCTGGCTGGGATGCTGGTGCAGGCTCTGTGAAAGGGCCTTTCTCCATAGCCTCCTAAGGACTATGCAGAGCCTCTGCCTGAGTGATTTGGGAACTGACGACCAACCAAGCGAGTGTCCAGGTGGGAAACCCCCATTGCTCCATAAGGAGAAGTGGCAGAGGGAGGCCTTTTCTCAAAAGCCCCATGAAGACTTTTTCCTTTCCAGTCTTTGTCTTGAGCCTTGCTGGACATGAGTCCAGCATCCAGCACAGCAAGAGCTTTTACTGCTCTGCAATGGCCTTACACTGGCGAATGCAGCCATACATCAAAGCCAGCAAATCTGACATGAAAAATGGGGTTTAAAAAAGGCTACTGAGGAAACAAAGCTTCCAGGTCTGGTATGAACCCTTTGGTCCAGGCTGGCAGCAACATGGGAGCTTCGCATCCTGTGACTGCTATTTTTAAGGCATAGGAGAGAAAGATGCATTATGAAATCATAATGAACTAGTGGCCCTTTCTTTGGGAAGGCTTTGGAGCCTGGAAAGGGATTTTGCCATGGGGATGTTTCTGTCCCAATTTAGCTCTATCACAACCATTGGAGAAATGTCATTTAACATACACTCAGTAATAGCTTTGCACCTCCCATCTACACTGGCCAAGGCCAGGAGGTGGGTTCCCCTATGTGCTTCATGGCCCTTTCCCAAGTGCTGAGGAGGAGAGCTGGGCTCCAGCAAGGAAGAGGGCATGCAAAAGGGTCTAAGACAAAGATCCAAAGCTTGTGAGGAGCTGGGGCTGGAGCTGGGAAACTGCTGGGCGAAGGGAGCTGTGGTTGGGGTGGGAGCAGTGCTGGCGTGGTTTGGTGAGACCCACAACTTCCTTGGCAGAGGTCTGTGAAGTTTCCAGCCCTGCTAATAAATCACATGGGTGTGATTGTAATGACAAAGGAAATAACTATTTCATTTCATTTTCTTCTTAAGAAACTCATTGCACCCCAGTGCCTGTGGGCAGAGCAGTGAGGAGTCTGCAAGGCCAGAACATGGGAGTGAATTCCGAACGCCAGGTCATCTGTGCTGGTTGGGAGTGCAAAAGAGCAGGAGAGCTGCAGTATCCAGGGCTTGAGGCCTCCGGGTTGAACATGGTCATTCAGAAGTCACCGTAGGGCAAAACCCTGTGAGCCAAATCCTGCCTGGTGCTAAAGCAGCTCTCTGTTATGTGGCTAATCCCAAATCGCTGTCAAACCAAGCTGCCTATGAAGACCTGCTGAGCACCCAAAGGCAGCAGGTTTTGGCCATGAACACCATTACTAAGCCTTTAGTGGGACAGAGAGCTGATGGAAGCCTGGCCACTCTATCAGCAATGTCTATCTCAGCCTCCCATTAAAGTTAAAATCATTCCTTACTGCTGGGGAAAAAACACTGCTTTGAAAAATCTGCATCCTGGTGATGGGCTTTGTTTTGCATTTCTTTGTGACAAAGGTGATTAAACTGCTAAATCACAGCTGCTTTTCTCATAAAAAAAGACAAAGCATCTTTAGATCCCTATGTCATTTCAAGACTTGCAGAAAGCTCTAGGTAAATGGGAGCGATTTGATCTATCTTGGTTTTATCACTGTATCTCCTACTCCCACAAGCTTCTGAGCAGGGTGTATTTGCTGTCTCATGGCCTAATAGCTTCCTGTGTTACTCATAACTTAAACACTGAGAGAGAGATAAGGGATTGGGTTTGGTTTGTTTCCTTTAAGGAGAAATGAACCTTAATAAATATCTCATTACCAGAAGGTGTCATAGTGAAAGTACAGAGCTTTCTCCTGTTCCACACTTGGCTCTTGCATTTGGTTAAAGAGCAATGTGAAAACCCTGAAAAATGAGCCCAGTCACTGAGTTTTCAGTAAGTGCTGGGTCAGACAGGGCTGAGCTCCTATCGCAGGAGATGGTCAGATAGGGGCAGCAAACTGCTGCAGCCTTTGCTGGGCACAAATCAGTCCCCGTAATGTCCACTGAAAGGGTGGAAATTTGCAGTCACAGCACCCATCATCTCCAGTGTTTCAGAAAGCTCCTAAGGGCCCCGAGGTTGGTTGTGAGGAGCCCTGGTCCTGCTATGAGCCACTTCCCATGACATCTCCTGTTGCAACCGTTGCTTCAGCTTGTCTTGCTCCAGAGAGCCTCTGACAAGGGTCTCCTCCATCAACCTCGTTTCAAGGGCAGATGGATGTTAATGCCCCAAAAGCATGGGCTGGCCATGGATGTAGCCAAAGGATCTGCTGCACTGGAGGGCACGTCTGGTGACAGTCAGTCCGGTCTTTAATCTTCAGGCCACCAGGCTTCATTCATGATTGTCTCTGAGGTGGGAGTGAAGATACCTCTGCTGCAGATGGCTGAAGAGAGCACTGAAATGAGGCTGGGGAAGACAGAAAGGCAGGGGGACCATCAAGCTTGGAGTGAGAGGGAGCAGTGCAGGGAGTAGGAGAGATATAGTGAATCAAGACTGTCCCCAAGCAGGGGATATACAAGTCACGCAGCAAGGAAACTGCTGTCCTGGCTTCAGCCACGCTTGAGATGTGAGTCTCTCTGTTCCTTTGAGTGGAGAATAGGAGTCATTGCCCAAGTCATAGAGTCATCATAGAATCCCAGACTGGTTTGTGTTGGAAGGGACTTTAAAGCTCATCCAGCTCCAAGCCCCTGCCACGGGCAGGGACACCTTCCACTAGAGCAGGTTGCTCCAAGCCCCTGTGTCCAACCTGGCCTTGAACACTGCCAGGGATGGGGCAGCCACAGCTTCTCTGGGCACCCTGTGCCAGCGCCTCAGCACCCTCACAGGGAAGAGCTTCTGCCTCAGAGCTCATCTCAGTCTCCCCTCTGGCAGGTTAAAGCCATTCCCCTTGTCCTGTCCCTACATGCCTCAAAAGATGACATAAGCCAAAGAGGCAACACAGTCTGTCATGGATACACTCCAACAAATTGCTGGTTGGAAAAGGCCAGTGACAGAGAGATTCCAGAGACCATGGGCATCGGGGAGGGGTGATATCAAATCCAAAAGGACCTCCATGCTGGGCACTGGTGGCAGTGGGGGGTTGATGCCTGGGTTTGGATGGCAAATGCTTTCAGTCAAACTGTGTTGTCCAACACCATGAGAACAGGAGAAGATAAGCAGCGTGCTGCTCATGTTTGGAAGGTTCGGGTATGGGAGCCGAGAGATCTCAGGGGAACAACAACTTCCTTTTACAATACGTATGTATAACACACAGCAGGGTTGGGGAGTGGAGAGGAAAGCTTGGAAATGGGTGAGTGAACAAGAAAGGGTCAGAAGGCAAAGGTCCACCTCCTAAAACTGCCAGAAAGGAAAGATCTCATGACTTTTAGGCCCGTCTCCTGACACGACTCCAGACTTCAGCACACGTGGGGTTGGCAATACAGTGGATTATTTGTTACAAATGATTTACAAGGCCCTTCAGAGGGAAATAAATTTCACAGGACAGTGCCTCCAGGGAAAATAATATGTATTTGGATGGGTGATACATCATTCTGCATTAAGCCCATAAGCTCAGCTGACATCCAAGTATACCTGATAATCTCTTATCTAAATAATTTCCCCTTGAAATCTTCCATCTGTGCAGCTTTGGGCTGTTGATGTGAGTATAAACTGTTGGGGAACTAGTGTTGTGATGGCATGGCCAAGATGGAGAGCTGCTCAGTCCTCCCCAGCAGATCCCACACCATGTTAGGTTACATGGAAGGCACCAATAGTGCCGGATAGCCCCAGAAAGGTGGTGGAGGGAGGGGGCAGAGGCCTGTTCTGCATGGGTTTGAAACCTGGCTCCATTTAAAGTCTCTGAGGGTGAGCACCTGGTTGTGGCTTCCCTCATGATCAGTCCCAGAGGAAGGCCAAGAGCTTTCTGCAGAGCCTTCATCTAGTTTATCCAACAGGGAGCTTTCCCCATGCTTCAAGAGATGGTAACTGTCTTCATTCTGAGACATTTGACCAGGTTTCTCCAAATCTTTTCTTTGCTACTGTCAGTCTGGGTTGTCTTTGTAACTAACCTGGGATGAGGTCAGCTCATAATGCTTGGCTTCCAAATAATCTTCTGCTGGTGATGCTGAAAACATCAAATGAGCCCCAGCCCTCAGTAGCCTCCCCCAAAGTCCTTTTTCTGCCTTCCTCTCAGCATCCTCTTTTTCCTGCTGTTGGACACATGGGGTTTTCTCCATAATGGGTCTCCACGGACTGATTTTTTGCGGGGGATGCTGGTCACGTGTAGGTTGTTATAGAATCATAGAATCCCAGACTGGTTTGGGTTGGAAAGGACCTTAAGATCATCCAGATCCAACCACCTGCCATGAGCAGGGACACCTTCCACTAGAGCAGGTTGCTCCAAGCCCCTGTGTCCAACCTGGCCTTGAACACTGCCAGGGATGGGGCAGCCACAGCTTCTCTGGGCACCCTGTGCCAGCGCCTCAGCACCCTCACAGGGAAGAGCTTCTGCCTAAGATCTAACCTGAACTTCCCCTGTTTCAGTTTGAACCCATCACCCCTTGTCCTATCACTACAGTCCCTGATGAAGAGTCCCTCTCCAGCATCCTTGTAGACCCCTTCAGACACTGGGAGCTGCTCTGAGGTCTCCACGCAGCTTCTCTTCTCCAGGCTGAACAGCCCCAATGTTCTAGCCTGCCTCCATACGGCAGGTGGTCCAGCTCCTGATCATCTTTGTGGCCTCCTCTGGGAGGAGGAGTGTGCTGTGTGTTGGGACAGGACAGCTTCAGCTGTACTGGCAGTAGAGCTTCGAAAGGCCGTCATGGGTCTGGACATGGGACATTTGGGAGTCCTCCAGCACCCTCCCATCATAAGTCTTTACAGCCATGCTGCAAACCAGAGACTTTTGCAGGGGAATGTAGAAGATGCACCTTTTCCTCTGGCCAACCATAGTCTGTTCATGGCCGGCTGGGACCTGATTCAGCAGAGTAACATGGTGGTTGTGCTACAGTATTCAAGAAATTAGTCACTAATCATAGCAGCCGCCCAGTGTCCCAGTAATGTGGTGTCTGAGAAGGTCATAAACCCTGTGAATCACCTGTGAATCTACATGTAACTCAGGCAAAATGAGCTGTCACCCCATCGCTGGCTATGCCGATGGTATGTACCCTGCTTGTTCCTTTGCCATGGAAACAGGTTTGGATGGGACCCAGAAGGGTAAATGCTCTGCAGCTGCCTCTCTCTTGAATTCAGGCTGCAGCTTTGCCTCCTCTGGGCCCCACACCAGCAGCCCCACAGCTCGCAGCCTGCTGCACCTCTGCTTGCCCTGAGAAAGAAACCTCCCTCCAGCCCCAGTTGTACCCCCATAGGCACGGTGAGGGGTGGAGGCACATAGCCAGGCTCTGTGTTCTGGTGAATGCATGGACCACATCCCTCTGGCTCACCCCATGAGGTGACAGGGACCCATCTACCCTGGGCAAACTCCAGGATGGAGAGGTGGGAGCAGCTTCCTGCAGTGCTGGTGGCCGGGTCCCTTTCCCTGTCTGGCTGCTGCTGCTGACACTGTTCCTGAGTCAGCACAGGGCATGCTGCCGGTAAGCAGCGTAACTGGGGCCTCTCACATGTGGGTAGTTTGTTTTTCTCCCATCTTTTCCCATACAGCTTGTTGCCAATAGTGTTGATGTGTCAGGAGAAAGGGGCTCACAGCCCAGGGCACACATCCAGGTGTCTGCATGGTGCGGTAGGCAGCAGGGATGGGCCTTCCTCTGCCGCCCAGCAGCCATCCTGCAGGCAATGGGCACAAAAGCTGTGTCTGGCCCCATTTTCCACACCTTCCTCTGCCCAACAGCATCCACAATGCTCCCTCTGTGCTCCCACACCCATGAAGCTGCTCAGCTCCCCAGCTCCTCTCCATGCCTGCCAGGAGCCCCTCGTCCTCTCCCAGCTTCTCCCCACCATCTCCTCCTCCTTCTGGCACCCCACAGTCCTCTGCCCTCCTCACTTTTTCCCTCTCTGACTTCTCAAACCCCACTTCGATTCCCCCCATCCTCCCTACCCCTCGCTCAACCTGCGTGGCTGAATGAGCATCCCTCCATTCACATGGAATTCAGCAAACCCAGGGCGTTTTGGAAGGGCTGGAGGGATCTGTGAATTTGCTTTCAATATAGCAACATGTTTTGGCTAAAGGGAACAGTAGAACATTTTGAAAATGTCAAAATATTTTGTTTAGGCATTTTTTAAACAAAATGCTTCACTTGGTAGTTGACAAAAAAAGAAAAAAGAAAAGAAAAAGGGAAAAAAAATCAGTTCAAAATCTCCAAAGCAAAACCTTCCCACTGCTGTTCTGAGATAGCACCTGCCTGGAAGAATTCAAACTACAAAGGCACAGAAGCTGTTTTCAATAGTAAATACTGTCCAGGCACCCGTGGGAGTTTCTGCAGTGGAAGTCAAAGTGTTTCAAAGGGAGTCAAAACATTTTCTGATTTGATTTATTACCCTGTTTCACTTGGAGTGGAGGGAAATGTGTCCTTGCTGGGCCTGGAGCAAGGACTTTGTGTTGACCGCTGAGTAGAAATGTTTATGACAACACATGTGGCTGGTGGGAACTCAAATCTTCTTCTTGCATTAGAGAGAGAATGAATGGTGGGGCCAGGTCCTCTGTGGTGACCCTCTCTTTGCCACTTTGGCTTCTCAGCCCATATGCCGAAGGGGCCTGAGAAAATCTCTTTTCCCTGTGCCTGCTCCAGCCCATGCTCTGCCCTGGAGATCCTGTGGCTTTCTCTGCAGCAAGGCTGCAATTTCTTTGTGTTTTTCAGGGCCTTTCATATTTCCTGCTGTATCTGTCTGTCTGGCCCTTGTCCTCCTCCTGTTCTCTCATCTCCACCAGCTCTTCTTGAACACCACTGGTGGGAGACAAGCCTGGGGCCATTGTCCATGTCCCTCCCTAGTGTGGCTGCACTGAGCCCCTTCTGCAAAGCCTTCAGACACCACACATCCCATTCTTGCCTGGTTTTATGCTGCAGTCATGCCAGCTGCCTGTTTGTCTTTGTGCCATCTGTCTGTGAGCCCCCACAGAGCTGTGAGAGCTGGTGACTAATTTCAAGTAAACTTGCCCAAAGACTTGAAGGCGGGAAGTTCCTACAAGCACAATGACAAGTGGGAGTGGGGCTTGGGGCATCTCATGGTGTTGTGCCTCTTGGTGGCACCTCCAAGGCTTCGTGGCTCTTCTGGTGCTGCTCACATAGAGATGAAACAAAACTATTCCAAGACAAACATTTTTGGTTAAACAAACTGTCCATGCTCAGTACAAAGATACTGCAGAAAGGAGCCTGGGGCCAGGTGGGTGCATGGCTGCAGTGGCTCAGCTTTGCTTTGGGGTGACAACCCAACCCTTCCAGCAAACCCCACACCCTCCTTGCACGGCACCCTTGAAGGGTGGGTGGAAAGGGAACTGTAGAATCCCAGAGTGATTTGGGTCGAAGGGACCTTAAAGGTTCTTTTCCTCTTCTTTTCCTCTCTTTTTCTCTTTTTCATCTCTTTTTCTCTTTTTTCTCTCTTTTTTCTCTCTTTTCTCTTTTTCTTTTTCTTTTTTTCTTCCTTTTCCTTTTCCTTTTCCTTTTCCTTCCACTGCTCCACTTCACAGGGAGCTGTTTTGTTTCTGCCAGAGAGGAGCAATGAGGACACTCATGCACTTCAAGCGATGAGAGAGAAATTGCATGCAAGGGTGCACTGGGGTTAAGTATGACATGCATAGAATAACAGGTCATATATATGTGTGTGTATATATAGGCATTACCTATACCGTTTGTGCTGTCACCCGTTCTTGTATCAGCTCCAATGTCACAAGGATTTGGCTGTGCACCACTAGAGGCCAGTGTGCACCTTGAATTAAAGAGGCCGATACACTAATTGATAACGGCCTGTTGGGAGAACAACGCTTCCTGCGGGATGAGGTCTGGATGCACAGGGGATACCGGCCAGGGCAGGGAGGCGGCTGCCCACCGCTGGCATCCCGCAGGGATGGGTGAACCTTTCCCGGAGATGGGCCCTGCGCAGTCCTGGCAACTTCTTCCCGAATCCTGCTGCACCGTGATGGATTGGGCATGGTCCTTGCCTGGGACCTGCTGTGTGTCCATCGTGTAACGGAGCCACAGCATCCTCTTCTCCAGGCAGTCACATCCATCCCACCGGGAGCCAGCCCTGTCCTAGGGGACCGCTGGGGCACTGTGGTGGCAGGGCAGGTCCCACAGCTTCCCCTCCCCATGCCACAGGACACCAGGCTGGTGCAGCAGCAGAACTCCAGACTGGGGATGGGCAAATAGCAACCTGCCCGTTCCTCTGGCTGAGCTGCAGATGGTGAGTTTGTGATGGCCCTGGAAAGCAAAATCAATTTCTGAGCAAAATAGACCATTGCAATGCTTCATTTAACTAAAGATGGAGTGCTTCATGTTGCTGCGCAGAAGTTTTCACCTTGACGTCTGCAGTAGCAGCAGCGAATTGAGACACCTTTCACCATATGAGATCATTTCGATTTGATAACAGCTTTGCTTAGTGCATGTCAAAATAAAACTGAAATCAGTTCTGAAATGGGTCCATTTCAGCTCCAATTATTTACCAGCCCCAACCCCATCGGGGGTAGCAATGGGGAGATGAGGGGAGAGATGAGATTGAGTTGGGGAGGGCTCTGGGGTGGGAAGCAGGGCTGGAAGGGCAGTGAGGAGGGAGCGCTTTGCTGTGAGAGCTCCTTGCTAATGCAGCTGTGTTTTGGGAACTCTTCTTGTACAGTTGATGTTTTTTAAAATCTTGTTTATTGCTCGGCTGCTTTTATCTTTGGGAGACAGAGAATGAGATCAGAGTGTTCCTCCTGTGTGTAACAGCTTCTCTGCTTTGGCTGGTCTGGGGGAAACAATAAGATTCAGGAGTAGGAACGACTTCATGTCCCGTTAGAAGCCCAAACCCAAATACTCAGTCCTAAGTATTCGTTTTATCTTTTTTTTCCCTATGGAGCAAAAGTAAAAACAAGAAACAAAACCAAGATGATGTTTTCCCCAGAGTCCTTCCAAAATATTTTCTTTCTGCCTCATAGGTAATACTTGCACTCCTGTTCTCAACGTGGAAAAGCTGAGATCTACCTCAACGTGACCTGAAGCAGGTTAAGGTCCCAGGAGTGTCCCCTCATGTTGAGACTGAGGGTCCATCCCTGTGGTCAGAGACAGACACCAAAAAAGCAGGAATGGGGCAAGTGTACATGATACCTCATATGGAACTTGGATCTGTTTTCAGACCAGGGGATTCACCTATTTGCTTAAACATGAACGTTTTCACTTGCCCTATGCTCCAGAGCAGATACTGGCAGAGCTGACCAGGGATTTGATGCAGCCCAGTGCCAGCACTCCTTGGTCAGAGCCACCCCAAGTGGCCTGGGATCAGAGGAACTGCTGAAAAGCAGCAGACAAGCCACCCAGGAGGGCTGGGAAGGAGACACCCACCCCTCCCCAGCTGTGTGCCTGGAGCACTGAGCCATCACCACAGGGGTGACAGGCTCCGAGCTGGCTGGAATTCAGAGTCTTGTTGAAGTCCGAGGTAGGTTGGAACAGGACAGGTCCGGCGCCAGGCTGGGGTCGCTGCTGCCTGCAGCTCTGCTGGTCAGAGTCCTCATGCGAGCAGGCGGTTTGTTTAACCCGGGACATTCAACTGGGAATGTGCCATTTCCTGTGGGATTTCCACCCAGTGCAGCCAGAGGAGGGTCAAGGAGGGAGAAAAGCCACTGCCCTGTGCTCTGGGTAGCTCGTGGTACACGGCACAGCCATCCCGGCATCCCCATGGCTGGGTGCAGCATCCTCCCATCGCTGCCTGGAGCTGCCCTGCCAGGATGGCTGCATCTCTCAAGGGAGCTTTGCTGGGCACCATGCAGGGCTCCTTGTGCCAGCCAGTGCACAGCTTTGGTGGAGATCCACTGGGTCCCAGGGGCATCTGCTGCTCTGGCGTACACCATCTGAGGGCACCACTCTGGCAGCCTCAGCTGGCTGAATCTGCTGGACTGGGCTTGCCACCTTCTGCTGGTGCAGAAAAGGCTGTTGCCTGTATCTGGCAGCGGAGTGGGAGCCCAAGCAGCATGTGGAGGATGTCCCACCTTAATTAATGTCCATCCTCTTGCAGGACCTGCCATGGTGATGCTTCTGTGAGCAAGGAGCTCCTGATCGTCACATGGATGGAGCAAAGAGCTGCATTATCACGGGAGAACCAGCATGGCAGTTGCCTCTTCTTCCTCCTCCAGAGTCCTGCCATGGTCCACACTCCTCGGGATCCCTCCAGCCTGGGACCACTGGAACCCGGGGCCAGCACAGGAGCCAATGGAGCTATAACCCCATTCTGCTTGTACAGAAAACCCACGTGAGAGGACTCAGGGTCATTGTGCCGGGACCAGAACAAGCAGCCCTGAGAAGAAGCAACACTATTAGACCCACCTCACTCCCCCCGAACCACAAAGCACAGCTTTTTGCTGAGGAGGTTCTGATGGAGGGTCCCTGTGCCCCAGCAGTGTCTCATGGGCAGCACTGCTCTGGTGCCTGCCCACATCCAGGGCTGTGCCAGTGCTGCAGGCAGGAGCTGGGTGTCTCCAAGGAGCACAGGCACACAGGGGTTAACTGGGATCCTGTCTCCATGTTCAGCTCCACTAATGGAATCAGGACTGAGGTTTGTGCATTGTACTATGTTAAAAAAACATAAATAAAAAGGAAAAAAAAGCATGGAATCTATTTAATCTCTCATTTCAGAATTGCATTTGACGTCTAAGTTAAATACAATGTTCCTGAGGTCATTAAAAATCAGAAATAGTACAAGATTTGGGTTTGCCATAGTTTCAGAATGAATCAGGTTTCTGAACTTGTTTTAATCTCTGTCCAATTGCTTTTCTGTATATGGTAACCTTTAGAAAATGAGTTTAATAATTAGTCATCTCAGACTAGTTAAAGACAACATCCTGCCCTCAGCTCAGTTTTATTTTCAACGAATAACCGATGCCAAAGTAAATTCTTCGCTCTAGCTGGAAACAGGGGCTCAGGCTACATTGGGCAGGTGAAACAGTTTGTGTTAAGGCCTCTAAGAATCTGTAAGTTCAGCAATGCTCATCTTGATGTCTTTTCACTCTCCCTCCACAAGAAGAACTGAAAGAGAAGTGGGAAACATCAAGAAGCTGTGCCAGCCATGGCCGGTCGTTCAGTTCTGCTCCTTCTGGGCACAGAGCCCCAGACCAGTGCAAGGACTGGATGGTGAAACACGGGATCTGATGACTGGACCCTCTTTCTTCTCTGGGATTGCAGATCAGGCAGTTTCCCCCTCCTTTGGCCCATGCCTGCACTGCCAGCCTGTAGATCACCACAGCTGGGGCATGCTCATGGTCCTGGTCCTGCTCATGTCACCATCTCCCTTCTCCCTCAGCACCTTGCTCATCTATGCTAAAATCTCAGCTGCTTCCTCTGTCCCCATCACACTTCATGCCATCATGCCAGGCTGGGTCTCTGCCGTGTTCATGAGTTTCCCAGTGCCCATATATTGTTCCTCCCTGGTGGGTCTGTACCCTCCAGGTTCAGCAGCTCACAATTGTTGGTGGCCCTGTGTCCCCTTGCCACTGCTGCAGCGTGGGGTCCCTGCAGTGCTTGGACCCTGCTCTCTGTCTCCTCACAGGGTGTTGGAGACCATCACACACCTCTGGGGCTGAGGTGAAGAAAGAGGCAAAGCCCAGACTGTGCATGGACACTGCGGGGACAGGGCACCCTGTGTCCCACTGCCTGTATCCTCCAGGGCTGCCCTTGCCACAGGGGACAGATCTGTGTCCCAACACTGCCATCAGCTCCTCTTCCCTCTTGAGTTGTGGCAGTCTCGTGCAAATCTGAACCACAGAGTTCCTTCACTGTTGCAGAAGGCAGTGCAATGTCCTCCTCCAGGCTCCTTTCTTCATCACACTAGAAAAGGCATTGCAGATACATTCCTCTATATTTGCTTGTGCTTTATTTAGTTTAAAATTTCTGGGGGTTGGACCTGTCCCCATTTCCCTGGATGGATTATTCCAGACAGATCTCACCCTGGGAAATGCTTCCTGCTACTCACCTTATGTTTTCTGTTTCTTAATTTCACCTCATTATTCTCAGCTCTGATCTCTTAGCTGGTTGGGATCCCTTTCCTCCCTGCTGACAGAGAGCTTGGTTGGATTTGCAGGAGCTCTTGGCATTTACTGACCAGGTCATTCCCACCGAAGCCAGTGGTTTGTGTTGTGCACAGCCTAACAGCAAGTGCTCCTGTCTTGGAGAAACCTTCTTGGTCATCCTGTTCCCCTCAGAGGATCTGTGCTGCTGTCCTGTTCACCTGTGTCTCCAGCAATGAGTTAACCCCATCCTGGGGATTCCAGGTTACGGATCCAGTTCCCAGCCCTGGAGCGCCCACTGAAGTCAGTGGAAAAGCCCACATCAGGGGTGAAATGAAGCTGTAATCCCACAAATGTGCTAATCTTTTGATCAGGAACACTCAGTGCTCAAATGTCTCTCGCAGACAGCTGAGAGTGTGTTTTGCTAAAGCAAACTGCAATTACATGTAGTATCTTCAATTTAGCTTGACATGTTGCCTCTAGAAAGAAGAGATGTCTTGTATTAAGGGCTCTACAGCACAGACAGTACCTTTGACCCTCTCCTCTCTCCTCTTGCATCCCCCCTCAAACCCTCTCCCGGGCCAGGCAAGCAATGATGGTGGCAGCAGGCAGTCCTGGCTGGCAGGTAGGAGCTGCTAATGCACAGCTATTGCCGTCACAGCGAGGAGCCTTGTACAGCACCGACCGGGGAAATGAAGCCAGAGCCTGTGTGGAGAGCAGAACAAATCCAGGAGAAAAGGCCCGTAGGAACCTGCTGCTTCACTACAGCAAGCAGAGGAAGCAGCTGAGCAGAGCACAGTGATGGGTAAAGGCAAGCACCACACACTGCAGCTCTGCACCCTCAGCACATCTGGGGCAGTGGAGCTTCCCCCAAGCTGAGAGTCCACCCAGAAGCAACAGAGATGGATTTGCTTTTCACTGTCTTCATGGAGTAAAGGTATAGTTAACATGTCCTCCATATTGTCCATGTGCTGTGCAAAGGTAGAAGGTCTCCTCCCTCTGTGTCTTCTTAAGACCTGGTGGCACAGGTACTGCTTGAAAGCACCACATCTCACTGAAGCTGTTCCTGCTGGCAAAGCAGCCTTCCATCTCATCCCTGGTCCTTTATATCATTCTGCTCAGCAAGGCTCAAAGGCATTTAGATGTGGAGGGTCCACGTGTCCCACCTGGCTGCAACCAAGGGCTGCAGCAAAGCAGATTGATGGGAAAATCAGTGTGGGCTGGGCTGGCCTGTGTGGGAAAGGATGTATGGGAGAAGGAGGAATGCCACTGTCCTTGGACTGTCATCAGTCTGTCATAGTGGGCTGATATGTTTGAATATGTGCCAACAGGCTCCATAGCTGTGGCTGGGGTATGCCCAGAGGAATTCACCCAAGTCAGCATCTAAATAAGGAAATACTGGACTTGGAAAGCTGGTTCGTAGTGTGTGTGTGGAAGCAACGTCAGCAGAAGAAGGTCCCTTCCCCCTCCCCTCATTACATTAACATTTGCTTTCCTTTTACTACTGAACAAATGAAGACAACAGCTGTGTTATTTAACAGTGTGCGTTTTACTACTAACAAAGAATGGTCCTTTAAAACATGCAAAACGCTGGGTGCCCTTCCAGTGAGAAGTGGAATTGCAGGTTTGGACAGAATGACCTAAATAATAAAAGTGCAGCTGGAGCATTAAAACCATAGTTGGTGGCAAGGATGGTTGGCTTTGGCTTGAGTAATCGGCACGATGATCCAAAGGGCAATTATGCTGCTTTAGGAGCAGAGCCATTTGCCACATATCACTGTAATGGCAAAACTTAAGGATTGATGGATATTCAAAAGAAGTGATCCAAAGTAAAAATAACATATCTCTATTGATACTGTTTTTCTAAAGGTCATGTAGATACCGTAACAGTTGCTTCACAATGAAAACCTTGCATGCAATAGATGAACATAGGTTAGCATGCCTGTGCTGAGAGAAGGAGATGAAAGCAGGTCTTGGGGTCAAATTTGAGCTGAAATGGAAACAGCCACCATGTGAAACCGCAGCAGCAGCGAAACCACAGCAGTGCACAGCTCCACATGTGCTTGGTCAAAATATTTCCTCTGCTTCCACCTTACTGCTTGTGTTTATCTTGTTGAGCTGCCTTGATGCCAAACTTGTAGTGTAGGCTTGCACCGAGGCTGGGGAAAAGAGTAAGCCTGAATACTGATGCTGTGGTTGCAAGGGAAGTTGTGCAGAGGATAACCCTCTGCCACCAATGACACAACACATCCAACGTCTGTCTGAAGCACTCAGAAATGAAGCTTGAGTGTGCAAGTCATTATGAAACCTAAATGGGAATGTTGGTGTATGCTCAGGTGACAGTCGAAGGAGATGTGATGCATATTTGGGGTTCGTTTGATGCAAATGAGCACTTGAAAAGAGCTGTGATGGTTGGTTGGCCAAAGGCAAGCAGTAATGTGTGCTAAAAAGCTATTGTATTGATTGAAATGCATCTAGAAAACATCAGCCTGATGTAAAACATGAGTAATCAGCAGAAGCTAAAAGCTATTTCATAGAGCTCATGAACATGTGTTTTCGAACACCCTTCATTAATAAATCAATGAGATGTTCATGTTGGCAGAAGGTTCAAAGCAGCTTTTGGTGAGCTGCTGGAGGAGGTGGCTGTATCCCAGTGCTGTATTCCAGTGCTGAAGGAGGCGTCTGTGCCTCCACAGGGGTGGTGATGAGTGCTCAAGGACAACAAGCAAGTAAGCAGCAGTCACACAGGATGGTGGTGTTGGGGTCTGTCAGGGACAAGATGCTGCAGAGCCCTAATTGCAAAGCAAGGGATCTGCCTGCAGTGCTGGGGCTCACTCAGGACCAGCAGTTCCTCCTGCACTGTTGTACCCCAGACTGGGAAACCCAGCACCCCATCAGTGTGAAGGAAGTTTGATTTCAAGGAGTAAATCCATCTCTCTCATCCTGTATCCATTGCAAAGGAGATCTCCAGAGGCCTCTTACAGAGGTCTCCAGTCCAGTCTCGTTCTTAATAAGTGATTTGTATAAAATCCAGCATCTCTTTCTAGAGGTGGTTTTGGAGGGAGAGGCCACAAGTGGGTGATGGGACCAACTTCTTCCACAGGGCAGTAGCATGGGGTATGGGTTCATGGATCTTTGCCTGCATGAGCAGGAAGCAGCACCAGAAATAAAGGTGTTTTCTGGCTGCTTTCGCATCCACAAGACACACCACTTGCAGAGCAAGGAACCTTTTAATCACGTCTCTGCACTGCTGCTGAGCTCCTGTCCTGGCAGCACTTTTACCTGCTGCATCCTTCCACTCCTGGGATTTGCAGTCTGTAAATGTGAGTTAAAATGCACACTAGTGTGAACTGCAGCACCCTGTTCCTGCCTGCATCTCTTGGATGCTCCACTCCAAGGGGAAGCAAGGCTGGGAGCAGGCTGTGCGGGTGGCTTGAGAGAGGTTTTGGTGCAACAGCGAGGTAAATGACTCTGGGATCCTGGGAAACACCACTTTCTCCATGCTGCTGGGTCATGTAGCATGAGCTGCACTCAAGCTTTTCCCCTGCTGATGGTAATGCGGGCTGACGGCCCTGTCATGGCAAGGGCCTGTGACTGCGACGTGGCCCTGGGGTGTAACCGTGCAGTGGGTGTGTGCTGGGGCAGAGGCCTCACTGCATCATGACAGTGATGCTGTGGGACATGAGATCATTGTGGCAAGGTGATGGGCTGTGATGGCTCCTCACAGGGTCTGGCAGCACTGACTGGAGAGCTCTGCCGCAGGGGTGTGATGGCAGTGCAGTGCCAAGCAGTGTCCATCATCTGTGGTGGGTGAAGGAATGGATGGAACAGGCATATATTGTTACCTGGGAGGGAACCAATCTCCTCCGTCAATTATCTCACTGTGCAGTCACAGGCATGGCTCCAGTGGCCAGCAGGTGGTGGGGCCATAGGACAACATCCATGCTGAGCTTGCCTGAAGGAGCTTGAGCCATCCACCAACACCAGCTCTCCAGCACAGGACATGGCATGTGTACCCTGCAGAGCTCTTATGGCTGTGATATCCCTGAGTTTGTAGTCTAAGGATCCTAGAAATTGATGTATAAATTAAAATTCACTTTGGTGAACTCACCAAAAGCAAGATATTAAAAAATCACAGAATCCCAGAGTGGTTTGGGTTGGAAGGGACCTTAAAGCTCATCCAGTTCCAACCCCCTGCCACGGGCAGGGACACCTTCCACTAGAGCAGGTTGCTCCAAGCCCCTGTGTCCAACCTGGCCTTGGACACTGCCAGGGATGAGGCAGCCACAGCTTCTCTGGGCACCCTGTGCCAGTGCCTCATCATCCTCATAGTGAAGAGTGATAGTGAAGAAAATGAAGCAACCTGGCTATTCTTGGCCCGCTCCCTCTTTCTACCACCAATTTCTATAGCAAAATAGAGGCTTTACTTCAAAAACTATGCATTTTTAATAGATTTTATTTACATAATTTTTCTCTCTAAGATGGGGTTTAAATGCATTAACTGCAGCATAGTTCTCTCAGACCTTTGGAGAAAAGAAACTACAATAAAGATTCTTGTCTCCTAATGTTCTGGGTTTCAGGCAAAAATTATACTGTAAGATAGAAATGCTTAAAAAAACCATAGTTCCACTGAACAAGAAAATTCAGTTAGAAAAAAACTGTATTGGAAAACATCTATTTGCCCACAAAATAATGTAAAAATAATGAGTCCATATTCCTCTTTAATGTGTGTGGCACATGCTCCTTTAAGGAGAAATTCTGTATTTCAGAGATAGTGTGCATATCATGGAATGAAATGGTTGTTATGGCAACAACTCTCAAAAGCAAGTACTTAACTGAGAAATGTGTTCCACATAGCCATAGAAAAATGAAAACATGAAAACAGAGACAGGAAGAATGGACAAACAGAAGCAGTATGAGATGGCAAAGCCATTTCTGATTTTCAAGCACACAGAGAAGCAGCACTGAGCTAGTTTGGGGGATTTTTTATTTTCTTCTTAATTTACAGCCAAAGTTTAAAGCTGTGTCTGTTCCTGGAAGGTTTAATATGTCTTTTATTTGAGGTAATAATTAAAAAGTGCCATATCATATTAGTCCAGCCGTATTGTTGTGGAGCAATGGATGGGGTGCAGTTGAGCTGTATTCAAACAGCACACCCAGCCTGGAGCATGGGGAGCTGGTACCCCCAGGGCAGCTGCATCTCCAGCACCCGTGGGATGGATGAGTCCAGTCTCCTATGGCTCAGAGCCCATGGGTCTGGGCTTCCTGCCTGACAGGTCACTGCAGGGTGGTGTATCCTTCTGTGCTTAACTACACAGGTCTGGCAGCCCCTGGCCACCACCCAGCACATCAGTCCAAAGCACTGTGGGAGAAGCAGAGAAGCCCAAAGCATTGACTGCCCTTGGCATTGCTGGTGTCTTGTCCCATCACATTCACATAGTCTGGAGACCAGACCATTTCTCATGCTGCAGAGAAAACCCCTCTGGTCTCTCTGACATGGGAAAAATGTCACTCCTGAGCCCAAATCTAGTCATGGGCTTAGCCTAGGACAAGCAAATGAGGCAGAAGTTGTTGTGGCCAGACCTTGCTTTATTTCTGTATTCATTCCAGCATTTCCAGTATGGAAATCTGGAGTCCCTCAGCACTGGCAATACCTTCTAACTTCCTGATATCCCTTATTCCATAAGCACACACCTAACATTTGCATGAAGACCCCACGGCTGGTCCCTGAGCAGCACCATTCAGTATTGTTCTCTAGTGCTCTCTACAACCTTCCTGTTAACTGGATCCACATCCACTTTGTAACTCCTTCAATAGAGGTTCTTCCAGGAAGACTGATTTCCCGTCAGGCTCTGAATGCAATATTTTGTTTAAACCTAGATAGATTAGCTCCTCTGCTCCTCTGTTTTCCTATTAAAATGGTACTAAATTAGCCTAATGTGATCTACTTTTGATACAACCTTGCTGATTTTTTTCCTCCTATTTTTTATTTGCCTTCATGTCCTCAGAGGTCCTTCTCTCAGTAAAATGAGATGAATGGAAGGCACTCAAACCAGAAGGTGAAGCAGCTTAGAAAACAACTATAAACACCCTCTCCTAAACCCTCTAGTATTTCAGGCAACCTAAACTGATCTTCCTGATTTCTTTAACTGTCCTGTTAGATACTGCTTATCAAAGCACCTATAGAAATGACAGGGCCAAAGGAGCTGGCTCGAAGTGTAATGTGTTAGTGCTTTAGGCTGAAGGTTTTTACTTTGCAGTCGAGATGGGGTAAATGCAGCAACCCTCTGTGCTGCTGCAGCTCAACTGCTTTCCCTGCACATCCATATCCACCCTTACTGTACTCGCACGACTGCCTCTTCCTGGCAGAAGATGAACCGTGCTGGAAGCCTGACTTTCCAGGGGAACACCTCAGTTTGTGGTCTGGGAGGCTTTGCCCAACTTTATTCTGGCTTTGAGTAGGGTCTAGGATGGGATCTTGCTTGAGCGGTGCTGGCTGTGGCCAGTTGCTGCTGCACTCACTGTCCTGAAGCACCCCGGGAGGATTGCCGGTGGCAGCATCTTCTGTTTAGTGATGCCTAGTGTATCCATGGCTGGTGGGACCCAAATAGACCCACCAGCAGGAGGAAGAGCAGCAAAAAGACTGGGACAAGTGGGGGGTGGCCTCACAGGGCTTTGCCACTCCTGCCCCTCACTGGCCCCCTCAGACCAAAAGTCTGAAGGCGTTGGTGATCCTAGGCCAGGGTGCATCTCACCCAAGCTCTCTCACCGCGAAGCCTTTCCTCTGAGCTGTGTGCCCCTCTCCCTCTGTGGTCAGTGGCTAGAGGAGTTGTATCCAGAGCACCTCCTTAAATAGTGTTTAAACAGGGAGGTTGACACCCCCCCAGAGCATCCACTCCTCTCCATTGACTTTTCTGGAGCTCATTACTAACCTCAAACTTCATTTGGGAGACAGATACAGACTGGATGAGGATTTATCTTGTGTTGTGTGTGACAAGTGAAGGGAAGGATTTCTCAATCTAACCCCTGCCGAATCCTCCTTTGCAAATAAGTCACTTACACGTCCCAAAGGCAAAGCGAGAATTTGTAAATGAAAACCTCTTCAAATAAATCTTTTGTAGGATTTACAAAGCTCCTGATGGGATTTGTAACTCCAGACGCAGATTTGTGCACTGGCTGCGAGGTTGGAAGGCTTTAAAAATCCATCTCTTGACTTGCGAAACAATCTAACCTTTCAGAAACCAGGTAGCTAAACCTAAGACTAAAAGCACTCAGCACTTGGGCCTGAAGGTTTAGTGACAGGATTTATGCATTAGAACAGGGAGATAATATAACTCAGGTGTATTAAATCCTGATTTATTAACAAACTCAGGAGTAACAGCTTTACAAATAACTCCCAAGACATTTAAAAGAGCTTAACCCTTCGAGTACTGGCATTTGTCAGTGCCACCTCCGTGAATGCCATGAATATGTTTAAATATAGCAGGGAGAATTCAGCTGCATTGCAGACAAGCTCTGCAGCCCTTCTCCCTTGGTTTCGCTCTCCTATGGAAGCCAGGAACAGCTCCTGGGAGTCTGGAAGGGGCTTTCCCCAGTGCTGCATGTTTCTGGGGTCCTTTTTGGTCCCACTGTGCTCAGACACTCACCTTCACTGCATGTCTCTGCTCTGTGGGATGGGTCCCTGTTGTATCCCTCTCCTGACATGTCCAGTGCCACCTTGGTCTCTTTGCCTTTAGAGGGGTGATGGTTGGGCTCTGAAACCTCTGCTGGGGAGGGCACTTTGCTGGGCTATGTGTGGGGAGAGGGCTGGGAGCACATGGGGACCCAGATAAGCTGCCTCCAATACTGAGAGCTCTGTGAAGTCTCTTTCAGGGGATGCTCTCCCTGCATCAGCTCTTTCTCCTCTCCAGCAGTCTCATTTCTTTCCCAGTTACCTCCTATCTAGGCTACATGGCTTTGAGCTCCTCAGGGGGTGCAGATGGGGGACCTCCCCTTTGGCATGATGAGGGAGGATTTCCCCTGGCTGTTCAAACACTCTGTGTGCTCTCATATCTTTAAATCTCTTGGGGTTGGCAGTAACCAGAAGCTGGTTTCTTCCTGGTCACAATCAATTCTGCAGTAATTTCACCTGTGACAAACCTGTTTGAAGAGAAAGGTTTTCTTCCTTCTCCGTTCACGTTTCTGCCAAATGCACTAGCAAAATAAAACAGCATTTCCAGAGCATTTGTAATTTTTAGATAGAAACCCCATCATTACCTGAAGGAGTCTGACAGGGCAGCTAATCCCCCTTCCCTTTTTCCTCTGGTGCTCTATTAGCTTTTGTTTAGCATAATTGAGTTCTCATGGCAGTGGCATGCCCCAGCGAGCAGCATGCTTCGGGATTGCCCTGGGTACTTGACAAGCTCCACGGGTATCCAACCCCTTGCACAGGGAGAGAAGCCCAGGGTGTTTTGAGCTGGTGAAAGAACTCGATGCTGTTTGTGCCCAAACTTGCTTGGAAACAAAATGACCATTCACCACGGCTTGCTCTGTTCATGGCATAAAGTGCACTAGAAAATGATTGTGAAAGGAATAGCTACTTGTTAATGAAGGAGCAACAGGCACGGGCCGGAGCGCTGTGTGCGGGGGCAGCTGGAATGGAAAAGGCACTTGACATCTCTCGTGGGTTCAACTTGGACGAGCAATTAAACATTTTAGAAGCTTAACTCCCGTTCCCTTTGGTGAGCTTTTCTTTCATCCTCCTATTTGGCTCTTCCACAAATGGTTGGTTGTTATTTTTGGAATGTTTTTCTGGCCTACTTTGATCAGGTCTGATTATAGGTAGCATGGGAGCACTGGGTCAATGCGGATGAAGCCTTTCCTCCTGCCGAGGGATATGTGCCACTGCTCTGCTGCAGTCACTGAGATATTCACTCAGAGAATCTCTCCTTGACCTCTCCATGTTTTTGCAAATGTATTTAACATTTTAAATGCATTAGGTATAAAGTATCTGCTGTGCTTTCCTTTATGTGTTTGGCTTCTGCGATTTTCACTTTAGACACTGAAAAGCATCAGGAAAGGTTTTCAGTTTCTCTCCGAGTTGGCTCAGGTTTGTGGTGGACCAAAGCCCTGATTCAATAAAGCATTCGGTCACCTGCTGAACTTTAACCACATCCTTAACCTCAACTTTACTCAGGAAAGCTCTTAAGCATGAAATAGAATTCTAAGAGTTTCCAATGATTTGGTACATCTCGAGTGAGGGGGGTGGGCTGCTCCTTTGTCCTGCTGAAACAGGCTGAAGGCAGGACTGGGGGCAGTGTCTCTGTAAGCATGTTCTTTGTGGTGCTGGATGCAGTTCCCAAGGGCACTGTGATGGCTGACACCTCACAGTGAGAGAGCAGAGTCTGCCCACCCACCCATCCATCCATCCATCTATCCATCCTTGGCCACTCTGTGCAGAGTCTTCCCCTACACAGCCTTGAACACCCTGGTTGCAGGGTGCAAGCAGAGGACAGTTCCTCTAAACATGGCAGAGGGTGGCAACAGCCAATTTAACGTGGAGCAGCCAGAAAGCCCTTGGGTCACCCGTGCACACCAGACTCCATCTGGACCATCTCCAGCAGAGATGGTGCTAACACTTGGACAGATGCATCAGCTCCGGTGGACATTGCCTCTGCTCCCATCAACCTTCTCATGATTTAGGTCACCAGAAGAAGGGAAAGGGTTAAAGCCAGACTAATTCATATAAGACTGTTCATTACTATAAGATGTCTGTGTATCATTAAATTGCATTTGAGCTTTCATTAGACAGTTTTTTTCCTCATATAAAAGTCTTTGTCGTGTCAATTAGTTGATTGACTATCATCTGGTTTCTGGGTTAGTGAAACCTCATCCGCTGTGAATGAATTTGTTTATCAGGGAAAAGGGACCAGGGAAGGGAAAAAAAATTCAATTAGATGTCAATGTGTGGAGTGACAAGCAGAATTTGATAGGGCTTTTAGTTTAATTGCTTGTGTTTCATTAAGAGATGTATTTAGTGAGAGAATTCTTCATTTTCAAAAGATCTTGGGTGTCGTCTTTTTTGCTTCTGGCTTTTAGGTACTCCTGTGGTATTCAGAAAACATATAGAGCTCTATTTTTTAATTAGAAAAATGACTTTATTGTGACATGCTCAACATTTTGAGGCTGTTACATCACTGACATGTGGTGGCAGCTTTTCACTGACATCCACATGCAAGTTGCAGGGGACAGGGTGTACCCCAGCATCATTTGAAAGGCTCTCGCCAAAGATCTGCTGCTCCCTCTGCAGTCCGTGACCACAGTGACAATAGTGTGTTAATCCTCAGAGTTTGTGTGAGGAGGAAACCATTCTGCTCCCAGCCTTGGAAACATTTTGGAAGGTCTGGTTTAAATCTTTGGAAGGCTGTAAATCCCTTTGGGAGGAATGGTTTTCATTTGTCTTTTATTTGGATTCCAGCTCATCACTTGTGGTTGACAAATAAAAATGAAATAGCCTTCGGTAGGGGGCTGGCACCTCCTAATCCAGTGTGTTTGGTTGAGCTGGTGTAGTTGTATAGGGGCATCACCCGGAGTATATAGAGTCACACTGGAGTAACGTGCTGAGAGCCCTCAAGTTTGTTTTGATAACTTGCTGTTTATTTCTAATCCAGCCTAAAACCTGTGAATGGATAAGCGTGCAGCTGGCTCTGCTTGAGAGACGGCAACAGGATTCCAACAAAGCTTCCAAAATGTCAAACGAATAGTTATTTTCCTGCAATTCCAAGGAAACAGCAGGAGCAGGGAACCCCTGCACGCAGAGCATGGTGGTGGGGGCTCACCGCAGCCATGGATGCAATGGTGCATTCCCTGTGAGTGTAGGACCTCCAGTAACACTGCTCCAAGGGTGAGACATCAGAGCCCAGCTCTTGTAGAGCGCTGGGGGCTGGACGCATTGGTCAGCAGCTCTCGTGAAAAGGAATATCTTTTGGCCTGGCTGTAAGAAAGTGCCCAGAAAAGCAACCAATCTGCTGGGCTTGGAGGAAAACTGGAGCAAAGGAGCTCCTGTGAAAACAAGCCCTGCCCTTCATTGTGCAGGGAACCCTGTTGTGCATCACTTTGGTGAGGTGAGCAAG
Organism: Strigops habroptila; assembly: GCF_004027225.2. Lineage (NCBI taxonomy): Eukaryota > Metazoa > Chordata > Aves > Psittaciformes > Psittacidae > Strigops > Strigops habroptila. The sequence goes on from NC_044289.2 coordinate 3,174,881, forward strand.
CTGCACCTCAAAATGTGTTGAATTCCTTGCCTCGGGGAGATTTACTTTTCGGATATGGAGGCTTGGGAGCAGGGAGCGTCTCTCTGCATTTGCTCAGTGCCCAGCAGAAATCCCGGCAGGGCCTCTGGGAGCATCTGTGTAATGAGCTGCTCTAACGAGTACTAATTACACCCAGCACATGGGTGATGAGGCTCTTTCCTGAAGTGCATCAGTACAGTTCAGTGTTTTCTGCCATGGCTGTGTTCCGTGCCCCCTCTTTTCTTGGAAAGCAGAACCAGGACACGGTCTGTTCTCAGAAACTCATTATTTCTCTTATTCTGTGATGAGAACTCATTTTCAAAGGCTTCAGATAAGATGTTGGGAGGCAACGCATGAAGCAACAGGCAATTATATCCTCCCTAAATATCTTGTCTGCAATGGTACAACAGCATCATGACAACAACCAAGCAGCTGAGGCTTTTACATGAGCAAACCAGAATGGCACAGCATGGAGGAGTGCTCCAGGTTGTTCTCTCTGAGAGAAAATCACTTTACAAATGTACTTGAAGAGAGCTGAGGTTTGGGCAGAGCAGAACTGACATGGCTGAAGAGTCTGTATTTTACCCAAACCTACTGAAGAAGCAAGAATACAAACCAGACCAGCCTTTCCAAGAAAGTATCATAGCAGCAGCAGAAGAGGAGGAGGAAGAGGAAGAAGAAACTGTACAGAGCAAGGCAATACGGTGTGATGTTGGAGAATAATCATGGACAATCCTACTCTTCCAGTGCTGGACAAGAGCTTTAGAAGAGCAGTGGGAGCATGCTGTGAGCGTCACACACCTGAATTACATACTCCTCCATGCTTTCATCTGGGGAGAGATTGGCAAACCTGGCTTCATTTTGAAGGCTGAAGGAGGCAGCTCAGATCTCCTCCCCTGTGTGGTGGGAGGAGGGACACAGCGCTCATCCTCCACATCTGCCCACGAGTGGTGGTGGTTGCACAGTCCTGTTGTGCAGCCGTGCAGCCCAGGAGAACCCCCAAAGGGTTCCTCTGTGGCCCTGCTTCCCTGTGCCCATCAGGAGCTGGATCTTTAGAGTTGGACACCACAAGTTTTGATCCCTGTCTGGGCAAGCCATGGTCCTTTTAGGTATGTGTGTCTTCACACCTACTGACCTTCCCTGGAGCAAGACCTGCCTGGACATCCCCATAACATGTCCCTGGGAGAGATCCCTAATCTGGGCAGGTTTGTCTGCAGTGTCACCCCCAGGCACCAGAAGAGCCTCTTTCTTCTTGCTTTGGCAGCTTTAGAGAAGCTTGTGGGGTTAATGCCATGGGGGGATTTAGCTATTACTCTTTCCTGATAACTAAGAGTATTCTGATGGGAGAAGAAAGGTTTTCCAGTCATGCCTTTCAGTGTCCACAGTGAGCTGCTGGCTGTGTGCAGGAGATGGGGCATTAATGTTGCTTTAGAAATCCCCAGCCTGGTGGAGAGCCCCATGGTGACCATGTTTTGAACCAGCACCTCTGGCTCGTTAGACAGTTATCATTGCCCTGGGGAGTGTCTGCACTTACCAGCCTTAGTGGCTACTCAGAGGTGTGCAAAGGTTCCCCATAAACCATTCAAACCTGCCTCACCCCATTGGTTTTGGGGGTTTCCTTGGGCAGAGGAAGGAGGGACCATGCCCCACACATCACCCCCTAGGCATCCTCATCCTGTCCTTTGCTCCACAGAAGCCCATTGAGCTGTTTCGTGGGGACCTGGCTCTGAGCCCGTGGTGGAGGTGAAGCTGATTCAGTGTATGAGCAGCTCCAGCTCCTCAGCCATAGCTGTTTTGTTTTCATCTCTAAGTAGCTGAAGAAGTGTGTGCCTATCAGCGAATCTCCATCACCCCAATGCCAGTGTGTTCCCTCAGATAAGGGTGCTGTGTAATGGCTATTATGTTTTCATATGTTGTGAGGAAACTCAACGGGCAGAGTGGCAGAAATGTTCTTCATCCTCGGTTAATTGTGAGCTACTTACTGCAGAAAATCTTGCAAAGACAAAAAAGGGTAATCAAATGAAATAAAGGGGAAGCAGCTTGTGCACTTGCCTTCATGCTGGGTGGAATTAGCTCCTGCAATGCTTTGCCACCAATTATCATTGATAATGCTGTGTGGCCCTGTGTATGACCTTGCCATCAGCTCCACAGCAGCACAACTGCCTGAGAGATGGGTGCAAAGGTTGTATGGGGACAGATGTGTGGGACTGTGATCAGGGGTGCTCAACGCTGCAATATTCCTGTGGGGCTGGGCTGGCATGAACTCTGCCTGTCCCACCATGAGCTCTGAAATGGAGCTGCAGGAGAATCCCAGCAAAGCCCCAGCTGGAGGAAAGAGATCGGGCTGTTGTCTTTTTTATGTTGCTGTGTTTTTCCCCTCCAGGCTTGAGATGCACCAAGAAAGAAAAGGATGGGGGTGCCAGAGAGGGACTCTTCATCAGGGTCTGTAGTGATAGGACAAGGGGTGATGGGTTTAAACTGAAACAGGGGAAGTTCAGGTTAGATATAAGGAAGAAGTTCTTCCCTGTGAGGGTGCTGAGGCGCTGGCACAGGGTGCCCAGAGAAGCTGTGGCTGCCCCATCCCTGGCAGTGTTCAAGGCCACGTTGGACACAGGGGCTTGGAGCAACCTGCTCTAGTGGAAGGTGTCCCTGCTCGTGGCAGGGGGTTGGAACTGGATGAGCTTTAAGGTCCCTTCCAACCCAAACCAGTCTGGGATTCAATGAGTCTATGCTGGGGATGGCTGTGGGTCTGTGAACCTAGGAGTAGTTGTCCCTGCAGGTCCAGAGCAAGGCAGTTGGCAGAGGCAGTTGTGGTCCCACATGGTTTAGTGATCAGATTCCTGGTTTTCACCCAAGCAGCCCAGTCTTCACTCCCAGTGTGGGAAGATAGTGGTGTTTCATGTTGTGCCTGGTTTTGGGCTCTCCAGGGCAAGAGAGATGCCGGCCTGATGGAGCTGCCAGCTCCAGGGCTGGAGCATAGGGCAAATGAAGGGAGGCTGAGGGACAGATCTGGGTCTGTTCAGAGAGAAGGTGAGGGGAAGATTGTATTGCTGCCTGGTGAGAAGGTACATGGAAGATGGAGCCAGGCTCTTCCTGATGGCACACAGTTGGAGAACGAAAGGCACCAGCTGGAACAAGGAAAATTCTCTTTAGTTATGAAGAATGATTTTATCTCCATATGGTGATGAAACACTGGAAGTGGGCCTCAGGGAAACTGCGGAGTCTCTGTTTCTGGAGGTATTTGGAACCTGACTGAACAAGGCCCTGAAGAACTTGCTGCAGCTGAACATACCGCAGCATATAGTCTGGACTAAAGACCTTCAAAGCACGCTTCTGACCCATGAAGTTCATTCTTGGAAGGTGTTAGGATGGTTTTCAATTTTCTGGGGACAGGATAGCTGGTGGTTCCTCATCCTAGCTGAGCTGCCTGAGTTCTCTTCGCCTCTCTGGTGACCCAGGGGATGTCTCTGTTGTGATGCTGGGTTACATTAGAAGACAGTGAGATGCAAAATCTGCCTTGGATGGAAGGAGAATTACACCAAAACATGTATTTGAGATGGCAAGAAACAGACTATCAAGGAGGCAAGGCTGGGACAGTGCTTCCCTGATGGAGCTGCTGCTTCAACAGTGCGCTCCCTGCCCCTGCAGCTAGCACATCGGTTACACTAGGCCTGTGAAATACTCATGCACGGGTATAAATTTGTCCTCTGGGTAAGAAAAGAATGAAACAACCAGGGTGTGATCTGTACAACAAATCGGCAACTGATGAGGTTTGTCAGTAATATATTTTTTGAGCACTGTAAGCTAAACAGCCTGGCATCATGTAGCAAACACTTTAATTCCCAGGGAAAGATATTTTTCCCCCCAGAAAGTAATAAGTAGCAACATAACTTCTTTGAGGGAAATTTCGCTACAGATCTATGCTGTATCTAATGAGAAACTTCCTTGTGATCTCATACCATTAAGTATAGAAGAGGAAGGATGTTACCTACAAGGGATGTTACCTACATTTTGCCACCCCTATGAGTATGTCTGCATAGAGAGAATTTTAGAGGTGTCTGCCTAGGATATCTGGCATGGTGTAACATGACTTGGATGTTTCAGGTTTCAGTGCTACCACCACTGAATATCTTTGCCTTTGTCACACGTGTATTACAGTTGAATTCCTCAGACTATAGCAAAGGACCCACCAGATCTAAACCCCAATGAGCACATTCAAGCTTTAAAATGGACACAAGCTGCAAACAACGTTATTTGAGTAATTTGAATAATGACTAAATACTTGGATCTCTCCAGGAATGACCAGGAACAAAAAAAGAAGTGAGATTCATCATCTCAGCCATCGCGAATGTTCTGCTCAGCTCTGCTGCTGATACCGGGAGAGCAGATGCTTCCTTACTCTGCAGAAACACAGCGTGTGAAACAGTATTTTAACAGCTTTATCTGATATTTTACATCTCACTGTCAAACATAGCAACGATTCCACTTCTATTTGGGTATGTAATCTGGAAAGAAGGCAGCAATAATCTCTCAGGAGAGCCAGGCATGGGACCAATTACTCCAGCTAGAGATTTGTAAAGACACATTTTCAGTGCTGGGATTTTATCATTCCACAGGGTAATTAAAAGACAACCCTGTCAAAGGAAGTTTTGCAGTCTTAAATATTTTTTCTCCTCTATGAAGAATAACCCTTTCCACTCTCAGCGTTGGGATGGCTTTATTTCCCAGTGATGAGTGAGGGCTACCCATGCCTACCAGCCAGATCAATGCTTGGGTGCTCGCAGTGGTGGGGCAAAGCAGTGGCTGTTTCCATGTCACCTTTGAATGTCAGGCACTGGGAAGGAGAGATGCTTTTGCAGAGGGCTAGACCCAGGAAGGTATTATCTGGCCACTGGAGAAGTTTAAAGACACACTTCTGGGCATATTGGTCAGATTGTCAAATGCTGTAAGTTGGAGTCGTGCGGAGGCAGAATTTCTGCTTGAAGTCTGTTTCTTTAGTGAAGTGCTGGTGAAATCAGAACAGGGAAACCTGCTCGTTGCAATGGGTTATGGCTCAGCCATCTCTTCAACAGAGGTCTACAGGCTGGGACCAGAAATAGCATCATTGGCTGCTGCAGAAAAGGGCTCAGTGTGTCCTGTTACAGACAGATGTTGCCCTTACCCCTGGGTGGGAAACAGCCCTCACATGGGGTGAGCAAGGTGTTGCTGCTTTGGTCCCCTTCTCGAGATTCATACAGCACTGTGCTTGCTGTGCCAGGCTGGCTTGGTGCAACCAGCAATGATCACAGCATGGATATAAAGCAGAACAAACTACTTGGTTATCCGAGGCAGTTCAGATCTCCAGTCAGAGTCAAACTGCTTAATAGCCACAGTCTCCTCCAAGCTGATGCTGGTTTTCCAAAAGGTGTCACTGAGCCATTTATCCTTTTGGGTAACTTGGTTAATTTGAAAATCCACGTGTGGGCATTGTGTTCAGGACCCTGTGACTCCCGCATGGCAGAAGGGATGGTTGGGTGGGTGCACAGCATGAGAATGATATGGGATGCTCCATGCAGATGAAAACCCAAGAAGCACATCGGCGCTGGCTGGTCCACGGGATGCCAGGTCAGCCTGAGACCTCTGCTTCATGCCTGTGTTCATGCAGCTCCTTTCTGCATCTTCCTGCTTAAACATCCCTGGTTTTTAAGATGGGGTTTAAGTCAAATAAAGGATTTGGAAGTTAAGGAGTTAATTCTTAGAGAAACAAAAACTTTGGAGCTGACCTTAGTGTCCTTAAGTAGAAAAGAAAACCACTGGCCGTAGTCTGAGAACAAGCCACTGCACCTTGTTTCGTTGTCAGCTCTTCCTTCTCCTCTCCCTTAGTGCCTTTTGATGCATACAGGAGCTGGAGATACGACAGGCCAGTGAGACTGATGTGACATGTGTAATGAGAAAGAATTAGTATAAACTGCAATGTATCACAAAATTAGCATCACCCAACTGCCTGTTCCTTGGCATCCTGCCGGGTTCCATCTTTATCTGGGCAGTGTTTAATTGCCTAATTGTTGTACTTTATTTCTTCATTTCTAACTTGCTGTGAGCATGTAGAACTGTAAATGTAGCATTAGATCACTTACAAAGGAAGCCTTTTCAGAGGGGTTCACTTCTCATATATTTTGCCTGGGATGTGAACATTTTAGGCTCCAGCTGTGCCAATTTCAGCCAGCCCTGGCAGATGGTGGTTAAAACTGTGCAGCAAGAATGGCGGCTGCAGTGGGTTTGGTACATGGGGGTGGGTATCAGGCTCCTTTCCTTCCCCTGCATGCATCATTGCTCAGCTTGAGGCTTCTTGCAGATGCAACAGCGGGAAGACCTGAGCGTCAGAGAGCAGCTCAGGCTGTCGAGGGGGACTCTCTGGCCCCAGTTTGTTTAGTTGGTAAAAACTAAAAAAGAATCCTCAAGGAACATCATGGCAACCTCTTGAGCTGAGTTTAGCTCTTGTGAGGTATCAGTCTCTGACCATAGAAACACACGATCCCCATCAACCCCGGTGAGGGCACGTTGTAGAGTCGTAGAGTCACAGAATCACAAAATCAACCAGCTTGGAACAGACTTTTAACATCATCAGGTCCAACCTTTACTCCAGGACTGTCAGCACTATTTGTGTCCCAACAGTCTTGAGATTCCCAGTCTGATTTTAGGACTGGTGCAAGAGGAGGGACTCCACATTCCCATGCACAAGGCAGAGCCTCTGGAGGGAGAGTAAATTATCAAACTGATATCAGAGTTTTCCATCTACTCCATCCTAGTCAGGCCACAGAGTCTTACTGCAAATGGCATTAATCCATGCAGCCATTTACTGTTTTTTTTCCCCCAATTCAGAAACTTTCTCCATTTTTATAAGGACAATTTCTTATTAGCCTCCTTATCTGCTCAGGAGTGCACTGATCAAGAGGAACTCCATGCTAGGGTTGGCCTAATTAAGCAAAATTAACATTTTATCATATAATACTAACATTTAAACCTACACTCATGCAGCTTGCTTTAAATATACTCCCTGCGCATCCTTTCCTTTAAGTCTCTCATGCTCTGCCAGCTCCACTCTGGTTTTATCTATAAGGAATTGAGCTTGTACCTGTGACAGGTGCAGAGTGTGTTAAATCTTTTGATCATCACACAAACCACTCATCCTGATATCCTTTAATCTAAGCAATGCAAAGAAAACCCTATGCACTAGCTTTGTGCTTCTTCCATCTCCCTGAGTTTAAACAGGAGGCTCCGCAGCTACAGATCAATGGCCCTAAATTGTTTGTCTTTAACTTAGGTGGGTTTAAAGGGAAGCTGCTCAGCCCAGCTGTCTGGAAGTTCACAGGATGGGAAGAGCTCTGTGCTGTCTAGTGCTGGGGGAGTTGGAGTTACCTTTGAAACTTGGCTTAGTTTTTACACCAGTCAAGTAATTAAACAAGAGGAAAAAAATCACAGCGAATCACTTACTGCTGCATCCACCACATCTTTCTTGTGGTGATGCTGAAGTTAATAGTGAAATACTTTATCAATACTTCAGGATTTCTGTGATTCACAAATGCAGTTAGGAATTCTTCCCTTCCTTCTCCCGGGAATGATTCCTGCATAGTTTTTGTGGAATAGCCAATATTCCGATATTGCTATTAGTTCACATGGGTGGTGTGAGCCATCTGTGCGTTCCTGCCTCTAGACTCACTGGTTCTGGTACCCAGCCAACGAGGTGTGAAGATTGGGATGGAGCATCCCACTTAGCGTGATAAAACACATCTCTGCTCCTGGTGAAGTGTCCCTTCTCACATTTTCTCAACATTAAGTGACTGAGTGTTGTGGGAAAAGAAGAGGAAAGGGTCAGTGGACAACTGAGGCCAGTTGCGATGCTCACATCTTGGATGCAATTCCTGCCAACCACACATGTTTCACAGGGAAGGCAGATACTGGTTAAATCCCAACATCATTTTTTGCTCTTTGATGCTTCCTATAGCCTCAAAGCACCAATACATTGTGAGAAAAGTCTGAAGAGACCCTAAAAGAGAGGTAGGGAGGTGTGCCATCAGGTAACTCCATACAGTCATCTTATTTTACCTGCTCAAATAGGTGTGTGTGGAGAGTGGGAGCCTAGGAGACCCCCTAGACTGCTGAAAATGCAACCCACTGTTTTACCTTACAGATAACTTAAAAGTTAATTTCAAATACAATTATTTTTCCAGGAGTGGGGAGAAAAGTTTCTCACTATAAGACCAAAAATTCCTTACCTAGAAAAAATAGGTGTCGTTCCCTTTAATACTGCCATCAGGATGATACAAGCCAAAATAAAACCAAACCAAACCAAACACCAAACACAAAAAGCCCTCCATGCTATGCAAAATATCACAGAAACCTTTTTTCCATTACAGTGGTCACAGGCCATTTTGCTCTTCACTGGTGACAGGGGACCATTAAAATACAATCCCTGATGCCTGCGTATCGTAATGAAAATCATATTTCTTCCTGAACTGGTACATCAATTGTCTTTTTAGTAACCTGTGAAGTGCAGCTGTATGCAAACCAGGGAATGGTCCTTCACTCTTAATCTGTTCTCCTGCAAGATAAGTGATAACTTCTTAATGTAACTTTCCAGTCTGGTAAATAAGAAGTAGCTACAACATGATCCTGTGGTTTAAATAGAATCATCTTCCTGAGGCAGAGTAGCTGCTTTCCATCCTCCCCTGGGCAGGAAAAGTGATTTTGATAAAATCAGAGCATTCCTCTCTCTCTCTCTTTCCTTCCTTGCCACCTGCCTGAAAATTTGCAACTCCATTTGCATTTCTAAAATCCTGTGCTGTGGAACTATTCCTAAAGGGAAAATAAAACAACTGGGTGGCAAGGCTGTGCCCCAGCTCTTTGCTGCAGTGTTACGTGTCAGGGGTTGGATGAAGTGAGGAGTTTGGAGCTGGCAAGGGAGAGAAGGCATAGGAGCTGATTGGAATGGTGGTGGTGGTGGATGAAGGAGACACAAGCCATCCTGGCAGCACCCTGGGGGTCCCCCATTGTCATCCCTGTCACCAGGCACTGGTGCCATCAGGCCTTCCACATCAGGCAGCAACAACTTCTTTACTGCTAAACTCCATGTGATCCCCTGTAGCCACCAAGCCACTGACTGTAGCTGCTCTTGGGCATCTGGAGCATCCCGAATTGGAGGCGATGGCAGGGTCCCTGCAGCAACATGGGGCAAGCCACAGGCACATCCTGACCCGCTCTGGAGATCACCCACCACCAGCCCAGGGGTGTTTGTGGGTGTCCAGCTCTTCTCATGGACTGCAGGCGTGAAGGCTTATGTGGCAGAAATGAACCCATTAATAGGAGTGAACTTCAAAGGGAATTTCTGGCAATGGCAGATACTTGGATGCGTTGTGTGAAAGCAGCCTCTCATCCAACCTCTGCAGCATCTCCTGTGGGATGGGAACACCTGAGGGACAAACCCTGCTCACATGAGCCTCACCTCAGCCCAGAGGCAAACCTGGGAAACCAGGGGAAGAAATTGAGATCAAAAAACTGGCAACACATCGTTGTGAACAGCATTGGAGCTGGATCGGGAAAGGTTTTCTTCCTGCAGGTTTTATTTTTTTATGTTTCTACTTCTTTCCCGCCCCAAGCCTGCATTGTTTGAATAGGAGCTGTAAGATATCTGCTTGCAAGAAACTTGCTTGGCTCCAGGCAGCGAGCCCTCCAGTGCCAACCCTTCCTGGGAGAAGGAGCCAGCAAAGGAGAGGTGCCAGCACCACACACACTCACCATCAGTGCTCCCCGAGAGCTCCGATCCCTCTAAATCCCTTTTTCAGGCACCTCAGTCTGCTCCCAGCCAGGAGAGGAGAGATCCTGGCTCCAGCTCTGCCAGGATGGGAACACACCACCCTTGGCACTGGAGCAGGTCGTGGCTTTTTCCCTCTTCCCTTTTCCCCTCTCACTCGTGTGCGCAGGGAACCTCGAAGAGCAAATAATCCAATCTGCTGCTGGATTGCCAAAGACTTTCATGAAAGCGCTATTTATTTAGCATCGTCTGATGCCACATGTACAGTGACAAGGCGGGGGACTGAGTAATAACAGGTCTGGAAGCAAAGCGCAGAGCAGAGTGTGCCACCAGCATAGGAGTGTTCCAAAAATGTATGGTTTTCAGTTTCTGGTTTAATTAGAATGTATCTTAAGTGGGTTTGCATCAACTAATGAAACAACTGTCATTGATGAACTGCTGCTGGGCAGGCTCGGGTAGTTTCTCATCTTTAACCAGCAGCTCAGGCAGCAAGTGTGAGGAGAGCCTAAGGAAAGTCTATTAGAGATAGACATCAATTTGACATTACTCATCTTAAGGGAGTATCGATGCAGGGGGGAAGCCATTACAGAGTAGAGAAGTATGTCATTAGATAACTGATCCCAATTCAGAGCTCACCTTAAAAACTACGTGATATTGTAGACAGCTTGTTGTGTTAACTGCTGAAAGCAGAGTATTTCTGTCCAGGTCATCATGCCTCCAAAGTTCAGGCTGCGTATGGGGAAGAGTTCCGGAGACTGATGGCAGATGGGCAACCACAGGCCAGATGTGCACCCCTGGGTTCCCCACAGCTGTTTTTGCAGCTGGTCCAGGGAAGTGGTACCCAAAGGAGGCCTGAAGATGCCATCCTGCTGATAGGGAAACTGAGGCACAGCAAATTCCTCGAGGTTAACCTATCTATGGGAGACCACAGGAATAAACACACCTGTCCTGAGGGTTGCTCCTGCAGTCCCACACCCTTGTTACCCTTCACCCTTCAAGAGCCTGAGATCCTTAGTCACAGGCACCAGACAATGGAGATCTGGGCTTTGTCCTGGGGAAGACTCGGGTCTGTTACACAGCAGCTTCTGTGGCAGATCCAGACAGAATCAGGGCAGGAAGGGAAATCATCCAAAGGATGTTTGACACAGTGGAATTTGTTTTTACCTCTTTCCTTTAAAAAGCAAAGCAAAGCAAAGCAAAACAAGCTAGGAAATTACATGCACGCTTTTGGAATGAGACAGTAGCTCAGGGTCATCTGTGTTTATTTCCAACATTTTATCTTATTTCCGTGTGCACTTTTTCAAAACAAGGCTTTTGGGTTTTTCCTTTTCCCTTTCATTTAGCCTTCATGCCCAGCAGCCTGAGCTCTGCAAGGGAAGCTTAGCATTGAGCTGTCATAAACAAGCCGAATCACACAGCAAACACATTCCTCTCTCCCTGCAACTGCTGTTCTCCTCTCCTGTCCACTTCCACAGTGACTTTCTCCTTCACCATTTACAGTCCTGGAAAAGAGCAAGGACGCAAACACAGCCTGTGCTATTTGGGAGCACTCTGATGACCCCCAAATTTAGATGACACTGTCTCTTCTTGTGATCAAAACAAGAGTTGACATGGGCATTGCTGAAATGCGCTGGAGCACTGCAGGCAGGGATAGTGCAGTCCAGCTGAGATCCCAGCGCTGTGCTGGGGACCAGGGCTGGCATCCTCCTCCTTGCATCCCAGTGCTGTGCTGGGGACCAAGGCTGGCATCCTCCTCCCTACACCAGCCTCCAAATCTGATGGAAATGCTTTCTCTAAGCAACCACACTGGGAGTCATCAGCCCAGCCCATACCTCCTCCAGACCAAGCAGCTTATCTTGAGTGGGATCTGTAGCATCAGAGCCAGGGAAAGCTTCATTTTCCTTCTGAACTAGTGCCTGGTCTGGCAGCTACTGGGTTTTTTTCCCCACTCTGTCCTGGCTCCCTCCCTAAGAAGGCAGTTTGGAGGGGAAAAGAGTTGGGTGTTATTTAAATATTTATTTTTGAGCAGAAAGGGGGGAAAATTCATGTCATATGTAGGGGTTTTTTTGGTTATTATTTCTCTGGAATGAAATGGAGTTTTTTGATATATTGAATATATTTAATATTCAAATGCTGAGAATTTGCAGGACAGAGCACAGACTGCCTCTTGCGATAAGAGACATTATTACTGTTGTGAAGAATTCCTTGAAGATTCCATCTTAATCGTCCTGCTATTGAAATGGAAGAATAAAGTAATAAAATTAGATGTTTTGAAAAGACTTGATTAAAAATGTAATTATCCTGCCAGCTCGAGTTTCCCGCATCCTGTCAGCTTCCTCCAGCTCAGGTCCTCTCCTCGCTGAGCCCCTTCCCCTGTTCTCCATGGGGATGGCAACCCCTTTGTGGTTGGGCATCTCCAAGGCACAACCCTTTTCCCTCCTTTCTCTGGACATGCTGTGGGGATGTTGTGGGGTGCAACTGGTACTGTCTCCCAGCTGGGCTCTGCAGATCCTCCTCATGCAGGGCTGCTGCTGGGTACTGTGGCAGTGCTGTGGTCTGACTCTTGGCTCATGCCATGAGGCTGGAGGGAAAGGCGCAGCTTCCTCTGGGCAGCCACAATTCCTGCTTTGTGGCTTCACCAGCCAGTGTAAGTGTGCACAGGAACCCTCTGAGGTCTGGGGCACACAGGGAGCACCCCCCACATCTCCTTGGGAAGTTCCTCATGCCAATGTGCATCATTTCTTTGTGAGGTGCCAGCACCCTATCACCAGGCTCCCCACAGGCTGCAGGAGGTCCCGCCTCTCCAAAGATACAATTGAGACAGACAGGAGATGCAGGAGGATGTCCCACTCCTGGGAGCACCCTCCTGGTGCATGGGATGGGAGCAGGGTCTGCCCAAGGACTGACCCCAGCAGCCATTGGCCATGCTGGAGGGACAGACTCCCTCGAGGAGGATAGGAGGGATGGCTGCATGCAGAGCTGTGCTGGGCCTCCCAGACGTTCACAGCTGTAATTGTGCAGCTCCTTCATTCTGCATTTCTAATGGGAAAACACAGATGGTGACAGCTGAGTGCAAAATGCATCTATTAAAATCTGCTGCTGATTGTTCCTCATAATGGGCTTTGGGTTCTTTGAAATACGCTGCAGAGAATACACATCCGCATTTGGGGATGTAGCAGGTTACAGGAGACTTGTGCCTGTGTCTATCTTTGTCTCTTGCCCATTGCTAGACATTTTCTGGCCATTATTTATTATTTTCATAGTAGAATAACTCGAGATCCAACTCTGCTGTGGCCAAATGGGAGTTCGAGATGTCCTGCCTGAATAAGTTGTCCAACTGGAGGGGTTGGCTGTACTTCAAGGCTACCCTTTAAATGACTGGAGGCTGCGGTAGCAAGGTGGTGGGGTAAGGTGGAAGCCCCTTTCACATGACAGCCATGCCATGAAAAGAAGATTCAGCAACAGAAACTTGCTGTTTAAGAGCTGCAGGTACTGGCAAGCCAGGTCTGCCTTTGGAAATCCTGGTGGAAAAGGCAGATATTAGGAGCTGTGATCTCTCCCTGTGTGCAATGGGCAGGGTTGAGTAGGTCTGCCCAGGCTGGCTGGTGAACACAAGGTATTTGCACTGTCCACACTATCCAGACCAGGGTGTTGTGCACCACAGTCATCCCACTGAGGTCCTCAAATACCTCCAGGAAGAGGAGTGAGATGCAAGTGCTCACTGGGCCTGAAAAATCAGGGTGAGGTCTTCTGCTGGATATCCTGAATGCAAGACATTTAATGTAGCAGATACTCCTGAGAAGATAAGCTTTGCCTGTCTGTGCATGAGCTCCCCTTGCAGGTGGATTCATTTTCATGTGTGAAGCTGTTTGCCTTCAGGCTGATCTCCTTGATCGTTTGAGGACAGAAGCAGAAAGGTATTTGTTCACAGAGAGATTTGTGGAAGCCACATGTGTCCATGCAACCAGCCTCACATTAGCCAGACCAAGTGGAGTCACACCAGTATTCTCACTATATTGGAGTGGCAGTGTCCAAAGCCAGGTTAGACAGAGCCTTGAGTGACATGGTCTAGTGTGAGGCATCCCTGCCCGTGGCAGGGGGTTGGAAATAAGTGATCTTAAGGTTCTCTCTAACCCAAACCATCCTATGATTCTATGATTCTATGACACGCTGCTGGCTCCAGCAGCCCTGCCTGTCGCTGACAGCCATGCACGCCTATACCAGGGCTTTGCTGACCTGCAGCCCTGCACTGCCTCACTGCCTGCGCTGCTCACACTCTGCTCTCGCCATGCAAAGCCACTGCTTCACCAGGGGAGATCTTAAGCTGGCAAGGTTTCTCCCGAGTGGAGACCCAGCGAAGCTCCCATGGCTCTGCCACTGACCTTATAATTAAGTGGTGTAGAGGACACTGCTCCCAGCCGGCTCCCTAAGTGCTTATATTTCAGTTTGGGCCACATCCAGCTCTAGTAAATCCATTAATTACACTTCATACAGTGGCATTTACTGACAAATGAAAGATTTCATTAAGTCCACCTGCTTCCTATGGCACAGTAAGAGCTCGGACAAGCTCCCCTGAGCCCTGGCCCCGGTGATTTCAGCAGCAGTGCTGTGCCTCCTTGTTACACACACGCCTCACCTGTGGGGAGGATTTAGCCAAAGATATTCTCTCTTATCTCTGCTGTGCTGCCCAGTTCCAGGCAGCGAGATGCAGGGCTGCAGAAGGCAGGGCTGGTTTCATCCTTGCTGGTTGTGCAACCTTGCTTTGTGCTGTGCAGGGACACAGGAGGCAGCTCACTTCCAGCGAGAGAGAGGAGGTGCATTAAACTTTCATGAAAACAAGTCAGTGACAAAGGCAGAACATGAGCTCTTTCCACCACGGCAGCTCAGGAGGGTTCTCCAGGCACTGGCCTTGCAACACAGAGACCAGGCACTTATGCAAGGTGGGGCAGCCTCTTAAAATGGCTCTGATCAGTGCTCCAGAGGATGTCCATGTGTCCATGGCACCTTCACATCTGCTCTCTGAAATCTGCCTTTGTCCCACCACCATGTGATTTTGACTGTCAGGATATGTTGAAGCAGCCCAGAGATGAAGAAGCTTGGAAGGATGAAGTCTCAGCTCCAGCCCAAGTTTGGATGTAGACTCCTTAGTTTCACTGCAGGATGTGACCTCCACAGTTCGAAATGCTGGTGCTGTTTCCATTGGAGGACTCATGTAGATCCTCCCTGCATCAGCTCCTGTAGCCCTTGGCCAGCACGAGCAGTGAGTGAGACTCTTCCCGTCTGCTCTCATCTTTCACTTCTTACTGTGGCCATGCTGTGCCCCGGGAGCTGAGCAGGCACTGAGCTGGCGGAGAGGAGGGAGTGAGATTTAGTGCCTGTCTTCAAGCATCATCAACCTGCTGTATTTCTTCAATGTCACTTCTTGGGTTCACTTTTTGCCCTTCCCTAGGAGGGCTCTGGACCATCTCACACCACAGAACATGGGGATGTGCTGCCTGCCTGTGTCCTGCCAAGGTCCATGGTTGGGAGCTGCCACAAGCCCTGCTCAGGACAAGAAAAAGCCATGAGCCTCTGCCCCTCAATAGCTGCTGTATCAAATATTAATCCTGGCAGATCACTAGTGCTTAAATGACAGCTACATTAGCTGAGTCAATGCTGAGGATGTAAGTGTGCAGCTGGCAGGGCTGGTGTTTAAGCAATAAGAAATGACAGCGGTTGGGGTTTGAAGTGATTAGTGCCTGTCTCAGGCGTGCGGAGAGGCAGGAGGCTGAAGGTCAAGTGACTCGAAGCACTTGCAGAGCACAGTAATCATTGTGGTGGGCACTTGAGAGCCCCGTGCTGTCAGGAGCGTGGCCACAGAGCCTGGCCAGACCCAAGTGCTTTCTGAGCATCCTTCACCCAGAGGGGAGCTTGCCCATGGCCAGTCAAACTGAAGCTGTAGATGTGAGCAGAGATTGTAATTTGTTCTGTAAGGACTCATTTGAGCTGTACAGTTGCCTGCAGCACTGCTGTCCCCTTGCTGCCCCAGCAGCAGGTATCCGTGAGTCCCATGTGCTGTGCCCTCGCCATCCCATCCTCTGCCGCAGTATAGAGACCTGCTGGAGGCAGGTAGGGTACAAATGTCCCATGCTGGGGTATGTCCTAACTGGCCTCCTCCTCTTCTCTCATGGTTAGAAATCATGGCCTAAATCCTGGCTTTTCAGGTTAAATATCCTGGCAGGAGATCAAAAACAGGTCAGAGGAAGAATTGCCTTTAACAGCAGACTTTCAGAGCTGTCTGCCTCAAGGAGGCAATGCAGCAGGTGGTACCAACAGGGTCAGAAAGGACTGGCACAAATTCATGGACAAGAAGTCACTGAATGGATGAAGAAGACAGGGGGATGTCACTAACATCCCTATAACATGCCTAATACAACAGCTCTGGGCCACCCACCAGGGCTAATATGGATGCTGCACCCATCGGCTCCTCCTAAAGCAGAACAGTCAACTTTCGGTGGCTCATCATCCCGTTTCCTTGCCTTTTGCACAGCCCTTTTCTTTGCAGAAAGTATTTAGGATTTTTAACCAAACCCAGCTTTTTAAAACACCTGCTCAGAAACATCTTTTGGTTTTGCTGTTGATTTTCTCTCTCTGAAACTTAAAAATATCTTCAGCAAAAGCAAATAAGCCTGAGCAGGTTTGTCAAATCCTTCATGTGATGAAATAACAATACTTACCCCCATGTTTATGGTAAACAGAGCCAAATAATGGGAAAATGGGCAAATTCTTTCTCCTGATAAGAATGTAGATTACTGCATGGAGCTGCAGAAGGCCCTGATCTCTGCTGTCAAACACCAAAATCAAACAGCAAAGGAAAAGCAAACCCCTCCCCTGGACACCCTCCGCTGTCACCTACGTCACCGAGAGCCTCATCAGCCTCACAGGCTGCCATGGTGCTCATTAAAACCTGCACTGCTCCCATGCACTGTGACACAGGTGGCTGTGGGCATACCACAGCACCAGGGAAGGTCCTACTGACCCTACATATGGACAGGAATCAGGAGTAACCCATTCACCTATTTAGCTAATGAGGAAAAATGATTTCCACTGTGCTATAGCTCCTGCCGTGGCACATTTGTCCTGGTGCTTCATCCTTGTGTGACACGGAAAGCTGCAGCAAGAATGAAGCCTCCATCCTTCGTCCCCTTTACATGCAAGCTTATAAGGCTCTGACACTAAAAAAATGGTCTCTCATGTGCTGCAGAAGTTCATAACGTTCCAGCGTTGATAGGGATAGACTGCAGAAGAAATCAAATCAATAAAATATTCAAAGCTTTCACATTATAAGCTCGAGCAAAACTTTTTACCAAATGTTTACTGTATAATAAATTCTATTAAAAAGCCCGAGCTTGCACCGTGAGGAGGGGTGGAACGTTGTCACTTTAATTGCAATGGCATAAATATTTGATATTCAGTAAATTAGATCTGTAGCTCTGAAAACATTCTTG
This sequence comes from Strigops habroptila, assembly GCF_004027225.2. Classification (NCBI taxonomy): domain Eukaryota; kingdom Metazoa; phylum Chordata; class Aves; order Psittaciformes; family Psittacidae; genus Strigops; species Strigops habroptila. Next base: position 3,192,176 of record NC_044289.2, read on the forward strand.
CAAATGGATTTTTACCTGTAACACAGTGCCATTAGCAGGAGAAAGTCAACACAGCCCCAGGGTCTGTAATTAACTCAACCCAAGCAGAACTAAACATTTTTGACAGCTTTCCTGGTCTGGAATTAACTGTCATAGCAGAGAATGAAAGGAAGTGCATTGTCACATTATGTTTACGTAAAGGCTGTAAAATGCTGTGGTTTGTAGTTTTGTTTTGTTAAGTCTGGGTTTCATGCCCCATTATTTTTTTCATCATTAGAGACAAGCTTAAAAACAACTAATGATGTATTTTATATCCTCAGCCTCGGATCGAAGCCATCTGAAAAAAAGAAGGGGGGAGACGTTAGCTCTGTAATTCAATCTTCCTTATTTTTCCCCTCTATAATGAAGCACGGTACACTGTGTACTGGTATAAATCATAATGCTGTGACATTTGAAGGCATTACAAACTCTGATTTTCCTATCTATCTGATTCAAGGTTCTCAGATAATAAGCAGTTGTCTAGCCCATGTCTGTCTATTTTATTGGGGCTGGGGGAAGGCGTCACGTATGTTTTCCCCCTTCTTTTCTTCCCTTCTTTATTTATTTTGTATTTACAAAAATAGCTGTCACTCTACTGAAACGCAAACCCTTGAGGGCAAATCTCCTTAATGCTTCCCTGAAAGCTACTTATTGTCCAGTAGCTCAGAGAAAATCTGTACAGCCGTAATTGAAGGGATGTGTAGAGCTTTCTGACATTTTGTCCTAGAAATTAGCTTACCTGGAAAGGAAAGGGGTATTTAGGAAGAGAGCTCCTCTGCAATTTGGAAATGGAAGGATACTCATAAACAAGCCGGTTAAAATAGATGTGGCTTGCTACAGATAGAGTAATAACTCGGGCAAATGTGATAGCTTACATTAAAAGGGGGAAACCAGCTTGTTTGGATGGCAAATGTATGTGTGTTGCTGCAAGCAGGGATGGTGTTATAATCTTGTCTCTTTCTTGACATATTGAGAAGACAAGCAAATAAGGAAACAAAAATGTCAAGTGATTTTTTTCTCCCAAAGATTGCCAGATAGGGAGGGCAAAAATCAAGGCAAAATTAACACTGCTTTCGATCCTGCCTGTGCTGCTCTGCCTTGATGCCCACCTAAATGAAAAGCTTTTCTGTTGGATTTCAGAATATGGCAGGGAAAGCAGAGAAATCCCATTTTTTCCAAGATACAGCATTCAAGGAATGACCTCAGCTAGATGTGATTTTTATTTTGCTTTCCCTTTCAGCATAGAAGTCCCTCTCATTTTGCTGCACTGTTGCCAGTTGCAGAAGGCGTTTTAATGGTTTCTAACCAGCGTGCAGTTGCCTGTTAGCTTGTCTGCTATCACTTCAGTTTCCACATCTTTATCTGTTTCCAGAAACACTTCTTTGATGAAAGCACAACATTTTCATTAAGAGAGAGAGAAAAAAGCAAGGAACGCAGCGAAGCAGCTTCTGGAAGAGGGGAATCTGCAAACCCCCTTATGCTGGGAGCTTTCTAATTGCAACTGGGAGAATAAACAAGTGAGAGCAAATGAGGGTTCAACTGCTCTTGACAATCAGAGGCTCAGCTTCAAGTGACTTCATTCAGGTTAGAAATTGCAACCAGGAGGAATGTCTATTTCTCTTTCTATCTGGAGTTCTTTCGGGGTTGGACACATCATGGTGCTGAGCCTACGACAGGCAGCAATGCATCTGATGGGACCTGCAAGGATTCTGCAGCTGCTGAAGGATGCTCAGGATCAGCCCTGCTGGAAGATGATCCTTGCTAGCAGGACTTGCTGCTGCTGCTGCTGCGTATCTCCTTACTGAATTAGGCAAATTACAGTGCACTGTATCTTTGCTAAATTAATTAGCCCAATTAGGCTGGGAGGGATGGAGAGACGTGTGTGTGTGCTGCTGCTCGCTTCCCTGCTCTGATCACTTACCTGCTCCTGGAGGCCCTGAGGTTTATGAACAGCAGACACCAACTCGTGCTCACCCCCTTGAGCTGACCACTCTCTGGGCACGCAGGGGTTTCCCCAGCCCTGCTGTGTTTCTGGAGCCTGCAGGGCTGAGCACCTTCAAGCTCAAGCTTCAATCCTCCTGGCCACAAACCACCTTCCTGCTCCCAGCTCAGTTTTGGGCTGGGGGTTGAACTTTTTGGCAGTGAGGAGATTTAGCACCAGGGTCATGGTCCCCTGGATGCCCATGGAGTCTGGTGCCCTGAGTGATGCTGCTGGCATCTTGACACCAAGCATCTTGCCACCAGGGCCAGAGGGAGCATGTCCCTGCCCGCTCTGAGGGAGCACATCACGCCCTTCTGTCTTCTCAAATTTCCCTGCCTCTGGCTTTCCTTTGGCTGTGGGTTTGCCACAGGGAAGCAGCATCTTGGTGTACATCATGTTCCAGATATGAGAAACAACACAGCCACTTCTGAAGCTTTTCTGTTGCCTCTGTTCGAAGCGTTGCAGGTCAGACAGGTATAACTCCAACCTCAGCAGGCGAAGAGGTGTTGAGATCTCCCTTTGGGATCAGGGTATGCTTCTGCCAAGCCCTTTGTTTCCCACTCAGAAGTGTGTAAAATACCAGCAGGAAAGCTTGAAATCCCAGGAGTGAAAAAGGAGCCTTGGGAATGCTGAGTATGGCTGCCCAGGTCCCCTTGCTACCACGATGGTCACACCTTCCACCACCAGGAAGGTGCTCAAGACCCCCTCCTCAAACCCATACTGGAGCAGCACTGACATCTCCAGTCCTCCACCTAACTCCTTCTGGTAAATCACTACCAGGAAAGCACTCCCAGCAAGCTGCAACATCCAAAGGTCTTTCTCCAATTTGCGTGTGATAAAGGATTGAGCACATGGATGGAGAAGAATCCCAAGTTCTGATTTATTAGTAGCAGCTAAACAGTAAAAGGCAGCACAAGATCTATCAATTCTGCTTAGCAGAAAAGCCCAATGTAATCCACTGTACAGCAAAATAATCAGGAATGTCACTTTTCATAGGATTCATCAGAAACAATAAGACATTTCACAAACAGTCGTCGCCCAGCATTAACAATCAGATGTAAAGAGACATGAGAGCAATTACTAAAGAAAACAATTATATGTCAGCAAATATATAAATCTTCATTTGATTAAAGTACCCTCCTTCCATGGCTATAAAAGGGATTGGAATGTTAACTTAATTTGTGGGGAGGCAAATGGAGCCAGCATGGATGTGATTTCAGCAAGGTGATGCAAAGGGAGGTGAGGCGTAGAGCAGACATATGGATGAAATGGAGCTCCAGGACATACATCCCCATTGCAAGGCTCTACATGGGAACCCTTCAAGAGAGCTGGTGGTTTCCCTTGTGCTAGATGCTCACTGTGAGGTAGATGATTGAGTAGAGGGCTGACTGTGGCCTCTCTGTTTCCACATGGTGAGTTCTTTCACCTCCCCTAAATCACGGTTTTCCTCAGAAAGAGGACATGTTTGGCAAGAAAAACCCTAATAAAAATGGAAAACTGCTTTTAGATAAAAAATAATCCCCATGAAAAATTTTCTCTTAACACAAAGGATAGTAATTTTTTTTCTGTAAGCAAGAATAAGTGTGTTTCACTTGTGCTCAAAGAAACCATCAAACAAATGGGCTAACTTCTGGCTGAAATCTGGAAAGAAGACTGTCAAAACTGGAAATAAAGTTGGGAAGAAGGGAAGGGAAGGGAAAGGAAGGGAAGGGAAGAGAAGAGAAATGGTGGCAATTTGTCTATCTCATTTAATTTTAAGCTTAAACACTTCTGATCAGGTTGAAAAGAAAAGGAAAGTAATACCAGAAGGGGAGAAAAGGCCTTTTTTATCCCCCTTTTCTATGGGTCTGTTGCATTGAGCCCCAGATGGTCTGTTTGATTTCTCTGCTAGTTTTGCACACTTACGCTTTCCTGATGATTAGCTCTACATCACCCTGGCACAATGCTCAGGTTTTTCCCAAAGCCATGCAATCAATTGCTAATACACTTTCCTGCTGCCTCTGCCTGTTCTCTGCCCCATCCCCTGACAAATACCAGCACAATATTACCTGGCTGAATGCAGAGAGAAATGAAGAGAGACTCACAGAACATGTGAATCACAAGGAAGTGGTTTCCCTAGTGACAGTAACCACATGAAAGCTCTCACCATTTACTCTCACGGGACCTTTTAGCACTTTGGATTGTGGGAAGAGCAAGAAAGCTGGTAAAAAACACTGTGGTTGGCAAAGGAACAAGCTAACCCTGAAATGCTAAATGGTGTTGGCAACCTATGAGAAGACATCATCAGCTCCTGGGGATTTTCATGAGGTTTGCCCATACCACTTTGAAATGTGCAGTGGCTCTCAGGTCTCTTCTCCAAGACAGTGTACCAGAGACCTCAGAAGCCCACACCACAGTTTGCTCAGATCCACCCCAACCAGTGGTCCCTGCCAGGATGACAGACAGCTCCCTGATGTGCACTTGGTTTTATATCATCTTCCCATGTTGTCGTTTCACCTTTGCAGCACCATAGGGGGAGGCTGTGTTGAAGCTGGGGGTGATGGTGAGTAGGACAGTGGTGCCCGCACTGGGGACACTGTCTGTGTTTCCATGTGCTGGAGGCCAGTATGAACCCTGCTATGGAAGTTCCAGTGTGCTTGGAAAGAGTACAGCAATAGACAGGGAGACAGATGGAAAGGGTGAGCAGACAGTTATCAGTGTCTTTGGCTCACACTCAAGAGTTTTTTCTCCTCTCTCTGAAATGTCTTTAATTCTTTGAAACATCTCTGAAAGCAAATGAGAGCAATGCCCAGAGCAGCCATACTGAGAGACCCCAGAGGAGTGGTGTCCACATGGGAAACCAAGAAGAAAGCATCCTTTACTGAAGCAGGACTTTCTCCCTCTTCAGTGTTGCCACCCAGGGCACATTAGCTTAATAACGAGCTTTTTAGCAGATTTCAGTGAACAAGAAGCAATTTATTTGTCGTCATGGTGACAAAGAAGACCTTCTGGAAAAGAGCATTGAATGAAGAGAAGAAGGTTTATTGTGCAGAGCAATGAGGCATTCACTTGGAACAGTAGAATCACACAAAGCAGACCATACAAGAGGTCTTGCTAACTTCTGGATGCATGGTTGGATGCATTTTTGGTCCTTGCTTTCCCTGGAAAGGCCAAGAGGAGTCTGGCACTTGGTGTTTTATACATGACAGTTGATGCTCAGCCCTGTTCCTAGATGACTCTGAGGGAAAGACAAAGGGTCCTTGTTGGTAGATGGCTGAACCTCACTGGTTGCATTTCTGGTGCGTATTTCCAGGGACTGAATTCTGAGATTCAACTGCCAACTGAACAAACCCCAGATAAGCCAAGAGCATGCACCTCAAAGTGTACTTTGTTCATTCCTTTTGACAACTCTAGTGTTTCTTTAATTATTTATAACACTTCATACTGTACTGGAGTAGATTTTTGTAAAAATAATGAAGCCTTAGTAGTATAGCATCTCAGATCAGATCTGCAGGGGAAGGGGGAGATAGGCAGCTTCTCTCTGACATGAGCTGAAAGTTAAATGTAGGTTGGAAACAAATTTCTTTGCTAACAAAAGTTTTCAATCACTAAAGCAGAGAAGGACAGACCTGTGAGACCCAGCATCGTGAGGGTTAAAAGGAGACTTACAGGGTGAGGAGGAATTCCAAGACAGCAGCTTCCTTCAGGAAATGGGTAATCAGTGAAATCTGGATTTTTGCTCATTGTGTATTCATCTTTGGAATGCTGTCGATGGGGAATTAAGGTAGAGAAGGAAGCTAGACTGGGCAAAATGGTGTACGCTCAGCAAGGTGCACACGTTACTGTGGTTAGATAAGAATGTTTTACGGGAAGCACCACTCTCCATAAATTCCAGTAAGAAACACCTTGGAACAGTTGATTTCACAAAATAGCCTGAATTTCCTCCTAACTCAGGGTGCAATAAAATGTTGTAATCTCAGGATTCCCAGCAGAAAGGAAACACTATTCCCAAATCCCTTCCAGTGCCAAGGCTGAGCTAAATCTCTGCTGCTGCACAGCTTATGAGCACCTCAGGGGATGCTCAGCTGTCTGTCTGCAGACTCTACAGCTTGCCAACATTGGCAAGGGAGTTGTTGTCAACGGGAAACCTGTCCTTTTGCCCCAGTTCCTGGGGATGCTTCTGCCAAAGGGAGGTGGGAGCACCATAGGACTTTCCTCCTTGCAGCACAACCCACCGTGGGCATCTGGACCCACTGTGGTTGCTCCAAAGATATGGTGAAAGAGCGAAGATCCCAAAGGAGATGATGGTGCATCTCTCAGAGGGCAGCGTGGACTTTTAGGAGAAATCTCGCCCCAAAGCAGGACAGGAAAATATTAGCAGTGTCTGGCTTCAGGTGAGGGGCTGCTGTTTGCCACAAGCCCTCCCTCTGCCCAAAGTGAGCATGGCAGAGGCCACTGAGTACCCAAACCTCATTGCCAAGAGGAATCTCTCCTTCCCACATGCAAGGCATGTGCTTATTGAAAAGAAAAGCTTGTTCTAACAGGCAAATGCTAGAAGAATGCAAAACCTCAAAGAGTTTATATATTTAACCCACCCATGGAATATAATTATTCTTTTTAATCAAGTCTATTCAAACCATTTATTACTTTATTCTTCCATTTCAATAGCAGAATGATTAAGATGGAATCTTAAAGGAATTCTTCACAACAATAATAACGTCTCTTATCACAAGAGGCAGTCTGTGCTCTGTCCTGCAAATTCTCAGCATTTAAATATTAAATATATTCAATATATCAAAATCCTCCATTTCACTCCTATAAGACAATTCAGAGGATAGGAAGAAGAATCAGAAAGGGTCCCACTACAGTCCGCAAACAAATTCAAGAAAGGAGAAGGGGAAAACTCCAGCCCACATAATGAGCTGCAAATGTACCTCCTGCTTCTGAAGTCCAGCTTCCCGGCAGAGCAAGCCTCAGGGATAAGGACATTATCATTTTGAAGACTCATTTATTTCAGCACATGCTGTACGTTATATAAAAGCCAGATTTCTTTCAGCTCTCGATTTGTATCATCTTGTTTTTCAATGCACCAGACATTGGTAAGAACAAAACTTCAGCTGCACCCTGGCCAGGACACTTTTATTTTCAAGCTTTTCAGAGCATATAACAGAATAATAAGAAGGTAGGAAGCAGCGAGCTGTGAATAAAATCTGTATCTTCTCCAGCGCGAGGGATGTCTCAGCAGTAAAGTCACTGATGCCACAGTGAAGTGCAAGGCACAGCTGGGCAAGTGCTGAGCGGTGACACGGACACATCTGGCTGAGCCCGTCGGGGCATTCGGGTACCCGGCCCTTTTGGGATGGCTCTCAGGACACATGTCATGTTCCTACTATTTTATTAGGTTCTCAATATAGTTAGCTTGAAAGATATGGGTCTTCTGGCTGAGGTGGAGGCACAGGGGTGGTATTTTCTAAGCTAGTTTTTCCTTCTGCTTTTGACTAGTCTGTGAAAAGAATTTGGATGGCATGAGATGTATCTTACATAATCTAGAAGAGGTCTTTGAGGCTTCTATTACCAACATTTTATATTACATTACTTTATGTATGGTTGATTAAGGCCTGAGTCTTCCCAAATAAACAATAAATAATACAGGAATGAGCAGGGATTTCTAAGTCTCTGAATTTTAATTATTAAATAGCTCCTGGGACCAGCCTCCATCCATGACTTGGTGGCCTGGCAAAGAGGTCTCAAAAGTGCTGTAAGTTTCAGGAGATTGAAAGTGTCTCACTTCAACTTTGATATGATGGGGGTCCCAAACAGGCAGAGAACAGGGAGGGTCATCCATTAGAGTGGGTGAGAGCAGCCAAGGACCTGCCCTGCTGCCTGTGAGCACCACTGGCCACATGAGCACATGGTTCTTTTTGGTTTACAGGGTAGTGCAGCACTCTGGGGATCTCATCTAGAGCATGGGGATGTCAAAGCCTCCACATTGATCTTGATGGCCTTCTGGATCTGGCCTCTCTAATTCCAGTGCAGGATAATATCCGTTATTATTCCCTGCCCATAGCAGAGGGCTTCACTGCCCATAGGAGGGAGCTTGGAGCTGGATGATCTTAAGGTCTCTTCCAGCCCAAACCATTCTATGATTCTATGATTGCCCATGCCTGATTTCCCAAAGGTTCCCAAAGCATTTTTAAGCCTTCCTTGGCAGCTGTATCAAAGATCATCACAATCACTGCTGCAGGGTGGTCCAATGCCCGCAGAAGTTTAAGTTTGCTGGTTTCCTGAGGGCTCTCACAAGGAAGGGCATGGTGGAGGCTCAGTGCGGCATCTGGAGCTGGAGCTGACCCAGGACTCAATGTCCCGCTTGGCAGAATCCAGCATCATCACAAAGTTTGAGTTGGCACCTTAATCCCTGCCCAGGCTGACATCTGAGTGTGAAGGACTACAGGTCTAAGCCCTTCACCATCATGTGGGTGTGCCTGAGCATCTCCTGAGCACGTGCTGATCGAGCTCTGTTCTGCTTAACCCATGGGAGTAGAGAGACCCACAGACCACAGTCACTGCAGTATCTGGTAAATATTGCTTGCAATGACCCCATTAAAGCCTTCTCTGGGCAACTCCAGCCACCCACATTTCCTTGGGAGGGGTGATTCATTCAGAGTGGGGTTTCCTTTGTGGGAGGAATGATTACTGAGGGCAGAGGGGGGCCCTTGAACCAGAATGTCTTTCTGTGGTTCAGGTAATATGAAAAATATCAAACTAAATGTGACATAGCTACTCTAATCCACCAAGTGCACAGCCTGGGTTTGTGTGGACAATGCACTAGCTATGGCCTGGGATGTAAGAGCAGTCCCTCCAGCAACTCTCAACCCCTCAAAGCACCCATCAATAAATCAATAAGGGTCAGGTTAATAGGCAAACAGTGAGACCATGTGTTCCACTGAGGTGAGCAGGACGTGGAGTGAAAGGAGAAATCAAACATTTCTTCAGCAATCTCTGCCGGGCTCCTTCCCTTTCTGTTATCATTACTGGTATTGATTTTTTACATAGTATTCAAGGTTAAGCAAACTGTCTCCACTGTGCAACCTTGCTGGGTTAGGCATGAAGGAGGCAGGCCTGGAGACAGACTTCCATGAGTTGGAGGTACACATGTGTACAGCAAACTCCCTCTGCTCGGAGATCAGCTTCCTTCAGGCCTTTTTGACCCCCTTTCTGTTGGCAACATCTTGACCCTGAAAGTCAGAGCCTTTCGTCCCTTTGCAGCTTTTGACTCAAAATTACAGAGTCACAGACTGGTTTGTCTTGGAAGGGACCTTAAAGCTTATCCAGTTCCAACCCCCTGCCACAGGCAGGGACACCTTCCACTAGAGCAGGTTGCTCCAAGCCCCTGTGTCCAACCTGGCCTTGAATACTGCCAGGGATGGGGCAGCCACAGCTTCTCTGGGCAGGGGCTCAAAATAAGCCTTAGAGCAGAGGAAGCAGCACTGGACACCCACATACCCTGCCCCAGCTGACAGCAGCCCCTGCATCACAAACCCCAAAAGGGATAGAGAATCCAGACACATCCCAAGTGCTTGCCCACCTCTACACCAAATGCTCTATTATTATTAATGATCATAATGATAATTCAGCCTATTACCATTGTTACTATTCCTGTGAAATAAACCAAACCAAACAACTCCCAAACCTGGATCTAGTTATGAAGTTTTCTTTTGGCTTCCACAAAACATTTCCAAGTAATTATACAAAGAGTGGAGTTGAAAAGGAGCTGCGCACAATTCTCATCAAACGTAATTAATGTGGAGTAATTCACAATGGAGAAAAAGTGCTGTGGAGAGTAAATTGGACAGGAGACTTGCGTGCTGGGGAGATGAGGTTTTGAAAGGCTGCTGACTAATACAGCACTGACCTGAAAGCAAATCCTTACATTCATGCTGGACCGGCTGTTTCCATGACAACAGTTGTTATTAGTAACTGAAAATGTGTTGCTGTTACGAGTGGCAGCATATTTTTTTCAGTTGAATTCAAGAGCAGCTGGGTACTTTACTCATGAAGATAAAGTGCTCAGATCGCTGCAACACTAATGTTATGTGCTGCGCCTCTCCTAATACGAACCTTACACTTACATGTGATACAAAGAGATGTGTGGATTGCTTTAGGGGAAAAGCTTCATAAGGCATAAATGGCAACTCGTATCAAAGAAATCAAAAGAAAATAACCGTGGTCATCACTGTGCTTTAAATTAACTCTTTAGTGAAATTCCTTGGGGATTTGGGCTGACTGGAGTGTTCAAGTAACAGGTAAATCCTGTTAGGAGCTAAGCGAGCTAGCCTGGCATGCCGAGATGTAATGCCTGCTTCCTGAGAGGCACTGGAGACATCTTACCCTTTAAATTCAGCTACTTCTCATGCACTATCCCATCTTGTTCCTGTCCTGATGATCATTTTTATGATCTTTGAAGAAACAAACTTGCAGAGAAAAACTCTCGCCTGGTTCAGACCTATGCAATGCCACTGGCTTTAATAGCATCCCTCTGATTTTTCCTGATGATGAACAAGAGCAGACACCAAAGGGCTCGGGACTGAGCCAGTGTCACCATCCTCCAGTTGAACTGGTGGCGCCAGTTGTCTTGGCCTGTCTCCAACTCACCACCCCTCAACAGTAACTGAAATGCTGCGGTTAGGCACCAATTCCAGCTAAACCAATTGAAGCTCCATCAAGTTGGACTGTGGCTGGTGTGCTGGTACGTGTTTCAGATGTCTCTCTCTGGGTCTTGTGAAGGGAGTGTGAATCTTTACACCAGCATAACTGAGAGAGGAGTAGAGCCCAGGAACACACCAGTTGTCAAAGTTGCTCATGGAGGCAATATCATGTACGTTATATTGTCTGAATGAGCCTGCAAATAGCAATCATGTATTCAGGAAGCAACTAAGTTACAATCCATAATCAAAAAATGTTGCAAATTACATCCTTAATAGATTACATTTATAATCTACTTGAAAGAGATCTTTAGGCACTTAATTGACATATTCTAAGATAGCTATAACATATTGGCTAGTTAGCTACCAATTGACATACTTATTAAATATCAATTAGCACATTCCATAATTTGGTACCTAATTAGCTTGCTATAGCTATTCTATCAAATGCCAATTAAATGCTTGAAATTCCTTACAAGTTGGCTGTAGTAAGATAATAATTAAGAATGCATTGCTTAAGTCATTCTTAGTTAATTACATGGCAAACTAATTTTGGCTACACACATTAGACCTTTCAATAAATCCCTCTTTATCAATCAATTGGTATCTAATGAACTCATTATTCTTTTGCTACGTCTGAATGAAAGGCTGCTTTGCCATTCTCCTGGTGGTTGTGTTTAGATGTATCTCAGCATGGATGTGGGGCTCTGTGTGCATCCCATCCCAAGGTGGGGATGTGAAATGCCCCAGTCCCAGCCTGGGGAGCAGTGCCTGTCTCTGTCCATGGGTTCAGAAGCCCTGTGGAGTCTGGCAGGGGGTGGGTGTGCAGGAGTCACTGTGGTTCTGCCTCTGCACTGGCACCACTCCAACCAACTGCAGTGTGAAAGGCTCAGCACCGACCCACCTTGTAGGAGTTGCACGCAGGCTGGTGTGCAAAAGCCATGGTGTCTGAGAAAGGACTGAGCGGCACAAGCTAGTGCTAAGAGGAAAGGGCCAGAATCATAGAATCCCAGACTGGTTTGTGTTGGAAAGGACCTTAAAGCTCATCCAGTTCCAACCCCCTGACATGGACAGGGACACCTTCCACTAAAGCAGGTTGCTCCAAGCCCCTGTGTCCAACCTGGCCTTGAACACTTCCAGGGCTGGGGCAGCCACAGCTTCTTTGGGCACCCTGTGCCAGCACCTCACCACTCGAGATGTCTGAGGCTGCTCTGTGGCTTGGGAAGTGAGAGGGTGGAGGAGGCTGAAGGTGTCAGAGCTCCTTCAAGTGAGATGGAAGAACACAGTAGCATGAACTTGTGCTGATCCAATACAGGAATGTGCTCCCTGAGTTCTTCATGTCCCCGAAGGCAATGAAACACCACTCAAAAAAATGAAAATAGCATGCTGTATTGATGTCTTCTCTCCTTTCCCCAGCAGCTATGATTCATCTGCCTGACTAGGCTATTGCCATATGTGGAGCATCTTTTATGTCAGAGGAATTTATTGCATTAAGGTAAGCAAGTTTTATATGTACTCATGGTTGCTATGACCCTCTGGATGAATCGTTCTTTGTTGGAGGGAACTGTAGAGTGCCTGTCCCATTCCTGTGCCTTGCAGTGCTTAGCTGGGCAGCTGAAGGTCCTGTAACAGCTAAACTGTCATCATGGCCCTGGGAGACCTCGTGGGGGGCTGTTGGCTTTGAATGGCAGGTTGGAAGTTTGGCTACAGACTGCATTGAACATGAAGACTTAGGTGGTGAATTGCAGCATACATCACTCCAAGATGGTACAGGTGGGTGGAGAACACGCTGAACGTGTCTTCAAAATGCTGGTGGAGGTGAACTGGGACACAGGGAAGGGACGTGCACAAACCCAGGAGGACTGGAATGGGTCTCCCTCAGCACTGGATACGATCAGCCCAAGTGTGCTGCTTCCTCTTCCCCATGGACCATCTGCTGTTTGTTCTCCACTCCAGAGCCCCATCCATGTCTCTGTGGAGTGAAAAGGCTCACGGCCCTTCATCCCTGTGCAGAAGTGAGGGGTTGTGTGCTCATACTAACAGAGTGGGGAAGAGCAATTCACTGTGTTGGCTTGACAACTACATTTTTTACGTCAGGCGAAGCCAGAAGCTTGAACAAATGCCTTTGTGGTGACAGAATGAAAGGGCTGCACAATTTTTTCTTCATTTTGACATAATGAAAAAAGGCTTTTGACAAAATCCATTCTGCCCTTTGAATGAAGTTATTTGTTTGACTAAATGCACTGACTCCATCCAAATTATTTATTAGGCTTGCTTGAAGTTGCAGGCAAACTGGATTCCCACAGGGCTGGGACCAAAGAGGTGGGTTCTGGATTAATCTCATCAACTGATAACAAGAAAAACCTGCTAAAGAGCTGCTTTTTACTTAAAAAAAGGAAAAGAAAGGGTAGGCAGGGGTGGGATCTGACCACTGCACATCTTGCAGGATCAGTCTGGGACACTCAGGTTGGGCTGTTTAACTCCTACAGGTCCATGACACTGTCAGTAAAACTCATCACTGGGTACCTGTACTGCTACAGTTGTCACCACCAATTTTTCAGAGATTTCACTAGATCAGGACTCAGGAAAAGAACAGACTGATGCACTGGAAGAAGGATTCCAGTTCAGACAAAGCCTTTTCTCTCAGTTCCCTATTCCTCATTCCCTACTGCCCACCCTTCCAGAAAACAAGAGCAGCAATAGAAACATGACATCTATTATTGGGAGACTTTCATGTTCTCACAGTATGTTGGTTTTTATCTGTGTGAAGCAGCGAATAAGAGGGAAAAAATGAAAGAATTTGTAGTTTTCTTTACTTTTAGTTTAATTTCATATGTAAATATAGTGTCTTTAAGCCTTACAGGAACAGAGAGCTCTCTTCTGGCCCCTCTTGTGGAGCAAGGAACCGAGAGGTCTTGAACATCCTGCAGACTCCAGATGGCCCCTTTGCAAATGAGTCATCTGTCACATCTGCTGGGGACTGAGGAGAGCAAAGTGCATTGTCCAGGCCTTTTCTGCATCTCTGCTCTAAAATTATTTCGGACATTTCTGTTGAAGTTTGATACTGAGGAAGTACTACCTATGTGAAACTGTATAGGGGGAGATCTGTCCTCTGTGGCTATTGGGGAGATGGTTAGGTCTTTAGCTAGGAGAGAAAGCCTCAGGCAAGGCAGGAAAGGTGCAGAAACTTTTATTCAGGATCCTTCACTATAGAAACCTTTGGATATTCACTGTTTTCATGTTTGTGTTTCCCCTTTCCCCATAATGCTACCTCTTCTCTTTCTCCCTCCCTCTTTTAGATCATGGTACTTCACAGGTTTCTAATGGTGGTTGGGCATGCTTTCATTGAACATCACTCCTAACTGCCCAACATCTCCTGGTAGAATAGATACCTGAGACTCTAAAAGATGTGCTTTCTCCTGAAACTGAGATGATAACATATCACTCACACATTCAAAGTGCCTGTTCAACCACTGTGCTGATGGCATCTTTCCTAGTATGTCAGACCTTCTGTTTGGTTCTTTATGAGCAGTCATTTAAAACGAATCCAGATTTCAATAACGAATAAGACAATGGGGAGGACCAGCCCCACACAGAAGCCCTCCTGCTGGGACCCTTATGATGATCCCACCAGTGCTCATGGTGGTCCATGTAACAGGGGTCTGAGTGGAGAGCCCTTCCCACAGCATTTCCTCCATAACTCAAGGATCAATTAATTTTCAGTCTTGTAGCTTAAGGATTTATTAATTTAAAACCCTTTTACTGGTCAAATGCAACCACTCTAGCACTGTGCAAGGCTCTTCTGCATGGAAGGAAGAAGGGGAAGGAGGGAGGCATGTGCCTTCCTCTAACACTTAGACCACAGCTGTCCAACTGGGTCAGTTTGTCAAAGCTCAGCATCAGAAAGGCAGATCTTTCCTGGCAAAATGCCTTGAGCTTCCTGAGCAGAGCAGTGTCTAGAAGGAGGCTGATGACCAGAAAGTGTAAGAAACCAGACCCAAACACAGGACTTGCCCAAGCAACAAGGCATTTTGCCAGTTTTAGCACCTGAGCTCAAACTGCCAGGATGCCACTCTCCCCTTTTCTCTTCCATGGATGCTCCCTATCACTGGAGCTGCCCATACCCTGGCACTTTTTGATTAGGAATTGTACCCATACCTGCCTGGCTTGTGGGTCAGTGTGGTTTTAAAGTCTTATCAGTTATTGCAACAGCCAAACCCAAGTCAGTTGTCTGCCTTTTCTTGGGCAGGACCCATTCTAGCAGTCTACGTGAGGAAGGTGGCTGGGTGGAGCGATCATTCACCTAGGTCGCTTTCCTGTTTAATGTGACTTTTCCATCAACTGAGCATTAATTTTTACCCCTATTTATTTGTGTCCCTCACTGGCTTGGCCTGAGCTCAGTTGCTGTCAGTGGAAAACTACTGACATTTGAAATGCTGACTCTGAGGTTACTGAAACTAATCTAACACAACCAGCCACTCATGTAGTGCATGGAGGCAAACAGCCCTCTCCCTTTCTTGCTCTTCCTCATTGCTTGGTGCTTTCGTGGTGCTCCTCAGTTGGGGTTTCACACCTTTGTGTTAGCAGCTCCTGCCCGGTGGTGGTGGGTGGCTGGGGCAGGCTGGGATGGGCTCAGTCACCCGCAGGTCACCTTGGAGTTACTTCTTGAAATCAAGGATCCTGCGTCACAGGGAGCGGGTCCTTCCATTGACGTAAGGGGAAAATGAAATCAGTCTCATTTGTGGCTCGGCACTTATGGGAATGGGACGGCTCCTCTTCCCCCACCAAAAAACCCACCTGTGCCATGGCCTGGTGTCACACTGACTAAACCTGAGAGCAAAACATGCAGAAAATCTGTGGAAATTACAGAGCAGAATGAAAGCACCGGAGGAAAAGTGCAACTTTTCACCTCTGACTTTGGGGCGAGGATCTCGCATTACGGGAAATATTTACCATGGTGCTGTTAATAAAACCTGCTGAACAAATATCGAGTTACAAAAATGGTTATCCTGCACGTTAATAATCAGATAGAGCGTAATATTTAATCTAACCGTTTAGTCTGTAACAGGACTAGCCGTTCCTTTGCTTTTAATTACAGCTTTCATTTTAAGCTAACTATACAAATTGGCAAGATTTACGAAGCATCACCGAACACCATCCATACCTCTGCCTGCCTTGTGGCTGTACAACTCACATGCTCATTTTTGAACACTAGATCTGTTTAATCTGCTAAAGAACCCTTGAAGTCATTTGGACAAATATTTTAGCCTTCATTCATTTCCGAATGAACATGGGAGCATGGGAAATTGAAACCAGTTCAAAGTTGGTGCACAGCAAATGGCTATGGAGCTTTGTCTGTCTCTTAAAAGGCAGCAAATACCTTCAGTATTTGACATGTGTTTGGGATGAGATGGGCATTTCCACTTGTTTTTCACTGATACATTCTAGATTTGACCCCTTGCTTCTCATGAGCAAATCTATTGCTTCTGTAAGCAAGTTATCTCAGCTCTGTGGGTAAATAGCAGCATCATGAACAGGAAAACAAAGACATTATGCTAGTGAATGGGACACAGGGCTCCTGTCCAGGCTGTCTGAAGTTTCAAAGTTTCTGTGTGTTGGTGCAGTGTTCATTTGGTTTTGTGTTCCGTTGTTGGAGCACTGCCCAAAGGTGCAATGCAGATGCTCTCTTTACCTTACAAAAGAAATTATTCTCCATGATGAGAAACACTGCTGGTTCTTTCTTTGGGATTTAGTGATAAAGACTTTGCTCTTCTCCACCCCATCAGGAAACAGCTCCATCCAAATCTTCACAATGGGCAGTGAGTTATCCAGCCAAACCTGACCGTCTTCTCCCTTTGTCCTTAGGTAGAAGTTTGAAGTTAGAACTCTCTGTTTTCCTTTTCTACATTTTCCCAGTGATCCAATTGTGGAAACAAGGCAGCCCCATGTAAGGGCAGCCTGGGCTTGCTGATCTCCTGCGCAGCTTGGCTCTGGCTCATATATGGTCTCCTCACTTAGATCTGACCATGTGAGGAAGACACTCTTTAATGCACGGGAGTTGCTTATGGAAAAGGAGCATTGCAATGCAAATTTTACCAGGGGCAAGACTGAACAATATTGCCTTGGAACAAAGCAGAGAAAGAAGCTACATCTCCTGGTATGAGGAATAGGAGATGACATGTCAGCTCTGCTGTAACACAGGCAGAGCAGGCTGTTGCCCGAGGCAGTAGCCTGAAGACATAAGCACAGATGGGGTGCTCCAGGGCGTGTAAAAGCTTCTCCACACCCATAACAGATCCAAAGTGAAAACAGACTCGTCCCCTCCAGCACCACTTTCTGCAAAAGCAGGTGGAGGGGAAGCTCTTTCCCTTCCAGCATCACCTCACCACCCTTCCTAGACCTCTCCTCTGCACCTGCAACCATCTTCCCTACATTTACCCTCTCCTTCAGAGGTGAGTGGGAGCTCAGCTGGCTCCGTGTGTTCCCAGGGCTGTGTTCACTTTCTGCATACGCAGCCCAGTGGCCCCTAAGCCCCTGCACCGTATGAGCTGGCAATAAGTTTCCATGCCAATCAGGCAGCACAAGCGCGTCTCTAGGTTTCGTTTCTGAGTGGGGCAGCCCATGTCTACGAGGAAATGAAAACTGGAAAGAGTGATTTACAACCCCGGCAACTCACAGGAAGCCTTCAGTGGCTGCAGAGACACTGACCGGCTGCTGCCATTGGGCACAGCATGCGCCAATGTTGATCAAGGCTTCTCGGGCTGCTGCCCGAGAGGAAGAGATGTTGTTTTATTCAGAAGATTTGTAGTTCCTCAAAGAGTCATTGTGTTTTGTAGAAGAGTTGGAGTTTGTTCTAGAAGAGTTTGTTATGGTTTTGAGTAGGATAGTTGTAGTTTGTAGCAGAAGAATTTAGTTTAAAGTAGAATAGGTGTAGGTTTTTGTAGAAGAGTTTGAGGTTGTTGTGTTGTGTTGTTGTGTTGTTCTTTGTTGTTCTCCAAATAAATTACTTGATGTTCTTCCAAGACAAGATCTCTTTGCATTTGCTGCGAGCTCACGCAAACGGCGTTGGCAGACAAGTGTCTTCCACTTGCTCCGGGTTCCCGAGGCTGAAGGCGGCCGGTGCTGCTGGCACTGGGTGCTGGGGCACCCCAACTGCCCCACGTGGGCTCCCTGCCCGGGCAGAGCGGCTCTTGCAGGCTCTCTGCAGCTGCGGGCAGGGCTGGGCACTGGCGAGGGACCAAAGGTGTGGGTGGTCACACGGACCCCTCGGCGGCTGCAGGGACCCCGGCTGGCTGCTGCCATGGGGCACAGCCTGCGCCAGCACTGACCAAGGCTTCTCCGGCTGCTCCTCAAGCTGGGAGAAACACGGCCACGTACGAGGAATCACTCACGGAATCACAGAATGACAGAGTGCCCAGGCCCAGGTTATTGTGGGGAGCAGCCTGCACCCGGCCTGCGGTTGGATCCTGCTGCCCAAACCAAGCCTTTTACCTGCCTCCATCTCTCTCTGCCAAGACCCCTTGTCCCAAGCCCACAGGCTAGAAGAGGGTTTGGGGCCGGAGGTGGTTGGGGACACCGGAGGTCGGGGGGCTGCAGCCGGGGCCAGGGTCACCCACTGGTGCTGTCATGCTGGGAGCCGAGAAGCGGGAAGGCAGGGGTCACTTCCCGGAGGGAACTGGTGGCGGGGTGCAGGGGGAGCTGCTGCGTGCGGGAGGTGTGCGTTCAAATGCAGACGGGGACATGCGAGTTCAAGGTTCGGAGCTGTTGTAGACCCCTGCTGAAGCAGGCAGCCCTCAACACATGCTGCTGGCAGCACATCTTGCCCTGCCCTCGCAGCCTTCGCTGCGCGTGGGGCGCAGGTTCTCGCACGGGCTCACCCATGATGGGCCCGGCTGCAGGACGTGGCCACGCAGCCGTGTCCTGCTGCTGCCTGCATCCCGAGGCCGGGTAAGAATGAGTTCCACCCCCGTGGACGCATCCCAGCTGCAGCACGTCAGCACTGCTCAGCTCGCTCTTGGGCTGATCGTGGGACAGTGAAAGAGCAATGGAGGTGGCCCTGGCCCCGTGGAGTTGGCCAGCGCAACATTCACACGTCTTATGGTCTCTTTAAGCACAAGAGTGTATTTCAATCATCTCAAGAGGTAAAGTTCAGATTGCCCCATGTCCCCCATGAAGCTGCAGCCCCTTCAGGGCTCGTCCCCATCCCCTGCTGCGCAGCAGTTCCAGAACTCCGGTGTCACGGAGCTGGGATGTCGCAGCCCGCGTTCCACCGGCAACTGCCCGTTACCAGCGAGACGCACAACATAGACCTTCACCCCTGTACCCTACGCTTGTCCTCTGCTCCCTCTGACCCTTCCTGGACCCGCAAGCCCTTTTTCCCTACTGCCAGCCCTTCTGCCCTGCTCTCAGCCCTTCCGCCCTGCTGCCAGCCCTTCTAGTCTACTCCCAGCTCTTCCAGCCTACTGCCCGCCCTAGCCTACTGCCTGCCCTTCGAGCGTACTGCCTGCCCTTCGAGCGTACTGCCTGCCCTACTCTCTGGTTCCCTGCTCCACGGTCCCCATCTCGGTGCCACCATGCAGCCCCACAGAAAGACCACCCGTGTCCTGCTGGCAGCACAGCCCAGCCCTTGCTGGAGCGAGGAGGCAAAGACCTGCATACGCAGAGTAAGGAGCCTGTGGGTGCCGAGGCAGGTGCGGCGCTGGGTCTGTGCCCGTGTCCCCCAGGCAGGGAGCACGGCCGCTCACCCCTGCCCTCTCTGCTCTGGCAGGTCTTCAAGATCTTACCGCTCCGCAAGGTGCTGAAGCGCAGGAAGCGCAGGATCCTCCGGCTGCAGGCGCCAGCCTGTCAGAGCTGGTGGGTGCTGCTGGCCAAGGAGCCCCCGGCCTCCCGACACCTCCTGCTGGGGACGTGCCTGGGGCCCCAGCTCCCCACGCCTCTGCCCGTGCAGCGAGAGGCGGCCGGGTGCCCAGAGCCCCGTCCCTCAGCTCCGCTCCGCTGCCCAAGGCAGCACCAATGCCCTCTTCTGCTTACCTTTGGCCTTAGGCTGTTCCAGTACATGTTGGAGCCGGAGGACGATGCTGCCAGCAGGATCCATGTGGGGCTGCAGCAGGAGGAGGATATGGAGGTGGACATCAAGTTGGAGGAGGAGGAGGAGATGGAGGTTGACATGGAGGAGGAGGAGGAGGAGGCAATGGAGGTGGACTAAGCAGTGGTAAGACAGCACGTGCCCCCATGCACTGCTGGCAGCGAGGGTGGCTCGGCTGCTGCCGCGCTGGGGCTGACCCT
The DNA here is from genome assembly GCF_004027225.2 of Strigops habroptila. Lineage (NCBI taxonomy): Eukaryota > Metazoa > Chordata > Aves > Psittaciformes > Psittacidae > Strigops > Strigops habroptila. Next base: position 3,212,141 of record NC_044289.2, read on the forward strand.
GCTGCAGGGACACGCTGCCCGGTGGCCTCGTCCTGGCGGCACGAGCGCCACCACAGCGCTGCCCTGCGCTGCCTCTGGGCCACGCGAGCCAAGTCTCAACGCGTAGAGCCCGGCTCCCGGCTCCCAGCCCCAGCCAGGGCTGAGCCCCGCGGCCGACTGTCGCTCTCCCCAGCGTCTCCCAGGCTGTGGCAAAGGCAAGGACCATCAGTAGCCTCACTGAAATGACCTTGTGCTGCTTGCTTCCAGGGCCGACCGAGATGGGGATTCCCGTGGAGCAGGATGAGCCTTTTAGAAGAAGAGATGTTGGTGTTTTCAGAAGATTTGTAGTTCCGCAAAGAGTCGTCGTGTTTTATAGAAGAGTTGGAGTTTGTTCTAGAAGAGTTTGTTATAGTTTTGAGTAGGATAGTTGTAGTTTGTAGCAGAAGAATTTAGTTTAAAGTAGAATAGGTGTAGGTTTTTGTAGAAGAGTTTGAGGTTGTTGTGTTGTGTTGTTGTGTTGTTCTTTGTTGTTCTCCAAATAAATTACTTGATGTTCTTCCAAGACAAGATCTCTTTGCATTTGCTGCGAGCTCACGCAAACGGCGTTGGCAGACAAGTGTCTTCACTTGCTCCGGGTTCCCGAGGCTGAAGGCGGCCGGTGCTGCTGGCACTGGGTGCTGGGGCACCCCAACTGCCCCACGTGGGCTCCCTGCCCGGGCAGAGCGGCTCTTGCAGGCTCTCTGCAGCTGCGGGCAGGGCTGGGCACTGGCGAGGGACCAAAGGTGTGGGTGGTCACACGGACCCCTCGGCGGCTGCAGGGACCCCGGCTGGCTGCTGCCATGGGGCACAGCCTGCGCCAGCACTGACCAAGGCTTCTCCGGCTGCTCCTCAAGCTGGGAGAAACACGGCCACGTACGCTGAATCACTCACGGAATCACAGAATGACAGAGTGCCCAGGCCCAGGTTACTGTGGGGAGCAGCCTGCACCCGGCCTGCGGTTGGATCCTGCTGCCCAAACCAAGCCTTTTACCTGCCTCCATCTCTCTCTGCCAAGACCCCTTGTCCCAAGCCCACAGGCTAGAAGAGGGTTTGGGGCCGGAGGTGGTTGGGGACACCGGAGGTCGGGGGGCTGCAGCCGGGGCCAGGGTCACCCACTGGTGCTGTCATGCTGGGAGCCGAGAAGCGGGAAGGCAGGGGTCACTTCCCGGAGGGAACTGGTGGCGGGGTGCAGGGGGAGCTGCTGCGTGCGGGAGGTGTGCGTTCAAATGCAGACGGGGACATGCGAGTTCAAGGTTCGGAGCTGTTGTAGACCCCTGCTGAAGCAGGCAGCCCTCAACACATGCTGCTGGCAGCACATCTTGCCCTGCCCTCGCAGCCTTCGCTGCGCGTGGGGCGCAGGTTCTCGCACGGGCTCACCCATGATGGGCCCGGCTGCAGGACGTGGCCACGCAGCCGTGTCCTGCTGCTGCCTGCATCCCGAGGCCAGGTAAGAATGAGTTCCACCCCCGTGGACGCATCCCAGCTGCAGCACGTCAGCACTGCTCAGCTCACTCTTGGGCTGATCGTGGGACAGTGAAAGAGCAATGGAGGTGGCCCTGGCCCCGTGGAGTTGGCCAGCGCAACATTCACACGTCTTATGGTCTCTTTAAGCACAAGAGTGTATTTCAATCATCTCAAGAGGTAAAGTTCAGATTGCCCCATGTCCCCCATGAAGCTGCAGCCCCTTCAGGGCTCGTCCCCATCCCCTGCTGCGCAGCAGTTCCAGAACTCCGGTGTCACGGAGCTGGGATGTCGCAGCCCGCGTTCCACCGGCAACTGCCCGTTACCAGCGAGACGCACAACATAGACCTTCACCCCTGTACTCTACGCTTGTCCTCTGCTCCCTCTGACCCTTCCTGGACCCGCAAGCCCTTTTTCCCTACTGCCAGCCCTTCTGCCCTGCTCTCAGCCCTTCCGCCCTGCTGCCAGCCCTTCTAGTCTACTCCCAGCTCTTCCAGCCTACTGCCCGCCCTAGCCTACTGCCTGCCCTTCGAGCCTACTGCCTGCCCTTCGAGCGTACTGCCTGCCCTACTCTCTGGTTCCCTGCTCCACGGTCCCCATCTCGGTGCCACCATGCAGCCCCACAGAAAGACCACCCGTGTCCTGCTGGCAGCACAGCCCAGCCCTTGCTGGAGCGAGGAGGCAAAGACCTGCATACGCAGAGTAAGGAGCCTGTGGGTGCCGAGGCAGGCGCGGCGCTGGGTCTGTGCCCGTGTCCCCCAGGCAGGGAGCACGGCCGCTCACCCCTGCCCTCTCTGCTCTGGCAGGTCTTCAAGATCTTACCGCTCCGCAAGGTGCTGAAGCGCAGGAAGCGCAGGATCCTCCGGCTGCAGGCGCCAGCCTGTCAGAGCTGGTGGGTGCTGCTGGCCAAGGAGCCCCCGGCCTCCCGACACCTCCTGCTGGGGACGTGCCTGGGGCCCCAGCTCCCCACGCCTCTGCCCGCGCAGCGAGAGGCGGCCGGGTGCCCAGAGCCCCGTCCCTCAGCTCCGCTCCGCTGCCCAAGGCAGCACCAATGCCCTCTTCTGCTTACCTTTGGCCTTAGGCTGTTCCAGTACATGTTGGAGCCGGAGGACGATGCTGCCAGCAGGATCCATGTGGGGCTGCAGCAGGAGGAGGATATGGAGGTGGACATCAAGTTGGAGGAGGAGGAGGAGATGGAGGTTGACATGGAGGAGGAGGAGGAGGAGGCAATGGAGGTGGACTAAGCAGTGGTAAGACAGCACGTGCCCCCATGCACTGCTGGCAGCGAGGGTGGCTCGGCTGCTGCCGCGCTGGGGCTGACCCTGCTGCAGGGACACGCTGCCCGGTGGCCTCGTCCTGGCGGCACGAGCGCCACCACAGCGCTGCCCTGCGCTGCCTCTGGGCCACGCGAGCCAAGTCTCAACGCGTAGAGCCCGGCTCCCGGCTCCCAGCCCCAGCCAGGGCTGAGCCCCGCGGCCGACTGTCGCTCTCCCCAGCGTCTCCCAGGCTGTGGCAAAGGCAAGGACCATCAGTAGCCTCACTGAAATGACCTTGTGCTGCTTGCTTCCAGGGCCGACCGAGATGGGGATTCCCGTGGAGCAGGATGAGCCTTTTAGAAGAAGAGATGTTGGTGTTTTCAGAAGATTTGTAGTTCCGCAAAGAGTCGTCGTGTTTTATAGAAGAGTTGGAGTTTGTTCTAGAAGAGTTTGTTATAGTTTTGAGTAGGATAGTTGTAGTTTGTAGCAGAAGAATTTAGTTTAAAGTAGAATAGGTGTAGGTTTTGTAGAAGAGTTTGAGGTTGTTGTGTTGTGTTGTTGTGTTGTTCTTTGTTGTTCTCCAAATAAATTACTTGATGTTCTTCCAAGACAAGATCTCTTTGCATTTGCTGCGAGCTCACGCAAACGGCGTTGGCAGACAAGTGTCTTCCACTTGCTCCGGGTTCCCGAGGCTGAAGGCGGCCGGTGCTGCTGGCACTGGGTGCTGGGGCACCCCAACTGCCCCACGTGGGCTCCCTGCCCGGGCAGAGCGGCTCTTGCAGGCTCTCTGCAGCTGCGGGCAGGGCTGGGCACTGGCGAGGGACCAAAGGTGTGGGTGGTCACACGGACCCCTCGGCGGCTGCAGGGACCCCGGCTGGCTGCTGCCATGGGGCACAGCCTGCGCCAGCACTGACCAAGGCTTCTCCGGCTGCTCCTCAAGCTGGGAGAAACATGGCCACGTACGAGGAATCACTCACGGAATCACAGAATGACAGAGTGCCCAGGCCCAGGTTATTGTGGGGAGCAGCCTGCACCCGGCCTGCGGTTGGATCCTGCTGCCCAAACCAAGCCTTTTACCTGCCTCCATCTCTCTCTGCCAAGACCCCTTGTCCCAAGCCCACAGGCTAGAAGAGGGTTTGGGGCCGGAGGTGGTTGGGGACACCGGAGGTCGGGGGGCTGCAGCCGGGGCCAGGGTCACCCACTGGTGCTGTCATGCTGGGAGCCGAGAAGCGGGAAGGCAGGGGTCACTTCCCGGAGGGAACTGGTGGCGGGGTGCAGGGGGAGCTGCTGCGTGCGGGAGGTGTGCGTTCAAATGCAGACGGGGACATGCGAGTTCAAGGTCCAGAGCTTTTGCATGTTCCATGACTCATGGAATCATGTAAGTTTTAAGTAGAGTAATTGTAATTTATTGAAGAAGAAATGTAGTTTGAATGAACACAGCAATGTGTCAGAACTTATCTTGAGCTTTATGTCTTTTTGTTTAGTTCAGTAGAGGAAAATTCTCATCATAGATTCATAGAATCATAGAATCGTTAGGGTTGGAAAGGACCTTAAGATCATCTAATTCCATCCCCCCTGCAACGGGCAGGGACACCTCACACTAAACCATGTCGCCCAGGGATCTGTCTAACCTGGCCTTGAATATCGCCAGGGATGGAGCATTCACAACTTCCTGGGGCAACCCATTTCAGTGCTTCACCACCCTCACTGTAAAGAACTTCTTCCTTATATCTAATCTAAACTTCCCCTGTTTAAGTTTGAACCCATTACCCCTTGTTCTACCACTACAGTCCCTAATGAAGAGTGCCTCCGCAGCATCCTTATAGGCTCCCTTCAGATGCTGGCCCCATCTGTGTCAGTTTGTCTTCATACAGGAGGTGCTCCAGCCCCCTTGTCATCCTCATGGCCCTTCTCTGGACTGCTCCTCATGTCCTTTTTATGTTGAGGACACCAGAACTGTACACAATACTCCAAGTGAGATCTCTACAAGAGCAGAGGGGCAGGATCCCCTCCGTTGACCTGCTGGTCACGCTTCTTTTGATGCAGCCCAGGATACAGTTGGCATTCTGGGCTGCAGGAGCACACTGCTGACTCATGTTAAGCTTCTTATCAACCAACACCCCCAAGTCCTTCTCTTCAGGGCTGCTCTGAATCTCTTCTCCACTCAAGCTGTAGCTGTGCCTGGGATTGCCCCGACTCAGGTGTAGGACCTTGCACTTGGCTTGGTTAAACTTCATAAGGTTGGCATCGGCCCACCTCACAAGCGTGTCAAGGTCCCTCTGGATACACCACTTCCCTGCAGCGTATCAACCGAACCACACAGCTTGGTGTCATCGGCAAACTTGCTGAGGGCGCACTCAATCCCACTGTCCATGTCGCCGACAAAGATGTTGGCCAAGACAGGTCCCAACACCGATCCCTGAGGGACACCACTGGTTACTGTTTTTCAGCTGGACATTTAGCCGTTGACCAGAACACTTTGCGTGCGGCCATCAAGCCAGTTCTTTATCCACTGATTGGTCCACCTATCAAATTGATGTCTCTCCAATTCAGAGACAAGGATGTCGTGCAGGACAGCGTCGAACGCTTTGCACACGTCCAGGTAGATGACGTCAACTGCTCTGCCGCTGTCCATCAGTTCCGTAGCCCCATCATAGAAGGCCACCAAATTGGTCAGGCAGGATTTCCCCTTAGTGAAACCATGTTGGCTGTCACCAACTACCTCATTGTTTTTCATGTGCCTTAGCATGCTTTCCAGGAGAATCTGCTCCAAGATTTTGCCAGGCACAGAGGTGAGACTGACTGGCCTGTAGTTCCCGGGGTCTTCCACCTTCCCCTTCTTGAAAATGGGGGTTATATTTCTCTTCTTCCAGTCATCAGGAACTTCACCTGACTGCCATGATTTTTCAAATATGATGGACAGTGGCTTAGCAACTTCATTCACCAGCTCCTTCAGGACCCACGGATGGATTTCATCATGCTGCTCATCTTCCTTGAACAAAGAACCATTTCTCAAGCACTCTGTGGACTGAATGCCTTTTCCACGTGCTCTTAGAGCTCTCCCATTAGCTCTAACTGTCTACTGGGGTGCCTCCTAGATACTGAAGACCCATCCGGATGGCTGTCCACCTTCACCATTTAAAAAAAAAGATACTGGTTATAGATGATCATGCGGTTTTAATTAAAACAGGATCTGGCCAGCACTCAAACCTACTAGAGGGGGCAGAAAATAGTAAAGTCAGTAGTAAAACTTCCCAGTGAAGGCCAGGAAAGAAGAATGCGATGCATCCCTGCTCATTATATTGGCATTCTTGTACCTTGAGGACATAGCAATGAGATGGAAGCTCTCCAAAGAGGACTCTGATGTCCTGGGGGTGGGCGAGTGGATGGTGAAAAAGAAGCAACAAGTGTACCCAGTGTCAGTTTGTCACTGAACCCCAAATGATGAAGAAAGCACTGAAAAGTCATTATAAGTAAGTGTGTGGAAGAAAGACCTTGTACAAGAGTCTCAGGGGAGACTCCCATACATATAGGCTGACGCAGATCAGAGCGGGTAATTACATACATAATTCTATGTTATTTCCCTAAAGGAATGATACAGCCAACAGAAACATTGGCAAGAAAGCATAGTTATTCCATTATAATAAAACCACTTTTATAAACAAGTAAGACTGAAAGAATCTCATTTGGGCCACAAAAAGCAAGTCATAGACTGGAGGAAGAAGTAAGATCAAATTAAATTTCAGAATAATTTGAACATCTTGGCATACTGACTGCAGTTATTACACCACCAGGAACAATCTTGGAAGGTGATGGTTTCCTTCCCTTTGCTGCAATAAATGTGCTGTATGACTTACAAGAGAAGGAAGTCAAGCTGCTCCCTTTTGTCTTCTTCTGACTTTTTAATTTGGAAAGACCAGTGTTTTCTGCCTGATTCCACTGAGCACCTTGAAGGGGAAAAGATTATTCAAACAAAAAAAATCTTTAAAGGTAAAAAATTGTCCAGAGAGACAAGGAGACTAAGAATCATAGAATCATAGAATCATAGAATCGTAAGGGTTGGAAAGGACCTTAAGATCATCTAGTTCCAACCCGACTTATCTTGTGCATAAAATCTCCTTTTGGATCAAATAGAAGATAGCCTCCAAATAGAAGGTTTGGTTTTAAATTTTAGAAGTACGGTAATCAGAAAAGCTTTTCATAGAATGGTTTGGGTTAGAAGGGACCCTAAAGCTCATTCGGTTCCAACCCCCTGCCACGGGCAGGGACACCTTCCACTAGAGCAGGTTGCTCCAAGCCCCTGTGTCCAACCTGGCCTTGAACGCTGCCAGGGATGGGGCAGCCACAGGTTCTCTGGGCAACCTGTGCCGATGCCTTATATCTAATCTGAACTTCCCCTGTTTAAGTTTAAACCCATTACTCCTTGTCTTATCTCTACAGTCCCTGATGAAGAGAATTTTTTTATTAAGAATTCTAAAATAGAGTCACAAAAAAAGTTGCAGCTAATCCAAACTGAACTTTTCAAATTCACAATAGTTGACATTTTGACTTTTCGGTCAGTTCTGTAATCTGTATGCCGAGGAGTCCACGTCAGGGAGCCCTGACGTTGGGCAGGAACCTATAAGCTCAAGGGTGAGCAATGGGACCTGCTCTATAGTACTCCATTCCCAACTTCCCTCCAGAACCTGTGAAAAGGAAAATCTCCAGAGCCTTGGAAGGAAGTAGATAAGGAGGTCAGAGAAGGGAAGAACAAGGACCAGATGAGCATGTTGAGAAACAGAGTGTTTTGAAGGCTCACAACAGAGTTAAAAACTCCATCAGGCCAGAACCAGATCAATGGAAGGGGTGAAAAGTCTCCCTTTGGATTGTGCTGTGCCTGTTCGATTGTATGTGGAACAAAAAGGTGCCTGCCTTTCCCTGCAGCTCAACAAGATGCTCAGGAAAGGTGGTGAGATGTCTTGGATTAACTCCCATTGCCACAACTTGCCTCTATAAAATGTTCACAGGTTGGAGGCACTTTTTCCCCAAGCTAGTGGGAAAGCACAAGACAAAAAGCAGCAAAAGGCACCTCTAAAGACAACAAGGGTTTGAGTATTTGGGGTTTTTTCCCAAGACGGAGACATTTGCATGGGATTCTGTTCTCAAGCACATAAAAGGGAGTAAAGACTTAAAATGTGAGTGAGCAAAGACAGTGGAAAATAATATCATAGGCCAGTAGCCCACACAGACTCAAGAAAGTATCACTGGTGACTTCTGCAAAAAAAGAAGTCATTAATAAACCATGCACGTGTCCTGCCATGGAGCTAGAAATCTGTGTTTCCATCCAAGTTTGCCATTGCTCCTTTCAGAAAGACAAAGTTTCCTCAGCTCTGTGCTCCTTGTGTGCTACTCACGTGGCCACCCCATCTCTGTTGCTGCAGGACCATCCTCAGCAAACCTGCCTCAGGCACAGGCATGTGAGTGTTGTCTGGAAGCTGTGCCACAAACTGTAGAGATGAATTGCTTGTGCTTCAGCTTCTGGGTAGAAAATGCACACAGAAGACAGCCCGTAAAATTGGCATACTCTTTCCATTTCCTTTCTCACTTAAGCTCATTATCCCTGCATGTCTCTCCCTGAAAACTGTAAATTAGCAAGTTGCCAAGGGCAAAAACACTGCCCAAACCATGAGAATGGATGTGCTCCAGACAACCCTGCTGTTACCATCTATGGACTTGCACAAGACTCAGTTGAATTGAGATTTGATCTTTAGGATGTCTGATTCCAAGCTGTTTGTGGGCATCAGTGCCCTGGGATCTTCTGAAGTGCCTGTGCAGCTTTCCAGAGTGCTTAGGGAAGAAGTTTCTTTAGATGAACATTCAAGCATGCAAATTTGTGGTGTCTGAGTTAGGAGAACTTGGAAATCCAGCAATAAAGGAAGCTGAAGTCGAACACTACTGCAGAGAGAGCGAGCTCAAAGCTACAGAGGAGGTTTCAGAAGCTGCAGCCAAGAGGAGGTGTCGAAGGGAGCTGGATGCACATGTTGAATTCCCTGCCACAGATGTGGTAGGAAACCTATCCTGTTCAGCACCCAAGCTGAACCCTTAAGCTCACTCCAGTCCAGGTTACCCTTTGCTGACCTTTGCAAGCTTGGATTCAAGGCCCGATGAAGAAATGCTCTGCTTCCCATGGTGAACTGTTCGCCCAAAGACTCCCCAATAGGGTCTTCACTGCTGCTGTTGGACTCACCATCAAAAGAGGCAACTGAGTTGCCACAGGTAAGGCAAATCTTCATGGTTCAGCTGGCCAAGCTAGGCAAAACAATGACCAAAACCACCCCCAGCCCATGCAGGACAACCCATCCTCCCCCTTCCCTGCCAATGGGTTTTGAAGCACTGCTCAGCAACGCTGAGACATTGAGCTCAGCCAAGCATCATAGGCACGAAGAGAAAAGGTCGTTTGATAACACAGTGCTCACTTCCCACGCACCGATATTCGCTTGACTAGAAACTGCTAATAAGTTACACCCTGGCTAGCACCAGCCCAGAGCAGTGCACACAGACAGCACTAATTAATAGGGGTTTTCAGTACTGGTTTGAAAGTAGTCATCAGAAATAGAGTTGGGTGCACTGGGGATAAGAAATAGGCACCTTCACAAGGCACACTTTTAGCCACAGAAATCTTGACTTAATGGAAAGTCACAAGTATCTGTAAGTGGCAATTTCCAGAGCCAATGCATTTGTCAGACCCCTATGGGAAAGTAGGGGTTCCTCAGGCTTGAACCCAGCCTGGGGTTTCTTTCTTCATGGGTTAGTGAAACAGGCCTGTAGGTAGCTGGGAAAGGACATGTACTACTGCTCCCACCGGAGGTTCATCTGGATGGGGTATCCTGTGGCTCATAACCATGTAAAACATGAAGGTCACACTTGGGATTAGGAGCAGCCTCACCAGCTATCAAGGTACTCATGATACGTATCATGAAACATCACTCAACCCTAGGTCATTCTTGTCTTGTGAATTCCGGGCTGCAGAGAATGCGCAGACACAAGAGCTCCTCTGGAAGAGGAAAGCTCCTTTCCAAGCTAAGGGATGCAGCAGGGAGAGATGCAAGGGCCAGGAGAAGGCAGTACTCTCAGTTCTCAGGGCTGGGAGGGTCCTTCTCATTCCCAATAGTGTTGTTCAGGTGTTACTAGCTCATCTCCTCTTTCTTTCAGTAGTTCCAATCACCAGGCAGATTCTGAGAACATGATCATTGGCCAGCGTGACGCCAACAGAGAAATGCCATTTTATAACATTTTCAAATCCCATGATATTTTAAACTCACTCATCTGGAGTGTGAGCCATGATCACTTGATGCTGGCAGAACCAGAGGCTGTGCTTTGGGAACTGTCCCACCAGCTGAGGTAGGAGGAAGAAGGCACAGCATCAGGAGAAAAGAGGAAGGAAAGAAGGAAAGCTCGGTCTGACAGCAGGTCTACACCAGTATCTTTGGGAGAACAGAAGGTGCCTAGGATTTGTGAGTCCTCACAGAAAAGGAAATGACAGGAAATTCAAGGAGGAATGGAGTAAGGCATTACATTCAGATTAAGACAAAAGAATGCTGTCTTGGGTGCCCAGCTCTAGCTTAGAGGTGGCAGCACTGGGAGTGTGAAAGCAAAGAGAGGGAGAGGATTCTACATCCAGTGGCAGTTCCCATTCTGGGCAAGGATGTTCTACATGGCACTGGCTCCTTCCTGCAGTGCCAGACCCTGCAGAGCATATTCGAGGTGACTAGCAGAGTGGAGCCACGGCAGAGGCAGCACAGTGACTGGGATGGGCTGAAACATTTCACACAGCTGTAGGGTCCCATCTAGAGTTGGACTCGATGATCTTAAAGGTCTTTTCCAACCTAATTGATTCTGTGATTCTATCTACAAGGAGGACCTCTCTCCTGAGCTCCTTCCAAGCTGGGTGGCAGAGCTTTAGCAATAGCCTCTCTGTCAGGGTGTGAGTCCATCCTGCCCCAGAGGTGCACAACAAGCTCTGTGCATGAAGAGGAGAGGCTGCACAGCTCAGCAGCCTGTTGCCACTGTTGCCAAGTAGGTGATGACAACTTTGCCCTTGTTTTCGGATGCTGCTCTCTCACTGAGTTTTTCCTTTCATCCTTTTTTTGCCCCCTTGGTGAACCTCCTTTTTTGCCTCCTGGTGAACCAGGAGAAGATGCTGATCATTACCACTAAAACATGAGTTCTCAATTATATGCCAGCCAAGCATGATGTTGGCTAGACAGGGGCACCTTGCAGAAACTGAATGGATGAAGCAATGCCTGGTGAAGGGTTTGTGCTGGATGGCCAGATTCGTTTTGTAGATGATATTTCTCCCTCACCAAACCCTACCAACAGGATTTCCAGCCACAGTTATGATGCTGTTTGCCGTCTGTTCACTATAATTTTTCCTCTTCAAAACCCAAACCAAAGATAAGGAAAAAATGAATTCAGGATTACCTCAGACACTGGAGTTCTGGCTCCCAGAGCATCTTCAGAAGCTTCACTTGGATCACATAGAATGCAGTTTTGATCTAAACTAGACAATATTCTTTCTAATGTTCCCATTAGCTTTCTTGTTTACTAAGAGAGTACTCCTATATTCCAGCCCTCTTTGTGCAGTCTCCTTTGGGTCTAAATACTCAGTTTCATATTTACTCTCTTTTTTCCTGCCAAAGATCATGCCAACTTAGCTTTTCTTTGGGCTTCACAGATGGACCTGAGAATCTCAGCTGAAAATTAAAGCCAGGGGAGTTCCAGTACCAAGTGCATAAATCCCTCCTTTAAGAAACTTTTCCTGGTCATGCCAAAGCGATTTTACGGCACCTCTAAAAATTCTAACTACTAGTAACAAAACATCCTCCTCTTTGGTAACTGTAGTAAATCAAATGTTCTTATGGGTTTTTTTGTACCTCCACTGTGAGATTAGAGCAAAATGGATAGATGATGGGATCAAAATATTTCCAGTCTTGAAAAAAATCTCAATCAGAACATTCAATTTCAGCAAGTATCTCAGTGACAGATGGGACTTCCCATTACAGGCCACTTCCTCTGCAAGGAGGAATCCACTAATATCGGAAGCACAATGCACGGCCTGTACAGCCTCTCCATGCTCATCTGCTCCCCTTAATACGTCAAATGTGAAATTCCATCTGGTAACCATGTGTATTCAAAACACATTTATGTGGAGACAAATTACATAGCTGTAGGAGGCATTTCAGAAGCTCCATGTGCAGTGCCATCAAAGACTGCGGGACATGGGTACAGAAGAGCCTCGCCTTTGAGATAATACCAGTTGCATCCTCACCCATGGTTGGCGAATGGGGATTTTATGGAGTGAGAGATGAAGGTGGTGAAGGAACAAAGGTTTGGTTTCTTGTACTTTTTTTGAGTCTATGATGTCCTGCCCTCTTTGCAATAAGATCTAATGGGCAGCAAAAAAACAGGCTCCTGTCTCCAGTAGCAAGCAGAGGTTGCAAAGGTAGTGGATGAGTGCTGAAAAACCTGGATGGGCTGTACTGGTGACATGACTCTCAGTAAGCTACTCTTTGATTTGGTGTACTAAATATGATCCTTTTGGTTCAGCTACCAGGCTTTGATTACAGGCTAAAAGCTGCATGGGTACTTAAATGCGTGAGCAAATATAGTGAACTGTTTCTTGGAAAGCGAGCTCTCACAGTTTAATTTATCTCACTTATCTCTCCAGTCTGGCAGCTTATAAGTAACTGCTATGATCAGAGACAAGTTGTTTCCTATTCTATCTGGAGGCAAATAATAGTTTCACAGAAAGGGATCTGACACTCTCTGTACCTAAGTGTTTCTCACATACAGAACATTTGAAAATCATGATTCAAGTGCTGGGTGTCAGGCAAAGAGTCAGCCTTTGCTTTTGTGGTGAATCTTCTACCTGGACCTGGCCCAGCACGATGTACCATGGATCAGGTACATACTGTGGTTAATGAGGCAGTGACAACACAACTACCATTGTGTTCTTCATAATAGGAACTAATGGGGCATTGCTGAGGAGCGAATGATGCCATGTATGTAATTGTTAAATGGATGTGTGAATTTAATAGGGCACGGATAAGAAAGTAATCAATAAGTCTGGACCATGCCTTAACAGAACTGATATGGTGGGGAAATACTGAGTAGCATCATTGCAAACAGCTAAAATCAGCTAAAATTCCTCAAAGGGGTTTCCAGGTTATCTCCAAGAGGTGCTCAGGAGGATGGTTGGACCCCTGAGAACACAGCCCCTCAAGCAGGGATTTACAGATGCGCCTGAAAAACTGGGTCTTCCCTAATGTGAGATGCTCACCTTTCCCTTTCCTCACACCAGCTATTTCTGTGCTTGCTGGGGTCCTCACAGTCAGTTTGTGACCTACCTGGTCTGGCGTACTCAGGAGCTAACACCCAAGCAAGAAGTGTGCATTGCATGGGATGAAAGTACAAGCTGTGCTTTTACAGACTGATCTATTGACTACCAAAACAAATATGGGTTTTGAGTGAAAGCCCAACCCAAACGGCTTTGAAAACCTGTCTGTTGAACGTGCATGCACAGGGCATGTCTCCAGTGATACTCCTGGGCTGGGGGAGAGTTGTACCAGGGTAGGGTATCTCCATTTTCTCTGGACACCAAGCTAGAGTGGATCTGTCCTGCTGTGCATGAATAACTCTTTTAAAACAATGTGGAAAGAAACATGTTACATCCCTTTAACCGAACGACACTAGCTTGGGTAACAGTATTTTACTCCCTGTGGTGCTAAGCAAGGCATAAATCCTTTGAGAACTGAAGTAATAGACATAAACCCTCCCCTCTCTTCTCCCCCCTGTGACTCCACTCTTCCCCACTCCTGTATTAATGGATATTTTAAATCTGGAAGGAATTCAAGAGTCTGTAGTAGGTAGTTAAACATCCAGATGTATCAGTAATAATTATGCTCAGCTTAGGGAGGCGAGGCACTTGAATAACAGGCATGGTTTCCATGGATGGCTACAAGATTATAAACATAAAATTTATAAGTGGAATGGGAACATTTGGTTTATTTTCTCTTCTCTTTACAATCACTGCAGTTTAAATTGAAAACAGTGAAGGGTAGCAGAGCCAGGCAACAACCTGAAGACTGTAAACAAAATAATTCATGTCTTACTGATGGGATACGGTCATATAATCAGTAAATTAATTTAGCCTACTCTAGTTTCACCATTAGCTTTCTATTTTCTCATTTCATTGGCATTTCCCTGCCCAGTTTATGTCTGTCCTCAATGCATATTGTCCTATAAATCAGAAGCAAATATCTTGAAGGGTAAATAAAGAGCTAACGAGTCTACAAAAAAGATGTTATTGAGGTACATTAACTCCTACTTACTATGTTTTAAACTTTTCTTGATGCAAGATTCATTTTTACTATTTGATCAGTTTCCAATATAAAAACAAAATGCCAAGACATTAGATTTTTATACTGTGTCCTTAGTACCTAACAACACCAAATGTTTCCCTGAGACAAGACAAGTATTTATGACCCTGAAAGGAAGGGAAGGCTTGCAAAGCCTGAGGGTATGAAGTCAGGGTGACTCAGAACAGAAGCTGGAAAATCACTTCAAAAGGTCTTCTGAGCCATGTCTTGGACAGTTGTTGAACTAAGCCATGGTCTGGCAAGAGAAGAACCAATAAATCATATTGATTTAAAGCACCTTTGCTACAAAACAAAGCAGACACCTGATATCCATGTGTAAAAACCTGTTTGTGCAATAGCACATCTGTGAACGTGTGCAATTAGTGCAATTAGACAGCAATTTATATGTAAATGCCCATCCAGTCAAATGTGCCTTTACTTAATTTGTGTATGTGCTGGAATATCATTTCAGAGGGAGTTTTCTGCATTTCCAGAATCTGCCCCTTAATAATTAAATGCAAGTGTTCACACAATGCAAACATGGTTTAATCACCAGCTTGCAGTGCTCAGATAAGGTGGGTGCAGGAGCCAGGACAAACAGTTTATCTCTGGGTGCCATAGGGTGCAGTGCTGCTCACATGGGTCTCTGCTGGGGGGAGCAGGATTCAATGCCATGCCCAGACCCCACCAGCTATGCAAATGGCTGCTCCTCCTGTCCCTGTACAGGAAAGGTGCTCAAGGATCTTTCCACTACTCCCAAACCCAGTGTGTGCCAGCTGCATCTGGCCATCTCTGCCATGTGTGAATCCAGGGTTGTTCCAGGAACCCCAGTGGTGTGGGTATAACCTGTTCAAGTGAAGTGTGATCCCCCATGAACCAAAGCCTGGATCAGATTTGGGCTCTGGTCTTCTACAAGAAGGAAGTTTGGGTAGTAAAGATGGGAGCTTGTGCAGAGAGAAGTGGCTCATAGGCCATTACTGCTCTGAGAAAGACTAAGTTCTTACTCAGAATTCAAGCCTTGGCTCTCACCCACTGTCCTTTAGTGACCCTCAATTCCTCATCAGCAAAAAATTACATGGTAATACTCCTTTGTGTTTCTGACATGCACCCAAGGACAAGAGGACCTCAGTCTCTCCAGCCTCAAGAAAAATACAACCTCTTCACTCATCTCTGCCTTTATCAGATGAGGAATTTGGATTGGTAAAACACGCGGGCCCATGACAATTGCCAGTGCATATCAAAAGTAGATGAGGTTAGACACTCACAGGGCTAATTATAGAGGTTAGATCAGACTGCTGAAGCCTGTGCACACAAAGGGGGTGAGTAGGAGTTGTATGAGTACAATATGCAACTCGTACATACAGGTTTACCAAGAAGAGGATAAATTTTAATAGCAGGAATATTTTAACTGTTCAACACGTAAACAGCATTCTGGGCTGATCTGATCAATGCTGTTTTGCAGATCACATTTGGTATGGTGCTATATATAGTGTTCCTGGAGTTTTATTTAATGGGACGGTACATTTGATCCTAATGTGCCATCTCAGAAGTAATGAAGCAGAAAAGATCTTTATCTTCTGTGAAAGTTGCAGTTATTGGCAACCATTCAGAAGAAAAAAAGAAAGTAATTGCACAATCTTTGGAGATATTGTATTGCTAACTGATTTTAGCGCGAAGCTTGGGTGGGTTTCATTCTGAGTTAATCAGGCAATGGACCATATATGTTGCAAATACACCACTTTTAGACACTCTCCATATACTGACAAATACAATTGCTTGGGCTGCTGCCTGAACGAAAGCTTTCTATATCTTTGGATCCTTCTTTTGGAGCAAAAGAAGTAAATAAGCGAGCAGAAGAAGGAAGACTCTTAACAATGTGCTAAAAGCATCCCTCTTCCTCGAGTACAGCATGGTTTGCCATTCACTTGCATTATTTTTGAGCAAGTGATGCAGATGGCACAGGAACTCTTGTGTTTGTGATTGCTCAACATGCTAAATATAGAGCTGGGAGTTAGATGGGGGCCTCAATGCAGAAGAAAGGCTCAGTGATGCAGGGATTACATTTTAGTGCTGCTACCTGTATGTCACACGGGAGACCTCACTGCCAGCTAGCCTCACAGCGTGCGTGGGTTGAGTTGTTGCTTAGTCAAAGTGACTATAAAGGAGCAAACCAGGAGCTGCTGAAATGGAAGATGGTGCTGGGAAGAGGTCTGCAGGGTTAACTCTGTCCCATGAAGAAGTACTTGCATGACTCCAGGACGGTGGAGGCTTGTCCAATCCAGACACACTGAGTGTTCACATTCATCATCCAAGGAGAGCACGTAAGCCATGGGGCTGCATCCACACTGAGAGAAGGAGGCAGCACCAAGGCTTGCAGCTAGGCAGTGAGTTTCCACTGCACCCGCAGTTTCAGTGAGCATGGGGAGGGGACTGCAGGGAATTTTTAGATTTTGAGAAACTACATTTTGAGTTTATACCCCCAAATGCTATTGCATACTGCATACTCCTGTTAATCCAGTTCCTTAAGCTCTTTGAAGAGTAGGCTCCCCGAGGGTTGGACAAGCTCACACTTCCGTCTCCCTGAGGATTTTTAAGTTTCATTTTCTGAATGCCAAAAGCCCAGGACTATATGTCCAATTACATGTGTAATTATGTACCATGCACACAAGGGTGTGTGACAGATGTGTGCATGGAAAAGCAGTACCATAACACCTGCCTTTGATTCCTAGCCCTCGAGTCACGAAGGCAGCTATAGGGGCAGCTTCATTCGTGTCACAAAATTGGCTGAGAAATAATCAGGAGGTACCAATGGATGGATGGTTTCCTGGTTGCTGGCAGCAGTTGCAGAGCTTCTTCTCCTCTGCTTTCTGGTGGGACTGGTTTCCCCACCGTTCCTTCACTTTCTGCTGCTATGTTTGTTGCACTCAAGATCTGTCCAGCCTGCAGACATGAGGAGCTCTGGGTCATGGAAACTGAGGTCATCTGGTTCAGGCCATGCCCTACCCCATATGACCAGATTAGTATTTTTTACCTAGGAACATTACCAATATTTCATTGGAAAAACAATGAACATATATAGCACAATAGGAGCTGTTATCAAATGGTCACAAGAGCTCTATCTCACAGGATCATGGGTAAAAAGTCTACCAATTCTCAGCAATATTCCCTGAAAGATATTTGGAACAAACCTGAATCCCTTTGTCTACCTATAACTCATTTGTGGGTCACCTCAATAGGTCTTAGAAACTAATGTTGTTTGGAAAGGCCCCCTGAAAGTCTCCTGTCCCGCTTCTAACTCAGAGCAGGGTCCACCTCAAAGGTAGGTGAGGCTGCTCAGGGCCATGTGCAGTCAAGTTTTGAAACATTTTTAAAGATGGAGATTCTTGGTGTCTGCCTCCCAGCTTACACACAACACGTGATGTGAAATGCCTCCGTGTGTATTTGCACTTCCTGACCTGCACTGTGTAGAACTTCAACCAGAATTTGGTAAACTGGCCTAGTTAGAGGCTTTGCTGATGTTGCAAAGGCTGTGGGAACAACCCTTCTCTCTGAAAATACCAAAAGAAGTATCACAAAGACTACTCCTTCCCAACATGCAAGAACAGCATGCTGTTGGCAAAGTTCAACTAGCAGCATCCTCAAAACAGGGGCACAGCCAGCATTGCCACCATGGGCAAGGACCCCACTTGGAAAATGAGACCATGGGCTTTGTAGCGGGAATCTGCAGTGTCTTGTTCCTCCCTGGGCTCTATCAGAACCCGGAAATACAGGGTTTGTGCCTCTGCTTCACTATCCTCAGAAGGGTACAACATGACCTATGTATCTTTCCACGAGTGGTGCCCTGCTGAGGCACATAAGCAATGGTGGAGATGGAAAGTAATTTATATTACAATGGAAACTTCATGTAATGAGAATGGCAAAGAATGGGTGATTTCCTAGCAATCTCCAGGTTTCCAACTGCTGAGTTAACCCCCCCGCCTCTCTCTCTTGAAGATACTCCTGTCCAGCAGCATTACAACCTGCCTTCAGGTACACTCCTAAAATCTTCAGGGAAAAACATCCTAAAAGGGGAAATTATACCTCACGTGCTAATGATCTTTCACTCCTTATTTACTGCTTGGCCAGGGGCATGTTCATCATCCTGGAGATTGGGTACCTGCACTCAGCAATCCTTCAGTAAGCGGAGTCCAGGAATAACATGAAACTCATCCTTCACGGAGCTGGGAGGGGATATGCAGCTCTCTACAGCCTGCTCAAGCTCTTCTGGCTTTTTAAGGGTATTTTCTGGGAGTTTTGGGGGCTCTGTTGGTTTGAATCATATTACTGTGAAGCTCTCACAGCACTGTGATGCTTTCAGCAGCTTCCCCCCTGTCCGTTTTGTCATGTAAATGTCAACATGAATCATCAGGACAGAAGCAAGAGTATCAAAATGGCTGGTTTCCTGCCCCAGCAGTGACATTTAGACATTATTCTTGATAGCGGGGACTTGCAGGAGCTTGTCAGAGGATCCGAATCACTTTGAGGAGCCTCATCGGAAGACATGCGGTAAAGAGCACCAGATAAACAAAGCCGTGCCCAAATCTGAGGGTGTTTCAGCCTGACTCACAGCACACACATCTTTCCTGGGGTGTTTCCAGACACCTCTTGCTGTTTCCCTGCCCTGGGCTGCCACAGTGCATTGGGGCAGGTTGGCTACAGTTCCAGCCACTTCGGGCTGCTCATGTAGCGCCCCATGAGTGCTTGTGGAGGGTGGATACAAACCACCCTCTTCACTGTGCTCTCATCCCAAAGGCTCCAGATACCACCCCTGGCACAGCCTGGCCTCAGTCCGTGTTCCCAAGCACCCTTTGTCTCCCACTCCACTGTTGAATCATGGAGGTAACTAACTCGTTGATTTTCCTTTGGGAGAATGGCTGTCCCAGTTAATCCGGGTATTTAGCCTGGAAGGATGCTGCTGAACTGGGACAGTTGCTTCTCATTTTCTTTGAGTGAGTTGCATCAAAAAGCTTCTGTGCTCCTACTCCCTGCTTCCAGTGCTCCAGCTCTAGTTGCTATCTCTGTGGTCCCAGTGAAATCCATGTTTTCCAGGGGTTTATTATAAAGAATGACAAAATTCCCTTTGAGGCAGTAGTTCAGCAAGCACTTAATCAACACAAAGAAGGGGACTAAGTTTTAAGTGATCCATTTTCAAACATCCTCTCCCTCGGATACATTCCTGTTTCCAAGATTTAAATGAAGAAAGAATTTCCAGGGAAACTAAATTAAAAAGAAAACCTCCTGCCTCCAGCCCCCATCCTGGTAATTATTTCTTCCATCCTAAAATCCTGGTACAGCCACTCACTGGAGCGAACTGAGCTGAGCAACACAGTCTGAAGTCAGTAAAAGCCCCCCTAGGCAACATCTTTTAGGTTCACTATTTTCTTCCCTGAAACTTCTCTCTGTGACTCATGGTGAAGGAATCTTTCTCTATATTTAATCATCATCATTGTCTCTGCTTTACCCTTCTCCTCCTGGCTTGGAGGCTCCTCAGGAGCTGCCTGTCTGTCTGACTGTTGGTCAATGGCACACTGCATCTAGAAGAGTGACAGATTGCCAGTTGGAAGGCAGGCACAGCTTGGGAGTGCAGTCTTTAGATGATAATAACTATTTCATCAACATCAGTTCTTGTGTTTTACAAAGTGTAATTTATAAAACGAAAACCCTCTTGGAGATTCTCGCAATACATAAAAGCATAGAAATAAAATATAAATGAAGAAAACAAGACACGTTAATTACATACAGCAGAACGGGCTCATCTAAAAAGCTGGCTTGTCAGTTTTGATCTCAGGTTTGCTGCTCTGATATACTGCTTTTTGTGGCTGGTGGAAGTAAGCTGGAGAATAATCTAACCCAGAGATGGAAGGCTGGCATGGTTTGTGCCTGGACAATAGGGCCACCCAAAGGCCCTGGGGTTAGGTGGACAAGAGAGCCAAGGAGAGCAGAACTTGAGGACATGGAACTGCAGAGAAAGAGAGATGATGGATCCATTTCAAGGTGGGATAGAGACTTTTGAAAGTCACTGGAGTCTGAGCATAGAGGTAGTGAAGGATGCTTGAAGCAGGGGAAGTGGGATGAGCACATTCATAGCTCATCAACAGCTGGACAGCCTCCTTTGTGCACAGGAAGAAGAAGAATGTAAGGAAGGGACCACAAATGTAATTAAGCCTGGAAACACTGTGTGTATGAATCAATGTCTCTGTGAGACAAGGAGAAGCTCTGACAAGAGCCACGGGGGCTAGCAATAATTTATAAGTGGTACAAAATGAAGCTGGCTGTGCAACTGATACAGAGACAGTGCATGCTTTTACTCCAGGAGAGCATAATGGCAGCGGTATGGAAAACACAGACACAAACTGCCACCCTAAACCTTCCAGCCCCAGGACGTATAGATGACCACCACAAAGAGTGCAGGGGACTGACTACGGCAGATGCCACCACTCTCGGGGTGATGGGAGAAGTCCTTCTGAACCCAGAAGGTCGCCGCTGTCTTGTTTTCATGCCATAGTACTGAAGGAGTACCTTGGTGGGGCTGCTTGGCAATGAGAGTGTTCAGCCATGAGGGCTTGGGTAACAGGGATTGTGACACTAAAAGCAACCACGTGTCTGGGGAAAGCAATGTTTGGCCATGCAGAGAGAAATGCTGTGGGTAAGATCTGGACTAGACAGTCACAAAGTGCAGACTTGACGTGACTTCTACTATAGTGAAGACAAACTCTGGCCTATATGCTCTATGTCTTGGGCCCCGGCAACATTTGGAAGGTTCCTACATCATCTAGAGAGGCCTCTGAAAAACCTTGTGCCATCATTCATAAACCCTGAGTGCAGGCACAGAAGTTCAGCTGCTCATCATTTCTGAGGGCAGACCCAGAGGCTATTGCTGCGACTATCAGTATGTGAGGGACATGTGGGTAAACATATGATCAAATGAGTGTCACAGCTCCCTGGTGTCATGCCAGGGAGCATCTGTGTCGGCTGCTGGCAGCGACCTCTGCTAACTTGCGGCTCTCTGCATCCCTGGGTTTATCAGAGATCACACAGCAGCCGGCAGCCTATCACAGCTCAGAGACCAAACAAATCTGTGGCTTGTCTCCCAAGGTCTTTCCTCCGGCACTGTTATCTCTGCCAAGAGGAGCAGAGAAGTAGGAGAGCGATGGGTTCACACACACGCTGTTACCTTGTAGCACTGTCTGAACCCCCTGGGCCACCTATCCCGTGGGTGTGAAGATGGTACAAATGCTTGGTGAGGGCTGAGGAGATGGCACAAGGCTCTGCTTCTCCATAATGGCCACTCTGGGAGCGATTTTTCCATGTTAGCAAAAGAGAAGTGAAAGGGAGTATTATTTGGTTGTGGAGATGGTTGGGGTGGAAGGACTGGGGACAAGCATCACCCTACGCAGACCTCTGCTGCCTTGAGGACATGCTAGATGTAGGTTCGTTACTGGTTTTGCTACATTCTCCTGGGTATTCTGGATGTAACCCTGTGTGTAGAGCTCACAGGGGCATTTTGTGCATTTTCTTTCAACGTTGATACCACTGTGTCAGCAGTACCACTGGGAGCAGTTTCAGAAAAAGCCTTATTTGGGTGAAAGCATTGCAGGCATCTAAAGCCATGAAACGCATCCAGCCTCATTATGGTTATATAAGCTTGTTCAAATTCTGAAAAATATCAAATACATTCCCTTCATGATTGGAAGTTAATGGAGTTTTATTGAAAACATTGTAAAAAATGAAGAAAATTTGAAATTCAAAAATTCTATCAACTCTATTTTTGGCCAAGCAAAGCATTCCGTTTTCCCCAGATTTCTTCTTATATTTGCTGATTGATCATGGATCCCAGCTGCTGTGTAGCAAGGTCTGCTGGCACGTGGACTTCCTGGCTGTTCAGGATTTTACTGGAGAGGGACCTGCGTGGTGGGTACTAATGCAGCTGCAGAAGGACAAAGTTTGTGTAGCCATGGCTGTGGGTGTCTGTGCTAGGGCACCAGTACCCAAAGCTGGGCATTGCCTGTCATATGTCAATAGCTGCACATAAGATCCTTTCCTGTGCTGTGCAGAGTTTCTTCATGACAGCATATAGAACTATAGAACCATAGAATGGTTTGGGTTGGAAGGGAGCCTAAAACTCATCCGGTTCCAACCCCTTGCCACGGGGTGGAAGGATGCCACCTTCCACTAGAGCAGGTTGCTTCAAGCCCCTGTGTCCAACCTCGCCTTGAACACTGCCAGGGATGGGGAGTCCATCACTTATACAATCAGAATGGTTTGTGTTGGAAGGGACCTTAAAGATCATCTAGGTCTTTTTAAAGTGTATGAAGTCTGCAAAGTGTTTACATCTCCAATAGTTACCACATAAACTTCCACTTCTAACAAATAACAATCCCAAGTGGTGAGAAAGCTGATAAACTGAAGATTCGCACTTCAGGTTTCTGCAAAACCCACCAGGACAGGTCTTTCTAGAGAATCCTGCAGAGATGCACAAGAAGTTGTAAACTACCCCTGTTACTGAAAAATGATCAGGCTGATGAGGGAAACTTTCAGACACAACCAAGTTTCAGACATTTAGTATTTAAAATATAGAAATCTGCAGAAAATGATATAGAAATTTCAAGCTATGTGAAAAATTTAAGCTGCAAAAAGATAAAACAGATGTTCCTGCCCATTCACAACCCATTTTGGAGTGAAACACTGAATATCTCTTTGCTGGCAGCACAACTGCCTTTACTTCAGTCTTGAACTCCACAAATGCAGAAGTCCAGGGTGGGAAGGGGCAGATTTCTCCTCCAAACTGGAGAAATATCACAAAATTTTAGATCAGGGGTTAAAAAGGAGCCTGCTGCTTTTATTCTGCTTTTATTCTTCCCGTATCCCAAGCCCTCTGATCTAAAGGACATGCCCGAGCCAGGAAGAGCAGCTGAGCTGTGGATGGCACAAGCTGGGGCAGTAGCAGTCCCCACTGGGCTGCATGGCAAAAGCCTGTTTAAATGCTGTTAAACTCCTGATAGTTTGAGAAACCCCCTGTGGGTCTCAGGTTGTGAAGTGCAAAGACTCCGTCAGCACTAACTGCTGTCAAATATTAATGCTGTTCCCCTTCCAGCTCTTTTTCACAACAAATCTTCATTGCAGCAGGAAATGTTGCTACCCACCAGCTAGTCTGAATAGCAAAAATGTGGGATTAACTGACAGCTGTAAGCCTAAACAAGGAGGTTTCTAACTAAGAAGATACCATTCCCTGCCACAGAAGATGCTATCAGTCCTGGCATGAATAGCACTGAGGGACAGAGAACATGCCTTCGAGGGAAAAGGCTTCAGTATGATGGAAAGGAGGCTTCTGGTCAGAAATCCCACAACCTCTTGACAGCTTTTAGCCTGTCCTGCCTTGGTGAGAGGTGACACACACATCCCATTGGCACACCACATTCACCTGCATTGAGCAGCCAAATTCCACTGGCCCAAGCAGGCTGGCGCACACATTCTCCAGTGTGATCCATCACCTTGCTGGCTGTCCTCTCCCATGGCTAGGTCCTGGGATACTTGCAGAGCTGCGTGTATGGCAGAATGCTCTGACCTGCTCCAGCCCCACAGACAGCACTGCAGGTTATCCTGGGTAATGCAGGAATCCCCATCCATGCTGCAGCCACCAAGCCCATGGCGAGTACTGCAGCATCTTCTCCCCTCCCACATGTCGTCTGTGCTCCTCCTGCCTCCCTCCAGGGTTGCCGTAGAGCAGCAGAGCCCTTTGCTACAGAGAGCATGAAATGCTCATCAGGCCAAATCCCAGCATTGCTCTTTTTCATGGACACCCCTAACCTTGCACTATACTGGTCTGTATTCCCTCTAGCTTGGCAGTCTGCTCTTGTTCTCAAGCCAAGGACCTGAGCCAAGCAAGGATGTTGGGGAAGTAAAACCTCACCAGAAGCTAAATCCAGACCTGATGCAAGATCTGATCTCACTTACCTGGGTGCATATCTGAGGTCTGTCTTGCTAAAAGTCTAGTTCACTCTGGAGCAGAGGAGCAGTAGGCACTTGTTCTCTAGCATCTCTGCCCCTGAGGATTCATCTCCTTTCAGCTGCCCTCTGCGTGCCTGCTGGCTCTGCTTGGCAGCAGTGATACTCTTCTTTCAGCCCTCGTGGAGGGGTGGGGATATATGAAGGGTGCCAGTTTGCTGAAGGGAGAACAGATCGTGCTGAAGTCCCAGCTACACCATAGCCCTCTCCCTCCTGAACAGCAGCTGCAGTTCCTGAGCTGCAAGCATGCTGTAGGACATGGGCCAAGGCTGAGCAGATTGTGATGCTATATAGGCAGACCTTTTCTGCAACCAAGCAAGCCCGAAATAACAGGGTGCATGAGTCCATCCTCCTTCTTTGCAGCAGCCTTAGTTTCCTTGTGACTCATTCAGTCTGGATAATGAATTTTCTTTATTAGTCAGAAATCAATTCCTCCCACTCCTGACCAGTAGACGATGCGCTGTGCCATATTATGTTATCTGAGCTTCTGTCTGGCCTGCCACAGAATGCAGCAGCTACTGGAAATATCAAGCTGAAGATGCTTGGGAGGCAGCTAGAGCAGGATGGCCTGTGCTCTCTCCTCCACAAGAATCAGAACTACCCATTTCATTATTTTACTAGAAATTTCAGATTTAATCCCATCTGCCCTCTTAGGGTGAAGTATCATAGAACCAGATGAGCTTTAAGGTCCCTTCCAACCCAAACCATCCTATGATTCTATGAAATCATTTCTTGAGTAGAGAGGACTGGGTGGAGACATGTATGTTTGCTTTATGCAGCCTGGAAAATGCACAGAAAACCTTTATGTTTTCAGTGGTAGCAACAGCATACAACTGGTGAGTACATTTGCCAACGTACCGCTTCACTCCTCTTGCAACACTCAAGGGAATATCTAGTGTTACAATTCTCCTTATAATGCGCAGTTGCATTTTTCCATCAGCGTGTCTGCATCCGAACATCACAGATATTCACAGTTACACTGTATGTATAAATGCTGCAGTATGGAAATGTTATAAAATCCTGAGGAGATCCACAATGCTTTGTTGAATACACACAATTGCAGTGTCCCAGGGACTTGTGCAATGCATTTAACCCAGCCCTGGAGAGCCATCCACCACCAGCATGCCACCACACACGATCAGCCCAGCCCCGGGAGTGATGCCTTCAGTTCTTTCCTCCTTGCTTTCTATGTTACACACAAAATGCTCCTGGCTCCCACTCCCAGGAAGGTTAAGGGCTGCAATCACATAGAGCAAAACTGGCAGACTCTGGAGGAGTTGGGTCTACAAGGGCAATGTGAGTCTGCAAGGCCAGCAGCTCCCTGCTGTTAAAAACCAGTTCAAGGGCTCCCTTTGACCACAGTGGAAAAAGGGCTCAGGAAACACGTTATGAATTCAGAGAGAAATGATAAAATCAACTAGTCCTACTCACGGCTGTGTGCTTCTTCCCAGTAAGAGCTACGGACTTCAAGGAACTCAAAATGCTTGTAGAAGCCAAGAAATGAAAGGAAGGGTCCTAAATACATATTGAGTACTCATTAGAGGGTTATGTGCTTGAGACCTGAATTCTGCAGTAGAACCGCAGTGATCTGGGCTATTGCAGTCTGCTTTGGAAAGACAGTCCCAGCAGAACAAGCACCAAGAATAGGTTCAGCCTTTCCTGGCTGGGAACACAAGAGTAGAGGTGTCAGTAGGGATGCAAAAGGTGGCTATTGGTACTAAATTTTTGATGATTTTGAAGAAATGCATCTGAATACCCTCATGAAGGGTTAATATAGACAGCCCAGCAAAATGGAGCAAAGCAAAGCTCTCTTCTGTAAAAGAGGCAACTGGGGGTGGGGGTGGGGAGGGGGGAATGACACAAGATAAAACAGAAAAAGAAACAAAATAGAAGGTCTAAATAGCTGGAACTGGATGAAACAGTGATTTATTGTTTTTTTACAGGCAATAGTGAGGGGTCTGTAAGCCTGTACTTTGCAGTAAGGAAGAAAGAAATCACACTGGTTTACAAAGAGTAGCAAGGGTTTCCCAGAAAGCCCAGAAGAGCTCATAATCCTGGACGGCAGGTTGTTCCAGCACTGTCCTGCTGTGTTGGGATAACCAGGTACCATTAAGGCATTAACAGAGCTGCAGATTATAAGGTCAGAGGGAACACTCTGATCAGAATGAGATACTCGAGAAAATATTCCCTGTTCAAGGTGAATCACTCTCAAAAGAGAATTAATGGTAAGGAAGCACTGAAGTCCCCTGGCAGAAATAACCTCCAGAAGCCTGGTGTAGCAAGCTGTGAGGAAACTGTTTATTTATAGAGTTCAGCAGCTTTGCCTGGTGACAGATAATGTTGCCAGTGTTCATCTTCATGCATCATCCCATGTGTGAAGCCCTATGAAGAATCAAGTCCTACTCCCGGGTTTAACAGGAGGCATACAGAGTCTTGCTGGAAGTGGTGAGTTCCAGGGAAAAGGAGCCATTTATCTCACACACCTTCCTGCTTCTTGTGCTGGTGCATGCCAGGGCCCTGTTCTCCCATGTCCCAACCTCTTGTATGTCCATGCCCTGTGCATGTTCATGTACCAGCTCTCTGACATTGCGGGGGTGCTGGAGACCAGCAACTGCCCAAGAAGCAGCTACCATCACACCACGTGCATCTTAGCACTTGAAGTGTGTCATGCCCTGTGACTTCCCCATCATCCCAGAGGTGGCAGTTCAGCTGAATGCCAGGTCCCAGGCTTGGAGGAACAGCTTCCAGCTCTTTGCAGACTCCATGCAACATAGACCTGGGGGCCTGCCAACAAGCAACTGGCCAAGTAAGCATGACAAAGCCATTCAGATTAGGAAAAAGGATTGCCAGGCTATTTGGAAGCTGGCAGCCTCAAGCTCTGCTGTAGATGCTCTCCTGTCAAATGGCCCCACACATAGGCAAGAATTCAAAACGTGACCCTGTGTGGGGTCTCACAGGTTGGGAGAGATGGAAGTGGATTCATCTGCATGCACAGTGCAGTGGAGTTCATACCCACATGTGTATTCATCCAGGGGAGCAGGAGATTGAAAACCACATTGCTAAAGATTTTCAGTGCCCGCTTCCATCTCGGTGGCATTATTTTATTCCATCTAATCAGAGCAGATGTATTTTTGCTGCTGCAATAAATTGCCCAATCTCTGATACTTGTCTGAGAGATGCACATAGATGTCTGACAGGGAATTCATTGAGTCTGTGTTAAGAATTACAGGCCTAAGGGACTCCAGTCCAGAAAATCATTCTTTCTGTAAGCTGGTTTTCTTCTGTTCAATAACAATCCAGGAAAGGTGAGACATGGACACACACTGGGGTTCGTGTCAAGGGCAGGATGTATCAGCGTTTAGGCCACAAACTACCTTCAAAACCAGCTTCTGAAAGAGGCATCTTCAGAAATGGTCTAAAATAACCAAATATTTAACTTTATTCACACCTTGACTACAGGGTAGAGGTTGAGTTTCCAGATCAGATGAGCTTTAAGGCCAGAGGACCTGACCAGCAGGTCAAAGGAGAGGATCTTGTCCCTCTACTCTGCTCCTGTGAGACCCCACTTGCAGCACTATGTGCAGTTCTGGGGTCCTCAACGTAAGAAGGACATGGACCCGTTGGAGCAAGTCCAGGGGAGGCCATGAGGATGATCAGGGGCTGGAGCACCTCCCATAAGAAGACAGGCTGAGTAAGTTGGGGCCGTTCAGCCTGGAGAAGAGAAGCTGCGTGGAGGTAATGGGTTCAAACTGAAACAGGGGAAGTTCAGGTTAGATATAATGAAGAAGTTCTTTACTGTGAGGATGCGAGGCACTGGTACAGGGTGCCCAGAGAAGTGGTAAATGGTCCATCCCTGGCAGTGTTCAAGGCCAGGTTGGACAGAGCCTTGGGTGACATGGTCTGGGGTTAGGTGTCCCTGCCCATGGCAGGAGGGCTGGAACTTGGTGATCTTAAGGTTCTTTCCTACCCAAACCATTCTATGATTCTATGAAGGTGCTGCTTGTGTGCACTATATTCTTTGCATTTTGTTTTCTAACTTGTGTGGTTTAGAGAAGAACTGGTACATCATCTTTTTTCTTCTATCCTTTAGCTACCAGGACAGCAACCAGCTCTGGGAGATTAGATCTACGGCCAGTATCTATTGAGAAGACATCAACCTCTTGCGAAAGTGACCTAAATTGCTACTAATTGTAGTGGCAGGACTAAATAGCTGTCCTCAGTGTGTTTACAACTGTAGAAACAAACAGTTTGTTCTCAAGATAATGACAAACTGCTTATATTTGGTCTACAAAAGGACTGTTTGTTCCCAAAATACCTGCATCAGGACCAGTTTGCGAAAGAAAAACAAAATGTCTCCATGATCATTTCCCTGCCTGTAGCTGCATCTCTCTGGGGTGCTGCCTCTGCTCACCTGGCTCTGCTCAAAGGAATAAAATAATTTTCTGCCAAGGAATGGGGGCGCAGGAGCAAGCCCTGGTCAGGTTAGAGATATAAATATAAAGCCACTTGGATCCTTAGTTATTTCCAGCATTGCCACAAATTTCTCCAGGACTGTTAATCCCTGAAGCCAGCTTGATCCCAGGGTTCAGCCACCTCTGAGATGTTGACATCCCTGCAAAGGAGGCCAGGTAGAATTTGTAGCTGTTCTGAGCAATGCCCTTCATATGTCAACAGTTTTCATCTCTCCTGGCTTCTGAAAAATCTTGCAAAACTAGCTATCCAAATAGGTGCCCATTGAATCAAGAACCTTATGAAGCCAAATGAAAGAAAGACTGAGGTCCCACAGCTGTAGGATCATAGAATCCCAGACTGTTTTATGTTGGAAGGGACCTTAAAGCTCAACCAGCTCCAACCCCCTGCCATGGGCAGGGACACCTTCCACTAGAGCAGGTTGCTCCAAGCCCCTGTGTCCACCTGGCCGTGAACACTGCCAGGGATGGAGCATTAACAACTTCTGTGGGCACCCTGTGCCAGCGCCTCAGCACCCTCACAGGGAAGAACTTCTGCCTAACAGCACATCTCAATCTTCCTGTTTAAGTTTGAACCCATCACCCCTTGCCCTATCACTACAGAACCTGATGAAAAGCCCCTCTCCAGCAACCTTGTAGCCCCCCTCAGACACTGGAAGCTGCCCTGAGGTCTCAGCTTCTCTTCTCCAGGCTGAACAGCCCCAAATTTCTCAGCCTGTCTCCATACGGGAGGTGCTCCAGCCCCTGATCATCCTTGTGGCCTCCTCTGGACTTGCTCCAACAGCTCCATGTCCTTCTTATGTTGAGGACCCCAGAACTGCACACAGTGCTGCAATTGGGGTCTCACGAGAGCAGAGTCCATGTTACATGTGTGTGTTAGAGGCAGAAAATATATCCCTGGTTTCCTGACAGACCATTTCTTGTCAGACACTGAAGAGGCTAAGAGCTTATTTAGCTGAATAGAATAAGAGGAATTTGCAAAGCATGTGTTTTTCCCCCCACACACAGCAGCCTCACAAATGTAAACTCCTCCTGCTCTCAACCCCTTCCCTCTCTGAAATCAGACACTGTCATACATAACACTGTGTGCTAATTTTTCTCCTCTGAAAATATTTTCCATCAGGAGCTATATGTTTGTCCTCTCCTAAGTGGCAGTGATCTTAGTGTCTGTTACTATGTTTCTGGGTCATCAAGGATCTGACTTGTGCCCTAAATGAAGAAAATAAGTCAACTTCTCTACTTACAGACTAGAAATGCACTTCTTCGCTTTCTGGGCTGTTCCAGCCACTGTCCTGAGCTTCCCAGCATGGTTGGACACATCCAGCAACCATGCTCCGTGTACGAGCAGGCTGGTTGCTTCATATCAACCCCCAGATCTCCTGACCTGTATGAAAAGGCCCCTTTGAGGTCTGCAGGTGGATGTGTTTGCACCAGAAAAGGAAAAATCCCAGTATTTGAAAAACACAAGGCTGCAGCATTGGCCCTGGTCCTCGCTATTCATAGTAACACAGGCTCAGCACTTTCATTCTTCTACCTGTCAATGTTTTGGGGCTATTTCTCTTTCCAATCAATCAGCTCTAAAGGACCAGTGGTAATAGCAGCTGACATCCGGACCTTTTAGGGTGGAACAGGCAAAAAATTCCCTGTGGCAGATAGATTGCAAAATGCCCAGTTTTGCTTTTCCAGGGCCCATTCACCACATATTTTATATCAAATGAGAAGCAATGGGAAAGGCCTGGAGTAACAGTGGATTGCAAAGGGGATGAGGTTTGGTGCTGGTGCAAAGAAGGCAGATGTAGAAGGCAGATGAAATTCCTCAGCTTTACTCAGCACTGGTGGATCCTCAGGTGACCTTTGTGTCCAGGGAAGTCCAGGAAAGAAGGGACCTACGAGAGAGCTCGGATGGCAGAACCTGAAACGGGAAGAGGAGGAAAAAAGCTCCAGGCAAGACATAACAACTGAGATGATTTACTCTGCCCTTGTATCTCTGCCTGTTGCTAGCAGAGGATCACCCAAGCCTTTTGAGACAAATCCAAGGGGTGTGCTTATACTTGGCTAATATTTGGCAGTTGGAGAATAATAAATACTGAGCTTTCAGATAAGCAAAATGTTATTGTTTTATAAAATCATCATTTGAGTGTTGCAATTAAAAGCATTTTAATTAGGCATTGCCAATTACGCCTACAAGTCAGCACTAACAACTTGTCATCTGGATGGGAATGTATCCCAAAGAGGGAAAGGGATTCTGCAAATGCTTTTTTCTCTCTTATTCCTTAGGCCATTTTCTACAGTTCTCTGGACTGCTGGTGAGCCACAAACCCACAGCTGAGTAAAGCTATCTAAGGGGAGAAAAAGTAGGGGACATCTTCTCAAAAAAGAGCTGTAAAGAGGAATATTACCATCTATTCTCCACATCTGTGGTGGAAAAAATGGAGGTCTGGTGGTACTGGGCTTTCTGACCAGTGTGCCTGTTTCTAGCTTAAAGCTGCTGAGGACTCTGCCTTGCAGCGCAGTGGAAGTGGAGTACTTCCATAATGATGCTCCAAAAGGTCTCGTCTTGCTCTCTGTTTCCTGTATTCATCCCCTACCATGAGCAAGGCCACTTAGGGAAAGCCTGGACTCACCACAAGCTTTTTCAAGCCAACCTGAGGAAGATTTTGTACTTCCTGGGGCAATACATTTTACAGGATTTTCTTCTATGAAGACACTAGTATTGGGCCTGGGCTGTTCTTCCCTCTGCAGGTAAGACCACCGTTATAACCTTTGTGTGATACATGTATTCATACCAGGAGGAGATGAGTGAAAGGGATCACTTGTAGGTAACTAACACCACTGCCACTTTCCACTGTGGAACTGAATTAACCTCAGGACTGGAAACCAATTGCACACCCCAGGTGTAATCTCCTTTAATTAAAGCAGAAGATGGATAGCCAGCACCCATGCTTGGGAAAGCATGTTTAAAAGATCCCTTCTATTCACCTTTTCAGCAACAGATGAGCTGATACACTTACAACTTTTAAGATGGAAAGATAATATTCCACAGCTACATGCTACCTACGGAGCCAGGTTAGGGTTTTAATAAAAGAGAGTTGAAATGCTTTCAGTGTGCCATGATTGCTGTGTCAGTTTGCATTGCTGCTGAGACTGAAGGGAATGGCACTTCTTTTGAGAAACACTTCTTTTGGCAGCTAAATATTTTCTTCCTGAAAGTAAATTATTTGACAAAGCTGCTGTTGCTGATACTAGGTTTGTGTTAGCTGGAGACAGCTTATTTTTCCATATTTAATAGATCAAGGGAGATGAACCAATAGCTTTTAGGTTAGTTTCAGAAATGCTCGATGTTCACCCTCACCCTTTACCAGCTCCTGCATATGTGTGACCTACAAAGCAGATCATCCTGATACACCTTCTTCAGAGCATTTTATTAGGCTGGAAAATACCCAGCATGGTTCCTTATAGGGAGATGTCTGGAAGCCAGAATGGCTCTGCACTAGGATAAGCAGCTAAGGATGACCTAGAACACTGTCTTAATCCATGGGTTGTAATCCAGTCCTTCTGGGCTGATTTGAGGACAGGACTCCTCCTCTGCTGGGGGAGGTAGAGATACCACTGGCTTCTCCTGGGGCGGCAGACCTGGGCAA
This sequence comes from Strigops habroptila, assembly GCF_004027225.2. Classification (NCBI taxonomy): domain Eukaryota; kingdom Metazoa; phylum Chordata; class Aves; order Psittaciformes; family Psittacidae; genus Strigops; species Strigops habroptila. The sequence goes on from NC_044289.2 coordinate 3,244,426, forward strand.
TGAGCACAGAGCTGCCCAGCTCTTCTTTCCCTGCCAGAAAAGAGAAAATCCCATTCCAGAGGGAGATAATTACTCCTGATCGACCAAGTCCTCAGTCTCTAATCTGCAAACAGCTGCCAGTACATAATCACCCTCCTCATTAAAGGTGACAATGCTCCTGCTCCTAGCATCACCCACACCCTCTCCTCCTGCGCTTGCTTGACATTCCCTCTCATCTCCTCCTACTTTTGGCTAAGTGATCCAATCCCTTTCCAGCAGCTCATCCTGAGCACCACAGACAAAAGGAAGTGGTGATGGCTCTTCCTTCTGCGTGCCCTTTGTGGTAAATTAAGGCAGAGCTGAACCTGTGAACCTCAGATCAATGCTGGCTGTCTCTTGCTGCTGCTTGCACCCACGATCCTAGTTCAGACCCAATCACTGTCCCATATACAAATGCTCCTCATTCTATCTCAGTGCTAGAGATGTTATCTGTGCCATCATGATAAAAAGGACTGGATGTTTCTGTGGGTGATGAGAAAAGTTGCTGCAGGGGAATGAAGTTCTCCTGGCGTTAGGGCTGGAGCATCAGCAGAGTGCTCAGAGCAGAAGCATCTTGTCAGGGCCAGGAAGACACTGACTGTCTCGACTGCACTGGGACTGCTCTCAGCTCTTCTTCCTTTGAATCAGCTCCTGCCAGACATTGCTCACAGACAGGATATGTGGTCATCTCTCCTCTTCTGCTTTTACTCAGCAGTATCTGAAAAAGCTGCTCATCTGGGATGTCTCCCAGCCTCTTATATCAGCATGGTTCCTGTCTAGCACAGGTTTAAATAACAGCTATCGTTGATGTCTCCCAATGAGTACATGCCTGTCTCAATTGCCATTTAGCTGGCAAAGGTTCTCATGTTATTCTGAATTAAATGAGACACCCTTTCCATTTTTCTGTTTGGAGCAGGTCTATGTCTCAAACTGCCTGCTGTTTTTGGAGGAGAAACTAGAAAAACCACTTGCTGAGTGGCAAAAAGCCTCATTCTGTCCATGTCTTGTCTTTCACACCCATGCAAAAGCCTGTGTGCATGTGCGTCTTGGTGGGAGACTGTGTGTGTGTGGGAAGCTATTTGCACTCTACTTGCCAAGGTGAAAATAATGAGAGAAAGTAAGGCCGGTCTCATTGGGTCTAAAACTTCAGGCACCTGCATATTCCCGTGGGAACTGGGTTTTGAAGTCTCTGGGGTCAGTTTTAAAGTCTATTTTTGAAGCAGCTCCAGCCATGTGTGTAAAAAGGCTGCTGGAAACCAGCTAATGGAGCTGTTTGCTGCCTGCTGTCCCTTGTCCCTTCTGGGGCCACTGCTGGGCCTGGCATCCTAATGGCTGTGAGATGCAGCTAACCCTATCGCACAAGCAAAATAGCCCTAAATCTTCCCTGTCTGATTCTTGACTCTGAAGAGACATTTCATGGGTGATTGTGGGTGATACAGTGTGTGGTAATGGATGTATTTAAATGGGATTTATGGGTGACACCTTTCATATAGACCCTTCCATCAGTGACAGGCTGGAGAGATTTACACAGTGACAGTGTGAGCTTGTTGTAACAACTCCCTCAGTCACCAGCAGAGTGTTTGAGCCTTTCACTGTTCATCAGAAGCACAAGCTGGGCTACTTTGGCCACTGTATGATATGGCATTACACAAAATCAGTGGCAAAGAGTTGAGTGCATTTTGGCATCCATCCATAGCAGATTTCCTTAAATCCCAAAGCCCTGCTCACCTTTTTGTCAAACACTGTAGGAGGTGTTCTGATGAGCCATTGGTCACAAGAGCTTCGAGGGAGCAAGAAGCACTTGATAAGGTCACAGCTACGCAACTTATCTTCTCTCCTGAGTGCTCCCCACCTTTCACTTGTCCCTATTTCCTGGTGACTCTGGCAAGATGGTCACTCCAAGGGTCCTGGCTTGCCTGTACCCCCAGCTCTGCCATCAAGTTGTCTCCTCCATTCTTGCATGGATGGTACAATGCAGATTCCTGTTTGTTTCTCCAGGCAGCCACTCTTCTCCCTGCATCTCCAAGCTGCAGTTTGAAACGCTCTCTCCCATCTCCTTATTTACCTCATCTGCAGGCTCCACAGCAGACATTTCCCCCAGCCCCATCCAGAAAAGCCTTCCTGCCCTTTCCCACTAGAGGATTGCTGAGGATATCTGCAATGAGATTATCTCTAGGAGACCACTTGTGCTGTCCTGATGCTAACTTGCAATGTCAGCTCTGCTCAAGCCCAGCGAGGCTGCAGGAAGGTTCCAGGCATGATTTCTATTGTTTAAGATTTTGTCGGGGGGGGGGGGTTAGTAGGTTGATTTATTTTTTCCTCATTGTTCTTTCCCTAAAGACCCATCTTTGGCTATTTACATGAAGCAGTTCATATCACAGCACACACAGACACACACACATGCATAGTAAACAACTGAAGGCACCAGTCAGTCTAAACATGCCTGGTGTACACAGTGTTTTGCTCCCTGAGCTATCAAATGTGGCTGGGTACTACCTTGAATCGACCTGTGGGAGCTGACTCTGTGAGAACCTTTTCTCAGAAGTAACATAACACATTTATTGGTTCTTGGGCTTTCTTGGGTTTTTAATGTATATCTTTATAATTCCGCCATCAGGCAGCCATGGATTTGTAAAATTAGCCTGTCATAACAAATTCATGTCCTCATCAAAGGCTGCTGTTGTGCTTCCTCTCAGACTGGAGCATTCACAGACTAGAGCTGCATTATCGCAGTCATTTCAAAGTTCAATAGTGTATTTTCAAAAGCAATTGCTTTTAAATGCAGTTTGTTGCATAACAGCAAATTCAGACTTACACTCACCTCAGAATTAAAGTTGAATTCTTTAAATAATAAGTCAGTTCCTGTTCACTCTTGTCTTTGTTTTGTTCTAAAATGATTCAGCTGCACTTGGTGCCCCTGAAGGAGCAAGGTTGGAAGGACTATATAAAGCCTTTTCATCACATAGAGAGGGATTGTCAAACCCAGAGAAAAGTGGATTCTGCATTTTTAATCCCTCAAAAGTTACTCTTTCACATGACTCCTGGGCCTGAATGAGAACCTGTTCTGCAGAGGGATCCAGGGTGGGATGGGATTGAGAGTTATCTATGGCTATGTGGGATGCTAGGGTTTGAAGAGAAGGAGCAGCTCTAGGTTAGAAATGATAAGGACATTGATGAAAACCTTTCTGATCAGTAAAACCCCTATCACTGACCCAGAAAACCTCCTCCTTCTGCTACAGGACACCATCTTTTTGCTTCTGGGTGAACCAAACCCCCCTGTTGACACAGTGGAACAAGTTCTTCTTGTGTCCTTCCATTCCCTTGTTCTCCTGATTTTTCTCATGGCCTCACAACTGTTCTTTCATTATGTTGGTCAGAAAGCTGGCTTCCTCCCCCGGGATTCCCATGAGGATGTCCTCTTTGACCATTTCTTGCCCACAAAAAGCAGTACAGCCTTTCCCTCTACTCACACCCTGCACATCCACCTCTTTATCCCAGATGCTCTTGCATGAGATGTGTCTCATTTCTGAGGGAGATGCACAGCTTGGACATGTAAAACCCACCACTTAACCCAGGACAGCATCCTTGGCTGGTGAGAGAAAGGAAGACCTTGTTGAGCACAGTTAACCTGACCTGCCTGCCTTAGGTAGTTGTCTTCATAAACATCCTCAAAACCACCTCGATATCATTCTGCAAATCCACCCTGAAGACTTTCCTTTCCCCTGACAGCAACCCACAGGTCCTGAGTGCATTAAACCCACCATCTATCACATTAACCAACCAAGTCAGGCTGTTTGCTTGTACTCCCTCTTCTGTCTGTACTCCTTGTTTTATTTTCTCTTGTTTTATGGAAGTTTCAGAGGTGCTATCTTCTAATCCAATTCCTAGGTGCAATCAACATAATAATAATAACAATGGTGTTGATGATACACATTTCCAATTAGTTGTGACAGATTGAATCTACACAGGAGGATGCTGGCTAATAAGTGTTTAGATTACTTCCCACTGGAATCTCGAGGAGACTTTCCTTTGTTTTTCACAGGTGCTGGCTTGTCTTGTAATGTAATTTAGGGACACAAGCATTGAGCCCTGTTACTGCTGAATCAACACTGACATGCCTATTGGCTTTTGTGAGAACGATGGTCAGAACAGTCAGGCTTGTGAGCCTAAAGGCACTTTAACAAAAGATGCTGATCATGCCAAACCACCAACTATGTGCAAAAAGACATATAATAATTTGTACAAAGCTGAGCTGCAAAGCTGCAAGAATTGGAGCCTGTGAGCTCTGCACTTACTCGGAAGTTAATTAAGGTGATCTCTTTATTTGTCTTTTCCCTTGTGAGGTCTCAGACAGCAATAATCCAAGTGAATAGCAGATATTCGGAAGTTAACCTTTCTTTTCTTGGCAGGTTGGGAAATTATAGCTTATTGATTGTAAATAAATTCCCTACCAACTGGTGCTCTAAGTTACCATGTGTAAAGAAACAAACTGTAGTAGCTATAGAGCTCTCATGTCCCCTCGCGTACTGGAGGTAGATTGGTTTATCTAGACTCTTCTCATAAAACATCCTCAATAACCAGCAGAGATAATGTTAGAAGTAGTGTATGGGCTTTTCCAGTGAGCAAACCACAGTGAGACTGATTATCTTTTGGGAAGGGTGGGTGTGGTACATAGAAACAGATAGTGTACAGAAACAAATTATGACTTTTGAATGGTAACAACTGCTGCATTTTGGCTGCAGGGTTTGAGAGCTTAGAGGTGTCAAGGTGCTCCTGGTTCAACCCAGGGTGTGGGAAGTAGGCAAAGTACAAAGAAGTGGGGGCAAAAAGGGTAAAATTGGTTCCCAAGATCACCAAAACCTCTGGCCTCTGCATAATGGTAAATCTCACCCAGAAACATGCTTTACACAGTGCTTTCAAATAAGAGACAGTCGTCCAAGAGGCTTCCAGCCCCAAGAGAGGACATAGCTGCTGTGGTTTGGAGATAGGAAAGACTGTTTCTGTGCTAGGCGGAGAGCACCCACAGACTTGCCACTGGAGTCACCATGTCGGCTTTTCAAGCAGACAGCTATTGGTCACTCAAAGAAGAGTTCACAGACCTCTCATGTTTTATATCTTTGCTAAAGGCCAATTCAATCACAGAAGAAACAAAATATTGGCTGTTGGCTGCCAGTCATTCCTTCATCACCCAGTTATGGAGGAGGTGATGTGCTATAGCATAGAGGTGAACCAAGACTAAATAGTGAGTAATAAGGAGCAAGCAGTGAAAGCGAAAGGCTGAATGTCTTACCATAAAGTTAACAGGATGAATTAGTGAATGATTTTCATAGAGACATAAGAACTGTATTCTCAAAGGAGATTACTCACAATGAACAATTTGCTCAGATCCAGCCAGAAGAAAGGAAAATGGTAAGAAAAAATAGTCCTTCTCCAAAAGGAAAGGCTATTAATACTGCAGTGTCTTAATGGTTCATATGAAGACCATTGTTATCAAGTGTATTTATTAATAGCCTGGATGCCTGAGCATTCATTTCAATGCATGAGCAGTGAAAAGAAAATCTGTGGATAAAGATGAAACTACATGTAATGGTCAAATCTTGAAAGCTTAGGAAATTCCATAACTTCCATGGTGGGGCAGTGCAGTGACTGAACAAATTTGGTTCATGAAAGGGAAATAAAAATGGGAAGGGACAATCTGAACTATTTATGTCCATTAATGGGTTCTAAATTGACTGTAACTGCTCAACAAATCTCATCATCAATGTGAAAATGCAATGAGAGCATCTGCTTGGTGTGCAAGAGCTGTCAAAAAGTAAACAAAATCTGTGAGCTGAGAAAGGGAGCAAGAAAGAAATGAAATCAAACATGGTCTTGGAGGGTCACACTGCCAGAGACCTCTGTGCTTGAAGCCCATCCCCAGCCCTCACATCACCATATTGCACAACCACTGCTGTCAGATCCCCTAGCTCATGGCAGCAAGAGTCTGGAGAACAGACCAGCCCCAAGAGAAGGCTTCCCAGACCTCAGTCCACCAATGACTGGGAGAAGTCCTTGTTTTCCAGTCTTGAAGCAAGTACATGTATCTCTGCTGCAAGGTCAGATGTCCTCCTGCACAGGGGAAGTCCTTCATACCTACCCTGGGCATTTCTCGCTTTGATCCTCCATTAGATCATCTAAGGATGGCAGGCATCAGTCCCATCAACACCAGAATAACAGTTAACATTTAGGGAACCACCTAAAAACCCCTCCCAGAGCTGAGAGCTCCTCCCTCACCCTTGTTATTGGGCTCCACAGTGTCCTTCAGCAAACCAGATGCTTTGTCTTCTTTAATAGCACTAATCACCCAATTGTCTGCTCAAGCACTGTGGTGAAGCATCTTAATGTTTCAGTTTCCACTTCCTCAAGTTCCTTCCTTTGGAAAATGAATACCTGGGAGGTGAGTTTCTAATTCTTACATGAAAAACCCTCTCACCATGCAGCAGAGAATCCCAGGCAGTAGCACAAATCTCCCATCAAACCCCTTTTCACCCGGATTCCTCCATCACTCTTTCTGCTTCTGTCATCCCTGCAGAGCTGTCTAGGCTGGGCCTTCAGTGGTTTTCACATGTCTCTTTTTTCCCCCACCTCAGCCAACATGTTTTCTGTATGAGAAGATGCTCCTCCCTCACCTGCCCTGAGCCCTGCCTGCCCTACGGTTGCCTTCACACCAGTACGATCTGTTTGAACTGGGTGTTTGCAGCTGGTTGGGTGATTTGGGTTATAAAACATATGATTTCATCAGACCCTGATCTTTGGTGCTGGCTCCTAGAGTACCTGTCAGCAGACACTTGCAAGTTCTCCAAGTTTCCTGCTCCAAAATCTTCCCTTCTCCTAAACCTACCACTGTGGACATGGATGTTTGGCAGGCTATTTTCCCTTGGAGAACACCTTGTCTTCAATCACCTTCCATGTAGTGCAGCACTTAATACAAGCTATGTAGCTCTCTTCCTTTTCAGCTGATACACATTGTAAGTTAAAAATGCAATCTTATGCCAATTCCATAAACAAGCTTCCAGCTAGCATTCTCTCCCTAATGTCCTCTACTGTCTGCCTGGGCACTTAAAATCTTCCATTACTCTGCTCTTTCTACGTCTTTTATTGTTTGTCAAATCACCTTCCAGTCCAGTCCTTTCCTCCCACATAGAAAAGCAGAAATGCCTACTTACCTTATAAAGTATGTTGCTAAGCAGATATGGTAGTCTTTCAAATAAAACCGATACATGTAAAATATTGTACAGGTAGCAGTAATTACTGCAGTAAGAAAGGTCCCAATTCCTTGCATAACTCCACTGATTTCACTGGAGCAACTCTTCATACAAACCAGGGTAGATGGAAAGTGTTTCCAGCACTGGCTGGAATTGTTGTTTTCAGGTGCTCTTAATAGGCTTGCAGATAGTTGTCTTTTGGGCTGAAATTGCCTCTAATGAGCATTTATCCCACAGGGATTTCTCACTTGTTTTGAAAGTTGGAGCAGAATTAGGAGAGCTGGTTTGGAATATGGTGAAGAGGAGAAAATATATTCTTTTTTAATCTTTCTGACCTTTTTCTCTTGGCAGCTCTACAGCTGAATTGGCTGTGGTTTGAAAGATGCAATTTGGCAGGAAAATAGCCCTCATTGGGGAGCAGTGCAGGGCTTTGTATTGCAGGAAATTGGGTTTGATTTGCCCATGCTACATGTATTCAAAAATTGCGATCTGACCATATGCAGCAGAGGGCTTTTGCTAAGCTGATTAGAGGACATGGAGACCAGGGAATACGACTCTGCATATCTGCAGAGCCAGAAGTGAGTTCCTGAGTGATGGGCATCCCCTGTGTGGCAGAGAGGGATGCTCCACTCCTTCACCCTCAGCACCACTGTCTGCAGAAGGCAGGAAGGGCTCCTTTGGGTGAGAGTCAGGTGGGGATAGGCATGAAGCAAGATCCACCCAAAACCTGTCCTTAAGTCCTGAAAAGCATTTTCCCCCAGCTCGTACCTATGGTTTGATTTTGCAGTCTGGTCTCTGCACCCCAGTGCATTAAACCATGCTCACTGCCACGCACATGAACTATCCCCCTATTTCCAACAACTTTTTTTCTGGCTATTAAACACCTTGCAGGATCAGATCCACAGTGCATAATGCAGTGAGACTTTCCTAGATGGTCTCCAAGTCTGACCACCAGGAAAACTGAGCCCACAGCAATAAACAGGATCCATATTTCCGATTCATTTAAAACCAGAAAAGAGATTTTTTCACAAACTTCCTCAGCTATAAGGATTCTTCAAATCCTCTTCTCTCCTATTAAACATGAAATCGTTCTCAAGCAGACACCAGGCATAGCCCTTTGCAAAAAGCATTGCATAGAGCTGCAGGAATACTGGCAGATCATATTCATATGCAGATGCTTTGGAGTCATTGCTAAACTTTGTGTGTGAACTGACTGAATTAGTGGAACAGAATATTTGGCTAAAATAAAAATATATTTGGAGCTGACAACTGGAAATCCATTTACAATGGATTTCTGATAGTTGTACTGCATGAGCAAACTCAATGCTTAGAGGAAAAGGATCAAGAGGCAGGATGAATAAGATACAGTTCATAATAACTAAGCATTTCAAAACGTGTTCCTTCTGGAACATGGTTCTGGCCATCCCAGATGGATCCTGGTCTGCTGTGACATTGTTTCCTTTGTTACTAACCTGCATTTTCCTAACAGAAGTATTTAATTTTTTATTCAGCACCAGTTCAAGAATCCTGTTTCATGCTGGTTTGTAGCTTACTCTGAGCATAGCCCTGCTGAAACCAAAGTGGAGGGATAAACTAACTAGTGACCATATAAATACATACACTCAGAGAGGGAGAGAGTTGATTAAATTGAGCTCTTTGCCTTACAAACACTTTCTGCTTTGATTTGACAGGGAGATGAGGGTGAGATGTTACATTGAGTTTATCTGTTCCGTACCCTACCTGTGGCCATTGTCATTCGTGTCCATTCAGTAAGATGTGCAATTCATATGCTTTTCTCATTCCACTTTTACAAATCTTTCCTCATTGTTCGCAGCGTGAGAGTACATAAAGCATCAAAAGCAAGGCAGTGCTATTTCTGCCCTGCGCTGCAGCAGAAAACCCATTAATTGCATTTTTGGCAATGAAGCACAATGAGGTACATGCATATAGGACTTAAAGCTCTTTAAATATGCAGGAAATGTTCCCCTAATGAATAGCCTTCCCTTTTGGAGCTGCTCTGTGCAGTGCCAGTGACACAGGAGTGGCATCACGGTGTAATCGGGGTGGGTGACCACGCTGAGGGTGAAAGTGGCAGCAGCCGGTCAAAGTGTGTGAAATCTGGGGCTGCTTTTAAATCCAGTTCTCCGGAAATCCTGTACCTCCAGGAGTAGTGAAGATAGCGGAAAGGAGGATGATATTATGCAGCTTGGTGTAAATTATAACTCAATGAAAAACCTACATCAGGGTCCTTTGAGATTACACATTCAGCCCCTTATGTAAATGACCTGTGATACAGGCTTTGCCATGGGGCTGCACACCGTATCTCCCATGATACAGTAAACCATATCAGGTTTTTATTTCATTTGCAGCCTGCTCCCCCATGACAGTGGACATGTAGAGACAGATACAGGATGATTTCCTGCATGATTAGAGGCCATGTATGTCCTCTAATGTGGATCTAACTTTATCATAGAATCACAGAATAGTTAGGGTTGGAAAGGACCTTAAAATCACCTAGTTCCACCCCCCTGCCATCTTTTATTACCTGTCCTCAGTTCTTTTCAAGGCACAGATAAAGAGCTACGGGACAGATTTCAGGGTGAAAGAAGGTAACTGGTGCTCACTGCAAGACACGTGTCTGTGCAGAGCGATAGGAGCCTGAGATTACATGGTCCAGCTTTCTATGGCCACCCTGTGTGCTTTGGGATCCAAACATATTATGACTGAAGGTAGGTTTAGGAATGAAACAGCAACTTGTAGGACCAGGTAATCCTGGTTGTTTTAAATTCAGGAATGGCTGCTGATCTAGACGAACTGGGAAGAAGAGCCCTTAAGAGAGCGAATTTATATTCTGAGCTTTTACTTCTCACTCACAGCTGTCTGAAAAACATCACCCCCCTCAGCCAGCTACTCAATGAGGAGAAGGAACAGCTCAGATCTGGATGGGCTGTTTGTCAGGTATGAATTCTCTCATCCAGCCACTCTCACTTCTATTCAGCACATGTAATGAATGTCTGAAAAATCTGGAAATTTATGTTCAGATCAATGGGAGCTGATTAATTACCTAAGATGTATTCAGATAACAGAGTTGAGAGGAAAAGCAAAGGCAATGCTTTCAAAAACGCTCAATGAAGTAAACCAAGTACATTGAGAATATGTTTGAAGGATAAGTGCAAAGACGACCCAGGCAAGCAGTGTATCAAAGAAAGGAGACATCCAAAAGCCAGGCTTACAATCAACAACATAGACATGAAGGAGAAAAGAAATCTCTAAAGCTATTAAAAATCTGGAAGCCTATTAAAAATGGATTAAAAAAGGTACAAGGAAATCAAATCAAGAGACATGGAGTGGCACTTGCAAAAGAAACCTTTAACAGAGTGGAAAAATTACTCTGTGATCCAAGTGAATTTTAATAGTGGCTCCAGTGATGATGGAGAACAGCACTTTCTTATTTTACAGACCTGCTCCTAACAGCTGAAATGTTGATGTCCTGCCGGTCTACAGGAATAGACCAGGGGGTCTATCCTGCATGTCCAGCCACGGTGTCCCCACCTCAGCTGATCAATGACACAACTGCTACTTAAACTGCTCTGCCTCCTGTTTCAGCAGCAGGATCAGTTAATCCTGCTCATGTCTTATTTACGTGTTTTGAATTGCGTAGACCACCGTGAAAGCCAGAAAGCATAAAGTTAGTGCAAGTGAAAGCTGGATCTGCCTCTCAACTCCTTCCTACACCAGTAACCCTCTCAGCACCATGATCTGCCAAGGGCCCTGCAGAGAGGTAGTGCCCAGCCTGTGATGCTTAGCACTTTGTGGGTTTGAAGCTCTTTGTCCATGAAGCAGCGGAAGGGGGAGAAAGCCAAGATAATATTGGCACACAAGAGAAAGGTGATGTTTTTGTGTTCAGCCTCAAAGCACAGCCCTTCTGCAAAGGACTGACATTTTTTTCCCCAACATGATGGGAAGTCTTTTCTGCTCCAGCATCAGCCGCCTCCTGGGAACGCACCAGACTCAAGCACAAATACCTTGGATGAAAGCAGGTGCTTATGTAGGTTAGAAAGACCTTGCCCAATCCTGTCTCTCCTAGGTGAAAATCTAATGGCAGTTCTACTTTTCCCCACTTTCTTACTTCCAGCTTGATTTTGTTTGCAAGAGCATCAACACTTACACCCAAAACATGACTCCAGTGGCAAAGGAATTAAAAAGTTACCAGGAATGTCTCCATCTCTTCTTCAAGCCTAGGTTTAGTTTCCTCTTTCCCCTAATCTTCAGGAGACTGTTCCAGATCATTACAACTCTTCTATTAAAAATCCTCTGATAACTTCCTAAATGCTTTCATGGCCAGCATGTTGCATTTGTTCTTGTTCCAAGATAGTCTTTAGCTTAAATAGCTTTCTTCCTCCTGTCTGTTTATCCCTCTTCTCTCAACGCCGTCATGTCTCCCTTGGCCATTGCTTTTTCCAATTACACCAGCCAAGCCCTTCCTCTCCCCAGGCAGAGGAGCTCTCAATACGCGTGGCCCTTTCTGCAGCCTTTCTCTGCCTCTTCCCATTCACCATCCTTCAACAGGGATGCCAAGAGATGTGCAGTTGTCCTGGGTGCCATCACACTGGGGCAGGGATGCAATAGCCAGATTCACCCATTCCTAGTGGGAAAGCATTGCCTGGGATAAGCACATTTGCCTTTCTCAGAGCTGGCACCATGCTGGCAGCTCACATGCCCCTGTGACGGATGAGTAGAAACAACTTTCTCTCCTGTTCTGTCATTTCCAAGTGATGAGGCCCAAGCTTCAAGCAGAAGTTCATGTTATTAGTCCCAACGTGCCCAGCTCTGCACTTTGTACTATTAGATTTCATTCTGTTTCTATTACTTCCCTCATCAGGATCATCCAAGTGTTTTATTTTTGGTATTTGATCCAATTTTCCATTTACCTTCAGGTCTTTAATTATTCTTTCCTCACAAATTTATTTGAAACCTTGTGTATAGCATCGATATCTCCAGTTGCCTGGATCCTTTATCTCTGTTTTTAAACAGGAGAACTGGGCTTCCCATTTTCTCATGCTCGACTCATGTATTAAAAAGCCGTAAGAGTGAACTCAGGATTTCATGGACCGGTTCTTTCAGGGGGCTGGGTTGGGTTATTTGTCCCCCCTGGCTTCAGCGCATTAAAGCTCTTTCAGTTTTGCTTTCACCTTGGATGCTGAAATTTCCATTTTTATGAATCTCATGTCCATTAGTGATCATCCCTCTGCCCTTGTGTCCTGAAGCAGCATCTTTATTGCAAACTGAAGCAAAGCACTCATTTCAGGTTTCTGCTGTAACTACATTTATTTTGTAGTTCATCCATCTTCCTTTCTTTTTTGTCTGTGTGACCTAAGATTTTTTACTTATAATAAAAAAAAAAAAATAGCATTTGCAAGTTGTATCTCAGCTTGAGTTTTGGCAGGTCTCATCTCAGGCTTGCAGTTTCTGCACTCTAAGGGAGTCTGTTGATCAATCTCTTCTTCCATTCTCTCAGGCTTTCTGCTTTCCTGCAATCTCTCTTCCAGCTGTATATTCACTCCCTTTGCCTGGAATGTGCCTTCCAGATCAGTTATGCACTTCTGACTTCCCAAGGTCTCCCCTGCTCTCAGGCCCTTCTGCTCTCCTGTAGAGAGCACAAGTGGAGCTGGCTGCATGTTTGCTCTTAGTCTTCCCTTCCCAAATATAGATCATGTTTAGATGATCTTCCTGTTTAAAGTGAACCAATCTGTAATCGTAGAATCATAGAATGGTTTGGGTTGGAAAGGACCTTAAGATCATCTATTTCCAAACCCCTGCCATGGGCAGGGACGGCCCATCCCAGTTCATCTCTACATCCAGCTCTTCTATGATGTCATCCATGGTTTACTGAAGTTAATCTCCCAGAGCTTGAGCACAGGCTGGTGAGCTGTAGCTCCAGCCAAGGAATCAGGGGGCTTAGCAGGCTGGAGGTGGCAGCTTGGCCAGCATCAGGGACATCTGCCATAACATTGATGGGACAATCCAGATTCATCATGAGCTCAAGGTTCCACCTGAGGACTGTGCATGGCCAGGGCAGGAGGTGGGAATCTAAGCTCCAGAAAGCACTATCCATAGTGCCTGTCCACTCTTCCTCTGGGAATACTCTGAGCATTGCTGCTTTTGCCATCACTGCATAGTTGAAGAAAAAGTAGCCAGACTCTCTTCTTTTGTTCTTATTTTGTCAGAATAAGAACAACCTCCTTCCTGCTCTCACCCTACAGCAAAGCCTTGTGGCAACAATAAAATAAAAAAGGAAACAAGACACTTTTCTAAGAAATTCTCAACCTTTCTCCTGCACACACAGTTCCTGTGGTTTGGTTAATGTTTAAAAGAGCTCCTGTTACTGATACTGCAATTCAGGCCCCATTAAAAAAAGACTCATCTGTAGAAAGCTGAGTTTTCTCATCTGCATTTCTTCTGCTTGAAGATTTCTTCTTCTACTTCAAGATTTATCATGCATCTGCAACTGCAGTGGCTCTGGATGGTTTCCAAATGACCAAAACCAACCAAAGAAAAAGCAGTTTTAAGGTAGTGTTAGAGAAGAGACCCTGCAGATTCTTGTTCTATGCTGAGATATTCTGCAGCAGGACATCCTGCATCAGGTATCCTCATCCTCGGTAGAAGGGGACATGATGGAGTGGAAACATTGCATTTTTCATGTGTTTTCTTTTTTTGTTACTATTTTTAAGGTTTTGTTTTGTGTTTTTTTTTAAGTAAGTTTATTATTTCACTGAAATCTTATGCCTAGGGAGAGACAGCAAGCTCCTGTGTTAGAGTCCAGTGGGAAGCATTTCCTATCCCATTGAAAAATGTTGAGACTTTACCAGTTTATACTGAGATGAAACTAAGATGTTCTTGTTAAAAAGAACAAAGCAGCATTCCCTTGTGCATAGGGGCGCTCCCGTGAGACAGTAAACCTGGACCTAGCTCCGGCTTTTATTTGAGCTCATGTACAATCCCATCCCATGTTCACTTGGGAAATGCAGGACTTGCTCACACTCTGCTGTGCCCAACATTTATACATGTGTTGAGAAGGGATGTGAGTTTCCTTGTCTCGCACAGAGACAGGGGAGCGAGGAGTGGGGTGAAACAAAGGGAAGGTTGAACAGCAGTGGGCATGGGGCTGGGATGGGTGAGAGCAGACCTCAGGGAGAAGGGAGACCATCAGGGTAGCAGTGGTCCCCAGAAACAGACTGCTGACATGCTGACATATTCCCATATAAGTATGGGAACACAGGCACTGGCAATCTCTGGTGCCCAGAGGTTTTCCAGTTCTTGACTGTGTGTGGAGGGCATCCTTACTGACAAACCCTTCTTGGAGGGCCCAGTCCAACCACAGCAATAGTGATGTAGGTCAGAGCTGTGGAGGAAGGATCCCTCCTGTTCCATAGAGCATATGTGCTGTGTATCTCCTTTATGGTGTTACCAAATGCTGAATCCAACCCATGACATACAGCAAGATGCTGTAAGAATAACAACATAAATCTTTGTCTTCAGAATGACAAGTCATCTCTGATGCAAAGAAAAGGAGGAGAGGGACCATTTTTAGATGCATTTGGTCAAGAGTTCTAGGTTTTGTTCAAAATTCATTCACTGATGAGATCCAGCACAACTTAGGAAAGGAAAGTGGGTTCATTCAGCAGACGTATCTGTTACTCCTCCGATTAACCAAAAACATGATGTCTAGACAGTGTTTTTTCTATTTGATCTCCCAGATCTAATCATTTGCCATGTAAAAAAGCTTTTTCTAATGAATTACAATGTGCAATAATAAAGACCAGCTTGGCATTGACAATGACACCTTTTGCTCCAATTCATTGCAAACAGTACCAGAGAATCATCTTAATAGCACAGGGAGGTTTTGGTGAGTGCTGTTGATAGAGCCTGTGACATTGCTTCTGTGCAGCAGGATTTTCCATAGGCTGCATTAGTGGGACTGAGCCAACACAAAGGCTCAATCTGAGAGCTCATCAGATACTAATTTGCTGCTAGTCCTGCTATAAATAATGCATGCCAATGGGGAGCTGCAATGGCCCTTAGTAGAGTAATGCACTCAGGCTTTCTTCCTCCCGCAGAGGCCAAACCTCACGTCTGTACTGGTACCGCAGGAGAACTTTCAAAACCACCTCAGTGACTTAGGATCATTATAGGAAAGTCACTGGGATTTAGGCATCTTTTATTTCAGTCAAGGTATTTGTATCCCTGTCAGGCTATTTCTTCCTTTACTGGCAGGAAATGTTGGCTGAAAAGCAGAAAGCAGGCAAAAGATCGATTGGGATTTTCCATGGGGATGAGACATGGATTCCCTGCAGGGTTTTCCAGTTACTCCAGTAAGGACCAGCAGGTCTCCGCAGTGGAGGGGAGGACAAGACCCGTCTCAGCTGCACTGTCCCTAGTGCTGCTGGAGAGGGAGGTCTTGAGAGACCGCCAGAAGCAGCAGCAGGATGCTCCTGGCAGGGATGGGGAGGAGGCGTCATCCTGACCTGCATCTAAGCCCCAGAAGATAAGAAAATGATTAGTCAAAATTGATCGTGAGAAAGGTGGTCAAAAGATTTTATGAAAATCCATTCGGACCTATTTTCCCCATCCAAGAGCAGTATCCAGGTCATCCAGTCTTCCCACTGTTGCACTGTCTGCATGGTTGGGTGAAACCTAGAGCTTCTCCTGCAGAGCTCTGCAGTCTGTGACTCTCCAGGCTTTCAGTATAGGGGGTGGTTTTAGTGACAGACTGGATATTTTTGGTTTCTGTTCCACCTCTTCTTTCTGAAGAGGTTTCAGAGCTCTCAGCTGACACCTTCCCTGCCTTGTGTGTTTTAGTTTGGGGTTTTTTTCTTCCTTACTTCTTCACTTCACTCCCTCTTGTGTCCCCTTACAAAACCCTGATGGAGCTTTGGCCTTTCTACTCACAAACAGGCCACAGTTGCATGAGGCTCATACTGTTTGTGATGAATAATGTAGCTTCTCTGTAGTTTGCTTCCTTTCCCTTTACTTCATTCCAATGGTGCTGCAAATTTTCTTGCAGACTTCCAATGTCTGATATAATAAGATCTTTTGCTGCTTGTTTTTCTATGGGTATCTGGTTTGGCCAGTAGTTTAATGCTCACAGAGCAGAGTGGGTGATGTCCCCTCTGGGATGCTGTGCCCTGTACCACAGACCTCTCAGCCCAGTGCCATGCACAGTGTGTGGCCCCAGCAGCATATGGTCAGCATGGAGCAGCAGCTCTCCCTTGGTGTTCACGGTGTTTAGCTCCTGGCACAGCACTGCTCACTGCCCTGGGGTGCTTGAGCAGCTTTGGAGCAAGGATAACCCATTCTGGGGAGGGGCTGTGAAAGGGGCTGTGCTAGTGGGACACCATCCATGGTGTCCATAAACTCTTCACCCAATACATGGCTTTTCATAGACTGGTTTGGGTTGGAAGGGACCTTAAAGCTCACCCTGCCATGGGCAGGGACACCTTCCACTAGACCACGTTGCTTAAAGCCCCGTCCTTCCTGGCCTCCCCACATTTTCATGCGCTTCCAACACCTATATCCTTCACAAGGATAGTTTGTTCCCTCCATTCATGAAATTTCCATGGGGCAGGAGAGACTTTTTCCCAGGCCATGGATCAGTGGTGAATGTGAGGCCCTTTTATCCCACCCTTAACTGCCATCCTCATCCCCTACACACTGGCTTGCCATCACCTCCAGTGAGTCCCCAGAGGGTGGAGGCTTCTTCTGGGGAGGACTGTGAACTTAAAAAGCAAGTAACAAGTGTTGTGCTGCATCCTTCACTTTGCGTTCATCCTGTGAGGGATGTCATGCACATGCCCGTGTATGGTGCAGGGATGTGCTGGTGCAACCGAAGGCATGAGGCACCCAGGGATGTGTTGGTGGGCTTTCTTGGGCAAAGATCCTCAAACCAGGATCACCCTGGTGCTCTGCTCTGCATGGGCAGTGCCTGAGCCCCTCATCACGCCTTTGCGGCCAAGGGAACAAGCTGGATCCCACAGGCTAAGGCAGGAGAGATCCAGCACATACACAGTGAGGGCCAATGGGGCTCATGAGGTGCATGGGGTGCAGTGGGGCCATGCCCACACCTAGTGAGGCAGTTGAAGATCATTCAAACATTCAGAAGCTGGTTTTCCTCCTGCAAATGGAGTTGCTTTGAAGAAAACCCTTCAAGCTGTCATAAAAACTACTATAGCTTCAATATAGCTTCTTGGGGTCCCTGAGGTGTGTCTCCTGCTTGTATGACAGAGTTCTTAAATGACAACATATCCAAAGGCCCTAAGAATCAGCCTTTGCAAGGCTTCCCTTGGGGTCTAGTTTGAGATGTAGACATATCAGGAGCACTCCCAACCCTGGACAGCTGCTCTGGGCCTCCATGTCCCCTCCAGCCTGCCCCATGGCTCATCCTACCCTATAAACTCACCATCAACAAGGCTGAGCCCCAAGGCACAGACTTGGGCCACAGGGCCAGGAGGAACACAGGTCCCACACGGGCCAGTGGCCACCACCAAGTAGTAGCAAAATCAGCCGCCAAGGACTTGGGTTTGAGTCAAATCCCTGGTTGCACCACGAGAGCCCCCAGCTTACAAACCAGCGAAGCAGCAGCCCAGTGTTGTTTGAGGGAGGATTTAGGAAATCTAGCAAGCTGTTTTGCTGTTAGATGCTGAAAGGGGAAGAACAGAGCTGTAGTAATTTTATATTTCTTTTTTTCCTGAGTCCCTTTTTATCTTTTGGCAGCCCTTTGTACAATTAAATAGCTCCACGGGGATGCCATATGTTGCCAATAGTTTTACACTTCTCAGTAGTGGGAGGCTGGAACACTTTCCAAATTGACATGATAGGAACTCATTACAAAATTCTTCTTTAAGAGGAACAGTGAAAATGTTCTGTCAAGGAACTGAATTAAAAGTAGACCAACCGGTATTGTTATCTCCCCAAAAGAATGCACTTGGCATCAGGCATTACATGGTACATCTGGTGGTACATCTCCTTATCTCTGGAGGCTGAACACTAGTCTGGAAGGGCTGTAAGTGGCGAAGTGGCGAGGGGAAGAGCTGGGTGCAGACCTCAGGTACAAGGTGGTGGGTTTGGGACTTATCTTCTATTCCCTGTTGCATCTGAACAACTTTAGCTTGGTCCTGCCAAATCCGTTGCCCTGGGCTCTGTGCTCTGCCAGAGATGACCCCTGCTTGGACAGCCTGCCATCTTGAAGAGCAGCACGGAAGGACCTCATGGGACTGTCTTCACTAGCTTAAGCTCCAGGACCTCCCAGATAAACTTCCTGGTGTGTCGGAGCACAAATTCAACAAGTGCTCCCCAGGTCAAAGCTAGAAAGTGCCGGATCCAGCAGCACTTCAGTGCAGATACCTGTGCACACAGAACTTGCTCCAGATGAATTTATTTTCCCACCATTTGCTGTCCTCATGAAAAGTTTTGCCCTCCCCCTTCTTCACCTTATCTTTGAGTGCCCTGTTCTTGTTTGCTCAGTGACTCCTCTCTGCAGGGAGCGTTCCTCTTGCTGCTGGGGAACCAGTGGGGACACATCCAGCACACGGCCCTGGGCGGTGGAAGGGGGATCTCATAAGAGCTTGATAACAGCCATTAAGCAAATACCACACACTGGAAAAAAATATGCTTCAGTTCAACCTCAAACAGGGTGGGGTTAACTATCGGAGCAGAGCTGTTTACCTTGGGCTGCAGCGCATGAAGAGGGGGGCTTTGAATAGTTGCTCTTGTGAATTACTGCTTTGTACAAAGGCTGCTGCTGTTCAGCGGTGACAGTTTAAATAAGCTGAAATTTCTTGGAAGGATTTTCTTTTTGTCTCAGTTGTGCCTTTACTACAATCCTGGAGCATCATTCACACAATCAGAAATTGCCAGTGTGGCAGGTACTACAATTGCCAGTTCGAGCTGCCCCTTTATTTACTCTGATGCCATGTTGATATTGAGTTGGTCTAAATAGAAAGCGTGTCTGGTTCCTACTTGAGTTTAAACTGAGAAATGTGGTAAACCAGCAGCAAAACAAGGAGTCTACCTGCTGGCAATCTTTGGTCTGATGAGGAGCAGATCGGGATAAGCCTATTTGGGTTCTGTGTGCCTGTCCCTGGAGTGTGCAGTGCAAAGCCGTCCTGGGCCTCCAGGATGAACCTGCCCTGGGGCTCTGTTTGCAGAGTGTATGCTGGGCAATGTGTGTTCACTTAAGCTGCATGACTTGTTAGTGGGTTTGGGGCACTTCTGTGAGCCAAGAGAACACACGTCTGTGCTTATGTAGGGCTCTCTGAAGCCAGTGTCCACTGGCCAGATGCAGTAGGGAGTCAGTAGGGTAAAGGACAGACTGTGACCTCTGCATAATTCAGACAACTGGACTGTTAGAAGATTAATTGCCAGACCAAGGGATTCCACGTGTGCCTGCCAGAAAACCTCAGAGAGCAGTACTTAGTGGGATAGAGCATACCCAGAACTGTGCTATAGGAATGCAAGTTTGGTAAACCAAAGGTTAGAGGGTATCTGATTCCAATTATTTTTTCCTTACCTTTTTCCCCTTGTGTCATTGAAGGACACAGGCACACAGGCAGCTGTGCAGCAGCAGCCCACCCCTGGCAGCTCCCTCTTGCTCCTTCTCTTTCATGCATCCCACCATGATGGCCCACAGCTACCAGGAGAGCTGGTACCCATCCTGTCCCCTCACCGCACCTCACCATGGAGCCTGTGAGTGCTTATGCCCCGCAGGCATCTCTTAGGAGGAGGTTGCCTCAAAATGCACAATGCCTTTGGGTCGGAGCAGGTATGGACCACACTGGGCCAAGCAGGTTGCTGCAATCCTTGTTTCAAGCCTAGGTTAATATTTTACCTTCTGGACAGGATTAAATGCCACAGGCTGGAGCAGATCAGCCTTTCATCTCCAGCGTCTGAGATCAAATCCAGCCTCAGACAGGTGGGAGGATTTTAGGTTCTCTCCCCTGCACAGGCTTCCTGCTGCCTGGCCAAGGGTCTCTGATCAGGAGGTGACTGCCGTGGCTCCCATTGTGATACTGCCACATTCAAGCTAGGCAGGGTTCAGTTGGCCTTGCAGGTCTGCACAGAACTGGAGTGACTTCCTCTCTTCTCCCTCCTAGGCTGTGCAAACCACGAGCGTGGTCCCACGTGGGAGGAACAAGCCATCTCTGCAGAAGGAGCATCCTTCATGCCTTTATGGGGATGTGCTGAGCTGCTGTGGGTGAAACTTGAGCTACTGCTATGCAGGAACTCAGGCTAGATCATCAAGTCCTGTCTCCTCTGAAGCTCAATGAATCTAGAAAACCACCTCCCCTTGTCATCTGTGCTAAAAATGCAGCCCCTGCACAAAAGTGCTTTTATGTCTGCTTTATGCATATTGGAGGTTGACATTAAAAGAGAGAGAAAGAAAGAACAATCCATTAGGCTCTGTGCACTAAATCCTAGATTTCAAACTGACACATCTAAAAATACCTATGATATGAAAGCAGATACAGCATGATAATTATACACTGCAGGTCTATTGTACTATTGTACTTCACATGGGATTCCTGCTCCAGCATCTATTGCAACTGTTATAAGAGATGGAGCAAACAGCCTGGCTAAAATGAAAAACCATGCTGCTGGATGGATCACCATCATCAGCACCCCAAAATGCTCCAGACCCTGGTGTGGGTCTCTTCAGTATGGAGTGCTGGGATTTGGCACTGGGTAGCTCTTCCTTGCCCAGGTTTGACATATTTCTTTAAAAAGTCCTTTGGTGGTTGACCTGAAACCAGTCTCCTGTGTGAAGTGGTTAGCATCTCTCTTTCCTGCTTTCTGGAGAGATTTCTCATGTCCTTGGATGTGGTAAAATGCATGTGTCATAAAACTACTGCCCTCAAGTTGGCATGGGGGCAGCCACCGAGGCTTTGAGCCATTTTACTCTGTGGAATGATGAATTTCATGTGTTTCTGGCAATTTCCTGTAGTTATAAACTCCAGTGATAATCAAGATTACACTGTAGTCTAATGAGGTAATGATCTAATTTCATATAAATAAGTCCAGCAAATCATGTTCATTGTTGTACGAAGCTTGTGTTTGAGATGAGCTCTATAACGTGCACCATCCGTGACCACATGCATGGACCATCCCTCAGCTTTCCCACTCAAACTCAGTGACTGGGAAAGCATGGGGAAGACTTGTTTAAAAATCAAGTCTGCTGCGTGCCTGAGAACACACGAAATATCCTCTTAGTCCCGACAAAACAGCAATGGGCTGATTTGGGAATAGTTATTTAAGTGAGAACGGAGGAAGCAGGAAGGGAGAGAGACCCACGCTGCAAAGTCTCTGCGTGTCACCCAAGTGTCCTGAAATCTGTGCTGCATTTTCCAGCTTCTGCAGCAATTTTCTTCCCTGTGAGGGTGCTGAGGCGCTGGCACAGGGTGCCCAGAGAAGCTGTGGCTGCCCCATCCCTGGCAGTGTTCAAGGCCAGGTTGGACACAGGGGCTTGGAGCAACCTGCTCTAGTGGAAGGTGTCCCTGCCCATGGCAGGGGGTTGGAACTGGATGAGATTTAATGTCCCTTCCAACACAAACCAGTCTGTGAGTCTATGATCATTCTGAAAGCAAGTCATGGTCAGGCACGGTCAGTGAAGATCCCCTCAGGCTTTGGAGAGGGTGGCTTAGGAGCCTCTGGCTGGTTCAGCAATGAGCAGGGTGCTCTGCCAGCTTTGTCTCACCTTGTGCTTTCAAGCGGAGGGGCCAGATGGGCTGCTGTGGTGAGCTGGCTATATTTCTGGGTTTGGTTGGTGAAGCAGACTGAGATCCTCCCAGTGAAAGCCTCTATAAAAAGGTGAGTTATTCCCTGTAATTTGAGAGCACACCAACCCCAAATGCTAAAAAATGCTGAGGTTCCCAAACCACAGAACCAGCCAAACCGTCACGAGGTTTTCAGTTTTAATCGGACTTCTCTCTTAAGTTCCTTCTGAGTTTGAGCCACTGGGTCATATTCTTACATGCAGAGAAAAGTCACGATGAAGCACAAACTGCCTGGTTTTCAAGTGAAACTTGAACGTCTCTCACAATCACATGTGTCTGGGAGATGGGGCTTCTGTAAAACGTCAAATGTGGGGAGCATCCTGGCAACGGCACCAGTTGAGCAGGTGCCTTTTCTCTTTCATCTGCCTGCAGTGGTGTGTGCAGTGCATGTCTCCTCGCACCTCTGCCCCACCACCTTCATCTGCTCCCATTGGGGAGCACAGCCCCCAAATACAACATGTCATTTCCCATGGAGAGCCAGGGCAGTGAGTTCTGAGGGAGGAAATCACTCCTCCTGCCCAATGAGAAAACCACCTGCGTTTAAGTGGGTCACAGTAAGCTGTGAAGTTCACACGTCCCTGTGGTGAGAGCAGGGACATGCCCACAGGGAGGGCGCGGTGTTACTTTGGGTGCTGAGCATCGCTGGCAGAGCGGGGACTAGGGCAGCGGTGGCCAGGACAGGGTATGTGATTGCTGTTGGTGCTCAACAACAAAATCACCAGGAAGAGCCCCAGAGGAAGGCAACCAGGCTTTTAATTTTTTGCTATCCAACAGTGATGGTCTCTCACATGTCCATCCCACTCCTGGCAGTGACCACACTGTGTTTTAGGGGTCCTAAAAGCAAACACCATCCAACCACTGCATTTCAAGACCAGGGTTTGAGCCTTTGTCTCTTCCTGTGCTGATGTACAGCACTCAACCCACAGCTCTCACGCTCTCAGCTGAGCTTCTGGAGACACCACGACAGGGGCAGAAGTTTGTGCTTCCACAGCAAGAGTCACAGTGCCCTACAGGGAAACAAGACCTGACTCACACCCTTTTTCTCAGGAAATGTGGGAAACAGGTCCCAGGTCTCCCAAATCCTTGGCTCTAGGAATAACTCCTTCATGAGGCATGGCCATGTGTCCAGGACACAGAGTATCTGGTGAAGGCATAAGTTGGAAATGAAACCTTCAGAGGGTGAGATGGGCAGTGCTATATGCACAGTGATGGAGCTGATGGAATGGGATCCCCCAATCGGCTGTGGAAGGAATTGCAGCTCCGTGCCTCAGTTTCCCCATCCGTGAAACGGGCACAGGGATGCTACGTCTGTAGGCTGAGTGCTTTGACATGCATTCCTGCTAGAGGCTGGGTGAAAGGCAGGGGTAGCACACCAGAGAGGGGCGGAGCAAGCCCGAAGTTGCTCAGTAACCCTACTGGCAGTGCCAGGATCTGCAGACAGCTCTCAGATGCGGACAGGGATGGCGCCGGGGACAGCATGCCTTGGCCCTAGGACCTGCTTTACCATTGCAGATCTTCCTGTCAGGCTGCTTCAGCATCTGCCTGGAGCAACGACGCCCTTTTCCCCAGAGGAGACATCTTCTCTTAGGACTGAGCAAGACATGGACCTCAATGGAAGGGATGGGGAGCAAAAGGCTATGAGGCTGGTGAAGCCAAAACACGGTTTCAGTGTCTGTGTAACCCTGGCTGTGTCTGTTTGTGTTTTTCCTTACTCCTCCTCCCAGCTTTCAAGAACCTGTCACAACAGTTTTCCACTGGGATACCTATCCTGGCAGAAAGCTCACTTTGGATACCTTTATCTGTACAATTTCCTAAGAAAATACATTGCTGCAAGGACTTTCCTACTGGTATAAGGTCACTCACCCTGCAAAGGTTGAGTATCTCTATCAGTACCAGGTGCACATGTAACACAGAGAGGAATTCTTAGAAACAGGAGCACTAAATCAGTCCTACCAGGAAATCAGGACAAAGGCAGATGCTACACCTTCCCTTTTTTCAGAGCAAGAGAAATGTTGCAAAACAGAAGAGAAAGAGTTGAGCTGGAAAGAAAAAGAAAATGGGAAAATAATAGCTGGAAAGAAAAAAGAAAATGTGGAAAGAGATAGACAACATCTGTTCAAGGAGAAGGAAAAAAGAAGGCATAAAGGGATGGGGGAAGGCAAATCCACCTGGCACCATGGTGTGCTTTGTTACTCGATGCCTGTGCAGCTGCTGATCCCGCATCCTGTTCTGCTCTGTAGATAACTGCCCATGGGACCTTTGCCAGGGAAATTGGCCCCATCCCCTCGGGTTTATTTTTTCTTCCTGTCTCTGGAGGATCTTTGGGTGTGCAGTCCCAGGTAGACGTTGATTGCAAACCACCTGTGAGGAGAGACACTGTGCGTTGTACTCTGCTGGGCCTGGCTTCACCGCTCTGTCTGTAACTAAATCCTGCCCCAGCCCCCTTGAAAAGGGGAGGAAAATTTGGGAGGGGGCTTCAGTGCTCATCTTAATGCTTAAAGGAAAATACCCCATGGGTAAGCTCCAGAAACCCCGTGTAGCTTGGCTGGCTTTTTATAGGATGAGCTATTCCTTTGCAACATCTCATAGGGATAGATGTGTCAAAAAACCATAGATTACTGTCACTATTGAGGTCACCTGGAGGAAATACTCCAGGTTCTCTCTGATAGCACAAACCCAAGTCTATTTAAGTAACATAAAATCAGACAGGCTGTGACAAATTTCCAAGCTAGTTCCCCACTGCTTATCCTGCCATAGCCAAAAATTCCCATCATCGGTGTGTGGAGCACCAGGAGCAGAGGCACGGGCTGGGCAGGCCAGCGTACGGGAAAAGGTGTCTCCAGTATTTGCCATCATGAATTGAAATGATATTTGTTTTCTGATAAAAGGTTGGTACTTTGCTCTTTCGCAAGCTGCTTTTAAAAGCAGTTACTCTGGGGATTAATTTAACTCCTTCGAATAACCTCTGTCCCTGCCTCTGCCAACACGTGTGTAGGAGCTGAGATAAAACTTCATGAATCCCAGAATCCCAGACTGTTTTGGGTTGGAAGGGACCTTAAAGCTGATCCAGTTCCAACCCCCTGCCACGGGCAGGGACACCTTCCACTAGAGCAGGTTGCTCCAAGCCCCTGTGTCCAACGTGGCCTTGAACACTGCCAGGGATGGGGCAGCCACAGCTTCTCTGGGAAAAGTCTGTGCCAGCGCCTCAGCACCCTCACAGGGAAGAACTTCTGCCTAAGAGCTCATCTCAATCTCCCCTCTGGCAGGTTAAAGCCATTCCCCTTGTCCTGTCCCTACAGGCCCTTGTCCAAAGCCCCTTTCCTGAAACTCAAAGGTATCCAGAAGCCCTTGCTGAGGGAGAAAAGATCCATCCCAAATGAAAGTTATTGCTGAAGCTATCAAGAGACTGGCAATTGCTGTGTAATAAAAAGCTTCTCATCCTTCAGGTCTGGGGGCCCTCTCTGTTGCCACTACTCCTTGGTGAGAGAAGGGACCCGGAAGGAGCATTCGGGATGAAAAGCCCAGTCCCATATACGGCAGTGGCTGCATCTCCCAGTGAGTTTGGTCTCTTGGTGCTTCACATCCTCCCCAAGGAGCAGTGCTGCCCATAGCACTTCCTTTGGAGGAGGCACTAACTAGTTAATCTGAGAAAGTCAAATAGGAGAAAATTACATTGGTGAACACTATCTGCCAAGTGACAGAAAAAAATACCGTGATTCATTTTAGGGGGTAACTGCAGTTCAAACGTCCTCAGAGGAGGTTCACTGCTCGTGATAGTGTGCCCAGAAATAATTTATTTGGCAGTGGATGAGAAAAGGAAAAAAAAGAAAAAAAAAAAAAAACCTTGGATAAACTATTTTTGGCTCGTGGGAGCGAGCCAGGAGCAGGGAGCAGAACCACCGACACACGGGGCCGTGCGGCCAAGCCTGCTCCACGTGCACCTGCACTCACAAGCGCTTTGGAGAACAAGCCATGAGCAGGCCCCTGGCAGCTCCCCAGCCCAGTCGCATGTGCCTGGCACTGAGGAGCCCACCTCTATCCCCTTGTGTCCCTTACAGCCCCCCGGAGCTTCCATGCCATGGGATGGGCACGGGGCCAGTTTCCTTGCAGAAAGAAACTCTTGGCCAAGGGGTAGAATTACTTGGAAAAGGAAAGTCGTGGTGCCTGGCAGCAGCAGAGCCGCAGGAAGAGAACCCTGATTAGTATTCCTGGAGCTCTGCACTTGCTCAGGAGAAAAACACCTACATTTAGCAGCCAGAGTAAATATCGTGCCTTAATATTGTGTGTTAATAGAGTCGCTTTTCCAGCTACTGATGAGCGTAGTTTTGGAAAATTTATTGTTGCTATAAACTGAGTCTCTATCTCCCTTCCTCTCCTCCCTCTCCCTCTCTCTGCTGCTAATTGACAAAGAGGCCCAGTAATTAAAGGACAATAAAAGTTTTCCAGTAATTAGTTTCTGTTGTTTGGTTACAGGCCATCAATTGTTCTTTAATAATACCAATCGTTAGCATGCAGTAGTCAGTGGGCTCTCAAAGGCTTCTGGGGCACAACCACTTACCAACACTACACATTCCATTCCCATGAGGGCATCCTGCACACAGCGGGAGATTAACCCTCTCCTAGGATGAAGTACTCCCTAGTCTGCCTTCTGTTTTGGGGTAAACATCTCACATAACTAATGACCAGGAGATGACAATTAGGGTAGAGTAGTAATCCCTACCTGAAGAGCAGGGAGGTGAGTAGCTCACATACATACATACACACATAGTGCAGGGCACTGGCAGCCTGAGAAGAGGGTTATACCCATACCTCTGCTATAAAGCATATGGCATGGCCTGCTGAAACGCTTCACTGCAAAATATTCTTTTAAGGTCTAATTTTGCAGAGGGGCATCCCCAGTGATTTCAGCAGGATTA
Organism: Strigops habroptila; assembly: GCF_004027225.2. Classification (NCBI taxonomy): domain Eukaryota; kingdom Metazoa; phylum Chordata; class Aves; order Psittaciformes; family Psittacidae; genus Strigops; species Strigops habroptila. The sequence goes on from NC_044289.2 coordinate 3,271,429, forward strand.
AGCGAACATACGGGCAAGTAAGCATATGCCAGTTGATTGAATGACTTCATATTTGCCTGCCTGAATGCTGCATTTCATGCTTGAGGCTCAGTGTTTTTGCAAGATTTGGCACCCATGTAATGATGGCTGAAGACAGGGCTCCCTGCTGGCCTCTTCTCCTTTGCTGGACCCAGCTGAAGCTGCAATGCAAAGATCTAAGGCTTTGATCATCCTACATAAAACTTTAACCAACAGATTAGATCCTAAGTTAAAATAGGTGCCTCAGATTCCTTAATGATGGGAATTATTTGTTCCCAGAGATGGTTCTCCTCCTCTCCGCTGACTGCTGAGGTGGTGCAGGTACCTCAGCTGGCCTGGGTGTCCAGCCTGGCCTGAAGTCCCAGCCCAGCCGAGGTCCTACCACTCAACTGCTGGATGTCAGGAAAGATGAATTTGAGGAAAGTATTAAACAGGCAAAGGAGAAATTCAATCCTTCCCCACCACAGAGTGTTTCACAGACACCTTATTTATACACTTGGCTTGGAATACATTTGGAGGCTCTACCTCAAATGAAATCCCATGTTGGTTATGTGGTTGCCAATAACCTCTAGTGGCATCACTGATTTCTTCATTACAGATGTCCTTTGGAAACCAAGTAAAATAAAGCAGAGGTTGTCCCCAGGGAGCAAAAAGACCATTTCTCCAAAGCTGGGGTCCTCCCAGGCCTGGGGGAGCTTCCCTGCTGCGGGCAGCTGCCTGCCCTGCCACTGCCTGTCTCTGCTTTGGATCAGGAATTCCTCTGGTGCCGCTGCTGAACAGCTCGGTACACTTCATGAAAAACCTTGATTTTGTCTAATCAGAATTTTCTGACATCTCCTGGAAGATTCCCAAAGAGTGCTTAAATGCTTTTGTAGCCTGGATTCTGGGTATGATTTCTGTCCATAAATAGCCAGGCTGAAGTTCAGTTAAATAATCATGTCATCCAACCATGTGGCCCCTTGCAGGAGCTGGGCATGTGCTTGCCACCCTGGGACATGTGGAGCACGGTTGTGCTGGGGTATCTGCAGCTTTCCCTTGGTCCCTCTGGCCACCTTGTCCACCCAGCACCTCTTCCTCTCAGTGTCCTTTACACAGGCTCAGGCTGGGGTGCACTTGCCCCAGGAGGTCATAGAATTATAGAGTCATAGAATCTCAGAGAGGTTTGTGTTCGAAGGGACCTTAAAGCTCATCCAGTTCTAACCCCCTGCCAAGGGCAGGGACACCTTCCACTAGAGCAGGTTGCTCCAAGCCCCATCCAACCTGGCTTTGGGAGACCTGCCCAGATCTCCCACAGCACTTTTTCTCTGCATGCCACTATGTTCCTTTATGACAGCAGATTTTGGGGCTCTGTCAGCAGTTTACTAGTGGTGAAGAAACAAGTGCCAGGGAACACAGGTACATAACTAACATCTCTGCTTTCACCTACCTCCCTAAACCCCTCCTGGGAGGGAGGTCATCAGAAATGGGAGGTGTAGCTGCCTCTTCAGGCTTCTTAGCAGCAACATTCTCTTCTATCAATGACACAGGTGTCTGCTCTTGCAAAACGCCAAGAAGCCATAATTCCTGCTGCAGCAAAGCAGAATGGAGAGCTATTTCTGCTGCCCAAGATAGGGTTCTGCATGAAGTCGGGTGCACATCATCACTTTACCTCTATTTTTTCAGGGGCTGAATGTTATCAAACAAGTCGTGCAACCCCAGTTCTGCCTGTGTCTGGTGGAGATGGAGAGAACTTAGAGACGCTTGTTGAATTCTGCTCTTCACGCACCTGCCTGCAGCCATGGCTCGAATCCATACCCATTGCTGGCTTCAGGAATTGCAAAGTGGAGGATGAGCTGCCCATGTGTACATGCAAACTGTTCCGTTACCTGCAACAGGCAGGGCTGCAAAGAGCCAGGGTTTTGATAGATGCCGACTATCCCAATTCTCCCTATTCCCTGTGATGAAGCTTGTAATGAGCTTTCCGGTGACTGGGTTTGGCCTCTCTGCTGGAGCCATATAAAAAGGCTGGGCACATATTCGGATGTGGTGTATAGCCAGGGGAGGACTGGTTTTGGCAAAACCTGAGGCATATGAGACAATCCATTTCTGAGACATAGGTCTTGAGGAAAATAAGTGTAATTCAGAGTGCTTGAAGCATCTCCTAATGCTTTTTCATGTCATATCTCAAAAATGGCTTGGCCTAGATACTTCAGATTTGTTTAATTCAAGAGCTCTTGACGTAATCTAGCACAGATGAGGACTTCTGAGAGGCTGCAGTGCTTATTTGGAGTCATTCTCTTCCAAATTACAAATAGATTAGTGTTCCATCAGCAGCTGTGGCAGTTAGAAGTTAAGACAGGCTTTCCAGGCTCTGTCAGATCATCCTCGAAGTTCTTTTCCAGGAATCCCAGTGTCAGACTTGTTTCAGCCATAACAACCCTGCAGCAAGGACTACTAAGACGCACTGGAAACCAAACTCAGCCTTGCTGCCTACATCAGTCAGACCTCCTCAAACCTGCTTTCTTTCTCAGATAACAGGGCTTTCCTTTCTTCTGGTTTCAGTGCCCCATCCTGGTATCACTGCTTCATTGCCAGATGTACTCCTTGGGAGGAAGGATTTGCAGGCTGGGTGAGATGGGCTCGGTCCCATTCAATGCACAGGTTGGTGGATGTATGCGCTCAGAGCACACTTGGAGGGCGGTGGCCCAGCTTCTGTCTCTGAAGAGGCTGAGAAGTGCCTGCTGTGCTCCCAGCCAGACCTCCTCTGGGCATGGGTGCAGCCTTGCACAGGAGGTAACAGAGCACAAACTCAGCTCTTTCCAAAATCCCACCAAAAATACAGCTCTAAAACAAAGCTTCCTGGAGGGCTCCACTAGGGAAATGCCACAACAGACAGGATTAAACCTGGGCACAACCCTGCTTCCCTCTTCCCAGATTACAGCAGCCCATAAGGAGCTCTTCCCCAGGAGCACCCAGCAGCAGGACCGACCCCACTGCCCTTCCATGCCCTTGCCACCCTGCAGCGTGTGTCCCAGTAGCATGCTGAGTTTCCAGTCCTCATCCACATCCCATTTCAGACAAACCTAAACAAAATTAAGAAGTGTCAGACAACTCTTGGCAACAATTCAGCTCAGAGAAGGAGGAATGAGCCAGTGGGAAGTTGGGAAGAGCTCTATTTGCAGTAATACAACTGAAAAACTGCTGAAATTCGTTTCCTCTCCAATGGCCAGGGAGAGTGTGGATTTCACTTTTTCCATACTTATCAGAGCTAAGGAGAGATGCTGCGGATGGGGTGTTAATTAGAGCTGATCTACTTGGGTATATTGCATTTCATTAAGAGAGTAAATAACCCCATCAGATTTTAATCCTGCTGGCAACTTGCCGAGTGCTGCGGAGAGATTATCTTTGAGGGTTAAAACTAGGCCAAAGAGCTAAAAGCGGCCTTTCATGAGAGAAGGCGGCCAAGGATCTAGGCTACAAGTGGTTGGCCAAAGCTCTGGGATAATCAGATTGAAATCCTCAGCAGAAAGTACATGAAAAACAAGATAAATCCCAATTGCCTGATTTCTGTGGGCAAACAGGCAAGCAGGAGAGAGGAGAATCCGGGCACTTTCTCCAACTGGAAGGAAAACATAGCCTGACGTTATTTGCCTTCTCAACCCCATTGAAATGAAGCATCTGACAGAGCCACTCTGGCTGTAGAAGCTGAGGAGGGGGACCCAGCACTGATGCTAAGGAGCCTCAAAGGCAGAGACATCTCAGGAGACCCTGAGATGGTGGTCTCATAGTGTCATAACACTTCCTTATAAGAGGTGGGTAAGACATTCCCATGCTGAGGTCATCCAGAAAGCCTTCTGGTGCCTCCGCCACCATGTTTGTGAACCCTTTGAAGTGACAATGATTCACCTCTAAGGAGGAACGGAAGGGAGATGAGCAGAGTAACCCTCGTTCATTTTGGGTGTGATTTTAGGTCAGCCCCATCCACTGGGCAGTATTTGATGCACGAGGATTTAGTTACATCCGGAATGAGCTTCTCTTGTAAATGCACACACAGAAATCAAACCCAGAGGTGCAGTTTTCAATTGATAGGAAACAGGATTTGCACATAAATTTAATGGCTCCCAGGCCTACCTGATGCCCACCATGTAACTACTCAGAAACTGGCGGAGCTGGCTCTATGTTCCTTCAAGGTTTACCGCAGCTCCTTCTCAGACCTCCCAGCCTTTTGCCACGTGAGCGCAGGGAACACCAAGTTCAGGGTTCAGGTAGCATCGGGAGAAGGGGACATACTGATATGTCAAGTCAGAAGCATCCATGGTGCTACATTACAGATTGGGCAGATGAAATCACAAGTTCTATGCTCTGAAGGAGTGAGTTTCAGAGATCACCATGGGTAGGTGGGAAGTTGGGGTCAAAGAAGTTAGTTTTAAGGGGCAGAAATCTGCATCCTTCAGCAGGGAAGGGAAATGTGCCACATCACAGAGGATCCAGCAGATGCTTTGAAAGCAATCAAGAGAGACATAAGCAAACAAGGACTTTTCATCTGCCTTCATCTTCCCCTCTGCTCCCAAATAAATTAACGCTGGTCTTTAGGTGAAGTTATCTGCATTTGGAGGAGAGCAGCAAAGCATCACTCTGCGATCACAGACACAAGGAGAATTCAGGAGGTCAATGTAAAAGGTGCAAATGAAAGGAAAAAAATAAGCTCAAGCTTCTCAGAGCATTAGGAAGCAAAAAGTGTTGAAGGAGGTTTGGAGGATCTGAGATCAGTGTGAATTTCCATGTGCCACTCTTCACCTGACTCTTCACTGTCAGCAGCTTCTGAATGCAGAAAGTTGCTGCTGAAAAATTCAAGTATTGAAACTTTTCGGCCTATAAATGAGGGAGAAATTAATTTGTGTCCTTTCTACTTGGGAGCATGAGTTGTAAATCACTTCATGAGCTAGTTCAGGGCAGGACTTGTCTGTGATTATATGATGGCTGGATTACTTTGGCATAGATTGATTCAATTATAATGCAGTTGTATCCTGAGAAGAGACCCAGATTCTCCGCCAGTGACTGCACAGAGGCTTGCACTGAAGTAACCACAGGAGGGAATTACACCATTTGATGATCTCAGCTCCAAGCAAAGATGGTCTAACCCTCCAGTGCTCACAAGTCATGACATCAGTGCTGGTCCCACAAAGGCATCTTGCAATCAGTGGGTATCTTTGGTTGAAGGAACCATGGGGAAGCCAGAGTTTGCTAAACAAATCAAAGAACCAGAGAAGAGCACACAGACACAGAAATATCTCCATCCACCCCACTGCAGTGGATACAGAAAGATACTGGAGCATGAGAGCATGAGGCACAGCAGCATCTTTGGTGTCTGTGGTTACTGCTGTCATTAACTTTGCTGGAAACCCTGCTCATTTGTCCTAGACTTGAATTTGAAATAAGTACTTCTTGTTTGGATCTTCTCTTCCATCTTTGATGTCGTGATCCTTTGGAAATGAGAGGGAAATGAAGCCAACCCAAAGGGAGGAGTAGATATCAGGCATGATTTTTGCCTTTATTGAGAGATCAAGCCTAGGAAATTGTTTCCTTCCCACATGGCTGCTTGCAAGTCCCCTTCAGAGACGATGCTCATTAATGCCTAAGAGGCTTCAGTGCCGTAGGTGGATATGAAATAACAGCAGAGCATCTGTTAGTAGGTCTCAAAATACCTTATTCTTTGACATAATAATTACTTCTAAAGCTGAATAGGGATTTGGTGTGTTAAAATTCAGGAAAATAAATTAAAACTAGCTTCAGCTATGGGAAAGGCCAACCTGCAATAGGAAAGGACTCTTACACTGTGCCTGAGACCATACCCAGATCAATTCAAGAGGTATTTAAATGGGGGTGATGTTTATCCTCAGAATATTGCTAGAAACAAAGGGTCAGCTCTCCTGTATCATACCTGTTAGATCTCATTTTCAGGATAACAATCCTATATAGAACCTTATTTTCATGATAGTTTCTTGAAATCAGCATGATTTAAATACAACCTTAAAATTAAGTGTGTGTAAATGCTTTGCTATACCTACTAACTTTGATGTTACCCAGTCCTGCTCCCTTCAACCAAAGGGAGCAACTGTTGGTGCTAAGTAGAGATAAAAAGGAGAAAACAATGCAGCTGAAATGACAAAATCTTTTCATTAGGTACAAGGGACTCAACTGTTTGTTGCATAGAGTAGTTCCTAAAAGCAGCAAACTGAAGCTAAAAGGTAGTGGATGATGAAGCACAGGAAAGAACAGGAAGCAAACAGAAGGAAGGGGGGGGTGATTAGTAGCTTTTATCGCTCTGTTTCTCAAAACTTTCACCTGGAAGCCCTGGCTTACGTGCTGCTGGGAGCACCAGGTGCTATTTAACAGCCATGGGCAGCCTGCCCTGGGTAAAGCTGGGAGTATTGAGAAGATCCTGCCAGTGAGGGTTATACTGAAGAGCCCACAGTGGGATAAGGTGATTTATTCAATAGTGTTACAAAAGGGTCTATAATCTAAAAGGAAGGGGTCTGCCTGTGATACATAGTGTTACAGAGGCTAATTCTCCAGCTTTGTCAAATGTGTGTGTGATCCTTTCTTTCAGATTCCAGGAGGAATTCCCCCAGCCAGTAGCAAAAGTCTCTCTGCTACTACCATTAGTCACACTATAGACTAATACTGAACCATTTGGACTGTTTTCAGGTGACTTAAGAGGGGAGAAAGTTCTCCTCGTTAAGAAATTTGGAGCATCTAATTAGAGACTAATATAAATTCTATGTGATTGAGCTGTATAGTCATAAACCTCCTAAAAACATTCAGAAAAGCAGTACCTGCTGTGGCTGGCTGTCTGTTCAGCCAAGCCCTACAGCTTGGTTCATGGACCTGTAAGCCTAGCTGTCCAAATGGTTTCTGGCCTTGGTCCATACCATGTAATCGGATGTGGCTTTAGCCCTGTTTTAGCACAGTGCCCACCTGATACCAACTAGGTGTGAAGCATCACTCAGAGGTTGATAACTCTTCATCCTGTGGCCTGGCTTTGGTTGATACTCAGGGCACCATAGATTAAAATCAGGTAAGGCTCACAATAACCTCTTTGAAAAGGATGCTTGGGAGAAGCTGCTAGAGGTGGATCAGTGATGGGATAGGCACTAGATCATTTAGTATGCAGCTTTGCTCAGTACAGAGCAATTCTACTTTGCCTCCATTAATCTCAGGATGTAAATCAAGAAAAATGAGCTCAGCTTCCAGGTTACTGGAGATAGATGACATTCATTCAGTCTGGCATTTAGCTATTCCTGTTGTTTACATTTGATGCCTTTTATAAATACACTATTTCTGATTAAGAAGAAATCTTTCTCTAAAGGTTTGCTTTAATTTTTCACTTCAAAGTCAATCTTTCAAAACCTCTCTGCCATTATCAAGCCTGCAATGGTTTCATCCTAATCCCTCTTACACTCTCCATTCTTATCCTTTGCTGAGGGAAAACTATAAAGATTTTTCTGACACTTAACTCGAATCCAGTGCTGAAAGATAAGCTGTTTCAAAATAAAATGATGACTTTCAATTCCAAGCCTTGGTTAATATTGCCATTTTTCTAGATATTTTCTACTGCAGATTGAACAAAGCATATTAGCTAAAAGGCTTTCTTCTGAAATAGGAGCTCATACTTTTCCAAGACTCCTTCTTCCTTCTAAGTTTCTACTTTTAAGTATTGTCTTTCTACAGTAGCTAACATCCACAGATCAAAAGCATCTTTATAATTAAAATTAAATCAAAACAAGATCTTGGAAGCTTCCAGTAGGTGAGAAAGCTGTAGGTGAACTTAGGTTGAAGACTGCTAGCTGGTTTTATTGTAATTTAAGGTGCTTAAAGTTTCCCTATTTTAAAAGACTAGCATTCAGACTTTGTCAGAAGTACTCACTGGAAGACTGAACGAGGAGGCATGAGAGGGTTTGAACACTTGTCTGCAAATTCAACGGTCTTTCAGTGCAGTTTGCATTGGAGTGATGGATGTGTAAGTTTACAGTTATGGTCTGAAAGGGTCTGTCCCAAGGTTTCGGAAGAAATCGTCTTGTCTAATGAAATGAAGGGGCTTAGTGTGATTTTTTTTTTTTTTTTTTTGGTGGGTATGAACTGGAATAGGTTCATTAGAGTCAATAGCTGGGTCGGCATCACCAGCTGGAGATTTCTGGATCAAAATCCTAGGAAACTGTATGTCCAAAACACAGATTCAGTTAAATACTTGTGTCTTGAAGGGAACCAGATGGAGGAAGGTCTGCTCTGTTTATGCGCTGGCTGCTTTAGTTCATTTCTGGGGTGAAAGAAAGCATCCATGATAGTGTGCACACACATCACACCTCCCCCAGCCATGAGCTGTGCATACAGAGTAGGATACACTAACTAATACAAAATAGAGTTCACTGCATCTTTAATATCATCAGGAAATGTTAACCCAAGAAAGCGGTGGTTCAGGGGGTGTTCTGGGGCTTCACCTTTCCCTCACTCCATCTCTCCATTCCTTGCTGGGCACTAGTCTGGAATTGGTGTTTGCAAATAACCAGGGAGCAAACCTAGCCCTTGGGCTGCTTGTTTCTTGCTCAATAAACAATCACAGCAGCAGCTGGAGTCCTCTGTGACCCTATTCAGATTGCAGCAGGACTATGCCAAAGCACTACCTGCCCATTAATACCACTGGGATCACTGCTGTAGGATTCTGCCCATCTGCTGTAGCAATGGCTACAACCACGAAAACATTACCATCAACCAGCCTCCAGCTACAAAATGCAGCATGAGCAACACCATGTTGCAGATACAAGAAGTGAGTAGTCCTTGATACTAACACCCAGACTGAAAGCTCTCTTTAAATCTAAGCACAGCTGAGGCAAATACCATGTGTGAAGAAAGCTTGTAAAGTCCTGTGTTGCTGAAAGTTGCTCTGATGAATACTGTGCAGTAAGAATATTGCATAGCTCAGTGAGGAACATCCCTGACCTACTGAACCTTCCAACTTCCCCACAATGTTCCTGCAATGGGACAAGAGGGCTTTGCTGGCATTTGTGGGTTTAGTAACACTGAGTAAGGTAGAGCCTAACCCTCGGACCCCAGAAAAATCACATATTCACTAATAAGCTATGTGACACCTTTGGGTCTCTTTCTGACCAGCTGGCCAGGAGCTTTGGCTCAAGCAATGCACAGAGCATCTGTGTGATCGACTGTGGGGCTGTTGGCTGCCTTTGCAGACGCAGGACCTCTGTGTGAAGCTTTCCGCATGGAACTTGGTATTCAGTAGAGGTGCATCAATGAAGGTTGAATGTCAGTAGTGGAGACTTTCAGCCTTTGGTGTGGAAAACAAAGCTAAAATTCACCAAGTCAATGATGGCTTTATATTCACCCTGTGGAGATGCTTCAATGGGGAGAACTATACACCAGGAGCTCTTATGTCCCATATTCAAGTGTCTGTCTTCATCCAGGATGGTCTGTGCTGTGTGTTCCCAGCTTTCATCAGAAATTTCATTGCTGACCAGAGATACCTTTTTCTCAAGCAAATTTGGTCATGATCAATACATTCCCAACATTTGGATGAATCCTAAATGTCTGATTTTTAGGAAGTGTTCTCAGAAACACCAAACCAAATCCCAGCCTGATATTAGAGAGATCTGAATCACTGTTTTCAAAGCATGAAATTGGCAGTGATATAAGCTTAAAAATGCTATACATGCAGCAAGAGGAAGTGGGCCCTGTTTATTTTGTGAGAGAAGGCAAGTCTCACAGCATTGTTGGGTCTTATTTTGTTATTTTGCACATAAAACCTCTCTACTCATTAATGGCACAATGATGTGCATGTCCACGCTGGAGACTTTTTTTGTTCTTGGGCATTACAACCACCAGTTCTTCTCCTTTTCTGCAACACTCTGTATTTTCTAGTAACCTTTGGAAATTGTTCACTTCAATTTTATTCCCCAGAGACAAAATGCTAATACTCTGGCACTTCAAATGGTGAGGGGAGAAAGAAGGAAGGAAGGAAAGAAGACCTATGCGATCTATTCATTCATTATTCCCCACTACATGGGACGTCATCTCTTTACATGATTGACCTGCCTGGATTTGATTACAACACACAGCTAACCTTTTCCAAATCTGGTTGTGTCATACAAGAAAAGGGTTGAAGGCTGTTGCCATGGTATTAAGGTATCTCTCGAGAAAGAAGGGGGGAAAAAATACAGAGAGGAAATGATGCTGCTTTACTTCCTAGCCAAGTATAAACAAGAAACACACGCACATGTTTTTGTTTTGGAAGCGCTTACAGCTTCTTATCGAGCCTCATCTATCAGTGCGTTTCCTTGGGAAGGGAAGGAGGAATTGTCTGCTTTGCAGATCAGTGTCTCTTCAGCGGGTGGGGACGGGGGGAGATGACAATTGGAGGGAGGAAAAAAAAAAAAAGAATAAATCAGTCTTGGCACCATTCATGTTTTATTCATGAGACACGTGAGTTTTGCATTTAAATGTGACATTCTCATGATCCCAATATTGTATATGCAAATCTAAAGCTTTCTGCATCTCTCCACATGCCCAGCTTAAGTCTTGTCTCCGATCTGCAGCTCTGGAAAGGCAAAACCAGCGAGGTTCATGCAGCTTCTGGTTTACTCCCTGTTTACTCTGTGACTCAAAGACTGTAAGCACTGAACTGCTCTTAATATCAGAGGTGTAATTTAGATGTCATTATTTTTTATTTTCTTATGATAGTGGACTCCCACAGTCAGGAAATTACCTGTACATTGATTAATGGTTTAACTTTCTGAGGTCTTGCCTGAGCTTTCCAATTGCTTCCATGCAGAGAGTTATCACCCGGGATAGTGTATCATGATTAACACAGAGTAATGCTGCACAGCTCTGAATAGAGTTTGCACCTTAAGCTAACACTTCACACGTTTAAGTTGTCACTCTGATAAGAGGGAATGATCTTGTTTTCAGCTTTTTAATTAAGGTATTATTGATATATTAAAACAAATGTACCAAATGTGGATTACATGGGCACAGGTTGGCCAGAGAAGCTGTGGCTGCCCCGTCCCTGGCAGTGTTCAAGGCCAGCTTGGATGGGGCTTGGAGCAACCTGCTCTAGTGGAAGGTGTCCCTGCCCATGGCAGGGGGTTGGAACTGGATGAGCTTTAAGGTCCCTTCCAACCCAAAACAGTCTGGGATTTTGTGTAAAGAGCACAGGCTTCCCACAACCACAGTGCTCAATTCAGGACATAACCTGAACCGTGGTGAGATCTGTCAGTCTTTGTCCCTGGCCTAGACTCTCACTTTGGGGATGCTCAGCAAACTGAGAGGGGTGAAGCTGTGACTTTGCAAAGTGATGCAAACTCTGCTCCTTGCTACAACGGGTACACACAAACCTCTGCACAGGGGAGACCTTTAGCCCAGTATTTGCAAATGAAGTGGTTTGTGTAGGGAAAACACTGTTCTTGGGGCTTTGCCTGATCCATGTGACTGGAATGTTCCTTCATGATGTTGTTGTTACTTAGTGAATAAATCAGAGCATAAATATTTTTTTATATATAATTAGCTCAGCTCTGTCACTAGGATAATGCATCTAGTGCATTATCTTATTCATCAAACAAGTTATTGACAAACAGCCACCACATTCAATAACAATAACATTTGTAGTTTTTATAGTACTTCCTACCTCCCTGTTTCCTTGTCAGATTGAAGCCAGAACTTGCTGAAGCCGATCACCTCATGTTCATTTTCTGAGGTCAGGGCCCATATCAGCAACATTCTTCCTCTTGGTTGCATGATTTTAAAGCCATTTCCTAAATACCCATACAGCCTAATATCCTATCTATCTCCAACAATAACTGCTTAAGGAATGCATAAAAGACACAAAGCTTGTATTGAATGATACCTCCCCAGGGAATTGGCTCAGATTTAGGAAAATATGAACGTAGAGAGTTCCTGATGTTCTATATCCAGGTCATCACATCTAATTGCTTTCAAGAACTTGTCGTTTTTAAACCCACCTGTACGCCTGGTCCCATAGCACCCTATGGCAATGAGTTCCAAAATTTCATTTCCTGTGGAGTGAATGACTACTTACTTTGGGTAGTTTACTACAGGTCCCACTGTTTTTTCCATTACAAGAGATAGTAAATGGTTTTCCTGAGCATCTTTCTCCATGCTGCTCATGATTTTAGGAGCCTGTATCAGAATTCCCTCAATGGTCTCTTCTCCAAGCTAAAAGTCTTATGTATTTACCTATCCTATTATTAGCTGCTCCTATGGAGGCAGATCAGAACTCATGCTTGAAACCTTTCTTTATAAATTTTCCAGTTCTCCAATATCCTTTCTGAAAGGGAACATCAGGACTGCTTGCAATATTTAAGCAGATGGAACAGCAGGAACTTATTTATTTATTGCCACTGAATTTGTCCTGCCATTGCAGCTTCCCAGGGATCTGGGTGACTGCTCCACAACACCTTTCCTCCAGCACCAAAGCTGGCCTAAGGAAATACAAGATTACTTTCCATTTTTATTCACAAACATCTTCATTCTGTTATTTGCTCTCCTTCCCAGACCGCTGATGAACAGATTGGACTGCACAGGCCCCTGCCCACATCCCCATGGGGCCCCACTGGCATCCTTTCTGCTCAGGTGAGAGCATCTTCTGCTTTGTTCCTGTCCTTTGTTTCCCATCTCAAAACTAATTATCTGGTTCTTCAAGGCGACCCTCTTCTAGCCCATGACACTGGCTAGGAGCCCACAGCATGAGCGTCCACAGCATGTCTTTCCCAGTGATCTCAGAAACTTGCATTCAGATAGACATGGAAGGATTAACAGGGGAAAAAACCTCACTGGAATCAAACGTTAAAAATTAATTTACAGATGTTTTTTCTATCATTCTCATATCTTCTTTTGCCATGTCCTCAGTATGTTGTATGGCTGGTACTGATACAAGCACCTGAAATAGCACACTTACCAGCCAGGGCAAAGAACTCACCCAGGGATTACATTGTTGTTTAAAGATATGCTATCGGCTCATTTTAGCCCCCATTTAAAATTTGAGAGGGATAAACATTTCCTTGCAGAAAAAACCCCCAAACCATATGCATACTAAAGTCAAAGACTTGGAGAAGACTGAGTTTGCTGGGTTGTCTTTCTTTGCTTGTTAGTCTGGGTTTAGTTGCTGGTGTTTGCAGCCACTCAATGCTCAGCGACATTGAAACAAAGCCGTTTACGCCTGTGAATGCCACAGTGATGCACTTGCTCTTGCACAGAGCTGCTTGCTCCCTGCCTTTGAGAAATGCAAGGACCATTATGCTGCTGCTTAAAGAAATCATAAAATCATAGAACATAGGTTGAATGGAAACTTACCTAGTTCCAACCCCCTGCCACGGGCAGGGACACCTTCCACTAGACCAGGTTGCTCCAAGCCCTGTCCAACCTGAATATATAAAATACTGAAACTCATGTTATTAACCAGAGTGATGACACCCAGTGCTGGATGAAGTGGGTGCTCTGGAAACCCAGGCCAGGAATGATTTCACTACTTCAGCAGTGGATGGAGCAGGCTTCTCCATGCCTTCCAGCTCCCATGGACTTCAGGCATCGCAGCTCTGCCTCCAAACCAAGAACACTTGGACATCATGTGGGGCTTCTTTTGTGAAGAAGCATGCAAAGGGAATAAGCAGAGCTATCACAGACACTCAGACATGATTTAATTGTTCTGTGCAAGTGGGTTTCACCATGTTAGAGTCTGCTTGTGGCTGCATTCACGGGGAGCAGGGTGTATTCTTAATACAAGCAAAGAATGCATTCCCTCGCAGACCTTGGTTTCTGCAAACATGGCCCCTGTGAATGTAATCAATGTTGTGCAGAGCTGCTGAAAATGAAAACAAAGCCAGAATGATCATTGTGCTAAGTTTGGGTTCCTCATTGTTCATTGAATTACATCAGTGTTTTCTTTAGTTGCACAGTCAGCTGGCAAAGGCTTGGTTGAAATCTCGAGACGCCCCTTTCAGGGGAAAACATGGATTTCCGGGAGACGTGGGCTCTGTTCTGCATCACGGTGCTGAGCCTGCCATGGCCCGGGACAGGACATGACAGCCCAGCAGCCGGGGGGGCTCAGCCAGCCAGGAAAAGCTGTCAGTGAAAGCTGCAGTGCATCCCCAGGAAAAAAATATTCATTTTGTCCTTTTATTTTACTTTGTATTTAATTTGCAGAAACTATTTTATCTGCTTTAAACAAGAATAATTAACCATTAAAACTTATTTTGTGGCGATTCCTTCTCCCCAGCTTATGACCATAAGGAAGTATTGTGATTTACTGGCATTTTATTAAGGTTATCCTATGTGGCAAAAATATTGCTTCCTCCAAAGACTCCCTGGATGCAGAAAGTGAGCCATGAGGTTCCGGTGTTCCCAGGAACCTCTCCCGGTGGCAAATCCTTGCAGCCTTGTCCCCTGCCCGGTTGGGTGGTGAATGGTGGTTGTGTCAGTGTAACATGGGATCCCCTGAAATTCCCCCTGGAATACCAGGATGAGGTAAATCCTTCTTTCCGCTGCTGCATTCATGTGTCTCCTCCAGCAGCCATGGGACAAGGAGCGACTGGATGTTCCAGATCCTCAGTACGGATGGAGTCTGGGTGAGTGCAGGTGTGCTCACAAGCACAAGTGTGCTGCTGAATGGGAGCCACTGCTCATTTGAATGCAACATGACTTCCCTCTAAGCCTGATTTTCATCATCCACAGCCTGGCTTCCCCTAGAAAACATCTCTCCAGACACCTCCCATGCCGTGTCTCAGAGCAAACTCATCTGGAAGGTGCAGCGGTCAAGACATAAGCTGCAGAGAGGTGGGGTTTGGCTTTCTGAAGTTTGTATTTTCGCTTGATCCATAGCATGTGCTGAGCAGCTCAGCCTGCATGACCCTCACTGAGTTCATGTTGTTTGCCTTGCCTAGGGACTGGTTTTCTGGCTTTTTTAACTGTGTGGAGGAAAACAGTAAAATGGCAGAATCTGGGATGGGGTTTATTAAGAATCAACGCAAAAACGTACGGAAGAAGCTCTACAACACCCCTGTACAAGTTTCCTAATAAGCCTGTAGAACTTAGGAAACTAAGAAAAGGAAACTTTGGCATGTTTAGTGATAGTTGCTGCTTTTATGTGGCGGGCAGCTCTTGCACAGCCATGGGGAGAAGGTGGCCAATGTGAAACTCAAGCCCAGAAGACCAAGGAGAGGAGGCAAGAGTAAAAGGCAGGATGGAGCAAAGGGCACTGAGGGACTGTCAGGGCAGAAGGGATATTGGAACAGCAACAGTGGATGGGGGAAGAAGAACAGGGGCAGACACTGAGAGGATGAAGAGTGTGGGTTGTGGTTTTGGGACACCAGGGTGTCCAGAGCTGAGAACCAAGGTCTCTGCAGCTGGGCCTGAAGCAAACAGGGCTCATCCTTGGACATTGATTGGAGGAGGTACCTTTTTGGTGAAGACTGAATTTATCAAGGTTAACCAATTTGTGATTTGCATTAATTTTATAACTTCTTTCTACAAGACAAAGAGAGGAGGGGGGGAGAGACTAAAACTATTAGAATATTTCATTTCAACATTTTAAAACCTGAGACATTTTCAGTTTCCACTTGGAAAGCGGCGCTCTGTTTCCTGACTAATGTAATTATCCAAAGATGTAGAGGGCAGGAAATAACCTAACACTTGCCTGACAGTTTTGTTTCAGACAGAAGACAGTTTGGGGTCAACCTGTGACAATTCCCTGCACCCTCCCTGGCATTGCTGGAGCCTTTAGTTCTGCCATTGAAAGGAAAATCCATTATTTGCCCGGCTCAGCTAATAACTCCGACCAGCATTTCGATGGATAGCAGAAACCCTGGAGGAAAGCTTGCCAAAAGCCCGGGGAGTCAGAGTTCCTCTTCATGTTCAAAGCTTTAAACTCTCAAATGCTTTAGCGATGCCATTACAAATGCCTAATGTTAGACTTGTGTCAAACCTCTCTTCTCCCTCACTCCATTAGCCCTGCAAGGGCGATGATAGAAGCAGGAGTCATCCCAGGTCAGGCTGAAATAGCTAGACACCACTGATAATCTCCAGGTTCATTATCATTTTTGTCTTTAAAAAGGTAACTTTCTGTCACTAGGAAAAGAAAAAATATATATATAGCAAGCGGAAGCTGGGGTATAATTTTAACTTTAATTCTTAAGGTGTAATATTTGGAGTTGACAAGTAGGGGTGCAGCATGTCTGCATGTATGGGAATACAGGCAAAAATGCTTTTAAAGTGTAGCATGTGTACCTAACTTCAGATCAGAGGCTACCCTGGGAAATTCCCACCTTGCCACAAAGTGTCTGGCAATGATAGGTTGGGTGAAAGCAAAAGCAGAGCCTTGGAAACATTAGAAAATGAATTTTGACATTTAATCCTAGATCCATTGGCAAATCCCACAATAGACATTATTTTTTTTCTCCCTGGCACAGCAGAGCCCCAGGAAACTGGTTTAAAAAGAAAAGGAGAATTAATTTTTAAGACCAGCCACCAATCTTCTCCCTGGGCTAAGGTGAGCACAGCAGCTCCCTCGCACTGCCGAGACATTGAATAAGTTTAGAGAGAGAAGCCAACTATTGCAAGCTCAGGAGATCATTTATAAAACAAAAATCACTCTCTGCTGCAATGAAGAGCTGAAGAGATGCTCTCAGAAAGATTAATTTTCTGGGTAGAGGAGGAGAGCATCGGCTTCACCCCTCAAAAGGAACCAGCGCGATGATTCAATTGCATCACTTTCAGAGCGTGAGCCTGAGACAGTCATTCAAAGGGGAGTTATAAGGAATGCCTCCTTTACTTTAGGAGGAAGAATACTGAAGAAACTGTTAAATTTGGTCACAGTGTGTGACATCCTTGAAATCAAAAGCAATACTTCTCGGCAACTGCACAGTAAAATTGAAGATATGGAGCCAGATTCATCTCTGGTGTAATACTCCTGCCAGTGGCTGGGAAGGCACCTGAGATTAATTTTCTCTATTATACAAGTGGCACAAGACCCTGACAAATTGTTCTGAATGTTTTTTGTAACATGGAGTTACAGAAACCTTATTCACCAGGTGTCCCAAGCATGTGACATGGAGTGGCTCTGAGCTCTGCCTTGCCGAGGGTGTGATACAGCGATTCCCACCCTGCTCACATGGCACAAAGGTGGGAAACCACTAGAATTTACTGATTTCTCATGTGAAAAAATACCTCCATCAGGGGATCGGCAATCAAGGAGGGAACATGGGCCTTGGCATGCCCACCTTGGTGAAGGGGCAGATCTTTGGATTTGTGGGCTGGGTTATAGGCTCAATGACCTTGGCCAGCGTGTTGCATGCAGAGTTGAGCATCACCTCCTCGAACTCTAGGGTTGTCCTGTGACACCTTCCTCAGGCTGCAGCAGAGCAAGCTCACCTCTTTCTATTCCTGTAGGCCTTCTCCTTTGCCTTGGGGTAACTCTTGTAACTCAATCTGTGCCTGTATTTATGTTCCTGGACATAACCTGCTTCTTTGCTTACAATTTGCCTGTGGAAAGCTTACATTTTCCTGGAGGAATTATAAACGACAGCATGGTGTGCTGGTGCTCGTTGTGCCAGCGTGCTGAGGTGAGAGCTGGGGCAGCACTGGCTCAACACCCCCCAGATGGGTCTGATTCTTATCTCTGAACACCCGCCTCCATGGAGCACATGTTCCTCGCTCTTCTGTAGGCATCCTTGTCTTGCATGAGCATCACTGGTTACATCTTAAGCAAGCACAAATCATTCAGATAGTCTTCTCCTCCCATGTAGCAGCACTAGAAAGGAGGGCAAGCTGTTAGTTTCCCTGGAAAACAAGGATAGCAGGCAGCCAGACAGCCAAATAACATCCAAAGGCAAATACAAACTCCAGATAGATGTGAATACAGAGCCCATGGTCAGGGCTTTTCAAGCCACCTGCAGCTGGCCTCCCCAGTCTGCATGTGGCAAGTAAATGCATTTTCTAATGTTCTGCCCCACATCTTGGAGGAGGGGGTCTGCTGATCACTTGATGCCTGGAGAAATCAGGAATATGTTTCGGTATGGGTTTATGGAGATGAGGTTAAGGACAAAGTTCTCTCTGCCTTTATTAATGAAAAGATTTCACCTCCTGTGTTGAAACATCTGGCCAGCAGAAACAGTGCACATGATCTTTGAGAGGATGGGTCTGCTGCAAACTATCAAATACCCTCCTCCTGCTACATCACTAAAAAAACCAATTCACTATGAGGGTGCTGAGATGCTGGCACAGGGTGCCCAGAGAAGCTGTGGCTGCCCCATCCCTGGCAGTGTTCAAGGCCAGGTTGGACACAGGGGCTTGGAGCAACCTGCTCTAGTGGAAGGTGTCCCTGCCCGTGGCAGGGGGTTGGAGCTGGATGAGCTTTAAGGTTGCTTTCAACACAAACCAGTCTGGGATTCTATGATGATCACATATGCCCTAAACTGAGCCCAGCTCGCTGTGGCATCTGAAGCAGAGACTGTTGACACAGTCCTGAGCTAGTTCTGCAAACCATCAGCTGTCATTCTCAAGCCCACGTGCTGTTGTCCCCTGAAAGAACAGGTTTAGTGGGAGAACTCAGAAAGAAGAGGCCTTGTGCAAACTCTGCTGCCTCTGAGCACTGATGTCATGATGCTGACGCATATCATTCTCACCTCACAAATCTGAGCTGCTCCTGAGGTTTTTGATGTTTGCTGCCAAATCTCTTCAAAGAGTTGAACAAGTAGGTAATCAGAGCAGCTGTGTTTGTTACATTTAGCCTCCATGAAATGTGCTAAACTCAAGCTTTCTTATGTTTTCCTTACATAAAAAGAAAGCCAGGTGAGGATCTTACAGATTCCACCTACCTGCAACTCCATTTGGGTAATACCCTAAAGGTTAGGAGGAAGCAGAGAACCTGGAATTGGTGTATCAAGGTATCTAAGAACTTGTGTCACCTTGAGCATGAGAAGGAACTTGCTGATATATTTTACAGTCTTGGTAACTTTTGTTTTCAGCATATTCATGTTCATGGAGATTTCGGGGGAAAAATGATTTGCTTATAAAAATCAGCCAGTTTGATATTTGACCAAAGAGAAGCAGATATTTAACCAGAGGAGAGCAGATATTTTCACACAGGCAGAAGAACAATGTGAGTTGATGTGAAGAATCCTTAATGCTTCTCTGTCACGTTTGAGCTTGTTTTGTTTTGCTATATTTGGGCTTCTGGAATGTTTTATCCTATCAATGACATTAATTATGGAGTAATTGCCTTAGTAGCATGTAACAACTCTCCTCTTTTTTTAAGTAGGTTTTCACACAACGTGTAAACTTTGCTGTATATGTGCTCCGTTTCTTGTGTCAGGAAATAACGTGTAGACAAAATAATGTTTTTCCTGTCAGAAATTCAATGGGCATCTAAAGCAAAGTGACAGGTGGTTAAATAGCTGCATTTAAAGGATGTCAAGAAGATTTTTGGACAGGTACCAAAACCCAATGCCAAAAAGAAGGCCTAATACCATCTGTTTTGCTAGCAGAGATGCAATTTTACATTAGATTTTAAATGACATGAAATACCAAACTCATAACCTTGATTTGTGGGTCAAATCTAGCTTATCTAGATTGTGGATGTTTTTATTTACCAGCACAGTTCCTGACCCAGAGCCCACGCAGGTAAATGAACACGCTTTCAATCAGCCTCATTTGAAAGTAATAGGAGGCTCTTGAGCTGCATTTAATTTTGTTTTGCATCACATGTAAATCCAGATGCAATGTGGATTTAATTAATCCAGTTTCATTGCATTTTAATGTACACATTTGCATTGTGTTTATTGGCAATTGGTTTTATCCATTTGTTCAGTGTCTTTATGACCAGTGAAACTCCTGAATATTTAGAGAGCTACATACTTCCTAGCAGGAATGAGGAATGTAGCTCTGCATTAAATAGTTCTCAGACGTAAACTGGGGATAAGACTAAAATGTCAAAATATAGCTGCATAATACAGTGGAAAAGTGATATCTATATTCTAAAGTAATAAACTGCAATGTGCTAAATTATTTTCAAATCATCTCAGCAGGCATTTTAGATGGTGTGTTGAGAGGAGGAGGACTACTTGGAAACAAATAATGAAGCTGATAGATCCAGACACATTTTCCTGCTTCTAAAAGGTGCCTTTGAAATGATGATTGTTCAGGTTTAGTCTAATATTTAGAAATACTCACTGTAGAGTTTTCTCTTCTTTGTGAGGAGTCCGTGTGGCTTAAATGGGATTGCTGAGATAATCACACTCTGCTGTTCCTATCCCAGGCCTAATGTTAGGCATGAAATGTGAGTTGTCATGTTTGGAGCTCTTCTTCCAATGACCCGGCCAAGGCAGCTACAAACATTGTGGGGTTTGTGAGGAGTCAGTTGTGAAAAGAACAAGAAGAACAGCATCTCTTCACTTCTGTGTTCAGCTCCATGGCTCAGCTCTGCTGTGAAGGCAGCAGCTCGGGTGGTATTGCTGGCTTTGCTGTGCCTTCAGCCACGCTGGACCTTTCCTATCACCTTCTGACACTTGGCCAAAACACAAGGTCTTGACTCATTTTTCTGCCTTGGTCCCCCGTTTGTGGTTCCAAGGAGGTGTCTTGCTGATTGATGGCTGAGCCATTGAGCCGCATTGAGCTGTTCCTCTGCTGAGGGTCTGCACCACCTCTCCCTGTCCCCTTTGGCACTTGGTTCTCCCTACAGACAACACCACCAGGGCATGTCTTGATGGGGAAAAGCCTCTGCACCAGCCCCACAGGCAGATCTGTGCTGCAGTGGGCGAATGTGGTATCAGTGGGTGAGTACACTCTGCCTGCCTGGAGATTTAGCCTTTATTTCCCTAGATCTGCCCTAGCGAAATCTCTGCCCTAGATCACTCTTGCAGTGAGAAACCCCCCCAGGGTGCTCCTTTGAGGTCTAACTGGCCTGAATTATTCCTACAGGTTATGTTGGTGCCAGTGACGGGTGCACAGGCTGTGGCTGATCCCTGCAATTCTTTGTGCTGTTGGGATGCTCCTTGCCTGGCTGGTGATACCCAGTGCAAAGTGAGCTGAGTCTCTGGGGCTGGCAGGTAAGACCTGTCCAATGTGGACATCACCAGGACAGAACCAACATGTTGTCATCATGAGGCTCAGCATCCCCCTGCTCCAATGGCTCATGTGGAACTGGGCTTTCCAGGGATGCTCAGCTAGCTTCCTGTTATCACCAGCTCCAAAAAAGAAGAGGCTGCTTTCTCTAGTAACCTGTTGGGAAAGACTCAGAGACAGGATAGATACCAAAAAGTGGATTTGGGTGGAATACCTGCATTCAAACCCATGCACAGGAAATTCCCCACCTTGGGAAAAACCTTGAAGGTGCCTGAATTCATGCAGCTCTCTCCATCTGGACAACAGAGATCCCAGTGAGAGGCCTTATAGGGGAATGAGGGCACCTTGCTCCTTCCCTTACTCTGCAGCAATCCAGACATGGGTGACACAGCAGGAGCACGTCTGCTTTGTGCATACACCATCTGGCATGGAGCTCAGGAGATGCAGTCATCCTCATCAGAAATTTGACCAGCACTGGTTGTACCTTCGCAGTCCCCTCAGGGCAGTCAGGGAAGCCCATGCTGCTCAAGTAGGACATGAGGTGTGTTCTTCGCCTGCCAGGAAGAAGCTCTGCACCATTAATGCTGGGCTGCACCCCGAGAGTGTGAGCAGCAGGTCGAGGGAGGGGATCCTCCCCCTCTGCTGCACTCTGGGTAGACCCCCCCTGCAGTCCTGATCCAGCTCTGGGGCAACAGCACAAGAGGGATGTGGAGCTGCTGGAGCGAGGCCAGAGGAGGCCACGGAGCTGCTGCGAGGGCTGGAGCAGCTCTGCTCTGGAGCCAGGCTGAGAGAGCTGGGCTGGGGCAGCCTGGAGAAGAGAAGGCTCTGATTTGATGTATACCTGTGCCTTGGCAGCAAGGGGTTGTATAATGCTGTTCTTACATAAAGAAGTACATTAAAGTGCTGGAGGAAAGCAGGAGTTCAAACAAATCTGCATCTCCTGGTAGATCCGCACTTGCTCCATGGAGCAGACATTAAACTTCAACGAGGGACAAAATACATTGAAATACGGTTAAAAACAGGCTGAAGAAGGATTTAAGAGCAGGTACAACTTGAGGGCTTCCTGAACACGTGGAGAGCCCGGGCAGGTCCCTCTGGTGCAGCAGGAGCTGCTGATGCACAGGCAGAGGCTGGAGGCACATCATGACATGCCATTCTTCAGGCCCGGGTCAGGAGTTGTGCCAGGAAGCCAACCAACGCTCAGCTCCATCAGGTTCTCTTCTTCTGACAGTCTAACAAGCAGAAACACTGAAGACACGAGGTGAGCTGTAAGAACATTTGTTTGATGAAGAGCGTTTCCTCTGCCAGCTTCCCTTGGCATACATAGATGTAAAAAAAAAAAAGCATTATGATATTAATAGCAGTAACACTTTGTGGTGATGGGTGTTTGAGCTCAGTCTCTGTTTGAGGTCTAACGAAGGCAGAGGAACGTGCAAAGTTTGACAGGGCTCATCGTTGTAAATCTCATGCTCTAGGGATCTGAGGAGGCAGGAAGGAAACAGTGCTTCGTGTGGGAAAGATGAGCTCTCAAAATGGTTTGAATGGGACCGTTGTGGTGTCTCAGGCACTGGAAAGAAGCTGGTTTGTATCTGCTGAGGAGCTGCTGCAGGTTTGGTGGTAAGATGTGTTAATTTTTGTGGGAAACAACAGAATTAAATCCTGCTGTAAGTGAAAAAGCCAATTCAGCCTTAACTGTAAAGCTGCTAGCAATGACTCCACAAATATATGGAATATAATAATTATGATAATTAATAAAGATAATAATACACTAAAGCCTTGCTAATGACTCAGAGGCTGCTTACTAATTACTGCATTTTGTGGATAAACAAGCCAGAATAATGCCTCACAAAATACACTTTGTTCCATTATTTTGACAACTCTCATTCAGTTTTAATTATTTATACTCCATAATATACCAGTCACTCTGCTTGAAAGGGTTGTACAAAAAGAATGAAGCACTAATAATTTGATATGTCAGTATATGCTGAAACGGGGAGGGAAGGAAACGAGGGTGTGTGCGGATCAGTTGAGCACAAAATTGTCATCCAAAGTATTATGTCTTTATAACGCCTTTGACCAGGAGCCCTCGGAGCCACTCGCCTCATGGAGAACTCCCACAAGCTGAGCTGCTTCCCTGCTGAACACTGAAGGACTGATGCTGCTTCCTCTGAAAAATCATATGGTTTGAGAAATAACAATAAATGTGAAGCAGTTTTGGTGCCCAAATCAATTTTTATCCTCAAATTAGTGTTTTTCCACCATCACAAAGGCTAAAAGTTTGGTTTCAGTTTAAATGTGAGCTACGACTTTTACATAATCACTTGATTGCCAGAGCTGGCATTCCCTCCAAACCCCAGCCCCCCTCCCCTCTCCCGGTGTTGGCCACACTCTATGATGAAAGATGCTCGTGAAAGAACTCAGCATTACTTTAGTTCAGTTTTCCAGCTACAGAGAGTCCTGCAGGGTGCAAGTTGCAAGTGTCATGATGTTTACAAAGAATAAAAGGCCATTTCCATTGGAGATTTGCCAGAAAACTGGCTCTGTCAGCCCTCTCCTAGCTGCCTGCGAGCATATGGATCGGTTGCAGCAACTCACTGTGTCTGGGAGTGGAATAACATACTGCAAACATGCTCCGTATATGATATTATCCTCCACTGGGCTGGTTTTCTAAGGGGCCTGTTGTGAGATGCGTGGAAGGGAGCAGGATATTGAGCAAAGCCTGTGATGTGTGGCAGGAATGGGGGAGCCCCACATATCCCAGGGCCACCCTGCCCACCCCAGAGCATTGTTCTTCCCAATGAGATTTGGGCTTTTCATGCCAGTGTGGGGA
This sequence comes from Strigops habroptila, assembly GCF_004027225.2. Classification (NCBI taxonomy): domain Eukaryota; kingdom Metazoa; phylum Chordata; class Aves; order Psittaciformes; family Psittacidae; genus Strigops; species Strigops habroptila. The sequence goes on from NC_044289.2 coordinate 3,295,394, forward strand.
CTGGGAGGGCTGCTGGCTGGCCATGGATGCTGCTCCTCCAACAGTGGGGTCTATAAGATGGAGAGGTGGCCTGTGGTGGTGGGAGGCTACAGGTCTCCACGCCTTGAAGCCAACAGTGGTGCTGGAGGCTAAGACCGTCTTTTCGCTGCTGAATGGGAGAGTGTGCGGGGAGATGCAGACTCTGCAGGAGCGAGGTCTCAGTGCCACGGTGGATCAGGACGACGGGAAGCATCCCTTTCCAGGGGGTGGGCACGAGGAGCTGTGCAGGGGGCACAGAAAGCTGCTTGGCACCGTCGTGTGTTGCGCGGAGGGCAAAACCGGGCACGGTGAGAAGCAGAGGAGGCGCGACAAGGTCCGCACCAGGCAGCGGGAACCGGTGTCACCCGCGGTCTGCCGCTGCCCCGGCGGCTGCCGCAGCCTTCCCCTGCGCGGGTGGGCTGGGGCTGGGGGCTGCCCGCCCGTCTTCCCCCCCTCGCAGGCGCCACTGTGGGGCTCCAGCCCCTCCGGTGCCGGTGCCGCCGGGGGGAGACGCCCGGCCCCGCCGCGAACAATAGCGGCCCCGGCGCGGGGCGGTGCGGAGCGGGGCGGGCCGGGGGCTGCCGCCCGCCCCCCCGCCCGCCCCGTCCCCGCCCCCCGCGCCAGAGGCACCGCCGCCGCCGCCGCCGCCGCAGCCGGGTCCATGCCCGCTGGAGCCCTCGCCTGCTGCCGCCCGCACCCCCGGCATGGACGTTCGGTTTTACCCCTCCGCACCCACCGCCGTGGGCTCCCTGCCCGGCGCCGACCCCACCTGCCTCGGGCCGCTGGATTATTATCACTGCAACAAGGTACCGGGGCGGCAGAGCCCGGCGCGTCCCGCCGGGGATGGGAGCGGAGCGGGGCGGGCGGGGGGGAAGGAAAGTGCCGGCGGCGGCCGAGTCCTGCGGGAGGGAATTTTGAAAGTGGTCTGGAAGCGGAGCGGGAAGAGCCGTCGGGTCCCGGCCCCGGCGGCGCGGGGGGAGCCGAGCCCGCGGCGCTGCTCGGGGCAGGCTGGGAGCGGTCGCGGCTCTTCGGGGCTGTTTTATTTCTGCCATCGTGGGTTTATTTCATGTTTTGCCCCGGGAGCGGTCGGCCCGGAGCGGGGTACGTGCGGATTCGGTTGTTGTGATTGTTGTCGGGCACTTTGCTGGTTGTTGTTGTTGTTTGCTGCGGTGTTTTGCACCTTGTTCGCGGGGCTGCGGAGCCGCCGCGCTGGGGTTACTGGTATCTCCCGGTCCCGGTTTGGGGTGCGGGCTCCCCGGAGCACCGGCCCGGCGGGGGAAGGTCCCGGACCTGCGTTTTCCTCACTCGCTGCAGCCGCAGGGCAAAGCACCCAGTTCTTGTAACGAGAAAGGGACCCGCAGGGGACATTTGAGAGCAGGGGAGGTGCTCTAAGAAATTTCCTTCTTCCTGGAGGAGACGAGCGGAGGGGATGGATGCTCTGCTCCGAGGATGAAGAGTTCTCCGGGTGCCGCCTGTATTGGTGAACCACGCTGAGGGTTCGGCAGCGAAGCTTTAGGAATTAGACCCGTTTGGAGGACCGAGACCTGCCCGCGGCTGCATCCTCCCGGCTCAGCTTCGGGGAATTGCACTGATAAAAGTTAATAAAGGGAGAAAAATGCTCTCCTGCGTGGGGACCGCAGCTCGGGGTGCCCTCGGATCGGCTCGCTGTTGTGATACTTTGGGATCAAACTCTTCAGAAACAAGAGGAAGGAAAACTGTGCGGCTTCCCAGATGCAGCACATTAATCTTTATGTATCAATATATGTATTTAAGCGTTCTCCATCATTTGGGCTATTTATCTCTTTTTATTAAGCTGTAGCAAACCTAATAGTTTGTGTTTATTTTGAGATGCCTGATTAAGCTGAAAGGAAACAAGCTGATTTCTTCTGTACCCTCGTACTGCTCGTTTCAAACTGGTTTATTATCATTGCCGTTGCTCTTAAAATGCTAAATATGCTCTTAAAATACTAACGAGAGCCGGGTCACCTGAGAGCAGCTCGGCCGTGCCGCTGAAACGTCAGCCGGCAAAGAGCGTGAAAGCTGGAAGTCCGGGATCATGTGAACGTGTGCCGCTGGGAACTGTGGCACCCTCAAATCCTGCTGGCTTTAGGAACTCGGATTTACCAAGAAGTTGTTAGACGTGAACATTGGTTTAGTTTGCTTCCCAGTTTTCCGTGTGGGAGCTGGGTCGTGCACTCAGCACCGCGAGCCCTGCCATGGTCCCGGCGCGCCCCAGCAGCTCCCACCCGAGCCTTGGGGCGCACACACGGGGCCCCACATCGGCGGCTCATCCGTGGCCTGAATCCCTGAGATTAGTCCCGGATTAGGCGGTTGCAATGGATCGGTGGGTCCTTGCTGTTGTGCGGTGCTGCAGCAGGAGATGGCATTGTCGGGGTCCGCAGCGAGCACAGCCCTGGAGAATGCGGGGTGCATTTCTCCAGGGTGTATGGGACACCCGAGAGGAGCACCCCGGTACTGACCACTGCCACCAGATGCTGCTGTTGCCACTGCTACAGAGGATCTTGAGGCAATGGGAGGAAGGAAGTGACTTACCCTTTTCTGATATTCAGGGCTCTCTTTTTTTCTTCTTTTCTGAGTTATCAAATGTCATTTGCTTGTGCGCGCTTCTCTATGGGATGAGGCTGCTGGAAAGAACCCAGAGATGAAATGGGTCGACTTTGTTTTCCCGGCCGAATGCAGGTAGAACAGTTGTACTTTCAGCATCACAGCATGGTCCAGAGGTATCGCCTGCTGACTTCGCTTCAGAGAGCTTCTCCGGCCAGTGCAGGGTGGTGGATGGCTGAGGAGCACCACCAGCACATCATTAGCTTGTACTTGCTATGGAGAGCACTGCCTTCCACTTCTCAAAAGCCGCATGGGACCCTCTGGGAAACTCCAAAAACTCTCACTGGTCCCAACCCTGTTGCTCCCGTCCAGTGCTGGTGGCTCATCCCAGAGCTGGGCTCAGCCAGTGTCTGCCTCAACACAGTTCCACTTTAAAAAGCTACAGAGGAGGGGAGGGTTGATTGGAAAAATCAGTTCTCCTGCTACTGCATGCAGGTATCCCGGATGAAATCCATCTTTAGGAAGGACCTGGGCAAGAAGCACTTACTGGCTTTTCACTGTCCTCCTGCTTCGTCAAAGGTGCTTTAAAGCCCTTCGGTTTAAAAGGCTTATTTTGTTCAGGTTTGGCTTGATTTTTCCCTAAGAGCTGCTTTGTTTATGTCTTTATTTATTGGGGGTGGAGGCAGAGAGGTTGGGAGAGGCTGTGCAGTGTCACAGCCTGAGAGCAGGGCAGAGCTCTGCCTGCACACTCCTTGCCAGCAAGCTCACCGGGTAGATGTGCTTTAGCCCAAAGCATCCTGATATGTTAATGTAATTGTTTTGTGCACTTACTGAACATGATATTGTTACTGTGAGGTCTCTGAGCTTGCCTGCGCGCTGCAGCAAGCCACAGTTTCGCTTTGCAGCTACAGAGGTGCCTATTGCATATCAGCATTTCCATTTTTAAAAGGACAAGGGATGTTTAGAGGGATAATGAAACAGGAGTGTGCATTCAGCCAAGGTCTCCCCAGAAGGGGGGTATTTGCACCCTTTCTTTAGCTGCTTTCTGGAGTTTTCTAGAAGAGCTGGCCACCGGGAGGGAATGGTATGGGAGAACAAGGGGCTGGACATCCATGGGTGGAGATGGGGGTCCCTCACACCCCAGGCAGGATGAGAAGGAGCCTTCCACTCTGCTGAGTGTGTTTGGTGAGGGGTTTTTATGCATTGGGCATGCTGGTGGCATCGAAGCAGGGGGAAACGTGTCCCCAGCGCAGGTGTTCCCATGGAGAGCAGCTTGCCATGGAAGCTGGGAAGTGGGGCTGACCCCAAACTTCCCTGTGCCGGGGGAGCTGCTGCTCACAGCCTGGAAGGCTGATGCTGCTGGGCAGAGTTTATAGGGTTGCACTGGGCTCAGCCCAGGGTGCAGGGGTGATTTGAAGCAATACCTTCCTGGAGCCACCGCAAATCCTTCTTAGAGCACACTACATTCCCATGCCTCTCACCTCCTCCCCATGAGCTGTATCCAGGACCTGCTCCATCACTGGGACTGCACAGAAGCAACACCTCTCACGCATTAGGTTGTCAGCCACAAGGGACTGGGGAGGTTCAGCTGCAAGTGGTACCATCTCTGCATGGAGCCCTTATCCACACTGTAACACCCATGTCTGCCATCGGCCACCTGAGCCCTGCTGAAGAGAGCACCTGCCTTCCTTTTGGATTCCTCTTTTAAATCTGGGTCTAAAGCCCTTTTGTTCCCTCTGGCCTTTCTCCTGGGGTGTTGGTACCTGCTGCAGACCCTCCTTCTGTTCCCTTGCTGGGGATTTGGAGCTTTCACAGTGCCTCGCTGCTGCCTAGGTGTTGTGATGGTGTTACAGCAGAGAGGCAGCGCAGTCCTGCACCACACAAGGGGGTTGTTGGTCTGGGCTGGGGTATTTTCACATCCATCCAGCTGCTTTCTGAAAATGTGTGGTTTTTTTCCCCGCTTAAACTCAAAGGAGACTATTTACATGTTTATTTCACAGTAAGTAAACCGTGGAAAAATACATAGTGTTTAGTAACACAGGGTTCATTCTGCTCTCAGCGGAGCTTTAGTGGCAGATACGGTATGCAGCTGATATACCATCATAGAAGGATTTTCCTAGATCTTAAATTGTGTGGGTCCATAAAGTATGAGAAGGAAATTTTCCTTTTCAGCCCAGACAAAATCACTTTTGCAAGGGAGGCTTATGGCAGGAATCCTGCCTGAGCACAGTACTGTGTCCTCTTTCGCTCAGTGTGTGCTGCTATGCAAGAGGAGTGATCCTGCTCCTCAGGGGCATCTCTGGGGGAGTGAATTAACGTCTCTGTATTCCTCCTGCAGAGATAAATTTAAATATACATTCTTCTTCTGGTGTTTCGATGCTCAGGCTTGGTTAGCACGATGCCTGATTTCCACTTAGGGCAATGATTGATGGGGAGGAGGAGGAGGACCCAGCCTGGGAGTACCTAATCCTTGTGGAGCAAGCACACTGCTGTGACACTGGGAGTGCCCATGGGATCCTCCAGCAGCTAACTGGGGAGACATGCTGGGGAGCCCTGTTAATCCTGGACCATTCCTGTAGGATTCATCAGCACCATCAAAACTTGTCCCGTATCTCTCTAACAGGGCTCTGTGGCTTTGCATCTCCACACACACCCTGTGGCTTGCCTTTTAGGCTGATAAATTGATAAAAAAAACCTATTTTGCCAATACACCATCATAAATTATGGATAATTAAAATCTACTGGTCATGAGATGAGTATTAATCTGCAACCAGTGCTCTCTTCTTTTAAGAACCCTTCAGAAATGGAATCTGAGCTGCTGGAATGAGCCTGGGTCGATGTAGTGAATGTATTTCTGCAGAACGTTCTGTTTTGTTTTGACTTTTACCATCAATTGTACATTGCAGGGATAAACATGCTCCTTTTTTCATTGTTCCAGGACTGCTTTGCTATTCTGGAAGATAAAATATATTCTTTTCCTTTCTACTTTCTAAGCCAACTTGGTTTTGAAGTAGCATAAATCTTTGTTTGGAGATGGAGGATTTTGGATGGGGAACAAAGTCTAGCAAATTTTTTAATTTGGGGCCCATTTTATTCTCATTTGGCAGCTCGTGTGGATTTGCCAGTGTGGATTTTTAATTTTTTAGGCCCTGAATATGGGCAAGGGCTTCCTCTGACAAGTGTTTGAGCCACTCACTGGGACAGCCCCACGTTTTCCAGAGCCATCTTTGATGGGTTGCACAGCAGAAAGTGTTTGAAGCTCCATTTTGCCTTAGGCTCTAAGTAAGGGATTGGGAGCTAAATAATGAATGCCCATCCATTCATAGAAATTGTTGCGCTCTCCGTGTATGCAAAGGGGAGGCTTTAATCTGGATGTTTTTGGAACAATGGGAGATATTTTGAAGACCGGTCTGGCTTGTGTGTAACAACACGTTTGTTGGGGCCAGTTCTGAATAACCTCGTCGAGGGCCTGATCTTTGAAGTCCCTGTAGCAGAGGAGGCATCACGAGACCAAACATTCAGGATCACAGTCTTGCAAGTTTCTCTGATTTATTTATGATGCTTCAAATCAGTTATAAACATCGTCTCCTAAATCAGTGATCCGAAGCCTATTGCATGACTACCATGGGGCAAATCCATGTACATCTTTGGACTTACACCTCTGAGCTTGCAAGAGGCACCAGGATCAGTTTGTGCATCCATAATGGAGAAAACATTCTGCTGATAAATTGTATTTTGCTTGTAACAGATCAGAGCATCCTATAGCTCGTGTAGCGCATGGCTGAGGCTCGCTTGGGGTGGTGGCAAGAGCTCCTCCATGGCCCTGCTTTTGCTAGCTGTAAGGATGGGTGCTGCTGGCTCCTTTCCTGCTGGTTGTTGTCACCTCATTGTCATCAGATTTCTGCAGCAATTGAAGAAAACCCTCTATTTTCATTCTGCCTTTGCTTTGCATCTCTCTGCTGCTGGATGCGAGGAGCGGGAGGTGAGGACTGCTCCTGTCTGAGCCAGAGCGTGCTGTGCTGGGGAGGTTATCCCTCTAGGTGCACAATTGTTCCCTATTACCTTTGTGCTCATCTGTGGTTTTTTTTAACAAAATGAGCTCTAAATGCTTTTACCATAAGCTGGGTTGTATCTTTCAGTATAAATGAAGCATATAATTGTGTTTTCCTAACAGCTTTACATTAAAAATAAGTTATTGTGCTGCTAATGTGTTTTCCTTGACAATTTTCCATCCAGTGAGTGCAAGGCTTCTGTCTGAAGCTGTTGTACACCACCTTCTCTGCCTCTTCTTTCTATGCTGCTCTGTGTTTCTCAAGTCAGGGTAAAGTGTTAGCGTGATTCCAGCTTTGATCCCATTAATTCCTAATTGGAGGCTTGAGCTCTAATGTTCCACCTTTGTGATTTTACACACACGTTTTCATGTAATTAAAGCCTAGACTGGGGGATGCACAGTTCAGCTGCAAGGGGGAGGAATCATGCAACAAAACTTACTGAAACATCAAGCCACTCAAAAAGCCCCATGAAAACAGTGTTAAATTGCCTGGGTTTGCACTTATATGACCAGATTTCAATATTTTAATCATCTGCATCCCCCCCTCCTCTTTCTATTGTTTCCCTCTGGTGGTTTTGTTCTGATGGATGCCATTTCTTCTTTGAAAAATGGCATTGGCTGCTGCATTGCCTGCAGGCAAAAATCTTTGCATTATGCCACAGAATCTCTCTCCTCCGCTGTAATCTCTTGCATAGATTGGGTGACCTCTGCGGATATAATTAAATCTCTTCCTGACGACCATGCAGTTTCAATTCAGCTCTGAGGCCAGTGTAACTGGTAGAGAAGTGTTAAATTAGGACCCTGGACCAGTCATTGTTATCATGGAAAGATTATTTGAGCACTGGTTTATGCTGGTTGGTGCTGCACATGGCTTCTGAGGAACCTTCTCTGCAGAAATTGAGTGACTCTTGGTCTGAGGCAGTTTCTTGACCTCTGATTACAGCCTGGACACAGGAGGCTGGATCACACGAGTGTTGAAAGTGGGGATATATTATTTTGTATTTTCTGTTGGTTTAAGGACCAGCCTCTTGCTCTCCTGGTGCTTTTATTTTTCCCTGTGTTTTTTTAACCTGTGTTTTGATGCTGCGAGGGCTGGAGCAGCTCTGCTCTGGAGCCAGGCTGAGAGAGCTGGGCTGGTTCAGCCTGGAGAAGAGAAGGCTTCTAAAGGGGAGACCTTAGAGCAGCTCCAGTGCCTAAAGGGGCTGGAGGAAACCTGGAGAGGGGCTTTGGACAAGGGCCTGTAGGGACAGGCCAAGGGGAATGGCTTTAACCTGCCAGAGGGGAGATTGAGATGAGCTCTGAGGCAGAAGTTCTTTCCTGTGAGGGTGCTGAGGCGCTGGCACAGGGTGCCCAGAGAAGCTGTGGCTGCCCCGTCCCTGGCAGCGTTCAAGGCCAGGTTGGACACAGGGGCTTGGAGCAACCTGCTCTAGTGGAAGGTGTCCCTGCCCATGGCTGAGCTTTAAGTTCCCTTCCAATGCAAACCAGTCTATGATAAGGATCTTATAATTTAGCAGGAGCTAGAAAAGGAGGGTTGGATGGTAAAACTTGCTGCAGCTCTGCCCTGAGCCTCTCCTTCCTGCTCCTGATGCTCCTCTTCACTTCCACACAGCTGAAACCTCCAGCCGCCATCCTCCCTGTCACCCAGGTTATGTTTCCCCAGGACCAGGCAGTCCATGCCCTATGGATCCTGTTCCACCTCAGCAGTGGCAAGGAGTGCTCTTTTTTCCTATGGGATTAGCTGGATCCCATCAGCAGGTTTTTCTTCCCACAAAACCTACTGATGACTCAGATTTTTCATTCCCGTCTGGACTAAGGGAGGCTCCATCTCCCTTCTCTCAGCTGGCTGCCTGCACACTGCAGTCCTCCTCTTGGCTTTAGAGAAAACCATCATCATCATCTTCTTCATCTCCTTTTGCTTCCAGGGAGGAGCCTGTGCTTGCCTGTGGTCGGAGGTGGGAGATAAGGGCTGTGTTGTGTCTCTGCCATTTATTCTCTGGGTGAACTGGGCTAGGTCTCTGTGTCCAGTGGGTCATGTCAGGGTACCCAGGCATTTGGGAGTTAATTTTAGGAATAATTTGAACCATCCTGAGTGCTGAGCATCCTTTGCAGAAGGCCTGGGTCCTTGGAGAAGTGCAAGAAGAGCCCAGGGCACCCTGAAAGGCTTCTCTCTTCCAAAGACATGGACATCCACATTTATGTCTATAAAAGTTTCACCTTTTCAGCATGATTTATGGAGCAGTTTATTCCCTGAGCATCTCCTCCCTCTCGCTGGGATGGTAGTAGAGCTGTGCAGCTCATCATGAGTTGTTAAGCTACTTAGGAAGCCTGAAGTGCAATGGTTTGAGTGTGAAGAAGGACCCTGTGTAGGGGAGGAGATGGGGCAGGCGATGGTACAAAGAGCTCAGTCTCACATGGTGCTGGTCTCACAGTAACTTGTCCATGTGGAGAGCTGGTGTACTCCTGTCCCACTCCTAGCGGCGTGCAAGCTGAGCATATTTATCCCACCAAAGCTGGTCTCTGGGTCAATGATGAGCTGTTTCATTCCACCTCCACCATCACCTTGCCTCTGCACCATGGGGAGGATGCTGCCAGGGGCCTTCAGGGCAGAGGTGTTCGGGAGCTCCAGGTCTCCTTGGCTGATGCTGCTTGCTAGCTCTGAATTAAAAGACTTTGTTTCATAACTTACAGTTACTGAACCCTAAAGTAAAGGTAACTATTTTTTCTCTCTCTCAAAAAAAAAAAAAACAAAAAACTGTTTAGATCCATTCCATATCTCTCATTTTCCATGGGTGCTTTTTTGAAGAGTGTATTTTCTTCACCATGAAAGAATGATGTATTTTTAGGGAATTTGGTTTCTAGTCCCTGGTATCAGAAGAGCGGCAATGTGCCCCAGAGCCCTTAGTGAAAAGGAAAGAAACTTGGACAGGGTGGAAATTTAATTCATGAAAACTTCAGAGGAAGTTTCCTGTGGAAACACTCAATTGAGTGATCTTGGTTTGTCCCAGCTGATGCAATGGGCACAGACTGCGTCTGGAAGAGGAAAAAGCAGAAATACTGGGAGGGGGGGAAACATGAACCACAGAAGCTGGGGCTTGCTGTAGCACTTGGGAAGCTGTGTTCCCTCGATAGGATCCTGCTCTGTTTGCCTGTGTTAAATCCAGGGAGGCAACTTTTCCCCAGATGTGTTATCTTGTCTCCAAGTAGCATTCAAAGGAGAAGAAGAATGTGCTGTTAAAAATATCAAACTTCGGGGAATGGCTGCCAGAATTGACTGCTGATAAGCATTGTTGATTGAAGATCAAACAGCCCTTGAAGGAAAAACCTTCCAGCAAGCACCATGGAGCTAACCCTGCAGCCAGACAGTGAGGTCAGGCAGGATTCAATCTGGGTATGCTTAAGAACCTGTGTTGGAATTACAGTCTGGGCTCCTTTACCCCAGAAGGATGGTGGTGACACGGCGGGTTTAAACCCGATAAATCTGTTAAAGCTGAGAACAACATTTATTAGATGCCAAGAAAACCAGAGTCATGTTTTCATTATTAGGTGGTAGGTTTGTTGGGGTTTTTTTCCCCTCCTTCAGGTAAAGAGTTTGCCCAGGAGGAAAGGCTGAGGGTCTTAAAGTGAACTGAAGACTAGTGGCATGTGTTCTTCAATTAGCTGACAACCTGTATTTCTGTGTCAAGGTGGCAAATTAATTGTGGGTGGCCATCTGCTTGCAAACCACGTTGTTCTGTCCTGGCTGTACCAAACAGTACATGTGGACTATTTAACTCTTTGATTTAAATCAGAGCAGAGCGTAGGTGTTTTGAAAACTATGTTAAATCATGTTTCCCACTAAGGGTTGGGCTTTGAAAGAGGGAAATTTTGACTGAAATGGTCTTTTTAGTTTCATAAACTACCAGCCCTTTAAAACAAGTGGTTGGCATGTAGTGGCCTTCTTTTGGGGGTGGCCAAATCCTGGTGGGAATAACAATATGTAACTTCAGGCATCAGTGGAAGCTGGGTACCAAATTTGTGTAAGAGCACAAAAGAAACAAATACATGTTTAAAACCATAGCTTAGGCTGGAAGGGACCTCTGGAAGTGTATTTAAAATAATTCCGATTGTACCTTCTGGGACTGAGATGGCAGGAGAGAAAAATATCAATATCCAGCCCGCACCAACTGCGAGCCATGGATTTTCTGCTCTGATACAGTGAGAGGCTCAGTGGTGACGGCTGCAATCAGATGCTAAATAGGAAGTTGCAATAAAAAGGGCTTTAGTTAGAATTAATAAAATGTGAAATGCCTCATTCCTTAGAAAGCATGCAGTATTGACTGAGATTTAGAAACACTTCCCTTCCTGAGCAGGGATCCAGATTGCAGGCTCCAGAGCTGGCTCTGGCATTCTTTCCCTGCATGCGTTACTATTCCTGTTAGAGTGCAGGGTTTCATTTATTTCATTTTTTGCCTGGAAAGGTCACAGTGTGCAATTGGAGAAGAAATCCGTGAATAGCTGGGAACAAGGGCAGCCTCATCTGAAATCATCATCTGCTTCTCCCACTCCTGCACTGGGATGTCCCACGTCTGCAGCTTCCCTGCTCACAGACTGTGGGCTGGGCTGGAGTCACACAAAGTCCCTTTGTAACATTCCTGCCATGTCCAGCTGCACTGAAAACCTGTTTTCATTCTGGTGTTGGTAGTATCTAAGGGTTTACTTCCCGAATGAGAGGTGCTGCACATTAAACCTGTATGACAGACAAGAACATGCCCCAATGTAAGTATAAGTTCTATAAACTCCCAGAGCAGAGGCTGGGGACTGAATTTCAGGGGATATAAGCAGAATCTAAATGTAAATATGAGGTAGTCATTAGCAAAACAGTATCACAGGCAAATCTAGTATTATAATGGAAACTTTTCTGATTTGAGTTTGATTAAGTCCTGCTATCCAGAGCTGTTCTCCAGGAGCTGCATGTGAAGCCACAGATGCTGTTCCCCTTCACAGGAGAGCACTGCTCTAAGTTAATTGTCTGGGAAATTGGGATTTCAACCTCCTCCTCTCTTGTGGAATTATCTTATGTTCTGAAGCTCAACTGGGGCTTCTCATTTGCCCCCTGTGTTGGAAGTCTTGGGTAGCTCGGAGGCAAGAAGAGCATGCTGCTGGATGTGAGGCTTTGGCTTGTGTTGCTGTCATCGTGCCATGAGCACAGGGATGGTGCCAGCTTGGAAGGGATCCTCTGCTTGGCAAAAAAAGGTCTCGAGAGCTGTGTGCCTCCTTAGCAGAGTTATAGCAGGAAGGCTGCGGGACCCAGAGGTTTCTGAAGAGCTCTGTGGCTTTTCCCAACACTAGGTCACCCGGTCAGAGTGCCAGGGGCAAGACATCCTCAGATGCTGTAAAATAGGGCTGGTGATTGCTGTCCTGCTCTCTAGCATGGACGTGCACACCATGACTACTCCTGTAGTGGCATGTACAGCAGCGTGGCATGTACAGCAGGATGGGGGCTACCTGGGCCACCTGAAACCAGTGGCTTCATCCCTTTGGTCAGAGCTGAAGCCAATAGAGAGACCAGGGGGGAGATCGAGTCCTCTTTGGGGTTTCTGCTGTATTTGTTTGGGGAAGAGGGACCTGCTTGAGCAAGTCTAGAGGGGACCACGAAGGTGATCAGAGGGCTGGAGCAGCTCTGCTCTGGAGCCAGGCTGAGAGAGCTGGGCTGGGTCAGCCTGGGGAAGAGAAGGCTCCTGAAGGGGAGACCTTAGAGCAGCTCCAGTGCCGAAAGGGGCTACGGGAAACCTGGAGAGGGGCTTTGGACAAGGGCCTGTAGAGACAGGACAAGGGGGAATGGCTTTAATCTGCCAGAGAGGAGGCTGATGTGAGATCTTAGGCAGAAGTTCTTCCCTGTGGAGACAGTGAGGCTCTGCAGAGCTGGTTATCCAGTGGGATCAGTGCTTTGGTCCCTGCCCAGGCATCGCTGAGCACCACAATTAGTGCCTGCGGGGCCAGAGGCGGCTCAGCAGGAGCTGCTCAGCCTGAGCTGCTCAGCCCTCCCAGCTCAGAGCCTTGTGCGCGACAGCTTTCGCTGTGCTGTGTTTAAGTGGCAGAGGCTTGACTGGAGAGCCTTGATAAAGCAGAAAGCTCAGTCTGACGGGTGTGGGAAGGAGGTGAAAAAGGAAAGCTTAATTCCCTGCTCATCTCAGCCATGACTCAGGTTTCGTTTCCCAGGCGGAGGTTTCCCCTCTTCCTCCCTGCTGTCCAAGTGTTGCTCCTGTTGCATTTGCTATTTATTTGCTTTCTAGCCTGGGGGCTGCTGCAAGAGGTGTCTCTTTGCTCTGCCGGCTGTTCCTGATGCTTCGTTTTCCTTGCTAATACCAATTGTTCCTGCCAAAATCATTTGGTGGTGTTATGTAAACCTAGAATCGCACTCTAACGCTCTAATCTGGGCGCTCTGAAACGCTCTGGATGGGATTCACCCCCATCAGACACATTGTGCCGGGGTCCCCTTGGCTCAGCAGCCACTGGGGTGGGATGCCACCAGCCACAACATCCACAGCCAACATCACAGTGGTCACTGGTGGCTTTAGTGGGAGCATGACCCTGTAAGTCACTCAGGGTTGGGATTCAAGCTGTTTGCAGAGCATGGTACCTGCACAGCAAAGTTGATTTTGGCAGCAGGGCCTGTGTTTGTGCTGTTGGATTTGCTTGCAGCAGCATTGGAGGATGCTGCGTGTGTGGTTCTGTGCTAGCACCAGAGTACCTTGCTGTGTCTCTGCCCCATCACGGTTCCTGGTACAGGGCAAAGCCTGCCTGTGCAGTACCCATGCTCCAGCTGATGGATTCGAGCTCCTGGAGCATCTTCATGGAGATACTGTGCTCCTGCAGAGGCTGCTGGATGGGCACCTCTTCTCCTATGCCAAAGAGCATGAGCCCTCCTCTGAAGTGTGCACACTCTCTCGGTGGCAAGCAGTTATTTACCTGGAAAGTAATATTAGCAAAGATCTTAATGAATTTCCAAGCGCTGTTTAATATGCTTTGGTAGCTAGAATTATTTAAAAGGGGAGAGAACTCCACCATCGCTGTGTGCCCAGCCTCTTCCCTGCACATGCTACTCTTTCTGAGACATTAAAAAGAGATTAAATCCTGCTGAGCTGGCAGGTGATGCTGATGAATGTTTGGAGAGGATTAGGGTAAATCCATTCCTCCTTCTGATTTAGCTCAAGATTTGAATTCATTGATAAAATTTACTCAGGTTACATCTCTGGAAACTGCTCTGAGCCAATGAATCTGCAGGGGTGTAAATGAAAGCAGAACTTGTTTCTGGAGCAGAAAGGCTAATGAATTAACATTTATAAGGTTCATGAACGCTTAAGATCACTGTACGTCTATTCCTGTTGTAGTGTCCAATTAATCCACTCTGCCACAGAATTAAAGGGTGCCTGAGCTGGCTCCTTGGCTGGAGGAACCTGGCCTGATGCTCCTGCTGCACTGCAGTACAGCTGTGAGATGCTCTGCAACAACCAACCTCTGTGTGCAGGACGCCCTGTTCACATGCCACTTCCATTTCAGCCAAAAAATGCCATCTATCAAAGTAGGGATGAGGTGGAATGAGTGCAGGGACTAGATCCAGCCAAAGTTGTATTGGTATCCTGGCTGCTGTTTTTCTTCTGTGGTGGCATGGCAGTGGGACTGGAGGTTAAAGAGGATGTTCTTGGCAGTTTCCAGCAGCTGCTGGGCTTTCCAGTATATCTGCATGCATCCTACAGCACCAGCACAGGGGTGGTGGGACCCCACAGTGCGCTCCTGTGCTGTGCCCCAGCATCAAAAAGGTTGTTTTCAGAGGAGCACTGAGACCTGCAGTGATGCCCGACCACCCTTTGGGGAAGGAATTGTTCCTAATCTCCATCTAAACCTGCCCTGGTGCAGCTTGAGGCGGTTTCCTCTTGTCCTGTCACTTGTCACTTGGGAGCAGAGACCAGCCCCCTCCTCGCTCCATTCTCCTGTCAGGCAGTTGCAGAGAGCGATAAGGTCCCCCCTGAGCCTTCTCTTCTCCAGACTAAACCCCCCAGGTCCCTCAGCCGTTCCCCATCACACTTGTGCTCCAGGCCCTGCACCAGCTCCGGTGCCCTTCTCTGGCCCCGCTCCAGCACCTCAATGTCTCTCTTGCCGTGAGGGGCCCAGAACTGAACACAGGATTCGAGGCCTCACCAGTGCCCAGTGCAGGGGGACAATCCCTGCACTGGCCCTGCTGCCACACTGGTGCTGATCCAGGCCAGGATGCTGGTGGCTTCTTGGCTGCTCATGTTCAGCTCTGTCAGTCAGCACCCCCAGGTCCTTTTCCAGGAGCAGCTTCCCGTGAATATCCTGTGAACATAAACTCACAGTAACTGCTCAGTGAAGCTGTAGTGCCTCTGGAGGTGCAGGCGACAGCCCGTGTGTGTCTGCTCACTTCAAAGCCCCTTGGGCTGCTGCTGCAAAGGGAGCCCAGTGAAGTCTGACTGCTGCCGTGGAGCTCTTTGCTGTCTGTAATTTGGTGACTTGTATCTCTCATGAAAGAGAGCGCTGTCAATGTACTGCAGGCCAGGAGGAGCACTTATGCCCAGTGTGATCTGAAGTTCCAGGCTCTCTACAATAGGACTAAAGTCAGAGATGGTTTGAACATTTGATGGTCTCTTTGTTTCCTCTGAGTTGCTTTGGATTTATACAGCTATACTAGCCCACACAGACCCCTCCTGATCATTGTAAATGTTGGTAGGATGAGTAGGTAAAATGAAGCTCAATGCTAAGTCACAGGTAACTCTGAATACTTTCAAGAATGTAATACTTGGGAATAATTTAGATAATAGCCGCCTTTTGTTTTTCAGTGGGTCATTGGAATATAACTTTCTGAAAGCAGGGAGAAAGAGAGCTTGAAACTAAATATATTATTAAACAGAGCTTTCTTAAGCTCTGTCATTAAGCAAGAGGATTTTGAGGGAAGTGTTTTCCGGTTTCCTTATCATGGTGCTGCACAGCCTGGTGTTTGCCAATGAGTGTGTCTCCTTCAAGAGGGGCAAAACATAGTTAAATTCACCATATGGTGGAGGAGGATATTTGGTATCCATTTTTCGTGATGATGGTAGTTTGTTTAAAATCAAGTTACCTTTGTATGTGCTTAGTTTAACTTTAAGCAGGAAAATAATGGCTGTTGTAATGTCTCTATTAGAGGAATATTGTTTTAAAGCGCTTTGGGGTTACATTAGTTAAGTGCAAAATGAATTCCTGCTCTGGAGCAAACAAACCCCAATGAGGCTGAATGCTGGGAGCTGACAGCTTGATGTAGGGATGTGCATCACAGATGGGTCTCTGGGGGCTGGTTCTTGATGGAATTCTTCACGCTCCTTCTCTTTCCTCCTCCCTTCGCTCACCTCAGTGAAGCAGCATCTCACCCCAGCAAATTGGTTACGGCACTGACATCAAACTGGGAGGTACTGGATGATGTGGGGGGTATCTGCACACTCAGCCTGAGTGCAAAAGAATCATAGAATCAGCTGGGTTGGAAAAGACCTTTAAGATCATAAAGTCCAACCTTTACCTCAGCACTGCCAAGGCCACCACTAACCCATGTCACTAAGGGCCTCATCTACACAGTGTGCGAACACTTGCAGGGACAGTGACTCCAGCACTGCCATGGGCAGCCTGTTCCAATGCCTGAGCACCCTCTGGGGAAGAAATTGTTCCTAATCTCCAGTCTAAACCTTCCCTGGTGCAGCCTGAGGCTGTTTCCTCTTGTTCTAAGGCACATAAAGGCATCTGCGCATCCATGTCTGAGCCTCATCCAGGAGCCAGCTCAGCAGAGCTACAGATGCACACACAGAATGTGAACTGAGGATTCTGAAAGCTTAGCACAGGTTGGTTTTCAGGCAGCATCCAATGATGTCATATAGCAAGCATTAGGAGAACATCTGGTAGCTCTGCTGTCTGCATGCCCACTGCAAACAATTCTTCAGACCTGTGTAAACGTTCAGTTTAGTCACATAACAGTGTGGGAAGAGACTCATGCAGTCAAGGCCACCTGCTTGCCTCTTTTTCTTTCACATAAAGTAATGAGGATGCTGTTTGGTGTTCGGTTTTGTTTCCAGTGCAATAAGTGATGCTTTAAAAGCAGCTAAATGCATTAGGAAGAGAAGTCAGGATCTCTTTGTGCAGAGGTGTCAACGTTTATATTTTAAGCTTAATGTTGCAGTTAGTTCATTATCTCCACATTGTAAAACACAGGCGGGGAGGACTTGAATGCTCTGCTGGAGAGGTTAGTTCCTGGCTGTGGATGGGAGGTGTTTTCTGTGAAGGGTTGCTCATGCAGATCTGGGCTCTGGAGCTGCTGTTCTGCAGCTCTCCATCCCAAGGATGCAGGTTTCCAGTGGCGGATGTGGCAGTGCCTCTCCTCCATCTGAAAGTGCTCAAAGCTGGCGTGAAGCCATGAAACTGAGTGGTAAAAGTGCTGTGCAAGATCCAGCCCTGGTGTGTAGGTGTGTAGGGCACACCTGTGTCAAGGTGTGCCCATAGGATGCAAATCTCCCTAACTGCAAGGGCCTTGAGCAGTTCACTGCAGCTGGACGGGACCTTGAGCAACCTGCTCTAGTGGAAGGTGTCCCTGCCTGTAGCAGGGGGTTGGAACTGGATGAGCTTTATGGTCACTTCCAACCCAAACCAGTCTGTTAGTATATGATCATAAGACAGTACAATAATTATACAAGTGAGAAACTGTGGTTTAATCGCTTCTTTAGCTCTAGAAGACCTCTGGAGGCATAGATGCCATCAGCATCCTACAACTATGTTACACAGGATCTGATGCAGACACCAGCAGTTTGCATGAGGCTGCAGTGTTTCAGCAGCACTGACTTCAGAAGGGGCTCTAAAATAAATAAGACTGGTCAGACATCCCTGGTGGGTTGCAAAACTCAGACTTCAGACACCAAAGAATCAATTCCACCTCTGAATTCCCTGGGCACTATGGTCGATCACTTTGTGATGCAGTCTCCTGAAGCATGAGACACGTGATTTATGGTTTTACCAGAATCATCAAAGCTGAAAAAGTTCGTCAATCCTATTCCTTCCTCCCAGTGACCACACACTTGGTGAAATGTTCACATTCTTCCTTCCCCTTTCTCTCTGTGTGACATGTCCCACCTTCTCGTGTGGAACGCCACAGAGAGCACGTGGCTGCCTGCTGTATGGGAGCCCCAGGCATTGTTCTGGGAGGTGGAGTTGCAGCTCTCCAGGCTTGCAGAATGCTCTCTCTTTAGCACATTATCTTGTTTCTTTTCCTTTTGGAAAACTGAGGAAAAAATCTTAGAGGAGGAACTCATCTACATTCATTCTCATCACCTTGCTACAATGATGAGAGGACAGGCTGAGAGAGCTGGGCTTATTCAGCCTGGAGAAGAGAAGGCTCCTTAAGGGGAAACCTTAGAGCAGCTCCAGTGCCTAAAGGGGCTACAAGAAACCTGGAGAGGGGCTTTGGACAAGGGCCTGTAGGGACAGGACAAGGGGGAATGGCTTGAACCTGCCAGAGGGGAGATTGAGATGAGCTCTGAGGCAGAAGCTCTTCCCTGTGAGGGTGCTGAGGCGCTGGCACAGGGTGCCCAGAGAAGCTGTGGCTGCCCCATCCCTGGCAGTGTTCAAGGCCAGGTTGGACACAGGGGCTTGGAGCAACCTGCTCTAGTGGAAAGTGTCCCTGCCCGTGGCAGGGGGTTGGAACTGGATGAGCTTTAAGGTCCCTTTCAACGCAAACCATGCTGTGGTTCTATGAGAGGGTTGATAGGAAAGGTGACCACTGAATCGGTAATTGCTGTCTGCATGGCTTTTGCTGAGTTCCTAAGCCACGAATTTCAGAGCTGGAGCAAGGTCCGTGTTGTTGGCGAAGATCATGAATTGCACATCTGTCCTGCCTACATAGAATCTATGGTCTATGTGCTAAGGATAGTGTTGATAGAGGCAATTTCCCCAATCCAGTGAATGGCCAAGGCCCTGGTGAGCGATGACATCAGAAGATGGTCCCCAGTGGGGACCAGCACATAGGTCTTGATTTGGGTTGGTGTCTCTGCCCCTGCCCACTGATGGGGGAGCTGTGGAGGAGAGGAGGGGGTTAAAATGAATGCAGACTGTCCAATGGGTGTAAGCATACAGGTGTGAAGACTGACTTCTTTGTTGCAATGCACTGTTTTCATACAAAGGATTGCAGGGATCCACTTTGGACCTCTGCAGAGACCCCACTCCTCTGCCCTGTCCACACTTGATAGGAGTTCCTCTCTACCATGAGAGGGGTGCTCAGTCTCCATCCAAGGGGTTGTACCTTGGGCATGCCTTGATGTATGAGGCCTTCTCTGATACTTGAGGACTCCAGCTCGTGTTACCATCTTCACCGATCTTGGGCATCAATGCATGTGAGAATGGAAAACAAAGCAGTTCCAGTTTGTCCACAATTGTTAAATTTGGTATGAGCTGATTTCATTAGGAAAAAAAAAGAAAGAAAATCTTAAAACATGAAGCCCAAGAGATGGGTAAATTCAAGTGCTATTAAGAGGTTATTGGTAATTCCCAGCTGTGTCTATTGATTCAGCTCCGCAGAGTTGTCTTGTTTCTCTTGCAAAT
This sequence comes from Strigops habroptila, assembly GCF_004027225.2. NCBI lineage: Eukaryota > Metazoa > Chordata > Aves > Psittaciformes > Psittacidae > Strigops > Strigops habroptila. Next base: position 3,314,631 of record NC_044289.2, read on the forward strand.
GCAGCTCACCCCTGGGCTGAGGAGCCCTGTCTCTTTGTATCGAGTGATATCTGGTTTCTTCCATCTCCTTTACATTTTCCTCTTTGCTTGACCCACTTTTGCTTCATGAGCTCTGCCAGCTGCATCTGCTGGGACAAGAGGGAAGGTTGCCCTGACACATCCATGCTTTGGACAAGCTGTTGGACTGGCCAGAGCCCTACAAGCCCGAAGCTCCGCGAGTTAGAGGTACAACAGCTCCTGGTGCTGCTCCTGCAAGTGCCATGAGGCTGTGGCCCACGGCCAGGGTGAGCGGCTTTGCCTGGAGGGTATTTGTTTACAGGCTTTAGCTGGATCCCTTTGCAGCTTCTACCATAGAGCCTTGATGATGACAAGTGCTTCCCTCCACCAAGTCACTTTGAGTGGTGAGTTAAATCATTGCAATTTTTTCCCCCTCCAGTATTCAGTGTTCTGAGCTAAATTAGAATAGAAACCTTTTCCAACCATTCCTTTTAATAAAGTATTTAGTTAATAGATGATGCATAGCTCACAAAGCTTGCAAGAATCTGACACGGGCTATCATAATATTATGATATTTAACAGCAAAACCTACTGCATTATCAACTTACCTCTATAGCATGGAGGAGGCAACAGCTGAGGCATAAAAACTAATGCTTCAGTATGACAGAGCTAAAATTGAACTTGGCAATTACCGCGTGCATGATTCGCAGTATTGTGAAGTGAAGCTACTATATAAATCAGCTCCAGTAATCACAGGGTTTAAAATTAGTCAGTTACTATTAACTCTGCCAGTGTTAGCATATGTTGGAGAATTATAAAAGTGAAAGGTATGGAATATCTAAAGTACAGGTTTAAAGTAAACCACTTGAACAAGCTCCCAGTGGGAGGATTTTAAGTTCATGCAGAAGTAAGGTTTTGGGTACTCTGAGAAAGGTTTGTGGAACACATTTAATTGCACATTGCAGTGTAATCTTTTGAACGCTTAACATCCTTCAGAAAGCACCTTTTCATGTTCCCGAAGACTTTCACAGTTCACAGAGGGGAGAGTGATGATTGAATTTAATTTTTTTCTCCCTTCCAGGGTTGTTTTTTTTCCAGAGCAGTGCTATTCAAATAGGCTGCAGAGCTCTTCAATGCCAGGCACAGAAAAAAGGAAACAGCAGGATAATGTTTTAAAATCATTATGGGGAAGTGAAAGGCTGCTCTGAGCACAGCACAGAAATTAGCAACTGCTATGATTGCTGAATTCTTATTCAATGCAAAATTCATGGAATTTGCTGCTATGGAAAAATAGGGGTGTCAGGTTATTTAATAGGATTCTAAATTAGGTAGGGTGCACAAATATTTTAGGCTGGGCACAAAGCTGCATGTTGCTGTAGGAGACCAGAGCTGGGCACAGCTCTGCTGGGTCAGATGGTTGCTTTTTGTTCAGCCCGGTCCCCTCGCTCCTCTGGTTCATGGTAATTTTTTCAACTTGATTTCTGAAATAACATGTTTGGGTCTTGGTGAGACACAGCTGAAGCAGGGTGAGGGTAGGTGACTGCCTTGCTGCAGGGTTTGTGCCCCTTGCTCAGGACTGCTGCGTCAGGAGGACGCACAGTGATGCAATTCTGACTGACTTGCATCCAGCGTTAGAGGGATGGAGGAGGAGGAGATGGCATAAGTCCTCTGGGATCCCTCAGCCTGGCCTGGGCTGCTGCAGGCAGCTGCTGAAGGATGCTTCTGGCACTTAATCCCATTTTGAATGCCTCAGACCCTGGTTCCTTCCTCCCTGCACCCCCTCTGGGGAAGGCAGGCTGTCCTCTGGTGGAGTTTCCTAGCTGGATGCTTTTCCTGCTAGTGAACCCAAACCCACATTTCCTTAACTTCATCCATAGTTCAAGCTAGTCCTGCCACACCTGGGCAGCATCCCCTGTGCTCCTGCAAGGCAGTTCCCATCCCTCTCTTCTCTCTTTCCATGTCTGACCTTCAGATTCTAACATAAGTCATGATGACTTTTGTGGGGTTTCTTTTTCCGCACTTGCCTCCTGTCCATACAGCTTTGTTCAGTTACAGGCATGTCTGGTTCCAGAGTAGGCAACTTGTGTATTGTTTCTAACTCCAGTGAAGAGGAAACGTTTCAGCAAATCTGTGCTTTAGTCTTTCTTTACTTTTAGTCCCCCCATGTGTCCTAATTATTTAGTGCAACTCAGCCTGTGTTTTTGAAGATGCTCACGCTCTGGCAGGGAGAAAGATCAGATTAGACTGTCTTTTGTCTCTTTCTCTTTTTTTCCCCTTTCTATCTCTCTCTTGCTTTTAAAAATAGAGCAATAAGAGGAGGACCATGCTGTCCTGGCAAGCAGCACACAGGAAAATGCTTTGTTAATCAAAGTGCAGCCTGATCAGGTCGAGGGATGGAAAAGTTAACACCAGGGCTGTTTGGGTGCTGCTCCAGGGCAGCACCCGCATGTGATAACAGAGTTAAGTCTCTCTGTGATAAAGATTGAAGACTGTGAAGGTCACTGTGCTCACATGAGCCTATTTACCATCATATTGGGGGCATAATATTTTGGAAATAGGCTCTGTTATTTGTCTCACCAGCAGGAAGGCGTTACCTTATCAGTCCCAGATAAACCTTGCTGCGTTCTGTTAAAGGCTTTTGAAATACATTATTTTCAATTGGCTGATACAGGGTAAATTGCCCCTATTCTCTCTGCCAGTAACTTTAAGATTCACGAAGAATTTATCAGTACATTTAACACTTCCATTGGAACTCTATTTCTGAGGTTATGGAAATGAGATACAAATGAAAGTCACAACTCAAAAAGCAGGAAACATGCCTGTAAGCGAGGAAAAAGCTGTCTCTGGCATTGTGAAGAAAGAGAGGTATAAATAGGGCATTGGGTTAGAAAGCAGGAAATCTGCGTGCTGTGGGTTTTACTTGGAATTTCTTCTGGTGACCCTAGATAAGATTGTTAACCCTTGTCTCTGCAGACGGTTATATGTGCTCATTTATGGGCTCTGCTTCTGACTTTTAGGATTGTCTGCATGAGCTAACTGTTTGAAAGCGTCGCCACTCCATCAATCATGGGTATGTGGTTTTCATGCTTAGCAAGGATCACTTCACCAAAGAGACTGGATTTCTCAACATTTCCTGTAGAGTATAATTTAGTCTTGTCCCCGCACTGCATGGCCTGGGGAGAGACACTCCCACAGTGAAGGGTCTGTCCTCACAAGCAGGGAGGGGGGGTTGTGTCACAGATACGGTGGCAATTCCTGCGGCAGATGAACTTAATGCAGTTGATAACCACAACTTCAGTTTAATTTTATAGAGAAGGTTAAATAAGTAGTGTAAATCAGGGGGAGTTTTTATATATCCATGGTGGACCCAAGAAGATCCTTCCATGGGAACTAGTGCCGTGGGTATCCATGTGTGTTGGTCCTTGCTTGCAGACTGCACGGAACCAAGGCTGTGTCCTGGGAGATGTAAAATCCCAGTTCCCAGAGAAGGGCAGGTTTCTGCCCAAAGCACACTGTGATCTTACAGCCTCCTATCAGCACTGCTGAGTGTGTAGCGAATCTGCAGAACATGATCTGGTATTTGTCAAGCCTGCCTGTATAGCTCTGCTCAAAGCGGGCATTTTAGGGTTTTTTATGGCATACATCAGACATAGCAATAGGCTGGGGGGAAAGCATCAGGGTGGGGAGTTGCAGTGGGAAAGCCAAAGAGACAGGTAGCAGATAGTTACCACTAAATGAGATGCTGAGCAGCATCCCACCCATGATAAGTTGAGGGCATGTGCATTGCATCATGCCCTCTGCAAATGTCTTGGAGCATCCTGGGTGTGTGGAGTATCCCTAACATGCCCCAGAGGGGATGCTGCCTCCCCTCCTGCCCACCACCAACTGGAGGTGCTTCGGATTTTGTGGTGATGCCCTGTTCCTGGGGTGTCTCAGCACTGCTCCACCAGCCAGCCAGGGGAATGTGGCCATGGAGGAGAGCCATCCCATAACAGTTAATGACTTAAAAACCATACTGAGACAAAAGCAATGTTGAGAGAAGGGGGCCTGGCCTCTCTGACACTGATGCTTTCAGTTCCCAGGCTGACAGCTCCAGTGCATATGTAAGTCAGAGGGTCATGTGGGTCTGTAATAACATGACAAGTGGGTATGATAGTTCTGACTGTTGCAAGTTATACGTTTGGCCTAAGGAGTTATTTCAGGCTTGTGCAGTGTAAAATTGTCTCACAGCCTGAAATCACATCTCAAATAGAAATAATAACCTCCAATCTCTGTGATCCCTGCATGCTCTATAATAAAGAAATGGTGACTTTCCCAGAGGTGTCATCCCAGCAGCAGCACAGCCACTTCCTGGGAGTGCTGGTATCAAGGACTGTTTGTCTCACGGATGAGATGCAGGAATTGGGATGTTTCCTGCACATCTCATTACACTGTAAAAGTTGGTAATTATAGGTTTTGTTGGTTTGCGGGTTTTTGTTTTATTTTGCTCTTGGCTCAGTTTTCTGCGGATTAGAAAATTAAAACTGAAAATGTGATGAATACTGTGTACCTGGGCAGGGGGGTCTGATCAGCTCTTGAAAGCTGAATCCGAATCCTTCAGAGGAAACTATGAAGGATTCTCCATGTTTCTTGTCTTTTGATGTCCCTTGCCCCTGTGCCACCATAGAATGATAGAATGGTTTGTGTTGGAAGGGACCTCAAAACTCATCCAGTTCCAACCCCCTGCCACAGGCAAGGACACCTTCCACTAGAGCAGGTTGCTCCAAGCCCCTGTGTCCAACCTGGCCTTGAACACTGCCAGAGACCACCTCACTCTGAATCCTGGTGCTTTCATAGGGATGTTCCTAGTGCCAAATCTGCACGCTGGTGGCTCAGCGCAGGGAGTGACTTTTCTGCCATTGACTTAAAGCCCCAAAGCTGAGCATATTTGGAAAAGGCTTTACACTGCTTGCACGGCCCTTTGCAGAAGCTGTAGCTGAAACTGGTGGGGACAGAGCAAGCAGCCCCTTTGTAGGCAAAGCAGAATCTGTCTTGTCTCAGGCGCACGCAAACATTTGCTCTGTGGGCTGCGCTGCAGCGGCTCTTCTCTTGATGCAGGTTGTTTTGTTTCCTGTGGTGTCTGTGTTGCTGTTGAGGCAGTTCCACGAACCTCCTGTTTCTCCCAGGGCTGTTTGCATGGCAGGTGTTTGCCGTGATAAAATATTGATGGGGAGGAGGAGGAAGGAAGGTTTTGTTCTCCGGCTGTCCCTATCTCTTGTTGTTTTTCAGGTGGGAGGTACAGAAGTGCCTTGGTTGCCTTTAAAAACAAGGTCAAGATACCTGGAGAATTTGTAGAATTTGGATATATCTGGGGTTTGGAGCAGCTTGGGATAACTGTTAAATCCCTGCCTTTGCTACAGGTTGGAGCTGGATGCTGTTTGGGCATGTACTCCATCCCTGGCGGTGTTCAAGGCCCGGTTGGACGGAGCTTTGGGCATGGGGGTTGGAACTGGATGATCTTAAGGTCCTTTCCAGCCCAAACCATTCTATGATTCTATGGATAGAGGAGGAGGGCAGAAGGTGTGGTGGGCAGTGAGGTATCCCAGGATGTGTGTTGGGCATTCAGCAACATGTGCCAGCCTGTGCTGCTGTGCTGGATGTCCCAGCAGCAAAGGAACCACAGCTGTTTTGTGCTGCCCCACCAACGTTGCTGGTCTTCCAACATCCCAAACACAGCACATTCCTTCTGTTGGTGTCTTTGTGGATATCATCAAACTGGAAAAGCATCATAAAAACCTATGAACACAAACATCTGGACTCCTTGATGGGCAGAGCTGCCTGCTGACTGCCTGGATCCTTCCAGCGCAGGGTGAGAGCTCAACACATAGCATGCAGTGGCACAGGCTGAGCTCTGAGCCTTGCTGGGATCTGGTATGCGAGGAAAGGACTGGTGGCTCTGGGGGGGTCAGAGCCCTGTTTGGTGCATGAGCTGGTTTGCACCCCTGTAGGACAGGCTCCCTGATAGCCCAGTGCAGAGCAGGAGGTGAGTGAGAAGAGCAGGCAGCATTGAGGAGGGAAGATGGTGAAGGGAGAATTGAGGGGGGCAGGGGCAATGAGCTGCTTTTACTTTTATTTTAGACTCTGCATTGCTGCTGTGGTGCTTTTGCCCAACCCTCTCCTGCCTTTTCTTCCTGCCTGGTCTTCCTGCCAGCTCTGATTTTCTGCCCTGACAGGCTGAGGCTGTCCCGGGTGTAACTAAAAATGGAGCCAAGTGAGGATAAGGAGATTTTGCTTTTATGCTTCTGTGATAAATGGAGTATAAGGTGATTTTGTATTCAACAGAGATGCTGAGTGTTTAATACCAACCTGTAACCTGCAAGAGATGATCTTCCCTAACATTGTAGATGGCAGGTTGGGAAGCCAGGACCTTGCTTAATCACATCACTCCTTTATTCTTTCTGCAAAGAAGTATGTAGAAAGATGCTTCCTCCTTCCTAAAGAATAATAAACCCACCTCGGCCAGCTGCTTTGTGGGGTATTGAGCAACATCCATATGCCCATGGGGAAAGCGGGGGCAAAGAGGGGAAAACCATGTAGGACAAGTGCAGTGTGGAGTCTCTTCCCTGGCAGGGAATGGAAGGAGGAACCTGGCTGCACCAGATGCAAGACTGAGTGGGTTTAAGGAGAGCTGTGGAAGGGGATCACTGGGTTGCACATGTGCGGGTGACCTCCAGTGGGATGAGTAAAGCCGGCTGGGAGGCTGTGCCTTCAGGTGGGCCGTGTGCTGCAGGCTGCCCACCCTGTGCAGGGCTCAGGGCCCTGGAGTGGCCTTTGGTAATAATATAGGATTCTTTTTCTAATACAGAAACTGAAAAAAAAGCCCTTCTTTTGTCTTAATAGAAACAAAACCAGGAGGTGAGTGCCCCAGAAACTGCACTGTGCAGAAGCTCTATGTGGCTGTGGTTTTTGTTTCTACCTAGCTATAACAATATGATGAACTCTTTCTGTTGGGTTTTTCTTGTCTACTTTTTTCTATTCTTTTTTTTCCTTTTTTCTATTTTCCCTACATGAAGGAAGACAGAAACTTTTCTGGCCAGTTTGTAACTCTGCTGTTCCCAGCTCTAGCCATTAGCAGCGTGTTCATGCTTGGTGTGAGTGTGCTCCGAACCCTCGTGCGTGTGCCATGTCTGAATGTGACCTCCAGCAAGGATATTAAATGACTTTAAAAGCCTCTCTGCACTAGTGCATGTGTAACACACCGTGGATTTGGCATTAGTATTGACTGATGCTGCAGGATGAGGATTGCAGGTGGCTGTGCCTGGTCAGCTCAGTTGGGATTTCCAAGTGCCAGTGGGATGCAGGTACCTCCTGTATGGGCTTAAGGAACTGTCCAATCTGCTGCTAAGAGCTAAATATCCATTAAGAGTTAAATAAATGTTCAGTTACACTTAACACTGAAGGGAGAGGTACCTATGCTCAACTCAAAGGAGCAAACCAGTAACTGATACGTGGTTTTGGGTGTTATTTTTGGTCATTACAATGAACACTTCTGCTTTGTACTTTTTTTCCTCATTTCGGCATACCTTTGGACTTGCTGTTCCTGTTCACCATCATTCATGTGCTGTGTGCCAGCCATGGACTGCTAACAGCCAGCAAGAGCCACTGTCAGAGCTGATCCCTGCATTTGCAGTACCAGGCAGTATGTGTTTTAATTTGTGTCATTACCCAGACATCCCTGTTTCTCTGCAGGGTGTTCTGAGCTTTTTCTTGAAGCTTCACAACTCGATGGCTATTTCCAAAGGAGAGGTGTTGAACTAATTGGTCTGCAGCAAATCCTATAGTGCAGAATTACTTGAAACTAGAATGATATGATTGCTTGACTAAGTTGGCACATGGGTATTGAGAGTAAATCCTAGAGCAGAGAGGAAGACAAAATTCAAGATCTGCTGTAGCTGGAAAATGGGAGATACGTTATCTCTTCAATACTTGGCTGTTAAATAGCGGTAACAAGGTGATGCTCTTCACTAGAAGAAAAAGAAATGCAACAAGCATTTACCTTGTTGCAAGATCATAGAATCCCAGACTGGTTTGAGTTGGAAGGGACCTTAAAGCTCATCCAGTTCTAACCCCCTGCCACAGGCAGGGACACCTTCCACTAGAGCAGGTTGCTCCAAGCCCCATCCAGCCTGGCCTTTGTGAAGATCTTTTTGAGAAAGGGGTTTAGCAGCTTTTGACAATTCAGGGAAGTTATATTTTAGCTGAGGTTGTCCTTACGAGATAACTACTCTGCAGCCTTGCACAGTTGAGTGCCAAACTACAAGTATAATAAACCATGGATTAAAAATACCCAAGTCCTGTCTAAACCTTTGACTCTGGTACTGCCAGCAACTGATGGAGCATTGATTCTTAGCTTAATACTTCTAAAGCTTGGTTGTGGTTTTTGCATTGGCCTTATTCTGGTGGGGATATGGTTACTGTTAGTCATTGCTCATGGTTGGCATTGAAGTAGGCTCAGAGAGAACTCCTCATTTGTTTGTTTGTTAGTGCCTGGTTTGCTCTCACCTAACGCTTGCTGTCATTGGCATCTTGTTACAAAGAAAGGTATCTATGTGTTATCAGGTAAACGGGAGAATGTTTCTGATAAATATATAAAGACAAAGTCCTTAGATAAGATTCTCTTAAAGTGTGAAACCTCTCTGAAAATAGCTTATTCTTAAAGGTTCTCAACCACCCTCTCGCGTGCTGCAAGAGAGAAAGTCCTTGTGCATCAGACCAGTAGCAGATGTCAATTGAAGGACATGCTGAATTATAGTCAGTTTGGGTGCCAGGAGGACGGGCCAAGTTTGTCATTGTGAATGAGGTTCCTGTGCGGCTGGGATTCTTCTCTCTGTTCACAAATTGGGTGTTGACGCCCGTTGTATTTTACTGAATGCGTTTGCTTGGAGGTATTGTTTAAGGAGTAGCTTTGTGTGACTGAATTCCAACCTATTGGATTTTTCGAGCAGTTTGGTGTGGTTATTTATTGGTTTTCATGTGACTGGTGTGCAGCTGAATAAACAAATGCTCCTTCTTTGGAGTGTTTGCAAGAAGCAGCTTGGAGCCAGCTTGAACACACAGCCTCAAGCACTGCTCTGCATCCCGACAGCTGTCCTGAGCTGCATCAGGGGGGGTGAAAGCAGAGTCACTTCCTGGAAAGCAGAGAGGAAGAAAACAGTTGTGTTGTTAATAAGTCTTGTTGGCAATTTTTTGGGGTTTTTATACCTGAAGGGTCTACAAGAAATCTGGAGAGGGACTTTTAACAAAGGCAGGTAGTGATAGGACAAGGCGGAATGGCTTTAAACTGAGAGAGGATAAATTTAAGTTAGACATTAGGAAGAAATTCTTTACTATAGGGTGGTGAGACACTGGAATAGGTTGCCCAGAGAAGCTGTACATAGAACGGTTTGTGTTGGAAGGGACCTTAAAGCTCATCCAGTTCCAACCCCTTGCCATGGGCAGGGACACCTTCCATTAGAGCAGGTTGCTCCAAGCCCCTGTGTCCAACCTGGCCTTGAACACTGCCAGGGATGGGGCAGCCACAGCTTCTCTGGGCACCCTGTGCCAGTGCCTCAGCACCCTCACAGGGAACAACTTCTGCCTCAGAGCTCATCTCAATCTCCCCTCTGGCAGGTTAAAGCCATTCCCCCTTATCCTGTCCCTACCAGCCCTTGTCCAAAACCCCTCTCCAGGTTTCTTCTACACCAGGTTTCTTGTGTGACAGTCCTCATCTTGCTTACCAAATGCTTGACCATCCTGTCTCAGGTAGACCCCATCTTTCTCACAGTCACTGAGATCTGTGTCTGGTGGCACACCTCTGATCCCTTCACTCATAAACAACTTGTCCTTGTGGCCTTAGGAGCTGGGTCTCGTTCAAAGCTACCTGTGCCAGCCCTTCCCATATTCCTGGTACAGGGGAACATCTCAATTACCTATACCCTGCTGGGGTGTTAAGATATTAACCCCAATATGAGCTTTGTTCCCCACCAGCTTGTGATGTGAAAGCATGTCTTTACCTTCCAGTCACTTTCTTGTGTGCTCTCTCTCAAAGCTGGAAGGATGCACCGTGTTAGGGGGACCATGGCAGCAGCACCCTTGTTATGTTGGCCACCACACACACACAAAACACTTCAAGTCGTCACTCTCCTGAAGTTATCCTGCAGTTCTATCTCATCCTGTAACCACCACCTGCCTCTTCTGATAGCAATTGCAAGAGCACAAGCAAAATGCAAGATATGATGGGTGAAGGGCTGTGAATTCCCAAACACTGAGGATTTGAGGGTTTATAAACAATTAGCTCTTATGCTTCTGTTTGCGGCTCATGTCTCTGGACCAGCACAGGACTCAGAAGACAGCATCAAACCCAGCTGGGCAGAGTTTTGCTGTTGATTTAAGCCTTTCCTAAGGCATGAGGTGTTTGCAATGATACTGTTAATTTAGCAAACTTCTGGAGTGGCTGCTGCCCTGTGATCCGTATTAGTAGAACTTCATGCCCTCGGGCAGGCAGATCAGTGTCCACATCAGGGAGTTTTAGTGGAATTGGGGCATCCATCTCTAAACAGAGACAAATGAAATGATGGTGAGGTCGGTGGGCTCATCCTGGGGCTGTGTTTCAGGTGAGCTCGTGGCACAGCCAGCCTGCGAGGAGACAGCACTGGATGAGATGAGATGGGCAGGGCTCTGTCTTGGTTAGCAAAGACTACAAAGAGCAGATGCATTACTTATTTATGCAGCCTGGATCCTGGTGTGACAGAGCGCAGCACAAAAGCTAAAATGACAGTAATTAGAACGGATCCGCACTCGGTGACCCAGGGAAAAGTGAAAACCTGGGAAGATAATCGTGAGTGAAGGAGGCAACGTACACCAGAAAATGGTGACGGTTACAATCTGAATGAGAAAACAAGCTCCTAAAGCAAACTAGCTCCTGGAAATCCCATTAATGCTGACAAATATCCAGCTCCAGGATTCGGGAAGTATCACAGCGAACATCTGTTCAGGTAAATAATGAGGGTGAATCCAGTTGCTGTTTGAAAATGCTGCCTGCTCCTTCTGCTTAAGGTGAGCCTGTTAATACAGGCTGTTAAAACAGCTCGCTATCATCACAGTGCTAACAATTATCATATTCTCTGTGGTTGGGGATTATGGAACACCTGGCTCCTGGCACTAACTGCAGTGTGGCACCACAACTGCTCCCTCAACAGCAGCTCTGAGGATAACCCATGTTCTTGGCTTTAAGGATGATAGATTACTGAAGAGTTGTGGTGTTTATAAGCCCTCTGAAATGGGCAAGATTCCAGTAAATTCAAGTCTGGATTCTGTTCTAATTTGCTTGCTGCTCTATCTGGCTGTTTCTGGTTGGGCTTTAAATCCAATCACATTTGGGTTCTCTGACATTTCTTGAAATTCTTTTGGATTTGTTTGGTTTTGAGGAGGAGGCCCCGCTCATAAGCTGAAAAAGACCTCAAAGGCTCTATCTGAAGATGGCTTTGATTGCACTCAGTTGACTGGGGGGCACTGGTTCAACATCTTCATTTTGTAGGCATGCAGCACAAATAATTTACAGCCCCAAAAGCACTGAGAAGGAGCCCTGGTCATCCAGGAGAGCTGGGAGGGTGGGGCTGGCTTTGGACTTGACAGTCTTGTTGACTTTGTGAGGTCTTCTGGTTGGCTTTGACTTATGTGAAGACAACTGGAGGAGGATCAGACTCCTCCAGGGACATGTGGGAGCTTGTGTGCCTTTGGAGGACAGGCTTGCAGCCTTGCCTCTTGCATCCCTGGTGATACACCAAGTGGCACTGTCTTGGCTGCTTCGGTACAGGAAAATGATGACAATGTGGTCTCAAGTTGCCTCTCAGCCAGAGAACAAAGCGTGTGGTGAGTGCCTGGCTGTAACTGGGCATGGAGAACGTTGCAGGCTGATATGTGTGTGTGGGTTGGGCAGTTATTCAGGGCTGGGTCAGGTACTTTTCCAGAGCTTTATTCATGTGTAAGCTCCATTCATGTGTAAAGGAAAACAGCCTTGTACTGGAAGCACGGTGCGCGAGTCAAACACCCAAATGCACCCATCCCTTTGCCTCTGCTTGCTGGAGCATCTTCTGAGTGACAGCCTGGCTGGTCCCGCTCTGACCAGCACCCTGAAGAGCAGCAGCTTTTCTCTTCAAAATATTTGCCATTTCTGCAGGGGTGGAGGTATTCCTATGGCCATCCTTGGTGGCCCCAGCATCCCTGGCATGGTGACACGCTGTAGGATCCCTTGGAGAGCTCTGAGACAGTCCAGCTTGGCCATTTTGGCCATGATGAGCAACCCAGCAGCAATGGTCATGGGGCTCAACAACCAGGACGAGAGATAGCATTAGGAATACCAGAGCATGGGGGGTTGTAACCTCTTATCCAGAGGTGTGTGTACCTGTGTTAAGAAGGAGAGATGGTGAGCAGAAGAGGGCATAAACTGCAAGTGAAGGAACACAGTTCAATAGTTAAGACTCTTGCCTGGGTTGGAGTGTTTTAGCTGGAACATGGTGCGCAGAAACCAACTCAGAGTGAGCAAGGGGTGGTCACTTTGATCCCTGGAGCAGTGTGGCCTCAAAGTGTGTTTTCAGGACTTTATGCCAGCCCTGTGCAGGCAGAGCATGCCTGCTATCCTCCATGGGGATTTTTGCCTGCAGCAAGACTCTGGGATTTCTGTCTTGGCTCTAGTTGCTCACCAAAGGTGCAATAGGAGAAACCTGCAGGAAGGGAGAGTTGCAAGACATCCTTCTTTTCCATTATTTTATGCTAGTAGCAGGAATAGATATGTATATATATATTTAAATATAAAGTGTGTTAAATGTTTTCGAATTGCGAGGGCTGGGATGGGACATAGCACACGCAGAAAACGAAGCATGTCAGTGAGTCTCTTGTCTCCAGGCTGGCTGATAACCCTCTGTTCTGGCTAATTTTTGGTGTCATCAATCACAAGTAGCAGGACAGAAGCCTCGTGGTGCCCTTTGTGTACCGCAGAACTCATTGAGGACCTATTAGTGCTTTCAGTTAATTCTGGTGACATATTTATAGCAGGGAGATCTACAGCACCGATTTCCTACAGGACACATCACAGTCTGACATTAGATTAAGTTAGAGAGTCCCTTTTCCTGGCTGGATCAATGGGTACAGTCAAACAGAGCCTTGTCTACATGCAGATGAGAAGGATTAGATTTAAATCGGCACATGTCAGTAACGGCTGGTTTTCCCACCAAGGGAAGAATAGGCAGGGAAAAACTTCCATCATTAATAATTGAAGTTTATAGAGAGGGGAAAAAAAAATGTTACATATCATATACTGTTCTTGCAGATTACAGGGCCCTGCTTTTGCTGGTAATTCTGTCTGGCAGACAAGTGCTAAAAATTATGATGATTATCACTGGGTTTCTGAATCTGTTATGAATCTTCTGCAGTTGTGGAATATATTAACAAATGCCCTTTTGTAGCAGAGCTGAAAATACTTTTGGTAGCACAAAAGTGTCCATAGAAAAATACTCAGAGAGAAGTTGGAAATGAGAGTTGGTATCATTTGCCAGCATGAGGAGAATAACAAGCTCTGGTCTGGACTTTGTACAGCAGGGTGACTGAACGGGATGACCAGCACCCAGCATGGTGGATGCTGGAGGCTGCAGAAGGGCACCGATGTGTTCTTCACCCATCCCATATGAGAGTGATTTGGGCTTGCGGTTGACATGGCAGTGGTGCTCCCAGAGGCTGAGGTTGCCCAGGGCTTATCGAAAGACCTCCAGAAGCCATTAGAAAGGAGCTTTTTGAAGCTACTTACAATGTGAAAATGTAAAAGCTGTGTTTCTCCAGGCTGGAGAAAGAGTTTTCTGTTCTTCTTTGTATTTTCAGAGAAGGCTCCCAGTGGTAGCACTGGGTGTACATGTGCAAGCCATACCTGCTGGGTTTTGCTGGCAGGGAACCACTTTCCCATTGTATGTCCATAAAACATTTTGGTCGCTCTTCATTGCTGCTGCTCTTTCCTCTGGCAATAATTTCTCCAGGCTGCCAAGCACTAGAGGTCGTGGTGCTCTGCAGTGAAGTTCTGTGCTTTGTGCTTGCTCGGCATCCGAGAGCCTTAATCCCAGCAAGCATTCAAACAACAGCAGCTCATGTAAATCAAGCAGGAAATAATACATGAGAAGAAGTGAACATGAATTTCTAATTAACTAAATTTGCAACTGGTGCATGCAACTTAAAGGGCATGTGATTTATCACCTGTCAGTAAAAATGGTGGTTATAGCTTGTGCTTTCAGTACTGTAGTGTGCGCATAGCTCAGCTGTGGAGTTAAAGGGCATCTGATTTATCACCTGACACCAGCCATACTGGTTAGAGCCTTCACGGCTGGGACAGCAGAGACACCATGTCTTGTTTTCACCAAATAGCTATTTGCTTGGTTATTCCTCCAGCAGAGAGGTGTGTGAAGGACTTTCATTTATTTATGGATTTATTGAAACAAAGCGATAGTAGGAGCTGCATTTCCTCAGTGGAAAGGGAGGTCTGGAGCACAGGAGGGCAGCCTCTTTGGCCTGGTGGTTCCTCAGATATGGTGATGGGTGAGAGCCCTTCTCTTTTGAGCTACAGGGCTTCATGGCTGATGTTTACCACAAGGGCACACTGGCCACCCTTTCCATGTTTGCAGTTCACAGACTTTGCCTAGGCATTTGACTTGCAGTAGTGTTGAGGCCCTAATAGGGCTCAGAGATAGTTAATCAAATCTGCAAGTGGTCATCAATGAACAGTTGACTTAACTCCTGCGTGCCTGGAGGTTTAAGAGGGTTTGCTGAGACCAAACTTCAGAAAACCCCTGTAGTTACAAGCTCATTCCTAGATATTAGGAACTTTGCTTGTTGGCCTCATTGGAGCTTACGCTTTTACTACTAATGAAAACTAGATCCTTATTGCTAACAAAAAGGTGAGCAGCCTCACATAAGCTGTGCATTGCAGTGTAGATGAATCTGGCCCATTCCCTGCTGAGTACCAATGTCATTTGGTTTGATGCAGAAAGTTCAGTGCAATTTAAGCATCATCAAATCAGCGCAGTTATCTCCATATGTCAGACGCTGGTTTCCAGGGGACCATGGAGAAATCTGTGGGAGCCACATATTCATTGTACATGGAAAGATTGGCCAAACTGAATCCCATCTTTTGGTATCAATAAATATGTGCAATTGTCACCCCATATTTTTGTGTCTCTGTTCCCCTCTTTTTGTGACCTAGTGGACTCAAGGGAAGTTTTGAGTTTGACATGGTTTTTTCAAGTCTTAGATGCTGAGAAAAAGCAGCTGTTGCTAAAGGTGGAGTAGACGAGTTTCTGCTCTTCCTTGTGAGCCCATGTGGAAGCAGTGGTCCTGCCAGGCATGGGAGCTGTGCTGCTGGAAAGGGCTAGCTGTGAAACACTTCTTCCTACCTCCTTGTGACCTTAAGCAGTCACAGGAATCTTTGGGTAACCCATCACATTCCTGGGTTTAGTGTCATCTGCCACATCATCTTCATCAGTTTTAGTGCAGTTCAAGGGGTATGAGAAATGATGCCAATGCAGTTCATACAGTTTGCGTCCACCAGAACATAAACCTGTTTTGTGTGGATTATTTTAACCTTGGCTTGCCATTAAATACTAAGATAGATTGCAGTGGGTTTTGGTTGGGTTTTTTAAGTGTGATATGACTGGTTTTGGAGTATCTGGTGTGAAATATTGAAAACCTTTCTGTTACTGTGCGTGGAGTCATTGCCGTTGGCTGCATCAACAAGTAAGAAAGCTCTATGGACCACAAAAACCTCATTACATAATGTCTGCAAATAGAAGACATACATGAATTCAAGTAAGAGGTACAGTAGGTCATGAGACTCCTGAGGATGGAGGAAACTCTTTTAAGTGCGCTTTAATTACCCAGCTCGAAAAATCTCCTAACCTAATGCTGGGTAGAAATCGGTGCTGACTGGAAGGGTTGGGTGCTAAAGTTGATGATTTCAGCTGAACTGGTTCCTGGATGAGGCCTCCAAAAAGCTCTCAAATGGTGAGCAGAAGCTCAGGGTGGTGGGAAACTGTGTTCTTCACCTCACTGCTCCCCATCCTGGGGCTGCAGGTGAGTTAGAGCAGCAACAAAAGGTCCCATGAAAGGCAGGGAGTGACACTCTCATCTGACTCATTGCCCTGCTTTCTCCTGAGCTCTCTAGTGCAGTCTTGCCCTGCTAGTTCTACTTTTTCCATATGTGCATAGAATCACAGAATCCCAGACTGGTTTGTGTTGGAAGGGACCTTAAAGCTCATCCAGCTCCACCCCCCTGCCACGGGCAGGGACACCTTCCACTAGAGCAGGTTGCTCCAAGCCCCTGTGTCCAGCCTGGCCTTGAACACTGCCAGGGATGGGGCATCTGGTTATTAGGTTTGGTCCTCATGCTCCCCAGAACCCATATGTTAATATCTAGTTACTATGGGGGTTTTTTTGGGGTGGTTGTGGGGTTTTTTGTTGGGGAAGGGGGAGTGTGTTAAAGTTTTCAGTCTTCCTTTGTCTTTGTGCTCCTCTCCCTGTGTTTTATTATTCTGGGCAACTATCAGGGCAATCGAAGCGCCCAACTAGCAGGGGAGATATTCCGTCAGTTCTGTATCTTTTCTTCATAAGAATAAAAGTGTGGTGGGACCTTTCATGTAGTCAGGCTCTCAGAGGGGGGTGAAGGAATGAAAAATGGGCAATGTGATAGCATTTTGCTACTACCTTAGCTGAAGGACGGAAGGAATCAAGCTAACATGTTTGTTTGACAGGGAATACTTTGTGTACTTGTGTAATCTGTTGATCTGAGAATTAAATCACTTCATCATCTTCTGTGCCATTGATCTTGGAGTCATTAGTGAAAGTACAAGCTGTCGGTGACATGCCCCCCTGCCTCACACAACCCTCACAGAGGAGAACATGCATCAGCAGATGCTTTTGTTCATGCAAGTCAAATATGGGTTGTGGTTGTCCCCAGACCATGTTAACTATAAGGAAAAGAAAAAAAGAGAAGAGCTGGAAGACTTACAAATTTTGCTTGTTTTCCTTAATAGTTCCTTTTTCCCTTAGTTTTTTGCAGCTGACTCCCATGTATGTATGGGGGGGGAGGGGGTATGGTGAGTAATGTATGTATGTGGACATAAATTTATAAATACTTAATACTAAGTATGGTGTATATGTATGCATGTGTAACTTCTGCAATACTTTGGCTCTGGTCAACCTCACTTGCTGTGCTTTCCAATTGTAGAGACACAAGACATTAGTGCTTTAGAGATTCGGGTTGGAAGGGACCTTAAAGCTCATCCAGTTCCAACCTCCTGCCACAGGCCGGGACACCTTCCACTAGGCCAGGTTCTCCCACACCCCCTCCTGTGGCTGACACCCTCTCCCGGCTTATCCTCTCTCAGCTTTCCAGAGAGGAGTTTTTGTGCTTCTAAAGCTATTATTTAAAACCCCCTTCTGCTAGTTTATTCCAGCTGTGAGCAGTCCCTTAGAAGCCCCGGTGTGCTATTTGCTTGTGAGTGCTTCTGGGATGAAGGCAGCAGGAGACCTGAGCATGGCCAGGGAGTGATGAGCTGTAGAGGGGAATGGATAAAAGGAAGGTGGGTATTGAAAACATTGGGCAAAATAACACAGCACATGGGATTTAGGGTTGAATCTTCCAGCTGCCTTGCAGTTATCACATTTAATCACTATGCCACAGGGATGGACACAGTACCAAAAAGCATGGGTTTGCTCCCCACTGTGTCTACAGTGCTGCTTCCCCTACACCACCACCCTCCTCCTCAGCTCCACACTGGTTTTCCTCTGTCGAGCAGGGTGACAGGCCACCAGGGGCAGATGCCAAAGGACCAGCCTCGTGTTCCTACTGGTGCAGAGCATTGCCCTGCGGAGCAGGACATGCAGCCCATGCCTGGGGCTCAGTGTCTCCCACCACTGGAAGGGATAAAGAGAAAGGAAGATGAAAGAAACAATAATATTTTTACACTTACTGTAACTCAGATTCAGATTTCATTAATTATTGTTTTGTCATGTTGGGAGCCTGGGGAGGAAAATATTAATCACAGGGTTTGCTGAGTGCTGTTTCAGTAACTAAATGAATTTCAGTCGGGAAACTTGTTTGTGTGGATATTTGGCTGGTTCCCGCTGTTGGCAGGCGAGCTCTCCCCATGCTTCCCAGCACCCCACCAAGCCCCCAGCCATCCACCCCATGGGCTTTTTGGCACATCTCGGTTGCAGCATTTGCCATCACTGCAATGAGCAGAGTTTGTAGGTCCTGTTGGGTTTTCTTTTGCTTGTTTTCGTTTTCTTTTTGTTCTTTAATAACTTCTGGTAAAAAGAGGCAAAGAGCTGCCTTTTGTGGCTGAGGTGGTGGCAGCCACAGGATGCTGCACAGATCCAAACTGGCCTGTGCAAAACTCTTCTGGCCCCTGCACAAGTGTGTGAAAGGAATCTAACAGCAGGAAAGAGCAGGGACCTATTACTCATGCACCCTGTCTCCATCCTTTCATTCCCAAATCACTGCTCTATCAGCTGCCCAGAGAAGCTGTGGCTGCCCCATCCCTGGCAGTGTTCAAGGCCAGGTTGGAGCCAGGTTGCTCCAAGCCAGGTCTAGTGGAAGGTGTCCCTGCCCATGACAAGAAGTTGGAACTAGATGAGCTTTAAGGTCCCTTCCAACACAAACCACTCTGTGATTCTACAATTCTATAATTGTCTCCAGTCACTGGCTGTATCCCAGGGCCCATCACCAGGCACGGGGCTGCACCAGGACCGTTTCCTTCTATGCACCGTCATCTTCATTTGCCAGCTCTTGGCACTGAGGAAATTCCAATGACACATTTGCATCTCTTTTTATAAATCAAACCCAGTGTTTCTTTGTCAAGGAAGAGAGCCCTGAGGTAGATCTATTAATGGCATGCAGCATGCTGCCCCCCACCAGGGATTATTCCCTCCCTGTCTTAAAAGCAAGAGAGGAGCTGTGTTGGTTGTGCATGGATCAGAGCAGTTACATCTCAGCTACTCAAAGCAAACTTCCCAGGTGCTTATTTTGGGAGAGGGCTTTACATCCTTTCTCACTTCTGGGTCTGTGACCCCAGACAGAAATAAATACATCTCAGTGCTCCTGCTCAGGGTTATTTCTGGCAGCATCACCAAGTAACTGAATTTCGGTGGGCTGTGTGTGTATGTGTACATAAAACAGAAGATCTCAGCAAGATAATCAATTACATGCAAGGGGAAACCAGAACTTTTTCCATTGGTTTTATCAGATATTGTGGTCAGTCAAGGCAATTCAAAGCAACTCGGAACCCTATTACATTCATTCTTGCTATAATCACTCCATCTCTGTTTACCATATTCAGTTAAAGTGGCTTGTTTGCTACATCCGCTCTGCTGCCAAAAGAACCTCATTTACTCCTGCAAACGGCTTCTGTTGCTGCTGCTGTAGTGTTCCTGCATTGCAAACACATTCTTGGCCGCAGCACTGAGGTTTGGATATATTGTTCTTCGAATCCTGCTGGGGAGTTGATTGGTTGGCATGCTCATTCACTTTCAAATGCCATTTGAATGACAGGAGGGTTTGGGTTGTTAGTTACTTGGTTTGTTTTGTTGGGGTTTTTTTTCTGATGCATGGGCTTTGCTTTCACCTGCTGTGGAGCTGAACATTCTCTGAGCCTGGGGCTGCTTCCTTGGGGCTGTTGATGCTGTGTTGGTTTTTTGTGGTTGCCCTTATTTTTGTTGGTTTTGCAAATTGCATCTTCAAACAGCAGGGGCTGTTCAAAATACTCAAGTCCCTGCTTAATAGAAAGTGGGACCCAAAGTTGGCAGGAGTCTGCAAGGATTTCAGCAGTGTATGCAGTGAGAGGGTTTGCCTGCAGAGCATTAACCATTAGTAACAGCAGCCGCAGCTCTATGGAGCTGCGTCGTGCAGCTCATTTCCTCCTGCCCCTTGGTTTTGCTGTTGTCACATGCATGAAACCCTGCTGTGATGGCTGGGGTTGGTGCAAGGTGTGGGGTGATGCTGGAAGAGCTGTCCCATTTGGGGAAATGACGAGAGGAGGAAGGAAACCCAGGCAAAATGGTCAAACCCTGGGGTTTTGCCTAGTGTTCTCTTTGCTGTGGCTCAGCCCTTGCTCCTCAGCCTGGTGGGCTGCACAAGCCTGGCCAAGCATGGCCCAGCCCTGCAGCCCTCAGTGCTGATGCTGGACATGTCCATGGAGGGAGCAGCAGTTAACAACCCTTGGTCCCTTGACCTCAGCCTGCCCAGTCCAGGCCAGGGCAGCAGTGGAAATGGTGTTTTGGCGAACAGCTTTGACAGTGTTATGACCTGTGCCATCCCTTAGGAAGGAATACATTCCTGCTGCTGATTACTTCATGGATGATGTGAAGAGACAGAATGATGCAGTACAGCCAGATTTCTGCTCAGCTTTTGTGCATTGTTGGTGCTCCCACAATTGCCTTGTCCTGACTACAAACATGAGACTGATGCACAGCAGCTCCCCGGTGGTGTGATTCCATGTCTCCTTGCTGGGCACCTGGATTTTTTCCTCTCCCTCCCTCAGTTCCAGCCAGGGTTTGCTCCTCTGGTTGAGGCAGTTGAAGTGCACCATTGCTTGGTGGAAAGGAAGAGCTTTGTCTCCTTGAAGCTCAGGAAACAGCTGTGGAAACAAAGTCCCCAAAACAACCCGAAGCAGGGACGAGTTTGTAGCGCTTATGAGTTTCTTACGCTTCTTGGCTCAGATTTTGTGCTTTTAGTGATTTTAGTGCCCCGAAGTGAAGCATCTTGAAAACACTGTGGGGTTTTTTGGTTGTTTAGGTGGGGAGTGAAACTTCGCAT
The DNA here is from genome assembly GCF_004027225.2 of Strigops habroptila. Lineage (NCBI taxonomy): Eukaryota > Metazoa > Chordata > Aves > Psittaciformes > Psittacidae > Strigops > Strigops habroptila. The sequence continues at coordinate 3,335,494 of NC_044289.2, forward strand.
AGTTATAAATCTAAAGCCAGAGGTGAATTTGTCCCCTTTTGTTTTCCTGTAAGTATTTATCTTCTGCTTTGAGATCTGTAAGTATTTTTTTTAGCTGTGAAATTCTGCTTTCAGTGATGAAAGCCCTGATTTGTTTCACTATGAATTGTGCCTCTGACCCAGCCCCAAGTGGGAGCTGCATCTGCATTACAAAACTTGTTATGCGGAGATAGGAAACTGAAATGGCAGGACTTGGCTTTGCTTGCGGAGGGTTTCTCCTTCCGGCAGGCACGTGTGCTTCTCTCGTCGCAGGAGCATCGTGAAACATCTCCTTGCTGTGCTGAATACGAGTGTGATTGTCTGTATTTTACAGGTGTGGAAACCCATAGCCTCTGGATGAGCCCATTTTGGGCAGTTTTTCCCTCCACACTGGGGTCCTGGCCAGTGCCCATGGCTGTGCTTTCCCAGGGAACATGGGAACAGCCCCTGTGCCAGGGACTCGCATCCTTGCACTGAATGATTTGCCAACATTAGTGATTTTTCTGTGTTGTCATCAGGCCTCTTCCACCTCCTTTTTTGACAAAACATGGCCTTTTCCATTTTTCTCCAATAAATATCTCCATGTTTCAAATGTCTTCTCTTGCCCCTGGCCTTGATTTCCCATCTTTCTACCCTTGTTTTCCCATCTCTCTCCTATGTGAAGGGTGTGAGTGGAGCTGAATTCAGCACCTGAAGCAAGTGTGTGCTGACAGTTTGGATAACAACATTACAGTGTTTTCTCTATTATTTTCTGACCTGTTATTTTTGCACTCTATCATTTTGATATTGCCGTGCTTTCAGGAGAGGTTTGCAAGGGGTGGTTGATGTGACATTTGGTCTTATCACTTAATGTCCAGTTAATTTAATCCCTGCTAAAGTCTAGAAGGATTTCAAACTGCTCCTTCCTGCATGTTCTGCATCTGTCAGCATAGGGTTTTTCCTGCTCTGATGTTCCTTTCTGCTTGGTTAGGTGGCTCTGCAATTCCCAAGTCTTCCTCGTTTGTAATTAACCTGAATAATGTTCTTTTCATCTGCAAACTTTGTTTCACTGTGCAACCTAGTTTCCAGGTCATTAATAAAGATATTGAGCCATAGGAGTCCTGGTTAAATACTTCTGTTGGCGTGTTGTTAATTATTTCCATCTTGATAAACAAGTCACAGGCTTAGTCTTGTCATGGCCCTCAGCAGTGTCAGGTCTTAATACAGCATCACCTACGTCTAAACGTGAGTTTGGTTCTACCGAAGCACGGCTCAGTATGGGAACTCTTCACGTGGTTGAGATCAGGCTTATAGTAATGTAATCTTAAGTCACTTCCCCACAGAACTGTATTATGATAAGAGGAAATGGCCTCAAGCTGCAACAGGGGAGGTTAGATGGAGATGAGGAACAATTCCTTCCCCAAAGGGTGCTCAAGCATTGGAACAGGCTGCCCAGGGCAGTGCTGAAGTCACTGTCCTTGCAAGTGTTCACTGAGGGCCAAGGCCCTCAGTGACATGAGTTAGTGGTGGCCTTGGCAGTGTTGGGGTAAAGGTTAGGCTTGATGATCTTAAAGGTCTTTTCCAGCCTGGTTCATTCTATGACCCCACAGCTGGGAAGCCTTGGAGAAGGACAAAGCGGCGCGACTGATGCCGTCCTCCTCACTGGCTGATTGGACCATTGCTTAGTGGCAGTGGGAGAGCAGAAACTCCCCACCAGCGAGATAGTGAGTCTGATCTCAGAATTCAGAGGACAATAATTACAGTGAGGTGTTGTACTGAGTCTGGGGGCTGGTGGGTGCAGGAAGGAGTTGGTGGGCAGCATGTCCTGGGCTGCTCTGAGACCCAAGGGATGGATGGATGGATGGAAGGGATGTAGCAAGATGCTGGTTTCTGTTCTGCCTGCAGTAGATATCTCCACTGATATTTATATCTCCAGACTGAAACTACAGTCACAGCGGGCAGCAAAGGTAAACTCGATTTGCACATAAAGTGTTTGCTTGGGGGTGTCTGCGTCAGCACTTGCAGCATCCTTAAGATTCAACCAGGTTGCACGTTGTTTCTCCCATGACTTGCAAAGATTTATATGTATTTTTTTTACACTTAATATATTAATACACTGTTTTTTCAAGAAATACAAGCTATGAGCTTTCTGCTCATGTTTTGTTTAAAGGAACCAAACTTGTTTCCCTTTCCAATGAGCACACAAGTGTCCGGTCCCACTTAGTGACTAGAGAAGGTGATTAATTCTTCTCTTTTTTTGCTGTAGTCAGCAGCAAAACAGGGTCTGGTGATACGGAACCACCCCTCAGCCTTGCTGGGGCTGAATTATCTGGCACAATGGAGCCTGTAATTAGCAAGTGGAGAAGATGATGCACGTGTAGTGTTAGAGGGTTGCAGAGGGACAGGTTGCAGGGCAACCGAGGGAAACAAGAGATTATGACCAGGCAGTAAAAAATTAAGTGTTTTCATCTCTCCAGGGTGCTTAAAGCTTCGTAATACAACTCAAATAGATAAAAACCTTCATTGATGTGACGGAGTTTAACCAAAGTAGAGTCTGTGGCTGTTGTACCACGTAGCATGTGGCACTGGTATAATTCCTCCTGCTCCCTGTGGGTTCCGAACAAGAAGGATTCTTTCTCCAGAACAGTTATGAAAAATTTGAACATGGAAAAAAGCCCTGTACCTTTTGGAGAGATGCTGCTGAAATATAAATGAAATATATCCACTGGAGGGGCTGGAACCTTGGCGGGACTTCCAGAATCAGGATGCAGAATGTTTGGTGAGAATCACTTTCCCCCACTAACTGCTTTTGGAGAAAGCAGGAGAGAATAATCTCGTTAACTGGTAAATGTGATTTTTTTTTTTTTTTTTAGGTGCCTGACTTGGGCACTGTGAGGATTGAGCAGAGGGTCCCAGTCTCTGGAAACATGTGGTTCAAAAAAATCGCATGAGATGTTGAAGCTGAACTTGGCTATCGTCTCATTAAAACCCTGGGTCTGGAGGTGCAATGTCTTGATCTGTTTGAACAGCGCATCCTTCCCTGCTGCAGAAGGACCATGAAACTCCTCACAAAGCTTCGAGCAGCCTGCCTGGGCTGGGGAAGCCTGTGAGGTGGTACCCATCCTCATGTGCCTGCGATGGGCATTGTGATGGCTCGGGAAGCAGCAGGACTAAGCGCAGCTCTGCTGGTTGTCCCTTTCAGCATGGTCCTTCCTCTACATTCACACACTTGTGGGGTGGCACATTTAAGGAGGTCCCTCTCCTCCCGCATTGTTATGGCAAGGAAGGAAAAACGGCTTCTCCTACCCATGCTTTGACCTTGTAGGCAACTTCTTGCCCAGGGCCATGCTCCACGGCAGCACCGTGCAGATAACTGCTGCATTGTGAACTCTTTGGTCTGTGGGTCCAGTCTTCCTAAGCCTGTGCCTTTGGAGATACACTCCTGATCCTGTGGCTCAGGAAGAAATTGCAACCACAGAAGAAGGAAATGCTGCTGTTTGTGCCCTGTGCTAGAATACTGACTCACCTTCGCTGTCCTGGCTTTGACCAGCAGTTCAGAATGTGCCTAGTAAAGTCTTTCTGGTGCCTGGCTGGGGTAGTGCAGTGCTATGAACACACCAGTTATGGGACAGTAACTGCTCCTCAGTGTTTTCATGGTACCTGACCTTACAGCCTCTCTTTGAAGCTGATGGCTGCAGGTACTGATCCACAAATGGATCAGTGCCCAGCACCCCTCAAGTGTGCTGGTGGGAAGGGCATCATGACAAGGAGGGCTGCCTGCAAGGACCCAGCCCTGGACCCCTTTGGTTCTTCAGATGATGTTTGCTCTGTGAGGAGGCTGACGATAAAGCCCATGCAAGCAGCTGCTCCAACAACCAGATCCATGTGAACATGGAGAGCAATACTCCATAATACCTCTCACAACCATTCTTTTAACAGGCATTGCCTGGATTATGTATGAGAATTAATAAATATTAAAGTGGATTTAAGAAAAGCCTTCAGCATCAGGAATTGTGACTGCCAGCCAGAGCAGGTGACTGCAGCTACAGCACCGAGGTGCATCCCAGACTGGGCACACGTTCTTCCTCTTCTAGCAAAGTCCATATTGGACTCTTCAAGGCCTTTCTGGTGGCAGCTCTGGTGTCACCACCATGCCCATGGCTTAGCTGGAGGGATTGAGCATGCATAAGGATCTCAGTAGTGGCTAACATATCCCTGTGCTTCATAGTACAAATGCTGATTGGCACCCATACACATGAGAAAGCGCAGGCCTTTGGGGTTCCCACTCCATGGCAAAGCCAGCAGCTGGCTGGTTTGGGGAATTTCAACAGCAGTGGAAGGGATTGTGCAGGCATAAATCCTGTGTGATTTGAGGGTAAGGCCTGCATGAGAAAGATGGGAGCTCAGCTTGACAGGGGAGTTTTACATTTTCCCTTCGTCAGCATGAGTTAATGTTGAACAGGGCAAAGAAGGAGCCTGGTGAGACCTTCTTGGTGAATATATGAATAGCAGTTTTGTAAATAGACATCTGAACTTATGAAATGATCTGACACCGACAGGTTGAAACCAACTCTGTAATTTTATTGTGTTAGATTTAGGTCAGACATATACATGCCAAGTCAAATGACCTAGAAAGCCTTTCTAGGTCAAACTATTGCTTGAAAAGTTGGCTTTTTCAAAAGCAAGGCCATAAGATTTTGTGCTTAGTCTTAAACATTTTCCTTCTACCAGTGCAACATGAGCCTTTGGGACATGGCAGGGAATTTGTCATCTGCATCAAGAAGAGAGAAAGAAATGTGAAGAAGGAGGGTATTAATTTCTTAATGTAATGAGGACTTTTTTGGCCATCTCTTTTGTCCTGAGATAGTATTTTGGATACTTGGACAGCAGGATCTTAGGCTAGAAGTTGCAACACCAGTTGTATTAGCACCTTGCTCCTTCCAGCAGCGTTAAACCCTGCCAGCTCCTGGGTCCGGCAGCAACCAACACCTCCAGCCTACCTTTGGATCCCTAACCCTTAGTTGGTGGGAAAGTATTTATTAGAAAGAGCTTTTTCTCCCCTGAAGAGGCTCAGGGGATGCTAGTGACATCTGCACAGAATGACTCTCTTCACCAGAGGGATGGGATGGGGCAGACTCGCACTCTGCTGACCCGGGGAGTCATGACAGTGGGTGAAATTGGAATGACCAAGACTGGAGGGACCCAGGACCTTGATGATGTTGTCCTGCAGCTTATGCTGCTCTGTTAACGCTGCTGCAGCCTGAGCAGATGCAGCTTTCATGCTGTTAGAAGGGAGCTTGAACTTGTAATAAAAGCTCAGCTGTTCGTGTGGGTTACTTCTTATTTCAGAGTGCAGATATACCTGAATGTCCTGGGTTTGACTGGGATAGAGTTAATTATTTTCTTAGTAGCTGGCGCAGTGCTGTGTGTTGGCTTTAGTCAGAGAACAATGCTGGTAACGCACTGATGGTTTAGTTGTTGCTCAGTAGCACACACCCTGGTCAAGGACTTGTCAATCTCATGCTCTGCCATTGAGGAGGGGCACAAGAAGCCGGGAGGGAGCAGAGTCAGGACACCTGACCCGAACAAGCCAAAGGGATATTCCATACCACAGCACATGATGCTCAGGATAGAAACTGGGAGGAGTTGATCAGGAGCCACCAATCCCTGCTCAGGTCAGAGTGGGCATTGGTCAGAGGGTGGTGAGCAACTGTACTGTGCATCACTTGTGTTTCATTCCCCTCTCTTTTTTCCATATATTATTGTTATTATATTTTACTTCAATTATTAAACTGTTCTTATCTCCCATGGGCTTTACCATTTTCCCATTCTCCTCCCCATCCCATGGAGGAGGGGCTAGTGAGTTAGTTGCTGGCTGGGGTTAAACCATGGCACTGTGGCTCCAAGCAGTGAGAAGGGCTCCCCTCTGCCCTCATATCATTTTGATATGAAGCATATCATATCATTTTGAGTGGACTGAAACGTTTCTGTCCAGTGGTGTTTGTGGCAATGCTGCATGATGCAGCTGGGGGAGGACCTTGGTCTGGGTTTGGGCCAGAGGCCAGTAGTTAGGCAGGACATGCATGGATGCTGGGCTGAGATGGCAGCATCCTCCCAGGTACCCAAGCAGGAATCCTGCTTCCCGACCATAGCCGAAAGCAAGCAGCACTTCCACATCCTGTTTGCACATCATACCTGCTGGCTTTCCTCCTCAGGAAGGGTAGCCATGCTCCACTTCCCATCCTGTGCCCCAGCTCTCCTCCACCTGCCCAAGCCATGATTAACCACACCAGCAGGGCTCAGCATGGGGAGCATCCCAACATCTCCCACTCCCCAGTGCCCGGTGCTGCTGCCCTGCTGGTGTTCTTACCGCAGCAGCACATCCCAAACTCCACAGGTTGCAAATCATTTGTTCAGTCCAGCCATGACCTACTTGAAAGTAGCTTTTGCCATCCCAGGAAAGCGGGTAATGGGAGGCTGCAGTGCCTTCTGAACAATTACAGCTCACAGCAGTCCAAATGAAAATGTTTGTTGAAAACAACATGTGCATAATTAAGGCTTAATGAGCCCTTGTCTGTTTGGAATCTGCAATTAGATTTATAATAGAAAATACTAGCAAATGCCAAATAGCTTTAAAAGAAGCTGAGATAAAAGATAATTTTGCTGCAAATCTATAGTAATACTGTAATTTAATGAGCTGGAAGTGGTGCAGAGAAAGACTGGAAAAGCTTTGGACAAGTTTGTATTGTGCGTGTTTATCTTATCTGCCCATTTCCCTATCTATAAAGCTGTCAGTCTTGCTTTTAACTGCTTGGAAGAAGGCAGGACTTTGCTAAAATCAGGAAGCCTCTCTTTGTTTATTTTTATTTAAGTCATTAATTAGTCAGGAAAAGCTGCTTTTTTCTCTTTTCTCATCAACACGCTTTAAACTTCTTGTTAGGGTTAATAATATAATAATAATAGTAATAATCATATTTCTATTCAATTATTTATAGTGAAGCAGGGGCGTAATAGTAATCAGAGGTGCTTCTTTCTGATTAGTTTATCAATTTTAATGAGTTTTTCAACCGTCTTTTTAAGACGTTGAGAATTTTCAACACTAAGCTGTATGTTTAACAAGTAAACCTGAGGCTGCAGTGAGCAGGATTCAGCTTCTCACCCTGCTGAAATCAAGTTACACAGCACTGAAATTTGCTGGGAAGATTAAGAAGATGGACAGAGAGAGGTCTCTCAAAAGAGAAAAGAGCTGAAATTAGAAGTGTTTAGGAGGGATGGTTTGTTGGTTGGTTGGTTGGTTGCTTAATAATCAGAAGCTAAGGTAGGGAATGAAGTGGTACTAGCTCTGAGTACAACACGTGGACCTGGCGGGGAATCAAGGCCATCATGATAGAATCATAGAATGAACTAGGTTAGAAAAGACCTTTAAGATCATCAAGTCCAACCTTTACCCCAACACCAAACTGTGTCACTAAGGGCCTCATCCACGTGGTTTATGAACACTTGCAGGGACGGTGACTCCACCACTGTCCTGCGCAGCCTGTTCCAATGCCTGAAATGAGGTGACGTGCACAGCCACCTGGAAACGCAGCCCAACAGCTTTGTTTGACACCCCTAACTCAGCACTTCATAAAAGAAGTCATAGAAGGATGTGGTAACGCTGCCTGTGGAGATAGTTTTCTGGTGCAATTTTGTTGCCCGTGTGAAATTTTGCTGAGCTTCACTCTGTAAAACCATGGCTCTGCCTGCCCTGGGTCTCCAGCGTGTGAAGCTGCAACACTGGGGCTGCATCTGCAGCTTCAACCATGCAATATCTGAACAGCTCTGGGTTGTCTCCCTGTGACCTTTCAGCTCAGATTTTGGCTCTAGCCTCTAACTTCACAGCAGCGATGAGAGCCCATCCTGAGCACATCTGCACATTCATGACCCCACTGCAAGTGCTGCTTTGTGGAGTTTTGCTGTTCTAACGCATGCAAGGCAGCCCCAGGGCCTGGGTTATATTGGGTCTCCCTTCCAGCCCTACAGCTGCCCATCGCTGCTTGGGCGCAAATTTCAGCTGCTCCTTGCAGCAAACATCCAGTACAATAGCTTTTTTTGCTAGAGGTCAGGATTTTGAGGCTTTTGGGGTATTTTCCCCAAATGACTTGAGTCATAGAAGCAGACTGATTTGTGTTGGAAGGGGCCTTAAAGCTCATCCAGTTCCAACGCCCTGCCACAGACAGGGACACCTTCCACTAGAGCAGGTTGCTCCAAGCCCCTGTGTCCAACCTGGCCTTGAACACTGCCAGGGATGGGGCAGCCACAGCTTCTCTGGGCACCCTGTGCCAGTCTCACTTGCTTCATTTGCAGCCTTCAAGGCAGTGCCTGGCTGGGTGGCCCCTGTCTGCTTGGCCCGATGCTGATGCCTCTGGTGATGGAAGTCCTGTGTGCTCCTTTGCTCTCACTGCTGGAGGAGTTGGGGTGGTGGATGTGCACTGTGGGTAGCAGTGGGGTTCCCTGGGTGCAGCACAGGCTGAAGAAAGGTTCATTGCTCTTTGTTTAAGAGGGTAATTGCAATTTTTGTTAAAAGGCAGCATCAGCAGCATAGTCAAAAGGAGGCCCATGTGCTGTAGTTGATGCTCTTTCTGGTAGAGTAGCGATCTGAAATCTGGCCACCTTCAAGCCTACCAGAGTTTCATCTGAAGAGTGAGGAGGTTTGGGTAGACTCTCTCTAATCCTGGACAATCTTGGCATGGGGGTTTTGGGTTCCCCATGCACATCCTTCCTGCGGCACAGCAACCAAGTGTCCAGGACGAGCTCACTGTTGTCCTGCGTTCGTCAAAATACTCACATTGAGGTTGTGAGTAGTCCCGTTGGTTTCATTGTGTGGGTTTAGAAAAATAACAGGCGTGTGATGCTGGTGGGGTAAAAGGCAGTTCTCTGATACGGGAAGGTGTACGCTGCATTTGTCTTCTAGCTAAGTTTTGGCTGCCCCATCCCTGGCATTGTTCAAGGCCAGCTTGGACGGGGCTTGGAGCAACCTGCTCTAGTGGAACGTGTCCCTGCCCGTGACAGGGGGTTGGAACTGGATGAGCTTTAAGGTCCCTTCCAACCCAAACCAGTCTGGGATTCGATGATTATTTTGTTTACATTAGACCTTCCCAACTCTTGCAGGATTAGGATCCAATGAGGGGATGTAAAAACACTTCTAGAAGTTGCATGTGGAGTCTATGATTTAAATAAGATGGGACCAAATAAGAGAGGAGAAAATGCCAAGTGCCACATGAAATTGGGCAGTGAAGATGCTCCAAAACTTGTAGGATCTAATTGCAGAAATTACATTCCTATCATCCTTGGGGTTTGGGTTGGGGTTTTTTGTCTTTAAAGGAGATCACACCTGGGTTTGTTGTTTTTTCTTTTAATAATGAGCATGTCCAAACATCTAAGGTAAAATTGTGAAATAGTTTGTACTTTGTCAGCTCATTTTTTTGCAAGTCATCCTATGTACCGCTGCGAGGGTTGTTTGCATACAGAGTTGAGTGCAGAACCACAGAAGGCAGGTCTCCACCAGTGCCAAATATTTGTGTATTGGAAACTATTCTCTAAATGACTAGTGTGGAAGCTCTCTGAGTTTTATTTTTCCCCTCCTGACTGGCTGATTTTGCATAATGCTTCCATCCTCACCAGAGTTGTCTTGAAAATCCATTACTCTTCTCCTTTATGCTTCTCAGCAGAAGGAATAAACCACGGTCTTGAATCCTGGGGGGCAGAGATGTACTTTGCTCTCTCTAGCGGGGCAAAGCTTCAGATGATTGAAGTGTTTAGTGACTGTGCTCACAGGTGAATAGTGTGTGTGCTCTGGGCTGTGCTTCAGACTGACTTTGCTGAAGGAGCAGTAGCTAGAGAGAGAATTGAAGCCACTATTTTTCCTCTTGAATGGCAACTGAGTAGCACCGGTGATTTTGTGAATTATTGGAGTGAGTGAGGAGTATTCGGGAGCCTGGTTGTTAACCTGTACAGCTGTCAATGAGGCATCAGGATTGGAAGCATAATACATGGTCTTAAGAAGTTAATAGCTTTAAGCAATGCTTGCAGGGCCCCTCTGATGGCTCTCCTCCTCTCTTTCAGGTGCTCTGGTGTGCTTATTTATTTACTTTGCAGTGGAGAAAAGATAAATAGAGATTTCCAGCATCATTCCCACTGTGCGTGCACGTCAAACCCAGCGTAGCCACAGCGGCTGCTGACATGGTGCTGCTGGGACGCAGCTCCTTCCATTGCTGCTCTTCTCCTTGCCAGTGAACGGCTTTTATTCAACCCAGGGCTTTGCTTTCAGCCTTGGGTGCAAGTCCAGACATTGCTGCCCATGCTGGGTCTCTGGGCAGGGGGATGAAATTAGAGGATGGGAGAACCTTCTCATTTAAGGTTTCTTTCTTCCTGGCTGCTCTCTTGCTTCCTCAGCTACTTTGGTGCTGGTGGCCGCATGTAGCCCCTCTTCAGTAATACCTCTGATTGCAGCGAGGGCTGTTGTTCTGCTGTAGAAATCAGCATCTCCACAAAAGACTTCCAGAGCTGTGCTGGTAGCTGCTTCCAAGGCAGACAGGTATAAGCTCTATTTTTGTCTCAACCCTGAGGTTTTATCTCTCAAAACTCAATGTTTCTAGGTGCCTTTGACACTGGCACAGCTCTTGCACACAGCCTCTGCGGCTTCTTTTAGATCTTTGTATGTTTTCTGCCTCTCTTAGCTTCCTGTGACTTACAAGTGTTACTGGTGAAGCAGGCACTGCAGTTAAGTCTCATTATCATTTACTGTATTTGTTTCAGGCTGTCTACACACCAGCCCTGTGCCAGGAAACGTGCTGCATTCATTTACCTCCCTCCCAGCAACGCACAGGGCACCAGGCATTCACAGTGCGAGCTGGTGCCTTCAGCTCTCCTAGTTATTCAGCTGCTGCTGGGAGAAGAACCAGCTTAGCAACGGCTGGTGTTTATTTCTTTTGCAGATAAACTCCTCAAACACCTGTGTAAGGATGATAAGCAACGCAGGACATGCTTGTTGTTTGGTTTCAAAAAGGAAGTGATGCACATGCCCGAATCTTGCAACTACATCAGCACAATAGTATCTTGCAAACTAATCGGCATTGAGCATGGTCAGCAATGGGCTGGAGAGATCCTGGGTGAAAGTAGGGGTGTGCTGGGAGCCTGTTCTCCTTATTTATGGCCAGATTTGGGGAGAAGTCATGAAGGGTTTGGTGTGGCCAAAGCTGCTGCTCTAGTGAGCTCTCTGCACCGCAGGAGAGGAGGAGGATGGAGATCTCCTGGTGCACTGGGGCTGCTCAAAGCACCACAGAACACCTCTCCCTGCCAGCCTTATGTCAGGGTGCTCGGCAGACTGACAGCGATGAACTAAACACAATCATCTGAATATGTTCACAGTATATTAGCTCAAGATGTGCCCTCAGGGGCAAAACCTGCTAAGTTGGACCAGTGGCGGTGTAAGGGTGAGCAGCTTTGGCCTTTAAATTAATAGCACGTTTCTCTGAGCATCGTTCTTGTCCCTTGCTGCGGCTGGGAGGAGGAGAGGAGGCTGGATAGAGGCTTAGCTGGTCTGTGCTGCATTCGCTTCTTTTCAGTGGCATGTGAAAGGGTTAAGCAGAATTTTGATCTCGGCAATATTTTCGTGCTTATACATTCTGTTTCTCATTTCCATGACAAAGATGGTAGGAAGAGCAGAATAAGGTACAGAATTTGCAGAGCAATTTTAAGACTGTAATGAGAACAGAAAATAGTAGGGGGAGAAGAATTGTAATTAGAATACGAAATGGGAAAAAAAAAATTAATCTATTTCCATGTCAGTCTTAGGACTAAATTCTGCTGCTCCCTGTAGCTTTCAGAGGGTGGATTTTTTGTGTCTGTGTGTATGTGAAGAGCTTGAATTCCTTTGCAGGCTCTGAAAGGTCCAGGTAAATGAGTTTAAGTCCTCATTCCCCCCAGATAATGTAATAACAATAATTTTGTGTGCAGCATTCACAGCAGACCAGCCAGTCTCTTAGATAAATGAATGCTGTCACTTGAATAATGGTGGCATTCAAGATCTCTGCAGCCTCAAGTACAGGAGAATAAAAGGAGGTGCTGGAGATGCTGTTGTAGTGGAGGTCTCTGCAGCTGCTTGGGGAGGCATCTTGTGATTGCATAGCACCGAAGCACCAAACACCAAGTACTGCAGGTTGGGAGAGACATCTGCATGTTCTAAGCCCTGGAGACAAGAAGGGCCAACCAGCTCGGCAGCTGGTCCAGCTGAGCTCTGAGTAACTCCAGGGATGGAGATCCCACAGCCTCACGGACTAATATTTGACCACTCACATGCTAGAAAATGTTCCTAATCTAATGACATTACATCTACTGAGGGAGCTTCCAGCAGCCCACAGCTCAGGGTCATCTTGAGCTCAGTGGTGTGGATTTTATTGTTCCCCTCTAATTTGTGCAGTTGCTATTCTAGATCCTTCTAGACCACAGCATCCTGCAGCAAGCGGTTTTGCTGTTGGGCCCTGTATGAAGAACTTCCCTGTCAGGTGGTTAATTCCACTAGCTAATGTTTTCAGTGTCTGCCTCCTTAGTTTTAGACTACAAGAAGCAGAGAAAAGCCATTCCCTGTTCTCATCTCATGACTGTACGTCTCTGTTGAGCCTCTCTATATCTATCACCTCTTGTCTTTGTCCATATATGCCATTCCACATCTTGGATCCTCCCTGTGATTGCCCTCTCTTCTTCTTCTAACCATATGGGTGGCAAAACAATGTTTGATCTTTTATTCTTTGTTCTTTTCCTAATTGCTTTTAAAATTTGAATGGCCTTTTTGGCAGCTGCTGAGGCCTGAGCAGAAGTTGGAAGCGAACTTTCAAGAATGAATGCACAGTTTCTCTTCTGGACAGTAACAGCTATTTTAAGACCCATTGTCATGTCTTTATTGTTAGGATTCCTTTTCTCCAATGCATTACTTTGCATTTATTGACATTAAATTTAATCTTCCATTTCCTCACTGCCACTTAGTACTGCGAGAGTCTTAATGCAAAGCCTTTCAAAGTCACTTTTAGTTTTGGCTGGCATGAATAATTTTTTTCTCATTAATAAACTTGAATTCTTCTAGATCACTTCTATTATGAACTGGATAGATTTTAGTGCAGATGGATCCTGGACCAGGATCCTCCTCTTGCTGAAACCTAAGAAGCATCTTTTCACAGGCTGTGAGCAAGAGGGCCTTCTCTTTTGTCCCGTGATAAGTTGGGTTTGGGTTTTAGAGGGTTTTTTGAGGAACCTTGTGAGAATTCCAGCCAAAGAGATCCTCTCACCTTTTGTGTAGGTACTTGTTGACCCTCCAGCAAACACAGAAGTGGGCTGTGAGGCCCTGGTCTCAGGTCTTTATGCTGCCTCTGTTGCGTGTTGCAGCTTTGGATGGTCTCACCCGAAAGGAGTCAGATCTTCTGGTCTGGCACCTTCCCTCTGCCACCATTTGTTCTGGAGCAAATGACTCTTTACTATAAGGTTTTAAGCCTTAATACTTCATCTCCATCAATCTGTTCAGCCGGGAGAAGAGAAGCTGCGTGGAGACCTCACAGCAGCCTTGAGTATCTGAAGGGGGCTACAAGGATGCTGGAGAGGGACTCTTCATCAGGGACTATAGTGACAGGACAAGGGGTGATGGGTTCAGGCTTACACAGGGAAGTTCAGGTTAGATATAAGGAAGAAGTTCTTCCCTGTGAGGATGGCACTGGAACAGGCTGCTCAAGGAAGTTGTGAATGCTTCATCTCTGGCAGTGTTTAAGGTGAGGTTGGATAGGGCTTGGAGCAACCTGGTGCAGTGGAAGGTGTCCCTGCCCATAGCAGGGGGTTGGAACTGGATGAGCTTTAAGGTCCCTTCCAACACAAACCATTCTAGGATTCTGATTTTACCCCAGGGTAATACATGAAAATATATTGACTGCATGCAGAAAAACCAGCCCCATAACACGCTAGTGGCTCCTGCAAATGCTCTGCTGTGCAGCCCATTAGAGGATGGGCTGCCACTGACACCTGCTGTGGTGTCATGCTCTCTTTTAATGACATTTATCCTGAAGCAAATTGCAGTGTGTGGCCAGCCCGGGCAGTTGCCAGGATAGAGATGCAGAGCTTTCCTCTGAGGAAAACAGGGGGAGTCATAAATCTATTGCTGAACTTCTGACCCTCTTTGACAGGTTCAACTGAGGGGCTATCCAAACATTTCAGCAGACAGATAAATAATGCGAAGTAGATCACTTTGGGCCAGAGGTTGTGTAAAGACCTTAATGGGGAAACTGCAGTTAAAGAGATTAAGCTAACCTCAGCGATGTATTCCCTGAAGAAGCGTGATGCTAAATTACTCCTATAGGAAATCACAGCAGCTCTGCAGGCAGCAGTGCTGACAGGGGCAGGGCTGAAGTGAGTATTTCACATCCCAGGGACGTGGCAGAGATGTGTGCTGGCAGAGATCATCCTTGCCAGCATTGGAGTCATTGGGTTTGGTGCCCAGGGTGCCCATACGGCTGAGCCTGGTGTGCAGGGGTGCTGGGCAGGAGCAGCACCGTGGGGATGAGGGGCTGGAAGAACCATGGCCAAAGTGCAGTTACAGCAGAATGGGGTTCCGCCACCCAAATAGTGCTTCCCTGACAAAAATTAATTGTGGAAAAAACTACTTCTGTAAAACTTTCTATAAAAGACTTGTATTTCCACATGGTGGGTAGGACGCCATTGAAGGCAGCTAAATAAACCCCAGCAAAACACAGGCTACAGTAATTTATTAGGGGTTTTTTTAGTGGGGCATGTTAAATATGGCATTAACTGTGTAATGCAAGTTTTCTTGTGTCCTAACTTTTATTCACCAAAAACTTAAAGGCATCTGTTCCATGGCATTATTGTGGGTCACTCTATGTCTTGATGTTAGTGGTGGCTGAGGTGTAGCATGCTGGGCACCAAAACCAGCTCCATCAACAAGAATCTCTGGTGAGAGGTGATATCCCCAGTGCACCAACTTTGGAAATGAGGTTGTCATGAGATGGAGCCTGCTGCCCATCTCCTGCGTCCTGGTACAAAAAGGCAGAACAGAGAGGCAAGTGCTTATAGCTCTGAGCGGTAGGAATCACTGGAAGCATCCAATTCATTCTTCATTGGGCATTTAATAGCTCCTTAATGATGACAGCTTTTACTTACTGCTGGATTTGCATTAACAGGCCACTTTTTAAAAGCTCCAGATCCCCAGTGGACTTGCAGTTAAGGTGCTCTGGTCTTCTATTGTCAATAGCGAGTGTTAAGATTTAGGTCAGACCCTCAAAAAACCCCAACACCCCAAATCCAAACCCCACCACACTTAAAATGAAATAAGAAGTTTGGAAGATTTTTGAGATCTTGCAAGTGTCATTGAAGCCATTCCAGGTATGAGGCTGCCAACGTAATTCTTACAGAGTGGAGGTTTTCATCTCAGCTCATGACTCTCAGGAAATAAAAGGATGTGATGAGATTCATAATTAAATTGTACAAGCTGGCAGTGCCATCCATGAGAAAGTAACACCTCTGAATCTTGGCAGGAGGGTGTGTTTCTTTCCACTGGGCCCTTCCCATTTAACAAACATTTATTCTCCATGTTTGCAGAGCTGGAGATCTCACAGCTGCTTTGCTCTGGGGTCTGTCCCAGCTTGCAGCATACATTCAGTTTTCTTATTTGTTTTCAGCTTACCAACATGGGACCTGTCTGACCTCTGGCCACACTTACAGGTTTGAAAATAACATCGTATTGCAAAGATAACAAACCAAAGTGAGTGTAGAAAAGCAGTAATTAAAAGTGCTTTGTAGGACATCACCTCAATGAGGCCTGTGCTCAGCTCCCTGTATGGGCTGGTGGATGCACAGCAGCCTCTGCCTCCGGAGCTGCAGTGCCAGCTCCAGCTCCCCTGCAAGAGTCCTAGTAAAATAATTGTATTTTGAAGTAAATTCTACATGAAAAACTGAATTTCAGAGGGTGTTTTCTCACAGAATAGAACTCTGCTTGTACCCCTTGCTTAGACACAATATACATGGTGATATGCGCCATGGAGAGGTGCAGTAGTGGAGGCATGGCTTTGTGTCCATCACCCTGATTTCCTTGGGACTCCCTATTGGAATGAGGTTGACAGCGTCCATCTACTTATCCATCAGTGTCAGGTGAAGACACCTCCTGTGGCATGAGATGACTCTGGCACAGGTTCCCCAAAGAGAAGCTGTGGCTGCCCCATCCCTGGCAGTGTTCAAGGCAAGTTGGACACAGGGGCTTGGAGCAACCTGCTCTAGTGGAAGGTGTCCCTGCCCGTGGCACGGGTTGGAACTGGATGAGCTTTAAAGTCCTTTCCAACCCAAATCATCATCTGATGATGATTCAACAGCATGTCTTTGTTGCCAGACCTGGTAGGAGTCTGAGCGGTTCCCTCTGAGGGTGTTTTGTTTTGGTTTTAATCTGTCAAGTAGAGTTGTTTCCATCCTAAGCTTGTTACCTGAGGCAAGTTTGAACTAGGACTTGGCAAAGTGGGGCTTTATGGGTCCTTTTGAAGCAGAGGTCCTTGATTCTGGTTATGCTTGTAGGCAACCATTGCTAATGTAAGTTAGTGCAAGTTGGATAAAAATGGGATGAAGGAAAAACAATCACATCTTCCTTCCTCTCACAGTTCCCCAACTTGGCTACACAGGGTTTGCATTCCCAGGTTTTCAAGAAAACACCATGTTGTGGATGCAAAGCACTACAAGCTGAGAGGGATCTCTGCTTACCTTGGCTTCGTGATCATTTCATGCAGGAGAGGGTGAGAATTAGCCACAGCCGCTGATTTGCTTAATAGGCTCTTTCTATTAGCCAAGTAATAACAAACATTGAATAATTACAAAAGAGCAAAAGGATGATTAAGGTAATTGCACGAGAGTATATTCCTTTCAAATTAGGACTTGAAAATGATACCTGCCACTTGCATGTGCACATCATCCAATAGAGGTTTGATCAATTTTGAGGGACACAAAGGGTGATGAATGGCTGCATCCAGGTCTGGAACTGCCTGGGAGGCTCGACATGCACTGGGAGTTAGAGCAAAGTGAGAAGGGAGGAAGCATTTGTAACCAAAGGGAAATATTAAAATGTCTCTTTCTGCCCTAAATCTACCTGGAATGATGGGGCTGATTGTTTTGAAGTGCATTCGGTAGCGAAGCTATAACGAGAAGAAGAAGAACACATTATTTATCTGCTCTACCCAGCTCGTGTATAAGTGGCAAACATCTAATTGAAAAAATACCCTGATGGGAGAATTTCTAATAAATTTGTTTGCACCCTCATAGCCTGGAGGAGAGGGAGGAAAAAAATCCAATCAGCAGTGGGGAAGTTCCAAACTTTCCATTGCATTTTGAGTCTTGATTTTCAGGCTGGCTGCTCAGGCTGGCAATCAGAAGCACAGTAATTTTGAAGGCAGAGTTCATTACAGTTATTATGGAAGCATCAAGGGCAGAAGGAAGTGTGGAGTGGAGATAGGGGAATAGTAGAAAGCCATAAAAAATACATTCTGACAAACAGAGTGATACAGAGAAAGCCGAGTGCTTGTCCTGCCCTGGACCTCCCCACTGAAAGATACCTTTTCTTTCCTGAACGTGTATTTCCAGGTGGCTTTTGTTTTCTGAAAAATCGGGAATATTTTTCTGCTGGAGGTCAGGGTTTTAAGGCTTTTGGGGTATTTTTCACAAATCACTTGAATCACAGAATCCCAGACTGGTTTGTGTTGGAAGGGACCTTAAAGCTCATCCAGTTCCAACCCCCTGCCACGGGCAGGGACACCTTCCACTACAGCAGGTTGCTCCAAGCCCCTGTGTCCAACCTGGCCTTGAACACTGTCAGGGATGGGGCAGCCACAGCTTCTTTGGGCACCCTGTGCCAGCGCCTCAGCACCCCAGCACCCTCACAGGGAAGAACTTCTGCCTAAGACCTAATGAAGATATTAGAAGAGCTGTTGTAAACTGGTCTTAAGCTACATGTGCAAAGGAGGAGGAGGAGGACAGAAGAGAGGTGTGTGTTTGCAAGGAAGCAGGATGGATGGATGTGCATCATCTGTGTATTTAAATCTCTCAGAAGGGCAAAGCTTTTACTTAGGAAAGAACTCTTCTTTTCCTGATGTGGAAGTAAATATTTCCACAGTACAAATTCCTGACTGCTTCCAGGGATGGACAGAACTATGTCCCCACTGGAATATTTTTAAGGCTGCACGCTGGAAAGCTCTTGTGCAGCTCACCTGGAGCATCTCAGTGTGCAGTCGCAAGATGCAATTGCTTTTAAGCATCCCACAGTGCCACATAGCGTGTCTGTGCAGCTGACCTGGCACAAAGCTCTGGTCTGATGGAACGTGTCCCTTCTTGAGGCAGGGGGTTGGAGCTGAATGAGCTTTAAGGCCCCTTCCAACCCAAACCATTCTACGATTCACTGCCAGTTGAACCACAGCCAGTGCCCTATATCCACATGGTGCAGGGCTTTGGGATGTCTGTTCCAGCTGCAAGATCCATCTAATGTTTTGTTGGTGGGGTGGTCCCAAAAAGATCTAGGGAGTAGGACCTCAGGGCCATAATTTTGCCTGTTCCAAAAAGATTGGCTCCTGAAACCCATACTGCTGCCCATGCCAAGTCAGAGACTGGCTCCTCTTGCAGAGCCTGGGTCCTGCTGCTGGAGGGCTGAGCATCTCCACCAAATTGTGCTCTTCTGCAAATTCAGCCTTCTCTGCTGGGGTTGGCAGGGGGTAATCAGGCTGTGGATCTGACTGAGTCTCCGTGCCTGGAAGCACCATGGCTCCAATTGGAACACTGTTAGCAGAAGCTGGTGACGCCAGTGATTGGTTTACGGTGGAGGGAAATTCAGTTTAAAGTGTATAGGACCCAGCTGGCTTATAGAATCATAGAATGGTTTGGGTTGGAAAGGACCTTAAGATCATCTTGTTCCAACCCCTTGCCATGGTCAGGGACATCTCACACCAGACCACGTCTCCCAAGACTCTATCCAACCTGGCCTTGCTTCTATGATAACTGCCTGTGCCAGCAGGCCCATGCTCTGCCAATGCCTGCTGCATTCTGCGGCTCCTGCCTCATGGATGCGTTTAACCAAATCCTGCATTTTCTCAGGCATCCTCTTTCCCCTGCTGCAGCTGCTGTCAGGACTGGGTAATGAGTGGCACAATACCTGCTCTAATTCTGCTGCTTTTAATTGGTTTTCTTTGCTATCCCAGAGGATAGTTTGGCAATTAGAAGGTGTCTGATGCTGAGCAGAGCTGTGTTACCCACACTTGGCTTTGCTAACTCTGCTGACTTTAGTAGCTAATCCTGTAGCACTCTGAGAAATGGAAGTGTAATTAATAGTCTACCCTGAAAGTCTTCACCTGGTTTTATTTAGATTTGTCTTTTATTGTTCTTAATATGGCCCATTTCTCTTAAGGCATAACTGTTATCAGCCTCATATTAGAGAGCAAGAGGACACGCAAGGGGTGAACAATCCTCAGTTCAACATCCGGCTTGTAAGGGCAAGAGGGTTGGCTCTTCTTGTTAAGTATATGGTGTCATTCACAGCTGGTACCTTCATCCTTGTCTCGGGAGTGTTTTATAGCATAGCCCATTTTATTGCCATAATTAATTTGTGAACTTAACCCTGAGAACTGCCCCAGCCATACTTTGAGCCGCAGACAATCCTGGAGGACTTATTTCCTTCATTTGGAACTGGAGCAAGTGAAAAGCTCCTGTTGTAGCTAATTAATGAGAAGAGTTTTGCTGTTCTCCGTGGGGGTTTGGTAGCCTAATACGTGGATTAGCAGCTCAGAAACGGGTGAGGGGGGGCAGGCGAATGCTCTGTGCTCATTCTGTTCTGCCTCTCGCCCAGTGGAGGTGAAGTCCTGGCAGAGCAGGCAGGGGAACAGGAGATGGGAGAATTGTGCCTCCTTGCAGCCAGAGTTTGCAAGCACCAGCAAACTGTTGGTCGGGAATCAGGCTTTGCACAGAGACCCCTCGTGTCCGGTCCAGAGTGGCTTTCTGCATTGCTGCTGTAGGTTTGCTTTGGTTCTTAAGGACAACATGGGTGTCTGGAAGAGGATTGAATGAGACCTGCCTATCTTGGAGATTTCCATTGACGGAATTTGGCTTTTCAAAGCTGACGGATGGTCTAGCAGGTATTTAGGAAGAACTTCATTTGGGTGATCTTTGCTGCTGGGTACATCTGTGGTTTTTCACATATTTGGCTTATTTGTTTGAGTTGGAGCAATTAATTCATTATTTCACTCAAGAACTAGTATGAATGTTCTATGTTACCATGTCCCATCACAGTAATGTGGTGTACGCGTGCTCATACACACTCAAAAGTTTTAAAGGAGCAGCTTGGGATTTTCTTCTGGGAATTTTAGCTCTTTACATGAAGAGCCAGGAAAGCTTTTGGGGTGCACATGACCCTGGGGTACAGATGGCATTTCACTAAGTCTCATTTTCTTTTCTTTTTCTAGTTTGATGGGGAGAACATGTACATGGGAATGAATGACAACGCGCAGGAGTTTCTATCAGCAAATCAGGTAAGCGCGGTTTGCTGGGGTGGGCAGCGTGGAGAGATTTTACAGGGGACTTAATCTGCCCCTAGGGACAAGTTCTAGGACCTTTCTGTGGATCTCCACTCGTGGGACATCAGGAGCATCCCTGCATGGGGTCAGAACTGCCAACCCAGCTGCTGCCGAGGAGCAGAGGCGGATGCACTCAGTGTGGGGTGAGGGATGGTGCTGGCTCTCCATCAAGCCTGTGAAAAGCTTTGCCTCAGCATCCTTCACACAAAATGAACATGTGATTGGTGTTTCTGGATGCAATGAGGTTTCCAAGTATTGTGTGTGGTTCAGGTGTCTCCTTCCATCACGTAGAGTGTTTCCTGAAGCTAAATAGATTAACAGTTAGCCAGCATGGGGAGAAAAAGGAATCGAAGGTTTCCTGTTTTGGAGCTATAAACCCACACATGGAGGACCAGAATAGAAGTGCTCATGTCTCACAGGTGCCTGAGGCATCAGGGCTCTCTCCAGGCTTGGATACCCATGAAATGGGCATGTCCATTCAGTGAAGCCCTAAACATACCTAAAGTTAAGTCCATCCTTAGGTCCTGCTGGAAGGCGAGGACCTCAGCACGTGCTTGCCTGTCCTCCTGACAAGAGATGGTCCCATCTGCACCCCCCTGCAATGGTCAGCACAACTATAGCGTGCTGGGGACTCAGTGCATCTTTGAGGTGCTTGGGGCAAAGCATCTCATCACATCCAGCTGCCTTGTAAGGAAAAGTACAAGTTCATTGCTACTGTTTCTCAGCGTCCCAGTTTTGGTCTGTGCTGGGCCGTTTTGATGTGGGGCCCTGCTAACCACAAACACATGCACTGTATTTCCATCCAGCTGAAGATGCTGATGGATTCCTCTTGCCCTGGGCTTGATGTGTGTGGCCTGGGGCAAGGTTTTGGTGTGCTCCTGCTGCTGGGGTTTGGTAGTTACTGCAGCATCACTGTGAATTACAAGGCTAGTGGGTCATCCAACTCAGATACCAGTGGTGATTAAAATATATGCACCCTAAACTGAAAACGGGATGAAAACCTGTTTTTTGCTTCCTTAGAGCGTGGCGGTGCCTTGGCTTATTACTTGGGAGAGGTTTTCCTGCTCTGGCATTGTCTCATCTTGTGTCTCCAGTTCCCCTCCTTGCACTGCTATTCTTGGGACAGTCACAGAGGAGCTGGGAGTGTGACCAAGGTGTGCAGAGTTGCACCCAGGGCTCTGCCAGGGTGGGTGCCCCATGGGATGCTGCAGTGACCCACCATAAGTTCACATGGGGCGGCAGGATGGGAGTAGGGAAGGGATGGGGATCCCAGTCCATGCCCTGCAAGGATGTTAGTCATGGTTCCCACCCAGCATGAGCTTTGGCCGAAAAGGATGGGGAGCAGCCTTCCTCTCTCCCCCTCATTAGTCTATCATCTCCCTTTATTTACCTGCACATCAGCACGTGTTTACCAGAGAGTGCTTTATAGCACCAGTTATGACTTTATTACTAATAACACAACTCTTCTATTTAAATAGGGGTTCCAGATGTTTTTTATTGTTTGCTAAACCTGTTGTAACCTGAATGAGCACATTAACCAGCAGGAGCATGGTTTCACAATCTCACTCGAGAGGCTGCTAAATCACCGCACACACAGGATATTGCTCAGCCTTTGGGATCCTTGGGGACAAAGGCAAATCGTACACACTAATTACTGAAGCCATCCCACTATAATAGATGGGCCTGGTGGGTTGGGGATTTCAGTCTCAAACTGGTTCCACTGGGCGCCATTAGGCACCCACAGCTCTCGACAGCAGACGCGGCTTCACGCTAAGCCCAGCTCAGGCGCAGGGGCTGGGATGTCCGGCATTAACAGTGGGAAAGCTTGGCTTCACGTTGCCTGGTTTAGGGCACACTTGCTTATTTACCCCAGTTTTGCACTACAGGCTGAGCTCCCCTGGTACCAGCATGCTTGTGATGGCCTGGGGTGAGACTGTCACCATGAAATCCCCAGTCCAGCCCCTCCGTGCTTCGAGGTGGGTGGGAAGGGCCAGGAGAGCCAGAAATTAGTCTCTGTGTGTGGCTTCATTTCAGCTGGAAAATTTTAAGGGTCCACAGATTGAAGAAGTTTGATATTGTTTTTTATAGGAAATTCTGTATTGCCTTGTGATTTCTCTTCTAAAATACCTAGAAAGAGTCAGGCAGAAAGCAGAATTCAGTTTATCATCTCCTTCCTCCTCCCCTGGTTTAAACCCAGGGGGGTTTAAATGGCTCCTGCCTGTCAGTGCAATGCTTTACACTTTCTGCAACTGCTTAAGCTCTTGAGTCATCTTTTCCCATCACACAGATAAGATTATTCTCATTTTACAGCTGGAGCTGTAGGGACGGTGCAGGTAGAGCAGTCCTAGGGCAGCATCATGATCCTACAGCACCCTGACATCAGCTTTATCTCAGCCCTTTCTGCCATTTTTGATCCTAAGAAGCTTCTGCAGTGTCTCCTTGTAAAGTCAGGACCAGGATCTGCTTCATCATCCCCAGACCTGCAGACCTGCCAGCTTCTTCCCCTCGTCTTACTCGATGGGATTGCTTATGTGCCACCGGCTGCATTTCTAGTTGTCATCCTGAACGGGGCTGGTTTCAGATGAGAATGAAATGCAGAAATACAGGAGCCTAAAACACAATGAGAGCACTGACAGATCCAGCCTCACATAGCACAGCCTGCTTGGGGAGAATAATTCCTCTTGTTCCATCAAATAGGAGGGACATTTGACCCCAGAAGTGAGTCAAATGTAAAATGTAATTCAACCCCCAACAGGGGCCAGAGTATAAATGCAACTTGTCATCTGATCAAACCATCGTGGACATTTGACCCTTGAGATGAGTGAGGTATCTGTTGTGTCTCATGAAGTCAGCAGAGCATCATTCCTCACCCCTGTCAATTTTCTTTCTATCTTTCCTCCCCTCTCCAAACAGGGACAAGGAATTAAGTAATGCAGAAATCCTGAGGCATGGACAGATTAGCAGCCACATGATGTTCTTTGAAAGATGAGTGAAAATGCAGTGGTGATGTTAAAAGAAATAAAACCACCTACAAAATCAGTAAGAAAAAGCATTTATTAAGGCCTTTGTGATAGGGAGAGTAACCCCAGGAAAGGCAAAGGCTGGGAAATTCCTCATGTAGCTGGATAGGAATGAGTTGGTTTTGTTTGGCATCGAGACTTGCACTTGCAGGAAGAGTCCACAGGTGCTTTATAAACATGAATTAACTACATGTGGGAATACCCTGCAAGAAGGTCTCATTATCCCACGTGGTGGGTGAATTAATGCAGGGAATGCCTTGCCAAGGGAGGTGGGGGCAATGTGATGTCGAGTATTGGAATGACTGTCCCTTGGCTTGTTTGGAGCAGGGATGTGACTCTGCCCAGTTCATGGAGACACATTAAGCAAAGCCTTAGGGGAGTGTTTTCCATGTTTTCCTCTCTCCGTGGCATGTCCCAGGCTTCTGGCAGGGCAACGAGCATCTTCCAGGGAGGAAAGAGCTCATTACTTACCTCTGGGTGTTTGTGATCCCATGCTCTGCCTAATCCCAGGAGCTTTCAGTGCATGGCTTATTCCAGCTGAGCAACACACCTGTTTCTGTACCAATAAGTTAATTTGTGTGACTCCTCATACAAATGCTGTTATACATCAGTATCATTTATTCAGGCCTGGGAGATGCATTGGTATATGCAACTCTTTGCTTTTGTAATGGAGAGCGCAGATAAGACCCCACTGCTTTTGAGTGTTGGAAATATGACAGTTAAATACACAAAGTTATTTGCACATGCTGGCACACTCATGCTGCCCATCTGTGATTCAAAAACATCAGGACTTGGCTGCCACATCTGGTTATGGACATGCATGGGGGGCTGCAAGTTTGCACAGCAGCGTTGACAGAGCGTGGTTTCACCCAGCTCTGGTGAGACACCTCATGTCCATGACCCTGCAGAGCAGCCAAGAGGGCTTTAGTTCTGGCTGTGTGCCTCAGGGCAAGGCTGAGTAACTCATGGATGGAGCTGCTCACATTTGTACTGCAGAGGAAGCAGATCCATGGGCATACACATGTTTGTACGTAGCAGCACGTGCATGATAACATAGAAGGTGGAGTTTTCTCTGCTGTGTGCAAATTGGCAAGAGCTCAGTTGAGTGTGGGGGCTATACCAGTGCACCAAGGGAAATGGAGTTAAGAAAGATTGTATTTGTCATGTGCACACGTATATAAAGCATCTGTCTTCAAATGTGTTCCTATATATGTTACATGTGCCTGCCCCTTGTTACATGAAATACATCTGCGTATGTAGCCGTGTGCTTGAATGGGTATAAATCAACATTTATCTACTGTATCTCTTGCCCTTTATCTGTTTATCTCCATATATCTTCAAGCTTGGGTCTGTATTAGCCATAATAGATACAGTAAGTCGCTGATCTGGTGGGTCAAATGGTCAGGGCTCTTTGATCAGCCGTCAGGATACATTACCACCAGGGCCTCCGGTGGGGCTTGAATTACAACTTACATTTGACTCATTTCTGGGGTCAAAACGTCCCTCTTATTTGATCGAATGACAGAAATTGTATAATTTGTATATATCCCTGAGCCATATGTGCTCTGAGTGCCACTCTAATGTGTTTTATAAAGGCACAGCTGTCTTGGTGACTTATTTAAAATGGGATTTTGAAGTAGTGTTCTTGCCATTTAATGTCCTCATTCAGGGTTACACAAGGTTTATCAAATAATAAATAACATTTAGAACATTCATTTTAGCATAACAATGGGTTAGCTAGTTATAAGGAACTGGACGGCACAATAAAGCTGTGTTTGGTAAATAAGCAATCATGTAGAAAGCAAGCAATAGCATAATTAGAAATTAATGACAGTGTGGGAAGCTATGGATACCTTCCTCGCATGCTGCTAAGGCTCCAGACTAGACTGAGCTCATCTTGGCAGCCTCTGCTACAAAATATGGCATCAAACCTTGTCATAATACTGGCAGATGTGTTGTCCTCCCACCTCCTGGGCCTCCCACCAGCCTCCACTGAATTGCAGCAGAATGTCAGTGGTTGATAAAATAAAGCTGGGGCTGGGGCAGATCCATGCTGTGAGAGTGTGGGGAGTCCCTTCCCTTTCCTGGCCAAAGGCAGTGACTGCTGCATGAAGTGGCCATGGAGCCCAGGCAGTGTGGGGGCAATTCGGTGCTGCTGATGAATACATGGGTCATCATCCCCTCATTCTAGCTCCTTCCTGCTTAGTAGGAAGCTGTAAACCAGGACAACTATGGACTTTAGTTTTCCCTCCATCAGCAGCTTTGGTAGTGATGCTCTATGGCTGGTAGTGAAGCAATAGCGTGCAATTATTGGGGTGTAACATGTTCTCATGTTGGTTGGTCCCTGACCTACCAGGACATGTGAATGTGGAGGAGTTTCCTGCAGTTTGTTTGTCCCTGAAGCTCATAGAACACATGCACATATATAAGGCCCCTAGTGAAGTCAGAGCTTTATATAAACTCAAAGTAGAAAAAGAGGATTAATCAGAGATTGGCAGTGCAGTGGTAGCTGGGAGTGTGCGCTGCAGCAGGCACCCGTGCTAAGATACAGGTTTTGCTCTTCTCCTGCTGCCCTTTGAGTAATACTGTATGATTTCATATGTTGTGCTAGAGACTAAGAAGTAGAGGGAAGACATTGATAGATATCAAATGCCTTTCTCGGCAGACGATTCAGGAAGAATCTCATGTACTATTTTAGAATGAACAATAGACTGTTACATGTCATTTATTATAATCAGCAGCTAATGGAAACCCTTCCAGGCGGGGCTTTGGAGGTGAGCACAACTACAGCTGGTGATCTAGGCTTGTGAATTTTGCATGAGCTTCTATGTGACAGTGAAAGGTGCAGTTGGGAAGTGGTTCCTGTAACTTAGTCACAGCAAGAGAAGCTGCTGTTGCTGGTGGAGGGTTGGCTCTAGTGCTTAAATGAACTAATAAAAGCATCCCTTGGTATTACAAGCAGAATGAACATCATCTTCAACCCTTGGTCTCAAAGGACTCCTAAGTTGTTAACAATAGGGTGTTTGAAAAACAGCCATCAAGCATCACAGAGTGAAAAGCTAATGTAACTGAGAAGTTCCTAGACCAAAATGGATAGTCTCTGCTTCTATTGCATTTACTCAGGGAGGGCGGAGGAGAAAGAAATAGCATCTTGTACAGTTGAAGGTATTTGTCAGGTGAGACAGAACACCTTGCAGGGACAGAAAACTCCGAAGTTGTCGTGGTGGTTGAATTTCATGCATAGACATTTCACCAAGGAACTGAAGTTCCTGAATAGATTTAGGTTGAGGGGCAAAGGCAGTAGGGAGGAGAAGATCCTCAGATGGATTGGAGCAGTGGTCAAAAGCAGAGGAATAGCACATCCCATGGCTGGCAGCCCAAGGGCTCAGCATAGTGTCCACTGCTCTTCCAAGGTCTTCCAGGTGGCTGCAGCCAGCTATATGCCCTTGGGTCAGTCCAAGCAGTACTCTTTCCTTGTCTTTCCCAAGTCTTTCCCATGTTTTCTGGAATCTGATTCAGCTCAGAGATTGTTTTAGAGCCAATGGTAAAGAGCATCTGTATTTGGCAGCCCACTCTCAGACTGCGAGGTGTGATGAGTTATGATAGTGTTGGACATGGGGGTTTCTTGGCACCAACATGCCATGATGCCCACCAGTGGGGCTGAAGGCAATGTGGACCCGAGATTCCAGAAATGCTCCCTATGTGCTGGAGGGAGAAGGAGATGGAGTAAGTGGGACTGCTTCAGAGCACCATGGGGCACAGCTGCCAGTCCAGCCAGACTAAATAGCACTGAAAGGGATCTGCTGGTGTGCACCATGACTCCTGTGGCATGAGGGCACATGGGCTGGCTTCCAGAAACACTGAGGAGTGCTGTAAAGCCAATGGATTATAAAATAGCAACAAAATACAGAGAAAGGTGGTAGGCAGTATCATTTAGCCAGCGAAGTGTCACTTTATCCCGGGTTTCCTACTGTGCTCAGCGTTGCTGTAAAGGGACTGCACTTGGTGTATGCAGAGCTGTTGCCTTTGATGGTCAGCATGGCCTAGGGCAAGGTGGACACCTAGTCATAGAGGAACCTGGGGCAGCTCTGGAGGGAGCAGCTCACCTTCAAAGCATAGGTATTCCATTAATATGATGTTTATGTGTGCTTTAAACCTCCTGACAGTGCTGCTCTGGTCAGCTACTACTGCTCCTGCAAGGGTGCTGGGTTGTCACCAAAGGCAATCCTGGAGCTTTTATGCACAAGCTGTTTCTGCCTTCAGATCCTCCAGCTCCTCACACTGTGCTAATTCCTCACTGCTTGTCTCCTGAATTACCCGCTGTGACACAATGTGATTGGGAGCCAGGTCTCTACATGCTAACAATTGATGCTGAGCTCTGATAATGCGATAACATCCCAATCGTTAGCAAGGTTTTCTACTGTATCCTGTTGGGGGGTTTGGGTTTGGCTCCTGCAGAGGTTGGTTTGCTTCTGTAATGGATCCCTGGGGAGTGGCTTTGGAAAATTGTGTTTATTTGTGGAAATGTAGAACTGGGCTGCAGAAATA
Organism: Strigops habroptila; assembly: GCF_004027225.2. Lineage (NCBI taxonomy): Eukaryota > Metazoa > Chordata > Aves > Psittaciformes > Psittacidae > Strigops > Strigops habroptila. Next base: position 3,363,683 of record NC_044289.2, read on the forward strand.
TGAAACAAAACCCAGCCTGTTGCTCTTGGGATTTCCTTTCCCAACTGATTGATTACTTCTCATCGCAGTCCCAGCCCGAGCCAGTGTTTGGGTCTGCCATCACAATAGAGTGATTAACTGGAAAGCCACTTACTTCCAGCAGTAAAGTGTTATTTTCCACTTCAGAGTTTGGATGATGGCCTGTGCAGAAAGGAAGACCCCTCCATACCCTCAGCCAGCTGCAGAACGAGCTCTTGTCTTCTCTCCATGTTGGCTTTGGGGCTCCCTTTGAAGTAGGGGGTTGGGCTCCACTCCAACCTCACAATGGCCTGACCCACTCAGCAGCGCATGATGGGGCTCCACAGGTCCTGGAGGATGGTGAGGGTTGTGCATCCTGAGTGTGGCCATCCAGCTCATAGTCAGGCATTCACTCCAACCTCTACTTGCTCATGTGTTTGTGCACAGCAGTGGACCTGCATTGGTGTCCAGCAGTGCTCTGGCAGCTTGCCTGTGAGCATGAAGTGGTACCCAACTCCTCACAGCTCTCATGAAGTGGTGGGACCTGATGGGGAGCCCACCCATGAGAATGGGCTGGCTTGGTGCCTGCACCCAAGCAGGTTGTGTTAGCTCTTCAGCTTCTGCTCTGGAATTTGGTCAGTAGACCCCTGGGCATCCCCCTTCTTGAAGCCTGAGTGGCTCAGAGCGGGTGCAGTTGGCAGGTACCTGGGCAGGGGAACATGGGTGCCATGGGTAGCCCAGGCAGGTGAGCCTGTGTTGTGGGTCCCCAGGAGTGGAGCATGCACCATGGGCGCCCAGGAGAGGGGAGTGTGCTGCTGCAGGGAGAAGGTGGCAAGCATGTAGTGTGAGGAGCGTGCACTGCAGTTACCCAGGGAGGGGAGCATGCATGTCCCCAGCCCTATGTGGTCTTGTTCCTCTGTGGATGGCTTAGCTCTCTTTCCCTGTCAGGTGATGCACCAGGCCAGGCTGGTCAGAGCTATGATGCGAACCAGAAATCAGAGACAGTTAGGGATGCACTAGCTTGTCACAGGGAGGCATGCTCTGGCACCGGACCCAGCTGAAGGACCACAGGCTTAGCTCCTGCTGGCAGGGTGAAAGGCGGCAAAGCTGACCCAGAGCTCTGCATTTGGCCCATGCATCCATCACCCTTGTCGTGGTCATGCTGAGGACCATGCTGGGTCTCGCTTGTCGGTGACAGCATTTTCATGATCAGCAGCCTCTGAGCAAGCCTGAATTAAATTTATCTCAAACTAGGAAATCCATCAGCAGCCATCAAAAGTGTCAGAGCTGCTGCTGTGTAGCTCAGGTCTATACATCTGTGTACACTGTAAAGGGCAAAATATGACTTGGCTTTTATTACTTTAATTAAAACATGAGTGAAGAGTATGAGATTCATATTAAATTGTATTTTCCTGGCTGCTGTGTGGAGGAGCTAACTGATCTGATTACCATGAAGATTACAAATTATCAAAGTGAAAAAGAGCTTTTTGCAAGTATTTCATATTAAACCTTCAAACATAACACTTTAAGAATAATTATAGTTGTATTACTGGAAAGTGATTCATGAATTCTGAATAAATAGAAGACCCTTAAAGGGAAATGTTCCAAGACCACAGTTTTCATTCCAATCTGATGAAATTTAGTATCATTTTGCAGCTGTAGAATAAAATGAAGAAAAAAAATATATGTACATAGAGTGTATTGAGTATATGTCAGACTAAACTAATGAGATTTTTTTCATCAACTCTGAGCACGCACGCAGACAAATGGAGTAGCCATTCTCATTTTCTGTAATGGAAAGCACTGAAAGAGGAGGCAAGAAAGGATCTTACTGCTCACAAGTCTTTATTCTACCCTTGATTGTTAAATAATATATTTTCAGTTCTCATCTCTCGACTGCAGAATGTTTGAACTGACATTAATGGGCATATAAGAGAAAAGAGCAAGCTTTAAAAAAAAAAAGCAAGTGAGGAAGGGCTAGGATTGGGAATTTTATTAGTATTCCCGGTGGGCTGTAATAAAGATACTTTTCACACAATACAGTGAATGTTTACAGCAGACAATTTAGTTTCCTTCCAACAATTATGAGAGAAATTGAATCTCAGGAAATGTTCGTTTTCTCTAAAATTAGACATAACAATAAAGATACCCCTGAAAGTTTATTAAGGAGGGAAGAAAAGAAAAACAAAACACACCAAAAGGCAGGAGTCTCTGGAAGACAATTTAGCAAATTTATTTTAAGAATTCCGGATGACTGGAAAAAAAAACCCAAAAGCAAACACCTACATGGTGCTGAGGGCTCGTGGTCCCCACACGCAGCTTGAAGTTGGGACTGATTTTCTGTGGAAGAGCTTTTCTTTTTTCCCTGGGCTTCAGTAATTTCTAGTGCATTTTGGAAGCAAATACCCAAAAGGTGCTTGTTTACACCCTGGATCCAGCTGGAGGAGGACGTCCACCACTTCTGCAAGCAGGTGAAGCACAAGGTTATGCTCTTTTGCATGCAGGTCAGGATGCTACAGGCCGAGAGCCTGCACTGGTATCAAAGAACAATGTGAGGTGTTCACCTACCCATCCTTCATCCCAAGGGAGGCTTCTCTGCACTAAGCACATGGAGGGAAAACATCATTATGTACATCAAAACTAGCAAAGCTGTAAAACCATAGAATCCTAGAACGGTTTGGGTTGGAAGGGGCCTTAAAGCTCACCCAGTTCCAACCCCCTGCCACAGGCAGGGACACCTTCCACTAGAGCAGGTTGCTCCATGCCCCGTCCAACCCGGCCGTGAACACTGCCAGGGATGGGGCAGCCACAGCTTCTCTGCAAATGTGATGTTTCATCCACCCCCCTGCACAAGTGCAGTCACGTGTGGGTTTGCAGGCACGAAGAATGACTTAGCAAAATACAGTGAGCTCAGGCCTTTAGGTTTTTTCCTAAGAAAATTGGTCATGAATTGTCAAGAGAGGAGCTGCAGGGAAAAGATGGGAATTACTTCGCACTTGAATTCAACTTCAGAAAGGAATTTATCCTGCTCACATGGAGCTGCTGAAGATCAAAAAGGGAAAGCCACTCTGTGAAGCGCAGAAAACTTTGAAGCTCTTTGAGGAGCTCATGCTGTGGTGTTTAATTTTTGAAGCACTGTGATTTGAACATGCAGTGTAGTTCTTCTCCTTGCCCTGGTTTCCAGACTTCTGCTATAATGTCCATGTTAGAGACACCTACTCTGTTCTACTTGTCTGCTTTTTCTTTTGTTGGTGCGATCTTTGATTGTCAACTTCTACCTCACTCTGTTCGTCTGGAAAGAGATTCCTGTTGTTTGATATCAAAAATAGGGATGGGAGGAGAAATGGTGAAAGCTGATGCAGTTTAGCTTGCAGCAAAGCTTCCCTAGTGATCTTCCTCAAGAGGATTTGCCCCATTTTGATCATATTTGGGGCTAGACTGGGATGGCGCTTTTTGGTAATACCAAGTAGGACTCTTGAGATGCCTAGTTTGGTACCAGCATTAACAATAGGAGCTCTCAACTCTGAGTCATCACAGGGCTGTGGAAATATGTAGGCTTTGTGTGGGCTTGGACTTGAAAAATGGCAGCTGAAGCCCTTGGACAAATATGCATTTTTACCATTGGGTTGATGTTTTGGCTTTGTTACCTGCAGCCCAGAGCCTTCCCTGCTTCTCCATTAGCATCTGTCTCATTTCAGCTCTTCCACTTCTGCCCATTTCTCTTGAAGCAATTCAGGTTCTACCTGGCATGTTGTAAAATAGTAAAAATAATAGAGAAACCTCTCCAGCAGCTTAACAAATGAAGTGTTTCACTTGGTTTGGCCTCTGGATAGCTGGAGCTGGTTTTCTTTGGATGCAGGTGCTCTTGGAGTGCCTCCCTCCGTCATGCTTTGCGTGTTAGTTTGGGTCCCTTGTGGTCATGCGATTAAGGTTGTGCTGGTATTGATGTGAGCCCTCTTGCATCTTCATCTCCTCTGCAAAGCTCATCCCTCTGTCAACAAATGCTGTCCATTGACTCTAAAGTTGCCAGTGCCGACAAGGGTCCTTTCTTACTGCTAGCACTGGAGGTGATCACAGCTAAAGGCTCCCATCTGTGACCAGCAGATGGGTGTCCTGGCTGGACTTCTAGATGGAAAGTTGTCATTACTTCAGGGAAACATGGCTATTTTGATTGTTAATTTGATGGGTTTCCTTCTTTTCTTCCTCTTGAAAGGATGGTACCTACTCTAGCTATTCATTTTGTCCAGGTTGCTTAATGCTTTGGAAGGTATTTGATGAGTTTTGTTGATTTAGGACATAGATGAGCCACTCACAGCAATGTGTGTTCCTGCCTTTTTTTAGATACTGTACATAAGCCTGTTTTTATTAAAGAAAAAAATGTTGAAATTGTAAAAGATAGAATCTGCTTGTTTCCCAAAATTCACATATTGGTGGCTTAAGGCCGAGATTTTCACACCTACGCTGGGGATTTGGAGACTTGGCCATGAACCGTGTTACAGTTCTCACAATTTTGTCAGGAGTCTCTTGGTGCTTCATGCTTTCCCTAACAGCCCAGCACCTTTGTGCTTTTGTGACACAACAGCTTCTGCTTTGGATAACTGGGTAAAAGACTAAAATTCTTGCAGTCATGGTTGTGAAGGAAGGCTTGTAATTGAGAAGCTCAGTAAATGAAACAGAGGTAGGGAGAGATCATGGGTGATTATGTTGACATCTCATGGACTGGGAGGAATCGCACCTTGATGACCTTTGCTTATTTAGGGTCTGCAAGGAGTGAGGCATCCCTATCCCATAGGTAGCCTGAATATCTCCTTTGACCAACCTCAAGCAGGTCATACTTAGCTGCAGATGGACATTGCCTGCTCTTGCTTTGGAGGCAGCACCCATCAAAGCCTGGGCATTGAGATTGCCATTGGGTAGATGCTTTTGCCATCTCATCTGGGAAGCGATCATCCCCCTGTGCTGGGCACTGGTGGGGCCGCACCTTAAATCCTGTGTCACTTCTGGGCCCCTCACTACAAGAGAGACATTGAGGTGCAGGAGCGGGGCCAGAGAGGACAATGGAGCTGGTGCAGGGCCTGGAGCACAAGCGTGATGAGGAACGGCTGAGGGACCTGGGGGGTTTAATCTGGAGAACAGAAGGCTCAGGGGGGACCTTATCGCTCTCTACAGCTGCCTGGCAGGAGGATGGAGCCAGGAGGGGGCTGGTCTCTGCTCCCAAGGAACAAGGGATGGGACAAGAGGAAACGGCCTCAAGCTGTGCCAGGGGAGGTTTAGATGGAGATTAGGAACAATTCCTTCCCCAAAAGGGTGGTCTGGCATTGGAACAGGCTGCCCAGGGCAGTGGTGGAGTCACCATCCGTCTACATCACAAAGCATGTGAATGAGGCCCTCAGTGCCATGGGTTAGTGGTGGCCTTGGCAGTGCTGGGGAACGGTTGGACTTGATGATCTTAAAGATCTTTTCCAAGCTGGTTCATTCTGTGATTCTGTGATCTCAGGGTTTACTTTGGCAAAGCTGTCTCAGAGCTATCTGGCTTCGGCACTTCTCACATGTGCTGGAGCCAGATTCTGGAGCTGAGGGTCTTTGAGATAATGTGGGAAGCTGATTTATTGCACTCGTGATTTCAGTTAATTTCCTTTTCCCATTTCGGCAACTTCCTGGCAGTCCAAAATGTTTTGGAGTGAACGGGTGGGTAAAGGATTTCAAGCTTCACATGGGGATAAAGAGGAGAGAGGGGAGGGCAGAAGGTGGCATTTTACAGAGCATTGACATGCTCTTAATTCTAACAAAATACTAACAAAAAGGTAAGCAGCACCTTAGCTGCTAAGGTGACAGGCGCTTAAGAAACACTGAATAAATACATAAAACATATTTGCTGAAGGCATTTGTTGTTGGAAGTTTAAACATTAAACATGCCTGCTTCATCTGATACCTTAATAAAGCAGGGATGTTCAAAGAGCCATTAGTGGTGCTCTGACTACAGCTTTACATCTTCACTATATGTTCCAAGGAAACTGCATTATATCAGCAATGCCTCAGTGGATTTTGCCCCCAGAAGGGAAAGTAAGTGAATTGTGGGAGGGATTTTAACGTGGGCTTGAGCTTTATTGTGTTGATCAACGTGGATCTTTTGGTATTGTTCCCTTGTAAAGTGCTGGGGCAGGTCTATGGGAAGCAGCAGCTCTGCCGTGGTATCCCCAAGCTTAATAAAAGCTGGCTTGGGGCCTGATGAGACAAATAAACAGTTTTCTGTATTTATTTTTTAAATTACAGGCTAAGGAGGAGCACAGATACTCAATCCATTAAGAAATAACTAGGTGGGTGATTCACTACCATGTGTGTAAATGGCACTGGCGTTGCTCTGCCTGCACAATTTATTAATACTTCACGGGAGGAAAAAAAATTATTTTAATCTCATAATGGATGATGAGCTGTGAAATTGCTTCTGCAGCAGCTGGGCACCCTGGGGGAGGTGCTAGATTGCACCACATTATGCAAGCTCTCCCCACATCTCTGCCTTCCTCATGCTAATCAGACACGTCAAATCTGGGCGATGGGGAGGAGGTGCCACTGCTTCTGCTGGGTTTTAGTACTTTTCTTAATTTAATATATGGAGGTTTTCTGTCACTTTGCTCTGGGGTCCCAAGTCTTGATTTGGAAGCCTATGGGCTCAAACCTGAGTGCATCTGTGGTGAGCGATGCTTTGGGCTTCAAAGGTTCTGGCTTGATCCATAGGATCATAGAATCTCAGACTGGTTTGGGCTGGAAGCAACCTGAAAGCTCATCCAGTTCCAACTCCCTGCCACGGGTAGGGACACCTTCCACTAGAACAGGTTGCTCCAAGCCCCTGTGTCCAAACTGGCCTTGAACACTGCCAGGGATGGGGCAGCCACAGCTTCTCTGGGCACCCTGTGCCAGCGCCTCACCACCCTCGCTCCTGCTGCCGCTGGCCACGCTGGTCTGGTTCACACCATTAAATAACTATAAATATAGCAAATGGACTGGGGCTGCCCTAGTTTGTGATTTCATCTGGCTGATACCACCACTGTGCACACAAGAGTACCAAGAGCTGTTATGGTTGAACAGCAGCTTTGCTCTGCCTTGGTAGGTTTGGATGGGAACTGTGAGTAGTACTGGCACTGCCAGTGCAGGAGGTTTGATTTGTGTAGTAGAAGCACAGCCTGGGGTTAGGTATTTTGGTTGCATGCGGGAAGATGGTGCAAATGTCTAGTGATGAGAGCAAACGAGGTATAGTGTAGGGCCACTTAGGGACAAACTGCAGATTGCCCTCTTAGTGCCAGCAGGGGGTTTGCAGTGTTTGCTTCTGCAAGCATGTCGGTGGTGTACTCTTAGTTGTAAGTGTGTGTTTCTCATGCCTTATGAACACCAGTCCTGGTGGCTGCAGGTGTGTCCTGGTGTGCGAGGACCATGCAGGGCTCCTTAGGAAATCTGTCTTTGCTGATGAGAGAAAAAACAAAATCGGGGCATATCTGGAAGAAGACAGACTTGATTCAAGCTGGGTGTGTTGCCATTATGGCTTTGCTGGAGGATCTTGCCGCAGACCTCTAGGTAAAGCAGTCTATGGCACACAGTATGGCTGTGCTGGCCACGTGCAGTGGGCTAGGATATATCCTTTGAGATAAGACTCTGAAAATCTTCCTTTAAAGCATCCACAAGGTGTGGCACAAAGGCTTTTATAATCCCCTAACCTCACACCTTCAGTTTTGAGCATAAGAGAAACACTCTCTAAGACGAAAACCGAAAGGGGACAAGCATGGTACAGAATATAGTTTCCTTCCTGCTCTGGGTTCTTCTGGCTCGACTGAAGCCAGGTTGAATTAATTTCTTAGAGTGCTTTTTACTAATTCCTCCTTGCATGCACTCCATTACTGTTTTCAGGCCTCCTTATCTCTTGACCTGCTTACAGTGCATTATCCATCATTATATAATGTACCCTTGGCTCAACGCAAAACACCAAATCCATGCAGTCCAACAATGAATTTCTGTGAAGTGCACTGATCTTATTATGCAAGTTCAGTATGGCATGAGACAAAAAAGGCAATTATGTAAAATCTGCAAATAATTCCCAGAAATGCATGATATTCTTGAGTAGAATATTACCGTATTCCTTGGATTTGCTTCCAGGTGAGAAGCTAGGAAAGGAAAGAAAAAGGTTTCTATTTGTCTGGCCCAGTCAGTCTAATTTGAGATCCCCACTGGCTCCTATCTCACTGGATGAACAGTCCCTTCAATACATTTTCAAAACAGGCAAAAAATCATTACAAACAATTTTAAGGAGGCTGACTGTGGGACAGATGTCAGAGGCTGCACTTTGCCCATGTCCTGGCTTTCCCTGAAGCACTGCCATGTTTGCTTTGAAAGCCCAGGGAAGAGCAGCCGCAGAAACACGCAGTGAAAGGAAACACTTCTCTGTCGAAGTGGGTAGGTTACTAAGACATAGGTGAAGCTAGATATTACTCCTGGTGGTCCAGGAGCAGCTCCACATCAGACATGCCTTACAGTCCTGGCCCTGCTTATGAAGATGTAACAAAGGGTTTTCAGGAGCTCTGGTTATTGCTGAGGTTTGCATAAGCCAATATTGAATGCTTCTGAAAATGCTGTCAGCAGACTTTGGGCCGTAATATCACATTTGCTTGTTTGGAAGTTGAAGGTCTTTGTTATAGCGACATAGTGGGAGGTTCAGATGTAGCACTTCCACTTGTGCCATAACGTGAATGTCCCAGCATGGATCAGGACACCATGGGGCAGAGGAAGGTAATGCCTGGACATGCTCTGTCTCGTGAAAATGGCATTTTGGAGAACTAACAGCAGATCTCTAAAGCAGTAGTTATGACGTGTTTTGTAAGGAACCTGGGGAACTCCCTGCTGCTGGATGTTGATGTCAGGAGCTTAATGGAGATGCAAGAAGGGGGAAGAATGATAAAATCAGGTGGGGTAGGTGAAAGGGAGGGATGAATTGTTCTGTTCTCTGAGGAGCTTCCATAATTGTTCATTAGGGCTCTTTGTATCTACCCCAAAATCCTGGTTAGTGTTGGCCAATTTTTAGGTCAGCCTGTTGACAAGCTACTAGTCTGATTGCTCAAGTGGGTGTTGAGTTCTCGTGAGGACAATATGTGGTTGTGGGTTTCCATTCCTCCCTGCGAGAGATTTAGAGAGCTTTTCTCTCCAGGATGTATTTGGTAGCAAGAGAAGGTGGATCTGGAGGGCCGGTTGTCCCAGCAGGTTCAGGTGGAGCTCTCCTTTGGGACATGCTGTGGCTCTGACAGGGTATTTCCCAGCGCTCTCATACAAGGCAGTTGCTGCTTTGCAATGAGAGGAGGAAAGGCTGAGATATCTGAGGTGGATTACATTTTTATTCCTCTTTATTCCTGGGGTAACTACTTCCAAGACTCATTTTTGTCTGTGTCACTGGGGAATTAAAGGTCTGTCTCTCCCTCTTCCCTCAGAGGGCTAACCACGGCATTAGGAATCCTTTGTACACTACTGCATGCTGTACTGCTGCGTCCATGCATGTATATCTGCCTTTATGGTAACTGTAACCTTTTCTTGAACCAGAGATTTTCGTGAACAAGAGCCCTTTGGGATCAGTGTGGGCTTTCCTGGATACGTTTTTAATAAACACAGTAATTTGACTGCAAGCCCATTACCTATCCCCTGTTTATTCTAAGTTCTATTTCCATGCCTGCAAAAAACCAGTAACTCACAGGGCAATCAAAGGAAGAATGACAACCAGGACAAAATTGGTATGTGTTGTGATGAACCAGTCCATCTTCAGCATCATGCACTCCAGCTTTATATATTGCCTGTAAAATAATGGCTTCAAAAATATATTAAATCTTTAGGAAAAAAATCAAGCCTAATTGTAACTATATTTTTGTTTTCCATTTTGGTTTATGTACAGTATATGACTTTTGCAGAGACATTTTTATTCCAGGGAAATGACAGGCCAACAAGAAGCCATAATTGCACTGATTTTTAGAAGTGCCTGCATTACTGCAGATCTGATGTACTGCAAGACATGAATCAGAAAAATTCTATTAAAAAATCTCTTGAATGGCTGACACAGGAGTATTATCCACAATGATTAATTTGACTTGGTCATTATGAACACAGACAAGTCTGGCAAAATTGCATTTCATTCCCCACTGAATTCATAAAATCACTATACACATAATAAGAAGTTATAGTTCTCTGCTATCCACTGTTCTTGACAGGATTCCAGTTCTGGATAAGATACTGATTAAAAAAAGTAGAAGTGGAGGGAGAGAGGGAGTTGGGAGCCTTTTTCAGAGCCTACAATAGGGCTGATTTCTTTTGCTATAAATTGTTGATAGAACTCCATTATTTTTAGCTTTCTTTGGTGAAGCGGTGATGCAGGTCAAGCACAGCTTGGACAGTATAAAAACTGACTGAAAGCTTTTATTTACATTGAAAGGGATGCAGCAGAATGGCACGCACGTGTTTCACATCATGAATCCCAGGAAGCCTCATTGGGCTGTACCTGAGGGCACAGGGTGGGGACTGTCACCGCTCTACCCTCCGTTCAGCCACAGCCAGAAGCAAGTCCTTACTCAGATTGAACCTCAAGGATTGTTCATACCTGATGACATATGATGACAATACAGATGGTTACTGATAACTGATACCCTGTTCTTCATTTCCCACCCACATAAACAGGGTACCAATGGACAGGCTGAGGCCAGAGAGTCCCAGAAATGTTGTTTCTGGTTTCATGTAAAATCATAAAACAAAACCCTTTTCCGGTGAGTAGCAGAACTGGATGCATGCCCCACAAAACTGTATCTTTCTGAGTGAGCTGAGATTTTCTGTTCCTTCTGAATATTGCTGCCTGGTTCCCTTTACAGTCCCTATCCTGCAGAACATTTAGGACCCTGGTATCTCCCTTCCCTGCACATGGAGTCTTATGAAACTTGTGGAAAAGAGACCTTTTTTTGTGCTGTTAAATTTGGTTGGAGCCATCTGGCATGCTTGGCTTTTGAAAGACCCATGGCTGTGTGACTGCATGGGATTGGTGTCTGTACGAAATGGGAGAAAGTCAACCCATGTAAAGTTAAAAGGTGAACATTAAACTCCGTTCAAAGATGAAGGGTCAGTAGTGCTGGAGATTGTCATAGCACATAGAGCCTGCATCAGAGCAATGCCTGCACAATAGAAGGAAAAGGTGAGAAACTGGGATGTGGAGGTGTGTGCTTGCCCTTTGGATGAACCAACATTAGTCTGAGGTTTAAAACCCCCCTACTACAGGTATGGAAGGGGGACACAGAGGTAGGCAGAGCCCAGCTTTCCCACAGGTTGCCTGCTGCTCTGCTGTGCTCCCAACCTCCCCGTGAGGCTGCCTGTTACTGAATATTGTGCCAATCTTTCTAATGCACATTCATGTTCTTGCAAGAATTCATTTTTTCCTTTTCAACCACACTCCCATAGTCAAAAACCTGAGCATGTGAAAATTAGAGTAGAAGAGGCTGGGAACACTTCAAAGACAATTTGTAGATTGTATGTGACTGACTGTTGATAAATACTTCTTTACAGTATTTATCCAACTCTACCCCAGTAATTCATTGGCCCTGCTATTCACACGCTGGATCACCATGTGTGAAGATGAGGCAAATCAATTTCCATTCCTAAGACCCAGAGCTGCTGACACAGAAAATCAGCGCTACTTCACTTTTTGGCACAGGGCTTTGGGAATCCCAGGTGTGAGCACAGCCCTGCAGCACCCTCCCCTTCCTAAGGAATGGTGCCCAAGGGGCCCACACCCTGCCCGCAGTCCACGGTCACCCCACGGTAAGCATCGGCCCTTCCTGGCCCCAAAGCATTTCTCTGGAGTTTGCAACATCCAAGTGACTTCCACGTTCTCTTGCCACCCAAATGAATGTTTCTGTCCCTGCAGCTTCAGTGCTTTCTGCCAAGCAGAAAACCCTGGGATTTAGATGCTGGAGAATCACAGAATCCCAGACTGGTTTGTGTTGGAAGGGACCTTAAAGCTCACCCAGTTCCAACCCCCTGCCACGGGCAGGGACACCTTCCACTAGAGCAGGTTGCTCCAAGCCCCTGTGTCCAACCTGGCCTTGAACACTGCCAGGGATGGGGCAGCCACAGCTTCTCTGGGCACCCTGTGCCAGCGCCTCAGCACCCTCACAGGGAAGAACTTCTGCCTCAGAGCTCATCTCCATCTCCCCTGTGGCAGGTTAAAGCCATTCCCCTTGTCCTGTCCCTACAGGCCCTTGTCCAAAGCCCCTCTACAGGCTTCTTGTAGCCCCTTTAGGCACTGGAGCTGCTCTAAGGTCTCCCCTTCAGGAGCCTTCTCTTCTCCAGGCTGCCCCAGCCCAGCTCTCTCAGCCTGGCTCCAGAGCAGAGCTGCTCCAGCCCTCGCAGCAGCTCCGGGGCCTCCTCTGGGCTCACTCCCACAGCTCCACATCCCTCTTGTGTTAGGGGCCCCAGAGAAACATATCAAAATCCCGTTCTTCAAATATGACTGTGCCTGTGCTAAGCAATGTATGTGATGGGAAAGCAGCCTGGAGGCTTTTAAGGAAATGTGAGGTTGCTCACCTTCACTAGGCTTCGATGTTCACTCTTTCATTGTGTTTGGACTTTTCCTTTTTATACGGCCCAAGATTTTCTCTCAACCTGGTGTACTCTGCAGCTTGTGTGAACACTGGCACATGGTGGATCCTTTTATATCTGTGTAAGGGCAACAGGGAAAGTCTCTGTATGACAGTGCAATGTGCTTAGCTGGTTTCTGACCCAATCTGATGCACCATTGAGATACCCCACAAACCACCCAGTTGTTCTTCTGTTGCCCCTTTCCCAGTCTGTGCTGGCAGAGCCCTTGGTCGTACTTCTGAGCTTCACAAAAAGCAATGTTCTCCTCACTTTGCAGACTTGCCAGGCTGGTTTTGTTCTGCTTAGACCCATCCCATCTCTGAAGGGTCTAGAAGGCCACATTCGTGCGGCAGTAAGCTCTTGTATTAGCTGCAGGAAAAACCTAGTTAATAGATAAGGGATGGTACAGAGTCTGTGGTGGTTTGTGTCATTTGGATGATTAGGGTGGGATGGAACATGCCAGCCTACGTATTTCCTTGTACCTTACCAAGAATAAATGTTCTTTGTTAGGCTCATATTTACTGTGGAATGTTATTTGACAGGACAAATATTTACCTGCAGTAATACTGCAAATTTCTATCCTTCTCACTGTGAGTAATATTTCTCTGAATCAATGCTTGGCTTCAACTCCTGGATCCTCACAGATAATCACGCAGAACATGATTCAGTGGAGAATTGGGGTCACTGGGCATTTGCCATGCTGCTGAGGAGAACGGTTTCTCAGGTCCTGGTCAAGTCACGTCCTCTGTGATGAATACCAATGTGCAGTGGTGAGATGGTGCTGGCCGGCTGTGGTTTGTAAAGATGGACAGCACTTCCATGCTGTCTAGTATGAGGTGTCCCTGCCCATGGCAGAGAGGTTGGAACTAGACGATCTTAAGGTCCTTTCCAACCCAAACCATTTCATGGTTCTATGATTCTATGATTCCCTTCCAAGAGGGGAAAGGCAGGAGAAAGCTAAAGGCTTGGTCTGTAGACATGCTGAACGCTTGTAGCTCCCTTCTGAGTCACCTGCATGGGTGTGCAGGGTCGCCATGCCCGTCGGGCCATCTCACAGTGCAGAGGTGAAGGACATCCAGGCATGTTGATAACCACAGATGTGCTTCATGTTTGCAACAGAGATGAGCCACTTGACATCAACAGACCAGTCCCCACTGATGCAATGCCATCCTGTGGCATCACTGTGCAAGCATGGGGCATAGCCCTGGTACTGTGCTCAGGGCGGTTTAGTCCATGCCTGGTGCCCAGCCCTGGATCACAGATGCACAGGGGTCTGGGAACAAGGGGGGTGTCAGAGCAGAGGCACTGTCCCCTCTCTTTTGCTCCATCCCACTGTAGGAAGAAGCAGGGGTTTGCCACTCCAAGCCCTGCAGCACGAGCCAAGAGAGGGTTTGCAATAGGCTGGTTGTTTCAGCTGATTTCAGTGTTTTAATTTGAAGAGAAAAAACATGTAATCACAACAACTGTCGTCAGTTTGACAGTGGAAAATCGTAGATCTTCTGTGCCTTTTTGTATTACCGTAATGGGCAGCCTTTTAGCAGAGCAAGCTTCTCTGCACTCACGTTTGGAGTCCTGGTGGGATGAATGGGTTCAAACCAGCTCACTAATCTAATTTGTAATATATCCTTATGACATATAATTGGCTGTTTAATTCAAATTAACATAAGAATAGAAAATATAATCTGCAGTGTAGCCCACATGGGGGTGGAAAGGAGTGCTGGATGTTACTGGCAAAGGGGTTGATACAGCTGCTTTTGTGAGATCATCCTTCATGGGGATGGAGACCTCAGAGGTGTCATAGGCACCGTGTGTGACAACAAATCACTCCTCTTTCCCAGGCTTGAGTGTCTATCTGTCTCATCTCCCTTCCTTATCGCCCTAGCGATCTATTTAAAACACATATAGAATAAATGCAGTTTGCTTTGGAAAATGGGCAGGCGCCGAGTCTGGTTACGGTGATTGGATATTGTCTAATCTGATTTTGATTGTGTATAGCTTTGATTGTAATTCTGATATGTCTGCACAATACTGTAGCTCTTGGGAAAGCTTTGTGATTTAAACAGGTCTTCTTATGTCAGGTTTTTTTTTCCCTTGGGCAGAAATGTGCAGGGGGGGGAGCAGGGCTTCCAAAACCACCTCAAAGCCCTTCAGTGAGCTGCTCTGCAGCAACACAAGGAACTTGTAGTTTTGAAGAGAGCTTTAGGAAACTTTGAGTGGGTTTTACATAATTCAGTTAAGTACAGCAAAGCCACTTGCTTATATACCTGATGCCAAAATAAACCAGTTGGAGGAACAAGTTTGCTGTGCAATGATTTATTTAAATCCCTTTCCATAAAGCATGGAGTGAAATCCTCTTAAATAACTGTGAAAGAATTGGTGTACCTCGAAGAACGTAGCCCAAATGGAAACCTAGCTACTAGACGTATTAAATGGGATCTATCTGTCTGCTGCTGTGTACATCCTCTCGGCCCCCTGCCTTCCCTGTATAATACCTCTGCTAGACAGAAGCTGGCTGGAAAAATAGCTGGGCTTGAATTTCCCCTGAACAATAACTGTAGGTACAGAGGTATCACAGCCTGAATCTGTCTTGTATTTCCCTTCCACTTGTATTTCCCCACAGCCAGTGGGAATCCCGGGTGAATGTGAAGGGCTGGGTGGGATGTGAAGGGCCGGGTGGGATGTGCAGGGCCTGCTCTTTTCCATGTCTCTTTTGCAGTAGGATGAGGGGAGACAAGAGGTAGGGGTTCAGCTTAGCAGGGGATGAGCCTCTTCCAGCCCCGGTTTTGGGGGGAGACACAAGTGATCCCCTGCTCTGACACCCCACACGGATGCATCTCTCCCGCATCCCAGGCAGTGCTGGAGCTGTCCCACTGCAAGCCCTTCCACAGACACTTTCTTTCTCCTCATTGACTTCTTCTCTATTCCGGTTAAATATGGGGTTTATTTTCTTTTTTTAAGGGTTTTCTTGCTGCAGTCTGGGGTGATGAAGAGTATCTGAGCTTTGGGGCAATGGATTAATAAAGCCTACAGTGCTTAACTGGTTTTGCACACATCTGGGTTTTTGCTCTTCAATCACATATTAAGTCAAAATCCAACCATGAAACTAGGTGATCTGGGAAATTTAGCTTAAAATCCATGTGTATAATACTATGGCTAATCAGAATTTCATATGCTATAATAACATGTGAAACAGTCGATGTTTTTAAAATTATATTTTCTCCTCTGCCACAGACTGATTCTATTCTGCGTTGATAATTAATAATTTTGGATAGATTCACACTTACATTAAGAAGAAAATACAGTTTTGTTTGAAGAGAAAACGATTGCACGAGTGCAATAAGATATTCTTTCTCCATAACAATTGGAACACTTAGAAGTAAACAAGCCACCAGCAAACACTGGAAGTTCAAGGAGTCCCAGCATCTCTGCATGTTCGTGGTCACCCCGAGGGAGCAGGACTGGGGAGGCGAGGGTATGGATATATCCATATGGATGTAGATATAAGGAAGGTCAAATCTCCATGCGTGGTGGAGTCATGCAGGCTTTCTTTAATGGATTTTTAAGAAGTGATGGCTGTGTTTTCATATCTCCCACCCTGGTTGTAGCTTCTGTGCTGGGATTTGTGAGGAATCCATGGGATTTTTGTTCCCGAGTACTAGTTGTTTCTATGGAGTTAATTCCTATAAACACTCTCAAAAATACAAACTGTAGATTCTGTAAGAGCTGATCCGGGTGCCCAAAGAGAGACTTGGACTTCAAAATGCAGCAGCTGGTTGGGAAACAGCTGTGCTCTTCCTATGGTTGTGGGCTCTGTGAGCAGAGCTCGCCTGGCTGCATGGAGGTTTCTGCTGCTGTTTTGGTGAGCTAAAGGTGTGCCAGAGGGATGCAGCATGGGAGAGGGAATGGTGGGGATGCCAGGCAGATCTGAGGTCTGCAAGGACCTGTGGTGTCCCTGATGGATGGTGCAGCCTTGCCATGCTCCCTACCTGGGTCTTACCTAGTTACAACCTGCCGGTGTCCAGGGCTAAAGATATCTTATTTGGTTATTAAAACCAAACCATTTTCACTGGAAGGTGCTTTTGTGTTTCTTACACAAATAATCACTTTTCTAAAGCAACGAGGCACTGACCTGTTGCAAAATATCTTTTTCACATTTTAGACATATAACAGTCAGAATGAGAATAATGAAGACTACGAGATCCCTCCCATAACGCCTCCTAATCTCCCCGACCCTTCCCTCCTGCACTTGGTGGACCACGAAACTGGGTATCACTCCCTGTGCCACAGCCTCCCTTCGAACAGCCTGATACCAGCGTACCCCTACCAGAACATGGACCTGCCGGCCATCATGGTCTCCAACATGTTGAGTCAGGATGGACATCTTCTCTCCAGCCAGCTACCCACGGTCAGTGACTTTGCCCTCGTGCTACCTTTCCTGAAAGCCGCTCTGTATGTCAAGTTATGAGTTGATTGAACATAGAAGGATGTTAATGATGAGATGTTTGCCCTGGGGGGTGGGCACTGCTGCCCACCAAGGCCAGGGTGCAATGGCAGATGCTGCAGTCACCTGTGCGGCTGTGCTTATAGTGGTGATTATATGTTTCCAACTTGGTGTCTTCCTGAGCATTATTAACCCCTCAAGAGCAGAGGGGAGGTTGTTTTCCTCTATGCACCTAACATCTTCACTGAACTGAGCCCACGTGCTCCATCCCCTGTGTGAAGGTGACCAGCCAAAGCCCCTGGTCCGTAGCCCCTACACCCCGCGTCCTTCCTCCTTCTGGAAGGAACCCCCATCTCTGTGTCCTGCTGCCAGGGTGACCTTCGTGACATTAGCAGGAGAAGCACAGATGTGCCATGAAGGGAAAGGTGTCCTATTGATTTCAAGGGGAACAAGATCCCTCCTTGCACTTGCAAACTCACATTGCCTCTTGGCTCTTGCCGTAGCAAGGAGATACCTTGTGAAGTTTCAAATGACTCTTCTGTAGGAATAAATAAAGCAGGGATAATGAAGTAAAGTGCAGCTCTGGGAAGAAACTTCAGGGCTAATTAGACCTTATGATGCTTCTGTATCAGCAGCACCAAGGAAAGGTTGTGGCTTGATTTTGACAGTGGTATTGAATTAATACTGTTGGTGTTTAATAATATTTCCCTCTTTAGCAGATTTACAGTTAGTTTTCTACATTGTTTCTCTCTAAGATGCTTGATTTTCATGGGTGCTGTTGGACAGCTTCACTATCAAAGAGTTAATTTTACTTCAATAGCATGGCTCGGAGTCTGCCACTGCACTACCTGGAGAACATTTGGTGTTGATTGCTTGAATAGATAAGAGTCTGAAAGGTAGTGATATTTAAATATTTAGATGGGATATTATCTCTTAGTCTAGGAAAATCCCAAGGCTTTCTCAACTCTTCGTGCTTCTCCAAGTTTCATTGTTAGTGTATTAAGAAAAATATCATGTTCTGCCCATCAATATTAAACACCAGCATATTTTGATGGAATTAAATATTACTTAGGCCTCTGTGTTAGCTTTTAGGTTCTTAGGTGATTAAAACATTCATTTCTGAGACAAAAAGAGTCAATTTCAGATGAAATATTTTCCCCTGGTTTAATTTAAAGCACAGCCCCCTTGCCTGACCCCTATTTTCATAACATGATAATTTTATCTTGTGTTGATTGTCTCATTTTTGAGAGGTGATATTGCACTTATAAATCACTTTCTAAAATACCTAAAGAAACAAGAATAGTGGGATTTATTAAGCAGCTTCTGGAGGTCTGAAATAATTTATTTTGGAGCAGTCCTTGGGAAATGTTCTCTTTCTTACTTTATGGTACTGTTTTACAAATGCAGCATGGCGACAATAAATCAGGACTGAGCCAGAGAAGATAAGAAGGGGGCTTAGTGGGCTGTAAATGTAGAGTGGAGAGATTAAGATTTGTTTGCCCCTTACCATGAAAATAAAAAATCCAGTGAACCCTGAATTTCCCAGCCGATAGTGATGGAAACTGTTCAGTTTTGAGGGAAAACCCATGGAGCTGTGATACATCTCCAGAGATCCCTGCACCAAGGGAAGTAGAGCAAGGAGTGAACTGTGTTACAATTTTAAGTCAAAATTAAATCCTGTCAAAGCCTTTTTCTTCATGTTGCCAGACTTCTTCCACTGACAAGTAACACCTCCTAGCCTCTTGTTTTCTTTGGATGCTCCAATCGAGTCTCCCCCTACTCCATCACTGGGGAATGCTGCAGGGCACATGATGTGCTACAGCCCTTCCCAGACATCAACCACCTTTGGTGGCTGTTTGCAGCAGGAAGCCTCCAGGTCAAGAAAGGGGCTTATTTGCTAACACCTCCATAAGAGAGTATATCTGTTACTGCAGGGGTGGTGGTGGGAAGCCAGTCTGGGAGCAAGCCTTGCCCGAGCACTGCGAGGCAGGCATGTGGAGGTTTTGTCTTTGTTCCAAGACCAATGTTGCTCATGCAAATGCTGGAGCCAGGAGTCTCTCTCCTTGCTGCTGCTCTTTGCTGTAGTACATACCAGGTTTTGCATACACAGCTATTTCCTGCCTTAGCTGCCATGTCTTTTGGTTTGAATACAGTGACAAATGACAAGCATTTCAAGGTAACATGTTTAGACACTGATCAGACTTTTTCCTCTAAAAAAGTGGCTTGAACCTTTTGCAGAGCTTGGCAAATGCTGTAAAACACCCACCAACATTCCCAGCTTGGGAATTTTTTAAGTCATCCTCATGAAAAAATCTTGTGCTGCTGAAAAGATATGAGGTGGGTCTCACTGAGAGCAATGGTGGCTGGAATCAGAAGGGAATAAGGAAAATACAGGTGCAGGCTGCTCTCCTCTTTGGTGTGTCTCTTGTCCTGGGATGTTCCAATGTTATCCTTAGATTGAATTAAGCCTCCTGGTGCCTCTGCAGGGGAGGAGGCTACTGCTCCCATTATGCAGATGAATGCCAAGTCTGAGCGAGCTTAAATCAGTGCAGAAATTCCCATGGTAGGATGAGAGCCAGAGAGTGAAGGAGGATTTGCTGCCTGCCAGATCCTGCTCCTGGCTCCAGCCCACCGTGGGGTGTCAGGAGCTGGACCCCCTCATTTGAGCAAAGCTGCTGTACCCTGATGGGGAAAAACCAAAACCACCATCACTCTGCATTTCCTTATCCCTTCAGCATCATCATCCAGAGCACCCTCCATGCCACTGGCCTCTGCACACTTCACTCTGCCCCATGGACCAGGTCTCCATTTTCACAACATGGTTCTTCACTGCTCTTCCTGTCACTTTATTTCCTTTTGGGTTTTATTTTCCAATCAGTTTTTAGAAGTTAAGGGAGTTTTCAAACCCTGAAGGTGGAGTGCAGGGGGCTGGAGAGGAGAAAAGCAGGGATGGATGGACAGGAGTAGGCAAAGAGGTGGCAAAAGACCATGGAGGACCAATGGAGCGAGGTGCAGGGAGGCTGAGGAGGAGGCAGGGCTGGCTGGTTTGGTCCTCTCTTTTGCTATAGGAAAAGAGGTAGTAAAGAGGAAGAATTATAAAATTCTAATTGTAGAATCATAGAATGGTTTGGGTTGGAAGGGAAAGAAAATAGGAGAGACATGATTGCCATTGAGAATGGTCATATTTAGGAAAAAAATCTTTTCCTTGGAAAGAGAGTGACTTTGCCCACTATGAACATCCCGGCAGTGTTACAGGGTGGACATGTAGCCACTGAGCCCTTCAGAGACCTGCAGAGACTAGGAGAAAGCAGGGGAGAGGGCAGAGAAAGGCTGTGAATCAGCAGCGAAGTCTTGCCCACTGGGTTAAGGAGCTGCTGTGAATAAATGAGATTTCAGAAGGGATTTGGCGGAACATATTTGACAGAAACAAAGGGCGACCAAGGTCAGAGCCCAAGAACCTCCAACACAGAGTGAATGTATTTCCATAAACATGAGAGAGCCGAGTGGGCTGGGGGTATCTCTGCTGATGATCAT
Organism: Strigops habroptila; assembly: GCF_004027225.2. Lineage (NCBI taxonomy): Eukaryota > Metazoa > Chordata > Aves > Psittaciformes > Psittacidae > Strigops > Strigops habroptila. Next base: position 3,384,300 of record NC_044289.2, read on the forward strand.
CCCACCTATGATGGGAGAGTGCCTGTTGCTGGGGTGGGTGGGCAGCACTGCCTGGAGCCCAGAACCACTGCTCAGAAACCCTGTAACACTGTTCTTCTCCAAGGCTGGCCAAAGGATGTTGGGCATGCTGAAAACCGAGCCTGTTTTCCCATGGCACATATTGTGCCCTGCTTCTTTCCTGCTCTCTCCTGCAATGGCCAGTTTGGACATTGTTTTGGACACGTGAAGCTGTTATGGGCAAATATTGTCTTTGTAGCAGGTATATAGACTTTGATTGGGGAGACTGGCAACTCTCCTGTGTCTGCATCTTCCTGGTGCTTCTCAACATGAGACATCTTTGTGACTGCATTAAAGGCGTTAACATTTCCTTGAGCACAGTGGGGTAATGTTTTTCTGCTCTCAGCAAGCTGTTCCAAGTGTAAAAAGGCTGCAGCCACAGCCTGGAAGTTCTTCGTTTCAGTTTGTTGAGTGGAAACAGGTTATTTGAAGAATAGTAGAAAGCTTCAATGGCAAAAAGCGAGTTCATGGTGTAAAAATATCAGATTTCCAGTTACCTGTGTAACCTGTTTATGTGGAGGGAAGAAAGTAATGGGGAAATGGGGGTGGACTGTTGTAGCAAGGACGAGTGTAGCCCAGAAACTCCTGAAGAGTTAGTTGGTTGATTTTGCAACCTGAATAGTTATTCCCAATGCTACGGGGCTTTGCTGTGGAACAGCAGTAAAACAACCCAGCAGTAATCCGCCTGCCCCTCTGCCAGATGAGACATGGAAAGGAGAAATATCCTCTTCCTAGAGCTGGGCTGTGCATGCCCAGGCTGTGGGAATGGTGTAGGGCTCCAAGGAGAAGCCTCCTCTGTGGTGCCCACCGGAAGGCCTCAAGCGAGGTTGTCCTGCAGGACCAGCTCTCTTGGCTCCTCAGGTCTCTCCTCAGCTCCCATCATTCCCGAGACCACTGTTCCCTGTCAAACATAGCAGTGTTCCTTATTTGCAGCCTGAGCTAGAGTCAGTGGGGATTGCAGCTGTTTTCTCTGGATAGATCTGGGTGCAGCCCTAAGACAGTGGTCAAGGTGCTCGGTGGTGGGTAACACAGCTGGATGTGGGTGTACAGACCTAGTGAGCATTGGAAGGTTGTAAGAACCAAACCAATTAGATGGTGACACAAAAGACAAGTAGGATGTACCAGTCTTATCACTGGAAATACATGACCCTGGTAGACAATGCAATTTCATGTTGTTGGTAAACACTCCCAATACATAAATATTTCCATCATTTTGAATCACTGCCTGTTAAATAAGTTTTTTAAAACCCCACCTGCAGTCCTGCATCCAGCTCTGGGGCCCCCAACACAAGAGAGACATGGAGCTGTTGAAGTTGGCTTTTGATAACAGCCTGTAGGGACAGGACAAGGGGGAATGGCTTTAACCTGCCAGAGGGGAGATTGAGATGACCTCTGAGGCAGAAGTTCTTCCCTGTGAGGGTGCTGAGGCGCTGGCACAGGGTGCCCAGAGAAGCTGTGGCTGCCCCATCCCTGGCAGTGTTCAAGGCCAGGTTGGACACAGGGGCTTGGAGCAACCTGCTCTAGTGGAAGGTGTCCCTGCCCGTGGCAGGGGGTTGGAGCTGGATGAGCTTTAAGGTGCCTTCCAACACAAACCATGCTGTGGATTCTATGATTCCAAGTTATTTCAAATAACCCATATCCCAATGCAGCAGTGCCCTTTAGAGCAAGTTCATGCTCATTGAAGAGCCTTAATAAATAAACACACAAGCAAGAGCAGTGGTCGGGCAATGCTTGGTTGGCTCCACCAAACCTCAGGCTGGCAGTGCGGCACCAGTAGCAAAACTTAGCACGTCTCCCTTCTTTCAGTCAGTCCTGGATGAGTTTGCACTGGTAATTTTGTGTCGTGTGCTTTAGGTTTTGACTAGTTTGGCTTTCTGCTTATTAATGGTTCAGTATTTAAAAACTAAACTCCTGAACATGAGCCCTTGGTGGAAAATAGTAATAATACAACCATACATGAAGGGTTCTTTGTATTAAACAGAGCCCTGTTTGCAATTCCCTGCTAGTGTTTTTCTCAGAGGCAATAAATGAAAGAAATATGTCTTTTTAAATTTTATAAAACTCAGAAAAATGGTTTTAAACAGCTTTTCTTCACCTCCTATAATTATTTATTTTCAAACAGTCCTTCAGGGTAATGTTCCGTTTTCTTATTTCACACTCCTTTTTCTCATAAATGAACCATCACTTCAATAAATCATTATGAAAACAGAGACTAACACAAACCCTGAAAGGTTGAAAGATTTATGTAACACATTTATGTTTTCCATTTTCTCATTCTGGTACTCCACTGCTAAAGCTAAGCTAATAAAAGCTGCTATTAATATTTCTTGTTGCCTAGCAACTGCAGAGAGGGAGTAATAGCTTTAGCTAGAAAAATAGATGACCGATAAGGAAAAATTCAATTCTTTTATTATCTCAAGGGAAAATGGGCTTTTACTGGAACATTATGATGTACGAGTGTGAAGTTGAATACAAAGGATATTTTTTCTGTTGTTTTTCTATTTTTAATGAGCGTTATTTTACCTTCACAAACTCGTTTAAGGCATTTGCCCCACCTACTTGCGAGCTTAATTTAGCAGCACCCACACATGCTTCTGGCTTTAAGGATCTGTTGGCATTTTCATGTGAAAGCCCCTTCCCTCCGCGCCTGCCCCTGAGCTTTATCGCTTGGTCATAAAACTTCCCTCCAGGTCGGAAACTGGGAGACAAGATTCCCAATCAAAGAGTAAATTGTTCTTGTATGTATTTAAGAACATGCTTTCTCAGAGGAAAGGGTGTGCATGGAGAGTTACTTTCTGAAGTTTTAGCTATCGTGGCTAAGCTCTGTGTGCGGGGAGAGCAGGAATGCTGCTGCTCCTGCCTGTGCTCTCACAGCAACTGCGGGCACAGGAGGTGCAGATGAAGAGCTGGAGCCAGCAGGGAGAAGTGCAGGTCTTTGTGGGCATACAGGTCCTCCTCTGTGGGAGAGGTCCTCCCTGTACTTCACGCTCATCCTGGACACCAGTATGAGCTCCCCACAGAGCAATATCCCCACTTTTCACATAGCTGATGCCATAGCTTCCAAGTGATCCCTGCCAGGTGCTGCCAGGAGAGAATCAGAGTGATGGGTGTCACACTCAGGTCATCACAGAATCATGGAATCCCAGACTGGTTTGGGTTGGAAGGGACCTTAAAGCTCATTCAATTCCAAACCCCTGCCACGGGCAGGGACACCTTCCACTAGAGCAGGTTGCTCCCAGCCCCTGTGTCCAACCTGGCCTTGAACACTGGATGAGGCAGCCACAGGTTTTGCCAACACCGTGGCAGGGGGTTGGAACTAGATGAGCTTTAAGGCTGCTTCCCACCCAAACCGTTCCATGATTATATGATTAAAATGTGCTCTTACCTACGGCAACACGTCATACCATGTAGGAAGGGTCTTGCACTGCAGGAGCGAATGCATGTGTGTAGGTCTGGCTGTAGAAGTGCCTCCCTTGCCTGTGCCTCTTTTGGTTTTGTGCTGCAAACTGGGTCTTTATCTCCCCCTGCTCAATTCTTGGTCTGAAAGACAGCATGTCCTATCCTGAGGTGGTGTAACTGCTGCTTTCTATGAAGCAGCATCTCTGCACCACGTGGCGATCCAGTTGTGCTGCACCTTTTAACTATTCCATGGAAATCCATCCTTCTAATCTTTCCTCTCCTTGAATTGGTCACTATCTTTCCGATAAGCTGGTGCGTCCGCAGCAGTCCCAGTAGTTAAAAAGTCGCCTTATCAGCTATAAAATACCTGTGCCGTAGCTGCAGGGAGGGTGCACGTGTTATACCCAGAACGTATGTCAAGTGAGCCTGTCCCTCTTGCTTGCAGCAATTTAAAATATCACCAATTGCATTTAAGTCTGCATTAAAGTAAACTTCTTTGGAACAATAATCAGCCCTATAAATACGTGGTTTGTGTACCACCACCGAGGAGGCTCGTTGTGAACAGCAGGTATGTATTAGTACTGTAATTAAAATATCAATTACGCCGTGTTGACAGGTTGCCAAATAACTGGCTTTTGTGCACAGTAAACTTCATCACTCCAAAGTCTGCTCACAAGACCTGATGCAATCTTGATGCCAAACTAGCACAACATAAAAACAGCATTTGCTAAAGCACGGCTCCGATATTACTCTGCGTAATGGTGCTGCACTCCATAGCTGGTATCATGTTCTGAAAATTATCTTTTAATGTACAATTTGTATTGCTGAGAAATGTCACTTACTTTGCAGAACGTCTTGCCAGCAGAAAACCTAAGATTTATTCCTGTCATTTTTTGTCTGCTCTGCCATGTTGATAGTAAGAAGTCTACTTTATGTGTGTAATGCTTATGTCAGTTTTGAAATTTGGGGTTTCATAAAAGACAGTGGTATAAATAAAACATCATATAAATTAAAAATATAGTGGGAAGCAAAATCTGTGGGTTACTGAAACAGATAAGATGAATACGGCATGAAGGAGGTTTCCAGAACAGTATCATATAGCTGGAGTAAATATGTTCAAGGTATGGGCTGGGTCTTTTTTAAGAACTGATTCTGATCTTAAAATGTGTTTGTCTCTAGTCTACAGACATGCAGATGGATACCACTTAGCGTAGGTTTAACCCTTTAGATTTAGCTTGTGCACTTGTGCGTGTTGATGTTTTTCCCCTCCTTAGCCAACATTCCCACTAAAACAATTTTCCTGGGTGAGATTCACTTTTGCAACATCAAAAAAAAAAAAAAAAAAAAAATTCCTGCAAATAAGAACAGGCTCGGAAAAATGAAGTAAAAATTTGGAACAGAGTTTCTTTGCAGTCTGGAATGTGGCTTTGGCGATAAACCATGTCAGACCATCTTTGCTTAAAGGTTGCTTGTCTTTGGCACAACAGTTTTAGGTCCTGTTTGGACCTCAGAGTCCCCTTTGGGAACAGTAGATAAAGTTAACACTAATATGTTTCCACGGGCTCTCTGATAACCAAGACCTGGGCTTCACCAGCAACCTGGGCTGTATGTATGTTTGAACACTGAAAAAGTTCATCTGAGATCTGCAGTATCTTACTTCTTCCTTCACCTCTTACTGAATGTGCTCAACCCTCTTGCAGCAACAAGAATCTACATCCACTCTCCCCAAAATGTTGTCTTTGTGCCTTAATTTGTGCACGTGAGCCAATGGTGCAGGTTCTCTGAGGACTTCTGTTATGTTTGGGTCACACATAGGGAAACAGAGTAATTTCCAGTTGGCAATAATCCCCCAGGCACGTGTCTGCACCTTCTCCTTCATCCCATTCCTGCTCACTGCCTGTCACTTCTGTCACTGTGGGGATGCAAAACAAAGCTGAGCTTTCATTGCCACCTGTCTGGGCTGACAGCAACAGTCTAATGCAGGGAAGGGAAGGTGGTTTTGCCAAAGAGGCGGAGCTCCTTCCATCCCACTCGGTGCTTGCACCATGCGTTCGCCTCATCTGATGTCCTTTCTGTCCCATGGCACGCTCTCCTCTTTGCTATGTGTGCTTGTTTCTGTGGGAATAACGAGGAGATGTGGTGCCTGTGGATCTATGCCACATGGAAGAGCCTCCAAAAGGCAAATGAAGGGGTTTTATTTGTGTCATAACCTCTGCCACACCACCAAGCCTTCGTGCTCCCGTATGTGTTTAACACCCCATATCATAATGCAACAGAAAGTCGTCTTTGAAGTGCATCAGGCACCTGTAAGTAGAATAGGTTTTGCCGATTTGATGCAGGAAAAACTGTGTGCTGTCAATTATCCCACCAAAGTAGGATGTCTGGCAACTCTTTGGCATCCATCCTGCATGTTTTGATCAACGTTGCAGCCTATCTTTAATTGCCCTTATCTCTTAGATCAATCATATTTCTCTCTTCGCTGTCGTTTGCATCTTTGCATGTTACCAGGTTGCATTAACCTGCATCAGCAAGCGCTCATCGCCCCAGATTTTCCTTGCTGACAGGGAGGGTCTGTGCAACTTTGAGGCTTGTTCCTGAGCAAAACCTTTCCAGAAGTTCCATAGCCCAATGGCCCTGCAGTGGCTGCTGTTGGAGCAGAGTCACCAGCACATGCCCAGGGCAGGACAGCACAAAAGGATGGAAATTTCCATGGCTTTTGTTTCAGCTGTGTGTTACGATGACTGCTCACTGCTGTAGGTGTGTGCACGTTGAGTAAGTCTTTTCTTATGATTTAAAGGGGAGACATTTTTAGAGGCAAATAACAGAAAGTGCTTACAATAAAAATAATAGGCTGTAACAGGCTTTGTTATGCAATGAGCAGATCAAAGAGCTACAGCAGCCATTCCAGGCAGGAGGAGTTTCTAATTGGCAGGTAGAATTTCCTCAGCTGGTAAATACTAATGGTAACCCTAGCCTTTCTGGAGGTGTTTTCTCCTGCTTGTGGACTCGGTGGGGTTTGCTGTTTGTGTGAAGGGTGGTGGAGTGCAAGGGAGAACACAACCGTGAATCTTGAGTTTGATTTCCCTCTCTTCAGCAAACATCCCAAATCTCTACCTGCATTGTCCCAGTGGGGTGGGTGTGATTCTGGGTAGGTCCAGCTGCCAAATTCAGACCCCAGCACAAGACCAAAAGTGTTAAACCTATGAAACACACCCTGAAAATCAAAGCTCCAGCAGTCCTCACTTCTGCCTCAGTGGTACAGGCTGACACACTCCACATCCCTATAACCCAGAAAAATTGAAGTTACCATTTAAATGAAGAATGCTACTTGAGTCCTGCCTCCGTGAAGAGGTGTGGGATGCAGTGTCAAGAAAAATTATAATGATCGCTACAGATGCAGCTTGTCACAAGGAAGAGAAAAATGTTTCTGCATCTGATGCATGGCAGTGAGCCAGTTGGTAATGTTATATGTCCGAGTGTTTTACTTCGGCTCTGCTGGCTGGAAAGCATTCCTTAATGCTCTGCATGGCTGTTAGATTTGTCTCCCAGCTCTGCAGAATCCCATTAGGAACCTTCCATTTACACCATGGAAATTGTTTGGTCTCCGAACGGCCACGCAGGGGAGGGAGAAGAGTATTGCTGCAATTCTTCAACATCTGGAGGAATTGCCAGCGTTATACTTCTCACTTAGCTCTCTTGTAGTAGGCATTTCTCACTATGGATCGAGATGTCCTGTAACCAGCAGTAGGCAGCAATTAGAGGGAGCAGGATCTGCTCCCTCTCCACTCCAGCCACCAGGAATGATGTTATTTTGCCTGAAGCCTGCTGCTTTTGTGTTGGTTATTGCTTTGGAATTGGAGACTAAGGGCAAGTACATAGTGGCCAGCATGGGCAGCTCCATGATGAGCATCACACCCTTGCCACTCAGGGCTGCGTTGTACATGGTCCCCCCATGGACTGATACTCCTCCCATCTGGTTTCTGCAGGGCAAGTGGAGACCAGGGGGTGAGTGGCAAGCTGGGAAGAACAAGCCTTCTCCTTGCAGTGACAGACACAGAGGTGGATGAATTTGGGGCATTTTGAGGTATAGCAGCAAGAAAATGGAATAGCAAAGAGCAAGGTCAGTCAGATAGTGGCTGTCCTGACCCAGGACACTTGCCGTGGAGGAGAAGCACTATTTGCTCTCCTGTTCTTTATTATGTTGTTTGGCCAACATTAGAAAAAGCAGTGATTAAAGACCCATGTGCATCATGATTTATGAGGGTCTCTCAAGGTTTTGTTGTTGCCTGGATGCTCTGTTTTTTATGCTTTTTTATTAAAGATGCTGGATGTAGGCAGCGAGGAATAAAATTTGAGGGTGACACAAAGAAATTGGGCATATTTGGGACAGGTGAAAGGGAATCCAGAGAGATTTAAGCATAGGAGGGAAAGGGATTTCAAGATGGCCAAGGCAGTTTGTTCAGTGTTGTTAAATGTTGAAGTAATGCATGCTGAGGAGAAGAATATTCACTACTCATAAAGCTTGCAGTGCTCAGAATTAACTGCTCCCCCCCAAAAACCCTGCACAGGGACAAAGTGTTAGAGGACAGGAGAAGTTCTTGGGAGGTTGGAGTGTTGTATACTGTGTACTGTGCTGGTCAGCCCGTCTCAGGCAAGAAGAAGGGAAAAAAAGAGGCTCAAAGAATAGAAACAGACATTATCATGGGCCTGGAAAGATCCTCTGTGATGGCAGATGCTAAATTTAAGAAGGAGACAAATAAAATAATTGAAATCATAACAGTGGATAGAACAAACAAGCAAGAACATCTACATCAAGAATGTCCCTTAATGGGGAAATTTCATGGGAATTGAGATTTGGAAGTTCAGAGCAATAAGAGTGAATACTTCCTTTCTACACAGGCCAAGAGTCACAGAATGGTTTGGGTTGGAAGGGACCTTACAGCTCCAACCCCCTGCCTGTGCTACTGTCTTGTCATCTTCATGGAAAGTTACTTTGCTTAATGTTTCTACAGGCAGCTCAGATACCTGTATTCAAGTATTTCTTTACTGCTCTGAGCAGTGACACACTCTGGGACTCACTGAGAGTGAGCGTGAAAATGAAAACACCAAAAAGATGTTTTTTAAATGCTTATGGATATGCCAAAACCATGGGGAGTTGCTGTAGTAGATGTTAAAATGCATGTTGGTGGAGAGGAGGAGGTAGCTGTTACATGTGATAATTCCAAAGCTGATTTCTGACTGGGATTAATCTGAAGCTGAGGAGCACCAAGTCCCATCTTACCCATATCAGGTCTCATTCAGAGGAAGGTGGAATCGGTCAATGTCTGCTTTGGACTCCTGGTAACACGTTGCACTATCTGATTTTGCCATACGCCGTTGTTAATACAATGACTGAATCAGACTCTGCTGTCCTTGCTATGTAGCAACACGAGCCAGACATGCGTAGTTTCTCTCTGTATCCAAAGCCTGGATCCTCTTTACCTTGACAGGGTTGGGATGGAGATTTGAACCCAAGTTGAACTTCGTAGCATTAATAACTGCTTATTACTTGAAACGTTTTTGCTCTATCATCTCATCAACATCATTTTCTCTGATGCCAAGAGAAGGTCTGTCTCATTGCTCTTTTCCAGAGCGCGCTGGTGCCGAGCCTTTGGGATAGACCATTCTTTGTAAGCCACCTCTTTGCAAGTGCATTTTTCATGTGCACCTGTTTTTCACATGTAAAAATGGTCTCTGGAAGAGCCAAGCTCCAGTTGTTAACACAGCACAGGTTTCATCTTCTCAGTGCAAAACATCCCTCTGCCGTTGCCAAGCCACCTGCTCCATTGCATAAGGTTTCTGCCCAGTCCTGGAGACAATCCTGCACTCAGCTCCAAGTTCCTAGCTAGTTGGTCTTTTTCATGACATGTTTCCAGTTCTGATCAGTTTTCTGTGTCTGTCCTAGGGATTCTCTGGTTATTTCAGCCTGTGTTTTTTAGGAGCAGTCTACAGAGAGTTGGCCATCTGGTTAGCATTAATCTGAAGGAGGAAGCAGCATGCTTACCTGCAGTGAAATCACTTTCCTTTCAAGAAGAGTCCTGTTAATGTTCATGTTCATGTTGAGTTGAACTGAAAACATCCAGTTCTGGGAAGAGGGGAGAAGAGATGAAAATGGAATAGGTAGGACACATTCCCTGCCCAGCTGTCTCCCACAAAATCCAAAGCTGGTACTAGCGACCGAAGTTGAGTTTTTGCTTTGTTTTCTATGTCTTGGCAGGCATGATGAGGTGGAAAGTACCTGCCTTCTCACCCAGCACGACAAGGCAGGCCACTGCTCAGCCTCCACCGACAGCTGGGTTTGGTTTGGTTGGTTGTATTGGCTAAGTTCTCCCTTTTGGGAAATCCATTCCTTTTTAAGCTTATGCTTCATGATAGGGTTTGTGAGTACCACAGCCTAGCTCCCCTTGCAACTGTCCATAAGAACATACATTTGAGTTCATTTTTCCTATAGCAGAGCTGAGGGTGCAATCAGGTCTCTCTGCAGGACATAAGAGGTCTGGAGATCCATGAGAAATGTGCAGAAATGAACAATATTGTGGATGGAGCTAAGGGATATTCCGGGTATTGAGCAGATACTTCCTGGAGACAGAATTGTTTTCATGGACCTAGAAGTGACTACAGGGCTCTCACTGAGATGTCTTAGATGCCAGAACTGATGAAGCAGTTTAATTTTAATGCATTCACATTGTAGACTGAATGACAGAAAGATCTGTACTTATAGGTCCTCCTATTGTCTCCATCCCACTCACCAAGAGGGCCAAGCACTTCTTCCTCTGTTTTGTCTTTCTTGCGGGAGGTCATTGCTTGTTCAGTGGCTTTGTGTTCTTGGCAGAACTTCAGCCCCTTCGTGGTGGCTGGTGGATGCTCTACAGCATCTACAGATCAGCTAAGTAAGAGATGCCCTAAGAGTTAAATCCAAACAACAGAGGCCAAGACAGAAAGAAAAAGGGTTTTTAATCCTTCCACAAAAGCAAATACTGAATTGGTGGAGGCCTGGTTGTGCCAGGGACCTCTACAAACTGTCAGGGAGTTTGTAAGGTGGATTAGAGATCCCTGTCCCTCCCAGGTTACGGCTGATTTTGAATGTCCTTCTATAATAATTCAGTATCTGTGATTCTGTCATGCTGTTTTACATGGCAGAAATCCAATTCCTGAAATACAGGAATCCTGAAGGGATGGAAGCTGAAGTTCAGCAGAGTATTATGCCCTGGTGAGGGTATTGTATTAATGCCAAGCGGAAGAGCAACACCGCTGCTGATTCATGGGATGTGTAATGTGTGGCTAAGCAGCAGGGTCTGTAAACATTTCCTTTGCTGACCCAGTGGATGTTCGTTTTGCAGTAAAGGCCTGTAATAGTCAGGTGGTTGTGGAAGGGACTCTCATATGGAACAGTGAAGGTCCACCAAGAGGAACTTTTAAAAGGAGTTTTTCTTTGGCTTCTCACTTTCACAGAGCATGGATGAGATTGAGATGAGCTCTTAGGCAGAAATTCTTCCCTGTGAGGGTGCTGAGGCGCTGGCACGGGGTGCCCAGAGAAGCTGTGGCTGCCCCATCCCTGGCAGTGTTCAAGGCCAGGTTGGACACAGGGGCTTGGAGCAACCTGCTCTAGTGGAAGGTGTCCCTGCCTGTGGCAGGGGGTTGGAACTGGATGAGCTTTAAGGTCCCTTCCAACACAAACCAGTCTGTGTCTATGATTCCCTGATGTGAATTTGAGGGGGAAAAGTCTGAATCTGCTAGGATCACACAGAGCTGCATTTCAAGCTGTACGCATCTGTACATGCTGCTGTTGTGCACTAACTTCTGGTATACACAGGAAAACTTTTGTGTGTGACAGTCCTGCCTTTTGATTTGATGCTTCGGGTCTTACGCCTCAAAAATCCAGGACTAAATTGAGGGCCCTTTTGAAAATTTGGATTTCCTGATCCGTAATGGTTGATTGGAGCTGGATTGGAGTGACAGTTTGCTTCATTCCCTTTTGCGTTGCTTTCTCACTGAAGTAGAAAAGTCCTATACAGTACAAGGAATTTAGTGCAGTCAGCAACAATTCAGCCATGCTGATTTATTTGAGCCATTCACCGAGAAGCACTGCACTTCTCTGGCAGTGCTCATGCCCGTGGATTTCGTGTTGATTTTTACTGTTGCCCATGAATGGTCAAGGGTTCTTAGTTGTTACAACCAGATTTTTTGCTCTCCTGTCCTCTGGGTGATGCTGAACTCTCTTATTCCGCTGTCCTTGGAGGATGCATGCATGGAAGTGGAGCTGGATCTCCATCTGGAGGTCACTGCAAGGGTTAGGAGCGAGGTTCTTGCAGTGAAGTTAAATCATGTTCCATTGTATTTACATTCTTGCAGTCTTTGTGTTGTGTGGGAAGTTGGCCATATGATTACAATAAATAGGTAGGAGGAAGCGGCCAGTAACGTTTTTAACACCCAATCAATCACTTGGCACACTCTGATGCCATACACACCATGAATAATAATAACTGGACTTCAGTTATAGCTCACATTTAGGGTTCACTGGGGACAAATTAGACACATAAGTACAATTATAGCTGTAGCAAGATGGCTCCTTTGTAGTACATAATCTACTGTAATTTAAAAAACATGGATCATTACAATCAATACATATTGCAACCAGATTTTATGAGCTTGAGTCTCCTTACACAAAGACATGTCAGACTTGTCAAGGGCTGAGAGCCAAAGTTATGGAAAACAGCATTAGCTCAAGGAAGGCTGGGCTTGCTATTTCCTCTGAGAAACCTTTTCCTAGTTCACTTTTTCCTTGTATTTTTCACTGAATAGAAATGCAAGTATTTAACATGAGCAGAGTGGACTTCTCAGCCCCTTGGAATTCATCATGAAATTAGTGTAGCCAACAGTGCTGCTAAGTAGATAAGACTTGAGCATGCATCTGGTCTGTGGGATTGCAAGGCTTGGCTCCATGAGCCCTGTCCTTTGGGATCAGTTACTTATTTTAGTGGGAATGAGAAGCTGGCCCTGCAGGATGGTGTTTTGAGAAGCTTAAACCATGACAATGTGATATTTGGAGTCCAGGGCATCATGGAGCAGCAAGTGGTTTTGAGGTTGGCAGAGTTGGGTTTATTGAAAGAGGACATTGCCTTTGAGATGACTGCTCTGAGCCTGCATACTGCAACATCCAAATAGCCCACCATGGGGAAAACTGAGAGCAGCCAGCCATAGTACAGACATTTAGGTGACTTCTTCAAAGCCAAAAAGACTAAGAACGTGGAGATAGAGGAAAGGAGGAGAAATCCCTTGCCCTGATGGAGATCAGGCCAGAGGAACTGAGTACATACAGTGCCCTTCTTGCTGGAGGATCTGGCAAGGGAGTTATGAAAGGTCTTTAAGAGACAATAGCTTACAGAGTCCTTAGGAAAAAGATTCTGTTTAGGAAAAAGCAGGTTTTCCAGCCCAAGCCAAGGATAGGATTGACATGTTCAGGGCAGTGTCAGTGTTCAGTCAATGGTATACATGTACCATCCATCCTGCCTCTGCAGATTCTGCTCTGCAGTGGAGGCAGCCCTGGGAGCCATCAGTGTCACAGGGCTCACAAGGTTGGAAGGTCCTGCAGGAGCAAAAGGGGACAGCAGGAACGATCCATCCCAATTTCGGTGCTGGATACCATGATCCACCTACTGTGATTCCTCCAGGCTTCGGTGAGAAGATGCTTCAAGCAGAACAGAGCAAAGTGACAGTTCCCAGTTTACATGAATGCAAATTGAAAGGCTGGATGAACTGTGGCAGAGTCTGTAGGAGCTCAGCCAACTCCCCCCCTTCCCAGAGAAGCAGAATGGGCCCTGGATCTAGGAACATAAAGGAAAATGTGTCTGAATCATGCATTGACATCACCGGGAGCGCTGCAGCTCTCCAACTCACGTCAGAGCTGAATTGATATGGTTACAGGAGACTCTGTGGCTTTTAGTATTCTGGGAGAGCTGCTACAGTGGCAGAGAGAATTATTCATGGATCAAAACCAGCAAGGCATTAGCAGTACAAAGTGTCATGATTGTCTCTGTTCTGCTGCAAGGTTGAAACGAGATGCCAGCTGCGGCACATGAGAAATAGCTTGAAGAAACACCAACAAGAATGCACTGATTATTCTTGAAAGACCCTTGTAATTCAAACCAAGGTATCACTTACTAATTTATGGGAAGTACAGCGGGTGCACAACCCTCCGCTGGCTCACAGGCAGCTGATCTGGAGCAAGATGCTTCGCAACAGGAGAGCGTAACAGTTATATGCTTTATGTCACTGGAAATAAAGGCTGAGGTGAACAGATGAACTGTCAATGACAAGGCCATAATTAAGAGATGCCAAAGCAGCTTTTTGTCCTAGAGGGGCAAAAAAAGAGTATGCAAAGTTCCCAGAGGAGAACATTCCTGCCGTGTGCACAGGGGAATAGAGGAGGGAATAATCTTCCCCATAAGGAATCAAATTCAGATGCCAACAAGTATGAATGTTGAGTCCTGTGGTGGAAAAAAAAAAGCGGATACAAAATTACCTTAATGCCCAAAATCTTTTACCAGGATCTGTTCCATGTTGAGTGTTTGGCAAGGTGAGTATTGCCTGTGAAGTGATGGGAGGTTTGCAGTAGTCACTGTCTCCGCTGATGGAAGAAAGCAAAAACATATATAAAATACTTGTATGTGTCTGCTGGAGGTGCTGCAAATGCCTTTTGGGGTTTTCAAAATCTGAATAGATTGCTGTAGGAGAAACACATATGGAAGTTACCTTCCTTGAAACTGGGTCTAAAATCCTGTGAATGATCCCAAGCCAACTAAAATGTGTAGGTCATAGAACAGTTTGGTTTGGAAGAGACCTTAAAGCTCATCCAGTTCCAACCCCCTGCCACAGGCAGGGACACCTTCCACTAGAGCAGGTTGCTCCAAGCCCCATCCAACCTGACCTTGAACGCTGCCAGGGATGGGGCAGGCACAGCTTCTCTGGGCATCCCATAGATATGGTAATAACTTATAATAAAGTTTTTATGTTAAACTCCTGCATTTTTGAAGCTGTTCACTCAGCTGATCCATTTGTAATTAGCTTTTAAGCATTTTGTGAATATTCATTAGCTTTGCCACCCCTCCTCGCCAAGGAAAATCACTCTGGGTACCCAGGAGGGGCTGAGGGGTCATGGTGCTTCCCAGGGGGTGACCTGCGAGGGGATGGGGACCCTCAGCCCAGCTCTCCCTCCTCTGTGATGCTCACCTTAGGACACAGGAGCTGCATAGTAGCTCATGGTCCCATCAGCAATCATCAAAATCTCCTGCTGGGATAAACTGCTTGGCCTTTGGTCTTTTCATTCATCTACTTGCTAATAAGATTACCCCCTACAACAGAGGGACAGCGATAGTATCCCCCAAGTAAGCAGGCAGGCTTTGTGGTTGTGTGAGAATGTCCTGGCTGGGTGTTTGCTCCAAAACTAAGTCCTTATTTTTCTGGAAGTAGAGCGATGGCTGCAAAAGCTGTTCCTTCTCACCCAGAACTCCAACCTGTGCTGGCAACAGTCCGTGTACACGAGTGTGCATTTGAGTACGAGGGGCTTCCCTGAGCCTTACCACATTGCTGGGAATACTTCCCAGCCCTGTGCAATGCTGAACCTCTGCTACCTTCAGTCTCACGTCACCAACCCTGTTTGCAAGGATGGCAGTCAAGGGGGAAAGATGCGAGTTTCTAAACTAAACCAGTGTTACGTGGTGCTGCTGAAAAGCCGCAGATGCTGAGCCCCACAGTGTCAGTTTTACAGCCTCGTGTCAGAGCGGGACTTTGCTTTTAAATGAAAACATTTAGTCTTAAAACAGAAAACCACAGTGAATTATACAGCCACTTGATCATTATTTTTTAGTGCTGCTGCTAAAAATGCCCCATTAAAAGGCTGTAAGTCACTGCAGAGTGCTGTCAGGCTACCACACACGGGGGTTGCGCTTCCAGCTGCATGCTATTTCCTTATTGTGTCAAGCCAAAGTCTTGAGACCACAGGGTAAATATTTACATCTATCTCTATTCATCTCTCTATCTCTATCTTCTGTGAGGCGGGAGCAGAGCACAGCGCGGGTGGCAGGCTCGGAGCCATCTCTGTGGGGTGCCAGGTGGAGCATCCTATGGGAGCACCTCACTGGTGTCACCCCGGAATTTGCCAGGGCAGTTTGGAAAGCCGCAGTGCCAAAGCTGCACCAGGGATAGATGTGCCAGGCATTGAGAGCGTGCCAGTCCACGTGTTCCGAGGCAACCAGGAGGGAAAGGATACCCACCCAATATTAATTATGATTTCTGAAGCTTTGCCTAATTACATTGTCTCTCTTAAGATAAGGCCACAAATATTTATGAGTGGGACTTTTTATTCTCATTGTAATCAGTGACATAAATAGGTAACACCTTTATAAAGAGTTAATAAAAATGTGTCAA
The DNA here is from genome assembly GCF_004027225.2 of Strigops habroptila. Taxonomy (NCBI): domain Eukaryota; kingdom Metazoa; phylum Chordata; class Aves; order Psittaciformes; family Psittacidae; genus Strigops; species Strigops habroptila. Next base: position 3,400,221 of record NC_044289.2, read on the forward strand.
CACAAGCTTGAGCACAAACTGTCGAGCAGTGTGCAGGAAAACATTCCCGTGTTTATTGTATTAATTGAATATTCATGAGACGCCAATTTAAATTACAGTTCACAACTGTTGCTCTGTCTAATGAATAATTTAAACAAGTGTGGCCAAAGAGATTTCAACGCTGCATTAGCAAACTGCAAGGGATTAAGCAACAGAGAATTTATAATTAGCTTTGTATATCCTATAATAAATGCATTGGAAAGATGGTTTTAATTATCCCACATGTTAATTCAGAATTCAGTGCATTAATTTTCAGTTGAAAAGTAACCCTTTCTTCCCACATAATATATTGGTCTCTTCTCCGTCTTTTGCATCTCAGGAACAGGGAGTTGCAAGCATGGAATGGCCCGATCTTTGCAAATTTCATCCGTTATGACACAGCATTTGTATCTGCCCATCTCGCTCTGGAGTAATTCCCTTTTTGCATTTCCAGCTGGGACAGCTAATAGAAATGAGATCAAATCCCTTCCTACAGGTCGGGAACCCAGAATCCTGCTGTAGCTTCTCCCAGGTCTATTTGCTCTGGCGCATCCTCTTTGATTCACTTATGGCTACTTGGGAAATACTGTCTGTTCCTGGAAAACAAGTCTGTGAAAGTGATAAAAGTTTTTGGCAGTCATCTCCTATAAGCAGCTTTGAGGTTTTGTTTAAAAAACGAGGATGTGTGTAAATAACAGCTCGAACCCCAAAGTTCAAGCTGAGATTGCTGTGGGTTTTTTGGACCAGAACAGGAATAGGTTTTTTCTCTCTATTTGGCATGTTTCTGAAGTGTTTTTTCTGTGGGACATGGGTCCCTTTGCACAGTCCCTGCTGCTTGCCCCTCTCCAGGGCAAGGAGGGCAGCAGCCCTATGCCATGAGGCTGATGGATGTGCTGTTGGCATGGCTTTACCCTCTGGTGGTAACAGGGGACAGCAGTGTCCTCTACAGCAGGGAGAGTGGAGGTCCTCATCACTTGTAAGCCCCTCATAGAGAAGCTTAGCCCTTGAGAGCCCTTGAGAACAATGAATATTGTTCATGCTTCCCCGCCACCTGCTTCCCCTGTTGCCTTTGCCATACCGTTCAGATATAAAGCCCATCCATATGTACAGAGGCCGCCGTAGCTCTTGAAGAACCTGAACACTTGTGTTGGAGAGAAAAAACCTGGGAAGTGTTCCAGGGAACATAAACCTTTACACCTACGTGAAGCCGCCCATGCCCAGAGCTTGGCTGAGAACCTCAGAAGGTGTCTTTTGGTGCGCGTTGCGGGGGGAAAGCGCTTCCTTTCCAGGTGGTTTTGTTTAATTCCAGGTCAGCAGGTTAATGAGATCTCTGGGATATGGGATTTAATCTGGAATGTAAACATTCACTTGGCATGTGTCCTTGATGTCTGCTCAGATGGAAATGCAAATGCAGTGCTGAGCGTGGCACACCATCCAAAATGTTTTGGTGACACAATGTGTAAGACAAAATAGCGATCACTTTTTTCAAGAGCCTCATTGAAATGTTTTCCCTTGCCTTTGAGTCCTGCCATATCTATCAAATCAACACCTTGGCACCAAGGGTAATGTGCCTGCTACTGAGGCGTGAGCTCCATCAGTTCCTTGGGGAGCACCAAAAACCCAGGACTGTCTCTGGGTGCTACAGAAGCAGCATTCAGACTTCCCCATAGACCTCGATTGCTGGGTTAGTGCCTCTGTCTTTTGGGTGACTGGAGTCATTTAAGTTGATAAATGGAGAGCAGAGCTGTGATGCACTATGTTGTCATTGACGCTTATTGATTGAACCTCAAGACTCAATTGATCAAACTCCCCAGTGCCAGCAAGTAATCTCAGTGGAAAAAATCAAACCTTTAATGGGGTTACACATTTCTTGGTTTTCCACTTGGGGATGTATGTTTTGGGAGGGAAGGAATTGGTTTTGATGGCCTGAATCTCCACCGTTACCTGGATTAAATAAATACTGGCAGTGAAAATACTTGTTGTTGTGGCAATCCAGTCTTGGGCAGACCCAAGCCTCATTTAATATGGCATATTTCTCCTCCTGGAACTGAGTGTCTTGATGTTAGAAGGAAATAAATGAATCTCTGAGGTGTCTGTCACCCATCATGAGGAAGCCAAAAAGGACAGAGATGCTGCTGGACTGAATATTCTTTCACCAGTTCACCAGTTCTCCTTAATATACTACAGCTAACCTAATAATTTGTGTTGCACAGTGCAGGCAGCGCAGCAGCTCAAGTTAATGTTGCTGCTGGAACTTAAGTAAGCACTTCCTAAGGTTGTATCGCTTTAATTCTGCTCTTATGGAGGTTTTTGCAAGTTTGTAATTTGTGTTGGAATAGCAGCTGCAGTTATATTAGCTGCTATAACTATATATATATAACTATATATATAATATAACTATATATAGTTACATTATAGTTCAGAGGTGAGAAGGGTTTGTCATTGTCGGGAGTCAGAACAGAAGTTACGGCTCTTGGGACAGGAGTTTGTGCTTGAGTTTCTCTTCTCTGTTCCCTCCTGCAATAAGCTTTGTACGTGCAGACTCATTTGGGCTTTTTGCACCTATTTTAAAAGTGTTCAGCATTTGCTAATTAAAGACAAGAAGGCAATAGACTGTGCCTTCAGTTTACATGATGCAGCAAGGTCTTCCCATTTGCAGCTCTCAGAGGTTCCCCTCTTCAGAGTGGATAAATGCCATGATCATTGTTTTGCTGGTGGGGAATTGGTGTGTGGAGATTCGGTTCCCTCTCTGAGATAGAGCTGGCTTTAGAAACTCAAATATTTGGCCACAGAACCATCCTTCTCCCCTGGATACTTTTGTTCCCGGTAATAGGAGACTCTTATGAACCACTTATTACAAGCTAACACAATAATCCCAGCATTACCTGGCCACAGAGGGATACCCAGGTGTGGGGCAAAAAGGGGGCAGGTTGTTGCAGATGCGTAAGAGAAGTGATGTGGTTTGTGTGCAGACATGGTATCACCACTGGGAAACCCAAGTTTTTCTGATACTGCGGGCATTACTTGAGAAGTGGGCTGTTAAACTTTGCAATCTAAAAATGAAAAGCTTTTAAAATTCATTCACAGTTAATCCCACAGGGATGATTTTTCTATGGAGTTTTCCCATTTTCCTGTTGTGTTCTAAAATTACTTCTTTCTTTTTTCCTTCTTCTTTTTCTTCTTCTTCTTCTTCTTGTTTAATGCTCCATGCAATAAAATGGGGAGGTCTGTCATTACTTTCAAGTCTATTGCTTTATGTGTATGCAATATCTAAAATGCCTGAGAAGAGCCAGGAGAGACATAAACCAGAGTGAACCGGCCTGTGCAGAGAGGCTTCAATAAGCTGCAAGAGCTCAAATGGAGACACCAAGAAGTATTGTGGCAGATGATGGGGCCAGTGTGGCTGCAGGTCCAGCCCACGGGTGCGAGGGTCGATGGAGGAGCGTGGTGTACAGCAGTAGGTTGCGACAAGTCCTGTAGGAAATGGAAGTGCTCTTGCCAATGTTAATTTTTATGCCCCAACTACCCTGATTTGCACAGTCCGCACATGGCCCAGCATCTTCTCCATCAAAAGTGAAGCTTTTTGCCCCTCTGCAAGGCTGGGAACAGGATCAGTACCACACGCTCCAAGGCTGTCACAGAGTAATGTGGCTGGGGAGTCACCCAGAGTGCTCTCCATTGTGAGCAGGATGGGGAAAGGTTCCATGTCATCTTGCCTTCATAAGGACACACAACAGAGCACACTTCAGCTCTGCCCATGTTGTTACTGTCACATTGGGCAGGCAGGAAAACAAAAATGAAATTGTTGGCCTCTAACCCACCAGCAAGATTTTGTCATGAATCGTAGAATCCCAGACTGGTTTGTGTTGAAAGGGACCTTAAAGCTCATCCATTTCCAACCCCCTGCCACAGGCAGGGACACCTTCCACTAGAGCAGGTTGCTCCAAGCCCCGTCCAACTTGGCCTTGAACACTGCCAGGGATGGGGCAGCCACAGCTTCTTGTGCCAGTGCCTCAGCACCCTCATTGGGGAGAATTTCTTTATATCCTCCAAGAGCCCTCAGGTATCCTGAGCCCCATCAGGGGCTGCAAATCAGCAGAGCTTGCAAGGGACAGCAGCTTCTGTACGGCCTTGGCTGGCTTCTGAATTCACCTCCCCACCAGTATCTTTGGAATATAACATGAAAGCCAAAGATTAAAAAAAATCTGATGCATAAACAGGTCTGATGCTGAAGAGATTTTTCCCCTTGCTTCCCATGGGGGTAGCTTTGCCTCACCAGTAGACACATATCACGCAACAAAAATACTCCCTGAGACAGCTTATCTGCTCCTCCACCTGCCCTGAGTGTGGAGGCAGATATCTGGAGTAGAAAATAGTGCTGGGTGGGCTTCAGGGCTGGTACAGACCCTGTCCCACTCCCAGGACCATCTCAGCCCCCTTGGTCCCTACATTTGCACACCTGCAGGTACTTCTCATCTTCTCTTGCCTTTTTCCCCTTCAGTGCTGGTTCCCACTGGCTTTGCTTTCCTCCTCTTGCCAACACACACTAAGGGGATGTGACAATTTTATGAAGTATCATACCCCCCATGTGTTGGCAGGGAGCTCGGGGTCTGATGCTATTTAATTACCTCCCACCGTCCGTTACAGGGAATTCTGGCCCCAGCTTTTGGGACGTGATGGTGTTATGCCTGGATAGGCAGCAATTGCCTTCTTCTACAAATGGGTTTTACAAAATCACGAAATAATGTATTCAGAAAACATGCCGGAAATTAATGGAATAGATTATTTGCAAACATGTTCACTGAATTATCAGCCTTGTTCTTTATCCGTAAAATAATGTACTTAAAGAAAGAAGTTTATTGAATACGTTATTTACAGGCTGTGCTCCAGCTGAGAGCTGCAGGAGCACCACAGAGCGCACATGCAGCCCGGCTGCTTCCCAGTGCCAGGGGCAGTTGTTCCTCCTCCACACACATGCATGCTCCAGGACTTTGCCTGCATTTTCCTGGACCATTTTACTCATCCCTGACCTCATGAGAGTGCGTTTGGAGAGGGATGTGTGCTGGCTCGTGCTCCCATGAGGACAGTCACAATGGTTGCTTCGCCTCATGCATCATCACCTTCTAGGACTCAGTGCTGCTCCTGGTGAAGAGGCAAAATATGTGTCAGAAAGTCAGTGGGGGGGAATTAAGTGTTTTATGTAGTGTTGTCACGTTGTGGTGCCCAGCAGCAAGGGATCCTCTTCATCAGGGACTATAGCGATAGAACAAGGGGTGATGGGTTGAAACTTAAACAGGGGAAGTTCAGGTCAGATATAAGGAAGAAGTTCTTCCCTGTGAGGGTGTCGAGGCACTGGCACAGGGTGCCCAGAGAAGTGGTAAATGCTCCATCCCTGACAGCGTTCAAGGCCAGGTTGGACAGAGCCTTGGGTGACATGGTCTAGTGTGAGGCGTCCCTGCCCATCGCAAGGGGTTGGAACTAGATGATCTTAACATCCTTTCCAACCCAAACCATTCTATGATTCTATGATTTGGGGATGGCTGGTGTAGACCTGCTGCTTGGGGGTCGCCATGGCAGCACATCGTGCTGCAGTGAAGGGAGTGGGACAAGTTGGACTCACCTCAGAGGAACCATGTTTTACAGGAGGACAGAAGTCTGAGTTCCTCCTGCCCAGGAGCAGTCCTGCCACCAGTCTTGGTTGCTTCTGAAGTTCTCCTGCACTATCCATCCCACTGAGTTATTCCCAAGCACCTCCAATGCAAGCAGCAGGGTTTGTCTCTCCCTCAAGTCAAAGGGACACTGTTGTACAGGGATGGTGTCAACTGTCCACTGGTGATGAGGCAGCTCAGGATTGTGAAGGAAGCCCAGGGCAGCCCTAGGGTCTCCATAGTGCAGACGAGGTGCAGGGCTGCAGGAGGTCTGCTGTAGAAAACGCCCCATGTGCAGTCCAGGTCCCCATCTCAGCTGTGTTGTTTCTCCATCATCACACAGTTGGTGGGATTCAGGACTCAGGATGGGCCAAGGCCTTACACTGGTCTTCTTGAGAAGCAACATAGGAGTGAAGGTCTGCAGTGGTGCTGAGGTGGAGGGCAGGTCTGGAGGTCCAGCAAGCTTGGGTTTGTCTTTCAACACCTTGAGGTGCTTTAAAACCGTAACCTTTTGCAATCACACAATCACAGAATGGTTTGTTACTCCTTGGGGGTTGGAGTTACTGGATTTGAGACCCTCATGGACATCTCTGCTGTACAAGTCCACAACAATGCTCTTATTGGCAGATGACCACAGTGGAGGGTTGTACCATAGGAAAATAAGAAGGTTCAGTTTGTGCTGTACCAAGTTGCCTGTTCCTTTTCGCTGGGCCCTTCCAGCACCAGGGACAATGAGAACATTAATAGGGAATGTTTCCTGTTTGCGAAGCAGAGTCTCTATCCCCTTTCACACTGCTGTTCTCACCCAGAAGTTACAGTGCTTTATCTTGGCGATGGAGTGTTAATTAATGTTTGGATGATCCTTTCCCCTGTAATAGCAGGATATTGTAACACCAGATCACAGCCTGTCAAAGAGCTGAATTCTGCTTGTCAGGCAGGCACTTTCCAAAACCACCCTGGAGGCTGGAGGCTGCAGGGAACTCCTCTTCTTGGCAAGGGGGAAACATGCAGAGGTGGTCAAGGCTGGAGAAGACATGGGGCAATTTATGTAGTAACAGAAGGAAAGCAACAAACATGGGTGAGGAGACAGAGGTGAACACAACTGACCTCGGAGAAGCCCTAGGAGTCTTGTTCGGGGTCAGCAGTATGGCTTTACAGTGAAACTTCATGTTCTAAACCATTGCATTTGAAACTGCCAATATTGGTTAAAAATGTTGGGATTTCAAATTATGCAGCATTTAAAGCAGACTGTAAAACTTTCTTCTCTCATATATGTCTGCTCGAATCCTGTTTAAGTCATCAGGCTGAGCTAGCTTGTCTGCACAGGGCTTCAAATGACTGACTGAGGAGCTCTTGGTGCTGCTAATGCTGGTATTTAGTAATTCTTGGAATATCGGGGAAGCTCTGGAGAACTAGAAGAGAGCTAATGTGCAAATATTTAAAAAGGGAAAGAGAACAGCCCGGGTAATTACAGCCCTGTCAGTCTGTCATCAATCCTCAGCAAAATAATGGAGTGGCAGATCCAGGCCTCAATTAATAAAGAATTAAGGGAAGGTAATATAATTAATGCCAATCAACATGGGCTGATGGAAAACAAATCCTGTCAAACTAACTTGATATCTTTTTTGATGAGATTACAGGTTTGGGTGATAAAGGTAACAGTGCTAACATAATATCCTTAGACATCTGCAAGACATTTGACTTGGAAGCACAAAAGTATATTGCGCAAGTTGAACAATACAAAATCAGTGTTACATGGGTTTGCTGGATGTGCTTGTCACTCTGTCTGCCTGGAGTTTGTCATATTTTTGCCAAAGAAAGCATTAAATAGTTGCCATTGAAGTTTGTAGATGATGCAGTGAGTAGGCAAGCAGCAGAAGATAGAGATGCAGAGCTTCTAGCATGGCCTGATAAACTCATCAGTAATAATGAATATGTATTTGGAGAAATGATATTGTTCTTTCAACATGGGGACTCTTCTCCTTAGAGATGGTGGTTATGGAGAAGGGATGTAAGACTGTTGTGGCTGCCCCATCCCTGGCAAGTGTCCAAGGCCAGGCTGGACCGGTCTTGGAGCAACCTGCTCTAGCTGTCCCTGCCCGTGGCAGGGGGCTGGAACTGGATAAGCTTTAAGGTCCCTTCCAGCTCAGACCGTTCCATGATTCTATGCAGGACACAGCTGTGCTTCAGGGTGGGTGCTGGCTAATGGAGAAGTCCAAAAAGCATTTATAGCAATGAGCAGGGTGGGGAGAGAGTGCAGAGGACCACTCTGTGTCTTTGGCGAAAGCAGGAGGGATTGGATTATGATCTGCACTGGCGTTGGTGAAGGGCAGACTGATGAAAGGCCCCTGTGTTTGATGAGGGAAATTTCAGTATAGTTTCAAAAAATGTCCATGTGCCCAAACCCCAAAGCTGACACCACCAGTTCCCATGGGCTCCTGTGCTGCTGCTGTAGGGCTAGAAAAGCCCCACCGTGGCAGCCTGATGGTGGGACCCCCAGGAGCTGGTAGGGGGGTGCTTGCTCACTGGGGGTGACAACCATGGCTGGATACCCCAGTGCACATAGAAAGCCTCTGTCATATGATAAATGTCCCCCACCCCTACAAAAATAACTTCATTCCTTTTTAAATCCTTCCCTCCTTTTCCCCTCGTATTCATAATAGGATGATCGGTGGAACCAAAGACGTGGCTGTTACTTTAAAGGATAAATTAGTTTGACTCTTAACTCAATAATTAAAACTGTTATGGCTATGAGCCTGCAGGGATAATGTACTATTATTATAGTCATTTGTTTCAATTAAATGCTTACTGATTTTACAATAGCAGCTGGGCACCTGTGTGAGATAGCTATTACTCTGAACAAGACATCTCAAATTCCAGCAGAAATTTGTCACTGCACTAAAGCATTTTACATAGACCATGAAAGTTTATTAGGAGCAGTTACAAATCAGGAAGAGGAGGAGTGGTAATTGGGGATATATTTTCTTATCAGCTCCTCTCTCTCCTGCTCTCTCTCTTTAAAGTAAACCATCTCTAAGCATTTCAGCTATGGTGATGCGTTTACATTTCAACTTCAATGTGGAAAAAGCCTGCTGGGAAAACTTTTCTTCCAAGCTGTTCAGCAGATCATTTCTCTCCCTGGTTGATTGTGATTGTAATGGCTTGTTCTCAGGAACAAACCTAAGGAGGTGTAAACCGTGCCTTGTGGCCGCCCCTGGAATAGTTGCTCAGCCCACCCGTGTGAACTTGCCCCAGGCAGGATGGCAGTTGTGGGGTCATAGAATAGTTTCAGTTGGAAGGGACCTTAAAGCTCATCCAGTTCCAACCCCCTGCCACGGGCAGGGATACCTTCCACTAGAGCAGGTTGCTCCAAGCCCCTGTGTCCAACCTGGCCTTGAACACTGCCAGGGATGGGGCAGCCACAGCTTCTCTGGGCACCCTGTGCCAGCGCCTCAGCACCTCACAGGGAAGAGCTTCTGCCTCAGAGCTCATCTCAGTCTCCCCTCTGGCAGGTTAAAGCCATTCCCCTTGTCCTGTCCCTACAGGCCCTTGTCCAAAGCCCCTCTCCAGGTTTCCTGTAGCCCGTTTGGGCACTGGAGCTGCTCTAAGGTCTCTCCTTAAGGAGAGCCTTAAGGGGTCTAAGCCTTAAGGCTAAAGTCTTAAGAAGGCTAAGAGCCTTCTCTTCTCCAGACTGAACCAGCCCAGCTCTCTCAGCCTGGCTCCAGAGCAGAGCTGCTCCAGCCCTCGCAGCAGCTCCGGGGCCTCCTCTGGCCTCGCTCCAGCAGCTCCACGTCCCTCTTGTGCTGTTGCCCCAGAGCTGGATCAGGACTGCAGCGGGGGTCTCCCCAGAGCACAGCAGAGGGGCAGGATCCCCTCCCTGAGCTGCTGCTCATGCTCTGGGGGTGCAGCCCAGCACACGGGGAGGTTCTGGGCTCAAGCACACACTGAACCCAGGTCATGGGGAGCTTCTCCTCACTCAACACCCCCAAGTCCTTCACAGGAATGTCTGGCAGGAAGCTTGGTGGTCTTCATGTCTGGTGTCCCAGCACATGGGGTGGTGCCCATGGCTGGGTCTGTGCCATCTGCCCGCTCCCGCCGGTCATGTGCTGTTTGTCAGCCTATTTTTCTCTCTTAGGATTAGCTGGAGCATTTATAGGCCTGATATACATATTCATTAAAAAAATTGAAATATTGTGGGGAGAAGAAAAAAAAGCTGTCTTTGAGCTAGCACAGCCTTTGGGAATCTGCTAAGTAAGATGCACTTAATTACTTTAACTGTGACTACATCACATTTCACTCATGTTTCCTCTGAGATGCAAAATATCTTTTCAGAAGAGGCTGCAAACACGTCCCAAGCCTTTTGCAGCAGCTCACGGCAAGTTTGTGGTGCTGAATGCCCGGGATGGAGACAGGAGCTGACTTGGATCTTGGAGCCAGCGCTCCTGGCGATGGAGCTAATCACATTTGCAGGGTGGTTATTTAATTACATGTGTGCTTCCATGGGCTCTGCAGGGATGCTGAGTGCTTTGTGGAGGGGAAAGGAGCGGGTACAGCCCCGCTGAGCCCATGGCTGGGCTTGCATCCCACAGGACCTTGTGCTGTGGTTGAAGAAGTTGTTTGCTCTTGTAGGGGGAATGTTGCATTTCTTACCTTGTTCTTTTTGGTTTGCCTTCATCACAATTTCATTCATTATTCTTCCCTGTGAGGGTGCTGAGGCGCTGGCACAGGGTGCCCAGAGAAGCTGTGGCTGCCCCATCCCTGGCAGTGTTCAAGGCCAGGTTGGACACAGGGGCTTGGAGCAACCTGCTCTAGTGGAAGGTGTCCCTGCCTGTGGCAGGGGGTTGGGACTGAATGAGCTTTAAGGTCCCTTCCAACCAAGACCACTCTGATGCTATGGTTCTATTATTTACTTTCCTAATTAGGGCCATTTGCTGCAGGGGAGCATCTCTGAGTCCTGCTCCTGTGGTTCTCTTTCCTCGGGTCTTTCTTGAGGGGATATACTTTGGGTGCATGTCTAAGGCCCCTGATATAGCTCTGCATCTACAGGGTCTCGCAGCGGGAAGCAGGACAAACCCTTTCCCCAGCTTGAGTGAAGGCCATCAGCACCCTAAAGCCCATGGCAGAAGCACGAGCTACTTGCCTTCACTTCCACCCCAAACATCTTACAAGTGGAGAGCACAAATGGCTTTTCCACCACTGCTCTCTCATCCTGAGGACACTTCCTGGTCCTGTCCTTCCACGCAGCAGTCAGCAGGGTTGGATATGAGAAGCATAGTTACAATGGTACATATCCACCTGCAAAGCCTGCTGTCCACGGGGAGAAGAGGTGAAGATGTGGGAGAATGAGAGAGGGTGTCAAAGTCAGCAATACTCAGCAAAGGTTGTAAGTAAAACCACCAGGTTCTAATGGTGTCAAGAAATAGGCAGCTGCTTGAGAGGAGGCCTCTGAGCTAAGATATCTGTCCCAGGAGAGATGTCTCTGCTTTTCAAGAGAGGGCTGTGCTTTGGTTGCTGTCTGCAGGAGGCTTCTGTGTAGATTCTCCCAGCCAGGGCTCAGGTTTCTGAGTTTTCCTGTATAGGAATTTTCAGCAACATTTGCAGCATGTGTCCCATATCCATAATTGCACTCCTCGACTTGTTCTGCTCTGATGCATAAATAACATACACTGTAAAGAAAAAAGAGTATGATTACATATTTAACGGATAAATGGAGCCGTTGTGGTCTATTGGCCACATAATAAAAGTTTCCCTCCAAAAGTTCTCTTAATCCGGTGTTTACCCAAGAGACTGCAAATGGGAATGAGCTACTTTAAATTCTGCAATTTTTAAGGCGCATTTCATAGCCTTCCCTGTCTCTAAAATACGCATTCTTCTAAACTTTTTCTTCATTTAAATTTAAAATAAAGGCAATAAATTATTCTTTGCCTTAGCAGCTGCCAGATCTTCTCCAACGTGAAAGATCTGGGTTAAACTGACAAAATCCAAGACGAATGTACCTTTTTCACTGGAACTTGGGAAGGAGCTTGGTGCTTGCATGGCGGGTGGGTGCAGACCTGGGTCCCCATCTCTGCCCTTGGCCATTTCCATGACTTTTGCAAATTCAATTGCAAATGCCAACATTGCCTCTCTGATGTCTCCTGTGCTGCCTGAGCCCGTTGTCCATCCCCATCTTGCTTGGCTGCAGCATGCACATACTCAAGGTCTTTTTGGCCACGGTTTCCCAGGCAGTAGTGTGTGGCAAGGAGAGGCCAGACCTCCGCAATAAGGCAGATTACCAGGGCTCATAAAACTTGTTGTAGTTCATGCAGCAGTGTGTTTCCTCAGTCCCATGGTGGAGCAAAGCCAGCCTTGGTACCTCCATGAGTTGGTGTTTCCTTGCAACCACCAAAGCTGAGGACAGCAATTCAGCATGGCCCCAAGTCAGCCTCAGTCAGACTCCTTGTGCTGTTGAAATACAAGACCTCAAAGCAGCCTTACAGCATCTGAAGGGGGCTACAAAGATGTTGGAGAGGGACTCTTCATCAGGGACTGTAGTGATAGGACAAGGGGTGATGGGTTCAAACTGAAACAGGGGAAGTTCAGGTTAGATATAATGAAGAAGTTCTTCCCTGTGAGGGTGCTGAGGCGCTGGCACAGGGTGCCCAGAGAAGCTGTGGCTGCCCCATCCCTGGCAGTGTTCAAGGCCAGGTTGGACACAGGGGCTTGGAGCAACCTGCTCTAGTGGAAGGTGTCCCTGCCCATGGCAGGGGGTTGGAACTGGGTGAGCTTTAAGGTCCCTTCCAACCCAAACCAGTCTTTGATTCTTCCTGAAAGTTAAATTCCTGTAGTTCATAATTAACACAGAAAAAAGGCGAATCTAGGAAAATTCATTCCCCTGACTCCACTGATGGAGAATCTGAAGGAGAGCAGAACATGCTGTTGGGTGTTGTGTAAAGCTCTTGATTCCTGACCTGCAGCAGTAAATCTGGTTTCACATTGGATTTATTTCTTCTGAAGCCTTCCAATCCCTTGCAGGTCTTCCCCGGGTTTCTTTCTGTGTGCACTGCTAATGGAGTTGGCAAGCCTCCCCTGGTCAGGAGAGATCACACCTCGGTGGGCTGATTGGAAATGAAGATTGTTAACAAATAAACATGTCTTTAAACTCATGTTAACATTAATTCTGTTAACATTAAACCTGGCTGGGCAGGGACGGGTTGGACAGGGCTTGGAGCAACCTGCTCTAGTGGAAGGTGCCCCCGCCCATGGCAGGGGGTTGGAACTGGATGATCTTTAAGGTCCCTTCCAAACCATTCTATGGATCTATGATTTGACATTTCTTATTAGCCATATATATATGCTTCATTTTGATTTTGATTTTTCCAGAGCGTTGGGCTCAGCAGCCTCAGGAGGCAGCACTGGTGCTGGTGGCCTGTGCTGTGTCTGTGCGTCCCACCAGCTCTGTGTGTGATCAGTCTTTCAGTCCCATCAGACAACCCCTCACTTTCACATTACGAGGATAATAAACGTGTGTTAAGAAACTCTTCATTTTGGGGGACAACTCTATCACTTATCCTCCTCCTTCATCTCTTTTGCTTACATGCATTCACACACAAACATAATTTTATTGGCCCTTGTCTGGACTTCTTTTGGATTTTTTTTTCCTGCTACATTCATTTCAAATGGGATCGGAACTGACTGCAATATTTATAATTGGAAGAGTTGTCTCCAGGAGGAGCTGAAATGGGGTGGTGGCCACCAGCAGGGCTTGCCCCCAAGCATTGGGGTCCATCTTGGGACATGTTTTGTGGCTCAGAGACATACAGACCTCTGGCTTGATGTCAGTGTCACAGCTTTGGGTAGAGCAATGTGATGGGAGTGGGGACCTGTGGCTTCCACTGAGTGCTTCTGTGCTTCCTATTCCTGGGTGTATCTCCAGCAGCACTGGCAACTTGGCATGCATACAAAGGATGCAGGAAGGTTGTGGTGCCTTCATAAGCTCAGAGAAGCAGCTATTTTTCCATCTATGTAGTTACTAAATGTCAACCAAAGCGTTGTTCAGAAAGAGCATGTTTGGCTCCATGGCCTCTAATGCTGCATTGCTGATGTACCAGGGCTGGATACCCAGACCTGTGTATAAAGAAAATTGTCTACCTCTGTTGTAGTCCATGTGAGCAGGGTGATGGCAGGAGTAGAGCCTTGGGGGCATGGTACTCAGTGCTTTCTCTTGGCCTGTTTGGAAGGGGGCACAAAGATGACTTTACCAGCTGTGTAGAATAACTTTAATCAGTCAAGAAGAGTTTGTCTTAAAGTGATTTGTCAGTATAATAAACAAATAAATACATTTTTTGATGACAAAGTGATATTCTCCTAACTCAGATCCAGGAGATGGTCCACTCGGACGCCACGTCCTATGAGTCCAACCGTCAAGTGCCCCTGATCAATCGGCCCGGGATGTTGGCCGGCCCCATGAGCGCTCTCAGCCAGTCCCAGCTCATATCTCAGATGGGGATACGGAGCGGTGTAACCCACGGGTCCCCATCGCCCCCAGGAAGTAAGTCTGCTACACCATCTCCTTCCAGTTCTACTCAGGAAGAGGAGACAGAGTCACATTATAAGGTACGTGCAGTCATGCCTGTTTTAACAGACAGTGAGGAAACAGCAGATGATGTTTTTCAGTGAGGGATAAATTGAGCTAAATAAGAACACAGACTTTTGGTGTTTTCTTTTTAAATATATATCTCTAGTGGGAGACTTTCACAAGGATTGGGGGATTATCTCCAACCTCGGGTGAGGTACAGCATGGCAGGCTAGCACATATAGAATCCCAGAGTGGTTTGGGTTGGAAGGGACCTTAAAGATCACCCAGTTCCAAGCCCCTGCCACGGGCAGGGACACCTTCCACTAGAGCAGGTTGCTCCAAGCCCCTGTGTCCAACCTGGCCTTGAACACTGCCAGGGATGGGGCAGCCACAGCTTCTCTGGGCACCCTGTGCCAGCACCTCAGCACCCTCACAGGGAAGAGCTTCTGCCTAAGATCTAAGCTAATATCAAATATCTAATCTAATGTAACACGTGATTGGGCTATGCGTGCAGCAAGTTTGGCAATGAGAGTTGGGCTTTTCTCTCCATGGCTTACCAGGTCCATCAAGCTGCAGAATTTCCTCCAATGTGGGTTTTGTTGAGCAAAGCAGGTTCAGGGCTAAGATTCTGCAAATGCTTGGCTGCAAAATTGGATTTCTGGTGGCAAGTAGAGGAAACTCAAACAGGGGTGGAAAATAACACAGAGTGGGTTGAACTGAGCTCACCAGACATGGCTTGTTAGGGAAAAACCTCAGAAATTAAAAGAGGAAGTCTTCTGCCTTTTAGTTCATCCAGGCAGTGTTTTAGGTGCTCAGCAACGTCTTAGTGGCACTGAGTCTGCCTCTACAGTCAACACATCTGGTGCTGAGCATGGCATCAAGAAGCCCAAATTTTTCCCATGGTTTTGGGGACATCTTGGTTGTTGCCCATCTTTCTCAAAATGCACCAGCAAAGCAAACAGCACTTGCTGTGTGCCATGAGTCTGTTATTTACTGAGGTCAATCACTGGACTCCCTAGGGGACTTTGATTAAAGCCTCTCATAGAAAACCTGTGCTGATCCAAGGATAACACCAGAACTGGTATTGTAACCTCGTCCCACAAAAATGGATGGTTGTGACAGGATTTGAATGTATAACCCGAGCAGCAAACAGTGCAGACACTGGAGAACTAGAAAAGCACTAGGACTGAGCAAAACCCTTTCCCTTTCAATGGAAATCCAGGCAAATATATTCCCATCACTCCTGCAGCTTTTCATCCATTGGCAGCTTTCACTTCAGATCAGGGTATTACAAAGCAGAATGCACACGCTGATGCGAAACAGCTTCAGTGGAATAAAACTGTATAAGGAAGGGATACAGGTGATTGAAACCAGATGCAGTTTTTCAAACTCTGCAATTCCACATCTGCAGGATACTGTGGAATGGGTTGTGCTGCTGAACCCCATGGTCTGCCACCTTCCAAAGTCATGTCACAGAGCTCCAGCAGGTACCTGGGAGCTGGAATCTTTCATGTAAGCAGCAAATGAGTTTCAGCTTAGTTACACACCAGGTTCTCTGCCTCTTCAGCATCACCCATCTTTCATCCCAGCCAGCCAGAGCTGCAGGAGTCACTGGGGAGGACATGGCTTCGGGCTTGGATCTTCTGTTCTGGTTGAGCCAGTGATGCCTGTGGGGGTAGGAAAAATTTAGAGATGTCCAATTTATGACAACTTGCAGAGACATGAATTTTTCCTAATCCTAAAGGCATGCTCCCCTCATTTTTCTGCCCAGCAAGACAGGTGAAACAGGAAGGGTGGATTTGATGGAGGAAGGAGACCCTAAGTGTAAAGAAAGCAGAACCACATTGTGGCCTGCAGGTTTCTGTTTGCTTTCTCTATCTACACAGCTGCTGTATTCACCCATCGGTCATTTTTCATATGGCCATTCAGGGCGTCTCTGCAACAAGTCATCAAAGCAACATCTAACAAGCAGAAATTAATCTTGTGACCAAGAAGGTCACATATTAAAGAAATGGGTCTAATGCCAGCAGGTAGCTCAGGTCCAGCAAGTCCTCTGAGCTTATGATTTTAGGAGGTCTCCCAGCCTCACTGATGCATTTACCTGCTTCATTGCTTTAGGGCGCGTACACATGCATAGGAGGGAGAGGTAGTTACAGCCCAGCTTCCAGCTGGATTAGTGATCTCTCTAAATAATTACTAAAATCACAGTGTCCATGGGGTACCTGCTCTTCACAGGTTCAACATCTACCACTTTATGGGATCACATCTCTCACCAGTGAACTGCCCCAGTCCACAGCTGGTGTTAAACTTGCCTTCTGCTGCCACTCAAGAGCAGGTCCATGCAGGGGCTGGTGGCCACACACCTCATCCCACTGCATGAGCCTTCACAGTTGCTTTGACCATGGCTCACCCCTTGGGGGATGCAGTTGCTTTGGGGCAGCGAGGTGTGGGCTTACCAGGTCTTGCCTTTAGCCATGAACATGGCTGGGGTTGTCGAAGCATCTTCTGCAGCGTAGGGCTGAGCTGTTGTCTCATCCTGTGCTGCATCACACATTGAACTCCAGGAAAACCAGGCAAAGCTCTGATGTCCTCTGCTCCCTCTTAGGAACTGATGGCTCCAGGCAGCCTTGCAGGCAGCGTCTGTTTTCCGTAAATACCATTTGCTCTTTGGTGCTGCCTAAGCAGGGCCAACTGTAAACCCATCATCATGGCTGTGGTTGCATTGTGCCTGTTCCCACTCCTTCACTTGGTGAATGGCTCGAGGAGGGCAGGTCCCCCCACGGCTCTTCAGTGAATCAAAGAATTACAGTTAGTTAAAATAGCAGCTCATTTGCTAATGGGCTGAAGCCCTGTCATGCATGTTTTTGATCCTAATAAGCTGCCCTTTCACCCCCAGGCCTCCCATTCAAGCCCAATGGGGCGATTTGAAATTAAATGCAATTTTTTTTTTTGGTCTCTCTGATCATTCACTAATGGTCACTGTCTGTTTGACAAATGTCACTGTGCTGATAGTCAACTTAATGACCAGTCAAGAGCTGGAGAACAGGAGTGCTGCTGCTCTTTCCTCCTCACGCCTGGCCTGTGCCAACTGAAGGGAAGCCTCTTAAATCCTGGTGCTTCCAAGCACACAATCAAATCCATCAGGAGGAAAGGCCTCTTTTTCCCAGCACTCACTGGGAGGCCCAGGTTTTGCACTGGCTTGGTGGTTTGATCTGTGTCATTGATTTGCTTTAATTTGTTTTAGAACTCAAAGTGACACACTGGGCGACTTCCTAAGTAACACCATTAGCCCATGCCCCCGGTAGGGCAGGGACTGCGGGTGGTGGCTAGGCACTTGGTGCTGGAGCGTAGTTGGTCTGCAGGTAGAGGTGCTGGAGCCCTGTTTGCCCTTGAAGATGCAGAGATCCAGGCAGCAGCAGCTGCGAGAAAATGGTTTTATCCTCTGCCGTGTTTAACCTCTGGTGTATTGAGTTTTTCCTCCGCTATAAAATAAGGATAATGGTGCTTCCCTGTAGTGTGAGCTTTCACTGACCACAGTTACTGCGTTGAGAGCTTTGATGTATGTCCAAGTGCTTTCCAGGGGTCTTTTCCTTTGCACACCATCACAAAGAGGCATCTGCAGTCCCATATATTCAGCACGCTGCCCAGGGCATTCCGACAGAGGCTCAGCTGGAAGTTCTTTCAGTGCTACCTTCATTGGAAGCATCCCTGTTTCCAGCCTTGCTGTTCTACCTCCCAGCATGGTCTCATGCTGAGCAGCCACAAAGTTCAACTACTGTTGCCCATGTCCTGCTGCTCTTGGTTCAACCACCCACAGGGCACCAAGCGTGGATATAGTCAGACTAGGCCTGCACCCAGACCCGTTGTAAGGAGTGAGCAATGCATGCAAAGTGTTTAATATATAAGAGTAAAATAGTTTAATTCCTGGATAGGGATACATACCTTTTAGCAAGGTGGAACAGATTTCGTATGGCTAATGTGGTGCTGATGTTCACTCATGACCTTCTTGCCTATGGAGAGGGGATGCTGAGGCACTGGCACATGCAAGGGCAAGGGAAGCCAGAAGCAGCTTGCAAAGGGGGATTATTGGGCTGGAAATCAGAAACCAATTCTGGAAACATTCATGGACTGCTAAAGGGACCTGGCTGAGAAGCAAGGTGTTTGGCAAGGTCCCAGAGGAGGATCAAGGAGTGAGTGAATTTGTGATGCCACGGAGGAGGAGGGTGAAGGGGTTGGCCAAGGATGAGTGTGGAAAGCCCCAGCTTTGGATCAGGGACCATGGGAGCACCAAGGCGTGAACCCAAGCTGTGAACGGGGCTGTGAGGAGACACCCAACCAGGCTCAGGGACCCAGCACTGGTTTGTGTAATGATCCTATGGGCTCTTGCGGGACAAAGAGACACCCAGAGCTGCTGCCCTCCTCATCATGCTGGGAGCCCTCCTCTGTCCATGCTCTTTCTCATCCGCTTTGCTGAGAAGCTGTAGCAGGGGCTCATGCCTGACTGCTCCCAGCTGACTGCTAAGGTTCATCTCTTGGTTTTGCAGGTTACTGGGGAGAAAAGACCATCAACAGACCTGGGCAAAAAGCCCAAAAGCCAAAAGAAGAAGAAAAAGAAGGACCCCAACGAGCCCCAGAAGCCCGTGTCAGCCTATGCCCTGTTTTTCAGAGACACACAAGCAGCCATCAAAGGGCAAAACCCCAACGCTACCTTCGGAGATGTATCAAAGATCGTTGCATCAATGTGGGACAGTTTGGGAGAAGAACAAAAACAAGTGAGTTAATCTTTCTTGTTTTCCTTTCAACTGTAGCAATGTGTTTTTCATGGTGCAGAGCATCAGAGTCTCCTCAACACGTTTGAGTGCCCCTTTTGAAAAAAATCTCTGGTCTTACATAGGGAAGAGCTTTTATGACAACCGATTATTCTTGAGAAGATCATACTTTGCAAACCCTCAGTGGCCTTGCCCTGACATGGGGTTATTACAGCTCTAGATGGGTGATGGGTTTGTATTTGCTTCTTTACTTACAAGGAGTGACGGCAGACCGGCTTAAAACTACTAACTCTCTACAGCACTGGCCTCAAATCTAATGTTAAGGCTTTAAAAGCTTAGGAAGGAGATGTCTGAAGTGACCCTGCAGAGGAAACCTTCCTGCCCCAAAGCTGTCAAACACTTTCAATCTGCCTCACACGGAGGCTTCTAAGTCCTGCTTTAACTGTTCTGTTGATGCTGAGTGAGTTGCAAAAGCCTGTAATTGCATGTTGCCTGTTGAGAAAACCCCAGGAACACTTTCAATAACAAGGATGTCTTCATCAGGCAGAGAGAGATCTGGCACTGCATGTGATGTGTCTCTGATTCCAAACTGACAGCCCCCCATGAGGTGTGAGCCCTGGCTGCCAAAGCTGGCTACATCTCCTCTTGGGTGCCCATGGCCAGTGACTGGAGCAGCCACATTTGAGGAGGGAGCAGCAGGGAGGAAAAAAAGTCATTTAAATGGAATGGCTTTGCTTTCCACCCTGCACCAAGTCAGGAATAGAATCATGGAACGGTTTGGGTTGGAAAGGGCCTTAAAGCTCATCCAGTTCCAACCTCCTGCCACAGGCAGGGACACCTTCGACTAGAGCAGGTTGCTCCAAGCCCCATAATAAGAATCAAGGCAAGGCATCTTCTGGGATGGAAGCCCTTTTGCTGACCCATTTGGAGTCTCCATCCTGTGCAAAGTGTTACTTGGATATTTGCATGATCATAGAATCATAGAATAGTTAGGGTTGGAAAGGACTTTGCGATCATCTAGTTCCAACCCCCTGATCCTCCCTTTTCTCCTCTTTGGATGGATCACTGGGAGGTCATGTGGGGATTTCTCATGCTGAAGAAGGGAGGAGGATCCTTCCTTTGCTTGGGAAGCTGGAGGGCTGGTGGTGGGATTGGGCTATTAGTGCAGGGTGTGGGAGGTTCAGGAGCATGCAGAAGCTTTCACGTCACCTCTGTCTCCTGCTTTCATCCCTCCCAACATCTCAGTCTGCCTCTCCCTTACTCCATCTGGTTACAAATACCTCTGTACATTGGGCACCGAGCTCGGCTGCAAATGTGGTTTATATAATGGAAGTGCTGGTGTGACCTGACTCCGCACAGTGCAAATGCTCTTAATTAACAGCAGGGATTAAACCAGCCCGTTTATCTTCCCTGCTAACTCTCCCTTCTTCTCCTTTATGAGATAGCAGCAGCCTGTAAAGCAGTCTCTTTACACACGCTTTCTAAGTGGCTCCATTTCTCCCTCTGTAATTGATTTAATTAAGTCATTTGTTCCTTGTCTGAATGCTTAAATATTAACTTCCTGGCTTTGTCTCCAGCTCTATACTTTTCTCCCATGACAGCTACTTCCCTGCCCGGGACTCTGGCTGCAGGCAGCTATTTATCTTGGGCTCCGGGACCGTGTTGCTGGTTTGTGCATTGTGGCACGTTCACTCTTGAAGTGTTTGGCTGGAAGAGAGTTTATTTAGTCCTTGTTTGCTTTCCTCTGCCAGCATCCCCAGTCAGGTTTTCTTAGTGTCATAAGGGAATGCAATGGAAAGCAGAAAAGGAAAAGGAAAAAGTAGTAACAAAATGTCTTTAAGGCAACTCTGCTCTGGAGAAGGGCTGAGAGAGCTGGGCTGGGGCAGCCTGGAGAAGAGAAGGCTCCTTAAGGGGAGACCTTAGAGCAGCTCCAGTGCCTAAAGGGGCTCCAGGAAACCTGGAGAGGGGCTTTGGACAAGGGCCTGTAGGGACAGGACAAGGGGAATGGCTTTAACCTGCCAGAGGGGAGACTGAGATGAGCTCCGAGGCAGAAGCTCTTCCCTGTGAGGTGCTGAGGCGCTGGCACAGACTTTTCCCAGAGAAGCTGTGGCTGCCCCATCCCTGGCAGTGTTCAAGGCCAGGTTGGACACAGGGGCTTGGAGCAACCTGCTCTAGTGGAAGGTGACCCTGCCCGTGGCAGGGGGTTGGAACTGGATGAGCTTTAAGGTCCTTTCCAACACAAACCACTCTGGGATTGTATGAAAACTAGTGCCTAGACTGTCCTGCAGATCCCTTCTCTCAAGGACTACAGGATGTGATGCGCACACTCATCATGAAGGCAAGCAGCTCATGCCAAGTGCTCTCTTGGCACATCTCAGGAGGGGACGGTGACCAAGCAGGACACACACACATCATTGCCAAAATCCTTCCGGGACCTGGGGATCCAGACTGCCACTGGCTGCACCAGGCTGTGGTTCAGTCCATCACTGGGCAGGAGCATCATGCTCTGGGCAGGGGTGGAAAGGTGGAAAAGGGAAGTATTTCACCTTCTGTGCTTCTCCTGGATCTGTTGACAACAATGGTTTTGGGCATCTTCATATCCTCACTACAGAAAGCAGTGCAGAAACAAGCTGGGGAAAAGCCAGCACAGTGACAGCAAAGTAGGCAACCAAGAGCCAAATCTGGATATACTTGATCAATTATGATCAAGTTTTTTATTAAAGAAAGCATCCTGGCATTAGAAAAGAGGGTGGATTTGAGGCTGTAGGATCTGATTTGGGGCTGGGTTGTGGTCCTAGAATTAGATCTCTCACAGCCCCTGAGATGTTTAGTGTGGTGCTGGGGCATCACATCTCCAGAGGGCTGATGTGCAGATCCCAACCCCATGATACAGTTATTAAGTAGTCATTTACATCACTGTAGTTCCTGCTTCAGATGAGGTTTACAAACCTTATTTTCCACCTTCCAATGGGCACAGTGTTTCCCCAGCCCTGGGTGTGCTTTGGTTCCAGCCTTGCAGGAGAACAGCAGGCAGAGCAGGCAGGGAGCAGCCAGGAAGAGGGTTCAGAGCAATAAACCCAACCTCAACCAGGGTATTTTGGACTTGTGATCCCCCACCACACGTCAGCAGCCCCACAGATGCTACACAGAGCATTCAGCAGGCTGAAAGGAGACAACACCTCTTTGCCAGGTAGCTCAGGCCAGCACGTGGAGGGTTAATCCTCTGCCATTCGTGCTGCTAATGATTATATGTGCTGTAATATCAAAGCTGTAGCTATTTATTTGCCATTGAGCAGGTGCTGCTGCTCCCACAAAGCAAATTTGCTTTCTCCTCCTGGTGAAACAAGCAAAATAAAGGTTGCTCACGTCCCATTTCAGATAGGTTTTTTCCCTGTGCAAAGACAAACACCAAGCGGGAACCAGAATGCATATTATGCAAGAAACCATACAATGGAGGAGCATCTTTGATTTGGCTGCTGCTGTCACAGACATGTATTTCAGAGACGCTTCCCCCCCCCCTTTTCTTTTTTATTCTTACTGGTTTATCATTTGTGCCTTTGTCATTTTGTTCCTTCTTCTTCTTCTCTTCTCAGCCTCTTCACAATGAATCTTCATTTTCCCTCTGACACACTTGTATCTAAATTTCCTTATTTCCTGCCTTTTTTTTTTTTTATTTATATCTGTTGCCTGGTGATTTGATCATGCTGTGGAATACAGGATTAGCAATCTCCGTGTCCTTGGGTACTGCTCAAGGACACCTGTTCAGCAAAGAGCCGTTTTCTTCCCCATTTTAACCCCTTCCAGTGTGGCCAAACGTGCGGAACAGCAATAAATAACGATACCTTTATATATCCCCAGTACTGTATTAGCAGGACGTTGTAATCTTCATTCTTCAACAGCTGGCATGGCCCTTTCTAAGAAGCTTACATGGGAAGCTGAAGAATGTGACTCAGGGTAGGGGGGGAACATGAATATGTACTCTTTGAACTTTGCAAACAGTTTAGCAGCTGTTCCTGTAGAGATAACTTAGGCTTTGGTGGAGAGTGAGATGCTAATGGAGCCGTTATCATCAAACGAGGGACCTGTTGTAGAGATCTACCTGCAGCTCCAGGTCCCTGCTCCAGGCTGACAGAATCCTCGGTTTTTCCTCATGAGCAAATCCAGCCCAGCCTTTGCAGTGTTACCCAGGGAGGGCTGCCTGATTTGATAGAAATTAGAAGTATTTGAGCACTAGATTGGAGCAAACTCTGCTAATTGCAGCCTCAAGCTGCGCCAGGGGAGGTTTAGATGGAGACAAGGAGCAATTCCTTCCCCAGAGGGTGCTCAGGCATTGGAACAGGCTGCCCAGGGCAGTGCTGGAGTCACCATCCCTGGAAGTGTTGACACACCGTGCAGCCGAGGCCGCCAGTGCCATGGGTTAGTGGTGGCCTTGGCAGTGCTGGGGAACAGTTGGACTTGATAATCTTAAAGGTCTTTTCCAACCTGGCTGATTCTGCGATTCTGTGATTCTAATTGTCTGGGGAGGGTTCTTCCCTCGCATGGACATAGTGGTCCCAGCCTGGTCACCAGCCCTGCGAAAGGCCATCTCTGCTCAGGAGCGGGGGACACCCAGTCCTCTGCCAAGGGCATCTCATGTGGAAGATAAGCCTCGAAACTCTCTGGAACATATTGAGAAGTCACCAGTGGGATTTGCTCTTCTCTGCCACATTCTGTCATTCCCTCTCTGAGAATCTTCCCATTATCCACTGTATTTTGGGGGAAAAGGACGCTGGTTTGGAGCCTGGTGGTGATGGAGCACAGGGAACACTGCCAAGCTGGCAGTTGTAGATGTTTCTGGAACCTGCTGCTTTTCATTAGGAAATCCAGCAACAGATCGGTTGGTGTTTCCCTAGATCCTGGAAACTCACAGCAGAGGCACCAAGAAGTTCCTGAGCAATCTTGATAAGTGAAGCTTGGGCTAACCCAAGGCTTCCCATCCTCAGTGAGGAGAAGTCCTACAAAACCAGCATTTCCAGTTGAGTTGATAGGTCTGGGGACTCACTGGGGACACAAAGATACCAGAGACGAGCCCTTGCTCATGATAGCCCTGCTTCAGCAGGACCAGTTCAGCAATGCTAAGTGACTCCATGACAAAGGCACTAATCCCAAACAACATTTCAAGATAGGTCTGATGGAGACCAGGATACTGATAGGGAAGATGTGAAGGGTCAGAACTGCTCTTAAAAGTAACTCCAAGAATGTGACTTCTGTTTCTAGAGATCAAGATCAGAAGTGTGGAAGATGAAGTTTGTGTGCTTTTCATTGGAGATTAGGGGTTGGATTTATCACACTCCTCCTATGTTTCATTTGGAGTTTTCTGTGAGTTGTCCTGGGAACACACTTGAGCCCTAACATGGAGCAATGGATGACTTACATCCAGGTGTCACCATGAAGTCAAGGCAGAGGAATCTTTCAGGATGCTTTAATCAAATGCTACTTGATTATGGGTTTATTCATTTGTCCTCCAAAGGACTGCTTCACAACACCGTATCTCCACCAGGGTAAAGGAGGAGCTCTCCCAAAACCCTGCAGATAGATAGTTCCCATAGCCAGGGCCTTTTAGGTGGGTGTCCTCAGAGATGTTAGATGCTCAACAGTTCCCATGCCATAGCTGGGAGAGCCTGGGAGAATTTGGAACACCACTTAACCAGCCACCTCATGATGGGCATCATTGACAGGCACCTCCCATGTCCAAGCTTGTTGACCTCAGGATTTACCAACCCAGACTATAGGTATTAGTCTGAAGGAGACATGCTGTGATTTAAATGTAACTTGGGTTAGTTGGTTCTAATGGAGGGAGGAACAGAATAAGCCTTCCCAAGAAGGGAGCAGGAAGGTTACAGAGGAGGGTGCGAGGAGGTGAGGAAGAGCTGGGAAGGAGTAAGGATGACATGGTTGTGTGTGCTATGTGAATTTCCAGTGGCTGTGTGGAGGCTGTATGCAAAAAGAAGGATGGTGTGGCAGACACCACTGTGCAGGGAGGGAGTACTTTAGTCATGGTATGAATAAACCCTAAGTTAAGGTGATCCCAAGAGCTGTCTTGCAGGAAAGTGTATAATAGTTACGAGAAAAACCCTCTAGATTTACAAGCAGAATGAAATCCAAATTTATACATGGGAGGAGGAGAAAGAGGGGGAAGCCAGTCATGGCATCATAGAAAGGAGGGCAAGGAGAGACTTAAGAGGTCAACCAGACCATACTGCTGCCTGAAGTCAGGATCATCTCTGCTTAAGCCATTCTTGATGGATGTGTGCCTAATCTGTTCTTAAACCCTCAGTGGTGGAGATTACACATCTCCCCAGGCAATCTCTTCCCATGCTTAATTATCCTCACTGTTAGGAACACTTCTCTCTTGCTTAGCCAACATTTCCCTTGTTCCAATTTAAGCCCATTGCCTCTTTTCCTACCTGCAGTAGACGCAGAGGATCGTTCAGTGCCTCCTTTGCTGCATCACGTTTGGAGGCTGTGGTTCCTCCTGGTCTTCTCTCCTAGCTAAACAGAGTCCTTCAACTCTCCTCCTGGAGACCTTTGCTGTGCTTTTCATCTCTGCTCTCCTGATGGTCTATCTCCTTTTTGAAGCAAAACACACCAAACTCCATCTAGGATTGCAGCAGAGACCTCTTCACTTGGGCTCTGTGGACCCCTTGATTTTTTAGGGGGAGAGTTTCATCATTCCCAGGCTTGGGAAGCAGCGGATTCTGCGAACACCGGATGCCGAGGTTACGGCTAACAGCTCTGGCTGTCATTCAGTGCCTGCACGACACGGAGCTGCTCGTGGGCGTCAGCAGGGTTTGGAATAATTGTCTTCTCTAATTAACTGGTTATCAAACAAGAACATTTCATTACAGTACAATTACTGGCTGCTTTGCTGAGACACAGAGGTGTCAGCACTACGATCCCAACATATGCTTCTTACAGCTCTGATTTTTTGTTTTCATAAGCACTAAACCGTTTTTGCTTCTCTCCCCCCCTTCCCCAACCCACCCACTCGCTTAATGACTAATGAATCCTCCTGCTAATGAATAAGGAAAATAAATCAGTGGGCACGGCAGGTTAGAAAGAAAAACATGCGAAATGTTTTGAGGATCCTTAAATCTGATAAATTACTTTGAAATTAAAATCCCTGGGAGAAAATGGGAGTTAATTAGAAAGTAACATGGTTTTGTCAATGTTTGAATTAAAATTTTAAAGGTTATAAATACTGCACTAGAGCTGCCTTTACACAGAGGATTCCTGAGAAGTTTTGTTGGATCTGCTTATCCCACATCAGCACAGTGTTTCCCCAGCTGCAGGTTGAGGTTTCGCTGCTCAGGGTCCTCCATGGACACTGTGTGGTCACAGAAAGCCCCCAGTGCAGGGCAGGATGACAGGAATCTCAGCAGGAGACACTTTTGGATGTTTTTTTATCATGAGGGTGCTGAGGCGCTGACACAGAGTGCCCAGAGAAGCTGTGGCTGCCCCATCCCTGGCAGTGTTCAAGGCCAGGTTGGACACAGGGGCTTGGAGCAATCTGCTCTAGTGGAAGGTGTCCCTGTCCATGGCAGGAGGTTGGAACTGGGTGAGCTTTAAGGTCCTTTCCAACACAAACCGCTCTGTGAGTCTATGTTCACAAACCAGATAGTCCACCAGGAGCTTTCCAGAGCTGGAGAGAGCATCAGGGGAGCATCAGAGGAAACACTGCTGGGACTCACCCACTTAACACTTCTCTGTCACTCTGCTCATGGCAGGGGCTGGCCCAAGGGCACGGAGGCTCCTGCTGGGAGCAATCCCCCTCTCCCTTCAGGAGGACACAGGATTCAGCTGCCCCTTCCCAGTCCTGCTGCATCAGACACCACCCAGCAGTGTATTCCAGCGATGAGAGGCACAACACCCGGTCACTGAATTGAGAAGACGAGGACAGATGAGGAGCGGGGAAAGGAAAGGGTGCAGCAGAAAAAACCAAGTGACGGTGACGTCGATGCAGATGGGCACCAAATTTATTGGTTACTCATTTATCTGCATTTAGGTTAAGGAAGTCTCATTTACCTACCCTCTCACTGCCCATAAATTGCAGGGGTTTTCTCCAGCCAGCTCCTCCTGACAATTGATTCTGTCTCTGTGTAGCTGTGAACGCTTTGATTTCCCACTGCCCCAGATTTAGACAAAAAAGCAAAAATGCTTTTGTTGTTTTGCTGTTACAGAGGGGAAGAATATGTTTTCAATATATCAGCACCCAGCTATGGCTTGAGAGACAGGAATGCATATTTCATTGCTGTGCAGGTACCATGTTTAAGAGCATCTCGTAGCAGCAGGGCTGGGGGACACCCCAAATTTCTGTGTCACAGCAGATGCTGCGATGAGCTTCGGACACAAGTGAGGTGGGGAATGTAGAGAGAGAGAACAGCTTTCATTAGGGGAAGTGGTACAGTATGAAGAAATAGTTGCTTTTCACAGGCAAACTCTTCTTCAGGCTGACATTTTGAAATGTAATTTTGTTCTGAACGGAGCAAATATAATATTTCCTGTATAGCAAAAAGCCAAAGACAAACTTAGGCAAATGCTCTGTTTCAGAAAATAACCATCTGAGACCTCCAGTGTGTCAAATCAAAATGTTTCATTGTGGGAGTCTTTCTGATTTTGCAATGAAAATAAGGTTTTCAACCCATTTTTAATAGAATTTCTCTGTATTGATTTTAAACCGAAATTCAAGTCACTGGATAGTCTTCTGCTTCTGGGAGCTCCTCGCTGGGTTCTCACCAGAAGTGATTTCAGCAAAGAGCTTTTCATAGAATCATGGAATGGTTTGGGCTGGAAGGTGCCTTAAAACTCATCCAGTTCCAACCTGTACCAGTGCCTCACCACCCTCACAGGGAAGAACTTGTGCCTAAGAGCTCATCTCAATCTCCCCTCTGGCAGGTTCAAGCCATTTCCCCTTGTCCTGTCTCTACAGGTCTGTGTAAAAGAACCCTGGCACAGTCCAATCCAGGTGCTTTATTTGCTTGATTTGGGATAAATTCCCCTCCAGCAGAAAGGAGTTTTCCATGCACACATGCATGCAGGAATGGCCTCAGTGGAGGGAGGTCCCACTGAGCAGGCAGGGTCCAGCAGCACCCTGTTCTACTTTATTAAATATTAATTCTTATCCATCACTTGCTCCTTTCAGGCATACAAGAGGAAAACAGAAGCCGCCAAAAAAGAGTACCTGAAAGCTCTGGCAGCGTACCGGGCCAGCCTCGTCTCCAAGGTACAGCCACCTTCCTGAGGAGCTAAAGAAATGCTCTCAGCGTGGTTAGGTGGGCACCAGGCTGCTTTCTGCCTATAGCACCCTGAAATGAGACCCTGCTTTGAGTTGTCTTCATCAGCAGGTGCCAGCAGCAGGGTGTCCCTGCTCGGGACGAAGGGTACCTGCTGCCTGTCCCCATCACCCATTCTATTCCCAGGATGGGAGTGCAGGGAACAAGGGAGCACTGGCAAAGGCAGGAGGGTGAGGCTCATTGTGGGTGACACCAGGAGACTGGCCTGGAGGAAGGTGACACACCAACCATGGGCTCGTCAGCCAGCGCTGGGCAGCAGCGAGGTGCCAGTATCCTGCCTGCGCCCTGGTCCAGGCTCTTGGACCCTGGGTCCTGCTTCCCCTGTGCATGCTCAGCCAAGAGCAGGGGTTTAGGGAGTAAGACCCATAACTGCAGGTTGATGAGCATGTGAGCACATAGGTGTTTAACACACTGCTGTCAAACCCAGAGAGCCTGTTTTGGTGCCTAATAGTGAGTGTTCAGGGGATTTCAGGTCCATACAGGAACACCTGGTGCTGCAAGGCTGCATTTGGAGTGGTGATGATGGGCCAAATGCCTGCCCATCCCAATCTTCCAAAGGTGGACATCATCACAGGGGACCTCACACCTTGTCCTTCTCTATGCTTTCAGAGAGGGAACATGGGCATTTGCTGCCTGTGAATTTGGGGTGGCTCCCGCAGAGCTCATAGGCTTGCTGGTTCAGGGGGATATGCTGCCCTTGGGTTGTGAGTATGTGTATCAGGTGATTTTCCCTTCAAAGCTTCTCCTTGGTACCATTACCATACCCTCAGTACTTAATAATCACATTCAGCTGCCATGGGAAAGAACGTGATGTCACACGTCAACCATCACCTACAAGATCCATGTGATCGTGGCGGTGGGCTGGGAAGGCTCAAAGCCCCTGTACAGACATGAGTACCATTAGTGGTCTTCACTTGTGAATAGAGCAGCAGCAAGGACACAACAAGTGAATGGAAAGGACTGTTTAAGGGTTTAAAAGCTCTTTTTGGTCCCTCTGGAAACTTCTGAGAGTCTTGGACGGGCGGGTGGATGGATGGACGGGCAGATGGATGGATGGGTGGATGGATGGATAGATGCATGTCTCAGGACACATAACAATGCTTCCTCCCTTCCTACCTCATCACCCTCTGTTCTATTTGCCCACAGAGCTCTGCTGACCAGGGGGAGACGAAAAGTGCCCAGAGCAATCCACCTTCCAAAATGATCCCCCCCAAGCAGCCCATGTACCCGATGCCTCCACAGGCTTCTTCACCCTACCCCGGCCTGGGTTCACTCCTGTCCCCGTCAGACCTGCAGAACTACCGTGGCCACCCGCACCCCGGCCTCTCCCGGCCCCTTACCTCCAAGCCCATGCTGCCCAGCATCAGTGCCTCCCCACCGCCCTCCTTCCAGATCAGCCCCCCACTCCACCAGCAGCTCTCCTTGCACCACCCGCAGAGCTCCCTCCTCAGCCAGCCCCTCAGCATGCAGCAGGTCCCCCAGCAGCCCCTCCTGTCCCCCCCCCATGGCACTACAGGTACAGCCCCCCATGAACGCCTCGCCTCCCGGGCAGCAGGTAGGTGCTCAGAGCCGCACCATTTCTCTCTTCCCATTGGATCTGGTGGTTTCTGGATGGTTTGGGGATCTCGGGTGTTCTGGCTCCATCAGCTTGCAGATCTCATAATTTGGGGGTGTTGTTTTCAAGAGTGTTGATCTGGGACCATGAGCACCCCCACAAATGGGGCAGATTTGTGCAACCACAGCTATAGAATTATAGAATTCAATCAATGAAGGCTCCTTTAGTGGGGAAAGCTGCTGGAATTAGGAATGCCCCTGGTCAAAGCTCTTTGTGCATGTGGTCCCCAGCCCTGTCTGGGGGGGTTTCACTGGTGGTCATCTGAAATTATGGGTTGGATAGTCAGTGAGAAACCCCTTTAATGATACTGCTGAGAGAAGCCCTGCTCTTATCCTATGGCTGGAAGACCGTGGGATAATAGCACGGATCCAGGGGGCTTGCCAGACAGAGGACAAAAAAGATAAAGAGGATGTCACAAACAAAACATAAAATCATTATTTTTCCAGAAACTGCCTGGAAAATAGGAGAAACTCACTTTGGGGACAGAGAGCCAAGAGCATGCGATGTGTGCTTGTGCGTATGCTTATACCAACAGTGCAGCACAGCAAACCCTATAGACTGCTGCTGTGAATGTGTCCAACCATCCTCAGCCATGCTCTGCTCAGCCCTGGGACCAGCCTGCAGGGTCCAACCTCTCCTCTTCAAACTGCTCTTAAGAAAATGCATCTGGAGGAAGAGCTGGCTATAGCAAACCCTCTTTGCTATACCTTATAGAGAACTTGCCAATATCCAAAGGAAGAGATGAATAGCTTCCAGAGTTTCTCCATGTGGAATATGAACTGGACAAACTACTTACAGTGGAGGACATATGCTCTGAATTCACAGCTGCTACCATTTACTTGATGATACTTTAAACTGCAGTATTCACCCAGCTGGCTGCATAATTCGTGTTTCACATGCTTGCTAGCTATATGTCACAAAATTCATATAGTTCTTTAGCAATGAGCAAAGCTTTCTTTCCTATAATGTAGCCTATTCAGATTGGGGCTAACTTTGAGAAAAGAGGTATTGTTAATTTAGGAACAGTGGAAGAAAACCAAAGGAGAGCAAGGATGTGGAAGCACAGTTATACCTGATACCTAATAAAAGACAGCACATGAGGGAAGGTCAGATCCTTAATCAGATTTTAATTCCCAACCTGCTCAGGGCATTCCAAGTAACGTCTTCAGCACAGCGATTGGGCTTTAGCTTTACGTAAGCAAAGGTGGTTTCTGTTATTCAGTGATAGCCTTTGTCCAGAAATGAGCATAAAAGAGGATCCTCATAATAACTGAAATTGTGGTAGTTGTGGCTCAGGGCAGCATTTTTGTAAAGCTTCTTTCCACATAAACTTGTGAATAACAAAAAAAAAAGCAAAAAGAAAATACCCCACACTGCCCTAATTTGGATATTTTGGAGAAAATCATGTTCTTGGCCAGGTAACTACCATGACTCTTGTTTATACATATTGCCTAATGTTACCTAGTTAAGCCAACCCTCAAAACCAGGAAAGCTGATCAGCTTTCAGCTAAAACAGCCCCACAGCATCCTTGTTCATTTGCTGGCAGTGACAGCTGATGGAGAGAGCTGCTGGTGTGCATGTTCCTTACCTTGTTACTGTACATTATGATGGGCTGACGTATTACTGCAAAGGGAGCTGCACTTGAAGTAGAAAACCAGTTCTGATTGCCAGGCTGCTGATGCAAAGGCTGTCATGGCTGTGTGTCATCCACAGCCATTCGCCACCCCCCAAGGAGGGAGGTGCTGAGAAACAAGAGCAGGGAAGAGGGATGGAAACCAGATGTTGCTGCGTTGACACCTGTGTGCAACAACTCATGCTCTGCAAGGTCCCACCATGGTGGTGTCAGCTCCTGGGCTTGGACCTGCTGCTGCCCCTGGGGCTGCTGCAGTCTGGGGGCAATGCATGTAAATGAGTTTGTGCGGTAGGATGCTGCTTCTCCTGCTGTCTAAGCTGCTGTAACCCTTCCTTTCCTTTCCACCCTGCAGGACTTCTCACATATTTCGTCTGAGTTTCAAAACAGTGTTGGACCCCGTTCGCCTGGTGCATCAAACCCTCCCGGGAGCACTGAGTGGGACAACGACTACCCCAGCAGAGAGTGTGGGATTAACCACTGCAGGCCAGTACACAGAATGGCACATTGCTAATGCACCTTCTCTTACCTGAACTCTGACAGTGTACAACACTGATTCTGCCCTAAAACATACAGCAAGCTGGTCAGCTGATTATGGCCAGTGAAGTTCAAGGTTTTCTCTTCTCTGTAGGCTCACTGAAGTGATGCTATGGAAGCAGGTAGCTTGAAAGTCACAGATAAATTCTTCACTGGGCATGAAGAGGTTTCCTTTCTTGTGTGTTTCCATCCCATTAAGCAACAGAGGAGTTGGACGATTTCCTTCTAGAGCAGGACGGGGAAGCCCAGACTTCCAAGCAGAGTCACTGGAGGTTTGAAGGTGGCCATGTCCATCAGCAATGTCCTTCTTCCCAGAGTGATTGCTCCTATCACTGAGGCCACAACTTCCCATAGCTGTATCTAACCCTTATTGGTTCACCACAACAGTGTACAAAGCCTCATCCCCCCAAGAGCCACATGATGCTCCAGTCCCTGGCACCTTGCAAGAAAAGGTCACAGAATCTGCACAGATTCTCCCCCTTATGATCTACAAGCTCTGGCATGAATGTATCAGCACAAAGGTCCCTTCAGTGCTGCTTCAATTCCCCAATAAATAAAAACATCAGGATAGGCTCAAAGCTGGGGAACAGGGAGGGTGTGAGAGCCATTCCCAGCCTCTGCCTAATCCACTGCTCTTGGCTTAGCAGTACTGGTTTGGAAACTGCTATTGTGCTCTGTAAAACAGGCACGTGGTTTGCTGGGGGAGCAGGTAAGGAAGGAAGCTCGGTAGCTTCTGAGTATTGTTTGATTTGCTTGAAGTCCTGGAACACGGTGCTTTCAGTGGAGATAACAGCAAGCTCCCAGCCTTTTCAGAGCACAGCTCCCGTCGGTGCCAGCAGCACACTTACAATTGCTGGGCTGGGCACAGACTGTACAGACATTTATTTCTTTCAGGGAAATAAATACCTTGCTGAGCCATTAGGATGTCGCTGCTGTCTGCCCGCCCGAGGCGGCTCAGCTACATCTGTGCTACCGCATCCTGTCTGAATTTTCTGCAGACAACCCGAAAGAAGGAACGTGTCTGGGACGTGACGATAAGAGTCACTTTAGATGCTGTGGGCAAATTGCTAAAGATGCTTGGAGGGTCATGTCACATGTCCCTGCTCATTGCAGGGGGGTTGGACTAGATGACCTTTGAAGGCTCCTTCCAACCGAAACTATTCCAGGATTCTATTCTATGATCCCAGTTTCCAGAGGTCCTGAGTAGAGGCAGCTCCGACTGAAACTATCCCTCCTTGGTAATAATCATCACTTCTTAGGGGATCAGCTGGGAAAACACTTGATTCCCTCTGCAAATCCCACTTCTCAGGCCCCATGCAGAGAACTTGGGGTACTCTAGAGATGGGTGAAATGCTCCTGTAGTAGCCAGGGTGGAGGTTTGTGTTGCTAAAACAAGCTCTGTGCCATCTGGCTGGAGTGCCGCATTGTGAGCCGAGGGCCCATGCAATTCATGATCAAAGCTCATGCATTTCATGCCTTTGTCACAGCAGAAATATTGAATTTCATGGGTTTATCGCAGCTTCCTGGAAAAAAAATCATTCTAAACCCAGACAGATTATGCAGAGACTTCCAGATAATTATTAAAGTAGATTATAGCAATGAACTCAGATGGCTATAGATCAGTATGCAGAGAGTGATTAGTGTACCAAAAATTGTCATAGTCTCTGTTAAGGAAGGAGCCATCTACTGTGACAAGAGACACAGGAGCTGCTGGCAGCCCGGCTCCCAGTGCCACCTTGTTCTCATTTTATTGCAAAGCCTGGTGCATCAGCAGTGCCACCACCTCCTGCTCCTGCTGCCCTGGTATTTCTGCCCAAGTGCAAGCACTGCATTGCTTGTAGCATCCACACACGTCTCTAGGACTGCAGCCCTGGGATGCCTCAAAGTTAGACTCATGTCAAGAAAAGAGGTCATAGAATCACAGAGTGGTTTGTGTTGGAAGGGACCTTAAAGCTCATCCAGTTCCAAGCCCCTGCCACGGGCAGGGACACCTTCCACTAGAGCAGGTTGCTCCAAGCCCCTGTGTCCAACCTGGCCTTGAACGCTGCCAGGGATGGGGCAGCCACAGCTTCTCTGGGCACCCTGTGTCAGTGCCTCAGCACCCTCACAGGGAAGAATTCTTTCCTAATATCTAATCTCAATCTCCTCTCTGCCAGTTTAAAGCCATCAGATGATCTGGTTCTCATCATCTTCCTGGCTGCTTTCTCCCATGTACTGTGCACTAATTTCCAAGAAATATTCCATGTTC
Source organism: Strigops habroptila (assembly GCF_004027225.2). NCBI lineage: Eukaryota > Metazoa > Chordata > Aves > Psittaciformes > Psittacidae > Strigops > Strigops habroptila. The sequence goes on from NC_044289.2 coordinate 3,434,576, forward strand.
CCCTTGGGTCCTCGGCAGCACCGTGCTGTGAGCCAGGCGGTGCAGGGTGAGCTGTGTGCCTGAACAGCCCCAGCAATCAGCAGCACTTAGGCAAAGCAGTGATAAAGGGAAGGGAGATCTTGTTGGGTTTGATTCATCAGTGCAGTTTGAAGTATAATCGGGAAGTCTCTGGATCATGTAATTGCCCATTTCAACCTCAAAACTGCATTCAGCTTAATTGCAATTAAAGCACTCTGAGGAGCAAAATCAGCAACTGCCTGCAAATAAAAAGGGTTATTTTCTGTTGTGACGTGGCTCAGCTGTAAAGTCCCTGTGTGGGAGGACCAAACCAGCCTCCCCCAGCACAAAGTCCTGCTTTGGTCTCCGGGTTAGGATTTTTGTTTCATGTCTCACCTTGATACTTCTTTAGCCTCCAACATGTGCTGGCACGGGGTTACCTGGGGTAAAACCTCCCAGTCCCACAATTTCTTTTGTGTTTGTCATCCAGACAACTTCTGAGAAGCTGAGATTGTCTTTCTCGCTGTACTTCATCTAGTAAGGGAACTGCTGTAGGGATTTTTTTTCCCAGACTATCAGTGCTAGTTAAAATGCCATTAAATGACACTTCTTCCATTATACCTCTCAAATCCTAGGATCCTGCAAGCAGGCACTCCTTAACTCATAAATCAGCCATGTTAGAGAGAGAGTTTTAAATGTTTCCTAGCTCATGCTCTCCCCATTCTTAATGATTTCGTGCTTACTGACTTCCATCCAATTCTCCTGGCTCTTTCTGGGCTTAAACCCAAGCTGTCCTAGATTGCTAGCAAAGGCCTGGGCAGCATTTCACAGTTCCTGCTTAGTATATGACTATCACTGCTCACAAGCAACTGCAGCATATAGTTTTATTGCTTTTTGCCATCATATCACAAAATGCTTATGTAGTTCCTTGTCTCCCTCACCTGACAGCCTTGCTCTCACACTTGCCCTTTCCCAGGCACCTACTGAATCCCAGTGACTTCCTCCATGGAAACTCACCTGGATCGAGGGTGCAGCTTGGTTTACAGTCACTTCAAAACTTTCTTAATTCCTCAAGGCACCTCGCTTGGTTTTTCTGCCCTGTTTTGTGATTACAGCTCTTTCCATACCAAACTTCAGGGTTTCCTTTAGATTTGTCTCCGAGTATTTAAGTATTCTGGTGATAACACTAAACTGGATACATCTATATCCTTCCTCTCATTTGCAAGGCATCGTTTCTTTTCTCCCCTCTTCCCACTCTCCTTTGGGCTAAAAGATGGGAAAGTCTCAGTTATGTCCTGTCCAGACAAACAAAACCATGTACAGCCCCTTCAGCCAGACATTTATAACCTCACTAATTCCTGCTGACAATGAAGTGATCCTCTCCAAATGGGGGCATTTTCCAAATCAGGACCTAAATGAGCAAACACTGTAGAAAGGCAAGGACAAAGCATCAGCAACGCACTTCGTTTGGATTCAATTATTTATGATAATACTTTGTAATGAACTGGGAAATGTTCTGTAGCATATTTTGTAAAATTAATGAAGTTTTAGTGCTGGAATACCTCACTGCTGCTCAGTGGCATTAAATCTTTGCTGAGTGCAGTAGGGGAGACTTGGCATTTTAAATGCAGATTATAAAATGTGGAGATTAGCAAAGTGCAGACTCTTCTGTGCTCCTCAGAGGACAGCTCTATCAACAACAGCATTACCTTGCTGCCTGCTATTCCCCTATTATTCCACTCATAAGCACACCCACACACGAATCTCCCAAAGCTTTGTGATGTTCTTCACCACCTTTTAATGTTTATGGAGCCAGTGGTGTTCCCATCAGGTCCGTGTAGATGTTAAAACCCATTAAAATCCATGGATTTCAGAGCAAAACCCATATAGGATATCAGACAGGGGGGAGGAACTTCAACCACTCTTCTTCCTACTATATCCTGAATAAAAGAGCATCTGGGCTCCCTCGTGGGACCCTGCTGATGGCAAGTTAGACATGCCAGCCAGCCCCCATGGAGGGTTGAAGCATGGGATACTACAGGCAGGAAGGGAGCGGTGATACCTGTCTGTAAAGCCAAGGGGTGTCTTGGTGCTGTAAACTGGCTTCCCCCTCAGCACACACCTGGATCTCTTCAAATCAAAGGCATTGCTCAATTCAAGATCTGGAGGGCCAGGGATGTGCAGAGCACACAGCCCGGCTGCTGTCCCACCAGCCCTCCTCTGTAGCCTCCTACGAGTAAGGCAGCACCGAGTCTTGCTTAGGTTCCTTGTACCTCTTGCTATCTTCATCAGGCCCATGGGAAAGACCAGCTAATCCTGCTGTCTCAAAGGTATTTCTTCCCCTCATTTTCTGATTGTTAATTTTCCTATTTTGGGAGGGAGAGGAGGAGAGAGGCATCAAGCAGATTATGTCTCCTATTGCCATGCTCTTCAGCCATGAAATTATGTTTCATCCTCCTGGACATCCACAAGCATCTTCAGGCATAAGCCTCTCAGTTGTATTGTTGAGACGCCCTACTCTTTCGTCCAAAAGCAAGAGTCTGTTTTCTAAATCTCCATGGCTTAGGCTAAGGACAGTGTGTGATGAAGAATGGGAGTGGTGGCCAAGGGGCTGATTCCAGGCACAGCTCTCCACAGCACGATAGTGGAGCTGGTACCAGCATCACATTGGTGTGCTCTACAGGGAAATCCAGGCTTGGCCTTCGCCTGCAGCTCCAGCAAAAGCAAAAATTAAACCACAGGAAGGAATTTATGTCTTAGCCTTTATTGTTGAAATTCAGGAAGAATAAAAATTGCTCCATGCTCGTATTCATGCCCTTTGACAAGGGCCTATAGGGACAGGACAAGGGGGAATGGCTTTAACCTGCCAGAGGGGAGATTGAGATGAGCTCTGAGGCAGAAGCTCTTCCCTGTGAGGGTACTGAGGCGCTGGCACAGGGTGCCCAGAGAAGCTGTGGCTGCCCCATCCCTGGCAGTGTTCAAGGCCAGGTTGGACACAGGGGCTTGGAGCAACCTGCTCTAGTGGAAGGTGTCCCTGCCTGTGGCAGGGGGTTGGAGCTGGATGAGCTTTAATGTCCCTTCCAACACAAACCAGTCTGGGATTCTACGATTCAAGTGCCTTCTCCTTGGTCCATCTCTGCACACCCATCCTTTGGTGCAGACCACTTTATGTTTGGAATCATGGAGTGCCATAAAACGCTAATCTCAGCTCCCCCAGGCAACTTCCCAGCTGTCTCCCTGCACATCTCACCTTCTCCCTCTGGTTTCTCTTACAGCATGCTGCCACGGGACAAGGCACTCTACCTCACCTAAAACTCAACATCCCTTTCGAGGAGGCTCAGATGAAGGACACTTGAGAGGGTCTATCTTACAGACTACCCGGAGAGGCACCGAGCAAGTCGTACGGACGAGAGAGCTCCCACTGCACCTCGTCGCTGGCTTCATTCCCAGGCTCTAAGAGCAGTTTTCTTCTCTTACTTTTGAACTCTAAACTCTACTTTCTGTGGAAGCCCAAAACCTCATAAATCATGGAGAACAAAAAAGAAAAAAAATAAAAAAAAATAATAAAATAAATAGACATAAAACCAACAAAAAAAAAAAAATAAGCTAAGGACACCCTTTTTCTGCTTGCCATCAGCTTAGCTACAGACTATTTTCCTAGTGAACTGCTTTTAGACACAGCATAGGCCCAGGTCTGGTGTCCTGCAGCATTAGGCCAGCTCAGTAGGAGGATGCACTCTTTTGACTTGCTAACAGCACTAAACTTTGTGCAAGAAAATGTGAAGTTTGTGTGAATATTGTACATGCAAAGGCCTTGGATGTCTGGCGAAAAAAAATACAAAAATTAAATAAAAACTATTGCTAGGTAGGTGGGGAGAGAGGAGAAGGCAAAATAAGAGAGAGATGTGAAAAAGATCATGAAAATATAATTTGTTGGATAGTTGTAAGTAGTTTACTAAGTGTTTTAGAGCTGTGCTAAAGACATCTTTAAGATTTTTTTGTGAAAAAAATTAGTAGTTTACTTTATAGTAAAAGCATTTTATATTAATTGTAGCACATTTTTTTAGTTATACATAGAAGGGAGATGTGTATAAAAGAAAAAACCAACAAAAAAAAAAAGCCTGCCAAACTTGTTTCTATTATTTGTACAGCAAGAAATGGACAATTTATATCCATGTTGTATGGCATTATTCTATTTTTTCTGCCATCTGTCCATCTATTTAAAAATTGCTGACAATGATTTTTGTCTATTTATGAAAGATTAGAGCATAATCACAGTTTCTCATCAGGTGCATTTTGGGGTTGTTTTTTACTTTTTATTTCGTTGGACGGTGCTGCCTTCGCAGCGCTGGCACATTCGGTTCACAACGCTTCTCTTACCTTTCTTTATAATAAAACATATGAAAAGTAGAACTGAACCAGTCTCTCCTTATTCTGGAAACGTCCCTGCCTTGGCCTTGTCCTCCTCAGCTGCCTCTCTTGCTCTGGACCAATACTGCTTAATGCAACAGTCTGGGCAACCTGATCGAGTTGAAGATGTCCCTGCTCATTGCAGTGGTTGGACTGGATGGTTGGACTTTGAAGGTCCCTTCCAACCCAAACCACCTCTATGATTCTACGATTCTATGATCTGTGACCACCCCCAGCATTTAAAGCTGTCACTAAGCAATGGCAGACAGGTTTTTCCTTCATTTTCTTGCAAAATGCCAACTCTACACTCAGCAGTGGGTACTTTCCTTTCTTAAGCTTAACTTGGTGCCCTATGCATTTGTTGACTCATGTGGTTGAACCCCAGCTGGCCACTAAGTACCAGGCAGTTGCTGCTAAGAACAGTTTAATAATGGAAATAAATTAAAATATTATAGCAAGAATAATAATAATAATGACAATGGTAATAGTAATATAATTGTAATTAAAAGGGAGGCAACAAAAACAGAGGAATAAAACTCAATAAACACAAGTGCTGCACAATACAATTGCTCACCACACACTGACCGATGCCCAGCCTGTCCCCAGGCAGCAAGTGGGGGCTCCTGGCCAACTCCCCTCCAGTGTCTATACTGGGCATGACGAGCTGTGGTGTGGAATATCCCTTTGGCTAGTTTGGGGGAGGTGTCCTGGCTCTGCTCCCTCCTGGCTTCTTGTGCCCCTCCTCACTGGCAGAGCATGAGACTGAAAAGTCTTTGGGGTAAGTGCTACTGCGCAACAAGTAAACCATTGGTGAGTTACCAGCATCGTTCTTAGACTAAAGCCCAAAGACAGCACTGGACCAGCTACTAGGAAGGGAATTAACTCTATTCCAGCCAAAAGCAGGACACTAACAAAGCTATCCCATGCCCCAGTCCTATCAACTCTCTGCCCTTCTGCCAACCCTTGAGCAGACAGAAAATATCCTTATGGACATGAGGGTCACCAAGCTGCCTGGTGCCTGCTGACAGATGCCCACAAGAGCCCCACTGCCATTTCCTAGGAAGCATGGATGAGAAGGACATGAAAAGGATGGAAAATTCAAATAGCATAAGGATGGAATTGGCATTTCCATCCTTCCATAGCACACATGGAAAATGCAAATGACTGACAAAAAAAATTACCCGATGTGAGATCTCACACTGTGGGCCAACTGCCAGGAGGAAACCTGTTCATTAATGTACCATTTTAAGCCCATTTGTAGATGCAGCTTGTCCGTAGGAGTCTCACCACATTGTGTCAGTAGCACACGAGTTACCGTCATTTAGATACGGACCAATTTCTTCCAGTCTGCATTTAAATGGAAGAGTGGAGCTGGGGATTGGCTGTTTCTCGTGCAACTTGGGGTACTGGGTCTCGTTTAGGTCCAAATGCCGCAGCTAAGCTCCTATTTTTCCTCACTGCTACCCATCTAGGATAAAATTGGCCTTAACATTTATGTTCTCCAGTGACTTGAAATAACTTTTTTAAGCCTTCAGACCACTGCAGTAAACCAGGAAGAGCTCCTTCAGAGTTAAGGGGTTTTTTATGAGGAAAATGGTTATTTTTATCTCTTAATGGTCTTATATATGCTACAAAAGCTTACTGTCATGCCCTGTGCCTGTTGCAGAAAGTGCCCATTAGAATACCAAGCCACGGCAAGAAACATGCTGTGGGAGTTGTCCTGCTGTGTCCTCTGGTTGATACTTGCCGTAGCATCACCCCACACATCATGCTGGCAAATCAAACAAAACCCACCCCAAAATCCTACCCAGAAGCTGCCTGCTTTGGATGGGGCAATGAGGAAGACCTTGGGAGATGGAGGGGTGGTTTGGGGCATGATGGGTTTGGACCAAGCAGTCTGCAGCAGACCACCTTTGACACTGGAAGAGGCAGCAATAACGGCACCATGGCAAAGCATGGCAAGTCCCTGGTGCTGCAGGATCCCTCAGAGGCTTGCAGAAATCCAGCAGGTCACAGGCTCTCCCTGCAATCAGCCTGACATAAAGTCCGTGTTCTCCCCTGTTTCTGAGGCCATCGCTGGGTTATTGCGAGGTGGTTGAGTGGCAGTCCTCTCTGCTGAGACCATTTGCTTTCTCGGCATGAGAGGGAGACGTGAAATCAAGATGTAACTCTGTGAATTGACTTTCATTACAGCAGTTACACTTTTAACCCCAAGCTTCCTGCTCTCTGCAAGTATAAACAGAACAAGTGCCTGTTCTTTGTCCCATTGACCATGATGGCTCTCTATTTTATTGTGGAGATGGGCAAGTGAGAAGAGCTGCTGGGTAAAGGTGTAAATGTGGTACTCTTCCTCGCTGGTGGCCAGCTTAAGGCCATGAAAATCCCCTTTTATCTTTGTAACCTTAAACTATTTAAAAATACAACATGGAGCTTAATAAAACTTCCTAAAGAGCAGCGTAAGCAATGACACAGCAGCCCAGCATGACTGGCTTGTTGTAAGCACATAATTACTCTGCAATATCAGAGCCAGCAGGTTTCTTCTAAATACTCAATTATTAAAATAGGGGGCAAAATAGGATGTTAAGATGAAAACCTACCTTGAGTTATCACAGCAAGGGGATAGGACTTACTCCAGGGAGAGTTTCTGAAATGTTAATTTACTCTTGTGTATGTAGCAGGTAAGCGGTGTTGGGACTCTGAACTCATGGAGATGAGGTTTCCAGCCTTGGGAGGAGGTCTGGAAGTGTTACATTACTCCAAGCCCCTGCGCTTTACCTTTTCTTAAGGAAGGTGCCCATCCATGATGCCCAACAGCATCATCTTTGTGTCACTGTGGCAGTGGTTTTGAAGCCATTTGAAAGCCTCCATTGAGAAGGTCTCCTCTGTTGGTGGGGCCACAGTGCAGGGAGCCATTGAAAGGTGACTTTGCCAATTCAGGATTAACTGTGCAAAGCAATAACCATGTTTTTAAGGACTTTCTAGCCATCCCACCCTCATTTCTGCAGGGCTGCCTCTGCTTATCTACAGGCAGGTGATGGCAAAGGGCTGCTGTGGAGCAGCCATGTGGGGCACAGCGCCCCATCTCCAGCCACATCCATGCGGGAGCCATCCCAGGGGTGCAGGGCGGTTGGCTATTATAGAGCCCAGGGCACTAATAACAAATTGTGAGACTTTCCAGACCACTTTAATCCCTACTAATCTCTACATTTGCATGATGGCAGCTGTGGTACTCCAGCTGTTGGCTGTTGGCTAATTGCTGTGGACCTGGAATTGCTCCAGGGAAGCCACTGGGAACCGAGCCTCCCATCCACCATCACAGCAGGCTCACAAAATACATCCAGTCTCCACTAACAGGCTCAGCCCTGGTAAGGGTGAGCACCCAGGAGCAATGGGCCAGTGATGGCCTGGCCAGATGAGCCTCTCCTTGGTCTGAATCTTGTCTGCTATTAACATCAGTAGAAAATGTAATAGCTGGGTCTCAGGAAGCCATCTCATTGCCCCTGACACCTCAGGACAGGGTCAGCTCATCCTAAACCCTGCCTATGTTCCTCACCTCCCTTTAAAAACCTTTAAATTCCAGGCAGATAACCTAAATCTCTCTCCTTACAAAGCAAATCCCTTGCTTTTGAACACAGGGAAGAAGTTCTTGCTTTCCTTGTTGTGGTAATGTTTCCCATATTTGAAGAGGATTTTGGCTTCCCCTCCACCTCCCCAAGCACTTGCAATTACAGAGGATGTGTTCCTGGGCTGAGGTGCTCCCACTGTTGGTCAGTGAGCACCAGCTAGATCCTCAAAAGGCTCCAAAAGCACTTTGGGACAGGGACTGGCAAGGCCCAGGCAGAGGCTGGGGTAATGATGGAGAGGGAATCAATAGGCACAGACAGGGAGAGACTTGGATAATTGACTTTGGTTTATGAAGACATAATTAGCAGCACTATAGGATGTAATGGGGAGTTTAACAGATCTCATCAGAATCTCGGTGGTGTTAACCCTTCCAGAGCAGGGACTCAGCCCTCTGGACGAGCTCATGCAGTCCCAGGGGTGGGATAGGGTGCCATGCGTGGCTCACGCAGGAACAGGGATACCCACCAGCATCCCACAGCATCCCACACATCCAGGGTGTGCAGAAAAGGCCTGGACTTGGCCTCTGGTTTCACCTTAGGAACCACCCTGAGCTGTGGCCATGGCACAGGGCCATGACCACAAATGCCCCAGCAACACTGGGAGGATAGTTTGCTTTTGTTACATCTGTGTTATTATTATTAAGATGATAGAACGGAAAGAAAAACAGTCCTGACAGGCAATATGGAGAACTTTACAGAACAAGGATCAAAGGAAAGGACTATATTTGACAAATTCCAGGTCCCTGACAACTGCAGCACATGCCAGGAGCAGAAGTCTTGTGCCAGCCCCATGAGGTCCTGGTCCCCCACTGGGGGCAGCTTTGCACCTTGGCAAGTGCCCCATGTGACCTTTACAGGCCACGTAGGAGCAGTGGCTGATGCATGGTGCCAGTGGTGAGAGCATATGCGAACAGCCCTCACGGTGCTCCTGCTGGAAGAAGAGCGGTCAGATGCAGGGCAAGTCATAGAACCATAGAATGGTTTGGTTCGAAAGGGTTTGGGTTAAAGCTCCTCCAGCTCCAACCCCCTGCCACGGGCAGGGACACCTTCCACTAGAGCAGCTTGCTCCAAGCCCCTGTGTCCAACCTGGCCTTGAACACTGCCAGGGATGGGGCAGCCACAGCTTCTCTGGGCACCCTGTGCCAGTGCCTCAGCACCCTCACAGGGAAGAGCTTCTGCCTCAGAGCTCATCTCAGTCTCCCCTCTGGCAGGTTAAAGCCATTCCCCTTGTCCTGTTCCTACAGGCCCTTGTCCAAAGCCACTCTCCAGGTTTCCTGGAGCCCCTTTAGGCACTGGAGCTGCTCTAAGGTTTCCCCTTCAGGAGCCTTTTCTTCTCCAGGCTGCCCCAGCCCAGCTCTCTCAGCCTGGCTCCAGAGCAGAGCTGCTCCAGCCCTCGCAGCAGCTCCGTAGCCTCCTCTCGCTTGCTCCAAAAGGTCCAACAAGTCCATGGTGAAAGACATGTGCTGCAGCACTGGGACCCAGCTCTTGGCACAGTCCCTCAAACAGCCTGGGCCCCCCACACTTAGGATGATCAGTGCCATGCAACCAGGCAAAGAGGTTGTATGTTGGCCCCAGCATCATCTGCACAGCACCTCCAGCTCATCACCCAGATGTACCTGTGCTTCACAAAGGTGGTGGTCACCACCAAATACGTCCACGTTGGGATCGATGGGGTCCTCTCCGCATGATGCAAGTGGCCAGGATAGCTGGGAAATGAACCTCACTGGCAGGACCTGCTGCGCTTTGCCTGCCCTCTGCCCACCGCTGTCGTCAGGTGATGGAAAGGCTCTACCCACCAAGCAAACATGATGTGATGCATCTTTACCATCTTTCTGAGGACAGGAGGGCCGAAAGCAGAGACTGGTGATGAACCACAGCCAGTTGGTTTCCATTTGATATGCTGCAGTAGGAGGTTTGTGAGCCCTGGTCCAAAATACACAGCATCACCTCAGCAGCTAATCACACAGTGCAGAGTGCTGGCAAAGTGCTTACTCCAGTACACAAGGAATGCAAAATTATCAGTTTGAACAATGATGTTTGAAGAGAAATGATGAAAGGAATAACAATTCTTTTGGATGAAATACTGTGCTGGCCAGAAGGGTAATTTAGAGTCAGATTTGAGAGCAGATGTTTTATGACTGTATCCTCAACTTTTTTTGACTTTCAACTGCAATTTGATAAATCAGCATAATACCTGGCACAGTAATTACTGTATATTTTATTCCTAATGAGGTTACTTTATTACACTGCAAGTGCATTAGAGACCTTTCTGTTGCTCTGCCATTATATCCGTGGGGACAGAAGGTCAAATAATGCAGAACTTACTGGGCGGGTATTTTGCAGATGATACCGGTGAGCTTGATGGCAGATATTTGCGCAGCTGAGTGACTTGTTGCTCAGCCCATCCATGGCCCCTGCCAACACACTGCTTTGCTTTTCTGCAGGTGTTTATGCCCCCATCATGGCTCCAAGGCAGCAAAAGGCTGGGAACCCATCAGGGAGTCTCTGCCCAAGGTTTTATTTGATTTCCCTGGGTAGTGCATCAGCTCTTGCTCATTATTTGCCCCAGTGGGGTGATCAGATTTCCCACAGCAAAAAGAGGTGCTGCGGGGCTGTGTGTGCATCTGCCCAGGTCAGGACCCTGTGGGAGTGGGCAGATGCTGCTCACTATCCCATACCCCCTCGGCATGGAAAGCCTTGGGTCTCACAGTCCCCAGTCTCTCTCCTTGACAAGGTCCTCGGGGTCTCCATGCCTCTGTCAGAGCACACCCTCCCTCACCATATCACAACTTGAAGCCCCCACTCCTGCAGCTCCTGCCCCCCCCACCTGCTCTACATCCAGCCACCAGCACCACACCTCTGCCACCATGGCTTTGCAGTGGCCACGATGGATAGAGACACCTAGACCAGCTTTAGGATGGTGATAAATGAGAACATAATGCAAGGAAAAACCAAGCCCTGGCCCATTTTCATCATAGCCTGATGATGTGGGGGGTGTGAGAGCATCTGTGTCACACTCTGACCCATCCATCACTCCAACACCCATTGCAAACTCAGCCATGGAGAAGGATCATAGGGCACAAATACACCCCTTGGTGAGATCCTGGAGATCACTTGTCAAGTCCCCATCCCTCATCCCCCAGGACCCTCACCCAGAGATGGGAACAAGAACCAGGAGATGCTGCAGGGCTGTTCCTCTCCATGGCCTTGCTTTTAAGGTCAGCAAGGTTGGGCACCTGCAGCTGCCTTAGGTCACTCTGTCACAGAGGAAGAATGCAGTTCCTCAGCCTGTAATCACATTCACATTTTATTATGAATGAAGCCTCTTGCACTGCAAGTCTGTGGGAAAGAGTAACGCATTTACTGCTCTTCAATATGCAACTAATGTACATTTCATTGCTTTCCAGATGAACTTCTGGTCACAGGAGATAGTTATGACTATAAAATGACACTTCCTTTTGATGGGATAGAGACCATAGGTCAGTGTCTTCTGCAAAGCCAAGAGAGGCCACGTGTGTGCCTTGTGCTGCCCATCGCCGGAGGGGCTGGTGCTTGTGAAGGGGGGGCAGGTGCAGGGTACAGCCACTCAGGTCTAGCACAGACATCTTCAGACAAAGCAGCAATACCCCACTAAAAGAAATCCTGAGGTCTGAAATGGTTTGACAGGATTAGCCCAGAGGAAATGAGTGGAATAAGCCCATCAGCTAGAGGCATCACCAGTCTGGTGACAATTTAACAGTAGAAAAGGTTACAGAGCCTGAGATGCATCTATCCTAAAGGGTCTTCTGGAGTTTGATGTGTCCTCACCTTCTTCTTACACCCATCCACCCTGAAGCTGAGCATTCCTGCCCCATGGCACCCGTGCCACTGGGTGAACTGCTCCACTGCTGGGTTGTCCTGCCCCTCAACCCGTCCTGTGGCTCCTGACAAAGGGGGAAAGAAAAAAATGCCACCTATTAGGGATAAACAGCAGAAAATCCATAAGGTCTGTTGGTCTCTGAGATATACCTAGGCAGAAATGGCAATTCCCCTCCAGATTCTCTCCTGGTCAGCCATAGGCTGGTCATGTCTCCCCATAGTCACATATGGGGGATACGACTCCCTCCATCCCTGATTCAAAGCTGCATTTCAGTCCCATGGGGAGCACCAGGACCTGTGGTCGTAACCTACATCTGATGGGAGCAAGAGTGAACAAGGGGTGCTGGCTGGGGAGAGCCACGTGGGCTTTCATACCCATCTCTATTGCGATCAGCTTCATGCAATATCCCTTTGCGCTCCACGCACCACCAGCAGCAGGGATCTGGTAGCTGGATGTTTGAAGTCAGACCTCCTCTCTCCATCCTGTTAGGGCACACATGCAACATGCAATCCTTTCTGTTTCCTGATTAGGAGCTTGTAACTCCCACAATAAAGAGGAGGGCTGGAAGAAGTCCCAGGGATTTGGGATTTCTCCAGGAGACAGAATGGCTTGGGGGAAGTTAGCAGAGAAACAGGATAAAGGCATTTCGGAACATATTGAACCTTTTCTCTTTTTCTGGAACACACAGACATGTGCAAGATACTGTCTCCGGAAGCACTACACTGCGAGTAGATTTGTTGGCTTGGAGCACAGTTTATACTAAATTTTTTCTCTAGCAATTTACACAAAATATTTCTGTAGTTCTGCAGGGAGTTTTTATAATTAGAGCCTTAGCTGACTGCTTTAATTGTGGCTGGTCTTTTGGCAGAGGGCTTGAGTGGTGCTCCCCTTTAGAGGGCTCTTGCTGTCTCCCACTCACCCAAATGACTGGGGGATACAGAGGACAAAAAGGCCACAAACACTCCCCGAGTTTCCCTGCCAGCACTCTGGAAATGGCACATGGAGAGGCTCTTTCAGCTTCTATAATTATCAAAGGGAAAAGGTGGGACAGGACGGACTTGAAGGCCTTTTCCACCCTCAGAATGCATCTCCTGGGAGGTCACCCATCATCGCAATCACGGAGTGAGTGTTGTGATGGACCATGGTTTTGCTGCCCCCTCTAGGGAGACCCAGCCTGTAAAAATGATACTGGATTCATAATGCCCAGAGCAAGTCACACCAGTTGTCCCGACAATGGGCAAAATGGGCTTCAGTCCACAAACAGCCCCATGCGTCACTGCCACCCAGCTAGGGAAGTCCCAGCATCCACACCGGAGCTCCATCAGGGAGCTGCTGCTTCCCTGGCCTGACCCTTTCCCTGGCTTAAAAAATCAGGTAGGAAAAAAACCCACCTACCAAAACTCCCCACATTTTGGGAGTGTTTCTGCCACTCAGGGCCTTTCTCAGTGGTCACTGGCTCCACTAGAAGCAGTCACAGACCGAAGACTACGTCAGGTTTGTGGCTCCAAATACCACAAGAAGAAGTAGCTGAATATCTCACTTTGAATAATTGAAAAGCAATCTAAAGTCATGTTGCAAAACAAACGCACAGCTCCCATTTTACAGATTAGAAGATTCTGATTTCTTAACCCCCCTCAGCAATTCAAGACTCTCAATCAAGATTTTCACGTTTCTAGGTTGCGCTTTTTTCTTTGACCCCTCCATAACACCGAATGCATTAAAGCAAGAAATGCCCAATAATTCATTTCTTTTCTCTTCTCTGTACTGCAATGTTTCAACACTTCCCTTTTTCCTTTTCAAGTTGCCATTTTTACACACTCGCAGGCATTATTTAAAGCTATGGAGTTGAAAAGACTGAAAAACCTGGAGATAAGTCATCTCCTCTTCCTTATAAACATTTGCCATCCATCCCTTTGTGTTCTCATTTTTGGCACAGAGGGAGAGAAAGAGAGAAACGCGTGAGAGAGAAGGCAGGAACTGGAGATATGAATAATTTCTCCTTTCTCAAAACTCGAAATGAAAAGAAAATGTGAATACAGAATGAGACATAAACTTTAATATTTTTTTTCTTTCCTCTAGAAATTTCCCATGGAAAGATGATGCTGCAGCTCCACTGCATCCTTCTCTTTGCTTCCTCCGACAGGCAAAGCCTTTCCCTCTCAGGCCAGGCAGGGGACTGTGGAACCACCCAGGGGAGCCACTGAAAGCCCCTTGGGGCATCTCTTGTTCTGGAATTGCAAAGACATCAGCACCCTGGAGATACGGTCTCTGCAGGATGCTCCAGCTAGAAAAGCCATGCAATTAATCAGTGCAGCTCTTTAAGAGTGAAGTGAGCACAAAATGGGTTATTTCTTCCATGCTTGGATATTCTTGTTGGGGAAACTGTTCCTTCATTAGAGTGAACTGCATAATTTTGCCTTTCGTAGGTGGAAATAGCCTTATTTTGCTTGATGTTGGACCAGAAAGATGACTTTCTGTAGGACATAACATGTCAGAGCACGTTCAGCTCCTACACCCCTCACTGGGACCAGTAACAGCAGCCAGCCCGCTGATGTTCCTGCATGGATCAGCATGGATAAAATCAGGAGAGAGTCTTCACTGGCATGAAGTGTAACTGCAGCACTGGTTTGGGCACACCCTGTGATGATCATGCAGGAGCCATCATTGGGTGCTCTTCAGACCCCATGAGCCTGTCCATCCCTAGGACATGCTCACACCTAATACATACTCCAAAATCCCACTAAATGCTGCCTGTCTGGGAACCGGCTTGACCTACACAGGTGCCTCCATCTCAGAGGTGCAAGGGAATTGTTTGGCTGTGACAAACCAACCTGAATGAAGGTTTTTCTTGAAGCTGGATGATCTGGTGGTGTCTGAATGCTGGTGCTCAGCTGGCAGCTCCTGGAGAAGCACAGGAGCCTTCTGTTCATGCAGCTTTTCGCTATTCTTCCTAATTATAATGTTTTAGGCATGAAATATGCTCTGGGGATTCAAGCAACAGTGAGTATAATCTATTGCCAATATGACTTTGCACACAAGGCTCAGTCATCTCCTTGTTGTATTTCAGAGCCCCATTACTGCATGTGTAGACACCTCAGCACACCAGGTATCACAACAGCACAGTTTGGTCTGTATTTCTCAAGTGTCTTCCTCCTCAAAGCAAAGTTTGTCTCCGTGGTTCTCCTGACCCTCTCCACCCTGTGTGTAAGGAGCACTTACGGGTGCCTCACAAACTCCTCAGGCTTTTCACAGACACAAGGCCAAAAAAGTGAGCTAAATGCAACTCCCAGGCTTCAACCACATGTAAATGTCTGCAACCATGTCTTGAACAGAAATGGTTCAGCAGTGCTGCGTGTGGTCTGCTCTCCCAGCCCCCAAACACAAGTTGTTGTGGCCCCAGAGAGTCACCAGACAATTATGCTCATTTTTGTGATGGATTTACACCCGAGTCAGAACAAAACAACTTCTCACAAGCTCTGCAGCAGCCCTGGTCCTGTGGCAGTCCCTGTCCTGCAGTGACCCTTACCCTGCAGTGATCCCATGTCCCTGTCCTGCTGCAGGAGTTGTGGATGCAGGAAGGCATCACTGTGCTGTGCAGGACAAGGTGTGCCCTGCACCCAGAGCTGTGCTCAGCACCCCAGCTAGTGCTGGGGGGCTCAGGCATGCCGATGCCCACCCCTCCTCCTTTTCATTGCCTTTCCTTTCCTGCCTTGCAACCCTGCCTGCTGTGGGTGCTGGCAGCCTCGGTTTTCTCCTCCAGCATCACTGCTGTGCTGCTGCTCACCTTGGCACCCTCAGTCCAAAATCCCCAAGGCACAGCAGGACCTGGGTGCTACATGCAGCCAGGCATGGGGGATCCAGGAGAGAAGCCATTCAAAAACTTGAAAAGCAAAGTCCAGAGGCTGCCACAAGGATGATCAGGGGCTGGAGCACCTCCCGTATGAAGACAGGCTGAGAACATTGGGGCTGTTCAGCCTGGAGAAGAGAAGCTGCGTGGAGACCTCAGAGCACCTTCCAGTGTCTGAAGGGGCCTACAAGGATGCTGGAGAGGGACTTTCATCAGAGACTGTAGTGATAGGTTTAAACTTAAGCAGGAAGATTTAGATTAGATGTTAGGAAGCATTTCTTCCCTGTGAGGGTGCTGAGGCGCTGGCACAGGGTGCCCAGAGAAGCTGTGGCTGCCCCATCCCTGGCAGTGTTCAAGGCCAGGTTGGACACAGGGGCTTGGAGCAACCTGCTCTAGTGGAAGGTGTCCCTGCCCATGGCAGGGGGTTGAAATTAGGCAAGCTTTAAGGTCCCTTCCAACACAAACCAGTTTGGGATTCTGTGAAAAGCTCTTAGCTAAAATAACTGCTAGTGAGAATCTATTGAGGAGCTCCCAGAAGCAGAAGCCCCCTGATGCCACAACCCTTGGGCTGCCGGGTCCAGCCGCTGGGGCTGCAGGAGAGGCAGGAAGGGACGTGGTAAGCAAAAACAGCTGGAGGAGATGAGGGGCTTGACCAAGCGCCCCTGTTTTGGGGTAAGCACCCAGCACCAGCCCTGGTTATGCAAGCAGCAGGACAGAGGTTTCCGGTGCTCTTTGCAGGCGAGGTGGAGCCCCTGGGCACAGAGGTCCACCTCCCCCCGCAGACCTTTCCATCGCCGTTTGCTGCTCAGTTCATTATCTTGCGGTTAGAAACAATACAGGAAGGATGTAGGTGTTTGCGAGAAGAAAGAGAAAGAGGAGGGGGAATGGGGGAGCTCTCGCCAGGCACTGCCGGGCTGCTCGGCCCCTGTCGCTTGCTGGGAACTGCTCACCCACACCATTATTAAAGGTGATGCAATTAACCTGGGGGAGAACAGGGCAGAAAGTGTCGAGTTGTAATAGTTGAACTTGATGATCCTCAAGGTCTTTTCAACCTGGTGGATTCTGTGATTCTGTGAGTTCCCACCAGAGCTGGGCTGGGAGGGGCAAAGGTGCTCCCATGAGTACCCTCAACCATGGGTGATGGGTAACCTCCATGACAGCTCATGCCAGTTCCTTTTAAACATCAGAAGGAAGTTGTTGATGCGGATGAACCGGGAATGCAGTAAAACCAGGAGGAAATTGAGGAATTAGACTGGGAGCAGGTTGAGGTGTAGGCAACCCCCAACCAACAACCCAAGGACTGTAGGAGGCCCAGCAGTATGCAGAAACCAGGTGCTGAGGGTCAGCCCTATGGATTTGCCATGAAACACTTGATGAGCAAAGGGATGGAGCTTTATGTAGCTCCATCTAATACAGCCTACATAGGTGCCAGTGAATTATGTCTGCAAAGCAGAGTGAGGAACAGAGAGAGGTGAGTGCTGCGTCTCACCTGGTAACGGGGAACACTGCAGGAACAGCAGCAAGTGGGTCTGAATCAGGTCAAACCCCATATTTCCACTTTCTAGTAAAGCAGAGTAAAACCAAATATTTGTGAAAAATTCCCCATATTTCCCCTTAACAAGAAGCTTCACCAGAGCAGTGTTATTTTGTACATGATGCTTCATTTTTTGGATAAATATTGGATTCCTTTTTGGAAAGATATCCTCATCTTCAAGAGTATTTTATTGAATTGGTATTATGTTACTGTTGCATCTGAAATTGGGCTTACAGCAAGACAGCAACAAATGAGCAAACTAGGATTTATCTTTCCAAAAGGAATTCGTCTGGGCCACGCAGGACATTGTGGCTGATCTCCACAGTGCTGGGCACCCCATGCAGTGACATCCATCTCCTGTGCCCGGCTTGCTTGGGAAGTCTGGGATCTGATATGGTTTCCCTGCAGGGTTTTATCCCAGATCCACAACAGGACAGTGCTTTGGTTCAACCACCCAGCCCTTGACCCCACACAGAAGCTCAGCTCTGCTTCAGGGGCCTGGGCACTGTGTCCCCATCCTGCAGGATGGACCCTGGTGCTGGGAAAAGAGCTGGCAGCTCTCTGGGGTGGGATTTGAAAGGTGTATGGCTGCTCCAGTGACAGGAAAGCTGTTCTCTGGAGCGGTGTTATCTCATCTATTTTGCAAATACAAATGTGATAGAAATCTGCAAAATAAGGAATATGCATTAACTTCTGAAAAGTTTTGACTACATATCATTATCTGTAATTTCACTGCTTTGATTTGCATATTCATAAAAGAAACATACAGCATGGATGTGTCAAAGGCTTTCAGATGAACACGAACAAAACCAGCAGACTTGCAAGCTCAGTTCTGAAGTAATTGCCAAGACGCCTGCACTCGCCTTGATGTCAGTGGGAGATGTTGTCCCTGAGCATGCAAAGCCCTTCCCAGGTCCTGCTGTGGTTTGCTCAGCTTTGGGGCTGGGAGCAAGCACTTTAGCTGGGTGGTGCGCCTTTAGGGCAGGAAAAGCAACCCAGTTGGCTAACACATGTGGTCCACAAGCACCAGCAGAACAGCCTGGTGGGTTTCCAGCCCACATGCTGTTATCTGGGCAATCCCACCTTCAGCAGCACTGAACATCCACTACCAAGTGATGTGACATGGTCACAGATGCTGGGTAGACGGGCTGCACCCTGGTGAGCTGTAGGTGCTCAACTTGTACATGCCCCATTCCACCTCTATTAGTTGGCACTTTCAGAGTGTTGTGCAGCCCTTATTTTTGACCCAAACAGGCAAACCTAAGGCTGTGTCCCTTCAGGCAGCCGGGGAGGTGGCAGCATCTGCAGCACAGCTCATAGCAAGGGGATAAAAAATGTGTGTGACTTGGCTTTTAACTTATTTCCATGCTTTTAAGCTTTTGAGTAGCTGAAGCAACTACAACTGCCTCTGCACTGAGCCACTCTTTGTGCTGTTCCTTTCAGCATCACAGTGATGTTACTCCGGTACTATTGGAGCATTTGTGATTCATATCCAAGTCTCTCCATCTTTATAACACACCTGAACCCGTTCCTTCCTTTTCCTTACTCTCTCCTTTTACAGAGGAAGAGCTCATCCGCGATGGGATCCCATGTTTCTGCCCATGCCTTGGGGAGAAGCATCACCCACCGTGTTCAGGTGCCCCTGGGCTCTGCGGGTACCAGAATCCCCTCATCTGCCTGCACCCAGCTCTGACAGCACCCTGTGGCGCAGAGCTTGTCAGGATGCTTGGAAAATGCCGGTTGATGTTGACAGAAAGCAGGAGTGGCAGCAGGGAAAGGGGAAAATGTTATTGTTCAATTTCCCTCTGACATTTTTCAGGCGGGGAGCAGCAGGTTTTTTAACAACAGAGGGCAAAGCAGAGCTGACAGGCTCCAATACACCCTGGTCGTCAATTCTGTTTCAGGTGGAGAGTGTGAACTTTTGGTTACAGAGATAAAATGTTTTGCTTTTGAAAGCTTAACCCTTCTCCTCCCTCAGCGACCAGGAAGTTGAGCATTTGGGCAGAATTTTACAGAAACACTTGGCATTGCAAGGCACCTTCTTGCTGAAAAGGCGCCTGTGCTGCCCGCTGGCCGCTGGCCGTGACATGCTGAGACACAAAGGATCTTTCTCCAACATCATTGCCATGCTAGTGGCCATGTCTCGTGCTCCTCTCAGATGTGAGCCAAGGGGAAATCTGAGGGTCTGGGGGATTTTGAGACCACTGCTGAACATGGCCAAGCTCAGGCTTCTGGTGCATGGTCAGCATTGACCCTAGCCAAGGTCTCACCCCAGGGAGAGGAGATCCGTAGACCAGCACCCCAGTGTCACCTCTCCAGCCAAACTCACCAGACAGCCTTCTGCTGGGGGTACATCAGCATGTTGCCTTAATTGCTACAAGCATTGGTTTTTTTCTATCACCAAACAGCTTTTATAATAGGACATAAATACATTTGCCTCATTAGAGACCAAACATAAACTCAATCAGCAAAGACAAATGATCAGGTGAATATATCATGGCCATGGGCTTGCTGCATTGCTGGTGCTGGGCTGGAAGCTGATGTGGGAAGGAGCTGCTGCATGAGGTGACTTTACAATGGGATGGATGGTTTTCCTCAAAAATGCCACCATAATATCCCATAGGCACCTGAGACTGGGGGCAAGTGAATAGGCTAAAGGGAGATGGTCAACCCCAGGCTGACAGCATGAGGCATAATCAATCCCGCTTTCCTTACCCCACAGAGCAAGAGGAATGGTTTGACTGGAAGGATTTTATAATCCTTTCTCTCCCCAAAACAACCCACAGTAGTTCACATCCAGTTTCAGACCCCAGCCCAGGTAAGTTTCTAATGGTCATTGTGGTACCCAGCTGCACAGAGGACAGGACATTTGGTGAGACATCTTCTGAGATTTTAAACTGGAGCAAAAGAGCAAAGAGAAAATCTCTAAAAATGGAAATTCCAAACAGATGCATTTGTGATGAACCAAAGGGTTTTATTGTGAGTTAGAATTCCTAACTATTAGCAACAGAGAATTTACAAAACCTCTTCCTTTTATTTTAAGGCCATTCAAAATGAGAAAAGGATGTATTTATTTCTGCAAAGGATGTATTTATTTCTGATTGGAGGCATGCCAATATTGCCAGTTGTTCCCTTTCAAAGGGAAACAGTGGGAGATGCCCCTGTTTTCCACCTCTGCTCCTGCCACCTCGTCCCTTCCAATCCTCGGCCATGCCACAGGGCAGCCACTGGGACACAGAGCAGCACCACCAGCCAAAAGCTCCCTGTAACCTGTTTGGTTTTAAAGGGAAGCCTGAAAATGGAAACACTCCGTGCTCAGAAAGCAAAGCTGAATACCCAGAACTCGAGGTGTATGAATCTAAAAACACCCGTCCCCTCCTGCTGTACAGAGCAAGTGTCCTCACAAGAGTGAGGCCACAGGGACCATGTCCTCAATGAGACACGGTTTGATGTTCTCTTTTTCAGCCTTTACAGTCCTTCCCCACCTCAGCTGCTGGATGGGGACAGAGACAGGGGAAATGCTTTGACTGTCTAAGGAAAGCTTCAACTGGCATGTAGAAATGCTGATGATGCACAAGCAGGTGCTGGTTTAACAGGGATAGAGTATAGTAGGGTGAGGGGAAGAATCAACCCATCTCTTTGAGCAGTGTCTGGTGCCCTATTGCTCCTATTCCAACCCAGTGTAGCCAAATTCCCCCTTCCTACTATTTAGATCAGAGCCAAATCTTGTGTGTAGGATGTTTTCTCAGAGCATTTTCATGGAAGGGAGAGACCGACTGGAAACAATTGTTCGTGCTTGAGCATTGCGCTTCCAGCTGAATCATCTGGCACCAAAGCATCTCCTGTCCTGCAGGCATCCCAGGTGTGGAGGCCGGGTTCAGAGCAGGCTCTGGCGTCACTTCAGTGAAGGTCGCCCCAGCTCTGCAGCCAGTGGGGATAGAGGGGATGGAGGCTGCCACACACAGCCCTGTGAGGGACAGGGGCTGAGCCGGACCTGCCACAAAGGCTGAGCCTAAACCCATCCCCAAGCACAGGACTGCTGGTCCCCTGGCCTTACAAGGCTTGACATTTTCTTTCCTCTCCTGCAGCTGCAAAACCCCTCACGTGGCTTGTGTCCGGTTAATGATGTGAAGGCGAAAAATAAGCTCACCCTTTGGTTTTAAAGGTAAGCCTGAAAATGGAAACACTGCAGCTCAGAAAGCGGAGCTGATACCCAGAAATTGAGGTGTGTGATTTTAAAAACAGAGTGTTTGAGGCATCCCCCAAAGGGTGCCACGGATTGTGGGGTTTGAACATTCATCAGCAACCCCAGGTGCTGAGCTCTATCTGCAACTGCCTCTGCCCTGGGCATGGAGGGCAGCCCATGGGAAAAGCAGGGGGAAACCCAACCCAGCATGTGCCTGATGCGGTGCAGGGGCAGCCCCCGCACCCTGATGATACTCCAGCACGTTGGCCGGAGCCTGGACACATGGAGTCCTTGTGGCCAGGGCTGTGCTGACCCGCACAAGCAGGGGTGTGCTGTGTGCTCTGAAAGCTCCCCTGGGACTTTCCCTTTGCTCACAGCAAGAAGCAGCCTGGGAAGGGCTGGGGCAGGCTGTGGGCTTTGCAGTGATGGGGAACTTGCCAGGCGCCTTCTGATGGGAACAGCTTCACTTCAGCCCATGTCCCCTCCCAGAGGCCACCCACCCTGCTCCCCTCCAAACTCATCCCCCTCCAGCTCGTATTTCCTACCTTCTCTCCTGTTTGTGGTCCCTCCTCCTCCTCCCTGCACCCCACTGATGGACATGGCAAGGCCAGGTATGCGCCCAGTGTTCATCCACCTCATTGCTCCTTTGTGAGGACACTGGGAAAAGAACATTTACAACCACCCTCCTTGAAGGATACCCTTGGCTGGGCTTCCTCAGGCACCCAGCCACAGCGGTGCTTGCAGCCACGTCCATGCAGCTTTCCCCTGTGACCCTTGGATGATGAGCAGTCTCCAGGGAAGCATCCGGATCTACAAGTCTCCCTTCCCGCAGGCAAAGCTGGGTCAGCACCAACCTCTCCATCTGTTGCCCCTTACCCGCTTGCCCTGTTGGACCTCTTTCCTATTCAATGGGATAGGCTGAGAACATCTTTCCCCATACCAGTTGGTTTTGTCCCTCTTTGTTCACTCCTCCCTGATCCATCTTGATCTTTTCACCTCCTTTGGCTCTTCCCCCAAACATCCCATAAGTCCTGGACATCCCCATGTCCTCTCATTCAGTCCCAAATTCCCACCCTGACACACTCCATAAGAAGCTCCTTCACCCCTGCCTTTCTTAGGCCCCTCATATGCAGTTCCTCCATGGGATCCCACAGTGACAGGGACCGTGGCTTCCTCACCACCCCTAGCAGCCCAACAGCACAAGGTGCCACATCCAGCATTGCTCCTCTGACTCTGGTCACTGCATCCATTTTAGCCATCAGCCTCTTTCCTTACAAACAATCACACCTCACTTTTTGGAGTCATTCATTCTCTCGGAGTTACTTCCATAGTTTCACATTAAAAGCTCCACAATGCTGACAAGGAGTCACAAATATTTCCTAACCACCGAATTCACACCCTGGAGCACTATGGTCAGATCTACGTTCATGTGATGTTGCAGTGACAAGCATGAGCTGCTCCATGGATGGGATCTGCCCTTGACCCAGTGTGTGACCACCAGGGATTGGAAAGTGGCATCAGCAGAACACCAACCTCCTCCCCACGGGCACATCCTTTAGGACTATCAAGGCACAGGTAAGTTCTTCATGTGCATCTCCATCCACCTCTGCAAGCCATGGGCTTGGACAATCAGTGCTCCTCACTCCTGCCTGAAACCAGTATTAATATGTGCACTTTTCAACTCTTTCTGCAGGTCTTTGTGTTCATTGAAGCTGTTTGACCCACACGCATCTCTGGTATTCCAGGCCAGGCCTGCAGCTCCTGCAGCAGAAGGAACTGGCCCAGCTGGCAATGGGAACAATCACAATTGTCATTGTAAATAACTTTCCATTTATTCCCTTCTCTGTGCAACTCAGATGGGAGTTAAATTGATTTTTTCACCCTGCCTTCATGTAATGCACACAGCTCTGGCACTCTGCATCACTGGAAGAAACCTATGGAAATCAGTTAAATAAACACATTTGTGCTCAGAGCCCTGGAAACACAGAGTGAGCATCTCACTGGGGAAATCAGAGTGGTTTGAGAGTCCAGGAACAGGCCTCCCAGCTGCATGGGGACTGAAGAATACCACAAATAGAGGTAGCTGTGTAGGGCCTCAGCTTGAGACATGAACTGGGTGCAAACCAAGGACATTGTAGTAACGCGCAGAGTCTTCTGCTTCACATGGTGCTTGATGCCCCACGCCAGCACAGCCACCCAGGCTGCACGCCACGCCAGCATGGCTAAAAGTGGCAGAGAGCATCCTGCATGGCCTTTCCCATAGGCCACCAGAGGCTGTGTCACAACTGCCATTGCCCTCTCCATCAGCATCACCCCATGATCCTCTTGCTGAGATCTTCTGGGGATGGACAATGAGAGTGAGGTGACAGCCCCAACCACCAGCACTGTGTAGTGCCAGTGTAGTTCCATTAGATCCTGCAGAAACAAGGGGATGGGAAGCAGGAGCTGTTTGCCAGGGGTGTGGACTTGGAAGAGGCTGGAAATTCCTTAAAATGACCCTTTGAGTAACAGATTTTGCTGTCTTTCACCCAAAGGCAGATTCTTCTTCACAGAAGAACCAAATTGCACAGAAAGCATTTGCTCAGGGGAGTGTCATGTTGAGCAAATATGAAAGCCCAGGGCTCACATGGGCTGCGGGAAGGTTGTAGCAGCCACACTCTGCACCTCCAGCATCTCACTGACATGGTCCGAGATGTCCCCAAAGACACATCCTTCCCCTCCCTGGTACCATCAGTTCTTGCAGGAACAGTCCTGGCTTTCCACCCAGGCTCTGCTGGTGCAACATACTACCATCCCCAAAAGAAGTCCCCAAGCTCCCATGGCCTGTCCTGCCCACCTTGTCCCTTCCCTAGTCTGTGGCATAAACCAAAACTCAGCCTCATTTCTTCCCACAGGAGCTCTGGTCTCATGCCTGATCCAGCACATTGCTGGATCATTTCAAACCCTCAAATATGGACTTCCATTCCCTCCTTGACTGTCACCTGGGTTAGGCACCCAGCAACCACCAGATCAGCACCCCTCCAGCATAGCTTATGGATGAAGACCAACTGCTGAGTTTAAATAGAGCTCCTGGGCTCAGGGATGTGGGTGGAGGCTTCATGTGAGACTGGTCAGGACCATGAACACTTCTTAGTGTCCTCAGAGGCCTAACAGTCACCTATGGAAAGGTTAATATACGGAACTGCTCCCATTGCCTTGGGAATCAAAGGTTTCATCTAACAGTTTATGGACTTTTCAGCTCAGAGAAACATGGTGATGCTCTTCCAGGTGGGTGCTAACCTCAGGCTTACTATGCAAAGTGAATGTAGTTGGGGAGCAGCAGCTCTGTGCCCCAGGAACAGGCATCTCCTGTGGGTGGAGGGGAGGAAGGAAGCAGGATGATCTGGGTGGCTACGGTGACAACATGGCCTGAAAGAAGGCACATGAGCTCTGGCTGCAGGGATGGGGCTGCCCAGGGACCGTGCAGCCCCTGGGAGGGCAGGAGTGGTACCCTGAGGTGGAAAGCTGCCTTGGACCTCCAGGAGCCATGCATGCAATAGCAGATGTTTGGAAGAACACAAAATTGCTTCTTTGTGCGCTGACTAAATGCTTGTTGGATGAAGAACACACTCCCAGAGGTATGTACCTAATGGATCTCAAGGAGCCACCATCTCTTTGCTGATGGTATATAAAGAAACTCAACTATTCAATCACCAGAAAAAGCATGAACAGAGACTTAATAAAGGTCTCTGTTATATATTTCCAATTGGAAATAGGAAATTTCCGTTGTATATTTCCAATATACAAAATAATAATGGATCTGTACCCTGCCTACAAGACACATTAATTTAGGTAGACAGCACTCAAGGCTTTAAGAGATGGTACTGCCAAAAGTGGGCAGAATGAAAGCAAAGGAGAGTAAACAGAGGAGAGATTTCTAAGTGCCCATGACATTTGTTCAAATACTTTATTTCAATCAGCTTAAAAGGGAAACATAAAGCTGAGGTTGCTCCTAGGAAAGGGAATGAAATTGCAAACCAAGTAATGCACTGAGAGCAATTCAAAGGGAGCTGAGAGGCGGCGGCTGCTGCAGCCCCACCAAGGATGGGCTTTTGCTCTTCCAATGATGTTTTTGTTTCCAAATCCAATCTTTATGTTGTCTTGGCTGTGGAGGAGAGGCCACTGCAAAAACCAGGGGCTGAACCGCACTGGGAGCATCTCAGCTGCACCAGTTTCACATTTATCTTTGGCAAATGCTTGGGGTGGGGGGTCCAAGAGGAACCTGCCCTTCAGGAGAGCATCCATCATTTAAAGCTCATGTTCGATTTGGTTTAAAAACACCAAGAACCATTGCAGGGAAAAAAAAGAGGGGGAAAAAAAAAGGCGAAAATCGAAATATCATCTCAGAAAAGGTGTGAAACTCCACGTCAATGCTAAAAATTCCTGTTTCCCATTCTCCAGCCTCTTCCACGTGAGCCAGGAGCACACTGAGGAGGGGAGCAGTGAGTAATGTCCTATCTGGATGTACTTTACCAGGCAAAACCCTCTGGTGCTGCTCTAAAGCAAGACTTGATGAAACCTGCTCCAATTCCCATCCCAACCCCACCATGCCCCGCAGCCGGGCAGATGCTGAGTTGACCTGGTGACGCCACAGCATCAAACAGCAGCACTGAGGAGGATATTTCGGTGATGCTTATGGCTTGGTTTCCAAGCAAGGTTGTGATATTGTTTATTTGAAAATAGAAACCCAGGAAGCTGAACAAGGAGGAAGCTGTTTGTGACCACCTTCACTGCAGTAGATTGGGGGGTTGAAACATGTATTTGTTCAGCAATGTCATTTACTTCCAGTAGCAGAAGAAAAAGGTGAGGCTGAGTTATCACTGGTTTATATTTGTTTTCTTCTTTTTTACATTCATTAGCTCCCAGGGTTTCTTTTATCTGGGAGCTGCTTCTGATAGCATTCAATACATATAGCATTCCTATGAATATGTAAATATAAGATCTGTATGTGTAAACAAACACACATCAATAAAATGGTAATGATGTGTGTATCTATATTTGTGCATATAGAAAAGCGAAATTATCTCCAATTTAGCCAACGTCCTTTATATCTCCTATATGCATAATGTTCCTAAGTACATATAGGCTTTGTATTCATATGAAAATGGCACCTAGGAGGAATACAGATAAAAGACTCAAAAGTGTTTCTGGTGGATAATTCATTCCTAACTCCTTAATTTCTTTTTGCTTGCTCCCCAGAGCAGGCAGTGGAAGATACGTAACTGCATGTGTTTAACTTCCTTGTTCAGCTGGTTTCCATGGGGTTTGTGTCAGAGATACCTGACTCGATAGAGAGGAGCAAGGATTCTCCTCTGATGATGACGCTTTGGTCCTGATCCAGGGCAAAGTTTGGAATTATGAGTAGGATAAATAAGGTTGCACCAAAGAAGGTAAAAGCTGAGAGGAAGGAAAACATCTCAGGGAGACCTTGAGCTGAGTTTTAATTGAGTACCAGGCTTATGAAGGGAGGCTTATGTGTGCAAAGAGCTCGGGTACCTGGGGCTGCACACAATCTCCCACCAGTCCCCACCTAACTGCATATCCTGGGCCCTTCCCCTTTTCCCAGCTAATCCCAGTTAGCGCTAGACCTTGTCTGGCTGTTACAAATGAAAATCAGATGAGACCATTCTCCATCTTTGTTAAAAATCATGAAATTGCCCAAGATCCAGAATTGCCTCCCAAAGGGTGATGCCTTTGGGCCACCACGATCTCTGCTGCCACCTCTGCCCATCTCCTGGGAGGTTTTTGCTGGGGCAGGAGGAAAGACCCTCCAGTAACGGCTGGCCCATGGCCTGGGGTATTTTGTAAGCACCAGCAAAGGGAGCTCAAAGAGAGCCCAAAAGGCCAACTGCTGCACTTGGAAATGGGTACCGGAACCAGGAAAATCCCAGGAATTTGTTCAGATGATGCACGAGCAGCACGAGACCCAAGATCAGGATGAAGCATTACTCCATCCAGGCTAAAGTGGTTGGATGCACCCAGCTCAGGCGGTGCAGGAGCATCCCTGGGGCGGAGAGCCTGGAAGGCAGTTCTGGATGTGTGTGAACCTGTGCATCGCACAGAGCCAGCTCCCAGGTAAAAACCCTTTGCAGCACCAGCTGGTCTCCGCTCTTGCGCTGCCCCAGGCTGCAGGGCATCACTAGGACGCAGTTTGCGAGGTGTGAAGCCTCAGTTAATTTGCAGGACGTGAAGCTTGGACCCATCCCCAGGAACCTTCCCCGGGAGGACGCGAACCCGCGGCCCAGGGAGAGGTTCCTGGGTGCTGCGCACGGCGTGAGCGCCCCCTGCAGGGCCCGCGGCAGAGCGGCCGGGACTGAGCCCGGGAAGGGGGAAGTGATGGAACCATGGAATGGTTCCCGGGGATTGTGCGCTCTGAGCCGGGAAACCAGCCCCGCACACGGCACCGGGCGGGGCAGGGCGGCGGTGAGCCCCTCCGAGCCCCGCTCCCCGCTTTCCCCGTTTCCAACACCTGTCCACATCATAGAATCACAGAGTGGTTTGTGTTCGAAGGGACCTTAAAGCTCATCCAACCCCCTGCCACGGGCAGGGACACCTTCCACTAGAGCAGGTTGCTCCAAGCCCCTGTGTCCAACCTGGCCTTGAACACTGCCAGGGATGGGGCAGCCACAGCTTCTCTGGGCACCCTGTGCCAGCGCCTCAGCACCCTCACAGGGAAGAGCTTCTGCCTCAGAGCTCATCTCAATCTCCCCTCTGGCAGGTTAAAGCCATTCCCCTTGTCCTGTCCCTTCAGGCCCTTGTCCAAAGTCCCTCTCCAGGTTTCTTGTAGCCCCCCTTTCAGGCACTGGAAGGCTCTTACCCGTGAGATATGCTTTATCATCTGATTTTAATCAGCACAGCCCTGCAAGCTCACACCTACTCACGATCCAGATTTGAGCCCGCCCCAGCTCCAGCACCCAGCAGCACCCGAAGGAGACCCACAGCTGGACCCACCGGCTCTGCTGGGGGGTCCCTGCAGTGGAGGGGAGTGACAGAGGGACCAACAAACCCCCTGCATCCTCCCTCTGCCCCCAGCATCCAGCTCCACCTTTCTGCTCCAAGCAAGTTTCAGGATTCTTTCACAAACTGCATTTATTTTGCATCCTGTGATTGTAATTCTAATGGAAGGAAAAAAGCCTCTGATATTTTGGGACTCCTGAAAGAGCTGTGTCCTAAATGCCAGTCCACTGGGATCATGCTGGTTAGAAAGCTGCACTCCATCCCATTGCTGGTGGCTTTGGATGCAATTCTGGATTTGCTCTCTAATGGAGCAGTGATGTATTTATAGCTCTGATGCGTTGTGCTGGGCATTAATGCTGTCCTGGAGCCAGGAACCTCAATTCCTGCTTTTAGGCTAAAATAACATGGAGATCAGTGTGGCCCCACAAGGGAGAAGGGGAGGCTGAGGGTGCTGAGACACATGCTTAATGGAACCAGGGCAAATCCCCTTTTGGCTGTAGGATGATATGGAGGTGGGGGCTTGAGCCCCAGGTTATGGGGTTATAGGACATAGTGAGAATATGAGCAAGGCTCAGCAGAGCCCCACCAGCACAGGGGATGCTGCGGTTCCCCCTGGCCGGAGCAGCATTGACAGGGGCTCCGTAGGCAGCTTGCACTGCTCTTGTTTCCCTTCAGGATGTGGAGGTTGTATGGGAATTACCATCCACCCATCTCTTGCTCCGCTGAGCTAAGATAATGTCCTTGGAACCAGCATGTGCTGTGGGACAGTGGAGTTAAGACATCATAAAGCCCAAGTCCTGCATTTATCTCTGGGTCTCGAGAGTCTCTGCTTCCTCCAAGGTGTCTAGAAATGGCTTCTCCCTAATGCATGGACACCACATAGGGTTTTCTCTGGGCAGCAGATGATGTGAGCCCTGGGTCTATGCTTTTATTAAAGCCCCTGGAGATGGGCACAGAGCACCAGCAGCATCCAGGGATGCCATCTCCCTTCCTTCCGTGCCCAGGAGGATCCAGGAATATTTCCAAGTGTTTTGTCAAGAGAGATTTCCTGGGACGAGTGCTGCCAATGTGCCCTGGGACTTCATGGTTCACCACAGTCAGCGTGCAGGAGGAGGAGGCAGAAAAAACAGTTAAAGCAAGCTCATTTTGCTGGTATCCCAGCAGCCGGAGAGGTTACAAGGAGGATTTGCACGTCTTCGCAGGCAGAAGGTGAGTTTATCTCCATCAGCGACTGCTAACAGTGCTGCAGAAACCTTAACAACCAGAGAGACCAGTGGGAGACACAAAGTGTTAGTGGTTTCTACCAGTGGGGATATGGTCATGGATGTGATCACAGTGGGGAGATGGTGTTTGGGGAGGAGGAGGGGCAGTGAGCAGGGCGTCTCCATGGATCCTCCTCCTCCATTGCCCTGGCTGCCCAGCTGCGCTGGGACACATAAAGATGTGTATTTTGGCCCCATCCCTTCCTGGGCTCACCTGAGCATCTCCTTCAGCCACAGCAGGAGTGAGGCTGGGCCACGAAGCCAGCTTTAGCAGGGCAGAGCTGGGGAGTGATGCTGGGAAAGAGAGAGAAGAGACCTGGTTAGTGCATCAAAGCAGGAGCATTCCTGGGCAGTGCCACTGGGCTCCTCTTTCTCTCTCCATTCCTAGTCCAGCTTCCCTGCTCCATGCTGCAGGGAATACCCACAGGAAGGGTTCGGGGGGTGCCCCAATGGGGTGTTTTTACCCTACACTTTGGTGCTGTCAGCAGGCAGGACCCAAAGATGCACCACTTAGTGACACAGGTTAGTGGTGGCTTTGGCAGTCCTGGGATAGTGGTTGGACTTGATGATCTTAAAGGTCTTTTCCAACCCAGTTGATTCTGAGATGAAACACCCCAAAACCCAGACAGAGCCACAGCGCCAGGACATCCCTCCCTCCCCCTGGAGGTCCCTCCCAACCCAACCCATTCTATGAGTCTGTGCAACTTCAATACATCTTTTTTTTAGCACTGACTTGCCAGCACCAGTTTTTAGCCTCTTTCCGAAATTCAACCCCAGGAAAAGTTCAGCCAAAATGCTGGTTTTCCACAATTCCCTCTTCGCCAAAACCTCAAACCCTTCCCATGAAGCTGCTGCAGCCCCATGGCACACATGCCCTGCGGCCAGGAGCACACAGTGGGCCTTGATGCCACGAGGATGCTCAGTGCCTAATGGATGCTGGAGCTTTGGCTGCTGTCACCAGACCTCAGCAGGGCTCCCAGAGCTCCCCATGCCCCCCTGCACTGGCACAGCCCTTGAAGCCCCAGCTTTCACCCCCAGATCCACATGGCTCCAGGTATACACGTTAGGATGGATCTCCTTCACAGCCGTGTCTGAGTCATGTCCACTGGGGCACGGAGGAGACGGAGGCAGCCAAGTCCTGGATACAGCCATGGGATGCTCCCACATCCTCCCGCTGGGTCTGCATCCCCCTCTGAGCTGGGTGCAGAAGTGCCGGCATCACTTTCTGGGCTCCTCTGGCTCATTTCTCACTCTGCTGCCCAATATCTCATCATCCCCCTCCATGAAATGTAGATTTCCCTTTTAAGAGCTCTCCTAGAATAATATATTTTTTTATTATCGTGACAGTGAGGGCTCCTGTTGCCATGGCTACATGCCCTTTCCTGGAGCAGGAGCTTCCTGGGGGCTGGAGATTCCGCTGCTTTGCCTGATCTCCAGGGTTTAGTTTTAGTATTATTATTATTTTTAATTTGCTATTTATTCCCATATCGTATCTGAGACAACAGGTCACTTATTGCATATGGAGACGTCACCCCACAGTGAAGCCTTCAGAAACAACCTTCTGCTTTTAGAAGGGATTTGATGGGGGGGTGAATCGACCATGCAGCATTGATAATATGTTAGTATAACAGAAACATGGAAACTCTGAAAGGGTCTCATCTGTGTCTCACCACATTATACATTAAATCCCATTTCTGGCTTCAGGATTGCTGAATGAGTGTTATAAAACCAAGTCCAATTCTATGTGGTTTTCATAGTGTGGATGTAAAACAAACCTGTGTCTTCTGGTTGTCAATTCAGCCAGTCCTGAGCCTCTTGAAACCTAATCTGTTTGAGAACACACAGAGAGAAACTAAATGGATATATTAAATGGAGAGAGAGAGATAGATAGATGGATAGATAGATAGATAGATGGATGGGTAGATAGATGGATAAATGGATAGATGGATAGGTAGACAGATGGATAGATGGGTAGATAGATGGATAAATGGATAGATGGATAGGTAGACAGATGGATAGATGGATAGATGGATGGATGGATGGATGGATAGATAGATAGATAGATAGATAGATAGATAGATAGATAGATAGATAGATAGATAAAACAACTCAGCTTTTTACTCCACCATTTCCTTACAGGCGAGTGCTGTAACATTTACATCTGCAAAGGCATCACACATACCACACATACACAAAGACACTACGGGAACTTTTCCAAAGCACTTCATCCCTTGGGATCATTGCAGGTGCAGGACTGGGCTCTGCTTCTGCTGCTCAGGGCTGTCAGTGCGCCCTGGAGGGGAGCAGGAATATGCCCCTTTTACAGAAAGAGAAACTGAGGCACGGAGCCAGCCCATTCCTGCTCCAGGAGCAGATGAGTGGCAGAGCTGGGTGGAAGCATCTGCCTTTCCCTGTCTTCCTGCTGGATCTTTCCCCAGTGTGTTCAGTGCCAGCATCCATCTGGGGGTCCTCCTTGTTGGACAATTGAGATGTCACCCATGGGCTCATTTCCCTCCGGCTCATCAGGACCAGAGACGCTGCTTGAGACCTATTTGCTTCCCTCTCCTTGTACTCTCGGCTTTCTTTGTTCCTTTCTTTTTAACTAAAAAGTGTAGAAATTAGCCCAAATGGACTAACGTCACATAGAAACTCCCAAAGGAGCAAATGCTACAGAAAAGGTCCAAGATTTGCCTACAATAAGGCAAAAGGTTTGCTAATAAAGCTTTAATGGGAAATGGCTGAAGTGGGATCCTGAGTGGATTTAACAGTTTATCCAAACTCACATTGAGCAGATGCTGATACTTACTGGGTTCAAGGGTTCTGGCTGGGTAGGAGATGGGTTAGATCCTGGGCAGCTCCTCGTGCATCACTCCAGGGTCTCTGCAGCATCCCAGGTTCAGCAAAGAGATGAGGGGAGGATGAAAACATGGGTGTATGTCTCTGTGTTCACCCTGGAGGGGTCAGGAGGCTGCTGCAGTGTCCAGGACCTAGGACCCCCTGGATGGTGCCAGCAGGAGGGAAAGGCAGCCAGAGCACACAGGAGGGCCCTGGGAAGGGATGTGGAGCTCTTGGAGAGTGTGTAATGGCACGGAAAGCAGCAGCTGGGAAAAGGAAACAGGGCCCAGCCCCAAGGAGAAATGGGGATGTCCAGTTAAGAGGTGTTTCTATCCCCGCCTTAGCCTTGTGGAGATGCGAGTGCTGCCAGAAAAGGAGATACAGAGAGATGAGGGTCCAGGGGTGCTCAAAGAGATGGAGGAAAAGCTCCGGCTGAACTATGGGGTCCCTGCCCACACCAACCAGCTCTGTCCCCCCAGACAAGCAGGTTCCACCCAAGGATGTGGCTGAGAACCTCCACCACCGGCTGTCCCACAGCATGTCAGGGGAAAGCCTCCTTGAGAACAACACGTATTAAAACATCCCACCACCGTTTGCTTTACCTCTAACACAGGGAGGAGAAAAGGGTTATCCACGGCTCGTTCCTCCTGCCAGCCGGGCAATTTCACATCACGCTCTGTTGCCAAGGAGATGTCATTCGCAGGGTGGAAGGACCGAGCACCCATCAGGCAGGCACAGCAACGGGGAGGCAGGAAGGGAAGTAGTGTTTTCCATAAGGAGTGAAAGGAGAAGGAGGAACATGGCGGGAAGCAGCAGCCCAGAGGGCACAAGGCAAAATAGTAATTAATGGAGTGAATGGGGGAGCCATGGTGGGATGGGTGCAGGACCTGGGGGGTTCCACGGGTGTTTTGGCTCTCAGCACACCCCTACATACCACCAGCCTTATGTCCTCACCACACCAATGCCACTAAACGCTCAGGGCTTGGTTCCCCCAGACATGGGGTTGGAAAAGCCCATCCCTGCCCAGGATCATGCACAGGGACAAGTGCAGAGCCACAGTAAGGGGTGCACCAAGGGATGCACCAAGGGATGCATCGAGCACTCACTTTTCAGGCAAGAGGAAGTGTGGATCTGCTGGAGCGAGGCCAGGGGAGGCCCCGGAGCTGCTGCGAGGGCTGGAGCAGCTCTGCTCTGGAGCCAGGCTGAGAGAGCTGGGCTGGGGCAGCCTGGAGAAGAGAAGGCTCCTGAAGGGGAGACCTTAGAGCAGCTCCAGTGCCTAAAGGGGCTCCAGGAAACCTGGAGAGGGGCTTTGGACAAGAGCCTGTAGGGACAGGACAAGGGGAATGGCTTTAACCTGCCAGAGGGGAGGCTGAGATGAGCTCTGAGGCAGAAGTTCTTCCCTGTGAGGGTGCTGAGGCGCTGGCACAGGGTGCCCAGAGAAGCTGTGGCTGCCCCATCCCTGGCAGTGTTCAAGGCCAGGTTGGACACAGGGGCTTGGAGCAAGCTGCTCTAGTGGAAGGTGTCCCTGCCTGTGGCAGGGGTTGGAACTGGATGAGCTTTAAGGTCCTTCAACCCAAACCAGTCTCTATGATTCTATGAATACAGCCAAGGCTGAATGAGAGAAAACATCCTCATTACTGCCTCGGATCCTTAACATTTAATGTAGCATCCCCACTCTGCCCGAGGTAAACACTCCTGTTTACCTTCACCAAATGCCAAATACAGTTTCCCACGCCCCAAACGGGAGATGTGTGTGGGATCACTGGCACTGCTGTGCTGCACCAACTCCAGATGAATATTGGCTTTTAATGACAAGCTCTCCAGTACAAATAGCAGCCGGAGCACTGCGGCTGCTGACGGGGCCCGCGCGCCTCTTATTCAGCAAATGAATTATTTGATTCCCCTTCCCTGCAGCATGCTGTCTGCCAGGAAATTTTCATTTGGTCTCTCTTACTTGAGAACCAATTGTAAATGTCAGCGCTAAACGCTCAGATTTAAGTGTTAGGTTGTCTTGTTTGATTATGGCACTAAAAGGTCAGAGCTGGCTAATGGAAAGTACAAGCAGTATCGGGAGGGAAACAGTGTTCTGCCATGGGTGAGCAAACACCTGGGGACAACCTAATCACTCTTCCTGCAGCGCCTCTCTCTTCCTTCTCTGGCTCCCTCATTCAGGGCTGTTTTCTAGGTCAGAAGACCTGGAAAAGCCATTTCTGGGGACAATTTCTGCTTGTGATATTGCTGCTGGGGATGCTGCCAGTGATGGGTTTCCCTTTGGAGGAAACAGAGAGCTCACCCGTGGCTGGATCAGCTCCCAAAGGGCAAGGAATGGCACAAGAGCCAGGCTGATGCCAACCCCATTGCCACTACCCTCTTCTCTCCATGCACAGCACAGGCTGGTATCATGTCTCTGTGCCTCCATTTCCACCCCCATTTCCCCCCCTCTGACCACCAGCATCCCGAGAACTCTATGTAGAAAGAAAATATTACTTTCTTCCTCTTCCTTTCCCATTTGCCATCCATTTCCCATCACTCCCAGCACCTTTAAAATCCCCTTTCCCTGAGCTGTTTGAGTCACACTGGCTAAATAAAACTACAGTTGCCTCTAAGTGACTCGGCTGAGGAAATGTGGTTTTATCCGAGCCCATCACCATCATTCCAGTTCTCTAAGCTGAGTTCATTATATTTACTTTTAAGCCACTTCCAATAATATTAGTCCTTCTGCCATAAAAGTGCTTTGCAGAATAAAACCCTGATGAGCTGTTGTTCTTCTCCAGGGAACAGTGTGGTGTGGTCCCAAGCAGGAGCACTCATCACTCCATGCAGATGCTGTCCTGCACCAGGAATCTGTCCCTGCTGCCAATCCCAAGACCTTCCCTGGGCAGAGAGATTCAGTGCTGATTCCGGATGTCTGAATGCTTCTGGACATTTATACCCATGAGAATTGGGAATTTTAGGAAAACTAGGAGTTTTAGGAAATAATTGCCATGTTTTTTCCCCAAGACTTTGGGGTCTTTGCCCTCCATCTTTCGGCACCAGCCTGGAAAATAACCACCAACACCAAGATGCTCATACCACTTCTCTGGACATCTTCCCAGGAATCAAAGATGCTGCTGGGCTTAGGGAGAGATTTCCAGCTGCCATAGGCTCCTCTTGAGGAGTCAGTTCTATCCTCTCTTTCTGGTGGTTTATGTTACAAGGTCCCACATCACTCAGAGAAATATTCTTCTTTGCAGGCCCCTTTGCAAGAGCATCTTTGCAGAATGGGTCCCATGAAGCAGAGGATGGTGCCAAAGGGTGATGAAGCTGACAAACCACCATAAATGCATGAGGGGGGAAAAATCCTCACCCCACCACCAATATCAAATGCAAAGAAAGCAAAGGAAAGAAATATCCAACTCCAAACCGAGCTGTTTCCTCCATAGCCCAAGCATGGAGTGTGATGCTCCGCCTGAGCTGTGCTGGTAAAGTCACAGCAGTTTGTGGCCTGTAAGATTAATAGGAAATCTGCTCTGGATTGGGAGTGATTCCCTCTTTTATTGGAATGAACCCCAAAGAGTAATGGCTGTAGGGCCGGAAGAGAAAGGTAAATTGCAGTAATAATGTGTTTCCTTGTGCAGACATGCTTTTGATCATAGAAAAATACACCATCTGTTTCTAAATTACTTGTATTGATTTAACAGTTAGTAACAGGGGGGGTTTCTTTTGCAAATCCATTTGCAAGGGCTCCTGGAAATCTGGCAGTTATGTGCAATAAAAAGTAGGGGCTTGTTCATCATCAAAGATCACTGCTGCCAGCCACGGGGCTCTGCATCGGGAGGAACAGGCTGTACCTGCATGGGCACCTCGTCTCTGTCTCCAGCACCCTGTCCCACTGAGAGCAGAGCAGCTGAGTGCTCATGCACCACGTAACAACTATTTCTTTACACCAAATAAGCTGTTCCTGTCCTTTCGCCCTGCTCAAACCACACACACATCATTGCCCTTGTTGCTTTTTTATTGCTTTCATAGAATCATCAAATCCCAGCCTGGTTTGGGTTGGAAGGGACCTTAAAGCTCATCCAGTTCCAACCCCCTGCCACGGGCAGGGACACCTTCCACTAGAGCAGCTTGCTCCAAGCCCCTGTGTCCAACCTGGCCTTGAACACTGCCAGGGATGGGGCAGCCACAGCTTCTCTGGGCACCCTGTGCCAGCGCCTCAGCACCCTCACAGGGAAGAGCTTCTGCCTCAGAGCTCATCTCAGTCTCCCCTCTGGCAGGTTAAAGCCATTCCCCCTTGTCCCATCACTACATCTCCTTGTAGTATCTTGGGCATCCCCTGCAGCTCACCCACAGCAGCCACAGCAGCAGCACGACCCCTCACTTTTTGGGTGAGAAAAGGCTTTTTGGTGCCGAGCCCCACACTAACAGGTGGGCTTGGATAACAGGGGTCATGGTTAATCCGGGATGCACTCAGTAACTACCTGCAGTGCTCGCAGACACCATAACCACAGCACGAGGGCTGCATTCACTGGCTGACCTTTCCAGCAAGGGCTGCATGAGAAGGGAACAACATTCCAAGCCTCTGCTGCTGCTGAGCCAGGCGGCCGCTTCCACTGGGAAAATAGAAAAACACAACTTCTGTGAGTCTGGAAATGATGCCCACCCTCTGCTGAGCATCCCAAAGCATGAAGCACAAGGTATGCAAACCCACCTGGTATCACCACACTGGTGCAGTCACCAGCGTGTCCCTCTCTGCCACAGGGTTGGGCACCTTAAAAGACCTTTGTCCCCACCTGAGACCCCCCCCAGGGTCCTCAGCACCCTCAGGCCAACACCACCAGCTCACAGCAACATCCCGCAGCCTCCAAGCAAAGCCGTGGCAGCAAACACCCTGGGGCACAGCCCAGGTATCACCCACACACACATTCTGTACTTCTCCAAGTGAAACCAGGAGACAGACCTTGGCTCCCGCAGGTTGTGATCTGCAACGTTTATTTGATCCCCCCCAAAAAAGGCATTTTCATGAGGAATCTTTTGGTTCATAAAAGAAGTTATTTCCCAGCAGTCCCCCCTAAACTGAGCAATAAAGTGCCCCAGGAGTTAGCACAGTAAAATGAACCATCCAACTCCAACAAAGCAAAGTGGTTCCTATCATTTGGTACAATATGGTAAAATTTGGCAAACAGAGCTGATCTGCAGCTCCCATCTCAAGCACTACGGAGCTAGATGCGGTCTCGAGCCCTCGGGCTGTCTGTCCAGGGACGGACACACGTCCTTGTGCTGCAGGACCTGGGGACTCTCCAGAGGGTCCAAACCAGGTGGGCGAGAGCTGCTGCATCAGCATTTATAACTGCTTGATATAAATATAAAACATTGATACAAACAGCTTCTTTGTACAGAAAATATCATCTCACAAGGCACTGGGGTGACGACCGCGGCCGTTCACGGCGGCTCCAACCGGGCGGCTCCAACCAGCCACCACCGAGCATCAGCGTGGAGGAAGAAGGGGATGCAGGGACCGGAGAAGTCCCGGTGCTGCCATCCAAGAGGGATTTCACCCCTCTGCTGCCCCCAAACGCCGCGGGAGTGGTTTTTCCCAGCCGGATGGTGCTGTTCCTTGGCAGGGGTGGTGTGACCCTGCAGGGTCCAGTCTCCATGGGATGGCTTGGGGCTGGGTTTGGCCGGGAGGAAGGTGCATAGATCAGCCGGGGCTGGGGCAGCTCTGCCCGGTGCTCCGTTCCCTCTTCATGCCAGCAGCCCCAGCCGGGTCACCTTGGCCGAGAGGAAGGAGTGGATGATGAACACGATGGTTTTGGGGCAAGAGTGAAGGTCCAATTGCTGCAAGAAAGGAGCAGAGGGATGTTTGCAATGGGGAGGGCTGTTCCTGGAGCAGCCAGCTTTCTGCTTGTGGCAGGGAGGGCAGGGACCACCCGGAGCCCCATAGATGTCACCACAGCCTTAGGGGGACCCTGGGAAGGGGCTGTGAGCAGCCAGGGGTGGGTGCCCGGGCCAGGCAGGATGGTTGCTGTGTGCAGGGTGGGTGCTCTGCTCCCCATCTCCCCCCTCAGGGCCGGTGGGAGCATAGTAGGAGGTGATGAGGGTAAAGCCAACTCACAATCTCTCCCTCTGGACCACCAAAGTCCAGGTAGAGCATCTTGGTACCATCATCAGAGGACATCTGCAGCTTCTCAAAGGGCTGCTGGAGCAGGATGGTCTTGCTGAGCCCGGGCTCGGTGGTGGAGATGGTGAAGCCCTTGTCGATGTGGATGGACAGGGTGCAATCCTGCCCCTTCCACGTGCAGGCTGTGGATGGGGATGGGCACAGAGGTGAGAAGCGGCCGTGGGCCCCAGCGCCCGGCCCCCCCGGCCCCCCGCTGACCTGCCGACACCTCCTGCACCAGCTCGGCCGCCCCGTGGGTGCCGTCCACCAGCAGCCGCGTCCACAGCGCCAGGTCGCGGGGGCTCTCCAGGCTGAAGAGGTGTGTCTGCACGCCCAGCCGGGTGCCGCTGCGCAGCGCGAACGACAGCTCCGCCTCGTACAGCGCCGAGCCCTTGGCCGGCCCCGAGTGCACCAGCCTGCGGCACCGCTCCGCTCAGCACCGCACCCAGCACGGCACCCAGCACCGCTCAGCACAGCACCCAGCACGGCACCCAGCACCGCTCAGCACCGCACCCAGCACCGCACTCGGCACCGCTCCGCTCAGCACCGCACCCAGCACCGCTCAGCACCGCGGTGGTGCATGCGCGGCGCGGCCGGCAGGGGTCGCTGCAGCCCCGCGGATGCTCCCCCGCAGAGCCCGAACCCGCCGGAGCGGCTGCTCCGTGCCTGGAGCCCGGACACTGTCACCACCCCTGGGGTCCTGCCAGCAGCCCTGGGCACTGTCACAGAACCATGGGATGGTTTGGGTTGGAAGGGACCTTATAGCTCACCCAGCTCCAACCCCCTGCCACGGGCAGGGACACCTTCCACTAGAGCAGCTTGCTCCAAGCCCCTGTGTCCAACCTGGCCTTGAACACTGCCAGGGATGGGGCAGCCACAGCTTCCCTGGGCACCCTGTGCCAGCGCCTCAGCACCCTCACAGGGAAGAACTTCTGCCTTAGAGCTCATCTTAGTCTCCTTGGGTCCTGCCACCGTCCCCAGGACACTGCCACCATGGCCTTGACCCCCTCCCCACCCCTGGACATCACCACCACCCCAGGACTCTGCCATTATCCCAGGACTCTGCCACCACCCCTGGACACTATCACTATCCCCAGGGTCTTGCCACCACCCCAGACACCACCACCATTCCCAGGACACAGTCACCATCCCTGGACATCACCACCAGCCCAGGGCTCTGCCATCATCCCAAAGCCCTGCCACCACCCCTGGACTCTACCATCACCTCAAAAGCCCCTGCTGCCACCCTGGGAACTGTCACCATCGCCAGGGCTCTGCCCTGACCCCCAGCCCCTGCCACCACCCCAGACACTGCCATAGCCCTGTCCCCCATGCAAGAGAGGAGGGCGCTGCGCCATGGTCCCTACCTGGTGGCGATGAGGGGGTAGCTGTGCACAGGCTTGCCCAGGGCATCCCGGCTCTGCGGCAGGCTGCTGTACAGCAGCAGCTCCTTCTCGGTGAGGATGGCCAAGAGGTTCCTGGTGCCGGCGCTGGGGAGCTGCAATGGGACTGGGTCAGGGCCACTGGCAGCGCGGTGGCAGGGGGTGGCGGGGGGCACGGGGGTACCTGCTCGGTCAGCCAGCCCACGTGCTTGACGTCCCGTCCAGCCACGGCGCCAGCACCGGCCAGCTGAGCCTGCAGCTCCTCCTTCACCCGCGGCACCAGTGCGCCCGCGCTGGCCTGGATGGCGCTGAGCCACGACTGCGCCGTCGCCTCGTCCTTCGCCCGCAGGAACAGGGCGACGCGCCCGTCCGCTGAGCACACCTCCAGGTACCTGCAGGGACACAGCCCCATGCATCCACACAGGCCCTCAGCACCACGGGGCACCACGGTGGCATCACCCCAGCCCCGCACCCTGCCCTGACCTGTGCTCTGGGTCGGTGGGGAGGCACTTGCAGGACACGTAGCACATCTTGAGGGGCACGGTCCTGACCTCCCGGAGCTCCTTAGGGGGCAGGACGGGAGAGGAGCGCTTCTGCAGGGTGGCAGGTGAGGGGTCCCAGCTCACTGTTGCACCCGCAGAGGAGTTCTTGAAGTAAGGTGAGATCTCCTTCATGTACTTCACTGGAAGAGAGGCAGCACTGGTTGAGGGCACGGCATGGGTCGGGGTGGCCTCATCCTGCCCCACTGAAACCCTTTGGACCCTCCCTGCACCAGAGCTGGT
This sequence comes from Strigops habroptila, assembly GCF_004027225.2. Classification (NCBI taxonomy): domain Eukaryota; kingdom Metazoa; phylum Chordata; class Aves; order Psittaciformes; family Psittacidae; genus Strigops; species Strigops habroptila. The sequence continues at coordinate 3,475,428 of NC_044289.2, forward strand.
GTCACCTCCATCACCTCCTCAGAGCACCCACGGGTGCTGTGTGCCCTCTGCCCTGCACTGCTGTGGCACTGGTGGGGCAAGGTGGTACCAGAGGGTGACACGACATTCTCTTCATTAGGGATTGTAGCAAAAGAACAAGGGGCAATGGGTTTAAACTGAAACAGGGGCAGTTCAGGTTAGATATAAGGAAGCAGTTCTTCCCTGTGAGGGTGCTGAGGCGCTGGCACAGGGTGCCCAGAGAAGCTGTGGCTGCCCCATCCCTGGCAGTGTTCAAGGCCAGGTTGGACAGGGCTTGGGCAACATGGTCTAGTGTGAGGCGTCCCTGGCCATGGCAGGGGGTTAGAACTAGATATCCAAGGTCTTAAGGTCCTTTCCAACCCTAACTATTCTATGACTTTATGATACCTATGCATGCTGGGACCTCTGCCCCACCATCCCAGCCCGGGGCCCCTCAAGAGGGATAAAAATGGCCTTTTCCCCCTTTTTCCTTTCCTTTAGCCCAGATCAGTTCACAGATCCAAGTGTGCTCAGGTCCCCGGGGCCGCACATGGAGGCAGGAGGCGGGGAATGGGCAGGAGTCCCAGGCCAAAATTACACCCTGCAAACTGTGCTGGTACAGCTGGTCCTGCCGCCAGCTGGGAGCAACAGCTCTCAAATACCATGGCTCAGCCCCAGGAAAAGCCTCCAGTTGGGAGCTGCGTGCTCGCAGCTCACACCGCCCTGTCCTGGGTTACAAACCAGGGACAAGAACACAGCCATCGGTCCCCAGCGAGTCCAGCTCCGGAGCCAGAGCCCTCGGAGCCACGCGGGAACAGCAGTCGGGTCCCAAGGGTTAGGGGAAGGGGACATCAAGGTCCCCAGGAACTGATGGGCCCCACCGCTGCATCCTGAAAATGAGGTCAGCAGAACCGGCCAAAAGCCTTGGGCTGAGCAGGGGGAGGTGCCAGTCGTGGTGCTGCCCTGTGGCACCAGCCAGTGGCTCCAGGGAAGGGCTTTCCTTTGGGTGGCCCCTGGGGAAAACACCACCGGAGGGACATGCCTGCTGCCATGTCATAGAGTCATAGAATCCCAATCTGGTTTGTGTTGGAAGGGACTTTAAAGCTCACCCAGTTCCAACCCCCTGCCACGGGCAGGGACACCTTCCACTAGAGCAGGTTGCTCCAAGCCCCTGTGTCCAACCTGGCCTTGAACACTGCCAGGGATGGGGCAGCCACAGCTTCTCTGGGCACCCTGTGCCAGCGCCTCAGCACCCTCACAGGGAAGAACTGCTTCCTAATGTCCCCAGCCATCACTGCTGGTTTCACTCAGGTCCAAGCCAGCAGTGAGGGTGGCAGGAGGGGGGACATGAGCTTGGCTTTGCAGCCAACTCTTGTAGGTTGCTGCCTGGGGGACCAGCTCCATCACTGCAGCAAAGCCACAGCAGTCTGATTTTGTGCCAGGAAAAAGCCCTCTTCCCACCAGGAGAGAGTCTTCACGCATAGCCTACCCCCATCCTTCACCGACCCACCACCACCCATCTCCCGCTTCATTCCCAACCCAGCCAGCTCCCCAAAACCTCTCGATGCTGAAACCCCGGCAGGAGCTGCGGTGGGAAGTGGTGCCCCGTTCTGCCCAGCCCCAGCAGGGCACAGCTATACATGGCTGCGATGCTGCTGTAGCATGTGAGGCCGGTCACCCCACGGTGGCCCCAGCCAAGGAGGCAGTGTGGGGCCACCAGCCCCATGTTCCTCCCGTTATAAATAGCTGCCGCGTTCCCGCAGGCATCTGAGCCGCCTTGGATTCTACCCTGAGCCATTAATCTTGGCAGCGTGAACCTGCCATTATCCCAGTGCTTGGGAACTAATTGGAGTTCAGCAAGACAGCACTCAGTCCCTGAAACCTGAGCAGCATCCCTGTGCCAGCCCGTGGCTCCCGGGGCACGCAGAGGACGTCACCGGCATTAGCTGTGCAGTCAGGGTCACATCCCGACCGAGCCATGGGGGACAGAGTAGTGCCCAGCCCCAGGATGGAACATGGAGAATGAGGCAACAGCCACAGCCAGCGTTGTCTCTCTGGCACATGGCTTTAAGGAGGATTTAAGGCTGGTCAGGAAGCACCCATGGGTTCCCACAGCATGGGGTGTCCCAAGCCTGCATGGGGAGGTGGGATGTGTTGGAGGCTGCGGTGCTCCCAGGGGGGCTGTGCACCAGGCCTCATCCCATGGGAGCTGCTGTCTCCTCCGGTGACCCCAGCATGGGCTTTATAGCGGGTTGATTCACTTCTGCCTGTCCCTTCACTGCGGCATCAGCTGGTATTAAAGGGATTCATTAATTACCTCTGTCTCATTAAAGCAAACACACCATATTGTGCATCACCTCTGCTACTGGTAACTGTCAGCAGACATTCACTTTGGTGTCCCATGAAGAGCTGGAGGACACCTCAATACTTTCTCTCCTGAAGCCCTTCTGAGCCCCAAGAGCAGCAGTGACACAGAACCACGCCACCCACCTCCACTCAAAACCCCCTTCTGCTCTGCACTGTGTGTTATTTACCGCAGGGTCACAGAGATGTTGTGGTATTTCACATTTCACACCATGCACATCACCCTCCACAACTGCTTGGGCTTCCCACGGTTAGGACAATCAGCCCACCAGAGCCATGCTCCCCAGGCAGCCCTTTGCTTTGTGAATTCCAAGCTTCCAAGCTTTTACTTGGCTGAGTGAGTCCTGGAGAGCTGCAACAGCCCCAGGAGCTGCCCTGTGGCCAACAAGCTCAGGGCTGCCATGGAAACGAGATGCCCATAGCTCCTTCTCCTCACTGCTCCCAGTTTTCTCCCTGTGCCAATATGGCACAAGGGCCTCACCAGGAAAATCACCGCTGGCACTGAAGCCCTTCCCAAGGCAGCTGGAAGGGTGTTTATCAGCCTTTCTTCTGCCACAGAGGGTCACTGGATTCCAAGCAATGAAAAAAACAACACCCCAAAAAAAGGGAAAAATAAGGTAAGGGAGAGCAGCTCTTCCCCAGAATAACACTGTAATATAAATACAGTCAAACTCCTCCTGTAAATATCAAGAGAGTAGTTTGGCACATCCAAAAGAACCTCTTGGCAGCACACAGGGAGAGGTATGTGCGCGTCCTCATGCCCGGCCAGCAAGGACACCCGGGAGGCAGAGCCAAGCTGAGCCCAGAGTGGGAGCCAGCACGTCGGGCTGCTGCTGCTGCTGTTCACATCCAAATGTGTCACCTCCCAGCTTGGCCACTTTGGAGACACTCACTGCCCTGTGAGGAGCTGCTCCCTGGTTTATTATCTGCTGCGGTGCTGCTTGCAAACTACCCTAAAAACTCCTCAAACAGGGAATGGACACAGCCAGGAGGAGCAAGGCGGCAAACAGACCCTGGCTGTACTCAGTTTTGGTGCTTACAGCAACCCTAAGGGAAGTCAGTCACATCTAGCAGCACTCAGGGACCAGAAAGTGATGTTAAGGTGCTTCTCCGCAAGCTCTCGAGCGAGCCCAAGCAGCAGAAGGGAGCTGGGAACCCACCTTTAACCCCATTTGGGCACCTTAAGGCCACCCTCTGCCCCCAGCCCTGCCACCCCTCCCCGGGGCAGGCTCCTGGAGAGCCATTGGGGTGGCAGGTATAAGGCAGGGGACACTCCATCCCGAGGCAGGGCCACCACCTCCACAGGGCAGTGCCAGCCTGATGGGGACTATTCCACAGTGTCAGCCCTGCAGCGGCAATGGGTCATCCTTCCCAGAACAGGGAGGAGATGGAGATGCACCACGTTTATATCTGATGTCCACCAGGCTCCGGCTGGTGCCTGCAGCATCCCTGAGCAACACCACACCACAGGAGCCCAACAGCTACACACTCATCACAAAGCCTCTGGAGTGTCATGGTGGAGCTGGCCCAGCCCCACTCTCCTCCCAGGGGTCCCTGCTGGAAGTTCTACTGAATTCAGAAGCCCAGCAGGTCATACCTGAGCTACAGCAGCAAAGGCCCTGCCTCCGTGGCAGCGCCCGGCTCTGCAGGGGGATGGAGGAGGAGGAGGTGGTCCAGGGAGAGAAGCTCATCTCCACCTCCCGCGGGACCTCTAGCAGAAAGGAAACCCACACCAAAGTAAAGGATGACAAAAAGTAACAGAGAGGGTGGTCCAAGGACAGCAGCTATGGGAGGAATTCTGCAGACTCGCAGAGAAAGGGGCTCTTGTATTTCTCTTTGGTCAAAAAAACCCAAGCAAAACAAAAACCACCCCACCACCAACCCTATCTGCTCCCAGCAGCTGTGCAGAGCAGCACATTCCTCCAGCTGAACTGTGGTCCTGCGGCTCCCAGGAGAGGAGGAACCCACAGCAGAAAGGGCTGAGCGAAGCTAAAACTGAGAATCTGGAGCTGAGACAATGTGGGGAAGGGAAGTATGAGCCACGGCGGCTGCTGGCAGCACAACACACAGCACTGCTCCTTGTGCAGGCAGAGAGCAGAGCGCTGCCCCCACATGAAACCTCCCTCTGCAGCCCTACAACTGCACCAGGAAGGGTTTCTGGTGCCAAGACCCTCTTGGTCAGCCAGGGTGATCCGGGGGTTGGGGAGGGGAAGGGTCCTGTCCTCAGGGACAGATCCTGGGTGCTCCCCCCTGCCCAGCCGAGCTGGCCCAGGGTGGGCAAACACAGACAGGGGTAATGTGAAGGGCAATGGGAGAAAATTGGGGTGTCCCCTTCAGGGCTCCCACAGTCCCAACCCACCAGCCCTCACCCACTCCCCAGGTGGTGTTTGTGGTGGCTGCAGTGTGACCCCCCCAGTACCAGGGACCAGCCACCCCGCACCACGAGGGAGCCAGTTCCCAGGAGAGCAGCTCCGGTCTCCCCTGGGATGGTGAAGGCTGCATCTCTGGGATGCTCATAGCCTCAGCTGCCAGCTGGGGGGGGGGCTGCAGTTGGGGTTCAGTTGCCCCAAGGCAGGCAGCTCCCGTGGGTGCTCTCCCATGCTGGCCCTGCCTGCGCCTGGCACCTTGCTCCTCCTGCCCAAACTCCCCCAGCAAACCCAAAGATGCTCAGCAAGGAGCGGGGTGCCAGTGTCCTCCATCCCCACTGGTACAGGCCTGCAGAACTGCACCAGCCAAGGATGTGGGTTTAAATGAGAATCACAGGGAAAGGAGAAAAAGTTTTATATTGCCCCAGGAACAGCAGAGCTCAGGGTGGTGCTGTGCAACAGAACAGTCACAAACCCCATAAACACGTCTCCCATCACTGCCTGCCCATGGTCCCGCAGCAGGGAGAAGGAGGGAGCCACTGGGCATCGAGTGATGGCACACACATACGCGTCCTCCTTATCTGGAGGGAGATAGAGACCCCAGCAGTGACCTCCAGCTCAGGATGAGCAGATAAACCAGTCTGTACATGCTGTTTCCATTCGAAAGGGTATGCAAATGAATATGCAGATGATGTGCCACCCGCTGCTCCCAGTACATCCCCAGGGAAAACAGGGATCAGCCCCTGACAGCAGAAGGACCCTCGTCCCCCCTCGCACCCTCATCTCCTACCTTCCAAAACCACCTCCTTGCCCGTCTTCTTTAAGGCCTGAACCGCCTCGTCGTGCGTCGCCTCGGAAAGGTCGGTGCCATTGACAGCGAGGATGGCATCCCCCACATACAGCGCCTCGGTCTGATCCGCCGCCAGCCCCTTAAAGATCTTGGAGATCAAGATGGGCATTTTATTCTCTCGGCCACCTTGGAACAGAAGAGAAACGAAGGGGTTGTGGCTGCTGGAGCACACAGAGGAGCAGGTGGGGAGGGGGATGCTCGGGGACCAGCCTGCTGCCCACAGCATGCCTGCAACAACCATGAGGCTTTGGAGCCACACAGATGATGGCTCCAAAACCAACCTGAATGGTCGCAGGTTTCCTCACATAGCGAACACTCAACGTGGCCATCTCCCCATCAATTCTGGCAGGAAAGCATGTCTTTATTGGTATTGTGTGGGAGCAACTATCCCTGCCCCAAGGATCTAAACAGATAAGAGCTGAATCTTTTTGGAGAGGTGAAAGAGCCAGGGAGAAGTGAACCGATCTGGCTGTTTGCTCCCCTCCGCACAGTAGCCCTATTTACCTGCTGCTCCCCATCCTCCAGACTAAAAGGATGCCATTCAAACCTCCCAGCAGCTCAAGGAGATCAATTTGCATGTTAACTTTTGAACCCACAGGGAGATCCGAGCGGCATTGCTGCCTCCGTGCCAGGGAGGAGCAGGGCTGCAGCAGCTACCACTGGATAGGAGCCCCCAATGTGCCCTACACCGCAGGACAGCCTGTCCTGAGGAGCCTCCAAGAGATGACCCCTCATCAGCCCAGGATGGGGGAACTTTGTGCCCAGGCAGCCAAGAAGGGCATCAGCATCCTGGCCTGTATCAGCACCAGTGTGGCAGCAGGGCCAGGGCAGGGATTGTCCCCCTGTGCTGGGCACTGGTGAGGCTGCACCTCAAATCCTGTGTCAGTTCTGGGCCCCTCGCTGCAACAGACACATTGAGGTGCTGGAGCGGGGCCAGAGAAGGGCACCAGAGCTGGTGCAGGGCCTGGAGCACAAGTGTGATGAGGAACGGCTGAGGGACCTGGGGGGTATAGTCTGGAGAAGTAAAGGCTCAGGGGGGACCTTCTCGCTCTCTGCAACTGCCTGACAGGAGGATGGAGCCAGGAGGGGGCTGGTCTCTGCTCCCAAGGAACAAGGGATGGGACAAGAGAAAACGGCCTCAAGCTGCACCAGGGCAGGTTTAGATGGAGATGAGGAACAATTCCTTCCCCAAAGGGTGCTCAGGCATTGGAACAGGCTGCCCAGGGCAGGGCTGGAGTCACCGTCCCTGGAAGTGCTCACACACCGTGTAGCCGAGGCCTCAGTGCCATGGGTTAGTGGTGGCCTTGGCAGTGCTGGGAACGGTTGGACTTGATGATCTTAAAGGTCTTTTCCAACCTGGTTCATGGTGTGACTCTACTCCGGAGGCAGACGTTGAGCCGGGGCTGTTGTCACCGCCCCAGGGCTGCTCCCAGCCGGTGCCACATGCATTTCCTCGCTCCGACGCCTGCCAGGCCCCCGCAGGGCTCCGGTTATCAGCTGTCAGAGGCCCCCGCGGGGGCTGCTGAGTCCGTCCCTGCAGCTCCTCACCCCGCCGGGGCCCCGCGCTCGGCCAGCCCGGCTCCCGCACGGCTCCCGCTGCCCAGCAGCCAGGGCACGGCCAGCCCCGGTGCCCGTCCCCTCACCACATCCCACAGCACGACACTGAACCCGCACCCCGGTTCACAGTGAAGCGTCTGCGGGTGAACCGTGGCTGGCACAGCTTTACCGGGGACGTGGCAGCAGGGTGAGGAGGAGCGGTGCGCTCCGGGGCAGCCCGGAACAGCTCCCAGCTCCCCGTTGGGATGGTGACTACTTGGTTTCCACGTACGTCACTGCAAAAATGAAGTTTAACTGAGCCCAGCGATGTTCCTCCTTTCCTGGGAGAGCCGCGGAGCTGGCAGTAACTTGGCAGCCAACGGGGTATTGTGAAGGGGGCTCTGCGCTTCCCAAAATGGGCTGGCAGGCTCAGGCATCACGCAGACACAGCTTTCGATCCGGACATCCCCATCGCAAAGCCTCCCGCTTCCAGAGGGAGCCAGAGGCCGTGGCTGAGTCCCCTCCGAGCTGGGAGAAGCCACGTCAGGAAGCGAGAGCTGACCAGGGGATACCGAGCTCACTGCCTGCACGCACACAGAGTTTAAACTCTCTCCCCCACGCCTCATGACAGCCCTTTCCCTGCCTGCTTGCTGCTGCTTCGTCCTCCTTTCATGGAGTTTCCAACACGCTGACGCCGCGTAGAAAGCCAAGGCAGGCAGAAACGCCATCCCTGCCCCAAAAAGTTTCCAGCCTGAAGTTCGGGCGAGTCACCGAGGAGGGGGACAACTCGGGAGGGAAAACAGGGATTACAGCACGGAGGCTTCCCGCTGCTCAGCTCTCCGGGAGCAGATATCTCCAAGCCTGAGCTGGTTTAACACCCCAGCTCTCCACGCCTGGAGATCTCTAAGGGCTTTGCAATCGCCTCCTTCCCTGTGCCGATCGTTTAACGGGGCATTTCCCAGCATGGAGGCACGGAGGGGACAAGGACACGCAGGCAGAGCCCTCCCTGGGGCTGCAAACGGGCAGCTCTTGTGTAACCGGGTGCCCGGTGTGTCCCACCTGCCCCGTGGGACTGCACCCTACCCTTGGGTGCAAGGGGGCACTGGGACCCCCGCTCCAGCCAGGGCACGGTGGGCAGGGGCTGGCTGGTCACTGCTGCACCCCGAAGTGCTGCTCTTTCCATGGGCTGCGGATGTTTGGGGTCCCATCACTGCCACGTGTCCCCCCCTCCTCCTGCACAAGGGTTCGGGCAGAGTGCTATGGGATGTGAAGACCCGGACCCCAGCCCGCTCCCCCCCCGGGTTTCCCTTCCAAGCCCGGCAGCAGGAAAGGCGGCAGCAACAGGTCCCGGTGCCCGGTGCTCCCCACCTCCCCCGGCACCATCGCTCACCTTTGATGCTGATGCCGAGCCCCCCTACGTCCTGCTTGACGACGCGCACCGTGCGCCTGATGTTAGCGAGCGCCTCAGGCACGGCGGAGCCCGGTTCGCCGCCGTTCAGCTGCGCCGCCGGGGCCTCGCCGGGACCGGCAGCGGGGCCGGGGCCATCGGCCGGGCTCACCCCGAGCGCGTCCTCGGCCAGCGAGAGCAGGACGCGGAGCCATTGCCCGCCGGGGCCGCGCAGCTCCAGCAGCCCCGTGCGCGGGGCGCGCCTGCCCGCCGCCATCTTCCGCGCTGCCGCCCCGCTGGGCTCCCGCGCACCGCCCCGCGCAACGCCCCGCGCACCGCCCCGCAGGCACCGGCACCGGGACGGGCACGGGGCGCCCTGCTCCTGGACGGGATGGGCTACGGAGGGAACAGGGTCCCCGGTGCTCCTCACTCTCTTCTGGGACAGGGCACTACGAGGGACACGGGTACCCGGTCCTCCCCGCTCCGGCCCGGGACGGGGCATGGGGAGGGACCCGGGACCCCAGTGCTCCCCGTTCCAGCTCAGCATGGGGTACGGGATGACCTGGTGCTCCCCAGTGCTCCCCACTCTGGGTCAGGATGGGGCACCAGGAGGGGCACGAGACCCCAGTGCTCTGTTGCTTGTCACAGGTCTGGCCCAGTGACAGTCTTCCAGCACCTAAAAGGACCAAGGAGAAACCTGGAGAGGGGCTTTGGACAGGGGCCTGTAGGGACAGGACAAGGGGAATGGCTTTAACCTGCCAGAGGGGAGATGGAGATGAGCTCTTAGGCAGAAGTTCTTCCCTGTGAGGGTGCTGAGGCGCTGGCACAGGGTGCCCAGAGAAGCTGTGGCTGCCCCATCCCTGGCAGTGTTCAAGGCCAGGTTGGACACAGGGGCTTGGAGCAACCTGCTCTAGTGGAAGGTGTCCCTGCCCGTGGCAGGGGTTGGAGCTGGATGGGCTTTAAGGTCCCTTCCAACACAAACCACTCTGGGATTCTGTGATTCACAAGATGACATGGCACCAGCTTCCCAAAACACTCTTAACTCCTTCCCAGGGGCCAGCAGTGGCACAGGGGCAGGCGGTGGCCCCATGTTCAGGGCAGGGCTGTGCAGGGGCTGCCTGCACCCAGCCCTGGCCAAGGAGTTCTTCAGGGGGCAGTTTCTTTGCAGTGACCCCAGGGCAGGCACCTCCCAACAGCCCAGTGGGTGCTGAACAGGGAGATGGTGTTTGCAGGCACTCAGAGGGTCTGTGTTGCTTTGTCCCCTTGCTTGTCCTCGCAAACAGGAACAGTATTTTGTCTTCTTTCCAGCCCCACATGTTTCTGTGCAGCCAAGAGGCAGCACTTAGGAGTAGAAAATACCTCTAGGAGTAGGAGCAAATACCTCTTGCACATCCTCTGAGCCCCTTGCACTCCTAGTGCTCCATGGGGCTTGGGGATGGGGCTACTGAGGTCCAGGGCCCTCTGCAGAACACCGGGATTTGTAAGAATTGAGGAACATCCACATCAGGCTGTGGAGGGGATGGACTGAGAGGCTGTGGCTGCTCAGGGCCAGGGGCTGCATTCAGCACCGCTCAGCACAGCCCTTCCCTGGCCGGGGCCACAGCCAGTGCTGAGCATCAGCCACGCACAGAGGGAAGAATGCTCTCGGGGCTCCCTCCCACACAGCAGCAGCTGTGGAATGTCTTGAGGTCGCAGCAGAGGAAACCCTGAAGGTTGTTTCTCTACAAAACAGAAGGTTCACATATTCCCCATGTTCTTTCTGCTGCAAAGTCAGGGATTTGGCTTAAGCGAGTCCTTGCCTTTGGGGTACGATGCTGCTCGCTGTAGGAAGCACTTCTGCACTGGCCTGTCACCCAGCTAAAGGTATTGCCCTGTGATCCCATCCCTGCACACCCCACAGGCTGCCTGCACCGCTCGGTTTGGGTACAGCAGAGCAGAATTTTGTCCTTTGGTCCTTGAGTGGAGACAGGGCTCATTTTCCCTGTGCCACCCACTCTGGAGCCCTCACTTTCCCAGCCAGGCAGCTGCAATCAGCAGTTTGTCATGGGGTTTTTCCCTTCCCAATGCTGTTTTTGACACTTCCAGCCTTTAAGGCCATGTTCCTGTCTGAAGCAGCAGTGGGAAGTCTAAATTCTGCTTTTAGTGCAGCAGAACAGCACTGTTTTCTTTCATTTCCCAGCTCTGTGACCGGCAGCATGCTGAGAAGCATGGCCTGGATGCATGGAAGCCATCCAGATGGTGTCCATGTCAGGCAGAGGGAGAAGCCCTGCCCTCCCCTGTCCTGCTGCTGGGACGGAGACAACACCACGGTCCCCAGAGCCAGGGCACAACATGAGGCCAACATGCAGACACCGTAAAAAGCTCATGCCATGGCCACCACTTCAGTGCAGCTGCGGGACCGCCTCTTCTCCCCATCTTCAGCAATTAGTGTTCTTTTGGCAATTGCATCAAGAGGGGAGGTTTTGATTAGACATTGACACATCAGGAGCCCAAAGCACCCGTAGGATCCTGGTCCTATACTGGGAGGCTCATCCTGAGCAGGGGGTACAGCAGACTAGTCCAGCATTGTGGGGCTTGGCTCCAGGCTTCAATCAAAGGCAAAACTCATTTGCTGTCCCCTCTGCATGGCCGGGCCAGGTGAGAGCTGTGGCCTGGGAAGCCATCTCCAAGCAGAGGTGCTGCTGCTCTTGGGTCCTTCCTGCAGGCTTGGCTCCCCTGGCTGGGCTCCTGAGCCTGCTTCTGCTCAGGCTCCTTCATCTCTTAGGGGCCCCTTCGTGTCCCAGGGCACATGGTGAACGCTGGGAACCCAGTGCACGGGGTGGTCCCGGCTGGATTTGTCCCTCTGCAAGACACCATGAGCATAATTCCCTTGCCACGGGCAGCCCGTGGGCTGGGAGGGAGGAGGCTGAAGGCTGTGGCCGGGGCTGGCAGGCAGGAGCAAGTCGCAGCTTCCAGAGATGCCAGCGGCATTCGTCAGGGCTCCTGCTGAGGGGGAGCAGCGGGGGAGGACTCGCCTGAAGAACTGATTCTATTCACAGGAATAGAATCTTCCCGCAGCAACACACGTGCGTGGTGACAAAGGCCCAGCTGGGAATTCCGCCCCGCAGCAGGAGCAGAGGGAAGAGAAGGAGCACGGAGGCTGCGGTGTGGGGCTGGGGGTGCTGCGGGGCCCTGACCCCGGCTGTGTTTCAGCTGCAAACAGCATCAGTCTCCAGCCGAACTGGGGTCCGGTGCTGCTTCCCAGCTGATTTCCAACGGGACTGAGCCCATCCTGGTGTTTTCTCTGCATATTCTCCCCAGCCCCCTGAACTGCGTCGTTAAGCAGCTATTATGAGCCTCAGTACTCGGCGTAGCCAGGAGCTGTGTCAGAGCCCACCGGTCTATTTATAGGGATGGTTTGTTACTTGTCTTGATTAAATTAATCCCTTCTGAAGCAAAATAAAAGACCTCAGGAGCTCACATTCAGTCCCTGGGACAACATTCCCAAGCCACAGGGATGCAGGTAGCACCCAGCAGTGCTTGGGATGCTCCCTCTGACAGTCCTTAGCCCTCAGCACCAGGGAAGTGCTGCTCTGCTCAGTGTCCTCTGGGAATTCATGGTGAGGACACATGAAAACCCTGCGAGGAATGGAAGGGAAGTAAAATAGCTCTTATTATATAGATAGGCATTCCTATAGATAGATTTTAATAGAGATAGATTTTAATATAGATATGAATAGATTTAGATGTGCAATATGTATTTAACAGATGGATTCATCCTTTCTTATGCAGGAAACGTACTGAAACGGCATTGTCTGACTTTAAAATCACTGGAATATCAGAGTTCTTTAACTTGAGATTACTTTCTGTTTGCTTTGGGACATAATTAGTGTCCTACAAAGTTTCTTACATCTCAGTCCAGGCTCTTCTCTTACCAGATCCCTGTAACATAACCACAATCAGCTGGTTTCTTGTCATGTGAAAATACTTTTGCTACGATGTGGCAGATCATTATGTTAGGGCAGGATCATTTCTATCAAAGAACAAGAGACTGGGTGGCAAAAAGCAGCACTAAGGAGGTAAAATAGCTTTGGGAAAGGCAAAAGCTGCAGCAGATTAAAGCCCAGTATGCACTGCCTGCTGCTGCTTCTGCCTCTCAGATGCTCTAAAACCAAGTGGCATCAGTGGCAGGGATTTCGTTCAGCCCCTGGGGTAATTTAATGGACATAAATTAATCATAAAAGTCAGCACAAGAACTGCACATTGTAAAATCTACCGTCATGTTTGCAGTTTTGATTGGGCTGATTCATCCCATTGGCCTCTTCCATAGGGGATGGCACAAATCCCCTGTGTTTTGATTCATTTGCAGCTTGCAGCTGAAAATGCTGATTCCTCCCTGCCGAGCACTGGGGAGGAGGCATCTCCTGGGCTGCAGAGCTGGTGGGAGACACTGCTGGAGATTTCCTGGAGCCCCTGGAGCTGCTCTAAGGTGTCCCCTTCAGGAGCCTTCTCTTCTCCAGGCTGCCCCAGCCCAGCTCTCTCAGCCTGGCTCCAGAGCAGAGCTGCTCCAGCCCTCGCAGCAGCTCCGGGGCCTCCTCTGGCCTCGCTCCAGCAGCTCCACGTCCCTCTTGTGCTGTTGCCCCAGAGCTGGATCAGGACTGCAGGGGGGGGGTCTCCCCAGAGCGCAGCAGAGGGGCAGGATCCCCTCCCTGACCTGCTGCTCATGCTCTGGGGGTGCAGCCCAGCACACGGTGGGGTTCTGGGCTCAAGCACACACTGAAGCCGGGTCATGGAGAGCTTCTCCTCACCCAACAACCCCAAGCCCTTTTCAGGACTGCTCCAATCGAGCCTCCACCAAGACTGTGTTTGTGCTTGGGATTGCCCCAACCCCAGTGCAGGACCTTGCACTTGGCCTTGTTGAACATCATGAGGTTTGCACTGATTTGCACCTCTCCAGCCCATCCGGGTCCCTCTGGATCCCATCCCTCCTGGTGACCTCCAAGTGCTTTATTTAGAGATGTCAAACCCTTCCCTGCTCCCCAGCTGCTGCAGCCTGGCTTTAGTTGCATCCCACGTGTTTGCCAAGGGGTTTGCTAAAATCCTGGTCAGGCTGAGAGTTCAGAGGGGGTGGACAGATGGACAAAGACACTTGAGCAAAGCCCTCCTCCTTGGCAAATGCAGTCCCGTGCATGGAGAGGGCTTCTGGATGTGGCTGTGCAGCCAGGGACCCCAGCACAGCCCTCCTGGTGCCCCCTGTGCCCATGCGAACACCGATGTGCTCCAGCAAAGCCCCAAACCCACCTGGATCCACCATCACAGCAGGATGCTCTGGGCTGTTTTAATTTAACAAATAGAGCTTGGATAAATGTGACTTCTTGCCACTGCTGTTGTTTCTCTCCGATGGCCCATCAATAGGAGAACTCCGAGGTTGATGTCTGAAGGTCTAGAGCACGAGGAGACCTTGATGGCTGTCATGTTGTTCAGGAGATGCTGTAGGAAGAGCCTCTTGTCCTAAGCACAGCACAGAGGCACAGAAGGGATGGGAAGAGCCTTGTATCCCAGGAAAAGACTGTTTATGAGCCGAAGTGGACCTTTTCCCACTTCTAACTTTAGTATCAGGGTTTTGAGTTCAGTGCATCCTCCTGCTGGGGCTTCACCTCCCCTGCAAGAGCATTGCTGGCCTTGCTGGTGCTTGCGGGGCGATGGACCCCTCTCCGCAGGGACCCTTTCTCCTTCCCCCCGGCGGGGTGCGGAGCAGCGCGGGCCGAGCCCCGGGCCGGCTCCACGGCAGGAGGCAGCTGCAGGACCTCAAGCTGGCAGCAGATGCCAGCAAAGAGCCGCTCTGCAGCCGCCGGCGCTGCCGTGGGCAGGGGTGGCCGGAGCCCCCCGCCCTGGCTGCGGGGACACGGGCCAGCACCGGCGGGGGACAGGGGACACGCTTCCCCTGGGATGTTGGTTATCATAGAGTCACAGACCGGTCTGTGTTGGAAAGGACCTTAAAGCTCATCCAGCTCCAACCCCTGCCACGGGCAGGGACGCCTTCCACTAGAGCAGGTTGCTCCAGGCCCCTGTGTCCAACCTGGCCTTGAACACTGCCAGGGATGGGGCAGCCACAGCTTCTCTGGGCACCCTGTGCCAGCGCCTCAGCACCCTCACAGGGAAGACCTTCCTCCTTATCTGTGCTGAGGGGTCACTGGGGAGGGTTTCTCACCTCAGTGCCTGGTTACTCTGGGCTCTGGGGGAGCCCCAGCCACTCCCTGTGGGTGCTGCCCCACAGGGTTCCCCTGCACACCCTGGCTTTCCGCTCAGCACCATGGGCCCAAAACCCACCCTCCCCTCCCCTACCGCATTCCTTTCATAAGGACTTGGGAGGCAGCTCATGCTCCCTCCCTGCTTGGCAGGGATCTGTGACACTCCTGCTCCACAACAAGAGCTATTTTTACCCCTGGCTGTGTGCACGCTCCCCCAGCTCAGCCTCCTGCCTGCCCTGTGCCCAGCACCATCCCTGGTTCCTGGCTGGGGCCCCACTGCAGCTGGGACCAGGCTCTGCTTGTGTCCCAACTTTCCCACAGCGGGTGGATGCAGGAGGGGCTCCTTCCTTTCATTTGTGAGCAAAGCTGGGCTGGGTCAGCCTGAAGAAGAGAAGGCTCCTGAAGGGGAGACCTTAGAGCAGCTCCAGTGCCGAAAGGGGCTACAGGAAACCTGGAGAGGGGCTTTGGGCAAGGGCCTGGAGGGACAGGACAAGGGGAATGGCTTTAACCTGCCAGAGGGGAGATTGAGATGAGCTCTGAGGCAGAAGCTCTTCCCTGTGAGGGTGCTGAGGCGCTGGCACAGGGTGCCCAGAGAAGCTGTGGCTGCCCCATCCCTGGCAGTGTTCAAGGCCAGGTTGGACACAGGGGCTTGGAGTAACCTGCTCTAGTGGAAGGTGTCCCTGCCCGTGGCAGGGCGTTGGAGCTGGGTGAGCTTTAAGGTCCCTTCCAACCCAAACCACTCTGTGATTCGATGATGTTTTCTGGGGGTCCCATCCACTGCCCCATACAAAGCTCTTCTTTTCAGCCTGTGTAGCTGGAGCTTGTCTCCAGCTCCTCCATAGGAGGACATACACATATATACATGGCCCCTGCTGTTTCCCCCTTCCTGATGGTCTTTTCAGGTCCCTGGCCTGAAAGAGGGCAGCAGCCTGAACCCACTTGGTTTGGGGCAGACTGAGCAGGGCATCCATCTGCATTCCAGGGTGGATGCTCCAGGCACAAGCCCTGAGGGGGCTTGTGCAGGGGCTGGAAGGGCTGCAGCAAGAGTATGGGTCCATCATCGCTGCTGCGAGCCCCCCACCCAGCCCACGGCATCTCCAAAGAAGACCCCCAGTATGAGAAGGGGCCCAGCACCAGCATCAGTCAGGGGAAGGACACCCTCGATATCACCCACTGCCCCAGGCTGGCCCTGCTCGCCTCTGGAACAGCCCTTTGCTCCTTTCCAAAGAGAGTTTTTAATTTACCCTCTTGGCTGGCGAAATCCTATCCCAAGCAATTCCCCAGCCGTGGCTCCGAATCACAGTAATTACCTCATTACTTTGATATTAATAGAATTCATATGGCCTGGAGAAGATAATTGAAATGAGCCCGCGAAGGGAGTGCAGGGGGCCTGGAATGGGTTGGGGGTGCTGAGCTGTGCCGGAGTGAGCTCTGCCTCGGTGGCTCCTGGGGCCAGCAGTGCCCCTGGGGCTGCAGCTCTGCCAGTGCCAGCCCCAGGGGTGAGCTATTGCCTGGGGCTGGCCGGAAGGTACCAGAATATAGGAAAACCATCGGATATTAGGAACAATTACTTCCCCAGAGGGTGCTCAGGCACTGGAACAGGCTGCTCAGGGCAGTGCTGGAGTCACCGTTCCTGGAGGTGTTCCCAAACCATGCGGACAAGGCCCTCAGTGCCATGGGTTAGTGGTGGCCTTGGCAGTGCTGGGGAATGGTTGGACTTGATGAGCTTAAAGGTCTTTTCCAACTTCATTGATCCTATGATTCAAAATGAGCAGGATTGATGGGCGCCCATCCCGATCCCTTTTGGGCTCCTGCGAGTCAGCCCAGGAGGATGCTCAGCCAGACCCTGCTCTCAAGCAACTAACCCTCTCATTGTCCCCTGCCATGTCCCCTGCTCCAGGCCAGAGCATCCGGTGACCACCGTCAGCCACGGGGCTGTTCCCATTCTTCCTGGGGGAAAAGAACCCAGGATAAAAAGGTTCATTGTGTGCAGAAGGCACACGGGCAGCGGGCGGTGTCTCTGGCGATGCCGGGCTGGGGATGGAGCCATCCACCGCCCCTCCGGCCCCACCTGCTCGCCGTCAGATGGGAGGTGACCCCCGACAAAGGCCGGGGCCACGTCTGCCACCCTTGGGCTTTGCCCTGACACGTGTCTCCTTAACCTCTTCCTTGGACCAGCTGCTACCAGGGACCCTCCTTTGTGGCCCCGGCGAGCGGCAGACGAGTCTCCCCATCTGGCCAGCGAGGCTTCGTCTGTTGGAGACCCCCTGCCCCGGCTTATAACAGCATTAACCTCCCCACTGCACCCTGCCCGCTCCCACCCCCCATCAACTGTCACTGAGGGTCCCCACGGGGCTGCTGGGCTGGGGACATCCTGCACCCTGGGCTCATCACACTGATCACACTGATCACCCATCACCCATCACCTCGCAGGGACCCTGCCTGCACCTCCAACACTGCCTGCTGCAGGCTGACCCGAGTAGAGGGCTGGAAACCTCTTCTCTTCTTCCCTCCTCACATCATGGCAAAAACACTGCCTCTAAAAGCTGCATATAAATGCTGCATGTCACTGCTGCGTGTCACTGCTGCGTGTCACTGCTGTGTGTCACTGCTGCATGGTGTAAGTGCATGCTCTGTGCAAGTGCTGCACAACACCAGTGCAGCACATAAATGCTGCTTATCGATGGTGCATATAGAAATGTAGGGCCTGAGGGATCTGGAGGATGCCAAGGGGAGAGCCAGGGCCTGGGGCAGACATGTGGCACCCAGCTGGGATGTTGGGAGGGCTCCTCCCATGGGAGGGTGCAGGAGATGGGTGTCAGGAGTGATGCCTGGACAGGGACCAGGGACGTCAAGGCAAGAGGGGGAGAGAAGGCTCTAGGGAGACCTTAGAGCAGCTCCAGTGCCTAAAGGGGCTCCAGGAAACCTGGAGAGGGGCTTTGGACAAGGGCCTGTAGGGACAGGACAAGGGGAATGGCTTTAACCTGCCAGAGGGGAGATTGAGATGAGCTCTTAGGCAGAAGTTCTTCCCTGTGAGGGTGCTGAGGCGCTGGCACAGGGTGCCCAGAGAAGCTGTGGCTGCCCCATCCCTGGCAGTGTTCAAGGCCAGGTTGGACACAGGGGCTTGGAGCAACCTGCTCTAGTGGAAGGTGTCCCTGCCCGTGGCAGGGGGTTGGGACTGAAGGAGCTTTAAGGTCCCTTCCAACCCAAACCAGGCTGTTGATTCTATTCTATGATTCTGATTTCCCTCCAAGGGCTTGAAAAGCTCCCACCCTCCTGTGGCTGCAGATGGGGTGAGTCCAGCTTTGGCTCCCATAGTGCTGGGGCTCAGGACCAGGACCCCCAGCATGGTGGCTCCATCCCAGCCCCACTGCTTCATGCCCCTTGCTCCCCAGGGAGCTGAGTGATGCTGGGGCAGGCAGGGGACCATCAGTGAAGGGATGCAAGGAGCAGCAGTGTGCGGAGGCAGGCCCTGGAGCCCGTTAGGTAAGGGACCCAAGGCAGAGGCCGGCATCCCCTGGCTGGTGGAGGTCCCTCAGGCTCCTCTGCATGGTCAGCAGAGTCCCCAGGCCAGGGACAAGAAGAGGCAAGGCTCCACCAGTGCCGCCTCCCCCACCAGACATCCCTCCCCAAGGAAGCCTTATCTGCCGCTAATGCTTCGCAGCAGCCTCCCCAAAGCTTGCGGGCTTGGCAAGATGCTCTGAGACTGCATTTGCTCCAAATGGATTGTATCAGGGGGAGAACAAAGCACTGGAGAGTTTTCAAAGCAAAGTTGGGATTGCAGCCCGCAGGAGGGGCAGCCCGTCCCCTCGGTGTCACCTCGATGGGGACTCGATGGGGCCCAGGCTCAGCCCCAAAACCCTCCAGGCAGCAGCTCTCCCCTCCTGGGCACAGTGGTGGCTGGGCAGGAGCCATTCAACGGGTGCTGGCTATGAGACAGCAGCTCCATTTTCACCAAAAACATGTCCTGCTGCAACATCTGGCCTCGCTCCAGCTGCAAATGAAAACATGAGGTTGGGTTGTTGGTTTGTTTGAGGGGTTTTTCCTCCTCCAAAGGTTCTTGGAAAGCTGGTGCGGGCCAGGCTCTGGAGCAAACACTGACCTTGGCACCACGCTGTGGGGCTGAGGGTGCTGCATGGGTGCTTGCTCGCTTCCCAACCCATCCCTGGTGCAGGCAGTTGCAGGCACAACCCCCGGGGCAGAGCAGCCTGCAGAGCGGACTTCTCCTGTTCCAACATCTTCAAGGACTTTGGGAAAAGGCAAATACTCTCTCCTCCATTGATCTGAGCATAAGCTGCAAGGGCAATGTCAGGAGGGGTGCTAAGGCAGAGGTTTCCCCTGCCCAGCCCATGCTCTGAGCCCTGGCAGTGTGGCAGGGGTGGCTGCAGATGACTCCAGCACTCAGCCAGAGCAGGACACGCTGCATGAACCGAGGTGTGACCGTGCTGGTGCTGAGCTAACGTGGCACAAAGGAGTGTGTCCTTCAGGATGCGATGGCGCCGGGAGCCAGGCATTGAGCAGAGCCTGGCCCTGCGCAGCTCCATTGTTTCCCCAGATTCCCGATGACACTTGTTCAAAGGAGCCCTCGTGGCCACCACATTCCCTGTGGGGTGGGAATGCACCGGGGGAGCCTCCGGGATCTCACATGGGTCGTTCCAGCGCGCTGCTGCAGGGACATGCAGCCCTTAGTTCCACAGCAGGAAGCTTTGGGGTTTCCTTTTCCCCAGCCCTGATGCAATTCTGCAGTTGTCCCATCGTGCCCTGAAGAGTGCCCAGTTGCTAAACCCATCCTCTTTCATGTCTCTGCCCAGCGCTGAGGCTCTGGTTCTGCTCCATCCCTGTTGCTTTTACTTGAGGGTTGTTGGGTTTTTTCCCCACACTTTTTTTTCTGTGGGATTTTGCTGTTTTCTCAGCATTCTTCAATTATGATTTCACATACCTCCCCAGCTGACTCACTGCTGACACCATCTCTTCTGCATATTGGAGGGGAAGCCAAGCCAGCATGACTTTCTGCTCTTATTACTTCCTCTGCCTACGTGGTTCTTTCTTCTCCTTCAGTCATAGAATCATAGACTAGAATCACAGAAGGTTTGGGTTGAAGGGACCTTAAAGCTCACCCAGCTCCAACCCCCTGCCACGGGCAGGGACACCTTCCACTAGAGCAGGTTGCTCCAAGCCCCTGTGTCCAACCTGGCCTTGAACACTGCCAGGGATGGCTCATAAAGTCCCACCCAGAGGTGGACATTGGCCATGGCTCTGGATGAGTGAAGCCCCTGACAGAGCTGGAATAGGCTGTAGCTTGTGCTGGATCCCCAAGGCTGGGGCCTGCCTCCAAAGAGCTAAAAGCAGTGTGGGAAGTGCCCATAGGGGCTGCAGGACAGGCAGGGGCAGGCAGGACACATCCTCCTCTGGTGGCTGGAGCCTGGTGTCACCATCTGTGCGGCTGCAGATTCTCCCTCCAGCCTGTCCCAGCCCCACAGAGCTCTTTGCCCTCGACTGGGAGGATGAACAAAGAGGTTTTACATAATCCCAGGCAATCTGCATAATGCACAGCACCTGAAACATGCTGCTCTCACCCGCCACATCACACAGAGCTCCTGCATGTCCTCTCTTCTCAGCCTGCTTCCTATTTCCCTGGCCACGCATTGCAGCCGGGAGGGAAACCACGCAGTGAGCAGCTCTGGGTACCACAGCCCAGCGCTTTGGGGGATGCTGCCCCAGGCACGCATAGTCTGACAGGCAGCTTCTGCTCTTAAACACATGGTCAACCAGGGAGAGACCAAACGTGAAACCAGGGACACCATGAAGGTGCGATGCTGCCAGTGGCTTACACTGAAAGGTCCCCTTCTCCACTCCTCCCATCATCTCTATCCCATGCCAGGGAAGGAAACTCCTGCTGGAGCTCTGGTGCTGAGCTTTAGCTGGGGCTGAGGGTTTCAGAAGCATAAAATCCAGCCCAAGAAAAGAAACCGTCCCCCAGTGATTGCTGGTCTTGCTTTAAAACACAAAAGCAAAGCAAAAACTAACCCACTCCGGTCCCTGCAGCCAACTGCTGTGAGTGCAGAAGATGCAGTGCCCAGTCATAGAATCACAGAATGAAACAGGTTGGAAAAGACCTTAAAGATCATCCAGTCCAACCGTTGCCCAGCACTGCCAAGGCCACCACTAACCCATGGCACTGAGGCCTCGGCTACACGGGGTGTGAACACCTCCAGGGACGGTGACTCCAGCACTGCCCTGGGCAGCCTGTTCCAATGCCTGAGCACCCTGTGGGGAAGGAATTGATCCTAATGTCCAATCTAAACCTGCCCTGGTGCTGCTTGAGGTGCTGTGACCTGATGTGTGTAAGGGCTGGGAGCAGCCACATCCAGCACCTGCGCTTGGACGAGATACCTCACCACCAGCCACGATGACACGGTGACAGAGCCACGATGCAGCCAACTGCAATGGTGCCACGTGGAAGTGGCCCAGCATGAAAGTGTCTCTTTCCCCATAAAACACCCCAAAAGGAGGATCCACCCAGTGGCAGCAGCACAGACCTGGTCAGACAGCACTTGAGGATGCGCACGGGCAGAGCCAGCAGCGTCTCAGCATCTGCAACTATCTCCAGCAGCACACCCAGAGGCTCCAAAATGTTGGGGGAAAATAAATATAGCTCAAAGGAGACTGAGAGATCGAAGGGAAATGGCCATTAGCAGCCCTCCATCTGCAGTCAAAGAGCCAGCCATGGCTGGCACTCTGGATCTAATGGGTTTTTAATATTCTCGTGGCACGCACTGTGGTATATATGGTAAGACACACTTGGAGGTCTTGCATGAGCACCATTACTCGGGGGGCTGCTCACAGAGTTCAAGCTCTTCCTTTCCCTGCCAGCTGCCTTGTAGATGTAGATGTTTCAATTAGTCTGTCAAGCTGCATCTTCCAAATTAAGATCAGAGAAGTGTCTCTGTCTTACATAGAAATAAAAAAAAAATATATATATATCCCTAAAAGGAAAAGAAATGAACTCAGAAATTAATAAGGCTGATTGACAATGCTGCTTTGGAAACTCTGGTACCATATGGCATCCTTGAATGGCTGCAGTGCTGTTAGGATGGAGCTGACCAGCTGGAGAGTTACTGTGGGTTGTTTGTAATTGTAATAATGGATATCAGATGGCTGGTGTGGAGCAGTTTATAAATGAGAACAGACAATGAGCCGCAGTGTTTGTCAGGAAATCATTGCTGATATGGGCTTTGTGCTCTCCACCACTCCCCATGTGAGCTGCCTGCTCCCAGGGCACCCTGTGCTGCTGGTTGGTCCGGCTCGGCCGGGAGATGCATGATCCCATGGCAGGAACGGCATCAGTGACCAGGGCGGGTAGTCCAGCCGTGAGCAGAGCTGCCAAAACACCCTCCTCACCCTCGTGGGCCTTTGGGCAGAGCCCCAGACACCACCGGGAGATGCCAACAGGGCTGATGTCCTCATGCAGGAAACGTGATGTGCAGCCGGGGCCTCTCCAAGGAAGCCAAAGCAAACAGGGATCCTGTTCGTTGGGGTTCACCAAAGCCTCAGGAGCCGTCCAGGCTCACAGGGCTGATGGGGGCTCAAATTCTGACACTTCCAGATTGGTTTTTGTGCTGAACAGCTGGAAAAATCATGACATTTCCGAATGTGCCAGTTAATGGCTTTTTATTTTTGTTTAAAGTCAGTAACAGTGAAATTCATTTCAATTTCTGCTGATCCCTAGCTCTGCAGCTTATCACATACACCAAAGCCTGAGTTTGGAACGAAAATATCACACACTTGTTCCCTTACCTTTTCCAAAACAAACTTCCATCCAAATTAACAGAGGGCATTGTTGAGCTGGAACATCCCGTGTGCTGGAGCCACCCTGTGCCACACCACCGGGCAGCGAGCCCCAGCCCAGGGGACCTGGGGCAGGAGGTGGCTGGGGCAGAAGGCTGCATTCGAGGCTCAGATGCTACACCTAGTTTTAATTCTCTAGCATTCCTGGAGTATTTTTTCCCCCCAAATATATAAAAATAAGCCATAACCAAATTATAACCACCCGGCAGCGGGGCTGGGCAGAGCCGGGCGATGCGGCAGGGCAGGAGGAGCACACCCATGTGTTATTTCGCACCCATGGACAATGCACACCCACAAACCCAAACCCTGCTGGTCTCCTTCTGGGCTCGGCAGCCCTGGTGCTGGGATGGAAGGAGTCCCGGCACTGCTGGTTCATCAGCTCCAGGCTTCAGGCATCTCTGGAGCCAGGGCCAGGGAGCAGCGGGTGCTCCGGGACTGGCCAGCCGGCAGCAGGGAGAGCTTTCTAGGAAAGCAATCTCCATGGGAAGGTGGCCAGGAATGGAGCTGGGGCCAAGGCATGTGCCAAGCACTGGGCAGAGCATCCATGAGCCAACATGCCCCTCTGCAGGGCATCTCCACAGCCTTGAGACACTCCAACCTCTCCAGCTCGCTGCACAGAGCGATTGCAGACACTGCAGGGGGTACCTGGGAGCCCCACATCCAACACAGCACTTGACCTGTGAGATCCCACCAGCCATGTCCAGGGGGCACAGAGATGCTGGTGGGCAAGGGCATGGCCTGGGGGAATCATTCCCACCCTCAGAGCAAACCTTCCCTCTTGTCCATCATTTCCAGCCCTCGCTACCCATAACAGAATTGCTGCTCTCTGGCTTTGTTCAGATAAGAAATGAAATATTTCTTCTACGTATTTATTTTATGTATTATGCATCTTTTTTTTATATTTACGTATTTATATTTATAGAAGCACAGACTGGTTTGGGTTGGAAGGGACCTTAAAGCTCATCCAGTTCCAACCCCCTGCCTTGGAGTTTTAGATATATTCTTCTTTGCACATACATAAGAATTTTTATGTATTCTCTTATATGTTGTATTTATTCTTATATAAAGTTTTATATAATCTTACTTACACATTTCTTCTATATTATAGAAATATTTCTTAGAATCCTCACATAAAACCCTTTGTCAAGGTGGAAATGGGCAGGGCAGAGCAATTACAGTGTGTGACTGAAATCAGCAGGCAGGAAACTTGCTCTAAACCGTCTCCCCTACCTGAGCTCTGCAGTTATTTCCCTGAAGAAAGACCAACTCCTGTTTCCAGCTCTGAAAACATCTTCATACCAGGGCATGGCTCTTCCTCAAAACTCCAGGGTTCCTTTTTTTCCCAGTTCAGAGAGGATTATTTGAGTCTGTTTGTTTGGAGCCTCAGTTTCTAGGTTCTCATATAAATACAACTAACCCATTCATTTTAACAGCGGAGATTCAGGGTTAGTCTTATTTATATCAACCGCTATTTAGGGAAAACTGGTATTTGATTACCAGGCACCAAATGTCATCACCAATTGGTTTTAATTAGTAAGGGGATGCAGACAGGAGACACGAGTGTGTTTTGGACACCCCCTCCGGAGCTGGACCCATCCCAAGAAGTGGGAGGGTGACGGCATTGCCCAGACCCAGTCATTGCATCCCCATCCCTCATCCCCACAGACCCGATCGCACCCTCCGGCGTTAGCCTGGAGCTGTGACTCGATGGAAACCTCCCCAGCTTTCCCAGCTCAACTCTGGCTGACCTCCTCAGCAGCTGAACTGAGGGGGGAAGCGAAGTCAGAAACAGCCCAGAGCTGTCAAAGCTTGTTTGTGCTTCCCCCAGCCCCGGTCCCCTGCAACGAGCTGCAGGTTCCCCCTTTGACTTGGGCACAGCAGAGCATTGCTTACCACTCACTGTCATGTTTTAAATCACTGTAACTGCAAGCCCTGCCGTGCAATGTCAGCAGTTTCAGTGCAAAGAGGTTTGGATTTCAAAAGAAAGATGTATTCAACATGAGCTCTTACTCAAATACGCTATTTTCTCCAGCACAGGCACTCCGGAAGTGCTGAGCACCCCAGGTTAGTGCAGCCCTTCAAGCACCCTATAGCTCATGCGGTTTCGTGCACTCAGCTTGGCTTGACGTCACTTTTGGGGTGTCATGTGTTTAATCTGCCCCCATCACCCCCCCACTGCCTGCAGAGGGGCCCCACTCGCAGCCGTGCCGGTGTCATTGTTGGGTTTTCTTTTACAGGGGTAATAGAACCTACCCACATCCTCCTGCCCGCCCGCTCCCAGCCACATGCTGCTGCATTAATGGGTTTACTTTGCCTCCGAACCCGGGTGTCACTTTGTCATCCCAAGCCAGCAGCTGCCCAGCGGGCCAGTGGCAGGTGGCAGCCCCATGTCCCCCTGTACGGGATGTGATGCTCATGGGATCAGTGTGTCCTGGAGGGATGGATTCGGGTTCCCCAGCTCCGCCATCTCCCTGTGCCCCTTCTCTCCCCTTCCATAGGAGGTTGAAAAGCCATGAATCTGCTGGGGGGAGTTGAAAATCCAAGGTAGGAGCCGTGTGAGAGCCAGGAGGGGCACGTGGAGCATGACCCATGCACAGCCACACCAGTCCAAAGCCCTTATCCCACCTGATGGGTGGGATAAGCACCACAGCCAGATGCGGGATGCAGGAGGGAATGAGCACCACAGCCAGTTGGGAAGAGCCATCTCCAGCGAGGAGGAAGATGATCATAGAATCATGGAATGGTTTGGGTTGGAAGGGACCTTCAAAGCTCATCTAGTCCAATCCCCCTGCAATGAGCAGGGACACCTTCAACTACACCAGGTTGTCAGAGCCACATCCAGCCTGGCTGGATGATGAAAGTGCCAGGGATGAAGCCAAGGAGGTGCGTTCGGAGCACAGGGGTGAAATAAAGTCAGTGGGTGATGGCAGAAGTGCTGAGCAGTAAGAGGCACCTAAAGCTCCTTCTGCTTCAGACATCTGCAAAAAATAGCCTGCTAAAGCTGGAACGGGGCTCCTACCCCTGCCCCACTCATCCCTTCTTTACTGAGAGCCTCAATACCTTGAGGGTGACAGCTAATCTTTGCTTTGTGTCTGTTTTGGCCACACATATCCCAAAACGATAAAGAAATGATAAAACACTGTAGCAAACCCCCAAAAAGCACTGGGTGCTCACTTTAGGATGGGGATGGCCAGGAGATCTCTTCCTGGAGGAGCAGCAGAAACAAGGGACAACCTGGGGTGCGCAGTGAGCCTCATCCCGAGCCTGGTTGTGCTCTGATGGCAGCTTTGGTTGCAATTTGTATAACACTTATGGGATGCACCCCCAGGCTGGAGCTGGAGCACAGTGTCGGGGCTGGTGGTGATGCACCCCGGGACAGCCCTCCTGCCTCCCCAGAGCCCCTGTGCACGAGGCTCTGCTCTGAGCACCCCCGAACCCCTCATCCTCCAGCCCATCTGCCGCTGGAATCCCCGCTGCCGCCAGGGCGGCTCCTGCTCCTCATTAGAGGTCGCAGCCCCCGAGCAAAGATTAATCTGGTGCTTGTGTGAATTTATCTGCTTGAAAAGAGAGGGACCGGCTCTGACCTCGCAGTCTGGAGACTGGTGGGAGTTTGCCGTCCCCTGAGCTGTCAAGCCAATTCCCTGCAGTACCAAGCTGTTGTTCTTGGCATCTGCTAGGCAGAAAGACTACGAAACACCCCAAATATCTGTTTGTTTTCAAAGGTAAATATTAATTTCAGGATGCTGTTTACACAAGCAGACTCTTCGAGCTTGAAGTCACTGCCTTTTGCTGGTGTCACATGGTGTTAGTGTGTATTTAACATTTATTTAACTCTACTTGGTCCTGCTCATGCCAGATGGCAGGCAGCCTGTGCGGCTCGGCACGGGCGCAGCTGAGCACTGCTCTCAAGCAAGCAAAGGAGCTGGTTTGAGATGGCAAGTTAAAAGTTTGAGCAGTTTTGGGGCTGCAGGTCCCCGAACAACACCAAAACACGCTGTGGCTCTGGCATCCCCGAGGCTGGATGGTGTCCCTGCTCCCAAAAGCACAGCAGAAGCCAAAAGCAAGACAACCTGGGAAGCATCATCACCTGACAAGTCCAAATCAGCACAAGGGCTGGGATTTCCTCAGCTCTTGCTGTGCACTGGTGCCAGGAAAGGGTCTGACAACTTGCTTTCAACTTGTTGGCTCTGCATCACCTTGGCCTGATCCTGCCTGGCACTGAGCTCTCCCACTGCCCATGGGGAGCATGGCTGTGGACCCTGGCAGAGGCCATCATGGTTTGCATGCACCGGTGGGAAACGCAGAGCTGAAACCCTGAGCTGCACAAGGGTACGAGTGCCCGGCCAGAGGTGACCTGGAGGAGCAGATGACAGGAGAAAGGACCCTCTTGCTGCCCCCTGAGATGCTGACCAATGTTTCTTCACCTCAGTGAAGAGCTGAGAGATCTCACAAAGGGATGCACACCCCTGATACACAGCCCTGACTAGTGAATGCTCACAAGTCTCTTTTCAGCCCCTCCAGCCGTTTCCTCTCCCAGCACAGGGCATTTTGGGGGTAAGGCAGCACTGCTGGTGTCACTGCTTTCCCAAACATACAGAAACGCAGCCAGATGGCCTTTGGAAAACAAATTTGATATTCAAGACAATATCACCATCTTTATGGCTGCAGCAGGCACCCATCAGCTTGAATATAGAAACAAGGAAGATCTGAGATGGTTTCAGGGGCAGCATTACAGTTTCTGAGGCAGGCTGGACACTCTCGGGTTCAAACATGCATATTTGAAGAGAGGGACCTGCATGATAAATAATGTCCTCAGATTTTATCACAGAATTATTGCCTGTTTGGGCTCAATAGCTGCTGTATGCTCTGCCTCCAACCTGGTGAACAGGGCTCATCCCAGCCCTCCTCTGCTCCAGCAGTTCTTGCTCGGTGAGGTCCCACCCTGGTGCTCTGGGCAATGCTGACCTGCCTTTGTGCACTCACACGGTGCCAGGAGAAACACGGACTGGACACCAGGAGCTACCTTGGGAAACTCCACCAAGCTCCAGCCTCTCCTTCTGGCACCATCTGCCCCGCTGCTCTCATTCGGTTCTCGCCCATGTTAATGATGCTTGTGCTGAACTTCCCGTCCTGCCTTGTTTTGAAAGCCAGTTCCCAGCGAGAGAAGAGGGCAGGTTACTCTGCCATGACCTGTGCTGTAGATAAACCCTTTATCTTATTTCCCATGCATTTTTATGGCAGTAATTACTCTTTCTTCATCATTTCTAGAGCTACACATGCCAGTGAGATGAAAGATTTCTAAATAACGTTCCCTCTTGCTCTTATGCTTGCTATTCTTTGATCAGACCTGTTAATCCTTGCCACCACATTTGTGTCTCCTGTAAAGGAAATGGCAGGACTGAGCTGGTGTGGGACCTAGGAGGGGACAGCAAAAGGGTGACGAAGAGGCAGGACAAGGCTGAAGGAACTGAGCTGTGGGGAGCAAGAATGGGCATCGTCTCTGACTGAAAGAGCATGTCCCAGCCTAGGGCCATGATCATCAACTGAGATCTACCTAGCTCCCTCTTTTTAACATGGGTCTGCAGAGAGGAGAGCAACCTTCAGCTGCTGTCAGCTACATCACCAGCTGCAGGGAGAGAGATACCTCAGCACCTCAGGCCTGCTGGTGAACCCCCTTGCTCCAAACCCTGCTGTACAGGGCTCACACAAACCCTCCCTTGGGAAGAACAGGAGCAAGGTTGCAAAGTGCTGCTCCCAGAGGCTGAGCTTCCCACCTCTGTCAGGTTGGGGTACAGGACTTATTCAGAGAGGGACTCAAGGCCATGCAATGAAGGAGGTTTCCTTTGGTACGACCTTTTCAGGAGCTGGAGCAGAAGCTCAAGGAACACAGTGAGCGAAAGAGGATCAAACCCAGAAGGGTGCTTTACATCAGTGCTCGGGTATGGGTGAGGATGTGTATTTATAGTCCTAAAATGCTGTTTGCAAAACTGGATGCTCAGTCGGGTATGATATATGTCTACAGATTGAGACATACATATTTACCTCTCTAGGACATGTGTGCTCCCATACTGCACAGGGCTGAGAAGTCTTCTTTTTCTTGCCCCAGATAAAAGAAGAGGGTTCCAAGTGAAGTCCATGTGCCCGCAGAGCATGTTCTCTAATGCACAAGCCTGTTTCAAGGACATACAGAAACATCAGGTGAGTGAACAGGTGTTGCTCTGTTGGACACAGATCATAAATCCAGACTCACAAAGGCTGGTGGGGTTTTTCTCTTAGAGCAAATAAACGCTGCTCTGTGTACCGATGTACCGACAGAGCAAGAACTGCGACTGAGCCCTTCATCTCATGGCTGTTGGTGTTCCCCAAGCTCTACCCCAGCTCCAGAGAGCACGAGACAAGCTCAGCTCACTGTATGGCTTAAAACCTGGGGCACTGGAGGTGGGGAAGGGGCACTCCCCGCAGGGTGACATGGTCTCCCTGCTCACAGACCGTCAGGATCTGGAGCTTATCCTCCCTACAGGACCATGCCCATGACCCAGGTCTCGCCCACAACTTGGCACCACTCCTGAGAAGGAGCATGAAAAGCCCATTCTCTGCTCACCCCTCTCTGTCTCTGTAGAAGAGACTTGCTGAAGGATCAGCAGGATGGCCACACCTAAAACATGAGCTTGCTTCCATGGGGAAGTCACATGTAACTATGGAAATGTCCCCAAAGCTCCTAGGTCTTTCATCAGCATTGAGGTCTGCAAGATCAAGCCCTGTATGTACCCCATCCCGCCACTCTGCAGGTATTATGAGTGTTATTTAGCACAATCTTCTCCTCTTTGGGGTTTCCCTCTGCAGAGTTTCATCTTTAGAAACAAAGCATCAATGCAGACCCTGTAATGAAGCTGTTTTGTGCCCACCATGGCTGTACCTGGGCAACACCAACGCTGTTGTACAGAA
Organism: Strigops habroptila; assembly: GCF_004027225.2. Lineage (NCBI taxonomy): Eukaryota > Metazoa > Chordata > Aves > Psittaciformes > Psittacidae > Strigops > Strigops habroptila. The sequence goes on from NC_044289.2 coordinate 3,504,951, forward strand.
AGGAAGATGAAAAATACCTTTACTCCTCCTTCAAACCTTTCCCCAGCACATCTCAGGGCTCGGCTTTGTGGCCCCAGTCCTTCTCACCGTCTCCCCATCCCGAACAATGACACTTCACACTAGGGCATGTCCTCCCAACATCATGGTGCCCATGAGGGATGGGACACGGAGCAGAGCAGCAACAGCCCCATGCCATCAGCACAGCAGTTCCCATCTCCTCCCCTGTGCTCAGGCACATGGAGGGCTCCAGCACGGATGAACCTCGGGGAGACGCCGGGCTGTGGATGGGGAGCATGGCCCAGCAGCTTGGGGAGCTGCTCCCATTATGTTGGTGAAGCCTCCGATGGAGCCCAGCCTGATACTCTCCTAGTGGCTTCACAGGCTTTGCAGACCAGCTAAATTAAAACAAAGCTCTTATCAGCACCCCACACAACAGCCCCTTCTGCTTCACCAGCGTAGATTTGGCCACAGCGAGGCTGCTGATGACACTGAAATGAAGTGGTGGTAAACACGGGCCAGAGCCAAGCTGCAGCCAGCGTGGCAGGAGATAAGAGCTGTGTGTGGGATGCAGGCTCTGGCAGACAGAATGGTCCAGGGAAGCGCTGGTGCCTCGCAAGGGGAAGAGGCAAAGCCACGAAGTTAAGCAAGGATGATGAGACTAGACGGATGGTCCTGTCATTTTAGCAGAAATTTGGATCTGTTCCATCGTGGGACATCTGGGCCCAAGAGATGCCTGTTCCTGGCCAGCAAACTCAAAAGGAGCCTGTGGCTCCCTCAGCATCCAGAGCTAACCACTGCCGAGCTGCAGTGCACCACAGCTCACCCATAGCTGGGCTTTCGACAGGCTGCTGGCCAGCAACCACCAGCCCATGGCTGGGGAAGTCCAAACCCAGTTTGTTGGGAGCATGGTCCTACTGGGAAACAGCAGCCCTGTGTGCCCTTTTTCCCCAAGAGCTCACAGCACTTACTGCCTTGGTTATACAGGCAGGGACTTGAGGGGATGGAGAGTGCCAGTTTGGATCTCCTGCTCCATGCCAAGAGCTCCCCTTCACGGGTGATAAGCTCTGCCTCAAGGCTGAGGCAAGAGACAGCAAGTCGTTGAGAGCCACACTGGTTCCAGTGTGACTTGTTAACTGGTGGTGAGGACATCTCCCTAGGACAAGAGACTAGGTGCTGGCCCTGCTTCCAGGACCACATATACGTTTTATTGCTGGGAACAAAGACCTTGGGTATAACTCAATTTGCAGACACATGATCTTCCTCCTACAGCTACTTCCAAGTGCGTCAGGAAGTCCCTAACCCTGCTGGCCTGTTTGCTGTTTCCCTAGAGAACACCTCTGATGGCAAGTCCCTCCAGGAGGGGACCAAGGTTGTGTGCTTAATGATATGTCTCAGATCCCAACAGGACTTCGGCACAAGGCTGCAGCCTCGACAAACCCCTGGCAGGACGCTCAGGCTCTCAATGAAGCTCTCATGATCACAAATTCTGGCATTTCTGGGCCTTGAGGAACCTACCAGAGGTAAATGGCTCTCAAGGTTTGGACTTTGGACATCTCAGCTCTGATGTGGATATTTGACTTAACTTCTGGGGTTTTTTCCATGTAAATCTAAAGGTGATTTCCTGTGGCCAGACTGCCTTGGGGTACTTGTGGAAAGGCAGCAGCCCATGGGAGGTCTCCTGGCACACAGAGCTCCCTGGCCAACAAAGTCAAACCTAACCAAGGGAGCTTGTAGCAAGGCTTTTCAGGTCCCCCCTTTCCACAGAAGAAGGACCATGGAGTTAGTCGGTCCTTGGGAAAAGCCCCATTCTTCCTTATTGCAGCCTTTCAATAGACAAAGGCTTCTAAGATGGGGACTTGTCACCAAGGCTTGTAGAGACAAGACAAAGGGCAGAGGATTTGGAAGAGGGTCAGTTTAGATTTAAGGAAGACAGTTTTTACGCTGAAGGTGGTGAGACACTGGTTACCCAGAGGAGTTGTGGGGGCATGAAGGTTGGATGAGGCTTAGAGCCACCTCATCACGGTGCAAAACATCCCTGGAGCAGGACTAGAGGATGTCCAACATCCCTCCCAACCCAAACCATGATTCTCCACATCACTTGTCCTGCACCTCTTGAAACATCACCTCGAGAACCCCCAGGACACCCTGGCTACCTAAACTGAAACCACCCCTTCGAGGCGTGGGGCTGCGGGGAATGCCATGGGGCAGCTCGGACACTCGGGTTGCTTCCACCGCAGCGCAGCCTCCGGTGCTGTAACACCTAGGGGGCAATGGGGAAGCCTCGCTGCAGCGGGTGAGGTGATTTTGGGGAGGCCACACGCCCCAGTGAGGCTGAAATCCATCATTCAAGTCATCTACAAAGCGTGCCCTCAAAGCGGGGCGCCCCGCTCCGGTAGCTGGCGGCTGGCTGAGCCTCCGGCGGCCTTACCGGGGCGGGCCGGGTAGGCCGCGCCCCCGGTAGCGTCACGGCGAAGGGCCGGGCCGGGCCGGTGGGGCCGTGGCGGGGAGCGGGAGGAGGCGCCGAGGAGCCGGGCGATGGTGGGGATCCCGGGCGGCTGCCAGTGTAAGAGCCGCGGCGCGGGGGGAGGCGCCGGCCCGCTCGGCGCCGCTCGGACGGGGGCGAAGGGCCTAGCGGGGCCGGGAACGGGGCCGGGCGGCGGCGGGGACGCCTCGGCCTGGCCGGGCCGCGGGCGGCGGGAGGCGGCGCGGGGGAGCGGGGCTCAGCGCCCGCGGGGGTTCGGGGGGGCGCTGCGCTGGGCTCTGCCCGCGGCACACGTGTGTGTGTTGGACCGCAGTGTGGGTCGGTGCGTGGTGCTCACATGCGGTTCATTGCTCTCAAAGCGGGGGGCAGCCGGGCCGGGGGCAGCCTCGGGGACCCCCCGTCCGCGAAACCAGCCCCGCGGGTGTGTGCGTGTTTTCCGCGCTGGATGCGGCTCCATGACCCGGCGTGGGGCAGGGCCGGTGCCTGCAGCCCCCCCCGGCACCCCATCGCTTGGCCAGGAGCAGGACAGTGGGTTCGGCTGTGGCCAGACCCGTAGCGTGCACTCGGATGGGCAGTGTGTGTGTGTACATGAAGCCTGTCTGTCCTAGCATCCTCTGCTACTTGGGCTCGGGAAGGTGGATAACTGGAGTTTTCGTTAATTTCCCAACACAGGAGGTTTGTCACCAGAAGAGTTGCGCTCTGAAAGCAATGAGGTTGGCAGGAGATCAGGGAGGCGTGCTGCTGGAGCAGGGTAGATGGTTAGTTAGCCTGTGCCTTGCACCGTCATGACCTCCTGACCGTTCTTCTCACCTGTGCTTGTGTGCACAGCGTTTGTTTATCCACAGTCTGGAAAGGACGGTCCTGGGCTGAGGAGAGAGGTGCCAGACGGAGCTGCGATGTCTGTGGGTAATGGCATGTCCAGGCTCACAGCCTGGATGGGCCATTTACACAATCACAGCCTGTTGATAAGTCATAGTTCAGTGAAGGGAGAAAAGCAGTTAAAAGCACATCCCAAAGCTCAGAGGAAATGAGGGAATTTTGAAGTGTGATTGCTCATAGGGAAGCAATGTAAAGATAGATGCTGACGCTAATGTGGAAACCACCCTGAAAGCTGAATTCCCGATACTGAGAAGGAATTACCAAGTGGCGGAAATTACAGAGTGTGGATGAATACTCTCTCATGTTGCTTAGTGCAGAGTGTGTGGAGAAGTTCAGAGTGAGGTTGTTATCCCTTAAGGCAGTTACAAATATTAGCCTGTCAAAGCATGTGGTCTTGAAACAGCCGGTGGCCCATGCAGCTACAGCGGGAGGAGGGCACAATGGTGGGCAAGAGTGTTCACATCCCCCTGGGTTTGCAGAACACTGGTACCTGGTTGATGGGCTCCTAATCTCACTGCCAGGGAGGGCTCTTCATTTTGTCTGCCTTGAAGAAAAGGCCCCACAGAAGGAGGTTGGGTCAGATCATCTGCTTTAATCTCGTTGTCCAGAAGTCAGGCCTCTGGGTCTGATCTCCTTTCTCCAAGCTCCCTTTGCAGTTGCAGTGGAGAAACAGGCGCTTCTGGTGGTGATTCATCTTCCCAGTCTTGGACACCTCTCTCTGGATGAGACAAATTACATGCTGGAGGTGCCTGGGCTTTTTCATTGACTGCAAGGGGAGCCCAGCATAACTGGCTTAGGCTTTGGCAATGAGGAGTTGATGAAACAAATCCCACTCAGTGTGTCTGCTCATGGTGTGTGCAGGGACTGGTGAGATTCCCTGGTTCTCTTAGACTGAGCACTGAGAGGAGAGACAGGCCTTTGAAATCCTGCTTAGAAATAATCGAAGCTGAAGGAGACTGATGTGCCTAAAGCCATAGCCTCACAGTGGGTATGTGAAACCATTTCCTCTCTCAGCTGCGAAACTTTCTGCAACCTTGGGCAAGTTGTTTGAATGTTTCTTTCTGAATCGTGACAGGAAGAGATAAATGTTTATGTAGGTGCTCAGGTTTACAATATTTAACCATGTCTGATATTAGGGCTTTTCATCTGGGTCCTGCTGACAGATCTGAAGTGCTTGCACTGACCTTAGGCCAGCATGTACAACAAGGCCATAGACACTGGCAGGAAAGGGTGACAAGTGCCTGGGATGCTTCCTGTGATTCAGCAACACCTAAAGCATCATTTCTTAGGCACTTTTGATATGCCTGTGGCTCAGCGTCCATTGGTGAAGTGCTAATATTAACCCTGGTGAGCCACACAGCTGTTTTCTAGGGGTAGGCACATAAATATGTGTTACAGCCTTTGGCAGTTTATAGCTAGAACAGGTAACAGTGTCCTGGTAGGCTGAACGCTGGATCACTTGGTTCTTGGGCCTGGTGTTTGCCCAAGAACACTGTTGAGTTTTATCTTTGCTCTCAAGAAAGTGAACAGTCAGCTGTAGACTGATAACTTTCAGAAGCACAAATGATATGCATTGCTTTGCTTATCAGCCCAGTGATTTCTGCTGTAGTATAAATACAGTTGCTGGTAATGTCAGGAGGTTGCTTGATTCCTTTGGATGTGTATTACAGAGAAGTGGTTCAGTGCTCAGTGTGAAACTAATGATCCAGAAAGAAAGAAGAAATGTGGGGCTGTTTTGAAACTTTGGGATGTTCTATGTTAGTTTAAGGCACATACTAACTCTCATGAACATGCTTGTCTTACATGGATACTTCCAATGGGCAGAAATTAAAATGGCTCTTTCAGGAACTTAGTCTTGGTTTTCATATGCTGTAAAGTAAAAGGCTTAAGCTGTTAACTCTTCCCTTGCACCAGTGTTCGGGAGGGTGAAATAAACTGTTTTTTTAAAGCAGTCAGAGAAAAGAGAAGTTTTTTGATTTGCAGCTTCTCTGTGGATAGAAAAGAGCATGTACTTCAGGTAGAGCTCATGCAGTTGACTCTTAAAAGCAGGACTGGAGTGGAATAGTGAGCTGAGTACAGTTTCCATCAGCCTGAGCTGCCAAGGCTTTGCAGCTACCTTGAGATGTTGCCATAAACCACTGCAGAGGGGAGGAGGACTGCTTGGGTTTCACTTCTGCTGGCAGGAATCAAAGGTAAACCCTTTGATTTCAGAAGAAGGAGGCAGCTGTAAAACTCAGGAAGGTGAGAAGTGAATGTGTCTCTGATGTAGCAAGTCCCGGAGGCAGCGCTTCCACCCAGGCTGGTGATCTACCTGGACCTTTTCCAGATGGAAGACCACCTTCCTGAAGGCACTTGTCCAGCCAGTGCCTGGGGCAGAAAACTGCTCCCTTGTCCCTGTCACCTTCCCATCCCTCCCATATCCCACATGTGTGCACACCCATGTTTGATTCAGCTATCAAGGGGTCATGGTCATCGTTTCAGCTGTGTTTGCGCACTCCAGGTTACTCAACCCTGACCTTAGAGCTCAGCTAAAATGCTCTTTACTCCATTTCATGTTCTTCTAGAGAAAAGCACTAACTTCTATGAGTAGTAACTTACTCAGCATTTGGACTTTGAGGTCAAAATCTGCACATGTTTTCCTCGAAGGTGTGCTTTGCAGTCTTGGTATATATAATTTAAAGGATCAGACTCTTCAGGCAGGGATTTTCTCCAGTGTAGATTTATGTTAGTATTTAAGATAGTAGCTGATAATAGCCCTCAACCTTGGCTTGCAAGGATATTTTCAGAAGATAAATGGCATGTCCATAGGAGACACTTTGAAGCTTTTTGAGTTATTACAGAATGGTTTTGAATGGAAGGTATAGCGGGTTCTTTTTGTGGATATCGTAAAATAATCAGATGGATACTTAGTGATTGCTTGCAGAACTACTGCTGCTTGTCTCTGTGTGGACTCAAGAGACGCACCAGTTTGTTAGCATTGATACCAGCTCCTCCCTCAACTACATGTCCATGTTTCTAATCCTCATGATCTCTTGGGAGTTGGTCTGTCACTTCCTAATAGTGCACCTAGTTGCTGTAGCAGCAAATTCCTCCAAATATGTCACCTGGGATGCTCCCACCTGGCTTTCACATGCATTTTATCACACCATTTCTGACAGGAGGCAACAAGAGGAGGAGGAGAAGGAGGTATAAAATCCTAAAGGAAACAAAACAGGGAGGCTGTACGTGGTTGGTGTGTGTGTGGGAATAGGCTGGGCTGGCTGGGGACTGGTGAGGGATGGTTGGGTTGAGCAGTCACCGGCACTGGTGGGACTGGGCTGGTGGCAGCGCTGGGGAGCCCATCCAGGGACGCTGCTGACGCCAGCAAAGACTTCAGAGTGGTGAGCACACAAATGCTAAGCCAAATAACTCATTACATCTGGGCTATCTTTTGTGTCTGCTAGCCAACACATATTTGCTTTATACTTCTAAAGTTGTTGTGCATCCTGCCCGCGGACACTCTTTGCATCTGGCCGGAGGTGCTTGAGCAAATGGAGATGGAAGAGGGGCTGTAGTATGGGGTACATCTGTATGGTCACATATGGTCCTGGCCAGGCAGATGCTCCTGGTTGTCTGCTGGAGCACGGTCAGCTTTCTTATGTGCGTATTGTGGGATACTCACACAAGTATTTTGTGGCTATGTTCTTGGGAGCAAATGTTTCGTTTCTGTGGGTCTTGGTTAAACAGAAACTGAATGTAACACTTTTTAAAGCATGGGTATTTCTCAGCCTGTGGCATTTCCAGGTGCAGATGAGATTAATTTGCGTATCTTAGGTGATGGCAGGTAATTGCATGTGCAGGGGAGGGTCTGGAGTCAGGATGTTAAAACACAAAGGAGTCAAATGGTTCCCGTGTTCCTCCCCTCCCCTGCTGTGCAAGCTCTTTTGCATTAAAACACCCTGTCTAGCAGATCTGCGGGGAGGAATCTTCCCTCCTCCTCCTCCTCCTCCCTGATTAGGTTCGGTGGTGCTGAGGAGTCACTGCTGAATTGTGACTGTAAAACACTGAGCATTGAGGGGAGATGGAAAAAAACCTTCGAAACATTTGCCTTCACCCTGCCAGCGCGTCTGTGGGTCGGTTATGGGCTTTATCTTCTGACATCATTAGGACCTCTGACATTTCTAGCTTAGAAACAATAACTTGCCTTATCCGTCCTCATGTTTTTCTAATTAAAGACAAAGCTTGGTAAATATTTTTTAAATGATTGAATTTCCCAAGTATGGAAAACACATGTGGGGAGTCGGGCTGGCTGCGTCCAACGCGCCCGTTCCCACAGCGGCCCTCGGAGCCCGCGAGTGCGAACACACAGTTAGAGCTGTGGGTGACAGGTTTAGCTGGGATGATTGGCAAAGGATTTATAAAGCAGGAGGGGATTTACTTCACCCTCCCTCTTCTTCCCCCTTCTGTCCCCCCCCACCCCGACCCCCACCTCAGAAATAGGAAATTGGGATCACATTAAACCCTAATTGGTTTGGCTCCAGAGCTAGTTCAGTGGCTGCCAAATAGTTAATTTATTGCGTGAGAGTTTGGCCATGTGTTGAGAGGCAGATTTGCTTCAAGCAAGGGATCTCTGTAAACTGTACATCCATTCCCGTGCCAGGGCCTGTTTACAGCGGCACCAGAGCGCGGTGCGGGAGGTGCTTTCCATCCCCATCCCCTCGCAGGGCAGCGCGGGGGGGACCCTGCTGCTCGCTCCCCAGCCAAAGCGCTTCCAGGAATAGTTGCCTAAAAGAGCTTAAAGTGGTTTGAGCTGGACTTGGCGACCAGCGTTTGGAAACTGCCGGCTAGATAAGAAGTGGGAGGCTCTCGAGAGAATAAATGCATCTGTTTGGGAGATAGCAGCAGGCCTGGGCTGTCACCGCGGAGCAGGGCCAGGTGGGGAGTCCCCGGGGTGGCAACATGGCCTTTCCTGGATGAGGTGAGGAGGGCAAATGGGAAGCAGGCTCATCTGGCTGGCTTCCCGTGGCCCCACAGAAGCCCTCCTTGTCCCTGCCCTTCTCCATGAGGTCACTTGGCTGTTGGACATCCTGGATTTCTCGTTGTTTGCTGTTGGACCCAAGGCATCCAGTTGTGTTTGGCTCTTGTGAAGTTTCTGGAAGTTGGGCTCCAGCAGGAGAGCTCGCATGGGCTTGAAGGACAAGCAGCCCTCACTTAGGCCATGGCCATCGCTGCGTTCACCAGCACTTGAAAGGGAGTTATTTGGATTAAAGAGGATGCTGCAGCCAGCAGTTAAGACTCACTGCTAATACAGCTCTGGTTTTGGAGTATAATTTGAAAGAGGCTGTGCAAGGAATAAATCCATGGCTGTGGCATTTTCTTTCATTTCTCACTGAGTTAAATAACAAACTTTGTGTAAGGGAGCTGCTTCCAGCTCCGAGGCAACAGAATTATTCCCGCCACGCTCAGCGGTGCCCTTTCTGTGTCAGCTGCTATTTCCATTGTGAACTTGATACCTGAAGGCTCAATATTGTGACCCTTTAATTTTCAGCTGCTAAAACGTACCGTGCGAGTTGGCTAAAAGGGAAGAGCTCAGAGGGGAACTGGAAATAGTTAGGCTGTGGGAGCATGTGTTTCTTGGGGTATTTCTTAAGTGCTGAGTGTTTAGGAGAAATTGATAGGTAGCAGCAATGCACACGTCGCAGTACTTTTCCTTCTGTAGCTCTCGCTTCCTGGGATGTAATAAAATCCATTAAGTTCTATTTATGATCTAAGGCCCAATATAGTAATAGTTTTATTTGGGTAATTGTGGCTGTTCCACCGATAATCAGAGCACTGAACACGTCCTGGCCTACTGCAGAACCCAGGCTGTGTACTTAGAGGGGTACAGGGTTGGCGCAGCCAAACATCAGCCAGTTTTCCTGAGGAGTCAGAGAGACAACAGCTCAACAAGAAAAAGCCTGGATCAAGCCTTTGTAGGAAGGCAGCTCCTGCCCGTGGCTGCTGTGCTGGGGCTGTGCTTCCCTTTATTTGCCAGCATGGAGCTGCTGGCAGGGTTAGGTAGGCTAAGGGGAGACAAACTAGGCAGGTATAGGAAGCAAACAGTGATGGTTTGTTTGGGAGAGCATCTTTTCATCCCGAGGTCTGAAGGCAGGTTAAACCTTCCTCAGGGAAGCACTCCCCACTTGTGTATCTCCTGCCTAGTTTGAAATGCAGCCATTTCCGGGATGAGCTACTGTAATTACTTTAAAGTACACCGTACTTCCAGCACTGTTGGCAAGAAGGAAGGAGGAATGCTGTGCTCCTTCGCCAGACAAAATAGACATCAACAACTGGGAGTCTTCTCAAAGAGCGGGTCTATCTTCTCTGCCATTAAACCCAAGTTGGATGGAAGCCTTGTGCCCATTTTGCTTCCGCGGTGCGAGTGTGGTGTTCTGCAGCACACAGCCCGCGTTCACACGAGGATTGAAAGCAGCAAATTCCAGCCAGAAATTCTTTCTAGTGCTTTGCTTTCCTTCTGCTGTTTGCTTCCCTCTTCACACTCCAGATGCCAATGGAGCACCTTCCCGTGGTGACGATACATGCCGTACTTGATGCAGGGCTGAGAAACTCATCTTCAGGAACATTCTTTCGGTGCATTCCCACTCCTAAACTGTCACAGAGCAGGAAGCACTGAAAAACCTTCAAGCCAAGCTTGAGATCACTTGTGTCAGCCTAAACACCTACCTCCTGTTTGAGCCTGGGCATGTACTTCAGTGTGTGTCAGTGCTTGTGCCGCGGTTGGATGTCTGAACAAGCAGATGCATCCAGGTTTCCACCTTTCTGAGCATCGCCTGCTCCCTTCTCCTTCCCCTTCATAGGTGGAAGTTGTATTAAACTTGATCTCCTCATCGTGGAACCATCTACTTCCCAGGACTGATTTTTTTTGCCAGGACATCTGCTTAGAGATGGAGAGAAAAGGCAGCAAACTTGAGGATCCTTCCCAGAAAAAAATATATGGGAAATCTGTGGCAGCCACGAAGCAAATTAGTTTAACAGATCTGGAAGGGCATCCCTGGGTCCTTCCCGGAGCTGAAATAGTTCAAGGCTGTGTGATGGAAAAGCACAGAGGCAGGAACAGCTCCTTAACCTGGTCTCTGCTGTCATCCCTGCATCCATTTCTCCAGCCAAGGCACTCCTCACCTGTAAAGCTGTACACACAAAGGAGAGGTGAGAATTTAGAGACACGGGCAGCCCTGTACCCACACGGACTTTAGCATCACTGTCCCTGCTGCCGATATCTGACAGCACCTGCTTGGTCTTGCTCTAGTTTTCCAGCACTGCTCTGAAAATGTTCACAGGCACTTTTCCTCTTGTTTCTTCTTGAATATACTTGTCTCATTGAATAAGCTGATTTTTTTACCCTGGGTAATATTGATTTTAGGAAGAGGAAAAATAAACCCTCTTTGTGCATGGGAATGGGTAAACAACTATGAAAGCTGCTGGGCAGGGCGTTTTGAGATGGTTCTTCATTTGCCTGCTACCAGTTTTAGTTAAACGTTGAGGCTTCAGTCACTGCAGCAACTGTGTTCAGCAAGTTTTATTTCCCATTTAATAATTACAGCAGTTTCCCTCGAGCCCTGTACCTCTAATTTAAGCTAAGCTTGAAATAAAGTTAATGGAATGAAATTTGTTATCTTTTTATGGTAAAATATAGTCACAAAAATAACATTTGTAGACTCAATCACTACTTCTGAATACCATTTACCACATATCCTTGATCCTCCATCAGTGCTGATGACTCCTCTGATGGTGTATGGACAGTTGAGCATCAGAGACCGGGATCTTATAATGCAGAAATTCCTGCTTTCAGTCTCACAGACACCATACAAGATAGTTTGGTTGGCATAGATTCTCTGCTTTCCCTTTTGTGTATGTCAATAAGGGTTGCCTCAGTTCCCACCAGCACTGCACCTTCACTGTCCTGCTGATGCTCTTGTGGTGTAAGGCAGCCCAAGCAGCTCTGGAGAATCCCAGACTGGTTTGGGTTGGAAGAGACCTTAAAGCTCATCCAGTTCCAAGCCCCTGCCACGGGCAGGGACACCTTCCACTAGAGCAGGTTGCTCCAAGCCCCTGTGTCCAACCTGGCCTTGAACACTGCCAGGGATGGGGCAGCCACAGCTCCTCTGGGCACCCTGTGCCAGCGCCTCAGCACCCTCACAGGGAAGAGCTTCTGCCTCAGAGCTCATCTCAATCTCCCCTCTGGCAGGTTAAAGCCATTCCCCTTGTCCTGTCCCTACAGGCCCTTGTCCAAAGCCCCTCTCCAGGTTTCCTGGAGTCCCTTTAGCCACTGGGAGCTGCTTTAAGGCTGCCCCATCCCTGGCAGTGTTCAAGGCCAGGTTGGACACAGGGGCTTGGAGCAACCTGCTCTAGTGGAAGGTGTCCCTGCCCGTGGCAGGGGTTGGAGCTGGATGAGCTTTAAGGTCCCTTCCAACACAAACCATTCCATGATTCGATGGTCAGCAGGAACAACCGAGGTGAGGAGGAGCCGATGGACATTGTGCCTGTGCCTGTGCACATCCAGCACGCCAGGAATTCAAATCTGTCACTGATGGTGTTGGCCAAATGTCTGTGCTTCCCGAGCAGCAGCTCCGTGGATGGAGATGCACCTCTTCACACCTGTTTTATAACACAGAAGCAAAATATTTGGGGCATCCAAATAGTTTATACCCCGACAAACAAATCCTGGCAGTGGGAGCGTGAGTTTCCATCTCATTAAGCTGCTGGCAAAGCTCTGGTAATTCCAGTCAGTGATACAGCACAGGAATGATCCCTCGACACGACTGGTTGTGTCAGGTCAGAGCATCGCTGGGTTTTCTCAGCAGTTGCATGTTTATACTTGAGGGTAAAACAAAGTGTTGAAATGTCAGTTCATTGGGTTCTTCTTTGGTGCCGGAGCAAGGTCTTGTGAGGTCAGAAACAAGTGTGTGTACAATGAGCAGAAAGTGGATTTCTACACTTCACTTGTAATGAGGAATTGTTTTCAAATGGTTTTATTGTAATGCAAAACCTGGCACTGATTCTTTGTCTGGCAGAGGCTTGAAGGTTCAGCTTGGAGGTCACCAGCTCAACTGCAGCTCAGGTTGGCTTTGATGAAGTTCCTGCTGTCTCAGTGCTGTTTGTTGGTCTGTATGAAATCAGCTGGTGGTTTTGGTCCAGTTTCTTGAGGACAGGTCAGCTACACCATGGTCAGCCTCATTTTTGGCATGCAAGAGGTGTGCTGTGAGTTGAAGAGATGGAGTTGGGTGAGCTGGAGATTGTGGTGTCCTCTTGTCTCCTCCAGCAGGCAGAGGATGGGGCATTTTGTTGAAGGGGTGGCACTTGGGTCTTAACAGCCATGGGAAATGTGCCTCCAGTGCTGCTACAGATTTATGGTGCCTTGCAAACAAGCAGGTCTGCTCTCCTGCCTCCTGTTATGTTACACAGCTTGAGACAGGTACTTAGAAAATTCAGTTTAGAGGTCCATCATCCGGTTCCAGGGATGTAGGGCTTTTATAACATATGCTTTATCAAAGTTCCCATAGTTTCCTCATTAAACCAGGATTATTCCTCTTGCATTAGCCGTACTGCAAGGGTGAAGAAGACAGCCACAGTCCATTTTCATAGTCAACTTCTGCAGGCAGAGATGTACTGTGAAACAGCCAAGGCAAGGGGCAGACTGAGTGCTCAGGAGACATGGGGATGCAGGTGTTGGGAAATGGGACCCCAGAGGAGCTTTCACAAATGCTGCTTTGATTGGACTTGACTCCTGAAAACATGGAAGAATTTTAGTGGGCTGCACCTCCAGCACTTCTCATTCAAACGTAGAATCCCAGCCTGGTTTGAGTTGGAAAGGACCTTAAGATCATCCAGTTCCAACCCCTGCCATGGGCAGGGACACCTTCCACTAGAGCAGGTTGCTCCAAGCCCCTGTGTCCAACCTGGCCTTGAACACTGCCAGGGATGGGGCAGCCACAGCTTCTCTGGGCAACCTGCAGTGCCAGTGGCATCTCCGAGACTCCTTCTGGCATTGAACAGCCTCTGTTGTTGGTGAGAACCTTGGGGGCGAGTTTGCAGCTTTGCCATATGCCAAAACAAGCAAGCAGGAAAAAACTTTTCATGTGCGCAAGAATCTTCTGTAGTCAATACAAGTTGCCCCTGCAGACTTCTTGAACCAATTCCTGTCAGTTTGGCTCTGCAAGATCTAAATTTTGCCCTCAAATTCTCTCTTTTCTTCCAAAACTTTATTACATCTTACAGCTTTTTTCCCATATGACTGGGGTTCTGAATGAGGTTCAAGTCATCTAAAACTCACTGCTGGCTCTAACAAACAGCTTCTTTTCCTGCTGCTGCAGCGTCCAGACGTTTGGAGCCTATTGGGAAGTGGTTTTATTTGGGTTTTTTTAAGTGCAGTGTCTGTCTTTACAGTTTGTAATCACATAGATCCATATTCTTGTGTTCTTAATATAAATATTGTCATCACTGAACAAGGACTGGCAGGAAAACAGTGACAAGAAACGCTGAAGCAGCACTGCTAGTAAGGTAGATGCATTACGCTGCTGTTTAGTTGTAAAAAGTCTTCAAAAAGAAGGAATGCTTAGACTAGAAGCCTGCTCAGACTGCAGTATTAACATGCAGAGAGGTGTTCCTTGAAACGGCTGCTGTAAAAATCCCTCACAAAATAGTTTTACTACTTCTCTTGCTCTGCTCATAACAACGTTCTCCAGCGGATGTGTATTTGTCATCTGTTTTCCTAGATCTGAGAGGTAACATTCAAAGTACTCACGCTATAGCTTGGAGCACCAGGTCAGGAGCAGATAACGGCACATGTGGTGTCCTTCTCCTGCACCAGGCCTGGTGGTGGCTGGGCTCAGCTTGGGTGATGCTGGAGGAGCTGCAGCGTGCCGGGGCTGAGTGCCACCAGCAGCCCTGGTCGGCTTGGTGCAACCCAAGTGTTGTGCTAGGTGCAACTGGTTGGAAGTGTATGATCAGGGCTTGTTCAGCTGGAGAAGAGAGGGCTCCAGGGAGAGCTTAGAGCAGCTCTCAGTGCCTAAAGGGGCTACAAGAAACCTGGAAAGGTGCTTTGGGCAAGGGCCTGTAGGGACAGGACAAGGGGAATGGCTTGAACCTGCCAGAGGGGAGACTGACATGAGCTCTGAGGCAGAAGCTCTTCCCTGTGAGGGTGCTGAGGCGCTGGCACAGGGTGCCCAGAGAAGCTGTGGCTGCCCCATCCCTGGCAGTGTTCAAGGCCAGGTTGGACACAGGGGCTTGGAGCAACCTGCTCTAGTGGAAGGTGTCCATGCCCGTGGCTGGGGGTTGGACCTGGATGAGCTTTAAGGTCCCTTCCGACACAAACCACTCTGGGATTCTATGATGGTTGGGGCATCTGATGTTGGTCTAAGCTCTGAGTAGGACCAGTGTGTATCTGTCACTCATCTCCTCCACACCTTCAGGGTTTTTGTGGTGGCGGGTCAGTGGAGAGCTGGCTGTGGCTATTAACTGTACATAAATGAGCCAGGCTGAACTCAGACCTCAGTGTACAGCATTTCGAGTGACTTGGGCTCAGAGCCACCAGTTTTATTAACCCCAAGCACAGCATTTACAATCCAAATACTGTTGCGGCCTTAAGTAGGGCAGGAGCTGCTGTCTGATCTCCCCTGCACCGCGGGCAGGTGTCTGCCTTTCCCTGCAGCTGCTCCATCTGCAGCAGCACGTGGAGACGTTCAGACCATCACCAAAACACAGCTGGGAAAGGTTAGAGCAGCCCCACGTGGAGCTGGGTCACCTGGGCAGGATCACCGGGATACACATGGCTTCACCCTGGCCTCGGCTCTGCGTTGGGGCAGTGATGTGCAGTGGAACTAAACATGTGCTCAACGTGGTTTATTGTTTCTTTTCCCAGTAGCAAACCAGCCAAATCAAATCAGCTCTTTCCAGAGTGCTGCCTGTGCCATCAAATCCAGCCCCACTTTGGAGAAGCTTTGCTGATGAATCTCTCTTGTTCATCTCCTGACCCATGTTTTTATTATTACTTTTTGAAATTAAGATGTTTCTTTCTGATTCTTTCCACTGAGATTTGGGGTTTTTTATAAAGGAAATCAAGATTTTGACAGCTGTTGAAGTTTCATGCTCAGTAAATCTGAGGTTTGGGTTGAAGGTAATTCTTGGCCTCTTGCTTTTCCCCCTATGTTAATGTTAATTCAACACACAGACATTTGACTTCCTAGTCTTGACAGTTGTCTGAACATGTACGTCCGGTGCGGGGGGTGGAAGACATCTGACTTCTTTGATGTGATGCTCTTTTCAGTCTACTGAAAAATCTTCTCTTTGAACTGTCTCAAGTGCTTTTCAGCATATTTCTTACCAGGTTAGTGGGAGCAGGCAGGGGCAGGGGTGCTGAGCATGCATGAAGCAGAGCAGGGTGCTGAGCACTCGCTCCACTGCCACAAGGAGCTTGCCAGGAGGACCACAAAACAAGGAGGACTGGGGACAAGCAGGTCTCCCTTTCTCCTGCATAGAAATGGTAAGGGATGTGATGGCTCCTGTCCCCTACTGTAGGGATGGTGTCACATGGATGTAAAATGCTCGGATCCAGGGCAGGAAGCTACTTGATAGTGGTTTCCTCCTAAGCGCTTAGATTGGAAAAATAAGTTTTAGGAACTTTGCATGATTCTCTCCTCCCATCCCTGTGACTCCACTGGGAATTTTATTCTTATTGCTGCTGGAAAGAGCTCAAATGCCCAAGGAGCAAGTGGAGATGGGCACCTCTGCGTGAGGTGGGTCATCCAAAATCTGTGCTGGGGGCAGTGGTGGCTGAAAGTGTTGGGTACAGACACGGTGGTGCTGGAGGAATGTGGTGCCTCCAGCAGTTATGGGCTTCCTCTCTAGCTGGGTTGGTATCAAGCATGTTAAATCGTAGAGGGTTTTGAGGGTGGGTGCCTTGTGTGCTTTGTCAGCCTGGTTTTCTGCCGCTGTTTCTCTAGGGAGGAGGTAGCTGTATCTTTTTGAGACTTGATTTTCTATACCTGTTGTGTTCTGTTGAATGAGTTTGTTTCAGAAGAATCTTCTGATTGAATCATTCTTCTGTTGGAAAATGGCCATTTGTCAAGACAGAAACTTTCCCTGGGACCAGTGTGTGCTCAGAGGATCAGAAACCACCCTTGGTGCCCTGTAATTGTATTGACTAAACTGTACAACGTGGCCTCAATAAATGTTTACTGCTGTGAACACGGTGCTTTGGCATCCTGGTAGAGCACTGGCTTGACCTTTGGCTGTCCTGATGGCTCCTTGTTTTGTGTAAGTTTTAAAAGAGGGTTGGGTTTTTTGTTTAGTTTTGGTGGTTTTAGTAACCATATGGAAGGGGAAGTTTTAGGTCCGGGTGTCACAGGATGGGGCTGTTTCTGCCTCCTGCTTGCCTGAGCCTGCCTCTGCTTTCTGGTTATCAGCTGTGGTTTTCCCATTGCTCAAACCTCTCTGATCACTGGTGGCTGCAGAAAGGAGGGGGCTTGATCTGGGGTTGAGCTCAGGGGGCAGGATGGATCCTGGTAGGTCCCAGTGGATCCAGCAGCACCACCAGACACCGCCGTGGTCCCATGTGTGCGCTTGTTGGGAGGGATGGGGCCACCCTGGTGTGGCTGTGGGCTGAGCTTGGCTGCTGACCCTTGAAGGAACGGTGTAATGGGAATGACCAGAGATTTGGACCAGAGGAGAAGAATTCATGTTAGTGCCTGAATATAGTTTTTTCATCCTCTTAAAATTCTTCTGTTTCTTTGAAGTGTGAATCCCAGATGCTGCACAAGTCTTTTTCCAGACGTGGCCATGCCGTCTTGCTGTGTATTTTCCAGCAAATTGCTGGATTACTGTTTTCCTTCTGGCCTTTGCATTTTTTCATAGCTTTAACTTTTTCTCTGGATGTTTTTACATGCCTCAAACTCATTCCTGTCTAACATACCAATGCGAGAACTCCCACGTGAGACGGCGTCCCACCAAGCTATCACATAGGACAGGAATGCTGCCTTTTC
The DNA here is from genome assembly GCF_004027225.2 of Strigops habroptila. Taxonomy (NCBI): domain Eukaryota; kingdom Metazoa; phylum Chordata; class Aves; order Psittaciformes; family Psittacidae; genus Strigops; species Strigops habroptila. The sequence continues at coordinate 3,522,327 of NC_044289.2, forward strand.
TTTCCCTGGAAACTTGTAAACATGAACTTCCTGTTGAGAGGAGCTGTAAATCTGCAAATAGGCTCCGCTTCCGACAGGAGAGGAAGGTAATAAAATATCAGGTCCTTGTTCACTGTGCCTGGTCCTCCCTGAGCTGCATCTGAGCACCCCAGGGGCAGTGGAAGCACAGAGGCACAGGAGGGAACCTGCTGCTTGCTCCTCACCTCTGGAAATGAGTTTTTCCCTTTATTTTTTCCCCCTTTAGGCACCCAAATACAGATGCAATCCTAATAGAAGCCAGTTGGAGAACCGCAAAGCCTTAATGACTCTCAAATGATGCTTCATCGCTTGTTTTCTCCTTTCCTTTCTCCCTGCCTCTCCCACCACAGATCCAGTCCTTCATTTCAGGGGGTTAACTCTGTCCTACATCCAAAACAGACATTTTTGGATACTGAGGCTAAATTCTGGCAGCTGTTAGAAGACTTTGCACGTTACCACCCATGTCACTTAATCTTGCTGTTATTACTACCTCCAAGAGGAGATCCGGTGGGATGCATAACCCACACGAGTTGTTGGGTTTCCGCTTTCATGCCTAAAGCTTCACTCTTCTGCATTCCATTCAGCAGCAGCAGCTCATGAGGCTGATCCCATGTGGGGCTGGGGGCTCCTCTCTCTGCCTGGTTTTACCTTGGGTCTCCCAGCACCAAGACAGGAGTGCCCACAGCTCGCTGGGAGAAGCGGCGGCAGCGCATGGAGAACAGCCGTGTGGTTCCTCATTCCATGTGGGTTTTGAGGCTGGCGCATGCTTTAGTTCTGGGTAGGCAGCAGAGGCAGGTACCAGACACACAGGCAGGTGGATGGAGAGAGGAGGGGGCTGGTCTCTGCTCCCAAGGAACAAGGGATGGGACAAGAGGAAACGGCCTCAAGCTGCACCAGGGGAAGTTTAGATGGAGATGAGGAACAATTCCTTCCCCAAAGGGTGCTCAGGCATTGGAACAGGCTGCCCAGGGCAGTGCTGGAGTCACCGTCCCTGGAAGTGTTCCCAAACTGTGTACATCAGGCCCTCAGTGCCATGGGTTAGTGGTGGCCTTGGCAGTGCTGGGGAACGGTTGGACTTGATGATCTTAAGGATTCTATGATTCTGGGTGGCTGAGCTCAGCGGATGCTCTGAGCTTTTGCTGGTGGGGTATGAGCATGCTGATCTTCAGGATCAGCTGTTGGGAATGCCGGAGCTTCTCTGTGCTAATAGGGAAGTGGAGGCAGGTGAGGGGCTGGGAGATGGTGGAAGCAGAAGTAAGGCCAAAAGAAAGCGTGGTAGCGGAGAGGGAAGAAGGATATAGAAAGGAAGAAGTGGTTACAGGACATGGAAACGAGGAGCAACAGGCAGGCAAAAAGGAAGATCCAGATGGAGGCTGCCCTCTTAACCAGCATCCCATTAACTAACCCTGGGCAGCAGGAGGGTGTGGGTGAGATCCAGCCCTTCCCGGCCCGACCTCCGCTCTCCCCTCGCTCCCAGCCGCGCCGCTTTCTCCCTGGCTCCCGCCCCGAGCGAAGCCGCAGCCGCTCCGCCCCCCGGGGCGGGCTGGCGGGCACATGGCCCCGTGTCAGCGGAGCCTCTCGCCCTGCCTGCGCCTGGGTGGCCGCGCTGGTGCTGCTGCTGCAAACTAATCGCTCCCAGCAGTGCTACTAAATCAGACTTGGTGGAGCCGGGAGCGCAGCCCTGGAATGCTGGGCCAGGCGCAAAGGGCTGCGCTGCCTTCTGTCTTTGCTTGTCCTTTTCTTAAACCCACCGTTTCTTAGGTCCAAAAGGCCACTGGCAGCAGGAGCTGGCAAGGGTGGGCTTTGCAAGGGAAAATGTTTGGGAAAATAAAACTAACCCCCCCACACACAACCCATTTAAAACGTGAGTTTTGGTTGTTTGGTGAGGCTGGAGGGAAGGGAATCCTGTTCAGGTCTTAAACCTGTAAACTGGGATGCTCTGGAAAGCCCTGCATCAAGTCCTGGACTGATGGTTTTACTGGGTAAAAAGAACAAAATGACTGAGGATTTATTTATTTAGTAGGTGTCTTAAATGGAGGCTGTGGTCTGGGGGAGAAATTTGGTTGTTTTGAATCCAGGTACCAGGTTTGTGACAACTGATGAATGAGAAAATAATCCTCCTTTGGCTGTGCGATGCCAGGGCATGGCTTGGCAGTGAGATGAGGTACCAACACCCAGCAGCACTCCCAGGTGCTGCAGTCCCAGGGACTGGAGGGGAAGGAAGCTCAGGATGAGGTGGGGAAAAGGTTTCTGTTAAGAGCCCAAGATAAAGAGGGAAAAGCTGTTATCAGGGGAAAAGCCACAGCCTGCAGGAGGGAAGTCACCAGTTGAGGGAGGTGCAGGAAGCGAGCTGGGGTGTAATGACCCTGCTGTAGGGAGAGGTCTGGGGATCCATCACAGGCATTTTATCACTCCTGGTTTTGATTGCAAATGCTGTTCTTTCTGGAAGGAGACCAAAACCACAATACGCAGAATCCCAGACTGGTTTGTGTTGGAAGGGACCTTAAAGCTCACCCAGCTCCAACCCCCTGCCACGGGCAGGGACACCTTCCACTAGAGCAGGTTGCTCCAAGCCCCTGTGTCCAACCTGGCCTTGAACACTGCCAGGGATGGGGCAGCCACAGCTTCTCTGGGCACCCTGTGCCAGCGCCTCAGCACCCTCACAGGGAAGAGCTTCTGCCTCAGAGCTCATCTCAATCTCCCCTCTGGCAGGTTAAAGCCATTCTCCTTGTCCTGTCCCTACAGGCCCTTGTCCAAAGCCCCTTTCCAGGTTTCTTGTAGTCAAAGTTCTGCTGACAAGCCCTGCTTTGATAAGCTTTGACATGTGCTCTCTTCATTGTTAAAAATCTTCCACAGGGGAGGTGTGGGGCGCACTGGGAGCCCAGAATAGAGTGTCTGACCTGGGACACAGCTCCCAAAGCACATCATCTCACCTACAGAAGGGAGATTTCTGCTTCCAGAGCTTGTCTGCACCATAATACATGCTGAAGGGGATGCCCTGTAAGGACTAGGGCAGAAATGTCAGCTGTAGGCAGGTAACTGGTTTTCTGAAGCAGCAGGGAGGTGCCCGAGTCAGCTGCAGGAGAGGCTCCATCAGCTCTGCTTCCAAAGCCGGGAATGCTCCTGATCCCACCTGGAGTGTTGGGCAGGGAAAGACAAGTGTGCCTGAAACGACAATTGGAGGGAAGTGGGTGCATGTATTGGAACAAACCTCTGTCATTGAACAGCTCTGCTGTTGATCTGGAGGATATTATCAGGCTGCAGAGCTGCTGGACTAGGCTTAATCCTCTGCAGGCTGGGCTTTAGTCTCTGCAAACAAGATTACTCACTTTTTCCCTATTTCTGTGTTTGGTTTATATACCCATGACAGCTACAGAGGCTTGGATCTCTCAGCAGAGCAAGGCTGTTAGGTTTAGGAATTGGTTAGTTGTTTTGGGGGGGGATTTTTTGACAGGATATCCGTTCCTGGGTGGTTTTTCTTTACATATGCAGTAATACAGCAGGAATAAGGTCAGTTTTGCTTAGGTGTTGTCATCCCCCAAGCCCTAAATCAGTGGCCAGAAGTAAAGTTTCAGTAGTTTCTTTAGGTTGTGCTTAATTCCTTGTTGCACCTTTGCTCCCGTTGCAATGTCTGATCATAGTTTTTCGGGGTGTAAATTCTGCCAGCTCAGTTAAGACCAAGTCTTAATACATTTCCCCCCTCTCTGGGCAGGACTGAAATGGCACAAAAGCCAAGCACTCCTCCTCCTTCAGAAGGCAATGTGATTAGATTTACTTGACGAATTAAGCTTGTTACCATCATCTCCCATGTGCTAATTTAAATCATGGCTGTATTGAAAAGAGGATGTTTGTTACATGTGATAAATTTGCTAGGAATGGAGAGGTTTAAGCACTGTTTGGGGGGGGGGGGGTGTGCATGCCTCTGTCAGCTGAGCTTGAACTCAAGTCAACGAGCCTCCCCTGCAACACCACCAGCATGGCTTCAAAGGGAGCAGCCCCTTCTTGGCTCCACTGACTTGTAAGTAACGCATAAAGGAGGCAATAAAATGTTTGACTTTCCTGCCAGACCTGAGCCTGGAGGAGGAGGATCCCAATTGGTTTCCATCAGATTCCAGTTAGCATGAATTTACAGTTTCCACTTAGCCTGATAAATGGCTTTGGCTGCCTTGGTGCATTTGGATTTATTCTTCTGCGGGATGGAAAGTGGTCAGCTTAAAAAGGCAAAAGCCTTCCAGAGCTGCTGTGAATACGAGGGAAGCTTCTTTCTGAGGTAAGAACACAGCAGGCACAAAAATAAAGCTGTGGCATGTCATGAAATACGGGTGGAACAGAAGAGAAATCAGAAGGAGTTTGGGTCTCTTGTGCTTGCTGTGGCCATGGGCTGTGATAAAAATTCCACTGGAAACTGGAAAAATTCTTCAGATTGCCTCGCTTTCCTCAGAAACCACACTCAGCAGCAGGTATCAATAGCTCCCAGTGTTCAAATTTTGTTTGCATCGTTCTTTCCATGGAACATTCCCAGGAGAAGAAAGCAGAAGCAGATTGATGTGGCGAGCCGGGGAAAGCAGTTTGCCCCGTGCTGCCTGCAGTCCTCCTTCCTTGCACCCTAGTGCCCATGTCTGAGTTACAAAATCTATCTTAGTGCGTATTTGGGGAGCAGGTTGGCCTATTGGTTGTGTAGAGATGGTGCTGGAGGTCAGTAGATGATGCATCTTCATGTCCTCTATTAGCGTGTTGCCCTCTGCTCCATTGGTAAAGGCAGTGGCGGAGCAGGTCATGGTGTGCCAGAGGCTTTCTTCTGGCTTACTTGCAGCTTCATGGGCCTCTGCCAGTGGAGAGGTTAGGGATGGATCATGGTTTGGGTGAGCTTAGGGATGGATCATGGTTTGGGTGAGCTTAGGCACATGGCTCATGTTTAAGATACAACCACAAGCCTTTCAAAGGCACTTTTGCAATGACTACTACTCAAGAGCACCCAGGTGTCCCCACCCTTAGTTTTTACACCTTGAGAGCCCAAAACCACACGTGCACCTTCCTTACTCCAAGGTGAGCCATGAGGTCTGGCATATTCCTGCCTCTCTAGCCAGAAGTGGGGATTTCTTTCCTTGGAATATTGGGGGTTTGGTAGACATTGGCCTGTGGACACCATGGCAAAGACTGTGCACAGTTTCATACAGGCTGATGAAGTCAAATCATTGTAACTATACTGCAAATACGCAGAACGGCCTGACGTTTTGATGTGTTAAACTACTTCAGGTTGTAAAAATAGGGAAAAGATTTATCTGGCCATGGTTTGACAAATGAGAGTTACAACCCAGTTGTCATAGTTGGGGACAGCTTTTGTTTATGTAAAGTGAAACATTTACAAGCTGTTGAGGTCCTTAAGTTAAAATAGGATTTAAAAAGAAGGAGAGGGAACACGTAGTGCTAGTTACCTCTTTCAGATAAAACCCCCAAATCTCAGGCTATCCTCTGTGTCTTGTAAGAGGGGTTTCTCTGATGACTTTGACCCAGAGACCTGACAGCTCCCAGGCTGCATCTTCTGTTGGTCGTACAGCATCCCCCTCTTCTCTTGTGCTCAGCTTTTGGATTTACTGCCTGGTTTCAGGCTGGTTTGGTGATGTCGGGACAGGGAACAGCGGTGTCTGATGCTGAATGCTTAATGCCTTAAGCCCAGGGCTGTGTCCATCTGCCTGGTGACATCTCCACTGGGGACAAAGCTGCAACATGAGCTTGCCCCTTGCAAGACATCAGAGAATCCACGAGAGCCACCACTGCTGGCTCGACCCTGGCTGGGGAGGGCTTCTGTTGGGGACCGCACAGCGCGAGGCGCCGGGGCACAAACCATGACACACCAGTCCATAGGAAAATAACTTCATTAATTCTGGTGCTCGTGGAGCTGCTGGGGTTTGTCTCCTTCATTGTCTGTGTAACTCAGAGATGATTTTTCCATCTCAGCTTATGAAATCTCGAGAGCTGCAGCATTTTGCGCAACCTCCATCACAAGTGTCAGAAGCCCCCGCGAGCTAAACTGAAATGAAATGTTTTACTGATGTGCTTTGCCAGCAGCCCTGCCAGCGGGGCCTGGGGTGCAGGAAGAAGTGGGATCTGCCTGCTCCCAGCCTCAGCATCGCTTCACAGGGAGCTCCAGGTATCCGTGTGTTGAAACTTGACTGGGATTCAGCTTGTTTGAAGTGCAGCATGTGAAATTGCTGCTCTTCACTGAGGTTTGGAGGTGGGCAGGTAGCTGTGAGTCTGTGCCCTCTCTGCCTGCAGCCACGCTGCCCTTCTTGGTGTGATGTGCTCACCCAGCCAAGGCTGCAGAGCTTCATGTGCTCCTACAACTGAACATCTCCTGCCTCAGTGCCTGCCCCAGTTACCATCCAGCATCCTGCCTGTGCTGGGGGGAGGAGATGGTGGCCCATGTGTTCATGAACGCATGCCATGCCTGCTCCTAGAATGCTTTTTAATACTTCCTTTAAAGCACTTTTATTTTTCCCCTTCTTTTACAACCTTTTCCCAAAGAGAAGCAGAGGTACCTTAAACTAATTAGGAGTAAGAGGCAGAGAAGCAGGGGGTGAAGGGCTGGGTGGGATGCCGGGGGGCAGTACTTGTAGTAGGTTTATGGACATGGCTTGGCAGTTAGCAGTCGCCTACCAGAGCTTTGGAAATGCCATAAAAGAGGGATTTTGCTGTCTGTGATTAAATGAACTATCACTTTTACACCAATGGTGGAGAATTCAGCTTGTGTGATTTTGGGGATTTTGAAGCATCAGCATCCCTCAACTTGGGCCATGGTAGGTTTTCACTGTCTGGGCAAGGTACGTAGGTCTCTGGTTCACAACAAGCAGCTGGAAGGAGAGGTGGTTTTGCCTGCAGAGATTTGGAAAGGGTTATATTGAGACCTGAATATACAGATACAGACTGGAGCTCTCAGTGTGCCTGTGCAGGGCCTGCAAGCAGAGTGCAAACATTGCTTCTCCCCCTTGGGTTCTGTGGGATCCCGGAGGTGGTTTGGGCAGTCACTGAGGGGAACTGCCTCTTCTCCAGGGCAGTTCCAGCCAGGGACCCCCATCTGCGTGGCGAGGGATGCTGCTGCGTAAATCCCTGTTCCCCCAGCACCCAGCTTGTGGTGAATGGTGCTGGGCTGATGAGATTAGTCTGGGGCCTCCAGTTAATACCTGTTGTTCATGCTGCGCGTCGGGGAGCAGCTATTCAGAATGACCAGGGGGTTGTAGGTGGCAGAGCTGCCACGTCTGGTGTTAATGGGAGAGGAATAACAAATGTGTCTGTGTCCAGTGGGTTTGTGTCCTGAGCCTCCCGTGATGCTGCGAGATCCCTCATGGGGTTTACTCCCTGTATAAACCATTTCAGATTTACATTTTCCTTGAACACTTCCTCTTCGATCCCAGTAATATGTTACACATTTAATTGCTCTTCTTTTGAATTTTCGAGTCCTCCTTTGGTACCCTCACAACATCAGTATCTTGTTATCTTGCTGTTGCTTCTAATTGCTAACACATGCCAGCTTTCCAGCGCCGCAAACTCTGGCGCTGGGGCTTGGAGGGGAGTTTTTACAGCGAAGATTTACGTGCATGGGGGAAACCTTCACAGAATTAATTCCCTGCTTTAGCCAAAAGCTTATCCAGATTTCAAAACCGAGGGCTAAGATGAAGGCTGGTTTGCACCCGATGCTGTGTAAAGGCAGAGTGGGTTTGGGGACGACCCGTGCTGGTGAAACCCTCCTTTCCTCTTGCTGTTATTGCCGGCCATAAACAAATCCCATGTATTTAACAAGTTAATGTCAGGCGGGCTGCGAGGCGCTGGTAGGTGTGTGCTTGGTGACATCAGCTGGCGAGCAGCCTGGCAGCAGCGGCGCAGGCAGGGAGCAGGCAGGGAGCCCAGGGTGTGTGCCTCTAAGCTGGGTATTCTGGCAAGGTGGAGAGCTGGTCTGTTTGGCAGGACCTTCCCATCTGGGATCCATCTGTGTTTCCCTGAAATCGGACAGGCGGCTCCAGGCAGTGAGAAATCGCAGATGTGCGGGACCTGACACATGTCCAGCTAATGAAAGGAGAAGGCAGGCTGGGCTCCGGCTGCGCTCGAAGATCACGAGTGGAGGAGGAGGAGGAGGAAGAGCCCTTTTGCTTTATATTTCAAAGAAAATAGGTGTATCCACCAGCAGCTGGATCCTTGCAACCTCGCTGTGTAGGGTAAGCAGAGAGGGGTCTGTTGTTAAAGGGGACTGGGTAAGGCGCAGTGGGGATGCTCGGGGTGGGGGGGCATGCTGAGCCGCTGACGAGGAGCTTTGAACAGCAACGTGGGTTTTGCTGGTGGTCCACGGAGAGCCTCAACCTTGAGCACAGGTAGAGGGAGAGGGTGGGAGCCACCCATCCCTGCCTCCGGTCCTCTGCAGTGGCTCTGCCGGGGGAAACTTCAATAGAGGAGCCGGCGGCATGCGTGGATTCTGCAGCTGAGAAAACACTCAACTCTCTCCAAGGAGAGCTGCATTACAGCTCCTCTATGTTGCTATGGAATGGGTGATTATTATCTTTTCCTGATTTGTATTTTCTCCCCCCTCCATGAGCAGAAGGCTGGGATTCAGCGTGTTCTAGGGAAATGGGAAAAAGCAGGAAGGGGTTTGTGTATTTTAGCAGAACGTGTTTCTCTGCTGTACCGAGCCTTACTCTCATTTCTGCCCGCTGATAGTGAAGCAGGGGGTGGGAGGGTGGAATCTGCAGAGGTGGATTTCTTCCATCAGCTCCCAAATTTCCTTAATGCTCTCTGTGTTTTCTGTGCTCCTCTGCATTGTGGCAGAGGCTGCTGCTCCCTTTTTTGTCTTTGCGCTCCTCGAGCAGCAACTGATGCTACCAGCATCTAAATCTCTTGGATCAATTTTGTGCTACTGGAACACACTTCCCTGCCCTATATATTTCCACTGTCGGGATGCAGGCTGCTGTATTTTCTTTTATTCCATTATAATCTCCCGATCCTCATGTGTATTTTAAACCTGCACATTCTCCCCTCTCCTATTTTTTTGGGAAGGTTCAGCGGTTGAAATTGCTCCTCCAGCCCTCCAGCATGGCTTGTTGTAGGGATCCCTCTTGTTGTAGGGATCTCTCTGTTGCATGTTTGCTGAGCTGCTGCCTGGGTCTCTGGGATATTACTGGCTTTTTCTCCCCCTTGCAGCCCTTGGTTCCTACGTGGTGGTACTCACAGCCCACTTTCTGTGCTGGAGAAACCCTGCCCAGCCGTGGGAGGTGCCCCAAAATCAGCACTCAAAGTTTGGGGAGCTGAAATGTGGTTGAGGATGGCTTGCTATCAAGCTGGGAAAAGAGAGAGGAGTATTTGCTGAGCTGTGTGGCGCAGGCTGATTCCCTTTGGGACACTTTGCTGTTGCTTTGTCCGGGTTAGTTCTCGCTGTGCCAAGTGACAGGGTTTCCCCAGGGAGAGCGCGGTGCAGCCTGGCCAGGTCCCTGGCAGGGTGCTGCATGGGCTGCAGCTCCGTGCTCCTCCGGCTCAGCCCCTGCATGTGCCACCTTCAGGTTTCCCTTCTCTTGAAGCACACAAGCATTTGGGTACAGGCTTTAAAAAATAGAGCTTGTAAGTCTGCTTCTACAGCATGCCAAACACCTCCCGAGCATCCCTCACATCCCGGAGGGAGTGAGGAGTGTGTGCTGCCTAATGCTCTGCGACTCCGTCTCACAAAGGAGGAATGAAACCCAGCAGATCTCCAGCCAAGCTGCGCAGAGGGTGATGATCTCTAAAAGCAGAGCGCTGTGCTCCTCTGCTGCAGCTCTCCCAAAGACTTCCTGAATTTGGGAGCGCCGCGTGTTGGAGCATCTGCTCCCGTTGTCTCCGTGCAGGTCGGGCTCTGAGGCAGCAAACGGAAGTTTTGCCGGCGCCAGGGCAGCATGATTTGGCCATGAAATAACTGATTTACCAGTGTCTTGCTCAAGCCCTGTGGGAAACCAGGTTTTCTTCTCAGGTTTCTCTATTTTTGGAAAGGATTTGGTGTGCCTGACGGGCTGGTGCTTAGGTGAGAGGGGTGGTTGTGTTTGGAGAAGAGAATCCCAGACTGGTTTGTGTTGGAAGGGACCTTAAAGCTCATCCAGTTCCAACCCCTGCCATGGGCAGGGACACCTTCCACTAGAGCAGGTTGCTCCAAGCCCCTGTGTCCAACCTGGCCTTGAACACTGCCAGGGATGGGGCAGCCGTGCTCAGTCATAGAGAAACCTGCAACTAATGCAGTGTAAAGAACCAAGGTAAAAGCAGTAAAGCAAAGGCAGTGTGAGCAAACCCTGCCAACAGGGAAGTGCAGGAAGCCAACGGAAGGATTTGAAGGGTCTGAGGAAGGAGCAGAATTGCTAAAGGCAAGGAGAATAAATTGTTAATCTGAGAAGTCTGTTACACAGGGAATGCCCTGAGGAAAAGAGCAGAAACTTCATTTAATAGTGAAAAGGCCAAACCAGTGCTGCCAAGTCGGGTTCTGCTCTGCCTGGGGCCTGGAGCCACGGCCCCTGTTCACTTCCAAGACGCTGCTGCTGTTTTTGCAAGTTGAATGTGCTGGTTTTTGCAGAGGCTCATTTCAACCTGCTCCAGCCAGGAGTGAAGGGAGCTTTGCTCACATGAACGTGGGGCAGGCTCTTGGCTTGTTCTTTCCCTTCTGTTTTATTCCTCTTACTCTTGCAGGACCAGTGTCCCCCGGGGAGCAGGGTTTCACTTCTGCTGCTGCCTTGTCTGTCAGATCACTGTGAGTCTCTAATTATTTGACTGCTGCTTTACAGAGCTCTGTCACACATTGCTCACAGTGGAGTTTGGCTTGTGGAGGTGATCGCTGGAAGGGGACAGCAGGAAAGAGCGTTTCAGGAGCTGAGTGTTCAGGACAACCAGCTCTTTGGACCCCAAACTGACCCATAAGAGCAGCAGCAGCAGTGTGCAGGAGGCAGCGCGCTCCCACGGCTCTCCGCTGGGATGGGTGAGCCAGGTGGCCTCTTGTTTTTTCCAGCTCTGTTTTTTTTAGGGTTTGGCTAAAAAACAGGATTTGTTTGACGTGTATGTGCGATGTTTAGAGTATTGCTGGAGAGCTGAAGAAAGTCATTTGAGGACTTGGGCATATGTAGCAGATTTAAGGCAACGCTGGCTGGTTCTTAAACCCGAACGGGAGATGGTTGTAATCTGTTGCCTGTTGGGTCTTTTTCCCATAATAAGAGCTGGCTTATCTATACTGGTTCTGGGCTAGATCATAAGCTTGCCTTTATCCTAGCATCTAGTGACTGCTTCCATATCCAACTGCTTGTTAGAAGCTAGGTATGAAATGTGTTTTGACAGACACTCCAGAGCAGTCCCTGGGGGCAGCATCACTGCAGGTCTCTGGGAGCCAGGGCAACTTCTATTTTTATGATGGAGACTGTCTTAATTCATGCAGCGTTCAGGGAAAGGCTGGAAAAACCTTTGTTTAGAGCAAGAGCAGAAGCCAGGAAGAACTAGTGAGTGATGATCCTGCAGCTGAAGTGCAGCACGGAGGGGTTTGGGTTCAGTTCCTGGGTCTGTAAGCAATTTCCCGAGGCAAGACCTTGACCTTAGCGGTGCTTTGTGTGTTGGTGGCTCAAGTCTGAATGGGCAAGAGTGGTTTCAAAGCATTTTAAAATGTAACTATCATGCCTTTTACTAGGCTGGGCAGTGGTGTTTTTACAAGCCAAGCTTAAGGTTTTACAATAATGTGTACTGAATTTCCTTGGCGTGCTCCCGTGTAGGACTCCTGTCCTTCGTGTCCATAACAGGACTTGTGCTGGTGAAGGAGGACACTCACAGGTGGCCAGAAGACCATTTAGAAGAACCAGGACTGTTGTAGCTCTGCTGCTCTGTTGCTCTCCAGTCCTATGGAAACTACAAAGCCAAGAGTCAGTTTTCCTTCCAGCAACAGGACGCCACAACCTGACGGTGGGATGCTGCATATCCAACCCTTTCAAAGGCGTCTCTTTCACCAAAAACAACCCAAGAATCACTGAATAGTTTGGGTTGGAAAGGACCCTAAGATCATGCAGTCCCAACCCCCTGCCACGGGCAGGGATGCATCACACTAGACCATGTCGCCCAAGGCTCTGTCCAACCTGGCCTTGAACACTGCCAGGGATGGGGCAGCCACAGCTTCTCTGGGCACCCTGTGCCAGCGCCTCAGCACCCTCACAGGGAAGAGCTTCCTCCTTATATCTGACCTGAACTTCCCCTGTTTCAGTCTGAACCCATCACCCCTTGTCCTATCGCTGCAGTCCCTGAAGGAGAGTCCCCTCTCCCGCATCCAGAAACCCTCAAGAGCGCTGAGACCCATCCGTGAGCTCACCCCAAGCAGGGGCGCCGGCGCCCCGACCCCGCTCAACCTGTTGGAGCGTGCGAGGCTGCGCGCTGGAGCCGGAGCTCTGGGCTGCCGGCGCAGCGCGGGGGGACGTGGCTGTGCACAGCAGATGTGCCGCGGCCGCGTGCCGGCTCCGTGCCGCTGCTCCCGGCGCCAGGTGCAGCCATTGTTCCCGCTGGGCCCTATTCATCCCGCCTCGGCTGCCGCTCCCGCATTGTTCCTCCAGGAAATTAGCATTAAAAACCCATCCGAAACCCCCATGTCCCTCAACTGCAGGTGACTGTTATTGGCCCCAGCTGCCACCCTTGTGCTTGATTACTTCCATATGGGCTTGTGGCAAGAAGTACGATCCACTTATTGATTTTTTTTTTTTCCCCTTAATATATTTCTTTTTCTACCCCCTTTTTTTTTTATCACTCCCCCCTCCCAACACAGACACTTCAGCAAGGAACAAAACCCCGATTCTCTTAAGCTCCCGACAGGCTCCAGTTGCTGTTACAACTGGGATGAACGTTTTCCAGGCAAAGCTAATTACACCCTCTCCCTGTTTGCTTCCTTTCTTCAGTCCCCACCCCATAAATGTACAATAACCAGAGGGCAATTGGTAGTAAATGAAATCTTTGCAGTGTCCTGAGAGGAGGGTTTCTTGCTGAGCAGGAAGGAGTCTGCTGGGCTTTAGATGTTTGGTAATTTGGGGTGGGGTTGGGGTTTTTTAACTAGAAGATGGGAAACTGGGCTCTGGGATATTGCTGCAGCACTGGTTAACGGGATACATGATCCCAGCCTGGGTCTGGAGAGAAAAGGGAACAATAATTGAATAAGTGGGTTGATAATTTGTGAGTGTGGTCAACTGTTGAGAGGAGCCAAAGAGAAACTACCCACCAGTTGAGGCTGCAACATTCTAGGAACGAGGGGATTTTTCTCCTGGTACAATTCATCAGCAGGTTGAAGGAAACCCCCAAATCTCTTCTGGCAGAGTGGGTTTGCTCAAGGTGAGATGTGCTGCAGTTAGGAGAGAGGAGGGGGGTATTTCTTGCTGCCCTACCTAGGATTTGAACATGAATCTGTTCTGCAGCTGCGTGGAGCATCTCCATCGAGGTGGGTCATGTCCTGTGGTGAGGGGACCAGCCCACACAGCCCTGACCTGCTTTGTGCCACGGAGGAGAGTGGCAGCTTGTCTCTGCACTGGAGGCAGCAGGCATAGCTTTCCCCTGTGCTTCTATCCCAGCAACTTAGATGACAAAGCTCTGTCAGTTGGTCGAGGTGTATACTTCTATGGAGAGACATTGGGTTTCCCTTATGACATGCTGGGCCTCCCCAGAGGAGTTTGGTTATGCTGCAGTGTTGAAGCTGATGAGGTTTGTGCTGGTGGCTCCTGACAGAGCAGCTTTTTGGGGGATGATGGTGCTCAAAGCACCATGACCAAGGCATTGCATGCTCCTGCCTGGGCCTGAGCAGGCTGCTTGAAGATGAAAGCCCATCAGAAAGCCCCGTAAGCCTCAGCTCTTAAGGCTTGTTCGTAGATAACCAGTAGATTTTGTGTCTTTGCATTCTCGTTGGTGTCCCAGTAGCCATTTCTATGGGATCTGTCTTGTTCCCTGCCAGTGGTGCACTGGACAGCCTGGAGGCTGAGCACCTAGGAGAGTGCTCCAGTATGGCAGCGGTGCTGCAGTCTCCTGTTGTGGTACAGATACGTGTATGCAAACCTCTAGCTAGAAAAGATCCTAAATATGCTCCTCTCTCCTCAGATCAGGACATGGAAAACACGTTCAAAACAGAGAATGACCTTTTATTCAGGAAAGAGAGCCCCTTTGGTCAAAGAGTCCCTGTTCCTAGTCTGGAGGTAGATGCTGCAGTGAGTCTTTGGGAATGGCAGGGGCTTGGCAGGTTGACCTCAAGATTACAAATACAAATGGAATGGACTTGACCTGAGACCGTGTCTCAGCATTGGTTCTTTGGCATTTGTCAGGTTGACCTCTACCTTGAGGAGCATCCTGCCTTGATGGGTGGAACCCACCAATGTAGTTTGTGAGAGGGCTTACAATAGAAATCCTGGTTGGTATCTGTGGAGATGGGTTTAGCTGAAGTACTCTGGTTATTTACTGCACTTCCTGGTACAGACCTGTCCTGGCTTGGCTGCCTGGTGTGGACCAGCCAGCTCTTCCTGCAGCTGAAATGGTACAGGTTGGGCACATCTGGTTGTGGACTTCTAAATCCCATCCCCTGAGGGGTCCTGTGCAGCTAAAGCAGGTCAGCAGGATGGATGAAGCTGGCAACACAACCTGATTGAGTGTCTGGAGCAATTTTCCCCATCCTTGTTTTAAACCCTTCAAAGTCAAATCTCAAACTTCGGGGGTTTCTTCTCCCTAATTAAATTAACAGGCCATATGGTGTTTACTGTGAGCACCTGCAGTATGGAAGGAGCTACCTCCTGGATCACTTTCTTTTTTCAAGAGAAGCTGCTTTACTTGATGTCACTGTTCTGAAATGTTCTTTTCAGCAGCAGGCAGGGGTTATTTCAGCCACCTCTCCAGATCTGGGGATGAGCTGCAGCGTGACTTTTGCTGGTTCTGCAGCCACCTTTGTCTTCTCCTGGCTTCTGTAACGCCGGTTTGCTGCTTAGTGGGAGTGTGTACAGGTCAGGAAGTGCACACATGCAGGTAATGAGTCTTGTTCTTGGAGCTGAGGAGCACAGGAAACAACCCGGGGTGGTGCATTTTTGGGGGTGGTGATGTTATTTTGAACAATTACTGGTAATTCTTTTGATGAGGAACAACAGGAATGTGTGAAACTCAAAGTTTTGTAGAGTTTTGTTCTTTATTAATGGGCTGTTTAAACAAAAAAGTTACTTTGCATGTGCTGCTTTTATCTTTACATGAAATCTGGAGGAGGAAATGAAGACATTGAGGAGGAAAACCATTGGTTTATTATCAGCCCCTTGCATTTGGATGAACAAGAAAGTAGGGTAGGAATCTTTAAACCTGTAGGAGAAATGAGGGAATGGAAAGTCTTGGATTTGGCTGGTTTTAGCTACTTTAACTCATTGAGTAGGGGGTTTTGGTGAGCATGGTTCCAGTGTGTGAGTGGACTTTGCTATGAGCTCATCCTGCATCTCCTGTGGTCTACATTAACCTTTCTCTACAATCTTAACTCATTGACACATCTTTTCTGTAGGGACTTGGTGCTCGAAGGGGAGCTGAATGACCCTTCATCTTCAGCCAGGCTCAGCTTGTTCTGGGGTATCTGAGCTCCCAGAAACAAGATCCATTTGTGTGTGCTGAAAACACCCTGCCACATTAGCATATTCCTTGTAACGTATGCTCCAAGGGTGTTTCTTTGCAGAGAAGCCTCTCTAAAGATAGCATCGTGAAGTTCTGTGTTGTCAACCAGGGACACTTGATCTAAAAAACAACATTTGATACACAGACAAGGTTTGCAAGTGCCATCTGGATCCTGGGAGAGGAGCTGGGTTGTCTCTGTTTTGCATACACTCACCAGGGGAAAAAAACAGGGACGTGCAGCAGGCTGATTCTTCAGGATCACCTGAGCAGAACTGTTTAGTCCACACGAATGTCCTCGGTGACACGGGACACCAGTGTAATCCCATACCCTGGGGCAGCATGTGCTGCTGCGCCTTCTTAGGGTGCTGGAGATAATTCTGTAGGTGAGTGGTTTATTTATTGAAACCCACATGGAATCATTTTCAGTTCTCTGGGGCCAGTAATATTTTACTCTTCCATCAAGCTTACTGCAAGGCAGAACCTGCAAATCACAGAATCCCAAATTGGTTTGGGTTGGAAGGATCTTAAAGCTCATCCAGTTCCAACCCCCTGCCACGAGCAGGGACACCTTCCGCTAGAGCAGGTTGCTCCAAGCCCCTGTGTCCAACCTGGCCTTGAACACTGCCAGGGATGGGGCAGCCACAGCTTCTCTGGGCACCCTGTGCCAGCACCTCAGCACCCTCACAGGGAAGAGCTTCTGCCTTAGATCTAACCTGAACTTCCCCTGTGTAAGTTTAAACCCATTACTCCTTGTCCTGTTGCTACAGTCCCTGATAAATGAGCATATTTCTGGAGGAGGGATGCAGGGTATGCAGACGTCACTGGCTGGCTTCAGTTCTGCGTGGTGGAGAGACCATCCTCACAAGCACACCAGTGCTAACAGCAGAAAGCTGAAGGCCATGAACATCTAACATAGCCCTGGATAGAACAGCAAAATCACTGTCCACATCTTCCCAGGGATATGTAGGTTGTAAAACATCTTTTACTTCAGGGCCTATTTCTTGACTTCCTTGCTGTCCTCTCATATGCAAAGCTCATTTGCCTAATGGGCTGGTGAGTGTAATTGAGAGGCAGCCTGCACTTACATGCTGGTGAGGTCTCACCTGTGCCCAGGCACAGATGGGGCTCTGCTCACTGCTGCAGCATTACAGGAAATTTATAGGCACTTTGTCACAGGCTTTGCTGTGACCAGGGGAGGAAAGCAGCAGCTTAAAACAAACCTGAGGCTTTGCTGTTGGGTTTTTTTGTCGTTTGTGGTGGGCTCTATTTCCTGGGCTTGCAATTTTGGTGATTGCAGTTCTTGCTTAACATTGTCTTTACCTTATGCTCCAGCTGATAGTGAGTAGTCTGATGCAGGTTGCTAGTAACTAGGTTAGGACAACCCTAAGAATGATGACTTGGAAAGTCCTTTCTATGCTGTGTTGCACGATGCTTTGAAAGCAAGTGCATCAGCAGCTGAGCCAACACCTTCACTCGATGGTCCCTGATGGTCCCTGTGCATCACTGAATCTCCAGAGGTTATCCATGGAAAATCTCCACCTCTGCTGCCCATGAGAGCAAGGGGAAGGAGGCACAGCAGAGACAGCTACTGCTGTGCATCCATCCCTGCTGGGGTTGTTCCTTGAAGAGACCAAGAAGTAGTGAGCTTTAATGGCTCCCCTGTCTACCCCCGTCTCTCCATGCCTGGGCTCTGCAGGAGATGCTGTCAGCTTATGTCGGCTCCTACAGGTGTGTAGGTGTCCATCTACATCATCAGGCTCCTAAACACCTATAAACCCCATCCCTAGATGCATTTTTCCTGTGCTTCCAGCTCTGTGGGATGGTGGAAAGCTTTCCTCATGCTTGGGGCAAAGGGGAAAAGCAATTTGTTTTGTGAGGAGTGTTTTTAAGCAGCAGAATTGTCATCTTGGCAGGGCTCAATGTGTGTCATTGATCGGGAGTGACTATTAGCTGGGCAGCAGTTAATGTACTTAGCGCCCAAGTGGATGAAGCATGCTCTCTAAAGAGCCAGCCTGAGTTGTGGTGTGATGAGGAGTCTTGGCTGCCTTAGGGACATCAACAGGGCAGCAAGATGGCTGGTGGTGCAGCATTGCCAGCACTGGTGCAAGGGCTGCAGTAGTAAAGCCACTGGGGGGTGAGGGATGCTTGTGGTCCTCGGTTTGGACTTGGGCACTTGTAGGAAGTTGTAAGTAATGGGGATGAAAAAGACTTCCCAAGTTCCTCCTTGATTTCTTGGATAAAGTTTGGTGGAACTTTAGCCCTGGAGCTGGCTGGTGGTCGGTGAGCTCCTGCTCTTCAGCCTCCGTCCAGAGAAGGGAGACTCCCTGCTGGACTCTGCTTTATGTTTGGAAAAGAGAGCGAACGGTATGACTTCAGGGCCCCAAGGGGGGCTGTTTATTGTCTCCTTCCTTGCTTACTTCATTTTGGGTATGTGGTAGAACTTGGCTAGTGTTTTGTTTGGGGGTGGATATTGAATTTGTTTTGGTTTTAGCAGAAAGGACCATTGTTTTCATCTAAAGTAGCCCTTTGACTACGAGCTTCTGGACTGTTTCCTTCTCCAGATGGTCGGGACTTGAACCTACTCTGTGCTTAACAAACACTTTGGTTTGTTTTTTTTTTTTTCCCTAGTTTAATTTAAGCTTTTAGTAATAGCTTTGGGCGTCCTTGGTATTATTTGTGCCTCTCTGTGGTTGAAGTGATTGTTATGGATTAAATGTGGTTTTCAGCCTTTAGATCTTCTCCCTTCTTTAAGAAATAGCCTTGCTTTGTGAAGAGCCATTATTTAGCAGTTACTGGTCATGGTGCTTGGGCCGCTGGTGCTGGTACTTTGAGCCTGCCTTGTATGCATGGATTTTTACATCCTCAGTTCCTGTTTTACTCAGTTGGAGTATTTTCTACTCACTGGATACCCTCACCCCTTAGACACCAGTTCCCATTAGCTTCAGATCCCTGCACACTCAGTGCTGTTCATGATGCTGTAAGAAATCCACCTTTTCTCAGTGCTGCCTGTTTTTTGAGGTCAGTGGTGGCTTTTTTAGCTTGATCTATAGTGATGGGAACCAAATTGTCAAGCAGCAGGGCTTGGAAGATGGAGGAGTGAGAGAGGGATGTATTCTTAGATTGTTGGTTTAAATCTTCTAACTTAATCCTCCTCCTGTACGTCTTTAGTAACAAGGTTTAGAGTTCTTAAATCTTCAATTACTGGATGATTTTAAGAGGAATCATAGAATCATAGAATGGTTTAGGTTGGAAAGGACCTTAAGATCATCTAGTTCCAACCCCCTGCCATGGGCAGGGACACCTCACACTAGACCATGCCACCCAAGGCTCTGTCCAGCCTGGCCTTGAACACTGCCAGGGATGGAGCATTTGTGGTGGTTCTGAATCCATGCTCTTATTTTAAATTAAGCTATTTCCTCATTTAATGATTTTCAGGCTATTCCTCTTTTATCTTGTGTTGTATGAACTTCTGTGGTGCTCTGGGATGGCTCTGCCCTGTGTGGGCTATATGTTTCTATGTCTGGTGGGAAGCCTTTGAGGAAAGGGACTTGCTGCGCTGACCCAGAAACAGCATCCTTCTGACATCTGCTAGATTCTTACCGAACTGGCTAGAAAATTCCCTCCTCTTCCACAACTTTATTTTTCCTACTGAAACCAAGAGCTGGGATATAAACCACCAGGCGGTGAAAAAGAAGGGTCACTGCCCTCGTATCTCAGAATAGACCATCACTTGTTTTCTGCCCCCAGCTTCCAGGAATGAACCAGACTCACTGCATGGAAGCTTCAGGACCCAGCAAAAATCCCCTGGGAAGGTGCTTGAGTTGGAAGAGTGGTTCCCCTGGGGAAGTCATAGGAATGCTGGACCCACAGCACTTACCTGGCTTCTTTGGAGCAGCACAGCACAGGGAGAAGGGGGCCACATCACCGTAGCTGTGGCCTTGCTGGGAGCAGAACATTGCTGCAGCATCAGTGCTGCTGAAGGTTCCTGCTTTCTGCAGGTTCCCCTTTTCTGAACCCTTATTAAAGAATGAAGAAGGGCAGCAGAGGAGGCAGGGGGTCCCAGGCTCCCAAATGGAGCTTGTTGGGTGGTGGTCACATGAATCTGTGGCTTAAATCTCTCCCACTGAGGACTTCCCGATGGGTTTTAACCACTGTTGATGTGCCTGCTCAGACACCTCTAATTGCAGGATCCATGTGAGAGGCTCTTATGCAGTACGTGCTGCAGAGCAACCAGATCCCTCCAGGAACACTTTTCCCTGGGTGAGACAACCCTGTAGCCTCCCCAAGGCTCTCCAGACCTGTACCTGTGGCCAGAGGAGCCCAGAGAGAGCTGCAGCAGTGGTGGCCTCATGCTGGTCCTCCTGGGGAGCTGCGCTGGTGGCCTGGGTCGTTCCTAGGAGCCTGCTTCAGCATCTCTGCTGCCCTGAAGCCCATCTACATCAGTGAGTGCATTTCTGCTGACTATTAGGAGCTGTGGGGAGCCCCTCAGATCTCATTAGCAACAAGATGCTGTCAGTTAAACACGGCTCCCTGGGCTCTCCCACTGCTGCTCTGATGCTGCTGGGCTGGAGAGGGAGGTAACAAACTGGAACCCAGTGCGAATGTGTTTCATCTGGAGAGCAGGAGAAGGGTGGAGGTGCTTGTTCAATGGCCAGCAATGCAAGGTTTGAAGGGATTGATGAGTGTGGATAATATCAAATCCTACAGCCTGCCCCAAAGCCTCTGTTAAGGTGAGACCGCTTTCAAAAGTTAGAGCTTGGTTGCCCGTGTTTTCCTCATTTGGGTCACCCAGATTTTTACAGGTACAAAAGTTGGAGCTTTATTTACATCATTTAGCATAAGCAGGAAGAAGATGATTTCCACTCCCAGAACTGCCGTGCTCAGTTGTGCTGTAAAACCTACGGGGGTTTTGGTAAGAAATTAACTTTTTTTTTATACCTCAGCAGAGTTTAGCACAATTTTGGTTTAAAATGAAGCTGCTGCGAGGGCTGGAGCAGCTCTGCTCTGGAGAATGGCTGAGAGAGCTGGGCTGGTTCAGCCTGGAGAAGAGAAGACTCCTGAAGGGGAGACCTTAGAGCAGCTCCAGTGCCTAAAGGGGCTCCAGGAAACCTGGAGAGGGGCTTTGGACAAGGGCCCGTAGGGACAGGACAAGGGGAATGGCTTTAACCTGCCAGAGGGGAGATTGAGATGAGCTCTGAGGCAGAAGCTCTTCGCTGTGAGGGTGCTGAGGCGCTGGCACAGACTTTTCCCAGAGAAGCTGTGGCTGCCCCATCCCTGGCAGTGTTCAAGGCCAGGTTGGACACAGGGGCTTGGAGCAACCTGCTCTAGTGGAAGGTGTCCCTGCCCGTGGCGGGGGGTTGGGACTGGATGAGCTTTAAGGTCGCTTCCAACCCAAACCAGTCTGGGATTCTATGAAGACCAGTGCTTGCAGAAGTCTAAAGACAGTTGCATCCATTCTGAAGCTCTCCTTTCTCCAACACTTTGGTCCTGTTTCAGAATTAACTGCATTTAATGTTGTTACCCTGTACAACAGGCTGGTGCTCTTCCAGAGAGGGCTTACACCAAGTAAAACTGGTGGCTGTTGAATAGACGTCAAGAACTAAGCTGCTAATTAGAAATAAGAACGGTGTCTGAGTTGCTGTAATGAGTACCTCTACAATGAACAAGTGCTGCTGAGGAACATCAATGATGGGGAGGAAAACCTTGATGTGCTGATGCTGGCTGTGGAGCGGTGGTGGAGCTGGTGGCTTTGGTGTTGATGTGCAGAGCATGGTTTGCACATCATGCACCTTTGTGGTGCTGCTGAACTGGGGCAGAAATGAGCATCATGTGGCCTTGGCAGTGCTGGGGGAATGGTTGGACTTGATGATCTTAAAGGTCTGAGGAAGGGGCCTGCCTGCCTTTGTAAATAGGCTCCCTGCACTGCAGCAGAGTTTAAAGAATGCTGGTAAAAGGACACACTTTCGGGGCTAGCACTGCTGGGGGATCCTGGGTTAGCGTGTCTTTCAGCTGAGAGGTTCCCACGTCTTGGGTCACTTTTTACACTCTGGAGTAAACTTGGTGTTTACTTTCTGGACCCCATAGGGGTGAATTGCATATGTCTTTCATATCATAGACTCACAGGCTGATTTGTGTTGGAAGGGACCTTAAAGCTCATCCAGTTCCAACCCCCTGCCATGGGCAGGGACACCTTCCACTAGAGCAGGTTGCTCCAAGCCCCTGTGTCCAACCTGGCCTTGAACACTGCCAGGGATGGGGCAGCCACAGCTTCTCTGGGCACCCTGTGCCAGCGCCTCAGCACCCTCACAGGGAAGAACTTCTGCCTAAGAGCTCATCTCAATCTCCCCTCTGGCAGGTTAAAGCCATTCCTCTTGTCTTGTCACTAAGGGACATTCATACCAGCATGGTTAACTCAATTCTCGCTTTCACTATACATAGCCTTTACTATAAATGAAACTCAAGCTCTTTTTTCCCAACATAACATTTGTATATAGAACACCCTCCGCCCCTCCAAATAATTATTGACAAACAATAATCTTTGATACCAAGCTGCTGCTCTAAGTCTCTTTCTAAATGGTCCATCCCTTTTGTCCATGTTGTGTCTGGGCTCCGACGGCCTCGGGAGCCGTTCATCTTCCTGGTGTTTTCTTCCCTGTGGCAAATGAGAGACAGATGTTCCCATCTGGAAAGTTTGCTCCTGCCGCCATGGTTACAGTTGGAGCCGGAGGATTTGGAGAGCAGCACAGCAGGCTGGGACTTTGAAATACTCATTTTTCCCTGATTGTGATAATTGCCTGTTTGATATCTGTAACTGCTTTCATTTTTCATTCAGAGGGCTTTAGCCTGAGAAGTAAATATAGTGCGGAGGAGTAAATATTTCTTCATATTGTAATAGGAATGGATGATTTAGGAACAAAATAAATCTTCACTCTGTAGCTTTAAATGGAACAATGAGCTAATGAAAAATTACCAGAATACTTTAGCAGTAACTAATCAAATGAATTGGACAGGGCCTTGAGCAACCTGCTCTAGTGGAAGGTGTCCCTGCCCATGGCAGGGGGTTGGAACTGGACGAGCTTTAAGGTCCCTTCAACGCAAACCAGTCTGACTCTATGGGGAGGGTTCCAGGTGAGGATGAGGAGGATTCTCTGCCCTGGGGCATCACAGGCTCCCCAACAGTGTCACTGCATCCCTTTGGGATAATGGATGAGCAGAAGCTGTTGGCAGGGACATGAAGAAATTAACTTGGGTCTCCCAAACTTATTTGCATGGGCACTAGCAGTGTGGGAAGGGAATTGCTGTGGCGTATTGGTAAGAGCAGCAACAGCTCCCAGGTGGCTGCCACACAGTGTGTAAATGGTTTTTAGGAGCTTTCATGGTCTGAATAACTATTCCCTATTCCCTTGCTTCTTCATGGAAAAGAGAAGGAGAATGGAGGGTACCACAAAGTGGTTTGTGTTCTTGTAGAAGCAAGATGACCAGAGTTTGAGGGGTTGATGGACGCCCCACTCTGGGGGCTATTGGATGTGATAGTTTGGGGGATGGATCCTGAATCCATGTGTTTGCACTGCTGGCCCTGGTATGAGTCCCTGGACCATGAGGAAACCAGAGCTAAGGAAGCAGGGATGCTGTGCAGGTGGGTTTGTGCTGATGGATGCGATGTGGCCATGGCGAGGGCAGAGCTGGAGCTGCAACCATCTTGCCTGGGGGGGGAACACAGCAGAAGAGAACTGCTGTGGAGTCCAACCTGTGCTGCTGATGAGTCTGTAAAGCCAGGCACATTAATAGGGTTTTCTAAAACTCACTGAAGGGCAGGAGGGATAAGGATCTGCAGTCTGCCTTCAGGAATAAATTATTAATCTTATTTCCCTTATTAACTGCTTTCAGGACTGCCTGTGCACGATAACATACTTTGCTCTTTCAAGTTCTTCTATCTGAGTTTCACATTGAATTGAGATTTAAAGTGAAACAGCTGTGTGTGGGAGAGGACTAGATGGCAATGGAGATACACGGGTTTATTTTTGATGTATAAAATGCCTATCCCAGGCTCAGCAGCTCCCTCCTGTGTGACGCGAGGCTCTCCTGCGAGGTGCCGAGTCCTCTCCCCTCCCACAGCATCTTGCAGCTCAGGAGCCTGGATGTGCTATAAACCCAAGCTGAACAGGGTAAAAATAGGCTGATCGCATTTGGTGGAGGAAATATCTGTGCAGGAACATAAGTTACCCACTGCAACAGATGCTATAGTACCATCTTGGCCAACTCCATGCTTTGGCGTGGAGGAGGAGGATGGAGAAGGACCAGCATTTGCTGCTGATCTGTTTGACTCACTCATGTCTCCCAGTTCTGGCTGTAAATTATCATTTATTGACTCGAGCAAAGGAGGACCTTTGGAAGCCACCCCACATGCACATAAATTTGTATTGCTATAGAAATGTAACCTTGACTGCAAAGCTCTTAATGTCTCCTTCTCCACCAGACTGGGACTAACCCGATCATCCTTTTATTCCTAATCCTGCTATATTGGCTGCCTTGTTCCGATGCTTATCTTCAGTCTTCCCCCTCCCATCGCTTTTTGATGCAGTGATGCTGCAAAAAGATAAAATATTGGCTCTTTGCTCCACGATGTGATTCCAGTTTGAGCTTGAGGGAAGCTGTATGGAAGCAGGTGATGGAGGGATTGCAGTGGCGTAGTGGTAAATGGTGTCTTCTGGAAGTCTGAGTAATGATCCTCTTGCTTTGCATGTAGATAACCTCTCATCTGCATGCCTTGGAGAACTGCAAAGGTGCTCTACAGATGGCTTAGAGCCATCAAGGGGAGGGAAAGGCAACCTTAGAGCGGAGGAAAGATGTTAATAACATTTAAATGTAATTCTTCCCATTTCTCAGTTCCTAAATGTGAAAAATATTAGCTTGGTGGAGATTGAAAACAGATGGTGAGCAGTTGGAGCAGATAAGCATGTTATTCAAAATAAACATTCGCCGAAGCTGGGGAGGTGCTGAACCATATTTCATCTCACCCTATTTACATGAGCCGGGGAGGTTACGCTGCTGCTGCCTCTCGTTTGCATTCAGACTAGCACCAGGGAGCCCTGCGGCGGCAGCCAACTGCGGCGGGTCCATCGCAGCGTGTGGGGCTGGGGCCATTTCCCTGGCTCCTTCCTCAGGGTGCTACACGGAGCTGCTTATCTTAACAGTGGGCTGCAGGCGGCATCCTGACACTGGAGAGGGCTCCGAGGTGAATCCTTCCTTTGGTTCCCTCTTTCAAATGGTCTCTTTATGTGTGTACAGTTCTGGTGTCCTCAACATCAGAAGGACAGGGAGCTGTTGGAGCAAGTCCGGAGGAGGCCACAAGGATGATCAGGCGCTGGAGCACCTCCCGTATGGAGATAGGCTGAGAACATTGGGGCTGTTCAGCCTGGAGAAGAGAAGCTGCGTGGAGACCTCAGAGCAGCTTCCGGTGTCCGAAAGGGGCTACAAGGATGCTGGAGAGGGACTCTTCATCAGGGACTGGAGTGATAGGACAAGGGGTGATGGGCTCAAACTGAAACAGGGGAGATTTAGGCTGGAGATGAGGCAGAAGTTCTTCCCTGTGAGGGTGCTGAGGCGCTGGCACAGGGTGCCCAGAGAAGCTGTGGCTGCCCCATCCCTGGCAGTGTTCAAGGCCAGGCTGGACAGAGCCTTGGGTGACATGGTCTAGTGTGTGCTGTCCCTGCCCATGGCAGGGGGGTTGGAACTGGATGATCTTAAGGTCCTTTCCAACCCAAACCACTCTGTGATTCTATAATTCTATTTAGAGAAGCTTTGTGTTGCTTTATGTTAAACCAGAGGCTCTTACCCATGTGAGTGATGGGGAAGGAAGCCTCTGGTTCCACAGCCTGTTTGTAGGAAGGGTTCATTTTCCTGACCTGTTGGCAATCTGTAATTCATGCCTCTAGGCCCAGTGGTCATCTGAGGTGGCAGGGCCAGTGGAAAGAGAGGTGTGTCTGGAGTGTGGCTTATCTCCCTTGCTTCGAATGTTTTGGCATGGGCTGGATCCCCTTTGGCAGTGTCTGTCCACTGGCTCCAGAACAAACTCAGACCCAGAATTTCTTTTGCTAAACTTAAGCTTGGCTGCTGCTACTGGGATGATTCCCCAGTCCCTTGCTCTCCAGAGGCAGGTAGGAATGTTGGGCTCTTCACTTTCTGAGGTGAGAAATGGCTTTTTAGGTTATGAGCATATTCTGCCTGTTCTAGATGAAAGTCAAAAACATCTGCTCTGATTAAACCTCTTCTTTGTGTATGAAACAGTTCCCTGCTTTCACTCCAGAGACTCTGAACCACTGGGCCAACCCTTGTACACAGTCTTTTATTCAACAGACATCACCTAAACCCAAAACTGTTGATTTACAGAGTGAATCTAACCACTTAGGCCAGAGCCTTGTGGACAAGGTCTGATTTTTGAGTCTGCTCTCTCTGTCCCACAAACTGCAGAAGGGAAGAGCAAACCCCCCTGTGCATACCTGCTGGTTGTGCAGTGCTGTCTCTTGTTCAATGTGGTTTTCCTCTTACTTCTTCCAATAAGTTTCATGTTGTGACTTCTGCAGAAAGCCGGAGTGCTCGACTCTGGCAGACGGGTTTGTGGGAGCAGTTCCGACTGCAGCTTCTTTATAAATGGGATGTATAAAATTGCTCCCAGGCCAGGCAGGTTCCTCCTTCTTTCTTAACTCTCACAGCAGTGAATCAAGAGGAATCCTCCTCCTGTGTCAAGAATGGCTTGAAGTTATCTACATTCATGTTCACGGCATAACTGCCCATCACCTCTTCGAAACGTGATCGTGCGTATGGGAAACGTAACCTGGGAGTCATGGCCCCAGTAAGGTGCGAGGCAGGTTCAGGGTCTTTTTTGTTGCTGAATGTAAATCTCCCGTCCTGGTGTTATTCTGCCGTCTGTTGGAACTATATTTTGAAGTTAGGGAGCAGATGGGGAGCAGACAGTTTGTGTCTGCCCCCAGGGTTATTCCTGGCTCTCTTCCTTACCTTGCTTTCTGGGAGAAGGTAACATCTAGTCTTCCTCATGAAGTGTTTTTATTTCATAGACTCATAGAACCACAGAGTGGTTTGTGTTGGAAGGGACCTTAAAGCTCATATAGTTCCAACCCCTTGCCACGGGCAGGGACACCTTCCACTAGAGCAGGTTGCTCCAAGCCCCTGTGTCCAACCTGGCCTTGAACACTGCCAGGGATGTTCTCTAATTCCCAAAGGCATTTAAGGACTAATTTAAATTCCAGGTACTTGAGATACTCCCAAACTTGTCACTATTTGTTTTTCTTGTGTCTTTTCCCTTTCCTCAAACCCAAAGGCATGAAGAGATCAATGAAGCAGCTTCTTTATGCAGTTTACAATGTGAGTAAATGCTAGCGGCTCCTCAGAGGTTACCTATCGCAGCAACACTCCCTTTGTACCACCCACCACAGGAGAAAGACTTCTTTAAAGAAAAGAAATAGGATGAGATATGTCTTGAGTAGGTGTTGAACTCGCCTCCTCTGAAACTGCTGTGGTGTTGGAGAACTGGAGCCTCCGTCCCCAGGGAGAGCAGGAGTGAGACTTCTCTGAGGACCAGTGGAGACCCCTGTTTTTCTCCTGCTGTGCTGTCCTCTTGTCTCACTTGGCTCTTCCTCCTCTCCAGAAAGGAGAATCATCAGCTGCACTTCATCTTGACATATGCTGCTTTTTAATTTGTTATGCTAGGATGAGAGCTGGAGCAGCAAAGGAAATGCAGTGCACACCAACAGTCAACACAGTGAGTCAAATGAAACCAGGGCCTTTCAGTGTGTCACTGGAGAGGAGAGGGATGAAGGGTTTCGGGTGTATTCAAAGCTTTGGGGCTTTCTAGGCTCTTGCACACCTGGGCCCCTTAAATGGGACACACGAATATATAGGGCACGCAGCATGAACTGGTACGTGCCTACAGCTGTCCTCACCCAGAGAGCAGCTTTGCAGCATCTGAAACCCATAACTCCTGTCAGTGGGAAACCTGGTCTTCAGGCTTCATCGGCTTTGGGAGAAGGTGAACTTCCTGCTTCCATCCAAGACTGACACATCTCTGTGATCAGGTTTTGTCTTACTCCGAGGGTATCATCTTCCCATGTGAAGCTCCAGCATGTTCAAGGGTGGGAAAGCAGCTCTCCCACCGGCTGGGTGGCCGTGTGGCTCCTGCTTCTCTCTCTGGTCAACTCTGGCAGGTCCTGGGTGCAAAGTTGAGCACATGCCACTGCAGGTTTGGCATTTGGGTTGTGCCATAAACAGGTTCAATCTGTGTCTTACAGGCATTGCTTGGAAAATAACAACCTAACATTTGGAGATGTTTCCAACTCCAGGTAGGGTTTGGAAGGAAAACAACCCAATGTTTCCAATTTAGGCAGCTGTCCTGCTCTGACACTTGGAGTATTCAGTCATTGACAAGAATTATTCTTCTTGGAGCATTATCCAAAAATCTGTCATGGCATTTGACTCTTCAGCATGATCTCAGATGACTGATACAGTGGAGAGACCCGCAGGCGTTTTGAGGAGCATCTCAGCATCCTCTCTGTGCATCTGGAGGCAGCACTGAAATGTTGCCATTGGTGAGGCAGTAAATATTTCTGAGCAGTGAAATGTGGAAGAAGGAGACCAGGGAGGCAGCGTTTCCCCACGGACCATCTCACTGGCTCGTTTTTAGCCCCAGGACAACTCGAGGCTGACTCAAGTCCTTGTTCGCAGTCTGGTTTGCTCACATGATTCTCATTAAATGAATGTGTTTAGGCTAAAAATGAGGAGTTTCAGAAAGATGGTGTTTATCTGCGTTTATAGATGCCCCAGGTCCTTGCAGGAAGCTTTTAAATTTAACAATCCTGTTTGGGTGAGAGCTTGGAATAGAAGGTGTTGGCTTCTCGTGGACTTTGGGTTTGGTGTTTCATGCAGCAGCCCGGCAGTAGCTGGTTTTATTTTGGGGCTATAAATTCCATGTGACTTCCCCCTATCCCTGTAAATCAACGAAATCAGTTCTGCTTTCTTAATGTGCCCTAGAAGCATTTTAGGAGGAAAGAGGAGAAACCGTAAGGATGGGTTTCACGCTCTGTTTCTCTCCATAGCATGGCAATATCAGCTTGGACATACATGCCTGGGGAAGAGGGTTTCATAGGAAGGGGGTGAAGAAGATCAAATGAGGCAGGTGGGTGGCAGTGTGCTGGTATTTGGGGTGTGTGGTGGGAATGGGCCAGCAGCAGGCAGGGAACAATGTCGTGCTCTCCTTGGCCTGCCTGCAGCTGAGCTTGCAAAGAGCATGAACCACATAGAATCCCAGACTGGTTTGGGTTGGAAGGGACCTTAAAGCTCATCCAGTTCCAGCCCTCTGCCACGGGCAGGGACACCTTCCACTAGAGCAGGTTGCTCCAAGCAACATATTTCCTCCTTTTCTCTGCTTTCCCCTCAAGGATGCCTTTTGAGGCTGGAGCCAGGAGCGTGGCCACGCTGTTCAGCTGAGCTGGGATGCCCCACCAGTGCCAGGGTCGACAGGAGGGCCCCTCAGATGCTGGAAAAGAAGCTGCAGTGTGAGCTGGTCATGTATTAGACACCAGAGACTGCACACAGGAGAGAGGGTGTCAGCAGCTGGTGCCAGCTCATCTTTACAACCCTGTGCCCATCTGGATCACTTGCTGGCACAGCTGCACCAATGCTCCCTGCACTGGGCCAGCACCCACCCAAAAACATGGGTGCCTGTTGCATGGCTCTGAGAGAGGTTGCAATCCCTCTGGAGAGACCATCTCCGAGCCGGGCAGCATGGACACAGGGTACATGCAAGGCTGAGTGATGGCTGGCACAGGGACCACCTTGGTGTGAGGGAGAGATGTAGGAACCTTTAATTTTGAGCTTTTTGGTTAAAAGCAAACATGTAAAACTGGTCAGGGAGCTGTTTGCCACAGCGGCTGCTTCAGAGCGTGGCTTTGCTGGTTGGGAAGCAGGGCTGGAAGTGAAACCTCGGTCCCTCGTACTGGTGAGGTGCGTCTGGGCACAGGGAGTGTTGGAGGGATCTTAAATGGGGGCAAAGCAAACAGGCAGAAAGTCCTTGAGGAAGCAGCTTCAGGCATAAGGGGTGAGAAGATGCAGTCAAGAGACTGGGATGGTGAACACGGGCATCCTGAGCCTGCCTGGCAGCACCTCTGGACACGTGTTTCACCCCGATGCCTGTCCCCAAGCCTGGGGCCATGCTCTGCCTCTTGCCTATGGTGACCTGGGGCCATGCAGAGCAGCAAGAGCCTGGTGTGACCTCCCCCTGCCTCTTATCTTCACCCTTGCAACCGTGCTCCGTGTGCTGGGCGGGGAAATGCTTGTCGCTGGCTGGCACTAAGCGTTACCACCTTCTCTTTGTACAGTTGCTGGTGAGAAGAGGGTGCCAGTGATGCCCGGATCGCCCGTGGAAGTGAAGATACAGTCCAGGTCCTCTCCTCCCAACATGCCACCGCTGCCCCCCGTGAACCCCGGCGGCCCCCGGCCCGTGTCCTTCACTCCGGCTGCACGTAAGATCCCAGCAATGCTGCTTTTCCCAGGGACCAGCTCTAGCCAGGAGGGAAGGCTCTGCTTGTAGGAGTCGCTGGGGATGTCTAAGCTGTGCTGCATGGCTGTAAGGAAAGGGGGACTGGGGCTTTTCTGCTGTTCTGCTACATATGCAGGATGTATAACAGGGTCTGTAATCCCCCCCTACCTCCTGCCTGCTCCTACCTTGCTGCCTAGAGTCCTTCTCTTTGCAAGTGCAGCCTTGATTTCCACCATAAACTCCTTAAGAAATTGAAGTCTTTTATCAGGCTGGCTTCAAACGAGCCAAGAGCTGGGCTTTTCACTCTATCTTTTGGAGGAGTTAATTCCCACTCTACTCTATCTCACTTTGCAGACAGTGTTTCTGCAGCTGAGATTAGAAAGTTTTCCTTTTTTTCTAATTTCCCAGCGTCAGAGATGCCTTTCTGTCCATCCAGATTCTCTTTTCTCCATCTTCTTCTTTATAATCTTGCCTATGAAGCCACAGTCAGTCCTGGTCCTGCCCATCTGCAGCACAGCCTTGCACCCACTTCTGGCTCAGAGGTGACTCCACGGAGGGGATGGACATGTGGCTTTTTCTTAGAGCCTAGAAAGAGTCCTTTTTTCCTTCTTTAGCCAACATTAAAGCCGTTTAATGTCTGCTAAAAAGCATCGTTCTGAAGAAAAGCTGCTTTTCTTTGTTGGGCATGGCGTTATCTGAGCCCTGCACGTGGCACATTCATATTTTCCATGCTCTCCTCACCCCTTTTGCCCTGCACTGAGCGTCTCCCTAGCTGGTTCTGCATTGCTTTGCTGTCCATGCTGGTGCCTGGGGTATCTCACAGTTGCATGCTGGCAGGGGATTTTGAAGGTTTACAATCCAGCTCCATCAGGACACACACTAATGTATTGCGTGGTGCTGGCAGTAGCCCTAATCACTGGGTTATCCCGCCAGACACATCCCCATCTCTATGTGCTGAGGGGTTTTTAATGGCTCTCCTTTTGCTCAGGCAGAAAAAGACCATTAGCAAAGTGACAGGAATTAATTTTCCCAACGAGGTTGCTTGGCACACTGGTAAGGGCCAAGGAGCCTGAATCTGCTGATTGCACATGACTTAATTGCCTCTTTCCAAGATTGATGAGAGATGGAGCCTGTGGTGAAGTTCATTCTTGCTGCTTTACGTCTCAGTTACACCAAAGGGTCTTGGTCAGAGTCACTGGGTGCGTGTCCTACACTGTAAAAGCCCACGGCTGGGGCAGGTGAGGAGGAACATGCTGGAGGAAGGCCCTGTCTGCTTGTGGATCACTAACAAAAGGGTTGGAGAAGCAGCAAAAGCCTATTGAGGACCTAAGGAGAATTTAACAGAGTAGCCCTAGGTGATGACTTTTATGTTCCCAGGAGTTTAGCATCCCCCTCTCCCCAAACCAGTAACCCCCATGGGATACTACAAACCAGTATCCACCTCACTTGCTTCAGCACGGTCTTTTCACCTGGAAGCGGAGGTCCCAGCCCGGCTCTGTGGTCTGTGGGGAGCAGATCCCGGTGCTGTGCCGGAGCAGATAACTGCTGGTTGCCCTGCGGTAACGGTGCTCACAGGAGGGTCAGGCCGGGCAGGGGGAGCCCCAACACGCAGCGGTTACAGGGCTGTGTCTAACGGCAGCTCTAACCCAGCGTGTTCTGCTCCAGAGTCCACCAACAGCCACCGCTGCCACCCAGGGCAGCCTCTCCTGAGGAGCTGCGGCCCCCTGGCCCCGTGTGGATCTCACAGCCCCGCTTCTCCCGGCTATAAATAGAGCCCATTGCTCTGCTGGTCTTTCATGTGAAACAATAAGAGGAAGTGAAACAGAGAAGCGGGTGAAGTGCCTCAGTCACAGCAGAGCTGTTCATAGAATCCCAGACTTGTTTGGGTTGAAGGGACCTTAAAGCTCATCCAGTTCCAACCCCCTGCCAGGGGCAGGGACACCTTCCACTAGAGCAGGTTGCTCCAAGCCCCTGTGTCCAACCTGGCCTTGAACACTGCCAGGGATGGGGCAGCCACAGCTTCTCTGGGCACCCTGTGCCAGCGCCTCAGCACCCTCACAGGGAAGAGCTTCTGCCTCAGAGCTCATCTCAATCTCCCCTCTGGCAGGTTCAAGCCATTCCCCTTGTCCTGTCCCTACAGGCCCTTGTCCAAAGCCCCTCTCCAGGTTTCCTGGAGCCCCTTT
This sequence comes from Strigops habroptila, assembly GCF_004027225.2. Lineage (NCBI taxonomy): Eukaryota > Metazoa > Chordata > Aves > Psittaciformes > Psittacidae > Strigops > Strigops habroptila. Next base: position 3,554,712 of record NC_044289.2, read on the forward strand.
AGGCACTGGAGCTGCTCTAAGGTGTCCCCTTCAGGAGCCTTCTCTTCTCCAGGCTGCCCCAGCCCAGCTCTCTCAGCCTGGCTCCAGAGCAGAGCTGCTCCAGCCCTCGCAGCAGCTCCGGGGCCTCCTCTGGCCTCGCTCCAGCAGCTCCACATCCCTCTTGTGCTGTTGCCCCAGAGCTGGATCAGGACTGCAAGGGGGGTCTCCCCGGAGCGCAGCAGAGGGGCAGGATCCCCTCCCTTGACCTTTGCTATTTGAGAAGCTTTCTCTGGGCAGCTTTCCCCTATTTATAACAATTTTATTGTGAAATAAGTGCTCTGGATGAGTAATTCATGGAAGCTTTGCCTTTCACACAGCTCTATGTTTGCTGGTGCTCCATGGTAGCTGACCCTGCAGGTACGTGCCATCTCTGCAGGACATCTCTGTCCCTTTGCTGCCTTGGGGAAGTCGATGTGCACAGGAGTTTCTGAGGTTGTGTTGTTCCATAACAAAAGGCATGAGTTTGCTTTGCCTTTGTACCTTCATTCTCTTAATCCTGGCCTTTGCCTTTATTTCATCATCTCTCTGTCTGCGAAAGGACACGTCTTTGTTATGCCCCCAAAGAACCTGTCACCCCTTGGTTAGCAGGAACCACCTTTCATGGTCTCTTCAGCCTTATCTTTCCCTTGCATCTTAACTGACTCTGGTTAAATCCTCCTGGGTTCCCTCTGTGCTCACCACGGCAGGTCCAGGTGTGTGGAGCCTTTCCAGCCTCCCACCCTGGTGTGCCCCAGAGCGGTTTAACTGTTCACATCCCTCCTGCTGCCTTCTCCGAAAACCCCTCCCTGGGTCACGAGGGTTTGGTGTGATCCTCGTGAAGCTGCAGTGAGAGTTTTGGCATCTCTTTTGGCAAGTTGTTGCTCCATCACTGCATGCCCTGCATGCAGGGGGCAGCTCTGCGGGGTGGCTGCAGTGCTTCTTCTCTGAACGCCATCATTTGAAATGGTTTATACAGCTTGTGGCCATCTCTTCAGCACTTACATCCATAAGGGATTCAGGGCTGGGCTTTAAGGATAAACCAGTGGATCAGCTAAAACTGTATTTACAATGATGTACTTTTCACCTCTCAAACTCTGGTTTGTGCTGCATTGGTGTCCCAGTGCACAGCTGCTCTTCAGACAGGGCTCTGGATTGCACAACAGCAGTGTGGGGATGTCAACAATTGATTCTAATCCCTTGCCGAGTTCCCAAACTTCCAGCCCTTCAGTCTGTTTCGACATGCTCACCACTTACAGGAGGCACTGCTGCAGATGGGACCAGGTTGGGAAAAACAACCCTGCTTGTGAAACTCCCTGTAAATCCCTGGGGAGGTGCAATGGGAGCCGTGGGCAGGATGCTGTTGGTTCTCCTTGGGGTGAGGAGGAGGCACCTGAGCTGCAGGTTCTGCTAGTGGGCCCCTGGCTATAATGAGCACTGGTGTCTTACTGTAAAGGCTGGGGCTGGGCAGGCTGGTTGGGATGTCTGGTGTCATTTTCTGCCTGACAAAGGCCAGGAAACCCTGATCGCTAATTCTTGCTGAGGGCTCTACTTGTGCTATTTTAGCTTTGAGCTAAAGCACATTTAATTCCTTAGCCTGAGCTTGGTCTGCCACAGCGGCAGCTCTGTGCAGCCTGACCCCACGTCCCCTCAGGCTGCCTCAAATGCAAATAGTGGTGCGGCTGCTCTGCTGAGCCCTAATTCTGTTGGTGTTTGATGGCCCTGGGTATGAAGCTCACTGAGCAGAGGAGAGGAATGCCAGGGAGGTGACTGGCTGTGGTGTAAATCACACCTGAGGAAAGTCGGGAGGTTTAGATTGGATCTTAGGCAGAAGCTCTTCCCTGTGAGGGTGCTGAGGCGCTGGCACAGGGTGCCCAGAGAAGCTGTGGCTGCCCCATCCCTGGCAGTGTTCAAGGCCACGTTGGACACAGGGACTTGGAGCAACCTGCTCTAGTGGAAGGTGTCCCTGCCTGTGGCAGGGGGTTGGAACTGGGTGAGCTTTAAGGTCCCTTCCAACCCAATGCCTTGGCTTGGTGTGTGGTTCTCATGTGCTGAGGGCTGCAAGAGCATCCCTGTGAGCCCAGGGGAAAGTTGAGGAGAAGGCACACGTGTTGTCGGTAATCAGCTCTGTCGCTGGGTGCCCTCCAGCACCGTGTGCAGGCTCTGCTCTGCTCATAGCCCGTTTCCTGGTTCTTGCCCTGTTTGCTGGCAGCAATCAGCCAGCAGCAGCAGGCTCCTGGATCCTCTTAAACACCAGAGGACGTGTCCATCTGATGCTCAATGTCTCTTCTCTCTCCTATTTACAGTGCCCAACGGAATAAACCATTCCCCGCCGACGCTGAACGGGGCTCCATCCCCACCCCAGAGGTTCAGCAACGGTCCTTCCTCCTCCTCCTCGTCCTCGCTGACCAACCAGCAGCTCCCAGCCACGTGTGGTGCCCGGCAGCTCAGCAAGCTGAAGCGCTTCCTCACTACCCTGCAGCAGTTTGGCAATGACATCTCACCAGAGATAGGCGAGAAGGTCCGGACCCTGGTCCTGGCGTTAGTGGTAAGCCTCACATCCCAACTCAGGCTGCCTTGATCTTGGAGAGCTCTTTGGGATGGGATCCTGACAGCCAGCACATGCCCACATTACACAACATTGTGTGTCTGCATGTTTACAAGCAGAGGTGTTGGCTGAGCAAGGCTCTGCAGTGTTTGTGCTTTCTGGTAAACTTGCTGACTTCTTTCTTTCTTGGCTTTGGTGGGTTTCAAAAAGCTCTTTGTCCAGTGGCTTTGACATCAGCTTGTGTGCAGCTACACTTAAGGAATGCTGGATGGACTGGGACAAAGCCTTTCTCTAAAGGCCACAGGTCTCATGTCATAGGTATGCTGGGCTTCTCCATTTCTTCTCATAAATGAAACTGGTCACCCAGTTCAGAAGAGTCTATAGTTACGCTCTATAGCTAGGGAAGTGTTCGCTTGCCTGTGCAGTGTTAATTGCCTGACCCCAACCACAGATCAGTTTAACTCTGATCTGCTTCCATACAATGAAAAACCAGTTCCAGCCACTGCTTAGTTAGTGCTGGCCTGACTTCAGTGTGTCAACTCAACGCTGCTTTGCTCAGCAAAGGAGCCAGCAGTAATGGGAAGAGCAGGGTGCTGCTGCTAGCAGGGACTCACTCCAGAGAGCCGGGAGTCCTGCTCTGCTCCCACGTGTATAGAGACTATCAGGACACCTCAAAGATGTAATTTATTGATAAGCAGTGATGTATTTAATGGGCTGTTTTCCTCTTTATGGGCTGCTCCTGCCATGTCTTAACCCAAGCCCACTGGCACAGCAGAGTGAGCTGTTGCCAAAGCCTGCAGAGGATGGGAAGGCAGCGGTTGCAAACTCAGAGGGCTGGGCTCCTGGTGTGCTGCTTTGTGGGATTGCATATGTGCATTGCCAAAGGCATTGGTTCTTCCAGACACATTCATGCCTGTAACAGTCTGAAGGTGCAGCTATAGAAAAGGGCTTGGTCAGTAACTTGTGCATCTTCTGCCCTTTTGCATTCCTATGCTCGGATTTGCAAGAGCTGGGGTGGGTGGCAGTGCAAACACAGTGTGTGTGTGCCCTCGTACCTCTTAGCAGCTATGGACAGCTGAAAACACCCTTCAAAACCCAAATGAAGGAGTCTTGCTGCAGAATCGTATCAAGTATTTGCAGGTATACAAATTACCTGATAGAAATGCTGTGCAAGCCCAGACCTGGGACTGAGACCCTGGAGCACAGCAGCATGCTGCCCAGCCAGCACTGGTCCCATATGGCACCCAGTGCTGATCCCGAGCTCAGCTGTGCTGTTTGGCATGGGCAGAACAACCGTGAGTCTGTCCATAGCCTTGGGGGCTTTCAGTGTTTCGTAGGATGATAAAATGGTTTGTGTTGGAAGGGACCTTAAAGCTCATCCAGTTCCAGCCCCCTGCCACGGGCAGGGACACCTTCCACTAGAGCAGGTTGCTCCAAGCCCCTGTGTCCAACCTGGCCTTGAACACTGCCAGGGCTTGAACACTGGATGCAAAACACTGCTGCTGAAGGAAGGAATATGCATTTCCATGGGTGTCGGGTAGTACCTTAGCTTGCCCTTTTGGAAATGGAAATGTTAAGCTGTGCAGGTTCCTCTATCATCTCACCACTCACTATGGTGATTGCTGCAGGGTTGAATTTTGTATATGCAGGTTATCAAATGCTGCTTGTCCCAGGGAGCACCCAGCCTGCACAGCGCCAGGGGATGTGCTGCAGGAGCAGCAGGGTGATGGAGACCTCGTGGCTGGTGGGTTAGACGAGGTGAGCTGAGCAGGAGGAAGGAGGAGAGGAAAGGGTGCAGCTCTGAGCAGCTGGAATCACTGCTGGCTCCCTGCAGGAGCTGCCAGCTGGGTCCTGCTGCTTCCCAGAGCCAGGCTCTGCTCCCAGCCCTGGGGCCGGGAGGATGCTGGACCAGGCAGCGCTCACCCCTCGCCTGGTGCAGCATTCCTGCTCCATTGGCCTGAGTCTTTTTGACTGTTAGGCAGAATCCGATGGAAGCTGTCAGTCCTGTATTGGCAGATGCAGTCTCTCTTCCAGTTCTGTTCATTTGGAGCCGTTTCCCACGTGTCTAAAAATAAGAGCAAATTGTCATTTCATTTCTTAATTTGTTTCCTCAGAACTCAACGGTGACGATCGAGGAATTTCACTGCAAGCTGCAAGAGGCGACGAACTTCCCCCTCCGGCCCTTTGTGATCCCCTTTCTGAAGGTGACAGGGAGCTGGTGGGGTTTGCTGGTGCTCCATGTGCCGGGCTGTGTGCTTGGCAGCGTGTCATGCCTGGGAAAGCTCTTCCTTCAAGCACCACAGCAATTTAGTTCCAGTCCAAGACAGACCACACAGACCAAGCAGTGGCCATGCGGGACGGGCTTGCAGAATGCTAACGTTGTAACAAGTGCCACATATGTCTGCTTGCGTGTTAGGGATAAAGGGGACAAACCAAGCTCCATCAGGAGCTTCTGATCCTATAATCTTATTTGCAGATGTTCAGATCTAGAATATTTGAAGTGCTGGCACACGGAGCCTTTCTGGGGTGGTTAGATGCTGGAAGCACAGAGCGCTCCCCGTGACACTTGGGTTTTGGGTGCATCAGCGTCAGGCCATCTTCAGCTCTTGAGGAAATACAGATAAATCCTCGTGCAGACACCAAGAGCTGGAGGATCCTGAGTGGGGGCCACAGGCTCTAGGTGTTAATAGAATTATGGAATGGTTTGTGTTGGAAGGGACCTTAAAGTTCATCTAGTTCCAACCCCCTGCCACGGGCAGGGACACCTTCCACTAGAGCAGGTTGCTCCAAGCCCCTGTGTCCAACCTGGCCTTGAACACTGCCAGGGATGGGGCAGCCACAGCTTCTCTGGGAAAAGTCTGTGCCAGCGCCTCAGCACCCTCACAGCGAAGAGCTTCTGCCTCAGAGCTCATCTCAATCTCCCCTCTGGCAGGTTAAAGCCATTCCCCCTTGTCCTGTCCCTCCAGGCCCTTGCCCAAAGCCCCTCTCCAGGTTTCCTGGAGCCCCTTTAGGCACTGGAGCTGCTCTAAGGTCTCCCCTTGAGGAGCCTTCTCTTCTCCAGGCTGCCCCAGCCCAGCTCTCTCAGCCTGGCTCCAGAGCAGAGCTGCTCCAGCCCTCGCAGCAGCTCCGGGGCCTCCTCTGGCCTCGCTCCAGCAGCTCCACGTCCCTCTTGTGCTGTTGCCCCAGACCTGGATCAGGACTGCAGGGGGTTCTCCCCAGAGCGCAGCAGAGGGGGAGAAGCTCAGTGGGATGCATTAACCCAGCGTTACTCCTCTGAGGTGTGCAGAGCAAACCTGTGAATGCCTGGGTAAAGCAGACCCCGCTTGTTTTTCAGGCCAACCTCCCGCTGCTGCAGAGAGAGCTGCTGCACTGTGCCCGCGCTGCCAAGCAGACGCCCTCCCAGTACCTGGCACAGCACGAGCACATCCTGCTGAACACAAACACCACGTCCCCCGCCGACTCCTCCGAGCTGCTCATCGAGGTGAACGGGAATGGGAAGAGGCACAGTCCAGACAGGTAAACACGGCACTCGGCACTCTGCCACGGTCTTGAAGTCGTGACTTGGTTCAGCTTTGCTGCTGTCAAAGCTTCAAGCAGAATCCAGGGCTAAAGCAGAGGATTTTATCACTCTCAACAACTGTTCTGGCTGTTAATAAGACATCAGTGATTGTTCTTCCTGCACTGTGAATTCAGGTTGGGATCCTCCTTCAAGCAGGTTCTGTTCCAGCGGCAGCTGAGCCCCCCCTTCCTGGGGCAGCCCACAGAGGCACTGTCTTAGAAGGGTGCAGTTCCTTTTCACCACTTCTTATTCCAAGTTAGAATTTGTTATGTAATGATGTGGAGCATGCCTCAGCTTTATCTAAACTGTGAAATGTTAATGTGGTCATGCTCAGAAAGATGAATCACAGCACTCGGGCATCTTGACCTTGTTCTTTTGACAGGGTCATCCTGTGGATTTGTTCCCAAGTTGAGTGTGTTTGGTTTAGCTCCCTGCCTTTCCCCCCAGTAAAATCATCGCTACCCAAGCTCTGCTGGTTTGAAATCTGCATCTTTCCAAGTGCACTCACGTGGTGCTAACAAACACCTCCCTGCTGGTGTGGTTGCAGAAGGGACGACAGCAGCTTTGAGAGGGACCCGCTGCCGACAGACCCTCCGGCCAAGAGGGTGTGCACCATCAGCCCCGCGCCCCGGCACAGCCCGGCCCTCACCATCCCCCTGGTGAACCCCGGGGGGCAGTTCCACCCCACCCCGCCGCCGCTCCAGCACTACACCTTGGAAGACATTGCGACCTCCCACCTCTACAGGGACCCCAGCAAGATGCTGGAGCACAGAGAGATTCGGGACAGGCACGGCGCTCTGGGTGAGGAAGCCTGGAGGACTTTTAGTTGTAGGAGCTGTGAGGTCCAGGAATTGAGCTTTGGCATCAGTCCCTGCTTGGCCACTCGCGCCCAAAGCTGTGTAACACTGGCCGTGTCCTCAGCAGAGGTTTTGAAGGGAATTCAGAGCGTGGGAGGTTAAAAATGGGAAGATTGAAGCTGTATTTCCCTATATACGTGTAAAGGCTGGAGTCACTGAGGGTAAGGAGGAAGGACCTGGTGTGTGAGTTGAGTGTGGCCAACCCAGCAGGCAGGAATGGAGGGCAGGGAAGTAGAAAGTACCTTCCCTGAGATCACTAAAGCAGCAGAGCAGAGCCTGGCCCCCCACCCCATTTCTCCCCAGGGGGCTGTGGGAGGTACACGCTGTGTTTCCAACAGGGCACAAGCTCTGAGCTCCTGTGGGTTTATAAGGGAGACAGCTCCCAGGTAGGTCAGATCCAGACCTGTGAGTGGATTGTAGCACTTCAGAGACGGTGACACAGATAAGGATAAAAGCACCAGTGTGGAATTACCCTTATAGAGCCACCTTCTTGAGATGTGTTTTACAATCCCAGCAATATGTAGCTGGAAATACATCTCTTTGATATCACTTAGGGGCCACCTCCCCTCTCCAGCACTGAAAGCACTTGGTCCATCTGATCACTCTCGTGGCTGTGGTTTATTGCAGGTCTGAATGGAGGATACCAGGACGAGCTGGTGGACCACCGCTTAACGGAGAGAGAGTGGGCTGACGAGTGGAAGCATCTTGATCACGTAAGGAACAGGCAGGAGATGTGGGAAGCTCTGTGGGATGCAGCAACCCAGTGATCCGCCTGCTCCAATTTGTGATTTTCTTGTTGTTGATACCATATCTGGGCTTTCTGAGAGGCTCGTAGAGGAGCAAGCCACCACGAGAAGGTGGATGGTGGGGAGGGAAGATGGGAGCATCACTCCAGACAATGGCATCTTCCTGGGGTGGTGCCTCCAATTCAGGGCATGACCCTGTGAGCCAGACTGAGCGCACGTTCCTCCCTGCAGGCACTGAACTGCATCATGGAGATGGTGGAGAAGACGCGGCGCTCCATGGCCGTGCTGCGGCGCTGCCAGGAGGCCGACCGGGAGGAGCTCAACTACTGGAAGAGGCGGTGCAGCGAGGCCGAGCCGCGCAAGGCGGGCAGCGACCTGCTCCCCAGGCAGCACAGCCCCAGCAGCTCCGACTCCATCGGCAGCGGTGAGCCGGGGCAGCCACAGCCTCTTTTTGGTGTCCTCTTATGACAGTATTAGACATAAAGTGTTGATAATAGAGTCAAATTATAGTATGATTTGTGGTGAAGCGCTGGCACAGGGTGCCCAGAGAAGCTGTGGCTGCCCCATCCCTGGCAGTGTTCAAGGCCAGGTTGGACACAGGGGCTTGGAGCAACCTGCTCTAGTGGAAGGTGTCCCTGCCCGTGGCAGGGGGTTGGAAGTGGATGAGCATTAAGGTCCCTTCCAACCCAAACCATTCCATGATTCTATAAATTACACACTGAAGCAACGCAGAACTGTTCTCAATGCTTTGAAGAGAAACAAGTCATTGGACACGCGGAAGCTCCTGGGTGAGCTCCTGGAAGTAGCAGCTTCTGTTAGTGCTGGGAGAAGAGCATCTTCCTTGTCACTGAGTTGTACTTGCTGACCAAACCGAGCCAAATTTATCCACAGCTGAGAAACTGGGAGGTGAAAAGGCAGGAGAGGTGGCTGGTTCCAGCTCTCTTCCCCTCCCAGTCTGTCTTGCCTACAGGGTTTAAAATGTCAAGGTCTACTAATTCTTAAAATGCCAAAGACTGCTGTAAGAGCTACTACCTGACTTATTAATTCTATTTCTGTATCATGAGTCAACTTTACTTTATTAAAGCTGACTATTTTTCACCTCCAGTATGCAGGGGTTTTGACCCTTATACAAACCCAAGTCTAAAATGCTGCTTTATTCATCTGGATGTGATTCTAATTTCCATCCCAACAAATATGCTGCGAGCCCAAGGGGTGGCTGGGCTGCGTGATGGCCTGATGAGCACAGCCAGCTTTTAGCCCTTTTGTATTTAAGTCTGTAGTGACTAATACACTTACAGCCCCATGGTGTTAAAGGTGATACCATTTCATATTCTTTTTTAATAAATTGGGAACACTGTTGGTGCTTCCTCCCCCTGTGGGACCAAGGGCTGATTGTCAAGCTCCATTCTTGTCATGAGAACTCATGGAGTGCTTTCGTTCTTCCCACCAGCCTTGGATATGAATCAGTTTTTGTTCTGAGCCTTCAGAAAGTTACCCTGAAGCCTTAAAAACCAAGGACGCAGGTAGAGAACAGGATGAGGCTTCTGAAAAGCTTCCCTGTGTGACTGCAGTCTGTGTTCAGGCGCTCGTGTCACCATCCCTATCTGTCATGTTGGCTCTTTGCAGGCTCGTGGGTGCTGGGGGATGCGTCCACCTCTCGTTTAAGAGGTCTTGCAGGACAGTTTGTCATTTCAAGCCTTTGAATTGCCCCTGGGAGTGGGAAGTGCTGCGTTTAATGTAAGCTGCTGGTCACATAGGTTGATGCTCAAAGTCTCCGGCCAGTGCAGATGTTTTGGCATATAAACATAGCATAAGCATTGCCTGTTGTTATAGAGTACCAGGAAATGGGTTATACAGGGTCATAAATTATGCAAGGCACTAATTAAATGTTGTAATTTATCATCTGAGCGTTTGATGAACAGCTTTAGCTGTAGGAATCCTCTGCTCCGAGTTTGAGCTGGTTGATTCTGCCCTGCCCCACGATGTACCGAGGCACTGCTGGGCACTCAAGCAGCAGCTGGGTGAGACGAGGCTTTGCCAACCTTTCCCTGTGTCCCTTATTCCAACAGATTCGTTGCGGGAGTTCAGCAGCAGGTCGGGAACGGGCTACGTCACTGAGGAGATCTGGAAAAAAGCTGGTGAGTGTTTGTGAGGAGCTTGGCGAGGGATTCTGCCGCCTCGCCCGAGGTAAACACAGATGCTGCAGCTCTGCTCTGCAGAAACAGGAGAAGCCCAGCTGCAGGAACACCCCGGGATGTGCACATCTGGCTGCCAACACCCCCGGCCTGGCTTTTCCAAAGGGCTCAGCTCCTTCTGGATGATGCTGTGGGGATCCCGTGGGGCTGAGCCTGGCGTCGCGGTGCTGGTGCTGCCGCAGGGAACACGGGGCTGCACCTGGGGGTGTCTCGAGGCTCACCCCGCTCCTGGGGCGGGTGGTGAAGCTGCTCTTTCCTTCCAGAAGAAGCGGTGAACGAGGTGAAGCGCCAGGCCATGTCGGAGGTGCAGAAAGCCGTGGCGGAGGCCGAGCAGAAGGCATTTGAGATGATTGCCTCCGAGAGGGCGCGCATGGAGCAGACCATTGCGGACGCCAAGCGCCAGGCCACCGAGGATGCTTTCCTAGTGATCAATGAACAGGAGGAGTCTACAGAGGTAAGGTGCCAGGGGACGTGCTGGGAGGGGACTTGCAAAGGCTCAGAGTCTCCAGGTCCTGCCTGGCAGTGACTCGGAGCCTGCAGGTTCTCCATCCCTCTTCCTTTTAGGAGTCTCACTTCAACCAGGAACTCTTTAGTTACTGCATATTACGGGTGCCCTGCCAGGATGCACTGATAGCATGGAAAAAACCCTTTTGCTTTTGATTTTGCTTGTAGGGGAATCAGCCTAAACAGTGTCTGCACATGAAGGCACAGCTGGGGTCTGTGGCCTGGACTTACTGGAGGGGAGACTGAGATGAGCTCTGAGGCAGAAGCTCTTCCCTGTGAGGGTGCTGAGGCGCTGGCACAGACTTTTCCCAGAGAAGCTGTGGCTGCCCCATCCCTGGCAGTGTTCAAGGCCAGGTTGGACACAGGGGCTTGGAGCAACCTGCTCTAGTGGAAGGTGTCCCTGCCCGTGGCAGGGGGTTGGAACTGGATGAGCTTTAAGCTCCCTTCAACCCAAACCAGTCTGGGATTCTATGACCCGGTGTGACAACCAGGGATTTCTTGAGATCGAGGGAGATGTGGAAGCAGAGGGATGCTGCTGGATGCAACTCTCCATTTAGCTCAGAAATCTGCTGTGGGGCACTTGATCCGTGCAGAAAATGAATTGCTGTTTGTGGGCTTTAAAATAGCGCAGGGTAGAAGCTCGGCTGCAGGTGAAGCTGCATGTACCCGATGGTCTCTACCACACCCCGTGTCGTGTGTATTGTCTGGAATGTGGCTGTTTCACTGGCTCCCAAAACACAGGCCTGGGCAGTGTGTGGTCACCTCATCTCCAGGCCCCCACAGCTATTGCTACATCGCTCCCATATGTACAGGGGTAGGTGGGAAGCGTTGGTGCAGGGTGGCCGTCCCTGCTGTGGGGAGCCTTGTAACACCTAATGAGACATTGGACCAGAAGGGGTGACTCTTGGTTTGCCATAGCCAGTGACACTGCTGAACAGGTAACTCTTTCTACACCTCGGTCATTCATTACCTGCACTGCTGCTGAGCTGGAAGCTCATGTTAAGCTTTGGAGATCTCAGCCGGGCTGGGCAAGGAGAACTGCACACATTCCTGCGCCACCACTTCCCATCCACGTGTGGTTTGCTTCTTGTTTTAATTTCCCTGCGTGAATGCAGAGGCTTTATTTCCACTGAGCAAAAATCGGATGGGAACGTGGAGTTAATGTCAGCTGGGACTGTGCGGGCTGCAAGTCCCATTCCCTCCTCCTGCGGGGCTTCAGTCCGGAGCTCAGGAAGCTCCGGTCCCCACGCACAGCAGGAACCATGTAAATATTAGGTGTTATTGCAGAGAATTCTCTCTACACTCTGATATTTCCCAGTTAAATCACTGGCGGTTCAATGCACCAGTCAGTAAACACATGATGGGAGTGGGTGGAACTGCTCAGGAAGCCATGGAAGAAATGAGACAAGCCGGATTTCTGTGGAGGGGAATACCAGAGGAGTGTCATCCTCCTCCAGCCATCCCGAGTTGCTGCTGAGCATCCCCCCCCAGCACCCTCCCATGCGAGCCCCAGAGCCCTTTCCTGAGGGCCATGCTGAAAAGCTGTCATGTATTCTGACACGTGTAACCTCTGAAACACAGTTTAACCCCCCCATTGAAGTGAAAACAGCTGTAACGCAGTGACCCAGTTTTCCAGCAGTTACCACAGGCTTTGGTAGGGATTTGTGGGTGTGAGTCCTGCTTCTGGAAGCTCGAGCAGCGCTGGGGTCACACTGGCTCTGCAGCAGCATGTTCCCAACCAGCTCACGTTGGTGCTTTGCCTCCAGCCCATCAATCATCACCAGGAGCTGGTGGCTCCGGGGCAGACCCCGGGAGCAGGGAATCTCACTGCCCTTTGTACAACAGGGCTGTCCGATGGCACGCAGCATCTCCCACCACCCCCTTCCCTGCTCCAACAGCTCTTTGCTTGCGGGCACCGAAGCGGTGAGCAGCCAGAGGGGCTGTGCTGAGCAGGATCAGGCTCCGGCCAAGGCTCTTTCTGCATGGGCTGACCTTGCCCTGTGCAGGGTGTGCTGCTGACGCGGTGCTGCAGCTGCAGGAAAGCTGATCCATGCGCTGCCTCTCGGAGCAGCCGCAGCTCCCAGCGCTCCCATGGAGGCGGCCGGACGGGCTCTGTTCCACTTCCAGATCGGAGCTCAGGCTCTGCTTCCACCTGGCTTCAAAGGAGCTGTTTTCCCTTTCCAAATTAGCCTGCTCCAGCCTCCTGTGCAGCGAGGCAGGGGGCACAGCAAATGGTGCCTGCACAACATGCTGTAATCCCTGCGGAGGTACTTGGCTGGGAGCGAGACCAAAATAGAGCTGCTTAAAACAGGAAATAAAAAGGCCGAATAGCAGCATCTGCAGCGTGGTTTTTAGTCCTTGCCTGCTGTTTCCTCTGTGCATTTGGGTGGAGGATGTGACTGGTGCAGTCTGGCAGGCAGGTTTGGGCAGAGCGGAGGAGTAGGGGTTAGTACCCTTGGCAAAGTAGCAGGAATTAATGGCTTGCTCATGTTAATATTACTAAATCCGGGCCAGAGGGAGGGATGAACGGTCCCCTCCAGAGCTGCTGAGTCAGCACCGTCCCGCAGCTCTTGGGAACTGAACCCGTTCTGAAGTGTGATGGTGTCTCTGGTCTTGCAGAGCTGCTGGAACTGCGGTCGCAAAGCCAGCGAGACCTGCAGCGGCTGCAACATCGCCCGGTACTGCGGCTCCTTCTGCCAGCACAAGGACTGGGAGAGGCACCACCGCATCTGCGGGCAGAGCCTGCACGGCCAGAGCAAGCCCCTGGCTCTGCCCACGGGCCGCTCCGCAGCCAAGAGCCTCGATGGCGTTCCCAGCCCGGCCCTCGAGAAGACCTCGGCGACCACATCTCGCTCCTCCACCCCGGCATCCGTGACAGCCATAGACACGAACGGGCTCTGAAGGGGAAGTTTGGGTTCGCTCCAGTTGAGTAGTTTCCCTGGGGGGGGGTTTTAAGCCAGAAAATACCCCACAGCAACCTGTATCCCGTGACACATCTGACACATCGTGCCGCCTCCTCGGAGCGCCGGCACTCGGGCTTTGCCATCTCATTCTGCCTTTTCCTGCCGCGGCTCATGAAGAACCTTGCCCACAGCACCTCGGTGCCCATCTCTGTCTGCAGGGAGAACCAGAGCATCCATCCTTCAGGACTGGAGGGCACTGAGCACTCGCTCGGGGGACCTGGACTCGATGGGGAACTGCCGGCACATGCAGGAGATGCTGAGCACGGGGTGAACGATGAGAGCTCCATCCTCATGGGTCAGACGTGCTCAACCTCGTCCCTCAGCTTCCTTTCTTCCACAGTATGCATCCATTCTCCCCTGGCTCCCAGGCATGGTGTCTCAGATGGCCGTGCTGGCCGGGTGTTGCTGTGAACAGGCCGGAGCTGAGTCCCCAGCAGGAGCATCTTGTCCTCTAGTGCAATGGCAAAAGCTGAGCCCGCTTCTCCTCTGCCTGCAGGTTGGCAGCTGGTGGTTGCAGAGGGGGAGGAGGGGATTCATCTGCTCTAAACCAAATGTCGGTACCAGGGAGCTGTGGACAGTCACTTCTGGATGGTTTTAATCCCTTTCAGTGATGGGATGGACGGTTGCGTGTTGCCCTGGTGGGACCTTTGCTGGGGGAGAGCGTGCAGAGCAAACCTGGATTGGTTGCAGGCAGTTACTGCCCTTCCCACCTGGGTACTGTTACTTTGCTATGCAGAAAGCTTTTGTGTTTCTCACTGCATGGAAGTTGTTAGTTTGGGAGTTTCTGCCGTTGTTTTGAACCACAGAGATCCTCACAGGACTGTTATTTATGGTCTGGGCTCTCCATACGCCTTGGCCAAACTAAACACAGGACTTGGTGTCCTCCTACATCGGTTCTTCCCCCAGCCCTGCAGTGCTGCTCCGACACGGGCTGCGCTCCTCTCCTCATCCCCAGGGATGTGCCACCACTGCCTCATCCAGCCCTCAGAGCATCCCAAGCATGCAGAGCGAGATCCCACAGGAATGCCATGGCCGGCCCGGGAAGATCCATCACTCAGGATGTGATGTGGAGGGATTCGGGGCACTGCAAACCCCACAATGGGGCCGTCTGAGGGCACAGTGGGGCTCATCTCAATGCTTCACAGAGGTCCTGAGGTCCTGATGGGCTCTGCCCGCTGGGTGCTGCCCCATTCTCCCACCCTGCACACCAACAGGCTCTGGAGAACCATCTATTCAGCAGAGCTGTGTTCTGTGGCTGCTCCTGGGCTGGAGCCCAATGAGGCGAGTAATTCCCAAATTAGTTTTAATCACTTTTTCAATTGGAGGCGATTAATGGAGATGTGATGGATCATCCCAGAGCTTACTGTGATGGAGCTGGCTGCCCGGGGATGAACGAATGACCCTCTGAACCAGCTTTGTCCCTGAGGGAAAGCTGTTCTGGAAGCTGCTGTCATGGGATAGAGCTGGGTGATTCCTGTGTCTGTGTGGTTTTATCATGCACACAGCTCCTGGGGGCCGGGCAGGAGGATGCTGCGCCCTGGGATGAAGCGCCGTGAGCTGCAGCAGCCTGGAGACGGTGTCACCCAGCGCGGAGTCCTGCACCCCAGGGGCGGTGGAGGTGGTCGGGTGAGCCCCAAACCACGGCAGCCGCCGTGCACAGGTCCTGGGAAGCGGCTCTGCCCCTGCCACTGCAGCACAGCTCCCAAGGACCTGCTGTGCCCAGGGCTGGGCACGGAGGAGCACGCGGTGTCGAGCAGCAAACGCTTGTGTGAGAGCACCAGGGCAGGGGCTGCCCTTGCACCCTGCTCCCCTCCCGGGGGGCTCAAGGGCTCCCCTGCCCCAAGGGGACACATTGGGAGCAGCCTCAGGTAAATCACGTCTGGTTGTGACATCCCACCCCTCACCTCTGCCCTGACCCGACCCGAATGCCGTGAGGTGGGATGTGGGAAGAGGAGGAAGGTGCTTGTACATAGATTGTCTTCCATAATTCTCATGCAACCTTGATGGTGTATTAAGATTAACCCCAATGTACATGGATGAAATACTAACAGTCGTGATTAGAGCGATTGCTTTTGTTTGACATGGAATGATAAATGTGAACCCCAGACTTGGGCAGACGTTGGGTTGAGGTTTCTCTATTAATTTTTTTTTTGGCATTTAATTCTGTAATAGGAATTTGTTACTTCATTCCTGTGCATAACTTATTTAATGTACTGTATAAAGGAACCCAAACTGGTACAGATGTATTTAGTTTGTTCTACTCCAAAGTAGTCAATAAAAAGACTATATTCATCAGAAGGGGCAGAGGTTTGCTGCTGTTGGGGGTTCTGGGGGATGCTGCTGGGCCATGGCCTTGGTGGTGCCCAGGGTGGTGATGCTGCTGCGGGGCCTGGGGGACACAGGAGCAAGGGGGGACAGTGGCTGTTTGGTTGCCTGAGCCATGGGATGGGGTGTGATGGGGTTACAGTGGCTGCTGTTCCCTGCTCCTCTGCAAGGAGGATCCTCCTGATCCCATCTCTGCATCCACCAAGTCTCCCTCCCTGCACCCCAAACCCAGGGATGCCTGGGAAACTCCTGCTTGAGCGCAGTGTCCATGGGATGGAGCTGTAGCCCTTCAGCCACATGGTAACTGCATTTTAGTTACTGCACCCATGGACTGGGGAAGAAACAGGCAGGTATTAGGCAGAAGTTCTTCCCTGTGAGGGTGCTGAGGCGCTGGCACAGACTTTTCCCAGAGAAGCTGTGGCTGCCCCATCCCTGGCAGTGTTCAAGGCCAGGTTGGACACAGGGGCTTGGAGTGACCTGCCCTAGTGGAAGGTGTCCCTGCCCGTGGCAGGGGGTTGGAACTGGAGGAGCTTTAAGGTCCCTTCAACCCAAACCAGCCTGTGATTCTATGAAATTAGTGTTTCCAAGGGTGCTGGTGGGAAGCAGCATCCACAGGGAGTGGGAAAAGAGGGGAACAGGTACCCAGGAGAGCGAGGGTTGGGGGGGTGCCAACACTTACCCTGTGCTGCTGTACCAGCACCTTTCACACCAGCTCGGCAGAGGATCAGCTCCTGCAGCACCAACGGTGAACCCCCAAGCGGGCACCCCATGGACGGGCTGTGCTCTGCTCCAGCCACAGGCACTTCCCCACTCACCCCCACACCATGAACTCGGCTCCAGCCCCCTCCTGGCACCGCTGTTGCTGGTTTATGGCAGTGCAGCCGCAGGATGAAGCAAGAGCTCGGAGCCGCGCTCGAGCCCCTGCACTGGGGCAGTGGTTTATTGGGGACGTGCACAGCCACGGGCACGGCTGGGGGGGCACAAGGCCAGGCTCGCAGCCATTGCAATGGCTGCACGTGGCCAGGGCTGAGCCGTCCCCCCCCCGCCAGGAATACTCCATTAATGGTTCCTATAAAACACTGTTCACAATGTGCACAAGGCACCGGCCCCATGGGCAGAGCCACTGCCAGGGCTGGGGAGGCCACAGCCGGGCAGAGCCGTGCCCCCCAGCACGCTGTGGAGCCAGGAGGAAGAGAAGCATGGGGAGGAAGAGGAGGGACACAGCAACCAGCCCTGTGCTCCCCAGGACCTGACGGCCACCCCGACCACAGCTCCCACTGGTGCCAGTGGGAATGGCTTGGAGAGGGAATAAATAAGATGGAAAGAGGAACAGGGTCGGGCTGCAGGAGGGGATGAGGGACACGGAGGGGACGAACGTGAGGGCTGTGCTGAGGGCTCCATGTCTGCCACATGCCAGCGGCGTCCTGGAGGCGGCTGCCCAGGGTCAGTTGTTGTTCATGATCCACCAGGATGCTGGGGAGAGAGGCAGGGAGCTGCAGTCAGCAACGGGAGCTGCAGTCAGGACCAGCGGGGGGATATGGAGCGGCAGAGACAGGGGATCCGGCCCTGCAGGTGAGACTCTTTGGCAAGTCCCTGGCACCGAGCCCTAAAGCACCCACCACCCCAGGGTGAGGAGCATGGCCAGGGCATGGCCTGGAGCTGGGTCACCCACTCGAGCTGGAGGGATTTCCACGGGGGAGCGCTGGGAATGTGGTCAGTGAGACCAGCCTGGGATTTAGTCCAAGTTAATCCGTGTTTCATGTTATTTTACACAAGTAACAGCAAACTGGGGCTTAACTGGGACTTACCTGTCACCAAGCTCTCCTGGTTCCTCACATCTCAGCCAGATTTCCATTAGTACCAGGGGGAACATGCATTTTCCCTGGTCTCTCCCCTGCCTCAGCAGCACTGAGCAGTAACCCAGGAGGGCCAGTGCTCTGCAGGGCAGCTTCAGAGCTCAGGGGAAATAAAGTGAGACCCCAGATGCCTTCAGCTCATGCGAGCAGAGGCCCCGCAGTGCTGCCAGCACGCACAGCCCAGCCCAGCGGGGCACACGGGGCTCACTCAGGTTCGGGAATCAATGTCCATCATCCCCGAGCCAAGCTTCTGCTCTGGAGGGATCCACGGTGCCTGCTCCCCACAGCAGGAGTGTGGGGTCCCCTGGCCCCCCCAGCCCTCACCTGGGAAGAGCATGGTGGTCAGCAGCTCGGGGGACTCCAGCAAGCTGATGATGGAGCGCTGGAACGTCTTGCTGCAGCTGGACTGCAAGTGGCTGCGGAACAGGGCGCAGGGTCAGGGGCTGTGGGGCTGCAGGAGAGGGGCTGAGTGCAGGACCCCTGCCCATGCACGGGGCTCATTGTTCACCTCCCCGAGCAGCACATCCCTCCCCGCTCCCCAAATCCCTTACCAGGAATTTGTGTGCAATGTCCATGGGATGGAGCAAACAGCCCCGGGGATGCACTGGGCTGAGGAGCAGCAGCAGCAGGATGTGCTGTGCAGGGACAGGGAGCAGGGGGGGGTCCTGGGGCAGCCCCGGAGGAAACTCCCCCCAACCCAGAGCACCGGACCCAGCCCCACACGAGGGAAGGCTCCAACCTCCTCCAGGCGGTCGCGTCCTGCCAGAACTCGTACAGGATGAAGCAGGCCTCGTCCCTCAGCTTGCAGGCGGAGACGCTGCGGGACAGGAGCGACACTGAGTGACACTGACTGGGGGGGCTGGCACCGAGCAGCCACAGCGGGCCCGGGCTGTCAGAGAGCTGCATGGATTCATCCTCAGTTTGTGGCTGCCTGGGCTGGCACACGGCTCCAGGGGATCCCAAACCCAAATCCCTCGTGCTTCATAGTTCCTAGAGCCGGGCAGCACAGGAGCTTTACAGCTGTTAAACCTGCTGCTGCCACAAACCAGCGAGTAAAGTGGTTTATGAAGTGTTTCTTAGCCCATCCCCGGCACTGCAGCACACAGCCTGAGGAAGCAGCTCACCCCGCCAGCCCTTTGGACCAGGAGCGTGTCATCCCTCACCCCTCACATGGCAAGAAACTGAGGCCCAAGTGCAAGGAGCTGAGATCTCACCATAACCCCCCGGCTCGCTGCCCCCCGAAGTGATGCTGCTTGGCCAACGCTTCCCACGCTCCCGCCTGCAGCAGGACTGGGCTGGGGCTTCTTCCAGCCCATGGGAAGATGGAGCAGGGAGCAGCGGGGAGCGGGAGCACGGCTCAGGGTGCGGGGAACCATCTGCACCGGCTGCAGCATCATCAGTTCCAGCTGAGGATGAACGTTTCCTCCAGCTGCTGCAGGAAGGGACCGGCCCAGGGGACAGCGAGGCAGCTCACCCACAGCTCCGAGGCCACATTCCCCACAGCAGTTCCCTGCTGTGACCCAGGAGCCTCCCTGGGCTCCGCTCCAGCTTTCCGCTCACGAGGAGAGCGCTGCCCATGCAACGCTACCCCGTTGTCTGCACTAATTGTTCTCCTGACAGAAAAGCCCATCGATTCCAGAGGACAAAACCTGCCCTTCTCTGTGCCACACGTGTCAGAACAAGGATCTTCCTTTTGTGCGGACTGAAAACGCGGTTTTGTGCTGCTGCAACTGAAGAGCTGAAAAAGGACACTTTAAATGGGAAGAGCACGAACATCTCCAGCTCAAAATCTCCCATGGGAGAAGGGGAGCGCCTCTGGAGGAGCAGCTCTGTGATCTCCAGTGGTGTGCACTGCAGCCAGACCCGGCTCCAGCCTCAGCTCTGGTCCCACACAGCGCTTGCTTCTCCTTCCCCCAGCACTTACCCACAGCACAAAGCAATGCTCTAACACGAGCTCTGCCCTTGGCTTTCCCCCCCATTACTTTCAAGTCCTTCAGTGCTGGAGGAACACATCCATGTTCCTGCCACAGCCACAGCTGGCAATAAAACCAAGTAAAACCACCCTTCTCCTTGCCAGACACTGACCTGTGGTCCTTGCTGGGAGGACCTGCAGCAGGAGGTGGGGTGATAACTGCAGTTAGAGACACTGTCCTCTCTGCTAGGTCAAACCTCTGCACACCGAGCCCACCCCTGCCCTGACCAGCACACAAAGCACTCCCCAGAACCCCTTTTTGTGCCGCGAGGGTGCTGTGTTCAAGCACTTACTGCAGGCAGCTGCTCTGCCCGGCCGTGCCCTCCGTGTAGGACCTGAAGGCCTGGCGGAACTCCTCGATGCTGCTGGTTGCCACCGAGATCTGCCTCTTCGCCACCAGGATGTGCTGCGAAGGGACAGTGGACCAGTGTCAGCAGGGACAATGTGTCCCCTCCTGCCCCTGGTGGCAGGGTCCTGCTTTGGGGCTGCTGCCATTCCCTATGTCCTCGCCCCACTGAAACGGGCCTGGGAACCCTCCTCTGGGGCTCTGCATGGTCTGTGGGTGCTCGGAGCAACCCTGGGGCATTTGGGCACTCATAAGTGGAGCGTTGCCTTCCTCTGGGCTGCCCATGGCCACTGCCCAGGGCTTCATGGCCCTGATGGAGCTGCACTTGCCCTATGGATGGTCCCATGCTCCCAGCTCGGATCCCATCCTGCTGTGTGGCCGGGCAGCCAGTGCAAAGCCAGCAGCTCACCCCAGTAACTCCAGTCTCCACGGGCTGTGTGAGTGGGACTAGGGACCTGTGCACGCTGCAGGGTCACCGCAAACACCAGGAACACGACAGGGACTTACTGCATCTCTTCCTTTGCACATCGCTTCCTCCTTCAGCGGCTCCAGGCGCGGGCTCTGCATTTAACCACAGCAAAAGCCACCATCACTGGGAGAACTTTGCAACAAGATCAAACATGGCAGTAACCCCCAGGCCAGCTCAGAGTGACGGGCAGGAACCACTCTGGATGTTCCTTTGGGAGAACAGGGATGAGACCTGCTCATCTGTGGGGCTCAGTGGGTCCAGACTGACTTGGTCAGATCAGCACAGACCATGGAGGAGGGTCAGCCAGACCCTGCCCAGGGGAAAAGGGGGACTCTGGAGGCAGCAGGGGACGAGCAGCTTTGCAAGTCCGGGGCTGGTGACCGGGTGCAGCTCTGTAATGATGTCAGGATGGAATTCCAGGGCTGTTGGCACTGACCCGCAGCACGGGCAGCCCCTCAGCTGCCCCCCCAGCACACACCTTGCACTCCAGCTTCTCGATGAGCTGCTGCAGCCTGTTGATCTGCGCCATCCACTGGCTGTTGTCTTCGACACAAACGCCTGCGTGGGGAAGGGCAGAGATGTCACTGACAAAGCTCCTCATTGCAAAAGCTTGCTCAAGACCCAGGAAACCACAAGAGTTTCTAAACCTCCTATTTAAACCAAAACACTGATTTTTCTGCTTAAACTTTTCCCATTGCTCCAGAGATAAAACATCCCACAGAAGCTCCAGCTGGCATGTGGGTGAGATGGTCCAGGCTCTGTTCTGTGCTGCTGCTCCCACACCCGCTCCAGTGGGGCAGAGACACCAACCGATGGATGGCCGGGCTGCAGGTACCTGTCGTTAGCATCCCAGAATAGGGGTCTGTTGGAGACAGGCAGACGTTCCTCTGTCCTCTGCGCCCACATCGCCTCCCTGACCTCAGCCCAACCGAGGTCTCGGGCTTCTTTATGTCCTTTCTGAAAGCATAAGATGCAAAAGGAGGGGTTGAAGTCATTCAGTACACAGGTCAGCTCACAGCAGGCTCAGAAAGGGCAGATCCTGCTCCCAGATGTCCCTCCCAGGGGGACGTGTGGGTCCTGCCCCACACTGTGACCCCCACGGGCAGGGCAGGACCTGCTCCCGTTACCTGTCCCGTCCCGCCTGCTCCTCCACGGTGTCCACGGCACACTCGAGCGAGGCCTGCAGGGACTGCAGCTGCTGCAGGGTCTCCCGCAGCAGGAACCGCGTCAGGAACTGCTCCATCTTCGAGGAGGTCTCGTACCTCTGTGGGGAAGGGGAGAGGATCCATCAGCCGCCTCGGGCTCTGTCAGGGGGAGCAGAGTCCCAGCTGGAAGGGGTTGGCGTTAAATAAACCCAATGTTTTGGATTCCAATCACATTTGGAGTTACTGTAGGAAGGGATGACACTGCAGGACAGGAGCATCCTCTGGGTGCGTGCCTGTGAGGTCACAGCAGGGAAGGCACCGCGATAACCCCATCCTGGCCCAGCAACCGCACCGCAGGCGTCAGGGGACCACAGATGGACAATTCCAAGCCACAAGGTAATGGCCACTTGTAGGAATAGCCCCCAGCTCCGGGGAGGGCTGCGGGACACACAGAGCTCCCTACCTGCACCCTCAGTGGGGCTCCCGGGACAAGGCTGGTGGTGCTGAGCCTGCAGTGGTCCCCGGGTGCAGGCAGCCCCTTGCAGGGAGCACCCACCACTGGCAGGACAGGGCAGCGCAGGGGCTTCATGCCCTCTTTCCTTGGGAAGGCAGCACCAAACCTCTCTGCTCCAACGGGAAGAGATCCCTGCTGAATACGTGATGTGTGCGCTTGTGCTCGGGGCACCCCACAGCCTGTCCCCACGTCGCCCACTGAGAGCGAGTGACAGCCCCTGTGAGCATGGCCTGCTCCTTTCCATGTGCTGCGGGCACTGCTGGCAGCGCCATTCCCTGCAGCCTGCTCCAGCCACTCTTTCCTGTCCTGTTTCCACTGGCTTCCTTAAAACAACCTGCAGTTTTGTCCTTGCACTGTTGGACATCCCAAGGGCCTGAGGAATATCCCCAAGAATGGAGATGAGGTACCCAAGGAGGGATGCTCAGTGAGGCAGGGAGCAAGGAGGAAAGGCTGAGGCATGTTCCCAGAGACAGCACCTCCAGAGCAGGCACTTGCCCTCCACTGGGGCTGAGGCACAGCCTCCCTTGCAGTGCCTGGTTTGTCCCCACAGGACTCCTCTTGTCCCACTGCAGGGTGAGGCCCTTCCTCCCTCCCCAGCGTCCCTCAGGACTTTGCCATGCTAAAGCCTGCAGTCGTCATCGACAACGGCAGCAGCTTCACCCGGGCAGGCTTTGCAGGCCAGAAGCAGCCCAAGTTTGTGCTAAGGACCATGTTCCTACATCCCTGCAGCGCAGGCACCACACGGGAGGCGCAGCAGCACCACAGCACTGCTGAAAGCATGGCAGGCTTCGCCGTGGCACCCAGGTCTTACCCGCTCAAGCAGGGCATCATTGAGGACTGGGACAGCATGGAAAACCTATGGAGCCACCTCTTCTTCTGCGGCCTGAGAGCTCCCCCAGAGGAGCAGCCAGTGCTCATGGCTGACTCGCCATCGTGCCCCTCCACCAACAGGGAAAAGGTGGCAGAGGTGCTCTTCGAGCGCTTCGGGGTGCCAGCCCTGCACGTGGCCAACACCGGGTTCCTCTCCCTCTGCGCCTATGGCAGGGTCACGGGTCTGGCCGTGGAGGCTGGAGCCGGAGTGTCCCACATCACCTCCGTGTGCCTGGGACAGACCTGCAGGGAGGCCACTTACCGCCTGGGGGTGGCTGGTGGCTTCCTCTCCAGCTACCTGCACAGCCTGCTGATGGACAGCCCCAACGAGCCCTCGGCGCTGAAGGCCTTGAAGACGAAGACAGTGATCCAGATGAAGAAGCAATGCTGCTATGTCTCCATGGACTATGAAGGAGACCTCCAGAACCAAGGTTTCCATCACCCAGCCAGATTTCAGGCCCCTGATGGGCACTGTATAACCCTGGACAAGGAACGGTTCTGCTGCCCGGAGCCGCTCTTCCAACCGGAGCTGCTCCACCAAAGCTCCCCAGGGCTCCACCACTTGGCCTGGCAGAGCCTCCAGAAGGTACCCGACCACACTAAGGGGGACATGGTGGGTAACATCGTGCTGTCAGGGGGCTCCTCCATGTTTCCTGGCTTTCCCGAGAGGATGTGCTTGGAGTTGAATGCCCTGTTCCATGACACAGGCTGCCAGATTCAGGTGCTGGCAAACCCAGAGAGGGGCACAGCAGCCTGGGCAGGGGGCTCCATAGCAGCATCACTCACATCCTTCCAGCAGGCATGGATGGCAAAGGGCGAGTACGAGGAGCACGGTGCTGAGTACATGCACAGGATATTCCAGTAGGCAGATGGTGCATCCAGAGCATCCCACCACAGGGCAGGAGCAGGGTCTCCAACACGCTGCCTTGCTCGGGCAGAGCTGTGGTGGTGAACCAGGGCCAGCTCCTGCGCTGCTGCGGGAGGGCAAGGTCAATGCAAACGCTCCAGAAGAAGTAAACTGCTTTTCATTTACAGCCCAGGTTATTTCTGTGCCTGTCCCATCACTCTCCTCTGCATGTGCCTGATGTGCTGGCAACACTCCCACAGCTCCTGCTGTGAATCGAGGCCACGCTGACTGCCTGGGTGCAGCCAGGTCCTGACGCTGCACAGCCAGAGCACTGCAGCAGAGCTGTCCTTTAGGAATGCACTGCCTGCACAGGGAAGGGCTGCTCCAGCCAGGGGGAAAGCTCCTTCCAGCCATCCATGCAGCAGGACCCTGAGGTCCACGGGGAACCACAGGGGTGGGAGGGCCAAGCTGAGGAGCAGAAGGTCCTCACAGCACCAGCACTGCAGCAACTTTACTCCAGGAGGTGTTTTCTCATTTTGGCACTGAAGCGGCTCAGCCCCAGGTCCAGAGGATGAGCTGGTGAGAACCAGGGAACTGAATTCCCACTTTGTAGTTTGGGTATAAAGTTGATTTGGTGCTTCAGGGAGCAGGTTCAGCTCGGTGAACAGGCAGAAAAGCACTCGCCTGCCTTCACTGCTGCTGTAGTGAACTGACCCACACCAGCAGATGATCAGAAAAGGATCCGAGGTTCATGGGGGGATACATCATTCACCCACCGCATGGCCGGGCACAGGCTGCTTCATTCTGGGAGCTGGTCCCAATCCAGACACTGTCGCCACTCTTTGTGCACAGAGGACACTTCCCACAGCAAGCAGCCTCTGGTGCACCCCCTTCTCCAGCGCATCCTGCCGAGCCCCTGCTGGGGCCCCCACAGCTTCGGCATATGGCCGCTTCCCCCTGCACAGGGGCCGGATGCCTCTCCCCTTCATCGCTCCCCTTCAAAGGGCCATGTGCTGGGAGAAGCCCCGGAACCAAGCCAGCCTCCCAGCACTCCCCATCCTCTCCCCTTTCATCAAGGGTGGCCTGATCCTCATGTCCTCTCTGGATGGTGTTGGAGGATGGAGCTTAATCACAGGAGCAGGCAGCCGCTCTCACTACCTGTCCCGAGCCCCACAGCTCACCCCACTGCAGTCCCTGCACCCCAAACACAGGCACCAGCCACCCCCCAAACCCACCCACCAGCCCAGGGCACGCTGTGCTCGGAGGGGACTCGGCTCTGAAGCTCCCCATCCTCCCAGTCCCAGCACACCCCAAGCCACTTCCAAGGGCAGAGCAGGGTCCCACATGGACACGTCAGTGTTTGGGGCCAGCACTGCACACGACGAGCAGCTGCCGCCTGTCTCTCGCCTCGACAGACACAGCACACCCAGGGGAACATGCCCGAGAGAGGATGGAAATAACCATCTCTCCAGAGAACCACAAATGCTGCTTCACCCGCCTGCAGCCACTTGGAAAATCCCATGCCAGGGGAGGGAATCCATTGGAAAATGCACCTTCCCTCCAGCTCAGCTGCCCAGCCCCCTCCTCGCTTTGGGGCGCACAAGCCAAGTGCTGCACCCACACTTCAAACCCCTCTGTAACAGAGGCTCAATAAAAACGTGCTCTGTCTCACCAAGCACAGGGTTTTCTGCTCGCAGCAAAGACCATTGGAAAGGAGTCAGGGAGGAAATAACTCCGCAAGCACGAGACAAGGCTTTTTGGTCGTGGACTGGAATTTCAGCTCTGTTGACCCAGATGAAAGCCCCAAAGTTGCCAAGAGCTGCTGTAATTCTGCTTTTGAGAGGTTTTATTAGTTTCTTATGATGATCATTAAGCTTGGGACAGAATGGAATAGGTGATTGCATAACTCCTGCCAAAGGAG
Organism: Strigops habroptila; assembly: GCF_004027225.2. Classification (NCBI taxonomy): domain Eukaryota; kingdom Metazoa; phylum Chordata; class Aves; order Psittaciformes; family Psittacidae; genus Strigops; species Strigops habroptila. The sequence continues at coordinate 3,580,364 of NC_044289.2, forward strand.
AAATAAGACTTGGAGAGGTATTTATGGGCTAATTTGCAGTGCCTGCAAAGTGGAGAATGGAAAGACTTAAGCATAAAGGTCCTCTGTGAGAAATGTCAGACCCTTTCTCAAGGTATTTCCACCATACATAGAATCACGGAATGGTTTGGGTTGGAAAGGACCTTAAGATCACCCAGTTCCAACCCCCTGCCATGGGCAGGGACACCTCACACTTGACCATGTCACCCAAGGCTCTGTTCAACCTGGTCTTCAACCAGGGATAGGGCAGCCACAGCTTCTCTGGGCACCCTGTGCCAGCGCCTCAGCACCCTCACAGGGAAGAGCTTCTTCCTTATATCTAACCTGAACCTCCCTTGTTTCAGTTCGAACCTGTTACCCCTTGTCCTATCACTACAGTCCCTGATGAAGAGCCCCTCTCCAGCATCCTTGGCAACAAAAGCAAGGAACTACCAGAGATGGATCATGTCCAAACCAAGAGATGCTGTGGTTCAACCAGTGAGACCCAGCTCAAAGCAGAGAACTATTTCTCCTTCTAGCTAGCCTGGGTATCCCTGCCTCCTCCGGAGTCATGCAGAGCTCTCTTAAATACAGCCTAGGGAAAACAGGCAGGGACTGTAGAGCCACATCTACTGGCTCCACGTCTACCCACATCTGTTGGCTCCATACATGTGGAGTATTTGTGCCTAGATGTCCACTATATGAGGACTGCAGATCCACATCTGCTGGCTCCGCAGCCCTGCTCTGGAAGCAGAGCTTTACGGCGAGGGCTGTTGGAGCAGGCGGGTCTCTCCCAGTCTGCTCAGCACACAGCACGGCTGCACCTCCAGTAAGAGCTGCTCCCCGGGACGAAGCTTCAGGCATCTCCTCCAGCAGGGAGGTCTCTGCCAAACTGGGGCTCTCAGTGCTCAGCCAAGGTGGCATTAGAGGTGTTTGAATTAACAGAAGTGAGAGACAGACATGTAATATGGGAAACGTCTGTTCTCTGCCCCCTGCCCTGGCTCCGAGAGGTGTGAGCTTTGGCTAAAATCCAACCTAATAAACCCACTAATCCCATAATAACCCGAGATCAAGTCCCATTCTGGAAATACAAACATGGGAATCTGTTCAGGTCACAGCAGGTAAGAACACAGCGTTTATCACCTCTGCCAGCCCCTAACAGCGGCGGATTTCCCACAGCTCTGCAAGAGCCCTGACTGCAGGCTTGGAGCATTGCCCTCTCCTCCCGCTCCCTGCTCGGAACCCAGCGGACCAGGGAAGCACAGGGGGATGCTTCCCAGGAAGGCCAGTATGTGCCCTGGAGCACCCCGGAGCTCAGGGAGCAGAGCAGCCCTCGCCCTGGTGAGAGCAGCACTGTGACCATGAGGCTGCCCCGGCTCCGGGATCCAGCGCATCCAAACAGGGGTGGAAAAGTGGGTCCACAAAAATCTGTTTCAACAGGGAAGACCTGCTTCTCTTTTCCAGGGAACACCTGTGGCACCAGAAACTATGAAGGGAATGAATGCATCATGGTAATACTGTGAGGCAGACAGTAACTGTGCTTTGGAGATATACATAAATAGACAAATTCATTATCAAAAAGGACAAACCAGAAAAGAACACAAATAAAGCAATGCTCTGAAGAGGATTAATTCTCTCCCTCTGGGATTGTATTTAATAACTGTGAAGGGGGTTGGGCAGCTGAATCAAAGAGAAAATGCATTTTCAAGTGACTCCCTCTCCTGGCATAACATTTCCCAGTGAACAGGGAGATGCTGCTGAGGCTGGATCTGGCCAGGGGAACACTTAGAGAAGGCACGATCCAGACTGACACTAGAGAGGCACAAACACCACTTGGATGACTCTGCAGAGCTGGGAGAGGGACCGGATCCCTCCCTCACTTTTGTCCCATCCCAGTGGATGCCCTTCATCCACTTCCCACAAGCACCAAACCACGCCATTGAAGGGAATGCAAGGGCTGGCCCTTCCCATGGCTGCAACACAGCACCAGCCCCAGGCACACGGCTAAACCACTTAATACATTCCAGATGCAAAGGGGGCCCAGGAGGGTCCCTTCCAGTGCTGGTCACTGCTTGTCCACAGCTGTATTTAGCGCACAGGCAGTGCACTGCAGACTTCTCCATGCAGAGGCAAGGGGCTCACAGAGCAGGAGGCTGCTTGTCCTTATTAGCATCCTTCAATCTGCTTCCTATCAGTATAAGCTGCAGGGAAGGGGAGAGCACTCACTGCAGGGATGAACTTGGCACAAGTCTATGAATTTCACCATTCTCTACCTGCTGCCAAGCACCTCGCTGTTCCCGGAGCTGCCCTCCTGCCCCCGATGCAGCAGCCCCTTTCTGTGGCTGTGAGCACAGGCTGTGTGAAGCACAAGCTGCTGGGGTCAGCCCAGTGTCCCCACTTCACACACGGTGCTTGGTGGTAAACACCTTGCTTTGGCTCAACCACACAGGTTGCCAGTGATGCTCCCAGAAACAGCATCCCCAGGCAGGATGCTGCAAGTGGTCCGCAAGGAGCTGTTGAAACCTCCACTGCCAGAGCCCTCCGAGGAAGAAGCCATCTCCAGAGCACTAAAGCACCAGTTCTACCCTTCTGCTCCTCCAGCACAGCTCCCTGTCCTCCAGTGTGCTGCAGGCTGTGCTGCTGCAGCACTCCCTGCACATGGGGACACCCAAAGCACACACAGGTAACCCCATTGAACTGGGAGGTACATTTGCTGCCTCTGGTACCCAAGTTGAACCTAAGCGAGCAGCTAAAATCACCACAGCTTCTGTTACCCACCCGCCTGCCCCACCACCCTCCCGTGGGCCCATGCTTACCAGCTTGGTTTTGTCCATGGCTGCCAGGACCGCAGAGTTGAGGGCTTCCAGGGCGGAAAGCACATTCCTGTATTCTCCAAGATACGCTGAGAAATAATCTGGAGCAGGAGAGAAGAGCACAGTGAGAAGACCACAGACCTTCACCTCTGCCTGCCCGGCCCCTGCTGCCTCCTGCACACAGCCCTGCACTGTCTCCCCAGAGTCATGATCCCACCTGGGCTGGAATGAAGAGTCCTCTCCTATCCCTAGGGACAACATGTCCCATTCCCCTTGGGAAAAGCACGGATGCCCTCTGTGCTGGGATTGAGGCACAGGGACTGTCAAATGCCACTTGATTGCCCAGGTGAGACGTGCACAAAGCCCCACCACAGACCCTCAAGAGGGGAATCCCTCTGAACATCACTCTACTTACCACACAATTTCTCTGTGTCCACGTTACTGCAAGAAACAGAGAAACAAGCTCTTGTTAGATGTGGTGGCTAGTTTGGGAAGAGCAGTTGTAGTGAGCAGGGTCTTGAGGGCTTGTCCTGACCCCCAACAGACTGACTGCTCACCAGGAAAAGAAAAGGCTGCACGAGTTTAGAGGCAGCAGCTCAGGAGCTGTGCTCAGCACCCAGGCAGGACTGCAGAGCATCACTTCTGCTTTGGGAGCTGAAGCAGCAAGCAAAGCTGCTCCACCAGCATCTCCTGAGCTGGAATGTGCTGTGAGTGTCTGTGACAGCAGGATGAGGCCAGGATGGAGGGCAGGGAAGGCAGTGCCCTGTGCCCCTGGGCTCATGAGGCAGCCCCATTTCTGTGCCCTGCAGCTGACCAGCCCCAGAAGCTGCCTCTTCAACCCAACCTCTTCTCCCAGAGGTGTGGAGCACTCGGCCAGGGCTCCCTCCTCCTGCCCCCTTTCACCTCAGCCCAGATCCTCACTGCTGGCTGCCCCATGGCACAGGCCCCCTCCTCTCCTGCCTGCCCCACAGGTGATCCTCCCCTTCCCTGGATGGCTTCAGGACCCACGAGAGGGCTTGTTCCTGATGTGAAGGCCATTAAAACAGAGATCTAGGTCCAAATACCTGTAGGCGGGGGTCAGCCCCACATCCCGTTTCAGAAACAGAGAGCACTGCGATGGAGAGTCAGTGCTGGCACCCCTGCAGGGCTTGGACAGGTCCCTCCTGTTGCTAACAAAGGTGCTGCTGGGGTGGAGAAGGAGGAGGAAACATCCACAAACAGCCACATGTTTTTGGGATGGGATATGGGTTTGCATGAAGTGGTTGGATCCACTCAGGTGGCCAAAGCCATGGAGGCAGAGCTGCTTGTGCTGCCCAGCATCCCTGCAGAGCCTGCAGGGACATGCCCCACGGCATCACGTATTCAAATCAGCCTCCACTCAAGACATTCTGCTGTCTCAAAATCCCCATAATGATCACAACCAGTTCTAATCCTGATTGGGAAAGTGGAAGAGAGCACGAAAGAGACTTTTTGAAGTGTTTAAGTGCTGTCACACATGGAGGAACTGGTGATACCTGGAGTTTGCTGGGCTCCAAGCACGAGGATGGCAGCAGTGATGCTGCCCAGGCGAAGTCAAACCACAAGCACATCACCTTGTGTCCCCTCTGACACTGCTCACAGGGCAAAGGGGCAAAAACACCCTGAGACAGAATTAGAGGAGAGTGTGCAGTGTCCAAAATACCATGCCAGGAACAGGTATAATTATTTAAGCAAAATCTTTCTACAGCTTTTCCCCTCAACATCAAAGGCTGGTTCCTGTGTCTCTTTCTGCTGGGCTTCCACTCAGTGTACTTTAGTAATAGGCAGTGCTTCAAATGATGAATATTGGTGTGAGGCTTCACTGCAGACCCTTTGTTTAGCTAATGGCATCAGATGCCTTCTCAGGCAATGGAGACAGGCAGGTTTAGGATATGATTTGGCTCCTGTTTCCAACACCTACTGCAGGATCTGCTTCTCTGCTGCACTGTCCTGGCACTGCAGACAGGTTTGAAAGTAGATGAAAACAAACAGTGTTTCCCTTGGGATGCAATACAGATAAATCAGCAAAGTCACAGCCCCTTCTTCTGCCGTCTCCACTCCAGCAAACTTTGCTGATCCCCTCCCCGAGCAGCTCCACACATCCAACCCCAGCTCTGCTGGATGGAGCGACGGGGGCTTGAAGCACAAGTTTTGATTGGAAAAATGCTTTTCTCCTTCTTAGTTCTTCCACTGATCCCTGAAAGCTGCCTGGAGCCTGCAGAGCCACTGCTGCTGCTCTGCCACCAGTGACCTGGCACTGCAGCATCCACAGCACTGCTTGCGAGAGCCGTGAGCTGGAGCAGTAACTGCAGCCACTTATTCCCAGCCTAGAGATGGGTAAAAGCCACAAAAGGGGGGATATGGACATGAGGTAACAAAACACACAGTGAAACACGCAATGTATACGTTATCCAGGCTTTTGCATCTGCCCCCACTGAGACCCTGGGGCTGGGGTCACCAGGAAGGTGGCACCAGCTCAACCCACTGCCTCATTCCCCACCTCAGCTCCAGTGAGCAAGCATTGTGTGACAAGGAGCTACCATCAACTCCAACCCTGGGGCTCCTAAGGAGAGCCCAGAGATCATTAATAACTCCATCTTGTCTGTTCACTGCTTAAAAACAAGCACCTGATCAACACCTAAACCGGTGAACAGTTGAACACTGAACTCATCGCTGAGATCTTGTGGCAAAAGTCAGCCCCTGGGGAGTTGTCCAGGGGAAGATGTGCTTCCCATCAGCCGCCCTGCTTGGACACCTCTTCCCACATCCCATAGCAGCCCCAGGGCACCGTTCAGGGCAGGACAGAGCTCTGCAAGCAAAGCACAGGACCGATGGTGCCATTTTCATGCTACCAGAAGCTACTTCACATCAGAAACTAGAACTGCACATCAAATCCCAACCCGTTTTGCTGGGCTGCAACAGGCTTTGCTCCACTCCTCTCTCTGCCATCCATCCCCTCTCCCACTCCAAGAGAAGAGCCATCCTCTGCCTCCAAAACACTCATCCTGAGCCTCTCCACATTTCCACATAGCTGTATTTTGACTGTGCTCAAACCACTGATTAACTGTAATTAAGCTTGAACTGATGATGAAGGATCTTGTCATCATTATGCTGTTGGGATTTGGTGAGAATGTGCCTGGAATTGATGCAAGAAAACAGCAATCAGCTCAGCAAAGCAGATGGGAAGTTTTTATATTTATCATTTATCGTGTTGGGAACCTCTGCTGCCATCCCCAAACCTTTGAAGTGCCACCCAGTGATTCACTCGCCATCATTCACAGACTGCCACACACCGCAGCTCTGAGCCTAAAGAGAGGGAAGCAAAGTTCACACAAGTCCCTTCTTCCACAGAACCAGAGGCCAGAGGTCACTTCCACTGAGAGTTTTTAACAGCACTCCCAACTCTTCCACTTGTGGCACAAGGGTCTGGGCAGCCTGCACGCAACTCCTGCCACCACCCTCTGACCACTCACATGCAAAGGAGGATTTGCCAGACCTTATATTCCCAAATTTACCTAACAAACACGTGAGGACAGAAAGACACATGAGGTCCCTGTAACACTCCCCTGGGCAGGTTTCACAGTCCTCTGCAAACACGACATGCAACCTATACAGCACTGCAACATTCAGTCCAAAGCCATTTGTAATGACGTTGTGAGACCCCCCCCTGCAATCCTGTGTTCAGCTCTGGGCCACCAGCACTGGAGGGACGTGGAGCTGTTAGAGCAAGACCAGAGGAGGCCACGGAGCTGCTGCGAGGGCTGGAGCAGCTCTGCTCTGGAGCCAGGCTGAGAGAGCTGGGCTGGGGCAGCCTGGAGAAGAGAAGGCTCCTGAAGGGGAGACCTTAGAGCAGCTCCAGTGCCTAAAGGGGCTCCAGGAAACCTGGAGAGGGGCTTTGGACGAGGACCTGTAGGGACAGGACAAGGGGAATGGCTTGAACCTGCCAGAGGGGAGATTGAGATGAGCTCTGAGGCAGAAGCTCTTCCCTGTGAGGGTGCTGAGGCGCTGGCACAGACTTTTCCCAGAGAAGCTGTGGCTGCCCCATCCCTGGCAGTGTTCAAGGCCAGGTTGGACACAGGGGCTTGGAGCAACCTGCTCTAGTGGAAGGTGTCCCTGCCTGTGGCAGGGGGTTGGAAGCTTTAAGGTCCCTTCAACCCAAACTACTCAGTTATTCTATGACTCTCTGCAAAGTGGTTCCATGAGACCTTGGGCTCTGCTGCCACCCATCCAGCCAGGCTGCAGACAGACACAGACACTCAGGGAGCAAGCTGTGCTTTGCATCTCCCAGGATGCATCTACAACAACGGGGCTTCTTCATCCCTTCAAAAACATTTGTGTCTTCTCACCCAGACATTTCAGTGGTTGAAAATGCACTTTTCCAGGCAGATGAATCTGCCTGCAACAGTGTGGAGCTCTCTGCCAAGCTAAACTACACAGTGGACCTAGCTGTGGTACCAAATTGCAATGAAGTGTTGAATTCGTAAACATCAGAGAATTAGATCACAGAGACAATTTGAAGCCAAAAAGACGATTTTTCAGAAATGCAGAACAAAAAAGCCTGGTGGGGAAACATAAAACCTGAACCCGACCCCACGAGGTGCCTGATGCACAGGCCACAGCATCCCACCCCAGCACTGGGTGGCTTGGAGGAGGAGCGAAAGACCAGGTGGGAAGGGCAGCGAGAGGAGGAGAGCACAGTGCCATGGGCTGCTGCAGGTCTGCAGTGATGGGCGAGGATCAGGACGTGTCTGGGCAGTGCTCTGTTACCCACACACGGAGAGTGCCTGGGTATGAAGGTCTCTGTTACTGTCTCTGCTTGGATCAGGTTGGCACTGACAAAGAAACACAAGTTTCAGCTTAGACCTGATGAACGCAGCACCCCTCTGCCAAATCCACCCACTGGATTAAGGGTGAAACTTTCCCATCATCAGAAAAGCTATGGGACACGAAAGGAGCACACCAGATCTGCTTGTAAAGCTTGTAGTTGCTTTCCAGCTTTGCAAGACTGGAGCATTACCTCAGGTAGTAACTCCTGAACCTGGCAGCAAACTTCAGCCAGCTCTGCAAGCGCCAGGCAAGCAGGCAGCCCGGAGCAAGGGGCTGAACACCCCCTGCCAAGGGGACAACGGGACACCAGCACAGCCCTTATAAGACACCAGAGGTTGTAAAGGAGCAAGTCCCCCTGCACAACCCCAAAATAAATGCCAGAAACTCCAGCTCTGCACACAGAGCCAGAGACCCCTACGAGGCCCAGTGTGCTGAACACTGCTTGATTTCCTTTACCTGCTGCTGTGCACTCCCTGCGCAGCCCGTGGGGACAGATGGGTCATGGCTCCCTGGGGACTGTCTCTCCAAGTCCCTTGTCCCATCAGGCAGGAGGCTGAGCCAGCATCAGAGCGCTCTGGCAGACACAGTGCTGCCCCACATTGTTTGCAGGGGGTAGGATGCCTCTTAGCAGACAAGAACCTGAGTGCCAGGCTCCCTCCCTGGGAGGTCCCACCTCCTCCTCCTCCTCCATGAGCTGGGGATGAAGCTGAAGAAATCACATACAGTTCCCTGCTGCCACCTCCCAGTCCCCATCCCGCTCCCGCCTGCTCCCACTGAGGCTGTCCCATGCACCAGCCCTGTGCTCATGCACATGGACCATGTCCCAGCCAAGGACAGAAACAGGAACTGCACCTGCAGTGGCCTCAGGGCTGGACCTTCCCTCCTGCTCTTGTGGAAATGAGGGCACCCTCACAGGGCTGGAGAGATGGCATCTTCTACATTTACTTCAAGTCACTGAACGCAGGGATTTGGAAACCAGCTCTGTCTGCAGGGTCCCTTCTGCTCTTCACGGCAGAAAGCGATCAAAGACCCAATGGTCATGCCTTGCTAATGGATGTCACCAGCAAAACACTGCAACTGCCACATTGCCACAGCTCCCACACCATCACTACAGTAATGAGTTATAGGGAGCACCAGTGCAGCCAGGGCTGTGCACGGCTCTGGGATCAGCCCGCTCACACAGGGCCCTTTGGTCAGCCTTGTTCATCTGCTCTGGACAGACAGAAGCAGCCCGACCTGACAGCAGTGGTAAAGCAGATCTTCACTGGTCAGTTAACAGCACAGTTAAAACTTTGCTGCAATCTGTGTTTTCCAGCAGTATTGTATGGGGGGGTGACTCCAAGGTCACCCCAAGATGAAGTGAGAGGAAAGGAGCCTTTGCAGAGGAAGGAGAATGGCTCGTTGCTGTCTCCCTGGGATCACAGCCCAAAGAGACAAAGGGATTTTCAGGAGACACCTCCTGCTGCCCACATCCAACATGCACAACTGCCAGGACAGGCAGCAACAGGCAGCCAGGCTCAAAGGCAAGTGCTAACAGCAGCCCACTTCTCTGCCCCATCACTGCAGTGGGAGCATCAGCTCAACCCAACACTCAACACCCAGCAGGAGTCAACCATCCCCACTCCTCCAGCCCTGGGTGGATGATGCGGGGACTTGCAGCCAGGGACCGCTGGGTATCTGCTGTCAGTGGCTCAGTGACTTTTGGTGGCTGCTGGCATCTCGGCATGGCACAGGTGCTCTGCAAAGCCCTGGGACCAGTGTGTGCAGCTATGGCTGTTCCAAGTCACCTCTCCCTGGTGGGGACCTGCTCAGACACTGCCCTGGACAAGAGCATCAGAGAGGGGCAGGAGATGCTTCCTGAGGTGCCAGGGAAGTGGTAGGAGTCAGAGCTGAGCCTGCACCCGAGACCAGGAGGAAGCTGCAGCCACCTTCTCCCTGCACAGCACCCTTCCATTTGAACAGACAGGCAATTCAGCAACAGCCAGTTTCTCCCAGTGCCAAAACCCACTGGGTCACAGCCCCAGCAGGGCACAGGGACCCCAGCAAGGCCAGTATGCGAATAACTGGGATGAGAAACCCAGCCAAGCCCAATAGACTCCTCTAGATAGCACCAGTCAAGAGGAAACCAGGGCTCAGTGCAACCACTTCTCCTGTCGTTGGGGGTTTCTTTTTTTAAAAGAAGCTGGCCTAAATTCTCAGTTACACTCACAGAGCCACTCCTGGTGCAAAGCAGCTCTTACGTAAGTGCAAAGCAGTTCCCTGTGTTAGCAGTGGCAAAGCCTGTGACTTTGCACAGTCTGTGCATCGTCCTCACACCATCACACGCTCCTCCTGCAGATACAACCTGCTCTAGAGAGCTGTGCTTTTCTGGAATACATTTTCCAAACTAATGTAATCTTAAATGGATGCTTGTATTTACAGAGCTACAGTGAATCTGAGAACGACTGTTCTCAAAATGTCTGGTTTCTCTCCTCACCAATGCTCGTAGCTGGTGTTCAATGGGTTTTAACATCTGCGTGTTACAAGAGGGACTCAGGGTGAGATAAACCTATTTATCACACCCGCCTCCAAAAGTCCTCCATATACAGGCAAGCAGTTTTATATCCCCCTTCATCTCCCCTCCTCTGTGCCACCACGGTACTTACTCTGAGTGACGCCTGTCAATGCCACTGAATAACTCCCACAGCTCCTCCGAGCTCAGGATCCCATCAGCGAAATAGTTCTTGAACTCCTCAAATGACAGCTTCCCATCATCTGCAGGGAAATAAAAGGGAAGAATAATTATATATCTGCAGAAAGCAGCATCCAGGCCCCAGTGATCCTCCCAGCAGCCTCTCCACCCGCAGTGTGGGCCGCTTGGGCATGTTGTGCATAGTAATTAGAGCAGAGCTCTCATTGAAAGCATGTCCCACCAGTCCCCATCAAAACCCCAGCAGTGCTGGCAAGCAGGGCCACTGCTGCTGGTATTCCAGGTGGGAATTTCAGCCCTTTCCAAGAGACCTCACTGCAACGTTTAGAGAAACAGATGCAGGCACTCAGTACTTCGATGGCTGTCCAAGAAGAGACCATTACAAAGGGCACAGTGAGGACAGCATCAGGCTTTTATGGAAAGAAAAGCTCTCCATTGACTCATGAGCTTTTTCCTTCCCCTCTGAGGAGGGCTTCAGCTCCTGGGCTGTGTTTTGATCTGCAACAAAAGCAGCTCCTGGAGCCTGCAAGCTACTATGAAGAAGCAGAGCCCAGGAGGGGGTGGGAAGACTCAGGGAAGTGACTTGTGATTTTGGACTTGTCAGTGTCTGTGTGCCAGATTAGAAACCAGGCAGAAAAGCCTCTCAAATGCCAGGGGCTCCATGGGCAGCCAGAAGAAAGAGGGCCACCAGGAAAACCCTGGACTGAGTGCAGAGGCTGAATGAACCCTACAAGGGCTGGAGCAGAAGCCTGATGGCCCCTGGGCTAGCAGTGCAGATGAGAGATCACGTGCGCGCAGGCAGGAGAAGGGCTTGGGAAGGGCTCTGTCCTACATGGACAGTGAATTGGGAGCCCACTTTCCCAATCCTCTGCTCCAGGCAAAGCAGTAAGGCATTTTTCTTGCAGCCAGAGAGCTGCTTGCCCTTATCCTGCTTCGCTCTTGCAGCCAAACCTCCCAGCAGGGCTGGGCTGTGCTGCTTCACCCAGACCCAGCAGTGGCACAACAAAGCACTCACCATTCTTGTCAGCTCGCCGGAAGATCTGCAAGAGAAAACAGGAGAGGGTTTAGTGAGGCAGCACCGGCTCCTCACTGCTGAGCAGAGAGCCAGGGGCACCCAGCACTGCCAGCATGGGAAACCCACCTCCCGGGGAGCCACCAGGAACCCCCAGTGCCAGGGCTGCACCGGGACATCCCCCTTCGGGAACAACCAAACCCATTTCTCGCCTTCAGTGCGCAAAGCTCTCGGCACAGCTGCCCAGCACTCACACTGAGCAGCTTTTAGAGCAAAGAGAGGGCTTTGCTACACCCTCCTCATGGAGAGTGTTTAATTTTTCAGACCCTTTAAACGAAAGAACATCAAGCATCAAACCACTCCGTAACGGAAGCGCTTTGTGCATCGCCGCTGACACTCCAACTGTCTGCACCGAGGAGCAGCTCTTGTCCTGCACTTTGTAATCACAACAACCCTTCCTCCAACACCTCAACACACACACTGTAATTAATAATTAAGGAATTCATTAATCTGTAACCAATTCTGCCCCAGAGCACAGTTGCTCCAGCTCAGCATCTAAACCCAGCTTCCCAACCAGTTCCCAAGCCAGGAGAAAGCTGAGGCTTCTTATCCCTGCCTGGCTCCCCTTTCGTCAGGAATTAGCGGAAGGTCTGGGGCTGGCTCCAGTGAGGAACAGCATCATCTCCAAAGCCTGGGAGCACCTTGCCAGACCAAACAGTACAAGCTTTTGACCAGCACATCCTAACGAAGCCAACGACAGAGTTGTGTGCGTGGCAACTTTCTTCTTTTTAATCACCCCATTTAATCATCCTGGCTGAGAAAGAAATCCGAAGGTCTGAAGAAAGATGAGGAAGGAAAAAGGGCAGGGAAAGGGGAAAGTGGGCTTTGTTGTATTCCTTTCCATGCACCTGCAAAGCAGAGGCCGCTGCTCAAACCACCCCCAGAGCAGCTCTTCTCCCTGCTGCAGGAAGACGTGTCACTGCCGGCTCCCCCTCCACCCCCAGCTCCCTTCTGCACCGCTCGCCGCCAGCTCCGCAGCGTGTTTTGAGGCCACAAGCCCATATTTAGCCACTGAAATGGCCCTGAAAAATCGCTTTGAGGTAAAGAAACAGCTGCCCAGAGAAACCTCCGCTGCTCACGCCTGAGGAAGCCACTGACTTGCAACTGGTAGAGGCTTTTCTGGTGCTGATCCCAGCACGGAGCTCCCTGCTCCTTCCCCATGGCCTAAACCACAGCCTCAAAGGATGCTCTGCTGAGCAAGGCAAGTTCCCACCAGGCCGAGCTGCTGCAGGGGATGGAGCACTGTCAGGTAACCATCCCTCCAGGATGCCAGCTTCCAGCAGCCAGGCTGCTGCCTGTGCAGGAAAGCAGGGCAGGGGCTCTCTGAATGCCCCACAGGACTCACTTTGGAGCTTTACCTCTAGCATCCGAGACAGGATCCTGCAGCTCCCACACGTGGGGCATTCTCTGGGGTTTAAAGCAACTTCCTCCAGGCTAAAGGGCTCTCTTGTGCATCAGGGGTCTCACAGCTGTAGGGTTACACATGCCAGGGCTCCCCGGCAGCACCACTGGGTCCCATGTGCCTGTGTCGCCCTGCCGCCTCCCTGCCTCGGGCATGCCACCTTCTGCCAAGGCAAAAGCCTCATCCTGCAGAGCTCTCTGTCACTGGAGGGACACCTGGCTCATGCAGTGACATCTCTAGGACTCCAAGTGTCACTGAGCCAGCTAGCTCATCCCAAAGACAGCAGAGTGTCACCCAAATGGAGATTCAAGTGAGGCCAAATATTTCCCACTTACGGGCTGGCCTTGCTCGGCAGGGTCTGTCTGCAGGCTAAGAGGGAGGACACAGTTTGGGGGGGGTCCCATGGGGAGACCCCTGAGAAGGTCTCAAGTCCCGGGTGAGCCCATCCTGGACTCAGCATGAACCTCAGCAAACAGAGCTGATGCTGCTCCCTCGTGCCCAGGAGCCTGTGCTCCAGTGGTGCGATGGAAAAGCACTGCCAGTGCACACACCAGGGCTGCCTGGAGCTCAAAATAAACACACATGGCTGGAGCAGAGCCCTGCGAGGCAGGGCCACATCTGCTCCATGTTCCCCAGGGGCAGCAGGGCTCCTCACCGCCTCCAGCGAGCCCGTCCTCAGCCAACCCCGCTGCAGAGGGGTGTCTCAGAGAACCCCGACGGCTCCTGTGCAGGAGGCAGGATCCAACTCCAGCCAAGCAAAAATAGCCCAGAGCAGCTTCCACGCTCCACAGAGTGACCCTCTGTCCCCTTCCCCAGGGCAAAGGCACAGAGAATGAATCACAGGGTGGTTTGGGTTGAAAAGGACCTTAAAGCTCATCTGGTTCCAACCCCTGCCACGGGCAGGGACATGCATGGCAATGGCAGGTAAGTGCTGCTCCCAACGCAAGAGCCCGGTGCGGAGGGCAGCCCTGGGACTAAGCCAAGGAAAAGCGATGCAAAGCCAGGCTGGGAACGGGATCAGGTCTGCTGGAGAGGCCCTGCAGGCAGTCCTCACTGGCACTCAGGGGCTGGCAGCCTCAGAAACACAGGGACACTGCCCCAAACCTGAGACGTTCCCCTTAGCCCCCAGCCCTGGGTCCAAGCAGCCACAGCCCCGCTCAGTGCCTGCAGTGACAGACACACTGGGACCGATGGGAGCAGCACTGAACCGGCAATTATTTGGGGGATGAAGCCCCCACCCCCCGGCAGGAGGGACATGACTGGGCTTATCCTGCCTGCAGGGCTGGAAGCAACCGCAGCTACCGGACACGCAGCCAGGGACATGCCAGCTGATGGACAGGGACGGCCACCCTGGGGACACGGGGCGGGCTGCAGCCGGGCTCCGGCGGTAACCGGTGGGTGTCCAAGAGGCTTTGCCGAAGCTCTCATGGACCAAGAGGGGGCTAAGCAAGCCCCGAGCACCGGCCTGGGGAACGAATCTCCCAGAGGCTTGAGATGTCTGCACAGAGAAACAACTGCGATGGCAGCACTGCAGTTCGTACCGCGCCTGCAGCAACGCATCTCTGGCAAAACCCTCCTCCTCACCTCTCCTGAAGGCAGGGAGACAATCCCAGGGGAAGCACGAGCTGCCACCCGGGATCTGTTATGGGCAGCTCTGCCTTCCCGCTGCCCTGACCAGCATGGGGGGAAGCTGGAAACAGGTACTAAAGCAGAGACACTAAACTCCCCCTTGGCAAGCTCCGGAGCTGAGGCGGGAGCAAAGGGAGCCACAGGGAAGCGGAAGGGAAACCGCCAGAACCGCTACTGCTGTTAACACTTCCCATTTTAATTGCCTTAATGACGCCCTGAGGGATAGATGTGGGACTCAGCAGTGCCCTGAGGAGCTGAGCTGAAACACAGCTGTCACCACCAACCCCCCTCCAGCCCATCTCCCTTCAGCCAAGTAATTAGTGCAGTTAATGACGCTGGCTGGAGAGCCCTGCGGTCTGCAACCCCCGCCCCGGCAGGAGAGGGACCCTGACCCCCAGCTGGAAGCTGCCTGGCCGAGCGAGCCGTGCTTCCCAGCTGCTCCCTGGGGGTGCCAGGAGGTCTCCAGACACAGAACCGCTCCATTCACCTTCCCTAAGTCTGCCTGAGATTTCCTGCTCCTCTCCTCTGGGATGAACTGGGGCACAGAGGTGGCACCACATGGACCAGGACAGGATGGAGACAGCCAGCACCTGGGACCTCCAGGGCTGTCCGGGTGCTGGGGCACCACCACCAACCCTCACTTGCTCTCTCCTCCCTGGTCCCTGTGGCAGGGCAGGGGCAGCACCTCCACTCACATGTCCTCTTGGCTCCACGGGGTGACTCAGTCCCCGGGGTGCTGGACATAGGGTAACACAGGGGGTGGTGGCCCACCAGGGAGGTTCAGGCATTGCCCACCCGACCCAGGCACCCTGCAGCTCACATAAGACAGCCAGGAGCAGGAGGATTGAGCAGCTCTGTGGGCTCCAACAGCAGAGGTGGGCTTTGACCCAGGCTGTGCCACTTGTCCTGGGAGGTAGTTAGGCATGCACACGGGCAGGCATGCCTGGTGCCACAGGGCAGAGGTGCTGCCTCCCCCGAGCCCCATCCCAGGGCACAGCTCCCTCTCGGCAGCAGCAGCACCCGGGCCACAGGGCTGGAGAGGTCGCGGTGTGATGGGAGGCACTGTGCCAGGACCCGTCTGGTGAGGAACACAACAGCCACTATCCGCATCTTCAACTCCCCCGAGCCACCCGCAGCCACCGAGATGCCCGGGCGACCTCCAGCCTGCACAAGGAGCATCTTCCACCACAACTCCCGGGACCTTCAGAGTGAGCAGGGACGGGAGCTGCAGCGGGTGACCGACACGCTCTGCCTGTGGGGTCTCACAGCTTTTACCATCTACACAGTCCCACCCACAGCTCCACCATAGCCGGCGCTGGGGAAGGAGCGGGCTGATTCCAGCCCCGCAGACGCCCATCATTCAGCAGGAGGACACAACGCCGAGCGTTAACACACCACGACCCACACCTCGAGTCACGGCCGGGGCACCCCAACGCCCCCCGTGAAGGAGGCAGCACCGCGGCTGCCTGGTCCCCGCCACCCCCGGCGGTGTGCCCGGGTCTCGCAGCGGGCCCGCCCCGCCGGTACTCACGTCGTGGAAGATGGGGAGCGGTTGGCGGCGGGGCGCGGGGCCGCGGTTGGCAGAGAGCAGGCATACGGCCAGCAGCTCGGCGCACGCCATCATGGCCCCGCCGGGCGCGGGCGCTACGGCGCCCCGGGGTGCGGTGCCGTAAGGCGGAATACGCTGCCGTAGGGAGCGGTGCGGTGCCCCGCCGTACGCTACCGTAAGAAGCAGAGCGGGTGCGGTGCGGTGCGGTCCCCGCCGTACACTGCCGCAGCTGCCGGCAGACCCGCACTCACCGAGCGTCTCCGCAGCCGCCAGCACACTTTGCCTCCGCTGAGGGCCCGCCCCCGGGGCGATCCGATTGGCCGCAGCCAATGATTGGCACCTCTGGCCGTGCCTGTGGTTGGCGGAGGGGCGAGGGGCGGGGCGGCGCTGTGCGGGGAGCGGGCGGCGGTACCGGTGGCGCTGGGCGGGAGGTGGGCGCCGGTCGCCTCTAGGGGTCGGTCCGCCGAGGGGCTGCCCTGAGCTGGGTCTGGTTGGATCCAGTGCGCCCCACTGCGCTCCGATCGCTCCAGGACAGCCCTTGGCGGCCCCAGATCGCCCCGGTGCTGCCCTGGGTGGTCACACTGTAGTGTCACTGTCCCTGGCTGTCACAGTCCGTCCCCGTTTAGCCGTGGCTGGTCCGAGTGCGGTCACTGTTGGCCTTGGGGTAGCCCAGTTGGTCCCAGTGTGGCCATGGGTGGTCCTGCTGTGGTTGCGGCTGGCCCTGGGGTGGTCCCACCACCCAGAGTGGTTCCAGACGGCTTTACCTCACGGTGGGGCCAGCTCCTGTGTGGGGGTGGTACGATGAGGGTCGGTACCGCGAGCAGATGTAAAACCCCCTCTGCACCCTGATCAGGGGCTGCAGGAGGGGCAGGGGAGGAGGAGGAGGCAGGAGCTGCCTCCATCCCTGCCCAGCACAGGCGCCCGGCGGCCTGTGTGTGTGGAAAGGAATGGGGTAGACATCCATGTCCGTACCTCAGCCAGTCCTCTAAGCTCTTCATAGAATCCCAGCTTGATTTGGGTTGAAGGGACGTTAAAGCTCATCCAGTTCCAACCTCCTGCCACGGACAGGGACTCCTTCCACTAGAGCAGGTTGCTCCAAGCCCCTGTGTCCAACCTGGCCTTGAACACTGCCAGGGATGGGGCAGCCACAGCTTCTCTGGGAAAAGTCTGTGCCAGCGCCTCAGCACCCTCACAGGGAAGAGCTTCTGCCTCAGAGCTCATCTCAATCTCCCCTCTGGCAGGTTAAAGCCATTCCCCCTGGCCTGTCCCTACAGGCCCTTGTCCAAAGCCCCTCTCCAGGTTTCCTGGAGCCCCTTTAGGCACTGGAGCTGCTCTAAGGTCTCCCCTTCAGGAGCCTTCTCTTCTCCAGGCTGAACCAGCCCAACACAACTTGCATCCACAACGAACAAACTCAACTTTGCTTTCACAAACCAGAAACAGATACTTGGAAAAATAAACTAGATAAAGCCGTGCCTGGGCAGAAGTTCCCACCACTCCCTGTGTACATGTTGTGCAGTGACTTCTTGTGGTGGTGGGCTTCTTCCCATCCCTCTCTGTGTATCCTGGGATTTTACTTACAGAAAGGAGCACGCACCAGTTTTGTTTGGATGCACAACCCCAGCCAGCCTTGCCTCCATCTGCACCACCCCTCCCTTCACACAGTGAGCTCAGCTTCACTGAACCCAGGTCTGAAGCCCAAGATGTTTCCCCAGTCCAATGTGAGCGAGTCACGGCACGTGGAGCTCCCTCGGTCTCCTCCTCCCCCGGGGACAACCGGATGCAAGCTGAGCCCGGAGCAGTTGCAGTGATGCATCACAGTTATTTTTACCATCTCCCGGCTGCTCCGGGTGGGTGCAAGGGAAAAGAGGCGGAAAAAGTGCACCTGGGACGTGGCGGGGGTATCCGAGGACTCCGGGGAGCACGTGCATGCACAAGGCTCAGTGCTGTCCCCTGCCCTTGGGGAGGCAGAGAGAGGCGCAAGGGCTGGAGCTGTTGAGCATGGCCATCATCACATCCCATCAAACCGAACTAAAATGGGGGCAGGTGCTAGAGAAACGGGCAGGGGATAAATGCCCTGGTGGCAGTGGGGACAGAGGATCACCTTGCCAGGGAGCATGGGAAGGGGTTGGGGTGGTGGGGGGGCTCTGCCATGGGTCAAAGCAAAGCCCTTTCTGGGCCTTTTCACACCACTTGCTAAAATCCGTGCTCAGTCCGAGTTGGGACGCCGCAGGGTCAACGTGACTTTCAGGCGTGGGGAAGGAGCAGCTGGAAACGAAGGTGAAGTCCAGGGTAAAACTGCTGCTGGTGGCAGGAGGCAGTGGGGGCCCCCAGCTCCTGCCATGGGTGCTCCCAAAGTGTGCCCCAAAGCCACCGGCAGCAAAGGGGGACTTGGCCTTGGCTGTGGGGAGGACGCCAGGGCTAGGCTCTGCTTCCCAGGTAGGGGATAGGGCAGGAGTTAAATGAAGCAGCCACTTACCAGCACCTTATCAATCACAGAATGATATGAATCCCAGCGTGATTTGGGTTGGAAGGGACCTTAAAGCTCATCCAGCTCCAGCCCCCTGCCCCGGGCAGGGACACCTTCCACTAGAGCAGGTTGCTCCAAGCCCCTGTGTCCAACCTGGCCTTGAACACTGCCAGGGATGGGGCAGCCACAGCTTCTCTGGGAAAAGTCTGTGCCAGCGCCTCAGCACCCTCACAGGGAAGAGCTTCTGCCTCAGAGCTCATCTCAATCTCCCCTCCAGTAGGGTCCAGGCCACAGACCCCAGCTGTGCCTTCATGTGCAGACACTGTTTAGGCTGATTCCCCTACAAGCAAAATCAAAAGCAAAAGGGTTTTTTCCATGCTATCAGTGCATCCTGGCAGGGCACCCGTAATATGCAGTAACTAAAGAGTTCCTGGTTGAAGTGAGACTCCTAAAAGGAAGAGGGATGGAGAACCTGCAGGCTCCGAGTCACTGCCAGGCAGGACCTGGAGACTCTGAGCCTTTGCAAGTCCCCTCCCAGCACGTCCCCTGGCACCTTACCTCTGTAGACTCCTCCTGTTCATTGATCACTAGGAAAGCATCCTCAGTGGCCTGGTGGGCGCTTTGTGCTGTGCCAGCACCTAATGGTGCCCCCCAGCCTGCCCCAGAGCTCACCCCACTGCTGGGCTCTCCTGACTCCTCTGAGTCCAAACCTCGCAGCACGGGGACAGGAGACCCCACAAGTGCCTGGGCTCAGCACCACGTCTGTACCCCAGAGCTGGACAGGCACGGTCCCTGCAGGGTTACTGCCAGGGAATGGGAGATGGGAGCAAACGGGAGCTGAGGACCATGGGGCACGCAGGATGCCTAAACCATGTCTATAACCATGGTGCAGATGGGCCATAAAACCAGACAGCACTTCCCAACCCGCCATGTGCCCTTTGGAAACAAGACCCCCAACACAAGCCATCATCAGCTCTTTCTCCAGCAATTCGGCACAGCAGGATTCACATCGTGAACCACCCTGGGAGGCACAGGGGTTATTTTTGTGGAGCTCTGGCTCATGGGGAGCTGCCGATGCATCCCCCAGAGATGGGTGACATGGTTCTGTCCCCAGCAGAGAGGCTGCTTTCATGGGGACTGGGAGTCACAAGGGCTCATCATCCCGGAGGTTCCCTATCAGGGGAACAGGATGGGGAATGCCATCAGAGGTTCACCTTTGCTGAGGGGAAAAGCCGTGCTGCTGTGGGGGTTAGCTCGCTCATGGGAACAGGGGAGCAGAGCTCAGGGGGTTGGTGTGAGGCCTCTCCCCGTGCCCGCTGTGAAAGCCAGTGGCCACTTCCCCCCATGGGGTGCCACCCCTTGGGGCAGCATTGCAGATCTCCATCACCCCCCACCAAAATGAAACTAGAACGGAGGCAGGAGACCTGGATCTTGCTGAGCGCAGGGATGAGGATGTGTTGGCATATGGCTGCGCTGGGAACCCCATAAAAGCTTCAGCCCCTCAATCACCTCAGGTGACAAACATCAACCCGAGGGTGCAGCACGCAGGGGACTGATGCCACCCACCCTGGTCCCCCCATCCTCCTGCCGTGGCTCTGTGGGGCAGGACCCCCATGGACCAGAGCAGCAGGAGAGCCTTGCAGTTGAATTGTGATGGGGTGACACTGTGACAACACCGCAGCGGCTCACCCTACTCAAGCACAGGGGACAGCCTGTGTGTGCCATTGCCCGCCTGGCTGCTGGGCTTGGGGACAGCATGGCATGGCATGGCATGGCACAGTCCCAAGGGGCTGCAGGGAACAGGGCTGGGAGCAGGATGAGCTTACAGCATGGTCTGGGCTTAAACATTTCTCAGGCTGTTTAAAGGAGGAGGGAGCAAGTGCCCAAACAGGGGAAGGAAGTGGCACGTCCCCGCCTGGCACTGGGCTTAGAGCCAGCTTGACCCCAGTGAGCAGGGACATGGGGACCTTGAACCTTGAGCCGTGAACTTGGGCCTTCAGGCAGGAACAAGAGGTGCTGGGGCAACCAGGGCGGCTGGGAAGTCACTGGTGCGGCAGCGTCCATGGGCTGGTTTCAGCCCGGCCCCACGCCGCTGTCCTCCTCCTGCGCTGTGGGCAGGGGCACCCTGTGCAAACGCTGTCCCCAGAGCAGGGGAAGGCAGGGAGGGACCAGGCAGGAGAAAGTGATCCCTGTGTGGGGCCAGAGCCCTGTCCCCCTGTGACACAGCCTCTGCGGGGGAGCAGAGTGGGGCAGGATCAGCCCCAGCTCTCATCCCCACATGGGAGCATGTGGAATTGCAGGGGAGGGGGTAAAGCACCGCAATGCCCAAAGCAGCACCTGCGAGCCCAGGCAGGGACACCCATGCTCACACCTTTCCGGTTCAGAACAGAAACCAACCCCCAAGATAACCCCAACCCCGCTGGGTTCTCGGGCTGGGGTCCCACCCCCCCCGTGCCCCCTGAGCACAGCCCCACACCGAGGCCAGAGTCAGTAGAAACCTTTATTAAACAGGAAGCTCAGAGGAACACAAGCTTGTTAAAAGGCAGTAAAAGTGAAAGTGCGTCTCCAGCCCGGCCCCGGGGGGGGGGCCCAGGACCCCCCTTTCCTCCCCCCACCTCTCCCAGCCCCAGCGGGCAGCAGATAGGGAGACAGAGCCCAGCGGCTGCACGGCTGCGTGCGAGGGGAGGAAAAGCCTGGAGCCAGCGTTGGGTCCCCACCTGCAGACATGCACCCCCTGGGACACCGCTGTGTGCCCCTCCAAGGGGACACACACACGGTCCTGGGGCCACCAGCCCCATCCAGCCCTGTCCCCGCCTCCTGTAGCCACCACAATGGCCTCACCAGCAGCCCCAATCTGGCTGCAAGCAAAGCCAGGACGTGCAGGCAAAGCCCTGGTGGGACCCTCCATGTCACCCCCCCAGCACCATCCCCTTGCTCCCTCCTGTCCCCCCCCGTGTCCCGGGAGAGCTCCCACATGCCATAAATAATAAATAAATACCCCACGCTCAGCTGGGCTGTGGGAGCCCCCCCTTGTGCAGGGGGGACACAGCCCCAACCCAGCACCCCCACCTCTCCACCACCCCCTTCCCAACACAACGACACTTCTCGGCACCCCCACTCTGCTGCAGGACCCCCCCACCCCCTTGGGAAATTAAATGCTGTCCCCAGGGGACAATAATAAATTAATCAAATCTATACACAGGACTGCTTAAAGCTCGATAACGGGCACCGGAGGGGGCACCCCATCATCAGAACCCTTGTGGGGGGGTCCTCTGAGATGGGACCCCCACCCTGGCATCCCCCTTGCAGGGCAGGAGCCGCGGATGCTGCCGGCCCCCACCGGGCGGGGGGGGGGGCTGGAGGGCTAAGAAGAAAGTATTGCAAAAGGGATGGGGAGAGGTGCTGGGGGGGGGGGCAGGAGCTCAGGGTGACCCCCCCACACCCTGCAGCTCCCCTCAGAAGTCCAAGGGTGTGAAGTCCCCAAAGTCACAGTCGAAGAGCTCGCTGATGCCCTCGCCCTCCTCCAGCCCGAAGTGATAGTCCTGCGCCTGGTTCATGAACTCGTCCGCCAGGAACTCGGGGAAGTCCTCCCTGCTCTGCTCCAGCAGCGCGTCCATGGAGGCCAGCGGCGAGAGGCTCGGCTCCTCCGCCGGGCCCTTGCTGCTCCCCGGCAGCAGTGTTTCTGCAGGGGGGGGGAAGCAGCCGTCAATCCCATGAGAACACACAAAAACCCCCCCAAAAGAGGCATTTTTGGCTATGCAGAACCTGCCTTCCCACCTCCCTGCCTTGCTCGGGTGGCCGAGCATCACCCCAGCTTGTGCTGACGGCAGAGGGACTCATAGCTGCAAACACAGAGGCCACAGTCAGAGCCACCCGCATCCCCGTCCCCAGCTCCTCCTGCCCCCAGCCCCGGGCACCCACCTTGCTCTCCGGGCAGCAGCGGCAGGTTCATGTCCTGGGCGGGATGCAGGAGCGGGGAGGCTCTGGGCTGCGGGTGGCTGGGAGACGGCTCCTCTGCAGGGGCTTTGAAGGGGCTCTTGACAGGGCTGCAGACACCTGAGCTGTCCTCGGGGCAGAGGAAGACGTCGATGGGGCCCTGAGTGCTTCGCAAGGAGACCTGGAAAGCCTGAGGAAAGGGGAGGAATGAGACCAGGAGGCACAAGGGTGCCTGGGGAGCCTGGGCGAGCAGACACAGGGTGGCCCCAGCTCACCTCCGCTGGGTCCGAGACCTGCAGCTGGGTCTCTGCAGGGGCTTTGATAACCATCACCATTTGCTCCGCGGGGTCCACAATGCTGCGGAGGTCCTGGCAGGTCACATAGGCTGCGGTGTGGTGGGTCAAGGAGCACAGACGGGGTGCTGTGAACCACCCTGTCACCCAGCTGAGCCCCCCGTGTCCCCCCCCCAGCCCCACGGCAGCCCACACAAAGGATATTGCTGGTTGGCGGGGTCCTCGGTGAGCAGGCGCAGCTGTGCTGAGCACGTCTGGATGAGCTCGTCCAGCTGCCGCTCCGCCGCCTGCAGCTCCCGCAGCTCCTGCTCCAGCCGCCGGTGCCGGCCCGGGGCGCCCACCGCGGCCTGGCTGCCCCTGCGGAGCACCACGGGCGTCAGCACCCAAACCCGCAGCTCCCTCTGCCCCCCACACCATGGCAGAGCCCACCCCACAGCCGGGGAATCAGCCTCGCAGGGGATTCCCTGTAGGGCACAGCCCTGGGGTCCCTTCCCGGAGCCTGGACACAGCCTCCACTCTGCAGACTGGCACAGGGAGGGGACTGACAGCCAACACAAGAGCACTGATGCTGCAATGGAGCACAGCCCTCACCCAGACCACATGAAGTGGCTCCCCAGCCACCACTTGAACCCCAAGCAAGACCCTCCCCAACCCCAAGCCTGGCCCAGGCAGCTCCCACATCCCAGGGGACAACCAGGCCCAGCCCCATAAGCCCTGCCCAGGAACATACAGCCACTGGATGTTGTTCTTGGACTTCTTGGTGATAAGCTGGATGCCCTCCAGGACGTTGGTGATGTCGTAGATGCGCCTCTTCTGCACCTTCAGGACCTCAGCCGCCCAGTTGAGGTCCACCACGCCGTCAGGGGACTGGCTCAGCAGCTCCAGGAAGCGCTTGGTGGTGAGGTTCAGAGAGGTTTCGTAGCGGGACTTCTCCCCGGGAGACTTTGCCCCTGCCAGCCGCCGAGGACAAGTGTGATTTAGCCACAAGGGAAACCCAAAACACCCCCCACGCTCACAGGTGGCCCATGGACCAAGACCAACACCCTGAAACCCATCTGCTTTCTCTGGGCAATGGGGTTGAGCTCCCCACATCCTGCGCAGGAAGGGTACTGCAGGACCCGGCACAGGCTTTGACAGCCTTGCTCAGTTGTGACCACAAGCTCTGCTGTGACACCAAGGTACCAGCGCTCGGGGAGGGGGGAGATGATGGAGGGTCCACCTGGGACGCTGCTCTGACACCGTGTTGGTGCCTACAGCTCCATCCCGCAGGGAGGGACGGAGCTCAACCAATGGGCAGGACATGCCACCAGCCCAGGGCACAGCCACGGAGCAGCCTCTTCAAACAACATGAAGGGATGGGGGGAAGCTGCCAGGGACAAGCCTGGAGGTGCAGCCCCCCTGCTCCGGGCAGGCTGGGGGGGTCAGGAGGAGCAGAGCCGGTACCTCTGACGGGGTTCCTGGGCTTGCCCCGGCCCACCGACAGGCTCTCCGCTATGTACTGGTGATCCGTCTCCAAGTTCAGCTTCCTCTTCACCTGCAAGCGATGGGGCTCATCGGGGGGGCAGCCACCACCCCCCAGGGACCCCTCCCCGGGGGCACCGAGCCCCGCTACCGGCAGGAGCAGGCTCACGGGACCGGCTCCACCGCTGCCACACACACACAGAGCGGGGCCGGGGCTCCGGCGCGCTGCGGGGAGCGCCCCAAAGCAGGCGGGGGCAGAGTCCCGACCGGCAGCGCGGCTTCCGGAGCGGCCGCGCTCGGCAGGTGCGCTGCGTGGCACGGCACAGGGCACGGCACAGGGCACGGCATAGGGCAAGGCATAGGGCACGGTATAGGGCACGGCATAGGGCACGGCACAGGGCAAGGCATAGGGCAAGGCATAGGGCAAGGCATAGGGCACGGCATAGGGCAAGGCACAGGGCAAGGCATAGGGCACGGCACAGGGCAAGGTATAGGGCACGGCACAGGGCACGGCACAGGGCAAGGTATAGGGCAAGGCACAGGGCAAGGCATAGGGCACGGCATAGGGCACGGCATAGGGCAAGGCATAGGGCACGGCATAGGGCAAGGCACAGGGCAAGGCATAGGGCAAGGCACAGGGCAAGGCATAGGGCACGGCACAGGGCACGGCACGGCCTAGCAGGGTACAGCACGGCACAGCACGGTGCGGAGCAGGGAGCCGCACAACCCGGCGTGGCACGGCACAGCCCGGCCCAACGCGGCCCAGTATCGCACGGCCCGGTGCATAGCACGGCCCAGTAGCCAGCACAGCCCCGCCGTCCCCAGCACAGGAGTCCCGGTCTCCGCAGCCCCCTCCCCATCCCGACCCCAGCCCCGGTGGTTACCGGCGGGCGGCCCAGCGCGGGCCGGCGCGGCGCAGCTCCGGGCCGGGCGGGTTGCGGTGTGGCGAAGAGCAAGACCTGGTCGGTATCGGGGTGTCCTCCTCCTCCTCCGCCGCCCGCGGGCTCGTCAGCGGCGGCGGAGACGATGAGGAGGTGCGGGGAGGAGCTGCCCAGCAGCGCCGCCAGCCCCGCCGCGCCGCCGCCCGCCGCCGCCATGGCTCACATGGCCACCGGGGCGACGGGCGGCGGGGCGGGGAAGGCGTTTGCAGGGTCACGGCCCATGACCGGGCAGCGAGAACCGCTCCCACCGCCCGTATTGTTCGGTACAACCGGCCCCGGCGCGCCTTCTTTGCGCGCCAAATCCTTTTTGCCGCGAAAGCGGCGCGAGCCTCCCCGCCACCCGCCTCATTGGCTGCCACCGACGCCGGGAACCGCGGTAGGGGGAGCGGAGGAGCCGTCTCATTGGTCAATGACGGGCGGTGCCGCATGCTTATTGGTTGAGGGAGGACAGACGGCCAATCAGCGGCGCCGCGGGGGTGCGGAGCGGGGACAGTGGGGCGGTGAAAAGGGGAGAAGGGCGGCAGATGCCTCCCCCCCCGCTCCGCTTCCCACCGTCCCCCCCAGGCAATTCCAGTTCCAAAGCATCCCTATCCCAGCACCCAGCTCCTACCCCGTGTATGGCATTGGAGGAGGACGAGGAGGAGGAGGAGGAAGGCACTGGCACACACCCATGAGCCAAGTTCACATCACCCACTCCATGGACTCTGCCTCGGAGCGGGATGCTCTGTGAGGGGTGTTGGGAATCTTGCACTGGGATGGAGGCGATACTGTATTAAAGTATTTTGGGATGAAGGGATGAGTTCAGTGCTGGCCCATCTCCCCTCTTCCAAACCCACCCTGAGACTGGATGAGCGTTTGGGACTTGGGATTGCTCAAGCGGTCTGGCTCGCACAGAAAGATTGGGAATGCTCCAATCTGCTCTGTTTTAGGGATGATTCACAGCATTTTCGGCTTCCAGACACCCAACAGCTGCGGATCTCAGCTTCTTCAGCACTAGGTGATAACCCCTTGTAGAGCTAGAGGCAGAATCCGCACTTGACCATGACAGGAGCTATCTCTGGTGGTGGGATGATGAGGCTGGGGTGAGGCCAGGGCAGAGGGATGGCAGCCACCATCCTGAGGGAGATGATAATCCATCCACCATGAGACACAGCACGGGCAGCTCCCACCGGCAGCGTGCGGGATGCTGATAACCCTCCTGCTGCATGAGGAGGCAAAACGTAAAGGGATAATAACATACATCCATAAAAACCGTGCATTTAAAGAGGAGGCCTTTCCCAGCGCACAGAGATATAGCCCACAGCCAGACACCCAAAACCCCCCTGTGCCCCCCATGAGCTGCCCTACATATCCCGGGGGGGCCCTGGCCGGCACTGGGCATGGCTGTGGGCCCGTGGTGCCCCCCCCCCCAGCAGCCGATCCCAACCTGGCCGGGATGCAGGAGACGGGTGTTTTTCCCACCAGTGCGTGGGATGCAGGAGGCATTTGAAGCGATGAGTTCACTCCTGTGCAGCGGAGCAGATCCCGACACGCTGTGCCCCTGCACTGGCCAAACAGGTTTCAGGCTTTAAAGGATTTTATGCTGGATACTTTGGCAGTGGCTGCAATTCCCCTGCAGGGCAGCCGGCACGGAGCAGTGCTGTGATTTCAGAGAGTCCTTGGGAAGGGACCTTAAAGCTCATCCAGCTCCAACCCCTGCCACGGGCAGGGACACCTTCCACTAGAGCAGGTTGCTCCAAGCCCCTGTGTCCAACCTGGCCTTGAACACTGCCAGGGATGGGGCAGCCACAGCTTCTCTGGGAAAAGTCTGTGCCAGCGCCTCAGCACCCTCACAGGGAAGAGCTTCTGCCTCAGAGCTCATCTCAGTCTCCCCTCTGGCAGGTTAAAGCCATTCCCCTTGTCCTGTCCCTACAGGCCCTTGTCCAAAGCCCCTCTCCAAGTTTCCTGTCAGCGCCTTTAGGCACTGGATCCCTTAAATATACCAGTAACACGCTGCATGTCCATGACCAATCACTTCACCTCCCTGCGCCTCATTTCTTCATCCACAAAGAGCAAACAGAAACGCTGCCACGCTTAAAGCAAATTAACACAGTTAATTAACATTTGGTCCTGTTAATATCCCAGGGCCGCTCTCCCGGAGCCCTTGCCCTGCAATTCCATCATGGCTGTGAAGCACAAGCAACAGTTAGACCAGGTGTCAGCGCACAGTTCATGTTGTTCCATGTGGGAAGGGGGCCAGGCAGCCCCGGGATGGCCGCGGTGCTCTCCCTGTCCCCGGGGAGCCGCGGGCAGGCGCTTCCCGGGATGCTGTGGGCTTTGGGACGCAGCTGCTTCACCAGCTGCTCCCGCGGGCTCACAAAGGCCGGGCCCCCCCAGCCCGCTTCATGCGGGGGGTTATTCAGAGTGAGCAGGCGGAGCTCTGCCCCCCTCTCTCCTCTCCTCTCCTCCAAGCAGGGCTGCTGGTGCTGGCGCTGAACGAGGGCGGGCGCCAGGACAAATGAAAGGCAAATGGTGGTGGGAGAGGCAAGGGCCGGGGCTTTCCTTGCATGCATATGAGGGAAGGCAGCTGAATCCCGGCTCCTGCACAGCTGCAGCCTCCTCCTGGCCTCGCCAGCCCTGCTGAGGGGACGTGCTCCCGACATGAGCTGTCTGGCGAGTGCTGCGCGGAGATAAGGTCCTGTCTCAGCGGCCCCGCTTGGTCACAGGGAGGATCAGTAAGCTGTTCGTAGCTTGGTACCCCACATGGATCTGCCCCGCAGCAGGCGCTGGGTTCGGGTGGGTTTGGGCTGCCCTGCAGTCAGGACAGGCCCAGGCCAAGTGGTGTCTGCTGGGCCCTGGGCTGAAGGACAAGCTTCAGCCCAGGGCTGCAGATAGAGCCAGAGCTGGTGCCTATGCCGCCAAATCACCTACTGGCAGTGGGAGCGGGCAGGAGGGGAGCTGGAGGATACACTCTGCATCCCTGTGCTCAGGTAACCTCAGCATGGGGGTGACCCAGAAGCACCTTTACTGTCCTTGTCACCTGCAGCACGCTCCCGCTTCCAGCAGCTCCCACATGGACTGCGCCATGCGAAGGGAAGCACAACATCCCCCCAGCTCTTCCCCTGTGCCAGGGGCTTGGAACTGGATGATCTTTAAGGTCCCTTCCAAAACCCAAACCAGTCTGTGATGAAAAGGAACCCCAAACCGCGAGGATGACAGCCCCCAGTGTGTCCCTGCAGCTCGGCTCCTCCCCAGCTAGCAGTGGTGCAGCAGGCAGAGCCAGTGCTGTGGGCAGAGCAGCGCTGGCTGCTGCCTCCACGCTGCTGACACGAGAGCACAACTGATGCCAACAACGCACTTTGTGGGGGACTTCTCCATATACAGGATTAGTAGCATGTGCTAACCAAGCATCACTTCATATATCTTAGCTTAATAATGATGACAGCAAAAAAAGACAAAAAATTAGGGTTTTATTGTTATGCTTATTCTAGAAAGCACAGTATTAAGGTGATTACACAGAAATAACCTGCACATGAGCGTGGCAGAAAGTCTTGGGTTGCTGTTCTCCACTGCCTGCACAAGGAGTCAATTCAGCATGGACAGAGCTACTCCAACAACCCACTGATTCCTCTCCTGCATGTTTTAAACCCCAAACCTGAACCATTGCTACAAGCATCCTCTTCAGTGTCATTACAAGTGACCTGAGTTTATGTTCCTTGTTTTATTCTATGCTTTCAGAAAATCAGGGCCTGGATTACGTGGCAATCATGGACATAAAATATATACCAAAAGCAGAGGGAATAGTGCTTATGTAACAGAGCATTTCATCTGTTTTCCCCTCCTCAGCACCAGTCTCATAAGGAAATGAGACAGACAAAACAGAAGAAGTTCCCTTCTCCAACAATCGGGTGTGAACACACAGGTTGAAGAGTCGAGATTAGCACCCCTAAAGCATTAACAGTGGCTGCAGGCATTAGGCTGGGGAGCATTACACCTCATTTCCTCTCCTCCCTTATCTCCTCATTTCAAAACCAGCACCAGAACACGGGACACATCCTGCTCGGGTTGGCATGATCCAGGATGACAAACACGGGCTGACAAATAGGAAACAGTCCCCGGCCGGGGCGGGAGCCAAAGGTCGGGTCTGTGCTGACACAGTGAAAACGGGCTGGAGCCACAGCAGCTCCTGCCGTGTGAGGGGATCTTCTGGTCACTGCAGCTCCACCAGCCAAATGTGACAGCACCCAGCAGGCTGCAGAGCTCAGCAGGCCCCGGGGACCCCTCTGCAGCCACCGGGGTCCCCATGGGTGCCTGGGTTCACCCTGCTTCAGCTGCCAGAGATCACCCCACACTCCTGCCCCAACCCAGCTGGGTTTAAAGCACAGCTCGAACTACTCTACCAGGGCAAGAAGGGCTTGCATCATGGGTGTCAAAGTCTTGTGCAGCCTTTCCACCCCGACTGCTCTGAACAGGGCATTACCCAGCCACAGCCACCCTGCCACCGCAGGTTCACACCTCGGCGAGCGCTTCCCTGTGGCACTAATTGCACAAGCAGAGGTTTTGCCTTCTCAAATATCCTTCCCCTTCACTGAAAGGATCACACAGAGTCCAGCAAACCTGAGCTAAACCAAATGTCACACCTCCCCCTTCCCCCCCATTTCATTTTCTCCTTTGTTAAATAATGCAATTGTCCCGGAAAGGGTCCTGACAGCCAGCCCTGGCACACAAGCTGTCCTCCAAAGAGCAGGGAAGCACAGTGGGAATGCTGGGGCAGCATGCAGCCGCACTAAATAACCCTGAGCTGCTTTGTTCCGTCAGCAAATAAATGATTAATAGCTCAGGGCAGTCACTCTGCTATTCACTCTGAGAACTTTTGATCGGTTCGATTCATTAACCTTTAAAACTGCCTCGAAGAGAGGCTTCAAATCCAAAGGAGAAGCATGGGTTTAAAATGAACACTTCGGTTTTATCCAGTAACCTTCATTTTAGACAAGCATCGAGACACCCTGCTCCTCTGCCGAGGCTCTCAGCAGCGCACAGTCAGGTGTCAAGAGATAACAAGGGAGAATAAAGTTGGTGTAGACAAACGAACCCATTTCAGCTGAACACTCAAAGCCCATCGGGGCTGGGGGCAGAAAATGGCACTTTGTGACTCTGAAGCATTTGGCTGATTTGCAGGTGGCTTCCAACTGTCTCTTTCTTCTTTTGGTTTTAACGCTGCTAAAAAAGGGACACAACCAGGGGACTCCAAGCCCCACACAAAGCGCTGGGGGAGGGCAGGGAGTGGAACTTCTGTATCCGAAAAGTCCGACTCAGACAAATTACTTCTAGTTCACTTCCTTACCACACACCCGCATTGTTCCAACACCTTGGTAGCATAAGGGGTTCATCCCCAGCTATCTGGTCCCAGAACCAGCAATGCAGACTAATGCCATTAAAGAACTGTTCCAATTACTTCCCTGGGGAATGAAGTGACTTGGAGCTTAACGTCCTGCCCCGACACAGCAGGAAAACCAACCGTCCACAAAGGCGCTGCTGATGGCTGCTGCTCCACGGACCTGCTCTGGGATGAGCTGCAGTTTGTCTTCCAGGGACAGCAGCTGCTTCCTGGAGCACAAGTACAGATGGTTGGAGGCTCAAGCACAATTTGCTTTGAGAGCGAGGCTGGGGATAGGCTCCCCAAAAGAAAAAGAGGGTTTTGAACAGGGACAACTGACAGTCACTGCTGCCAGGTGGAAACTTGCTATGGGCTTGTTTGTACCTTCTAGAGAGGACAGATACACTCCAGACAGCAGGCTAAAAAGGACAGGACAAGCCACTTGTCCTTCCTGTGGCCAGAAAAGTGCTTCCCAAGCAGCCACATGGTTGTAGTGATAGAACTACTTAGCAGAGGAAAATGATTTTGCCTCTAAGGGACTCCCAAGGCTTTCTCAGAGGAAGGAATGGCAGCTCTGAATTAAAGAGGTTAAACTCTCCTTCCAGACACACACTCACATAACCAGCCTGCACCATCTCCTGCTACAGTAATTACACACGCTGAAGGATTTAGGAGCCTGAATAGTCATAGGGAGAAATTCCCAAGCCAGAGCTGTCAGACCATGGAAGAGTTCTCTGAAATCCCACCACAGCTTGTAGGAAGCAGCAATATTAGAACACTGACATCCTTATTTGGGACAATATTGAGGCTTCTGACATATTAAAGAGAGAGATGTGCTGCTTCAGACACCCAGCAGTGGTGCAAAGAAAGGATGTTAGGTTGGATATAAGGAAGCAGCTCTTCCCTGTGAGGGTGCTGAGGCGCTGGCACAGGGTGCCCAGAGAAGCTGTGGCTGCCCCATCCCTGGCAGTGTTCAAGGCCAGGTTGGACACAGGGGCTTGGAGCAACCTGCTCTAGTGGAAGGCGTCCCTGCCCGTGGCAGGGGGTTGGAACTGGGTGAGCTTTAAGGTCCCTTCCAACCCAAACCATTCAATGAGTCCATGTCTATAAAGAAATCAGACCTTCAGTTTCAGTATTTTTTCTGTACTTGAATCTTTAAGCTTATCTACACCAAGCAAAATATTCAACTAGAATGAAACAAACCCAGTTCCTAATTTCTATAGCTTTCTATAGCTTTCCTGGGGTCTCGCTTAAATACTGATCAGTGTTCAAGTGTTCAGCACAGGGTGTAAAAGCAGGTGAAGCTAAAAGTTGAAGGTGCCACAGACAGTTGTTATGGCAAAGCACTGTCTTGTCTTTTGGGCGCCAAACACACCATGGATTTGCATGACATGAGAACAAGCAGCTTCCATCTCTACACTGTGAGATCTCACAGTGGATGTAGGTGGGACTCAGGGTTAGATTCAGTTCAAGAGGCAGAAGACTTTATTCCTACTCCAGCCGAGCCACTTGGGATGCAATTCAATCCCAAACATCACAGCACCAGGCAATGGGAAGGGGAATATTTCACTCTCCCTGTTGCTGACAAGGAGAGTGGAAAAACAGAGAGCAAAGCAGCACTGAGAATAGGTGTAACAGTAATAAAACAGCTTAGGACAAGGAAAAATGACTTCAGAGGAAATGGAAAAGTTTCTCCTCAGAAGCCACCTGAACTTAAAGGTACCATTTCAGCCATACCATTGAACACAACCAATTGCTACAGCCTGGAGGGTACAGATGAACAGCACCAGTGGGTGATGAAATGCCATGGCCAGGTCAGGATGGAAAAGCAGATGGGTGCAGAGAGAGCAAACAAAACAGTCCTGGCTGAGCCAAAGGGAATGGTTGGCACAGGGAACTTAATGCTCTCTTAAAATACCACCACAAAACCCCAGTGCATCAGGAATTATTTTAATGTACATCGTTAAGTGAATGCTTTAGTGTTATATGGCAGAGCAATGCTCTGCACTGACTGTTTTAGTGTGTTCATTTGGGTAGCTTTTGACCTTTCCCACCTATCTGGTTGACCTGTTCAAGCCCAGCGTGTGCTGTGCTACTCCTGGGTATTTTGACAAGGAGAATTCATCCGTGGACTCAACCCAGCTCAGCAACAAACTACATTCAAGTTTGACTACCCCTAACACATACCACTGCTGGGGAGGGCAGATTCTGGCCCTACAAGAAACCCATGTGCTTATCTTCCACCGAAACAAAAGTGCTTGTTGCAAGTGCTGCTCACTCGCAGACGCGGAGCAGCAGGGTGCTATCTGAGGTGTGCAATGCGCCCCAACCTGCCTCAGAGCAGCCGAGTTGTGTAACTGTTCCTGGTATTTAGTTCCAGCAGCTCTTAGAAACTTCACAAATAAGTTTCAAGCAGTGACAGGGTATAAATTAGTGCATTTGCAGAGGGACAGATTCAGCCCAAGTGCATGAAAGAAACCAAAGGCAAATAATCTTTCCAAGCCCCGTTTCCCAGGCTCGTCCCAGACAATCTGAACAGTTTTATTTCTCCAACATCTGAATGTCTCCCTGAGGGCAAACTGCAGAGAAACCCTCTTAAGGAGCACACATTGACCTTGGATTAGCTTAAACAAGACTGCCAGTCATCCCCAGAAATCAAGAAATGACATTTTTCCTTTCAAACGTGAGCAGGTCCCTGCTCCCATCCCACTGTGGGGAGCACAGCGAGCAGTAAGATGATCCCACAATGTTTTTTCATGGTTAGACATACTTTCCCCTTACTGTCAGGCTGTTATTTTGTAAGTATATTTAGTCTCTTCAAAAAGCCCCAAAGCTATTCTTGTGGGGAAAATAAGGCCTCTTTTAAAGACTGCAACAAGTTTCTGTGGGGTATTTACTTGCGCTAAACAGAGCCAAGAGAAGACTGATCAGAACACTTTGGCCAGGACACAAGAGGCAACTCTACTCGATAGCTGTTAATTTAACTAAATCACCAGTCAGGAGCAACAGCAGAACCTTTTCCCTTAGCTGCCAGAAGGTGCCATCCCATTCCGAGGTGTTTTACAACCACCCACCTACTTGTCTGTCCTTTTGTTATAAACGAGGAAGTCAGAGATGTCGTGCCACGTGTTGCTGTCGTCGTACAGGTAGGTCATGGAGGACTGCAGGGAGGGCTGCAGCGTGTGCCGGTGGTACTCGAAGAGCCACAGAACTGTCCCCCAGACCAGAGCAGCAACAAGGGGAAAGGGATCCTGCTTTGGCTGTGGGATGTAGCCCTTTTCCACCGCCAGGCGAGACAGGCCGAACAGGATCCGGGACAGCAGGTACATGACGATCTGCATGAGGGAAAACCCAAAGAGCATGAGGTAACCACCCTGAGCAGCTACACTGGCCAGGAAAGAGTTTACTCAACTTAAAAGCAAACAGGTTGTAGGTTCACATATCGAGCAATCTTTCTAACAGGAGATGTTTGTGTCCTCCAAGTCCTGCTTCTCTGCCTGTGCTCTCATTTAGTCACAGACAAGTTACACTTCACACATCTTTGCAGTTGCACAACTTCTGTCCTTGCTCAGTTGTTACCTAATGCTGCTGCTGATAGAACAGTCACAGAGCAGCCCTGCTCACCTCCCAGCCAGGGACAAGCTCAGAAGTGTGGACACATCCTAACCCCAGCCTGACTGATGCTCCTGCAGGGCATTGCATAAGTAGAACACTTGATTAAGCTGCATCTCTGAGGGTTACTGACTGATGAATCTGTGACTCTGTTAACCCACCAGCTCCTGACTGTGTGCCTGCCTGCCTTCAGAGGCTTAAAGTGCAGCTTTAGGGGTAAAGCTGGGCTTTTAGTGCTCACATTGCACACAGCTTTCACAGAGGCACACAACCACCTCTAGAACTGCAGCGTAAAGCAGCCAAAACAAGAACTTGTGTGAAGAGGAACGTGGTAAAAGAGTAACTCTACACTGTAAGAGCCCCCAGACACATGCCAGGCTACAGCAACCACTTCCTGCCACATGATCATGCATCTGTTGGGGCTTCTGGGCAAGGAAGCTTTGAACCACCACATTTACCTGGCTGTTGATGGGGTTGTTGTCACCGAACACCAGCCAACCCCCAATGCAGGCTGCAAAGAAAGAATGAAAGGGGATTTTTTTCCCCTGCAGTCGGGACTGCAACGCCATCAGCCCCTTGTAGGTGAACACAAAATAGGCCAAGTTCCGGGAATGAGTGTACGTAGCCTGAGCAATCGACTCCAATTTCTCTCTTAAACTGAAGGAAAGAAACAGACAATTAGGGGAGCACAAAGGCAGGACCATTGCAGCCACCCAGCCTGGACACTGCCCCTCTGACAGGGCCTGACAGAACATCTGCTGAGGGAGCAGAAACCCCCTCATCTCTGGCTCATTCAGCAGAGCAGAGCTGACTTAGACTGCAGCTGTGCTGCTGTCTAAGTCTATGACTAGAAATACATCAAATTCATAAAATACATAGAAATTCATCAAAGTACAGCTCTTATACTGTGACGGTGCTTCTGCCCAATTCCATGACTAGTCAAGCAGCCTTTTCTTTGATTACTGCCTAAGTGCAAACGTTTGGCATAAGTGGGGAAAGCCAAAACATGCACGGCTATACTTTGGCTTCCCTTATTGAGCAGACAGCAGACAGCTGCTGTTTGCATCTGCTAATTTCTCCTCTGCCCACTGGTTCTCATCAACCATTCTATGAGTGGTTCACCCCATGACTACGTATACTTGGTGTGCATATGAGTTGTCCTGTTTAGCTGTCAGAACAACGGGCTACGACCATGGCTTATGTACCTTTCTGCTGTTTAAGCCCTTATGAAGGATGAAAAATTGACTGTTTGGATGAAAGCATTCTAAGCAGTAACGCAGTAACACAGAAACACAGAACTAGGGTCATACCTTCCACTCTTGAACAGGAAAGTCATCACCAGGGCATGTGGGGCACGAACTTTTGCTCCATAACTGCAAAAGTGAATAGGTATATCAGCATTTCTGTACTACAGAATCATGGAATGATTTGTGTTGGAAAGGACCTTAAAGCTCATCCAGTTCCAACCCCCTGCCACGGGCAGGGACACCTTCCACTAGAGCAGGTTGCTCCAAGCCCCTGTGTCCAACCTGGCCTTGAACACTGCCAGGGATGGGGCAGCCACAGCTTCTCTGGGAAAAGTCTGTGCCAGCGCCTCAGCACCCTCACAGGGAAGAGCTTCTGCCTCAGAGCTCATCTCAATCTCCCCTCTGGCAGGTTAAAGCCATTCGCCTTGTCCTGTCCCTACATCCCTTGTCCAAAGCCCCTCTCCAGGTTTCCTGGAGCCCCTTTAGGCACTGGAGCTGCTCTAAGGTCTCCCCTTCGGGAGCCTTCTCTTCTCCAGGCTGCCCCAGCCCAGCTCTCTCAGCCTGGCTCCAGAGCAGAGCTGCTCCAGCCCTCGCAGCAGCTCCGGGGCCTCCTCTGGCCTCGCTCCAGCAGCTCCACGTCCCTCTTGTGCTGTTGCCCCAGAGCTGGATCAGGACTGCAGGGGGGGTCTCCCCAGAGCGCAGCAGAGAGGCAGGATCCCCTCCCTGAGCTGCTGCTCACGCTCTGGGGGTGCAGCCCAGCACACGGTTCATGTTCAATTTCTCTTTGACCAAACCCCGATGCTATAAAATCATCTTATTTCTCTTCCACTAACAGCTACATCCCTTCTGAGCAGCCCAGGCGCAGCAGCTCTCCCGCCCCCAGACGCTGCGTAGCTACAGAGCACACCCCGCTAAACCGGGCCCGAAGGGGACCCTGAAACCATTTTAACCCCCGCTCATGCGGACGGGAGCGGGAAGCGCCTCTCCCGAACCTCCACTGCCACAGCGCCGGCCCCGTGGCAGACACGGCGGCGCTGAGGGAACCGCGACACCCCCCCCCCAGCCGTGCCCGGCGCATCCTCCCGCCCCGCCGCACTCACACGGCCCCGTTGCGGAAGCCCTTGAGCACGGCGAGCGCGGCGCGGTACCGGCGCTGCTGCAGGAGCGCGTTGGCGGCGCGGAGCAGGGCGCGGAGCGGATCCCCGCCGCCCGCCATGCCGACCCCGCCGCCGCGGCCCGCACGCTTCCGGGCGCGCGGCCCGGCCCACCGCGCTCATAGGCTCCCCGCGGTGCCCATCAGCGCTTTAAGCCAATAAGCGGAGCCGCCTAAAGCGCTCATTGGTGGAGAGTGTCCGTCACGCAGCCAATGAGGGATGCGCGGGGCGGCTCCGCGGAGGGCAGGGGGTGCCCGGTGCGGGTGATGGGCCCGCGGCCCTCCCGCGGCACAGGAGCGGGGCGGCGGTTCCGCGGGGCCCGGCCCCCGCGGACCCCCGGGGCGCTGCGGGCGGGGCCGCTCCGCCGCGCCACAGGTTGAACACGAGAGCCCCGCCCGGCGCGGCCGCACCCGCGGGGGGGTCGCTGCCCGGCCCAATCCCCGCACCACGGCCCCTCCCGCCGTGCCCGGGTCCCGTCGCGGGCGGACGGCGCCCCCTGGCGGCGGCGGCGCTGCCGGTGCCCGCTCCGCCTGGCGGGTCGCGGCCGCCGCGGCTCCAAGATGGCGCAGGCGATCTTCGAGGCGCTGGAAGGTAACGGGGCCGCCGCGCCGGGCCCAGCCGGGCCGGCACCGGGGATGCGCCTCTCCTTTGCCCGCCCCCCCCCGCCCCGGTCTCCCCGCGCCGCCGCCTCCGCCGGGCGAGTGGCCGCGGCGGGGCCGCCCCGTGAGGCCTGGCACGGCGCGGCTCGAGGAGGGGGGGCTCCCGGCAGCGCGGGGCCGTGCCCCGCTCCCCAGCGGCCGCGGCGCGCACCGGCGCGGCCCCGGGGCGGTGCGAGCGGCCCCGCGCGGTGGCGGCGGGGCGGGACCGCAGCGGGCGGGCTCCGGGCCGGGCTGGCGCAGCGCCGGGTGCCGTCCCCGGCACCCCCTGCCTGTGCCTGGGGAACGGGACCACCACCCCACCGGGCACCGCCGTCCCGGAGCCCCCCGTGCCCTGCATGCTGTGTCCCCCCCGTCCTCCCCGCACGCCCGGGCTCACGTTGCCGGCCCCGGTGCTCCCCGTGTGGATGCTGGCTCCTGCATGTGTGTGTTGCTGCGGGGGAACGGGTCGCGCTCGTGTTCGTCTCGGTTTAGCATCAGGACACAGGCAGGTGCCGTCCGCGGGGGCACTGGGCTGTGCTGAGCCGGGGCAGGCTGGCACCGAGCTCAGCATCTTTGGAGGAAAGCTGCCTCACACGGCGGTTATTTCCTAAACTGGATTACACGTGTGTTCCCCGTTCCATGGGATGACTGTGCTGACTGGAAGGCCCTGGATTGGAATTGTGACCCTGTGCTTTGTGAACAGCACCTGCCATCACAGCAGAAACAGGAGCAAAGAAGAAATATTTCTAGTTTGTCAGGTTACTCGGTGCATTTGACAGATCTCTGTGTAGAATCAGGTTCACTATTTCCTCTTCACAGCCATAGAATTCCAGATTGGTTTGGGTTGAAGGGACCTTAAGATCATCCAGTTCCAACCCCCTGCCACGGGCAGGGACACCTTCCACTAGAGCAGGTTGCTCCAAGCCCCTGTGTCCAACCTGGCCTTGAACACTGCCAGGGATGGGGCAGCCACAGCTTCTCTGGGAAAAGTCTGTGCCAGCGCCTCAGCACCCTCACAGGGAAGAGCTTCTGCCTCAGAGCTCATCTCAATCTCCCCTCTGGCAGGTTAAAGCCATTCCCCTTGTCCTGTCCCTCCAGGCCCTTGTCCAAAGCCCCTCTCCAGGTTTCCTGGAGCCCCTTTAGGCACTGGAGCTGCTCTAAGGTCTCCTCTTCGGGAGCCTTCTCTTCTCCAGGCTGCCCCAGCCCAGCTCTCTCAGCCTGGCTCCAGAGCAGAGCTGCTCCAGCCCTCGCAGCAGCTCCGGGGCCTCCTCTGGCCTCGCTCCAGCAGCTCCACGTCCCTCTTGTGCTGTTGCCCCAGAGCTGGATCAGGACTGCAGGGGGGGTCTCCCCAGAGCGCAGCAGAGGGGCCGGATCCCCTCTCTGACCTGCTGCTCCTGCTCTGGGGGTGCAGCCCAGGACACTTTCTCCTCATTGTGTGGATTTTTTTGCAGGATCCAGGAGAGCAAAATATTGGAGCAAACGAAGAAAAAAGCTTATTTTTTCCTTTTAAGCCCACAACTGGCAGCTTTTAGCAGCTGAGTTTGTGTGTTTTGTCTTCTTGATCTGATCACAAGTCAGTGGTGACTTGGCAGCCTGTTCTCAGCAGGTGCTGGAGGCAGAGGTGCCTTTTGCCTGTCACTGAAGCACCCAGTGTGCTCGTGTTTGCATGAAACTGAGGGTGTGAGGGGAACGCAGCGCCTGGTGAAGGGGACCCTCTTGTTTCATCTCTAACTGAGAGAAATCTGAAAGGGGAAAACCACAAATCAGTGATCTCGTACTTTTATCTTGGCTTCCCAAATCGCCCTGTTTTTGTCAGGCTCTGGGGAGAGGCTCTGCTGCTGCCAGGGGAGATGAGATGGCTTTTGGTTTAGGTTTGATGTCTGTGAAGAACATCCTGCAGATCAGTGCTGGCTGTAATCCGTGCAGGATCAATCCAGAGCTTTCTCCTGGAGTGTATGGATGGCCGTGAATGGCATCAGTGTAACTCTGCTTGTCTTCATGGGTTACTAAACCCTGGTCGTGGTGATTTCCCTCTGTGTTGAGGGTGGATTGTGCATTTACCCTGTGAAACTGCAGGGTCTCAGTGGGTGTTACATGGATTGCCACATGAACAAAACATTCCTGTGGTCCTGGGCCTCTTTTCTCCAGCAGAAGGCTGAATGTGACACTGACAGCATTGCTGCAGTGCTGTTGCCTGTCTTTAGGTCTTGGCTTCTCCTTAAGCTTCTTCCTGCAATCATCTGGCTTTTCTACTTGGAAGATGTGGCTGTGTGCCAGGAGGAAACCCAGTTGCCCGGTGCCAGGCACATCGTGAGTGGCATTCTTGGTGCAAACTGTTCTTAATTGTCCCCATAATACACTGAACCCGAACTTTGGATCCCCCTTTTCCTTTTGCATCCTCCTAGCTCCCTTCTGCTGAGGAAGGGCTGCTCCGTTTCGCTCTGTGCTTGGGATGTGCCAACAGGAGCCTGCAGTGCTGCCTCCGCAGTTGCCAGGAGGTGATTTGGACGAGAGGAGGTGTATTTTAAAGCAGGGCTTTGGTCGGGGTGTGAGCAGATGCACGCAGGGCTGCTCCAGCAGCAGCGTGCTGTCCTGCAGGGCTGGCTGCAGCGCTCCGCACCAGCCGCAGAACTGGACCTGCGGCTTTGCTGGGGTTTATGTCAAAGGCTTCCCTAGGCACAGGGGTGGTTTTATGGTGTGGTGGGATCTGCAGCTGCCTGTGCCCTCTGCTCCCCACGCTGCAGAGCGCGGCTCTCCCCTCTCCCAGGGCATGTGCTGTGTCTGCAGCCTCCTCTTAGTGAGCAGAAAGGTGTTCACGGGGTCTCGATGGTGCCTGCTTCACACTGGAGATGCAGGAGAAATTCATATTTAGGTTACATTTAAAATGCTGTGGATTCTATGGATATTCCCCATCAGGAAGGTAACACCTTGGTTGTCCAGGAGAAGCGTTCAAGTGACCAGAGGAACTGCAATGCTGCTTCCTTTATGCTGTGATCTGTTAGGGCACTTCAGTGTCCTTCCTGGTGCTGCTTGAGTGACCTCTCATCAGGAATGGTGCTCACCTCACTGCTTGGAAATGGTCAGACTGATTTTCTTTTTCCTGAGGCCCATAATTCCGAGTTCAGAGCTTTGCACATTGCGCTTGCAAAGATCTTGAAGTGAAAAGCAACCTAAGAACCTCCCACCTTTTTCTCTCTTCATCCTCAAGGTCTAACATGCAACCCTGGTGTGCTCCTTCTTTTATCTGTGGGTTCCCTGTCATAAAGGAATGGTAGGAGGGAGCGATGCATAAAAATCACTCTTTTCACTTTTCAGCCCATAATCAGGTTGTTCTACGTGTCTCCATCTGAGTTCTAAAGGAGTGTGTCAGGTTTGACCCATCGGTTGCATGCTGCTGGCCGGGTTGTCTCCCTGCATGAGCAGTCCCATCTCCTGCATTTCTCTGGAATGCTTTAGAACATCTTAGCTGGAGGGAAGAATCTCTGTGCCAAAGCGAGTGAGCTGATTCTGACACCGAATGTGGCTGGGGGAGCGTGTGCTCTGCTGCAGCCCGCCGGGAAAGGGCAATGAGAGAGAGCGACCAGCACCTCTTGCTTGAGAGGAGCCCATGGAGGAAGCCAGTCCTTCCGCATGTCCCAGGCTGGTCAAGTGGGTCAGTGGTCAAGTGGGGTCCCCCCCGAGATCTCTCCCAGGAGCCCACACTTAGCATTTCCTTCCTAAAGCTGTGTCTAAATCCTCCTGTAGTTCCTAGCCCTGTGTCTGGTCAGATCTGGGAACACTGGTCTGGAAAACCAGGAGGCATTTCTAACACTGCTGCTGGGACACACTTGCTGCCCACCAGCGGTTTTGTCTTCCCTAAGCTCAGTTGTGCTGTATCACACTCTGTCCCCAGGCACATCCTTCCAGGCTGCCCATCTGGTCCATGCATCCCAAATACCGACTTCTCAGTGTCTGTAAGCATCCTTCCTCTGTGCAGCAGACGCCTGAAACCAGGCCCTCTTCTGGCTTTCCTTGCCCTTCTTCCCTTTTCTTCTTGTATCAGAGGGGTGTATGGAGGCAGGTGGGAGCGTTGCTTTAGGAGGACAGTGAATGCTGTGGAGTAGAGGGGGACGAGAAGGTGAGAGTGGCTCTGGGAGAAGACAGCAGCAGGCAGCGAGCAGCTTCCCTCCACAGCTTGGGGGTGCTCCATGTTCAGTCCGTGCTCAATTGACCATCCAAGCTTGTGTCTCCTTGCAGGAATGGATAACCAGACAGTGCTGGCTGTGCAGTCCTTGCTGGATGGTCAAGGAGGTGTGACAGATCCATCTGCTCAAAATGTCAACTCCTCTGCTGCCATCCAGTCCATGGGTGAGTCCTGGTGGCGCTGGGAGGGAGAAGAGGGGCAGGAAGGCTGCAATGTGCACTTCTGACTATTGGAACAGCCAACAGAAGAGCTGTGTGTGCAGGGTGCTGCTATGAGTGCTGTGAGCCCCCAGCAGGACTGGGCAGAGCAGGAGCAAGGGGGCAAGTGCCCAAGTGAGCAGAGATGCTTTCGGAGATGGTCGTGGCGATAGACTTGGCCATATGTTTCCAATAAAGGCATGAAGGGAGGGAGCAGCCACTCTCCTGCCACTAGTGCTTGTTACTGCTCACATTTTGTGTTTAATGAATCATTCCTTATCCTCTGGGGATGTACAACTGCACTGAGTAGCTCATCCATGGGAATGCATATGGGAACTGGTCATTTATGTGCACATGAACACGGGCAGTGCTTGACCAGGACTCGCTGGGTGGTACCGAGTTATTCCCTGGGGGAGTTTTTGTCTGTGTCCCCAAAAACGTTCTGCCTTGGGCTGTGAACCAGATGGGAGGTACAGCCTTGTGGGTCTGACTGGAGTCAGTGCCAGTGGTGTGTGCCTGTGGGGTTTGCTAACCTGCACATATCATCTAGTACGTGGTAACTGGGTTGTCTTCTTTCTGCTTCTAACATCAAGCAGAGGTACCAAAGACAAGCAGTCTTGGGGACGGGTGGCTTTTGGACACAAGCTGCCATCAACTCTGCCCTGATTCAAGTTCCTTCTCTTCCTTTGTGCAACCTGAATAATGAAATCTGCCTCAGCCAACATAATGCAGGTGCTTTGGAAGAAGCTGTTTGGAGTAGAAGCAGAGGGTGCTGCAGGTTGTCCATGTCTTTGGGATGAGAAAGACAATGGGATTCAGTTTGTCCCAGGGAGACGCTGGGTTTCATATACGGGAGCAGGGCTGGGATGGGCTCAATCACATCAGTTATCTCTAGGAAGCGCTTGGGATCATGGAGGAGGGACAGCCTGGCCCTTGCAGCTGATCCCTCCTGGTGATGATGCCCTCGAGGTGCCAAGCTCCAAAAGGTGTCTGTTTGCCTGTGGCTGTGGTTGGCACGTGTAGCACTGGGAGTTGCGGAAGGAAGCCCAGAGCAGTGACCTGGTCCTTTTAATTGCAGATGATGAAGACGTGTTCCTCTGCGGGAAGTGTAAGAAGCAGTTCAACTCGCTGCCTGCCTTCATGACCCACAAGAGAGAGCAGTGCCAGGGCAATGCCCCTTCCCTCTCCACCGTCTCGCTGGCCACCAACAGCGTGTACACCCCGTCCATCACGTCGGTGCAGCAGGCTCCGGGCGCCAGCCGGCAGGTACCGCGCTGCAGGCACAGGCTCTGCTGCTGTCACTGGGGTTGGGGAGCTGGGGGGACCTCTGGGTGATGTGTTTAGATCCAGTGGTGCCTCAGGATCCGAAGGGGGCTACAAGGATGCTGCAGAGGACTCTTCATCAGGAACTGTAGCGACAGGACAAGGGACAATGGGACCAAACTTAAACAGGGGAATATAAGATTAGATATAAGGAAGAGGCTCTTTACTGTGAGGGTGGTGAGGTGCTGGGACAGGCTGTCCAGAGAAGTGGTGACTGCTCCATCCCTGGTGGTGTTCAAGGCCAGGTTGGACAGAGCCTCTGGTGACATGGTCTAGTCATGTGAGGCATCCCATGGCAGGGGCTTGGAACTGGATGAGCTTAAGGTCCTTTCCAACCCAAACCAGTCTGGGATTCTATGACTGACCTCTTTCCTAGAAGGCTCAGTTGTGATCCTGTTGGCTTTTGACCTCATGGTTAAAGCTGCCTGGTCCTCTGCAGCAAGGTGTCTCCTCCAGCACGAGTGTCTGATGGCCCCTTCTTCAGGACAGGAGGGGTTTCACGTTGTGCCTGTGCCACAGCCAGACTTCTGCTGTACTGGAGAGCGCCCGTGCCACAGCCTGGCAGCCCAGCCGTGTGCCTGCAGTGCTCAGGGTGGAATGGCCCTTGCTGTGCCTTGGGCTGTGGTCTGGCTTGTGAGCAGCAGAGGAGGGCAATGCCTGGCAGCTTCATCCCTGCATCCCTCCTCTCAGTTCCCGGCAAGTAAGCCCATGTAATGTGGTGTGACGTGTGTTTTGGGGAATATCCTCTCTGGAGCGACGACTCTTCCCAACAGAGCTCCCAGGAGCGAGTCCCTTGTGTGTGACAC
Source organism: Strigops habroptila (assembly GCF_004027225.2). Lineage (NCBI taxonomy): Eukaryota > Metazoa > Chordata > Aves > Psittaciformes > Psittacidae > Strigops > Strigops habroptila. The sequence continues at coordinate 3,623,974 of NC_044289.2, forward strand.
GTGGGTGCAGTCCTGGTGGTCTCCAAAGTGCTTTCAAACCAGCTGGTTTTCTCAGGTTCATGTAGTGCCAGTGGATGGTGCTGCCCAGGGCTGCAGACACGGGGTGTTCCCACCCTGCAAACAGAACAGCCTCCCTCCCCTCCTGTCATCCAGCTCCAGTCTGAAGAGGAGAGCCTGATGTTCACCATCTGCAGGCAGAGCAGCCCCCCTCAGCTCTCCACCTTCCCTGGCTGGGGGGAGCACCCAGGAAAGGCCTGACCTTGTCTGTGACCAGTTTGTCCTGCACATCTTTAATAACCCTGAGCTGAACTGTAGCCAGTGGCCGCTGTCGTATTTTACCCCCTTTTCTGACGAATATTCCTGGAGCTGCCTTATTGGTACTGCTGGAAATTACCACGGACTCAGCAGGGAGCTGTAGATAACTGCTGGGGCTCATGTGGTGCCCAGAGGCTGTGAAAGCCGAGACTCAGGGTCAGGAAAAAGCACTGTCCTGGCTTTTGGTTTGTTGTTTTGTGCTGGTGCTGCTCAGCCACGTGTTCTTTTGTTCTTTCAGCAAATTTCTACGTACATCACCGTTCCCCCATCCCCTTTGATCCAGACGCTGGTGCAGGGGAACATCTTGGTCAGCGATGAGGTGCTCATGTCGGCCATGTCTGCGTTCACATCCTTGGACCAGCCCATGCCGGCGGTGCAGCCCCCGGCGCAGGTAAGGGCATGCAGGGGAGTCCCTGTGCATGGGGCAGTGCTGGCACAGCCTCAGAGCCCTGCTGTCAACAGCCTCGAGAGATCTGCTGCAGGGCTGACCCCTGGGCACCTTCCCAACGTGACAGCCAGGCTCGGGGAGGGTAAATGGCAGGACAGCTTCAGGGCCTGGCCTCTCCTGGGTGCTCAGATCGTTGTAACGTGGTCTCTTCAGCTTTTTGTTGAGCCCCCATATAGTGGTTGGACCTCTCTCTTCCTGAAATGGTTGGTTTGGGCTCTCCATGGGGCTGGCTGGGCTCTCCATGCTCTCGTAATGTTCTTTGTAACCAGAAGGATTAAAGCTTTAAAAACAAAGCAAAAAACCCAGCAGTGGGGCTTGAGCACTTGGGTTTTGGAGGAGACGGTGCCTACTGGCAGGTCATGCCAAGCCTCTGCAAGCCAGCAGGGTCTGGTCCAACCTGTCAGTTGTGTCAGGACATCACCCCTGTTCCTGCAGGTGCTCTTTTGAACTGGGATTGGGAATGTGTGTGGGGGAGCAGCGCCTCCAGCCCATCGCTGCTGCATTTCTAACGTCTTGTCTGTCTCCGTGTTGTCTGTGTGTCCCCGTTGTGCCTCCAGAGCAGCCTGAGTATGCACACCGGGGCTGGCTACCTGTCCCAGCCGCCTCCCCCGCCACCGCCACCACCACCTCCACCTCCTCAGCCTCCACCTCCTCCCCCCCCGAGCCTGGGGGCTCCGGGGCCGCCCGGCGCCGGCGGCAGCGGCGTGGTGGAGGTGTACAGTGCCCCGGCTCCTATGGCACCAACCAGCGCGGTGGAGATCCAGAGCCTGGGCATGCAGCCCTACCCGCCCATGGAGGTGAGGCCAGGGGCTGGCTGTCTGCAGGGCTCTGTCCTCCTGGGCCTCTTCTGGCAAAGCAAAGCTGCTCAGGAGTCACCTGGGCTGGAAATGTGGAACTAGAGCCTGGGAAGGTGTGTTAGGGTATTTGGCAGTGATTGTGTGTGCAGGAGGAAGTGCTGAACAGAAGGATGTTGGCAAGGTGATCATAGAATCATAGAACCACAGGCTGGTTTGGGTTGGAAAGGACCTTGAGCTCCTCCAGCCCCAACCCCCTGCCATGGGCAGGGACACCTTCCACTAGAGCAGGTTGCTCCAAGCCCCTGTGTCCAACCTGGCCTTGAACACTGCCAGGGATGGGGCAGCCACAGCTTCTCTGGGCACCCTGTGCCAGCGCCTCAGCACCCTCACAGGGAAGAACTTCTGCCTTATATCCAACCTGAACTTCCCCTGTTTAAGTTTAAACCCATTCCCCCTTGTCCTACCCCTGCAGTCCCTGATGAAGAGTCTCTCTCTGGCATCCTTGTAGCTCCCTTCAGATACCGGAAGGCTGCTCTGAGGATGCTATGATGGGGATTCTGAGAACAAGAGGCAATTAAGAGGGACGGAGGCCTTGGCTGGCACAGGTTTAGGAGACCTGAATGTCTGCTGTGCTTGAGAGATACCTGCAGGTGCAGGGAGTGACAGGGAGCTCACCTCGCAGAGAGGTGCAGAGCACCCGCTGTGCTCTGCAGGCAGAAGTGGAGAGAAAAACATAGCGCTGAACTTGACAAGGCAGCTTTTCCCAAAGAGAGGCAGGGGCAGGGGGGGATTTACCAGTGGATCAGCTGCTCACAGCCTCCAGGTTAGCCCTGCCATTCACAGCAGGAGCCACTGGCTGTGCCAGAGGTTTGTCAGCTTTATCTCTGTAGCTGGCGTCTGATGTGGAAGTACCAGTGGTCAGAAATGGATGGGGGATGTTGGATACACAGTGGTCTGAGGAGTTTATTAGGGTGGGCATCAGAAACACCCCTAAACCATTTCACCCCAGTCTGATGCTTCTTTTTCTTTGTGTTCCCTTTTCTAACATGGGTGCTGATGTAAAAGCTGGGCTTTGCCACATTAGATTTTCTTGTGCTTTCCTTCCCTTCTGCAGGGCAGGCAGCAGGGCCTGAAGATCCCTCCCTGCCTTCAGGGCTGCTGTGAATCCACTGGGTCAGTGGGGATCATTCTGGTAACCTGCTCTGGAAGGATAAGAAACTTCCAGGCATTAGACCTAAATGAGGACTAGATGGCTCCTTCAGAGTGTTTCTTCGCTGTCCTGTAATACCTGCTGGATACTTTGTGATGGTCAGCAGGAGAGTTTCACGCTGTGCAGGGTGTTAGTTTTAGTTAGACACACAGTGAACACTGGTGAACCAGCAAGTGAATGCAGTTTGGCAGGAGGCAGAAAGCTCAGCCTGCTGTGGCAAGTGCTGCTGGAGATGGAGGCTGGGGCGCAGTGTCACCGTAGCAAACCTGGCTCCACTGATAAACTGCACTCTTGCAGGTACCCAGCCAGTGTGTGGACAGTCCTGTGTACCCCTCTCCTCCTGTGTACAGCCCTGGGAAGCAGGGGTTCAAGCCCAAGAGCACCAGCACTCCCAGCCCTCTGGCCAGCGCAGGAGGAGGCAGCGTGGTTGGCTTTGATTCCACCTCCGCGGCCAAAAGCCAGCGCTGCAAAAGCGAGGTTGGGCTGCAGGAAGGTGAGTGTCCTCAGAGCATCTGCCCTGCACTGACCTGCTGTCACACAGTGCACCATCGAGCCCCGGGCTCTCCTGGCCCTGTGGGGTGGCACTGCCTGTGGGTGCAGCTCCGGAGGAGGAACACGGTGCCCTGCAGGAAGCTATCAAGAGCAGGTGGAAGCGTGGATGTGCTGCTTGTCTGGCACATCTGAACCCACGTGAAAGGACTGTCCCTGTGCGCCTGCATGGGCAAGCTTGTGCTGAATCTCTGCAGCTACAGAGACTGGGACATCCTGCAAAGTGAGGTGTTAGAGCTTGGTCCATTTTAACCCAAAGAAGACTGCCCAGCCACAATGCTGGTGGGCTCAGCAGAGCTGTCCCTGCCGGGTGTTTCAGTGCCTGTGAGGAAAACATGCCTGTCCCCACGTCAGGCAGGATGGGATGTGCCCCATCACAGGCTGGAGGAGTGTCAGATCCTCCCTGGCCAAGCCTGACCATTGCTGATGTGATGCACACACAGAGCTGTGAGTGACAAGGGAGGTCCCAGGCATGAGGTAGAGGAAGGCCTGTGTCTCCAAGGCTGGGCCTCTGGAGACACAGCCATACACATGCTGGGCTTTAACCTTGTTTGCAGAGGTGTGAATGATGGTGCAGGCTGCAGCTCTCAGTCCAGAAATTCCCAGAGCAGCCCCTGGTTCTGCTGTTTGTCACTGGTTTATACCCCATCATAGTAGACAGAAGATGTGAGTAACTGATCTTCTGGATCATGTCTGGAGCACCGTGTCTCACCTGTGCTCTGGCTGATGGTGAGTTCATAGGAGAGAGACACAACTGGGGCCCTTCCTCTCACTAATCCTGTGTCTTTTCCCAACGCCCAATATGCCTTTGAAGTAGGTGCTTTGTAGCACAGCTGGAAGGGTCCCTGGAGTGGTTAATGCCTGCAGGGATGCTCTGCCCCCTCCACTGCTACTCTCCTCAGCACTTCTAGACTTAGCTCAGGCTACGTCCAGTGTCCATAACCTCTCCCCAGTGTGGCCAGGCAGATCTTATCCTTCCATAAGCCCTTTATTGTTGGTCCTGAGTGCACATGTCTTGGGGTGAGGGCCCTGTGGCGCAGGGGGACGGGGCTGTGCCACGTGGTCTCATTCCTGTGTGTGTTCTTGCTCTTCCAGGCAAGCCCAAGTCCCCCAAGCTGAAATGCACTTACTGTGACAAGGCCTTTACCAAGAACTTCGACCTGCAGCAGCACATCAGGAGGTAACAGTGGCACTAAGCTGGGCTCAGCAGCGTGGCTGGGTGGAGGTGGGCACAGCTCCACGGGGGGAGTCTTGTGTTTGTCGTGTCCCAGCCTCTGTGCTGTGCTGGGGGTGATCCTTCATCCCCTCGCTCCAGGACACCCCCCCAGTACCTGGGGTGAAGGCTGCATCATGGATGTGAGCTTCTTGCTGATTATGGGCTGGGACTGGAGACTTGTTTTCCTCCCTGATGAGACTTTGAAAGCCAAACCTGTTGTCACCTGAGCAGTGGAGCAGCAGCACTTCCACCGTTTGCCTCTGCCCTTTCCTCTCCCTCCTTAGCAAGCTGCAGCCTTTGTGTTTGCTGGTGTTAGCAGACCATAAGCCAAGCTCTGTGTCTGTAGAGGGAACCCTTATAAGAGCTTTTCTCTGGCAGGAGGCTTAAAACCTCCAGAGTTCTCCCCAGTGGCATCTGTGGAACTCAGGCCAGATGAGAAGGAACAAGTGGTGGTTTCACTGCCCTTCCCAACCAGGACTCTTCACATGCTCCATATGTTGGAGTCCTCCCTTCCTCCAGAAGCAGAAGGGCAGGGTAGAAAGACCTTTCTCTGTGGATGGGGGAGAGCAAATTCAGGGAGGTCTGGGGGCTGCAAGATGGAAAAGACTTGTGTAGGAGAGGGAGAGACGACAGGGAAAAAGAGGGTTAGAAAGTGATGGTGTCCCCAAGGTCCATGCAGAGGCCTCAGCAGTGCATGCCCTGAGGTTGCTGCACAGCTCTTTTCCTCTTCTACTACTTTGCTGCCTTGCTATGCCCAGACTGCAGGAGTTGTGTCTGTGCCCAAGGCTAGTTTCCCCAGGCCCCTCACAACCCACCTTCTCCAGTTGGTCAGGTCTCGGAGCCCTCGTTTGGCTGGTCCAGGTGCCTGGCGCAGCCCTGCAGCAGCCACCCCAGCACATTCCGTGCTCCCTCTCTCTGCTGGCTGCTGATTTGGTGCCTTCTGCCTCCAGCCACACAGGTGAGAAGCCCTTCCAGTGCATCGTGTGTGGCCGAGCCTTTGCCCAGAAGTCCAACGTGAAGAAGCACATGCAAACCCACAAAGTGTGGCCTCCAGGCCTGGGCTGCACCATCTCCCGCAACTCCATCACGGTGCAGGTCATGGCCTTGAATCCCAACCAGCCAGAGGACGAGGAGAACACAGGTTTGGTTCTGGGGATGGCTTGTGCTTGGGGCAGAGCAGTGATGGGAGGAGTGTGCACGTCCCTGCTCCTCCTCACGGGGAGGGAAGAGGGGATGCAGGAGCTGTGTGTGCTGGCTGCATCCCTCCTGTGGGGTTCCCAGCACACAGAGAGAAGGGAGTCACATCTGCTCGACTCCAGCTGTCAGGTGCATCCTTTTGCACCCCCAGCCACAGGGTTCGGGTGCTGGTGGAGGCAGTGGCTCCAGACTGTGCAGATACATGCACACACACAGGGTGAGGTGTCTTCCCCTTTTCCCTGCCTCGCAGCTGCAGCCACACTCAGCAGCTCTGGTTTGGAGGCCAGACAGGCTGGTGGTTTAGCACAGCCCAGTGCTCTGCCTGGTTCGCAGTGGGCTGGCTCTGGGGCCAGCAGCCAACTGAAAACACTTGAGGCAGAGAAGAGCTCCTTGGTGCAGATGGGCTCTGGATACCTTCTGTGGCCTTGGTCCTGGTAGGAGGGACAGTGTCATGTCTGGGACAAGGCCCCACTGGAGCTGCTCTGTGCAGACTGGGAGCTGCTGGCTGGGTCTGACCTGCCTCCGGCCAGAGGTGGGAGTAAGGTTGGCTCTGGTTCAGTGGTGGCCTGTTCTGGTGGCTGCTCCCCAGGGCACAGTTAAGTCCCTGGCAGCAGAGAATGGGTTAAGGAAAGGAAGATGGAGTAGTCAGAGCCCTTAATAACCTGCAGACAAATTTAAACCCCCCCTGTTAGTGAGATTTGTCTGATGTAAAGCATCCATCTGTGAAAGGAAGGAAGAAGCTGGGCTGGGGCAGGCCCGGTGTGTCTCAGCAGCATGGTGCTTGCAGAGCAGCTTTCAGCAGTGCTGTGACTGTCTCTCCCTTTCTCCAGGTCTGACTCAGCCCTCGAGGAACCCTCCACCACCACCCCAAGACATGAGCCCCCTGGACGAGAGCGAGGGGGGCAAACTGGAGGCCAAGCAGGTTGTGTTGATCGACAGCTCTTACCAGTGCCAGTTCTGCCCCAACAAATTCAACACCTATTTCCAGCTCAAATCACACATGACACAGCACAAGAATGAGCAGGTAGGGACAGAGGGAGCCTTGTGTTGGTGGCAAGATTGGGGTGGGCTTCATGTAGTAGACCCAGGGTCTGTCCTCAGCCTCTTGCTCTGTAAAGCTGCCAGTGCTTCCCCATGCAGTTCAGCTCTCTGCATGTCTGAGTTGCAGCCCTGTGGTCTGGGTGGCTTTGGAAAGCTCCACTGCCTCCCCCTGCTGAGTGAGAAGTCAGCCCAGCAGGTCTGGGTGCACAGAGAAGCAGCAAAGAGGCAAAGATCAGAGCTTTCAGTGCAGGTGGCAGCTCTCGGGTCGTGGGACAGTCACTGCTGCGTGTTGTGGTCTCACCCGCTCCCGTGGGTACCAACATCCGTTTCCCCACCTTAGGGCAGTGCCCTGACAGTCTGTGTTTGCAGAACATCCAACTCCCAGCAGGGCCTGCTGTTGTGTTCCCCTGGAGCTGCCCAGCCACAATTTGGTGCTGAGCTGCTCTGCACTGTTCCTTAGGGACCCTTCCTCTGAGGAGGGCAGCAGAGGAAGGGGATGTCTTGCCATCACACTGTGTCCTGCTGGAGTGCAGGGCAGGGTTTCACTGCTGTGCTCTGAGCTGGCTGTGGGCATGGTGGGATGCTCTGGGAACCACAGTGCTGCTTTGTTCTCCAGCACAGGGGGTCAAGGGACACTGGTCCCTGTCTGTAAATGACCCAGCAGCTGTGACTTCCACAAAGGAAGGCCAGTGGCTGCTGGCAGAGGATCTTCCCCGTTGTTTCCATGCTGTGCCACTCCAGTTGCTCTCCCTTCTTCTCCCAGGTGTACAAATGTGTGGTGAAGACCTGTGCTCAGACCTTCCAGAAGCTGGAGTCCTTCCTTGAGCACATCAAGAGCCACCAGGAGGAGCTGAGTTACCGCTGCCACCTCTGCAGCAAGGACTTCCCCTCCCTGTACGAGCTGGGTGTGCACCAGTACTCCCACAGCCTCCTGCCCCAGCACAGCCCCAAGAAGGACGTGGCCGTGTACAAGTACAGTAGCAATCGTGCTCACAAGGCTTGTAGGAGTGAGTGGTGCAGAGTGTGTTTGAGGAGAGTGGTGGGGACAGTAGAGGGAAGATGGGGCCTCGTGTTCAGTGGTTCTTTTGGGCACCCAGGTGGCAAACCAGGCTGGGGCCAAGCACTTTGAATGCAAGGAATGTTTCAGGGAGACAGTGAGAGGCTGGGATCAGTTATGTGGGAAGATCCCATCACTGCAAGTCCTCTGATCACCAGTGGAGAGTGGGATGGGTACAGCTGGGTCAGAGATCAACGGAAGGCCCTTCCCAGCCTCTTAAACACCTCCAGCAAAGGGGGTGCTGTAGGAGCAGTGCCCAGGGAAAATCTCCCGTCCCTTTGCTGTGAAAGGGTCTATTCTTTCTACTAGTGTAGAGGGAAAGGGTGAGGAGTTCCACAAAGAGCTCTGGAGCTTTTGAAACCTGTAGAGACATACAGGAAGTGTGGGAAGCCCAGAAGATGCTGAAGTCACCTTGGAGCATCATGGGGATAAATAACTGCTGCTGCTTGCATAGACCATGGTTTATAGTTATCTTTGCACTGCAAAGCTTCATCCTGCATCTTGCTGGTGGGGATCTCTGGGATCAGAGCCCTGCTTATGTTTGAGGAGGTTTTAGTCTGGTCTAAGGAAAAAGGGGTTTGCAGCAGATGCAGTGAGTGCCTCTGTTCACTGCTGATGGTGCACATCCCCATTGCCCGTTATCCCTCAGCTCTGGCAGAGGTCTCCAGCAGGAATACTGCCAGGATAGGTGAGAACAGGGGTTAGGTGCAGAGGGCCCAGGTGCCTTTGGAGAGATGGTGGTGGGAGCTGAAGCTCTGTTAGATGCTGTAGGCCCCACATGGAAGCGTGTCACCTTGTGGCTGCCCCAGCCATGGGTGACACTGCTCTTATGCCGTGACCCCACTCAGCTCCTTCACTGGGAGCTGCTGTCTTTGTGCAGTGAAGAAGGAAGGAGGTGAAGAAAGGTAAAGTCGTTACACAGGGCTTGTCTCCATGAGGAAGCAATGTGGAATCTGTGCTCAGGTCTGGATGCTCCCATGGGATTCCATGTGGAAGAGCACTAGCAGTTCAAAGGCTTCTCCACCCAGTTCTCCAGCATCTCCCCTCGTGAAGGATGCTGAGTGTGAGTGTGACCTGGCTTTGTGGGTTGCTGGTTTCAGAGCACCTGGCTGGGGGTGTTACTGCCTGTACCAAACCCACCCAGTCAAAATCAAGCTGGAAGGTGCCTGGGCTGGGCTCTGCCTGCAGTGTGGGGCTTTGCTGGCCATGGCCTTGCTCACGCTCTGTCCTTTCTTTCCACATCCAGATGTGTCAAGTGTGTAAATAAGTACTCGACCCCGGAGGCGCTGGAGCACCATCTGCAGACAGCGACGCACAACTTCCCCTGCCCTCACTGCCAGAAGGTGGGTGATGCTGCCTGGGCCGGCCCTGGACACGTAGTGAGGGCTCTGAGGGCACCCTCTGCTCCCTTTCCTCTCCCTTCCTACCTCAGTACCGACTGGCAGGCTCATGAGGGGCTTTTCAGAGAGGCAGAGGTGATGGCACTGCTCCCCTCCAGCTCTCTGGCCTCTCACACAGTACGTTCCTCCCCACAGTGCTGCCTTTCCTCCTGCTCCCATTTGCTGAACAGAATCTGTCAGGGTTCCCCCTCATTCCTCTCTTTTGGATGTGTGCTCTGTGCCCTTGCCAAAGAGAAACCTATCTGAGTGATGTGACTGGGACCACAGTGGTGCCCAGGTAGGTTTGGGCTGAAAACCCCTCTCTTCAGCACAAGTTGGAGGGGCAGAATTTGGTGGGGTTTAAATTCTAATAAATTATTTTCTGAAATCCAGACTAAAACGTGGCCCTTTGCTCCTCTGTGTGTAGCAAAGGAACGGCACATCCTGCAGGGCGGGCAGGGACAGCATCAGGGGAGTGACCGCTCTGTACTGAGGTAGCTCAGGAAGGGGAAGCGCGCTCCTGCTGTGGTCAGGACCCATCCTGCTGTACCTGTCTCCACTTCCCCCACCAGTGACAGGTGCCCTTCTGAGCCTGGTGGCACTTTGAGCACGCAGCATGGGGGTCTGAAAGCCCGTTACCTGCAGCAGTGTTTGTTACTTCTGTTTGTATTCTTACTAATACTGCTGTTTTCTGGAGATGTGAGAGCACAGAACCCCTGTGCTCCCTTCAGCCGTGTGCCTGCAGCATGCTCATGAGGAATTCACTCAGCTTGGGTTTCCAGTGTCCCGTTAGGCAAAGGAACTGTTCGTACTGGCTTTGTAAAGAACACGAGCCTTTGGTAACAGATTCTTGGGAAGCAGAAAGTGAAGCTCACACTGTGGGAAGGTGATAACTCCTGGGGGTCCTTGTCCTGCTGCTGGCTTTGCTGGGAGAGTGGGCATCCATTGGGGTGCTGGTCCTCTGCAGTATGGTGTTACAAAACTGAGCAGCAACTCTTAAGGATAACAAGGTTTGGGGGTTTTTTTTGTGTGTTGTGTTTTGTTTAGTTTCTTCTCTTTTTTGTTAAGCTCTATCTGTATATTCCCTTACAGAAACCTGAAGGTTTTCTCAGTGCATCCTTCCCGAGCAAGGAATTACCATCAGCTTCTTATGCTTTCTATACAGGCTACACCTTGTGCAGGGACAGTGATGCCTCGTGCGTGCTGCTGGCTCTTAGCCCTGGTTTGGGTGCTGTGATGCCCCTGGTTTGGGTGCTGTGATGCCCCTGGGGCCCTGCTGGCTCTGAGCCTGCTCTGTGTGTTGTAGGTGTTCCCCTGCGAGAGGTACCTGCGGCGCCACATCCCCACGCACGGCGGTGGCAGCAAGTTCAAGTGCCAGATCTGTAAGAAGTTCTTCCGCCGGGAGCACTACCTCAAGCTGCACGCTCACATCCACTCGGGTATGGGGACATCTCCTGCCCGTGGCGGGGTGAACTGGATGAGCTTTAAGGTCCCTTCCAACCTAAACCATCCTATGGGCTCCCTGTTGTCTCTGCCTCATGGTCCTCCCTGCCCTGTCTGTTTTCCTGATACCCAGAGTAACAGCTGACTGTACGGAGTCATTTGTAGCGACGTGGGTGCAGGAGATGGGCTTGGTTTAGCCTCGTGCCCAGTGCTGCACCACTTAGAAGTGGGACACAGGGGTTCTCCGTTGCTTGTGGTTGCAGAAGCTCAGGAAGCTGGCTCTGGAGAGCAGGAGCGGTGTGGTTTGTATCCATCCACTTACCCATCAGGCAGGATAGGGAAGTTTGGAGAAGTTTATGGAGAAGCAGAGTGTCCAAGTGAATCCTTTATGTGACCAGAGCAGCTCTGTGTGACCAGACTATCCCTGACTCTTGTTCTCTTTTCATCCAGGTGAAAAGCCCTTCAAGTGCTCAGTGTGTGATGCAGCTTTCAACCGGAAAGACAAGCTCAAGCGACACATGCTGATCCATGAGCCTTTCAAGAAATACAAATGTCCCTTCTCGTACGTAGTGTATCATCTCCAGTGGGGTGGCATGTCTTAATGGGGCTGGGATGCATGTCTTAATGGGGTTGGCATAGGGCTTGGGATGGCAGGAATGTCTCCTGCAGGTGCTCTAGGGTACATGTGTGCCATCTACCAATCCACGGCTGCTTGGGGAGGTGGGAATGCTGTGTGCTGTTAAACTGGGAACCCAGACGTCCCAGTCTTTTGTCATTGACTTCCTGTGGGGCCACATTATTTCATCTCAGTTCATAAGCCCTGTAAAATAAAGCCTGCCTTCACTGGGGGGTATGTGTTACACCCGGGGGGCACTGCAGTGTTTAACCACAAAGCAAAGAGTTGCCCGAATGATGGGCTCTCCCTGACTGCCACATCTTGAAAAGCACTTGGCAACAAAGGAGCTAATGTATGAGCCAGAGAACCCCAGGTTTAGGAGGTGCATCCCCAAATCCATGGCACAGCCATGGACCTTCTGAGATAGCCAAGACTGGCTGGCTGCTCCCTGCTCCAGCCACCTTGTGGCTCCTTCCAAAATACTCCAGCTGGGATCTTGAACTGGCTGCTTCTAGGTGCATTCATAGTGAGACACAGACCACGTGTAGTACAGCAGAAGCCATGTGTCCCTGTAGCAGCCTGTTTCTTTCTTGCCCCTCTCCAGAAGGGCTGAAATAGTGGAGCTTCTACTAAGACTGCACCAAGGGACCCACTGGGTGCTGCTAAGGAGAAGGTTGTGGATCTCTTTATGGCCCAGGATGTGTTTGTACATTGATCTCAGTGGCTTCATGCTGCTCATCAGCATTTCTTGTTGTTGCAGAAGCCACACGGGCTGCAATAAGGAGTTCAACAGGCCTGACAAGCTGAAGGCTCACATACTGTCCCATTCGGGTAAGTGCAGCTCTGCCAGTGGTTGGGAGGGAAGTGACTGGGATTCACTGGTGCTGCAGGAGCCTGTTGCAGGAGTAAACCTGAGCAAGAAGAGAGAGCGAACTGTGCAAGTGCCTCTGCTTTATAATCCCTGCAGCGGCCCTGTACCACTGCTCAGCCAACACAGCTACCGTGTAGCTTCCTCTGTGAGGATTCCCACTGCCTGTGGTACAGTGATCCCAGGTACAGGCCTAAATACTTGATAGAATTTACTAGCTGTAGGTTTTTGCTCTCTGTTGCTGCAGGCCTGTGTAAGTGAGCTTGCATTACAGCTGAGTCTCACCTTTGGGCTGTTTTCTAAGGCAATATAAACCCGTGGGCAGGGCCTGCTGTGAGGCTTAGAGGCAGAGCTGGATTACTTGGTCTGTTTGCTACCAAATGAGTATCCAGAGTGCTCTGTCCACTCCTCCCCTCAAACCATCTCACATTCAAAAGGAGATCTCGGGATTTGGTTCCCTTCTCTCTGTGTTCCGAAAATGATGCTCCTGCTCCTAATAAAGACATGATTTATTCCCATGCCCCAGGGAACCTTCACACTTGTCTCTTGGGGTAAAACCGAAAGGCTTTTCTTATGCCTGTCATGTCCGAAGCCCTGCAGAGTGTGATCAGCTGGGTCTGCGCTCACAGTGCAGTGGGTGGTTTGTTTCAGACTGTACATTCCCATACTTGGGAGGAAAAAGAAAGGGAAATGGCTTTCCTTGGCAAAGACACTTGGAAAAAATCACAGTTTTGCATTTTCATCACAATTACCTGACATTCTTTTCTGGTGGCATTTTAGTCCTCTCATTTAGGGCAAGAACTTTGGTTTTAGCTTGTAAACACAGACATCCAAAGTGTCCGCTCACCCTTTTCTGTCTGCAGATTTGCTTGGTGCAATGTGTCCTTCTTTTTATCTGGGAGCATCTCCTTGGAAGAGGAGATGAAGCTGTCACAGAATCATAGAATCCTAGCATGGTTTGGGTTGGAAAGGACCTTAAAGCCCATCCAGTTCCAACCCCTGCCACGGGCAGGGACACCTTCCACTAGAGCAGGTTGCTCCAAGCCCCTGTGTCCAACCTGGCCTTGAACACTGCCAGGGATGGGGCAGCCACAGCTTCTCTGGGCACCCTGTGCCAGCACCTCAGCACCCTCACAGGGAAGAACTTCTGCCTTATCTCCAACCTGAACTTCCCCTGTTTCAGTTTGAACCCACCACCCCTTGTCCTATCACTCCAGTCCCTGATGAAGGTCCCTCTCCAGCATCCTTGTAGCCCCCTTCAGACACTGGAAGCTGCTCTGAGGTCTCCACGCAGCTTCTCATCTCCAGGCTGAAGAGCCCCAATGTTCTCCTCCTGTCTCCATATGGGAAGGGGCAGGTTTCCCTGGTGGATGCAGGTCTCTAACCGAGCTCTCTCTCCTCCCATGCTCTGTGCAGGGATGAAGATCCACAAGTGCCAGTACTGTAACAAGTCCTTCAGCCGCCGAGCCCACATGATGGAGCATCAGCGCTCGCACACCGGCAACTACAAATACCGCTGCCCTACCTGCAGCAAGGGCTTCACGCGCCACAAGTACATGAAGGACCACAAGTGCCGCCTGGGCTCGCCCAAGGACAAGGACCTGCAGCTCAGGAAGCCCCAGAAGAAGCGGGTGGCCCGGGGGTGCAAGGCAGGCCTGTCCCTCCCCACCCCGCTGGGGCTGGCAGAGCTGAAGGAGGGGGCTGCTGGCGAAAGCCTCCCTGAGGGTGGCCCGAACAAAGAACCCTTCCAGGAGTCAGACGCTGTCCTGTCCATTGTGGTTGGGGGGTCAGGAGCTGCTGACTCAGACCTCGTTGTTCCTGGGCAGCCCAACAGCATCACATCCAATTTGGCCCTAGCAGAACTGCAGGCTGCCTCGGACGGCCCCTGCACCATGCTGGCTGTCCCCGTGTACATCCAGACAACAGAGTGACGGTGCACAGAGCCACTGTGTGGCTGAGGGCTGCTGCTGAGGCTGTCACACTTGGTGCTGAAATTTATCCCAGTCAAAAAGACCAAAGCTCTTGTGGGGAGGTAGATGGGCCCGGGAGAGAAGAGCTTTCCTCTCCGCTTGTTCTTCCCATCCTTGGGTAGAGGGCTGCTTGGAAGCCACCGATGGCTACAAGGCACTGAAGAGAATGGCTCCATTATTTCTTGTCCATCTGCGTCAGCTTAGGGCGAGAAAGACCAAGATCCCTGAATCAGGGTAAGAAGGAGCATGCAAACGTGCACCAAACAAACAGAGCTGCTGAAAGGGGGTGGCTTTGCAAATCACAGCCTGTCCCATCTGTGGTTTTTCTGGCCTAACAGTTTTATTGCCCAGTATTTGGGTGGCCTTTCCAAGAGCAAACTATTGATCCTTCCTAATGGAAGCAAGTTCATCTTGAGATCCTTTGGGAACACTGTTCAGAAATACCCTGACAGACTTATCTCTGGTATCTTTCTCCTCTCTGTCTCTATCAGTAGAGAGATGACCTTGTCTGTACATGTGTTATAAACACCATGGACCTCACATGCTGTGTGGAGTCAGTTGGTGGGAGCATGCTCCTGGGTTGGCTCTTCTCTCTGGCTGGTATTTCTCTGCAGGGTGTGTTCTTTTCATGGTTCTTCTTCATATCCAAGGATCTCCAAGTGCCTTGGACATCCGTGAGTCAATTCTTACAGTGACAGTTAAACATGACACCTTCTGTGTACAGGGGGGAGAGTAAGGCCTGGGTGAAGTGACCTGTCCTGGTCATGCAGGAAACCTGTGGAGCACCATGAGGTGGTTTTGTAGCATCAGCTCCTGTGCTGCAGCATTCTTCTGCCTCCCAGCCTGTGTGTTCCCTCAGCTCAGTTCCATGGGCTGCTTGTTCCAGTGGGTTATGGGCGGGTGCGAGTTGGTCAGGGAGCAAGAAACTCCAGTGTGAGAAGAGAAGGCTCCTTAAGGGGAGACCTTAGAGCAGCTCCAGTGCCTAAAGGGGCTCCAGGAAACCTGGAGAGGGGCTTCGGACAAGGGCCTGTAGGGACAGGACAAGGGGAATGGCTTGAACCTGCCAGAGGGGAGACTGAGATGAGCTCTGAGGCAGAAGCTCTTCCCTGTGAGGGTGCTGAGGCGCTGGCACAGGGTGCCCAGAGAAGCTGTGGCTGCTCCATCCCTGGCAGTGTTCAAGGCCAGGTTGGACACAGGGGCTTGGAGCAACCTGCTCTAGTGGAAGGTGTCCCTGCCCGTGGCAGGGGGTTGGAACTGGATGAGCTTTAAGGTCCCTTCCAACACAAACCACTCTGTGGTTCTATGATTCTGTGACTGGGACAATTTCTGGTGTCCATTTGGCTTCTCTCCGATTTCCCAGGCAGGATTCCCAAGGCCAGCACGGGGGCAGGGCTGGAGGCCAGGGCAGGCAGGAGAGCACCAAAGGTGCTGCTCCCTTCTCCACTGCCCTGCCAGGCTCCTTGCTTCCTACAGCACACTCAGCCTCTGGCTTTATGCTGCCACCGGCTGCCTCAGTCACCCCAGAGACTCACAGGGCTCCTGCCAGGACAGGTCCCGCAGCCTTTGCTCCCTCACTTCCCAACTCCCTTTTTGCCCATTTCACTTATTTGTGATGCTTCTGTAGCTCCTGGTGTTGGTGGGTGTTAGGAAATGGAGCACTGTGCTAGGGGAGGGTAAGAAGGGGGTTGTTCAGGTTTTAGAAGAGGTTAAGGAGAGGTCTTGCCGCTGCCTGGCAGGAGGAGTGGAGAAGGTGGAGTTGGACAATTGGAGGTGCACAGGGATGGGACAAGAGGCAACAGAGGCATGTTGGAACATGGCAGCTTCTGACACGATATAAAGGAAAGACATTTCTACACAGAGAGGCTGTGAGAGCTCAGAACCATCCTGCTCTGAGTGGAGGTGGCTGGGACCTCCAGATGGCCCTTCCTACTTAGGAGCTCTTGTGCTTCTGGGAAGCATCTCGTCTGCTTTGAAGGGCAGGGATTACTTGCCCACAGTGTAATGTATTTTAAGTAGTCGGCTCTCCCAGGAGGGGAACAGCATCAGGAAATCGTTTGCTAAATATACTTTCCCTCTTCTCCTCCCCTCTGTACCTGCACCACACGGTGTCATTATGTGGGCTCCGGCACTCGCTGCAGCGCTGTGCTCGGGTCTATATTGGGATGATGATGTGTTGTGTGCTGCTCTGATGGAGGCCTGGCCTTGCCTTCCTGAGCCCTGCTTCCCACCCGCTCTGCACATGGACCGGTCTAAGGATGATTCTGGGAGCTGGTTTCCACTGGCTGCGCTGAGTGTAGCACAAGGAGTGGAAGCAGAGCCACAGAACAGCCTCGGGACATGGGGGCTGAAAGATGCCGCCCTGTTCGCAGCACTGCACCTGCAGTCCTGGTCCAGCTCGGGGGCAACAGCACAAGAGGGACGTGGAGGTGCTGGAGCGAGGCCAGAGGAGGCCCCGGAGCTGCTGCGAGGGCTGGAGCAGCTCTGCTCTGGAGCCAGGCTGAGAGAGCTGGGCTGGGGCGGCCTGGAGAAGAGAAGGCTCCTGAAGGGGAGACCTTAGAGCAGCTCCAGTGCCTAAAGGGGCTACAGGAAACCTGGAGAGGGCTCTATATGGTCTGTAGCGGTGCTTTCCCTGCGTGCTGGGGGGACAAACGCGCTCTCACCCCATGAGCAGTTGTTGGTTCATTTTCCTCTCTGCCACTCAGTGTTTCAGAGCACTGCCCAGCCCAGCGCCGCTCACACGCAGCGAGTCATTTCCTTGAGTGATTTCCAGCAGGACTCGCTGCTATTGCCCCAAATCTCTCATGATTTAACCCCCTTTCCCCCACGCTGTGCCGGGCCGGGGTGGTCGTCACTGTCACACGTGCCGGGGGCCCAAGCACAAGCCGAGTACCCAGTAGGGGCTGAGGGGCTCGGGTACCGCGGCCACCGAGCGCGGAACGTGTCCGCGCTGCCCCGGGGATGGGAGCGTGTGGCGGGGGCAGCCTGGACGTAAGGAAACAAGTCACTGGCAATGAAGCAACCGCGACTCCGCGTTTAAACGCTTGATATTGGGAACGGGGGGGGGGGTCAGGAGCAGGGCTGTCGCCTCCCGCTATCGCGACAGCGCGGTCAGTCGCGACACCGCCCGCTCCCGCGGACGTCAGCGCGCCCCGTGACGCCGCTTCCCGGTTCCGCCGGGCGGACCGCACCTTCCCGCCGTGCTCCGCGCCTCGCTCGGGCCGCGACTACATCTCCCAGCATCCCCTTGGAGCCACTCCCGCCCGCGGCGCAGCGCGGCTGCCGCGGGGCACGCCGGGAGCTGTATGCGGGGGGCGGAGGGGCGGGCTCAGGCGGGCGGGGTCGCGGAGCCCTGCGGGAGAGCGGCGGCGGCGGCGGCGGCGGCGGGTCCGGGAGCGGCGCGTACCGGGGCTCACGGCCGTCCTCGCAGCCCCCGCCTCACACAGCGGCCTCGGCGGCCCGGCCGGGCGCGGTGCAGCCATGTCGGGGCTCCTGGGGAAGCTGTTCGGGACGGGCGCCGGCGGGAAGGGCGCCGGGAAAGGCCCGTCCCCGCAGGAGGCGATCCAGCGGCTCCGCGACACGGAGGAGATGCTCAGCAAGAAGCAGGAGTTCCTGGAGAAGAAGATCGAGCAGGAGCTGGCGGCCGCCCGCAAGCACGGCACCAAGAACAAGCGCGGTGAGAGCGGCGCGGCCCGGCCCCCGGCGGCGGCAGCAGGGCCGGGGCGGGGGGCGCTGTGCCCGGCTGCAGCCCCGCCCCAGCGCGGCTTGTCCCGGAGCCTGGGGAAGGGGAGGGACGGGACGGGACGGGACGGGCAGCCCGTGTCTGGGGGTGACTAACGCGGGGCCGCGTCACTCCTGCGCGGAGCCATGTCACGGGGGTGCCGGGCTCCTCCGAGGAGGGTCCGGTCCGGTCCGTGTGCCGCGGTCCGGGGAGAGGCGAGGGGAACGCTGCGGAGCGGGGGCCGGGTGTTGCTGCTGTGTCCAGGAGCGGCGGGGACAGCAGCGCATCCCTGCGGGATCAGGCCTTGTTCGACTGTGCTGGTTTATCTTCTAACAGACAAAACTCTGCTGAGTTTCAGGATTTGGTTAAATATGTTTGTGTGGTGGTCAGGGAACCCTAAAGCTATACGTGGCTTTTAAATGGATATGAGAAACTGGTGTTTAGTGGTGGAACCTGGTCTTCCTGGGGAGGTCTAGCTATGCATTTGCAAGCCGTGCTTGATAACCTAAAGGGGCTACAGGAAACCTGGAGAGGGGCTTTGGACAAGGGCCTGTAGGGACAGGACCAGGGGAATGGCTTTAACCTGCCAGAGGGGAGATTGAGATGAGCTCTGAGGCAGAAGCTCTTCCCTGTGAGGGTGCTGAGGCGCTGGCACAGACTTTTCCCAGAGAAGCTGTGGCTGCCCCATCCCTGGCAGTGTTCAAGGCCAGGTTGGACACAGGGGCTTGGAGCAACCTGCTCTAGTGGAAGGTGTCCCTGCCCATGGTAGGGGGGTGGAGCTGGGTGAGCTTTAAGGTCTCTTCCAACCCAAACCACTCTGTGAATCTATGTGTTAATGGTCTGTTAGCCTGAAGACAAGAAGTGAGTTGTCATCTTGGGTATTTCACTGCTTGGCTGAGCTTCCTTCTTGTTCTACAATGGTGGTTAAAAGTGGTGCGTTCAGGAAAGCACATTTTGGTTTCTTTGTGCCAGCGTTGCCCTCTCTGTGCTGGGTGGCAGCAGGAGGTTCAGCTCTGGCTGTTTAGCTGTGGCTCCAGCTCTTGGCCAAGTAGCAAGGGTTAGTTTACAGGAATTACTGATACGTTTCTGCTTCATATCCCTCCTTTGGTCAGCATTTTATGCCTCCTTTCACACTTCAGAACAGTGTGTTACAGCAGGGCTTCTGCTCGCGCTGTGTTTGAGCAGTAGAGCACATGGAGCAAGCGCAGGAGCGTGGCTGGGTTTGGCAGCTGTGGCAGAGGCCTCGCTTCTGCTGCCCCAGGTGTCTTCTGAAGGACTCACCAGAGCCTGACTTCAGGCTTGACCGCATTAACTTCTAAATCACATGTATTGCAACAGTTTTAATAAGTCTGAGTTTCTGGTGCAGTTTTGAGCCTAAAAGGAGAACTGAGCTTAAAAGGAGAACTAAAATCCATCTCTTTCTTCCTTTCCCCTTCTGCAGTTTCTGCATCCTCTGTCTTCACACTGGTCCCGTTGAACTTCTAAACTTCTTTTTCTGCTGCTGGTTGTTGAGGTCTTTGTGTTGCCTCGCTGTAATGCCATCTCTCTCCCTGCCTTCCTGTGCATGCTGCCCTTCTGTGTGCTCTGGAGCACTTTGGGCAGTGCAGGGATTAAGTTTCTCTGGGGGTGGAGGAAGAAGGAAAACCTGCCCATTCACTGCCAGCATTCTGGGTCAGGCTAATTGAGGTCGGCAGAAGAACAGGATCCTGGTGAGTAATCAAAGAGCTGTGAAAGGAGAAGGGCTGGGGATGTGCTGGAAAACAAACCCTCTGTTTTTCCAGAGGACTCCTGAAACTAAGAGGCCAACTTCTACCATTGGGCTGCTGTAAAGGCAGCTGATACCTGCTTGCTGCGGAGTGAGGTTCCCTCAGCACAGACTGAGGGGCTGCTCGTTTATCCCAGTCACTGGCTGAGCTCCAACAAAATGCACTTTTAATATCCAATTGTTTGGGTTTTTCCATCTCTGGCTTCAGGCTGGTTTAGAATCCAGGAATCACTTAATTTTGAGGCAGAGTCACTTAAATCCATAAATAATTGAAGTGAAAATAAAAAGATGTTGGTTTATATGTGCAAGTCTGTCTTTTTAATGGAAACCCTTTGATATAGTTGAAATGTTTGAAGTAAAACTATCAAAAGCAACTAACTAGAGATTAGTTTTTAAGTGTTGAGCTTGAGGAATCCTTAAGCTTTGTTAGATGTCCAAGACTTGGGGGTTTTACTCCTTCTGTGTATCCCTGCTGCCCATAGGGAAGTGCACTGAGGGTGATGTGTGTGTAATGCTCAGCTGGACAGAAGAACACACGTGTCTGCAGCAGTGGGGCAGGGAGGTTACCCGAAAGCCACCTTGGAAAACCTGGAATGCAGTGTCTGTTTGCTCAGAGGAAAGCTGGCTTCTGGCACACTTGGGGTGAGGAGAGGAAACATTCCCTGCTCTGCAGCACACTGGGGGATTGTTTGGGTGCCAAGTGAGCCACATCTCTGAAGGCTCATTGAGTAATTCCTGCTGCACTTCTGGAGTCTAAGGAAAGGACAGAACTTAGAGGCTTCTGGCTCCCCTGCCTGCCCCAAGCAGGGGTTTATTAATGAGGAACTTACTGTAGATGTATCTTTTTCACAACCTGCACTTAGGATTCTGTGCTGTACAACCAGCCAACTCCTCATGAAACTGTGAAGTTAAAAGTGTAACTCTCTGGTGTAGGTTTCCTCAGTCTTGGGTTGTTTCTTGGCATGGGAGGCTTTCATTTACTAAAAAGTGCCTTTTTCAGGGTCTTCCTGTTCTTTCCTGGCTGCACAGATGTGGCACTTCCGTGACCACTGTGCTTCTGAAGGAGCTCAAGTCATTTCAATAAGGAGTACTCTTCTTTTGCTTTTTGCATTCACTCTACTTATTCCTTCTCATTAGCCCACAATATGGAGCCAGGCTGAGAGAGCTGGGCTGGGTCAGCCTGGAGAAGAGAAGGCTCCTTAAGGGGAGACCTTGGAGCAGCTCCAGTGCCTAAAGGGGCTCCAGGAAACCTGGAGAGGGGCTTTGGACAAGGGCCTGTAGGGACAGGACAAGGGGAATGGCTTTAACCTGCCAGAGGGGAGACTGGGATGAGCTCTGAGGCAGAAGCTCTTCCCTGTGAGGGTGCTGAGGCGCTGGCACAGACTTTTCCCAGAGAAGCTGTGGCTGCCCCATCCCTGGCAGTGTTCAAGGCCAGGTTGGACACAGGGGCTTGGAGCAACCTGCTCTAGTGGAAGGTGTCCCTGCCCGTGGCAGGGGTTGGAACTGGATGAGCTTTAAGGTCCCTTCCAACACAAACCAGTCTGGGATTCTGTGATAATATCAAAACAGCTCCTGAGGCAGGAAGAGGGCAACAGACTCCAAGTGTTAGGTTGGTTTGAGGCACCTCAGCTGCTTCTGCAGCATGTTAGGGAGCGCAGTGGTTATGGCTTTAATGTGCATGGTGGTTTTTGTCCATGGGCTGAAAAACTGCTGGGAAGAAGACTGATAATCTTCAGAAGGGTTTCTTGAAAAGATGCAAGTTGATATTCCCTCTTCTGGGAAGAGCTGGGGTTATGTCGTGTTTCGGTTTGTGTTCTCACGGAGATGCTCAGTCAATTCTTTTGAGAACAGCACACAAGCGGGTGCTTATCTTACTTTTTCTTCTGTTTCTGCAAGAGGCTCCTCAGCACCTTCACTCCAGCAGCAGCACAGCATGGTGTGAACACCACTGAGCCACTATCTCCCTGGGTTTTAAAGGTCTTGAAAACAGACTTTGCTCTAACAAAAGAAGTGGCAGCTCTGGGCTCAGCGGTTTGGGAGTGCTGCTGCAGCCTTTCATTCCGCTCCAGTTTGTCCATATGGAGGCGGTTCATCACGCAGGCATATTTTATCAGGGCCTCAAACTACACAAACCAAACCAAACTGCTGGATCTTGCCAAGGGTTATGAAGTTCTGGGGCTCAATATTCCGTTTAAGCATCGCTCAAGCTATATCTTGATCACTCCTGTTCCAGTTTTACTCCTTTCCTTGTGACTGTTGCCTGGTCACACAAAGCCAAGCTGCCAGGGGAGTACATGCATATGCAAAGAAGCCACAGGTTAATTCCTTGATTTCCATCTACTTATAGACTCATGGAGTGGTTTGTGTTGGAAAGGACCTTAAAGCTCACCCAGCTCCAACCCCCTGCCACGGGCAGGGACACCTTCCACTAGAGCAGGTTGCTCCAAGCCCCTGTGTCCAACCTGGCCTTGAACACTGCCAGGGATGGGGCAGCCACAGCTTCTCTGGGAAAAGTCTGTGCCAGCGCCTCAGCACCCTCACAGGGAAGAGCTTCTGCCTCAGAGCTCATCTCAGTCTCCCCTCTGGCAGGTTCAAGCCATTGCCCTTGTCCTGTCCCTCCAGGCCCTTGTCCAAAGCCCCTCTCCAGACTGGGGGCTCCTCCCTTTGGAAATAACGATTCCAGAATCTGTTTCTAATGGAAACCCAAAGCTCAAGTTATGTCTCGATATTAAAATTACAGTAGGGAGAGGAATCCAACACTGACCTGTGGTGCCATTTTCATAAACAGTCCATTCTAGACTTTAGATCAGGGTGAATCAATGCGGTTGCGTTCCTGCCTGCCACTAGATTTTGCCTTTTGTCCACAAAGACCAGAATGGGTGACAAGCTAATATCATGCCAACATGCAGTAAATACTCTCAGGCTTTAGCAGGAGGCTGACATTTCCTGGATCTTCTATCAGCTCTGGTTTCTGTTGGGCAGTGGGTTTAATTCTCTGGTGTCAAAGTTTCACTGAAATTGAATAGAACAATTTTTTAGCACTGGTGACTGGGCACACAAAATGGATGCAAACCCACTGCTACACTCCTGCTGTATAATTGAGGCTGTTCCTGGAAAGAGAACACTCCAATGCTCCACCCTGTATGAAAGCAAACAAACAGGAGAGCTGGGTGTAGGCTGAAGCCAAAAGCCAGGATTTTATGCCCGCCTCCAGCTTGCAGTAAATCACAGGGCTGCCACAGGTAAGTCAGTTCAGCTGATCTGATGGAAAATGAACTGTTCACCACCCCCTCGCCTCTTTTTAGTCTGTCACATCAGTCTGCTGCTCTGGTTTGCCTGTCACTGTGTCTGGAACTGCCTCTTTCAGTAGCAGCTGAATTAGTTAACTAGAAACTAATTACTTAGTTAGAAACATGCAACTGGTGCATGGTGGTGTGGCTGTGGAACCGCCACCGGCTGATGCCGAGTGATGTGGTGGCCAGAAGCTGCCTTGTCCTGCCTGTTTCTCTTGTGCTGGTGTTAGCACTGGTGCGGGCAGTGCATGAGGTGGATGAGTTTGCTGATCCAGCCAGAACTGAACTCCTTAAAAATAAAAGGTTGTTTTCTGCACTTAACCACATCAGTGCTGGTGCTGGCAGGGGAGGGAGCCAGGAATGTGGCTGGAAGGATGAGGGCAGTGCTGCCTGTCCTGCTTGGTCAGCTTAGAGGCACTGCTTGTGATAAAATGAGTGTGATGTGAGTGTGATCTCCCAGGCAGGGGCCCAGCTGACCAGTCATTAACAACAGACGCTCCTGCAGGATGCTGTGGGCAGTTTGGTTTAGCAGGTTGAGCGGTTCAGAATGTTGCACCAATCTGGAATTCACGGAACAGAAAGCTGCAGCTTTAGGCCTGGCTACAGGCAGAGACTTGAATGACCAGTATGGAAGGGCTTAGACATTAATGGATTGTTTCCAAAAGTGTTTTTAAGGTCTTGCTTGATACTTGGCAAGAGAAGTGATCTCTGTTCGCAGAGTCAAACACAATGAACCTGGTTTTGTTTCCATCATGCTGATGCAGGGGAAGCAGGAGTCCTACAGCAAACACCATCCAGCCCTTCTTGTAGTACTTCATTCTGCTGTGTTTGAAGTCCTAGTCTAATGTAAAATACATCTTTGAGTTCCAGGTGCTTAACCATAAACCAGGGCTTCTGCAAGAGAACTGAGAGCAGCACTGCCCCAGTCCTTCATGTCCCCTGAGATGAATGGGTTGAGCATTAACCACCTCTCTTGGGAAAAGTGTGATAATTCCTCTGTTGAAATAGGTGTTTAAAAAGACAAAACTTATAGTTTGTAATTCTGCCCTACCTGTGTTTAACAGAGGCTTTTGGAGACTGGTTGCTGGAGTATAGAGCAGGAATGGGGGGATTCTCAAATACCTTTTAAAACAGCTTTTAAAAGTGGCATAAATAAAACCAACCCCCCCCCGTGTTTCTGCCAGATGAGTTAGGGACTGCGCTGGATGCAGTACATCCTTCCTCTGTCCCTGTTCTCCATCAAGCCCTGTCAGAAGGCAAACCTGGCATGTTTGCAGCCACCTACTTTGGTTTTATTACCTATTTCTTTCCAAATGTGCTAATGTTGGATTCTAGGATCTCATTAAGCTCCAGGCCCAGCTATTGAATCCTGCTTAAGGAGTGCTGGTTCAAAGCTGGAATTTGCAGGTGATGCACATTGTTAACTTGCTTTACCTCTCTCATGGTTACTCAGACTTGTGCAGAAAACTGCTGGGCTGTTTCTCACGGGCAGAATTAGTGCTGAGCTGTGCAGTGTGTATCTGGACCAGGATGTTGTTGTGCTTTGCACTTGTATCATTCAGGCCCATCAATCCCTTCTGGCTTGTTCTCACTGGATTCTGGTAGGAACCATGTGCTTATACTTGGGCATCACTGGGGCTGTGCAGCAGGATTCCAGCTGGACCTGCTGGGATGTTGGGGATGGCTGGGTGCTCAGGTACGCTCCATGGTGCAGACTGCAGTGCTGCTAGGCACACAGGTCGCTGTAGGAAAGGTGCTGCATCGGGGCTTGGAATTCAGAGCGGCCACTGCTCCTTACCTGACAAATCCTGGTGCTTCCAGGCCTGAAGTGAGGGGGAAGGACATGGCCATGCTTCATTGCTGAGCAGGGGATTAACTGAACGCAGGAGGGAGGGATGGTGTCACACCAGCAGGAGCCTGCAGCCAGTGCTGTCCAGGAAAAGGATTACTGGTTGTTGATGCCCAGACTGTTTTGCTGTTGCTCTTTGGTTTGGCATTCAGGAGTGACCTACGCAGGAGGGTACCACCACCACCTCTGAGCTCTTGTAGCTGCCTGTTCTACTGGACTGAATGGATGTGTTTACAGGACTTGTGTTGCAGCTCTGCATGTGTTGTGCCTCTTCTTGTGGTAGCCCCCCTCTGCTGCCTGCACACGTTGGGCTTCTGCCTGCAGAGATGCTCTGCATTGCGCCTGTGTGCTTGTACTTGCTGGTGGCAGCAGCAGGCTGGGGATGCTCTGCTGGCACTCACTGGGCCTGGCTGGGAAGAGACCACTGTGATGATTTTGGCAGCTTTTTGCTCTCCCCTTGGAAATCCCATCTATTTTGGAAAAACTCAAAGTTGTTACCATTGCCCTGTCTGGGTTTTGAGGCAGTACGTGCTGCTTGTTCAGAGACTTTGCATGGGATGTGGTGTGAGCAGGGAGGATGTGGCCTGACCTTCTGCAGCCAGCGAGGCTCCAAAAGAGAGAGTGTGGGAGTGAGGTCTAAAGCAGAATCCTGTTGTTCACTCACAGCGCTTAAAACTGGGTGATTTTTGCACAACTGTGAAGTGAAGCAGCTTGCATGTTCTCCATGAAGTTTGCAGCCAGTTGTCCAGCAAACTGGACACAAACTGCCTGAAACAGAAAGGATACAGTTGGAGAGTCCTAAATAGGCCATACATCAGATGTTGACAGACCTTTGCTTTCCCTCAGACGAGCCAAGGCCGCAGCACGTGATAAGGAGGTTGGTTCTGTAATCATCCCAGTGGAGTCTTTGAGCAGAAGCAGTGTTAGAGTTGCTGAAGATGTTGGTAGATGGGGGCAGCTCTGCTCGCAAGGATGTGCCCAGGTTGCAGGTGAGGAACCTTCCCTGGGGCCAGTGCCAAGGGCAGTGAAATGGCCACAGTGACCCCCCCGCTGGTGGGAACACGGGAGAGCACAAGTTTCCCCGGTGATGCTCCGTGCCTGCCTGTGGCAAAGGCAATAATAGTTCTGTCCATGATGTCCTTGCACTTGGAAGCCCGCTTGGAAAAGATCTGCTGTGGCATCCTCCAGGTTCACTGTTTGAATGAAGCTTTGCCAACAACCATTTTTATAGGGGCTGATACAAGAATAGGGCAATGATACAGACAGTGGTTGTCTTGAAAGTCTTGAAAGTGTGTGCTCCTGCAGTCCTTGCCCTCCCCCAGGTCAGGGAGCCAGCTCAGCAAGTTATCAGTCCAGCTGATGATCCATCCTGGACTGTGCTGCTGCAGCTTGCACATCAGATCTAGAGCCATAACCAGACAGTACCACCTTCCACTGCAGCTATTCTCCAGCAAGCAATTGCTTCTGAACAGAATATGAGATGGAAAGGGCTCTGTCCCCAGTCCCTCATGCAGTAGCTCTAATGCATTGAGGTCAAGAATTGGTTTAGACACCAGGTAAACCAAGAGACTTGGTAGCGTGGTCACCACCCTGCTGGCACAAACCCTTTGAGGTTAACCTGATATGTCATGTATTTGGCTGTGTAGCTGCATCTTGAGCTCATTTGGGTTACTGCCAGGCTCCTCCATGCTTTCAAAGGCTTGCAATGTCTTTCACTGTAAAACCTGACGTTTTTGTAGTCCCTCTTTCATAACATCAGCTACGTTGGTTCTTCCACTAATGTGGTGATGTGTTATGTGTTACCCAACATCCATGTTGTATGTGCTCTTCATGGCTTGGCTGGAGCTTATTCATGTTTAAGGATGTCATGTTTACTTCCAGGTGACTGCACTGAGGTGCCTTGGATGTAGTGGAAAAGAAACACAAAGGCCAGGGTGACAGCAACATCAGCCAGTGGTATTCAGAACCTTGCAGGTGATTTTTGTTAGTTATGAAATAAAGCAAGTTGCTATAAAGCAAACTTCGTTGTGGGCTGACAGGAGCTGTGGACAGTCACTGCAATCTCACCTGAATAACAGGTCTTCATGGCATCCCCATGGTGGGCTCAGCACGGGCAATGTCCTGGGCGGAAACCCAGTGGTAGAAAGTCTCTTCTGGGAAGTGCTTCCGTGGCAGCACCATTGACTCTGGGAGCTGGGCACTGCCAAAGGGAACAGGATTGCCATCAGGAAATGCAGTTCTGGCCTCAAAAGGAGCACTGCAGCGTGGCCAGTTAAGTGTGTGGAGGGGGATTCAAGAAGTACAAGTGAATTTTTTGATGGAAATAAATATGTTTTGTCGTCTTTGCTTTAGAACTTTGGGGTTTCTAAAGGTTTGTGGTTTTGACTTTCCCCCTTCTTCCTTAGTGTTGGAATCTGAGCATACATAAGTTTTCATATCTCCAAATAGCAGAACTTCACCAGATGAGATGTTAAGAGAAATGCTAAATATTGTGACAGCCTCAACGAAATTCTTAGACTTGGCAACACTCTAATAGTAATTGCCTAAAGCTGGAAAATGCCTGATGGATTTACCCAGGCAGCCGCTGGCTTCATTCCCCAGGAACTGAAGGTCTCAAAATGGGCCACTAAGGGTAGAATCTTCTGAGTTTTGTGACTTAATCACAAAAATACTGTTAAGCGTAAGGAATTCGGTTGGTTGGGAATTTGCCTGTGAGAAAAGAGCAGTTTTATAGAATCCCAGCCTGGTTTGGGTTGCAAGGAACCTTAAAGCTCATCCTGTTCCAACCCCCTGCCACGGGCAGGGACACCTTCCACTAGAGCAGGTTGCTCCAAGCCCCTGTGTCCAACCTGGCCTTGAACACTGCCAGGGATGGGGCAGCCACAGCTTCTCTGGGCACCCTGTGCCAGCGCCTCAGCACCCTCACAGGGAAGAGTTTCTGCCTAAGAGCTCATCTCAATCTCCCCTCTGGCAGGTTAAAGCCATTCCCCTTGTCCTGTCGTTATATTACTCTGTGTTTCAGGGACACCACTGTACTCACGCATTCTGACCTTCGGAAACACACTTTCTGTGCTCCACATGAAAATGACTGTGTGTGACTAGTTCATAATGAGGGAGCGTGACAAGGAAGTGCGTTACGTTTCCAGCCTTGCACGTCAGCCATGGCATGTGGGACACCACCAACTGCTAGTGCAAAGGTCGAGCTGATGCTGATCAGAGCACTGAGCAGTGCTGCAGTCAGTGAAGGAGGTGGTGGTTGCTGTTTGCTTTGGGTATTGCCTGGATCAATGCTCTGTTTGCTGGTGTACTTTTTCCTCCTTATGTTTAGACCAGGAATGCTTATTGTTGTTTAATTTCTTGCACAATAGACTAAATGTTCCGGCACTGCTTTGCTCAAGAAGAAGTTGTAATCTTGTGTTTTAAATACAGATAGGACAGAAACTTTCTTCTAAAAAGTTTGGTAAGATTAATGGGATTTATACCTACTTTTTTAGCTGCTTGATGCACTGGAAGATATTTTGTGAATTGCTTTAAATTGCCTTTCTGTTTCCTAGGAATATTTTTGAGACATTGTAGGCACTTTGCTAATTCTCAGTAGAATGAGAGATGGGAGTTGTTGCCTAAGATTAAGCTCCTCCACTGCAGGCAAGGCAGCCGGTGCCTTCTTACACCTCCTGGTGCTTCTTGTTTATCCCACTTCAAGGGCAGTGAGGATGTCGCTTGTGATTAAATTTGCTGCTGAGGCAAATGCCAGGAAGATGAAATGGTATTTTCAGGAGCAGCAAAAATAATGATGCTTCTTTCTGTTGAGCACATTGCAGATGGATACACAGTGCAATGTGCCAGGCAGCAGGAAGTTGAGCATCTCAGTCGTCTTTAGTGTCTGGGCTTTCTGCTGGAGACCCCCCCATTTGGGGAGCTCCTCTGCAGGTATCTTGCACTCTTTATTTTGGTGTGTATAACATTTGGTTTACAGTATTTGTGAGGCTACTCTGGAACTTGTTCATCCCATATGAACACAGCTGGTGTCCTTTTGCAGTGCTCTCTCTGCTGCTGCCATTTCTTTTGTTTGCCAGAGACAAGGTAAGAATTAGATGTGAGATAAAGTTACCTTCCCTCTCAGTCAGAGGGGGAACTAACCCATGTGTCTTCCTCTTGTTGAGAAGCCTTTTTACTTTAGATATGAGTGTGATTTTCAGCAGATTTTTGCAGAGGCAGCCACCAGTGGGGTTAAACTCTCTGGGTTCACAAACACATGGAGCTTGGTACAGGTCTGGGTTTGAATTCAGTGAAACTCTTCAATGATATTCCCAGTTTTCCCCAGTGCTCTTTGAAATTACTGGTCCTCCTGCTCCTCTCAAGTTGAGACATGTCTTTGCCAGCAAAATTTGGAGTTGCCAGGATGTAAAAAAAGAAGTCTAAAGTTCTTCCTTGTTTTTATCTACAAATCTACGTGTTTCTACTAGTGATATTTAAAAGCATTAATTTCTACTAGTGATAAAGCATTAATCCCATAGAATCACTGTATGTGTAAATAGCCCATTAACACTACTTGTCCTCAAGTGCAGAAGCAGTACTTATTTACAGAAGGGCTGTTGATTTTTAACTAAATCACCCATATGTTCATAGTCAATTTTTCCTCTCTGAATGCAGTACCATGTAGTAAAATTGTTTTTATTATCCTGCAGCTTCTTAGCACAGTGAAAGTTTTCTTTATTTCACTTAAACTTCTGTAAATATTGCAAGGAAAATCATAGAATCATAGAATAGTTTGGGTTGGAAAGGACCTTAAGATCATCTAGTTCCAACCCCTTGCCATGGGCAGGGACACCTTGCACTAAACCGTGTGGCCCAAGGCTCTGTCCAGCCTGGCCTTGGACACCGCCAGGGATGGATCATCCACAACCTCCCTGGGCAACCCATTCCAGTGCTTCACCATCCTCACTGTAAAGAACTTCTTCCTTATATCTAATCTAAACTTCCCCTGTTTTAAATCTGTTTAAAATCCGAAGGTTTATAATGGCTCTGTTACTATTAATTATCTACAGGTTGAAATACTTCAAAACCACATAGAATCATAGAATCCCAGCCTGGTTTGGGTTGCAAGGAACCTTAAAGCTCATCCAGGTCCAACCCCCTGCCACAGGCAGGGACACCTTCCACTAGAGCAGGTTGCTCCAAGCCCCTGTGTCCAACCTGGCCTTGAACACTGCCAGGGATGGGGCAGCCACAGCTTCTCTGGGCACCCTGTGCCAGCGCCTCAGCACCCTCACAGGGAAGAGCTTCTTCCTTATATCCAACCTGAACTTTCCCTGTTTCAGTTTGAACCCATCACCCCTTGTCCTATCACTCCAGTCCCTGATGAAGAGTCCCTTTCCAGCATCCTTGTAGCCCCCTTCAGACACTGGAAGCTGCTCTGAGGTCTCCACGCAGCTTCTCTTCTCCAGGCTGAACAGCCCCAATGTTCTCAGTCTGTCTCCATACAGGAGGTGCTCCAGCCCCTGGTCATCCTCGTGGCCTTCTCTGGACCTGCTCCAACAGCTCCATGTCCCTCTTACGTTGAGGACATCAGAACTGCACACAGTGCTGCAAGTGAGGTCTCACGAGGGCGGGGCAGAGGGACAGGATCACCTCATTCAACCTGCTGGTCATGCTTCTTTTGATGCAGCCCAGGATACCTGAACTGAAATGCTTACAGATAGCATTTCTTGGGAGCAAAGTGGAGTTATTCGGGTGAGCAGTCATGCTTTTCACTCAGTGCTGACAGAGGAGGAGAGCCTGGCTACATGGCTCCGCTGTTTTCACTTGTGAGTGTGCGTTACTCAAACCATAGCACCACTTCCTGCTTATCAGTCCTGGTGGAGGGCTGGGTGTTCCTCTGGTAGGCAGAATGATGAAACCCTTCTTGTTGTTCACCCTGGACAAACAGTAAGTGTGAAACTGCTGGAATTTATGGAGGATCTGTCACAGAAATGCCAAATCAATAGGAAATTTCGAATAGGATTTTGGAGTTCATCAATTGAAGACTAAATAAATAAAACCCCTCAACAGTAGACAAATACACCCTCACAAAAACCAACCAAACCAACAGAAAACCCCAATAAACCCCAAACCAGAGGAAGAAATAGCTTTTTATTTTTTATTACAAAATATTATGTGTTAAAAAGGCTGTTAAATGGTTTTCAAATGTACCTTCATGCCTGTTCTTCCATTCCACTTGTTGTATTCGCCAGTCCAAATCCAACTGCTTTTAACTCAGCTGCTGTTGCACTGGACTCGCTCCTCTCTGGGAGCTGATGTTTCCTTTGTGAGATTCTCTGTGTAAAAAGGACCTGCGGAGGTTAGAGTCTGGTGTCATTAACACTGAGCCATTTTCTATTGCTTTGCCAATGGAAAAGGGGTCATAAACTATTGAAATCCATTGGAAGTGGTCAGAGCTCTGTGCTGAAACCTTTATGAACAAAAGCTGGCTCCAGCATCCCAGTCGTAGCTGATAATAGAGACAATGATCAGATCAAAATGTCACATGGAGAAGCTCATTTTGAGCCTGCTCAGTGTCTTCTGATGGATGGTGGGAGTCACCCAGGTAGTTTTAAATGTATTACCTTTTATTGTTATCATATATAGAACTGCTTTTTCCCCAGTGCATACTTCATGCTTTCTGCTGAAACCTTTACTAAAAGTCAAATAAAGTACAACTAAATGTTATCTGCTTTTTTTTTTAGAGGCTATTTTAAGTGCATGCACTTCATAACGCACATTGGACTTATGAGCTAATCCACACACTGCGCCTGTTAGTGATAAGATACAGGTTGTAAAGGTTGTGTAAAATACTGAGTGATTACAGGCAGGTTCTTGCTGTGTCTTGGAAAACAGACTGCCATGGCATGAGCAAATCTTTCTGCTGTCATTGGGTCTGTGTTGGTTCATTAAGGGAAAGTTATCTTAAATGTTAAACTTCTTTTTAATAGTAAATTCTAAGTCTACCAGTAGTTTTCTCTTCTCTCACCAGTTATCTAATCCCTGGCTGTTTAGCAGGTTGGGAGAGTAATTTGTTAGTTTATTGTTGTAAAATGGTTCAGCAACTACTGTCTTTTCATACTGATGGGTTTATAAGTAATAGGACGTGCAGAGACGTTCTAACAGTCTTCCAGTGCCTACAGGGGCTACAGGAAACCTGGAGAGGGGCTTTGGACAAGGGCCTGGAGGGACAGGACAAGGGAAATGGCTTTAACCTGCCAGAGGGGAGATTGAGATGAGCTCTGAGGCAGAAGCTCTTCCCTGTGAGGGTGCTGAGGCGCTGGCACAGGGTGCCCAAAGAAGCTGTGGCTGCCCCATCCCTGGCAGTGTTCAAGGCCAGGTTGGACACAGGGGCTTGGAGCAACCTGCTCTAGTGGAAGGTGTCCCTGCCCGTGGCAGGGGTTGGAACTGGGTGAGCTTTAAGGTCCCTTCAACCCAAACCATTCTATGATATTTCAAGAGGAAGTTAACCCCAACCAAAGGCAGGATGCTCTGGGAGGAGAAACTTGCGGTGTCATTGAGTGTCTTCCCTGGAGCATCCTTTCACACAGTGGGAAAGCTGCTCATAGGACAGCGAGCACTGATCAGACCCTGCCTCTCACCTCTCTGTACCTGTTCCTGGTGTACAGGTTCCTCTGGCAAGGCTGGAGAATAAAGGCTTTAAACTTAATATATGGTCACAGGTCCTGCCGAAGCGGTTCCACAGCAGTTAAAGCTGGCTATTAAATGATGCTGCCTACCTATGTAATTACTATCTTGGCAGCAGTAAAGGCATCATTAGGGGTGTGGGACCCAAGGGCTGCCCCTTCCATGGCTGCCTGATATGACAGCAGTCTTCATGAAGAGCAGAGGTGGGCCATATTGCACTTGGACTTCGAAGGACATCCACTTCTTGCATGTGTGTGCTGCCAGAGGGTGTGTTTGTAGCCTGTTGTCTCTGGTTCCTATTTATTTCAAATTCTGGAAACTTCTATTTTTTGGAGAAAAAGAGCCAATGCCATTCCCATCAGACGAAGTACTTAGAGCTTTGACTTCAATGGAAACTTAAAAAGGATTTATTTCTCTTGTAGTACCCAAGATTTCAGTAAGTGTTTATGCTATGCTGATGGTATAGACTCTTTGCAGGAAAAATGGTGCAACTGCTCATTAGTTTCAGAAATCAGGGCTTAAATAGGAGAGTAGAGATAAAGGAGCTGTAGATCAGAACAGCATCACCTGCTTGGATTTACACCTCTCTCAGGTGCCTCCATTCTGTAAGGTATGTGAAGCATGATAGCAACATGTGGAAAATCTGCAGCTCTGTTGTCTCTGCTAGCACAGACTGGTGCTGGTCCTGCATTTCAAGCAGGATTCTGTGGCTCTTCCCCCTTGACTGTGTCTGGCCAGGGAATGGCCCCTGTGCAGAGCTTGGCATCGCTCCCATTTTTGCCTCCAGATGAACCCTTACTGTAAGAATTCCTTGTGAGCTCTGAGCTGTGGGTATTGATGTGGTGTGCTCATCCAGAAAGAGCTGCAAATTGGGCAGTCAGGCCTGAGAGATGGAAAATTGACTTAACTGTAATGGTCTTAAACAAACAGGATGCTGCGAGGGCTGGAGCAGCTCTGCTCTGGAGCCAGGCTGAGAGAGCTGGGCTGGGGCAGCCTGGAGAAGAGAAGGCTCCTGAAGGGGAGACCTTAGAGCAGCTCCAGTGCCTAAAGGGGCTCCAGGAAACCTGGAGAGGGGCTTTGGACAAGGGCCTGTAGGGACAGGACAAGGGGAATGGCTTTAACCTGCCAGAGGGGAGATTGAGATGAGCTCTGAGGCAGAAGCTCTTCCCTGTGAGGGTGCTGAGGCGCTGGCACAGACTTTTCCCAGAGAAGCTGTGGCTGCCCCATCCCTGGCAGTGTTCAAGGCCAGGTTGGACACAGGGGCTTGGAGCAACCTGCTCTAGTGGAAGGTGTCCCTGCCCATGGCAGGAGTGGGAACTGGATGAGCTGTGAGTTCCCTTCAACACAAACCAGTCTGGGATTCTGTGAATTCTATGAATGTGAGTGTCCTAAATTAACTTGTTTTTTTATTAACTTCTTCTAGTTATAAACAAGAAGTTTACATTAAAGGCTTGTTAAGCCGGAAACCCAGCTGAAAATAAATAGCAGGAAGCTGTGATCATCTAATTTGAGGCCCCGAATACCTTGTTCCACATTCCTTAATGCTTCGAGCTGCAAAAAATGACAATCCCCTGTGTAAGATTTTCCTCAGTGAAGAAGCTCATTTATCACTTTGATGTTAATTGACCTGTGCTAAATATTTATTCCAAACTGCCCAGACACAGCAGCTCTGTGTGTGGCCCTGTGCATAGTGCTGGGGGTGTGGATCAGCCCTTATTGCTTTTAGGCTACCGAAACAGGCATTTCATAGAGTCGCAGACTGGTTTGTGTTGGGAGGGAGCTTGAAGCTCATCCAGTTCCAGTCCCCTACCACGGGCAGGGACACCTTCCACTAGAGCAGGTTGCTCCAAGCCCCGTTTCTCTCAGTCAGTCTTCAGGTTGGTGCAGGTGGGTGCTGTGGCCATGAGAGGCTTTGTCCTTGCATCCACCTTATGGAAGAGGCGGGGAATACAAATACCTTCCTTGGCCACTCTTGCTCTGAAGGAGTTGGAAATGTTTCTAGAAAATACCACAAATCCATTTGGAGTTAATCACTTGACACAAGGCAAGTTTAGTATGAGATGTTCAGATTCCTGCTCCTAAACCAGGGGTCTGTGTGCCAGGCTTCTGACCATAGCACCCAGGTGGGAGAGCTGTGCTGTCTTCAGGGCTTGAAGTGGATCCCGGCTCTGCTGTGCAAGCTGGAGGATTATGCACCGTGCTTTTGTAAAAGCAGGAGCCTTGATTTCTATATACAAATGATGAATGAATGAAGGAAAGGATTTCTAACAGAGTGGAAACTGGGAGCGTGTTCTGATACACCGAGCTGGTGTGTGTGGGAAGGGAGGGAATAGGGTCACAGTCCTGATACAAGCTGATCACAGGCTCTTTTACAGTGATTCTTGCAGTGTTTGGTGTCTGAGCAGCTTGTTTTCAAAGTACATAAGCATGAACTGCAGCTAAACTGCAGCTATTCTCAGAGAAAGCTGTAGTGAGGAGCTGTACATAAACTGTAGTTTACTTGGGCTTGTCTAATGGTTGTAAAATCTCTGGGTTTGCAAGTAATCCTCCATGATGCACAAAATCCTCCATAAAGAACGTGTCATCGCTGACACTTCCCCAGCAGCTGTCACTACATAACCACAGCCCATTAACAGCTTTATCTTTGAGTAAGAAAACTTTATCTATCCTTAATGAAACCATTAGCACAGAATTAACCAGACTGAATACACCAGCAACGTGTTGCTCAGCACTTTGTGGTCTGACATAAAGCTGGAACGTGTCAGATGATGTTTGTGTCGTGCTTGATTCCGCAGAGCAAACGCTGTCATGTGTGTTACGCAGAACCCCAGGCCTGTTCCCACTCCTGTCGGAGGAGGCTGGATGTTGGACTGGACCCAAAGTACTGGGGAGATTTACTGGTTGTTGGGGTGAAAGTCACTGAAGGGGCTTATTTTGGATCTTTGGGTTCAGTCAAGGTGACCTGTGCTCTGTGGTTTCAGTCTTCTGCTGAATCAACCTGTGTGCCTCTGTCCTTGGCAGCCTCGACTGTGCCTTCACAAAGTACTTCTCCATTCTCTAATACATCAGTGTAATTCTGAAGTAATCAAATCCATCATATTCACAACCAGTTGTAGAACTGAAGGTATGTGCAGGGCTTCTGGATACCAGGGCGTTATCCTGAAGGACTGTCAAGCTTCTCCTTATGGCATCTGACAAAGTACAGAGCGGCCGCAGGACCAGTCTGCTTTTAGGAGAGGAGCTACTTGGTGTGTATTACAGGAACATACTCATCATGTCACAAAGTTATTACCCTCTCGGAGCAAGGGTAAGGGAAGCTGTCTGCTCCCGGGATTTCCTACTTCACTCCAGGAAATCTGCAAAGGTTTGAGATAACGTCACTCAGAGATTTAAAGGTCTGAAGCCTTTATTTGCCACCATTCCTGGTGCATGTGACTGAGCTGTGGGAGGTCACAACGTGGAGTTTCATCAGAGCTGATCCTGTGTTGTGTTAACTCTTTCCTGCTGGGAGTCTCGCGGAGATGGAGAGCACTGAGGAAATGAAGTGTGCATGTGCCTGAGTTCAGGAACCGGGATCAGGGCTGGCAGGACAGAGCTTGTGTCCACACTGAGGTTGTGAACTACATGGACGGGGCTTGGAGCAACCTGCTCTAGTGGAAGGTGTGCCTGCTCGTGGCAGGGGGTTGGAACTGGGTGAGCTTTAAGGTCCCTTCCAGCCCAAACCAGTCTGGGATTACATGACCAAGACTGTCATGCAGTGGACAAGTCTGTTCATATCAAGAGAAGTAGAAACACCATGAAGGGAAGCTGTACTTTGGTCTTCCTCCATGTCATAGTTGGTGTTTGTTCATCAGCCCTCTGTGTTTGGCAGGTCTTGCCACACTGCAGCTCCTACCAAAGCTTTTAGCCAGTGCGGATCAGATGCAGGTGCAGTTTGTGTTCACTGGCAGTGTTTTGGGAACAGTGCTGTACCTGTTGCCTGCCCGGGTGTCTCGGGAAGAGCTCGCTGTTGCCTATTGTGACCTGTTGGGTGCGTACCTGTCTGGGTGGGGTGGAGCCGAGCTTGGAGAAGTCTACCTGTACAGCGAGTCGGACCAGTCCTCCTGCACTGGTGAATCCCTGTTGGGTGTGGAGCTCTGTGTTGGTGCTGCCGTGGGTGGGCATGCACAAAGCTTGGTTTTGTATAAATACTTCTAGATATGTTCAATATGTGCATCTCACAGCATTAAGCAGCAAAGCTGAAGAAACACTTGGTTTGTATTTGAATGAGCTGCTTCTGTAGGGACCTGCTGCAGCTCCATAACCTCACCTGGCAGGAGCTGCACCAGCGACTGTTGCCCTGATGTGTTGGGGTGATGGCGAACAAGGATGTTTTTAGGTGGCTCAGCTTGGCTATTGAAGCCTGCTGGGTTTTGTAGTGTAGCCTCTGGTGTGTGGTGCGTTATGAGTGATCCTTGAGCAGCTTCTTGGTGTGCTCTGTCGTGTGACAGGCGGTGGGCAGCAGGCATCTGGCCACCTTTAAACAGCTTTGTTGGAGGAGGTGAACACAAGGGGTAGGCAGCTTAGTTTATCTAGGAAGAAGAGTGGACAACAAGCAGCAGAATGTGCTATGTACTTCTCTGTGCTGAGTGGCATTTGGGACAAGATGTGAATGGCTTTTTGGGGCATAAATCTCACAAATCCTTCCCTTTTCTTTGTTGTTCAGCTGCTCTTCAGGCCCTGAAGCGTAAGAAGAGGTACGAGAAGCAGCTTGCACAGATAGATGGCACGTTATCAACAATTGAATTTCAGAGGGAAGCCCTTGAGAATGCCAACACGAACACTGAAGTGCTTAAGAACATGGGATTTGCTGCTAAAGCTATGAAAGCTGCTCATGACAACATGTAAGTTATTCCCTTCTGCGTCTTACCATAGGCCGTTTAGTTTGTCATTTGTTTGAGCTGCTAAATGCCAAATCTTTCATAACCAAAGGTAGAACTAGAATAGCAAAATCCTTTAAAATGCTCTTACTGAAGCTAAAATACCAGATATACTTTGATATTGAACAAAATATGCAAGTATCAATGCTTTCACAGTTTCCCACAGTTTTATACAGCACCAAGCTGCTGGTTTTGCCCAAAAGAAAGCTAGCACCAGTGTAGGCTAAAGCAGATGGGAGGGTGCACCAGTTACAGATCCATCTAGTAGCAGCAAGCATTTTAGGCCTCAAGGGAAGACTTTAATGTCTTTCTGTGCAGTGGAGTTTGTGTTTGTAGCAGTAATTAAAGGTAAACTGCATTGTGGGAATGTTGTACTTGCTCCAGAAGCAACTATTATAGATGTAATAATGCTGGATGAGGCAACAGAGCAGTTTGTTATTAATACTGGTAATGCAGAACAAAAACTCTTCATGTGAAGGCTCTGTATATAAATGCTGTGAGCTAAGCTGCAAGGGCAAGGTAAAATATACATGCACAGTTTTGTTGAGGTGGGGATAACATTCAGACTTGCATGCAAGGTGTATTTTGGGGAAGGACCTTATAAATACCACCATGGTGTGATGCCTCTGCAAAACCCAAGAAATAAAGCCTGAAGTGACGCTTGGGAAAGTGCCTGATTGTATTGAACTCTTTCCTTTCTTTTCCAGGGATATTGATAAAGTAGATGAATTAATGCAGGACATTGCAGAACAGCAAGAGCTGGCAGATGAGATTTCAACAGCCATCTCGAAGCCAGTAGGATTTGGGGAAGAATTTGATGAGGTATGCTTGACATTTGCCTCTGTTGATATCATAGAATCATTTATGTTGGAAAAGAGCCTTAAGATCATTGAGTACAACCATTAGCCCAACACCGCCAAGTCCACCACTAAACCATGTCCCTAAGCACCACTTCTACATGTCTTTTAAATACCTCCAGGGATGCTGGCTCACGAGATCTTTCATTTGAGATCTGCATATTGCATGTGTCTAGGTGTAGTTCTACGATATAAATTCTCTCCTAGAACTAGTTACTTAGCTGTTCTTACAGTGCATAGAGCAGGTGTGGCCCTGATTTTCTGATGAGAATGCTCTAATTTGAGAATGAACTTAGATTTCTTCTTCCCTTCACTGCTTTCCTCACCCACCAGGAGCTCAGGTACAGGAATTCAGGCTCCTCATCTCCTCACTTTGCTCTTATCCTGTGCATTTAAGCTATTCTCTTTAATAATACAACCAGCTAAATCTACTTGCTAATAAATATGACTTAAAGTTTCTTTTTTTTTTACTTCGTTTTCCTCCTTTAAAACCCAGGATGAACTCATGGCAGAACTAGAGGAACTAGAACAAGAAGAACTAGACAAAAACCTGCTGGAAATAAGTGGTCCCGAGACAGTACCACTACCAAATGTGCCCTCAATATCAATACCATCAAAGCCAGGTATGGATGGGGCTTTACCAGAAACATCTTGGATTGTTTTGAAGTATGTTTATTACAACTGCCAGCTCCTCAGACGTGAGAGATGTAGCTGCAGGCAGCGCAGAGAAGTTGCTTCATGAATCACAAATACATCTAGTGCTGTTTCTCCGTGGGGGTAACCTGCCTTTCAGAACCATGCAAATGAATATCCATCACAGGAACAGTTATTATCTCTTGTAGCACTACCAGTTTATCTACAGCGTGGGTGATGCTCAGGGTAGAGAGGAGACGTGTTAAAAGGAAGCCTTCTACCAGTAGCTGCTGGCACAACAGGGAAGTAATCTTGACAGACATCCTAAGGGGGAAGAAAAGGGAGTGGAGAGTAAATGAGCTCTTGGAATTAGTCCCAGGCTGGTGCAGATTCCCCCGCTGAACCATGCTTCCTGGCTGCTGCTTTGGTTTTTAACTTGATCCCAGCTTTTCTGGCTTTTGGGATGAACTAAGCTCAGAGTCCCCTTTGGGGACAGCTGTTGCTGCCTGTGAGGTTTGCACATACTCAAGCCAGACAGCACCAAACTTTGGGTCATCCTAGTCTTTGAGCACATGTATCTTGGAAATCTTAGTTACTGTGATGATTTTACATGGGGAATGAGCAGGAAATGTTCCTATTTACACAGGCAGTTCAAAGCTGCTCTTAAATGTGAACTGATCGCTCTTCTATGCACTAGAAATGATACCTCATGAAATATCACTGAGCTGGAATACCTCGGGCATGCATTAATGGATATGACACTTTACTAGCCTATTTTGCTGAATCTGCCTTAGTGTGTGATGAATAAGTTGTAGACTTTGTGGCTCCAATTCGTGTGCTTACTTAAATAAAAAAGGGCCAGAACAATAGTGGTTGAAAGTAGTCCCAGTGGGTCAGTGTGTCTCTAATTACCTTGCTGCCCTTCCAAGCTTAAAAGGACTTGGGCAACATCAGACACTGCCAGACAGCAAGGTTCTGCTTTAGGTGACGTGCTGTGAAGTTTGCTCCTGTGTCTTAGAGTTCTTTTATTATGACAGAATTGATTTAGTGTTTTCTTGGTTGTGTTTTGCTTGGCAGCGTTGCTGACAAGTGATGATGAGAGGGGAGTAGGTTCTATCAAAATAGCTTGAATCTGAGGCTTCATCTAGCTTCAGGTCCAAAAGCAGGAGAAAGAGATTAAATAAATGTGCCTTATCATTTGATTCCCTAGCTGGTGTAAATGGTTTTTGTTCTCTAAATAGTCTTTGGATATGGACATTAAACCATACTGACTTGAACCCAAATACACCCAAATACATAATATTCTTGCATTATATTAGGTAGAGGTGACTGTGCACTAGTCAGAGGCTTTGTAACTGTGCACATATTTTACTGTACTACATAAGACTTATGTAGACAGAGCACTTCCTAAAATAATAATACAAATTATGAATGTTTTGGTAGTAAAAATGCTGAGGATAAAACTCTCTGTTTTATAGGCTTTACGTTAAGCTGCTGTTGGATGGCGATTAGAATTCCATTACTGCATTTAAAGGGCATGCTACTTAAATAAAACTGCTCCAAGGCTGGCATTTGGGAAGCTTTAGGATTCTGGGGTGGTGCTGGGTGGGGATTTTGTGTGGGTTTGCTTTTGGTTTTATTAACCTAAATAATTTTTCACTGAAATTTGACTTAATATACACTGGGATTAAAGGTTTGCTTCTGACCATCATGGGTCAGACTTTCAAAGGGACTACTTCACCTAACAGGGCATTGGAAAGAAGTAATGTGCCCTCTGCAGTAGAGCTGCCTCTATTACCTCCTTTTCAGTCACTGAATGGAAAATGTTTGTGAGCTTTCCTGCTTTTCCAGCTCTCAGGAGCTGTCTGGATTTTGACTTAATCAGTCTGAATGAGAAACTTTCAGCGGTTGCCTGTCAGCTGAGTTGATGTCAGAAGGAATTCAGGGAAAAGCTGGTTTTGTTTAAGGGAGACTGGAAGAGCTTAATATAGAAAACCAAATTCCAAACTTGGACAAATAATAGGTCTGGAGTTTGACTTAAAGCTGACTCAGTTCTCTCTTACACAAATGTTTCATTGGGAATGACACAAACCATTTTGAGTAGGAATTATTTGACCCTTTTTTGCCCTTTGGAAGCAAAACCATTGCAGCTATTTCTGGGTTAAAACCTTTTTGCTCAGTGAATGGTTTAATCTCCAGAGACTGAGTTCGTGCCATTATGACAAATAGCAGCATTTGCTCCCCTGGAAGGACCAGAAATGAGAGCAAGGCAGTGTGTAGCCTGCTGCAAAACATTCCCATCCAACCTGCTGCTAGAGGGGGGCAGTAGCACATACCCACAGTTAGCTGTTCAGCCCCTTGAGGAGCTTGAACTGTCATGAGAGTTGGAGGTCTCCAAATTCTGTACCTGGTTCGGCCAAATCACAGTAGAGTCATAGAATCCCAGACTGGTTTGGGTTGGAAAGGACCTTAAGAACATCCAGTTCCAACCCCCTGCCATGGGCAGGGACGCCTCACCCTAGACCCTGTCACGCAAGGCTCTGTGCAACCTGGCCTTGAACACTGCCAGGGATGGAGCATTTACCACTTCTCTGGGCACCCTGTGCCAGCGCCTCAGCACCCTCACAGGGAAGAACTTCTTCCTTATATCTAACCTGAACTTCCCTGTTTTAGTTTGAACCCGTCACCCCTTGTCCTATCACTACAGTTCCTGATGAAGAGTCTCATTTGTTGCCCTTTGAGGACTTCATGACAGAATAAGGCATTAATTTTTATGGGAGAGATGTTGTAATACTGGATGAGTTTCTGTAAGAAACTGTGTGCCTCTGAGAGGGGCTCAGAAGCTGAAGGCTTGGGGTCTGCTGGAGGCTTGGTGCTGATGGAAACCAACAGACACCACTGGTCACACACGTCCCTTCATGCAGTCTGTGTTCCTCCATGTGAGCTGTTGGTTTTCCACTTGAAGCGGTAATGTCAGGAAGTTCAGCCCATGCTGGTTTTTCCAGAAGGCACCTTTTACTTCAGTTCTTGTGTATTTTTTATCCTCTGCTGGCATTTGGTGCTTCATGTATTGGTTTGGTCAGTGGCACAGAGGCTTCTCTCCTGCAAAGAATCAGGTTCTGTCAAGATTCTCACTCATTTATTTCCTTTTAATGTTTTGCAGCCAAGAAGAAAGAGGAAGAGGAGGATGATGACATGAAAGAGCTGGAAGCTTGGGCAGGAACCATGTAACCACAGCAGTAACTGCCTGCAAAAGACTTTGATTACCTATTCTGGGTGCAAATGTGTTGTGTTGAGGAGAAAGCATAAGCAAAATGTCTTTATCTTTAATTTTAACCCAAAGCAGTGGGAACTGCATTGCTGTTTTCTGCGTAGCATGGTCTGCACAAAGGAAAGAGAGGGGAGCAGAGGGAATTGCCTGCGGTTTATACGGTTGAATTGCTGTAAAAAGGTCTTTGCAAAATCAAAACATTCAGCTTTTGGACTGTGCTACTGCCACTGCTGGATCTTCATCTGCAAAGTTTGGGCCATATTGAATTGAAGTAAGCTGAAAAAAAGAACACTCTGTCATTTTAAGTCAGTTTAAGTGTGTCTAGAAGTCTCGTGAGGCATTTACAAACCAGGACAAGTCGTAAGTCACCATCGGCTTCTTATTGTGTTTAGGTGCAAGAATGCTTTAGGTTTTTAGTTCTTTGCAAGTTCTATTTATATCCCTTGACTGATGTGTGGCCAGCCTTGTGTTTGTCACTGCAACAACCTAGTCACTACTCCCATTTCAATTGGTGAGGAGGCTTTGCAATCGGCAGATGCTATCTTGGAAGTAGGGAAGGTTTCAGTTTCAGTTGTACATTTTTCTACCTAGCACTACAATGTTGATTGCTTTTTTGTGATAATTCATAACCCATTCAGATACATGCACACAATTATTTTAATTAAGAAACTACTATGGATTGCACTGTATTAAATATCTCGATTAATTTTCACTTGGTGCTACTGGTGTCAGTTCTTTCGTGGTGTTTAATCTGACCGTAAGTTACCTGCAGTTTGGCCTCTTTCTACACATGTAACATGGTCTTTAAAGCTAGTTGGTTGTGTGTACTACACTTGTATAAAACTACAGTCTTAGCTGAGTAACACTGCCAGAGGGCTGCTTCACCTGGTTTATTGTAATAACACTCTGGTCCCCCATGTCAAAATGCCCACACTAAGAAGTCAAAGCTGAATTAATAGTATAAGCAACAGGTTTAGGATAGAGCTGGGAGCTTCAGCTTTGTGTTTTTCGTCAGCAATGGTATCTTTGTGCTAACAAATGTATTTTAAAGCAGTGGTATTACAGGAGTTCTGGGTGAGCATCTCAAGTGCAGTGAAGTGTCTTAATAGAAGTGCTCAGG
Organism: Strigops habroptila; assembly: GCF_004027225.2. Taxonomy (NCBI): domain Eukaryota; kingdom Metazoa; phylum Chordata; class Aves; order Psittaciformes; family Psittacidae; genus Strigops; species Strigops habroptila. The sequence continues at coordinate 3,667,173 of NC_044289.2, forward strand.
TGTAGCTGGGAGAGGAAAAGAAATCCCATAAGCACTGTTAATGCTTTTAAGGTTACTGCTGTTGCTACTCAGAAGCTGTAAGTGATGGGGGCACCAAGTGGCAGCCCGGCTGTGCCTGGGCTGTGCTTTCCTTCCTGCTCATTTAGCCAACTGCTGTAACTAAAGAAAGAACCTGTTGTGCACAGCAAGGGGCAGATGCTGTGATGGGTGCGTGTTGTGATTCCCGTTTACTTTTAGCCAGGCAGCTGGAACAGCCTTATTCTTTACAGCCTGTTTGTTCGGGATTGTTTTAATAAATGACAGAGTGGTTTCTTAATCCTATAATTTATGAGTGTGTCTGAGGACTGTCACCTTTCTGCTTTGAGTATCACTGATGCATTGCATAATATCAGTGAAGAGCTAAAATACCTGGAGTAAAATGGAATGGCTTTAAGCTGAAAGAGGGTAGATTTAGCTTGGGCATTATGCAGAAGCTCTTCCCTGTGAGGGTGCTGAGGCGCTGGCACAGGGTGCCCAGAGAAGCTGTGGCTGCCCCATCCCTGGCAGTGTTCAAGGCCAGGTTGGACACAGGGGCTTGGAGCAACCTGCTCTAGTGGAAGGTGTCCCTGCCCGTGGCAGGGGGTTGGAACTGGATGAGCCCTAAGGTCCCTTCAACCCAAACCACTTTGGGATTCTATGATTTCACTCACACTGAGGATCTGCTTTTGTACCTTTGGGACAGGGCGAACACGTAAGGGCAGTTGCAGAAGCTGGGCCAGAGAGTGGCTGGGGTGGCTTTGCTTTCAGTGCTGTGGTTGTGAACCTCAGCAGACGTCCTCCCTGGGCTGCAGAGCACTTGTGTTGCACAGCAGGCAGGGCTCTTCCCTCCCAGGAGCAATGGAAATCCATCGCCCTGCCCAGTGCTGCTCTCTATGAAATCCATCTTCCGTGTCACTGGATCTTTACCTTTCCAGATGTATAAATGGATTTTCCGTGTGCCTTTCCTCCATAGATGCTCTTTCTGGGACTGTTTTAACATACAGACCTTTAACAGTGAGAACCTTCAATGTAGTGTTAAATAGGCAGGAAATAAGCGGGGTTCCATTAGCCACCGGGTGGCAAATCACTCTCCAGTTGCTTAACTGAGGAGCTGGAAGTGGATTTGCTCATTACTTAATGCGTGGTGGTAACGGGCTCTTGGGAGGTGCTTCCTGGGGCTTCCCTGGTGTGAGTGTGAAGAGCTCGATGGAGAGTGGCCTCACACACGGGTCCTGCTGCAGCAGGAGCAGGGCATTGGGAACCATCTCAGGTTGCGGAGTGTGTTCTCTCCAGACACAGTCACCAGAGCCTTGACTAGCAGAGCTGTGTCTGGGGAAGATCCCACTGTGCATGGCCACTGGTGGGGTCAGAGGGGGCTTCAGTGCCAACCATAGCAGCAAAAAAGGGACTTGTGGCTCCGGGGAGGGTTTGGGAGCTGGATCCTGCAGTTGTGCAGAGCCCGGCTCTGCCCATGCTCAGCAGTCCAGTGTCTGCACGTGGCTGTGGTTCAGTGTCACAGCGTGGGCAAGGCTGAGCCCACTGAGTGCCCCTGGGGTGGTGCTGGTTCATGTGGTGCTCTGGGCATGGGTGGAGGTGTGACTGCTCTCCACAGGCACGGAGAACCCCTGTCCTCAGCTCGGGAAGGGGGATGTGGAGGTGGTGGGAGGCAGGGGCTGAGGGGCTGTGATGGGAGGGAGCAGGAATGCTTTCCCAGCTCTTCAGGAGCTGCTGCACCCTGAACAGGCCGTGGCATTTCATTCAGGAGTGAGAGCCCCTCGCTGTCACTTGGTGGCATAAATCAGCTGCCGTGTTTGCCCTGGGGATGTCCTTTTCCCTGCCTGAAACGCTGCCACCCCACCTCTGTCACACTCACCCTTCCCATGGCATCCATGGAGCCAGATCCCACCTTGGGACCTAGTCGTGGTGAAGAGTACAGCTGACTTGCTTCACTGCCAAATAAACCCAGCTTCACAGCAGCGCATGACAGTCCCTGGCTCTATCTTCACCCCCATGTCTGAGGGAGTTATTGTCTGGTTGCTTCTGCCCCTGATTTTCCCAACCCTAATCTGAGCCTCAGGCTCTGGGCTTTCCTGCGGGTGGATGGGTGCCACGAGGCCGGGCCCTTGGGAGCACCGAGGTGGGTGCTGTGGGACACGTGTGAGGCTGGAGCTGGGAGCCCCTGCCCTGCTTGCTCTGGGGGGAGGTTGGGGCTGGGACCATGTTTTGGCACTGAAGGACTGTCCTCTGGTCAGCCTGGCTCTGGAGGTCACAGCCTGGGCTGAGCCTCTTGTGCTTCTCCTTCCTTCCTCCTCTTGAACCTGCCCTGCCTGAATCCTCTGTTAAACCCACCATGGAAACTCATCGGATGCTCCTGCGATGCTCCAGCTTCTCCATCCCCAGCACAACCCATGTCACCTTCTGGGGCCCTGAGGCCACCTCCAGCACCCTGCACATCACTGGTGAGTGACATTGGGACATCCAAGAAGCAGAGTGGGCTGCAGAGCCCCTTGGCTGCACTGGGGCCGCAGTGCTGCCTGGCCACAGGGTCCCTGGGATGTTGGTGTCCCAGGAAGCACCGTGGGCTCCTTTGTGGGTACCCCAGCTCATTGGGTTACTGCGGCAATGTGCCTGCATCCCTGGAGATGCCATCACCAGTTTGGAACGCTCCCTAATCCCTATGCAGATGTGTTTCAATCTCAAGCCTTTCATTAAAGCCACTCAGCTTGTTGGAGGCTCTGAATGCAGCGTGTTTATGGAATCAGCCTGCTGCAAGAGTGAGTTTCTTCTCGCTCAAGAGCTGTAATACCTCTAATCGATACAGTAAGTTAAAGCCTATTCCAGCTCTGCTGCAAGGATCTGGAGCTGGACATTTGTATGCTGGGCTCCACGCTGCCTTTGTCCCCTCCCTCTTATTTTTAGCATTATTTTGGATTCTTAGGACAAGATTGCACTCTGCTCATCTGGAAAGCTCTTCCTTCTTGGAATCCTGCTCACGTGCGGCCTGTGCTCAGCCCTGTGGCAAATAAAAGAGCTCTCTTGACTTAATTTTCAAACATCAAGGTTCATTAAATCAAAGTGATGCTTTACAGATCTTGTGGCTCTCAGCAGCCTGGCCCCAGCCCGCCCTCCCCTGGCTCCAGGCGTTTTGGCTCTGAGCTGGGCAGGATTTTGAGGCCATGTTTTAGGGTGTTCTCAGAGGTTTCCCCTTGTCTTGCCTGTGCTATGGGAACACAGTGACATCCTCCTGCGTGTCGTCTCGCAGCATCCCTTGCTGGCTGTCCCATGGGTATGAAGGAGGGATGGTTGGCTGGATCCAGCTGGGTCTGGGGCCAGCTCGTGCTCCCCTTCTGCTGTTCCTGGGCTTCTCCTGCCCTTTGCTGTTTGCCTGGCTCTTCACCTGCAGTGATGCTCCTGTTCTCGTTACCTGCTGTGCTAACGGGGGGGTTCCCCATCCTTTTCCATGTACGGGCTCCATGCATGCGATGTGAGGAGGCATTGCAGAAGGACCTGGAGGGTGCTCAGCAGGAGGAGGGACACGACACACAGCAGCTTGGATGGATCCTCTCTGTCCACTGTGAGTTCTCCAGAATCAGCCGCCTTCACAGCTCCTGTCCCTGCCCAGGGGCAGATGGTGCCAGGGACTCACCTATGGGACGAAAGAGAAGGTGGCTTTGGGGCTTGGTGGGACTGAGGCTTTCTGGGTTCCTGGGTCCCTGGCTTGAGGGTCCCAGTTGTCCCAGCACCAGTGGGGTCTAGACTGGGCTCTCCAGCACAGCGACACATCCAAAAAGCTTGTCCCGCTGCCCTGCCTGGTCCCATCCTCTGCCCTGCTTGCCCACACGTGTCGTTCAGCCCGGTCCAGGAGCACACACCATTTACACGCTGGGCCATGGCACGCAGGAGGCTGAGACCGGCTCGCTCCATCCCTGCAATCTCCTGCTTGAACACACGGAGGCAAAGCTGCATTTCGGGACAGACACCGCGACGCTCGGCGCGGCGGCTGCAGGCAGCGCTGTGGGACCCCAGCGGCTCCTGCCCACCCTCCCTGGCGCTTCCCTTGGGGTTCAGGGGAGGCACCGACCCCCGTTGCTGGTGCTGCAGGACACAGGGTGCTGCCCGCGGGCTCCATCCCTCTGTGACGGGTTGTGATATGGGCATGAAGCTGCTTGCGCTGAGCAGTGGTGCTCGGCCGGCACTCACCCTGCCCGGTGCTGGTGATGCTGAGGGCACCCTGCCAGGGGCACCCCGTGCCCAACAGCAGCGGTGGCCCATGGGCCAGGCATCCCCCGCCTCTGGAAAGCATCTCCCAATGAGGTTTGCAGCCATAAAATAGTTTCTGTGTCTCTCCTGAAGTGTGTTAAACTTCTCTAAGTTAGAGACCAGTGTTTTAATGCAGCGACAGGGGCACTGGCTGCCAGCTGGTAATGAAAACCATTTTCCCAACTTTAATTCACAGCTCCCTGTTTCCCAAAGGGTGAAGCCGGCTTCTGAAAGGCTCCAGTCTCCTTTCCAGTGGCTCGGATGCTCTGCCGGGCACACGCAGCCTGCCAGAGCCTGCAGCCGAGCCTCTGCCTCACCCCGTCCCTCCGGCTGAGGCCAGCGGTGCCACCGGGGTTCAGCGCCGGAGTGCTGTGGGTGCCCAAGGGGCAGCCATGGGCAGTGGGGCTGCTCCCCAGCGTATTCTGGGGGGAAGCCGTACCTGGGAGGCATTGCCAGCAGAGGGCAATGCCGCGATGGGTTCCACCTCCGAGCAGGTCCAGGTTCAGCAGCGCTGGTCCAGCCTGGGATGGGGAAGGAGGTAGGTTAAAGCCATTCCCCTTGTCCTGTCCCTAGAGGCCCTTGTCCAAAGCCCCTCTCCAGCTTTCTTGTCGCCCCTTTAGGCACTGAATTCTACATCCTTGAGTACACCAGTAACATACTGCATGCCTATCAGCAATTAGTTCCAAACTGCCTCGGCTCTGGCAGCGTATCCCTCAGCAGGCAGGAGCAGGCAGGAGGCACCTTCTTGCAGGAGCCTCCAGGATGGGCTTTTCAGCCTCTGCATTAACAGCATGAGCCAGGAGCAAGTGCTAAAGCTCTGCCATGCGGCATGTTCCCAGCAGGAAACACCAACACGTGTCCTGCAGACCAAGGAGGTGCTGGTGAGAGGATGGGTGGTGCGGGAAGGGGGGTAGAACCATCTGTCGCTGCTCTGTGATTAATGCTGGGGCTGAGATGATAATGAAATGTGACTTTGGCATTACTTCTTGGCTAAATATCTACAAAAATGTTTTGGGTAACTGTCAGCACGGTGTATAAATGTGATGGGCAGCGAGTCTGAGGGTGATGATGGGCTCATCGCCATGGGGCTGAAGCTGCCAGGTCTCCAGGGCCACCACATCAACAGGGGCTTTTGGGGAAGCTCCACATCCCACAATGATAGGAGGTTGGCTCTGGGGATTGGCAGCAGCTCTCCTTCACCCCACATGTCCATGGTATGTATGGGACTGGGGGAAGGAGGACCCATGGGTGCCCCCATGGGACACCCCAGCCTCTGGTGAGGGTGCAGGGTCTAAGGGTACCTTGGGGCTGCCTCAGGCAGGAAGGGGACAGCAGCATGGGTGCTGCTCTGCTGGGCTCTGGTGAATGACCCAGTTTTGAGCATCTCCTGACGAGCTCCCACTGAGCTTTCACAGCTCCAACTGTATCAGTGCGAGCTCCAGAGGCTCTCCCCTTTGAAAAGTCAAACCTGTGACTGTGTTTGGTGTTGCGCCTGGGCACTGTGGCCAAGGCGCTCACTCGGGTGGCCCCAATGGCCTCACAGCCACCCGTGCTTGGGCAGTGCTGCTCAGGGGTGCTCTGCCCACAGCGGGTCCCAGACTTAGAGAGAAAAGGCAGCCCAGGGCAGCAGCCTTGTGGGGCAGGAGGAGAACAGTGCTGGACACCGGGGGTTTGTGCAATGGAACCTTCACAGCCCTGCTTCACCTTGAGGTGGGGCAGCGTTTGCCTCATCCTCAGGGTGCCCCGGAGCAGCTGTGCCAGGCGATGCCAACATCTCAGTGTCGGGTGCTGGCACGGCAGGGACAGTGTCAGCCAAGCCCAGTCTCACTGTGTCAGCCTGAGAGCACCACGTGTGGGGAATGTCCTTCCCCAGGAAGGGCCTGAACTGGTTCAGCTCCTCCCACCGCGGCGGGAAGCACCGAGGGGCTGCCCATGGAAGGACGTGCATCTCTTTATCTTTACAGGCATCTGCACTGAAGTGTTTCAGATGCCTCAGTGGGAGCAGCTCATTGTTGCACCTGAGGCTGGGGTGGGCACCATGGTCTCTTGGCCCTCCGGAAGCATCGGTGCCCTCCCAGCATTTCCCATCCTCATGCATTTCACCAGCCCCTGTGTGGTTCCAAGGCTGCCCCATCCCTGGCAGTGTTCAAGGCCAGGTTGGACACAGGGGCTTGGAGCAACCTGCTCTAGTGGAAGGTGTCCCTGCCTGTGGCAGGGGGTTGGGACTGGTTGAGCTTTAAGGTTGGTGCTGGGGCAGGCAGGGGGTAGTGAGGTCCCGTGCCCTGGTGTCGGGGTGCAGGACCTGCGGTACCCTCAGTTCTGGCTGTTGCTTTCCCTTTGTTAACAGGAAGCACTCGTGCAGATGAGCTCACCCTGCCGAGCACATCACAGGTTGTTGGGTCTCTGCTCCGCTCGGTTGTGGCTGCACAATGTGTAACTCACAATCAATTTACCTGAAATTAAAACACAAAAGGAGGGGAAGGAAAAGCAAAAGGAGGTTTTTCAGTTTAGCAGCTGGTGATGCCTCAATCGCCGCCACCGCACGCTACCAACGGCCTCCACAATCCAGTATCTGACACTATTTCTCAGCCTCACTCGGTTCAGTTTCACCTCAATCCTGAGCAAATATTGACAAATCTCATTTAATCCTGCCAGTGCAGCACTGGAGAACTTGGGTTTGTTTGCAGCGGGCTTGGTACCATCTTCTATCCCCCGTACAGGAGCCGAGGGACACAAGCATGAAGTTAAACAAGGAGAGCAAACGGATGGGAGAGCAAAGAGGGTGAGTGGTGTGTGGAGAAACACAACAGGAGGAAACATTGCTCAGGGGGGAGAATTTTGCTTTGATATTGCTGCTGGGACAGTTTCCAGTGTTCGCTATCAGGCAGTGTGACAAATCTTCCTGCACCCACCTCCTCCATCACCCGCCTGTGCTTTATTCTCCCTTTCCAAACCACCCCTCAGCCAGGCCGGAGGTGCTAAATCAGCTCCTTAGCACCACAGCTCCCGTTATTGCTCGCAAGGTTTGGGCTGCTTTTGTTTTACCAATCCATCAAAAACCAATTCCAGGTGAGGGAGAGTGATGGTGCGTCGGGATAAAGACCCAGCTGCAGTTCCCCTTGGACACGTGCTGTCAGAGTCCCCATCGCTCCTGTGGTGGCTGGTGAGGAGCTGGGGATCGTGCTTGCTGCAGCATTGGGCTTAGTGAGCAGAGCAGCATCGTGGGCATCAACTGGCTCAGGTCTGTTGCCTTGAACTTGAGCTGAAGGGTTTGGCTGTGTGAGGGGGAAGATCTTTCTCCTGCATTCCCCCATGGAGGTGGCAATGGGTGCTCAGTGTTGGTGCTGAGCTGGTGGCTGGTTCAGCAAAGCTCATAGCACAACAGTGTTCAGACCATGCTCCTTGTCCTGGGGCACAGGGATGCCAGGAATGGCTGAGTCCTTTTTGGGCATCACTCTGCACCCCAACAGTCTGCACCCAATGGGCAGAGCTGGGACAGCCCGTGGATCTTGGAGGTGAAATCCCAGTAGTTGGATGGAAAAGACCTGTTCCAGCTCTGCCCTTAGGAAACCAGGAGTGCGCTGGGTGCTGTGGTGCAGCTGGGATCCTGGGGGGGCTGCGGCAAAGCCGGGGTCCCCTCGGTCCCATGCAAAGCAGGGGATCCCATGCAAGAGAAGGGACCTGCGTTCCCAGAGTGGCTGCTGTAGTGTCATCCATACAGGGGAGTGTGTGCAACCCCCTACTCCAGGGGTGATCTCCCAGCCCGTGCTCTGGGCATGTCCCACCACAGCCAAAGGTGGCTGTGCCATGGGTAGAGCTGCCTTTTCAGCCATGTGCAGGATGAGCCATGGGGGGAGCAGTGAGTTTTGGGGGACTGCAGTGCCCCGGCCTGCACCCCACAGAGCCCAGCCAGTGCTTGTCATTTGTCAGCATCACGAGTGCTAAAATGGGGCATCTCCATCAAAAAAGTGCTGATAATGCAGCCAGGCAGCTGAGTTTCTCACCTACAGCATCTTCACCCTGGCAAATCCTGCTGCAGCACGGACCCAAGGGGGTGGGGCTGGGGCACTGAGATGGATGTGCAGAGCTTGGATGGATGGATGGATGGATGGACGGATGGAAGCCCAGCAGGAAGGTGGCAGTGCTAAAGAAAGCTGATTTCAATCGAGTGGTTAATGACTTCATAAAGTCAGTGACTCATTGGCAGTGCCTGGCAGTTCATCTTTAACAGCAGAACTCCAGTGCTCAGCCCCAAACCAGCTGTCTTGGGAATTCAGAACTCAATCAGCAGCTCCGGGGCTGGATATCAGCTCGGTTTGAATCACACTGTGTCTTCCCTGCACCACATCCACGCTCCGTGAGCTGCATCCTTGCCATGCCCTGTCCTGATGGAGGAATCGTGCTCTTCCATGTGGTATTAATCATAACCTGGGATCTACATTAAGCTGTTTGACATCCAGAGGAGCTGGGGACAAATGGCAGCTGTGGTTCATCCTGGGCACGGCAGGCCGTGTCTCACCCTTGGTTATTCCCTCCCCAGCCTTGTGTCCTGCCCCTCCGATGGAGATGGATCATTTCTCTCATTGCTTATCTGCAGCACATCTTGAAACACTTGTAATAGAATGTAATCTATTCCCAGTCCCACGGCGTTGCTTGGCAAAACGCTGGGAATCACCACTAATCTTCCTCATCTCTGCTCATTTAATTATCCTGCTCCACGCTTCCCTCCTGCCCCTGATCCACAACCCATGGTCAGCATGGGCTGACCCTGCAGCTGGGCTTCACCTGACTTTATGGTCTCATTTGAAAGTCACCTTAAATACCTTTAAAGGCTCCCTTTAACCGGCCCATGACCCACTTCCCACCCTCCTGGTGTCCCTCCCTGTGACAGCCCCTGGTCCTGCACCCCACAGAGCATCGCAGCCTCTCCCGCAGGCAAGGCTCGCTCCTGGCAAGGATCAAGCAGTGATCAGGGCATCCTGCTTTGCGCTAACGTTAGAACTGATTGATGGGCACATGTGCAAGAGGCATCTCTGTGTTCAATCAGCTGCCAGCAGCCCCTGGGTTCAGCAGCCTGCTGGGCTCCTGTGATGGAAGTGGGGGGTTCCAGCCTGGCGAGGAGCTGGCTGCAGCAGAACAGCCTCCTGAGCGCGGCGGTGTGTGGTCATACATACTAATGAAGACAAGTGTAATTACCCAGGCTGCAAGTCATGCTTAACGAATTAGAACTAAGCATGGCAAACACGGAGAGAGAGGGAAAACAGGCTCATGGCTTCAGGAAGCGTAGAGCCCAGGCGGGAGCGTGGGCATCGTCTCAATCAGCAGCTCTATAGTTCACCTAGGGCGCAGGGGATGGCTTTCCAGCGTCCTCCCCTGACGGCAAGTCACTGCTGAGAATTAAAGGGGCAAAAATAGATAGAAAAAATATTAAAGAGGCAAAGAAAAAGAAGAAAATATTTTTCTTGGTGCATTGAGAACTGGGGGTGAGACAATGAACCAGGGGTCATAGAATCACAGAATCATAGAATGGTTTGGGTTGGAAAAGACCTTAAGATCATCCAGTTGCGACCCCCTGCCATGGGCAGGGACACCTTCCTCTAGACCATGTTGCCCAAGGCTCTGTCCAATCTGGGCTTGAACACTGCCAGGGACGGAGCATTTACTACTTCTTTGGATAGCCTGTGCCAGCACCTCAGCACCCTCACAATAAAGAACTTCTTCCTTACATCTGACCTGAACTTCCCCTGTTTCAGTCTGAACCCATCACCCCTTGTCCTATCACTCCAGTCCCTGATGAAGAGCCCCTCTCCAGCATCCCTGTAGCCCCCTTCAGACACTGGAAGCTGCTCTGAGGTCTCCACGCAGCTTCTCTTCTCCAGGCTGAACAGCCCCAATGTTCTCAGCCTGTCTCCATATGGTCCTTTGCAAGGAGAGAAGGACAGGGACAACACATCCATGTTCTTTTAGCTGTGAAGCCTCTGTGTTTCCTCGGAGGCCCTGGCTCCTGTGCTGGGGACACCAGCACCCAGAGGTGGCCGTGCTGGCCAGCACTGCTGTACTGCTGGCCTCCCGCTTGTCATCTTGCTGGTGGCTGGACAGCCTCTGTGGCACCACTGCTCTCCTGGGCAAGTCATCAAAGGAGTTTAATGCAGTCTGCATTAAAAACCTCATTGTCTTTATGCGCAGCCATAAAGCAATCAAGGAAAGCTGAGCGCAGTAAAACCCCTGAGCTGGATGCTTTAGAATTCGGGCTTCAATTTTTGTCAGGTCATCTGATTTTTAGCAGATAAATCAGGTTTTAATTTCTGTCAGAAAAGAGCTGCCGGTGAAAGCACCGTTCCCTGCTCATGGGGTGCTGCTGGTGAGGATGGTGGGGCTGAGTTGCTGAGGTTTCCCATGGGGACATGGCCGTGACCGATGTGGTGTGTGGGGATGCCGGAGTGCTCCTGCACCAGCACGGCCGAGCTTGGTGCCCTGTCTGGGCATCCACGAGCTGCATGTCTCACTTGATACCTTGTCTTGGACAAGCTGCTGTTGGTCTATAGCCTGGTCTGGTGCAAGTGTCCTGAACCAGAAGCCTGCTGGGAGGAGAAAGGATTCAACACAACCTTTCCATGCTTGGTATAAACGTCAGGAAGGGATGCTGGATCTTTCTTGCTCCCTGGAAGTGCCAAAAGAGGCTCTTGAACATGGAGCTGAGATTGAGCAAACTGGCCAAAGAAGTGGGTGCTGCCCAGACGTGGCCATTCATAGAATCATAGAATCCCAGACTGGTTTGAATTGGAAAGGACCTTAAGCTCATCCAGTTCCAACCCCCTGCCACAGGCAGGGATGTCTCACCCTAGACTATGTTGCCCAAGGCTCTGTCCAACCTGGGCTTGAACACTGCCAGGGATGGAACATTAACCACTTCTTTGGGCAATCTGTGCCAGTGCCTCAACACCCTCACAGGGAAGAACTTCTTCCTTATATCTATCTAGCCTGAACTTCCGCTTTTTCAGTTTAAACCCATCACCCCTTGTCCTATCACTACAGTCCCTGATGAAGAGTCCCCCTCCAGCATCCTTGTAGGCCCATTGAGGCAGGGCAGGACCATGTACTCCTGCCCTCATATGCTGTGAGAAGCCGCCTGCGGCTGTGCTGGCCATCCCTAAGGATTTGGTGGGTTCTCTGGGGCTGCTCTGCTTGGAGCCCCCCTTGCCTGGCTGCTTTCTCCTCCTCGTGGTTTCCACTCACAGAGGGGTGTCTGTGGGGGGTGTTAGAAAGCAGATTAATGAGCAAGACATTAGGAATAAACCAATAAAGATCATAACGGCACGTACAGCTGCTGTCAAATGGTGTTCCCAAGGGAGATAATATCCATTCCCCCTTAATTTCTTAGTAAATCCATTATGATTAATGCTATTACAGAGGAAACACTATTATTACAAATACATTGATGGTGGCAGAGCTGCAGAATTAATAACACAGGGTATTACTTAACTAATTAGCTGTGGTTACAATAGGACTGTTATACAGCTGCATTAAACCAAGCCGTACACTGCATTGCTCTCTGGGCTGCCTTTGCTGAAGGAGATGAAATGAGAAGCATCTCCTTCTCTCTGGGCAAAAGCCATCTCTGTGTGGCACCATCATTCAGCTGAGCTTACCACGGGTTGGTGGCACTTATGGAAACTGGAGGTGGAGAGTGTTATAGTGCTGGAGGCCAGCAGCAAATGAAGGAGAAAGTGGAACCAGGACCTGGCATCTCCTGAGCCCACCAGGGCTGCCCATGCAGGGGACCTAAGAGGCCACCACAGCCCATGGGGACCTGGGCAGCTTGCGAACATGCTCATCCCTCCTTGCAGCCTCATGGCTTCAGGGCTTCTCTGAGGGATTTTCCAGCTTCTTTTCCCAGCTACTGCAGAAATGTAATTGGCAGGAGCCCTCCTTGACTGAGGCTTTGCTTTGCCCATTGGCACTTCCACACTGGGACATCCTGATAACTGGCTGTGTATGGAGCTTCACCAAGAGAGTGTTGCCTGCTCAGTGGGGAAACTGGGTTTGAGCAGGAGCTGGAAGGAGACGGGTTCAAAGTGCTCAATGCACTGATGCTGTGCAGGTCAACAGGATCTTGGAGACCCTTTTCTCACCTTGGCAAAGCTCTCTCCTGCTCTCAGGAAGACCCGGGAGCTGTGGGCAGCCTCAATAGTCATCCAGCACATCCCATCTCAAATCAGAGCAAAGGCCAGGCGGGGGTGAGGCAGTTCCTGCTGTAGCAGGAAGGGTCTCACCTGGTCCGTGCCACTGTCGCATCAATGGCCATGTCCTGCTCAGCATCACTGGGCACCTTCTTGGCAGTTGCTGCATTATGGCAGTTTGACAGAGGTCTGCTGGCGGCTGGAATAAACCCACAGTGCAGGGCAGGGAGGTGGGACACATGGCTCAGGGGCTGCATTGAGGCTGGGGAGACTCTCTGCTGCCTGGATGAGGACCTGGAGCAGGACTGGCCCTGTTCCACCTTTGCCAGCACAGCCCCTGCTCCGCAGGGACCGGGTCCCTCCTCTGCACAAGCATTGCTGTCCCGGGGTGATGGAGCAGGCTCTTTGCCTCCGCCAGCCCCAGCCCCATCCCTGCTCCCCCTGACACACACAGATCCTGATGCTGCTGGAGGGCTCCTTTCAGTGCCTTCAAATTAACACTGACTTAAAATTCAAATGCAAATGCATTTTTAATTTCATTGATTGAAATTATTTCCTTGTTAGATCTGAATAATGGGATTCAAAGAGTAGAAGTGATGGGATGTGCCTGGCTGCATCGGAGGGGACTGAGGCACTGGTGGGCAGAGCAAGAGCCCAGGAGCTGTGGGGCCATTCCCCACATGTTTGGGGAGCTGGAGCTCAGCATCCCTCACGCCTCCAGTAAGGAAAACTCACCCAAGTGGCAGCTTAAAATGATACCACAGCAGCTCCTGGTTTTGCAAAGGTTGAAAATGATGGATGGCTCCCACAGCCTTCCCTGTAGCCCAAAGCGTGGTCCAAAGAAGGGGTTGGAGTCACTAAGGGGTCTGATCCATTCTCACTTGCGCTGTGGGAGTCCATGGAAGTCAGGGTCTGGGGGGCTGAGCCATGGAAAGTGGGAAGCTTTTAATGTATTTATTTAAATTGATACTACTTTACCCATTCAGATGCTGCAGATCAAGGAGTTGAATGAGGTGAAGAGCCCCACATGCATGGCTTGGGAGAATTCCTTAGCTTGTGTGTTTGCACCTCTTGCAGCACATGAAATGATTTATACACATCACTGCCACTTGTAGCAACACAGCCTAGAATAATCCAAAAGCAATGGCATAAATCACTCATTAATTATTACTGAAGTATTTATGGAGCAAAGGGGTGCCTTCATTTGAATTGGTGGCCTTTTTTAAGCAATATTTACTGCGTTTACAAAGACATTTTCAGTGTCTAATGGGTCCTGCCAACAGGAGGAGCAGACTGCAGGAGCGGCCCCCTTTTGCCTGGCTGAGTTTTGGGCACCAAGCCTCTCACTGCAGCCCCTGGCCTTCCCACAGCACATCCATGTGCTCCCTCAAATAAGCAGCAGGTATATCCCCATTAATCCTCATTTCTAGCAGCAGCCAAAGTGAGCTCCACAATGCCACTGGATGCAGATGAACTGTGCTTTGGTGGGAATTCAATTACACAATTCCTCTTCGCAGAACATAATGCATTTTGATGATACAGTCGTTTCAGTGCTAATGAGATGCATTTTAACTGCTGTGAGGACTGTATTTCTCCCTGCACTTAGTACACAGGATCCACGTTAATTACAGTTTCAGTGGAGAAAAACCCACAGAGTTACTACCTACATTTTACTCCTGGTAATAGCAGTTTCCTTGCATTGCCAGGAACATTATGGATTCACTTTTAAGGCACATTTTAGACCAAACAACCTGATTGTGATAGCAGGGAGAAAACAGCTCTGCTTTCCTTTGGCTGCTCAGTCCCTGTTGTAAAAGGGTCATTTATAGCAGGGAGATGAATCACATGTGTTGAAGTCAGAACATCCTCGGAATAAAAGCATTTATGGCAGTTGTTTTAAGAGATTTTTATAAGACGTATGGGACCGAAAGCCAAATTAACACAGCAGCTCATGGACCCACACAGAGATGAACATGTCCTTCATGCCTGGGATGGGGCGGCGCCAGCCCTGGGGCCAGCATGGAAAATTGCCGTGGTTTTATTCCAAGAAAGAATCACGTTTGCTCTCTGATGTCTTTCTGAGAGTTCTGAACGCTCCAGCCGGGCAGAGTAGAGTTTCCCTGCTAGTTTGTAACCTGCTGCTCTACAGCCCATTTCCCTTTCTCCACACAGTGGTTTGGTCTGAGGGACTGAAGCAGACAGCTTGGAAAAGCCGAGTGGTTGTAAGCTGCGTGGAGCACGTGTTGGATGAGGAGTTAGCAGTTAAAAGCACTGCAGAGGTATTTAATAAAAGATTGACTAGCATTGGTGGTAGCATGTTGTGTAAATCATTCTGTGACCTTCATTTAATGCCGAAGCCTCATCTGTTAATAGCTGGAGATCATTTGTAGCCTTCTATAATGCATCTCGGCAACTGTCATGGCAAAAAGAAAGACAGTTATTTCTGTTAATCATTCATGTCTTGGTTTAAGTATTTATACATCTCCCTTTAAAGTTCCCTTCCATCTCAGTGCATGGGAGAGCCTGAGCCCACCGTGAGCGCTGAGGCCGGACTGTGACCCAGCACCAAGGCAGGTGACAAATAACACCTCATTCATCAGCCCAGTGAGCAATTAGCCTCTTGCTTCTGTGCCTGGGTCAATGGATGAACAAAGAGGTGTTTGCTGTTGAAACTGTGTGTATTGGGAATGGTTAAAGATGTAAAACCATGCGCAAAGTCTGGCGTAGCTTCCCCGAGGAGCAAGAGGCAGGAGAATTGGGAGATGCTGGGGTGCAAGGCTGGTGGGGTGGGCATGGGTAGCAGGGGGTCTTTTCAAAGCGGGTTTGCATGGAGTACTGGGGAGAGAGAGAACCGGCTTTCTATGTCAAATAGAGTGCATATTGGGGGAAAAGCAGCAAGAAGGATCATCCTGCTTTTTCCTTAATTCCTTTGGAAACTAATGCTGCTCCTCCCCTCCTTCCCCTCCCCTTCCTTCCCATCATCTTCTCTCCTTTTTCTCCCCTTTTGATGCTGATGGTTAAAGCAAACCCAGGAGCTCACAGCTCTGTCATGCTCACGGTGGAGGCTCCCTGTTTCCTGACACCCTACAGCAAGAGATTGTTTAAAGGGGAAACCACCTTTTCCTGGAGCCCTCAGCACTTCTGCTGTGGTGGATGCTTTCGAAGGCAATCGGGCAGGTGCTGACACCTTGAAAACCTGAATCCTTTGGAAACCCCAGAGCCGTGTTTCAGGCAGCCATGCCCTGATGCCTGGATCTGCTCTGCACTAGTGCTGGTGAGCAGCACAAGCTCTTCAGTGGGGACAGCCCCAAGTGCTCTCAAGTGGGAAAACAATAAGAGGATGTAAAAAATAGCGGCTCGATGTCCTTTTGCTTTGTCTCTGGTTGTAAATGCACCAAAATTGTGTTTAATGGTGTCTTCTGCAGCGGCAACAACCAGGTTGGAGACAGGGGCTTGGAGCAACCTGCTCTAGCGGAAGGTGTCCCTGCCTGTGGCAGGGGGTTGGATCTGGATGAGCTTTAAGGCCCCTTCCAACCCAAACCATTCCATGATTCTGTGATTCTGAGAATCCCAAAGCACGAGTCTCCGGGAATCCCGGGACTCCAGGAGCCAGGGCTTCCCACAGTGCAGAGATGGGGATAAAGCTGGGTGCTGGCCGTGGCAGGTGTGCAGCACACTAGATGGAGCTACAGGATAGCTGCCTGCCCTTCACTGCCCAGCCGTGGAAGGTGGCTGGACACAGGGAGCTGATGTAGGTGACCTCATAGGGACACTGGTGGCCACCCCAATCATCCCAGCAAAGCCCGCAGGGCGCCTTAGGCTGATCTCATTTGATACCTGCTAGCTGGTTTTGCAAAGAAAAATGTAAAAATGTGGAAATAACTTCGCAGTACTCTGAGGGAAACGCCTTTTAATTTTCACTTAAGCAAGAATCAGCAGAGAGAGTGGTGAGGCTCTGGCATGGGGTACCCAGAGAAGCTGTGGCAGCCCCATCCCTGGCAGTGTTCAAGGCCAGGTTGGACACAGGGCCTTGGAGCAACCTGCTCTAGTGGAAGGTGTCCCTGCCCGGGGCAGGGGGTTGGAACTGGATGAGCTTTAAGGTCCCTTCCAACCCAAACCACTCTGTGATTCTATGATTCCATGTTTCACTTATCTGGATTTATCTGTCTTCTGGGAAAGTACGACCGTTGCCTCTTGGCCAGCTGGGGCTCAGCAAGGCTCACAGCAGGTGAGGCTGTCCATGAACAGCTCTTGTCTTCTCCCACCATCTCACTGAGACATTGCTGGGTGAGTCAAAGACCATTTTCTGGGCCAGAAATGCTATGAAAAATACCAGCCCCTGCTCCCCTCTTCCACCACAGACTGTCTCTTTGGTCAGCCCCATGTCAGAGGCAGGAGCATGTCATTGTCCTTGCCCTCAGCCCACCTGCTGCTGGCATCATCTGCATCTTTGCAGAGGGGATGTCTATCCGCCTGAGCAAAATGGGCATTGGAGCAGTCATGGCTGCTGCAGAGGTTTTGCAGACCTTAGATTAAAACTGAATGAAGGGGACCTCACTTCGGATGTAAAAATATGGAAACACTTATGAGTAATGGGGGAAAAGCAGTAAAAAATGAACCTGGAGGAACTGAAGGGAGAGATTTCACTGTTCCTTTCAATAAACCTTTCTAGCAGGTTCAGGTAGTTTAAATTCTCCTTAAATCTCTGGCTTGGTAGGCACCTGTGAAGGTTTAATGGAAGTTAATAGGAAGTACTGGGCCTGGTGATGAAGGGCAAAGGAATAAAAACGCATCAGGTGAAGGGTTATGGTGGAGCTTTTCAGCATTCCTGATGTTCTTGGACACTCAGTGAGATCCTGCTGTCCAGGCAGGTGTGTTCACAGGAATAGTTTGCTTAAAAATCCATTTATAAATGGTACTAAAACCTCTGAAAAGACTCTAAGAAATAGACTCTAGTTCATTTATTTATTTATTTGATGCTCTGAGTAAATGCTGCTGAGGATCTCTAGAAATTTAAAAATAATATATTGACTGAAGGTGATGTTTGGCCATTGAGATGATGCAGGTATCTGCTATCAGAATGGAGTGTTTGTCTTGTTTATGAAGTGCCTTGTGTTCACTATGACCCTGAAGTATGAGAGCAGTGCTGGATAAACAGGTTTTTCTCTCCAAGAGGTAAGCTATTCCTGTGAGGAGCAGGAAGTTGGACTCGATGATCCTTATGGGTCCTTCCAACTTGGGATATTCCATGATTCTTTAATGGGGAAAACAACCTCTCTGGTGGGGCTCTGGCTGGCTGTTGGTGCTTGTGTGGCCAACCCGTTGTGTCAATGCACTAAGCTGAAATGTGGAGCTGTGCTTGCACAACCTTCATGTGTGTCTCAGCCCAGGCTCTGCTTCCAGGTAAGGCTCAAGGTCAGAAACATCCAATTGTTGTATTTTTGGCATGCAACATTGTTCATCTTGTGGCCATTGTTTTGGACCACTGAAACCCTGAAAATGTGCCAGAGGGTGAGACCTTCAATAGGGACATGCCATGGGCAAGGATGGAAGAAGATGGAGCTGCTCTTTAGGGTGAAGGGTGACCACCCTCTGATGCCCAGCTCTGAGCAGGGCTGGGGACAGCCCCACTGTGTGATCTCCCTTGGGGTGCTTGTCAGGAGAAGCCAGCAGGGTTTTAGTCTGGACAAACAGAAAACCAGCTGTGGTTAAAGCAAATTTGGGGCAAGTTACCCCAGATATAACCAAGACACATCCTTTGAGGTCACCAGTCACACTGCAACTTCTAGTTCAATGTCTGCATGGGGAAAAAGGGTGTATGTCGCTAAACCAAACTGAAGCTTGGACTAGATGAGTTTGCCTGCTTATGGCATGTACCAAAGTAAGCTCCCTTTAGTACCAGTACCAGTCTGGTATATATGCATCTGTGTAGTTTGATTATTCACTCCTCTGTTCAGTGTCCTGGGAAATCTTGTTCAGCTCATGTTATCACCTTTTTATTGCAGTGACACTGATTTTGATGTCCCAACTACCTTTGATAATTGTACACTTGCAATAAGTCATGGAAACATCTTGTATAGGTGACCTTGTAGCAGGTATGTGTTTTAAGGGCCAGAATACTGTTACTTTGAAGGAACTCTGTATGCTGTTATTAGCACTGTTGCGGTCTTAAGGATCCCTGTAGAGGAGGGTATTACTCAGCCTAGGAAAAGCTATCTGATCTGGCCTTAAATGTGTAACTGTTCAAAAAGCTGTGACTGGGTTGGGTGTTTGAGGTCCTGCAGCTCAGATCCCATCCTGCTGCAGGTGGAGATAAGGATGAAGAGCAGTTTCTTGGCTGTGGACACTTCTGCTTTTAGCGACATTGAGCTTTTGCAGGGAAGTGGATGTCCTAAGTCATCCCAGGCTGCTCTACACCCTTCCGCTTTTCTCCCTCTAAACATAGCCCTATATCAGGGTCTTTGTGGCAAGGAAACAGCAGCCATCTGCTCAGCCTGCATGAACTTTTGTCTTAATCCTCATTTCCACATCTTCTGCAATAACAATCTCAGTTGGGAAGAGGGAGTACCTTGCAAATGCTGTATGCCCAGAGTTGTTCCACTGTAGTTCCCCAGAAGCAATAAAATCTCATAAGCAACCTGGTTTAACATGATTACCATCTCAGCTTCATTCACCAAAGGGGAATGGATAGTTTGAATCTATTTCAGAGCAGCAGACAGGATTTTGATGTTTTTGTGAGATTAATTCAACTGTGACAAGTTTTGTGGTTCACCAGCTCCAGAGGTCTGCCCATAGAAATTTTTCCTCTTCTACTACTTGAAAGCAGATGGCAATTTATTCTGTGGCCATGCTGCAACAACGTGTGTTTTTGTGCCTCTGTATCGGGATGGTGAATAGGGAGCAGTCCATCTTCGTGTAATTTTAAATATCTTGGAGGATCCAAGTGCACAACCCTGCACCTGGGGACTCAATTTAGGTTTGTGACCCGCTTTAGAGGAGCTGAGCTTGTAAAATAGTGACTGGAATTCAGGGGGCCATAAATATCATATTTTCATATGTGGCAGCTATAACCTTGCTTGACTGTTGTTCATGTTGTTTAGAGGCAATATGGACCCATTTGGCTTATTTAATCAATCCAAAAGTTGTAAGACAGGATGGAGGAAATAGTTCTGATAATGGCATAAACTCCACAGGATTTGGAAAGGCAGCTCAATACCCCGTGACAGAAAAGAAGTTATTTTTAGGCCTTTCTTGTGGTTAATTTATGGAGGGGTGGGTGCTGTTGCATCTTTGGAACAGAGCAAGGCTGGTGGGAAGAACATCTCTTTGCCTTCATCAGAAAGTGGCATGCCATGTTCTAATGATTTTAAATGCCATGAGCTGGAAGCCCCTTTGAGGCATCAGAGAGCAATGGTCTCCACAGATAGGAGAGTAACTGTGGTGCTTGGCAGGTCTCTCAGCTGGAGTGCAGATGTGGAGAACCTCAGCTGTGATGCCACTGACAAAGTGCCTTTTGGGATACTTGTGGACTGCAGCCTCAGGCTGGGCCTTTGAGCATGGCCATGTGGTAAGTGACTGTCCAGTTCTGGGGTTGTCTTGTGAGTGAAGATCCCATTTCCCATGGTCCAGAGCTACCCCAGAGCTGGTAGGCACAAGGTAGGTGCAGCACTAACACTTCTTCCCCCTCTCCAAGGTCAGCTCGCTGTTGTGGGTTCTCAGGGACTCAAACCATATATATTTGAATAACTTACTGTAGAAAGTTTTCAACTGTCAGAAGAGCGATTTGTGAATAAATGTTTTCATTACTTGGCTGGCTCTATGGATGGATGAATAATATCCATCAAATAAATTATTCATCCTTTTCCTCTCCTTGCCATCATCAGATAAATTCTTTGTGATTTATATTTGTTCATTATTCATCTGGCAATGAGAAACAGAGATGGTTCAAGAGCTAAATCTGCCTTATTGAAAGCAGCAACTGAGTTCTGGTTGATCTTGGAGGCTGTACCAACACAAATCTCATCCCATGCAGTTCAAGTGCCCTCTGAGCAATGATGCTCATTGTAGCTCCATAAGTGGTGAGAGTCCCCAAGTGATGTGCTGAGGGCAAAGCCATGTTCTCCTACTCGGATACCTGACCCCCAACTCCTTCATTTTCTCTTATGCGTCGGGGGTGCCTTGGAATACAGAAACCATGGGTTAAGAATGCCACCTTGGATGGCTGATGGGTTGTGTTCTTTGGCTGAGTTATGGCTACAACAGATAGATCAGTGTGCTCTTAGGGGGTGCAATTCCTCAAAGACATCTGGTGTAGACACCAGGGGCAGTGGAGAGGAGGTGGATTATCAGTCCTTACAGCAGTTGTGCAGTGTTTTACACAACACAGGGCTCTGAGACTGCAGTCCTGCCTCTCCCAGGCTCCCACTCTGCAGCTTCCCCAGGCTGCTGTTGTCCCTAACAAAGCCGTGCCAACAGGCTGGCCGCCTCCTCTTCAAAACACTCCAGCAACAGGGATATGGGAAGACTTTCCAGCAACGCAGAGAAGTGGAAAGGACTCCATTTGGCTCCTCTACAAAAAGAAGCAAAGCAAACCATCCCACAGAAGCTGACTGAAGGGCCAGATGTAGGAGATACCTGCTGCTCCTGCTCAGAAGTGATCTGACTTGTCCATCTCACTTACAAGTGTTGCTCCACAGCCTGGTGACTGAACCAGTTTCAAACTTTCGCTTTTGGCTTTATTCCAGTTCTAAAAAGTGTCTATTGTTGTTTTCTTTTTAAACTACTGGGAAAATCATCTTGTAATAGCTACGCCATGACTCAAAAAATGACAAAATGTTCTTCAAACCCTTTTCCCTCTCAAAAAGTTCAGAAAACATAGAAAGCTTCACTTTTACATAGTGAATAGCTGATATAGTTACCTGTATGCAAAAAGGGGAAGTAATAACAGAGCTTGTTTTGTAACCCCAATTCGAGTGCGCTGTGGTAGGAACCCGCTTGTAACAGCCTGATCTATGGGAGGTGTTTGCAGGCAGCCCTGGAACTACAGCAAAGCTTTGATTTTCCACTCACAGCGTCTAGCACGACACTCTCAGCTGAGCGCTCAAATACAGACACCAGCATCAAGATTCAGTTAGAGAGAAGGAATGACAACTGAAGGAAGAACCCATGAGTGAGTGGATGAAAGCAACTACATCCTCTGCACCGGGGGGAAGCCCCTGGCAGTGGGCAGTGATTCATGTGGTGCTTCACACCCCACCTTGCTCCGGTGCTGGTTTGCTCCCAGGCAGTGCTGCTCAGCCAGACCCTGTGGAGGGACAGGGAAAGGAAGGTGGGTGGATAATCCCATGGCTCCCATCCCTGCTGGGTACCCCACAGTGATGCCCTGCATGGACTTTGTGGCTGTGATGGGCAGGGTTCTCTTAAACATGCACTTAGCTGCTTGTAACCTGTGCATACCCCAAAAGAACTGAGTATGGCAGCAAGCAGGGGACCTTCATGCCTGAAGGACGTATTGGAGTGCAATTTGTGGAGTGATTGATATATCTTTTTTTTTGTATATAATTTTTTCCCCTCTTGCCAGCTGTCTGGTGCAGGGACACATCAATCTCTGCACCCTTTCCAACTTGGGAATGTGTTTTAGGAGGAATCATTTGTCTTGGCCACTTCTGTGGGATGGGTGGCTGCGGGAAAGGAACAGGGCTCTGCTCTGCAGAATAGTGCTGGAGAGAGGCATCTTCTGCTTGATTCCTGTTTGCCCTTAGCACCCAGGGCTCCTGCTGCTCCCTGGGTGTGCAGGAGCCCTCACCCAGCCCAGCAGCTCATCCATGAAGAGCTAGTGCTCTAGAGGCTGTGACAGCCTTTAGCACAAAACTAAGCCTTTTTCAGTCTCCTTTTCAAAGCTCAACAGGTCTTGGGAGCAATCATGAGGGACAAGGGTGTGTTTTTCCCTCCCTGCAGCAATGGCAAGGAAAGATCTCTGATACCAAGAACTCAGCGTCATGTGTAGGGTGAGGTGTATCAGGCTGGCTGGTGTGTGCCCAGGAGTGGTCATCTCACCAGCTGGACCCAAGGCAGACCTAGGTGCATGTGGCTGGACTTCAGGGTCTGTTTAAGCTCTCTCTGTGGTGCCCAAGATCAGTTTAGCACCACTGACTTGCTGAAGCTCAGAGACATCCCTGATCTTCTCCAAGACTTACAGAGACCAAAGGTGAAACCCAAGCTGGGTCAGGCTTGAGGTGCCCAATGCAAGAGGAGGCTGACTGCAGCCTGGTAAAGGGCTGTAGCCTCCTTGGAGCATCTCTGCCGGGGGAGCTGCTGGGCAGGACTGTGATACAGCCCTTCCTGCTGTCCTCTGCAGGCTGTCACTGCTGAGTCTGCCCTGACAAACACAGGCAGACATAAGTAAACATGTCTGTGTGTTGGCTTAGCTGCCCTGATTAGCTTCCCTTGAGCACTTCTGCCTAAGAGCTCATCTCAGTGTCCCCTCTGGCAGGTTAAAGCCATTCCTCTTGTCCTGTCCCTACAGGCCCTTGTCCAAAGCCCCTCTCCAGGTTTCTTGTAGCCCCTTTAGGCACTGGAGCTGCTCTAAGGTCTCCCCTTCAGGAGCCTTCTCTTGCCCAGGCTGAACCAGCCTGGCTCCAGAGCAGAGCTGCTCCAGCCTTTGGAGCAACTTCACTGCTCCTGCAGATAAATCACTTCACATGTAGCTAGTGGGTCTTGGGAAAGACAGACAGGCTCAGGTGGGTTTGGACAGACTGAGGTTGGTGTCTCCTCCTGCTACATCTTACCCATTGCTGGGAAGCATCTCCCAGGTGAGCAGAAGGGCTCCAGCTCTGTGCAAACCCTGCTTGATCTCTGTTAAATGGCACCAGGAGCCTTCCAGCAGCATGGTACGACTCAGCCCTGGAGCTGTGATCTTCTGCTGATGGGTGGTAATGAGCTGCTCCTGGGGAGAATGGGGGCCGCTCGCTTTGAACCTGATCAGATGTGACCTGAGATGCCCATCTATTCAAACCCTTAATTAATATCCTGCTGTGTGCACTTGACAAGCATTAGAAGTTAACCAGAAGTGGCTCATGACCCTGTTTGGTTGGGTGTCTAAAGCTTAGACACTGTTAGATAGGTATTAAGGAATCCAGTGAGCAAAGTGTTCCCAGGTTCCTGTAGACAGTAGTGAATGCAGCAAGCTGAGACTCCATTTTCACATCCCAATTAGTCCATTCATGCCCTTTCATCATGCCCAGTTGTTTTTAATACTTCCATCTTCTACTTTCAATTGTGGTTCTTGTTCCAGAGAGACAGGGGAGAAAAAATATGTTTGATTATTAAAAATAGAAATAACCTTCCCTGGCTGAGCACCATGGCCAGTTGCATCAGTCCAACAGGAGGGTCAGTTAACTGGGGAAATGAGAGCAGGGATGGCATCAGCCTCTAAAGAGCCCATTTGTGCTGATGTTGCTTTTGCACCCATGTTTCCTGTGCATGGTCTGAACTTGAGCATGGTCTGTTCAATGTTTCACCTGAGGTCTTGGGGGACACCCATACTTCAATCACCCCTCTGGGTGCTGTGTGTCAGGACTGCAAGAAGGGAGATGGTGTCTCTCGGGCTTGGAAAGAGGGCAAAGCTGCAAAGAAGAGCAGAAACACAGCTGTGACCCGCTTAGAGGCACAGGGTGAGAAGCAAGACCAAGGATGCATACTCCATGACAGCCAAGCACAGGGTAAAGGGATGTGTTGGGGGTGAAAGCAGAAGGAAACAGGCTGAGTGAGCTGGGGCAGGGATCTGCACTCTCAGCCCTGCTCCTCGTCAAGGCTGGACTGGTTCTGGGAGGTAAGTGCTGGGGTTGTTGTGGTCCCAGCTGTGGAAGGAACCCCCAAAATGCATCTCTTCACTCCCTGCACAAGACCATAGCTCATCAGAGCTACAGTTATCCTGTTAGATCAACTCACATCACCCTTTCTGCCTATGAAATTCCACTTTTGCTGCTGACCCCATCCCATAAGGACAAAATGTTTCTGTTTTCAGGGTCTGTTTAATTTGTATTTTTCATGGGTGTTTCAGCAGTAAAAGGCCACCTTTTGGGTGCAGAACGAAGTACTTGAGAGTCAGAAATGTTGTGTTTGTTAAGGCATTTTCTCTAATTGCTACCTTCCTTTGCTGCTGCTGCAGGCTCCTCTGCCCCTCTATAATCACACAAAACACATCTCCCAACAGCCTTGAGCAAACAGGAATTAAGTTGTGCTTTGACTTACCTTATCTGCAGACAGAACCTGGTGCTCCCTCCTCCTTTCAGCCACTGTGAGTGGCAGAGAAAGGTCTGTTGAAAGCCCTGGAGCCATCTCTGCCATCAGAGGCGTAACCATGTTGAGTCTCTTTTCTAACACCTTCCTCAATGTATTGATCCATGAACTACAAAGCGTATGCAGGAGCAAGATTTGGATGTAATTCTTATTTAGCCTCCCAGCCATGCTAACAGTAAATTACTTCTCGTTCAGGGTTTTACTGAGCTTGTATCCTGTCCATGCTCACCACCAGCTTGTTCCAAGCTGTGGACTTGACTGGGAATCTTTGTCTTGGACTTGGCTTCTTGTTGCCTTCAGTTTACAAATCCCTCTGTGTGTTGTATTCGACTTGCCAGCATCAGCCATCTGCATTGAGGCATCTCATTAGAGCAGTTGTGGGTTGTTTTTCCTCACTTTGGCCAAGGCAGTGGAGAGAGGTGGTCACTACAGAGGGCAGCTGATCTCATTTGGAGGTTGGTCTCTAAAGAGAGCAAGGGTGGGTGGCTCTCAGGGGCCATGGTCTCCACAGCCCCTAGAAGCTCATGGTGACTTGGTGAGATTGGACATAGAGGAGAGATTTGCCTCATCCAACTTTACGTGTCTCCAGTGCAAACATGTCTGTGTGAGTGAGCTACACATGCTTCCCCCGGAGCCCACAGGGAAAACAATTTTTCTGGAGTGCTATTCATCTCCGTGGACTGAGACATCCGAAATCAGTGAGAGTACATGTCCTGGAGAAGCATTTTTGATTGTTTAGTTGGGGTTTTTAACATGCAGCCTTCAGAAGAAGTCTGAGTGACTAGCTTGGATGGAGACAGCTCTGTGGTTAATGTCTGAATTTGGACCAATGTGTTTCTTCCCTAATTTTAACTCAACTTCCACCCTCCAGCAGTAAGTGAGCTACCTGGCTAAAGCAGACCCAAATTCTCTGTTCATTCTACCAATCTCCCCCAGCATGATGTGAAACACTCCTGTAAAATGTTTGACTCTGTAAGACAACATACTGCACTGTTCTCCATTCACTTCCAATTTTATGCAACTTTCTTCTCTGGAATAGGCTCAATGATCTCAGAAAATAATTGGTGAGGTTGTTAGACTAATGGGATTTTTATTTCCAAGGCTATAGATCAAACAAGTATGCCTGAAAATTCATTATACATGCAGTGTGCACTAAATAATTATTCCTGCCCATGAAAGTGCTGGAGGAGAGACTATGATAAGGTATAGCTTTAAAAAAAGGTGCTTGATTTGTCATTTATAAAGCAAAGTTCATATTAGATGTGCTAGTTAACTATTCAGTGAATAGTAAGTCACTTGGCTAAGCCAGGGTGCATGGGGAAAGGCTGACAAGGATGGTGCCTTGTCTTGATCTGGATCTGAACACAGTGCCTCTCCCTGAGCTCACCTCCACCTTGTTAGCAGGGATAGCCCTGGATGTTGCTGGAAACAGCAGAATCTCGTGTTGCTTCCAGGTGGTGGAAGGGGCTGGTCTCTCACCTCTTTCTCCAGGGCTTTGATCTTCATCCTTCCTCCCCTCTGCTCTCACACCTTTGTGTGCAGCCGGGAGGGGAGTGTTTTGCCCATGTGGACATGTGGCAAAGGGGACATCAGCAGTGAAGAACCTGTCCCATAATAGAATGGCGAATATCAGTGACTGTGAGACATGGGCTTTGCAGGGATCACACTCAGCCTTCCCAGCCTGAGCATTTTGTACCTGAACGGCAGTGTCTGGGGTTGTTCTGGCCAAGGCTGCTGGGAGGGGGTTGAGCTGAGATCTTGCCTATGAGCTGAGCTTGAGCAACTCCATGTGTTGTGTCCTGTGTAGAAATAGATGGAGACGATTCTCTGATTCTTGCATTTGTTCCTAAATATATATATATTTAAGGAATTTTACCTTCAGTGTATTTGCAAGTTGCAAGTGTTTTTTGCAGCTTTGTTTGCAAACTAAGCTGTCTTAAGGATGATATTTTGTGTGTCTGTGTTGGGGTTGTCCACCTATTGCTACTTTTCTATCAAATATTTAGTGTTTTCCATTTGTAGAGCTGCTCAGAAATTGTTCACTGAGAATTTTCATAGAAAAACCTTTAAAAATATCACAAGTGGATGCTGTCTTTGTGGAGAAAACTGATTGATTGGGGTATGACAGGACAAGGAAAAATAAAGAAATATGAAGAAAAGTCATAGAAAGGATCAAAAGCAGGAGCTATGACATCTCTCAAATGGAAATGCTTGATAAGCCTTGGAAAACCCTGAACAAATCTGCAACATAACTTAAAAATAGTTATTACCATTCTGTAGGCACAGGGACTAACGTGAAGTGACAGCATGGAAGAATGTCACTTCCAGTCTGCTTCATTCCCCCGTACTTGCCTGCTGTGCCACCCATCGTGTGCCTGGGAGGGATCACTCTGAACAGGCAAGAGAAGGAATTTGGTTACCCTTCATCAGAGGCTGGTCTTGAGGCCTTGGCTCTTCCTAGGCAGGCAGTTCCTGACCCACACGGTGTTGCACACACAAGGGCAGACCAAGGACATGAACGTGGGTTTTTTCTAAGCCTAGGGTCTGAACCACTGAACCATTTTCCACATGTGCTATTAATTTAATAGGTAATTTAATCACTATTCAGCCCCTGATAGGAAAAACAGTGCTCTGAGAGCTCTGCTCTTGCGAGTGGCCACTTGAAGAAGTCCATGCTCAGCCTGGACACTCGGCTTGGAGCTGCGATGGTTGCATGCTGTTATTCTGGTGCTCCTTATGGTGAAATGACCTTCAGCTGCACTGTCTGATGGGACATCTCCTGGCTGAATTGTGGTGAAGGCAATGTCACCATGAGCATCCCGACCAAGGATGAATCTTCTCGCTGATTAATCTAGCATTCAGAGTGTCGCAGTTCATCCATCATGTTAACCATGGGTTTGCTGAAAGAGGGAAAGGGAGTGGGTTTGAGTGATGAGCTGCACATCATGGTACACTAAGTGGATAACTAATAGGTAAGTGGCACAGTTTAGGCTGGAGTGTGCCTGCTGGGATGAGGGGAGTGGCTGCATCCATCCATCCATCCAGCAAACGCACTCAGCATTTCATGATGGAGGTCTTTAGGCACACACTTCTGCTAAATGTTTGCAACTGGCTTGCTGGGCAAAGCATCCAGGGCAGGTTCTTAAAGACCACAGCAGCATCTTGTAAAAATCTACCCTCAGAGCACAGTTTTTAACTCTGCATGCATATGAGAATCAAGCAATGGAGGATGCTAACAACAAGTAATGTTGATTACTGGCCATTTTCCTCTAATTGCTTCTAACCCCTGGTCACGGCGGCAAAACCAGTTTACATCATGCAATGATTGCATTTAGAGGCTCAGAACATCCCCATCCCTTGATTTACTGTGGGAAAGTGGGATGATAATATGTAGGTCCACAGGGAAACTGTAAAGCTTAACTAATTAATCTACAAGCGACTGTGAAATTCTCAGTTGCAGTGTGCTGTGTGAGTGTGAAGTGCTTGCTTATAATGCTTCAAGAGGGGTGTTGGTTTTATACATGGTGCTTCATAAAGGAGTCTGGTCTCACATAGCTCCCTCTGAAAGTCTGATGATGAAAAGCATCTCCTCAGCTCTAGCTGCTGAATGTTAACACTGGAAGTCACAAACAAAACCCAGCAGAAACGGAGTTTCTAATCAAGCTGGCCAGGAGGAATATTTCCTCTCTTGCTGTCAATTACTGGGCAAATATTACAATGCAACATGTTAACAGAATTCAATACCTATTTGAATTTGGCTTCTCACATACTTATGGGTGACAAATTAATTGTAATGTTATTTATTGTGACTTTCAATAATTCATTAGGATGTGTTCATATCAGTAATTAAAACATGTACAGTAAGAAACAGCTCACATAAATTATTTCATGGCATTCATTATTTATTTGGCCATTTATAGCTGTGCAAAATTTACTGAGAAAATATGTACATTAATTAGCATGCGGATTAGGATTTCATTAGTCCTACTACACTTCTTCAGCGAGTAAAGATACTTGTGTGTAAAGATTTGTGTGTGTGAACAGCTAGAAGGGTCTTGCATGTGTCCTTTAAAACATTTATATTTAACAAAGAGCTCTGTGATCGAGAGCAGGAAAGAGCTGCTTGTGGGAAGCCCTTCTGCTGACTACACAAGCAATAGAAACTTGTTTTAGTTTGGCTCAGGAATCTTTTGATAAGAGATGGGTGTTTGACTGTGTTGTACAATCACTGATGTTTGAGCTAGAGCAATGAATAAGAGAAAATCCAATACAAGACCTTCTGCTTCGACCACCTATAGTTGAGGAAACTGTAGGGGAGTGCAGTTGGCATAGTGGTTCCCATTGCATTCCCTTGGCTAATGCGTGCCTGGTGGCTGAGGCCAAAGACAAGGCTCAGAGAAGACTGCCACAGGAGTCCTGGGGGCATCACTGACTCCTTTTACCAGCCCCAAAGACCTTGTTTGAGGCTGCTGTAAAGTTACTTCAGTTCCGATTGCGTCTCTAAACCTCACGTGCATCAGCACTGACATTCAGCTGAAATAATGAGGAATTTGTTTATGCCAAATGGATTAAAAAAAACCCCTCAACAAACAACCCACAAATTATTTTGTTGTCTGGAGGGAAGAGAAACATGTTTAATCAATGCCATAAAAGTGATGCCTGCTCACCTTGTTTTACATCATTAATGAGTCCACTGGAGGATGCACCAGGGAATTTCCACATGAGTAAACTCCACCTAGTGTAAAAAGGCTGAGATCTACCTCTGTAATTTAATGGTTCAGCTCCCACATGAAAGCTGGTATTTGAGGTTCTAATTATTGAGCACAAACTGAATTTTGGCTTTTGGAGCTGAGAGCTCCTTCCATCTGCAGATTGCAGCTGAGGGCTTCCTTATCTGGCACTGCTGAAGAGGATTTTGGTATATCCACTCAAGATATCAGTGGACACACAGAGATGCAAGTCCCATGGGAGCCTCATGGCTAGGAGTATATTCAGAAAGCACTTTGTCTTGGATAAAGATAATGAACTATTCATGAGGCATCGTTCATCTCGGGAATCCCAGGAGTATGCTTTTCTGGTTATGGATTACTAACAAAACTCATGGTGAAATCTGGCTATTAACTTTCTCATGGTTAATTGGTGGTCAAGAAGCCTGTGGAGTTCTTTGTCAATGAGTAGCTGGTTGTGGGCTGGACTTAAAATAATGCTCTACTTCATGGCCGTGGGGATTCTTCTTCCCCTGGTAGGAGCTCACTGTGGCTTGTAATGGGAAATGGTGATGTTGCTGTGTGGAGAAGACTGATTCAGATTGGTCACAAACAGGTAGATGAAGAAAGGCTTGTGAGAACAAAGACCCTTCCAAAACTTATTCTATCTTTCCCACCAAACCTAGCCCCACAAAATATGCTTGTGTGCTTTCATAGTTCTTGAATTAGCAGCCACAAAACACTTTGAGGCATTTTTGCTCTGGCTATGCATGCACTCAGAAGATGGAGCACATGAAGGATGTTTTGGGTTTTTCCCAAAATCGAGGGTTTTGGGAAGCAGAGTAGGAGAAACCAACCATCTGCTTCCTGGAAGGAAGACCAAGGCAGGGCTGCAGTTTGGGAATTTCTTTGTTTTGTCTTTACAGCTCAGCTGCCAAGACGCAAAAGGATAAATTGGTTTGGATCGACACAAAATACATTTCTTCTCACTGCAGTGGATCTCTGAGCAAACTCCCATTTCACTCAACCACCTGTTCTGCAAGTGTCTGACTCTAAATGGAGCCAAAGGTAAGAACCACAAGGCTGTTGGGAAGGGGCTCTCTTCTTCCTCCTTGTCCTCTTCATCCTCATCCTCCCATGTAACTTGGAGGTTAGGGCACTTTGCTAGGAGAGTGAAACCCAGGCGTGCTTCTGCTTCCTTTCATAGCCAGATGCTGCGGCTGGGCATTACCCTCTTGTGGCAGGCTGTCATTTATAAACACTTAGTGGGTGCAGCTATTACTGCCTCAGTGCAGCTATTACTGCCTCAGACTTAGACTTAGCTAAGTCTAAGTATTAGCTGCTGAGTTAGAAAATGGGCAGCTCTCCACTCCTCTTACCTATTAACGATGCTAACCTTGCAGAAACGCATCCCGGAGGAGCCTGTTGCCTCATGGCAGATGGTGGAGGGGAGTGGAACTACTCACAAGGGAAGAGGAGGAGAAACTGAGTCCGTCTTGCCAGTGTCCTCAGAGCAAAACATAAGTCAAGATTATTCTGTGTATTCTGAAGTTCATGTCCAGAGTTGAGGCTAGTTTTGAGAAATGTGGGTTTAGTTCTTTCATAGAGCAGCATTTATTTTTCACAGCAGAGGGACTCTCTTGAGGCTCATGCTTCAGACAGGGCTTGAAAAATAAGGTGCCTTCTCTTTCTGAAATGTTCCGAGGAGCTCCTGCATGGTTTCAGATGAAGGCCGTGATTATGCTCGGGAGGTTGTCACGGGGAAGGATGCTGCTCAGTCTTTCTTTTTCCTTTTTTACTGGAGCTGGCATGAAAATGGATTATTCTAAACCATCTCTCTGTCTTGCTGCCCATTTGTCAGGTTCCTGCAGTCAAATTCCCTGCTTGGTGATTTCCTAAACTGTGCTCCTTTTCCTTGGGTTCTGGTGATTAATCGTGATGACAAGTGGAAATATTCCAAAATAAATCTATTTTCATGGCCCTCTGCAAAGTCCACTCTGAGAATCCTCTGCAGGTTTAACATTTGTGAAGAGATGGGAAAGCATAAGATTAACATCAGAGCAGCTGTCCTATGGTGTCCCTTAATGCTGCAGTTATTTCAGCAGGGACTATATTTTCCCCTAAGCGGCAAATGATTGTCATTCCTCCCAAGAAAATAAAGGAAAATAGGCAGAATTCATAGAATCGTTTAAGTTGGAAAAGACCTTTGGGATCATCAAGACCAACCATTAACCCAGCACTGCCAAGTCCGCCACTAAACCATGTCAGGAGCTCATGCAGGGGCTAGCAGCATCTCTAAACTGGGCACTGATAGAGCAGAGATGAGGCCAAATCCAGAACTGCTGGGGGAATTTTGCAATGATTTCCCCACATTCATGTTTTCCTTTTAGAAATACTTCCCGTAAAAAGACTATTCTTTTGTCTGGAAATGTCTTTCAGTCCTGAAACTACCTCTCCACTGCAGACAGTCCCTCATTCAAACCATCCCTTTGCCACCACTAGTGCCCTTCTTGCACATCACGGATGCTGCATGGCCCCTTGGTTTGGGTTCCTACAGCTTGCTTATTATCCAAGAGAAGCTCTGCCAACACCTCCTGCTCTGCCTGTGTCCTTCCACACTGTATCTGATGATTTTAAGAGTCTGTTCCAACTTAAATAATTCTGTGGACCCAGAGGAGCATGAAGCCCTGCTCCTAACAAGGACAATCTATGGACAACTTCATCTCCATCTCCATTGGCTTGGCATAGGTGGGATGTTTGGCAGAGGGGCTTGCCCCATCTCTGGCAGTGTTCAAGGCCAGGTTGGACACAGGGGCTTAGAGCAACCTGCTCTAGTGGAAGGTGTCCCTGCCCGTGGCAGGGGTTGGGACTGGATGGGCTTTAAAGTCCCTTCCAACCCAAACCAGTCTGGGATTCTATGAAAGAATGCCCTGGGGATGTGCTGGGGCTTTCAGCAGGAGGCTAAGCAGGAAGGTTAGTTCCCTCTGCAGCAATCATCCCCAAGAGGTTTTGGTTTTACCCTGCAGCCAGGTCTGCAGTGAGCAGTGCAAAAGATGAAAATAAGCTCTAATGATCACCTTTTTCCTGCAGGAAGATGCAGACGGGCATCTGTTGCTTCTGAAACTTCTGTTGAGGTGCCCTTCAGCCTGGCATCAGAGACACTGCTGCTGAGCTGGGAGGATTGCTATTTTCTCTCTCCAAGTCAAAGAAAGGATATGAACTAAGATGAAACAATAAAGAGTGAGACACTAGATTTGAATTGATATAAAGCCCAGGAACTGGTGTGCAGACCAATAAATGCTGGAATGATATTACCTGAAGTTAAAAAAAATTGGACAAATTGTTAGGCTTAATTTCTATCCCCAGTAGAGCTGGGGAGCAAACATCATTGAAATATCAGTATTTCTTTTAATAATTTTCTTTGGTAATAGAATCATATGGAAAAAGCTCCAGAGAGACTCTTATTATCTTTTTCCCTCCCTCTGCATTTTTTTTTTCTGATTCCCTCCATTGTTCCCAGCTCTGTCAAGATTGTGACAAACTTAATTACCAGCAAACAGCAGGAAATCCAGATGACATGTCACTCTTTCCCCCCTCATTTCTTATGACTCCATAAAAGCTTTCTAGTCTTTAATGTAGACTGAATAAGGACAGGGGCCAGATGGTGTTGGTGTTGAATATCGGCAGCATCTGAGCATTTATCTCCTTAAGACCTTCGGTGTCAAGAAGCCAAAGATAAGGATAACAAAACCTCCAGGACAGTGAGCTCAGGGCTGGATATGCTTCTATGTGTTTTGTGGCTGTTATTTCAAGACCTATGAAAGCACAGAAGTATATTTTGTGGGCTGGGTTTGGTTGGAAAGATAGAATAAGTTTTGGAAGGGTCTTTGTTCTCACAAGCCTTTCTTCATCTACCTGTTTGTGACCAACTTGAATGAGACTTCTCCACACAGCAACATCACCATTTCCCATTACAAGTCACAGTGAGCTCCTACCAGGGGAAGAAGAATCACTACAACCATGAAGCAGAGCATTACTTCAAGCCCAGCCCACAAGCAGTTACTTGCTGACATGGCATCATGCATGGCCAGGGCCAAGTTTGCAGTGTCGCCCCTCCTGTTTGGGGGTGTCTCCTGCCAACCTGCTCTTGAAGGTCTGGGCTGATTGCACTAATAGCAGGAGCACTCACAGCAACGGCAACAGAGCCCAGGCTCTGGCCCCAAGCTCCTGGCACCAGGGGAAGGCACATTTGTGGCTTCTGCATTGCCAAAGCTTGATGCTTGGTTGAATATAAAACAAGAGCTGGGTGAAATGTTCTCATGAACTGGGTGTTTGTCCCAAAAATCACGTTTCTGAGGGTGTGGAACGAATCAGGGTGAGGTTCAGTGGAAAGGTTTGAAAGAGAAAAAAAGCAAAATGCCATAAAATACTTTGAGCATTTTTAAGTGGGGTTTTTCCCTTTGGGCTTTTCAAAGGGGGGTTTTCTCAAAGACATTTTTGGCTTTAAAATTCAGTCCAACTAAAAAAAAAAAGAGTGGAAATTAAAAATGGAAAAGGGTTAAAAAGGGACCTAAAGTGCCAAAAAATGACCTGAAATGGAGCTGTGTTTTGCAGTCCTGAGGACTAGAAACTTTACTTCCTTTCAATGAATTCCAGGGGAGCTGGGACACAGAAGAGTCATGATGCTATGGTGGGATCCAGCTGCCATGCACTGTGAGCACCAGGGTGGAGGTGCTTGTCAGAGTCCAGACCAGTTCTCCAAGTTCAGGTAAGCTCATGGCAATCCAGGTTTTGGGGAGTTGGGCTCCCATATCTGCAGAGGCAGGGAACCCTTGCCTCCCCCCTGCCCTCTTGTCTGCCATCTCACTGACACACCGGCCACAGAATATTCTGTCCAGGGTGTGTTGTGCATCACTGATACTTTGCTTTGTCTGAAACAGCCTGTCATTTCCTTCCTTTTACCAACAAAGACAAAGCTAAATCCGGAGCACAGCACTCTCAAATAAGCATCAATGAGTTAAGGGTAAAGTGTCCTGCATTTGGGTTTCCTGCCTATTCACAAAGCACCTAATGAACCTCACAGTAATGACCAGCATGTAGCTGGGAGCCAAGAGATGTGTTGGCCACGGTGATCTTCTGCTTGGTGATGGAGTGGTGCTGCAAACCTGCGTGTCCGAGTAGCCCAGCTTGTGCTCTCCACTCTGCAACGAGATTCAGCCTGAAACCTAATTCAGTTTGCCTGCATTGCACCATCATTTCTGGAGGCTGTTGCCACAGCAGCTGCATACGCAGAGATCCATGGAGAGCTTTAGAGGTTGGAGATGTGTCCTTGCTCACTGCTGGTGGTAGGTTAGGAATGTTCCCATGGGATTAGCTGCACATCAGAGGGCTGGACTCACAGATCATAAACAGGGCTCCAAAGGTCTTTAAGCACATGGGTGCCAGCGAGCTGAAGGTTTCCTGCAGGCTGTCAGCAGATCTCCAAGCTGCTGGTTGCTCATGTTTTCCCACCCGAAATGCAGGGAGAGGAGCATCCACAGCCCTTAGTTGGATGTATTGTTAAAGGGCTTGTTTTCCTGCCTGCAAAATGGGTTCAAATTAACCATTTTGGGGGTAAAATTTTACACCATTCTCCCCCATTTTCAAGCTGCTGCTTGCCAGGAGAGCACTCTTGTAAATGAAGTGATGCACATCCACGTGTGGACTGCTGAGTGGCTGTGCTTGCTCACAGCCAATGAATGGCATCATTGTTATTATCATTTCAATAATACAGCCTAGGCAATCCGTTGCTGTGCAGGAAATGTCAAGATCTGCCATGCAGACACTTCTTTGCCCCGTGCCCCTCTCATGTGAGATGGACAGTGGTCACGGGGCAGAGCCATCCAGCTCTCTGCAGGCGGCTACAAGCACTTGAGCTGTGCCATGAGCTTTGCAAACATGTACTGAGCACTGGAATTACAACAGCAACCTCCCTCCAAAACCCCTCTGAACAACTGCACTCCCTCCTGCAATATTGTCCCCAAGCTGAATATCCTCATGACCCATTCGGTTCCTTGGGTCTTAGGACCTCCAAGGCTGATGTAAGGGCATCACAACAGGAAGAGGGTGGATGCAACTCCAGCTGGAGCATCCAGGTGCCCAGAGAAGCTGTGGCTGCCCCATCCCTGGCAGTGTTCAAGGCCACGTTGGACACAGGGGCTTGGAGCAACCTGCCCTAGTGGAAGGTGTCCCTGCCCGTGGCAGGGGTTGGAACTGGATGAGCTTTAAGGTCCCTTCAACACAAACCAATCTGGGATTCTGTGATCATGGCTCCGGACTTGCAGAACAGCTCCTGCTTTGAACGTTATGGGCCACCCTCTTTGTCCTCCAGGTAACATATTTTGTGCCAGTATTTGGTTTTCTGGGCACAGCTGGAGCTCAGAGGGCGGCTGGGGCCTTGTGCCAGCTGGGCTTCAGTAAATCATTACTCTGAGCACAATGTGGCAAAGAGTTAGGACAAGGAGATGTGGGAAGTTCTGGCTTTGGGCTGTTCATCTCAGAAGCCTCTCAACTGAAACCAAACTATTAAAATCAGTTCAATTGACATCTTGGACTCCTGGACGATGAAGAGGCTCATTTGAGGGTGAGCACTTAGCAGGGCTCAGAGTGTGTTTCCCGGCCCGTGAGTCTGGGCACTGGGACATCTGGTAAGAAATAAATTGTGTGGATGTTTGGCACAGTTGGGTCATGTTCCACACCTCCAGGCTTCATAAAATAAACCACATTTTGTTACTTATAATTAATGAAAAGCAGCAGATGTGCAAAAGAAGAACTGAAATCTAAACCAAGTTACATCATCTTAAGATTTTATAAAATCCTTTTAAATCTTACCAGACTCCATGTATACAGCTCCCTCCTCCTCTGTCCCACCCTGGCACCACAGAGGATTAGGCTGGAAGGTGTCCAGCCCCCTGCTCTGAGGCATCATCATCTATATACCATGATGACTCTGACTTCTGTGATGTGCTTCAGGGTCTCACAGGTAGAGACTACACCTTCCTCCATGCTTCACTGTCCAGCGTCAGTGATTTCTTCCATGACCTGCCTTGTTTCTCACTTGTCTTGAGCTGAGCCCATTGGTTTTATCTCTAGCCCTTGTGCAGGAATTAATGTGAAAGCTGCAGCTACGTCTGCTGTTGATCTCTAAACTAAGCAGCCTTCAAAGTTGTCATAGAATCACAGAGAGGTTTGTGTTGAAGGGACCTTAAAGCTCATCCAGTTCCAACCCCCTGCCACAGGCAGGAACACCTTCCACTAGAGCAGGTTGCTCCAAGCCCTGTCCAACCTGGCCGTGGCTGCTCCTGAGGACTCTTGCTGCTGCTGCATGCTGGATTTCTACACAGCTGGTAACATGAGCAGGTATTGGGGCTTATTTTCAGAAGAAGACACCCCACTTCTCCCCATCTATTAACCCAGAAGACCTGGAGCCCATCCGTCCCCACAGGTGGCCTGGGAAGAGGAGAGATGCTCCCAGCACTGCCAGCAGCAACTGCACATGACAGCAGCTCCTGAGTGGGATGTTCTGACCTGGGATGTCAGTTGGGGCAGGCAGACACTTGCTCTCGGGTGGGTTGAATGCTCTGGGGAGGACTGGGGAGATGGTGCCTGCAGGGGACCAGCCAGAGGCTGGGGAGCAGCAGGAATTTGATTCCCAGCAAGTTTGGACACACAGGGCCAGCAAGCCTCAATAATACCTATGCAGCTTAAACGTGGCAGGCTTGGGAGTGTGCTGGTGGATGTCTCCGTCAATACAATCACTTCTATGCTACTTTAGCTCTGTACAGAAGGGAGAATAAATTATATGTGTCTTCATTTGTATTAAAAGTTGTGACAACAACTCTGGCAGTTGTTTTGGCACATGCAGGCAGATGGACCCTTCTTCCTTGTATCCCCAGCAGAACTAAAGAGAAAGGGAAGGTCACAGGTGGTGGAAAGCTCTACTCCCTTGGACTTGAGCGCAATGTTTGTTCTTGTCTTTGGATATGACCTCAGGGAAGGCCAGGCCAGGCTTGCCAAGGTACCTGGTCTGAGAGATGATACCATTTGCAAGTGGTATCTTCCAGCAGAATTCCCAAGTGTTACATATTCCTGTCATTTCCTCCGTTGTTCCATCCCCAACAACCGAGTTAAAAGGTTCTTAAAACAGGCTCCTACATGAGAGAGTAAGAAATGGATCGAGGTCGTGCCCAATAACAGCAAGTGTTACCTGATGGCAGTGATTCTTAGAAACTTCAGGAGAGGCCTCATGATGTTCCTGCTGTCTGGGGAATAATTTCTCTGTAGGTAGCTTGGTTTTACACAGAAAACAGATTCCCTTTACAAAGTTGGATTGCTGCTGAGGTTTTCCTTTTGGGCCCATGGGACTTTCCCCTAAATACAGACAGAGGTGAGAGCCATTTAAAAACAGCAGCTCTCGAGGCAGGGGTCTCTGGAGAGGTGGAGGTGAGGGATGGCTTTGCTAATACCTTCTGAGGGGAAGTTCAGTATTTTGGGCAAGAAAGGGAAAAGCTGCCTACCATTACTGTAATGAGGGCAGCTTGTTTTGCTTTGCTGCTCTAGAGTCAGCTTATGCAATCCACCCTGAATTCGTGTCCTTCCAGGGCATTTCCCAGGCTGCCACCTTCACTGTCAGCTCACCCTGCACCTCTCGCAGCTCACTGATGGGATGTGATGCTGTCCCCAGCTTCCCCCCTTCCTTGGCTGGGGTGTTGCAAAGCCCCCTGCCATGCACTGGTAATTCTGACTAGTTTTATTAGCAATCTCCTGGTTTTCTGCTGTTTCTCCTGTTTGCTGCTGGAAGGTTTTTGCATCTGTCTTTCTTCTTGCTTTGGATTGTGTGTGTAAGCACAGCGCACCATGGCCCTAACTCTCAGACTTCAAATGGCATGAATATAGATTTAATGCATTAAATAATACAGCAGAAATGGCTTATGAGAGCCCCTCCATGACTCCTTGGCTGCTCTCAGCACACATGAAACCCAGCTGGGTTGGATACTGGCATCAAGAACAGATACAGCCAGAACAAAGAGGGTTGTAAGAAACTGAAGAAACAAGCAGAGCATGAGAAATGTACAGGGCAGCAGCTGAGCATGGTTTGTTCCAGCCTTCCTCAGACCTGGGGAAGCTTTTCTAAACAGCTGGTTATTTTTCCACATCACTGTTCAGTGTCTCTATTATTGTACTTGATTTTCACCCTAGTGTATGACAAGGCCTTCTTTCTGAATTCTTGTGGAAATGCGGTGAAGAGATCTACCCCTACCCAGACCTGAATACACTGTATATCACCTTCCACTGACAGGCAGAATCTGGTGGAAGTCATTCCATTTCTTCTACCAAAGGAGATCCACTTTATGAAGTAACTAATTTGTGTTCCTATGGTTGCTTGGCTGGATCCACAGCTTGGTGATGTTCAGCACCGAGAAGCTGTGGCTGCCCCATCCCTGGCAGTGTTCAAGGCCAGGTTGGACACAGGGGCTTGGAGCAACCTGCTCTAGTGGAAGGTGTCCCTGCCCATGGCAGGGAGTTGGAACTGGATGAGCTTTAAGGTCCCTTCCAACACAAACCATTCTATGGTTCTATGATTCTCCTTTGGACCTCACTCCTATATATCAGACACGTTATCTTTCCACTCCAGGAAACCTTCAAGATTCATAAGGAGCTGCTTCCCCCCTTTCAGTGTGTGGTTTGTTTCTACCTCTCATTAGACTGTCAAACCAGCATAATGCTTTTTCTGCTTTTCTTCCATGTCAAGAGTACTTAGAGAAAGTACGTCAATTGAAAATTAAAGAAATTTAGCCAGAAAACTTGTAGGAAAGCACCAACAGGAAAGATCAAATAAAACAGAGAACAAAGATGCCAGAAATAAAATTGTCTGACAAACATTAGAATTTCTATTAAAAGAGGAGGAAAGAAGTACAAAAGCCTCAAAAAATAATGACAAACTGTGTGAAAAGCAATGCCTGACTTCAGAAACGACAAATGCAAGGAACATAACAAATTGCTTCAGATCTGAGCCTATCAGAAAGAAATCTGATTTCAAAAAGAGGAAAGAAAGAAAGAAGCAGCTATGGAGACACTTGTATAAAAGGACGAACAAGAAAAGATTTGAAAATTATATCCTCCAAACTACTTTAAAGAATGGCAAAAGGAAGAGATACATATTAAAATCCACACTAATGCTGCAACATTGAGAACAAAATGTTCCGTCAGTGAAAAAAAGTGTTTTGAAAGGTGTATTTACCAACGATCTGGGTGACCCCATGGAAAAAAAGAGCTCTGAAAGAGTAATTTTAAAATAGCTATAACAACTGACTAAGAAGATGGTGGAAGCTCACAATTATCTCTGTGGTTTGAAAGAGATCAAACCTTATTTCCCTGCTATTTTTTACAAGAGGCAAAG
The DNA here is from genome assembly GCF_004027225.2 of Strigops habroptila. NCBI lineage: Eukaryota > Metazoa > Chordata > Aves > Psittaciformes > Psittacidae > Strigops > Strigops habroptila. The sequence goes on from NC_044289.2 coordinate 3,707,075, forward strand.
TAGGACAGTCGTATCCCACTGCTCCAGATAATAATGGAAACAAAAGCTACTCGAGAGCACACAGTCAAATGAAACAGCAGCAAGTAGTGAGTTATGAACAGAGCTGCAGCTCTCCCTGGTATTGAGAGGTTCCTGGGAAAGCCTGCCACAGGAAACAGCTAATCCCATGGAAACAAGGAGAGGGAGCTCCTGGCCACGGCTCAACATGAGCATCACTGGAGCTGTGAGCCTCCACTGACAGCTCAGGAGATTTGTAGCAGGAGGAAGATAATGCCCCTTCTCACACAGGCAGTGCCAAGCCAGACATCCTCGAGGTTGCTGGTGTGGGGATGGCCACAAAGCCACGGCAGCATGGACATCAGTTCCAAAATGGGGCTGCTGGAAAACGCATTGTTGTTCGGAGTTGAGGGCATCAATTTAAAGAGAGGTGATCCCGCAGTATAGACACACACGTTTCTCATGTAACATCTTTAAAATTAACTTCTGCAATAAAATAAAACCCCAACCAAACAAAAAAATCAATAAAAGAGCTGTTGGCAGATGGGGAAAACAATATGTGAATGTTACAGTCAAGTTACCCTTGATTGAATCAGTGTTCTCCCATAATATTTTTACATCTATAAGCAATCTTGATTGCCTGGCATCATGTAGCCACAGAAGACTGAATGCTGATTTGCCACACCAAGCACTTAAACTATTCTGCCCCTCAGGCTGCTGGTTCTGAAATTCAAATGCAAAGTAACTGTGACAGTGCATAGGCTGCTGTTTGCATTCCAGAGATATTCCTGAAACGTTTGTGGAATCCTGTGAGTAACACTTGGAGCTACAGTTGAACTGGAGGCCAGACAAAATGGCTGTAATTTGTTCTAACCTTGATGCCATTAAACTGCACATTGAACCACAATGAAATTAATCTACCAACAGCACTTCAACGGTGGCAACACTTTGCAAGTACTCTGTGGAAGTCTAAAACTTCAGTGTTTGTGTTTGGTGGCTAGAATTCAACTGGCCATGGACAACGTTCATTCAGCCACATTTATGCACTTAATAACACCTGTGGCCTCCCTGCCAAGAAGTGTGACATAGATTCTTCTCTATAAAATGACGTTTCCAGACCTCAAGGACTGTATATTGCAACATCATTCTCCCACGAAAGCCTCAAGCCATGCTATGTGGAAAAAAGACATCCATTTGGGATCTGTCAATGCTACAGTAGGAAGACAATTTGAAGAAGGAGACTGAAGGTCAGGTGCCTTCCGAAAAGGACAATATATGGGGGGATTCAAAACACCAAATTGCCTCAACCAGTCATTCTTGTCAATCTCAGCCTTGACAAGAAGGCTTGTCAAACCTTCTTGACAAGTTATTGGAGTCTTTTCTATCAGAAAGAAAAAGCTGGCACTGTCTGTGTCTTATGATAGACTAATGCAAGGGACAGGCAGCTCCCACCATCCCCTGAGACAGTGGTCATGGGCGAAGGGAACCTTATGAGGGTTTATCATGGCTCATGCCAGGGGAATTAGAAAGATCTAAAGCTTAGTCACAGAGCAGTGCAGTGGAAACAATATAGGTGGAAGATGATGGTGTCCTGAAGATCATTACAGTTGAGTTGCCCATTTACCTCTATGGCAAAGCTCAGGAGTTCAGGTATAGATTTAACAATTCAGAGGTTAAATATTCACACACAGAGATTTAAATTTAGTTAATCACAAGCTTTCTGGTTTCTGATCTTTTGTTTCTTGTTTGAATTGCATTCTTTACTCTATAGACACACTGAAAAGCCTGTGAGCTGAGGCTGCTCTGCCCAGTGTGGGATCCCTGGTAGGTCTTGAGGAGGAATATCTCTCAGTTGGTGCCAGGTACTTCAGGCAGTTCAGTGAAAAAAGAGAGGACATACAGGATTAGAATAAATATCTCCAGATTGCATCAATTAACATATAGGGAAAAAATGGAAGTGCTGTGGATAAATTGAACTCGAATGGCTTATGTATTATTTCACATTGCAGTGTAAGTCCCTCCTTTGGGTTTTTAAATTGTCCCTATTCTGTAGTTTCTGAATCCATTGGCTAAATTTCAATCAGATCTTACAGAGCAGGGAATAGGTTTCAAAGGTAATTAAATTCTTGCAAAATGTGAGAAAATAGGCAACTGAGTAAGAAAATGATGTAAGTATCCTAACTGATAGAAAGATCACTGTGTGAGCTCAGTCTGGCAGACATCAGAGTATTGGATGGAGAGCGAGCAGATTCCAGATAAAGTTCAGCCGGGATCTGCAGTCAGTCATGAGATGTAAACCTGCTTCATCAGCCCCCATGTTTGGGGACCACACGTGGCCAAGGGACTCACATGCTGGTGTTTCTCCTTGTGCAGGCTTGGGTGATTCTCTTCTCCTTCACCAGCATGGATGGAACAGCTCTATCCCACCTCAAACCAGCATACACAATGAGCTGAACTGGACAGGAGGGAGCACCTCAAAGGGAGAAGCAGCAGAAGAGGAGGCCATCGTTCCACTCAAGTGCTCTACAGACCACTGGAGACCCAAACTTTGATGCTGGAGAGCTGTTGGCCTTCACTTACTTTCTACAAGAGTCTGCAATGATGTTCTCTGTTTTTCAGAGCCAAAGGAGTAGATGAATGCAATCAACATTGGAAGATTGATCTAGCAATGCAAGATATTTATCTGTGGTCTGTAACTGCATTGAGCACTGAAGAGTCACTGTCCTCTGCTCTTTTCAGTGCATTTATTTTATTTATTTATTTTTTTAACCAGTCACTTCTGGGACCTTTCCCCCATCACTCACAGTGAAAATTCCACAGGGACTTTCAAAAGACTTCTGGAAATGGGAGTTTGTACTGGCTGTTTCTGGGTATTTCACATAACTCTAGCCTGGGTTGCAGTGATTTTGTTAGAAATAAACCAACCATTCAAGGGAGGAGTGTGAAATTATTTTGCCACTTCCCCTATAGGGTATCCCATATTTAAAATCAAAGAAGTAAAACTTTCACTGGTGTGTTGTTGAGTAGAAGACACAAAGACTTTTGTGCCCTTTCTGCCTGGCTTCATCTCTGCCATGGCAGAGGACGTTGCTAGCAGGAAAGCTTTTCCTAGTGGATTGATGCAATTGTTCATGTGTGGTAATGTCCACAAGGACAATCATCCTGAGCATGGGAGTATTTACATGGACCTTACTAGTTCCCACAGTTCACTGGTTAAAACATTCCCCCAATACATCAGGCATGCAAATGGTGTCTTTTGCTTGAAGGGACATCTATCGTGGCACAGCTCCCACTACCAGCACAACTATCTCACCACCCCAGCCCTGGTGGTGAGATGTTCACCAGCTCTCCCAGGACACCAGACCGCTGTGCTGATTCCCTTATAATGCTTCTCCATGCTTAATACTAACACCTCCTGGGATCCCAGAGAGGGCTCAGCTGTGCTAATGAGAAGGTGTCACAGTTCAGTAAGCGCCTGACTTGCTAAGGCAAACAAAGTATTGGCTGGAACTAATGCAGCAAAAGATGGCCCTGCTGTCCTTTCTATTTTATGTATTATTTCTCTTTGCCAGCCAAGCTGCCTGTGCTACAGGTTTTGGATCCCTTCAGCTGCATGGAAGGGCACATGATTTATTAAGATTGGAAAGCTTGCAGACAAAAACGGCTGTGAAATTATTTTGTATCTGACACAATCATTAGTAGTATTATTTCTTCTAGAGCAGGGAAGGACACTTATAAAACATCTAACAAGCTGCTAAGGAGATTGCCTAAAGCAGTGATCTTCAGAATGTGCCTATTCTTCCATGCTCTATCCATATTTCAAACTCCAGTTTCTTTTTATGAATGAAACTTCAACTGATATTTCTGAGGGGTGTTTCTGACAGTTTAGAGGGAACCCTCTTCAAATATTGGTCCTATGTTACCTGCTGATAGCATGATACAGAGGTGATTGAAAGTGCAATCTGAGCAAGTGTGCTGTAGAGCAGAGAGGCATCCAGACCTCCTGTTTTCCTTTGTGCACAAGTCCTCCAGATCCATCTTCCACACTGAAACAGAGCACAGTTAACTACACATCAATCTCCATGCTAAGGATGCTGTTGGAGGGGTTTGGATGGTCTCGTATGGGTAACCTGCTATTGCCTGCTTCAGTTAGTTGCCCAGTGGTCCAGCCCGCAGGGAAGTCCTGGTTCAGCTGAGAGGGATGCTGGTGGAAGGCAGCTAGTGGCACCTTCTCAGGGAGCAGGCACCTATTTCAGACAGTTGCTGTATGTAGTTTGCCCAGGTATCAGGAGAAGGAGCAAGATTTGGTGTGCATAGAGCTCAGCTTGCCCTCCTGACAGCTCTGCTTACGTGCCCAAGTTGAGCTCTTGCATCAGCACATCACCCCATCAGAGACTGAACGTGACTCCTGGAGGGAGGCAAATCCAAGAACTTGGAAACTGGTGCTGGCCAGATCTGCACAGAGAAACTATTTCTCTGATTAAGGGGGCTGTGGCTTTGACTTGAGCAGGAACTGCCTTTCTAATGGCAAGTGTGGAGTTTGTTATCAGAAATCCCCAGCTCTCATCTGGCACTTTTCATCAGCAGAGCACAAAACATGTTGTGGAAAAAGGTCAAAATCATGATCACCATTTTAAAGATGGAGAAGCTGAGACACAGAGCCCAACAGCCTCAGAGAAAGTCATCCCACAGGCAGCTGGCAGAACTGAGGGCAGAGTCCCACAGTCCCCAAGTCCAGCCCAGTGCTCCAGCCTCCCTATTCCCATCATTAGCACTGGGAAGACTACCTCTAATTGGTGTCAATTGGTGATTGAAAGTGGAAGGAGCTGTCGTCATGGATACAGCATCTGCAGGCTCTACTCTGCCTTGGTGGGAGCCCTGCTCTTCCACAATAGCTCTGTGGTCTTCAAACACCAGTGCAATAATGAGCACAGAAAGAGTGATTCGTTTGCAACCAGTGCAAATGCTCACTGTGTAATATAGATAATAAACTGTTAGCTGTGACCCTCTTAGATTAACTGAGCTGGTTGATTCACTGATTTCTCCAGCACCAACTGGAGCAGACCGTCAGGACCTGTTGGATCAGTTACCTCCTGTAACTTACCTACAGGATTTACACTCCCTGTTTGCTCTTCATAGCACAGCAGCACCCGTATTCTCCCTGTTCCCACCTTGGGTAGTGTCTTTCCCTCCCAATAGTTGTCCCTGCCTGTGCATTCCTATATGTACAAAGACACACGGGCTCTGAGCAGCAAAAGAAAGGGACTTGCTTAGTAAATAGTTAAACCAACCAGAGCCGTAAGGGACTTCCAGACTCTTGTGATTTACCGTTTCTGGCCTCACTCCTGGTGGACCTCCCTTCTCTGGCTCTGGGGGGCGAAGGCAGTTTGACACTTCTCTGTACATTGTTCCAGGGCTTGATACCTTTCCTGTGACACTTTTGACTCATGCTTCGCAAAAGCGGTGAAATGTGCAACCATCTTGCCTTTGGTCACCTCCATTCCAGCAGCCATCAGCCTTCTCCTTCTCCTCAAGATAGCACAACATGGCTGTCCTATGTTATATGGAGGATCTATAGCTAGATCCTCCACTTGAAGGAAAGTGGATTGCCTGAGCAGGAAGGTACAAGTCAGATCAGACCTGAAAGTACACACTGGTCTAACCTGGCTACTTGTCAGCCTTATGCAGCGACTGTTCACCCTTATGGACCCTGGGGAAGACATAGAGAGACCAGGCTCTCTGGGGACTTCAAGATGAGAAACTTGAGTTCCAACACTTCTAAGATTAGGCAGCAGCTGAGCAGCCACTTCTGTCATTAGACATTAAACCCCAGCAGGTAAAAGCAATAGGAATCCCACATTAGGTGTGAAGTCCTCTTCTGCATTTGTTTTACTATATTTCATTTTCTTTTCTGGTTATTGTTTCTCTTCAAAAAGAGAAACAAAACTAATTGCCATTTCCAGATGGTGTGTGATCTGAGGCAGCATCATAGAAGGTGCATGCTCCATGCCAGTAATACCTCTCATCTTCCAGGAGCCTCCAAAGGGAGCTCCTCTACACAGGGCAAGGTGTAGAGATACCTGCCTGATTGCAGAGTAATCAACAAGCCACAACAGGGGCCATCTGCCACATTCCACCTCTAATTGGCCAGGACAGAGCCTGGCTCCTTTCTGCTGCTTCCCAGAGCTGCCACTCACTGGGGGTCCCTCCTTACCCTACTTCCCCAGCCAGTATAAAAAGGCAGAGCAGGACTAATGGAGCATGGTGTGGTGACAGGTTCTTTCTTGCTGGTCATCTGCTTGCCTCCAACAGGGCAGAAAGGTAGTGTTCTCACATGTTTGGTGGTGGTTTTTTCCCAGGTGTTAGGGCTTTAAATGCTCTATAAACTCCTGGTTTGTGTTTAGGTGCTTCTTACCTGGCTTAATTATGGAATAGGCTTAGTCTTAACTAACACAAAGTTGTTTGTGATTGTGCCTGAGAGGTTAGACACAGCCTGTGCTGGTTTCAAGTGAGAAGCTGGTTCTGCCTGGGATGTGTTAATAGCAGCAGGGTAGCTTCTTGGGCTGCTTTATTTTTCTGGTTCTGCTGTTACTATCTCTCTAAGGTGAGATTTCCTCAAAGGGGAGGAAGGAGGAATCCAGTGCTTCTAAGTATGTTGACAATGGGCATTATAACCTCTCTTACAAGAGCTCTCCTGGGTGAGGAAAGGTTTTGTTCTCCTCACTTCTCTGGTTATCATAAACCATGTGAAACCTAAGTACTAGGCAGCTTTGCAAGTAGCACAGGTCCTTTCCTTCAGTGATGGGAATAAGCCCATTGTGGGAGTCTTCTCATAATGGGTAGTAAAGGAACTTCTCCCTATAATGTGGTCAGAGGGATGTGTCCCCTGGGAAGGTGAATTCCTCTGGAGGCTCCCTGTCTTTTCCTCTTCCTAAAACTGTGGTGCTACTTGCATTTCAGCTGCAATGGCCTCTGCTATGCCTGACAAAGAGGAAGCTGCCAAGAGCTCCCTGGAGGTGAAGGAAGAGGAGCAGAAGGTAAATGCTCCATGGGAGATGTATGGGGTGGCAGCTCCTGAGTGCAGGTATGAGGAGGTGGCTCCTCTGTGGTGCTAAATCTCCACAGAAGCTCAGGCTGTGCCCTCCAGCTTCTCTGGAAACTTGTGGTAGCATAGCCAAAAAAGTAGGCCTGAAGACCTCATATGTAACCTGCTAGGCTAAGCAAAATAGCTTGGTTTTTAGCTAGGAAAGATGTTTCTGTACCTCTGTAGGTACAGGCTTGCTGCAGGCAGTACTTCTACAGAAACTCTCCCATGTTGAGCAGCCCTGAAGCTCCTTTGCTTTACTCCCATGACCAGCAGCATCCTTCTTGAAAATTAATATAATGTCTGTCAACTTAAAGCCAACTTGATCCTGTCTGATGATGCTTTTCTGGAGTATTAGCTTGTTAAATAGCTATGCCAAATGAATTAGAGCTGGTTATGGGTACGGAAGTGTTGAGGTTGCCCACAAACTCAGCTGTCACTTGGGTAGCATTGTGCTAAAGGAAGACCTTTCTAGAATGGACCAATGCTCCACAGCTTGTTTCACAACTGAGTTGTAGATTTTAAAGCAAATGTCCAAACAACGAAGCCTTGCTGCTTCAACCAGACTGGGTGGCTTGAACAGAATCTACGTAGGAAGGACAGGTTTGCAAGTTTCATGGCTTTATCTTTTATGTTCTAGGATGCCGTAAATCAGGTGGCTAGCCTGACTTTGGTCAGCTCTGCCTGTGACATGGTTTCTACAGCTTACACCTCCACAAAGGAGAGCCACCCCTACATCGGATCTGTGTGTGCTGCAGCAGAGAAAGGAGTGAAGAGTGTAACTGAAGCCACAGCCAGCTGTGTGCAGCCAGTTCTGACTACACTGGAGCCTCATGGTAATGCCTTGTGCAAGAACAGGTTTGAGCCTGCCTGATAACATAGTCTGTGGCAGGCCTGAATTCACACTAAGCCCGGAGAGCGCACCTCCTTCTGTCAGTTACTATGTGATCCTGGATCCTCGGGATGTGGAGGCTTGGGCACAGATGGTGGCTATGCTTGTACAAGTGAGAATTGGCCGCTATCAAAGTGAACAGATCTACGAGGCGCCCAAGACAAGCAGCTCTACAGAGTCAGCCTCTAACAGACCTGACCTGGTGGTGTGAATGGAGAGTTTCATAGAATCCCAGACTGGTTTGGGTTGGAAGGGACCTTAAAGCTCCTCCAGTTCCAACCCCCTGCCATGGGCAGGGACACCTTCCACTAGAGCAGGTTGCTCCAAGCCCCTGTGTCCAACCTGGCCTTGAACACTGCCAGGAATGGGGCAGCCACAGCTTCTCTGGGCACCCTGTGCCAGTGCCTCAGCACCCTCACAGGGAAGAACTTCTGCCTAATATCTAATCTTCATCTAGGCTCCCTGCAGTACAACATCTTGGGAAGGTGGAACTTGAGATGGGATTCCAGAAAAACAGGGTTTGACACTTTCTTTTTCCCTCTTCAGTTGCTGTGGCCAGTGAGTATGCCTCCAAGGGCTTGGATAAACTAGGGGAAAAGATCCCACTCCTTCAAAAGCCAATGGAACAGGTAAGAATCAAAGGCTTTCCCTGGCTGGCAGAGGGGCCTTGCAGGTTCTTGCAGGGTTTCTAACCTTGGGAGCAAAGTAGGTTCTTACATCATGAATGAACTACCCCTAGGTGCATAGGGCAAGCTCCTACAGGAGTAAATACTTGGCAGAGACTATGGTGTTGCCTTGGTGCAATTCATGATTGTAGTGTACTACATGACTCAATCCCTTATTTGACCTGTCTCCTCTTCCACAGGTTATCTCTGACACAAAAGAGCTGGTATCATCCAGAGTGGCTGATGCAAAGGATGCTGTGAGCAGCAAAGTGATGGAGGTGATAGATGTAACTAAGGAGACTCTTCAGAGCAGCATAGAGGCTGCCAGGTCTGCAGTGACCAGCAGTGTGGGGATGGTTATGGACTCTGGAGTGAGCCAGACAGCCGTAAGCGGAGCAGAAGCTGTCCTGGGGGTGACAGAAGACAGCTCTCTCCCTATGGGAAATGAAGAACTAGGTAAGGAAACTGTATATGTGACTACTTGTGATGGGAACCATCAAACTGGGGATGGCCAGCCCCATTCTGCAATTGGTTACTCTGGAATGGGGCTAATGAGAAACGCCATGCTGGAGCCTACCTGTCTCCTAGTCTAGGATTTCCTGATACTTATTTTCTCTGTGTAGTAAACATCTCTGCTCAGCCTCTTGCAGACACTACATCTTTCTTTCAGCCAAACTGGCAGTATCTGAAGAGGGTGCAGACACAATGCCTGTGGAGCAGCAGCAGGAGAAGAGGAGGTACTTCGTGCGGTTGAGGTCTCTCCCTGATGAACTTCGTCTGTTTGCCTACCTGCACTCAACAGACAAAATGAAGCAGGTCTGGCAGGGCATGCAGGAGGCCCTTGCACAGCTTCACTCCATCATTGACCTGGTAGGTTGAGCCCAGTTTCCTGGAAGGAGAGGGACCGAATGGTTGGTTTGGTGTCAACTTCAATGCTATGATAAAGAGCTATGCTGTTCACCAGCAGATCTGTCTTGATGCTCTGATCTTCCCTTGCCACAGATTGAAGTGTTTAAGCAAGGATTTAACCAAAAGCTTCAGGAGCAGCAGGAGAAACTACACCAGATGTGGCTGGACTGGAGTAGAAAGTCTTCCAAAGAGGGTGGAGACAACAGCTCTGCAGAGCCAGAGGTATGTCCCTGGGCAGGCAAGTAAAGGGCTCTGGGCATCCCCTTGTTAAAGTAACTCATCCTCTGATTTTTGTCCTTTCTGCCTCCTCCCAGGAGATGGAGTCTCTGGCCCTGCTGTTGGCATGTAGTATCACACAGCAGCTACAAATCACCTGCTGTAAAGTAGTGTCTGCAATCCAAGGTCTTCCCTCGAGCCTTCAGGATAAGGTGAAACTACTTCTTACTAACACAGAGGAGCTTCATGCTTCTTTCTCAGCAGCAAAATCCTTTCAGGACTTGTCCAGCAGTATCTTGACCCAGAACCAGAGGAAGCTGGCTGTGATCCATGAGTACATGGAGGAGCTGCTGGACTACCTGAAGAACAACATACCTCTATCCTGGCTGGTGGGACCCTTCTCCCCCAGGGAGGAGAGGGAAATGTCACAGGAGGATGAACCCTTGCAGGAGGAGGGGGCAGAGACAGCAGGAGCAGGGCATCATGAGGCTTCTGCAACTCATGTAAAGGATAAGGCTGTGAGTACAGAAGTGGAATCTCCCATGTCACATCTTGGATGATTATTGGTGAATAAATCCTTAGGAGCTTCTAAGGAAGGTGGTGGAAGTAGCAGGGCCGCTCTTAGGTGCTTGTAGTTGCCTTCAGGAATGCTAGGAACACTGAAGCTCTGCAATGCTGCCACATCCCTAGCAAGCTATGGTATGTCCTTCACCAGTGTATCCAGGCACTGCTTATGTTCAATATAATGATTGCTGTTGATCTTAAACCTTCAGCTAGTATACAGTGTAAAGAATTGTCTTCCTAAAAGCTGCTTGTACTAGGTCATAACTGCTGAAAATAAAACTACTGCATGCAAAAATCCTTCCTGACTCTAGCTTCTCCTGGAGAAACTCTGCAAGAGTGAGTATTGCTCAAGAGAGGTGAACTGTGCTTGTCCAAGCTGATAGTGCAGTCAGGAATGCAATAACTGGTGAGAAGTCAGTGGTGCAGTAAGGATTACAGCTGATAAGCCCTGCCACTGCCCTGAGAAGTAGGAAGCTGTAATTCCTTCTCACTCCCAAGCTGTATGTGCCCTCCTGGCACTTTGCAAGGCTTGGAGAAGCTGTGGGAAGCTGTGAGGATGCTGTCATCTTTTGTTATCAGTCCACTTGGGTCTAATTCTCCTCCTGTAGCTGCCTGTTAGTACCTGGTGAAGACATCAGTCTGTTGTGGGGCAGTGGTGGGCTGCAGAAGTATTAAAGGCTGATGGACAAAATGCCTTTTGAACTTCTAAATGAAAATGCCTGCTCCTTGCTTCTTGTCTTCCTGTCTTCAAGGAAAGAAGTGGAATCTGCTCCCATATGAGTACTGCTTCTAAGCTTATCTTTTTTTTAAAGATGGTTAAAATTGTTTCATGGAGGTCAGAAACAGAGATGGGGGAGAGCAAATATAGGCTTGAAGAGGTGGAACTTTCTCCTCAAATAGAAGTGACTACTGTTCCAAGACTAGCTGTGGTTAGGAATAGTTTGACTTATTTCCTCTTATGGTCTTATCCATGCTGCACAGACAGGAGGGGGGTAAAGTGAGAAAGGAACTGGGAATGCCCAATGGACTGGCTTTCTGCAGTGTTTAAGATGGAAACTCATCTGAGCTCTGGCAAAGTATCCGGATTATTCTGTTCTATCCAGGCTTGTCTGACTATCCACACTTTGAGTAAATTTGGATAGAAATGTGTTGGTGATGTGAAAACCCTAGACAAACACTTTGGTGGGGAAGACATGCTTTGACGTGTCCCTTTTGGCTCTCAGTGGCCCTTGGGAATGATGTAGTGTTCCTTGATGCTGATAATTATAGCCCAAGTGATTATATCTTACCCTCCACTACTGCTGTTCCTCCCTGCTTCTGCTGTGGTCACATGTGATAACACAGGTTGATTTGAATTTCAAATGCAATCACAGGGGCACTTGCTCCTTGTTTCCCTTTTGGTAGATGCCACCATCTCCATCTGCCAGTTTGTTTCACATTTTAATTATTTAATTCTCATGTTCATGTACTTCTGCCTCTCTTCATTCAGTTCCTGCTGTTCTTTGTTCAAATGCCTGACTTCTAGGCCAGGCAATGTGCTGATGCTGGGTGAAGGTTACCTTGGGCATCACTCCAAAAGGCTGTCATGTTTCATGAGTTGAGTTAGGAAGCATTAGCCAACATGTTACTGTGACCTCTAACTGGCAAGGGTAACTGCTTAAGGAGGGTTTCCGAAGCAGCTTTGTCATGAAGGCAATAGACTGGGAAACTGAAGTTCTCAGCAAGTGCTGAAAGGCAAAAGCTCTCTAGCTGCTTGCAAGGAACTTAATTTCCCCTTTCACTTCTGTGTTTCTTGACATGCTTGGATATTGTAATCTCTTTTGCAAGAGCTGTACTACTGCCTGCTGTGAAATAACACCATGTTAAAAGGTTTGTGACCTCCCTGAAGGGCTGCTTGTGTAACTGGGGCTCTGCTCAGGCAGGAGCTGGCTGGCTCCAGCTTTTGTGTTACCCTAAGTCCCTGTGGATGGGGAACTTCAAGTCCTTTTAAAGCTGATTGGAATTGGTTTGGAATGGGATGAAGCAGCTGCCCTTGGTGCGAAAGGATGAAGATGCTGTGATTGGCTGGTGTGGGAGCAGTATTCCTGCTGCTGCTGTCTCATGTGGGCAGGCAGGAATTCTATTTTTGTGGTTAGCACTTGGCCCTCTGCTTCCCTTTTGTAACCATCCCCATCCCTTCCCTACTGCACCTCCTTTCCTTGCATTAGAGGAGGGAACTATGTGTTCCAGAGCATGGGAGAGAAACCTGGAGGCATTTCCCTGTGCTCTGAGCTGGGTTATGCTGACCTGAAATGATCAAGTGAGACCAGTGTGGGTTTAGGAGCCCCTAAGAATATAAACTTGTTTGCTGGAGAAGGACACAGGTGCTTTCAGCAGCAGCATTCTGCAGTGACCTGCACTCCTAACTGGAGCACATAGCTGTTTTTCCAGCTAAAATCTTTGCTGGTGTCAGCATTCAACTCTTCCTCCTTTCAAAGGCTCCTGCCAGAGGCCTCTTCTGGCAGGTCCTGGCAAGACTTGGAGCTGGACAGCTTTCCTTCCCTCTGTTGCCTGATGGCAGGGGAGGGAAGGAGGTCAATAAGTCTGCTTCAAATTGCCTTACAAACCAAGCGTGAACTTGTGACAATTCCAAAATGCTCTTTGCATGGCTTGTTAAAACCCCTGATGCCTCCAGGAGTGACAGGCGTCTGACCTGATCGATAGCTCTGCTGCCCTTTATTGCTGCAAACAAGGCAAAGTACTCTGTGTGAATGCAGAGCACTGCCAGGAAATAATTACCCTTGTTGCGATGCTTTCGGGACACTGGTGTCTGCCCCTCTGGTAATGAAAATCCATTTGCAGAAGCAGTTAGTTTACAGTATTGACTTCCTGGTTTCCCTCCGATTCCCATATTTATTTAGCTTCAGCGATGGCTTCAGCATCTCCAGCAGTGGATTTGGAGGATAATTAACAAACTGAATGCTGACATGGTTGGATTTTTATGCCATCCTCAGTAATGATAATTTTTGTCTATGTTAAGCTTGTTTCATAAAGTCTGATGGGAGCTTAGTGCAGGAGGCAGATTCCTGCCTGTTTCTCCTACGGACTCCTCCAGGTCCTGGAAGGCATGGTGGCATGGGAATTAAATGCAATTGTCTGGAAAGCCAAGTGAGGGCAGGAAACAATGAGGAAGGGAAGGATGTGGAGGAGTTTGAGGCTAAGGCTGGGGAGAGGAGGAGTGGGAAGGAGCGAGAGAGCTGCAAGAGGAGACACCAGGAGGACTGGGGACAAGTAGAGTGCAGGTGAGAGGCTGGATGGAAAAATGGTGGATTGAGATTAAAGGTGAGAATTCGGTGAGTATGGAGGAGGAGGGATAAATAGAATGTCTGAAAGATTGGAGCAGAAAAGCAGGGGAGTGCTGTAAAAAGAGGGGTTCACTTAGGGCAGGTCTTGGGCAAGGTGGAGAAAGCAGGAGGGCAGGAGAGGAACCAGATGGCAGGGAGCTAGAGGCTCCTTTTGTTTTTTAGAGGCACTGTGTGCATGTACCTTGTCCAGTTGTCTCACTGGCTGTCTCAGTGCAAGGCAAAACAATATATCCGCCCTTTGGCAAGTGAATGTTGGAGAGGAAATACTCCTTTGCAAGAGGGACACTAGGAGATGTATGCTGCATGTAACTGTTCCTGCATGGACCATCCTCCAGGGTGATATCATCACTTTACTGGAGCTGTTATTCCCTAGGATGAAAGAGATCCTGAGCCCTCCCATTTGAGGAAATATCAACTGCCTGCATCTTGCAGTGGTCCTGGCAGAGAAATCAAATAGTTTGGTTTTAATGTGCACTAAATCTCACTAAATCTCACTAAAAGACCACTCTGTGAATTGGCTGATTTTTGGAGGCACATCTGGCTGCCACTCTCACAGCACCTCTCTCCTGGGGAATGATGTGCTACCTCCCCCCCAGCTCCACCTCCCGTGGGATGGATACTGCAGCTGTGAGCTGAAGGTCACTTTAAATGTCATCTTCATTGAGCTGCCTTGATGGGGTAATTATAGCTGAAATGTAAGGTTTACCAAACAAATTACACACCAAATGCAGTGTTTACCCTGTAAGAAATGACTGGAGACACCTGCCATGTTGTGAAGCAGAGAAAAGCAATTTTAAGGCTTTGATTTATTTGTGCTTGTACCTGTCACGTGTGTCTTGCTCTGTCCCCTCCTCAACACTGTGTGATGCTATGGCTGGTGTGTCTTGGTCTGTGACCCCTCATTCTCCTAGTGAGGCTGAACAATAGCACCAAGGAGGGCAAATGAGCCTAAGCAAAGCTCTTATGCTTTGCTGAGGGTTCAGACATGGGAGGAGTGGTTGTAAAGCAGGGAAGGATCAGATCTCAGCACTTGCTGGCCATCCTGCAGGGATGGCTCAGTGAGGTGGTGGACCAGAGGGCCTCTTGGGCTTTTTCTGTGGCAGAGTAGTCCAAGTTGTGCAATCTGAGGAGCACAGGTACCATAGGTGTCAACAGAGCAGTTCCTGATGAGCAGGTTTGTGTGCAGCAGATGAATTGGAAGTTCATTGGCTTCTATGTGGAAATGGAGGACAAGGAAGTGTTGAGGAGCTGAAGGGTTCATGTTCCCTATGAGGATGTCTTCATGTATGTGTCTTCCTTACACCTACCTGGTGGGGTTGTGCCTACTCCAGGGGCTGTACCGGCTGATGAGTGACAAACCCCTCACTTTCTATATCAGCACAAAAGCCACATTGGAGTAGATGTGAGGCTTCTCATGCTTACTGAGTGCTGCTCCAGGCCCTAACTGGAAGTTGGGCTGAAGCAGAAAGGGACCTTATTTGTGTCATTTGTAATTTAAGCTCAGAAACAAGAATAAGTAAAAAGCAGTCTCTCAATGCAATCTCCAACCTCTGTGTTTCCAGTTTTACTTTCTTCAAACTCCTGTGTGAGGCCAAACACGTTTTCATATTGTGAAAACCAGGAATTCAGGGGCTTTCCTTATTCTGATTTACAGTCACAACTAGAGAATTTTGACCTCAGGAAAGACAATGTGGTACCCTTGTACAGCTCAGGCTTTAAAGCTGTAGAATGAAATACAGAAAAGGAGAGCCCTTTCTAGGCAATACATATCACTTTCAGGTCTTGTGCTTCTGCAGATCCTGGCTCAGGGTTTTCCAACCTTCCTGTTGTCGATGTTGCTGCGAAGAGTTTTGCTCAAGAGAGACACTGCAGCAAACCCTACAGAATAAAGGAGGTAAAGGACAGAGGCCCCAAGAGGGTGGTTTCATTTCTCTGTGGTTGAGGTGGCTGTTCCCGTTTTGTCCCAAAAATCCCATTCACCAGAGCACCTATGGCTAAAAAACCCTCAGAGCAGAGAAAGCAAGTTTGAAGATATCACTTATGTGGCTTTTTGGTTGATTGCCAGACCAAAACTTCTTCCTACATTGTGCCTGTCCATTGGTATTGCTACTGGGAAATGCCCAGTTCAGCCAGCTCCTGAGCATTAAAACATCAATCTGGAGGGGAAAAAAAATCCATGATACATGTTTGTAAGTGATCAACTACAGCAGCCCAGTGGGAGACTGCTCTTTTTGGAAGTTACCATCAGTAACTGTTTTGTCCTTCGAACCAAATCGCCAGAATTACATCTTAAAATTCCTTCCTTAGAAGGCCATGGAGCTGATCAGCCTTTGTGCCTATGTGCCAGAGCATGCAGCCCTGGCTGTGGTGGTAAGAGGAAGGTGAGCACATTAGCTCTATCAAATAACATGCTGCAAAACACTGGTTATTTAACCCTGTTGCTTGGTCACACTTTGACAAGTTGTCAGTGTTTAAGCTGGGTTTTATTTATGTAAAAGTGAAGGTCTTCAAGATTTAGCCGCTTTTATGTGCAGGAAATGGTGGGATCTGGTTGCTTTCTGTAATGGCATCCCTTCTGGAAGCTTCATCAGACCACAGCCCCATGTTGATCTTAGCATTCCTGTGCAGTTTGAGTGCTGACTGCAGGTAATGGACATGAAATTTGGAAACCTGATGGCTGAAACTTGTGATGCTTCTTGTGAGCACTCAGCTCCCCTTTGAAACTCTTTGTTTCACTGCCTCTGGGGGAATGCTGGGGCTTTGAAGACTCATTTGCAGTTATCAACATCAAAAGCTTCTGAGTAATAAAGGAAATGCTGGGCCAGATTGTCTGCTTTCCCTGCAGAAAGAAACCCCAAACCAAAATGCATGTGTTTGTTTGAAATGCTGCAGCAACATCACTGCTGCTGATGGGTACTTGAATAAGCTTTGCCTCCTGTGAGATGGGTTGGAAAGCTCCTGGACAATCCAATCCACTTGCTTAGGAAAAACTGAAAGGCCCAAACTTATTTGGGATTTACCATGGGAAAAGGTGTGTGGCAGATCTGGAGAGAAACTCCCTGGTTCCCAGCCTGCTTTATCAAAGATGTGTGCAGCACAGAAACTTGTGGTGTTACCTCACTGGACACTCTTCAGCTCGGAGAGAAACCTCAGCTCAGAGAAAGTCATCTTTTTGATGTCCCTCTGTTTGGATGCTTTGGGGAAGGAGGCAGGAGGTACCTGAGCAGGGTGAAGAAACCACCGGTTGCAGTAATAACTGCTGGTTGTGCAGAAGGCCAGTTGCTGCAATTCCTCAGTGGTTTCAGGAGGTGCTGGGCAGCTGTTATGGGAAATCTGGTTTGTTTCTTCACCCTAATTGGGGGTTAAGTTCCAGGAGCCTGTTGGCAGGTGACTAGGAGGAGCCAATGGGAATTAAGGAGCTTAGATAAGAGTTCCTTATAGATGGAGGGAAATGCAGAAGGCACAGATGCTATGGATGTTTGTTGGATGAGTTCTGGAGCTCCTGGGGTGAAGAGACCTTGTCCCGGGCAGAAGGACCTGCCATCACCTCCTTGTGGTGTTCCCCCTACTTCTTGGGAATGGGGGTGCCTGGAAGCAGGAGCTGTGGGATGGGCTAGCATGAGGATCCCTATAAAGGATGGCATCCAAGATGCTGGGGTGTTGCGTGCTGTAGGGCTGCTGGAGGGGGCTGAGAATCACATGCATCAGTAAACCTGATGGGAACAGGCTGGTGTGCAGAGTGCAGGTGTTGTTTATCTTCTCCCCTGTACTTCAGGTACGATACACTTCTCATAAGTTACTTCTTGGTGTTAGCTGTCCTAACTGGTGTTATCTAGCCCCCCACATGGCTCCTTTTTTTGATGGTTATAGGCAGGCACTGCAGCATCCCACCCCAGAGGGATTCAGCCTTTTCCATAATGCCTCTGGTTATCTGTCGTCGTGTAGTTGGATGTCTCTGAGCTCCTTTCCTTGGGAAACTCTTACAATGACATCCAGAGGTGCTGGAAATGCACCTCGGAGAAGCTTGCAGAATACCTGTGTTTCTCTTTGCTCTTTCTCATTTGATTGCAGCCTTTGATTTGGGAAGTTCCTCTGTTGGAAGTAGGAAGGAAATTCTCAGGCTGCTTCTCTCATTGAATCGGTTTAGAGGGTCCCTTTCTAGTCAGGGGCCCACAGCAGCCTCATCTGTGGGGAGAAAGATTCAAGGGGAGCCTCCAGGGCTGTAAACATCTTCCTGTAAGGATGCACTAAAGCGTTCAGCCACCTTAATAAGATCCCTCAGGCCACACTGTGGTGAGGGTAAGTGATGTCTTGGAATCCTGCTTTAATTAGGGGTGAGCTTGTGAAAGGTCAGTCTGGGTATAGCTGTCATTTGTCATCCCTCTTCCCAGAACTGCTGGAGGAGGCTTCAGTGTTTCCCAGGACAGAGGTTGGAGGTCAGGTCTTCAAGTTGTTTCTGTCTCTGAAGCATCTGCACAAATAGCTTCAGCCTGGAGCCATGTATCTGGGCATCTCCATGTGCTGCCTGTCTCACCCCCAGATGTGTGCTGCTGCTCCTCCATGCAAGGTGCATTTCAGCATGAGAGGTGGACAAAGTGTCTAAACCCTGACAGAAAAAGACTTGCCATAAAGTATTGACTAATCATGATAGTATTTTCTGAGGTCCAGCCCATCCTTTACCACTTCCATGCATCATTTCTTTAATTATTCTGAAGCAAAGTCAATGATTTATTCTTCTTTCTCCAAGCTGCAGTTACGAAACTTTCTGTCCTCACTTTCCACAGACCTTTGCCTCTCTGTTGAAGAGCAGTGTGCCAGCAGTGCCGACTGCAACCCCAGCTCTGCCTTGCACTGTATGACAAATGGATGAGCTCCGAGGAAGATGATTTCTTAAATGAGAATGGATTTTTCAAATTGAAAAATCTTTGCCCTGAGTCCATCAGTCACTGTTAGGGAGGTACTTGGGGAAACAGTGGCTTAAACAACAGGGAGATGGTGCGTTGTGAGTGCTCATTTGTGCTTCCAGGCTTCAGGAGGGTGAGTCAACCATTCTTGTTGCTCCTGGAGCAGGGCTGCGTGAGCTGTGCTGGCAGGTCTGCAGCAGCTAGTGCCCATCTGTGTGTTCCTTGTGATCTTGGCAGAGAGCAGTTGTAGAGAGCTAAGCATGGTTTTACACTTAACAGCTCCCAGGTCACACCAGGGTGTTGCTACACAAAGGCTTGCAGCAGCACATGGGTGTTTTGGTGGCTTTCCCCGCTCAAACAGTTTCTGAGGTTCTTTTCGTATTTCCACTGGTCTTGTTGTGCAACTCCACCCCAGGGCAGTCTAAAAGAGCCTGTGCATGGGGGAAGTACCTGACTTGCAGGAGTTGCTTTTGTTTTAAGATGGAAAGAAAATCATTCTCACTCACTCCCTGACACGAAGGTAAAGGCTCAGTGATGCTTGTGAATTCCCTTGGAGGGCTTCAGAGACACTGTAAATGCAGCAGCCCTGTAGGCTCCAGCGTAACAGGGAGTGGCACAGCAGCACCAGGACATAGTGCTGCTCCTGGGGCTCATGAGGCTGCTGAATGGTTTCTCTCTAGGAGCGGGGAAGATGGACTGGAGGTCAGTGTGGTGGTGGTAGCTCCTGGAGAAGCATCTATCAAAGCTGGGAAGTGTCATCCACTACTGTCACAGGATTTCCCAAGTCGACTTTACAGCATTGACACAGCTTGTGACCCCCCCTTCTTCTCTGCACCCAGCAAATACAGCTCCTGCTAACCTACAGGAAGTGCAGAAGAGCATGAATCCTTTTGGAATAAAATGAGGATCCTTACTTCTTCTTGTGAGGTCTTTCTGGTGATCTGAACAGCTCTTTCAATCAGCCTGTACTTTGGGAGATTCGTGTACTTACACGAGTAGCTGTTAGTGTTTCTCTGAAAAGCCACAGTAGTAATTCAGTAAATAGAGAATAACCAGGAACTGAAGTGTTTTGGAGCCAGGCAGCTGTAATTTGCTGTGGGTAATCACTATTCTGCTGCTTCTCTCTGCTAGGTCTGAGAGAGCTGTGAGTTTAAAGTAGGAATCAATTAAACAGCAAATAGGTTTCTTTGTCAAAATCAATTAAATCCTCCTCCCAGCCAGTGCAATGGTCTCCCTGGAATTTCATATTCTGCTTGGCTGCCATTTCTTCAGCAGCTTTGGCTGGATAATGTTGATGTTTTATAGCTTGATTTAAATCACATGGATCAATGCATATGCATACCTTATTTGGATTTTCAATTACAACCATATATTTAGCCTAAATGAATTATCTAGGTTATAGTTGCAGCTACACGGAGTATTTTTCATAATGCCCAATTCAATTTTTACTTTCTCTGTAAGCATAAATAATTTCTTTGGAGAGCAGGATCGTTATGGTTGTTTTGCCCTTCTTGCTGTAATATGAGTCTTCCAAATGGGCTGAACCAGAAGTTTTCAAACACCTTCAACCTGTGGATTCTGCTTCTGCTTTGGATTGAGATGCAAATGCTTTGGAAGCCAGGGCTATGGACTGAGGTACGGTGTGGATGAAAGTAATTTCTTAAGCCACTTCTTGTGGCCTCCTTTGAACAGGCTCACAGCCCCCTCCTGTGCTCTCCCCTCCCTACAGGTTGAAATCCCTGACCTGTATCTATACTATTTCAAACCAATTGCATTTGGATTTAAGAAAAATCTCTTTCCCTGGCTACTGTGCCTCTGAATAACTTGGGTCTATTTGCATCTCTAAACCCAGATACCTCTGAGAATGTGGCCCTTGGTATGCCAGTGTTTCTATGCCACTGCTGAAAACAGGTCTCTGGCTCCTAAATCTCTTTGTTTTCCATATAGTTATCTATCTACAGATAATACAACCCCAGTCCCTGCCTGGGAGAGTGAAAGAGTTCTGATGGTTGTCTTTATATCTGAAGGTGTAAGTCTAACATTTATTTTCTTGGGTGTGTGGTAGTAAAGAGTTTTCTTGGATAGTCTGTGAGATGCTCCAGCTCAGCTGTTCTTGCTGTCAAGTAGCAGATTCCTGTACTTCCAAAGATGTGTTACCTTGTGCATCTCAAATACATCTGAATTGTTATTACCTGTGAAACACTTCTGAAAGGTAACCTTTCTTCCCAGGCTACTTTTCAGGTGGTTGACCGTCAGACTGTGAGTACAAACTCCAACAACCACTCGTTGCCTATTTAATTCTTATAAATAAATGATTACTGTAGGTAAATGGCATCTTCCCAGTTGTCATCCAGGGGAGCTCTGTGTGCAGACCAGACCTTGGGAAATCATTAGATATTAAGAAGTCCAGAATAATGCAACAGTTATCTTGGATTTGCTTTTAGTCCAGGCTTCCAATGTGGATAAATTGTATCTGAAAAGGAGGTAATTGCTAAAATGCTGTGAATGATTGATTTATTTTTCCATGTGACAGCCAACCCAAAACTTCTCCCCAAAACTGCTGAGCTTTGGAGAGCTGAAACAACACTTTACTCTCCATCTTCCCCAAACTCCAGACCTTCGTGTGGCTTGATGCACAGTTTTCCATTTAATGCAAAAATTTCCATGCTGAAAATGGAGGCCTGGGCTTACAAACCACCCAAGAAGTTGATGTCATCTGAGTTTTCTTTCTGCTGGAGGGGATTTAAGGGATCAGTCATCTGGCCAGGAAAGTGCTCTGACCGCTGGCAGTCCAAGGAGACAGCCTGGATGGTAAATATCACTTTTTCAACACTGTGAAGCTGTGTATAAACAATTAATTGTTCCCTGAAGCAAACCTAGTTCCCAAGTGACTGTTCTCACCTCCAGGCTAAAGAGCCTTTCTCAAGCTTTTACTCTTGGATTTAATAACAACCTAACAAATCCTTGCAGCTGAGAAAAGTGCCAGTGGCAAGGAGTGAAGAGCCCCTTTCCTGAGGGGACAGGGCTCAGCCAAGGGCCAAAATTATACTCAATCTTTTCCACGTCCAGAGCAGAGACAGGGGCCATGTCTTGTTTGTAAGGGGGCTCTTCCAACTGCCCCTTCCCAGGAGGTCTTAACCCGCCTACTCTCATCCGGGATACTGTGGTGCTTAGCAGATTTCAGGAGTCGAATGGAGGATGTGATGGTTCACCAGCACTACAGTCTTTGCTCCAGTAAAATTTAATCCCTTAAGCAAGGGGAACAGGATAAGGAAGAAAGATGCAAAGTGCTCACTTCTACACTGTGCTTTGGAGATGTTGTGGAGATCTGGACTATGACCCAAACAGGAGGTGCAGAATGTGACGGGGATCCCTAGAGAACAGGAGGGATGTGTCCTGTGCTTTCCTGGGTCTCAGGTGAGCATTCCCAGCCTCTGAGATTGTGGGCAAAGAGGTGGATATTATCCTTATTTGTGAGTTAGCTTGCTTTGGTTCCTCTATCTTTCCCTATATTTTTTCCTCTAGCAGATTTGTTGCTACTTGGGGAACAAGGAAAATCACCTTTTGGGGACCAATTTACTATTGACTGGGGGAAATAATACACAGATTTTTCATCATCGTATGAGTTACTCTTTTATTGCTGCTGTGAGATCAAGGCATCAGTTTCAACACCCAAATTCCCACGTGCCAGTGATTGAGAGGCGTGTTCAGATTCCTGCCTGCATTATCATATGACTTTCCCTTTATCACTTGCATGCTGCTAAGTTCCATTTTGAGAGCTCTGAGAAGTCCCTGCCATCTGTTAATTTAATAATTGCCTAATGTTGTAATACACACATGCTTTAATTGAGCCATTTACCAGTTCCCATCATAGAATCTATTTAATCTGTCAATATGTCTTTATAATGCCTAATTTTTTTTCTCAGGTCCTTTTAAAAACAGTGGCATGATTACAACCACTTCAGCTAAGCCTGGCCCTTCCTCAGGCTGGCTTCTGATGTGCTGCACAAGAAATACTATAAAATTCCCATACATCTGAAACAATTCTGAGAGTTTTAAAACATTGAAGCAATAAATCCTCATCCATACAAAGTGGCAGCCTTGATGGTGCAATTATCTAGTCTATTAATTATTATCCGGCCTCTCAGAATATGAAAGCTATTCTTCAAGTGGTAGAAACAGATACGAATATAACTGAAGAAGGAGCAGGTTTGTTTTATGTCCACTGCAACTTCAAAACCAAAACAAATAAGAAAAGCCAAATGTAGGGGGTGCTAGATGAAAAGTGGATTTATTTCAGCACAATGCAGTATGTGCTGATGGTTTTCCTGGTCTGCATACTGATATGAAGCTCATCTTAGAGGCAAAACTAAACAAAAACGTGACTCCTTGTTCCTTACAGTCATGCAGAATGTATCCATTGCGGGGGGAATACATGCCTCAATTTTACTTCAGAACCTCAGCTTTACTTAGCTTTTTAATGAAATCTCTCTTAGCTATAGGTTGTGTTGACCAGTAATAACAATGACACCCTCACTAAAGCCTCTTGCAGTACATCAGTTCTATTTCCTTGTGAAGGTTCTGCCTTTGGATAACTCTGGAGCTTTGCAAAGCTATTACAGAATGTTTCTCATAAATGCACCATTAATAAACCACAAAGGGTGTGCCAGATTTTAGCCATCAGCCTCACTCAACTGTGGTCTGTACTTGGCTGTCATCCTTTTGCTTCCTTCCTCTGTGGCTCTCTGGCAGGGGTCTGCATTCTCCTGAAACCATTCATGGCTCAGTATCATCAACTGGTTTGGGTTGGAAGGGACCCTAAAGCTCCTCCAGTTCCAAGCCCTGCCATGGGCAGGGACACCTTCCCCTAGAGCAGGTTGCTCCAAGGCATGTCCAACCTGGCTTAGATCATCACCACTTGCCTTTTACTCCTAAAACCCCAAAGTGTCCATAGTTCTCAATCAACTGCTGGGACTTCTGTGGTATACTGGGGAGGAGGCCTTTAGCTTTATATTGTGAAAAGCCTAAATCCATATTCTTCGCTGTTAGGTTCCTTTAAAGTCCATGGAGAAAAGTAGGCTCCCCTGCTGGCAGTGGGACATCTCTCCCATTTTAGACATGCAGATAGGATTGATCCTCTCCTCTGGCATCCCAACTGCTTTATCAAAGGGCTTCAAGCAAGGTGACCAGCTGAATCAGCATCTGAAGGAGAGTAAGTCATGGCAGTTGACTCTCATCCTAAGATCCTTGGTCTAAATGGACTTCCTCCACATCACTTTGCACCTTCTTACCCCTGCCAGTCATTAGGGTTTCTTTCCTCTCACTGCCCCGCGGAAGAAGCATGCATTTTTGCTCATTTTGTAGGAGCAGTTTGAAGACTTGTGAAGGATTGTGTTGGAAGGCTCTGGTGAAAGGGGGAATTGAATGCAGATTTCCTGAGTAAAAGGCAAGTGGGCATTGGGCCATGCTTTCTCTTTAGAGATGCGAGTTCAGGGGTTTTAAAGTGCTTTGAAATCCACTGGGATTAAAACTAATGTAAAATGTGACAGCTATTATTATAAACTCTCTCAGCAAACTTGAAGTTGCCCAAATGTCTATTCATAAGCTTATAAGAAATCGATTCCAAATAATTGCATTATGCCTTTTGTATTAGTGGATTTTCTACAGTAATTGACTTTATGGAAAAAGACATCTATCAGCTTAGCAAAGAGTTTACACTCAGCCCACTACTAGGAAAATTACAAGACTTGGTGTGAAAGCATCTCTAACAGAATGATTCTGAATGAAAAGCAGCCCTAACAATACTGCAATTACAAGCAACCCCTCAGGCTAATCCAGCTAACAAAGTGTTTAATGCCGAATGAGTTTTCATCTAGGATTCAGATGCATCCTGGAGGAGACTGAGGACAAATGTGAAGATGTGTGCGTTTGCTTAGGGTTAGATTGGTGAGGGTGTGCAGGTATTTGTCTGCTATTCTGGAGTGGAATTATTAGATTGTCACCTCTCCCAGTGGAGCTTGAGGGTGCAAATATTGAGGAAATGACCATTTATCTCACTAACATCTCAGAAGTACTAAAACTCCTGCCTGCAGGTATGTGCAGAGCTGACCATGAACTGCTCAGAGCTCCCCTCAGCCTTGCACCCCATGTGATCTGCAGCTTGGGGGCTTTGTGCATGATGTTCTGCAAGCTTCAGCTCGATGTGTTGCTTTGGCTCCACAGTCCAGGCACTCACCAGGGATGTGACTCACATCACTTCCTTGTGCCTCTTATAGCTAAACAGCTGGTATTCTGGACATGTGTGGGTTGAGGAACCACGCTTAATATCTTCATTGACTGGAAGAAGAAACAAGGAACTGGCCTTCCGGACCATGGCAATTACACATGGCTGTGTGATGTTCAAGTCCCTGCTCCAAATCTCATTCGTGCTGAACAGACCAGCTCTGATTGATAGGGTCATAGGGCTTGAGAGGAACAGCTCAAAGTAGTATATAGTCTTGATTTCAGGCTACTTGGAGGGAGATCCAAAGAGGCTTTACTTCAGGCCTGCTACATCCTGAACAAGTGCACTAGCCCCAGGGCTAGTGGGGTTCATCAGATTAAGGGGCTGCCCAATGGATGGCTTCAGCCTGTACCCAGTGAGCTGGTTCATTGTGCTGCATCTCAGCCAGAACAAGGGTCCATTGGAGCAAAAGGCTATTCTTCAGCTGCCCCTTCCCCAGCTGCGACCCCAAGAAGGAGCTGACTGGTAGAAGGAAATAGCAAAGAACAACTAAGACTGAATTAATGGAATGGGATTTCTTTTAAGTTAGAAGTCAAAAAGAAAATATTTCAAAGAAAGATCATAAAAGATAGAGGAAAATCCCTAAGTCAACAATCAGAAAAGAAGACTGAGCCATAATCTGAAGAAAAGCTTGGACTGTGTTTCCAGTGTATTAACATAACTTCCTTCTTTGAACCATTTTGGTTCAAGCCTTATTCAAACATGTAGTTCCAGGCACTGTTGGGAAGCTGATATTTAAACCTCTAGTGTCTTCAGTATATCTATATCCCTTTCTTTTTAGCAAACAAGAAAATGGTGAAGTTGTGCCCAATGTAAACACATTGAAACCTGAAAAATCAATTTCTTTGGTAGTTAGGAAGAATCTTTCCCGCATTCATAACAAAGCCCAGATTAATTGGAGAACATTGTTTGTTAAGCACAAAGGAAACAACAAACCTTTTCATGGATCCCATAATAATTAACATTCTGCCTCAGTAAATCAATAGTTCTAAGCAGCTTAACAAGGAAGTGTTTGTTGTAGGAGCAGCTTAGCACCTGGAGCAGACCGGCTGTGCAAGAGATGGTCCTAACAGCCTCTGACTGATTTTTGGCTGTTGGTCTGGAGTAGCACAAGCACTGGGAAGGTTCCTTGTGCTTTCTGCATCTTGAGGATTTGGAATATTGCAATAGCACCGCCTCAGTCTCTGCTTTTTTCCCATAGTATGGTGCAAAGCAGAGCATGTGAAAGGGACCTCAGCTGTAAATGTAAAATGTTTCAGTTCTCTCACAGGTTTCCAATCTGGGGCTGCTTCTTCAGGTTCGAGCCTAGTGCAGGTTTAACACAGAGAAACAAATATGTTGTGTAAGCATTAAAGCTGGCTCTGGTTTTGAGCATATTTAAAGCACCCATACAACTTACCCACATCTGCTCATCCATTCCTATAAGCTTATAGAAGGTATCATACACTGAAACAGGAATACAGATACTGTCACAAGATGGGCAAACCTCCAAAACCCCAGGGATCTGAGATGAGATGAAAATCTAGAGGAAGTAATAATAAACGTGGAATAACTTTGCTTGCAGTCTTATAATTTCACCTCAAGTTCTTGCAAATATGTAATTTGCGAAGTACTGTCTTTGTAAAATCAGTGTCTCAACATTTTAATGCATTGAAATGGCTCCTCTGAGACCTCACCTGCATCCTTTTCAGATTCTTCCACACGCTTCTCTCAGCAGAAAATACAATTAGGAAAAAGCTGTGAGTTTGAAAAGGTGTTGCAATAACATAAAAAAGGACCTCGGGAAGGTTTTGGAAGCTTGATAGTAATCAAACGTACCACAGAAAAGAAAATCAATGTTGCTATCTTTATATATCAACATAAACATTTTTATTTCATTACACCAACGAGAAGGACAAAGTGTAATGAATCAAGAGGACTTTCAGGAGTGGAATGAAGACAAAAAGGCCCAGCTTGTCAATGTTCCTGTCTCATGAAGGATAACCCTGTCTCTCCAAAAGACTGTAAATCTTTCACTCTAAGAGCCTTCACAGCCCACAGCAGGAAGAAGATCAGACCTCCAGCAACAACTCATGGCCAAATTACTTCCACTTCAGTGGCTCTCTAATGGGGAATATTGATTGGGATTTCTTTAGTGAGGTGGAACGGGGTTATAGGTGTGCAGAACTCTGGCACCTGTGTGCTCCTTGTTGCCGGAGGTGGGATCCAGCCTGTCCTTTGGGAGATCCTGTGGGATGGGAGGCTGCTCTGCTAGCCCTGGGGTACCAGGAAAGTACCCCCAGGTCTGTGGAGGTCTCAGGGGACCCAGCAAGGCCTCCAGTCCAGTCCTTTCAACACTTCTTGCATGCAGCTATGTGGACAACAAGGGCTCAGGCCAAGCTCAGGAGCTCCTGAGAGCTCAACCTGACTTGGCAGTGCCATGGGACAGGTTCATGTCAGCGTGGGACTCAGCACAGCATGTCTCAGTGATGCTCTGAGTAAAGTAGCTGCAATTCTGAACACGCACCCCCCCACCCACCCGCTTCTCTAAGGTACCCCTAGAATTTAGACACCCCTCCAAGGTATCCCTAGAATACCTGTAAACACAATTTGAAAGCTTTTCCAAATAGATACAATGCAAACTTCACCTAAACGATGAACATATTCATAAAGGTATGTTCCCAATTGATATGGGGGTTTTGGGCAATCCTACAGAGTCCTGTTCTTAGTCCTTAGCTGTGGATATAGGGGAATTCATGGTACACAGCTCCACCAGCCTCTGGGAAGCAAGTTCTTCCTCATACCAGAACAAAAGTAAGTAAGGGTATTTGTGTGGCAGCCAGGATTTCTTGAACTGGAAGTAGACCTGACTACTTGTTATTCAATATTCCATACCTATTACATATCTGCATTGGTGATTTGCTAATCCTTCATTTACAAAGATTTGGTAGGTGGGAACACCACTTTGAGACTGAAATGACCTCCCCACCACAGATAACTTTTTGCAAATAAAGCAAAATGTTCCCAAATACTCTATATTGGCTGAATGTCCTTCACATAAGTCAACAAACATGAGAAAGCAGTGAATACATTTGCAGAAAATGGGTTTGGATCATGGACGGAGGGACTAAATCACTGAATAATGTATTAATTCTACCAGCTCTAATATGAATGAGGAAAGAGAGATTTAGATACATGAGCAGGTCAGGCATCAGAAATTGTAGTTTGTGCAGAGTTTGGACCAAAGAATGTAGAATCCACTCCATTTCAATTTAAAATAATCTTATTAATTTATATTTTAAATTGCATGGAATCATACCAAAGTTCTTGGAGCCATTGCAGAATAAAACCTCTCTCCTTGACAGCACAGGCTTTGGAGTGTCTTCCACATAACTTGGGGGGGATGGTTGGTATGCTGGGGGTCAGGGCTGCTATCTACAGGGACCTTGAGAGGCTGCAGAAATGGGGCTGCTGATGGGCAAGTAAAGCATGAATCAACCCCGTGCTCCTGCAGAAGCTGCATTAGCAGGAGTGCAGCCAGCATGGCAACACAGGGGATCCTTGCCCTTTATCTGCACTGGTGAGACCCCATCAGCAGTGCTGGGCTGTTCTGGCTCCCAGTGCAAGACCAGTGAGTCCAGCAGAAGCCACCAACATAGGACAAGGGGGAATGACTTTAAACTGAGACTGAGATGAGATTTCAGGCAGATGTTCTTCCCTGTGAGGGTGCTGAGGCGCTGGCACAGGGTGCCCAGAGAAGCTGTGGCTGCCCCATCCCTGACAGTGTTCCAGTCCAGGCAAAAGACTGTGACTAAGTTCTTGAATACTCTCATTGAGGCTTTGGCCATTCCATGAAAGCTGCAGCAGTTTGTCATGTGAAATCACACATGTCTGCAGGGCATACCATGAATCCCTTCCTCGGAGTTGCACTGGGGGAATATTCCTGACAGCTCCCAGGAGCACAAGTGTTTATGAAAACATGCCAATTGCAGATGACTAAACAGCCCTTTTCCCTGTGATATATGGGAAATCTGTTTTGTCAGTGTGTTAAGGGAATCATTTTCACAGCCCAAAGTGTTTTTATCTTGGTGCTTTTCCACACAAGCCATTCCACAGGCAACCTTTCGGGTACCTGATGACTGGGTGACTTTCCTCCACTCCCTTTAGGCTGCTCCCTCCTGCCCACCTCATCCCCAGTGACCAAGGTATTTGTTATTCTTTACCCTCGGGCTCTGTAAGCATCACAGCCCTTCGCACTCTGTGTTAGCTGGGCTGGAGGTTTCTCCTCCACGGTTGCCTGGAGCAAAGCAGGAGGGTCTCTCTGGACGGGACCTGTGTTGGCTGTAAGTGACAGGTTGGGAACTGCTGCTGGAGCTTTTGCTTTACATTTGCATCAACAATAGCTCCGAGGCTTTCAAACCACTGGCATCATGCACGGCTCCTCCATCAGTATTATGGGAGCTTCAGAAAACTCCAAGTTCTGATAATACTGGCACTTATCTTGCTGGATCTCCCTCTTTTGAAATAAACATGACATCCCTTTTGCTCCTCCAGGCTGGAAACTTTCTTTTCTCTCTGAGCAGCTTCTTGCTTTCACTCCTGGTCTCAGGAGGCTTTGGGAATAAAGAGTCCAACAAATTAGATTGGTTTCATCTAGTGGCTGAGCCTGCAGCTGGGATATTGGAGTTTTGTATGCTGCAATTTAATTTCATTCTCATCCTGTAAGCCGTGCAATCTTTTCCCAGTTTTCATCCCTGAGAGCACTGTCTGGATGCTTTCCTCTTCTCTGACACTGTTAACTTCTCTAGATCTGAAGGGGTAGGAAAATTCAAATAAGGTTGCCTGCTTTGGGCTCTTTGTAGCCCAACAGCTTGCCTTGGTTTTCTCTCGGGAGGGTTTGCAAGAGTCTTGTGAGTCAGTGCTGAGGTTTTGTGAAACCTCAGCTTCTTCTTTATAGCAAATTAACAGATGTAGCACCAGCGGGAAGGGATTTCCTGCCTCCAGAACAAACATCTTTTGACTCCATTGACCCTGGATGAAGGGGGTCCAAACTGCGCAGAGGTGACACTTCCTCCTCCTCCAAACCACTCTCACACCCCAGTTAAGAGCAGATGGAGGCTGAGCATGCCCAGCAGTAAATCCGGCCAGAACCCCCTTCCAGCACCATTTTAATTATCTCAAATGTAAGTCCTGACATATAAATAATTCAGAATACATTTGTTTCTTTTTAAAGCCAGGTTTCTGAAGGCATTGACATGTACACAGAGTGCACCCCATAGCTCCAGCACTGTGTTTTGTAGCCATAAATGCAGAAGCTTGGACAAATGCTGTCTGAGAGTCTGGATTGAAGCTAGGATTTTACCAGCCCAGCAGGGTCAGCCCCATCTCACCCCGTGGATGTTGGTCCAGCCACTTCTTCCAGCCTCCCTTGAAGGAGACACTGCATTTGCACCAGACAATCTACTCCAGTCCTCTATTACCTACAAAATGGTTTTTAGAAGTTCCTAATGAGTAAGTAGAATATTTCATACTTCATTTTCAATGCACCATTTCCTAGCTTCCACGTACATGGAAAACAACCAGCCTCTCTCTTTGAAACAGCCTTTTCCATCCTGCCCTTTCTCCATCTCCTATATTTTATGCTGAATGGTCCCAGTTTGTTCATTCCTCTTACAGGTCCTATTACTCAAACTGCTGAATAACATGGAAGTGTTAGGAATGTATTTAGCAGCCTTGGATCTGCAGACAATGAAACTTGTGTAAAACAGATCTTTGCCTTCGTAGTACCACTACAAAGTTAGTGAGCTTCAGAAAAAATTATGTCAAATACGTGCAACAGCTATTAGCTGCACAGCCTAAACCTGGCTGCCTTTCTACAGCTATAACCTGTGAACTTTATCCCACTACAGTCTGACTAGAGAGAAAGGTTTCAGAGATTGAGTTATTCTGATTCTGAATTTCATGAGCACAAAAATGTTGTGCATTGCAAAATATGCTAAAGGATCCACCCATAACTAGTTTTGCACTGCAGAGCTATGTGCAGAAATAGAGAATGATGCACAAGCTCTTCACAGGATTAAGAGTCAGTCCAGGCGAAAACCATGGAGCCGCAGGCTTGGTTTCTGTTCAAGTATCTTGCAGAGGATCTACTAATGAGGGACTCTTCTTGTGCTTGCTGAGGTCCTTTGCTGAAGAGCTGAGTAACCAGAGAGCTAGGATGGACCCTGGATACAAATGGAAGTCTTGAAATATCCTAGAAATAATCAGCTTGAAGATCATTTAATCCTAGAGACAAATACATGTAGCTCAGCCCAAATGCCTTGCTCAGGAGCAAATTGTAAACAATATCTTTTTAGAGTTAAAAATTATTCTAATTTAATGATATCTGTTCAGTCAATGTTTGGAAGTAAATCAGTGTGTGAGTAGTAAAATAATAATGTACTTTAAATTATTAGTAAACAAATCAGTCTGGTAGGCAATGAATGCATGATACATTATTCATCCCTATTATCCAAAACACTTCACTAGCTCTCAGAGTCTGGTGATAAAGTATTCAGAATACAGTATCCACCATCCCAGAAAACAGTCTCTAATGTGATATAGAAGTTAAAAGAGAAGTGAAGTATATTCCCCCAAAGCAACATATTTGAGTA
Organism: Strigops habroptila; assembly: GCF_004027225.2. NCBI lineage: Eukaryota > Metazoa > Chordata > Aves > Psittaciformes > Psittacidae > Strigops > Strigops habroptila. The sequence goes on from NC_044289.2 coordinate 3,738,565, forward strand.
ATCCTGGAGTGAATCCATCTCATGCTTCTTTCCAAAGCTGGGTTTATCATTTTAACTAAAACATCCTGAATGACACATGTTCCCTGCTTGGCTCCTTTACCAACCCGTGAATTCCTCCCAAGGCATCCCAGTAATGCACCGGTGGATGCGGTGCCAGCCCAGCTTCCACTTCCCCCTATCTCACTGGGAATAGCCAAGTCAGACCTCACCCCACCAGCCAGGGCTGTGTCCAGACTTTTCAGAAGGAAAAAGCCATGTGAGGCCAAGGGAGGCTGCAAGAAGACCTTCCCTCAGCAGGTTTTGTCCTCCTTCCTGTTACCACATCGTCCATGTTGGGATTGGCAGGGATGGGAGCAGGAGGAAGAGGGAGCAGGCAGGCAAGGAAGGGGTTTGTTGCCCATTAGTGTGTTTTGAAGCCTCAGGATGTTCTGACCTCCATGTTGGAGGGAGGACATGGGCCTGGTCATGGCTGATTTCCTGGCAGGCCGTCTGTGGAGGATGTCAGGCAGTTCTGAGCAGAAGAAGATAAATTGGTCTGGATGAGATCCTGTCCCCCTCACATCCCCCATCATCCAGCAGCTATTTCTCTGCAGTGACCCTGGGGCAAGCATTTCTTTTTCAAACCCTGCAGGTCCAGTCTGAAGGAGGTGATCACCACAATGATTTATTGCTCTTCTCCTGCAGCCTGTTTTATAGCAGGATGTGAAAAGGTGTCAACTTCTGATGGTGATTTCATCTGCCCCGTGCTGTAGACGGCTTTGTTTCCCAGAAAGGAAGCCACAGCCCCCAGAAATAGCAATGCTGGTCAGAAACCTTCATTGCAAATGAAGTCCAGTGTCAGAGGGGATCTCAGCACATCTTCATGAAAAGGGAGACAGGACTCCTGGGGCAGTGCAGTAGATAAGGACAGCAGTGACTGGTACAGACTGTCTCAGTTTTGGGGTGAGCACACTGATTACACCACTGCAGCCCCATTCTGCCAGTGCAGTAACTGTGTTTTACTTCCAGTCTTTAGCTAATCTTCCAGTCTTCCACAGCTAATCTTTGGAGAATCAAAGTTTAATAGCCCAGCCAAGTGCCTTCCTTTAGAAGCACATTGTGGGTGATATTCTGGAATGCTGTTTTTTATAAAATACCTGGTTTTGGTAAAATTAATTGGTTTCATACTGAAGAGGGCAGAAACTAAACAACACAGCCACCTTTGATGCTGAGAAGTTAACCCAGCGTGATCTTTGCTCCATCAGTGAGAGCATCAGGGGTTTTTCCATTTGGATCTCCCTCAGGCTCTTCCCATAGAGAAGGAGGCTGGTGGGACTTCAGGAGTAGATCAGTCCTTCCCCACAGCTGGGCTGCTGCTGTGTTGCCCATTCTTAACCTGCTGTAAAGGTTTGTCAACCGGTTTAGGTCTCCCAGGAGCTAAGCAGGCTTAATGGGAAAACATGGGTGATGGAAGCACAGGGGGATTCTTGCCTTCAGAGGATACACAACACAGTGTGATAATTCATGATGCATGAACCTGCCTGGCTCTTCCCCCAAACCAGGACATCCTGAAAGCTTCAAAACACACATATTTCTCTCATGCTGTGCCACCAACAACGCACAAACCCCACAGGACCCATACGCCCCTCCCCTGCCATGTCTCACCTCCTCCAGGCACCCAGGAATGAGGTTGGCGTGTGGCTGTGGGTGCTACTGTCCTCTTAGGTTTGTGGTGAGGAGGAAAGTAGTGAACACCAAATGGAAGAACAGTGGCCACATTCCTGTGGCATCTCAGGAAAGAAAAGTGCTGGGTTTAAGGAGATGGATGAGTGGCTGAGTTGCCACTTCAGATTCTCTGCAAATGCATCCTGCTGCCTGTCAGTGTTGGGACTGTAAGATCCAGGGAGTCTGTACTTGCCAAGAAACAGCAGGGTATCCAACTTAGAGATCATCTGAAATAGCACTTGATGTAAAGCACCCTCAGAAATAAGACATTCTTGCCATGTACACTCTTCAGTAGAGACATTAGACTCCAAGTACATTAAAATATATGATTACTGATCTCTGTTATACCATTTATCTTCATGAGTTTAGGAATAGAGGCAGAAGTCATAACTGGATATAGACGTCACAAAGAATTAGTCATCAAATATTTTATCTGCACAATGAACAGAGAATGTATTTTTCATCTTCCATAGCTAATCTTCGGAGAATCAAATAATTTTCCATAGTGACTGTGATGCTTTGGTCCTGAAAACATGAGGCCAGTTGCTCTCTCTAGGAAATGAAATGTATGTGCAGCGTCTTGCCTCTCCTGCTTGTGCAAGGGTCTGACTGCGAAGATGGACTACTGCACGGCCAGTGATCTGGGCAACCATGTACTCTGGGTACCTATGCAAGGTGTCCCAAACATAATCAGGCCATGCCAGTGGTGAGTGGGATTGAGATGGAGCAAAGCAAGGACTCCAGGTCCTGGCCTTTGCTTGACAAGCTTTCCTAGAAGAGGAGTTCCCCTCCAGCAGCCACAGTTCTTTCACTCCCACTGGGATACTCAACCTTCTCCTCCATAAAACTCTTCAGAAAGAATGCAAAAGAAAAGGTATGTATAAACATCGTCAGGAGACTATGAGGATACAAAAGCATCTTCAGCAAAATAGAGTTAATATCCTGATAAGGAATTGAGAAGAGAACACAAACATTAACTGGTCACATGGAAAAACACAGGAGCAGCTTACAAAACCCCTAACACCTCAACCCTTGGGAGCTGGAAAATTGCTTGACAACCCATATGGCCTTTGACAACCCAAGTGTAAAAGGAGTACTTAGAGATGGGAAAATCACAGCAGAAAAACACAGGGCTTGTTTTGTGTCTGTGCCCACCAAGGCTTAGGGTGGTCTGTACCTCAGAGCCTCTCTTTACAGAACACTTGTCATGATTTGATGCATTGCTAAAGGAGGTTACAGCAAAAGATAACAAGATGAACAGCAGCAGGTTGCTGGGGCCAGATGGTATCATCCACATGCTCTCAAGATAAGAATGAAGTACTGGACCTGTTCACTGTAGGGTGCAATCCTCTGCTCTAGACTGTCTCAATACCAGAGTGAAAAGTGACAGATACAATGCTATCTAAAAATAGGATTGGAAAGGTCCATAGAGTGACACGTGGTAGTTTTCCATCTGCAGCAGACAACATGGTGGAAGCTATTCCAAAGGCTGTAATGAGTAGACACATGGTTAACTGTGGCCTGTTAGGACTGACTGTTTCTGAGAAAATACATGCCTCAAAAACCTACAAAGGACTCTAAAATCCTGATTGATGTGTAGAAGACGAACAAGGAACAAATTGCACTGACTTTTCAGGGGTAATACCTCCTGCCATCTGATGAAACCTGTAGGTGACAGGCTCAAGCCCAAGTGAAGGCAGCTCCTCTTGCCTCAGCGTGCAGATAAGCTGAGGAAACCCTTGCTACAGAAGCAACAGATGCAGCAAGTTTACCTTGGTTCAAAAATCAAGGAAATGCATGGAAAGAAGAATCCATGGAGGGCTGTTAAGTATAAAAACACTACCTCTAGAAGCTGCAGATCTCTGGAGGGTTGAAAAATACATCCAGGAAATACCTACATTTGCTGTTCTCATACTATCTATCTCTTCAATGTCTGGCACTGGTTGCTGTCAGACCAAGGATAGTGGAGTGCATGAACCTTAGGTCTAAAACACCTGGACTGCTCTTACACAAATCCAGAGCACTGCCTGCCATCCCAGTGTCCATCTGGTCCTCTGAGGAGCTAGCTGCCTGGGCTTACACTCCTCTTAACCTGAGGCAGGTGTTTGGAATGGTGTTGGGAGGAAGAGGAAAAGGTCAGAGAGCTAAAGCTGGGCTTTGGTACTGCTTTTCCTCCTCCCAGCGCTTGAGGACTTGCTCGTCATAGTGCAACTTCCACTTCCAGGTAAAGAAAGTGAGGGGGGGGAAAGAAAGCAGGAGGACACAGAGGCAGCCCATAGCATGGAGAAGGTCAGTGGGGCCATGTGTCCTACCAACACCTTCCAGAAGCTGATGACTGCCCTGGGACTTGCTGTGGGGACATGATCAAGTGGGCTGTGTCCCCAGGAATACCAATCAGCAGGATGGCAGCACGCTCGCAAAGGCAAACTCAACATCAACTTAATAGCTCACTGTCTTCTTCCTCCAAGGCTTGCTGTAATACCTGACGTGATTTACCTCTAATGAGTTCATTCCAACCTATATGCTCTAAGTCTCAGGTAAATGAAAGAGCTTATGCTTGGAAAGGTTAGGAAGAAAGAATTTCTGCCCTTGCTCAATTTATGATATTGTGGGTCTATAATACTTTTTCCCCACTTGTATTAGATTTCAGGTGGATTTCTCAAACAAGAACAACAAAGAAAGGCAAGCTCCTTTTATAGCATCTGACGGCTACAAAAATGCATTATTAAATTCAAGAGCAAGGGTATAATAAAGGTGAAAACTTAAGTAAAAGTCTTGACACAAAGCTCACTGGAGCCTGGAGCACTGCACTGACGTGAGAGCTGGGCAGCAGATGGCTGTGCAGGAACCCTGTGTGCTGCCCAAATGCTGCTGGCTGGTGGCTTTGTCATGGCTCTCAGCCTCTGCTGCAGTGCTGTTCAGTGCCTGCCTGTTCTCATGCTGTGGGCCAGGCTCAGCAGCGGGTATGAGAGGAATGGGTGCTGGCCAGGGCTTGGAGGAGTCCCTTTGGGAGAGAGAAAGGACAGCTGGAGGCAAAAGAGAGTGGAGAGTGCTCCCGGGCTGGGTTCTGTGGTTTGTTGGCAGGGTTTGCGGCTTGTTTGCACACTTGTCTATATTACCATCCATTTATCACATGGAAAATCAGCTAGAATATGCTGCTCTGCTGACATTGCTGGCTCATGCAGGGCATCGCTAGGTGCCTCACAGCTGTGAGCAGGTAAATGCAGTGGACAGCTTTCCAAGTGAATGATTTTTCATCAGAAATCATGACATGGCAGGAGCAATGTTTTCCATCCTCCACCCAGGAGTTTGGCCTGAGGAGGGTTGGGCCATGCTCCATTTCTGAATGGAGATTTAAAACCTCATCCTAAGCAGATCTTCATTTGTTTTATGGAGGGAAGAGCCATGACCCTGCTCAACCACGGCAGGGATCAGGCAGGTGGGATGGGGCTGATCTGGCCTCTCCCAAGGGGATAGAGTCCAGCATCTTGCTAGGGATGTATAGACGACACTTTGTAAGCATTTTCACTCATAGAGCTTCCATATGTGTCTGCTATTGGCTTAAGAAGAGACATACGATCCCTTAGGAGCTCTGAGAAGCTGCTCCTGCAAAACTGGTGGAGTGGGAGTCCCTGGAGCAAAGGGGAACCAAAGAATCCCTCCTCTGATACTAGGCAGCTCATGCACTCATCGCTTGGATGGGAGAGACCAGCTGGAATGTGGTTGGGAGTCCTGGGGATGAGAGGACAGTGTTATCACGAGTTTTCTTTCTCACCTCTTCTATAGCTACAGCAGTCTCTAATTAGGCTCTCTGAACACTTTTTTGTGGATAAAATTGACCTTTAAAATAGAGAACTGAGATATCCAAGGGGCGGATATCTCCAGGACTGGGCAGGTGAATGTTAAATCTGAGACATCTAATTTTCTTATGCTACAGCTTAAAACCTCCAATCATTTGCATGATTTACTTCTTTGCCCTTCTAGGCTTCTTCCTGTACCTGACAGAAGCATTGTGAGAATGTTGCAGTGACGGAGGCCAGACAGGATCTTGCAGTTCATGTCTCCACATCTGCAGATGGCTATGCCCCAGATGGGCTCTGAGATCTGGTGTCTGGCTGCTGGGTGCCCTTCCACTGTCATCTGCCTCCCTGAGCATCAGATTCCCTGTGAAATGAGGATAGAGATGTTGGCTTTTCCTGGTAAATGCCGATGTGACAACCTCAGTTACATAAGAAAAGTGAAGCTCATGCAATTTGCAACCCCATGACTCCAGGACCTGAGGCTTTTATGAGTACATTGCCAGGACTCATTGATATGGGTGAGAAAATTAACCAGGGGGAGGAATGTGGGCTGCTCCACTGTCTCATCAGCACTTCCATTCACTCCTATGGACAAATTCCTTCTCTTCACCACAGTAAGAAAAATCAACAGGAAATAAGTAAATGGCAGAGTCTCATCCTGCACAAGCACCCCAGTGACCACGGCTGTTCACCATGGGTAGGTGGAGACAGGTCCCACAGACAGAGCTCATTGATGTGTACGGCATGTGTACATTGAGTGCAGGGCAGAGCCAGGCGCATCTCTAAATCCCAGGCATTGGTCACAGAGTGAGAGCCTCCAGCAAACTGCAATCGGTTCATGCCACATTCTGCAGTAAATCATCACCTTTTTAATAGAGCTGCTGCGGGAACAGGGATGGAGACATAAAAGGGAAAAAAGCTGTGTTGCATTTTGCTGTAATGAAAGGCTGCTAATTATTGATGTCCAATGTACACTCCTGTTTATGTTACTATTTTGTTACACAGCTCCTAAATTAAGTTGGCTCTAAAACAAACCCTCCTACAGCAGCCCTGCATGGCCTCCTTGGGTGGCTGCATCTCAGTGGCTGCTTTATCACGTCTCCTGTTCCCCACATGCAGGCACTGTTGATTAGCATGTAATTATATAACCCATGTTTGTTCTGAGCACAAGGAGGATGTTCAATGGGAAAACCTCTTGGAAGGAGCTATTCAAAAGAGCCTTGAATGAGACTGTGGAATTGGTCCCTCAAAAGGGGACCTGATTCTGTTGATTTGTGGTGCCTATGATGGTTCCTGACATGACGGAGGGATGGGGTCTTTCCATCTTCCCCCCTCTTTGAGCCTGGTGTTGGTGTTCCCAGTACCTCAGGATGGCTGCTTCACCTGCACATGGTAGCTAACGCACTGGCCATGACAGGGCTACTGCTGGGGTTATGCAAGGAGGGATCCAAACTCTTTGTCCATCCCTGTCTGTCCTGGCTGACTCTGGAGCTTTCTCTGTCTAGTGGTTCTGCATGTGTGCCCTCTTCCAGACCATGGATGCATGGGCAGCAGTTGTGCCCTGACCCTTTGGGAGCTGATTCTTACTGCTGCGCCCTAACAGATAGGGCTTTGGGCAAAACGTGGTATAACTTAAGCAATGTAAGACTTGCAATGCAGGACTTGGCTTGCCAATGCGTGCTCTTGAGCAGCGTTATCAAAGCACAAGTTAGTGGTAATACTGCAGTGGAGAAATGCTGCATTAAAGCAGAAAATATCCAACGTGCATTGCAAATGAAGAGGTTTTTCATTTGTGTTCTAAAAGAGGAAAAATATTGCCAAGCCTAGTTAATAACACAGGAAAGCTCTTGTGGCTATCAGGGATCTTCAGCTCTAATCCCCTCTGATAACAGTAAATTGAACCAGCTCCTCTGCTGAGGTTTTTTTGTAGCTGTATCATACCCATATAATAAGAGAAATGGACACTGCCTTTCCTATTTACCATTTCTTCATTTAAATAAGTTTTTAAACTGCACTTTTCTTCCTTCAGAGACATCTGATTTACTGCATCTTAAACTGAAACCACTCCCGCAACAGTACCTTTTTCTATCAAGGTTTGTAAACGGGCTGCTCCTGTTGAACTGCTGTTATTCAAGTTATTAATTTGTCATTTTGCACAGAATATGATCATAGAAAGAAATGAGAAAAGGGGTCTATGTACCTGCAGGCAAAGCAGGATGGATTTAATTAGAGCCAAGAAGGCTGCAGGTTTCATTTTGTGTATGCGGTTGTCGGTTTTCTTTTCCTCAGCCCAGCATTTTAAAAGCTTACCCAGCGATCTGCATAAATTACTATGCACATTTTTTAGTTAGATTCTTAGGCCTAATTTGATTAATGATAATGACTTTGACAGGGTCACAGCAAATGTGGTGGAAGGGAACAAGATGTATCAGCTCTGGTGCTGTTCTCTCTAGAGCGAGTGCAAACGCTGGGAGCTGGCATTTAACACTGGTTTGAAGATATTTTCCTTGCTTTTGGGGTGGAGGCAGAAGGGAAAATCTGGTGTTCGTGGAAGCCTTTGCATTGGATGTGATGTTTGTTTCCTGGTGCCTGTTTGTTTCCATCTATGCTGTTCAAATCCCAGAAAGGCCACAGGATCTCCATCCATGGAGGTTTTTGAGGACTCAGCTTGGTAAGTCATGGTTGACCTGGTCTAGCATTGGTGCTAGTCGTACTTTGAGGAGAATTTTGAGCCAGAGACCTCCAGAGACCCCCTGCAGCCAGTGTTGTGTGGTTCCTCTGGTTCTGCAGAAAGCCAGAACCAGTTTCCTCTGCCTGGAAAAGCCTCTGTAGAAGGGACTTGGTTTGGGTGAAAGAAGAAGAAGGCAAGATTATGATCCCCCTTCCCCCACCTCCATGAATTAAAAATAAGGAATTTTTCAGTAAGAAAAGCCTCATTCTTATTAATGCTGCACAGAGGCGAGTGATTTTGCATCTAGTTTTAGGAGAGCAATATAACTGGCTTTGACAGCCCGGTCTAATAATAATAAAAAGGCCCAGCAATCCTTGTAGTGCAACCTGATAGCAAAACTGGAGTGTGAATTTATCCCATAAAAATTCATCTACCATGGCTAAAGGCCTGTAAATTGAATTCCGTATTTTGGTTGTTAAATAAAAAGAAAAACACAACAGCATAATGATAGAAACATTGCTCAGCTCTTGCAATTGTATCTTGTTAAAACATCACTTAATCTGCAGGGTTTGATTAAAACACATATTTAAATGCACTATCATTTCCCATCTCTCCCCTTCTCCTCCTCTCCCTTTCCACCCCCAAGGATGTAAAACATTACATTGAAGCTAGATTTCTTCAAAGAGAAATGATGAACCTATTACTCTGCACAGTAAACCCTGCCACACTTTGGTGATGACCATATACCACATTGCCACCAGCCATGAGCTTTAGTTAGTACTCAGAAGGTCAAAGGATGTGCAAGATGCTTCCTCTGGTAACTGGAGATGTAGTTGGTAAGCTGAGAGTAGCAGCGGGGGAGATGCTGCTCCATGCCCCAAGCTCTGCTTCCACCTTACCCTGCTGATCTTCACCCCTAGCACCATAGAATCATAGAATCCCAGACTGGTTTGGGTTGGAAGGGACCTTAAAGCTCCTCCAGTTCCAACCCCCTGACATGGGCAGGGACACCTTCCACTAGAGCAGGTTGCTCCAAGCTCCATCCAACCTGGTCCAAATACACTACAGAGTGCAAGATAGGATGCTTGCAAGCATAAAACCTGAGTAAAAGGAGATAAATATGTATTAAAGTGCTTTTAGACATCAGAGAGTGTGTTCATTGACTGTGCTCAGTTAAGGTCAACTGCATTGACTGGAGCAAAAATCCACTGAGCTCAGTACTTGCCTTTGACAGCAAGGGAGAGGGAGCAAATATAATGATACCTCCTTTGATCACTGTCCCAAGACCCAGGAGCATGCGGCTCATGCACTCCCTGAGGCAGAGGCTCAGGTTTCTGTTGAATTTAAAGGCCTTCAATGGATTATTCTTCTATGAACTTGCCCAGCTGCTTTTTGAATCCATCTAAAATTTTGTATCTGCAGGCTCCTGCAGTGAGAAGCTCCACAGCTGAGCTGTGTGATGTGTGAAAAGTGCCTCGTTTTGCCTGTTTTGAACCATTCAAGTACTGCTTTCACTTACTGATCCCAAATTCTTGCATTACAATAGACTACAAAGAGTCATTTCCTACCTATTGTCTTTGTGCTGCATTCCATCTTCTGTCCCTCTCCATTCTGATTTTCTGGTTTCCATTCTGCAAAGTCCTAATCTCTTTAGCTGGTTCTCATTTGGAAGCTGTTTCATACCTTTGATGACTTTTGCTGTTTTCCCTTGGACTTTTTTTCCATTTTCACTTTATTCTTTTCAAAACAGAAAGCCCAGACTGTGCCCAGCTTTCAAGATGCAGGCAAGCCATGAATTTATTCAGTGGCATAAAGCACTAAAATAGATGTTCTCTATTTTGTTCTCTAATAATTCCTACTGTTTCATTTGCTTTTTTTTGACCATTTCTGAGTTTTCACAGAGCAATCTGTTATAGCCTTGAGATCCCCATCCTGCCTGTTCACAGCCTAATATTAGAAATACAGAATTGCTTATTAGCCCACGTGCATCACTTTATATTTATCCATATTAGTCTTAATCCATCATTTGATTGCCTGATCACCCAGTCTCTCAGGTCTTTCTGCAATTCTTTGCAGCCATCTAGTAAATGCTGTTAAAACAACAGAAGTACCCAGAGGCATATATGCAGCTGTATGTGCCTGAGCATGCAGTTGTAAATTCATAACACACACCCAAAGCAGCACTGCTCAGCATCACTGCTTGTGGTCCTGTCGGTGAAGTGGTAATGGTCTTTATTTCTGCGTGCAGTATTCACCAGATTTGGGATAGTGGAAGAATTTCCCCGTGGGACATGCTGCGAGAATATGGAGGAAGGTTTGGACTGACTGAAGACTTCCTTTCCCACAGGTTATCATTGCCATTTCTAGTGCAGTGTCCCCAGACTGAGTCAGCCCATGACATTAAGTGCAGCTCATAATCAGTGTGAATGAAGTTGCATTTGACAGGCTTTGACATAGAAGCTTAGCATCAACTAAGTTGGAAAGTCCTTTAGGATCATCAAGCCCAACCTTCACCCCAGGATTGCCAAGTTCACCACTAAACCATGTCACTAAGGATCATATCCTAATCCATATTCTACATTGAAGACCATTGTTAGAAGCCCTGATTATCCCACAACTTTAATTCTGTTTGTAGGTTGCTGCTGCTTTCCTGTGATGCGCATTCTTGAGAGAGGTGAATTTTACAATACACCACAGAAATTTACAAGAAATCTCTCCAAAAGTAATATCCTGTGAATTTTCCGTTAGCTGCCAGCAGGAAATGAACTACCCTTTCCACAGCTGCATTGCACTGGAACCCACAAAATGTTTCTGTATCAGCCCACAAATAAGACTGAGCAATGGCTCCACATGAGAACAGGAATGGGGACAGGCAGAACAACAAATTTTTTCTACTCCAGCACTATTTCAGGTTTGCAAAATAAAGATGCAAGCTTTGCCTCGTACAGGTGGTGGGTTTGATCTGCAATTCCCCAAAACCCCAAGAAGAACTGTTTTCCACATACTTTATGGGACAATTAGTGGTCCCCCTGAAGCGCTGCCTTGGGATCGTTTCTCTCCTCTCAGGCTGTTTGTCACCTGCTAATGCACGAGGCTGGCTCAGAGCACTTGCAGATAAAATGATGGAGTTGGAGGGTTTGAAAGATCAGGCAGGGCAAGTGGCTGGGATCTGGAGGATAAAAGCAACCAACCAAAGTCTTAGTTAAGACTAAGACTGCCTCTAAGCTGCACTTTTAATGGGCTCCTGTCTTCCAAGGACTGTGAAATGCCTCTGCATGGGGAGGAACAACTTAAAGTAATTACTCGAGGTAGTGGTGACAGGCTGGGAGTGCTCCTATAAGCAACATGCAGAAGGTGCAGAGGTGAGGAAGACCTGCACCACTGGCTGCTTGGACCTGGGATGGGCTTCAGCTGTTGTTGCTACTGTCTCAGAGCTGAGTGACTGCTCCTAGCCAGTCATCACAGCTCCTTTTGGAGTCAAAGAGAGGTTATGACATCACTAGAGGATTTTTCATCTTCCCCACCGCTGGTCCTGCTTGGACTAGGCTATTCCCCTCCTGAACTCTGCAATAGTTGCAGTGAGATAAGCATATCCCCACATCCATTAAAAACAAAACTGCGCATCATCCTGTAGCACCAGCTTGATATAAATCTGCTAGCAGCATCTGACCACCTTTCTGCAGAGTTAGAAGATAAAACCAGCCCCTAGGCTGGCTTTCTGCTGGCACCAGGAGGACAGACAGTGACCACACTAATGTGAGAGTGATGCAGACAAGTGACTTACCTGGGACAAAGCCAGCATAGAGCTAACCTGTGTGGCTCTTTGAGCAAATCTAATCCAGTGGGGAAAGCCTGCAGCATCTTTCATCTGGCACTAGATCCTCCAAATTCAGCTCTTACCACCAGTCAAATGTGGGCTTTGAATTCCATGCTCTCAGGGAAGAAAAAACAAGGGGAAAACAGACCATTTGCCCCTCAAGTTTACTCCACCAGAAGCACCCTTCAAGTGAGTGACCATGTCCCCTGTGATGTGCAGAAAGCAGCTGGGGAGCTGGGCTGTTTTGGCACCCATAGCAGTGGTGTGCCCTGCTCCAAGGCTGAGCTGCTGAGCTCCCCAGCAGCTGGAAACACTTTGAAGAGCTGAGCTTTACCCAAGGCTGCCCTTTTCCCCCTCTCCCTTTTTGACAGCAGCAGCAGGGACCTTTGGGTGCTTCAAAGGCTGATTTTAATCACTTACCTGATTGAAGCGATTGCCTTCTTTAACTTTGATATTTCTTGTCATTAGCCTACCGACCTCCGGGATTAAGGTATTCAGCTTCAAAAGCCAAACTGGTTTTGTTTATGCTGTGGCTGCTTCTGCTTTCCCAGCATGGGATTCATTTCTCAGCACTGCTCAACAGGGGTCGTGCTCTGCCCTGGGAACCAGGAGGGACTAAGAGGCTGAATCTTCCCCTGTCTCATCATCTCTCATTTTATTTGCTATGGAGATGTTTGATTCCACTGGTCTTAGTGTGGGATTAAAGAGGAGAATGTGTCCTCTTCTCTTGCCAGCTTTAGAGATGACTTTTGTTCACATATTTACCAGGGACTGATGTGCAATCCTTGCTGTTTCCAATTACAGAAGAGCTGGGTTTTGCACTGCAGTTGCGCTCTCTGTAATCTAGGGCTTGCTTTTCTTGTTGCAGTAACACCTGGAAATCCAGAGAATTTCCAGAGGAACACCTTCTGCTGGGCTCTCTGCAGATGGCAAGTTGGACTTAAACAGCTTAAGGGGCTGAGGCAAACCAGAGCAGATGGATTGATCAGATGGCCCCCAAAATGAACCAGCTGGTAGGATGGTTACTGGAAAACACAGGCTTGCAGCACTGCAAACCACTCCTGTCATGGTCAGTTACTGAGGGGTTGAGCATGAATGAGACCTTCTGCTCCTCACTAATGTGGAGGGTGGGTCATGTTCTTACCACCACCAGCCAGTTGTTGTGGCCCCTCTAGAGCCCCCTTTCCCTTGTGTGACTCCAGTCTGTATATGGGGGAGCCAGAATTTCTAGTTATTCTCTCTGGGGGGGGAGGCCATCTGATTTACTGTTTGGCCTCAGAAGATGTCAGGCACGTGGACAGTATTCTTGGCTAGACACAAATCTGGACCTCTGTCTTTATTGCCCTTGAGAACTGGGGGTGGTACCCCTACCTGCATCTGTATCTAAAAGGATAGAAAGGATAGGAAACCAATGCTACAAGGACTCAAGCCCCCAGGATCTAAAGCCTCCTTTCTGGGTATAAGTCCCATTTTTTCTGATAATTTCCCATACGTACCCAGAGCTGAATTAACATGTCAAATGGGATCACCCCCCTTGCTGTCCTCCCCAAGGAACTATTCCCTCTTTGAGCTGAAGGAGCAACCAAGCTGGTCTCTGCCCCTCACTGCTGTTAGGGCCATCGTACCAGAGGGTGATGGAGAGAGCGCAGTAGGTGGTTCTGAAACAGAGATGCCAGTCTCAGTCTTGAGATCCTCCAAACTCTGAATTTTGTGAACATTTCTCTCTCCCAGCAGGAGCTATTGTTTCTGACATATTTATCCAGCTCAGTGCTACCTTGAGATATCACTTTTGACAGATAACCTTCTTAAATTAAACATACAAATGTGCCGTACTGTGAGGGAAGATGTGAGCACTAATGGTTCTGAGGATGATGGAGGAACCTGCCCATTAGCTCCTCCTGAGCTGCTAAATTTGCTCCTTTATTAGGAAAAGAAACAGCAAGCCAGCGTGATCAAAGGGGTAATGGGGAGAGACATAACAGGTTTGGAATTGAAGATGAAATGCTGTTCAAATCAAGGGGTGGGAGAGGCCAGGGGAAAGAAGTCAGGTCTCTGTTGTATCAAAACCGATGCCAAGTTACAGAGAAGGTCTTCTCCAGGCTGAACAACTCCAGCTCTCTCAGCCTGTCTCCGGGGGAGCTTCAAGTTTATAAAATGTGTTTAATTTATAAATTTCATTTTACAATTTATTTGCCAGTTATTCAAAAAGTGAGTCAGTTCACACGATCTCCACCAAACTTCTGACATCCATTTCCTCCTACCCCTGCCCTGCTCCTCTCAAGTGCAGGAAGATTTCCATCTGATCTTTTTCTCCTAGCTCCTCTCTGCCTCCAAGTTCCTCCTATTTTTCTTCTCTTCATCCCATTTTTCTTCCCTCATTGATGAAAACACCTTGACTGATTCCCCACTTCCCTCCTGCAGATGAAATGCCCAGTCCCTTGACGCACTGAAATTGCTAATAGTTCTTACTGCTTCTTTTCCTAAATGGAGTATTTTTGAAGAATTACTTAGCTCAGTGCTCCATCAGCTCCTTGCCTATGCGGGGCAGACACACAGGCAGTAGCTGTGCAGCACTAACAGCAGCACTGCGATACCGTCCTGCTGTGTGTCTATAATTAAGCTGGAGGTTTATGATTCAGTGTCTAGGCTTTGTTTTTTCTTAGTGAACTGTGAGGAACTCTCTGGAGGAAGCGTTTTTGCTCTTTGCTCGATTGCAGTTATATATATTCCTCCTGAATTCTCTCCCCACATAATGTCAACAGCACTCTTTTGAAAAATGGATAATCTATACACTGAGTTTTACAGCCAGGTTCCATTTTTAAAAGTCAACAATAAAACCCAAGCAGCAGCGAGGAAGAAAGTGAAAAGAAAAAGGAGAAGAAAAAGAGTGGAAGAACGAAAGGAGGGAAGGAAGCGACCGTAAATCAGCAGGGAAGAAGCAGAAGATGGAGCCGCGTTGCTGGATCACTAAGCTGCAGAGACAAGGGGCAGGGAGAGGAAGGGTTGTTTTGGGAATCTGGAGAAAACTGGTTGTGTCCAAATCCCATGCATGAGAAAGGAGCTTTCGCACTGCTCACCTGTCCCTGCTCTGCCAGCCAGCACTTATCCCCATTTGCAGGATGCAATCTCCACCAGTGGCACAGTCGTCCGCTCTGCAGGGCTGCTTGGCCACTGGATTCAGTCTTTTCCCATGTCTAGGTCTGTAAGAACTCTCCAGCTGAGGTGTGGATCTCATCGGGGCTTTCCTATTCTTGGATCGCTGTACAGAATACAGCCACTATTCTGAGTGACAAAGACAATTTCTGCATAGACACCTCTACAGTGCCAAGATACCCCTTGGGTGTCTCTCTGCCCCTTCCAGCTCCTTATCTCTGTCCAAATGTCTGATGATAAGGGGCTGCTGACATATGGTTTTATTGTGCTGTTCCGTATTATGAACAGGCTTAAAGTCCACCTCAGAGGAAAAGGAGTAAATAGCAGCAAATATTCAAGAACACCTTGAAACAGCAATGGCAATTTCAGCCAGGAAAATGTAGCAAGGATTAAAAAGTAAATAATTGACAAAATACAATCTGGGAATTTCCTAGATGAAATGCTTTGGAACCAGCAACACTTCCATTAACAGGATTTCATAGCAAAGTCCTTTGTATCTAAAGAGTTCAGTTTCTTTTTAAATTCTAGAAATTTTCTAAATATAAGAATCTTAACTGGAGGAAAAAGGTGTTAAAGGAGTAAATGAACCCCAAGAAATAGATTGGATTAAGCTGATAAGTTTTCTATCTCTAACCCTGAGAGAGAGGCTGGTTTGGTGGGACAGTGACACTGGAGAAAGAAAATGTTCAATATTTGCCCATACTCCAAAGTGCAGATAGGGAGGGATGGGCAAGACCCCCTGGTTTGCTGGAAGAATATTAGAAATTAAGACAATGAGAAACTCAGCAATGCTGCAGGGCATGGCATGAGCATGATGCTGTGCCTCCCATGAAAGGCCAGGCAGAGCCCCAGCCCCTGCAGACACATGGAACCAGATCCAACAACTATCTGTGAGGGATGTTCTTTACTGTGAGGGTGGTGAGGCACTGGAACAGGTTGCCCAAAGAAGTAGTAAATGCTCCACCCCTGGCAGCGTTCAGGTCCAGGTTGGACAGAGCCTTGGATGACACAGTCTAGTGTGAGGCCTCCCTGCCCATGGCAAGGGGGTTGGAACTGGATGATCGTAAGGTCCTTTCCAAATCAAACCAGTCCGTGATTCTACGATTCTACGTAAAGGCACCTTTTATATGATAGTTCATGTAATTAGAGTCCTGCCTGGGATAGGGAAATTGAGCCTCTACACCTTGGGTTTTAGATATAGATCTCTACCTAACCATGCTTTGTAGTTACAGCCATTTTTACATGCCTTGAATAACCTGGTTTTAGGCTTTTAGTAAAACTTTACAGGTCAAATTCCAATTGCTTCTAATTTTCCGTGCCCATTTCTCTGCTCGCTAACAATTTCCCATAATTGCAGAGGCTGGGAATATGAGCTGGTCACATTTTTGCAAGAATCCACAAGTGGTTCTTCAGGAAAGACAAACGAAAGAATGGGGGGGAAACCAATTTTTGCAATTCATCCCCCACGCCTGGGTACAGGAGTTGCATGTTAACTGTGGGTGGTGATACTCATGCTACAATGGAAGAAAACGTGTATGAGAGGTGATGGGAGGCTTCAGGGAGGGGAAGGAGAAAGAGTACCAGCAGCATAGCAGCAATATTTAAAAATCCTCTTGGGAAATTTAGGGCACTCTCCAGCCACTGCTGTGCGATGTGAAACAATTACCTCTACTACAGCTAAGAGCTGTTTAGACTAATTGGACACTATGCCAGAGAGCTAGAAAGACTAGTAAATGCATGTTAAGCAAACCCCTGGTGTGGCTCATGAATTGTAAAAGCGTTGTAGCTAATAGGATTCTGGCTGGAGCGAAAGGGAAGAGACTTGGATGTTCGATATGTGAACTCAGCAAACGGCTAGGAGGAGAAGCAGCAGTTGTGTTGGGCATCCTTCAAACAAGCACAGGTAGCTCCGTGGCTCAGTTAAATAAAAGCATCATGTTCTAAAGAGGAGAAAGTGCTTGAACACTGATGTCTTCTCTAGTTAATTCCTATTTAGGAAGGCTCAGGAGTTAAAATTCAGGCAAGAACAAACACACGCGGCAGTAGAGCTTGCTCAGAAACCTGACAGCAGATGGGAGAGCGCAAGGCAGAGCCTCTGAAATCACACAACACTGAGAAACGTGGCCAGGAGGGAGCAGCGGGGATGAGCTTGTTCATCTTCAGCCCCAAAGGAGCTGCCTTTGGCCACTCCGTGCCATGCTGCCTATGCCAGCCCCATAAGCAGCATAGCTGGCCTGAAACTACCATTTCCAGATATCTGGTTTTCCAAATGCTTCACAGAAAGCAGGGACTTTCTTGGGAGAAAAGGGAAGTTAACCCCTCAAATCTGAAGCTGTGTTTGACTCACGGCTGTGCTGAATCAGCAATGTGCAGACAGCCATAGGAACAAGCCAGAGCATCATGGCTGGTTGCATGGAGGCAGATGCAGCCGTGTACAGAGGAGGAGCAGCACAGCAGCACAGACGCAGCTGGACCATGGACATGTGCTGCCATGGTCATCTCCATTTGCACAGGAGAGCACCTTGGCAGTCCCTGGGCTAGTACACTCCTTTGTCAAACAACTTATTTAGGCACTAAGAAATTTTTCTTAACAGACTTCATTAACACATGACTAATTCCTCACTTCCAGGAAGAAGAAGAGACTAAAAAAATAAAGGCACAAGCTCCCTCAGTCCAGTGTCCTAAGGGATTGTGAAACCCAACATTCATCTAACCCTTTGCTTTCTGAGCTGACTCCTAAATGGGCAATGTGAGACCTCACCTTTACCAGGGAGAATGAGAGCCAGGCTTGGAGAGCATTACTGTTCCTGGAATTGACCTGCCGAGATCTTTGGCTTCTCCAAGATCTTCCTGGGCAAGGAAAGACTTTCTCCTCAGGTAGGCAAAGGCTGATTGAAGGTATAATCATTTGTAGCCCTGTGGTTTTTCTGAGTTCTTGGGAGATTGATTTAGCAGCTTGCCATTGGCTCTGCATTCACAGCACAGGTGTACTTTGCATTCTGGATTTCCACCACCTATGGAGCTGGCTTTCTCAGCAGCTTAAACCAGGACGAGACTATATGACATTCCCCTTCCTAGCTTGGAGTGGTTCCTCCAGTGTGGAACTGCAGGAATCCAAAATATTATCCCTATAAAAAAATAATTCAATGAGAGCAATTTATGTCAATCTGTGTCTGGACCATGAAATAAGTTAGAATGAAAATATGATCTCTTACAGGCTGTTACCTGTGTTGCCTTCAGCAAGCCTAAGCTGAAAGCTGGTCTCCTCAGTTTCACACAGACTTCAGCTACTGGACCATTCACATACGGATCATGCTGCCTTGGGTAACATGCATTAGTCACCCACCCTGCCTTGAAGTCACAACACCATGGACACCTTCATGTGAAGGAATTCAAACATCATCTTGTGCCCACAGTCCCTGCCAGGTGGGTGTTCTGGATGCTGGAGGCTCTGGGGGTGTGAAAAGAAAGTTACTGGGTAGGCAGAAAGCACTTGGGGCTGAGTTTCTGGCACTGGAAGTACCATGCTCATTTTGCAAAGCAATATAGAGCCTGAAATGATCCTAAATCTCATCATGTCACCTACAGGAGATGCAGCCATTTTTTACATGCCCTTTGAATAAATAGAGGTTCTCACAGCAAACTCCAGGAACCTTAATTTTTCACCCATCCTAATAACCATAAAACAGAGACAGGCAAGTAATAAAATGTCAAAATCTATGTGTTTTAAAATCTGAGAGGACTCTCAAATGTCACTGAAATGTGGAATGAAAAAAGGAGATGGGAGAACCTGTAGATGAGCTGTTGCTTTATGGGCTCGTGTCTGCGGTGGTGGCTGAGCAGTCATCTTTCCACTCCCCCCTTCTTTTTTGGCCAGGCTTTGTGGGACCATTTGAAAATGGTGGTGGAGGTGGCAGATGAGCTGCTTTGGTGCTAAAGGGCTAGTATGTTTTCTGGGGGAAATGAGGTGAAGTGAGGCTGCATTTCTTTGCCATATCAATTCCAGTTTAATCCAGTCTCCATGGGAGCTCCTGATGGATATGGGTGCTGTGTCAGCATAGAATCATAGAATCATACAATAGTTTGAGTTGAAAAGGACCTTAAGCTCATCCAGTTCCAACCCCCTGCCGTGGGCAGTGATGCGTCCCATTAGACCATGTTGCCCAAGGCTCTGTCCAACCTGGCCTTGAACACTGCCAGGGATGGAGCATTTGCCACTTTTCTGGGCGCCCTGTGCCAGCACCTCACCACCCTCACAGTAAAGAACTTCTTACTTATATCTAACCTGAACTTCCCTTGTTTCAGTTTAAACCCATCACCCCTTGTCCTATTGCTACAGTCCCTGATGAAGAGAATCTTGTCCCTTAGTTCTCTGGGTTTCCTTGTGAGCTTCATGTACTGCGTTGGCCCAGGCAAATGTGGCTGTCCTAATAACCCTGATGCTTCGAGGGGTATAACACAGGGTGTCAGTTGATAGCTGCACAGAACGTACAAGTTAGTACAGAAGGTCGTGGACTTCTCCTCAGCCCCTTCTCCCATCAAAATCATATCTAAAAATGCCCATCTCAGTGATAACTGGAGCAGAAACGGGAAAAGGTTTCTCACCTGGTAAAAATTCTTCGTATTTCAAAAAAGACAAAAAAGTATCCCTGTGTCACATTAGGATTAAAAACCAAGATTTCTGTCAAGTCTGTCCTGACCTCCTTCGCCGTCCTGGAAGGACCAGCCAGGAGCACAGTGCCTGAACGTCACCAAAGACATAACAGGGCAGACTTTGCTTTAATGACTTTAGTGGCTAAGGTAAAAAGAGAGTGAGGCAAGCCTATCCCTTAGAGAAATAAAGCAAAATAAACCTGTCAGAAGGACATAGCTGTTGGGCACAAAGCCGTCTCGTTTTACTGCTCAGGGAAGCCCTCTTCTATAAATACCCTATAAATGAGTTAAAGACTAAATAAAACACCTCATACACTGTGGAGTGGAGCCCACCAGCTGCCCAGAATCCTCAACGAGTAAACATTTTCAAAGGAATAAATCTGCTTGGTGTCAATTTATGTTAATGTTTGTCATGATCAATTCTCCTGGATTTCTGTCCCATTGAATTCTCCATGGTACAAGGATGGGCATATGCATTATGAATTTTCACTAAAGGAAGGAAGGAGAAACCTGAGAAGCATTTGTCACTAGTTTGAAAGGAGACCCCTGGGTGTGCTTGGAGAGCAAACTTATTGAGAAGCATACTCACTTTGTAAGGGCTGGGAAATGAAAATGCCAATGTATCTTCAAAATTAAGAGAATTACTGGAAATGGACAATTCTGATCTTGGGTCCATAGAGATGAAAAGGTGATTCTTACACCAGGAACGTTGCAGAGGGAGCTCAATCTAATCAGAAAGGGAAGAAGGATCTCGAGGCAAAGACCAACGTTGTCCTTCACACAGTGTGAAAACCAGGCTTCCTAGAGCTGGACCTGTCCCTCCACTAGCTCTGCAGCAAAGCTTACAAACCAAGATGAAAATGCTGTCTCCTTCTCGCCTTCCTAGTTCAGATTCCCTGTAAAACATGGACAAGGACTGTGGAAGGGAGGGAAGGAATCTGATAGTGCAGGGAAAACACCCAGACATCCTAGCCCCACTTGAATGAAGGTAGGCACCAGCAAACACTTGAAAGGAAACTCTATTGGAAACACAAGGAAGTCAGGTCTGTGTGTGCTGTCTGGTGGAGCTGCCTGGGGTCTCTACATGCATTCTGCGTGGTGCTGCTGGACTCTGGAGATGGCATTCTGGATGCTTTCTAGTCACAAGACAGCAGCAGTGGTTGTATTTGGCCTTTGTTCTAACACAGGCAACTCTGCTGCCTTGCTCGTTTCCAGGCTCTGCTCCTCTAGGATGGGGGATAGTCCTTCTTTCATGTTCTGCCTTGGGAAATAGCTCTGGGATGGCTGCCTCTTAGAGAAATACTTGCTGGCAAGCCCCAGGATTTCTGTATATTCACAGCCAGGGTCTTGATCAACCTGAGACGCTCCAGAGATTTCCCAAGTTTCAGCAGGCATTGTCTGCGTCTCCAGCGAGCCTCTCGAAGGACTCCTGTAATGATGCTCTGTTGGAAGCTGCTGTTTTGCTTTCTCCTGATACCTCCTCCATGCATGTTCCCATATTTCTGCTTCGATTGCATCCTGTAGTTCAGGTGCCGCTGTAAACTGACTGTGTGCAGCTGTGTATGGCTTTCTCTCTGAGTCAGCAATACCAGTGATGCTCCCGGGCAGTCTGGCACCTTCCTGTCCCTGCTGGGGCTGGGAGTTGGGTTTGGCTTTGTCGAAAGCTGCTTTGACCCTCCTGGTTCTCACCGAGTCCTTGGTGCCCTTGGGTGTAGGTGGGCAGGGCGGTTTGCGCGGCCGCTCTCCCAGGCAGGAGGAGTCGCTCGGTCCCGCTGCTTTGTGGACATTCCTGATTTTGGGCAGCTGTTGCCGGAGCCGTTCCTGAAAGGTGCCGCAGGTTGTGTCCCTCTGTTGCCTGGACGAGCACTCACGTCCCCATGCGCTGCGGCTCCATGCGGGGCCAGGCTCTGCTCTAGCCTCACGGTGAGGGGACAAGGGCTTCCCTCAGCACCACGCTGCCTGCACATGTCCTTCGTGCCCACCCAGCACCCTGCGCTGGCTCCGCTCCCTGACGGGTGCCCCTTGCCCTGACACAGTGCCGCCGACAGCACAGCCCTCAGCTCCTGTGCCCTGCCTGCCCCCCGAGATGCAGCACGGGGAGCCCCAGCCTCGGCACCGGCCCCAGTGCTCTGCTCTGCCCTCCCTACCTCCTCTTGCCTCTTCATTTTCTCCTCCTCCAGCCTGTGTGCGGTCAGGTACTGCCGGTACTCGTTGAACTCCTTCAGCGTGCAAACCACCTGTGGGCAGACGAGGGCAGGGAGCTCCAGAGCAGGGTCAGACCAGCTCCGCAGCTGCCTGCCCAGAACCAGCCCCGAGCAGCGGGATGGGAGCTGCTCCCTGCACACGCTCGGAACCCGCTCGCAGGGAACCCTTTCCATAGCCCAGATGACTCCAAACCTACTTGGCCATCTCTGGTGATGAGACCCCCCCTCTTCAGCAAGCGGAAGTTGCGTTTGCGGTGGTGGTACTCCTGCAGGTAAGGGTCGTGCAGGCTGTTGTACTCTGTGCCCAGTCGGCGACAGTAGGGATCGCCCAGGTCAAAATACCAGGAGGAGCGTTGAAGCTGTAGAAGAGTATGAACGGGGCTGAGACCAGAAGAGACAAATGTGCTTCAAGCTCCTGGCACACACAGGGAGGCATTTCCAAACCTCCGAGGCACAGACTAATTCCTGGCTTACTTCCCATCCAGAGGAACTATCTCTCTGCTACAGAGAGATGGAGAAGCAGCCCTGTGTGTGCATACATCCTCTGTCTGGTGGCTACCTACTGCGGCTCCTTGTTGTGTTCAACCGTTTACTGCAGGGGTGAGAGGGTTTCACCCACTGCTGCATCTGCAAGGAGCTAAGCTGTAAGGTTGCCTCCAGCCATGTCTTTTCCTCTGGCCAGCCTGGAGCACTGCTAGGGGCAAATTCTCCTTGCTGTCGGCACCACGGAACCAGGAGCTTCCTTCAACTCCCCAGCCCTGTCCGTCTGAAGGGCTGCAGCTCCTGCTGAAGGGTAGGTGGCCTCAAGGACTCCTCTGAATGACAGGAATCCTGTAAATGAGAAGAGCTTTTCTACCCCTTTCTACTTCCTTTACCTTTTCCCCCAGCATTGCCCTGCTGAAGACAGGCTTGGGGCTGGGCTTCACATGG
Organism: Strigops habroptila; assembly: GCF_004027225.2. Classification (NCBI taxonomy): domain Eukaryota; kingdom Metazoa; phylum Chordata; class Aves; order Psittaciformes; family Psittacidae; genus Strigops; species Strigops habroptila. The sequence continues at coordinate 3,761,497 of NC_044289.2, forward strand.
ATCTTGACCCCAAGTGGAAGGTTCAGCAGCTCAGAGTGAATCCTCACAGCAGCTCCTGCTGCCAGGTGCTGTCTGCTGCCCCTGAGCTAGGAAGACAGAGACACGGCAGCACTAAGTAGCTCAATCAGCCTCCTGCATGGCAGTTGCAAGAAAAGACACTTCCCAAGGCCCCAGAGCAGCCCGCCATGGCCCAGGCTCCCCAACTGAGCCCTCTCCATGGGACCTGCTGCTCACCTCTCCATTCCATCCCTGTGAACTCAGTGCCTTTGCCCTTTGAGCACCAGCAGTGAAGCTGTGCTCCACGGCTCCTTCCAAGAGCTCTCTTGGAGTTATGACTCTGCGCTCATTCTGCTCACTCCAGAAGCTGCTGCTGCAGTCACTGCAGATGGTCTTCCCAGAACGCAGCTTTATAGAGTAGTCACTCATTGGGCCCTCACGATGTTGCCATGTTGCTGCATTGAGCCATCACATGCCACCTTGCTATGTTTTCACATCACAGCATTGCCATGTTGCTGCCTTGGGCCATCACCTGCCAACTTCCACACTGTCACATCACCGTGTTGCCATGTCGCTGCATTGTCACATCACCGTGTTCCTCTGCTGTTGCCTGGCTGCATCTCTTGTCATTCCCTCCTGGTGGTAGGCAGCAGGTATGAGGGTGAGGAAGTTGGGTCCTGATCTAATGGGGGGTACCTCACCATATCTGACCACTGATCAGACTCAAGCAGGGCGTAAATGGAGCCCCTTGAGCAGTCATTTGGAGCTGCTCCTTTTTGGAGCAGTGGGTCTGCCTTTGAGGACTGTCCCGTTGGGTTGGGATGTCATCCAAAGGAACTCCTCAAGGCTGAGAGCCCTCCCTTGTTAGGTGAGTGTGCATTTTGGATCATTTGCATTTTGGATCATTTGCCATAAACTTCAAAAATCAGCAGAGTAGTGATGAATCCATGCGACATCCCAGATTTGTAGGCGATGCCAGTGGAGCTTTAACTGACTTTGAACAATAACTTTCATTTGGCCTCAGTTTATTGGTTCTGTGACATTTAAATTGGTTTATTTGGCAGGATGTCCATACAGGAACTGTTAGGGAGGCAGGGATGTGCCCCTTCTCCTCTGGGTGTACAATGGGTGAAGGAGAAGTGGTTTGACCTGCTATCGGTCATAGAGAATCAAATAAAGCTGCAGGTGTGGTTGTGTTGCACATGCACCATGTCAGGCAAATGGTTGGTACAGACACAGGATAATATTGGAACACCTGGAAGAAAGATTTGGAGAAGCCAAACCATTAAATTGGGGCTGTTCAGCCTGGAGAAGAGAAGCTGTGTGGAGACCTCAGAGCAGCTTCCAGGATCTGAAGAGGGCTACAAGGATGCTGGAGAGGGACTCTTCATCAAGGACTGTAGCAATAGGACAAGGGGAAATGGGTTTAAAGAGGGGAGACTTAGGTTAGATACAAGGAAGAAGTTCTTTACTGTGAGGGCGGTGAGGCATTGGCACAGGTTGCCCAGAGAAGCTGTGGCTGCCCCATCCCTGGCAGTGTTCAAGGCCAGGTTGGACAGGGCTTGAAGCAACCTGCTGTAATGTGAGGTGTCCCTACCTGTTGTAGGAGGTTGGATCTAGATGATCTCAAGTTCCTTTCCAACCCAACCCATTCTATGATTCTGTGATTGAATCTATTGGAGCATATAGACAGTAATAAGGATGCAGATAAACCATGAACTAATTGCATTAGAAGGCTATGTGTCTAATTGGGCTCTGTCGGTCCATTTTCCACTGCTGAGCTCCTTGGGATGAAGCCAGCACTCCGTGGAAGATCCCCTTGTAGTCACCAGGTGCTTTGGTGGTTGGGGATCAAGGCTCAGCACCAGAGCTGGAGGGTGCCCAGTGTCTCCTGCTGCTGTTTGAGCTGTCATTGCTTTAGCACAGTGTCCTGGAACACCTCAGTGGGAAAGAGACCCTGAGAGGCTGCAAGAGACTCTCTAGTGCTGGGGTACAACTGGCCTCTCCTCCAGATGTCAATGCCTGCAGGGTCAGGGTATCTCAAAGCCATCATTGGGCTTACCCAAAGCCATCCCCAGGAGATGGAGTACCAGCTGTCCCATTTCAGAGATCTGAAGCAGATGCTCTGCGACTGCTGACTGCAGCAACATCAGCACCCACTGTCAAACCAGAGCCTTGCTCCCAGCACCAGCTTCATCCCTGGCAGTGTTCAAGGTCCCACCAGCCTGTAGGGTCAGGGCTTCAAGTTCCCTTCAAATATCATATAGCAAGTGACAGGAACTTAACAGCAACAAACATTCTCATGCCAGCCTTGATCAGAGTCTGACTCCTATTATGTACAAGATTCCACAGGTGACATTCCTTTGACACTGTTCTTCTTGTGAGTGCAGACAGATGGACCACTGCAGCAATAGTGCTTACTCAGTCCAGAGATGTTCCCATGTCACTTTTCAACTTAGCAATGCACATAAACATATTTTACATGTAAACTGGGCAATTAAGAAGGCAAATGTTTTAAAATACGAGGATTTATTGGCATAAAATTTGCCATCTATCAACACAGCATAAATAGTTTTACATAAAAAGCCATCTGGAAACAGGTTGTTTATCATATTTATTCAGTTACAACTTGCTGGGTTAGAGTCTGTGCCTAGCCCATTAACTGTCAAGACAGTTTGACGTTGCTGATGAGAGGTGGATGTATTTGAAATTCTGCACGATGCATGAATATTAACTTAGGCTTTTAGGCAGCTGCACTATTTCAGGCAGCTTGGACATACTCTACAGGGTAGGAAAGCTGGGGCTGTTCAGCCTGGAGAGGAGAAGCTGTGTGGAGACCTCAGAGCAGCTTCCAGTATCTGAAGGGGGGTACAAGGACGCTGGAGAGGGACTCTTCATCAGGGACTGTAGTGATAGGACAAGGGATGATGGGTTTAAACTGAAACAAGGGAAGTTCAGGTTAGAAGCAAGGAAGAAGTTCTTTACTGTGAGGGTACTGAGGCACTGGCACAGGGCGCCCAGAGAAGTGGTAAATGCTCCATCCCTGGCAGTGTTCAAGGCCAGGTTGGACAGAGCCTTGGGTGACATAGTCTAGTATGAGACATCCCTGCCCATGGCAGGGGGTTGGAACTGGGTGAGCTTAAGGTCCTTTCCAACTGTTGGAAAGTAAACCGCTGCATAATTCTACACTGGAATTCCTCTGTAAGAAGAAAGCAGGGTGCAATGCTGCTTTTTGCTTTAGACTCAGTCTGGCTGGAAACCTTGGGGTCAGGTCTAGAAAGGTATTTGACCGTCTCAACTAGAGTAGAAGGGTCTGGGTGTGGCAATGACAGTGGTAGCAGATTTACTTGTCAGTCAAGAACATGCATGGCCTCACGTTGCTCTTTTCAGACAGCACTGGAAAAAGAAGCACATGTTGCATCCTCTGAAGAAGTGCTAGAGTTTTCCTCCTGGGAAACACCACAGGCTGCAGACAACTCCTCTGCCTGCTGCAGGCCAAAGCAGCAGTTTAGGAGTCATAGTACCAAGCCAGCAGCCACCGGCTTTTCCTGACATTTGCTGTCTCCCTTCGTTTCAGTAATTAGATCCCCTGTTTTTAAATGTCAGCTCTCACGAGGTGATGCTATTGTATTTAGCACCATGCCCTTCTACTGATTCCAAAACACTTTGCAGAATTACTATAAATAACCCAATAACAAGAGCCAAATAAGCAGTTACAGCAGAAGGGAAGAGGAAATGAGGAGAGAGCTTCAGAGAAGCTGTCCACTATAGTAGGGCTGCCTGAAAGATGACTGTCCCACACAGCAGGGTGAAGGGGTAAAAGGGAGGGTCAGCTACTGCAGGGGACAGGTATGGTGACATCTGCTCTGTGGCCCAGGCAGATCTGTAAAGGGTGGTTCAGCTATGAGCTGGCATTGTGGTGCTGCTACATGCTCAGGTCCTTGGCCAACACCTTCAATCTCTCCTAGTCCAGACCCTCTCTAAAATGGAGGAATAGTGATATCTTCTGCCAGCCGTTTGTTTGGCTCTGCTGTTGGTTTTGTGCTCCAACCTAGAACTAGTTGAGCTTCACCTTGGCTCTACAGTGTTTGGGTTTCTGTCTGTAGTGACAGGGACAACCAACCAAGTTTGGTCCTCTTGTCCTAACACAGGTATCGTGAGACAAATCCTGTACACTGTAGTCTGAGTCTAACCCTTCAAAATTCACATCCCCCAGATTATTTGGGCCTCAGACTCCTGCCAGCATTTCCCTGGTCCACAATGTCCTTGCGTCACCTGGATTGTCACTAGCACCATGCAGATGTAGTGAGCCTGTGCACCAGCTGAAGGCCACTTCCCAGAGCCTCCTGGGCAACCAGTGATCTGCAGACCACAGCTGGGGAACCAGGAACATGAACAGTCATGGACAACGCACTGTGAGACAGGGGAAAGTCATGCAGAATATGCACAGAAAATCCTGTGTTTTGGTTGTGTGTTCCTCTGGCAGTGAGGCTCTGCTGACTTGGTAGGGCCCAGAACCAATGATGTGAATTTTGGCACTCGTGGGAAGATGTTGGCAATAAGAGGTGGTCTTTCAGCTAGCAAAGGTGTAGTATTTTCAGCTGGGGAAGTGCATTTACTCCTTTCACTCTACTACTCCATGAGAGATGCTGGGACCTGCAGCTGCTTTGGCAGAGACAGGCACCAGCCACCTCCCAGCATGAATGCTCTCTGCCTTCCTGTCTCAAGCTGGAATTGAGTGAGACTTCTGCCTTTGCAAAGCAGTTTAAGGCATGAGCCATAAAATAAGAGGTGCCATGTGTCCCTATTCCCTGAGCAGGCTTCTTGAGAAGAGCTTCAGGGTGCTATTGGGTTGTTTTTGATTTGCACCTTTGTAGAGGCAGAATAGCTTTTGCTAGCTCAGCAGCAGTATGTGTCAACCTGAGGACTGCTTAACAACAGGTCACGATTTACAGGAGCTCTACCATTGATGTGCTTTGTTGTTCTTTCTTTGAAAGCAGGTAAAAATGCATATTAAAATACAAGCTCACAGCTATTTCAAAAGCGAGATGCTATTTACATGCATCATCCTCATAAAAGAACAGTTGATCTATTTTCAACAGGGCAAATTACACCAGACTACCTCACACAGCTTTAGATATTTGAACCTGTTACAATGAGGAAAGATAATTGCTACGACTCACACTGCCTTCTCTGCTGGCAACTGCCCTGGCTCTGCTTGCCGCTGGCTCATAGGTAGGATGAAACTCCAGCAAGAGGCTGGGAGAAGTGCTTGGTGAGACAGGCCATTTAGCAGCCGCCTTTAGTATTGGCCTGTGGTCATGCTCACTCATTAGCAATAACATCCTTGTTCAGTTCATTCAAGCTCTACAGCGGTAAGTCCCCAAATAGATTCCAGGTAAAGGAAATGGCTTTATCTATTAAGCTGCTCCTGTTGTTATTAATCATGTAACAACTCAGTCTAGGAACTTTATAGCTGTCACTGCATCACATTGCTCAGCTATGGCTGGGCTTGAATACAAATCTCTCTATTTCTGTGGCACAGCCCAGCCCCTAGAAGGAGCTTGTCCATCAGGCAGTAGAATGAGATGCTGATGTACAAACAAGCGCTCGTGGTGCTGATGGGCAGAAGGCCAGTGGAGTATAGACAACCTGCAAATATTAACTACTGCCTCCTCACAGGCAGTGCTGAGAAGGGCTGCAGAAGTGGCTTTTGCTTGGCCAGATTCCCAAATCCCTGATGACTTCAAGACTTTTGTTCTGGTTTTTGTGTTAAAACAATAGAGCAGTCTCAGGTTGGTGGCCTGAAAAACACAAGGGATGCAGCTGCCAGATTGTAGAGAAACCTGGATAAAGGGTGTAGGGCTTTCACTGTCCTCCTAGGTGCCTAGAGTTAAAGCTCTCCTAGTTTCAGAGCAGAAGCAAACTTCTAACAGTATAACATTGGGAAGCAATGAAGTAATCCCTCACCAAGAGCACCTGAGTCACATATGCCCCAGCAGTAGCAGCACTGCTGTTATCAGGCTGAGGATGTAAGACATGCTGGTCTAAAGACATAAACCTGTCAAAGAAGAGCTATCACAGAGGACTTCCCTAAATATCCTCACTGGGTGACTCATGAGTATCCTTAACTTCACTGCACGCACAGAGGCAGAGGCACAGTGAGAAGTGACTGTGGATTTTAGTGTGCACATCAACTTCCCTGGAAGTATCTGATCTCCCTGGGCTGAGACCAGATAACAGAGTATATGGACTGTGAATTGATTCAGTGCCTAGATCTCAACAATTAAGTAGTCTGAGATACTCAAAAAAAGAGGGGCTTTAATTGCTGACAGTGAGAGTCTTCTCTTGAAATACTTTTTGCTGGTACTTCCTGCAGAGCAGACCTCCCCAATTCCCCACATCTCATCACCCCAGGTTGCTTTGGTTTCTGCTTTTATATGTTCAACAACACAGAAAACGTTTGTACAGAAACAAAAAAGGGCTCAGCATGTTACCTCTGTTACAGCCACATAGGCCTCTTAGGCTTGGGTCAGTCAACAAACCCTTGTTTCCCTTGGGGCACTGCGATGTGGAGAAGCTAAATGCTTTTCAAATGTGTTGTGAAACCACCAAACCTACCTTCTCTTACCAAGCTCCTGTAGCTAATAAGGGGCAAGGAGGCAAAAGCACATGTGTTAACGCAGCAGGCTGACAAACACAGCTGCTGACAGAAACACAATGGAAGAAATCATCAAGGGAGCAGAATAATAACCTAGCCAGGAGATACTAATAAAAGCCTGATACCATTCACACAGGTCTATATAATGTATTTGTCACAGACTCCTTCCTCCCTGGGCTTTAGTAATAGGGGACAAATGGCATGCTGGTTTCTGAAGAGCACATTGCTATACAAACCATGGGGGCCGCCCACTAAGGGAATAATATCTCATCCACCTTCTTCAGCACAGCCCTCTGGCCACTGTGAGCTGGTGATCAGCAAAGCGCCTTATCTCAGACAGGTCAGCACCACTGTGAATCTTTGCCCAGATTCACTGCTTCTTTGGGCAACCTGTGCCAGTGCCTCAGCACCCACACTGTAAAAAACTTCTTCCTTATAGCTAACCTGAACTTCCCCTGTTTCAGTATGAACCCATCACCCCTTGTCCTACTGCTCCAATGGGCACAGAGTACAACAGCCTGCACGATCCTTGCATGCAGGAGTACCACCACCGCAAACGCAACTTCCGCTTGCTGAAGAGGGGGGGTCTCATCACCAGAGATGGCCAAGTAGGTTTGGAGTCATCGGGCCGATAGAAAGGGTTCCCTGCGAGCGGGTTCCGAGCGTGTGCAGGGAGCAGCTCCCATCTCGCTGCTCGGGGCTGGTTCTGAGCAGGCAGCTGCGGAGCTGGTCTGACCCTGCTCTGGAGCTCCCTGCCCTCGTCTGCCCACAGGTGGTTTGCACGCTGAAGGAGTTCAACGAGTACCGGCAGTACCTGACCGCACACAGGCTGGAGGAGGAGAAAATGAAGAGGCAAGAGGAGGTAGGGAGGGCAGAGCAGAGCACTGGGGCCGGTGCCGAGGCTGGGGCTCCCCGTGCTGCATCTCGGGGGGCAGGCAGGGCACAGGAGCTGAGGGCTGTGCTGTCGGCGGCACTGTGTCAGGGCAAGGGGCACCCGTCAGGGAGCAGAGCCAGCGCAGGGTGCTGGGTGGGCATGAAGGACATGTGCAGGCAGCGTGGTGCTGAGGGAAGCCCTTGTCCCCTCACCGTGAGGCTAGAGCAGAGCCTGGCCCTGCATGGAGCCGCAGCGCATGGGGACGTGAGTGCTCGTCCAGGCAACAGAGGGACACAACCTGCGGCACCTTTCAGGAACGGCTCCGGCAACAGCTGCCCAAAATCAGGAATGTCCACAAAGCAGCGGGACCGAGCGACTCCTCCTGCCTGGGAGAGCGGCCGCGCAAACCGCCCTGCCCACCTACACCCAAGGGCACCAAGGACTCGGTGAGAACCAGGAGGGTCAAAGCGGCTTTCGACAAAGCCAAACCCAACTCCCAGCCCCAGCAGGGACAGGAAGGTGCCAGACTGCCCGGGAGCATCACTGGTATTGCTGACTCAGAGAGAAAGCCATACACAGCTGCACACAGTCAGTTTACAGCGGCACCTGAACTACAGGATGCAATCGAAGCAGAAATATGGGAACATGCATGGAGGAGATATCAGGAGAAAGCAAAACAGCAGCTTCCAACAGAGCATCGTTACAGGAGTCCTTCGAGAGGCTCGCTGGAGACGCGGACAATGCCTGCTGAAACTTGGGAAATCTCTGGAGCGTCTCAGGTTGATCAAGACCCTGGCTGTGAATATACAGAAATCCTGGGGCTTGCCAGCAAGTATTTCTCTAAGAGGCAGCCATCCCAGAGCTATTTCCCAAGGCAGAACATGAAAGAAGGACTATCCCCCATCCTAGAGGAGCAGAGCCTGGAAACGAGCAAGGCAGCAGAGTTTCCAGCATCACCATGAATCTTTGCCCAGAACTCAGTGCAAACACCAGCCACTGCAGAGGTCTGCATCTGGGAAACCTCTGGCTTTTCAGGCTTTCCATGGTGACAGAGGCTCTGGAAGCCACCTGAGTGGTTGGAGTCTCCACAGCACCCCCTGAGCTGTAAGCAACATATCTCAAGAAAGAGCAGGTTCTAATACAAGTTCCCTTGGCCAGTGGTTTTCAGTGCTTCAGCAAAGAAAACCCCCCAGCACTGAGGTCTTTAACCAGATTAATGCTCAGAGCAGGCCCAGTTAAAGTTTTCCATAGGCTATACCAGCAGGCTGCAGGCCATGGCAGGAGCGACAGAGCAGCTCTGTGTACAGACCAGGGAAAGGCAGACACCACAGCACTTTAACCAGCCAGAGCAGATTTATAATTCAATAGCAGGATTAATAATATATATCACTATCTAAAGTCCTTCATGTGTGTGGCTAGGCATATTAGCAAGTGAATATGAAGTTAGTGCCGTAACAGCAGGCACAAATTATTTAGAGTCTGTTCTTCCCTGTGAGTAAGCTCCAGGGAGGAGCTGTAAGCTTACACAGCAGACCTGACAGTGTAGAAAGGGTGGCAGGCTGGTAATTATCTGTTCTCACTCCAGTAAACCTTTATTTTTGTTCCAGTCATTCCAGCCGAATCCAGGACAAGAGGATAAAGGACATTTGGTTAAGGTGTTGCACACACAGTAGTAAACAGCAGACACAGTAGGTCTGCAGTACTCTGCTGCAATGTGAGAATGACCATATGTGTCTGCCTGATGATGGCTTATATATAGGGAGAGACTAGAAGAAACCAGGGAATCATAAAGTGAGTTTCTTCTCAAGACCCTGCCTCACTTTTGGCAGTTGGCAAAGCTGTCGGAGGCTGCACCTGCACTTCCAGGTTTGACAGGCATCAGTGCCTTCCCTGCTTCACATCACTCCCAGGACGTGTTTATGCCTGTGATGAGGAGTTTAATTAGGTACCACAAGAAAAAGTACTTCTGCAGCATTGGACTCCACATCTTAGATTGTTGTGAGATGCTTTTGCAAAGATATCTCATGGGGTGCAATCAAAGGCTCCAAACTTCAGGCACATCATCACTTCTGAAACTCATAAAATTAAATGGCAGTTCACAGAGAAAGATGAGAAATAAAAAAAAAAAAAAAAAAAAATCAGAGAGAAAACATCTGTGTCTACATGAACCTGAGGAGGACGTAATTAGGCACTGACAGGACATAAGGGATTGTCACGGGCTTTTAAAAGAGTGGAATAGGGCCAGTTTGTTGGTGATCCTCATTCCTTTTATGCACCCCAAAAGCAAACAAGGTTAAATATCACCAAGATTAGTTACCTAACTTGGAATAATGAGCATGTGAATCTGCACCTCTGCTGTACATAAAACCTTGTGCAGACTGACAGCAACATCAGGCTGTGCTTTTGAAAGGTGAAATATTTGTAAGTGCAGGTGAGGGCGAGCAGCAAAGCCTGGTCCTGGTGAGAGGCAGGAAGGGAAATGGCTGCATTAAGCAGTCTAGCAGCACTCCTGATTAACAACTGTCCCCAGGCTGAGCTCCTGAACATCAGAGTTCAGCAGGTCATCTGTTATGGCAGAGCTAAAAGGCACTGAAACAATGTGGAATGAGAAGGATTTATTTATTTATAAATCTGGTTATCTGCTTCCACTCTGAGGAAAGGAGGTGAATGCAGGAGCAACAGACATGGACCCCTTCCCCAAAAGGGCATGTGGGAACAAAAGCACAAAGGAAAGAGCTCATTGGTAAAAATACAGGACTTCATCCTTCTTTCAACACCCATCCAAATGGCTCTCTGCTGCTTTAATAATAGCACATGAAAACCAGACCTGGCTGTGCTTATTAAGAGCAATCTACTCATCTGCACATCTCCCCTCGTCAAGGGCTTCACAACATGCTTTCATTCCTGCTATGTCTTCTAATGGCTCCCACAAACATATCCAGCCTCTAGAGATCTTCACAAAATGCTGCCTTTGATGGCTTGTAGCAGGAATTCAGCATTAGGGCTGTACAATGGGCTACAGAAGCAGCTGCCTGCACTGCAGAATTGAACAAGGTCCAGCCCCGGATTTAGCAATATATATATGTATATATTAAATGAACAGAACCTGTGGGGCTTTATCCATGTCAGACAACAATGCTGCCACTAGATAGTAAGAGAACTGGGTCCCTGTTAGTATAGCACTGTGTCTAGGTGAGAAATCAGTGTACGGCTTGGTGCACCACAGTCCTATCCTGCTGAGGTTTAATGTCCCAAAAGGTCATCAGGTCTGTCTACACCTCCACACCATAGACTCAACTGTGTTCACATTTGAACCAGGCAGTACCCATAATAAAAACATCCAGTTATTATTTTTCAGTTTATGCAATGGAGAATCATGCATTATTTTGACAAGGTTATCCTTTGTTAAAAAAAACATACACCTTATTTGAAGTCTGAATCATTTATCCTGTGCTTTCAGTTTCAGATCTCACCCTACCTCTAGTATTAAACTTCCCTATGGTGTTTGGTCACCTTGGGATCACTCATCTTTAACCTTCTCTTGGCCAAGTTTATCTGATTGAACTTCTCGAGTTATTCACCACCCTGACGCTATGTCATTATCTAAACTTTCCTCTGGTGCATCTCTAAATATCTCCTCCAATTTAGGAGGATCTTCCTTAAGCAATGGCTATTATTGAACACTGTACTTCTGGCTAGCACATTGCTGTGGACCTTCACATTGAGTGCTGATTACACTCACACCTTCCACGCCTCACTGCTTCCCAGCACAGTTGTGTCTCCGTTATGGCTACAGCCTTTGCTCCAGTGGGAATGACTTTACATCCACCCCTATTATTTGCTTATGCCAAGATTCCCAAATAAGCCAGGCTGCCTTATAACACCAATAAGATCTGCCCATCATCTCCCCACATCTTTCTGCCACCTGAAGCTTCATCTATGACCATTCCATATTTTCTCCTGGGTCATCAGCACAAATACTATTGATATTTCACAGAGACCATGTACCAGTCCTTGCAGGACCTTGTTACAACACCCTTCCAAACATGAGCACGGACTTCCAGCTCACAACTGATATGTGGAGATTCATCTCCTCTAAAGCTTTCCATCTATTTAACATGTGCAATGTTGAACCTGTAACACTGTAATTCCTTAATTGCAATTAATCTTAAGATATCAAGGAAAATAACATCCTCACTGTCATCATGGTGCTTACAATGACAGACAAGCAACATGCAACCCCTTTGCAAAGCACATGCATAGAATTACTGGCAGCATTAAACTTCTAATTAATAGAGAAACACCGAGGCAACAAGAACATTTTTGATGATAGCTGAAATGCACCTTGCCATTTCAAAGCCCTTAAAGGAGTAACTATCAAAGCTACTTGTCAATTGAGACATCCTTCCACTAAAGCTAGAGTTGGTTCATCTGATTTGATATCATTACTGGAGACTAATAAAATAGGTTTTTATGCTGTAAGTATCCCAGGAGGCAGCCAATGTTGCCCAGCAGGGCAAGTCCACCCTGGCAAGCCTGCACCTTCTCACTTTCTGGTTTCCTTCCCAGAAACTGCTGAAAACATTTTCTTCTCAAATGCCTTCCTGGAATAACCTGCCCTGCCTGTCTCACTCTGAAGGAATAAGAACATCTGATTTAATGCAGCCTGAAGTCAGTAATGTGATCTGCCACCCCTTCTGCAGGAAGAAGAAGGCAGTAGGAGAGCTGGAAGGTGAACATCCACTGCAAAATTGTCAGAAGAAGGAGGAATTTTCTAGGGATAAGAATCAGCAAAATGAATGTCAGGCTTTAAAAGCCAGATTGCTACTTTTCAGCTTTCTCTGCCTAGAGGGAGCACAGAACTAGGGAGCTCTAGGCACAAGATTTGAAGTCTGAATGACAGCAGGCTAGAAATGCTGGAATAATAGGAACACCTCTTGAATGACCAACAAGATCTGAAAATCACAGGAAGTTAGAGGAAAAGGAGAAAAAGCATTAAAAAAGGTAAAAAAAATACAGAGGAGCAGCTGACTGACAACCTACTGCCTTGTGACCATGCAATTAAGTGCATTAAGAAGGTATTGAGTCTTATGAACATGGGTGATTCTTAGGGTTTTGTTTTTTTTTTTAAAGAAAGCCTCACTGACCTTGTCTTGATGCTCCAGATCCTGATGCCTCAACTCAGAATCAGTAGAACAGGAAAAAGTACCTAAACCCTACTTTCTGCCAGAATGCTTCAGCTTATTAAAAGGATACTCAGTGGCAACACTTTGCATCTGTGCCAATGTCAGGGTGAGACAACAACCACATTGATTTCAATTATCCTTTGCAGGTGTAAGGCTTAATGCTTAGATTTGCCTCTTGCTTGCAATGTTCAAAACAGGTTAGCACAGCGCAACTTTAGCATGAGTGTCTTTCAATAAAGGTAATGAAGAGGGAATCTCTGCTTCTTCTAGTGCTTGTATAAACTTCATTCTTGGGCAATATCCCAGTGGGCAGGCAAGACTATAGATCAGCCCCTGGGCTCACTGTGCAGCTGGAGGAAATGAGCTTTCATTTCCCACACTGATACAATGCCATATTAAGTGCATTTTGGGGGCTTTTGAAGCAGGTGTAAAAGCATTATTATCAAAAACTGTGAAATGAATTCATGAAAAAGAAATCCACCTTTCTGCTTGAGGAGGGCCCTGAGGTGAAAATCACATGAGACTGGGGGAGGATGCACTGAGGAATATTTCACTTTACGTGTATTCTTGTTCCTCTACTTTGTGTCAGCATCCACCGCTGACCTCTGAGACTGTATCCAAGACAGATGGAACTTCAGTCCAGCCCGGTATGGCCATCCATAGGTTCCCCCCCTTATGTCACTGTCTTCATACAAAGAGAGATGCATGACATGCCCCAGCCAGGGAGAGCTGGCAAAGAAATACAATCCAAAGAACCAGTGAGTGGAGCTGTCTTGTTCCAAAGACTTGTTTCACCAATGTCCTGTGCTTACAAAGTGTGTTCTGAATATGCCCCTGGCTAAACTCTCCAAGCCTCCGCCCTCCTAAATGTGTATTAGGCTCCTGACTTTGCCTCCGTGGGACCCCATTTTCAATGACACTATTTATTCCATCCCTGGCAGTGTTCAAGGCCAGGTTGGACAGAGTCTTGGGTGACATGGTTTAGTGTGTAGTGTCCCTGCCTGTGGTTGGAACTAGATATCTTAAGGTCCTTTCCAGCCCTAACTATTCTATGATTCTACTGTGCCCATCAGCTTCATAACAAAATCCACCCAATAAATATTTGTCTGTCACCCCTTTGGAAAGCACAGAACAGGACCATTAGTCCATTAAAGACAAACATCTGCAGTCCTGCGAAATAGGAACCATTCCTGAATAACTCTCCCAGCAGCACTGGGGTTATGCTTTTCCTATGGTCAGATGAGGGGACCCACTTTAGCTGGATCTCCACACCAGCACAGAGAATCCCAATAGATCTGATCAGAGCAGTATCTAGTCATGACTTGAAACAGCCCCCTTCCATGTGTAGGAAAAGAAGGATTCTGCAGAGGTATTTGAGGGCAGGGAGGGCCAGGAGCTAACCCACATTTACACCTACAGCTGTACAGACACCCAGAGCTGGGGAGGTGGGTTTGTGCTTTCTATCCTCCTCTTGGTTGCCTGCAAAATGACACGAGTGTTGCCTGTGTAACCGCTGCTGCTCTGGGTGCTCCCAGCTCACGGCAGTTGTCTGGTGTTGGCTGCCAAAATACTCGGAGCTGTGCATTCCACAGAGGTAAATGGCTTCTGACAGGTGAGTAGTGAAGTGCTGATGTGGGTAGAGCACTCCCCAGGCTAGCCCAGCTTGCCTTTCTGCCAGCACATTCACATTTGGAAAGAGCCAGCAGATGAAAGCATCCCTCATGCATAAGTACTAGGCTATGGTGAGCAATCACTTTGCTCTGCTGTGTGTCCTAGACTGCAGACTGAAATCAGCCCAGCTTGTTCCAAGTTCATGCCTAGGATGGCTTTCTCTCTTGTTTTCCCTTTGTGAAACAGTCCTTATTTGTTCTCTATGAGCAACACTGCATCTGATTGAGATGCAGTTAGTAGAACCTTCACCAAGTGTTTCCTTTGTAAATACACTTGAAAACTTAAATTATATTCACTGAAGCTACGTGATTAGAAAAATAGGGGCACATCTATCTTTCTGTAGTCATCCTTAGCATTGTTCATAGCACCCTGATTCACCTCGTGACTAGGGCGCAGACCCAGGGCAAGAGCTTGGCCATTTGGCCTTAGTCTGGCTAAGACCTCACTGCAGACCAAACCTGCTCCAGCTTCCCCTGATCACATATCTCTCTCAAAGACATGTTGTTTTCCTGGTAATAACTTCTGAGTGATAGAGACTTAAGAATTACAAACCATCCAGTTCAATTTCCTCAGTGAAAGCCTAATTTATTGAACAAAGAGAGTTTTAAGGCATGAGAAACATCAGATAACGTGTTCCCAGGCTGCTATCTCCTCTCTGCACTGCACTGGTGCTCAGCACTGCCCACAGAGCAATCCTTGCTGGCATTCAGGTGCAGAATCACACGGACAGGTTTGCCTTTCCAGATGACTCCAGGCTCTTCTCATTATCACAGCATGAGGCAGGATTGCTGGGAGCTGGGGCACACGTGTGCCAAAACTCATTAACCTTCTCCATGCTGCCTTCAAAGAACCTGACAAAGAGCTTGCAAACAGCCACTTCTGTATGTATTTTCCCATTTTTCCTTCCCCTCCCCATCTCTTCTCTTTGGAACCTTTGGAAGTGAACGCTAGCACTGAGAAGTCTGATGTAGCTTTCTAGGTGGGAAAAGAAGGTGGTTACTTCTCAGGGCAGGTTTTCCAAGGGAGGTAAAGGGGATGGGAGACACAGACTTCTCCCTGTTAGCACTTCTTAGTTAGACTAAGACTTAGGTTAGACTGAGACCAGCTGCATCATCCAAAGGGGAGTCAGTCCCTGTGTGTGGTGGTGACTCCTGCATCAGAGATAGGTCAGTGTGGACTGGGTGTCCCTGACAATGAGATGGGCTGGAAAAACAGTGAGAGCTAAAATAGCAGCACCAGCAATCCTGTCTCTCAGTCCTCAGTTTCCTCTCCCTGCTTTCTGCTTTCTGAAGCTTTGGGGTGCCTCAGGTCGTTGTTTTCAAGCTTTTCTTTCCATTCTGGAATCTCATTTACAAAGCAGTAGCTGGAGTTCAAAGTGATGCCTGGGAGCTAGAGGTGCCAAAGTGTTATGGAAGAGAAATATAATCAGGAATCAGAGGACTAGTAAGGAAGTCAGCAACTTGTTACAAACCTATGCTAAATTCAGGCCACTCTGCCTGAGGTGTAAACATCCATATCTGATTGATGCATCTTCATTTCCTATTTTTGATCTTACTTGTTTATTACAAGCAAGATAACAGAGAATGTGCTATAGTGAAATGAGAAAGGAAAATACCAAGAGCAAACTGCTGTCACAGCCCGTTGCGAAACCAGGAGACCATGAGTGCAATAGAAGAGAGCTGCTCCTTATGGGTAACATCGGTCCAGTTTGCAGTTTGAATGGTGTAAACAAGATACAACAAGCTACTATTATTAGTAGTCTACTTACAATGCTATTCAGACTCAAGGTCTAGATGGTCAACTTAATGCAGCCAAATTTCATCAACAAATTTCAGTGAAACATAAGGATTTGCTAGTATCTCCCCAATCTTCCCGAGCTTTGTTCATCCTCCACTGCTCTGCAGAGTGTGGTGTTAGTGATGGATTTTCTTCCTCTCTCTGCCAGAACTGTGAAGTTTACATTGGCTTCTATCTTTTCTGTCTTGGTCTGCTTGCATTTGTTTTTATACATTTTCCAGACATCCCTTGTACATTTTTCCTCTTTCCATTGATTTCCAGTTATTCATTTTTTCAGTTAATTTTGCTTTTTCTAAAGCTGGTTTTATCTGGACAACACAAAGTTGCACTTCCTAAGTAACCACTGACCAAACATCATGGAGTGTGTTTACAGCCTTGGACGGCTGATTCTGTACTTTGCCACCCCCATTTTATTCTAGACATAGACCATTCAGTCCACATAAAGCAGCTACTTGTTCTTGCACAAGTACAGCAAACCTAAACCACACTCAAATCACAGCTAATACAATCTAATATCAGCTCAGAACATGACCAGCTCAGATGATTCCTGAGGCCTTGCATTGGTTGGTCAATACAGAAAATATGGCCTTTAGCAGCACTAGTAAAATCATGATTATTGGGGTATAAAGGGAGACAATGTCCATTCCACAGGGCCTTTGCATTCACAGTGAAGTTTTGGGGAAAAAAAGATTCATACAGAGTGGCCTTTATATCCTTCATTCCTTGCTCACATTAGACTCTTTGCAAAGGAGGGACAAAGGGCCGAGCAGGGACTAAAAAAAATCAGCTATGAATCTTGAACTGAAATATTGTTGAATAAGGAGTCATTTCCTTTTCTCTGGTTCCTCAGTTTGACTTTGCAGCTCTGTGCACGATGTCATTACAAGTACCGGCTGAATGCATCCGTACTCGGGTGCCCATCTCTGCTTCTGAGCTTGTAAGCCACTTTGCAGAAGCCTTCCCCCACAGATGTATGGGCTGTTCGTTATAGCTGCTCTGCTGGAGATTACAACTCCAACTGCAACACCCCTTGAGCTTGGTTAACTCCAGCAGCTGATAAAACTGGCTGAAGACCTTGTGTGGAAGTCAGTGAGGAGCACTGAGGCAGTCCTTTCCAGTGGCTGTGTCCTGGGACTGACGCCTTCCCCGCATGAGTATGTGCTGCCATCAGGGCTGGCCAGATCAGTTGTATGAAACATCTCATTACTATCAATGTAGATGAAAATGGAGATAAAGCTGAGCAAACACTGAAGGACAACTCTGCAGAATCTCCTCAAATAAAACACTCGGTTGATTTCTTGTGATCAGCTTATATACTCCTTGTAAGTGTTCAGGCAGCTATCAGTTATCTCACAAAGCCTTCTCAAATCCCAGGATGCTTATCACAAGTGGATTGGCACCTGAGGACTCATGCAACGAACAGCTATTTTTAGCTGCCACACATTGTTCTCTAGATTACAAAGTGTCACTCACCAAGCGGGGAGCCAGGAGGATGCTGAGCACCAGCCCGGCTCCACAGAGCAAAGGCACATCATGAGAAGCTCTCTGCCACCCTATAGGATGGGCATGGATCATCCTGACTCCTTGACAGTGACAAATGATATGGTTAAAGGAAAACAGGGGGTGCTTACCTGGTACTGTCATCGACCTGGTTAAATCCTGGAGTTGCTAGAAAGAATTTATCTCTGGATAAACTTTGAACCAAAGTCATGAATGGGTTATTGGTTTATTTCTAGACAATTTATTTCTACCCTTGAGCTTTCTAAATTACACCCTGAATAAGGATTTTAACCAAAGAAAACAGTCCCGTGTTTCCTGAGCAATTATTTGTTTCCAGAATTGAGGTCAAATGTTACCAACATCTCTCTTGCAGAGTGCAATGCTCACATATTACAGAGGTAGGACCTAGCTGTAGCCTTTTGACTGTGTTCAGACCTCACATGCAAAGATTCTCAGTGTAGACAGAGAGTTCTGCATAATAACCTCATGCTTGTTTGACACGGGCTGATTGTAACCAGCAAAACACATGAGATATGGTCATCAACACTCCATCTTTGCTTGGCTGATTTAAACAAGTCACAGAGGATCAGAAGCCCTAATGTCTATGTTAGGCTGAGCTGGCCTTCCTAAAGTGTGAAGGGTTGTTTACCTGCCTAGTAATGCAGTGTAGATGGGGTTGTGTGTATGTTCGAGTAGGGTAGGTGTATAAAAATAGGTGGCAGAGGGAACAAAATGCTTAAACTGATTTAGAGCAGGAAAAACACAAGATGGCACAAGTAGCATTTCAGGGATGCTTGGTAAAGTTGAGAAACAAGTAATTCATGCACTGCCTTAAAGCCACAACCCCCTAACTGGAGAATACTAAACAGTACAATTGCACTATAAATTGCTGTGCTTGCCCAAGAAAGGTCCCCATGCAGTAGCTCATCTGGGTGTCAGTCAGCCATAGGAAGCATCCTAAACCTGCCTGTGCAGAAGCCTCAAATAAGGAGGTGCTGCCATGAGTGGCTTCCTGCCCTGGGTCTGCTTTGCAGTTCTCTGGGGACCTGCACTCACATGGCATGATCGACAGAGAATCTCCCAAACATGTGGACACAAGACGTGTATCAGGAATCATAAAGTGCACTGGTAGTGCCTGCTGCCTGATTTCTGTGTGAATTCCCACAGGGTCGTATAGGAAGTTAAATGTGGATGGGTGTGAGGAGGATACAATGAAGCTGGGACTGCAATAAATATCACCTCATTGTTTTCAGTTACTTTCTGCCAAATGCTGAGCTGGATCCTTACCAAAGGCAGCAGAAGCTGAGAAGACTTGCTCCGAAGGTGTTGCTCAGAATCAAAAAGCTTTATTTAAACCCAAAGCTGTGGCTGCAGTGTTGAGCTATCTGATGCCATGTCTGGCCATGTCTCCAGGGCAGTCTGCCTTGCTGGGACCCTGGCCTAGAGCTTTCTCCCCAGTCTGTCCTGAACATGCAGCCACAGCGTCCTCCTCAAACCCTGGGTCTAATCCCTGGGGCTCTCAGGCAATTCAGGACTTGAGGAGGAATTTGTAGCTCCAGTTTGTCTTTACATCCTGCAGTGTTGGGGTCAGTCCTAGGAAAGCAGTCATCAAGAACAGCCTTCCCGAGTGATGCTGCAGCATCAGCTCTTGTGTCTCCACCAGATCACTCTCTCCTACCCTTTTAGTCCCTCACAGACTCAATGCTTTCATTTCTTCTTTACAAAAGACATGCTGTTGCTGTTAATGGGAACTGTAACACTTCATCTTGGCCAAAACATTATCCTGCCTTCCTTTATATCAGAAGTTGGCTTCAATTAAACTATACATTTCTCTTTGCTTTGCATTATTTGGTTGCTAAATTTAATAAGAATTTTCCAATTGTTTATGTTGGGGCACCAGACTGAATCCCACCCCTACTATTATGCCTCTTTCTTTCTTACACCCTACCGACAAGCTCCCCCCAAACCTTGATTTGAGATGCTCCCACCTCCTCAGTTGGCCACCTCACCTCCATTGCTGGGTCTTGTGGACCCCATGTGAGATTGGCACATGGGAACATGGGCCTGTGCCTCAGCTTCTGGTATGTAAAGCCAGCAAAAGCAGGTTTCTAGTGCGCTGGGGAGTGCCCTGCTGCAGTCATGTGCTTTTGCAGTATTACGCCTTTGCATGAATTTAGGGAGTTTGCCATTATAGAGCTCTTACTGAGCTCTACACTTTAGTAATGCCTACCTGTAACCTGTTCGAGGTGATGAAAGGTGTTATATGAAGCAGTTACCATTCCAGCAGGTGAACAAGTAGCTTGTGACGCCACAGAGCTCCCCATCCCATGTGCTAAGTGCTCACAGAGGGACCAGGCTATTACACTGCCCCAGCTTGCCCCCAGCAGCCACACCAAAGGCTGCCTCTGTGCTCAGGCTGGATCGGGGCAGAGGTGACAAACACATTTTTGCCTGGCAAGCCCCACTGTGGAAGTGCCCTCGCACATGCACTGAAGCCATGCAATACCAAAATGCTATGTATTTACTCAGATACTAAACAGAAAAGACATCACTGGCTTAATTGCAAGATAACTTCTGACTTACAGAAACACTCATGGCAGTATTCTGTGTTACAACCAGTGGAATGTACCTAATTTGTAATTAGCTTGCCTTCAAACTATGCACTACCTTTGTGGCGCTGCTCGCCCCTAACGTTGCTCTGAAGCTTCCCTAATTGCCTCTTCAGAATGGTGTGTAGTGCACGCCATGCCAGCAGGGCAGAGCTGGAGCAGATGCTTTCCGAGAGCCTGAGCTCAGCAATGCTTAGGTGTGCAGGGTGCTAATTAGGTTGATAGCCCAATCCCAAAGACATGAGATAATAATCAGTTTCTTCAGCAAGGGCCACAGCACATTGCCAGTTTCTGCCAGCTCCCGGCGTTCCAGGCCAGCATCCTGCCTAGCAAATCCTCTCCCTAAAGGGCAGCCCTCACCCCCACAGCTCTGCATTAGCGATTATCAGGGGGCCCAGCGTTTGCAGGGAGACATGTGAAAATGTCAGCACAGATGGAGATTAAGCTGTCTTCACCTAACGTCAAAACTGCCATCTGCTTCTCTCCTGCACAGCTTTAATCAGATTTTCTCGACAAAGAACGTAAGCGAGAGGGATGGGAGGGCTCTGAGCACACAGGCAGCCGTGGCCTTTCTGTGCTTATCTGGAGAGGCCCGGGGAGCTGAAAAGGGTTTGTCTCAACATTTCACATAGACAGGCTCTGTTTGGCTTCCTCTGTCTCTTGAAAGGTAGGACTTGCCCGGAGCAAGGAGCAAAGACTGCCATCCCACTGTATGAGCAGGGATAAAAGAAAGCTATTGGTAAAGTGAACCTTGCCCTCAGATGACTGGTTTTGCTTATTTAAGCAACAACCAGCAATGTAAAGCTTTTACCCAATGAGATTTTAACAGAAGCCTGCTTGCTTCCCCAGGTTGATTCCATCCTTGCACTCTCAAGAGCAATGTGCTTCAGAAGACAAGTAAGTAGCAAAAGAAAACTAATAGGAGAAATGGATGGTTTGATCCACAGTCACACCAGAATTTCAGTGTTGCCTTGCCTTGCCTTTCCTTCCCAAGCCCAATATGTTCAAAGCTAAATTTGCCACTGCTAAGTTGAGGATAAATCGTTTAAGGAATACTGTGTTTTATGTAGGGACATAATGACTGGCTGAATATTAACCTCATGTATCCAAAGCCTGAAAGATAAGCTACATGAAAGAGTTTCTTGACATGGCTCATAGATCACAGTGCAGTGTGTGGAGCAGGGTCTGCCTTCTCCCAACAGTGATATTGTTGACACCTCCAGAGCACCTGATCCACAATAATCTCAGTGACTTTCATTTAGATCTGCTCATCAGCAAGTTGTTCCCCATCTGAGAATCATAGAATGATTTGGGTTGGAAAGGACTTTAAGATCATCCAGTTGCAAACCCCCTGGGCAGGGACACCTTCCACTAGAGCAGGTTGCTCCAAGCCCCGTCCAACTTGGTCTTGAATGCTGCCAGGGATGAGCATTCACTACTTCTTTGGGCAGCCTGTTTCAGCTCCTCACCACTCTTACAGTAAAGAATTTCTTTCTTATATCTAACCTGAACTTCCCCTGTTTCAGTTTAAACCCATCACCCCTTGTCCTATCACTACAGTCCCTGGTGAAGAGTCCCTCTGCAGCATCCTTGTAGCCCCCTTCAGATCCTGGAATCTGCTCTGAGGTGTCCACACAGCTTCTCTTCTCCAGGCTGAACAGCCCCAATCTTCTCAGCCTGTCTTTGTATGGAAGGTGCTTTAGCCCCCTTATCATCCTTGTGGCCCTTTATCTTCCTTATGACCCTAAATCTTGAATTCACATAGCTGACTATTCCTTTCCAGATGTACGTACGCCTACCAAGTAACATCTCTTTTTTCTTTCAGATCATCTCCAACTCAGCTGTGAATTTGTGAAGTTCATTTGTAAGTCTAGTCATCCAAAATACTGTCAGTCCTTTCCAAGTGGTGGTGTCAGCCAGCTTGAAAAGTGTTTCCTCTGTTCCATCATCAGGACTATTAATGAAAGTGCTGAAAGCTTAGTCCATATAGTAAGCTTACTATTTTGACAGTAATCTGTCAATGATTGCTCCATCTATAATTTTCTAACCAGTTTTGCAACTACCTAATAATATATTCACCTAGATGACATTTTTCTAGCTCATGAAAGTGTCATGGGAGACAGTGTTGAAAGCCTTCCTAAAATCAAGAACTATGACTTTGTCTGTTTCTTCTCTGTCCACAAGGCTTTTTGTCATAAATGAAAATTAGATTGGTTTGACATATTTGTTCTTGACAAATCCATACAGACTGTTACTCATCTCTTTATACTCTTCTGTGAGCACACAGATAGTCTATTTGATTATCCAGTTCAGTGTTTTCTGAAAATTGAAGTTATATAGGTTTGTGAGGGAAACTCCTAACTCTGTATTCTTATTTAACATTTCAAAGACTGGCATTTAAAGATGTCTACTGTCTTTCAAGTTTTCCATTATCTTTCCAATCCTCAGTGAATCCTTCAAACTAATGGCTGATGCTTCCAAGATTTCATCAGCTTGTGCCATAGGTACCATAAAATTAAGTTCACTAAGACGTAACCAAATAAGACCATCTACTCTTTTGGGGACACCTCTTGAACTGTGCTTCTCTCAGTATTTTCTGTTTAGGTATTGAAGCTTAGGGAAGCAAACAGACCACTGTGAGGACCCTGTTGCAAGCTGATGTGCAGTCAGGACACAGGACTGTGGGTTCTTCATAAAGCCTGAACTTCCACTACTGTCTTTGATGCCTGTGCTACTAGTCTGAGATCCATTTCACCTATGTGCAGAACTCACAATGGTCATTAATTAGCCAGAAAGAGTCATATTTCCCTTCTGTTTTGTGACAGATTGATGAGGTTTAAGTATCTTTTATTTCATAAACTAAGCAGCAAGTCTATAAATTCTCCGTCGCTTGCGCTTGTGCTTTTACGTTTGTGTGTGCAGGAAAAAAGGATTCTGTAGCGTTTCTGATGTAAAAGAGTATTTCCTGGATTATATTGAAGTCCTTTGCCCATCATTTTCTCCTGATCAGGCAATGACCACATGAATCAGGATCACTCATACGGTTGCCTTAAGACTAGTCAACATTCACAAAGCTCATTCCCCTCCTTTACAAACTATTTTGGTAAGAGTGCCTGAGTGAGGCATAGTTCTTATGGATGTCATTAGAGGTTCAATTAGGAGATGGAAGAAATTATCTCCATAATGAGAAAGAAAAACAAAACAAGAACAACAACAAAACTTAATAGCAATAATGAGGAAAAGAGAGCATTTACAAATTAAAAAGTACATCTAAATAGCTGCTCCTGCTATTTTAAAGAGTCCGTTCAAAACTGATTACCTGCGTTGACCTGTATCTAAAGCTACTGACAAAGATAAGCAGGGACAGTCAGTAGTCAGTTTGGATTCAGTTCTAATAGTTGAAATTAGATGGACCAAACAAGCTGGAATTATCTGTTAAATCAGCAAAATCTGCTTGTCCTTCACTTTAATGCTTGATTAATTCTGATGACCAAAGGACGTGAAGCCATCCCTTTCTCTGGCCATGCAGCAGGCTGGAAGTGTGTTTGTCTGTTGCACAGAGATCCCATGCCAGTGTCATCTGCTGAGAAATCAGGGTGGGATTCCAGTATCATGGGTTTTGTCTTGGAGCAGATGGCTGCCGTGGGACCACTGGCACACGAGGGCTTTGCAGGCTCAGACTTTCTGTAGCTAATAGTAATAAGCCTGATGAATGCAAAATATTGTTTCACCAAGTGCTTGAAAAGTGCCTTTGTGATTATGACTCAGATTGCTCTATTTTTTCACCTAAAATTTTCATAGAGAAGCCAGAGACCTCCTGAAAAGCAGAGGACCAATCCAGATTTCAAAGAGCTGTTAATTTAGAGGGTTCAGACTTTAAGGTTTGGTCATAAGAAATAAAAACTAGAATCACAGTGTTAGAGATTAAAGACCATCCAGGCTGATGGTAGAATATCACTCTCTATGCCTTTTGCAATGAGCCCAAGCCTGGAATCAACTGCACTTCCAGTATTCTGCTCTAGAAGAAATGAGTTTGCTTGGGACATGTTAGATACAAATCATAAAATATTACTTTCCTGAGCTAGCCAGTAAAACTACACTGCTTTGGATCCTTGAGAGCTCTCGAACCAGACTCCATAGCGAAGCTGAAGATATGAAATTGTGCTGAAAGCAGTGAGAAATTACATGCTGCTGAAAGGCTAACTCCCTTTATTTCCCGCTCCTTCCCTTTCCCTCTTCTGTTACACATCTACACATATAAATGCAGGCAGATCTTAGCCTACCCTCCCCAAACTCTGGCTAGCTTCTGGCTGTCATTACTCTTGTCCTGATCTCAGTCTCAAATCCATGCTGGTGTAATGTGCAGGTGGGAAAACAAAGCTGAAATTCATACCTCTTGCCCCCTCCACTGTTGCCCCCCAGCTAGACCAGACTCTGGATTCAAAGGGAGAGCAGTTACTGCCCCTCACTACAAGAGAGACATTGAGGTGCTGGAACGAGTCCAGAGAAGGACAACGGAGCTGGTGCAGGGCCTGGAGCACA
Organism: Strigops habroptila; assembly: GCF_004027225.2. Lineage (NCBI taxonomy): Eukaryota > Metazoa > Chordata > Aves > Psittaciformes > Psittacidae > Strigops > Strigops habroptila. Next base: position 3,786,334 of record NC_044289.2, read on the forward strand.
AGTGTGATGAGGAACGGCTGAGGGACCCTGGGGGGTTTAGTCTGGAGAAGAAAAGGCTCAGGGGGGACCTTATCACTCTCTACAACTGCCTGACAGGAGGATGGAGCCAGGAGGGGGCTGGTCTCTGCTCCCAAGGAACAAGTGATGGGACAAGAGGAAACGGCCTCAAGCTGCACCAGGGCAGGTTTTGACTGAAGATTAGGAACAATTTCTTCACCAAAAGAGTTGTCAAGCACTGGAACAGGCTGCCTAGGGCAGCGGTGGAGTCACCATTCCTGGAGGTATTGAAAAGACATGTGGCACTTGGGTGTGGTTTCCATGACTCTATGATTCCTTTCAACTCCAGCAGTAGCTCATGGTATCATCTGTTCTCAGAAACAACATGTCTTCTCCCAGAACCATCAACGGAGCTCAAGCATGAAATAAAAAAATTGTCTGAGAGAATTTGAGTTAAACAAAGATAGTGCACAACAGGCAACAGAATAGAAACCGTTCTAGAAATAGCCCTTAACACCAACATTAAATGCTTTGAAGTGAAGGGATCAGATTTCCCTGAATGTTTGCAGTTTGGCTTTGCATTTTTCAAAGCCTCTTTTTCTCTGTGACACCCCTTGCTATGCATTAAGCTTGCTTCTGCATGCCCTGGGCCATAAATGATTCAAATTACAGAACTTGTTTTTGTTTGAATGGCCATCCCATCTCTCTGCTGCTCACTTTGATCACTGTGTCTGACCCATTCTTCCTAGTGATATAGTAGGCAGATTTAAATGGTTGGAAACCATTCTTCCTCTGACTACATGCTACTCTTGAAAAATAAATAGAATGTCAGTCCCAGTGCTGGACGAGTGATTGTGCTGTGCTGTGTCTCAGTTTCCAGACCTGAACTAGAATTGTGGTGCCATTTTGGTCCTAAATCTCTCTCAGAAGTACTGATGGGGCTGCAAGATGATGAAATGTTTGCTGTTGTTGACGGAAAGCACGCCTCATTTCCCATCCATGTCCACGTAAATTAAATGAGCAGCTGACGCGGTGTAGCTGCAGGTCAGACTCTAAGCTTCACCCTCAGATACTGAAATTTTCCATTTCTGAAAGAAGAGAGTCTGATTTTATTCCCTGCAGGAACAAGTCTAAGTTGATAGTTATGGACTAGCTGGTTGATCAAATTATTTTTACAACCAATTTCTAAGATAATTTTTAGGTTTCCTGATTTTGAAGGTGAAACACCATGTCCATAACTCCCTGTCCTGGTCCTCCTCTGGTGGGAAGGGCTGCCCTAGCAATGCTGGTGGACTTTGTATGCTTATATGGCACCACAGACCAGGCTCTAGAAATCTGAATTAGCTGCGGCAGATAGCACAGAATTGTTGAAAAGGGTATGCTTCTCCTCTTAAAAATAAACACTGAATAAAAAAATACCCCAAAACATTTAAAACAGGAAAAACATAATTTAGAAAACACCAGAACTGAATGTTGTGAATAATTCAGATGAAGACTTCAGCACAGAGATTACAAGATATCTGTGTTGCCAGATACACACTCTGCCCTAAAAACAGCATGTAAAATTTAGCTCTTTCTAATGAAACGCTTCAGTACAGTGGTTGTACCTACAACATCAGTGTCTGATCTGGGATCCAGACTCAGGCACCAATCTCTGCTGTGCTCAGTTGCAACCACCCCTCTGTGGCACGAGGCTGCAGACGGAGAAGACAGAGAGCTTGGGGAACAGAGCCAGGAGCAGCTTTGTGGCACAAGTGAAATAATTAGGAGGCATTTTTGAGGCAGGTTGGTACCAGACTCTAACTCCTGGGATTTTCTTAAAGGGTCAGGAAAATACCGGCAAACAGGGTTTCAGTGCAAAATGAACATGTGATTATTTGTTTTCCTTTGGAGTCTTCACAAATCTCCATTCTTGCAGAGCTTTGAAACTGAGTTTTGCTTGGGGAAGGCAGCCCATCACGTCATCTGAAGCACTGTCAGAAGCACCAGTGTGAAACCAGCTCTCAAGAACAAGCCTGCATGAGCCAGCGTGGGGCTGGCAGAGTTATGGAGTACTTCATGGATAATGATAGATGGGGGAAATGTGAATCATAGAGTGAAGGACAAAGAAAGCCATAATTAAATATTCCAAAGTACAACATCAAAATTATAGTGGACTAAGAAGTAAGCGAATGGCACACAGTAAGAAAGTAGCTGATCAGATGGATTCTGAGCGGATTATCATAATGTAAATGCCAACAGCAATTTACTCAAATCAGAGAGGTTTATTTGCAGAGTGGAAACTAGGTTTAGTTCTAATCAAAATAAAATCAATGTATATTTCAAAACAGATTAGTGCTGTGAGACAAAGCAGCCATGATTGTTATTCATTATCTTCATCAGCACCAAGAGGGAATAATTTATGTTACTGTTTAATTACATAGATGTTAACAATTAATTAAGCCAAGGTGGTGATAGCCAGTGATTTGGGAAATCAAGAAAGATTGTCCTCCTTTACTGTGCTTTTGTTTTCTCAGCCCAGTGCAAACCATAATGCTGGTGACACTCCTGAGTGGTGACAGCTCATGGAAACAGAGACACAGGCTGCTCAAGTCGTACCTCTCTGTCCCCCATTTCACAGATATTCAGGCCCTAGCTTTCTGGAGGCTCCCCAAGGTCCTCTTCCCTGCCCTTCCTGTCAGGTATTTGGTCTCCTTTGGCTTAGCTAGCAGGGTTTGCATCTCTGAGTTTAGTCATTCAGTCCAAATGCCAGTCTGATCCTGAGTTGCATTTCCCTGATGGTGACTCCCAGAGTAAAAGGCTGGCCCTGATACCCAAGATGCCAAAACCAAAGAGCCCAAACTTCTCCCCTGCATGTGAAATAACCAGCACCAAGGGCTGAACACAGCTGGGTTCAGGCTGCAAAGAGCAGACAGCCCATTAACTTTATCTCTGTTGGTCCTTCCAAAGGAATAAATAGTGCTATTGGGACTTTGGTAAGTGATTTTAATGGGCAAATTGCCTAAAGATCCTCTTTAGCTCTTAATTGCAAAATTGCTGGCCCTTCCCTGCTTACCAGGAGCTCATCTTGTTTGGGTTCAATAGGTCCTCAGTGCTGGGTTTGAGGATCTAAGAAACTGTTTTGAACAGTATTTTCCTTCTACTCTGCTCAAGGAAAAGGGAGCCATTTATATTCATTGTACCTTATAAATGTTTCTACCATAACAATTGCTCTTGATTATAGTGGACTTTGTTCTTCATTGAATTTAATAGCAAGAGAAAAATGACACATGACACAAATTTAAATAACATTTTGTTCCCCTCCTTTCTGTTTGCTTTCTGAACCATAATCCTCAGATGATGATGAAGAATGTCATCGTTTCCAAATCTCTTGAATTACTTTTTTTCTTCATTTTTGGAAGGCGGAGAAAAGTGAATTAATGAGTTTGACTTTCCATAGTGCTGAACAACTGGGTTTTGCCTTGGGTTTTCAGATATTTGGCAGCTCAGAAAGTCAGGCCCAAATTATTTGTAGGCTAAGTTGGATTTTCAGGGACAGGAAACTGTCTGGCTGTCAAATATGCATGGGGATTTTATTTGAAAAAGTCCTATTCAAGCTGTAATAATGCTTTTCAGTGTTTCTTTCTCATCTAATTTCATGGAGGAAGGTTGTCTAGGAGGGTGGCCCCTTAAGGTGCATGTAGGTGTGATGGAGTCCTTTTTGACTGTGAGTAACTTAGTAGTTAAAGAGAGGGGATGAAAGCATTGAGCATGAGCCCTACTAGTCTCTCCTTATGCAACAGAGTGGAGTTTTGCCATTAACTTTACTGAGAGCAAAACCAAACCACACCAAGCACATCTGAAAGTCACTTTCTTTAGCTAGCTAATGTATTTTATCATTATGAACATCATGCAAATGTGTTCTCTGGATATGAGATGGATGCAACTATCACCTTTTGTTACATCTCCCTCACTAGGCAGGGCTGCAGAGAGATAACAGAGGCCATTGCCAGGGATGCCACACTTTACACCTTTTTAAAATATCTATATACCTCTCTAGAGGTGTCTGATTGAACCTCATATTGTCACAGATAATATCCAACATTCTGCAAGTGAAATAGATTCATATTTTCCTGTGATATGCCACTCACCCCAGGTTTTGAACATGGATCTAGTGGCTTTCTGGCTGCCTTTCATCTGTATAGTCTGCATTACGTTTGAACTCCTGGTTGTGTGTGTAAATAATCGTTTCTCTTCTGGAGTGACAAGTGCTCAGTCCCAGCACATGTAAGTGTTTAGCACATGCTGCACATTTATTAGCCTCTTTCTGTAACTCATTATATATTATCAAGCAGCCCTCATTTGTCACAGCAGTGGGTTCATGTAGAGCCTGATGCACAGATTAACATGGGCCCCAGCTCCAGCCTCCCAACACTCCCATGAGCCACCCAAAAGGAATCAACAGTGATCTTGTGGTCTGAACCCTCAGGACTCTGCAACACACTTGAAACACTGCAAGATCTGCTTCAGTGCTTCTCTGCATTTCATGAGCGCTCTGCTCATCTCCCAGTGCCTTCTTAATTGCTGTTGCCAATTTGTGCTCCAGCTGCAGATGTGGTCCAAAAAGCCCGGGAGGTCTGTGTTTCAGCAAAGAGCACTGTTGTGTACAAACGTTCATCCTGAGCTGTGCCATTAATGACTTTAACCACCCTGAGACCAGTTGTGGTTTTGGTCTGGCGCTCTCACAGCTAGCGTCTCTTGCCTTCCTGCCTTGGGGCTCGTATAATCTTTCAGTTTCCTATTTTATGGCCTTTCAGGACCTGATAAAACACATCTAGGTCCCATTAATTGCCAGTCAGTGCTGATTTCCCCAAAGCACTCAGCACAGGATGCAGAGATGCTAAAAGCTAGCTGTATGGGAGGTGGCTGAGCCACTCTCTGTTCAGCCTGCATTGGTCAATCCACTGAGTTTGTGCTGCTTTACTTCTCTCCCAGCTGCCCGTACTGCCTTTGAATGCGGGCTTCTTGCTGCCCAGCAAGTCTATCCCTTAGGTTCAGTGTTTTCATAGGGAAAAAGATGGAATTTGGACAGAGATAAATGGGAGAGACGTCTCAGACAGCTTAAGCCAGAATAAGAACATGAGCAGAGAAGCCTGATGCCCTTAGTGACATATTTGTTCTCAGAGAGACTGAACTGTGTGGCAGGAGCTATAAACCACTAAGAAAACAGTAGTGCTGCATTGCTGGAGGCACTGGCCTTTCTAGGGACACTGACTACTTCCCCAGAGAAAGCTGGCGCATCTGAAAGCCAGCAGTGATTTTCTGCTGTGTGACCCACAGCCCCGCATCCTTCTGACAGTATTAAGAGTCCCTCATCCAAATTCACCACGTGGACAAACCTTGCCTGGAGCCTAAGGGGTTTACACTTGACTCTACAAGTTTGAACAATGCTCCAGGCGATGCTTCTGGGCACTGTACTTGCTCAGAGGCAGGTGGGAACCCATCACACCTAAGACATGGGAGCCAAAGAGGCTCTGGCTGCTGCCAATACATCACTGTCCTGAAGAGGGGGACTCAAGCCACTCGTGCACTGCTGGCATGAGGTGGAGTTTGCCCAGAGCAGGTTGGTACCTGTGCATGGTGCCTATCCTGCAGTTTGTGCATTGACCATGATGCAGGAATGCAGCTGCCCAATGGACAGGCAGGGAAATGCAGCATTGTTAAAGATTGGGCTGATGACCCCAGCTGCTCTCCTGGAAGCAGCTTATGCTCGCCTTTCCTCTGCTCTTGAAGAAGACCTGAGGGCTCTCTCCCATGGCTGCATCATCTCTAAGTATTTAGGTAGCTAAAACCTGAGATGTCCCATTCACTTGAGGTGAATAATGTGTTTGTAGGTCTCTTTTCCCTCTTTTTCATGCTTACTGCTCTCTGTTAATTGTACAAGTAGTGGGAAGGCTCATTACAGGAGCAGACAGGATTTCTGCCTTCAGGAGCAGCTAAACATGGTGATGCACTGTGTTGTCAGCCTGGCTGCTTGCCAGGGGTGAGGTAACCATGCAAAAGAAACTCAGCTCAGGAGCCCTATTCCTGACCACCACTGTCACCCGGGATCCCACAGGACCTCTGATGGCCACCTGCCATCACCAACTGCCCTTGGAGAACAGACATGCAAGGACCTGCCTGTCTGGTCTCATCTCCATCCTTCCTCCCTTCATGGACTTTAGGGGACCCAGCTGAAGCTCCAGGCTAATGCTGTCCATGCATGGACACCTTTTGCTATGTGAGATGCTCTAGTTAACTTCTCTATGTCCAGCTGCTGCTGCAGGTTGCCACAGGTCTCCTTCAGAGCCTGTGACACATCTGGCAGCCCACTTTGCCTATGTAAGAGGCCTCTTGCATGTATCTAGGCAGCCCATTATTTCCTGGGGCACCATGGAAAAGACATAACAGCATCTTGGTACAGTTGGAGGCATGAGGTCAAGCCTTGTACGTGGTCAAGGTTGACACAGAGCACACTGCAACCATGTTGAGCTTTCAGGGGCTGCCAGCTGAGGTGTTTGCCATCCTCTCTGTGCTGCATGCTCCTCACAGGAGCATCCCAACCATTAGGCTATAGGACAAGACCAAGCTTGGGACACTGATGGTATTTTGGGAATCCAGTGATGTCTCATGTCAGGGTTAATCACAGCAAAGTGTAAGGCTTCATGGTTCCCCCTGGCTTCACAGAGACAGTGCATGGCAATGTTCAGGATCACCCCAGGAAAGTTATGGTTTGTCTGAGCACTTCTCAGCTATTTTAAACACTGTCTGCTGTGCTGTGCACCCCCAAGGCTTAACCCAATCTGGCTATGGCTGGAAGGCAAAGTAAAATGGAGCTGGGTATCCCTGTCCAGAAAGTTCTTTTCCTCTGCTCTGAAGTTGTGACAGCAGCTAGAAATGAGTGTTAAAAACACTACCACACAGAAGGTGGTGAAGATTGAAGGCTTTTGTGGGCACAGCCATTTTAGGTGGAGAGAAGGCAGGTCTGGACATTACATGTCCTGAGCTCTGCAATTGTCTCCTGCCGCTCTATTGAGCTTATAGTGCTCCTTATCGATTTTCTTCAGTAAACTCAATACCTGTGACATTACTGTAGTTCAAAGGACAAAAAACAGAGAGGGGAGAGTGCCTGTAGTGCCAGCCTGGCTGGCAAAGGTCCTGCCCTTCGTCTCTGCAGTGACGGGTGTTTAACAGCTCCCACAGCATGTCACCTCAGAGCAGAACTCAAGGAGGCACAACTAACACAACAACAAGAAATGTCCACAGGTGCCTAAACACAGTGATGAGAGCTTGTAGCCACAGATGGAAACCTGCACATGTAACCTGTCTGAAGCTTTGTTCTGCTATAACAAAATGGCACTGTGTACCTGGGAGGGGATACCTGAGCTCTTTCTCCCTCCCCATGCAGCACATATGCATCATATCTGAGATGTCCCTTTTCCTCCCATCTGTCTCCCTTCCCTTTAGCTTAACTCATTTCATCTTGCTATCTGACTCCCTGTGAAATCTCACCAGATGTGACGCAAACACTGAGAAAACCCTCCCTCAGCAGAGCATCCTCCTGCACACCTCTGCTCCCAGGGAGGTTTTCAAAAAGAACCCCAGATTGGTTTGTGTTGGAAGGGACCTTAAAGCTCATCCAAGTTCCAACCCCCTGCCACAGGCAGGGACACCTTCCACTAGACCAGGTTGCTCCAAGCCCCGTTGCTCCCCCCTGCAGAAGAAATGCAGCTTGGCGCCTTTGAACCCATGCTGGGATTCACAGTGTGCTGGTAACCTGCTGCCCAGGGTGCCAGCTCTTTGCCCTTCCCTCCCTCCTTCCCTTCCTCCTCCTGCAGAGCTTTGCTGTGTCTGCTTGGGATAGCAGAAATCAGGCTTGAAAATGTTCAAGGTTATTGCCCAGGTAATTATATTTACGTTGGAGTCACTGCTCCTGGTTGTGCTAGGATAGAGTGTAAAATCAGGCTTCAGCAGCGTGGTCAGTGACTATCACTGCACGAGTGTATCCGCAACTATGCAGTGACACTGTGCTATTACCTACTGTGTGTTTTACCTATGAAATTACTCTGAAAACAGGACACATCTTGCAGCCAGATACTAATGGGTTCATTCCTTCTCCTACCATTTTCCCATCTCCTCATGCAGGTTTATAATTACAGATGGGATTTTGACAAGTCAGGTTCCCAGTAATGGGAAATTTAAACTCCCTGATGTGAATCAGAGGAAGCTAAGATGATTTTGTAATACATATTTATTAAGGATAGTGGTGGCTGAAGTAATTTTGCCTCACAAGAGCTATGTTCCGTGATTTATCTTCTCAGAAGCTTCACCTTTAAGGAAAAAAGAATTTAACTCCCTCACAAACACACAGAAAGCAGCATAAACCCCATTGCTACCAGTACAGACATACTCATCTGCTTCTAATGCAGAAGACACAACATAGAACCAAGAGAGTTCTGTGTGTTATCAAATGCAAAACTCTGAGTAACAGGAGCAGCAGTGATAACGTGTACTTTTGTCTCCACTTAGCTGATGAAAGGGAACAACATTAGGGTGAACCAGCCTCCTAGAACTTGCCTCTCCACCCTCATAACCACATCTCAATACCTCTGGTTTAGCATCTCTGCAGACTCACACATCTTCTGGAAATCCCAAGACTCCTCCACATATGATTCTTCCATGACTGAACCAAACCCAGCAGCAAACTTTTGTCCTGTTGCAGTGTTTGTCTGCTTGGCTTAACAAGACCTGGACACCTCTCTTGAAACTTTCTTATGCCTAAATCTCAGCCATGGTGCCTGCAGTACATTGAGTCCTTCTGCTGGTCAGACCGTAAAACCTTGAAGGGTGGGCATTGAAGAGACTCAAGCAATAACCAACCTCTACCCCAGCCCTTAGACCAATGTCAGTGGGGAAAAGTAAGAACTTCTGACTAGTTTCAGAAGAAGAAATGAACCTGTAGCCTGCAGCTTGTCTTCCCACCGTGACAATTCCTGCCCAGCAGCAATCATGGGCAAGAATGGCCTATGAGCCTCATTTCTTATAAAAATAGTGATAAAGATCATTTTCCTTCCCTAATGCTTTCCAATTTCATGTAGTGCAGCCTGATTATGGTAAAGAGCTAAAATTTATACATTTGAAACACTGTCTTCTATTTTCTTCTAATGGCATTTTTATCTGCATTTTATTCAACTTAATGAAAATGGAAATGAACTCCCCGGCTCACCCAGTAATAGCCCTTCTCCAGCAGCAGAGGTGGCTGGACCAGTGTCCCATTTCCACACTCTCATGAAGGGAAGCTATCTGCTTGCTTGTTAGCTGCATCTAGGATGTTTGCAGAGCCAAATTAATATTTCAGCAAAGCTTTCCTGGCACTTGCTCTGAAGGAGAAATCTCACTCTTGCAAACATAGAGCTTGCTGCAACCACCAGCTTGCATGTGATAGCCGGGGGTATTGGACCATGTGCTGGGACAAGGCACTAGCGAGGGGTGAAGAGCCACTCTTCGTTATCACCATTTGCTCCTAAAGTGGTGTTTTCTGAGAAGAGTGAAGGAAAAAGTAAACCAGAGAGGCATTAAGAGCCATAGAAGATTTCCCTGGCAAATGCCTCCCAGCATTGTTCCCGAACTATGCATTTACCCCTCTCCTTGCTCCTGGCCATGCTCACAGGCTCCATCTGAGCCCCAGGAATCATTTAGAAGAAATGAATATATATATATACACACACATTAATTCTACATCCTCTGCAGTACTTTTACCAGGAGAAGGACATGACAACAGCAATTATGCACAAGACTGACAATAAATGGTCTCTCTGCGGTCACAGAGAGGCAACATTAACATCTGCAAGGGAATATGGTTTAGGACCCCTGGGGTCCAACACTCTTTAGCATTAACTGGCTTCAGTCTTCCAGCAGTTCACCTCTGACCACTCGGCGTAAAACAGCCACTGTATCCTATATGCACACGAGATCCAAATGATGTTTTTAAATTGCTTTTGAGATGCTAGACCTAGTAAGGTCCCATTGCTCTAGCACATATGGTGCTGCTACCCTGCAACTGGGAAAGATGCTACAGGAATTGAGAGTATTTAATGGCATCATTAAATCAGGACATGAAAAAAAGCAGGATTTGGGAAATTGAGGCTTAAAAACATGTATGAGCTCAAAAATAGATTGAAAAAGTTATTGTCTCTCTTTCACACTCAACTTTGGCTTTGGTGAGCCTGTCCCGAGCTTTTCCCAGCAACAGGCAAACTCGCATTTTTATATCATCCCAAAGAACGGGAAGAAAAAACCCCAAACCAGTGAATCTTTCAGAACTCAGAGCAAAGTCAAAGATTATGTTTTAAATATTTGATATGGTAGATGGGCAAAGAGAAGGTAGTGGCTTTTTTGTACATGTGTGCCTCAGTTTTAAAAATTAAGTCTATTTTGATGATTTTACTTACAAACTGCAGGGTTGATATTTTCAGGGTAACCAAGAAAAAAAGGAAAAGGGTCTAATTCTCAGGTATCTATCTGCTTGAAAGCCTTTAATATCTCCTGGCTAATGCTCTGAAAATCAGGCGCTTTAAGATGGCTTGATGTTTTAATGAGAGATGAGAGAACAGTGCTGCAAGAGCCTGTTGCAGAGTCTTGATTTTAAAGGTAAAATGCTCCCTGTTTGCCTCTTTAGCTTAGCTCTGAACACAGCTTTTCTTGTCAGCTTTGTTTTCCTGCCCTCCTGCCTACTCGGTGCTCTGAGGATTGCTGATGGAGGGAAAGCATCACTGTCCTCATTTTGGGCAGTTCTTTGCATCCTGACAGACGAGCAGCAATGCTTCACCAAGCCTGGGGTTTGTTTCAGGTTCCTCTTGGTTTGTAAATCTGTCGGAGGATTTTGTGTTGTTTTATAGGATTTGTAAATCCATTGCAGGGGACAAAGATGTAAATACACTTCTGGACTTACAAAAGAGTCAGATGTTCTGGTGAAATCCCATGATTAAAACAAGCAGCTTCTCAGTCTGGATTCTGAGGTAAAGATTTACTGACAGATTTTAGAAGTCAGATGCGAGATGCAGAATGAGACCTCCAGCAATGCAGTTTTCTGCCTCTAAACCACAGCCTAACCACAACCAAGATGATTCACTAAATAATTCACTAAATAATCCTTGGGTTTTTTTTTTTCCCTTCCACAAATGATACTGCAACTTTGCTTTCCCAGCCTGCTTACTGAAGAGCTGCTATAGCAAACAGCAGGCACCACATCTGCCCTATATCCCTGCTGTCAATGTCCAGGCACAGCCTTACATGGCCTCCCCAGTCTGGCTTTGCACTGGGAGGGACCAGCTGTGCTGGCTTATTACTTTGCAGCCTTCCAAAGGAATCGCATTAACACGCTGGTCCCCAGTGGGTTGGGCCCTTGTGCTGTTTAAGGCATGTTTCTCATTTGAACCTGGGAATGCACCCTGTGCCGGGATATGCACTGGAGCATCGGGAAACCACACTGGACCTGGATTGTCGATGGGAGCTCTGCCTCAGTGCTCATGGGCGTTGACGGATGCAGCACCCACAAGCATGGGTCTCGCCCCGCATGTGTTCAGCTGTAGGAGTATGGGGCTGGGGGATGGGAGGGGATCCCAAGAGGTGACAAAATCCAGAGTGTGTTATGCCAATGTGGTGTAGGGAATAAACTCCCTCCTCCAGCTGGCTGCAGTCCCCGGGCAAACCAAAGCCCCACTGGACCTGCCCCTCTCTGACCGCAGCACTGGGAGAAGGTGGTGTGAGCAAAGGGAGAAGATTCATCTGTCAATCAAAAGATGAAACTTATTTCTTTTGGGGGTGGAATGGGGTAAAATGTAATCCTTCCCCTCCAGATTTTAATCACAACTAGTGATTTTAGGACCTTTACATCCCCCTGGAGACATGTTACCTGCCTGCTTTCCTGCACAGCGGCTCCTAATTCTCACAAAGGTCTCCAAAATGGATCACTTCTTCAAAGAATGAATGTGGAGATGTTTTCAGTGACTGCTGTCACAGGACAAGGGCACATACGTTTTCACACAGCTCGGAGTAAGATAAAAAGTGTTGCTTCACAGGATGCAATGTGGAATTCTGTGGGGAAGGCACGAAAGAAATAAATCTGAGATTGGCATTGGAGAGAGATACGTGAGAAAGAAGGGCACACACACTGAGAAGGAAGCACAGAGAGGGGGAGAAAGTCCTCAGAAGAGCACAAAGTACATTTGTGGAAGGCACCTCCATGCTAAATACATTATAATTGGGGATTTCTACCATGTTGTGCATCTGCTCAGCAAGGCACCCAGCACAGTTTCAGTTCCGCCTTCATAAAATCTTACAATAAAGAGAATGTTTCCATTTAGTTGTCAATCTATCTATTTGTCTGCTTTCAGTCATGCAGTGTGTATGAAAAGGGTTTGGGCATCTGGGATGGGAGCCAGGACCAGCCCCAATCCCCAGACACTTGGAAGCAGGGAGCAGAGACCACCTATGGACATCCATGCAGCTATAGGGTTAACCTCACATTTGATGGCTTCATCTATTCACAGGAACTGGAAATGCATCAGTTAGCTGCTGGGCAGAGGGGAAACTGTTGTCCAGACTTGGGGGAGTGGAATGGCTCCATTTAAGATTGATTTTCAAAGATGCATTTTAGTAATTATGCTTAGACCCAGGCAACTGGATGGAGTGGTACCCAATTCTGAATGGTGAATCCTGAAATGGGTGAATGCAGGACAAAGTGTCAGACTCAGAGTGGCATTTACATGCAGAGGGAGGAGAGCAATCAAGCTGTGACCCATTGAGTTCACCTACAGCAAACGCTCCACCAGATTGGTGAGCTCATGTGCTTACCTGCACCTTGGAGGCAAAGCTGCCCAACCCTGACCAGCACCATCCTACTGGTAATCATCCCTAAAAGGCATAAAACTGGGGTAAAATATGGGCTGAGGAGCAAAATCCAGTTTCCAACAGACACCAGCCCCAATTAGTTCTCCTTTTTCAGCCCCAATTAGTTCTCCTGTTTCACCAGTGCCTGGGGCAGCAGCACAGACCTGGGCACAGACAACAGCACTGGGGAGGTTCCCAAACACCTTCTGGACATTAGAGCCTTTCTGCCACCCCATTTCATATAGCACAAACACGGCCCTTGAGGAGAAAAGCCTGCCATCTGCACCACAGCTTTCCTGCCAAGTCTTCTCAGCTTGCATTGAGATCCAGGTTCAGAGATTGGCCTATGTGCTTAAATAGCTGACAGAACAATTAACTATTCCTATAGCTTAATGGCAATTGTTTCCTATCAAGACTAAAGGTAAAATTGATCTAATTCTGCGTTAATGTGAAAGCTGCTGTGTTAAGAAAGAAAACCAAGAGCTGTACTAAAAATAAAAATGATGATGGACAGAAGTATGGCTGTCACAATAGAAACAGAAACCTTCTGGTCAGTTGTGGACCCTCCATGTCACTCAGAACAGAGCTGTTACTGGCAATGGCAATTTGGCTCTCCCATGTTCCCATTTAGGAACTTTATTTTAAATCAAGCTGAGGAAACATTGGAATTTCTGCAGAAGTGTTGACATACTCCAGGAAATAAAGAGTTGTGAAAGCTGCCAGTTCCGAATTAACATTTCAGTGTGCTGATAGAGATAATACAGTAGGATTTGTTGTAGCAGGCTGGGAAGTCCAATTCCCAGTGTCAAGAAGTTCAGACTTTGCTGCCACTGAGCCCAGGCCCACATTAAACCCTTGGTTATAAAATCAAGCATTTCTAATGCTTTCTTTTGCCTCTCAGAGCTTCGTAGAGATACACCAGGGAAACCTGGCTGAGTTTCACTTATAACACATGGTGTGCACTGCAGCTGAACAAAGCTGCAGTGCTGAACCAAGCAGGGACCAAGAGCACTGGTGCTTCTGTTGTTGCAGCCACAGCATACATCTTCTTCATCCCCTAGAAAAGGCCCATTCTCCAGATCTGTTCATCATATCACAGATGGATTAAAGGATGGGTGTCTAAAAACAAACTCTGAAACTGCTGTGCATGCAATTTCTGAGTGCTCAACAAGGAGATGTACCACTCATCCAGATGGGACAGCGCCCATGATATCCACTAAAAACAGCCAGGAGAATTCCAAATGCCTTTGGGAACAAAACACGCTGCATGAGTTACTCCCAGCTCGCACAGTGTGGAGGAGCAAAGTCTTCCAGGCTCTCCAGGATCTGAGGAGAAGGATTTCCTCTTCCTTTGTTCTTTGTGCCCTTTTTATTTTAGAAACCCTGCTTGATAAATTACTAGAGGGCCTCATTAACTGCAAAGATTTGTCAGTTTTCCCAAAGCAATCAGGGTGTTAGTTAGACCAAAGGAGCAAATGGAAAACTGAAACAGAAGCCAAGCACAGCCCTATTAATTCTGTGTTATGGATCGACATTTGTCAACTCTATTGAAGTTTGTTGTAGCGAATAGAGCCCAAGAGACACTCAATTACTTTATCTCTGAGCAATTAGGATCCTGCTCTTTCAGGTCAATCTGTTAGCACAGAGCTAAAAATTGGATACAAGATTAACAGTAGAAAATCCACTGCCTTATGCTTTGGGGTCTTTTAGAGCACAAAATCCCAGAGATTTTCCCTTTCAAATGCTGGTCTCGAGGAATTGAGAGTTTGTTGAAGCCAGCTTCAGCAAGGCGCTCCCCAACATGGCCATGTTCCCCAACATGTCCCCTTCTCTATCTCTAGCCAAACACCACTGTGTCTGCCGGATGGTTGCAAAAGGATCAATCTGTTCTTCCAGCCGAAAGCAACCCAGCTATGGTTGCAAGCTGCAACACTCAGAGATATCCTTTAAGGAAGGATTGAAGGACTGGTGACAGTTGTACCACATAATCCAAGCACTGTTAAGGTTTAGGCTAGGAAGAGCATGAGCTACTTTCAGGTCTTTCTTAGCAATGTGAGAGTGAAGCATACTCAGTAGAAGAAAGGAGAGTATTTTTGTCGCATGTACATTTTTCTGTAGCTCATAAATCATCTGCAGAAGGCACATATATCACGTATCAGTAGATGCACAAGCTTGGAAGAGTTTTTAAAAGGATACAGAAAAGTATAGGCTGGGAGAATAACTGAGTTATAAATTTCCCGTATTCAGGGACACCGAGATTTAACTTGAAACTTTCAGCTTCTGCTTCTGACCTTAAAAAAGGAACGTGCGTCCAGAAGAGTATCCTTTTAAGCAAGAGTATCTTGCAATAAAGAATACTGCCTCTCCCTGAAAGCCTTCCTTTCACATCCTCATGACTGGAATGATATTAACACTTGGGAATAGAAACCAAAGCCCAACTGCCCCCCAGAGGCATCCCTGCGTTCAATCACATTCTCTTGAACTGGGTCTCAGGTAGCTAATTTGAGCCCAGGACTGTTGTGGTACCATGGCTTCAGCTCTTGAGATGATAGATTGAGCCAACACTGAAATCTGCATCGTCACAATTTGACTGCTTTCACTATTTCAGGAGGATTGGTGAAAGCAGAGCTATGGGAACTGTAATCAGGTATCTTGGTGGCCTATACAGAAAGACCCTCCCCGAAGTTTGAAGAGTGGTTTGGTTTTTCTATGATCGCCCATTGAAAGATTCTTTTTTCATGTGAAGCAGATGGTACTGGAGAAGGGAAATGGCAAATACTTATATCTGGGGCTGCTTGCGAGAACTGCTGAGGTAACAAAGATGTTGGTCTACAGAAAACAGCAGTGAATGAGGAATGGGCAACAGAATTATCAGATCATTACCTTCAGGTTCAGGATCCTGTTTGACCCATTGAAGACTAGAGAGAGGGAAAGAGGTTTTAAAAAAACCCCCAAACAAACCAAAAATCATGTGAGAAATTGTGTTCAGTGAAGGATTCCATCAAATTGTAAAGCTTTTCTTTTTACTGTTATAGAAGATTGAAATTATGTGTTGGGATTAATTTATCCAGTGAGTCATGTTTGGTGACTTAAATCACTAACTTCCCCACTTCTCCTATCATTTCAGCATCATTAATTCTTCTTTCTGTTCCTGAATCATTCCTGATTTCTGAAATTTCATCCCTCACTCTTAGCTGTTGAATGACCAGGCTGAATGAATGCATTTTCTCCTCTGGACTGTTGATTCACTGCTCCTTTTTTATAATGGCAGGCTGACCTTCTGTGCTTCATGGTACTACTACCTTATTCCTTGATCTAATGGCTGGGTGTTTTAAAGAAAACAAGTACAGTTAAAATTAGTATCTCCATCTAGATCATTTAGACCTATTTAGACCTATCTAAAGCTAATGATGCACATGCTGTGTGCCTTCTATTATATGTCCCGATATTTCATCAGAATAACACTCGAGAATCTCACTAGCCGTAGGGTGATGTTTTCATCTATTAATGCCACTCACATGGAGAGACTGGCTATAATTTGTTTTAGTTTATTATTTTCCACTTTACAACTAGGGAACTAGGACCTAGAAAGCATTTCTCACACACAGGAGAGCTGTGGCAAACCCATCATAGGAAGATCTTTTGAACACTAACTGAGCCCACTGTCCTGTCCCCTTCGCCTGGGAACAACTGAGGGACGTTAGTACCTGACCTCACAAACAGCAGCACAGGTATTTGTGTAAGAAAGGGCTGAGATCAGGACAGGAACACAAAGAAAAATCAGTTTATGTTCAGAAAGAGGACTGGGAGGCAGGCCTTAAACTACCATCTCCCCATGCCCAGCATCCTCCAAAGTGATTCCCCACAGCACCAGGAGGACTGCACTGGACGGCTACACAAATATATGGAGTTATTTGTTGTCTCAGGGAAGCACAAGAAAGCCAGGTACTGCTCCTGTTTGCTGAGAGCCCTGCCCGCAGCCTCCATCTGAACTGGAAACACTTCCCTGCTATTGGGAGCCTGCTCTAGTCTGCTGGCAATGTGCATATACTGATGTGAGTCACTCTTTGTACCACTGCAATGAGACCATCCTCAAAATTAACAGAAAAAATATATCTATTACCGATACAAAAGCTTTCCTCCAGTGTGCGTGTGGGTGCCTTCCACCAGTGTGGAGAATCCCTGTCTCCAAACAGTCACAGAGTCTTCCTTTCATCCCTGAAATACTATAGCTTTTAGCAACAGAGAGGGGAGCTGTGTTCATTTGTCCCTGAAGCATACTTTCCAGCCCTGGTATGAAAAGCACTGTAAGAACAGAGCTCTGTCTCTATATAAAAGGTTGGAGTAAAGCCCTAGACAGTGGATTCCTGGGATTAGCCAATTATTCTAACCTTAATATTTAATGCAGAGTAACTAGTTAACCTTCTTATTGCAAAGAGAAGTTGAAAAATGCAAGTTATGTGTATTGAAAAGGGTCAGAAAGCTGGAGACAAATAAATAGAGGATTTTTGGTTTATATCTCATGATTTTTTTAAAGCTCTCTCCACGATGCCTGTGTATGCCAATACCATGAACATAAAGGACTAGTGGTACAAATCATCACTGTATCACTCCACCACAGTCATGCTGGGATAACTCTGCTGAAGTCCACAGACCTGCACAGGTATAAATGCAGCATTGTATGGGGCTCTGAGCAACCTGCTCTAGTGGAAGGTGTCCCTGCTCATGGCAGGGGGTTGGAACTGGAGGAGCTTTAACATAAACCTTCCAACATAAACCAGTCTGGGATTCTGTGATTTCTGGCTGCCCAATAAACCCTGTTGCTTCTTACTCTCAGGCTTGGTCCACTTTGCCCAGCCTCTAAGAAGCCCTGGCAATACTCATACATCCCATAAAATGACCTTCCAAAGAAGTATCCCTCTAGGTGACTATCTGGGTCTCACTTTATGTAATTTCAGATAGTCGGAGACCTTTACATGCTACATTGCTCTCAGAAATAGAATTCTCCTCAAACACAGCTTTAAGCAGCACTATTTCAGTGTCTAGAATTATGCTAACCACTGCTCATCAAAATTATTATATTAACTGGAAAGGGGGAGCACACACAATTTAACAGGGGAGAAAGAGCAACAAATCTAAGAAGAAAAATTGGTATTTTACAGAGAGAAGAAAGCCAGGAATCCTGTGACTATAAAGGCTTTGCGGAATTAAAGAACGTTTTATTGTGGGAATTTAAAAGCTTTTTCTTTTCAGGGTACATATTATGGAAGGTAATAAAGAGATCTGCTAAGGACAAGCATATTGGCAGCTGTCTAGACAGCAAGGCAGTCAGTGGAAACTGGCAGTGATGAAAGCGGGTTTTGGTAGACCTCAAAACTATGGAGTACATCACCAATACAAGTACTGGCTCCATCCTGCCTGGGGAAAAGGCATGCTCAGCAAAAGGAGAAGTATCTGCTGGGTCAGTCTTCTCCTTCCCCCATCTACACCAGCCTGGGCACAAGTGATAATGAGTACAACTAGGAGGTTGCTGTTCAGCAGAGATCTAAGCTGCCAACACAGCTCTGCTGCCAGCGGTGCTAATGTAAGAGAAACCTCACTTAAACCTCCCCAGGACAGAAATCATATTAAACATGTTTATCTGCTAAGAGTTAATGATTCCTGTGGTTGCTAATTCAGCAGGGGAGAGTTTTTCTGTGACCAAAGGAAAGCAAAAGGGAATCAGAAGTCTTGGCTCTCCCCTTAGCTTTTTTGCACTTGAAAATAATATTTAACCATCTAAAGACTTTTCTTTCTCATCTGGAAGCAGAAATATATGCACAAATGTAAGTGTGCATATAGCTGAAGGGGGCTACAAGGATGATGGAGAGGGACTCTTCATTAGGGACTGTGGTGATAGGACAAGGGGTGATGGGTTCAAACTGAAACAGGGGAAGTTCAGGTTAGATATAAGGAAGAAATTCTTTACTGTGAGGGTGCTGGCACAGGGTGCCCAGAGAAGCTCTGGCTGCCCCATCCCTGGCAGTGTTCAAGGCCAGGTTGGACACAGGGGCTTGGAGCAACCTGCTCTAGTGGAAGGTGTCCCTGCCCGTGGCAGGGGGTTGGAACTGGATGACCTTAAGGTCCTTTCTAACCCAAACCATTCTATGATTCTACATACAATACACGAATGTAGGTGTGTGAGAGCATGTGCCTGTCTGTATGTACATCATGTTTATCAGCATGTTTTACAGAGTGTTGGGAGTCAAATAAAGAACTCTTTTAAAGCATTTTCAGATCTTCTGTTGGCAACAGGTGAAGCAATGCAAAGCATTATTAGCCATTTCAGAGCTCCTTTTCCAGTGCATGCAAGGAACTATTAAACTGGGATAAATACAGCAACACATTGTATTTTACGTTTCTTTGGGAGCAAGACAACCTTATTTACTTAATGGTTTTCTTTTGAATATATAAAAGACTAGTCAAGAAAATGTTTTCTTATTACTGTAGAGTATGTTGGCTGTGATCTCAGCAGCAATGGAAGGTATGTTTATCATCTAAGAGCAGAAGAAATAGCTACTGCATACATAAACCTCCTTTAGACCCAAAGTAAACTCGAGAAAAGGGGCTCTGTGTCCCTGCAAAAACTATGAGAAGACAATACTACCTTATAAAGTTCTTCAACCTATGCAATGCCTATGTACATGTATTGGTTTCTTATTATATTGATTATATTGCAGTGATAAAATATAAATTGGGTATACTCAGCAAGGACTGCTTTACTGCCTTATTGCACTGATCATTACAGAAAGCATAAATTGGGTGATAATTCTGAAGAGTCATCAGAAAATCATGTGCAACTCAAAGTTATTCGTTCGAAATAGTGCTTATGAGATCTTCAAGAGAAGATCAATATGTGAGTGCGTGTATATTGGTGCATGGGGAGGGCTGCAATACACACACAGAGACACACACTCAGACTCTCCTTTGCGCACTTGTACAGCCATGTTCCCCTCAGAGCAATGGCCAAGTCATGCATCTATCTTCCCTGCTCCCATGAGTAGCTGTTTATGCAGGCATACAGTGCAAGAAAAGCTCTTTTTGCTCCTTCCTTTGCCCTTTCCTCCTGCCGTTGCGTGTGTGAGAGGTGAGTGCACACTGTGCTCATCCACAGAAGCTGCGCTTGATGTAGGAATGTTGATAAGCAAACCAGAGCTGTTCAATGATGGGTAATCTCAATAATAAGTATTTTATTCCCCTCACTTTTAATGTAATATCAGAATTTGGCAAAAATGTGACTCCTGAGCTAAAGACACAATAGAGAACGCAGGACCAAAGCATGTCAAAGAGCATTATCAGCTTATGCTTTGTCTTCTGCACACCAGCAGCTACATCCACAATGAAAATGATTCCTGAGCATGTGCTCCCTGGATCCCATGTAAGAAATTCATGCTGGAAAGGGAAAGCAATCCCAGTGTGATCAAGGCTGAGCACATACAACACTCTCACTCTCAGGAGTAAGCCCTATAGACTGCATTTTGGCCAGCTTTTCAGAAGTGCTTAAACAAACACCAGCCCTTCTCCTCAATGGGCTGGTTTCATAGGGGACAGAGGTGTCTTGTGAAAAACAGGCTCTGCTTTTCATGGCTCTGGTCCTAGCCAGGGCAGGGCTCTTCTTTGTGGCTGTTGCTGTCTGACCAGCTGAGGTAGTCTGCCATAAGGATGAGCTACAAACATGCCACAGCTGGGCCCAACTTGTTTTAGTTATCCAGAAACCAGTGTTGGGTTTGACAACACAACAGCCCCAAGAACATATTCCAGTGCTCACTGCAAACCCACGGTCAGATTTGAACACGGAAGCTTCAACGCCAGCTCACAGACCTTGCTTGTAAGAGCCAGAGGAGCTGCGGCTCCCATCTCCCAGCAGCCATCCATGGGGCAATGCCAAATAGTATTCAATATTCCTTGTAAAGTTTGATTGCAATGAGTAATTTGGCCACTTTAAGCCTCAGAATGAATTTAATCATCTCCAATTGCAAATGCTAAAAATCTGGTAAAGTTAAAGCTACTGAAAGACCACATAAGAGCTTCTCAATTTTGAACAGAATATGTAGTCTTCTCTTTTCCATTGTATTTTATCAATTAACCTTCAGCAAGCACAAAGGTTTCCCTAGATCTGGTGCTCCTGCTGGCTTCTGGAGAAAAAGATACAAATTGTACAGATAATTTTTTTAAGGAGAATACTTTTAATAACCAAAATGTTTCTGCACTTGGAATAATGAGAGTGACTTTTCTCTTTCAAATGCTAAATTATTTCAAGCTGAGCTGTTGGAAACCATTAATAATTCAAGGAACTCTGCTTTCAGTAAGAACAACATCTGTTGGAAGGTGTTAAAGAACAGAAAAAAAACTGACTTTCAAAGTTATTTTACGATTTTTTAATTCTCTTTCTGAGAAAAAAGGATGCATCGGTAAATTATAGGAAGAAGCTGTTAATATGCCACTTGCAAAACAAGGAGGGCTGAATGGCTGCAGTCCCAAGGATATTAATGTTGGTCTACTTTGCCCTCCTTCACTAGAACATCAACTGCTTAGAGCTGTGGCTTTCAATCTCTTCTGATCTGCAGACCACTAAACATTCCCAGGGCAAGTTCAGACCCCACAGGTCTATTTAAATCAGCCTATTGACAATAGGTTGGCATTTCCCAGTTCCTTTTCCCTGTCTCTTTAGAAGTTATTCATGGGTCAGTGGCAGACCATAGTAGTAAAGTTCCCTAGTTCTAGTCAATGAAGAATGAAACATGATAAGTATGCACCTCTGGAAGGCAACTCATCTCTCAAGTGTAGGATCCCATGGATCCCACTTTGGAGGTGCCAGCCTCTCTCCACTGATGCCAGGAAGAATTTAGATGATTGAAAGAGACCCAAAACTTAATTTTTGAGGCATAAAGCTGAGCAACATTTTGTCCCCCTTCCAGAAATGAGTTAAATAAACCAATGCACTTAAAAGATTAGCAAAATTTAGAAGACAGATCCACATGCAGTGCGGTATTTCAAGATCTCCACGTTTAGAGATGGGAATTTGAGTCAGCTTATTGACAAAGCTGCTTTTCCAATATTCAGTCCACATATGGGTTTAGAATTGCATCTCTAAGCAAAGTTTAGCTGTGGAAACATGCATGATGCTTATATCAAACCAGAACCTCCTCATCCTCCTGCAAAACTCAGCTGGCAACCCAGTTGATGTAGGAGCCCTATTAACTGTACTACTGCATCATTTTCACATGGCTTACATAGAGATGTTGCAACCTAGGTATCGCAGTCACCTATAATAGTGTTGTGATGCTAATCTATCCTTACTCCATCATCAAGTATTCCTCCCAGTTTTCATGACTTTCTATACAATTTCTTTCTTGAATTTTCAGTTCTTGGGAAAAGTGCATATAAGAGGGTTTGATTTGTTTTTTAGCTGCTATAAAAATGAATTAAGAGAATCCAGAATAGAAGACACAGTTTTTGTTAGAAAATGTGTCACCAAGCATCTGGGAAGACATCCTGATCTATAGTCTTGCCCAGCACCCTAGAGAAGCTATCCACTATCATCTTGCATGGACGCAATCCTGTTTTAACACATTTATAGTAGCACTGAATTTAAAGGTGTCATTGGATTCACATAAGCAAGGCAAATATCTTCAACTAGAAATGGGAAATTCAGGTCTTTCATGTGTGTATCAGTGAATCTGCAGGAAATAAACATTTAAATGTTGAGCAACTGGTTATTCCACATCGAATCTGAGACTGGTATTAATCAAAGCTCCCATTTCAAGAAGGAAATCTTCAAGGTGCAGGAGCAGCCATCCACATGTGCCAAAAGACAAGCCAGAGGGGAAGAAAACCAGCCTGGCTGGAGGTTTGGCTGGAACTCAGGAAACAAATGAGTTTATGACCTTTGGAAGAATAGGCAGGCCACTAAGGAGGACTACAAGAATGTCGGGAGTGTAGGGTGAAAATTAGAAGGGGCAAAGTCCAACTAGAACTTAATCTGCCTACTGCCATAAGAGACAATAAAAAATGTTTCTATAAAAACATCACCAACAAAAGAATGGCAAAGGAGAATCTCCATTCTTTAATGGATGCAGGGGGAAACATAGTGACAAAGGATGAGGAAAAGACTGAGGCCCTTATTGCCTTCTTTGCCTCAATCTTTAGTAGTAAGACCAGTTGTCTTATGGAACCACTTTCAATCATTTATCAGCAGGCCTGGCTAACTGTGGGGGTTCCAGTTGCTGGATTGGTGGGCTGAGGCCAATGGTATGAGGTTCAACAAGGCCCAATGCCAGGTTCTGCACTTGGGCCACGGCAACCCCATACAATGCTCCAGGCTCTGGGCAACAGCGGCTGGAAAGCTGCTCATGGGAAAGGACCTGGGGGTGCTGACTGATGGATCTGAACACAAGCAGCTTCTGCCCAGGCAGCCAAGAAGGGCACCAGCATCCTGGCCTGTATCAGCACCAGTGTGGCAGCAGGGCCAGGGCAGTGACTGTCCCCCCGTGCTGGGCACTGGTGAGGCTGCACCTCGAATCCTGTGTTCAGTTCTGGGCCCCTCACTACAAGAGAGACATTGAGGTGCTGGAGCGGGGCCAGAGAAGGGCACCGGAGCTGGTGCAGGGCCTGGAGCATAAGTGTGATGAGGAACGGCTGAGGGACCTGGGGTTATTTCTATGATTGCCAAAGAATTTGGTCCATTCCCAGGAAAATCCATCACAAATCTCTGAAAATCATAGCTGTTTTACTGGTAAAAAATGGACCAGATTTGTATACAGTTTAGATTGGCTCCCTCATAATCTCAGTGTCAGAATTGGTGGTGTTTGTCAAGGCAAAGAGAGTTTAAAGGCTAAACAGTGTCTAAGCTTCAGCAGCCTCCAAGTTTGGGAATAGAGTTTGATTTTAAGTCTTTGGATGGATGTGACCACAGGATAAAAGCTTGTTTTCTTATGATTGGACAGCAATATTTTTACAAAGCTCCTGTTATTAGTTGAACCTTATTCATTTAAGCTTAAGTTTTAAGAAGCAGCTGAAAGAAAAGTTGTTGGAGAGGTCATTCCTATGTTAAACTTGTCAACGTAAAGGCCTTCTGTGAGATGAGATCTGAAGGATTTATTAAAGACCATTGAGCGAGCACAGAACAGCAGCTATCAGATACTCCATGCTGGGCTTTTTGCTTTTTCATTTCTACACAGTCTTCAATTGTGATAAATACTGGCAACTTTGTGAACAGGTGTTATGTGCATTGTGAATAGATCTAATGTGGTTTATAAGAATTCATTTGGATGCTGTTTGAGCTTCTAAATAAGAAGGCTGCTCACTGCTTGTGACACAGAGGGAGAAGACTTGGCTGTTTTGTAGGGGTATGACTGGGGATACTTGTCCTGTATTATGTGTCTGCTCAACTATTCAGGAAGAAACCAAGCAAAGTATAAACACCCTTAGAGCAGCTTTGGGATGTCATGGGCCCAAGAGAGAAATCCCCTGCAGTGACATTGAAGCAACATAAAGGTCTTCCTTTTGTGCAACAAAACATACTAAGAGCTGATATTTCCTGTGTTCTCCCTCCTATTTTACTCTGTCTAGACTGTATCTTCCCGCTTTATAATCTCCTATATTTAATGCCTGTTATAAACCTGCAAGTTTTAAGTTGGACTTAAGAATCATCTTTTTTGTCATGCCCTGCAGTTCCTTGCTTGTTTCCTTTCCCTTTCTCCCTCCTTTTGTAGGACTCTGGAACAACAGCTAAGCCAAGAAGAAAGCTGTCCAACAAAACCAGTACTACCTAGAGGATGAGCATTGATTTTTCCTGACACACTTTGGAGCTCGTTAGCACTTTCTGTTGCAGTGTTTTATCATCCTTTCTATCTTGTGAGCTGCTTTGGACCACATTTTAAGAGGTTCTGTCCTGAGGGCAGGGGGGCTGTGGCATGATTTCCAAAGAAAAGTTCCCAAGGAAAACTCAGCAGTTATTATTACCAATGATGGACATTAAAGGCACAATGATGAGCTGCAGTCAGCATCAGCCCTGCTTGTTGCTCTGCAGAGGAGATGAAAGCTGGGGAAAGCCCTGTCTTTTGCCCATATACAATAGCAGCTCCAACGTCTCCTGGTCCAAGCCCCAGTCTCTATGCACCAGCAGTAATCCTGGTGGAAACAGCCCTTGGCCATGGGCTGTATGTTTCCATCACCTTCATTACAGCCACAATCTCCTGTCATGCTGCAAGCCCATGTCAGGTCAGGTGTGCAGATGCGAGAGTGTGGGTTTAACACTGATACCGTGATAGAAGGCGTCAGCCTTGCTGGTGGTGGAAGAGGCATTCGGAAGTAACAGGCAAATCAATTTTACCCACGGCACTGGAGTCATGTTTTCATTTTACAGGGCTCAGCAGCTGAGAAAAAGAGGAATTATCTACTTTTGTTATCCTGAGTTAAACATAGCAAGAAGGTAAAGATTAATGCCATTAAAACGTAACCAATTGCTGCTTAAACGTAACATGACAGATTTACTCTGAGCACATTCTAAACCATAGAGTTTTAACGGTGATAATAAAGCATTAAGAGAGACGTTGAAGCTTGAAGTAACAGCAGAGAAACAGTTGTGTGCGGTGGGAACTGAAATGAATCCCATTCGGTTTTCAGCCTGTATGGAAATGGTCTACGTGCTTAATGTGAGAAGCAGCCATTTATTCCCTGGGCTAGTTCTTATAACTACTCCAACTGCTGAGCAATTTAAAACCTATGCATTTTTATAAGTGTCCATTTTTTACATTTGATGAAAATAACCCTTTGGCATTGGTTAAATTATAAATAGAAAAAGCAGGGGTGATGCATTGCCAGCACACTGATGAAATAAGTGTAAGGCACCAGCAGCACTCAGCTTTGCAACACATATCGGGTTATCTTGAGTGAGAATGGTCACAAGTACACCCATGAAAGGTGATTTGAAGTGTCAGAGCAGTGGTTCTGGAGCTGCACAGCCCTGTGGTAAATCCTGGCCAGCCTGTGAGGCACGAAGGTGTGGAGCAGGGTCTCTGCAGGGGAAGATGGGGACTGCAGGAGCAGCAGGCCACATCACAGAGTTACGCTGTGTGTGAGGTACTGGCAGAAGGCAATGGTTTCTTACTGCTGATACTGGCTCAGTGAGACTGCACTGATTATGTGTGATCATGATGCCTTTTCCCCCTGTCTGCTTAGTGCAATCAAAAGAAATAGATTAATAAGAAAAGCACATGCTGCTACAACTTACATATTGTGGTTACGATGCAGATTTGATCACCTCTCCCCTGCTTATTCCACCTCCCTGTAAATCATTCCAGCACTCAAAACCCTTCATGACTGCTGCTAAATGCTCAGCTCTCCTATCTTATGCTTGCATAGGCTTTAGATTGCACTGCTGCATACGTATGGATGTATATGCACTCATATGTGTTATGCAACCTCAATTCACCCCCTCTATGCGTGCATCATGCTACAGCATGAGCCCACAGAGTCACCCAGCCACTGACTGCAGCTCATTCAGCCATTCACAGTAGCAATGCATGATGCTGCATCAACCTGTGCAGCTCTGGAAGTACATGGGACCATTTGCAGACATCTGAACTCCTCACCCAGGTCCCAGAGCCAGTGCTGGAGCTGGGGGGTTAAAGAGAGCACAGCCACATCTTTGGCTGGTACACACAAAGCTTTGTTTACCTGGCCCTTCTCCACTATTTAAAGACGCTATGTGAGAAATCATATGTATGAGAGGTAAAACACACATGCTTGAAGCTGAAAACTCAGCTCAGCTTCCACTGTTTAGTAGGTGGAGAGATAATTTCCACAGAGGTACACACAGTAAAGAAGGAATTTAATCCAATTTTATGAGCCAAATAATGGCAAGAGAAAATTCAGATACTTCAAAAAATTTCAGCGTGTAACACTGAGGAAGCAAGATAAGTACCTCTGAATAAGCCTTCTCTTGATATCATTTTTGCACTTGCCAGAGCTGGTGAGCAGCCCTGGAACATATTAAAACTCAGATTTCTTATACACACATTATAGTGCATCTGACCTTCTACCTGGAATTTTAATTTTTGATAACTTTCCAAAAGGTGGACTCGGAGTGGCTCCGAGTGGCTCAGAGTAAGTGGATTAAGAACTGACATATAGAGAGAGCAAAAGAAAGGTTTTTCTTCTTTTGAGGCTCTTTCATAAATGTGCTAAATTATGAACAAGCTGCCAGCACTAACTCTGTATGGCCTAACCCGGGGCACTTGATCATTTGCCCCTGGAGCAATCCTGCTGCCCTTCTCAGCCGTCTCAGGGAATCCCTTTGGAATACAGAGGGAGCTTAGGCTGTGACTACAAGGCCTGCTTTGGTCATGGCAACAGCCCATTTCCAACTAGGTAGTCCCATTTGGGTGGGTGACTCTTGCTGGGGTCACTTGGGGCCAGTGGCAAAGACCATGGGGCTGCCTGGGCTTCCCTGCCCACTGCAAAGCCATTGGCCAGAGCAGGGAGCAAGTGCTTTCCCGAGGGTGAGAGCAGGAGTAAGGAGATGTTACCATGTCTGTTTATTTATGATATAGGAAGTTGTGGTGTTCCACCATGCTCACAGGGGGATATTCGCATTGTGCTTTGGCTCAGCCCAAGCAGAGATGTGGCAGTGGGAGCTCACCGCATTCTGTGGTGTCTGCTACACGTCCGGAGTCAGATCCTGCTGTCCCACAGCCTTGCCCAGGAGCAAAGGGCAGCTCCTCTTCCTGGAAATGCATTGCCAGCCTGTGCAATAAGCTGGAGCTCATCATGAGCCTCCAAGGACACATTTGCTTTAATTTAGGTTCTGTGTGTGCTCTTCTCTGTTATTTGTTAACACCCAAAGAGTTGTTACTTTCATTACTCTGATTTATAAATGTAAAATAGCACCACACAAATTGCACTTAGGCTACTGCTGGCACCACCTGAGCAAGGAGGATTTTATTTGCTAACTTCTTTGCATTTTGGCCAATTAAGCTCATTGAAGTTTACTCTCTATCTACATTGTGTGTACACACTGGTCCTCCTTGCCCCCTCCAGCCCAGTGTGGTGGACTACCCTGGATCCCTGACCTAGATCCATGTCTGGCAGTCATCTCTTTTTCCCTTAATATTCTCTCCTCTGCCATTTTCCTCCTGACTGAGCCCTTTTATTTCTCCTGCATGTAAGTTGGTGGCCTGGCTAAGAGGTGCAGGGAAGGAAAAGGGGTTCCACTCAGCAGGAACCTGGTGCAAGAGACCTGTCTCTATTTCCCAGTTGGGAAAGAACCCGTAAGGCACATCCAGTGACACTGCCCTGCCCAAAGCCGTTGTCCCTGCTGAGCCTGAGCCTCTCATCACTGCCCCTCTGCCAGGAATCGCTGCACAGTCCTCCAGCACCATCAGGCAGTAGCACCCTCTCAGCTGCTTGCATGGTCATCCCCCCACCTTGTTCTAGTCCCTCACGAGGTGGACTTGCAAATAAAAGCAGCTACTAAAGCTGTACCCACACCCACATGGACACAGGCTGATTCTCTGATGTTTATTCCTTTCTCACATAGTTAAGGTTGCTCCTTCAAAATCTGCTCAGCAAGCAGGTATTCTTTTCCAGAGGCACTCATCGAGGCAGAACAGAAACACCCAGCACCTCAGGATGCTGAAGCCGTCTCATAAGCCTTTGCCTAGTCTGCCTTTACACCTTGGTCCTCTGTCTGCTACCAACCACCAAGCAGCATCCCTCAGGCAGCTTCCACTTGTCCATCCTATCCTTTGCTCTTCGTTTTGTTTTCCCATCTATTTTTCATACTATTGTTTCCCTCTCCCAGAGGAGCCATGACTGTGTCTTGCTATGGGCATTTGCAGGCGCCAGCTCTGTAGAGTCTGATAGAAATCAAGATTCATAAAAATAACATCATTAACTTAAATGCACAATAAGTATAATTATACATTCTAATATCAAGTACAAATAGGTCTGTGTTTCTGTGCAAGTCAAGGCCTGGGCTGCAGTAACAGAGGTAGGCAACTTCACAGCTATGACTGCTGAAGACAAGGGTGGTTTCTCTTTTGGTTCCTCTGCCTCCATTCCTTCCCTAGGGAATTTCAGTAATCGGTTAGAAAGGACACAGAAAGGGCAAGAGGCAGAGAAAAAAAGAGGATTTATACACGTCTGAAGAACAGGGAAAGCAAGTTCTGCTAGAAATTCACTTCTTATTTGTCCTGTGAAACCGGGGGGAAACCCTTGCAGATGCAAGGGAAAGGAGGAGGAAGGAAAAGCAGCCTAATGCAAGGGATGACAGACTGCAGTTTAAAATTCCTTCACTTTCTTTGCATGTTGTGCCAGCCTCAGGGCTGTGCAAGGAACAGGAGACCGAATTCACGGGGGATTTCGACATCCTCAAACTTGGCTTCATTCCGAATCAGAGCAGAACAAGAAGTCTTGGAACTTATCTGCTGTGACAAGGGTACATCCATGTTGTTTGTGCACATTTTGCTCCATAGGCACTGTGCTCTTTTCCTAGTAAGAGGGCCAGTTTGCCCATGTGCCTTGTCCTGGCTGCTGAATGCTGGGCCAGGGGCACCTTGATGGGAGAAGGGTGCAAAGGACAGGGCTGGGAGGGGCAGGGAGAGAAAGATAGGGTGAGAGCAGAACACTGAGAACACTTACAAAGAGCAGGAGGCTTGCCTGGTTCAAGGAGCAGACCTGCATCCCAGGTGTGACATTCCTGTGGGATTGCTACAACCCAGCAAGTTCTGAAAGCTGCTGGTATGGGTGAAACCTTCACCCTAAGGGCGCACTGCTTGGGGAAGGAGAAGGAAGATGAGCTGTTAGCTTTTAAAATATGGAGTGCCTGCCTTGAATATCTATTTTAAGCTGCAAAGTGCATGCATTTCACATTGAAATGAGACATTCTGACACTACTGCGGTTGGAATATGTTCCTCTGAATTAAAGCAAGCATGAAAGGTTCTGGAAGAAGGGTGGGGGCTGCGCCTGCAGCCTGTCTTTGCCAGGTCTGCTCTGGACAGGTCCTTGTACTGGGTCCTGGAGCCCCAGAGGAGGGAAGCTGGATTGTGGCTTGTCCTGGGTTTTAGAAAGTACTCACATTTATTTTGCATGGGCTCAGATATGATTTTAGCTCCCAAATACAACAGGGTCTCCAATGCTCACATCTGTTTCCTTTGTATTGCCTGCAGGGAAGACTGAGGAGACTCCCCACTGCTCACAAGCACTTTTCTCTGCAGCACTTAGGTGAAGGGTTTCATTATTCAGGCTGCTTACAGCACAAACAGCCTGGGATTTGCCTTGAGGAACAGACAGCAATGGGCAGCTGAAGACTTTGAACTTTGTTTTCACCTGGATCTTGCAGTTCCTCTGAGGGACACTCACCTACACCTTCTACCAGAGCATCCAAAAACTCCCTTACAAAACAAAATGAGGAGATGTCTCAGAGGAGATGAAGCTCCATGGGGCAGGGGAAGGTGGGATGCTCTGGTGTCTCATGCTGCCCATGGATGCTAAGTAGTCGCTGAATATATCCAAGGGATGCACCAAATGCAGCTTTTACTATTTCATTCAGGACCACTGGATCCAGGATTTAAAATGCAGTATTTTTAGTACCTTTAAATATTTTACAAAAATACATAATATTTGCCATTAAAAGCATCCTTAGGTGATACAGTCACTCGCATTGGTTTAGACACCCATTATGCAAGATACAGCAGAGCACTAAAACATATCTTTGTCAACACAGGTGAAGTTGTACTGGAGACACTTTCTGTGCTGATCATGAAAGGATTTTGGAAGCTGTGATTTTTTTGTTTAAAGCTGGTTATTGAATCTTGTTATAGCACCATCATTAAATAATCATGGTGAAAATCTCAACTGGAATGAAATAGAAAATATTTATGATAACGGTTAGAAGAGAAAAGCAACTCTTTAGGCACCTTAATCATCCTTCTCTAGAGAGTTTTACTCATCCTTTTAATTACTGGAGGGTGTAAGACTCTTTCATTCTTTTCATTTTGTGTTTGTCATGATCCAGAGCTAAAAATACATTCACTTGCTCACTGCATGTGTTTGGGAACCCACCTGAGAGCATCTCTCTGTGGGGGAACTAAGCTGCAGACAACAGAATTTCAGACTAGCTTCATTTGAAAGTTAGCAGAGCATTCTGACCTGGAATGAAGACTTGTATGTTCATATGTACATTCGGCACCTCAGATAACCTGAGCCTGTGCAGAAGTACTCACACGTACATGGCAAAAAGTCATCAGATAACCCACGCTCAGATAATCCCTCATAGAAACCAAAGAAGAGGAAAGGTAAGATTGGAAGAGCAGGAGCTCGTGGGACAGAGAGAGCCCCAGGTCTGGAATTGGCTTGTGTAAGGCTATGGGAAGAAAGGAGACTGCTGGGTCCCTCTACATAGCCTGCACCAGCAGGAAGGATGCACTGCTCCTCCAAGTTTGAAGCAGGAAGGGAATGCACTGCTGGACCAAGATGCCACAGCAGGGATCTGATCAGTGAAGTGAAGGAACTGGTCTGCAGAAGAGTAAGAGAAACTGAGGACACTGTGAAATTAAAATGGGCTTTCCAAGGGTTATTTTTGAACCTTTGCAAGTCATTTAGTATTGGTAGGTGTGGGCTGAGATCCACAACAGGGTTTGTGCAGGCATGGAAGGAAAGGGAGGAAGATGCCAAAGGTATCTCAACAGATACCTGCCAAATCTCTGGCAGTAAGCAGAGAAATACCTCCAAAACCATTGAAAGCATTGCCCTGGAAATATGGAAAACCTGGCTCACAGCCACATATTCCCTCATTTCCCAGAGGTGCAAGTAGGGGGACATTGTTTCCAGAAGAGGATCTGGCAGTCCCAACTCTCCTCTTCTTCCCCAGCAGGGTGCCCTGTGCTACACTACGCCTTATGTTTGATGCAGATCTATTAACATGCTACTGAAGAATTTCCTGGATGTGCTCTTTTTTTCATGCCTCTGTCACTCTTTGAGTCAGAATCAAAAGGGGAATATCCAGTCCTTTGTTTCTTCCTCCCCCAAGACTGAGGCTGGTGATTATCCTTCCAGCAACACTACAAACTCTAAGAAATCTGGGGGAAACTGGCTGATGAACCCAACTTCAACAGCATCACACAACTCAAACACAGCTCTTTAGATCTCATCAGCTCTGAACATGTGCAAGCTGGCTATTTTGCTGAATCCCTTTTGGGACAGAGAAATTACATGAGTGAAAACAGATGCTCCAAAGTTATTCTGAAGGTGTCAAGTGCCTTGTAATTCTCTCATTGAAGCCACATGAATTTAACACCAAACAAGAATCTTTCCTAGTGATGAGTGTCCTTCTAGGAAAATTGAGAGTAATAAAATTCAGTCATAGAATCCCAGACAGGTTTGGGTTGGAAGGGACCTTAAAGCTCATCCAGTTCCAACGCCCTGCCATGGGCAGGGACACCTTCCACTAGACCAGGATGATCCAGCCCTATCCGGCCTGGCCTTGAACGCTGCCAGGGATGGGCAACGTGTTCCAGTGTCTCACCACTCTCATAGTGAATAATATGTGTGATCTTATGGAAGTATTGGGTTACGAAATCTCCTAGCAAGTTATTTATACGCACTCACATGCCCACAAGCACCAGGACATATATATCCAAGTGATGGGACCAAGAGGACACATGTGACACAGAGGACAAGGAGCCCCAGTTGTCAATATTTCTCTGGAATTCCTATTAGTGGCAACACAAAACAAGTTCTCTCACCCTGACAGGTGAGGATTCTCCAAAATCTCCTACAGTGCAAATTTCAGTGTATGCAGAAGAGAAGACCAGAGACACTTTCTGGCTGACCCCTCTGTGCCTCAGGCACCAAAGCCAGGTTCAAATTGGAAGGTCAACAAATGCATCAGCGTGGAAATACAGATCTGGTCAGCAGGTCCTGAAGGCTGCATTCATATGGGGGTTATGACGTCAGGAGGATGAGTGGCCAAACTCCTAGCTGTTTTGGCAGCCTGCTCAGCCCACGTGCTGGATACACCATGCTGCTTCAAGCCCCAAAGAATCCGGATGGTCACATCAAGCACTGAAGGACTTGGGCAAGTGTGTCCACAGAGCTACTAAATGAGGCTGGAGTGAACAGTTAATAGGGATGGTCCAGAGAAAAAGGCAGCAATCAATTTTGCCTCTCAGTTGCTGCTCCTGACTGACCCAAACCATGATCAACATCTCCCTCTGTCCACCACCTTCATCCTTAAACCCCAATCTCCACATGATCTCATGGCCAGCTGTTCTCCCCTCCCCTTCTTATGTTCAATACGGTTTGCAGACTCTGTGTCAAGCCCAAGCTATCAAACATCTGTGGGCATTAAGTACCAACTACTCTGTGAGGTGCAGCCAGTTAGGAGCAAGCCAGACTTCTCCAGGAAAGAAACCATCCCACCTCCTGGAGAGCAACAGAAGCATCTGCAGGTCTGTGTTAGGAGCAAGGACTTCCTGTGCCCTGATGGTGCTGGTACCCAACAGCCCATCACTGGTCCATATCCAGCTCTCCAGATGGCTCTGACAGGTGTCACAGGATGCCAGTGCTCAGCATGTAATGATCACCAGGCCATCCTGGCAGGAATAAGGGACTCCTCTGCTGCAGCTGAAATTTGGGCTGATCTGGAAGCACAGCTCCTGGTAAATCAGTGAGTGCTGTGTTCACACAGGTGCTCAGAAACCTGGGATGATTTTCTACAGGTCTCTGGAGCAGCTCAGCTGCAGCACCAGCCACATCTGCAGGAGTGAACAAAGCTCTTGGTATCAAAACCGCTCAAAGCTGTCAGTTTCCCACACTCCATGGAGGCTCCTCTGCAGCCCCTCCACAGCTCGTGCCGCACCTCTTGTTCATGGGGTGGAGGCTGATGAGCCAGGATCTGCCAGTGCAGGAGGTGGTTTTGATGTTAAGGACATTTGGCCACTAGGGAGCTGGACTGAAACCACCTCCTCATTTCACACAAGCCATTTAACAGCCATCTGATGGTAATGACTTCCCATCTCTACTGACCTGGACAAGATTGGAGCCTGGCAATGAAATGCTCCATAGCCCATGGCCAATCCTCTTTCCCATCCGCTCTCTTTATTGCACACAGTTCACCAGGCCCCAAATAGCTCCCACCAACAGCTCTAAGCTGGGATGTGCTTTGTGTTCTATTCGAAGGAACTGGTGAGACACAGTGCTGTCTCTTCAAAGACAAAATACTTCCATGTTCTGGAATACATCCGTGATTTCTGTGAGCCACTTGAATATTGACAGCACTGAACACCCTCTGTGGTGATCTGTGTTTGCCTCTCTGTGACCTTTCCCAGCCCTTGCAGAAGAAAATTAATTAGCTTTCTGTATTTCACATGAATCCAATTACACTCACCTTGTTCCTCACTTATTATGATAATTTTGCTTTGAAGAACTTGACTTATTAAAATGACTACCTCGCAGTATGTAGAACTTGGTTGCTTGCTGCCTTAAAATGCAGATGTTCACTCGTGTGTCTATCGCTGGAGCTGCAAGTGAAGAACAGACTAAAACTGGCAATAAAGATGGGGCTTGTCATTTATGTCGTATTAAGGCCTAATTGAAGACTATGAGGACTCTTCTCCCCTTCTCCATTAGGCTCTACATGATGGCCTGTTGAGAGCTAGGCAGTGCCCTGAAGCACTTACAGTCTACAATGGATAAATGCTGCCTTATTAATACCATTTTGCAGAGGCATAAAGGAGACAAGAGATTAATTATGCTTTTGCCAATCCTGAGCATCCTAAAATCATGAATCAGTTCATTCTCCCCTTCAAATTATGAGTGATTTAAAAATTACAATATGCTTTTGCTGCTTCTTAGCATACATTTGCAGGTTTTTTTATTTGCCTACTATCCTCCTAACCTTCATTTACAGTTTTACATTTCATTTACAGTTACATTTCAAGCATTTTGGTCAGTGACAGAGACTAGAATATTGCAAAAATGAAAGCTGGGACTTTCACTTGACTCCAAATGATGGGACTTCAAACAGAGAGATAAATATAAAAAGACTCAGCAGTGTAATAACTAACTTGCCTATGATTATGAAAAGAGCTAGGAGTTAAACCAATACCTCTAGTCACAATGCTAGTACAGTGTCTCCTTATTCAAAGCCCAGATCTTTCGTAGTGAAGAAAAATCAGAGAAAATATCTTCTTTCCCCTCATTCCTTTTATCCCCTGGCTTAAGCGCTGCTCTAGCTCTTATCATCAGGGTCTAACACAAGACAGCAAAACCTCTTGCAGTGTTCAGAGCTGGCTCTCTGCCCAAAAGGAGACCATTCCTCAGATAAACATGCTGACACTATGACTCCCCACCGTGATCAGCCACAGATAATAAATTGGCTGGAGCACCTCCCATATGAAGACAGGCTGAGAACATTGGGGCTGTTCAGCCTGGAGAAGAGAAGCTGCGTGGAGACCTCAGAGCAGCTTCCAGTGTCTGAAGGAGGCTACAAGGATGCTGGAGAGAGACTCTTCATCAGGGACTGTAGTGATAGGACAAGGGGTGATGGGCTCAAACTGAAACAGGGGAAGTTCAGGTTAGGTATAAGGAAGAAGTTCTTTACTGTGAGGGTGCTGAGGCCCTGGAATGGGTTGCCCAAGGAAGTGGCAGATGCTCCATAATTTGAAGGCCAGGTCGGACGCAGACTTTGGTTACATGGTTTAGCATGTGGTGCCCCTGCCCATGGCAGGGGGGTTGGAACTGGGTGATCTTAAGGTCCTTTCCAACCCTAACTATTCTATAATTCTATTAAGGATCCTTAATGACGCATGGCATATGGCTCCATCAAAGAAGATACGAGCAGGCGCAAAAAAGAGCTTCCTACTTACACAGCTTCCTTTGCAGCGTGGCTGTTACTACAGTCATGCTGTTAATGACTCTAAAGGAATCGTTTTGCTGCAGCTCTCTAGTATGGAACAGCAGCACCGTCCATTGGGAGGTCACAGTTATGCAGCCTCCTTCATTACAGGCTTTTTCGTAACAGTTTAGTGCAGAATATCAACATCCAAACTATCAAAGGTGCCAACACAGGCAGTGATATTAATATAACACAGTCTGGGTGGTATTTCTTAGCATGAATCACTATGACCAGTCTTGATTTAATACTGGACCATGGAACTGAGGAGAACCCAGTGAGCCTTTAGGAACAGAAGCCCTAATCCAAAGGCAGTTTCTGCTCATTAAAATGGCTCCATCCTCCTCTTTCTCTCACATCTAAGCAAATTAGAATAAAGTTTCCCCCTGCCTGTTAATGTTTTCCAGTTCTTTAAAGATGTGACATGTTTGAAGATAAAAGTCCTATTGAGATGAAAGACCCATTACATGACAAGTGATATCTACAGAAGACAAAAGTAAGAAGCAAGGTTTTGGGGGTTCTTGCTAACAGCATAGAGAGTTTGCACTGACTGTAAAGCACCAA
Source organism: Strigops habroptila (assembly GCF_004027225.2). NCBI lineage: Eukaryota > Metazoa > Chordata > Aves > Psittaciformes > Psittacidae > Strigops > Strigops habroptila. Next base: position 3,822,741 of record NC_044289.2, read on the forward strand.
TCTTTCTGTTTTGTTTACTACTTGTACTGGTTCCTCACCCAAGAAGTCCACACCACAAATCAGGACTCCCCTCCATTGGCTGCTGTGCAATCAAACAAATAGCAGCCCACGTGGTACTAGTTCCAGCACATCCATGGGTCCCAGGAGTTAAGCTCTTGGCAAATGGAAGGAGAAGAGTCACCTTAGAGCTTCAGTTTCAATATAACAAGTGCTTTGCCCTGTGCTCGGATGACAACTCTGTCATATATACTGAAGTCAAACAAATCTGCATCTCTGTGAAGTATCTCTTGACAGTGGGTATTATGGATGCAGTGGGGATGTAGGGCAGCTTGCACAGCACAACAGTCAGTGGAAGTAAACATGGGTTTCCTCTGTTCTCAGACTCGACCTCGGTTATTGAGCCACTGCTCACACATCAGCAGTACAAAATGATCTGATGGAGCTGGAGACAAATGTGTTTCCTGCACTCACCGTGCTAGGGGGGACGTGTGTGAAATCATGTGCTACAAGGAAACAAATAAGAGATCAAGATAAAGGGAGGACCCCCCCGGGAGAGTCTCCAAATTGATCGGCTTTTCAACATGAGGACTATTAAGTGTCAGGGCCCCAGAGGCCTCTGTATCGCATCATCTCACTCCTGCTGCTCGTGGGAGAAACAAGCTGATAAAGAAGCTGCTATTTCTTTGAAAGCAGCTCCTTGGAAAGCACTTAAAACTTAAAGGCTGAACACTTACAGGTCTATGAGCATACAGATGACTTCAAATTCCTCTTTTTGCTTCTGACAGTCAAGTTAGCTAAAATAAAAATTAACTACAAAGCAGAGCCCCTTTGCCACCAGTGAAAGGCTTGACCAGAGGCGAGGTGGCAGCATGCTCTACTGCCAGTGGCGGAGGCCATTGCAGTTAGCTGTTTAGGTTTAAATATATCCCTATTCTCAACATTTAGAACTGTGTAAATAGTCACTTGTTCAGCTGGTGCACAAACACGCATGGGGGACTTTCTCAGTCCTCTGTAGAAGAGAAGCTTTTTAACCTGTAAACAGTTGCCTTTCCACTATTTACTCAGACACTTGAACTCTGTGAAATGGAGCAGAAAAGGAGCGTTTCTTTGCAGTGCCCTGCAATGAGGACGTCATCCCAAACCCTCTTCTCACAGGGAGCCCTGGGGTGTCAGCACCCTGAGCTGGAGTTGCAGAGGTTGTCAGTTCCTTTCCCTGCCTCAGTCAGCCTTGTCTGTGTCACTAGGAGGGTTATGCAAGGGAGAAAGCATGTCCCAAGGGTGCCCATGTGCTGCTAAGTCTAAACACAAACACTATGACTGTAATTTGATGAGCAAGGACTCAGAATGGACCACAGATATCTAGGGCAATAGGCACAGGAACTTCATGCTGGAGGGAAGGGATGCCATCCAGAGGGACCTTGACACGCTTGTGAGGTGGGCCGATGCCAACCTTATGAAGTTTAACCAAGCCAAGTGTAAGGTCCCACACCTGGGTCGGGGCAACCCCAGGCACTGCTACAGGCTGGGCAGAGAAGAGATTCAGAGCAGCCCTGCAGAAAAGGACTTGGGGGTGTTGGTTGACGAGAAGCTTAACATGAGCCGGCAGTGTGCGCTTGCAGCCCAGAAAGCCAACCGCATCCTGGGCTGCATCAAAAGAAGTGTGACCAGCAGGTCGAACGAGGTGATCCTGCTCCCTCTACTCTGCTCTTGTGAGACCTCACTTGGAGTACTGTGTACAGTTCTGGTGTCCTCAACATAAAAAGGACATGGAGCTGTTGGAGCGAGTCCAGAGGAGGGCCACGAGGATGATAAGAGGGCTGGAGCACCTCCCGTATGAAGACAGGCTGAGAGAGTTGGGGCTGTTCAGCCTGGAGAAGAGAAGCTGCGTGGAGACCTCAGAGCAGCCTTCCAGTATCTGAAGGGGGTCTACAAGGATGCTGGGGAGGGACTCTTCCTTAGGGACTGTAGTGGTAGGACAAGGGGTAATGGGTTCAAACTTAAACAGGGGAAGTTTAGATTAGATATAAGGAAGAAGTTCTTTACAGTGAGGGTGGTGAAGCACTGGAATGGGTTGCCCAGGGAGGTTGCGGATGCTCCATCCCTGGTGGTGTTCAAGGCCAGGTTGGACAGAGCCTTGAACCACGTGGTTTAGGGCAAGGTGTTCCTGCCCATGGCAGGGGAGTTGGAACTAGATGATCTTAAGGTCCTTTCCAACCCTTACGATTCTATGATTCTATGTTTTCAGAACAGGATGCTCATCATTGAAGTCTCCAGTGACCATAATAAGGTGGCTGGTAAAATCAAAGTATATACTGAGCAAAATTATGTTTAGCCAGTTACAGCAGCCCCTGAGCATCTGTATCACTTGCTTTTGTACATGGATTAAATATACTGTTAATTAAAACCCACAATTACTCTGGAAATACCAACTTTGAGCCATGCTCTCCTCTACTGTGAAGCCTACACTTGCAGAGAAGGGCTCTGGGCTAAGACACTCTCTGGAAGCATTTAGCTCAAGAATCTGTTTTTTCAGCCACTTAAGACTCCATGAATTGTTAATAAGCATCTAAGTGCAATAATGAAGGATGTATATACACCATTACAGAAACAAAATTATTAGGCACTGCAGAACTGGTTCCCAGGAAATAGTTCAGGGCCTGGTTATTTTGTGGGCAAATAAATGGTTTCGGAAATGAGCTGAAAAGAGCAATTTCAAAGCAAATAAGAGAAATATACAGCAGATCATGTACAGTAACTGTGGCATCAAAATTACAGCCATAAATAAGAGACAAAAAGGAATAGCTTGGTGAGGCAGATGGATGAAACTAGGAAGAAATCACTGCAAATGGTATTTTCTTGTGCATATGGAAAGTATTAAACTTTCTGATAAGCTCTCCACCTCCACAGATTGGCACAGTGTTCCTGTGATCCCATTAAAGTGTCTAAATAGGTTTTCAATAGATATCCTATCAATTAGAAAATATCATGTCTGTCTTTTGTGCTGACTGAAGCTTTGTGGTGTTAAATTTCTGGCAGGGTGGGTGGGAGAATTATACCATGCTTCAAGCCTTTATTAATAAAGCCCAGTGTTGCTTTTGCGCTGGGGGCTGACTTTGTGGCGTATGCACTGTCTTTGCTTCCCGAGACAGCTGGTGTCGGGCAGCTCCAAAGGTCTGAGTGTTAACAGTGTAATAAAGCAGGGTTTAATAAGTATAAAGCAAACACCACAGTTGCTTGATGTTAACTGGTATTTTTATCTGCTCTGAAATGAGAAGATTGCTTGGTAAATGGTTTAGCTGGGAGGGAGAAATGCCATCTGCAAACAGAGGGCAGTGAGACGCCAGCAATTACGGCTGGTGCTGGGAGGGCAAGAGCCATTTTCTCCTGCTCTCCCCGTGGTAGGGCAGGGTCATAGGCAGATGCAGATGGGCGTCATTTAAGCCTCTGGAAACACAGCAGCTCTTTAGAGATATCGCATCACCGGATATCTCCCCCTTCCTGAGGTCCACACTGAGCCATGCTAATGTCTTCTGGTGATAAGTGTACTTAAAGTTCTGTCCCCATGGTCCCAAGCCACGGTTTGGAGTTGGATGTGTTCATGGAGATCCTTATGGATCCCTCCTGAATAGCTGGCCTCCCACTCACATCTACATAAACAACAGGATTTTGACAGTGGCAGATGCCCTCACCAGCTCCCAGACTGGAGGCAGGCACTGGTATGCACTGATGGCTATACTGGCCCTGCAGCTGAGCCTGTCTTGGGGACAAAGACCAGAGAAGAGCTTTGTGCAGCATAGTTTCCATAAGCTGCTCTGGGTGTATGCTTTCAGCAAGATGAGATGCCAGGCAGAGGAACAGGGACAGTTCAGACACCAAAATAGTCCAACTGGGGCAACTGGGACACCCACTTGCATCCAGCACCATGGTACAGCTGCTGCAAGCAGCCGCTGTAGCTGTTTGAGACACATTTCGTGGCCCTGTATCGTGAGCAGCACCAAGGTGGTGAGATCACCTGCCTGTTTTGAATGCAAGATCTGAAAAGAGTGTTCTCTGAAGCCAGAAGCTGCCTTCTGCTGCCATCAGGGGCTTTATGGCAGCACCAGCACAGGGAAGTGCTAGTGCTCAGCACTATGGTGGGGTCCCTTTGGGCATGCCCAAGGCTGCAGCAATACAGATCTTCCCCTGCAACATCATAAACCTGTGTGTTTGGAAGCACAGGGAGCTATTGTTTATTACAGGAGCACAGGCTGCCAGGACATCAGCACAGAGGGCTCAGAAAAAGCATCCTTTAGAGGCATTTAACAGTCTTGTGGTGGATTTGCATGGCTAATGAGAACAGGAAAGGGCTCAAATAACTTCTGGGCCTTTGTCCATCTCCACAAATGCTCACAAAACAAGCCTCAGACAGTTCCTGAAATAAAGGCTCATTTTTATTGGTTATTTCTTATGTTCAGTATTTCACAGGAATAGCTGTTATCTCAGTGTTTTCCTGTAGAAACCAGTAAATATGGATATGAATTAAAGAGCTAAAAAGGGAAGATTATTCAAAAGAACCTTAGGTTTAGGGGGTTTGTAGGGAACCTCAAGTTTAGGGGTTTTCCACATAGATTTTATTGATAGATCTTAAAAAACCTCTGTCTTTCCTCTCCTCTGCTTGCCACCCTGCTGAAGCTCATAGCAGACTATGTCAATGCATCACTTCTAGGAGGCTCCTGACAGCCAAACTCTCTATGTTTTGTTCAGTCTTGGCTTGCCAACTCACCACAGGTACCCAAGCCTCAGATTTTTCAGGGAACTGCTTCAGGACCCCCCCTGATGCTCTGACATCCACCAGCACATCAGACCATGGAACTGCCAAACTTCAGGAAACACTGTCCTTCCTGACTGCAGGAAGTTTAGACATTCATTTTGCATTAGCTTGTTCAGCCTCCTTTCCTGCAATAACGCTTCAACTTCTCAAATGATGGCAAGGGGACATCAGCAGCTGACACACACTCGCTTTGATGGGAGATGGATAGTTGAATTCACCCTCCCACCTGTGACATTTCAAACTGGGAACAGTCATTTCCCTTTAGAGAAAACAAGCACTTTGATAACCCATCCAGAGTAAATACCTCTCACCCTTTGAATAACAGCATTTCTGACCATCCCAGGTACTTCTCCCATACCCCTAGCTGTGCTACCTTTAAAGCAGGCACTCAGCACCACATTTGGAGAGGACCAGGCCTGCAAAAGCAACACCTATTTTTTAAACTGCCTGACTCCCCACATTCTGTGTAAACTGCTTGTAATTTGCCAAACAGCCCTGATCTGGGCTGAAAGTGCCAATGGATGTTTTTTAAGAACAACTTCAACAAAACATGGGCATTGTAAAAGAATGGTGACATTTTGCAAGCCTGTCAAAGTTACCAGCTCTCATATGCTCAGTGGAGACTTGAGTTCTCTGAAGCTTTGCTGTGCATTCACCATGGCGCCCTGACATCAAGAGCAACAAGAGCATACACAGGTTACACTGATCAAGGTTATAAGCAATGAAACCTAGGGGTTTATTATGGAGCAAGAATGAATACCTTAATTAAATCATTTTATGTCATTTTATATGTACTGATTGTTGTAGCAACATCAAATTCCAGCTTGGAGGTGCAGAATTAATGTTAAGGAAAAACATTTTCTCCAGGAAGATGGTGGTTTCAGAACAGGCCAGCACAGAAATCTCCGTCTGTGGAGGGTTGTGAGATTTAGCTAAATAAAGTCACAACCAATCTACCACTGGCCATGTCCTCTCAGGAGATGTCATGGGAGCTCATGCTTAAAATCTGGCAGAAACATTTTCTGTTGTGTGCTTTTAGAAGTGCGGAAGTTCTTGCACTCCTTTGAGGTAGCTGAATTACCCTGTTGAGAGCAGAGCCTGGACAAGACTCACTTGCGCTTTGTTCCTCCCATCTGTCAGCCACATCTCACTTTTGTTCTTTAAACTAGAGAGCTAGAAACTGTACAATATAATCAGTGATCTTTAGCCTACCATCAACAAACACGATTCTGAAATCCTCTGGAAGTGTCTTTTGAAAGCTGTGATTATGCACTGACCTCCACATTTACTGCACATGCCCTAATTCATTGCAGTTTCTACAGGATTGTCAGAAAATCAATAAGAATTTGCATTGAGAAACTCTTTCTCACAACGAAAGTCCACAGTGGGTGTTGCCAGAGCTGTATTTATGCCTGACTTTTAGTTTATTTGTTGCACAGATCTTACAATGCTGTACCATGTTTAGTAGGCATCTTTGATGTGGCAATTTCTAGTGCATGCTTTAGGGTCAAGGCAGCCTCTGTAAATAGCCATTTTCAGATTGCTTCATTCTACAGAGTACGTACCTATACAGTGTAACCCCTTTGTGCCCCTGATTTCTCTTTATATTGGCAATGCTCCACTAATTCAGCCACTTTATTCTGTTGCGTATTCAGAAACTCTGCAGCCGCTCAGGCTTCAGGCATTGGTCATTCTGCAGCATATTCAGATTCCATGTGAACATTTAGTGTTGTTGGCTTAAGAGTGCCATTAAACCGCACAACAGGCTATAAGCTCTGCTCTTCATTAGAATGAAGAAAAATAACATACTTTTTGCCTGTCACATCCACCACTGGAACACGTTGTTACAGTTTCTCTGTGCTACTGGCCGCATTATTAGCATGTTATTAAATAGGTCATATTTCCCCCAGGTTTACCCAATTTCCTAAAAGAAAAACTAAAAGGCACCACATGGGACTATGCTATATGTCAATTCCTACCCTTTCCAGTGGCTTTTGAGCTCATTGGCTATTTATAATCAAATATGAGAGAGGCTGAGTGTGGAGTGGGAGGAGGCAGCAGGTACAAAGACCAGCAATACTTAGAAAACAGCTCATTTTCAAGGGCTTGTCTCCCAGTGGACGCTGCCCCAGAAGTTCCTGCTTGTTTGGTCTCTATTGAAAGAGGAATCAGGACTTTTCCTTATCATGCGACAGCCATCACACACATCTGATTATATACAACCAGATAAAGCCTACTGCTATATAGTGTTACTTTAGCTGGTTATCCTGCAAGTACTTCAAAGATGATCCTAACCTACCTAAATACTCCCATACTTCCTGTTCCTGCCCAGATCACTCTGTTATCTTCTGTGAAAGATTCCATATATATGCCCAAAGAAACCCAAAAAACTGCTGTTATGACACCCTGCTGCCGAAAAGGCATGTTTGTCTAGGACTCTTCCATTGCTGCTTTGTTTGGAAGGAGAGGCAATGGCAGCATGTACAACTTTAATCCAAGTTTATAGGAAGTAAATGCCTAGCCTTTGAGGTTTTTAAAGCAGGAGTCTATCAATACTATCCTACAGGATCCACAGGTTGCCAGTGTGAAGCCCCTGCTCACTGATTTTGAGACTGGAGGGTGTTTGGTGTTGTTTGAAAGCTAATCATTGCTCACACTCCATTCTACTTTTGCACTCCCAGGCCTTTTCTAGCCTATAAACAGGTTGCAAAGGAATTCTCAGGGAGTTACAGTTCATGGACTCAAACCATCAGATTGAAACTATCAAATTATCATCTGCTCCCTGACATCATTAATATTCTTCTCACTTAAATTTGTGATGGGATCCACGAATTCGTTATCACACATCTACTGGGTTAGGGAAATCTATTGTCTCTTTTTCAGTTCACCACTTCACTTCTCTGTGTCTGCTGGATTAATGAAACAGTGTTTTATCAGGTGAATTATCAGCTCTAAGAATCTGGGAGTGAAGAGGGAGTGAGAAATCAAAGATTAATCAGTGAGTGATATTGGCGAAGGCAAATATAACAATTTTCTATTTATTACAAATAGAGAGTAACAAGTTAATGAGAGAGAAAGCAGAATGGGGTAATTGCCATTGCACTGCTGAGATTAACTTTTATATACATTGAATATATTTGTTAATGCCAGAATGAGCTGTACTGGAAAACTCTGGAAAGCGTCTTGTGGAATTTCAATATTAGTAGTTCGGGGTACTTTCATCTTGCTTCTCTAGCTGCCAGAATTAGTTCATTGACTTGTATGGTATTTGTTCCTTCTCTTCCCAAAAGAGTAGGCTCACACCACCAAGAGTCACAAGCTGGGTTTCTGGAAGATCTTACTGCTTTTTTAGGGACAGCCCTCTGGGCTGTCCCTGTCCCACAGCACCTGGGCATCCATCCTGCCATTTGGGGCCAGAACCCGAGAGTTCAGTCCCCAGCTGTGAAACAGGGATGAGGGTTTCTGTAAGAGACGTTGGTCTTTTGCAGGAAGGACAGTAAAAAGGCACATATTTTTCTGCAGAAGTACTGGAGAATACAGATTGATGCATTTTCATTACAATTCTTTCTCTGAATTTAAGGCAAAGAAAAAGGTTTGGTAGCATTTGAACTCTCCTCTGTTCTAAGTACTTCAGGCACCGATGGGACTTAATTATCTCCTAAACAATTTTAGTCAAAAAAATTAAAACAACTAAACCTAATAAAAATATTAGTAACAGGGTCTTACTCATAGGCTGGAACTGACCTTTCATTAGCATCAGTTAATGTCTCATTAGTATTGAAATAACAGGTAAGTCTTGTCCCTTTGAAGTCAAATGTTGGTAGAGCTGCCTTGTAGGCATGATGCCAGCCAGAACAGAGCAATGAGCAGAGACACTTGCTAACCCCTAATTTGAAGATCTGCCATTTGCAAAAGGCTGTCTGAAACATTCCTGACACATTAGGAAACACATTATAGTTTCATGAGACATACTGAAACTTTGATGTATTTGCAGGTGGTGATTTGCATCAGAAATGTCCATAATGAATTTTGCTCCTTTCTCATCTCTCCCATGCACCCTGCACTTGCCTGGCTAATAGCAGTACTGACAACTCCAAGCACTTGAAAATCATGGTTTAGGTCTAAAAAGCATGAGGAGAGTGGTTTGAAAATCGTGGTACTTCTAAAAATAGGACAAATGGGGAGCTGTTGAATTTGCTGTCTGGGGCCCAGCAGGATGAAGGTGACTAATGTGCACTTATTTGCATTAAGAGGCGGAGACCTCTTTAATCCCTCTAACCTTCATGGCTAGAGGCTTGTTTTTCCAAGAGATTCCTGCATCCTGACATGGGTTGTGCAAGACCATGAAACTTCTCATCACAGAGTTAGCACTTGTGTAAGACACGGCCCAGCTTCTCACTTCTCATGAGCGATGTGAGTTCTTCTGTATCATTGCCTGACCACCAACAGGTCTGCACCAGTGCTAGGGTTGCTGGAAAATCCAGAGTGAAGCAGCAGAGGTGGTTGGAATGACCAAAATAGGTTTTCAGAGAGACCCAAGTTGGACCCAAGAGCACAGGGGGACACAAGGCTGGGCAGTGCCAGACTCTGTCTGGATCAGGGGGCTGGAAGCGTCATCGTGCAATGAAGGAACTTAATCCACACCTGAGCTAGGAAAAACGCCGTAAGTTATTCTTGCCTGGCAGTGGATACAGTTTGCCAAGTTTATAGAGTTGTAGCACAGAAAAAGAACAATGCACAAATTGTCCACAAATCACCTCTGTGCTGCAAAATCTACAGTGGTGGCTGAGAACAAGTCTTTGATGCACTCAGGGGCAAGACATTAAACACAGAGGTCACAGATGAATGCCAGCAGTGCTGCTGTAACTTTTCTATCATCTCCAAGTGCATTAAGACCAACACAGACACAAGCAAGCTCTTTAAAGATCTCAAATAGATGCCAGAGATGAAGGGCCATAGCAGACTGACAGACTTGCTATAGCCATTTTGCAAGTTCAGCCAACTTTTGGCTGAACAGAACACCCAGAAGACTCTTTTATAAGGTTTTTCCAAGTGGAAAAGCATGAAAGGCAGTGCTAGCACAACCCCAGCACTCTGCATTTCCCAAGTGAGGTATACTTCTTGCTTCCTAAGGCTGTTCTCCATGCCTAGGAGCCAGGCTGTGCTAATGAAGGTGTTCTTCAGCAACTTCAATGTCCACTACAGTAAAAGATGCTGAGGTAGTGCTTTTGGGGTGCCTTGAAAACTAGCTGTGCACCCATTCCACCTCACTGAAGAGCAGATATACTTCTGGAGAGCTGCTGTCAGACCCTACCCGTGACCATTCCAGAGGATCTTCTGCACCTCTTTGGAAGGTGGGATGGATCCTCTGGCAACCCAAAGACTGAATGCTGGCACTTTCAGATGCTTGAAGCACTAATCTAAACAGTGTGTAGGCAGAAAGACCTGAAATAGCAAACAAACAAGAAAATCAAACAAAACCAAGTGAAAACAAACATTGGCTGCGCTGCTTCAGGACAGCTCTGTCTGGGGGAAGCTGTGCCATGCTCTAATTTTACCATAATGCATCTAAAGTAGGAAAATGAAATGTGATCACAAAGAAGCATTTAAGCCTGGCACAGAACCTCACCTTTGTGTCTGGCTTTCCATCTTCAGTAAAATTGGCCTCATATAGGTTCCCTGTATGTGTTTTCATTCTCCTTAAGCTTTTAAGGACTGTAAAACAGACACTTCATCTCGTGCCATCATCTGTGATCTTCTTAGGGCTCATTAACAGAGTGGGGCTGGCTGGATTCATTACTTTGATACCTGCCATGGGAGCTCTGAAGACGACAATATCCAATGGCAATAGCAGGTTTTTAAGCCCTCTCTGTGGGACAACTCTGGAGATGAACAAGCCATAGGACAGAATCATCAGATTCAGTCTCTCTGCCATGCTGTGTATCTGGCTTTTGTAGCTCACAGAAAAGCTTCTGTTAAAGTGAACTTTTAGAGATCTCTGGCCCAAAACTGAGCTGAAAGTGGACCAGGTAGATCATGCTTTCGAAGGTCTTATTTTTAAGTTTCTCCAAGGATGGATATGCACTATTGAACCCCTGCTCTAATATTTGATTAATCTCACAAGAAAATGCTTCTGGTGGTTCAAATTTGTGCCTGTGCTTTAGATGTTGCTGAAGAGCAACAAGTCGTAACAGATGTATGAGATCAGGTACAGGTTCTGCCTGGTGTGTTGTGCTAGTATATAGAGGGGTCTGATACCGCTTTAATGGTCACTATTAATCTCCCATCGTGCTCACTGCAGCCACTGAATGTGTGTGGAGAAAGAGGCACTAGCAGCAGCAGGGAGGCAGATTCTTCCTGCCTGATACATGAATAGCCACCAACAAGCCAGATCCTCAAAGCTAGAGCTGTGCCAGCTTTGGGTGAATTGAGGATGGGCTCCAGCACCTGGAGTTATTCCCACCACCAGAGGCACCAGGGAAGCTGCTTAGCAAAGTTTTACAACCATACCTGCACTGCATTTGTCCTTTGCAAGCACTGGGAGACAGAAGCCTCACCCAGCCTGGATCATCCACACATTCCTATTTAGCTTTCAGTCCCCTTGAGCTGGCTTCTGTTCCTCTGCTATGTCAGCATCTGCCCTGGCAGGGCAAACCTGGGATAGGTTGGATAGGCTGCAGGGTAAATCCTAGGCAGTGAAGGGACAGTGGTGCATCTATCCCTGCTCACTCTGCTTGGGGGAGCCTCAAAGGCTGTCATGCTGGCAATGCCACAGCACCTGCAATCACAGCCTGCTCTCTCCATCCTTCCCCCACCAGCAAACTAACCCCAGGCAAGTACTTCTTCCCGGCATGTTTTGCAGGGTATTTGCTGCAGCCAGCTAACAACCCTTTCTGAGGCAGTCTAGTGGAATAACAAAGCACAGGAACAATTCCCAAGCTGTTTTTTATTGATTGGCTTCTCACAGGGCTGAGGGGTGAGATTGCCAACTGCCTGGCAGGGGGCTGTGAGCTCAAGCTAAGTACTGTTTATGCAGTGCAGCAGAGGGACAAAACACTGTGTTGTGTCAGAAGCATCCCTCTGCTTTCCAGACCCGATTTGGAACTGCGGGTCTTAAAGTATGAGGCAGTACTAAATGTCTCATCCAATAAAGCATCTGCCATGTACCTTCCTACAACTTTCACTTAAAGTTATCTGTGATACAAGGTTATGTTCCCTGAGATCCTGGGAGCAGAACGTCCATCCTTCATTATTACTTTGCACAGATTGTCTTGATGGTTTGGTAAGTGAATTATGTAGGAGACATCACACAGTGAAAAGCTGACCTTGTCCTTAACCTCAGCACATTCTTCAATTAATGCCCCACAAGATAAATTAATTCTATTAATCCAAGGAGGCCTCTCAGCAGCTGAGCTGGGATTTCTGCATTTCTCACTAAACCCACTTCTTCCTTCCCCTTCCTAATGAACCTTTGCTTATAATCAATAGCTAAAGATTTGATGCTATTTGAAAGCAAAAATAAGACTTGTTCTTACAGCCTGGTTGCCACCTGAAACCCCGCTAAGAAGAAGTCAGGATTCTGAGAAGCTGAGATATATCTTTCTGTCCTCAACATGCTCTCTGGCTTTTCCTCACATGATTGGTACTACAGATGCCAAACAGAGCCTTTGCATGAGTAAGAGTCACTCCCAGGTCAGCCAGATTTGCTTACTCTGCCTGGAGCTTTAAGCAGCATGCTCTGCTGTTAGACAGCAGTGCAAATAGAGCGGGTGGGTCTGTAATGATTTTGGGGTGGAAAAGGCAGAAGTCTGTGTTTTGAGGACTTCCCAGTGAATTTCTGCCATGGTATCTTCCTAGCAATGTAATCCCCAGTCCATGCAGAAGGCCCTCTAAGCACAGCTGTGTCTGTGTGGCTTCTCAGGAGCACATGGATATAGAAACACGTTGAGATCTTGTCCCGAGGATTGAACATTGAAGTAGGGGGTGTCCTGGAGAGTCTGAAGGCGGTGAGCTGGAGGTAGAAAAGTTCCATTTTCAGTGCACTAGGGAAAGACTTCACATGGTGGAAAAGGGACTACGGCAAGTTGTATTATTCCAGCAACAAGCAGCCTCCTGAATTCCTCCCTACACCTACCACCTCCTGACTTTCAAATGCTTCTACGACTGAAGCATAAGGACCTTGTGAAGACCATCACTACCACTAACCTGCTGAGCACTTGTTCACTGAGTAATCTCAGTGTTTTGGTTTATCTTATTATATTTTATGGGTTAGACGCAGCAGTGAGTACTGTCAGTATCTAGGATGTGTCAGTGATAATGAGGGAGACCATGTCTTATGGCATAATAATGATGATTAAGGATGGGATTTTTCAAAACCCATCAGGGAAGTCAACGAGAGTCAATAAGAAGTGGGCGCCTCATTTCCTTAAGGTGCTTTTGAAAATCCTAGCCTAAAACATCGATATTTCATACGGACACATTTAAATCTGTGTGGGAGAAGTCTCAAATCCTTTTTGAAAAGCGATATGCATATTGTAATTGGAACAGATTAACTATGTATATCTGCAGAAGCTTAACCTTTTATTCTCCTTATTTAAAACAACACTGGGACTTTTACTCATAAGCAACTGTACCTTGCAGTTAATAACAGGATAAATCCAGGCATGTCAGCTGGCACGGCTGCCCTGACTTGAGCAGAACAATTCTGATCTACCCCAGCCGGGGATCAGAGGCTAAGTATGAGAAGTAACCAGAGCAATATTATCAAGTTGCAAATGTATTCAGAGAAGTGTGTGTTATCCAGTGCTCAGCATGCATAATGTCTCTGTAGGCAACCAACATCCAGATAGAAATAGGGCACACACTTCTAACAGCGAGGGTAATTAACTATTGGAGCAACTTAACCTGGGAAGGCAAGAGAGATTCTCCATGGTATGAAATTCCCAGGCAGGGATGGAAAAACAATTGAAAACAGGTGCTCTATAGCAAACAAACAGGGTGCCAAGTGCAGCGATCATGAGGGGAAACCTGGTTCTGAGTAAAAGATGAATTTAAACTTGATTACCTTAGCATGCTGGCCTCTGTGCTGGATGTACACGTTATCCTGCTGCTAAAGAGGCAACCCAGCAGCCCAGCTTCTCAGGGCACAAGTGAGCTTTTCCTTTCCTGGGCAATCACTTGATCACATGTGTCTCATTTCATTTCACATCTGATGAAACTCAAAGTCTCAATAGGAAGCCCCATGGAGAAAAGCCGCGTTTCACCTGGTGTCTGTCACACCAGGACTGTTACAACCAGCCGGGTTCATCTGCTTTCTGTTTAAGCTCATCAAATGGCATGGGAGTGTTCACAACTGACTCTCTCCATCCACTTCATTAGAGTCCCCAGCTCGCAAAAAACAAAAAAACAAAAACAAAAAAACCCACAAAAAACCACAAAAAACCCTCATCCCAAACGACTTTCCTATAAATAAATGTGTGGGTTTTGACTCTTTAACACCGCTCTGACAGCAAAGACTTCTAACAAGCAACTTGCCACATGATACATCAGTAATGAGAAGAAAGGAAGAGACAAAGAAGAAAGAGGTATTTGGGCTGATTAATGAATGCTGGGTGAAAATGAATTTACATTTGAATGCTGCCAAACTTACAGCTGCTGACAACTATAACCTATGCATTTCAGAGGGCAGCATTTCATCAAATGCTCCTCAGGTACTCTGGAGTGGATTTATGCAGCAGGCAGTAGTAACACAGCACAAAATGTGAGGTAAACAGGATGGAAAGTAAATCACTAACTTGCCCTGAGTAAATAGAAACTCTTCATGTTATGGCTGGCACATGCAAATGGGGAAGACAGAGGTATGTCACGATGGTGGCTCATCCCTGCAGCTGAAGGGCTGTGTCTGGAGCAGAGCTGGGTGGCTCCATGGAGTGGGAAAGATGGCATCAGGAGTCCCTGCAGAGACATCTGGTATTGCTGCACATCCCAAAGCACAGCTCCCTGAGGGTTTTCAGCCCCTCTTAAGGATGGTGGGAGGGTAAGGGTGAAAGGTGCTGTGTGGGAACAGCTGGGCTGGGTCACACTGAGGCCATTGCCCTGTGTCTGCTGGTGGCCGCTGCTCATGGAAGCCCTCCAGAACAGGGCAAGCACATAGTGGTGCTCTTCCAAAACACATGGCAATGCTATGGCTCATCCTGCAGCAGGCTGAAGTCCTTCTGGGGAGTTACTTATTCATATGCTTCAGGAAAAACAAACTGCTCCCTTCACCTTTGTGTTCAGCTGAGCATTCCTTGAGGCACTGAAAAACTACACCACCTAGGAGCTAAACCCACTGGCTCTCCTACAGGCTGCCATCTATCTACTCCGCCTCCTCCACGGGTGGTCGTTCAGGCACTCCAAGCACTGTAAGTTGTGTTACAGTCTCTTGACCAGCTTAAAGCTGCCAGGACTCTGGGGTCAGGTCTGTGCGGGATCCCCTAGGACACCACCCATACATTCCCCCTCCTTTGCCATTCCTCTGCAGAACAGCAGAGACAGCATCTACTCAAAGAGTGAAACTATAGAAGAAAAAACTTAACAGCAACCACTGAGAAGAAATTGGTTAAAAATCAATTCCTGGACTGTAAAGAGGCAAGAGACTGAATCTGTAAATGAGTCCACCCATGTGAGCACTATGAAAGGCAGCAGACAATCACGTATGACCTGATTTAAGTACCAGTGATCTTGCTGGGAAAGCAAGACAGATCCTTCCTCTGCTTTTACATCAGGCTGAGCTCTGGGGACTGGATCATGATTTACTCCAGCATGAGTAAGAACAGAGCCAGGCCAGGAGCTTAATTTCTGCCTCCCTGTATCCTTCTGGTTTTGTCATTAGCTGAAATATTGGGGGGGATGGGACTGTGAGAACACTCACATTACGTGTGTATCACTAGCTTTTTCTCTATTTATGATTTAATAATTTCTGAATCTGTCACAATCAGTGTTGAAAAAGCATAGCCGGGTATAATGAAATAATGAGAAAAACGCTAAGTGCAGCACAGTCTGCGCTCTCCTCAGCAGATGCAAAGTGAATAATATTTAGGGATGTGTTTATAAATCAGTACACCCTTTAATTAAACAAAGCATTTTGCTAAGGAAGAATTAATTAGCAATTCATGGCACAAGGCCTGGGCTACTATCAAAGAGCTTGTACACGATAAAACACAATTGCTTCTGTGTCTTTAGAGCTAATTATCAGTAACTTGTTTTATTTTTATTTCAAAGCTCCTTGTGAAGAGGCAAGATAAAGATCTACATGAGGAGTGGTGGGCTGGTGGCTTGCCTTCCTCTCCACTCTCTTTCAAGTCTGAACTGATTTCAATGAGCAGAAAGGAGCTTGTGGCTGGTGTGCAGTCCTGGGACTGAGGGGTAAAGGATGGAGGGTCAATCTAGTCTAACAAGAGGCAACACTGGGATTAGCACTTTGCTGATACAGGCTCATCTTGCAGCTTCACATAAGTCATTTTAATGTCTCATTTTCTCATCTGTAGAGCGAGAACAGCAGCACTGCTGGCCTGGTGGATGTTTGCTGAGGATGAATGTATGAGGTTGAGAGATGTGTGATGCTGGGGATGAGGCAGAGAAGGACCATGAGTAGATGGGAGAAAGCAGGAAGTGATGGAGAGTCTGGGGGCTTCCAGTGCCGCTCTCCAGTATGCAGAGCCTGAGGCACAGGGGGAGGGCTCACTCTGGGCTGCAAGAAGGGGAAAGCTACCTACTTCATCAGAAATCCAAGAGAAATGGCAAAAAGGGGCCTCAGATCCCATGGCTAGGGCAGGGGGGTGTGGGGGTGTCATTGCCATAAAAGCTACAAATTTGTGTGTCTCTTGGGCATGTGCCAACACAAGAGCTTAAACACACCACACTGGCACGAGTGACAGGATTATGAGCAGTTTCAATCTGATGCAGATGGTCTTCCCATTTGCTTCCTTGTTTAAACAGCAGTTTGGCAAGTTTGTCATTCATAAAGCTTTTATAGTGCTACATACGCTTCTCCCCTGTGGCCTACTAGGAGCTGCCTGGATGTTTGTCGATGCCTGGAAACATGCATTAGTCTTTAATGAGGTTGTATTCATATTGTTTCCTTTGGTCAGAGGAGCCTTGGGAATTCCACGCTATAGAATGTATTTCCATTTTAAAACTGCAGCTACTCACCAAAGTATTGCTCCAACGCTCAACCAATAGCACTGCTGACCTAGGTATCTCAGCCAGCAGTTACAGGGAAGAAAGAAGTGCTTTAAGATCTACCACGGGCTAATAAAAAGCCACAGAGAACTGCAGGTGTTGCTCAAAGCAGAGGAATTGGAAATGGTTTGAGACAAGGGGACAAGTGGGATGCTTTGCCATGGATGACTCTCAGCCTGCAGGGATGGAGTGGGTAGAAGGTATCACCCTTCATGATTTGGGAAGAGGCTGAGAAATGACATCCGGGGATGATGTGGTCCAGCTTTGGATACCTTGGATAAGCTGTCCTTTAATTAACTAGGCAGATGGACTGTAGGAATACTAAAGGGCTTTGTTTGCCCACAACTACTATCTAAGCAAAGCACAATGGAAGTCTAATCAATTAATAGCTTTCATGCAGCTTTGCTGAGTATAAAATAACAAGGCATCATGGCTTGCATTGGCACAAACTGCTTAGATCTTAAGGCAAGTAAATATTTAGCCAATAATTCTGAGGTTTTTGGCAACAAAATGCATCTTTGTTCTTTATCTGCTTACTTGTGTTTTTAATTGCAGGGATAAGACACAGTAGGATATCAGACTAACTCAACCTCTTCTGCAGTGGGATACCCAGTGTTTTTGCAGGAATTCAGAAGAAAGCCTTTGACCTCAAGACTTCTGTACAGTAGATGAATTAGTCTGTAGCTATCACCTCTAGAGCTGCCTGTCCTCACATAGGTCAGTAGTCCTTAATTGCTGTAAGCAGGACCTACTGCCACAAGTAAGGTGTATGGACAAGGACTCCCCATTTGTTTTTCAGACCCTTCAGAGGCTCCCCACCCTGTTCCACTATGGATCAGTGTTACAAATACAATAATTCTAGGATGAACACAGATTTAACTCTTTGCTTATCTGAATGTAATCACTCAGTGTTTAATGTACCTATAAGACAGATGTGAGAACAAAGCAGCAGAAGGGGAGGCAGCTGGACAGGTACCCATAGACTAGAGTTGCTGTGGGACCTCAGACAATTCATTTAACCCTTCTGATCCCATTTACTCAGCATGTTCAGAGAAGATAAAACAGCCAGGAGTAGTGTAGGAGCCCTAAGAAGCAGTTAGCTAATGAGTATAGCATGTTTCATTGAGTGACATTGGTGTTGGCAGTTAATTCAGGTTCATGGCAGGGTGAGCTGGAGCTATGCTTTGCCTCTGGAAACCAAATCAGCCCATTTTGGAAAGTAGCAACAGCTAAGCACTGGGTAGGCTTTGCAAGACGATAAGAATAATAGTACCGGTAAGAGTGGCCAAAGGTTCCTTCAGTATGCTGACTCCAGCCATGGCTGTTAACCAGAGGAAAGACATGAGAGCAAGACTGACACATATTGTACTTCCAACCAGTTTCATTTCTAGGTCTGCCTGAGCCAGAGCTGGGGAAACTCTTTGATCAACTGTGCACGAGGGAGAGAGAACCCACTCTCAAGCAACCTGGGAGCTGAGACAAGTTACTGGTATCCTGGTTTAGGGGCAGATGTCCAAGTCACCAGGGTGCAGTTCAGTGGCATAGTTCTGAGGGATGGGAATGTTTTGGCACAATTAGCTATTATAACTCGAGGGTGGAAGTTCTGCCCTGGGTAGTTTCCAGTGTGTCTGCTCAATCCTCTGTTCTCTGCACTGAGACGGGCTGGGAAGGTAAAAAGAATTGGGGAAAGCAACTTTTTCTCACTGACATACAAAGCTACTCACAAATTCACATCATGGCTCTCAGGTGTCTGCTACCATACAAATGCCTCTCTTTCCTTGCTCTGTCTTTGTATAGCTCACAGGGAATGTATTATCAGGAGGATGTATTGTGACAGTTTTGCAATACTATCCTTTGTATCGTATTCCAGAGCATCTCCCTGACAATGGATTTCCTTCACGTGCAGCTCCCGTTATTAGTGCTGTGTGCCCTTCCCAGGGAGACATTCTTAGAAATGATGGGTTTGAAAAGCAGTGACAACATACGAGTTATAAAGGGGGACAAGAGGCTATGCAGTAGTCTTAACAGATTTCAGTGGAGACAGGGTTGAAAGCACCACAAGTCTCCATTACTGGGAAAACATAGCCCTAGAATTCAGACTTAGTCTGTGCACCCTCTTTTTTTTTTTTTTTTTTTTTTAAAAACACACTATTTCTTCTCATTTGTGTCATTTACGCTGAAAGCAAATTTAGTTATAAGGTAGACTAGCTCCAAACTTTTTAGGGCTGCTGAAAAACCATGGTATATCTTATTCTTAAGATATTTTTTTATTTGAGTCTTTTTATTATGAGTTTTAATAAGAGACCTGCAAAGAGCACAGCCTGAAAAAAATGATTCACTAGCCTTTAAGTCAGCCAGTCAAAACATATTTGGCCAATATTTGGCAGCACACGCTGCCTCCTGCCCAGTACGCAGGTAAACAAGAGCCCAGTGGGAATAAGGCATTTCTGGAAAGTAGTGATTAATAACTGGGGTAAGTGAAGAGACATGGAAGACTTCCTTGGGATAGCATAAAGGAAAGAGGATATATTGCTGAGTGGGAGCAGAGGGAACGTGAGATAAGGGATGGACATTCTCTTTCAGCATGTACCCTTGCTGCATTTTCTCTACAGCCACAAGCACATTATTGCAAAGAAAAATCTAAGATGCAAGGTGGAAAAGAAAAAAAAAAAAAAAAAAAGAAAGAAAAGAAAAAAAGGCATGTCCAGGAGCTAAGGCTTCTAAAGGTCACTAGCTAACAAAAATCCAAAGCAAAACCATCATAGGACATGGAAGGGGAATAACCTCCAGCACTCTTCAGGACAGCCAGGTCCCCTGACCAGCCCCATTCCAGCGTTGCTATACACCTAACTGTCTTTGGCATTGTATGTTGTACTGTCACTGCTAATAGCTGGGTAAAGAGATGAGATATTTTGTCATATTGGAATTCAGTTTCCTTTGCATTGCCATGGCAATGCAAGAAAAATTTTGATCACTCGCTGAGGCACTTCCGTATATATTAATACAGCTTTTGCCAAGGAGAGCACTGAATGACAGCTACGTTTGTAAGTCTGATTTGAACCTTCTGCTTTTTATGCTGTATCAAAAGCCATGCAGAGAAAGTTGAAGGGGGAGGGGAAAAAAAAAAAAAAAAAATAGATCTTACTTACAGCAACTTCAGAGAAACTCCTGAAGTTGTAAGAATACGTTTAATTCTTACTAAATGGGCATCAACATCTTTAGCTGGCTGCAAGGCAAGAAAGTCCAAACTCCCTTGAGGCAGCAAGTTCTAAAATAACCTTCTACTGTAGCACTTTGCTGTCAGAAGTTCTGACTCGTGTTTCTACTCATCTGTCTCTCTAACGTCTTCTTGCTCACTGGGGCAGGAACTGCTATTTTATCCCTTGTTTGTATAAGGTGTGACATAATAAGAGCACCAGACCCATGTCTGAGGCCCCTCAGGTCAAAAGAGCTACTAACAGCCCCAATTTGTACTTCTAATGGATTTAGTTTTCCCCATTCCGACTGTTTTATAACTATAAGAATGTTCATTATGTTCCTAATGAATGTTTTTAGGTCTGAGCAGGGAATGCGGGTGCCTGTATCAGCAGCCAGTAGTGGAGGGAAGCAGAGGGTGGCAGGAAACCAGGTGAACCAAAGGGTCATAAACCTGCTCCCTGCGTGCCCAAACTCAGTCTAACACTTGCCTTCTTGTTAGTAAGGAAAGGGGACATGCCAAGAGTGATCTCCTATTGCCAGTTCCCTCCATCTTAAAAGCTGACCAAGTAGCATGTGTTTTCTGAGAACCTATACGTATATCTGTCCACGATGACAAGGAGTCAGGGGCGATGAGAAGAGGCAGAGCATCCACTAGGGCTAATAAGCACCACAAGCAGCTCAAATGGTCCCAGCAACCTGAGCTTGAGTAGACAGTGCCAAGGAAAGCTCCCACCACAACACAGAATTCCGCTGCCCCAATTACTCTAGAGTAATCGAGGTTGTCTCAACCACTGGGGGCAGAACTCCTTTGACAGTAAGATAATGGGCCTCTAAAGTTTTGGAAAGGTCCAGAGTATGGTAAAGACAATAGCACAGGTTGACAACAGTGCGGGATGCAATGTTCATACCCACAGAGCCATCCCTTTGGTCACAAGGGTCAGGGCTAACATGGCAGCTGTGACAGAGCCATTGCCAACAAAAGACTCTAGATGTTTTGAACTGGAGCCATTTGAACAAGTGCCTACCATGAAGATGTTCTCCTTGTTCTCTGTCAGACCAGATAGCTCTCCACCCCATTTCTTGCTGACATCTTTGGGTTCTTCAGGCAGAGCCCTTAATGGTCAACACGCCAGGATCTGCAACTCAGTTCGCTCATGTGGAAGAAAGCCACAGTCTGTCAAGCCCATAAGATAGCATTTGTGACAGTGCTTGAAAGCCAGACTGACATGTCTTGAACTCAGATACACATTCATGTCAGCTTTTGTAAAGATTGCACACTGGGGATCTTTCTTTATGCAGATGATTCCTATGGGTGCATAGACTTTAGCCTGCAGACTCCTGCCCTGACAAAAAAATAAAGTGCATTTTCTTCTCCTGATACAATTTATTTTTCCCTACTTAGCACTTTATTGCAGCAGGAAGTGTTCCATAAGGCCACCAGCCTAATTTAAAAGGTAATATCTAGATTCTGTTCTGAGCTATATGCATTTAGAGTTAACAGCACATGCAAACCAGAAACGTGCGTATGTGCATCTCCAAACATTTTCCTATTTTTGGCTCTGTGAGCATATTTTCTGTTATTAAGTTTGATTCTGATCTCTAATTAGTGTGCAGGACTAATATCTTCCAAGGGAGTTGAGTTGTGAAAAATGCGTGTTTAACTGCATGCTCAGTTTGCAAGTATACTCTCTGCACTGCTACGTACTCATCATGAAGTCACTCATCGCGAAAAGTCTTTGTCCATTCACATTAGAGGTTTTTTGATTTACCAGCACAACCATTCATGCAAGTTAGACATTTATGCATGTGTATAGCCAAGTCCCTCGAAAAATCTAGGTCAGACACTGTAGAAAACATTTGAGCTGACTTCTGTATCCACACACTCTTTGCTCTGTGGGAAACTGATTCTAAGCACATTAGAGAAGGGAGGTGGCATGAGCAAGTTCTTATCAAACAAAATGGATTTCAATCATCTAGTCTCCCCAAAATGCAGCTATTGAGAGTTTCTTAAGAGAAGCACTTCCCATTCTGTTCAGCTCTATTAAAATGGAACCATGCAGTGCCACCACTGTAGCACAGTAACACAGCCCTGCTATTTGATATGCATCCTGCTGCTTCTCTTAGAGGTTCAAACTTGAGGTTGAGCCTGCTTGGGGATTGATCCAGTTTTCCTGCCTTGCTTTTCTAAAGAAGTGCCTGGGTACTTATGCCCTTAATTCAGAGTTCTCCTTTATTCTGCAGAAAGTTCCTCAGATTTACTTGGTGGAAAACAAATAGACACTGGTAGACAGTACCTGATGGCAGCTGAAATCATCACCCTGTGTTTTTTATGCCAAAGCTCAGCCTGAACAGGTTTGGTGGGAAAGAAACTCTCTTTTTTCACATGCCCAAAGACGCCTGAAACCATCTGACTTTGCTCAACCCAAACATGTTAGCATCATCACAGCAATTTGTAAAGCTAACTGATTGATGAATATAAAGCAAGCACTTGTTTGAAACATGTAGAGGTTTCATAGGTATCTTTAGCTTACTCCAAGTTGATAATGTCTAGAAAACAGAGAATATTGTCTAAACTTCATATTTGACAGTGATCACCACCAATCATAGTTAAAATTACTTAGGCTTTTCATGACAAGATCCTGCTTATCACTGTGTTTAGCACTGAATAATGTAAATAAAGCAGAGAGCCACAGACATAGACACTAAGCCAGTGGATAGAGATTGACAGGGGAAGAGCTGACGGGTCATCTGGTACAGCAATCCCAAGCAACCATGGTGCTGACCACTGCTCCCACCAGATCCAGAGTTCTTCCCCTCCACACATTCCCACTGCTCTATAAAACATCTTTCAGGAAACTCAGGAGTCCCACTAAAGAGATCATGACAGAATTCCCTGAAACAAAGAGTGCCGAGTATGTCTCACCCTGTCTGAAAGTCACAGTAAGAGCTTCTCGCTTTCTCCGCTTCTTGTATCAACATGTCACACAGTCATTGCAAAGTGCCAGGAATAGGTAGGTAACTATAGTGCTCAGGATGCACTTGTCTAGTCATTGTTTCTGATGGCATACAAGACATTAACTAGCTGAAAAGAGGAAGCCTCTCCCAGTGAGAAGGGTACTGTTGAATACCTAATAGAAGTATGTGCCATATTTCCATGAAAACATTGTAGTGAGGAAAACACAGCTGTCCAAAGGGAAAGCAATTAGAAATGGCAAATTCAACAGTAAGTAGATTCTGCTTGAAAGACCTGAAAAAGTGTCTCTATTTCATTGTTGCTAGTGCAAAGCTGGTGTATGAAAAGGTCACTGAGCACAACAGGAGAACAAAGGCCCACAGGAATCCAGGAGCCACCAGAGATAAGGAAGGACCAAGGGAAAGAGCTGGCTCTGTGGCAGAGAAGGGCTTTTCTCACAGAAATGCCAGCTGTGAACTGTCCTGAATGGACATGATGCGTGGCAGCTGAGATCTGACCTAAATTACAGTTAGATATTAATAGTAAGTTTGATTATTAGACCTCATACTTTGCAAAAGGAACCTTGCTTCTTTCTTCCCAGGCTAATCCAGCCAGGAGAAATTTGAGGTCTGCATGCAGCCACAGAGCTATAATCACACCAAGATCAGAGAGACACACACGATCCTTCCTTTACACAGTGTCCCGCATCTACCAAACAAAAAGTACCACCACCGGAGCAATTCATAGTCACCCTGTCCAACAGTCACCTCAAAGAGGCCAGGACAAAATGGACATGGAGGTTGCAAACCCAGTATTTACTTGAAGGCCAGCCCTTCCCTTCTTCCATCCCCGGGTCCATCCAGGGTGTATGCCTGCAGGGATAAATAGAAGACCTTTGAATACAGGTCTTTCATTCCAGCAATGAACTCCACACTGGCAATAAATCAGGCAGCAAACAAATGTGTCAATAGATCCTGCCAAGTCATTTTATACCACAGTTGTTGGGTCTCTTCTGTAAAATTTTGATGTATAAATTTGGCCCATTAGAAAAATTGCTTCATTTTCAAACAGTTTCTGTAATAGAACAATTCCCTATTCATTGCAGATCTCTCTAGATAGCCACCTAAAGAGTACATGATGCCTGGCTCTGGTTAGAGGTGTAAACAAGCTGGCACCGCACAAAAGTCTATTTCTCAGAAGCCTGGCAAGACAGTTCAGCCTCCTCTGAAGGGCAGAAGCAACAGTTACAAAGGCCAATTAGTGGAGACAGCAAATGCAACACCATAATCTATACCTGGATGTGTGGATTCAGGTTTCTGTGAAAGCAGAGCCAGGCCAAGCACTCGGGGATGGGGGCAGTGGATGCAGCAGAGAGCACACCTGCACACAAGGGCAGCTACAGCCAGTGGGTGCTCAGGTCCAGGTTGCTCACTCTGCTCCTAAAGCCCAGACCCCCAGCGTTTATGCTCACTAAGATGATGTGCTGGAGGAGACAGTGCCCAGAAGCTGCAGAAGGCCTTTATGGCTGCATTTAGCACATTACAACACTCTAGTATGGACACAGCTCCATTGATAAACCAGCACTCAACTCATGCTCTGTGGTACAATGTATGCACCTTGCTTTGGGGTTGTATCAGCAAACAAAACCCCTGTGGAACAGACTTACTGTGTGATTCGTTGATGAGCAGTGCCCACCCTCATTTCTCTTCAGTCACAGCAACTACAAGTGTTGTCCTTTTCCCAGCTCTGTGGGACAAAACCAGACCTTGAGCTGCATCATGCCCATTTGCACAGGGGTTAGAGCCTCCTGTCTGACTTAATCACCCTGGCATGACCTGTTGTAGGTGAAACTAACATGGGATGACCATCTGGGGGCATGCTGCACCACCCAGCCCAGGATCCTTCCAGCATAACTACCCACCTCATAAGAGCACCACAGAGGTAAAAGTAGGAGTAGCACCAAAACAGTCAGAGGCAAAACTGAACTTAAAGACAAGGACTGAGAGCATGAAATACCCAGAAAGTCATCAGGCACAGCCACTGCCATTGGGAGCCCCCTCAGCAAAATGCAATTCCGTCCCAGCCTCTCTAGCATGGCCTTGGGAGATGCCGCTGACCATTTTTCAAGCCTAGGACAAGGCAAAGAATCATTTGGTTGAAAAATGGCCTTTAGTAGAACAAGAAAGATTTTATGAAAAACTACTGGCTTTTTAGGAGTGTTTCCCCTGTTCTGATTTTTTTGGGCGACATCCTCTATCAGTCTTTTTTACCGCAGCATGCAATGTAAACCAGCCTGTGGTTTCACTTCTGGAATTATTCTTATGTTAAGATACTTTTTCAGTCAAAAACCTATCAAAAAAGTGCATCTACAGAAAACAAGATTGTAGTGCACCTACAATCTACAGAAAATCTGATTTTGGGAAGCTGAAGTTTGCATTTTCTGGAGGCAGACACATGGAGCGCAGGCATTCAATTCTGAGTATTTCAACGTGCAACAGAGGTAAAAAAGCAGACTGCTCCCCAGCCTGCCCCATCCAAGCTCTGCACCAACCCTGATTTTCCTGTTACCTGGTGCCAATCTACCCCATTGCAAGCAGATCCTCTCATTTCACCAGCCAAACTCCTTATTCTTTCTCTGCTTATGAATTTCTCATGCAGTCGGTGCAGAAGCAGCATCCTACTCTCCTACAAGTTTCCAAGCCATGTGCGCTGCTCTCCAATTGCTCCCCCTACTCTGAACCTCCCCAGAGCTTCAGGCAAAGCAAAGATCTGTGCGGGATCCCCAGTCACCCTGAAGAGCTGAAAGGGGCCAGTTTGTTATACCATAAAAGGCCTCTTTGGGCTAATTTCATTGAACGCTGTGCAGCTGATATTTTAGGAGCAGTATCTGAGAAGAGATTTGAAGAACTGCTTATGTGATGGTTTTTTTAACCGTAGTGAGAACATGCACAGGGAAGATTATTGATTCCCTTTATTGGGCAAAATTTGCTTTCTAGAGTTCAGAGTTAGAGATGAGCCACGACTGCAATACCAAATCACTGCAAGCTGCCTGCATGGAGGAACTGCTTAGAGTCACTGACCTGAACAAGCTGCTTGAATAGCTGTTCAAGCACATCAGCCTACAGCTCTGACCCCCTCAAAGAGAGAGTCAGCAGAAAGTAAGAGGAAGCAAAAAGAGGGAGAGACGGGGAGGAGGTCAACCACTGTCAGCCCCCTGTTATTCACAGAAATCAAATACCTCTTCATCCACATGCATTCATGTTAAAAAACCCTAAAGCAACAAATTCTAGTGTTTTCTCATCCTGCAGACCAACCTCACGAACCACTGACAGTCAGCAGTTCAAAAGTATCTATCTGCTGTAGACCCCCTGTCCCACTCACTCAAACAACAGAGCATGTGGATTACACAATTGGTATCATCCTACCGAAACTGCCCAAATTCATCTGTCCACACACATACATAACCCCCACGGTTGCATGCTTTAAGGATGCTTTTTCCTCTACTTTGCAGCTTCTATCCTCTTGCAGAAGAGGATTGCAAGTTCCCTAATGTGCAGAAAGAGCTGGATAAAGCCCCATGATCCCGCTTTATACCAAACCAAAACCACATCACACACTGTTCAGCCTCAAGCTATACCACTCTCTGCTCCACCTCAACAGATATAGTCCACAACATACCTCCCCTTCCCAGCAGCTCTTACCTGCTCCTTCACTTCTTTCTCCTCTACATGTCATATCCATTCACCTACAGAAGTGCTCCTCTACCTCAAGGCCAGCTCATGAAAGGTTAAGGATTTCCTCTCCCAGGTTATCACTTGCCTCCTGGAGCCACAGCTGCAATTTATGAGCATTTACAAGTCTATCTGTTAACTCCTTAATAACCATCATGTGCTTCAGTTTGGGGACCTGAAGAAACTTGATAACAACCTCTCAATGGTGCTGACTTCTCGGCTGCCCTGCATATGAACACTCACCAGTACCTCATAACTAATTCAGTTGGGGTTTTCCCTTTGTTTCTAGCACAAGTAATGTTTTTTTTTAGCATTACTTTTTATTCCTAGAATGATCTGCATTCAGCAAAATCTACTAAGTGTTAAACCATATCTTCTATCAGGAGCCACCATGTTCATGGGGAGCAGCTGAGCTGGTGAGGGGGAACTGACCATGTCCAGGGCTGTCCCTAGCCTCCCTCAGCACCTGGAGCAGGGGCAAACATTTTGAAAGAGGAAACCTGATTGCCATGTTTTTTCTGTAAAAAGGAACATTCACACATTTCAAAAAGTACCCAGTGGCTCAAAGGTGTTCAGCAGCAAAAACTCAATGGGGAAATGTGTGTTCGTGTGTTTATGTACAATAGCTGGCTTGTTTGCTGCAGCTTCTCTCTATTCCTCTGCAGCAGAGGAAAACAGAGAATACTCTAGAAGCTAAATTAAAAGAGAGAAGTAACTGTAATGAAAAAAGGAATTACTTTAAGAACATAACGTATCCCATCATATTAGAGGCATGCGCTGGTTTTACATTTCTTGCACAGTGTTTGTATTTTAATCATTTCAAAGTTAGTTACAAAATTAGTGTGTTAATTTTGAACTGAATAGTTTCAAGGTAAAAATGATTCCTGAGCTCTTGTAAACATCCCCCAGGCTAGTATTGGGAAGCCAAGGAACACAAGAGCAGGAATGAAAACCAAACGCGTGGGTTCCTTCTTCCCTGCATTCACAGTAGCTGTATCTCTGTCCACCTCCCGCCTGAGAGTACATTAGTAAAATGTGAAAACAGAAACAAAACTAACTTTGGTTTCTTTAAAACTCTGTTAGTTCAGTCTGTAGGAATAAACATCTCCATGACCTAATGAAAACTGTGTGCCCCAATACAGGGAACATATTAAGGACTACAGTCCGTAATCATAGAATCATAGAATGGTTTGGGTTGAAAAAGACCTTAAGATCACCTAGTTCCAACCCTCCTGCCACAGGCAGGGACACCTTCCACTAGACCAGGTTGCTCAAGGCCCTGTATGTCTGGATGTGACATATTTTTCTATTTTCCTTACATTTAAACTTAACTCCTGAGTTTCTAATGCTTATTTGTGTCATAATTGCAGCACTCCAAGATATGCTTTAACTTCAGTTACAGATATGTGATATTATCCTTCACATTTCCATGGTGTTTATGCAGAACTAAACATCATTTTTTGGCCAGCACTGGCCTCAGTCTGGCAGCTCTTTTTCCGCAGATACTCCCCATTTCTGTCCTGCAGTGTCACTCTGCTATTTCATGCAGTAATGAAAGAAGTCCTGGCCAAATGCTTTCCAGCTGTGAGTAACATCCTTCAAGGAGATAACAAACAGGATTCCTAAATAGGGGAGATTTAGGTTGGATAAAAGGAAGAAGTTCTTCCCTGTGAGGGTGCTGAGGCACTGGCACAGGGTGCCCAGAGAAACTGTGGCTGTCCCATCCCTGGCAGTGTTCGAGGCCAGGTTGGACACAGCGGCTTGGAGCAACCTGCTCTAGTGGAAGGTGTCCCTGCCCGTGGCAGGAGGTTGGAACTGGATGAGGTTTAAGCTCCCTTCCAACCCAAACTAGGCTGCGATTCTATGATTCTAACATCTTGGGGGAAACACCCCAAACTTACAACTTTTCCTGCTCAAAGTGGAGTCACAAATACATGTGGCATGTTGTTCCCTATTGTTAAAGGCTACACTTGTGTTACTTCATTTTCATGGAATTGTTTCAATTTTCTTTTTAAAATGGAACTTATGCGGCTATTCCCCATCAAAACTGAAAAATGTAAACCCTGTATTCTTTTCCTTCCCTGGTTTTGAAATCTTCATTTTATGAGAAAAAGAGTTGCATCTTACTGTCAATATTTATAGCATTGCAAAACCAATACTTGAACATTTTGCTAAAAATATATAATAAATTCATTTTTCCCTATTCACATTTTTCTGGAGGAGAAAACAAGACACTTTCAGCCACGTGGAAAATGTTCTCATTTGGGTCAGGCTGCTATTTTGATTACAGAACTGATAACCATCTGCAATTATTATCCACAGACAATAGGAGGAATGTTGCAGCCTGAAAGGGCAGGTCACTCACAGCGTGTCTTACTCATTAGAAGTAAAGAATATGTTGTTATGTCACTGGTACCTTCAGCTGGATTGGCATGCTGAGCCCTCCCTCCGCACTGGGGCTGTGCAAGTAGTGACTTCTGTCAAAGCAGAGCCCTAGAGGAGGTGTAATTAACAAGCACTTTTTCATCCCATAAATAATGGGATTCCAGGATGATGGATGAAGAACCTGAAGCTGCAATGCATCTTCACATTAAGCATTACAGTGTTCTATCTCTGCTGCTCCTAACTGACTTCAACAGAGTACCAGTGAGCTCTCTGAATGCAGCCTAATACTTCTGAAGATTGAGGCAGGCTTTGCTCTAAAAGCCATGCCCATGTGATGAGAGGACTGGTGGAGGAGGTGGGTGGAAGAACATCTCGGAGCAGTTTCCAGCTCTCTTACTGACTTCTGGGTTGCCTTGATGGAGACATTTGATTTGCTTGAGTTTACCTGCCTCTTCAATAGATGGGTATTTTCAATATTTGCAGTCCTGTGTATGGACATGAAACCCTAAAAGACTGCATTTTCCCCAAACTGCCCCGCTGCCTGGGTAATTACACGAGCCATGTACTGAGGTCCTTCTATTGGCAAGTGCCCTGCTGCGGTCAAAGGGACGCTGTCAATGTGACAGGTGGGCAACACCGAGAGAGAGAGAACTGACCAGGATGTGTGCCTTGGGAGCACACAGAAGTGCCTTTGTGCTCATAAATACAGAATTGATGGTGCTCCGTCTGTATCTTGCAAAGTCTGCAAGTGCCTTAAGAGAGGCCCCTTGAAAATGTGTCCCGGCTGGATAAACTCAGGGAGATGGATATTTCTGTCTCCTTTCCCCATCTTAGAGATACGCTGCTGTGAACTTCTCTGGCTACATCCTTCCCATTACCTTCCTGAAATTCAAAGCTATATGCACCCACATAGGTACAAATACAAATGTATAAATACACGTTAATACACACCTGCATGCACAACCACACCTCATGTACCTATATCTGTATCTAATCTATATATCTATATATGTATACACCTACATCTATATATCTATACATCTGTATCTATACATCTATACATTTATATCTATACATCTATATATCTATTTATTTATCCTGACATTTAGAAATTATCAACCTTTTCATAATACATTATTATTCCATTAGGATCACTTCAGCTAACAAACATTCAAGGTACAACTGCCCTGAGGTATCTTGGTATGATGTACATTAAAGTTTAATGCTCTATTGATATGTGCATTGTGTTCCATATCAGCCAAGTTGTTCCATTAACTGTGTGCAAAGGGCTATAAAGTTCTAACTTTTATCTCTGCCGATGCTCTGGATTACTCTTCCTGTTGCATGGCTCCAAGGCAAAACACCTAGTCCGCAATTTAAGTCCAGCTGTTAAAATATTTAAACTTTTGTAAGTGATGAAGAGCTGATCAATGTAACTGCATTTCTGTCAGCCTGGGCTGGGGAGGATAAAGAAATCCTGGCAATTTTCCAATGGTCATTTATTTCCTTTTTTTTTTTCCCATATAAAGCATAAGTTGGGTAGAAACACGATCCATTATTAATAGGTATATGTTTTATTAAAAATAGAAAGAACACAAAGATTTGTAACTTTAATAATTGAGTTTCTTATTTTCCATTCTGTAACATTTTCATTTCTTGAACAATGGGGGATATTTCTTACAGGATCACAGTTAGGCAGAACCACAGCAAAATGGATAACTCTGTGCTATCTGGGGGAAAAGATTCCAGCTGACTAAAGAACATCCTGACAGGGTTTTATTTCAATAATTTTGAGGATAAATTTGTCACTGGCTGTTTACAATAGGGCCTATGAAGTTTCAAAGGGAAGTCTTCTTCCTTGTGCTGGAGTGTCCTTACAACCCCACTCACATATTCTGCAAATTCTTCTGGTTTCTATGTTAACTCAAACTATTTCTTTAGCCTTTGCTGTGCTACAGCAGAGTGATAACCACATTTTCTCTTCCCTGCAGGGTGATCTGTTGCACTCTCGTGACTGAGTGAATTGAAAGAGGAAAAGGAATGTGATTTTTAAACTTTATTTTACTCTCCCTCCTTGGATTTCACTTCATGGGCTTTGTTTCACATGATCTTCTTATGCTTATCAGACATTGCAAGGGCTGTGTGAATTTAACTGATTTGCTAAGAGTTAAGTCTGCTAGTTCAGAAAATTCAAAATCTGGAAAAAAAAAAAGTCATTTGGACTAATCTGATGTTTATTTTTATTTTTTTAAAGTTCAGAATAAAAAATTAATGCTTCTGTTTGACCACGCAAAAAAGATGGAAGGGTTTTGTAAATCAGTGAGTGGAAAGAAGAAAAATAGTTCATAATAGCCATGGTCAGCTGTAGCTGACAATAAATAACTTTGCCAAAATATATCAAAACTTGCATTTTCCATATCTGGTAAGTTTCTGCTTTCTATAAAGAAACTTTCTGGGTTTATCTAACTCCTTTTAAGCCTGGACAAAATCAAGCAAAGTGTCATCCTGCAATAACCAGTGTTCTGCTGTTGACCAAACATCATTAAACACTCAAAACTTAAAAGATCTAAGCTCTTCTTCTCATTTCAGCCCAGAAAACTGGATATGAAATTCCTAAACCCCATGTTAGAGGTCTTCAGACCAAATACGTGGCAATTCCAGGCTTCTCCTCCCTATGTGTTAGTTTGTTTGTTTAATATTGGGTGTGAAACATTCCTGACCAGATGAGCAGTTTTCCAATATAGTTACCTATATATTCTGTTACCTGAGGTTTGTACATACATACACACTTACACCTCTGTATCTGCATACAGGCTAGATTCAAAACCCAAATAATGGAGAATTTCTTGATAAAAATGATAAATAAAAAGTTTTGTTTGCCACTTTCTAGCAGAGATTTGATTGATCTGTCTGAGGGTTTTCTATAAATCTTTTCCACTGACTAACCACCAGTTACTGAAACTAAAACCATTCAAGTGAGAGGGGCAGGAGGGGTGGAACTGGATGATGTTTATGGTCTCTTCCAACCCAAACCCATTCTGTGATTCTATGACATTTTCAATTAGCGTTTTCAATCACATTTACTTCAATATAGTGTGCAATGATAAAAATACTGTACTTCAATATTTTCTGCACAAAAGTATTTGCTTCTTTTTTTAACATGATGACTTTTTAACGGCCTCAATTGAAAAGAACTATTTGAAACCATCTATTAACTATTTATTAACCATTAACCATTTATTTAATTACCTATTTAACCATTTAACCATCTATTTGATCAACTATTTTAAAACATTTCAACAGACCTGATTGCAGGGGTCTTTCTCAACCTTCACCTTGAAGGAAAGGTGATGATTTTGGGTGTTGTTCATGATCCAGAGAGGACCATTAGGTAGCTTTGAAACTGCAGGAAGTCTCATGGGATAGTAGGTTGCAGGCAGCTCTGGCGGTTACTCATGAGAAACTCTAGATCTTGCAGAAATCATGAGAGATTTCATATTCCCTCCAACAAGTAAAAGAATCCACTGTACTGACCAGGCTGGTAGGTCTTGTTTTCATTACCATAACTATTCCCTCTCTCTGAATGAACATTACTTACACGGTTCTTAACCTACCAGGAAATTATCTGAGATAGTGCATCAGACTTGTTTTACACATTGCGTTTCACCAAACACTACCCAAAAATCGTCTTTGAACACTGACTGGTGTTATGAACAGACGCTCTGGTGCATGGGCACACATGTGCACAGCTGCCATGCGGAGTATGAACATGCTTTTGTCACACCCTGTACATCAAATGACGAGCAGTGTCTGTGGCTAGTGGCGTCTGCCAGTTGTTTTGTATTCTTCACTAAAAGTGAAACTGGGCATCCTGGACAAGTCTCAAAGTTCCCTCTGGACACAAAATTGTAGGTCATCCTCAACCTATTTTGCTGACCCATGAGACAAATTGTGTTTCTATTAAATCAAGCCTTCAAGGAATATCTTCCCTGACTTGACAGTGACTAGTTAGTCTGGCTTGCAGCAAATAATCGTGGAGCGACAGGCATCTGACAGTGATTTCTCAATGCCAGGGCTGCAGTTCTCTGCTCTTTGCCTTGGCAGGTTGCAGAGCAGCAATTGGTGTGTGCTTCAGAGAGGAAATTTCTGATTTCACTTCTAGCTTTTCCTAGGAAAACATTTCTTGATAGCAAAGCTAAAAGATGTGGAAAGAAGTAGACATTGGCTGTAAGAAGGGGAAAGAACTGCCTGCTCTGCACAGCATGGAAACAAGATTTAATTAGCCAGTTATATTAGGAAGCTTGGTATGTTTACAAACTATGAGTGAAGAAATTATTGAGATGTTAATGTATTCAGTAGGTGAACATAAAACCTCAGCGGCAGGGAAGGATTCCCTGAGCTTTCTCTGATGGCCCTGTGACTCCAAACCACATTAAAAGCAAATGAACCAACAATGAAACAGGCTGATGCTTTGATGGAAAAGTGTTGTGTCGAGGCCAGTAATAAGTGGTGTCAGTTCTGCCTCTTGGCTCAGGAGCATCTTCAATTTTCCATAATCATTTCAAAGATGGCAATCTAACCAGAAGCAGTGTTAAGCAGTCCCTCTCTACTCTTGGATTAACCCAGTGTTGGTGGTTTCCTGTCTACTACCATTGCTAACAGTAAATTTTGCAACATGCTGCTGGTAAGTTTGGTCGTGCTAATAAATATTGGTTCAAGTGGGAATTCCTTGTGGGAGCTGGAGGATCCCACACCACAGCCAGTGATTTCACTAAGTTCCAAACTGTCTCTTTAAGCATTGGGAATGCTGGTCAGGGAAACCCTGTGCCTTGAAGGTAAGAAGCATCGAGGTCGTCTGCTGGAAGATGCTGCAGGTTGATGCTGCGTAACCTGGTATCCAACCATAGTTATTTCATGATATACATAGATATTTGCAGGTAGAAGAATTTAACTTTATTTGCAATGAAGAAGTGTATCAAAACCTCAAGAGATGCTCTTAGTAATCTTCGTAAACTTTGAGGACTGGGATATCACAAACAACGACTTCATACACTACGCCAGCAGGCTAAGGAAAACAAAAGCCAGAAAGCCAGTAGGAAACAAAGATGAGATCAGGGAAGACCTGGAGCTTGTTTCTGGAGAGGGAAAGCCGGAACTCCAGTAAAAGAGCAGCAAGGCTGCAGCAGGCAAAATAATCCCCCACCCTTCCAGTCCTGCCTGGGACTGGGGTCCTGTTGCAAGCAGGATGGGGAGCGGGGTGGAAACACTGAGCATCTGCTGTTGCTAAGATTCGTGTCCAAGTGAGCCCCCAGTGCACGGGGAATCCTGGTTTTTCACACTGTCCGCAGGGGAAAGGTGGAGAAACAAACAAAGGAAAAAGAAGGATGAGGGTGGTAAAGCTTACTTAGATGTCATAAACAGAAGTGATGAAAGTGTCAGGGGTGAAAACAGGATGATGACAGGCCAGCGCTTGGCTGCGTGATTGCTCCCTGCCTCCAGCCCAGTGCTGGTGTGAGGGTGCAGGATGCTCCAGTTCCTGTGTGCTGGAAGTGCAGGCACTGCTGCCACCCATCACATTTCCTCAGGGAAATCTGTTCCCCCTCATCAGCTCCAAGGCAAAACCCTTCCTGAGGGCACAGGGATGAAGAGCAGAGACTTTGCAAAAGCTGCTGCCCTGACTCCTGATGTGGGGGTCTGCAGAAGGCAGCTCTACCACACCCCATTCCCTCTTAAGATCTCAACCTTACCTAATTCAACAGCAGTGATGTTGGCTAGCAACCCCAGGTATTCAAAACTTCTTCACCTGGATGTCACTCAGTTTTGCTGTCCCTCAGATGCTTCTTTTTAATTATCTTCTTACTGATACTATCAGTAATTACTCCAAGCCATTGCAGTATAGCTCCGAGTCTCTGAGTGCAGATGCTGTCCCCACGCACCATGTGCCTGAAACAAAGAAACCTGTTAAAATCCAACCTTCAAGGGCTCTTTCACCTCTTCCTCCCCTCTATGTGTTATCAGACCTATCAGCTGTGCTTGCTTTCAAGGCCAGATACCATGGGAGACATGGTACCATAGAAGACAGGAGAACTCCAGGGTAACCCATGGATGTTTTCAGCTGCTGACATGGTCATGGGTCTTCCTGGTGTTCCTGCAAGTTTATGACACTGGTAGCACTAGCCAGAAATTTCCTTTTGAGGGGCAAAGTATCGACAGATGCTTTGCATCCTGGGGGTACAAAAAGGGTTAACATCCCCTCATCCCAGCATGAGCTGTAGCTCTAATTCCCTTTTCTGCTAAGATCAGTAGGGTGCAATTGCAGCTAGTAACATCCATGGAGAACAGAGCAGGAATTTAGTATCTCAAGCTGAAACCTTAGGAAAAAAAATGGTCCATCCTTAAGGCATGCTCTTGGTTGTTATCAGATTCATTTCATTTCAGTTCAGAACAGAACTGCTTAGAGCCAAAACTTCACATTACCTGGATCTATGGACCGACGGGACTGGGAAAGAGCAGTGCTTATGCTGGAACTGCATAACACACCAGAGACATGCCTGGTGGCCATAGCCCAGGACAGAGGCATCAACACTTCATCCACAACCCCAACAGTGTTGACTAGTACAGCCCCCACGGGGAAGAGGCAATAAAGCCACCACTGAAAGAGGATGAAGAGGATTTGTCATGCTGAGCAAGTGCTATAAAGGTTTTTATTGCCACTTGTTGGGGAAGTGCCTTGCTCTTGACAGTGATGGAGTCCTTCTGAGCTGAAGATATTTATCCGCAGGGATAAATCAAGACTGATTTTACTGAAGAGCTGGGACCTGATCTCAGAGCACAAAGCAACCAAGTGCTCTCAGGGTTCCTCTTGTATCAGCTCAAAACCACCTCAGCCCCCACCTCAGCAGAGAGGGTTTGCAGGAGGAATGGCGGTGCAGCAAAGGGCCCTCATGCTTGCAGAGCTCCATGGACAGAACTGCTGCCTTCGGGCCAGCATGGGGCAGAGACTGGAGCCCTTCACTTCACATCACACCAGCTACTTGCTCTTCACTTGCTGTTTAGTTACTGCTAATGCAAAGAACCCAGGAGCCTCTGTCCTGGCCAAGCGGAACAGCCGGTCCTTTGCACCCAGAGAAGGATTCTTTTGCACTTCTCAAGACAAAGAGCCAGGCTGGTCCCATCAAGCCTGGTCAGCCTTGCTGAGGCAGCCTGGTCCCACACAAGCACGCTATCATCTTTGCTCTTCAGATAAGTCTGGTTCAAGAGCAAGGTGACAAATCAGGAGTCAGAGCTAATGCGGAGCCTAAGGCTGCTTTTGCTTGATGTGAAGTCCCTCACTGTACATCTCAACAACATAAGGAAGTCCAGGATCGGGCCAGAGGAGCTCTGTCCTCCTCTTAACCTCCCTTTCCTTGCCCCATTTTGTGGCCCAACTTACAGTAAGGCAGCAAGTGGCAACTGCAGAAGTGCTGAGTTGCAGCCTGAAAAATGCCAGAGTGATTACTGCTGTCCAGGAGAGAAGGATTAATACAGCAGCCCAATTCGAGACTCATATTTTGGGCAAAGTATTTTCATACAGGTGAGAATCTACATCAATTTTCTCAGCTACTTGATTCATAGGAAAAACAGTGCTGAAGAAACAAGGCAAAAAAGGAAAATAAAGGCTCAGAGAATACTTTATCAGTCATTAGATTAATGTGCAACAAGGTACCAGTGGCAGGAAGAAGATGATTCTCAGGGCATGTTAATAAAAAACATCAAGCTGATGTAGAGGATCTGTTGCTGATTTTCCCTTTTCTAAACTACCTCTTCTCAGACCATCAGGAATAGCGCAGGATTCAGGCCAGCTCTTTGCCTAATAGGAAGAAAGGAGAAGAGGTCTGTTAAAGTGTTGATGGTGTGCTGCTACTCAGTCAGAGTGAGCGTGATGGATGGGGTGGTTGCTCAGCATCAGGCAGAGTGCAGAAGGGCCTCAGTAACATCTATTAAAGCAATCCATTTTCCCAGGCTCATCTGGCACTCACTCTTTGTCACCACACTTGTTACCTTTTCCTGATGGTAAATGCTGGGGAGCTTCAAGGTATTTGAACAGTCAGAGACGACAAATCCCTACTAAGACGAAAGTGTAAAACAGCAGGAGAAACATATTGGCTTCATCCTGAGCGAACATTAAATACACTTCACATTTGTCTAAGGAGACAGTTAATGGGAAAATGGGTTCTTTAATTGAACAGGCTGAGGGTTTCACGCAGCTGCATATAACAAACGCGCAGGAGAAAGCCGTTTTTCTATGCAGTGATCCCAGTCTGGGTGAGGCAAGAGGGAACATTTCTTCCAGAGAATTAACAGCAAATGCAAGTGGCTGGTGAGGACAATCCAGCGTGAAGCTTTTCCAAATGTGACTCTATTTAAAGGAAAAGAAAGGAAACTTGGATCAGACATTCAGCCCAAAACTGGCCTAAGGCAACATACGAGCAGTGGGTTATTTTTGTTGTGGTTTACAGTTGTCTTGAAGCCCAGGGCATGCCAACTGGTATATTCAACTTGTCTGGGTCATTGGAGCCTTCTGCAGAACAGGTTTTTTCTCACTCAGTGACTCACTGACAGCATTACTCACCAGGAAGCTGATGTAGCTCTGCAACATGCGCTTGTGTCAGTGCTGCATCTTCTGCCAGTCCCTCCTGGACCAGTGCTTCTCACCAGCCTCTGAAGTACAGGGTATTGACAACTGTTGTACTAAGATGCCAGCCACAGCAGCCCAGAAAATACTCAAAAACTGTGTATGAGTTTTATAACCTGTATTTCCCCTGACACATGCTGCATTTGTCCATTTGCAGTCACATCAATCTTCCCATTTCTTGAATCTTCCTTCCCCTTGCACAATCCTTCAAACTCACTCTCCCGCAGCATAACCACTTCACAGTCTAAAGAGCATCCCAGATCCTGGGATTAACTTGAATATTATTTTCCTTTATTTACCACAAGTGTTGTTCAGACACAGAATTCATACACAGAAATCTATTACCTCTCCAGGGGGTACAGCAGAGCGTGGTGGGGCCAGCAACACAGCCAGAGCAGTGCATCTGCTTTCATTCTTATCATGCTAATTAATAACATAATTAAATGAAGAAAGCCATTAGAAGAGTATTGAGGGAAGAGGCAGAGGTAGGAATGTAGCAAGAGAGGGATTGAAAGAACCTTCTCTGTTGGCAAGCCCTCTTTCCTCTGATTCCCATCACACCAGCTTATTAAACTCAAAAGCAGTGGCTTTTCCCTTGCCCCCCAGGGGAGGCTGTAAAGACCTGACCTTATAGATCAAGGAATCTCCTCATTTGAAACTAGAATTTATACTTAACCAGTTTGTTCTTGTTCTGTAGCTTAAATCGCGTTTCCTCTATGGGGCTTACACAGCTCCAACAGGCTGTATGAGCCTCCACTCCTTCAGTGGCTTCTTTTTGCTCTGTATCCTCACCACTCCATACCTGTAAGCCTAAACTCCCTCAAGCTGTGCAAATATCCAGCAGAGATGTGCGCTTTGCCAGGCTGTGAGGACAGCAGCAGCTGCTGGGACAGCCCAGAGGTTGATGGGGCTCAGCCCTGAGCAAGGATTCCTGGAAGGAGCTGGCACCAGCAAGGTTCAAGCAGCAACTCCAGGTCATTTGTTTAAGAGGTGGGATTTGTTTGAGCATACATGGAGACAAACCAAATTATACTAGTCAGAGTTCCAGGAGGCAGCATTACACCTGGATGCTCACAGGTTTTAGGAGCCTTCTCCTCAGCAAATACTGCCTTGGGTTCTTCATGCCACACCAGGGCAGGTTTCCAGGGGCAGTATCTCCTAATAAAGGTAACACAGATCTGTTTTCCATCTCTTTAAGGTTTTTTTCCTCCTCTTCCTTCCCTCTTTGGTTTACCTGGAAGTTAGGGACATTCACAGCAGCAGAAAGGAAGCTGACAGGTTTTCTATCATACCAGGGAGCTGGATTGCTTAATTCCCAAAGCATCATCACAAATAGAAACCCTCATCAGTGCCAGGAAATTCTCTCATTCTTTGTGTGCTCATTAAGAGCATTTATTTAGCAAAAGGGCAGATGCAGGTCTGAGGTTTGAAAGGCCACAGGGAGCTGTATTTCTGGCTTGTCTTGCTCTGTTATCTGTGTTATCCCAATAACTGCTGAACACACACAGATACCATAACTCTCCCAGTTTGAATCAGTGCTGCCCCACTGCCAGGCTGACAGCAGGACCAGGAAATCTGACGTGAAAACTCTGAGTTGGTAGACTGGGTATATAGGTGCACTCAAAGGAACTCAGCTTCTTCACAGCCCAGGTAGCATTAGACCACATTAAACACCTTTCCAGATCCTTGATATTCCTTTCTTATCCCAGTACTGAACTGGAAAGCCAATTCCAATCATTGACAATAAATGGCCTAGGACCA
Organism: Strigops habroptila; assembly: GCF_004027225.2. NCBI lineage: Eukaryota > Metazoa > Chordata > Aves > Psittaciformes > Psittacidae > Strigops > Strigops habroptila. Next base: position 3,862,475 of record NC_044289.2, read on the forward strand.
GTCCTCCCTGTTTTCCATGCAGGACATCCCCAGAGAAGGAGGAAGCCACTTACTCAGGTTGAGGAGAAGCCTTTGTTACAGAAGTGGGAAGTCATTGCAATGAGAAAAGAGAACTTTAATCTGCGCTGTGAGTCATTGCAATGAGAAAAGAGTACTTTAATCTGCGCTGTGATCACTCTGCCTGGCTGACTCAGTGCTGTGCAGTTTCCTCATGGGGGGTGAGGAAGTTTCTGTAAGTCCATGAAACTCCAGCCAGAGCCAGCCTGGGGAAGGGCTGTATCTATCTGGGACATGGGCCACGGCACAACTGGCCATGCCTCTGCTGCAAGACCTGAATCAAGGACTCTATGTCTCAATTTCCATCAAAGATAAAATAATTATAGGACACTATGCATAAGAGTTAAATAAGTATGTTCTGCTTCATCTTTAACATAACACTGGGCATATTGTTTCCACTAATAGAGAAAGAAGAACAATTAGTCTTAGAGAGCATTAACATGTTGAATGTGCAATGTGATATGGATTTGTATGGCAAAATGCTTTATAAGACCCCAAAGAAGTGAGACTGGGTTTTCCAAGGTATTTGCAACACTAATTCTTGGCAATGCCCTTTATCTGGTGGCACGGCGTGACAGGGAGGGCTATGGGTACAGCATTAACCAAAGAAAGAAGAGTTATTAAATGTGATATAAGGTACATAGCAAATTAGTAACTTACAAATGCATGTGACATAAATGGTTCAGGAATTTAAGGCAGGGTTTTCTTAAAGGGTGAGCTGTTCTCCTGGGAGGACATCTCTGATCTCTCCTACTTATCTCATTTCTACTAAGTCAAAGGAGTTGTGAGTTTGATAATAAGCAGTCAGGATTTCTCTGTTAGAAGATGTAATATTAATAAGAAAGCGTATTAAATGTGTCTCTTGTAGCCTTTGCTGTGGAGGGAATAAAATACTTCCTTAATAACCATTCAGTGACTGGAAGGATGGACCTTGTTAAAGAATAGGTTTTTAAACACCTTGTCTTTACTTAACAGTTCATACTCCACCACAGCTAAGCCAGTAACCTTCAAAATTCACTGTTTTCTGATGTTTAGTGGTCTATGTGCAACATGACAGAAGGTGCCAATCCAGAACCTATCAGACAAGTGGCCACACAATGCAGCTCACAATAAACTCTAGCAGCTGTGATGAAGCCACAGGCCAGAGAAAGCATTCATTGAGGAAGCTCCATACTGCTGTTCATAGTGAACAGAGTTTGCAGACTTTAGAGCTAGCTGGGAATTTTCGAACAGACCATGTCTTCAGTGAAGAAGGTCAATTCTTCAGCACTGAAACATATTACAGGAACATGCCAATGCTGATCAAATTCTAATGGGATTTATTCTTGGTTGTGGTAAACTGGAGGGAGCACAGGCTTCCCTGCAACAAAGCAGCCCAGCAGCTGTATTTTCCAAGGCTTACAGGTTTATATCTCCTTGGCAGACCATGCCAGACCCTGGGAGACCTGGCTCCAGACTCCCAATCTGTCCAGTGTTGGGCAGTCTCTCCAGGAGACTGTTCTGAAGCTGGATCTACCAGAGCTCCCTGGCTTCATGTCCTCGTTTGCCTCCTCCACTCCCCCCACGGAAGCCTGGACCCCAGGGAAGTTGGGGAGCCTCAAGAGGAAGTTTTAAAAAGTCAGAAATTAAACGTCTGGTTTAATATTTTTAAAACCACCCCCCTTCTTAGAAAACAGCAGTTTTCTTTCTGCTTTATAATACAGGTATGTTTTAAGTTATTTCAGTAAAGGAACTCCCAGCTCCAGTCAGCCATAGTGGTGGTAAGGATGTCTCAACGGACTTTCCCTGGCAATTTTCACCAGCAGTAGTTTCCAGAAATCAGTTCAAACCTCATTGAAACCAAATGGCATTTAGTTTAATAAAATTCTGATCTTTCCTCAAAGAGGAAATGAAGTTTTACTATTACTAGGAAAAGCCAGCCCCTTCCATCCCACTATTTACTTCCCTCTTGTCCTTCCACACGCAGAACCAGAGTCATCCAGGAGATGTTAATTATTTGGTTTATGTATTCCCTTATCCTTTTCCTGTGTCAGTGGGAAATTGTATTTAAATGGCATTTTCTTCTGCACTGTTATCACAAATGCGCTGTAAAGCAATTTGGCATGCCCTGTTTCCAGAGGCGTTATGAGAAACAATTTATGACTCCACACTAGCGACTGGTATTGTGGCTCTGCTCATGCTTTACAAAACTAATGTCTGCAGCTCAAAAAGAAAAGAACCCATGCCCACAGATGTCCCCAGCTGGTCGCATTCACAGAGCTGGAGATTCATGAACCAGTGAATGCTCCCAATTTGCCAAGCAGATGAATTTGAACGAGCGTGCAGAAGTTTACCCTATAAACTGGTTAATGGGAGCCAGTTATTGTGCTTCAAGCAGTAAATGCCCCCAATTTGCTGCCACATGAAAATAGCTCAAACCTTTCATTGCATCTGTGCTGAAGTATGGGGTTGTGTGAACTCTGGTCACTTGTGACGCAGAAGTTTTTGTCCGTATGTGGCTGCTTTGCAGCTTCATACCAGTGACTCTAATAGCCAGTTTTGCTGGTCTTTTCAAATCACTATAATTTGTGTGTGATCCTTAATGAGAGCATCAGGAAGCCCTCCTCCAGTGCTGACCTCCACTTCCCATCTGCCCATGTTCCCCAGTCACAGCCAACACTGAGACACAAAGATGCTGAGGCAAATGCAGATAATAGTGTTCCAAATTTTAGGTCCCGTTTCTTTTCAGAAGGGTCATCTTTTCCCCATGTGGGATGTAAAATTAGAAAATTATGCCCTCCAAGTCTCCTTCTCCAAGGCATAAAGGAACAGCCTGGGCAGCTTCTGAATGGAGCTCATAACCTTCTGATCCCTCCTCTCATTTTAGCATCATAAAATATTTGTAGTCTCTGTCCCAAACCACTGTGTAGGAAGACAAAATAGAGTTAAGAGCTGTAATTTTCAAGAACATGGGATCTTTAGAGCTGTTCAACACAGAGACATATCAGAAAGGAAAAAGGCATCAAGAAACAGTGGTGTTTTTCCTTTATATTTTCTTCCAGCTTGCAGTGGTGCACGCCACAGCTGAGAACAGTGGGTTGCACTGGCCTGGCTTCACATCTCAGGCTTGGCAATGCAGAATTGTGGCTAGACACTACTTTTAATTAGGAAAAAAAATGTTCCATGAGATTGGTTTTGAAAATGGTCTTCAGTGTTGCAGAATTGCAGCTCCCTGTGATTCATGAAGCAACCCTGCCTCACTGATGCCTACCCATTAAAAACTGGCTACATTTAGGCCGTTGTGGTACAGAAAAAATAGAAAGCAAGACTCAGAAGAGAGAAATAAATCCAGACAGATCCACCTTAGTTCTGCTCTTCGCTTTATTTGTTCCTATCTGTAATATGTTTCAGCAGGCAGGCTTGACAATAGACCACTGAGCCAAAGTCATGTTTCACAGTGCATCCCTGCTGCTAAAAGATGGAAGGAGCGACATAAATATCGGTGAATGGAAAGCGAAGGCAGAGACACAGAAGAAGGGAAAAGCTTGGCTTGGTGTATGAAGTAAAAATGAAGAAATAGTTTTGTGTCCCTGAAGAGCAAGCAGCAGTTTTGGACCAGTGATTTTCTCCTTCTCCCTGTCTTACACTGCATTTTAGAAAAGTTTAATTACTACTTACTTGATTTTTCACATCAACACACTGGAGGCTGGATTGATGATGTCCAAGTGCAGCCACAAAAAAAACCAGGAATAAAGGTGGTGCTTGAGGGAGTGCTTGGAGGATGGACAGGCTGAAGTACACCACACTTGCCCTGGTCACCTTGGTATGGTCCTCCTGCCTTCTCAGCCAGACGAACCACCACAAAGGTACATAAAACTCACAGCTTCTCTTAATTGCCCTTCTTGCCCTCAGATCAGGGCAAGATCTTCCAAGGTCCTTCCGAAAGCCACTGGGTGCCACTAGGGAAGACACGTTTTCCAGGCAGCCTGTGATCAGCTATTTAGAAGGACAGGATGGATGTATAGAGCTGTTCATGGATTCACCGCAAACATCAGCCTTCTATCCTGTCCTGAAGGCAGATCTCAATGACCCCAATAGTGAAAACCAGCTTTTTCAGGTGAAAACCAGGCCATAACATTACCCTGCTGTGGTCTGGGCTCTGTGCACAGGACATGCCAGGCTGGCTGTACAGCAAAGGGCTGTGATGGACATAGGAGCAGAGCTCTCTGCTTGAGCTGCCTCTTTACATAACTGGCAGGTTCGAGGAACCAAAATCCAGACTGGTCTAGCAAGAAGATTTTAAAGAAGAGCTAGCTAACTTAATTTGAATGATATATTGCATTTAATCTGGAGTGAAACATTTCATTTTGATCCTTGAGGATTTGCGATACTGATGCTGATGAAATTGGAGAAACTTTAAAAATGAAAATTATTTTCAAAGAGAAAAGCCTCAAATCTTTGCATCTTTCAGATGCAAAGATGACACGGGAATGACATTTTCATCTTGAGAGATTTCTCCTCCCCTTCTTTGATTTCCTGCTAATGCACATTTTACACAGCCAGAAATTATATCACAGAATAAATATTCTGTATTATAAAATTTGCATTCTTTGTTAGGAAAACATTATTAATCAAGGAAGAGCTTTTCAGGTGAGACATGTCCTGGTCTCTTGCAATGTTTCCTGCTAGAAGAGTTCCTTTGTTCCTGCTGCTGAATGCACTTGCTCTGCCATCAGTGGTGGAAACATATGTTGAAAACCTCCCCCTCAAACTCCTCAGATGTCATCGCCTATAGACTGTGCTGCAGCTCTGCCTGTAGGTGATGCTTGAGGTGAAATCCTGGTTCTCTGCAGTCACTGATAGGAAAGCTGGTTGATGCAACCCAGCTTTCACTATTTCTCCCACCACAAAGGTACATAAAACTCACAGCTTCTCTTAATAAGTAAATAAATATTAGGTTTCATGACCAGATGATAGGCTACAAAGAACATTTTTCAGCATTACAAGGATGATGTCATCCAATACCATTTTTTACAACAGCCTCTCAGGAATCTTGCCAATGTTTTTCTGCTCAGCATCATCTCTCCACAAGAGAACAGGAGCAGCCCACTGGAACTCATCCCAAAGAAATGAGGACAGTAATAAGAAACATGGGAAATATCTAAGAAGCCTGAGGAAAATGTAGTGTCAGATTGGTGATTTTGAAACTGGCCTTTTCCTTTTGGAAAACCGTTCTTATGATGACTGCACTCTGGCCTGCACATTAATGGTCCATTAAACCCTTAGAAAGGACTCCATCATTTGCCATTAGACTTTGGGCTGAGTTTTCCAAAGAGCTCTGCACTTTAGCTGTACAAGGAACAGCTTTCAGCTCTGGATATTGACCATTATAATTCAAGATCTTGATATTTTAAACCTACACTACCAAAAAAGAAACAACTTTGAATGCACCTGCATTTATCTCTCTACTATGCCCGAGGCCCATTACACAATCTCAACAGTGCTACTTAGGCAGAAACCCAGTTTAAGTGGTATATTATAAGGTTACATATAGAAATTTCTGTCCTGGACTGAACACTTCCTAAACATGTTTCGTGGTACTCAACATCTTGCCCTTTGTCTAGTATCCATTGTCATTATAAACTGGTATTACTTTCTTACACGTTTTCAGCCTACAGTAAGAAAACTCACAGGAGAATGTGTTCCCTTTCCAGGCAGAATGCTTCCTTTGTGACAGCAGGTACATCTTCACATTATCCATAATTTGCAGCAAACTTACCATTTTCATAGAAACTCAGCAAGAATACAAATTTGCATGGGGCACAAATATAGAGGCATCGTTATTCAGAATCTTCCTGCTTGCAGTTCTCATATTCCCACATGGTTCTGTTTCCAACCTTGCAATTTGTTTTCTTCCTTGTTTGCTTCTTTGGGTTCTTTCAACATAACACACCAGCTTGACCCCTGCACCTCAAAAATAGCCCCAAATGATCAATAATTACTGAGGAAAAAGTGGAATGATCAGACAAAGCAACAACTGATAGGCAAAGTTCAGATTTTGAACTTTGGTGACAATGCAGGTTTTTTTCTTATTTTATGGAAATAATTTTTAGCATCACTAATTTGAGTGAATTTGATATTCAGGGAGCACTCTTGTTTTAAAGGCTTTTCAGTAGATGTTGTGCCTTCCTTGGAAATCCGGGAAAGTGAAAGCTCAAGCGCTGCTGCAAACATAAGGGTGGCATGTACGGGCTGCTTTATTCCCCCTGAAACAAACACTTGTGTCTTTATCCCACATTTTCTCCACCTGGAGTTCCCATCAATACTTCTCCTTTTTCCAATTGCTACTGGCACAACTGACACCTCCCTCACCTCCCAAATTTCTGTTTAAGGAGAAAAGCAGTCATGGTTAGAAGAAGCATTATTATATTTCACACCATCAGGTATTAACTTCAGAAGAAGCCTGAATTTTCAAAGCAAATATTCAAAGCAAATCACAAAGTGCTAGGGAGGGAGTCATGGCTGCTTACACTGAAGGGTCAGATCCAAGAGCAAGCAAGGACATTGGCATCCCAGCAGGTGCCCAGGTCTTGTGTTTCAGCAGGGCAGCAGCCACCCTTGTCTGCTCCATCCCCGATCACCAGTGCTTGAATAGAGCTTTCCGAGCCAACCCACTGCGTGGTGATGTCCAGCACAGTGGATAAATCCAGCACAGTGGATAAATCCAGACACAGGCCCCATCCCATTTCTCTGACCACTTGTTCTACACAAAATCTCACTGGCAGAGATGTGTTTGCTCATGGATAACTTTTCCCAGGGCTCTCATCACCATGGCAACAAAGCAATTCACCATTATTACTAGAATTAGCCTTCCCACAGAGAGGTCAGCTCCGTACACTACCAACACGGGGCAACCAGCAGCTAATGTGAGAAGTGGTCCAACTCCTGTGCTGGCACAGCCCCAGGCAGGTGACTGAAGGCCAAGGCTACGCTGGAGCTCTGGAAGCATCACTGCAGAGGCTGCCTCTCACCTTCTTCCTTCCCTACTCCCATTCACCCTTCATTTGCCCCTGTCCTCCATCACAGACATCCACCCTCTAATCCAGCCATATGCTAAAGTGACCACCCATTTAGGAATGGGAAGCTGAATAACATGTGACAGCAACTGCCAACCTCAGGCTCTAAAACACATTCAACTTTCTAAAGGGTCTCTGATCTCCACACTACCATAGAAATGGAAGTAGAGCTGAGCGTTGCCAAGGGAAAACATCCCAGAAAGATTTGTACAAACAGGTCCCGGCATCTATAGAGTGGTCAGTTTGTCAGTCTGCATTGAGAGGGTTGGAGGAAGAGCAAGGGAAAATTCACCCTGACCAAGACTATTGAAATCCAAGCCACCTACCAGTTATCACACACACCATTCCCACTGCATGGCTTCTGGAAAGCTGCAAGCACAGCCCTGGCATTCTCAGCTTTACTTTCTCCATAAGCTACTCTTGGGACCAATTCTGCACCAGGCTGTGCAGAGCAGTGGTGGCAACAACTTGCAAACCTACTTGATGGTGATCCACGCTGCAGACACTCAGAATGTAAAGTTCCTTCTGCAGTTCATATACAAATAGCTCTGCAGAATTAGCAGTTGAGGTCTTTTTAAAAGGGAAATCTTATAATATAAGGGGTGTGACCACAGCAGCTTGACTGTCAATTGCACAGAAAGATTTAAGCAGCAATTACTTTATAGCAATGTTACATACAGGGTTGGAAAGCATCTGGTCATCAGCTTATATCAAGAAGAACGAACGGGAAAGCAAATTGCCATCCAACCTACTGCCCAGTCTTATATTAAAGGTATTTCTGGCTATGTATGAGTACTGCAGGCTAAGAAATTGGGATGTTGTGCCACAGATATCTCCTCACAAGGCTTCAGGCAGTCCCAGCCACATTGCTCTCTAGCTGGCAGAGTTCTCCCTAGAAGGCTCTGGAAGATGCTTATTCAAAGTTTCTCAAATTTGGTGACTTCCAGGCATTCTATTTAGTGGAGCAATAGGGAAATGTTTCTCCCAAAGGCAAGACCCTCAGCAGAAGCAGCCGTTTGGGAGCAGACACATACCACTGCAGCCTCCAACTGCGCTCCAAGCATAAAAGGTTGAACCTAACAGCCATGGGCCAGTTAAAGAAGTCAAAACACACACTAAACAATCATTTAGGTACTCGATGTGCAGCAATACTTTCGTTTAGGTGGCTTGAATTGTAATTCATAATCCAAGTCTCCCACAAGTCGAGTAATCTCAGCCAGTGGCACAAAGACAATAGTGATGTGCTGTATTACCCTCTGTAGCAAGATATTAGAGGGAAAAAAAATCATGAGAGCTTTAGCTTTTGCAAGGTGACATTAGCATAATAGGAATTCTTCTTGTTACATTAACAAATTACAGTAATTGTGCCTGGCGTTCCTTTAAATAAAACTCATATAGCAGCTTTATATATCAATAAATAATAATAAGCATCTTCAAGCATTAGTGGACACATCCCACTTTATCGAAAAGTGATATTAGCTGCCTAATGCAATCCTAATAAGATTTTGCTCTACAGCAGAAAAATCTGCATCACAAGCAGCCATTCATACTTGGCCAATGGTGATGATTTTTCTTCTTCTTTAGAACATGGCTTTCTTCCAAGCTTTCCACCTTCCTCAGTTTTTTGTCTCTGTTTTCTCCATTGAACATTAGCAGAAACCAGCTTCAGTCCAGGAAGAGAGTCCCACTAGGGCTTTTTACGCTCAATAAAGAGAAACTGGTAATTTAGTGCAGTGGTCATAACTGGGTCCTCTGACCTATCCTCCAAAGCAACCTGCACCTCTCAAGGCCCCGAGGTGAGCATTAGCTGCTGGGACTGCGTCTCCTGGAACTGAGGGGTTGGGGCTATGGAGAAATCCTCTTTTTGCTTGCAGGAGAGTGACAGCCTTGAGCGGTGGCAGAGAGATAGGAGCTGTGGCAGTGAGGAGGGGCATCAGGAGGAAGCTCTGAAGACATGAATTTCCCTGAAGGTGTCATGCTGAGCGTCAGTAACTGTTGGCAGTCTGTTCTTATCTCACCTATTTGACAAGATGCATGTGAGAACAAGAGACATGTTCCTTCCTGTAGATTTAGATTAGTTTGAGATTTAAGGGGAGATTTAGATTAGACATGAGGAAGAAGTTCTTCCCTGTGAGGGTGCTGAGGCGCTGGCACAGGGCCCAGAGGAGCTGTGGCTGCCCCATCCCTGGCAGTTTTAAGGCCAGGTAGGACACAGGGGCTTGGAGCAACCTGCTCTAGTGGAAGGTGTCCCTGCCCATGGCAGGGGGTTGGAACTGGATGAGCTTTAAGGTCCCTTCCAACCCAAACCACCCTGGGATTCTATGAAGTCCTCAAGTCCAAACATGTCTAAGTCTGTGGCCACAGGAGTGACAAGCTGAACACTTCCACCCATCACATCTAAGAACCACAAGGCTGCCCAGTGGCCACAGCACATTTGCTTTTTAGCTCTTCTTCCAACAGTGCCAGGTGTGACACTGCTTTTGATGCCCCCACTCATTTCACCAAGGCTCTGCACAGGTAGCAGACAGTACAGAGAGGATTTCAGACACTGCTGGCTGGGAGCAGAGCTTCATACTCCATTGCCAATGTCCTCTGCTCCTTGTGCATCTTCAAGTGCCATGGTACGAATGTTACCAACTTGAGGACGGCTATCCAAAAACAACCTCTAGAAGCTTTCCATAAAACAAGACAAGAAAATATGAGGCTTTATAACATCTCAGCAACAGATTTGCTCTACCTTAGCAGAGCAAACAAAAGCATTTCTGCTAAATAAATTTTCTGGTCTCTCTATCAGTACATTAAAGTAAGCATCAATATTCAGGTTTGGAGGTTTTGGGGGGAGGTGGTGGTGTTTGAAAGGCTGTAATCAGCCTTATTGATATTGGTTTGGTCTTTTACCTCATGGCATCACCTTGGAACTTGTTCTGAAATGTGGAGACTGATTTTATGAGAGATGTACGGGCAGACATCTTGGATTCTTTCAGTTTTCATTAATTTGATTCCTTCCAGGGAAGAAAAGGCTGTAATAATGTGATAAAATGAGGGAAGCAGTGACATTTAATATCATAAAAGAGCATAGAGGGGGGCTTGGTGTTTTTGAGTGTCACCAGCATATTTTTCGGCGACAGCGCAGCCCTGGGAGTCAGAACACTGAAATAATTTCATCTGTGCACGATAAAAGGAATTGCTAGAAATAATTCACTCCTTGTCTTATGGTATATAGACTAATTTGGGAGCTCATTATTTATTTGGCAAGTATTTAGCATAACAAATCAATTTCTAGCAACACCTCAGATGAGGTAATTTTTACTGAAAGTCAAAAGAAGATGAAAAGGAAAGATTGAACTTTGTTATTTTATAAGCAGCCTTTTTGGTTCCTGGTGTGCTATCTGGTGCTGTCAGCAGAAAGGACAGACAAGAGCTGTGACACTGCCTGGGGTGTCAACATGCATCCTCGGCTCTATCTGCTCTTCAGCCCTTCACCAAAGCAGGGGCAAGAAGCCCATCTGTGGTCCAGAATACCTAGGAGCCAGCTTGGATGCTGGATACAGCAGTGAGGCATGACATGATTTGAGCTATACATCCCCATAGGAAGACCTGACTCTCTTATTTGGACACACTCAACACATAAAATGGTTTGTGTTAGAAGGGGACTTAAAGCTCATCTAGTTCCAGCCCTCTACCATGGGAAGGGACACCTTCCACCAGACCAGGTTGCTCAACTTGTCCTCAACTTGCATTATTTTGCATGTCCATTCCTCATTCTGGTTGAAGATGAACATAAATGCTCTTCTGCAAGCTTAATGTTGTTTTAAGAAAGTTTTAACGGAGGCTAAAAGGCTCTGTATTAGGCAAAGTTCAGACGTGTTTCAAATTTGGCTCTGTAATGCAGGAGAGGAGTGCTTTCTCAAGCACAGATCCCCACTAGGTTTTTGTATAAGCTTGCACAGAACCATACAAAAGGGTGGCAAGATGATAGGTCACTGATGTCCCTGAAGGTAGCAGCAAACGTGTTTGAGTTTCATTGGCTTCTGCTGCTGCGAGCCCAAAAAGGGAGTGCAAATGTGTGGTGCACTGGCTAGAAGGAGCCTGAGAAAACTGAAAGAGAAAGAGGAGAGAAAGAGGGGGTCTGGGGAAAGCAGGAGACACCCTGGAAAGAGCTCAAGCAGTAGATGCCTTGCAAGCTGGGAGGGAATAGGATGTGTCCTGGGTGTCCTGACACAGCTTTGGGTTTGTGCTTTCATTGCAAGCAGTTCTGAGCAGCTGCAAAGAGCATAGAATCATAGAATCATAGAATCGTAAGGGTTGGAAAGGACCTTAAGATCATCTAGTTCCAATCCCCCTGCCATGGGCAGGGACACCTTGCCCTAAACCATGTGGCTCAAGGCTCTGTCCAACCTGGCCTTGAACACCGCCAGGGATGGAGCATCCACAACCTCCCTGGGCAACCCATTCCAGTGCTTCACCACCCTCACTGTAAAGAACTTCTTCCTTATATCTAATCTAAACTTCCTCTGTTTAAGTTTGAACCCATTACCCCTTGTCCTACCATTACAGTCCCTAAGGAAGAGTCCCTCCCCAGCATCCTTGTAGACCCCCTTCAGATACTGGAAGGCTGCTATGAGGTCACCACGCAGCCTTCTCTTCTCCAGGCTGAACAGCCCCAACTTTCTCAGCCTGTCTTCATATGGGAGGTGCTCCAGCCCTCTTATCATCCTCGTGGCCCTCCTCTGGACTCGCTCCAACAGCTCCATGTCCTTTTTATGTTGAGGACACCAGAACTGTACGCAGTACTCCAAGTGGGGTCTCACAAGAGCAGAGTAGAGGGGCAGGATCACCTCCTTCGACCTGCTGGTCACGCTTCTTTTGATGCAGCCCAGGATACGGTTGGCTTTCTGGGCTGCAAGCGCACACTGCCGGCTCATGTTAAGCTTTTCGTCAACCAACACCCCCAAGTCCTTTTCTGCAGGGCTGCTCTGAATCTCTTCTCTGCCCAGCCTGTAGCAGTGCCTGGGGTTGCCCCGACCCAGGTGTAGGACCTTGCACTTGGCTTGGTTAAACTTCATAAGGTTGGCATCGGCCCACCTCACAAGCGTGTCAAGGTCCCTCTGGATGGCATCCCTTCCCTCCAGCGTATCAACCGAACCACACAGCTTGGTGTCATTGGCAAACTTGCTGAGGGCGCACTCAATCCCACTGTCCATGTCACCGACAAAGATGTTGAACAGGACCGGTCCCAACACCGATCCCTGAGGGACACCACTCGTTACAGGTTTCCAACTACACATCGAGCCATTTACCACAACTCTTTGCGTGCGGCCATCGAGCCAGTTTTTTATCCACCGAGTGGTCCATCTATCAAATTGATGTCTCTCCAATTTAGAGACAAGGATGTCATGTGGGACAGTGTCGAAAGCTTTGCACAAGTCCAGGTAGATGACATCAACTGCTCTGCCGCTGTCCATCAGTTCCGTGGCTCCATCATAGAAGGCCACCAAATTGGTCAGGCAGGATTTCCCCTTAGTGAAGCCATGTTGGCTGTCACCAACCACCTCATTGTTTTTCATGTGCCTTAGCATGTTTTCCAGGAGAAACTGTTCCAAGATTTTGCCAGGCACAGAGGTGAGGCTGACTGGTCTGTAGTTCCCCGGGTCTTCCACCTTCCCCTTCTTGAAAATGGGGGTTATATTACCCTTCTTCCAGTCATCGGGAACTTCACCTGACTGCCAGGATTTTTCGAATATGATGGACAGTGGCTTAGCAACTTCATTCGCCAGCTCCTTCAGGACCCGTGGATGGATTTCATCAGGTCCCATGGACTTGTGCACGTTCAGGTTCTTAAGATGGTCTCGAACCTGATCCTCTCCTACAGTGGGCCTAAGGTCTTCGTTCTCACAGTCCCTGCATTTGCTTTCCAAGACTTGGGTTGTGTGGTCAGAGCATTTGCTGGTGAAGACTGAGGCAAAGAAGTCATTAAGAACCTCAGCCTTCTCCAAATCCATGGTAGCCAGTTCTCCTGATAGCTTCTGGAGAGGGCCTACATTGTCCCTAGCCTGTCTTTTATTTGCTACGTATCTATAGAATCCTTTCCTGTTATCTTTTACATCCCTTGCCAAACTTAATTCTAGCTGGGCCTTAGCTTTCCTAACCTGGTCCCTAGCTTCTCGGGCAATGCTCCTGTATTCTTCCCAGGCCGCCTGTCCTTGCTTCCACCTTCTATAAGCTTCTTTTTTCCCTCTAAGTTTCCTCAGCAGCTCCTTGTCCATCCATGGAGGTCTCCTGGCCCTCCTGCTGCACTTTCTTCTAGTCGGGATGCAACACTCTTGAGCACGTAGCAGGTGATCCTTGAATACCAGCCAGCAGTCTTGGGCCCCCCTGCCCTCTAGGACTGTATCCCATGAAACCTTACTAAGGAGGTTCCTGAAGAGGCCAAAGTCTGCTTTCTTGAAGTCCAGGGCAGTGAGCTTGCTGCACGCTCTTCTCACCGTCCTGAGGATCTCAAACTCAACCATCTCATGATCACTAGAGCCAAGGCTGCCCTGGAGCGTTACATTTCCAACCAGTCCCTCCCTGTTGGTGAGCACAAGGTCCAGCATGGCACCTCTCCTCGTCGGCTCCTCTACTGCTTGAAAGAGGAAGTTGTCTTCCGCACAATTAAGGAACCTCCTGGATTGCTTGTGCCGGGCCGTACTGTCCCTCCAACAGATATCAGGATGGTTGAAGTCCCCCATGAGGACCAGGGCCTGCGAGCGTGAGGCTGCTCCTATCTGTCTGTAGAGCGCTTCATCCACAGAGTCCTCTTGATCAGGCGGCCTGTAACAGATCCCCACCGTAATGTCCCCCGTTGCTGTTTTCCCTTTGATCCTGACCCACAAACACTCTGTTACCTCATCACCCATCCCCAGACAGAGTTCCATACTCTCTAGCCTATCACTGACATAGATAGCAACGCCCCCTCCCCGTCTGCCTGGCCTGTCTTTTCTAAACAGCCTGTAACCTTCCATTCCGACATTCCAGTCATAGGAGCCATCCCACCATGTTTCTGTGATACCAATGACATCATATTCCCGTAACCTTGCACACATCTCTAATTCCTCTTGCTTGTTCCCCGTACTACGGGCGTTTGTATAGAGGCACTGCTCAGAGCAATACTGGAACACATGGAAAAATGTGTTTCCAGTCTGTCCTTGATGCACAAGCCTGGCTGAGAGCACAGAGAAGGGCTCAGATCCTTGGCCAAAGCACCACATCAGAGAGGACCAATTCAGCAACCCATCCTGTTGTACGATGTTATAGGCAGGAACAAGCAACAGGGCTGGTTTTTTGCCCAGTTATAGTCAATTCAATGAAAGTCAGGTTTTGAAAAGGATCAGTGCCACTTGGATTTGCATTGCACTGGCAAAACAAGAGAAAATGTTTGCAATTGAAACTTTTCAGGCCAGTGTTTTCTAGCGGAAACTTCTTTTTTGTTTTGGGTTGGGATTTTCAAATGAAAAAAGGAACACTCCAAAATAAGACAAAATTTCTTATTAAGGGGACACAGAACACTTGGGGGGGGACAAAAAACGCTTTCCAGAAGCCAGTGGCAATGTGTAGGTTTTAATCACTGAAGAAACAGAATCATTTTCTAGTTGCCTTTGGTCCAAACCTTCCCTCTCCACCCTCTCTCTCCCAATATTTCAGTTTGGAAGAAGGAAACAAAACAAAACCCAACGGTATTTGTCTATCTTTAGAGACATCTGGGAATTCACAGTCAACTGTGAGGTGCCTTTTGCCCAAAGATGCTTACAGAGTAATATCCCTACGGAGCAAATAGCACATAACATGCTCCCCTATGGCCCTGCTCCCTGCCCACACAACATGCTCTGCACCACAGGGTTACAAGCTAACAACAACCTGGGAACGTTCAGCCATGAAAACCCACTGCATTGATTTCCCCGTCCTGTTTGTAGCCTCGCAGCAGCAAGGGAAAGCTCCATACACCTCTGCCTGTTTCAGTATCCTGTTGCATTATTTAAACAAAATAACAATGCAACTTTCTGCACCTGACAAAACATCCGAATCTGAAGCCAAAGCAGCCAGAAGAAATCAAAGTAAGCAGAAACGGAGATATTTTTACAGAAATGTTATTTAATTCTGGTGGGTCCAACTGAAATAAGTAGAAGACTACATTGGTCATTGATCTAGTAGGTGATAAGCCCTAAAATAAATTGCTATAACCAGGATATGTTTTGCATTAGTTTTGGCATCTAGGTTAACTCTAGAAGTGAAAGGAGCACCGACCAAGGGTCAGCAACATCTGGTACCCACCCCTTCTAGTGGGGCTGGTGGTCTCACCTGACTCAGAGAGCATGCATTGCTCCCTCTGTAAACCCAGCAGCACCTTCCGCTTAGATGGAACATTCCAATATATCACAAACCTTTTATTTCCACAGGTATATTTTTCTTGTACAGTCTCAGAATGAGGTACTGCAGGATATCCAAACCATGCCAGGGAGACACAAATGGTGTGTCTTCACACAAGACAATGCTGATTTTATTCTCCCTTCTGTAAAGGACAGCTAGAACTATATCCCAACTGGGACCAGATCTCAGTGTGAACCACTCTGAACTTGGATTAGCTCTGTTCCTGTGCCAGAAATAGCTTTAGTCTCTTACCTTTTAAGATAAAATTGCTTCCCTGCTTTATCAACCCCTCCAGTTACCACAAACCCCATGCACACTTAACTCCACCGCAATTCCCACCACATTTCAGGGATCTTGGGCAGAAATTTGCAGAGATACAGATTTCACTGGTCTACAGTACCATGCTCCTTAAAAGCAAACACCCCCTCATTACCAGCAGCCCATGGAAATAAGCTCCTTAGGGCAAGTACAGCAATCATTGTTTGTCAGCAGGGACATCATTGGGGCTTGTAGGAAGGCACAGGGGTATGTATGTGCGTGCACCCAAATTGTGTGTTCTCACCTTCTACATATTTGCATCCAGCTGTTAATTAACAGCCATAAAAGCTCTGCAAACATTGAAACAGACTTTAAATAGCCATGGAGACATGATTGCAATGTAAAGCATGCACCTAATCAATGTAATTAAAGCATCCATTACACAGCCTACAGCGGCACAGCGCAGCCCCCCCGGGCCCACAGCCACCCTCCCAGTTTCCCACTTCTTGTCCTCATGTTGCCTCCTCCTCAATCAGGAGCTGGTGATTGCCTGTTCCTGTCCTCCTTGGTGAAGATTCAGGGCTGCTTTCCACAGCTTCAGGGTGGGGGGAAAGTCACCAAGTTGTCCTGGAGCTCAAGTGATCTCTTTTTAGATGGGGATGGCTTATAGATGCCTCCAGTTTCTGCAGCTGCAGCACATGAGGTGAAGACTTCAGATTTTTCCAAGAAATCCGAGGGGGGGGGGGGGGGGAGGGGGGGGAGGGGGAAGGTGTGGAGGGAAATACACTGCATTTGCTAAAAAAGGGAGAAATTTTCCAAGTCAGAGATATGCAGAGTTGGGGCTGGAGAAGCACACCCAACCCTGTGCACTGGGAGAAACCACAGTTAGAGAGAGGGCTCATGCAATGATTACATATGTTTAACCTCAGAATAAGTAGTGTTACACAGACCTTCCTTTTTGAAGGCAAAATCAAGAGGTAAGAACTAATGCAAAGCAGCACTGATTTGACTATGCCCTCGAGAGACATTTTCCTGCACAGCCATTGAGCCAGTGTAACACTAACAGTAGCAGTAAAAGCTTTTCCAGGAGCTGACCTCAACACTCCCTGTTATATCAGCAGTCTGTTTTATTCAGACCGCCTGCTTGTCTGACTTGCCAAGACCACTTCATGTAAGGTCACTAAACATCCCCTAACAGGACAAACTTGTGCTCATCACTAACTTGGATTAGCTTCAGTCGAAGACCCAGGGGACAAACTCATCAGATTTAACCACCTCCAGTGAGATAAATTCACCCCTAAATCTTGTTGTTAGTCATCTGGATCATCCAATTCCCCCAGTTCTGCAGATGAATCAATCACCCGAAAGCCCACATAACCTCCAGCAGGCAAGTCTGGAGAGCTGCTCCTATGCCATTATCCCTTTGAATCTCTTTGGGATTAAATGAACCTCTCCAGTAATACTTCTGAGAGCCATGCCTCTGTATCAAGCCCTGTGCTATTTTCTCACACTTGTGTTTATTTGTTTAGTCCTCTAAATTCAGAACACACTCCTGCCCTGGCCCACCCTCTCTGTCCTTATCTCTGGAACATGGCCATGATGACAATGCCTTGTAGAGAAGCAGAGCCAGAAGCTCTCTTGGGGCTCCATCCTCCACTATGACAGACCACTACAGTAAAACCTAGTGCCTAACAAAGTCCTGCACAGCAGGTCCTGTCCCCAGGGTGCCAAATTTCCTGACAAAGCCAAGAAATGGCTCTGAATGATCTGTTCCAATGCCAGAATTCCCCTTTATTTTGCATAGAGCAGTTGGTAACCCCAAAACCTGCCCTTCTCACCCTACCTCCAGTACCTTCTGCTTGCGCATATCACTCAGGGTGGCTGTGTGGTATCAGAGCCTGCACAGAGCTGGCAGAAGAGACTAAGGCTTTAGAGCTGAGCCCAAAAGGAGGCTCAGCTGAACACTCATTAGCCTGTGTGTACAGGATAATTAATCACACCAGGTGTGATAATTAAGAATAACTAATCACATATCTCCTGGCAGATAAACATGCACACTCTTTGGGTCTGATTATGCCTCCCCTACATTAACACTGCCATTAACAGCATTACTCCAGATACAATCCAAGCCTTCCCAATGCAACAAACAGGTTTTCCATAGGTTTCCATCTAACTTTAGACAAATCTCCTACATCTCTTACTGGAATCGAGTTAGCAGCACAAGTGTGACTTACTCCTGTTTCTACCCTTGCAGCTAAAAGCACTGGGTAATCAAGGTTGGCCGTGGTAGATGTGCCACTACAGACACCCGTGCTGGGACCATGGGGATAATCCCACACCAATGGTGGTTAATTAGGTGAAAGAACAACATGAAGAGGGTTACTTTGATACATCCTTAGTTGTTTGTGTCAAGTGACACCTCATTAGCTCCTGAGGAGGGAGAAGATAGATGTAAAACAGTCTATATTAATAGAAGATAACAAGGAGCAACAGCATTTCAAAAGGCAGCAGTATTTATCAGCATCTATTTGAAGTGGAACTATCTGAAACATGCAATGTTGTTTTGTAGAACTCCAAATCCGTATTCTTGTAATTGTAAAACACATCAGGATCCTCGTGCTGCCTTTAATCAGTCAGCTCACCTTCAAGCATTTAATAAACTCTTCTAGGTTACAAAATGTTTTATTCAAGACAGACTCTGATACGATCATTTGAGATGTAAATCCTAAACTAATAGAAGCTGAAGTTGATAATAAAATAGCAATTAATCCACATTGAGAGTAACAAAAATTAACAAACTGCTGTTCAAATATTTATAGCAGGAAAGTTTTGTTACTTGCTCATTGATGCAGTTTTGAAGACTGACTTTGAAAGTACAAAACCCAGCTTTATGTCAAGCAGAAAGTTCTCCCTTAAGGAGCTGCCTAGCATTTGCTGCAACAGAAACAGCCCCAGTGACAGCAACACCTACTTCCAGGGGGAATGTGGGAGCATTCATTTCTAATCTTCCCAATTTTCCTCCTGCTGTTTGCTATCCTGAATATTTAACCTCTTCTCCATTATAGATTGAGAGCTGGGGCAGGGAAATGATTCACTGAAGAGCTATGATTCTGTAGCTGGTGGGTACCACATAGGCTTCATTGCACTTGCCTGGTCTGACTTTAAAATTTGATATGCAAAATATCCTGAGCAGTTTTCTAACTCTGGTAATAGACTTTCCTCTCGAGTTTTGTAGACTCAGTGGAAAGAAAAACCAGCAAATACGAACAGAGGAAAGGATGTACATTTCTATACAGTAAGGAGGTGATCCATGGAACCCACAGTCACATCATATTGTTAAAGGAGAGTCATCAGTAACTGATGCAGATACCCAAGATGGGGAAGTATATTAAGAAGACCATAAACTGGGAGGGCTAGAAAGGATCTTGTTTCTGTCTACAAGGCAGATCCTGGCAGGACCAAGGAAAACCCTCCTGCACAGAACAGTTATTCAATTTCTGAGCCATGTGCAGTTTTCCTCCAGAAACACTTAAGACACAAAGTAGTGGACTGGAAATAACTGTTTGGGTTACAGAGGTGGCCTGTGAAACCTCACAGCTGCTTTTCAGCACAGCATTAGCAAGACATACTGCAGCGGTAATGGGATGGAGAGAGGGAAAAGACAGAGGAGGGTATTGCTCCTACAGCCCTTACCAGCAAATCTGCCCTGAGTAGGTGGACCACCAATCTCAGCTGCTGCATTTATTCCTTTGTGCTTCCATCTGGATTATACATCGTTCAACTCAAATCTCCAAGGCATTAAGAAAAATCAACTCTATGCTGCCAGCCCCTTCCACAAACCCTTTGCTGGAGTCAGACACCCAAAAAAAGAAAAGAGGGGAATAAAGAAGGTGTGTGCAAACACCTGCAGGTGGCTGCTCACCAGTGCATGCAGTCATTTTCATCCCAACCAGTTTTCCTAAGCCAAAGTAAAAATTAAAGTTGGCATGTCACTCTGCAGGCAGATGTGTTTCATAATGCATGGGCATGATATATTTTATTAATTCTGGGGTTTTGTAGATCTCTGTTTGCATAAGTTTCATCCTCCCATGAAGCTTCTTGGCTTTGTGGGTTGTGTGTTGTTTTTTTAATGTTTTTTTTCCTGTGGGATGCTATTACAGGCTGATATGGGGATCTGAGCAGATCCCATAGAGTTCTGCAGGTGGGACCACAGCAGGAGGGTCCCAGCCTCAAGAATCAGGCTGTGAAGATTCCTCTTACAGTTGTGCAAGGCCTTTAGGTACAGTCACCTCTACTAGACGGCCAGTTTACAGTACTCCCTTGATACTAACCTAAAACCTATTTCAGGGTATTTAATATTTTCTTTCAGTAAGACTTTTGGAAGTATCATTTGCTTATGGGATCTAACTGCTGAAGGGAAAAGAAAGCATGGAGATTTCAGTACTGAATGCCTCCTCTCCGTGGTAACAGATGTGTGATAAAACCCTATTTCCTATGAGGCTGCACTACTCTACCCATCCCCACTGCAAAACACGTTCATTATATTTAGGTAGCTGGCAGCATATCAAACTTTTAAACAGTAGAAAAGCAGCCAGGAGGTGGTAGTAAAATTGATGGGGTCAAGGGAGAGCCCCACATCTGCTCCTTACATCACTGCATTGCAGCACAGGCTCTCACATGCATGCGCTGATGGTGCCAATGGTACCCCAGATTTGTTCCAATGTGGGTACCCAAATGGAGAATCCCAGCCTGTTTCCAGCAAAGCACCATGCTGCTTTTCTGGTTATTCTCACTTTTCTTTTTTTGAGCTCTTTCAAGCAGTTCCCTCCACTTGGATTTACTATCAGCCTTCTCCCAGGGATGGAGGCCTGAACTGGCCATGCAATGGAGGGTGCTCACCACAGCAGGGTTCACTACGTGTGTTGGAAGTACACCTCTCATAGAAGTCCTTTCAAAGCACCACGGGAGAGATTCCTGCCACAGCCAAGAGCAAACACAGCTTCCCCAGAGACAAAAACTAGCAGTGAAGCAACTTGAATTTTTCCTCTCCTACCTCCCACACCAGCAGGGGGGCTGGCTCATCCCTGTGACAACTGCCTGCCTGGCCTGAGCAGCCAGCTTTTCCCTTCTGAACCCATCACTTCAATTCCCATCTAAAGATATTTTCCACAGGTGAAAACACAAGGTGAGAAGCACAAGTTAATAATGTACCGGCCATTTGGAAGCAAGTTGAGAATGAGACCATCCACCAATGGTACCATCTGGGGACCACACTTACTTTGCATAAGGCATTTCAGGGCCAATCTTTTGTGAGCTGAGCCTACGTGGGTTATTTGTGGAGCAGTGTTTCTAGGTGGGGTTTGTTTGGCGAGGTTTTGTTGTTGGTTACCTCCCCACATCTTTTCTCTTCCAAAATCCTTTCAACCATCTTTCAATAGCTTCAATGCTCAAAAGCATGGGCTGAACAGCACAGTGTTCAGTTATTCTTTACTCGTGAAACTGCACCATTTCACAAGGTCAGCCTGCAGGATGTGTACAGAAATCTTCATGCTTTCCCTTGAGGGACATTTCATACCAAATAAAGGTACTGTCATTCTCCTTCTCTTAAGAAGGACACTCAGCAAGAAACACGTGGCATCTGGGAATGTGAACATACTCTGATAATGGCAAATCTGTGCTTGGGGCAGGCCAGGATCTAGGGGGAAGCAACTTTCCTTTTAGATCCACAAGATGTTTTCAGAGTTGGCTTTTTAAAGTATTTTTAAAGAAACTGAAGGATATTTCTAGGGCAAAAAGTGTCAAACTTGAAATTATTGCCATCTTATTTTGAAATCAAATCTTTTTTCTTTTTTCATCCTCCATTTTTGACTTTGAATAACTCAGATTTGCAAAATATCCTGAGTAATGGAAGTTGATTTTTTTTTTGCCAGGAAAGGTTTTTTCGTCCCATAATTAGAATCTACCACAAATCTCCTTTATGCTGTTGAATGATTCAGAGCCAAAATACATGGGCAAAATGGAAAAGAAAAAACAACAAACAAGGTATGATAAATAAACAAAGCAACAAAAGTACGTATAGAAAGTTCATACAGAAATATATATATTTCCTTCTACATAAGTCCATACAAAATGGAAGGATACTTGAAAATGGAGGCCCTGAAATGAACTCTTTACAAACTCAGCATTTACTGCCAAATCTAACTTTTCAGGCAACAAGCTGGATGACACACAGTGCTGAGGAACACGATGGTGCAATACTGCAGATTTAACAGATGCAATGTTCTTACACTGATCTCTTTCAAACAAAAGCACAGGGAGCCAGGAGCATGACCGATATAAAGCCAATGTCAGAAATAAAGTAGATTGATCATAACATTAATTAGACCCTCAGACAGCTTCATACAGTGAAATCAATGACTACTGTGCAGATAAACTTCATCCAAGCAAGAAGAAGTGAAGTGACAACAGGTTTCAAAAATCGATAATCTTCCATGCTGTCCTGTCCTTTCCCTTGAAGATGTTTGTAGTAGATGGGAAGTGAAAGCATCCCTGTTTGTGCATTCACCCCCTCTGTGAGTTAGGGTGGGGAAAAGTCCCTTTCTGTCAAAATGCCATTAAATTCTGCCCCTGAGCAGTCAAAAGCTGTTTGAATGTTTGATTCACTAGTGCTGGGGTTTCACACTACGTTTTAAGTGCTGCTGGAATATCCAGGCAGCAGCATCAAGACAAGGCAAAGCAAAACACCTCTTCTTGTTATGAGCAGCACACACACGTGAGCATTTTCAAGACTGAAAAGACATTTTTCCTGATTTTTTAAACACAAAAAGCTACTGACTCTGCTGTTATTTCACATTCAATACTAAAAAGCGAGGCTCTCTCAGGCCAAAATCTTTTCTGACTCCCAGTGCTGTCTAGCTATTGGTATTCCTTCAGTGAATTAAGATCATGAAAAATACACTGGTAACCAAGTCTATTATTTTTGAAGGACAGAAAAACAAACAAACAAAACCAAATAAGTAAGAAATCCAAGATAAAATTCTGATTTTAAAGGCAAATTAATATTCAGGATTCTGGACTTCCAGATAACCTTAACTTGAACCTAAGAAAAAGCAAAGATAGTGAGGAAAACCCAAACAGCTTTTACACAGCTGCATACCACAGAATTGTCAATAAAACACAATAAAACAGTTCTATTTGTTCACAATTCAGCCATATTTTTTTTGCTACAACATCATGTACAAAAAAACACTGGGGTGTTTTTGAACAATTCTTGTTCTGACAAATCCTGAGCTACAAGCAGGTAAGGAGGCTGAGATCCGCCCCAACCAGCCACTTGAGCTTCATTTGTATGCTTAACTAAGAACTTACCTACATGATGCGCTACCCCCGTATTCTTCACATGGAATGTTTTCAGCACAAGTTGAACCAGCACCTTGGCATTTAACCTGCCTTTTATTGTTACCTGGTAACAAAGGCCACCTTATTTCACAAGAACCAGGTGTGGATGGAAACATCAGCTTTTCTCAGACAGATTTAGCTGCTCTGTCAGCCCCGCGCATACACAGTTAACATACAGATTTCTTTTACTGCAGGAGCCATGTGGCAGGTGGAACAGGAATTAGCCAGCTCAGGAGGACTATTTATGTGGTGATAAATGAGAAATATTGATCACTGTGGAGTTCCCTTAACATCTTCCTGACAGTTTTTTCAGCTGTGACATCTCAGGTGAGCTCCTGCAGTGGTGGAGCCCAAGGGGAGCACAGATGCTGCTGGTGCTTCACAGGGTTTTACACCAGCTGAGGAGTTGATGTTCAGATTATTTCAAAAGGAAAAGAACATTCTCTTTCTCTCTCTCCATGTGACTGTGCTTCCTGCAAAACACAGGCTGGACCCTGACTCATTTTGTTATTTATTAGACACACCACCATTAGTATCAGTGGTGTTAGGAGATAAGGAATGAATGTGAAGGAAGAACGAGGAAACACTTCTGCTCGTTTGCAATAGAAGTTCCCTTTCCTGGCTAACACATTCTGCTTGGCTTACAGAAGTTGAAGAATGTGCAGTCAGACTATTGATAGATATTGACTGAAGGAGAATGTTAGCACCACACAAGCAACAGCATCTTCATGTCCTCACTCTGCCTTTGAGCAGTTTTCCTCACTGGGCTACTACTGGGAGGGAGGATAGCTTTCCCCGGCCCACTCGCTCTTATTTTCTGATGACAGCAATTGCATCCAGTCAGTTTCATGCTCAATTTGGCAATTTTTAAATGACTACAAGAGAAATAAAATGCTTGGAAATACAAATTTTCATGCACTCATTTGCTAATACACTGTGCGGGTCTGACTACTGCAAACAAAAGGCAGATCTAAGAGGCAAGTATTTATTACATAAGTTCAAGCTTCAGCATCTTCTTTGCTTATTTCCAGTCCCTTTGATTTAATTACTTTATTTCACTTTATCCATCAGCAAAACTGAAGAAAAGCAATTTCTAAAGAGAGAGTTTTAACCTTCAGATACAAATCCTATTTTCCTTGATTGTCCCTATAAATCTACGCCCCTTCCTATAATCAGCAGGGTCTTTCTTCACTGGTAAAGAGAAGCAGAAAGCTATGTGAACTCACCTAGTAACTGCAAACACAAATAACAAATTACACACCCAAGTGGGGACGTGTGCAGAGCAGTTGGGGCACTTTCCTGCACAAGTAACTGTAAGCACTGAATTAAAGAGTATCTACACATATAGCTGTCCCTGCCCATGGCAGGGGGGGGTTGGAAGTAGATGATCTTAAGGTCCCTTCTAACCCTAACTATTCTATGATTCTATGAGTCTATATAGCTGTCTTGGAGTGGGGGCTCTCTGCCTGTCTCCTTCAGTTTCTATTTATAGACACTTCCCACAAAAGCCTCGACTGGTATTTGGGGCAGGTTTGGGAAGAACTAAAGCCTCCTGCAGAGAAGATACAACATCCAATGAAGAAAAATGGACTTCTTGCCTGAAATCTGTTCCTCCAGAATTGCTGCTGTCAGGTTTTGTACAGCAGGTACCTGTGCTGGTGAGCTGATGGAGAATAACCAAATTTTGTTAAAATGATGAGAATGTTCTGCACCGCTATGGTCCTTCTCAGCATCGTGGCTTTTGGAGCCATGGAAATGTCAATCCATCTTCTCACACTGAGACATTTACACTTGAGCACATAAGTACTTCAAGTCAAAACACAAGAACTTGTCCTCTCGAGTCCTTTATCACTGAAGAAATGGAAACTTTCTGGTAACCACAGGTAATGTTTCCTAATTCAAGACCCTCATTGTAAGGAGAGTTTATACACATAAAAGAGAAAAAAGATAGCAGCAAAACTAAATCAAACCTACACCTCCCCACCATCCCAGCAGCAGTTTCTGGTATGTGGAACGAGGACATGGACTCTCTTCATGAGTAGCACAACAGAGTGCTGAGGCCAGAGCCTAAGAAGTGGTGGAAGACAAAGCACCTCGAAGAAGAGTCTCGTGCACGCAGACAAAGAATGGTGTGAGCCGAGAGTGTGTTTAATTCTCAATGTCACACATATTCCTCCAACAGCTAAAAATAAGAAACTATTAGCAAGGCTGCAAGGGGAGCGAAGCGGGTGGGGAGAGGCGGCTGCAGGAGCTGCTCGTAGGTGGAAGCGCAGCTCATGAGTGAGGGGAGCTCAGGAACACACAGCTCCGCTGTTCAGACCTTGCTGTCCTGCAGGGCTCAGCTCTCTTAAGCTAGAAGTGAAGGTCACTGTAGGAGGGTAATAGCACAGCTTAGCTTGGCAACCAGCCCTCTGGGAGAACAGAACATAGGCTGTTTTGTTCTAATTCAGGTGCTGGGGATTGTTATCCTTTTTATGTGCCTTCTGGGCTTTTCTCCCTTTAAAAGAAATAGGTTTGTGAAGTCTTTTGGGGCAAAAGGGAAAAACACATTCACTGAGCGCAGGGAAATTAGGCACACTTCTGCCAGGTTTCGGGGTGGGTGCATGGGAACTGAGTCTTCATTAACAGTGATGTGAAAACTCTCACAAGGATCATCCACAGCCCAGATTTGTCACTGACTCCTACCCCCGTCAGCCCATGTTTCACCTCATTGTTTTCTCCCATCTGACATACTGCACAAGAATAAATACATCAATTTCTTTCTTCCCTAGAGTCAGAAGAGTTGCCCTCATAGCCCTGGAAAAGAACACTCAGAGTACACAAGATATCCAATTGTAAGGACAGACTTTGAAATTGTTCTTCCCCCACCATTGGCATGCAAATGGAAGAATTATCCAAGATGATAAAATGGGAACTTACTTGGCATTTTCAGAGGCTTCCTTTGGATGCTTATAGACTCCCGTGGCCATGGTCCACAGCATGGTCCACTGCTTCAGTCCAAAGTGGATGACAGACGATTTCATACTTGCTTTAGCATTTTGCAGTTACTCATACCCACCACGTGAGAAGCACAGAGGGGCTGTGAAAGGTAACTCCAGAGACTAGGCATTGCCCTGCTCCCAGCAAGAGCAGTTTTGTTGTCTATCCTCTCTGGCAGCAGGGTTTCTTCCACCTCACAGGTAGGTATTAGCCT
The DNA here is from genome assembly GCF_004027225.2 of Strigops habroptila. NCBI lineage: Eukaryota > Metazoa > Chordata > Aves > Psittaciformes > Psittacidae > Strigops > Strigops habroptila. Next base: position 3,888,842 of record NC_044289.2, read on the forward strand.
GATGATCCCAACAGGGCTCCCAATAGTCCTTGCCCCATAGTTGAAGTCCATCAGGCCCATGGCTGGCATCTCCCCTAGGTGAAGGAATGCTACCAGAGGTGGTAGCAAGGGCAAACCCGAGACATGGAAAATGACAATGTCCCTCTGGAGTGTGGTGGGGAATGCAGTTACCAACAGAGCAAGGGCTCTCACATGCAAAAAAAGTATTTGGGGTTTCCTCCCAGAAAGGCAGTGAGCAGAAAAGCCAGGCAGAGGTCCCTACCCCTGAGGAAGCGGGAGAAATTAAAAGTAATGCCAGAAGCAGAGGTGGGATATGTCCCAGCTTTCATCAACTCCATGGAGCTGTTTTGGTTACAAGCTGCAAGGATTCCTCAAAAAACAAAAAGCACAATTTCCATAATTTCCATGACAACACGATGGGATGAGAAAGGAAATCCTCATTTTCATGGAGAATGATGAAAAAAATAAGACCAGGGTAGCATGATAAGAAAGCCCCTATTCGAACACAAATACTTCTTTCAGGAGGAGCAGAGAGTGGCAAGCTCAGCACTTGCTGCACAGTCATTCCCATCGCGAGCCTGAGCATCACAGAAACATGATTAGACCATATATCCACCAGCATAAAGCACTGGAATGAATGAGGGTCCTGTGGCAGGTGCATAGAATGATTCATCCCTCCCACAAAAGTGAGAAATAAGGATAATTCCACTTCATTTCCAAGCTGACTGTTTGGCCTGGCTGCAATAAAACTGTAACAATTGTAATAGCACGGGCACACAAATTCTCTTTTGTGGAATTCCTCTCGGGAATCCAGTATTTCACTGTAAATATCTGCCTGGGTTTTATTTTAGGGCACTGAGTGCAACACAGGATGGCCAAATGTTTGCCAGACTGCACACACAAACCACGTGAGAGCAACCATGTTTTGTAGAGCAATTGACTCAGTGGGAAAAGGGGCTTGGGCCACAATTCAGCCTTTATTCATGGTATCATCAACCTTTCTGCCTTGGGAAAGATTTGTGATAAGGTTAAAGATACCTCAGACTATTCTTACCTTCCCCTCACATAAATTTACAACCCCAAGGACACCTGTTAGGACGAGTGAAGATAAGAAAGGACAGTCATATTTCCTTATCTGGAGCTCTCTGCTTTATAGCACTTCAGCTTTACAGTACAGAAGGGTCATATTCCCAGAGAGAACGTCCCCATGAACTTCATGAACAGCTTCCTAAACACTCAATAGCCTCCTGAGGAGATAGTAACTGTGATTCACACCTTTAAAGAAAGGACTACTACCCAGCAGAAACACAGACATAGACAGAAAAGCCACGAGAGTTCATCCAGCTCCCCCTCCAGTCAGTGGGTTTTCCCATGAGGTATAAATACTCCAAGCTTGTTTTGATCTTGGGTACTATCAAAACCCAGATTGTCCATCCATCCAGGCTCTGGTGGAGGCCAGAGTTTGTCTGTGAGATCTAGCAAAGTATGTACAATGGCAAGCCAAAAAGTCCTGCAGAGCCTGTTACTGAGTGAAACGATTAAGGTAATAGGAGCAATATCCATGGAACACTTAGAGCCACATGAGTTTCAGCAGGAAGCTACGCGAGCTGCCACCTCTTTGTCTGGATTTTGAAACAGTGCTTATTTGCATGGCTGTTTGACACTGTGCTTAGTATATTGTTAATATATTCTTTCATTATAACTGTACTTTATGTGTGAAACCTTCTATAAAAACATACAACAATTCAGTGTATCCCTCAGCCTCTCTGACTTTTGCTAAATTTGGGTTTGGGATGCAATCTAGAATTAGTACTTCAGCAAGGCTTGGCAAATGCTAGAAGGTTAAATTTAGATGGCAGAAAAGCTGTGTTTGTGCAGACAAGATCAGACTTAAAACATCAGAAAGACTGAGGTTGTATTCAAACCTTCTTAAAGATTATTCTATCTAAGTAATTTTGTTTCCCTTGCAACAATAGATACATAATTAGAATTGCCTCCTATGCTGAAAACCGCAAGGTTCATTGCCCATGCAGCATGTCCTGCTCTCACAGCATGTGTATTAGATATATGGTATGGGTGGCAGGGATTTTTCTTGATCCATGAGGAAAAATAAGCACCTTCAGGAGGCAGTGCAGGTTCTGGGTAGACTTTTTGTGACCCACTGAAGCTCTCCTGTCCAGAGAGATGGCAGATGCTGCAGATAACCACACACGTAGATCAGATGAACCACTCAATAAAAGGAGCAGCATCACTTAGATGTGCAGATGATTAGAGCTTTGTGAAGGAAATCCTGCTCTTAAGGTGACTGTGTGCACATCTCTTGGACTTCTGATACTCTGTATGCTGTGACACTGTGGCTCTTGGTCATGTTGGACAGGATTGCATCTTGTGTTCCATTCCCTTGAATTCAGCTGATAACTCTCCTGTGGGTCATAAGCACCAAGAGATGTGGAAGAAAGACAGAGCCCATCATGGTCTGCACTTGGAGCAATTTTAATGGAAGAGGTGATGAAATTCCCAAATAAAAGAATGTTGAACTGACTCCATCAAATGACCTCCAAATAAAACCACTCTGCAGACTCCCAACAAGGCTGAAAGGAGCCTTGAGCTTGGGGCAACCCTGCAGCAGGGCTTTTGTTTGGTCCAACTGGATGCTATTGCAGAGATACTGTTCCTTCACCTGACACCCGCAGTTTCTTGGGCTTTCTCCCACACCCTGGGGAGAAAAAGAGCTCTAACCTGAGACTAAACTGCCCATGGAGAGGCACTCTGTGCTGCCATGAGCAACCAAATCACTCTATAAACACCAATCATATGCAAAGGGCATGGACAAGAACCCACCTTTGGCAGTTTGCAAAATACAATGCTCTGCCAGCTGAAATCCCCTGGCAGATGCAAACTGGGACTCTTATGTCCTCTGAGGACAGATCACTCAGAGAACATCACCTGAAATATTTCTGTTAATGTACCCAGTACTTTGTGTACATCCAGCTGCTAATTCTACAGCAGACATTGTCATATCAGCAGATCCTGAGCTGGTTAACCCCAAACTTTGCACAGAATAAGTCAGCTTCCTCAGAACACCCATGGTGAACAGCTTCTGAAACCCAGGATTGAAGTTCTTATCAAAACTAAAACAAGACCTAAAACAAGACTGACACTATCTAGGCATAGAAAACATAGATTCAGTTCCTACTCTGCCCAAAATTATTCCTCCTTGATCCAGCTGAGGAGTTCCTTTATTTCTTCCAGTACTGTACGAGTAACTGCTACAAAACACTAGGTTAAGGCTGCCCTACATCTTTGGACATGCTACAAGAATATCTGAAGTATATAGTAGTAGAAAGAGAAACTGAAAGTACGTTTCAGAAGAAAGGGGATTTGTGGTAAAGGCAGTGACCTAAACCCAGGTCTCCCTGTGCTTCAACCACTGTGCTAATGACCATGGCAAAATTTCTCATTTGTGTATGTCTCAATGGTTGGAGAACATATTTCCTATCAGTTCTGCTTCAGATCACACTCCCAGCTCACCGATTTACTCATAGATATTGCCAAGTCATCAGGAGATTGAAATGAAGTTCTTTGTAATGCATTGCATTGTCTTTTCAGATCCTGAGCAAATTCACTCTAAATCTCGGCTACTTTACACTGCCCCTAGGAACCCTTCCCAGGAAAAATCTGGCTGAGAAGCAAGTAGAGGTGAATCCCAGATCTGAAAGCTCTGATTCCAGAGCATCTAGTTCTCATAATAGTGTGTTTGCAGGCAAATGTTCTCACTGTATTGTGTATGATTGTTGTAAAGACATTCAGACACATGCCCTCCACATGCACAGCCTTTGCTGTCCAGCTGTTCTGACTGATCCTCCATCACTGCAAAGGTTCTAAGCCAGCCTCGCTTCACGCAGGTAAGCTGCTTTCAACTTGCCTGTGTTTCAGGTGAAAAGGGTTGGATCGTGTTTGTAATATCCTAACAGGAGGAAGAAGAAGGAAGGCAAAAGATAAAGGGGAAATCTCAGCTATTTGATCCACTGAAATGAAAATGTCTAAAAGCTCTTCCTTGAAGTGCACAAGGATGAAAGGAACAGGAGCACAATTTGGCATGCTTGTTTGCTTGCATTTTAAAATAAAACTGCAAAGAACAGTGTAAAAAGAAAAGTCCTTTTGCATCCCTTATCTGAGGACAGAATGCAGACAGCAGAGTTCATATTTACCTCTTATTTAGATTCAATAAATGTGGCCTGTGAATACATTTTTAGAAACTATTTTCCATAGAACCGTAGGATGGTTTGGGTTGGAAAGGACTTTAAAGCTCATCCAGTTCCAACCCCCTGCCATGGGCAGGGACACCTTCCACTGGAGCAGGTTGCTCCAAGCCCCATCCAGCCTGGCCTTGAACACTGCCAGGGATGGGGCAGCCACAGCTTGTCTGGGCACCCTGTGCCAGCGCCTCAGCACCCTCACAGGGAAGAACCTCTGCCTCAGAGCTCACCTCAATCTCCCCTTTGGCAAGTTAAAGCCATTCCCCTTTGTTCTTCGCTACATGTCCTTGTAGAAAGTAGAGGGAGAGAATCCCTTCCCTTGACCTGCTGGTCACGTTGCTGCTGATGCAGTCCAGGACATGTTTACCTTTTGGGCTGCCAGGTCATGTTGAGCTTTTCATCACCCAACACCCCTAAGTCTTTCTCTTAAGGAATCCATTTTTATTAGCAGTTCTACTCAATTTGTGTTTTTTTTTAAAGAACTCGTGGCTTGTAGGGACAAATGAAGAGGAGTGATTCATGACTCACTGTGAAGATCTCAGTTTTCACAAAGCCTCATCAGTCAGATATTTCACAGGTTTTTAAGCCCAGATGAACACACTGGCACAGTTGTGGCATGTCTAGAAATGCACTAGGAGCACACACTAGGATACACAACCAGGTTTTGCACAGGTTGGAGGCTGACAGAGATGGTCAGACATCTACAGATTGTGCAAATCCTTTAGTTGTCTTCAACTCCAAAACCACCGGAGCTTTCCTTCCCTCTTACTTCTCCAGGGTCCCTCCTTTCCCATCAGCATAGCTCATTGGCTTACACTACAAATTTAATCAGGTATTGGTATTTTACTAGGTCATTCACAGGGTCATTTGAAGGAAAATGCTGTTTTTTCAACAATAGAACATGTTTCACCATTAATATCTAAAAGGCAAGGCCAAGCTGGAAACACCAGAAAAAAAGCATAAAAGGTGTGTTCAGCTCCCCAGTGCACTCAGAGTCACATTTCAGGCTGTACAGGATCCTTGAATTTCTCCTTCAGTGATAATAACACAGTCACACTGATGCATAAGTAGATGCTCTGCAATACATATTATCCATACAAATACATTTTCTGTGTAGGGATATACGTGAAAAATATTCTTGTGGGAGATACAGACCTCTCTATCTAAAGACAACATTCTGGATCGCAGAGCCATTTGCTTGGTCATGCTAAATGACTTACCACTGAAATAAATCTCTAAATAAAGAAAATTCCATTTTCCTTTCCCGTTATCCACTGGAGGGGGGAAAAAACAAAACCAAAACCCACCAACCAAATAAAAAAGCCAAATGAAACAACAACAAAAACCAAACCAACCAAAAGAAGAACTGAAAGGAAACAGAAAAGAAAGCAAGTCCTGCTCTACCTACTCCTACCCAACCACCATCTGGAGGCTGGAGGGCACTTTTCCAAGTATTTTTGCAGACTCCCAGTATACAGCGAGGTCACAGAAATGGCTTTGGTGGAGCTATCATGAGCTCCAGCAGCCCTAGGGAATCTGGGCCCCTGAGTTAAGTGTAAGGTTTCTTCAGGAGGGAATGACAACCTGTGAAAGGAGTGACGACATGCCACAGATTGCAGCCACGCTCCCCTTCCCACACAGGGATGGGCAGAGCACAGCAGAGATGAGGGAGCAGGGGAGATGCAGGCAGGAGAAAGCCTGCAGCTACCCGCAGCCTCTGAATTGCAAGATGGAGAAACACATCTTTTCTTTCCTTTTTCTTCTTTCTCTAAAATAATCTTCCAAACCTAGAGATACCTGAGCAATAACTCATGTACTAAATTGCTTCCTTTTCCTATTCACCTTACTTGTAAAGTGTTAAATTGCATCCGAGCAATGTTCTTTTATTATCCTTTGAATTAGTTTGTACTGGGGTGAAAATGTCCTCTTTTTCTAGGGGAAAGCACAAACAAAAAGAACATTTAGAAAAATCTCAACTTGCAGAACACAAACTGCCCTACCTGAGGAAAACTGCAAAATAGTCATTAAAAAGAAAAGAACAAGGAAGATAAAGCTTGTTGCAGAATCCAGTTACAAGAAGTACATCTGCTCAGTAGAGACCAGTTGTTTTCTCTTTTTTCTAAAGACTTTGCTAGTATTGCAAGTAAGGAGCTTTTAGAGGTACGTGCACATTTTAATTGTTAGATAAATAAGTGGAAGGCAACCACCTTGCACTGTGATGATTGAAAGGCTGATGTAATTGGGGGGGGAGGCAGTAATTATGTTATATTACTTCAGAGAAGGTGTAATATGAAAAACGGGGGCTGAATCTGACAATGGCTGATTTTGCTGTGCAGTCACTTAGTCCTTATTCCTTAGTAAGGAATGAGGCTCAGCAGGAGCAGTGATGGGAATGGGGGCAGAAGGATGGGCCAATATACAAAGTCCATTAGGCAAATACAACTACTGCAATTTAGCTTCCTGTTTAGGGAAGCTGGTGAAGCAGCTACACGCATCGCTTCTTGTTGGTCAACAGCTATAGAAGTTGCGGGTGTCTGGCCAAACAAGGGTTGTATTTTATCAGCTCAGTCAATTCCTGTGAGTGTACATGAAAGTTTATTCCCTTAGTCACTGCAAACACACTGAAAAGTTTTCAAGAGAGACAAGAGCACTCTTCAGTAGCAATGTCAGCACCGAAACCAACTTAGTAACAGATAAATATTGTCACTTCATAAGACAAAAGGGGCCTAGATCTCCCTCCTGCCCAGGCTCTCAGAACACTGGAAGGGTTCTTCCTCTATAAATTATCACAGCTTCACTTAAGCCAAAGGAAGTAGGTCACTCTCAAACAGTTAAAGACCTGCCCTCCAATGTTTAGCACTTGGGAAGAGTAAGTAAAAACATTTAACTTCTAGTTCAAGTTTGCTGCAGCTCCATTTCCTGAAGTACATAGACAACAACACAATAGAACTAGAGGGAATTTCACTCTAAACTGCATCTGTGATTTGCACAAGCAAAGCTCCCGTAAGTGGAAATAAGAGCAAGTATCTTCTAATCTGCTCTACACCATCCAGTGGCAGGAAATGGGCTGAGGGTGCTGTCGCTTCTTGGTCTGTTGTATTGAATCTTCTGCAATAGGTACAGATACTGCACAAAAGGATGATAAAAGGTTCTACCTGGCAGGAGCTTGTGCTGGTATAGATCTATCAGTGCTAATGGGAGTTCATATAGAAAGTTCTTCTTGGAAACAAAAGCTATTGAAGGCTTCAGGCAAAAACTGCATTTCTTCTGTTTCTCTCAAGCATGTTGCCTTTGACACCAACCTTGGCAGCTCCACCTCATTATAGCTGTTGGCCAGTGACAACAGCAAAATTTGAAAATCAAATGCAGTGCATCCTAGTCCTACGGAAAGAGCTTTTACTTCACCTTGAGCTCCTTGAACGAAGCTGATTGAAAGAATAAACTATGTCCTGTAAAGCAAGAAGGAGAATGATGGTCTCCCTTATCCTATGTCACTACCTTTTCTCCAAAATGTATTTCTCTAAATCAAGATAAGCCCATCAAGGATGAGAATGTATGTAGAGTCCTACTGGCTTTCCAAATATTACACTCCAGCTCTACACCCAGTTATTGCTCATCTTAAGGCCAAGAAGGTGGGGGTTAGACACGAAATAACAGTGTGGGCTATAAAATGATCCTGAAAAATGTCATGGCTAGTTGTTCCTTTTGCAATTGAGCTCTTGTGATAAAAACCAAGCAGGAAGCTCCCAAGATTTGCTCATCAGGAGTTGAGATTGTGATTTTCTCCACGGATGCTTTTCTCCACAGATGCACTTATCCCCAGGCCCTGTCAAAGGCCAAGTCTGCCCACACCTTGCATTTGTGTTCTCTTTGTGTCTTATAGTCTTAGCATCTTCTTTTTGTGACTATTTGGGTCCTGGCAGCCCTTTATGTGAGCTAAAGAGAGGCCTATTCAGTGACAGTCTCATGCAACTGCCCTGAACAAGTGGTTCTCAGTTTGTTTTTCTTTATGCACCATTTTGTTTGCAGTGATGCTCATGTACTTAGTTGTGGATACCTTAAAGAGAGCATGCCATCAGTGGTGCTGCTTTCAGGTAGCTATCCAGGACAAGGTGCTACCTGTATAGCTTCAAAGCATCTATCCAGAACCATTTACTCATTAAGTAAGATTGTAATTCTGATGTCCACTGAACACCAAGTTTTAGACTAGCGCATCTGTGACACATGATCAAACCTTCCCATTCAAGGGTCCCTGCCCAGAGGACTTGGTATACTTGGTAAATGCCATGAGAGCGTTTGATACAGAATTATGAAATGCTTGTACCAGCTCTTGCCTTTCTTCCTGAAGGACTAATGCATGGCTGATGCCAGATGGCTAAGGCCCCAGCTACCTGAAACTGAGGCAGGGGGAGCAAGGACAGGATAGCAAGCACTCTCAGGCAGACCAACACACACTGTTGATGCTGGCAGAAACTCCAGAAGGGCTCCAGTGTCCTCTGAATATTTCAAACATCAGGGTGGTCTCTCCTCACCAAGAAACACATGGGCAGGGATAGTGGGTGCAGGGAACCTGGCACAAACCCAAGTGACATCTTACAAACACTAATCTTAGCTAGCCTCACATGACAGATTAGCACTCGGCAACACTCTTCCTAATGCGAGATGATGGTCCCAGAAGCTCCTAACTAATTTTCTGATGTTTCTCCACTCTTGTACCCTGCAGGCTACATCTTGAGATAGGATGAAAGATGCTTTACTTCGTTTAATATAACTCTGAGGCAAGGCAAACCAAGAAAAGAAGGCAAGGCAAGCTCTCTTGTTCCCAATAAATGACAGACTGTCTTGAAGCACAGAAGTTACATGAGCCTTTTTCTTGCCAGAGTCGAGTTTAATTTCCATAATGAAATTGCGAAGAAATGTTTTTGGGAAGATGCAGGGGATAAAGGATTTACAAAGTCACATTTTTTTCTGCTTCAGTTGATGGATATCTCCCCATCAACCTCTTCTATACTCCTCGTTGCACCCAGCTATCCCGCTTTACTATGAACTCCTTTGCCAAGGTAACATCTCCTATATACAGCAGAATTAAGCAGGAGTTTAACAAGATAGAGTACACAAACAGGTACATTTACTACTATTACTGGTATTGCTGGCTGAAGGAGGAATACATACCTCTCACCTCTCAGGGAGATCACCATCAGGTCAGGGAGAGCTAAACAGACACCATGACCTGCACAGCTGCACCACTTGATGGTTTTAGTAGGTCTCAGTCTTTTCTAAAAGCACTTTCTGGCCTACATCTTGCATCCCCTGGGAAAGGGGAGCTGAAGCCAACACAGCCAGCTCCAGAGAGTCACTGCAGACAAGCCTCTGTTTTTCCCTTCCATGTAGGTAAACCCCAGTGGTAGATACAGCGCTGACAGAAATGAACCGTGCCCTAAACACGATTTGACTGATGATTAAGTTTGCTCTTCCCTGACTCACTTTTCTTGTCCTTAAATGCCTTCCTCTCTCCTCTCCCACATGAAGAGCATTTCCAGGAGAACTGAGCTCTTGGGCTGTTTCCTTCTAGTCAGCTTCCAGGGCAGCTTGAAATTTCCACATATACCTCCGAGGACTGAAAGGAAAGGTCACCAGGAGCAGGTTTCCTTGCCTTTTTTTTTTTTTTTTTTTTTTTTTTTTTTTTTTTTACAAATAACTTCTGGCTTTTTGGTTTGCAAAGACCTTATCAGAGCATTTGGGGACTGAAAAAATGGGAAGGCAGAGAACACATCAAAGTTTTCATCAGGTTAGTCCTGAAATGTCAGAATTGTATTATAAATAAAAAAAAATAATTTCTCCTTTCTTGGGTGTGCAGATTTAAGAGACTGAATAAACATTTCAGCTTTTAATAAAACATCTCTTTTCTAGTCTTATGGTAGCACAGAGAATTTGTAATCATAGAAAATGTCAAAGCAGTCAACTTCAAGGTTAGACCAGGTCACTCACTGCCTTGCCCAATTCTGTTTTGAAAACCTCTAAGAATGTACATCCCACAACCCCCATGGGCAAATTATTTTGGCACTTCGCAACTCCAGGGGCTGAACAGCTTAACCCAAGACAATATAAAATGTTCAGAAACCTCCAGGTAACTAAACAGCAATTGCAGAATAGATTGCTTTACAAAAGCTTCATGAATACAGGAGCCTTCATCAGAACACGGGTGTAAATAGAGAGATGGCAAACCATTCCAAACTGGTTCAGTATTGCTCTATAATCTAATTGCTTTATAATCTGTCATTAAACAGCTCCAAAAAGATAAATATCTGGTTACCTCACCGGTTAATGTGCTTTAACAAGTGGCTCTTCTACAGCATTTCATTTTCTTTTCAGGCCATCTCATCTTCACAGGTTTCATTAGCCACCTTGCCACGAATGCCTTTGGAGCACTCAAATGTACCCTCACTTTTGAAGAATCACAGAATGTAAGAAGCGTCCAACTTTATTCTGAGAGGTCCTTATCTGTCTACCCATCATCGCAGGGCTTCTGCAGAGGGTCCATTCCAAACATCAAGGTATCTGCTGAAAGGGTCTACTGGCCTGAAAGACCTCTAGATAAGCTGCAGTAGATATCATCTTGCTGGCAGCCATTCCATGCTGCGGTACCATGCTCCACAGTCTTATTATGCTCTTATTAATGGCTTTGTTCTTTCACTTCTCAAACTGACAGTTCATTTTCCCTCCTACAGGTTCCTGCCACTGCACAGGAGAATATTTACAGCCATCTATACCCTGTCCCCATGCATACTGCCAGACAACTGGTTCATGGGATAGGCACTCTCACTGAAGGGAGAGGTGTAGAAATGTAAGTTGGATTGAGGATGAGGTTGTCAGGGTTCAGAGTCTCCTTGTGATCTCTGTAATTTGCTCCCAAGCTCTCCAATGTATCAAAAATAGAAATCCTGCATTACAAGAGTTCAAAAGCTGTATCTAAAAAAAGCACCTTGAAAGGGTCTGGCTGCTTCTACTCAACAGCAAGCTCTGAGATGGTGCAGCTGTAACCAGGTATCATGAAGGAGCTGTGAGGGCCCTTGTTGGAGCCACTCACCTTGCTCAAGCCCATGTCTTTGGTGCCTGCCTGGGCTAACTACAGCTCAGCCTGTGCTTGGCATCATATCTTGCTGATCCTGACTTGGCTTCATGGCTGGACCAAGCATCTGTCACTATGAACCATGTCTGGAAACGACTGGCTGCCCCTAGTGACTGCTACTGGACCCACACCTCTTGGCCAGGTCCTGAGGGACCGCAGCAGCACACTGCTCGTGCCTGCCCTCTTGTCCACTCCTGGCTCGTATTCCCCTGGGGAGCTGCTTCTCCCTGGCAATTTACAACTGATTGTATTTGTGGGAATGCACGATGCAGAGAAGGGGAGAAACAAGGGAGAGGATCTCCCGCTTGTTATAAACCAGAGGAGAGTCGATCTTTCTGGTTTATGCAGAGCTTGTTGCTAATATTTTACTTCCTGTGCTTTTCCCTTAGGCTCCTCTATTCAAAGCGCAAATTTCAACCATCTTGCTGGAAATGAGCCAGTTGCTGCCTGTGGATTCACACTTCAGTCTGCCTGTCACTCTGTTGTTGTCCTTCTAACTTGGTAATTGGGATGTGCTGGTTCTAATGCAAGGCAGTGTTGGAAAACGCCTGTTCTGCTTGCAGCAGTGACAGGTGCTGGCATACAACATACTTCTCAGTTGTCAAGACACCTCAGCCCATATCCCAACCTCTCTGTTTCTGCAGATAGGAAGAATGAACTGATGCTTTGTGCAAATATAACATTAATTTTGCTGACAAGGTAACAATAAAGCTACTAAATCAGTACTGGGATTCTTAACGTTACATACACTATTTAAATTACATGTCATCTTTACAAACTGTAAACTAGACAAATGACTAGTCAAGTGTTCACACATGTGTCTCGCAATTGAGGCTTTATAGCCACAAAGTGGCATTACTGAAGAAAAATGTGCTGGACAGTGATAACCGTCAAAATACAGCAGTGGGGCAACAGGATAAGTCACTCATGTTCAATAGGAACAGTCTTTTCTGAAGTGCGTTAACACCAAGATCAAAATACAATCTGCTGGGCCACAATTACACCTACATCACTAGACGAAAATTAGGAAATATGCTTAGGGATCCTACTTCTTTGCACCTTGATATTTCTTCTGGTGCACTTGGAGAGCATTACATGAAAGCTTTATGGGGGCAATACAAAGTCCTTTTCAATCAAGTGGGTTTTCTGTCTGTTTAGCAGCTGAGCCAAGTATTCCAGGAGGAGGCTTGCTCCAAAGAAAGAGATGTTTCTTTCAAGCTTCCCATCTTAAGCCATATGAAAGCAGTAAATATAGTAAAAAGGGTGACCTGCCCCAGCAAGCATGTGTTTGGTAACAAGGTCCTGAGTTCAAAGAGTTTGAGCAGGACATGACCATGACCCATGGCTGGCAGGTCCCTTTCACATCCTGCACAATAACTGATTTCAAGATTCTTATGTGCATAACACCTATTGCTCAGTTTAAAACACTTGGAACTGTGACAGGGACTGGAGGGAATCACTTCTGGGACTAGAAGTTACTTACAAACGATCTGCTGGCTCTTCTGAAAGGAGAAGGATTTAAAGCACATGGCTAGACATGTTCCATGAAGCAGGTCTCCACTGGAAATGCCAAGCATAGTCATGGGGTGTCAGGACTGGGACTAAGGTAGACAGAATTGTCCACCCAAGTCCAAGTGAAGCAGGAGATGGGGACCTCACTTTTTCACCCTTCCCCTCCCTATCCTTGCTACTGGAAGCAGCCTGCTGGCTCCTTGCCTTTGGGACAGACCCATGATGCGAAGTCTCCTATAGTTTTCTGCCTTGCTCTGCCACTCTTCTATGTATGACCATGCAAAAGTCACTGTCCTTTCCTGTACCTTCAGATCCCCTTTCCCATTGTATAACAGCATATAGACTATTCACTCACTGGGCAAGGACTGACTCAAATATACAGCACCACAGGGACTTAGTCTTATGAAGTATAGCCCTTGGCTCACATGGGCAAATCATTCCTATAGGAATCACTTGGTGGTCCCTCTCTTTGCCAGATTAAGAGATCCTGACACAGCTGCCTCTTTCAAAGGAGAGGAAGCCATGAAAGTGAGTAATACTGTGAATTTATATGGATTCTGCATCTAAGACCTTGCTGTTTTGCTGCCTGTTTAAACTTTGTCTGTATACTAAGCTGCACAGCACCACATTCACCAGCCTTCCTGGGACATTTCCAAGGCTTCTTGCTTCTAGGCTCGTGCTATGGCATCATTCCTGTTCCCAGCCAGAAAGATTTTGGAGTTCAGAATCAGGTGAAATTATACAACCTGTATTAAAATAACACTACAGCAACAAGCTCTGCTTTTATCAGTCTCAAAGACAACCACTTGTTCACTTCCAGGAGAAAGTTTTGCTTAAATTGTCGGTGTTAATCACGAGCCCACTTCAATCGCAGATTGCAGGTCCTTGCTAGGTCTGGCAGTTCACACAGTAAAGCAGCAGTGATTTTTCATGGCCATTCAACTACTGCGCTTAGGTTCCCTGTAAAAGTACATTGCACTGGGTGGGACATAAGCCTGCTCCTCTACATGCTTGTATCACCTCAGAAGTGGCCTGCAGTGTGGTGGCCATGGGTGACATGCAGAGCTGAGGCTTGGCCGTGTAACACATCAGGGACAGGCTCAGCCCAAGGGGAACACTCCCCTGCTAGTAAGCCACAAGGAAGCTGAAACACTTCAGTAACAAAACAACACACTAAAAAAAGAAGCAAGATTTATCTTGCTGCTGTTCCACTAAATCAATGCAGCTTCTGCACAAAACAGCCATAAGCATCCAACTGGATTGGACCAAAGATCTCCTCACTTTTTCTTTTTTATCTTTCTTCTTTTTTTCCCCCCCTTACATGCAGCTGTTTCACTATAACAAACTCTGCACAGCTTGTGCCTTTCAAAGCACCCAGCTCAGCCCAGGCTCCTGATTGCGTGGCATTTCTCAGCTCTCCCTCCTCTGCCAGCTGCTCCCTGTACACAGACTAACACACTCCCCAGCATTGCAGAATGAATTGGGCTGTTACTTACGTGATCATCATGTTACAAGCATTTGCAATGGGACTGCTGGCACCTCAGCTGTTGCTGGCTTAAAATAAGCAGCATTGCTAGGTCTGATGGTTCTGCATCTTCCTGTGACAGTGGCATATTAAAGAAAAGGTCCCAACAAGGTTTTGATTCTGCTCTCAGCAAAATACTGCAGAAGAGCTAAACTTAGACATCACTTAATCACAGCTTTATAGACCTCTTAAAGCACCATGAAAGAAATACTTTCCATAGTCAAGGTAGTGTATTTTATTATGCTCATCCGACAGCATAACCTTAGCTTAACTCTAGGTTAATGGAACTTATAGTAGCACTAAAGGAATAGAAATTGCCAATGAGCAAGAAGAATCCTAAATCTACGTTTTTCGGAAGCCGGTGGTAGTTGTACAACCTCAGATTTGACCTCAGGAACAGAGTTGCAAAAGCAAAAGCCAGGTGAACTATAAGCTGCTCTGGAGAACCTAAAGTTATGCTGAGTACAGCAGGTGTTCTTGAGCATTGACTTGTCTTTCACTGTGTAATAAAGAGCTCATAATAAAAAGTGCATTTCCTCTCTTCTACATCACAGTGGTGGGCAACAATTGTCTGCCAAGCATGGTGAAGACTTCAAGTGCAGAACTTAAAGCAAATACATTCACTCCTCCTTCCCTAAAATACCCCAGAAAGACTTTTCTTAAGAAATGCTTTAATGAACACTTTTTAAATGAACCAAGTTCATGGGAGCCATAAATTGCTGTAGCAGTACACTAGTTGTTTGGAGAAACCTGCTTGTTCTTGCCTAGGCCACATGGTGACCCAAAAGCTTTTGTAGTTGTAGGCATGAAACCACATGGCTTTGTATCCTTTCTGCATCTCTTCCACCACTGCAAAGCATGTACCTAACTCAGGCACAACAGCCTGACTGCCCAGAGCTACTGAATTTCCAGAGTAAATAGAGGCACACAGCACAGGAAAGCAGTCCCTACCTTCATGCTGAGTCCTGGTTCAATACTGAGACACTGAAGCATCACCATGATGTCCTTCCTAACTATTCCTGCCCACAGGCTTTAACTTCCCGTGCCTCTATATCCCAGTTCCTTCCTAATCCTTCACCTCAGAGATCCAAGACTCCAGAGCTCTCAGCTCTCCCCTCCTCCTGTCCCACATAATCTTCTCCTTGGCCACTAAAGAACCCAAAGCCTATCGCTCAAACTATCCAAACCACCTCTCACCACCCCAAGACTTCTCCTGTCCTCCCACTCTATCCCAGATAACACCATCTGAACCCAAACCTGTATGTGACCAAACAGATGAAACTCCAGCCTGAAACACCAGCATCAGCTCAGCTTCACAGCTGCATCCTCCTCTTAGGAGCAGAATGGTCATGGTCTCCTTTATGTTGGGCCATAAGGACAGTTTGTATAAAGAGACTTGAATTTTGACATACTTGGCTTGCAACTAACATCCCCAGCCCTGTGGCTTGCTGGGAATGAGTGTCCCTTGGCTCTTCTCTACCATGCCATTTACTGAGCACAGCAGGAATGCACAGCAGACCTCTGAGTTCAGCTACGCTCATCAGGCTGTGCACAGAAGGTGCAAGAAGACAGGTTTGATTGTGGATTCCTGCAGAAGATGGAAAGGAGGAAAGCAGGGAGAGACAAGACTTCCTGCCCAGTTCCTAGGCAGTGGTGCATGCCAGTCCCAACCTTGTCTCTACCTGGTGGTAGGAACCCAGCTCTGACCTGAAAGATACTGTGCTAAGCTCTGTCATGCTGCTTATATAAACAAAAGCCCTTTACAAACCGGGGGATGTCTGCAGGAATCCTCATTCCTAAGTCATACTAGTATCTTTGTTCTTCCCCTGTCAGTGCAACCCCCTTCAACCAGACTAACTATGAACCTCTTTGGGTGTATTTTCTTTGTAGTGGGTAAATATGAGCCATCCAAGCCCTACATCCAAGCCCCAGGATGCACAATGTGCTCAGTAATTAGCAAGCACCAGTTGGCAGGGCAGAGGATGGGGCTGCTGCAGCCACCTGGCCTCCTGGCAGGTGGTGATTTCATACTGCACTCCCAGGGTCCCAGTGAGAACACAGGCCAGACACCGTGCCGCTGGAATCAATGGGAACTGAGCTCTTCCAACAAGCAGATCAGGGCCTGGGGATTAGAGAGCACTTCCATTTCCACAAAATATACAAAAACAGGTAAAGGGAAACATTTGCGGGAATATGAACTTTCCTGTGGGTTGGTAGCATTTGTGAGCAGAAGCCAAACCAAAGCCATAAAGAACAGAAGTGCCTGACCTCTTCTTTCCTGTTGTTTTTAATTTTGTCTGAATTGTTTTCCCAGACAGTGGGAATCAGCTTTACTTTTTCCTGTTCATGAGCAGCATAAAATTCGGAAGGATGATGTTTGCCACCCAGCTGAGTTCATGTATCAGGGGGAAGAAGGTCATTGGTTATGTTCACCTTCACATTACAGAAGGTCAACCAAAATCAGTGCTCTGTTGTGCTAGCAGTAAGAAACAAACCCTATCATGCAGAGTTTACAACCAACACATGAGAGAGAGTACATTTACCATTTTATAGACTAGAAACAGAGACATAAAGAGCCTATTTAAAGCATATTTAAGCTCCAGGAAAGACTCTCCTTGACTTCCCTGGGTTTTGTATCATGCCTATGGAAATTAAGCAAGTTGCCAAAATGCACACAGTGAGTTTGCAGAAAAGCCAGAACCCAAAAGCTAGATCTGCTGAGCTCCAGCATCCTTCCTCAAGCCAGCCCGCTGCTGGAGGTGCTGGAATGGCAACAACAATCTGCTCAAGTGCGAAATCCTAGCTGCCAACCTGGCACTGCTTTTATTTCTCTGACCTATTTCATTGCTCAGATCCAGGCTTTTCCTTGAGCAGAAAAGGATTACAGAGAAGAGTCAGCATCATCACTGGACAGGCACAAACGCATCCATGATAATTCATTAGCCACAGAGTAAAGAAATACATTTTTGGGAATTGAGACATACATTTGGGTCACCAGGGTACTTAACTGTGAACCAAGGATGCAGCTATATGCAGCTCAGGTACCCAGATTTCTAGGCTGTGAACTCTATAATGGTTTTGCCTGAAGGCCAGATTCCAAGGATAGTTGCTTTTCTGCTTGACAACCACAAGGGTATCTAGTCTTAAATGGTCAGCAGCAATTCTGCCTGCTCTGGTGGCCCACATCGTCACCTACATAAGGATAAGGTGATGGACATTGCCTAGACAATATGTTAATTTCATTACACCAATCAAGTCCTGAGATTTTCCTCTTCTTTCATCCACAAGTGAGTTTGGCACCATTTAGTTTAAGCATCACATTCTAGCTGAGGGGCTTTCCCCAACAAAAAATAGTTACTGCTGAGGACAATGGATTATTTGGAGTCATTTCATGTATCAAAATGCAGCAGTCTCAGCAGGGAAATGCAGCAGCAATTTAACAGCAGTGGCCAGGAGTGAAGACAACTGCATCCAGTGAAAACTACAAAGAAAACTGTATATACATACATACATAGAGATGTTTTATTTTGGCAAAGGTATTACAGTTGGTTGTTAGAAAAGCATCACTAAAGCTTTTCTGAGAAGATGTTCTTTAGCTTTGGACCTGATAAAAACATCTTCTGGAGAGAAGGTGAAGTGGGGAATCTATTTGAAGCAGCAAATTTGAAACTAGTATATTCTGAAGGGTTTTATTTAAAGGTCTTCTTGCCACAGTTATAGGCTCTGAAGATCTATTTTTATGCCTTTGTTTTCATTTGAAAGAGAACACATTATTCCAACTGCCCTATGGCTAGCAAAGATGATCATGAAAAAGCAAAGAAACGTGCGTTTCTTTCTCCTTTTAGCCCAGGAATTTGCATGCTATAATAATGGATGTAAATTTAACAGATTTTAACAAAGCTGAAAGCCCAGGCATCTGCTGAATGTGGTGGTATCTCCCACACACCAATTTGCCTTGTATGGAGGATGCAAGAGATCAACAGGAGCGCTTGAGAAAGGGCATGTGTTTGCCAAGAGTGTGTTGAGATATGAAACAAGCATATGCTTCAGAATCCCAGCCCTGCTTCATCTTTATAGGTCTTTCATTCTGATTTTATAAAGATCTGGGCCACACTGCATATTTCAACCACTGCTCATGCCAAGCTCTGGGTATGTCAGTGTTTTAACTTCTATGTGGCTGCCCAGTGGAGTCATATTAAGACAGTTTTAAAATCACTCATTTGTATGGTGTACACCATATATGTGTTATTTGTACAGAGTCCAATGCTTTATTATAAGTTTTACTTTAGCATTTCATATTTTTGGTTCTGTGGCCAGCAGGAATTTATGCGAGGTGGTGGAGTTGCCCTTACAGGGAGAGAACACGTTGAATGTCTGGAGCTGTCTTAGAGTGGATAAGTGAGTGAGTCGAGAGCTTATGGGTCAGGACTAAAGGGCAGACCAGCAAGGGCGACACTTTTGGGGGTTTGCTACAGACCACCTCATCAGGAGGTTGAAGATGAGGCAGTTTACAGACAGTTGGGAGAAGCCAGTCACAGACCCTGGTTCTCATAGGGGTTTTCAATCACCCTGACATCCGTTGGAGGAACATCACAGCCAGGAACAAACAATTCAGGAGGTTCCTGGAGAGCACTGATGATAACTTTCTGACTCAGGTGATGGAGGAGCCTACAGGGGAAGGCATGCTGCTGGACATGACGCTAACAAACTAGGCAGGTCAGTGATATAAAAGTAGGGAGCAGCCTGGGCTACAGTGACAATGGGATCATGGAGTTCAGTATTGTGTGAGGAGGAAGCAGAGCAATAAGTAAGACCATGACCCTGGACTTCAGGAAAGCTAACTTTGACCTCTTTGGGGACCTTCTTGGAAGAATTCATGGAAACAAGCCCTAGAAGGAAGAGGGGTCCAAGAGAGCTGGTTAATATTCAATGATCATTTCCACCACGCTTGAGAAGGGTGCATGCCCATGGGCAAGGAATCAAGCAAAGCAAGCAGGAGACCTGCATGGATGAACAAGAAACTCCTGTCAAAACTCAAACACAAGCAGGAGATATGCAGGAGGTGGAAGCAGAAACAGGCAGCTTGAATGATTATGAGAGTGTTACCAGGGTATGTAGAAATGCAACAAGGAGAGCCAAGGCCCATTCGGAATTATATCTGGCTGACGATGCGAAGGACAACAAGGGCTTCTTCAAATACATCAAATAATAAAAGGAAAAGTAGAGAAAATATGGGCCCTCATACTGTGATTCTGTATGTAATGAACAGCAAATATTACTAAGCAGTGCAATGCTCCTACACAAAAGAGCATCTTAACCTCACCAGGACACATCTGCTGTCCACCATGCCCTACAGAATAGCTAGCACTGGCTTGGCAGAGATTCACAGAGCAGTAATGGGAAGGATTTATTTTCTTCTCCTACAGAAAGAGAAAAACATGAATTTCCCTTAGAAAGGAAATGAACAGCAGGTTAATCAGAGTCCTGAGAGCGCTAGGAAATGGAGAGCAGATACTTGTTTTTGCTGTTTCCCAACACAGGAATAAGTTAAAAAAAGAAATGAGTGAAATACTAAGTGTCAAACTCGGGAGGAGACTGTCCTCTCCCAAACGACAGCAGCTCTGTGGGAGTCTCAAACTCAGGATGTCCAAGGCTTTGAACTTAGGAAACAAGAACAGACTTGATATTTTAATGATGTCTGAATATTCAATACTAGATTTTTTTTGTTTGTTTGTTTAAATAATATTAAAACTTGTTTACAAAGATGTAAACAGACCTCAACTATTAAAATGGAGGTTGAGGACTTCATGCAGTTGGGTTTAGACTCTCACACATGCTATGACAGCGCCTCAGACTTTCCTTTTCTGCTTAAGATGAAACCAGAAACCAAAGCAGCCTCAGGGGTTACCAGATTGGGCCAAATCCATTTCTGGCAAAACCAAGCAAGAGCTGGATGAGTTGGTAAGACATGAAACTGCTGAGCAGAATCAAGGCTGCAGCACCACAATTACACGGTGGTTTTGTGTCAGCACACGACCTCTTTAAAAGTTATTAAATTTCTTTCATGGGAAGTAAATCAGTCTAAAAGTATCTCAATGAAGAAAATGGGATAGCCAGTAATGTAGAAGTCAGCGTGAGCTTGTCACCAATAGATGCAAGCAAAATAAAAAGGTTAATACTAGGGAAGAAGTCATTTTCTCACAACACGTGCTGTTTTAGTATAAGGACTTCCACTGCATCAGCAGCTAGTCCCATAAGAAAAAGAAAAGAGGGATGGATGGTTGATTTATGGTTCAAGTTTTACTAGACTAAACATTTTGATTTCTCCAAAGTGGTTCAAAAAAATTTTCTTGCATTTGACAGACAGTGTCTGTCAAAGTCATGTGTTTTATCCAATTTGAAATGTATGCTGTCAGTAAAGCAAACAAATAGATTCTGTTTGTCTACATCTAAAGTAGACGTGATTTGGGCCACGAAGTTAAAATGCAGCATCTCCACAGAACTACAGTTAGAAGAGTTGTTGGGGAGGGTTTTCAGAAGAGTGTAACACTTGCCTTGTCCTTTCCTAATACTCCCTTGGGAAGCTGACCATCAGTATGACTGAGAGCACAGCTGGACAAGGAAGTGTTTCTAGCCACCCAGACTATCTACAAAGTGATCTGTCAAAGCCTGCCTCCATACACACACATTTTGATTCCATAATGTTAATGCACCTTAATTATCCCAGGACTCCTAATCCTTAAGAAATAGGTTGTTCCTTTTACATGGCTGAACAGTCTTTATTCCACAACTGAGCAAGAGAAGCCCTGTAAAAAAAAAAAAAAAAAAAAGTGGAATTCCCACTTCTACCTCACATTTCTCTATGGCCTCACTTATGTCTCAAACAGGAACTCTGCAGGTAGAGAATACTGTGTTCCTCCAAAAGCATGCCCAGCCAACTTCTTATTCCCACTCACTATATTCAACATAACTGAGCATGGCAGAATAGTGGTTCTTAATTCCTTCTGGCTCTCCCATTTTCTCCTTAAACAGAATTGCACATGTTTTAACAGGGCAGAAGGAAACCAAACCATGAGTGCAGATCTTGCTATAGGTCAGAGAAAGTACGTTAGAAGGCAGAGACAAAAGTTGTCTTGCACAACCACTGCATGTGCAGAGGTGTGAAAGCTTTGTCCATAAGGCGGGTACAATATATTCCTTCCAAGCTCAACCACCCTTGTGCCCGTTGAAATCCACCTTGACAGAACACAGTTTGACAGGAAGCTTCATGACTCACCAACTCCTTCTGCAAAAGGCTGGAACTCTTCCTCTTGACTTTCAAGCAGGCTACTTTCAAAGTAGCAAACTTTCAAAAGGCTGATGAAGCACAACTTAAATGATTCATACCTCCCAGTTCTGCAGGTTGGATCAGGGCTTCAAAATGAACCTGCTGCCGGTCCTCTTCCACTCCTCTGCTGCTATTTCACAGCTGGATAATCAACAGAAACTAGAGCTCGATGCAGAAATAGGATTGTGATGGTGAAAGAAATCAATCTACATGAAATCTGGGAAGGAAAGTGTATTCCCAGAAATGAGAAGAACAAGGAGCTTTCTCAGGGAACAGAGAAAACAGGGACTGACTTAAGGTGCATAAATCAGAAGCAGAGTAATAAGGAGCCACTGCAGAATCGCTCTGGGCAGCTATGAGGACTGAGACTACCTTCACTCCTGGAGCAGGACAGCAGTATCAGACACTCTGAGGGCATGAACATGTGAGCCCCACTCAGATCTCTTGCCATACTTCTGCATCCATCAGCTTCCACATGTCAAGCACAGTCCAGGAGGCCATGCTCTCCATCACAACCATCTACCTGCTGAGAGGGGTTTGGGTGGGAAATACAGAGTTAAATGCTTCTCCTATGCACACAGCACTGAGCTCTGGCTTTCCTCCAGGCTTCATCAGGAATCACTCTGTGCTCTTTCCCTTTGTTCCTCTCATCCTTTTGCTGAGATTGTTCCAGACTGAGGACATGTGTTTTCTCTCGTGCAGATACACCTGGCAGCTTCATATGGAGGAGTGGGGAGATCTTCAATTGGCAGCCCTTGTTTGCTTGTTCCCTTTGAGTGCTCTCATGTAGCTCAGGCTTGCCATGAGAGAACAGTATTGCAGATTCTCTAATTGAGTTTCTGAAGCAGGGGAAACCAAAGACTTTTCAGTATGTAGAATACATATTATATAGCAGAAATGAAACAATGAGAATGCCCCGGAGCCGAGGAAAGAGGTTGAGATCTTCAGGAGTCAGAAAAGAATAGACAAGACAGCAAAATCAGCCGATTCTCCCAAGGAAGCTACCATGTCTTCAGACAAACAGATGTCTAATTTAAGACAAATGTAGTGGTCATCCTGGCTCAAAAGAGGGCAAGAATTCAAAGAACAGTAAAAGACCTAGAAAACACAGAAGTAAAATAAAAAGAACAGGATCCTTGTTCAAAATGAGACACAAATAATTTAATTGTAAATATTTTTATTTAAAGTTAGGTGGGTGCCAACATATTAGGAAAATTAAGGAGTTCTGCTGATTATTATCCACAAAAAAAAAACCAGTCCAGGAAGTCAAAGGTGGGAATGCTAAAGGATGCAAAAGGAACCCAGAGACTCTGTCTCCATACCTTGTCCCAAGTGAGTTCAAGCACAATCAACACTCACCAAGACCGGAGAAACCTTAAGCTCTGAAAGCAGTCTTGACACTCACATTGATAGAGAATACTCAGAGGTATCAATTACAACAACAATATTGTGAAACAGGTATTCACCTTTGATCATCAGGTCTGAAACTAATTGTTAATCACTAAAGATAAGGAAGATGTAATGTGCGGGTGAGTTCTTCCATACCTGCTTCCGTTAAGTTCTCATACTTTGAAGCAGCTACTTTGGGTTTTAAGTCACAATATGAATCTAAGCAAGAAAAGTCTGATCCAGCATCCTTATCCCAGGACAGATCCTTTAGATACAACCATTAAGCAAATTATTCCTGACTAGTACTCTGTGACAAAGTCAGTCCATCAGATTTGCTTAGTTACATGGTACTCCATGCACTTCCACTAACAAACATTTCATTTCAGTATTGCCATCTAGTTTGCTTTTCAGAAAAGGGAAGTCTAAAATGGGATGTACAGAAGGCTTCCTACTCTGCTTGCCCTTTTAAGCAGTTATCATTCCGTGGAGGCTGCAAGTCATTTAGAAGAAGGCTGGCTTGAAAGCCCGGGACAGATGTCAGGCATGGCAGAGGAGAGGTGACTGATCTGCTCTGCAGAGCCTCCACGAGCGCTGTTTATTTGCTGCACACACCAGAGCTAGTTCTGTACTCCATCACCATGGCAGCTTATTGACATCCAGGCATCTTCACAGACACGCTCATAGCACCTTCCCATGACTGCAAATGAGAATAGGGGTGCCAGAAGACATCCTGAGGAGACAGCAGTCCATAAAGGAGCCAGTCTAAAGTGGGAATGCATCCAAAGGGGTTGGCAGAATTATCTCAGCACCTATAGCAGACCTCAATAAACCTTAACCACCAACCTCAACTGCAGAAAGAAAACAAGTCCATGCTATGAGTTCCCTAAAATGCAAAGAAATTAGTTTTATTCTTCTGTTGCAAACATCAGTCAGATCAGTCATAACTTCTCCAGAGGAGATCAGTGCAAGGGCTAGTCATGATCTGACATCTGTCCCATCACATACGTGAGCACGTCACCCATGAAGAGCAAAAGAGACAAACTGTGGCCAGGGAAGGATTCAAGCGCAGCATTTCCTGACCTGATTTTTCTCTGCACATCTGCTATCAAGAGATGGAGGATAAAATGCTGAGCAGAGCCATGAAAAAGAATCAAGGAAGATCTGTCTACAGGTTTGCTTCTTTTGCACAGCCACAGAAATTTCCATTCCTAAAAGCACAAGAGCTATAGTCTAAGGAAACATATTTCCCTGGTGACACAACAGAAGCCATTTCAGTTGCAGAACTTGACAGGGAAAAGCCAAACAAATCAAGTTTTCAAGGCAAGATTCCCCATTTCCTACTAGACCCCAGCTTTTTCCTGTCAGTGGCCAAAGCCCAGAATTATGGACACTAAAGCCATGGTAACACCTCAAAATACTGCCACTTTCCCCCCAGTCTGACACATCCCCTATGCTGCTGGATGTAGCATGGACAACTCAGAGCTCCTTCAAGAGCTCTCACTAGATCACTGAGCCCCCTGCTTGGCCTGCTGAGTTGAGAGAGGGTAGCATAGCTGCAGAAAGAGTTAACCATATATCCCAATAAAAGCTAAAGAGCAGCAGGCCCTGAGTTTGGAAGCCAACACCATATCTGTTTCTCACTGCTCCCCAGCAGAGGTAACACACCCAAACACTTTGGCCTCCAAGATGAGCAAGCCACAGTTTCTAAAACAGCTAGACAGGTTTTGAAACAGCATTTTCATAGAATGGTTTGGGTTGGAAAGGACCTTAAGCTCATCCAGTTCCAACCCCCTGCCATGGGCAGGGACACCTCACTCTAGACCATGCCACCCAAGGCTCTGTCCAACCTGGCCTTGAACACCGCCGGGGATGGAGCATTCACTACTTTTTTTGAGGCAACCTGTGTCAGCACCTCACCACCCTCGCATGGAAGAACTTCTTCCTTATATCTAGTCTGAACTTCCCCTGTTTCAGTTTAAACCCATCACCCCTTGTCCTATCACTACAGTCCCTGACGAAGAGTCTCCTCTCCAGCATCCTTGTAGGCCCCCTTCATTTTCATCTGCTCTTAACCATAGCTGGTTTCAATGGGTCATCTATCTGAGAGCAGGCACTGGGACTGTTCCCTAGTCAACAGGGTAAATTGGGCTGGGTTTGCTATTCACTGAATTTCCAGACAAAAAGCCCTTATGGTAATGGAGGAACATGGGCAAGGCAAAGGGAATCAGCCTTCCATGTCCCACCAGTATCACACAGCTCACTGTGGCCTTGTCATTATGACCTACTACCCTCCTGCCACACCTTGGCATGAGTTTTGCATGACCACTGATAGCATGTTGCATCTACCCTGGTATTGTGCCTATTGAGGAAAGATTAAGAAAGCAGCAGGGACTGTCTGCATGTCAGCAGGAGGACTGTACATCAGTTACAGTGTCTGAAACTAAATTCACTGCTGGTTTAGCTCAGATTTGTTGTTTCCCAAGTACATCTCTTCACCTGGAGGAAAATAGCAGACCTCTAAATATTCTGCACTGGATCTTGGGAGGTGGAGCCAACATAGCTCTGTACGTAAATCATACCTGGTTTGACTGATGTTTACACTGTGTACAAAACAAGGGGCATAGAGGGCTGTGCCTGCTGTCTGGAGTCCTCCTGGCTCTCTCGCTGTGTACCACGTACACCATCTGCAGCTCTGCACACAGTGCAAGTCACACCAGCTGGTCAGCACTGCTTCCTGCTTGAGAAAGTCCAAACCTCAGCATCTGCTGTGCTGGTCCATGGAGGAGACCAACCTCAGGACCCCTCAAATGCTTGCAGGGCCTGGCACAGAGACAAGTTCCCCATGCTGCAGCTGTACCACAGTCAGCTCTGAACAGAGTCAGGGTGGGCACAGCTTGAGCACCACTAACACCAGCACACTCTTGTCTTGTTATTTGTATTATCTAAGCAACTGCAAAGTAGACCTCCGCTGGCAGCACCCTTTGATGATGCTTAACAGATTTGCCTGCTTCCCCACTTGAATGTCACCAGTAATTATTCTGACTGTTCTTTTATTTATACCTTAATGGCACTCCAGCTTGCTCTTCCTTTAATAAGGATAACACTGTGGTGGTCTCTTTTGTCTCGATACCTCCATATACCACCACGCACCATCTCCCTGGGTGCCAGTCTACAGAAAGGCAGTCTTCCCACCAGTACCTTGCTATTTCCTCCCTCAAACATGTCTTTGCTTCTCCAAGTCCTTCCCATCTCCATTGAAATTCTCATGAAGGACAGTTAAAGAGCTACCCCCATATCTCAGCAAACCACCACTGCTTCCTGAGGCTCCTGCCTCCTCCTGTGCAGCCCTGTACCAGGGCCAGAACTTGGGAGGCTTCCCACTGCTTCCTAAGCATCAGGAATCCCAAAGGGCATACGCAGACAGCCCCTGTGTTTTAAGGGAGTTGCTTCTGCTGATCTTTCACTCCCCTGAATTCAGTTTTGCAGATCAGTGTAGTTAGAGGTACCTTTGGTGCTGTCTTTCTGAATCTTTGTGGAATAAAAAAAGAAGAAAGGCTCAAATCTCAACCATGGGTTTCTGATTCAACACTGAAAGCAGAGCAGTAGCAGGGATATAAAACTCAAGAAACACTGAGGATTAGCTCACCATCTTACTCTGCTACTTATTCCTCTTTGAAATGACTCAGCTCTGAAGTTTGACTCCTTTTTGGTTGGCAAACACAAACACTGCATCCCACTGATGCCTCTTGTCTCGCTATCATTTCTGTATTAGTTCACATGACAATTAGAGGAGCACAAATATTTTCAGGCTCAGCCAATGGCAGGAGATGCGATGGGAGAAAACCTCCCTGAACCTTTCCGAGCCAGAGTCTGCTCCTTGCAAGGCACAAGTCTTTACAAGATCCCTTCTCTTTCATACTTAAAGTTGCCAAGGTCAATGACCTGTTGAAAATAAGGTCAGCTGCCTTGTTTTGTGTATGCCAATTGTATGTATGTACACCAATTCCCTTCCACTTGTCTCCAGAGATTTCCCACCCTTATCCTACAGAAAACACTTAAGGCAAGCTTTCAAACAGCCTGTTTGAATACAACCCAATGCTTTCAGCACTGCTCACTTTGTTCCTTGCTGTGTGGCATAGACAGCAGGCAGAAGGGCAAGCTGAGCACCTTGATGCTCGCAGACCAAGAGGCATCATCTGAGCACAGCAGTCTACATTGTCACATGGACTAATTGAGGATATAAGAGTGCCCAGCCAAGGGAAAGGATCCTGCATAGCACTTGCCTATGCTCAGTGTCCAAAATCATGAAAAAGTTAGGACCAAAAAAAGAAGTAATGTAGAATTTGCAAGATCAAATCTCAAACTAAAACACAATCAAGATGACTAGAAAGTCATTTGGAGGCAAGAGGAAGAGAAAAATATGGATTTTATACTTAATCACAGTTCCAAGGGATGGGACGTTAAAACATAAGAAAAAGTTCTGTAAAGAGATAATAGAAACAATGACAGTCCTACAAAGGTTGTATTTCACATATATCCTTTGGAATACGTCATGTAGACTCAGGTATATTTTGGTCTCCAGTACTCCCGCAGCATGACTGCAGTAATCCGCATTGCTGGGCAATGTTTGACACCTATAGTGTGAATTAGTTGTTTTCCCTTTCACCAAAGTCACTCCATAAATGTAACTTAACTATTCTTGCTCCAGCACGGAAGGGAAGACCAGATGCTAATCTGCTTGTTTCAGGAGCAGAGAAAGCCACAGAGAAAGAGCATTGCTCAAGGCAAGTCCATAGGAGTCCCTGCACCACTGAGCAGCTCAGCCCAGAAGGTTCCCACTCCCCTCCTGTGCCAGCATGCTACAGATAGCGCTAATGCAACACGCAGCCTAACTCCCCCACTCAGCCAGGCTGTGACAAAAATACACCAGCAACAGAAAGAACAGGATCAGCAGAAACAGGCCTCTACAAGAGGGGTAGTGCTGGGAATAAGAGGAGAGCAAAGATACCGAGATGCAAAGATACAGCTGCTAAGTGGTGAGCACAGAGGAGCCACCTTGGTGGCTGCGCATAGACACAGGAGTTTGCAGGCAGTGCTTGCCTGCTTGCTCCATCTCTAGCTGTGGCCAAGCAGCATTGTGCTCAGAAAATCCCTGGCTTCTCTGTACCATCCGTTCCCTTGCGCATATGGAGTGCAGTATAGAGACTTATAGTTGTTGCTTTGGGCACTTGGATGATAACAGCAGTGGAGGCAGAGGGAAACTCCTCCAGGTCAGGAAGGGACTCCATGGGCACTACACAAGGGCAGGCTTTTGCGGTTTTGGCATGTAGGCACAAGCTCCTGAGTCTGTCCATCAGGCAGCAGCACAGACATAGACAGCCCTGAACGCACAATAGTTCCATAGCCCTGATAGCCCATAGGAGCACTTATATATGCAGAGACTACCCCATGCCCAGACACTGGCACATCAGCCAGCTATGGTACCAATGAAGCCACTTTGACATGAGTGACCGCTGTGCTCTCCCTTCATGCTCTCTCTGCACCTATAGAAGAGACTTGCAAATCCTTCCCAGCATGTCTGGATGTGTTTTGTTCCTTACAGACTCCCGTGTCGCAGCAGGAGACTGGAGCTGAACGAACAACTCCCCTTACGTTTAAATCTTTTGATGAGGAAGATTCTTGCCTGCAGCTGCCAGTCAGTACATCAGGCTCTTCATTATCTTTTAAAATATGAAATAAAGGAATTGACTGAAATGCCAGGCAGCAGCCTCTTATCCTGCCTCTTATGAAAGAGTAAGTTTAAAATAATAATAAGTAATAATAAAACCCTGTCATCTCTGCAGTGCTCTCCATTATGTATAACTGAACGTGATAAGAATTTACAGAAAGAAAAATCCAGCCAGAGACAGCAAGGCCTTACCAATGGCCTTTGGCAAACTCTTTATCACAAAGGGACCTTCCAATACCCTTATCACAAGAGCAGCACGCAAGGAAGCACCATTGCATCCCTGGTGCCAGCAGACAGGGGATCGAAGAGTTTGCTGAAGTCCCACAAGGTGCTCTGCCTCTGCCGGCTCAGAACGTGCTCACAAACGCAAACTTCAGAGCAAAAGAAACTGCTAATGTCTGGGTGAGATTAAACTGATAAAACTCCCAGGAGAGGAAATTAGGCAGCACAACATTTACAAATAGCCAGGATAACTGCCAACTGTTGGGACAGGAAACCAAGTTCACCAGCTCCATGCTTCAGAATGCAGGCTTGGAAGAAACGCCCTTTCTTTGCTTTTATTTCAGCTTAGTGAGATGAAAGTCCAGCCAGCAGGCCTCGGGGCCTGACCCTGCAGTGTTGCTCAAGAGGAGGATAAGGTGTTTAGCAGAGTTAGGGAAGCAGTCTGTGGTTTGGACGTCTTTTCATTCAAACAGAAGCTGTCCTTGATTAGCCTTGAAAGAGGAATAAAGGTATTGGAGGTGCTGGGTGCAGATCTGAGATACCATGAGCACTTCAAGGGCTGTGAATTTCGCGTGTTAGTCTAGAATTCAAAGCCCTAAAAAACTCTCAAATCGTTCAAATTACCAGAATGTTTAGATCAAAAAAATCAAAACAGACAGTGGAGACAATTTAACTTCTTTTACCCTTCATTTCAAAGTGCTGGGCTTTTCAAACTGATAGAATTTAACCATTTGAAATTCCAGCTTTGTGCAGTACAGCAGAAAGCCATGCCAATTAAAAGATGAAAAAGTTTTTTTTGTCATTTTTCTGATGATATCAGAATAGTGGCTTTCTAAGGAGAAGATGATCCGAAACAAAAACATCATCAAAACAGCAACGTGGTGAAGCATTAAAATTTCAGCAGAACGGCCTTTGGCTGCAGAAAGCATCAGTGCTCCTCCTGGCCGGCCCTGCTTTGGGAGTCTGCTTCTTTAGAGAACTTCAATGCCAGACTCAAGGTCTTCAAGGGCAAGGGCAAGGATCTGACTAACAGATCAGCTTCCCTTTTGAACTGGATGTCAAAGTTTCTTGACTAGATATTGATGAACACAAACCTCAAACTCACCATCCATCTGAAGAATAAGAGACCAAAAGTAAGGCTTGGAGGCAAATGCTATTAATCAATGTTCTGTGTAATTGGCTTCTTCCACAGGAATTCCCTGTGTCTTCTGCCTTCAGTGGGAAGATTCAGACTTGCTTTGGTTTAACTATCTTATCAAGGAGACAACCACGATAATCAGCAGAATAGGACAGTATTGCCAGCAGTGACATATGCCTGCACAAAGCCAAGAGAAGCCTGACAATTGGTAAGATTTTGACAGATGTGACAGTGGTGCAGGTACAAAGGAGAGGAATGTCTGAAAACAGAGGGGAAAATACTAGCTTAAAAATTTCTAAGCTTTGCAGCACCATGCATGAAGCTGAAAACAAGCAGCACTGCTTTCTACTAGAGTCATTTGAAAGTATGAAAGCTGTCAGTGCAAGGAAACATCTCTTTCATTGGCATTATCTAGCACTGGTTGGACATTAGAAAAGGGGGAAACATTTTCTTCCCCAACTGTATGTGTCCCATGATTTATATTCTTTACAGCATTTTTATGAGCTTCTTTAGCACATCATCCAGTGTAATAACAGCATGATAATTGTGTTGGCTGCATGTCCTGGCACTTAATTATAATGCTGTCATTGTCATTTCCCAGCTTATCTAACAGAATAACTTGCCATGTGGCTGACATCCAATTAGGAAAAAGGGGGGAAAGGGAAAGAAAAAAAATATACAAATATGACACCAACATAAAAGACACTTGCTTGATGGCTTTGTGATAAAGTCTCTTAAGTTACAGCTCCGCACAACAGTGTCCACTTTCATCTGTAGGCTTCTTGCACAGGTTCTGTATACACAAGAAAGACCTCCTGCAGTTCAAAGGCTTAGTTTTAAGATGCCTCTTCTTCCTTTCCTTCTGGGCCAGCACAAGTCAAGCTCCAACCTAGCTCTGACAAACATTTGCTGTCCTCACATGAGGGAGATTTTCCCCTTTCCTAAGCTCAGGTACAGCTCCAGCCCCAATCTTAAGCTGTCTGAAAAGAGCTTGTGGAAGATTCAGAATCCCTGCTCCTGCTGGCTAACAGAGCTGATGAGGCTGGCACCCTCCTCCAGTGCATCCTCACTCAGCAGCTCCCACCCAAAATCCAACTGAGAAAATTTGACAAATCCTGTAACATCTCATCTACCACCTCCAGGATACTCAGTATGTTCCAAACCCCAAATCAATCCTCAAGGCAATGTCTCTTAATCAAAGCATCTGACATGCAGAACTAAATTTACTTTGCTTATCCTGGCTGTCCTTTCTGGCATGGCTGTTTAAGGAAGCTTGCTCTAGGATTACTAACACAAGCAAATTACAAGTAATGGTGCATAGACAGTGCTAGTACCACCGTTCATTTGTACTCTTTGCTCACACATGGACTCTTACAACAGCTCAGTTCACTCATGGTAACTCATCTGTGGTTCACATGTTAGCTACACAAACCCAGGATGTCCACTGTAGTGCAGATGGATGCAGTTTTTCATACCAACATAGCCAGGTATTAGAGGCTTATGTGCATTATTAAATGATCTTTATCCAATCCCACAGCTGAGCATCACAAGAACTGAAACACTGCAGCTGCTTCACAGCCGTAGCAATTCTAACCCTAGAGACCTCAGTGAATGCTGTGTACTCCATGTCCTTTTCCACAGTGATTATTTATGCAACTAGGATTAATAGAGACACAAAAAAGCTCTTGACAAATAACATACCTCTAACAAACCACAGTGCTGTAAGACGCTAGGATTCCTTACTGCCAACAGTTACACACAAGCTTGCCCTAAGAAATTTCCATAGCTTTTTCAGGAGAAAAAGCTTTTCTATAAGAGCAAGAGGTGTGCACAGTGATGCTTCTCTTGCTCTTGTCTTCTCCCTGCAGCTGCCAACTTTCAGCACTGCTGCACCCTGTGGTCTGTCAGGCTCTTGGACACCGACAGAGGAGTAAGCAGCGAGAACAGCATGGCACTGCAAATCGTGATTTAAAGGTTTAGTAATGTGTTGTGCCTGTATTTATTCTTCCCAGACTGCATTTGTTGGCAACAGGGAGTTTCTGCAGGTGGGAGCCAGAGCAAACAAGTGTCCTTTTTTCCTTCTTTCCAGGCCTTATCACAGCTTTGTTCTGAATTTTGAAGCATTTGCTTCTCCCCCCAAGGAGCCATAAGAAGTCATGCAGTCTGCGGACTAGTTGGGCTGAGGGTACTGAGAGGGGAATCCCATGCAGGGATGTTTAAGTTAATGGAGTGTGGCAGACAGAAGAATGGCTTGTTTTCCCCCTTCCCGTCCAGAAAATCTCCCGAGGATAAAAGTCACTGAATCAAAGCTGGACTTACAAGAGACTTGAGGTGAAAGCATTAGGGTTTGGGGAAGAAAGGTAATCCGCAGCTTGCTTTGCCCAAGGCAAAGCTGATATGGTCACACCTGAGAAGAAAGGATTAACACCTTATTGTAGCTGGTGATGGGACACAGTGGGATGCTTTGGGGCACTCACCAACAGGGGACCTGCAGCAGCAACTCCTGTTGCTCTGCTGAGGAAACTTGAGCTGTAAGCAGAAGGGCATAGGCAGGACCCCTCACCAACTGCTGCAAACAGCTCCTCTCTATGACGTTCCCCCAAGCATCCACGGCTCATCTCTTGGTTCCTCTAGGGCTCAGCAGCAGTGCTGCCCTTTGCTAGCCAATGCTTGGGCTTTTCCTTCCAGCTCCCATTGCTGCACAGACATCTCCACTCATGATTCCATATTGAGAAGCTGCACCAGCAGCTACAGCACAACAAAATGGCCAATGCTGGAGCAATGTGTCCCAGGGCATCTGCAAAGGGTCACTGAGAACTGTTTTCTCGAGTCTTGTTTTTGTTTAAGAAGTCTGGGGAAGTGCTTTTTTTGGAGGGTGGGAGGGGGAATTGTGCTGCTTTAATGCAAATTTCACTAAGATGGTACAACTTGCATTTAAGTTGATTTATGAGCATGTACACTGAGGTCTGCACCACCTTAACCAAGGCAATTAAAAACCTGATGTTATCTTAATTGGTTCGAGGTTTATTACAAGCAAAGCTTAAATGCTGAGATGCTTCTCCAGAAGAAGGGCACACAGAGTTGTCTGGTGTTTCAAAGGCATATGTCCATGCTAACGTCCTTTGTCCTTGCTGAGCAAATCACTACAGCAACTGACCTAGACAAGACACCTAGGTGAGAACTGAGGACTCCTCCCAGGGTGATCAAGGTCTGTAATGCAGAATTCAACTTATTCAAATCAGATCAATGTGCCTCAGTTCAGATCAGTTCACCTGCCGTGTGACCCCAAGTACCTGCCCTTTCTAGCTATTACATTAAAACCTCATTAGCTTCTGCAAACACAAAGCCAGGAGATGGTTAAGATTTGAGTTCATTAATATCCCCACAAACCTAATGTACAGAGGCTTCAATAAAAGCTTTTGATTCAGCCCATCTTTTGAGTTTCTTGTTCTTAATTATTTCTGTCCTGCAAACAACTTCCCTTTCCCCTAGTATAACGTAAGTACCTTAATTAAATGCATCTGAACTGAACCACACACTTGCTAGCAGGGGTGAACACACCAAGCTGGGAGAAATTACACCTCTTGCTCCACTGTTCTCATGCTAATTTGCAGATATGAATAGGAGTCTAGCCTTTCACAAACATGCCTTTACTGCCGTTTCACAGGAACTGTTAAACAGTAGTATAGTAAGTGAAATCACTAAGCAGGTATTTCTCAACAAGATATTCTGAGCCTTACAATATTTTTACCTGTGTAGCTAATATACAGTCTACACGAGACCATCTCCCACCATGAAAGACCTTTCTTTACTAATTAGAAGCATTTTCCTGATTATTTGGTGCTAAAGTGGGTAGAAATCAACTCTTAGTCTTGGTCAAGTAAAACAAAGGCTAAAGAATACTTTATTAATGCCAAATTTCAGCTGACCTCTTAAAATTCCTCCATGAACGCTGTCTGATGACTATTTCCCTTGCATACATTTCTATTCCATATGAGAACCTCATCTGATTTAACTCTGCTTGGGAAGACAATGGTTGCATGCTAGCGAGAGCAGCGCTTTGCCTACATGCAGACATGATGAAAAGTGAAATAGCTCTTAAGGGGCCACTTCTTGATATATTGCTACAAGTCCTTAAAGATCTCCAGCTCTTGCAAGATTGCCTATTCAAATTGTACAGTCTCAAGTAGCTCAGAAAAAGAACTTGGTTTTTATCATATCCTATTTCATGTCTTAATCTACACCATTCATTTAGAGATCTCATACGCAAACACAACCCATCCTCTAAGCACTCCTTTAACAGAACTGCGTATTTGGCATGAGCCAACACATTTGCCTCTTACATATAGCAACCAGAAGCATCAGTTAAACTGCCAGTGACATCAAAATATGCACTTTGCTGGACCAATTTATGGGCACTGATACAAGAAAAAGGAAAAAGAACTAAAGCAACTAAGGAGGAGGAGCTGATCACAAAGGTAAACAAGCAGCCCACGTGTCCTCAAGCAGGTCAGATAAATGAGGATACAGCCATTAACCGCCATACAGATAATGCCAGGAAAGGACAATAATCCATATTAAAGAAGTTTTGTCATTTCTTTGCATTGTCTCATAATAGAAGCAGAAACACAGCAAACAATTGTCAACAGTTGTTCACAATTATCTCAGCTTTTGCACTGAGGTTTGGTCTTACACAGTGAGCCAGTGCCCCCTCAATGTTCATAAATTTCTCCTTACCCTAAGCTAGCGTGGAGGATTCGTTGTGTTTCTACCCCTTTGATGTTGGAACTATTACTAGCCCCCATCACCATTGTGTTTTTCTTCAACCTAGTTATTTAAGGGAACTTTTTCCACCTGACCCAGGCAAAAGCCTTTCATTTAGCAGCTGGAGATCAAAGTTAATTTGCTCATACCAAAGGGCTTCACAAAAGCACAATTAAAAATATAGCCTCCCAGTTATAGTTGCATTCTCAGAACTGCAAACAGGTGAGAACCAGCACAAGGAACCCCTACACCAGATCCCTGTCTGATGTCTATCCAAGGTTGGGATCCTGCCTACTGCCGAGGCCAGCACACAGAAAAAAGGAGAGGAGACTTCTGTAGGAAAAAAGTGACAGAGAACCCGTCTTCATAATATACTGCATGAACCTGCATGATCACCTTCTGTTATCCCAGGTTTGTATTCTCAGATATGCTGTAATCACAGAAACCTGACATAAGATTCTTCATAAGCGCTATTGAAAAGGACTATATCCAGTATGATCACATGCTGTGGAATCCTGCTTACTAGAATTACTTACAAAGCTAACAATGTGCTCTTTAATGTTTTAAAGTTAAATTTGTGTCTTAATTTCAATCCTGTTTTGCCTGCTGTTACACCATCCAAGAACAGCTCTGCAAGGAAACCTCTGCACTGGAGAGCCGAGAAAACCTTATCAGAACTTGTTTATCTTTTTATGTGACAGATTCATGACAATCTCCATAATCTATCTCCCTTTGGTAATGATCCATATAGCTACAAGGCAATTTCCAGGCTTGAGTCCAAGCGCAGAAAGCTTAACACTTCTGTATTAACCTTTGGCACAGCCCTTACTATACTGCACTTCTCAACTCTCAGAGTTTTCCATTGAGTCACAATTCTCCTGGATCAAGAAGAAGGAAAAAGCCAACAAACCTGAGTCCTGCTTCCGTTCAGGCAAAGCCCAGGACTCTTCCCACCTAGTTCAAATGAGCACCATCTTGAGATTTACAATCAGGATTTCACAGATTTCCTCATCCTTCATGGTGGGGAATGATCTCATGGTAGTTTATTTTTCTCTAGAGTAACCAATGAAATAATTTCCACTTTACCCTCAAGAAGGGACTTCGAACTCTTTAACTTTTAAAGCTACTTTCTGATTTTGTTCCAAACACTTCATCTAGTATTCAAGTGAAGAGGAGCACTCAGCACAGGTTTGGCTTAAAACCTACCTACACCAAAACCATTTTATGTCCAACTTGACATCTAATGTTTAAAAAGCTGCTTTGGCAGCGTGTAAATCAGAGGAGGAACTATAGACTGGGAGGTAGAATAAAAAGAAAACACACCAGTGTCAACAGTATGTCCCTAAATCTGTGACCCTCCACCAACAGGGACTTTGTCAACTCAGCTTTTGCCAAAGTACACAGTGAAATCCTCTTCAGGTGATAGTTAATCATGGTCCATTGGTGCAGGCTTTGCACTGATGAACTGGTAGAGCCTTTTCTAAGACATTTTTAGCCTAGTTCCCTAAGGAAAGTGGATCTATGTAGCTATGCTGCCTATGCTGGTCCTCCCAGCCCAATTTTCCACAGATCTTTCAAAACAGTTCTCTAAATTTTAGCTAAGTTTGACAAAGGAGTAGATGTTTGTAGGTATGTAATTATCTCCTCTCCTGAAAATCACAAGCAGGAAAGAGGAAAACTTAGAATCCACCAGAAAAGACAAGCCTGAACTACTTATTATCCCTTTTATTTCACCAGTTGACCAGCAACTGGTCAGAAGTGTGCAGCTTCTTGGTTTGCTAATAGCTAGAGGATGAAGGACAGTGCTGGAGCTGTCAGGAGGATAAGCTTGAGAGGGACACTGAGTAGGGGTAGAATCGTGTGGACACTCACAATAAAACCAAGCTTCATAAGCTTCAGTGTTTCTGCTACCCTGTCGTATGGCCCCTCTTTAATAAAGCTAAGGTTTTATAGAGTCACATTACCTCCAGGACCTGCAAAACGTTAGATATCACAGGGCTCACCAAGACAAATGACAAGCACTGCCTAGGTCTAATGTATTTGCTTATCTGCACTTGTTTTCCTCTTTTCCTCTAGGCCTTTCAAAGACAAAAATTAAGACTGCAGTGACCTGCCTTGCATCAGCTTCAGGAGAAGAGCTATCAGTTCAACAGCATTGGAATTAAGCTTTGTAAGTGTTCTCTTCATTAAAGGGCATGAGGCATATGAGGAGGCAGGGGGGGAAGTTTCAGGTAGACTTCAATCTGCAGGACTGACAGTCTGGCTATTGAATTCCCTTCCAAAAATACAGATTTAGGTACCAAGTTGTCTCATGACTTGATCCTTAAGGACTGTCCATGAGCAT
This sequence comes from Strigops habroptila, assembly GCF_004027225.2. NCBI lineage: Eukaryota > Metazoa > Chordata > Aves > Psittaciformes > Psittacidae > Strigops > Strigops habroptila. Next base: position 3,926,179 of record NC_044289.2, read on the forward strand.
CCTGTAACAGCTAGCAGTGCAAGCACGCTCCACCTATTTGCTCAGCACTGTGCACAGGAGAAATAGAGCACTGATTAAGGGAATGTTCAGCACATGGAAGCTGTGTTTATGTCATTGAATACCCCTGAGTAATTCGTGCCGCTTTTGCATGCCTCAGTTTCCCTCCTGGTAACTACAAGTTATAACAAGATCTGAGCTTAGTGTTCACCTTGAGGAATGTTAGAGGAAATCTGCTCCAGTCCCTCATGAGAATTAGGTCCTGATAGGAGTGCACTAGCATACAGACTACAGGCATAAATTACTACAAGCTAGTCATGTGTAGGCTTGCCACAGTCACCAAACCAGCACATTGCAGGTATGTCACTCCATGAGACAGGTCTTTCCATTCCCCCACATTTGCACATAACATCAGGCAGCATTGCTGTGCTCTCCAGCTTCTGATGCAAGTCCCTTCAATGGGGATAGCAAAGCCAAAGTACAGACCTCTTCACCTCTTCCCTTTTCCTCCAGAGTAAGAGCACTTGGACTGGCACTTCTGCTTCTTCCTGGGCACATGCACATATATGTTCATGGACAGTCTGCTTTCCAGAGGCAAAAATCAGAAGCTCTTTCTTTAAAATGAAATTTTCACTTCTTGAATGCCACTGTGGCACCTCGGGGGAACAAGGTACTCCCCGTGCACTGCTCCACTACAGAGGACAGCCATTCCCACAGTCCAGTGCAGGCCATTTGCCATGTTAACCTCACATCACATTAAGAGAGCCCCTGCCCTAGGCCAGCCACTGATGGACACCAACTAGTTGAGAACACTGACCTGCAGGAGAAAGGGACATGGACTTATCCTCAACATAGCTCCCAAGAGACACTGCTGATGGTTTTGAGCTGGGATGGCTCTAAACCATTCCCTTATCCTTCCTCAGGCTTCAGTTTTCAACTAACTCGCAGCAGCCTATTGTGTTAGTGCCCCCAGTTCTCCCTCATAAAAAGCATTTTATGAACATTTTGCATAATCAATACAATTTGCTGTTTCTTTCTAAAAGACTTGACCAGCATCACGATGAGAAATTGAGGTCAGTTCACTAAGTTCACCATCTATAGCAGAAAAGCATCATCTTCAATAAATATTAGTGTACAGTAACTGCTCTGGCAACCTCTGTTGAACTACCATGGAATTTACAGTGTAGGTTTAATTTGCAAGTTCGTCCATTTTCCCGTAAGGCTTTTTAAATAGGTATCTAATATTTATATCTGCATATACTTTGCTGGAAGCAGTTAAGCTTTTATAATGAGACAACAATAAAATGCATTTACTTTATTTGCTGTACTAATTCTTTCATCTTGAATTATTTAGCATCTATTGTAATTTCTGTTTATAAACAACACTGTTGTCTGCCCTGGGAGTTTGTTCATCAGTTACACCAGGTTATCAGCAGGTATACAGAGGGAATTCTGAAAGTGCTCCCTGTGTGAGACAAGGAGAAGAAACAAGGTCAAGTTGCTCTTGCAGGGTTTCTTCTAGAAGAATTATGTTGGTTTATTAAAGCCATAATCCATGCTGGGAACTTAGCACAGCTCTTCAGACACACCAGCTCTTGAGTAAAAATAAAATGCCCCTTGCCATGAATTCAATATTGTGCACACAAACATTTCTGCACATGAGCATTAGAAGAGTTCTGGCCACTTTGGGGGCAGAGGTGGAAAATCTCACCCTGCAAATCTTTTTGTTGATAATGCATTCTCTAAGCAAGAGAACAGCACGAAGCCGTCTGGCTCACCAGGTCACTGCATGGAACTATGACGCAAATTGTGCCTATTGCCAATTATCAGATGTTTACTCAGTGGATTGACCAGACACTAAAGTAGAAGTAGAAACTGGATGCAGGATGCAAGTCATTCAGGTGCTTTAATTCCTGGGCTTCTCACCTCATGGCAAAGACATAAGAAAGTAACAGATAACTACTAATATTTTACAGAAATTATGTTAAAATCCTACATTATATAACAGCATAAAGTAATATAATTTTGGGGGTGATTCTGAAAGACTATAGATTGATTTCATGGTAGATGAAAGGATTTCTCCATGGTTTTCCTGAGCAAGAACATGAGCCCCTAGGAATTGCCCCATTACTTAAGAAACTCCTGTTTTGGGCACAGATTTCCAGACCCACAAAAAAAGCCTTGTTCCCGGTGCTGCTGCCCAGAACCTGGAAGATTAGGACATGGGCTTTACAGGGGCTGATGCTTGTAAATAGATTTTTTTCCACCCTTTTTTTTTTGTATCCATACAACATATCACATCACAATTAGTCATTTTTTTCTTTAAGAAAGCTCAGATCAGGATCCCTAAATAGAGATTCCCACAATCACAGGACACTTGCAAGTCAAAGTCTCAGGCTTCTGCTGCCTGCTCTTATCTCCAGCCCTTTTCTTTCACTTCTCTGGATTCTGGCTTGCCAGGAATTTTGCAATCCTTTCCCTCTTTCACTACCAGCTGCACCTCTCCTCTTTCTGCTCCGAGAAAAGAAGCCAAACAGCTTGGCACAGCTAGCCCCTAGTGAACCTCCTTGTCTCTTTGAGAAGCAAGAGCCAACTTGTAGCCAACCAACATTATGAAAGTACAACGTAGAATGCAACCTCCTCTCTTGATCCAGCGAATTAGGACAGTGGGGTTTACGGATCTGAAAGAAGGAAAGAAACAAAAAGGAAGAGGTGGCCCAGGAGGCACCACAATGCAAGTGCAGGATGGAAGGAAATGTCTTGCGATAGTGACAGACACAGAAATGGGAAAAGAGCATTGGAGAGGAAGAACATTGGCAACAAAGACAGCTAAATGAAGGGGTATATTGCTCATGTGAAAGGTAACTTATAGGGCTGGAAGTAAATGTTATTGGAGAAGCTAGTCCAAGAACCAGGTTTATTTATGCCCTATGGAGTCTCCCTGCTATTTCCTATGACACAACAGCAAGCCCCACTTGCACAATTCACCCCAGTCACACCCTACCAGCAAACATGCCATGTGCAGCTGAACTGCCACTGAGCCTGGGATCTGCTCTACAACCTGGGGACAATTTTGCCCTTTCCAACCTCACTCATTCTTCGTATGACAACTGCATTATACAAGCACACATGAAAACACAATAACAGCCACTGCAGTAAGTGCTGATGCAAGATAACTGCTTGGTTCATTTTTTATGACGATTTCTGCCCAGGAGTGCTTATTCTAAACAAAGGGCCCTTAGGAGCAAGGCTTCAGGAGCATATGGTCAGTGTAAAGCGTTAGATGCTTTTTGCTGAAACATGTATAAGGATCACCTTCCTCTGTCCCAGAAGCCAGCTTAGCCCAGTTACTCCTGCCCTGAAAGAAATACTCATTCTAAAACACATGGCAAGGGAGATGATTTTTACAGGCAACCTGCAGTTAGGTACCAGCATCCCACAACACACCAGTAGGAGATGGGCTTATGATGCTTCTGTGTAGTGTCTGAATTTGCCTTTATGCGATTTACAAAACATACACTTTTTCCTAACTACCACTTGCTTTGTTACTTTTTAAAAGGAGCAGAGCTCATCAACAGCATCAAAGGGAATAGACCAAACACTTTCTGCAATCTAAGCTTCTGAAGAACAATTTTTAAACCAACCTTTCAGAGATTTCAGATGCATATTAAGACATTTTGCAGAAGAACATTTTTCAGTTACCAGGTGAAACAAAACAAAACAACAGCTTGAGTAAAAAAAATCTCAAGTATGACAAATAACAGCAACTGTGTCTTCTATTCAAATCCCCAAAGGAAATCAGAAATGGACAGAAAAAGGGTGAAAACGGTAGCACAGACATTTCAGGCACAGAATATGCCTGATATGTTTCAGGCACAGCAGAGAAAAATGTTTAAAGATTAGACACAGACTATACAAAGCTAAAAATAAGGAAAACTAGGAATGTTCCCTTCTCCATTAATCCTTGCAGAAGAGCTTTAGGGTGTTCCAGAAAATGGAACATCCCCCATTTGGTGACTCTAAGGGGGGCATTACATGATTCAGCCCCTGGAGCCCTGTGATTACAAATGCTATTCCTCATTTTGCCAACACCCATTTTCCAGTGCTTGCAACTGCAAGAAACCTTTAAAAGCATTTAATTTTTTACAGAATACTACATCTGCCTCTTTGCAAGTCCACAAAGACTTAGAAAACATCCTGTTCTGTGCCAATGTCTATAAATGGTGTATGAGTATTTATATATGTGTGGCCAGATTTGTTTGGAGCCAGCAAGCAGTCATCCTGCCCGCAGAGCTTTGAGATCCCTTCAGGTGGTAAGTGTTAATAAAGCAAAGCATAAAATGGTAACATTATCATTATTTTCCGCTTTAATTCTTTAATTTCATGCTTCACTTTTGTTTTGTTGGTGTTTTGTGCACTGGAACATTTGTAATCATTCATTATTCTGGTTGATAGAGAACGCATAAGGTTTGAGGAGTGATATGACATTTACACTCACTTATGAGTTATTAGATATCTTCTTATAAGGATTGAAGAATGTCAGATCTTGACATCTTATATTTTGCATATCAACAAAGTTTCCTTTGTAGCTTCCTCTCAGTTATTCACTATCAGTACACTTACTCTCAGAAGCAATCACACTGACTTCATAACATGCACAGAAATAATAATTACAGCATCTGACCAATATTTTGTATGCTGCATGTGCAATACAGATTTAAGACATGATTCTGCATCTTTGTTCATGTGACCATTGTCTTTAAAGTCAAGGAACCTACTCCTGTGAGAAAGTGCTTCTCAAAGTTGTAAAACCAGGTCCTGAATGTACTGTAAAGTATAATTATAGTACTATTTAACTATCAGTTATAAGCTGAAACCTACAGAGTAAAGAAATGGGTTGCTTTCTCACTTAATAAAATATTGCTGTCATTACCAACACTGAGAATGGTTATTAAAAACCTTAAGCACCCACTAGTTACCTGCAGCCTCCTGCTCACAGCACCTCCTCGTTCAGGGAGAGCCACTTATCAGCACACCCTGATAACTTGCAGTGCTTAAGGACTAACCCCAACACAAATCAGTGGCTAGTGCTGTACAGGTGCTTTGTGGGCACATGAGCCATTTCCTGAATAAGGCACTGCATCTATTCCTACCAGATTCAGTAATGATCTTCTGTAGAGATTAGGCATCCTACAGATATTTACATGCCAGCCTCCCATCCCAAAGTCTGGGAGGTAACAGTGTTTCTAGGTGGCATCTCTTATCCCTGTCAAGAAATTTACTTCTGAAAGCAAGTGAGATTTCTGGTTTGGTCCCATGTCCTTTCAATTGCACAAAAAGCACTGAAAACAATTTCCTATGACCTGTCTATATAGTGTCTGCCTTCCCCTCTGGCTTAAAACTGCATTCAATTTTCATCAGAAGCATTTAAACATACAGTCATAGGAAGGAGAACTGCACGCAAATGTGGTATGCTGCTCCCTTTATCTCCCTCTGTCCCTGAACAGTACATGGAGGAAGCAGCAGCGTTGCAAGTCTAATTGTGTATTACACTGACTCTTAGCATGACTGATAAACCAGCTCAATTCACATCCTCGCTCCAGAGTGCTAGAAGACAAGCAACACTTAGACACAAGTCATTTTCCTATGTCAAGCAATTTTCTACAACCTGCTCAGCTGCTACACATCTTTGATTTAAGCCACTTCTCCTAAAAGCAGCATCGGAGCATCCTCTCTCAAGGCTGTGGGATGCTGTAAGCAGTTTCATGTCACATTCATCACAGATACAAGCATGACAAACAAGGGGATGAAAACTGTTGGTGAAAACAACAGGCAAATAAAGAACTGACAAAATGAAGTAGTGCATAAAGGAAGAAAGAAAAGCAGCTACATGGGATAACATTCTTGTCAAGCAGGTTACATCCAGGTCACCCTTTCACTGCTGTTTAGATATTGAAAAGGGTTTTCTCCCAGTCAGTATTGGCAACAGCTCTCCCTAATTTTGTACCAAAAGGTGGCAGCACTCCAACCACCTTCAGTGCTATTGTCCCTCTTCCTGCTTCTACCTCCCAAGGCACTGTAGAGAAAAGGACCTATGAATCACAGCTTTCAGAGTCAAGCAAATATTTCCAAATACTTACACCCCATTAAATTAACTTTTTCCCTTTCGTAGGTTGGGAGGTTGTTTAATTATTTAGAAGCATTTTACAAGCAAACTTATTCAGACAGATGTTACAACATCCACAGGCAGCAAATTTGGAGCCTGTAGTTTCAGAGAAGACAAGAAGGGTGGGCCATTCAATAAAGGAGCAGAAACAGTAACACAGATAAGTTATTAGCACTCTTTCAGAATGAAAGGAAACGAATCAGTTTCAAACACCACCTCCTTCAATATGGAAAAGAAGTCAAAGTATAGTTTAAACCAACCAAACAAACCCCCTTAGAAATTATTTTGACAAATTCACTCTAACTGGAACATGCATGCATCCAAAACTAGAGAGCTGCCCAAGGTGGTCAAGCAGAGATCTCACTAAAAATCCATCTCTAATTCAGATTTAGCTAGAAGCTCAGAAGCAACTATGTGCAATACTGAAGCTTAGGGTAAAAGGATTAAAAGCACACAGATTAATAGAACCTTCACTACTAACAGAACCTCAGCATCAGGATGATCACCCTACTGCCTATGTAGGAGAGGGAGGGGGATGAAACAGAAATAGTAACACTTTGGTGTCAGACCATTTGAGATTCATGCAAAATAGGAAAACAATCCTGAATTCTAAGCAGTTGATTTCTATACTTATATTTTTATATATATTTTTATATATATATATATATCTCTGTTCAGAGAGTCATTGCTTTGCCCTATTCGGTTTTGGTTCATTTTCTACTTGAAAGCAGCAGCAGTCCCAGGCACAAGTATAAAGTTCTGCACAGTTGTGCAGTCACAGGAATAATTAATAAATTTGGTTCTATTTTGTTGGCAAATTGCATTCACAAGTTGTGCTTGAAGAGTTGAAGGTGAAAACCTGACATTGTTGAAGTCAGGAGGAGTTTTTTCCACTGCCTACTCTAACAGCTTACTAAAAGGTAGATTAGTAAATATACTAAAATGCATATTTATTTCTGAACTAAATGTAGGCAAAAAGAGATCAAGCCAAGGATTTCCCCAGAGATCATTTAGTTTGGATCTTAGCTACTCATTGCCTGGAGGGCTTGATGAGTTACCTGATATTACATTTGCACCCACATTTGTTACTAGAGATGTTGCAAAACTGGGCAAAATCTGCCAAGACCCCATGATGGGCATATTTTGCACATACAGTTGCATGTCATTTCTTGTAATTTCCATTAATATTCATATGTTCCTTTTCTCATAGAAGTTCTCACAAACAATTACTACTTCTCTGAATGCTGATGAGGAATGGACTGAAAGGATCAAAAATAACTTGCTGGAAAATTTGTTATTTTGATTGGAATAAGCATTCACACATCTCTCTGCTTTCTTCATTCAGGTCCACACGTGAAGAAGTCATCCTTTTTGTTATTAACTGGTTTTGGTTTCCTGTATTTACAGAAACCAGCTTTTTACTTAGCAGTACAAGAAAGAAGTCAACATGACACCATTAGGAATAATTACAACTCAGTTTTTGCACAGAAGTAACTTATTACTCTGGCAGCTAAAGCAAAATATGTCAGTCAGATAGTTTTATTTCCAAGACATTGCAACTTCCCTCATCTGAAGTATAACAGGCAGGATCTGATTGCTGCTTGCAGTGTAAAACTGGCAAGGGATTCATGTTAGCACTTCAGTAGCAACTGATGATACAGTGCAAAACATCTTATCCAACTCTACATCCCTCCAAGATCATCACCCAGCCACTTCGAAGCAAGTCACTCCTCTCAGGTTGCTAACACACAGTTAAGGGCTTCCAAGAGATCACTCAGGATTAATAGGCCTGTGCAGCAGGATCATTATGTTCGAAGAAATTGGAAGAAATTAGAGGCTGATTAAGAAAGATCATCAGCACTTCTAGGCAGGAACCTAACCCCTGTGCTGGGCAGGCTTCCATTACATGTGCTGTTTGACAGATGCTTTTCCAATCATCTCTTGAATAACTATAATTAATAGCAACTATTTTGCTCATCCTGGAGAATATTAAGTTACTTATGTCCTCCGGGGCTCCAATTCTGACCTGTCTTGGGTCATGATTCCCAAACACATTTCACACATGCTATAGTAGTCGCCAGTCAAAGAAACATATCTTGAATCCCAGTTAATCAGCCATTAACCTCATGATGCCCAGTCACACAAGAGAGATGACAAACCAACACCTGCAGGCCCCATGCTGCCAGGAGCACAGGGAGGCAGCAAAGGCAGCTGCAGGTCAGCTCTTGCATGCACAGGAACAGTTCATTAGAATGAATTGCCCATGCTTAATCAGAGAGGGGAATTTAGGATGCATAGAGGGTGCCTCCCTTTTTGAGATCTTGACTTTGCCAACTTAACCAATGCCCTTAGCTCATGGATCCTTAAAAAATTAAAACCTGAGAAGAAAAAATACCCTACAGTCCAGCAGGGCTGAATTCTCATTTAATCAGCAGGATTTGGATGTGCACATCCACAGCCAGTCATTCAGTTAACCTATGATGAGGAGCAGTAAAGCTGTTAAAGCTCTCATAGACCTCCAGTACAGAAGGATGGAGATGATAGTTATCAGTTGTTTATGAGACAGCAGATCTAAATACTTGATTAATGGTTTCAGCTCCACATACATCCCCAGCCTCTCCTTAAAGTCCTCTTTAGCTGATGTCCATCTCTTCCTCTGTCTCTCAGCAGCTCCTCCCAAAACACCTTCAATACCTGCTTTTTCACCCACAGCTCTTATTCTTTTTTCTCTGTTCTTCCTCAATAATCAAACCCCAAGAGGCTGATTTTCTTGGCAGCTTCCTCCACTATCTGGAACAAAAAGTATCTCCAGTCACCCAGAAGCTCTAAGTCTAAAATGGCTCTCCTAAATATACATTTAATCTATTCCTTGTGCTTCGTATAATGCAAATTTAACTCCCTTTGAGAATGTATTGGTTCTCATGCACCTGTCACAATTAAGTTGGTTTATCCACATGCTAAGCACAAGCTTCCACTCAGTTCATGCTGTATTTTAATGCTATATTTGAACAATTCCCAGTCTGCACATTGTCCTCCTGTACCACCCCAGGGGTCTTGCACCAACTTCCACTAGGCCTTTGATGGAGAGCAGCCAGGCTGCTCATTAGTCTGTTAAGAAGCTGCTCATCAGTCCCATTCCCAAGCTCCCCATTACTTCCGTGGAATAGCTGCAGTAATTGGGCTGCCTATTTTTCAGGCCCGGATTAGCATTGCTTCAGCCAAACACTAATGGCCCATCCTGCAGCGTATCGCACCACGTCTGCTCAATGCCAATGCAGTTGTGGTTTTTGTCACTGCTTTTGGGTCTGTCCTGTTTATTTGTCAGGCAAATGGAAGAGTTTTAACAACATGCTCAGTGACCTTTGTTCTCAGCTCTGCTTCTTGCCTTGCCTGCACTGGAGGAGGGTGAGAACACGGATAACACATCCTGCCTCTAGAAACAACCCTGGAAGCTGCTGAAGGTCTAGACAATGATGCCAGAGAATTAAAAGCAAGATTCAAACTTGGCCAGCAAATACTTAAAAGCTTCAAACACCTGTTATAAAACCAGCTTCATGTTAATGGAGATGGCATGAGGGGGATCCTGCTGTTTAGAGGAGCAGCTGCTTCTCTCCACTTGTTTTGGAGCACTGGGAAACAGGCTTTTGCTCCCTGTCTCCCAAGCTCAGCACATACCAAGGAAAAGCACTGGGATCCACAAACCAGGCAAGACTCAGCAGCAGATGGAAAGGAAATAAAGGATCTGTAAATAACTCTGATCCTACAGAGCATGGTAGCCGCTGCGGAGTCTCAGTAACAAGGTGCTGTTCACGGTGCTTCTGGCCCAGTGAGTGGCCTCCCTCATCCGTGTGCCTCCATGTTCAACACCGTTAGGAGGTCATGGTGAGGGGACAGCAAGCTTAGAGCTACCCATGCTGGTCACACCCTGGGAAACACAATGTGGGCCAGGAAAAACAGTCTCTTCTAAAACCAGTAAAATCAGAGTTACCAGCCCTCACCTCCAGCCCATTTGTGCTTAAGCTGAGAGCCCGTTGTACACTGCACAACCCATCTGGTCACTTCTACTGTTTGCAGACTATCCATCAACAAGAAGATAGAAGCACTTTGCTCCTGGCTGGTTTGGTAAAAAAAAAAAACCTATGGCTTGTAATGGGATCCAGCACCATGTGCCTGCTGCCACAAAGATGCAGCTGGACTCTGAACATTCAGGACACTTTTGCTTTGGCCAACCTTTGTTGAGAACAGAACCATCTTCCACAAACGATTGGAAAGCTCTGAAGCCCAGCTCTAGGATTATGCAGAGCTGGTTCAGAAGAATATTTGTGAGTACTTTATTTCCTTTATACTTCACATATCCAGGTCTAAAACTTGCAAGTGAAATTCAGCCCAGTATCTTCCTGTGTGGGGAGAAGCAGCAAATGCTTTTGTGCTCCATGAGCTCAGGTGTGCTGGAGGGTCACAGACTTTGAACCGAGGAAAATTAAAGTCTAAAGTCCATCAAGCTAAAATGGAATTCCTTGCAAAGATGCTGGTCACAAGCAAAGATCAGAGCTGTGGAGTTTTCTATTTCCCCTGCAACTGCACTAACAATAGGTCAAAAAAGGAGGAAACAACTTCCAGCTTCTATTCTATAATGTTTTCATATGCCTCTCTGAATACCCTCTGGGCTTTCAACCTTGGACTCAGCTTGTGAGCTGCTCAGGCTTGTCAGCTGCACCAGTGCTGAGGCAGAAAGCTCAAACCCACCTCCAGAGAAGACTTCCCTACAATATCCAAGAGCACGGAGAGAAAGACAACAAAGCAGCCACTGAGTGGGACAGCCCCGGACCTGTCATGGGCCCAAGAAGCAGACTAGAAAGATTAAAGTTCTTAAATTTAATCCCCACTGAGCAAGTTGCACTCCTTTATTTACTAAGAAATATACTGATTGCACTGATATTTCTCAAGATACAGAGAAACTGTGTCTGTTGAGCTGGAACTCTGCTGAAAGCAGGTATGCAAGAGCATAACAAATGTATCAGGGATATTTTCATACATATTTGTTAAAATAATCCCTGTGCTTCTCAGCCCAGTAATATTAGCATATGAAGGGCTCAGAAGGCAGGATTCAGGGATAAGATAATGCCTATGGAGCAAAACTGCCAAGAAAGCAGCACTGCCAGAGCTGGAACAACGCAAAGTCACCATGGATCTGAAACAACTTGGTAGGTTGGATTTTATGCTGTGCCTTCCCAACAGTATTGATTCAGGCCACATCAGCATTTTTAGGCTGCATCTAATCTAACAAGCCCATTAGGCTGCAGCCTGTTCTGTGCAGCTTCACATGGTTGTTAGAATCCCACCATTAGCTCCTTGCTGTTTTCCTTGGCACACTGCTCGACTGGTCTGGAATCTATGAGCACATACCTGGTCTGCAACCAGGAAAAAGACATTCCCTGCTCTGGGATGCCTGCTTCCCAGCATACCTCATGTGCCACACCAGTACACCTAAACACAGAAAGCACGCTCCTCTGAAAGGCTCCTAAGCCCATGAAAACCACTCTCACAGCACGTGTGCCATAAGGGGCCTAGCTGAGACAAGAGTAGCACGCAGCAGACAATGGTTCACCCTCTGGGAGACCTTGTACCCAGAAACCTTGCACAGATTAAAAGATTAAATATACAGCAACAGAGCCACACTTCACCTCTCACCTTCAGAGGGGCACATGTACAAAAGGAAAGAAGTTACAAACTTCTGCAGACCACATTCCTCTGGCAGACTGCTCATACCAAAAGGGAGGTAACCCAAAACAGGTGTAAAGAGAGGAATTAATGGTCAAGTTCAGACGAGGCAGTCAAAGGAGCTTGATAAATGTAACCCATCACAGCATAGGGGCATACGAACGAAAAGCGTAAAGGCACATTGTCTAAAACCCAGCCATTCTGAATACAGCCAGAGCACTTTATGCAACTGCTTCACCTGCTGTATTTCCCAATTTGTCCAATGGAGGAGAAAAAGCAGCTTTCTCATCAGGTACTTTGCTTATCCTTATAAGTCCCTTTTCAAGCACCATCTGCTTTACCTGCTCTGTCTAAAGAGCACAATGGGCAAGTTCTGCTGTTCACGCTTCTGCTTTCCCACCAACAAGCCTCAGAAGGAAAGGCCCCCATGCCTAAAAACTATCCTCAGTAATTGCCCAGCCTATCTCTGGCTAAACATTGTTATTAATCTCAGCTGATGACAATCATTAGCAATGTCCTATATGCAAATGTTCTCCAGCTGCCACCTCTCCATAATCTGAGAAGGCTCCAGTAAGAAGAGGGTCTGTGTATAGTGGACAGTTATAAAACCGTCCATTCATAATCTCTGGACAAAGACATTCTGCCAAAGCAGTGGTGTAACCAGGCAGGAATGGCTGTTTGATTGCATTGTCCTCAGTACCAGCACTTGGAGTGAGGGTTACTCATTCACTGATATAACATTGGCTTGGAGAGGGTGCTGAGAAGAAGGGGGCAAGTGAAGGTGATGAATAGCCACCAGCATCACTGGGAGATGCCTGGGGAGCTTCCTTGCCTGCAGCAGGGAACAATTCGCAGCCAGGAAGCAGAGGTGACAGACAAAGACGCACAAGGGGCTCGTTTCAATCCAGAAAGTCAGGTCTAACCTGAAAGGATGATTTGTTTTTCAGATGGTAGTTAATCTTACCAGTCTTGTTCTAATTCATTACATTGTGTTCTGATAAAATGTAATTCAGCTATTAAGAGCCTTTGGTATTTTTTGCTACATTCCTTTCAAAAAAACCCAAACAAGCACATAAATGTTCCAGCCCAGGGCTCTGGGGTTGCTGCTGCCTGCTGTGCTGAGTGCCCACATCCAGCATGGTACTTAGCAACTAGCTGTGAACGTGGGGTCGGAGCCATGCTAGTGATTAATTTATCCCAGTACTCCAACCTGAGATTGCTTTATGTTAGTAGACTCTGTGCAAACTTTAAGGTGTGTGTGTTCAGGCAGTCTTCTTCTGAGGAAAAACTGCGGCATCTTATGGCTAAATGTACTCCTTAGTAAGGAAAAACGGTGACTCTCTGTCCCACGGCTGTATTAACTATACAGTTATAACTAACTACGCAAACTATTAACTGTACAAACTATAATAACTAACTTGACTGTTGTCCCTAGATCTTACAGGCTTATCTGTTCTTCCTGCATGGAAGATCTTGGTTTTGCACAAAAAGGCATTAGCACTTCAACATGAGGTCCTCTTTCTCTGTCTAGCACTGATGCAACATTCCTGTTCAGCATAAGGACCAGCAGAGTTCTTTGCTTCAGCTTCGTTCCCCTGGATGGGAAGCACAAGGGCCACCTTTGTGTAGCATGAGCAACCAAAATGGTCCAAAGGAGCCCTGCTAGGGGCTGGTCATGACTCCCGGAAGATGCCCAACCATTACTCTCCCTCAACCTGGAGCCAGCATCTCAGCAGCTTCCAAGCACAGAAAAATGTCGCTGGCCTTGGAGCAAGAATCCTTCCCATGCCTGGCAAGACACCAGTGGGTGCTCCAAAGCACTGGGACCCCTTGCATCATCCATGCACCCCATTTCTCACGGCTGCTGCCCCTGGCTCCGCAGGGGATGAGGACAGTTAGCTCTGCAGTGCTCCTCAAGAAGGCATTCCCATGTCTTGCCACTGCTATCCAGCTGAAAAAGCCTGATGGCATCAGGCAGCTTCAGAGGCTGGTGGTTTTCATCTCCCGAGGAGCTCTCGTCTGCTCCCAGAAGGCTGAGGCAGGAATTCACTCCATCAGAACTTAAAATGTGGCCCTCCTAGGAGCTGGCCTTGCAGTTCCCTTGTCCACCCTCCAGCCTTCCTCCCTCTGCCCTCTCCAAGTAATTTTACCAGCTCCTCAAAGACTTCCTCCCGGATGTCTCTGTGAAGCCACACAGGCTGTCAGTGGGACACAGGAGGATGCGCTGCTTTTATCCCATCCCAGGGCATTGTGACTGCTGCGTGCCGGTGGCACTGTGACATGGGGGTTCTACCACTCCTACACCTAGCATCCTCCAGAGGAAGCCTTTGGGGTGCTGGCCCCAGGCAGCCCCTGTGCCTGGGATGCTCAGGGGTCTGTCCCCGCCCTTGATGGCCATGTACTGGGCACAGCTTCTGGGTGTTCCCGACACATCTCTGCCACTCACTCCCAGGGACAAACCCAGTGCTGTGACTCTTTTCTCGTGGCAGGAACCAGACCTGCAGCACAGAGAACACGCCTATCAGCCATCCCCTCTCTGCAACAGAGCTAATGTCCATGCGGCCACACAGCAAGGAGGATCAGGGACTAGATCTGGCTGGACACAAACCTTTTTCTAGGGACGTAAGGAGGGTAGCCATGGCCTGGAGGATAGCCAAAGTGTAACCAGAGCCATAGGTTGGGATAGGCAGTGCTAATAGACCACCATGGAAATTACACAGGCTTTAAAAGCACTATGAGGAGAGTTAAAGTGAGGAGAGGTTACAGTGCTGAGGTGGACAGGGTGCGCATTTTCAGACCTAGAACATTTGGATCCATGCCCAAAGCACGGTGAAGCAAACAATGACTCTTCCAAACTGTATTTGCCTACCTTGATTTGTGACAAGATGTTCAGATCTTATCTAAATCCCTGGCAAATCTTTTTCCTTTAGGATTTAGTATTCTGAGTACTGACAGAGTAAGGAAGGTACTGTTTTGTCGTTTTGTAGGTTGGTGCCAAAATTGGTAGGTATATTCCCTATACGTAAATAAGGGCATCTACACCATATATGTTCAGTTGGCTGGGCTGATGCCAGAGGTGAAAGAAGGGTTTTGGTTCATATGAATTTTGCAGACATAGAGAGCATGCATGATTTCCTCACCATTCCTTACCAATGCACCAACTTCTCTCTGCTACTACACTCTTTACGGCGAGGTCATCTTCTTGGAAAGAAGTCTTGAATTGATTTGTGTTCTTTGCCATATTTTCCATTACACTTTAATAGATCTTTTCCTTCTTTGGTCTTCATCTGTTGTTCAAAATGCTATCAGGAGGCCGCTGCATACACATTTGTCACTGAACACATTCCCTTGTTCATGTCTAAGCTCTTGCTAGACAGGACCTCTGGGTGCTCCTACAGAAATGAGCTCTTTAATGAACAAAGTGAAACATCCTTTTTGTCCTGGAGCTCAGTGATGCTAACATGTGTGAGCAGCATAACACGATCTCCTACAACTCCAATTACATTTTCAGGCCTCTATGTACACCCCTGCTGAGATTGGGTATCTCAAGTCTGCTCTGCGTGTTGGGCAGGTGAACTTGCTCAAAACCATTGATTTAATTGGAAATCAATATGCTGAAAATGGAACTATCAGTTTCTGCAAAGTGTGACATATAGCGGCATTTAAGGCAGAGCTAAGTAGAATTGCTCCTATTGCATTGCATAGAATACTAACAGGAATTGATTTCACCCTGTGAAGGCCTAGGTTTGTTTATCTAGTGGCTAAGGGGTTTTTTGGTGGTTGTTCCTGATTTTGAATGCTTTGCCTAATCCCATGTTTGAAGCAGATGAGAGGGAGAATCAGGACACCCTGTGCAAAGGCATGCCAAGACTGAATGGGCAAGGAGGATTCAGCTCCAAAGCAGTGTTAGAAGCTGGAACCCAAAGCAACTTCTATGTTTTATCTCTCCTTCTGCCAGCTCAAAATGCTCTCTCTGAAGTGAGAGCTGCTGTGGTCAGCTGTAAAAAGCAGGAGGACAGCCTTATTTTATGAGTGCATCACAGAACGACACACTGGAAGAACACATGCTCTAGACAAGCTGCTCATAAAGCCATCAACCTGGCACTGTATGTCCTGGGCACTCTGCTGGTCCCTCAAGGCTCCTTGTGTGAGGTGGCACTTTCATCCTCAGCTCTCAGAGCATTTTCCTTCCAGGGTGCTGCAGGCAGAGTCTGACAAGAAAAACCGATATAAAACCTGTCTGAGATAGATCTTTTGACTACCAATCAGGGAAGAGGATAAATGGCTGCAAATGGCAAAGCAAACCACATGCTCAGAAAATGAGCAAGCCACTACCAGTGACTGGGCTCAGAGAACTAGGACTGAGATGATAGGAAGTTCTCAGCTTTCCCATTTCTGCTCAGTCCTAGCCTGGGTCAGCAAGGGTTTGAGCTGCAGAGCACCTCCTGAGCACTGCTTAGGGCCCACAGGTCTTACTGAAGAATATTGCAGGATGTGTCTGAGTTAAGACCATAAAAACCTAACCCAGTGCCCACTGGGGTAGGTGGAAAAGCTTCCAGACTCTCCAGTGCTTGCTGAACACAGGCCCAGGTCATTTTCTGGCTGCTCAGCGGCCAGGCACCAACATACAGTGATGCTGTTATTTTTCTCTATATTACACATAAGCTATCACAGTGGCCTATCTACCTGGCATTCCCTGATGTCCAGGCTAAGAAGTAATTGAGCACAAGATGCCAGGCTCCCATTTTGTTGAGGAGATGGTGGATTTAGGTAACAGCTCAGACACACAGAGGCAGTCTGATGGGAAGTTCAGGCTGCTGCTGCTGTTATCCTATTAACCAAAAAGTGTAACTTCAGCCTAATAGGCAAGGGAAGAAGATGATTGTGTCTTGAGACACATTTTTCTTCTGCCTCATCTAATAATGATTTGCTCATCCTTTTCTTTTGTTCAGAGAACATTCATTAAATAGGGAACAGAAGCAGGTGGCAGCACTCTAGTTTGACACATGCTGCAATTCAGAAGGGACTCATGTCTTTGCTCGGTAAGGTTTATCTTTCCCACGTCATATCTGTTGCATTGTGTCACTTTGTCCTCTAATGGTATAGGGGCTCTTGGGTCCATCACTAACTTGTTCAACAGACAGCTAAGACTTAGTCATAGGTTTATCTCATCAATCTGGGTGTGCTCAAATCTCACATTTGAGATATCCTTATTTATGATTATGCACACATCTTACTCCTGTATTTCAAGACTAGAGGAAAACATGGCTCATCTTTTGCATCCCCTGAGGCTGGAGTCTCACATCATTCACACACACAAAAGCCAGGAGTCACTCCATTAGTCAGAGTAATTCCAGCCTGCCCAAAACCAGAGGGGAGCCAGGCACCAAGCGGGCTGGAAGCATACTTCTGCTGTCAACGGCTGGAACGAGAGAAAATAATCCACTTCATTGATTACATCCCTAAGATGATGCAAGGCAATAATTTGCCATAATCTTGCTCGGAATGTTTTCCACAGACACTCTGGTGTGAGCTGCTGTGCTCACCTGCTGTCAAGTATTTCCACAGCTCAGCTCTGCAGAAGAAGAGAGACATTAGTGTCAGTGTTGAAAAATTCATACTCAGATTCACTGCTTTAGCTTGCCAGGGATTTTAAGGCCAGAATGGACCATTATGGTTATCATGATCTTCCTGATAGCCCAGGCAAGCAAAGTTCACACCAGGGTTTCTACATCAAAGCCAGTGACTGGCAGCAGAACTGGGTGTTTGAAAAGGACACTGGACCTCAGTTCAAAAGACTCCATATCCATCTCAGTAACTTGACTCAGTGATTTAAGTACTGCCACTGCCCAAATGTGAACTTTATTTCCTATTTGAATATATCTAGCTTTTACCTACAGCCAAACTCCTGTTATTCACATATTTTACAGAGTAACTTCTATTGAGTTACACCATTTCCTGCAATAACAAATGGACCTAGTGTTTTAGCAGTTATGGATCATACCTGCTTGTCAAAAAAGGAAATTAGAAGGCATTTTACCTGACAAAAGATGAGTTAGAGATGCAGGTTGCCCATGCCAAGTGCAAGGACATTGATACTTGAAGCAGTGGGAAGCGTAGGCACAGTGGTTTTGTGGTTGTTGTGAAGATCATGATTGATACAGGTGTAATCTGATGGAGGAAAAATGATTAATATGTTTATTATTTGAAGTTCAGTTTCAACCATTTTGACTCAGCATTAAATGCATTAGGCTTTAGTGCCACTTACGGAAGACACTGCTCAGCTAATTGCATTTGGAGGCTGTAGGCTCTGACTTTGAATTTAGAGAAGGTCTGGCTCCAAGAAGTATGGAGTTCTTCCCAGCAAGAAATCAGGCTCTACAGCATCACAGACTGCTTCTGTAACGAATAATGTGCTGGAATACACAGCAGCAGTTCCCTTTAAATGGGATATTTTTCAAGAACAAATTGAAATAGAAAAAGGAAATCTCGGTTTCTACATCTGTGATGCTTTTTAGCCAAACAATCCACAACAATCACTACCAAATGCTTTGTCAGAAAAAAAGCTGATTTTCCACAGCAGGAAAAAAAGAGGCTTGGATTAAAAAAGAAACCCCACAAACCACCTAGCAAGAGTTAAATACCCTTTTAATTTCCCACTGCTCTGCTCTCTGGACCACTAATCAACATAGGGTTAGCAGCTGACCTGCCCAGGTTTTTCAGGTGGTCCTTGAGGAATTCATGATTAATGAATAATCCTCTTCATGAAGCAGTTCCTGCTGCAACACCAACGTGCTCACAAAGGTTAGTCAACTAATGAGACTTCATCACAAACCTGTGAATGAAAGGGAGGAGGGAGATGATTTAAGCGGGTAAATGGCTGCAAACAAAAGAAGGCATCTTCAGCAACTCCTTCCTGTATTTACTTCTACGGAAAAACGTTCAGGCTTTTTTAAGGATGACAGAACTATGACAGGATTTCTTTTAAAATGCTATTTTGTTCAATAAATCATGTAAATTCCAGCATGTAAACGAGAGCATTACAGCCAGCTTGTAAATAATTAACTGCTCTTTTGCATGAGGGGGGAGAAATACCCAATTCAGCAAATTAGGTGGGAAACTGATGGTGTTACCCGCCCATGAGGAAAAAAAGGTTGTCCTAAAGGCTTTGGGTTTGCTGGGTGTGAGGAGAGAGATGTTTATTTTGCTCAGGGATGTTGGTTGAGATGGGGTGATAAGATACCCTGTTTAAGATTTGCAAGGAGGTGATTAATAATGCTTTCCTGCACCTGGTTTATCCAGATAAAACCTGCATAAGGTTTGTTGTTTTGGGGTTAGCTTGGTTGGGGTTTTTTTCTGATGCTCTTAATTCAACTTTGTGCTTTGAGAGCGATGGGTAGGAGACATGTGCAGCAAGGTGGGGAGATTCTGACAAAGTGGAAGCTAGTGGTAGTAAGAACAGAACTGAATGTATATAGGAATTATTAACAAATGTATGAATCCCCACAGTCTTCCTAAAACCGGAGACCTGAATGTGTCTTCTGGGGGCATCCTTCAGTACGTTTAGTAAGGAAATTATTGCAATTCTGACAGTGATGGTGCCTTCAACAACAAAAGCATTTAGGCCTTCAGAGAAATCTGTGTAAGAGAAGCTCCTCAACATATTTGTCAGTATCTCAGAAAGCACTGACACCTTTAATAAGCTAGAATTTCAGGAACATTCAGTTTTGGTAGTGCTGGGTTAAGTGTTAAGTCAGTTAATGCTAAAGATAAAGTTTGCAGTCATGCTGGATCTTGTTCTCTCCCCCTTGAAGCTTCTAGTCTTTGAAACTGTTTTAACAGTACCTTTTACTTGGACGCTAAAAGCAACTAAATAGGGAGTTACACAGACTGTAGGAAAAAAAAATCTGCTTTGCCTTTGCAGGCCTTTCTGCATAAATGCCTCTAGACACATTAAAGTGATATATGCCAGCCAAAGGTGCCACCTTTGTGGATAAATTGCTGTGATGTGACTTATTTGTCAGAATCACAAGGTTCTACCAAGCCACTTACTGTAATATCTCCGTGAAAATAACAAAATTATCAAGAAGCAAAACACATTAGAAAGAAAAACTTACTGTTGCCTAGAAGACCCCTTGGCTGCCCCAGCTCCTTCTGACCAAACACTGTTGCTGCCTCTTAGGTAGCAGTTGATGGTTCTGTAGTACATGTGCATGTTATTTGTACTGATCGGAAGATGGATGTGGGAATGAATTGTAGTATATCACGCCAGGCTACCTGTAAAATGGGTTGTTCTTGGGAAAAACAGCGTCTGAAATGTATCTTTGGTGTAAAAGAGTTGTATCTCTCAGCATGACAAAGCTTTGCATTCCTGCAGTGCCAAGTAACTACAGATTTAAAGGCAGTATCTAAACATTGTTTAGTCTGTGGCTAATTATGGAACAGTCTGGTAGGTCAGTGTTACTAGCTGCTGCCTTTGGAGGACAGAAATAGGCTAGTGAGGTGATCTGGGGATATAGCAAATATCTGGCAGGGCTGTGGTAAAATCTTATACCTGCTGATGCATGGTACATAATCTGTCCTCTGCACACCTCTAGCAGGAGGGCTGCAGCAAAATCTTATACCTGCTGATGCATGGTACATAATCTGTCCTCTGCACACCTCTAGCTGGAGGGCTGCAGCACCTAAACGTGCTCCTCTGCTCCCAAAGTACCTGTAACATGCCCCTTACAGGCAAGGTGTCACAGCAAAAGAGAGCAGTGTTGGGATCCCTGCAACATGTACCGGCAAATCAAAGTGAGGAGATGTGATTTGTCTCCTTACGCCCAGTCTAATGCGTTCACAGCAACTTCTGCACAGCTTTCCTGGTGGATTCCCTTTCTTTGGGAGCTTTGACCTGCTGAAGCCTGGTTCTCTGTTGCATCAATAGTTGTATCAGCTTTCTTATAGCATTTTGTGCAGGGTTGTGCTTTCTCTATTCCCTCCTTCCACCTGCTCCTCCAAAGGGACCACAGTCCTGCTAGTGAGATCAGTCTGTTGCTATGGAAATCTTTGTCACAAATTGAAGACTTCACAGCAAGGCAGTGTATTAAAACCAGGCATTTACATATGCCTCTGGCTCTGGGGGGATTTGGGTCTCATCACTGAGTGCAGTGGAAGATACAGCTGCTTTCCTGGTCCACCCAAGGTGATGCTGGCTTGGGAGACACAGGGTGGTGGAGGAACCCTGTATAGGCATCCAGGAAAACCTCCAAGCTCTGTCCTGTGCCTTTGGCATCGGCCTGCTGGAATGTGGGTCACCAACCATTCCAACAGCATTAATGCCTCCTCCTCAAGACACACTTGAGCTTCTCCTCTGAAGTGCTGTGCTACAGAACAGCAACGTCAGCAGCTGGGAGAGTGAAGTCAAGGAAGAGTATTGGAAACAGCTATGTAGAGAGGACAGCTGTTGAACCCAAGATGCTGTGGGGGCATGCAGCATCCTGAACATCAGAGAGGGGGATTAAAACCTCCCCCTGGGAAGGGAGTTAGGGTAAAAGGAGTAATCCAAATATGCTATCTTCACATTACTTCCCCCTAAGCGTTGCTAAGTTTAGCCGTATTGCTTCCAAGAAGAACTGCTCATCTAAATCCCAGGGCCTGGCTTTGAAAATTTCAGCACGTCCCCTGTACTGCAAAATCAAAGCTTCTTCCCTGCTGAATACACCTTTGATCAGAACTGTGAGAAATATTTGCAACCATGTGAAACTTGAATGATTTGGGGTTTCATTACACACTTGAAACTCAGACCATTTTCATCAAAGGCATTGCTAAAGTTCACCAACCCTCTAACAGAACCTTTGATGGTTTATGGTTTGCGTTTTGTGTGAAACTCATGGGTTTGCTTGACTTTTTTCAAGTGAAACTAGCTGAAAGTGGCTTTGACTGCATTTTGAGAACTTTGAGTCATAGAAGAAGCAGCCGGCTGAATTTTGTTGCCTTTACAGCTGCTGCATGGTATTATCTTGCCACAAAGGGTAATTCTGCTGAAAACCAGCAATCTGGGTTTGTTGTACCTGGCTGAGAAGGTGGCAGACAATGCTGGTGGGGTGTCCTCTGCTCTTGTTCCCTCTGGCTTGGAGACCCCATGGGAGCAGCAGAGCTTGGCACATCTTGATGCTAAGAAGCTTGCCATTTCTCAGTGCTAACAAGTACTTTGTCCTCAGTCAGCCTGGGGGGGCTGCACCTGGGGAGGTCCCAGCTTCTGGGAACATGGGACTTCATGGAGTCCAGTGAATTCTTGTCCTGATTCTCAGTCCCCAGCAAGGCCTTCATCCTGTCTGATGGTTTAGTCCCCCAAACACCCATCCCCTGCTCTCTTGCCTCATTACTAGTTTTTGCACCTCCTCTCCCAGCCTGCTGCAGCCACCCTCCTATGGCCTGTGAGCTGTGATCTGTTGCTGCTTGTTCAGAACCATGTCCTCCGGCAGTGAGGTTCCCTCCCAGATTGGCAGCCAGGGCTGCTCTTGACTCTGCTCATCCCAAAACCACTCTGGTCCAAGCAGAATGGGTTCCTCTTTATCACTGGAGGGGAAGGAGGATCTATCACTGAGAACAAAATGCTCAAACTAGAGAGCTGTCCTGGTCAGATGCTTAAACTCTACTCTCCTACTCTTGCTACCTAGCAGTGAGAAACGTGAGGGGAAAAGCACTGGCTTATAATAAAGGGCCAGAGTAGGTGAGTAAATGTTAAATTTGCAGTTTGTGCAGGCATTCGCTGTGCGTGTATTGTATTTTCAAGTCTGAGTTCTCTTCTGTAAATCACTGACATTTTCAGAGCAGCATTTCCAACCTGGAACCATTTGTGAACCATCAGAAGTTAGCACAGCCAGAGCCTCTGCTACACGTTTCCATTTCACCTCTTCAATTCCTTTTTAACTTCCTTTTGGAAGAGCTCGAGCTTGGTTTTGATTAATCCTTGGTCCAAAGGCACAAGCTTGAGGAAAATGTCATTCTTCAGGATTGGAAGAGAGCTGGGAAAGTTACATTTGCATTATGTGTGTCTACCTGAGAAGCTTTTTCATGTTTAGATGAAGACTTTTGGATTCAACTGAAATATAAGCTTTGGAAAATCATGTGTGTAACTGCAACACAGCAAATGCTGGTACGTTGCTGCCTGGGGCAAGTGATGCTGAGAATGCCTCGAGGGATGCCAGAAATGTCCAGCATGTACAGTTACGTTGTACTAACTGTAACTTCTATGCCATGAAAATTGACCCTTGGCAGGGTTTACTTATGTTCCACAAGCAAAGTGCCAGTACTTTGTTTAAATTATGGGTGTGCTTAGCTTGAATCAAAGCATCTTGCTTTGAAATGCAGCTTTTAGTTTCAAATGTGACCTGAAATGGTACCTCTCTGGTTCTGATAGTGCTGTGGGGACACTGTTTGCTGCTTTCTCTACCTGTTTCTCCAATTGTCTGACCACCCCACATGAGACAGTCGGTTCTTGTCTCAAAGCTGCAGTGCAGTGCACAGCTCAGAGCACTTGTCTGTGGTGAAGAGCAGAGCTGTAAATAAAGCCCTGGGGAAGCACATCAGCAGACTGGATGACGAAACAGGGTCCTCCGACTCTGATGGGCTCTCTACAATGCCTTTATCCTGTAGTTAAAAGGCAACTGCAGGATGGACATGGTGCAGAGCCCCTTGGACACACAGCGGGCTACCTCTGAGATGTTACTCCAGCACACAGGCTTCTGCAGCAAAGGGAGCTATTGAGTTTTGGCGCAAGCTGTAAAACCTGCACCAGCTGATGGTGCTCATATCCCCCATGGTTTCGGCATGCTCAGGCCCTGCCACTAAGCCCTTCTTCCTTAGATGTGTGTGAGTGCAGTGAAGCAAGCACCCAGATCACTCAGGGCTACCGGAGCTGCCTCTAATGAGGGCATTAGGGACCGATCTCCCTGTTTGCTGATGTTAGCAGACAGGAGCAAACCTGATTTGCATCAGCTGAAGTGGACGTGAGAGCAAAGTGAAATCACGTGTCCTCATTAGGAAGCTCAACAGATAGGGATGAAAGTCATAAGGGACAGTAAACTGTGCAGTGCTGGTTTAGTTAACATGGTTACAGCCTGCTTCTCCATCTTCTCTGCGCGTGTCTTTCTCTCCTAGTACAGAATGTTTTCCTGCTTTATGCTTTCTTCTTGTTTAATAAATCAGAAGGAAAGTTGCACTGATGTGCTAATCTAATCCTCTTAACTGACTCCTCTCAGCACTGTACTTGCGCTGTGAGTGACCACTGCTTTGCATAATAGCCAAAATCAAACAAATAACAAGTAAGTGGCAAGAGATAGCAGGTCAAGCATAATTCAAGGTTGGATTTGTTAAGTCTGCATTGGACTAGGCAGTCAGGAAACACTGTTTGTATCTTTGTCCCATCGAGGGCATTATAAGCTTGTGATCCCTGGAAGTGTGTTTGTAACACCCCAAGCTCTCTCTACCTCCCCAGAAGTCAGAGGAGGCAAATGGGTGCTGTGGAAGCCAGCTCAATGCTATGCCATGTGGATATGTGGCGGAAACTTTCTCTTGGGTATCCTAAGGAGATACAAGCTGGGGGGGGAATATAAATTACTCTTCAACTGCATCTGAATGAATTCCCACTGCTCAGTTCCAGCTGATGTTTGAGGACTCTAAGGTGAGATTTTTCAGATGCTGCCTGTCCCCAGCAGGTCTGCAAAGTTGCACATAGCCAAAGCTGGAAAAATGTGGAGACGGCAGTAGCTTGGGAGGATGCTGGTTTGTGTGCACAGTGCCCCCAAGGGTGCTGAAGTCTTTGCCCAGTGATGCCTGTTGAGCATGGGTTTGGGGAGGTGCAGCCTCTGCAGCCGAGGGCTCTCTGCACTCCTGGCCCATTACAGCCATGCTTTTTCAGACTTGGAGATGTCCCTTCGGGAATGAGGGATTTGTGGCAGGTGTCTGCCACAAACTGCACTAATATTATTGTGGAGGGTTGTTTTTTATGTGTGGATGGTAGGAGTCAGAGCAGGATAAATGGCTCTTCAAATATAAGAGCACAGGGAAATGCAGGCAGCAAATACAAGAGTAGAACGAGGCTCAGTTATCGTTAGTCAAGCTGATCTGAAGTGGTGAGACGAAGAGGGACAGTTTCTGTGTTACCTCCAGGATGCTCTGCATGCGTGGCATGTGTGAAGAAGGGCATGCTGACAAGGCAAGCTAGAGATGTGAGGGCATTATGGGCCTCTTTATCCTGGCAAGAAACACTAGCAAAAAGGCACGGGACATGGTTTAGTAACCCAAATTTAACAGACCAGGGTGGATTCTGAGTTTTTAGAATGCACAGAAGCCCTTACTGTCACCTAGTTACTGTGGGTTCCTACTGAGCTGGTGACATCAAAGCCAGCAAGGGGGCTGGCTTCCTGAACTGCATTCCTGCTAGATCACTAACTAAAGTGTGCTTTGGCCAAGCAAGGGCTGAGCAAGTAAGAAAGGAGAGTGCAGCTGTGGAGGAATGGAGAAGATTGTGTGTGAGGGAGGGAAATGGTGGTGCCAGTGATGATCCCAAGACATCTGGGGTGCCAGGAAGGGTGCTAAGAGTGACTGAAACCAGGATGTGATAGGAGAGAATTTCTGAGGAAGGTTAATAACCTAGAAAGTGCTAACTAACATTT
The DNA here is from genome assembly GCF_004027225.2 of Strigops habroptila. Classification (NCBI taxonomy): domain Eukaryota; kingdom Metazoa; phylum Chordata; class Aves; order Psittaciformes; family Psittacidae; genus Strigops; species Strigops habroptila. Next base: position 3,951,727 of record NC_044289.2, read on the forward strand.
AGTGTCAGGGCTGTGCCCCAGAATAGTGGATGTCTGTGTCAACAGCAGCAAGAGGCAATGAGAGGACATTGCACGATGCTGCACGCATGCGGGCTGGAAAATGGAAGAGGGCAGTGAAGCATGTTTTATCAGCTGCTCACACAGTGCTGTGCAATCCCATATGTGACAGTTCAGGGTGAGGGCACTCCAACTGAAGCACACAGCTTATAGCTACAGCAGGTTTTCTGTGGGTGTGCACACACAACGTGTGTCCAGATCAGCTGTGATGCGTGTGTGTGGCTGCTGACTAGTGTGTGCAAACCATATGGCATGTGAGAGCAAGTCAGCACATGCATTGTCAAGGGAGAACAATCCTCCCCTCTTACTGCGAAGAATTTGTGCTTTACCTTATGCCAGTGGAAAGAAGTTCAGAAGGAGCTATGAGAAAAGCAGCCAGTCCATTGGGAGGTGAATGCCTGTCAGACGTGGGGATTAAATGGAAGCACGACAAATCTGGATTGTTCATGCCAAAACCAACTTTGATTACTTTGTAATTCAACATGTGTTACCAGCTCCTATTATTAGAAAGCCAAACTTCCTCCACTGTGGGAAGAGATGAGATGGAGCTTTCTAGCCTTGTGTAAGTTAATTACACTACACATGTTAAAAGCAGCATCTGTCTTAGTCAATCTAGTTGATTATTGCAGCACTTTATTTTTAGTTATCATCAAGGTGAAGGATGACACTAATATAAGTGGAGAGCTTCCCACAGATCTTGCTCAACCAAGTATTCTCCAAAACCACCTATGTCAGATCTGGTGGGTCTCCTTTTCTGGAGCTGGGCCAGGTCAAGCCCTTGGACTTGTCCATGTAACATGCTTTTGACTACAGAGTTACAACAAAGATACTGAGACCTGGCTATTAAAGTCAGCTGTGAAAATGCTATGGTGGTTAGATCTTTGTGGTACTCCAGTGGCCAAAATGTTTGATGCTCCACTTCTATTCTGAGCTCCCTCTGATGCAAAGGTTTCTGGCCTCGTGACTGAAATGCTTTGATTTATCACATAATCACACCCTGTTCTTTCCCTTATGTCTAATTCTCCTGCCTAGTGTTATTTCAACTCTTGGACAAGATCTACAATGTGTGTCAGGATGACTCTGACTAAGCCAACAAAAGCATGCCAGATGAGTTTTCTTTGCAAACGCAGGAAGCTTCTCCCAAACAACTGAGAGGTCTTGAGGTCTGACCTTGGCTGAAAGCTCAAAGTCTGGCAACAAGTCCTCCCTCCTGCTTTAGGGCCAGTGGGTGGATGTGGTGCTAGTGTCAGACAGGAGGTATGGAGTTAGCATTCACGGTATGTTTATGCGCTCTTGGCTGTCACAATGCTGATGGAGCTGGGAGGCTGGCACTGACACCATTCCTCATGAGACACAGGCCTGGGGAAACCTTGGTTTGCTTTCTATTCACAGTACAAATGAAAAGAATTTGCCTCCTTCCTAAACTCACATGAACAGGTAAAGGAGAAGTGAAAAATCTTGAGCAGCATAGCCCCTTCCCTTTGGGTTTGAGGGCAGCAGCCAGGCAGCCCAGCAGTGCTGAGAAAGCCCAGTTAATGAGCAGCTTGGAGAAACCACAGTCTGCTGGTAGTGACCATCTCTAGGGATGCTCTTCCTGGACTTGATTTGTGATCTTACGGTCAGGAAACCAAGTTAGGTGGTGATGGAGAATGGAAAGAGCATTAACAGATCCTCATCAAATCTAAAGCAGTAATATTCCACGGGCCTGTGTTTACTCCCATAAGAACACTTCTCAGAGGTCTTTGCTTTCTGAGCTTGTATTTATCAGAGCCTGCTAGTAACAGATCTTCTGTGTGTGGTTTCAGCAGAGGTATTGCAGGTGCCAGCTGTGGTGCTTGTGTGACAGATGTGTACACATACACCTTGTGCAGCAGATCTGGTATCTGTTTAGCAGACCAGAAGGAAATTTGAATGGGCTGACTAGCTCTGTGTGCTGTAGCAGCACAGGAGGCTGGTGTTGTCTACAAGTTTGATGATAAGAGATCAAACTTCCCTGGGTTTTGTGCAAGGACCATTTACAGTGTGGGTTTACCATTTTTGTGATTTCCATCTTTTGCTTTGCTGCTTAATGCTTACCTTTCCAGAACAAAACATAGCTAAAAAAGCAATTCCTGACTCTTTATTGTGAAGCTGGACTTGAAATGCACAAGGGTCATCAAAAGGTGGCCGTGATTCCTAATGCTTCCTCCACACCTCCTCAGAAGGAAACCCCCATCATCACTGGCCCTCCAGAGCAGGAGAACACAGGCCTGGGCACAACCACCATAGGCTTCTTTCTTCTTCAACTTTTCATGGAGGGACTGAAGCAAGAGAAGTGTCATGCTCCATGGTTATAGTACTTGCATACCACACATGGACTATGTTCACCTTCCAGCCGTGAGCCCATTATGGACTTATGGTTCGTATGTGATGGGGCATGCAGTTTACTTATAGTAAGAAGTGATATGCCTGATGGTACCTTAACTGAACATAGTCTCCAAGTTACTCTGGAGAGATGAGAGGTGTGAACAAACAGGTATTAGGCGGAGCTCTTGGGGTATTTCTGAGTCAGCTGGAGTCTCAGCAGCTCTTGAAATACTTTGAGGAGTCAAACACTTTGAAATACTTTGAGGAGCCACTAGCTGGTTTTCCAGACAAAATGCAGACAAATGAGGCTGGCTGGGAGGGGAACTAATGTCACCTGGAACACCAGCAACATGACATATAGTAGTTCTGTCCCCTTAAGTCCTTCTATTTGAAGAGGACCTGTGCCCCACGTATAGGGTGTCTCCAGGATCAGTCCCACAGGAACAGCTGGAGCAAAGCAAACTTCATGAGCAGTGGAGCCGTTGTGTCCAACTCCCACTGACTACTGAGGGAATGTGTTTATTATGAAACAATTAATGGTTGTGTGATTACAGAGAACTATTACTCAGTGGATATAACTTCAAAAGGTCACAGTTGCTGTGTGTTTACTCCCAGGAGGTCTCTGAAGCCACTCTGGTATGAGGGGTGGATAACACCATGCCCTTGCTCACTGTGAGGAATGGCTCCCATGGCCTGCATGAGGCTTATCTTGCTGCACCTCCTCATCCAGCTCTGCCCATGCCTCCAGCCTTGTGCTGGGGTGACCTCAACATGAGGGAAAACTCTGTTCTTCCCATGGCTCAGCTGTTCTGCAGTGAGTGGCCATAGTGTCGAGGGCTCCTGTCGGTGCTCCAGCCCCTCAGCACACCAGCCATCCTGGGCAGCCAGGGATGCAGCTGCTGCTGGCATCGTGTGTGAGCGCACCCGCGCACAACCGGGTATTAGACTTGACTTTACTGTTCCTGTAAGCCAGGAGGAGTGACTGACATGGTGAAAATGCCTCTGCTCAGTGTGAGCCTTTGTAGTGCTGCAGACCAGGGATAGAGTGTTCAAACAAGCACCCTGAGGGAGCCTTCTCCCATCTGCAAGAGCTGGAGTTATTTGCAGAGACTCCTCACCTGCGGCTGGATGCCTGCCCTCCTCCTTGGCTTCCCACCACAGGGAAGCGCTGCCAGGTGAAAGCAGATGAAAGATTGCTGCTCATTTGGTAACAAATAACTTCCAAGCCCATCCAAGAGACTTTCAACTTAACTGCTCTTTTTGCTCCTTTCATGTCTTCTCTTTGTTTGGTGAGTGCACTAATGCAAGCTCCAAGTAAGCATCTGTACTCATAAGACACGAACAAATAGGGAAAGGATAATAATATCCAAAGGTTTTACAGAAAAGGTTAAAAGGGAAGCAGACTACAGAGACTGCTGAATAGTAGTTTGCTTGACTGATGTTACAAAGGCAAAAGACAGAAAAAATCCTTGGAAAATGCCTCTGAGCGGTGATTGCTTTCTCAGAAAGCCTTGCAATTAGGCATGAAAAGAGTCCTTCCAAGCTTCTAAGATGCATTAAAGATGTTATTATGAAATAATTAAGCTACATGGAATAACCTGAGATTGACTCTGTCCCCTACCTCCCCATCTGTTGAGGTCTTTACGTAGAGGCAATGTAACAGGTCTTAGCAGCCCTCAGAACATTTGGATGGTCCTGGCTCCTTGCTGCCCTGTTCCAACTGTCTGCAGTACACACTGCCCTGCTTAAACCGGACAGGAAAGGTGAAATGAGCTTTGTGTGTTAATAGCATCATCCTAGGCTTACACAGCCAGAGCCCTGATAGCGCTGACTCCTGACCTTGGGATCTGTCTATGAGCTCAGGATGCGTCAGAGCTGCTTTCTCTTCGCCAGTTACTGCACACACAACATAAGGAACACCCAAGCATACACGGTAACCAGCATCTCTGTGCTTCTCCAGGGGTCTTCTGTGTAGAATGAGCAGTGCTGAACACAGAAGTGAAAAGACTGGATCAGTTCATTCTTAAATCCATTCAGCAGCTGATTGGTATCTTTTCCTATTCATCTTTTTCATATTTACCCTGCTGCTGAGAACTGGAAGCCAGTGTTTTTTCAAGCAAATGTTATATGTGATTGTGTGTTTCTGGGAAGCTAAAAAAGAAAGATTCAGTAGCTTGATAGCCCATAATAGTGCCAGTGCCAGAACTGACGTATTTATTAGAGCAAGGCTTTCCTTTTTCTCCCTCCTTACTGCACACTCCATGGAGACCCACCATCCATGTCTGCCCAGAGAGGCTGGTCCAGAGCAGGTCCATTGGTGCTGCCTGTGGGGTGTGAGCAGCTGCAGGCAGTGATGCAGGAGCTGTCAGGCTGCCCTGAGAGCTGAGACTCATAAGCATGGACATAATCCTTCCCACTGTTCTCATATCTGGTCAGCTTTTAAACCCCATGCAGTCAAGCCAGAACTCTGTAAATGGCCTCATTTGTTGACAAAAGGAATGAGCAATACAATTGCACTACACAGCTATAAACTGAATTATTGAAACTACAGAAGCCCCATAAAACCAGTGAAACAGCAATTAATAACCCTTGGCTCCCAATTTCACTCTGGAGAAGGATTAGGCAGGGCACAATCTTGCTTGGTTCAGAAAGCAAGGGGCAGCTCTCTCTATCCCATGGAGTCCATGCTCTGGGATTACATTTGTGATTGTTGCTGTTTCTTAAATCTCCAACCTGTTACAATCTCTCCTCTTTCTCTTCTAAGCCAAGTGTTGATATGCTCCTGGAATGTTGTTATCCTTAAGCTTAGTCTGTCTCAGATCACAAGAGCTCTCACCTTTCCACCTATTGCCAGAGATGCCTGTACAATGGAAGGTATTACTGAACATAGAGATCATCAGTATTTGCAGTGAGGCTGAACTGGCACAGCTCTCATGGTCGTGCTATTAGAGATGCCGCATGGCTGTAGCACCTGCTGTAATAAGTAGACCCTCTCCCTTTCTTTTTCTGTGGTTCTGCTTTTTCTTGGAGACTGGAGCAGTTAACAGAGCCACTTCCATATTATCTATCTATCTATCTGTCTATCTATCTATCTTTTTGGAAAACCATCATCTCCAGTAGCTACAAGGTCTCTTCAACCTATCCATTCCTCCCAAGGATAAGGGACTCAGCCCTGCGCAGAATCTTGTGCTAATGCCACAAGCATGGCTTGGTGTGAACCCACCAGGACTCCAGTGAACCAGCCATCAGTGCTACATCTCTTCTGTTCACCAGCTGGATCCTCCTTATGCTTGTGTCAGCCAAGTTCCTAAGCACATCTGCTGTGTGCTTGAGGAAGAAGTTCTCTATTGCTGTTTCTGCACTCAGATATTCTGTATCTCCACCAAGAACTGTACTGGGGTGATAGTCTTTCCCAAGTGCATTCCTATTAAAGTCAGTGATGCAGAACCCAGAACCCTTGGTCTGAGTGAAAAAACAGAGTTTGACTCAGAGGGTTTTGCTTGGATGGTGAGGGAGGGATGAAGAAGTTTCTTTCTAGGATTGGCTGCTAAGGAGATATGTTATGGACCAAAGGAGATGTGTAGGTTTCCTGATATCTGCTTTCATATCTTAAACTCAGTTGAACTGTGTGTATTGTCAAGCATTTCTTTTGGAAAAGCATGGATTAATTAGCTGCAGGACTTAATACAAGTCCTGAGAAAAACACTTCGTGCTTTCTGACATTGCCTTTAATGTAAAGTCTATTTGACAGGTTTTCAGAGGCGTGTGCCTGATGACTCATCTAAAGCACGGTGGTGAGCCTGCATTCCCGTTTACCTTGGTGGGAAATGATACAAACCCTCCTGTTAGTGTATTAGCACTGCTTGATCAGTTTCTTTGAAAGGAAATTTCATCCCTTTTAGGGCAGGACTTGGCAATCTAAACTAGGTCCAGCCACCTTCACATCAGTAGTGATGCTCCCAAGCCCCGCTGATGGGAGCTGGGCATGGCACCTCATGCATTTATAACATAACAGTCCCTGTAGCCTTGTGCTTGACTCACTGCACCCTTTGCTGAGCTGCTTGGTGCTGCTGGACCACCGACAGGATTCCTCAGGCAAGAGTGAGATGCCGCCTGGTATAAACCATCCTCCAGGACAGTTCTGATGTCTCAGGGGACCTCCCTCTGCACCCTCTAAGAAAATCTGTCTCCAGGAGGAGAGAAACCAGGTCCTGGAGGAGCCCTAGGGGGAGAAGAAACAGTTTATCTTATCTTTAACCCTACAGAGATCCAAGCAGAAGACAGCATTGGTGCACAGAAGCAGATCAATGTCCCTCCCACATTGGAATGCAATGGAAGTAAGGACCAGGCACTCCTCAGTAGAACCAGCTGAAAGCTCAGGGTGCAATTGGGCCATCTGGGACAGAGACAGTGATGGAGGGGCTCTTCATCCCCATCTTGTTCACTGAAAGACAATAGCACAGATCTCCTTGGCTATTCTGCTTTGTGCCGGGAAATGTCATGAGGCACCTGGGGTGTTGGCAGGCTGTCTGGTGTCATCAGCAGAGAGGACTGATGTCCTATCTTGGCAACTTGTTATTCCAAGGTCCCAGAGTCACCAAGGAGAGAAAGCCATTTCAGCGCAAGTAGCTCAGGAAGGCTTGGTGTTAGTTTGGATGGAGAAAATCAGTTTCACCATCAGAATGGCAAGAAACCCTCTTTTTTTCCTGTTTTAATGAAAGCTGCAAGTCTGAAGCAAAGAATAAAATCCACGGGGACACTCTAAATCTTCCATCTGTGGATTTTTTTTCCATGCTTGACCATTTCGTGTACCTCTGCCTGTGCAAAATGAATTAAAGGTTTCAATCCAGCTCCTGGTGGGAAAAGTGCTCCCATCACAACTGGCACTAATTGGCTCCCTTGTTAGCAGCCTTGGAGAGAAGGCAAGGAGCAAGCTGCCACGTAGGCTGAATCTTCTGCAAGCACCAGCAAGACGTGAGCTCCTGCCTCAGCAGCTCATGTGATGGGCTGGGAAGTAGGGAAGCAGGTCCTAACATTTTGCCTCTTTTGAGGAGTGTAACATCAGACTCCTCTTTCTAGGACTGCCGACTTAGCATTAAATTCTCTTAAATGATGTTTGTGATGGAAGTGTCACCCTGACAGATTAATTGAGCTATAACATATGCAAAGTAATGTGAGGAAAGAATGCAGTTGCATTACCTAGTGTTAATGCTGCAAATAGGCACTGCTACCTGCAGTGATGACTGTCTGGAATGCTAAAGGATTGCAATCCTGGGTGCAGCAAATGAGGCATTTTAATGGTGAAAAAAACATCAGTTGAGGCTTACCTACAGCTGAAGGAAGGAGAAACACATCTGGGAAGTGGTTCTGTGGGGAGTACAGTGGTTCATCAGCACAAAAATAACACATGAAACTGTGGCTTGCATATTATCTCCCAATGAACAGAAGACAGACACTGAGTTCCATGTAATTTAATTTCAATTAGTGCATTGGAGCTTTTTAAAGAATGGACTATATATTCTTCTACACTTACTCACAGACTATTAAACACAATGCAGAAAAATGACTATGCAAATGAGAATTATTTTATTGGTTTTAGTATCTTTCTCCCTCTTCCTTTCCCAGGTAATTGGGTGGGTAGATGCTGGGAAAAAACAGATGATGGGAAATGTGAATAATGAAATCTCTGCAGCATTCTCTCTCCCTTTAGATGCAGAGTCCCAAAATATATGTGTGTGTCAGTTTAATTTAATTTGCTGTTAATTAGCTTAAATAGTAGCCTTGCCTGCCTTCGCTTTCACTGCATTTCTGTCCAAGCTCTCATTAGGCAGAGTGATAAAGCAGGTGCTTGTTAAAAATACCCTAAGTGCCTATTTACATTACAAAGCTATTCCTAGCACTTGGGGTAAGGGAAACTGAAGTCTTGTCCCTGGATACAGCTGGTGGGAGAGGGGAAGCAGCACCCTGTTTTCGTGTGTTTAAACCCCAGAACATTAATTCTCAATACTAATAAGACCAAAATTTAAAATCCAAGCTGCAGCAGCATCCAATAAATAAGTAGATGTGTATCTTTCTCCAAAGTAAGGTGGACAGTAGACATTCAGAAGTCTGCCTGGAGGATTTAGGTGTTCAGCTCCCACCAGTTTCTAATGCATGTAAAGGACTATACCTATACAGGGATGTGAAGGAATGACTGTGCCTATACAGGGATGTTTGAATGAACATCATTCAGAAAGGAAGTTCCCAATTATTTAGTTCAGGTCAACAAAGGAAATGTAAAATTTAGGGCTCATTTTTATCAGCATGGAAAAAAACCTGGGAGAGTGCAAACTGTGAACAGACAGGGAAGAGAAAGAAGAGATGGGAAAAAAAAAAAGGGTGGCGGGCGGGGGGGGGGGAAAATAGGCAAGCAGGGATGGAAAAGGGCATGGAGGAAGAATTCAGCATAGGGTAGCGTGCTTTCAAATATTGATACAGAGGAGGTATAAATAGAAACAAACACATGCTTGTGGAGCCAATAAAGGTCTTGTTTACAAGTGAGCAGAGTGATTCATTAAGAATGGGAACAAGCACCTGCTCTGAAAATAAGGGAATACTTAATGAAAGCACTGGGAGACTAGAGAAAGTGATTTGAGTCCAAGTGTGCTCAAGAAAGAGACAAGTACAGCACCTCCCATGGTTCACCTTTGGTGTTTGTCCGCAGCGTACCCGCTCTGCCGGCAGAGGGGCTCACAGGAAAGCAGGCTGCAGCAGGGATGGAACGAGTAGTTCAGGATGGGAGTATCTAGTTCTCAGTACTTTATTCCAAGCCCTATTCATTCCAAGGGAAAAAAAAAGGGAGGGAGGAGGGGGGGAGAGGGAGAGGGTAGAACCCAGCAAAAAAAAAAAATCTCAGTTCATTTCTCATTTTCAATTCAGTGACTTCTCCAGTTCCTTCTTTTCATTTTACTTCTCTCCAGCAAGAGAAAAAATACAGGCAGGGAGCAGAGTGTGAACTCCCTGGCAAATATCCTGTTCCACTTGTGGAGTAGATGTCTCTGCCTGCACTGAGCTCTGCAGGTTGAGGGGATGAGGTTGTGGTGCTGTCAGATTAAATGCTTTCTTGTCTTTGTCTTCATGAGGACCCAGCCTTTAGATGTGCCCCCTTCTTTAAGAAGGCAGGTACATTGATGAGGTTGTGAGACCTCAAACACTGGCTGAGAAGAAAAGGAGATGGTCAAATAAGCACAAAAATAACGTGAGGATAACGATGGAGGGTAGTAAGAACGGACTTAATGTTGTTTGTCTCTTTTATCTCATCTCCTCCAGAAGACACCTCTGGAGCCTGCCTACCATACTGTCATGGTGGCTGTGATGGACCCCAGCTCACTTGGATCCTGCTGAGCAGCACCATGGTGCACACGGCTGCACAAATGCAAAGAAGGCATTTTCCCAGCCCAGGTCTCTCTGCCAGTGCAAGGAGGAATTGCAAGGAGTGTTATTCAGTGTGTTAGAGCTGTTTAATTGCCTTCAAGGTGTGCTAGCCATAGCTAATGCCAGTCATTTATCTTTCTCTTCTCAGAACAGAGCTGCTATTCATTCTTCTTTTCTTTTGCTTAGTAAGAGTTGGAAAGAACATGTAGAAATTGTCCTGGTAGCACCATGCCATCTGTGCTGTGGGACCTGGCATGCTGACTGCCCAGTGCTTTTTCTGCCTCTTGCTGTTGGGAGCAGTGATTACTCCGCATCACTGTTCCTAGCACTCATATGCTTCTCACCCGGAGAAGAGGGATTCTCTTGAGTATGGTACCAATGAAAGACAAGAATGTTTTCCTGTTACATTGGGAAATCTCCTTTTTCCTCCCTGATAGTGAGCTCTGCCCAGTGCAGTTCTAAGAGAAATAATTCAGCTCTGAGTTTCTGGAGAGCTGTGGCTGCTCCTGGGAAGGGATTTGAAACCACCAGTTGGCAAACCAGGCTCTTCACCAGCTCACCTGTAACCTAACATTGTGGTGAGGATAATCAGCTCCATACTGGAATAGCACTTTGAAGAAAGCACTTGCTTTCCACAGAGAGTAATTCAGCAATCACTGGGCAGGCCTTGCCCTGGGAGGCAATGTCTGAGTGAGAGGGCTGTCTTCTGATCCCTCACTTCTTCATGCACTGGGGACAAGGAAGTCCCATGCTCTTAGGTGGCCTCTGCTGGCTTTTCGGCTGGAGTTCACGTGTACCAGCCATGCTGTTTCCAAAACCCTTGAAGACCATTGCAGCAGATGTATCTACATAGTCAGTTTAGCACAGGTTTGATCCTTCTCCTGGGACCAGAGCATCAAGCCCTGAAGCTCATGCTAAACTCCTGCCTCAGCTGGTAGCTCTGCAGGCAGAGAGAAGCCCAAGCTTTGATCATTGGAGCTGCACTGACAAGCTGTGGCAGGGCTTGAATGCACTTCTAGGACTCATCTCTCCTGGGCTTGTGCTTCCCCTCCTAGTGCAAATGCCCCCAGCCAGGCAAGCAAACAGCAGTGGTGGGACTGTCTGCTTCCCCCCTCATCTTCTCCTGGGTTTGCTCTGACCACTGCAGGGGGTGACGGTGTGTCTTCAGAGAGAGGAGCAGCCCTTCCCTGCCCCAGCTCTTGGCACTGTGTATTTACACTCAGGACAGAGAGGGACTTCTGTAAAGAGCTGTGTCTGACATTTAGCACAAAGTGGTCCCTGATGTCCGTGACAGGCAATCACCCTGTGCCTGCTCAGCAAAGGGATCATGTTGCCACAAGCTGTTAGGAGGCGAAGGTGGGCTTGGCCTTCCTATATGCTCCCATCAACGATGGGTTTGTAGGGCAGACGGAGACTGAGCTGCTCTGGTCCCCCCTAACAGCCCAGTTGTGAGGATAAGGCGTAGAGTCCACTTGCTCAGTCTGCCAGTATGATCTGATTTCATCCCCTGCGTTCAGCAGAGAAGTTGTTTCCCCTTTGAGCTGTTATGCACTTTGCAGTTACTTCTTAAAACGACTCAGTTATATACATTTGCTACATGTTATTTTGAATTCTCTTGAAGATCAAGGACGCTACAGAGCCAGCAAGATAAAATTAGCATCTGAGCTGTAGCCTTTGCTTGGTATAAGAAACAGAGATCAGCTTCTCTTGCAGTGAATGCTGGAAGGTGAATTTCGTTTGCGTCTTCTTTTCAGCAGACCTAGTTCTGCCACCCTTGTTTGTTTTGAGTGCCACCACAGGCCGTAAGCTGTTCTGGTAGTTTCTGTAAGGCTGCTTCCAGAGAACAGCATGAGTGTTGAACTGGACCACAAACCGGCAAGAAATCAGTTTGTTCAAAATCAATTCTTATCTGCTCACATGTGATCATGGGGTATTTCAATAGGGAGTTAAGGGGGAACACTCAGGCTGGTTTAGGTCTGTGCGCAGCTCTAAGGCACCAGTGCTAAGCACAGCACCGAGCCTGGGGGCTGAAAAGGCTGTTAGTGGCAAGAGAGTGTGTGAAGAAGAGCCACCAATATGACGCAGAGGTGGAGAAGTGCTGTGAAGTGAGGGCTGTAATGGCCCATTTTGGCTTGTGTCAAGGCTCATGAGGCATCTGACTGTGGTGGGTAAGTGCTCCCAGAGGGAGAAAGCAGTGGGTGTTGAAGGCCACTTCAGTGTAGCAGAGAGAAGCTGAACAGTCGCTGGAGGAAACAAGCACACATTTTAAAAGTGAGACTAGCTACCAGGAGGGTTGACCAAAATGGTGGCCTAAATACCTTCACTCGATACCTTCTTCTCAAGGCAAGTTTCTTAGGTCCTTTTCAGGTAGGTAAGTTTCATAGAATCAGAGAATATCTCAAGGTGGAAGGGACCCATAAGGATCATAGAGTCCAATTCCCTGCTCCTCAAATACTACCTAGAACTAAACCGTATGACTAAGAACATCACCCAGACACTCCCTGAGCTCTGATAGGCTTAGTGCCATAACCACTCCCCTGGGGAGCCCATTCCAGGGACCATCCAACCTCTCAGTGAAGAACCTCTTCCTGATGTCCAGTCTGAAACTTCCCTGATGCAGCTCATTCCATTTCCTCCTGTTCTACCACCAGACGCAGGAGATCAGCACTTTCCGCTCTGCTGAACCCCTTGAAGTTTAACCAAGTTTAACCCTATGCAAGTTCTCAGTATGGCAACAACTGAGCAGGATCCCATTTCATGTACCAGACATCAGATGAACCAGTATATAGCCTCTTCTACTTTCAGAATGTCCAAGACTCTGGCTTTCAGACTCAGGAGGGAAGGTCAGCCCTGTGTCTGCAGCCCAGCACTGCTCTGGCACAAATCGACCCCTTTCTTGCTTTCAGGTGCAGGGTTGCAGCAGGCTGGGCCAAGAAATGCTGGGCAGAAGTTCAAAGATTAGATCCCTGATTTTTCCCTTTGGCCACCATTTCAGCCTTCACCCAATCTATCCTCTTACAGATTTGCTGGTGATGTACCCTGTTGTCCTTTCGAAAATAGGCCTAAAATTGACAGCCTTCATAGCACTGCCTTGCCCCTATTCATCAAATTATAGAATGTTTTAGGTTGTAAGAGACCTTAAAGCTCATCCAGTTCCAACCCCCTGCCACAGGCAGGGACACCTTCCACTAGAGCAGGTTGCTCCAAGCCCGATCCAACATGGTCTTGAATAGAGCATTAGGTCTCACAGATGAAGCATTACCTTCACGAGCTGGACCAGGAGGTGACTGGAGGTGCACCTATGTGATGGAGACCTGAGGTGAACTCTTCGGGCTCCACAGCCTTCCTGTCCAACAGCTCAGGAGTTAGAGCATTGACCGCAGAAGCAAAAGCTGTGTTTGGTTCATCCTAATCTTTTATTCACGGTGTGTCATCCATGGTGACAAAGAGTCAAAAGAGGAGGAGGAGGAAAGATTAGAATACAGAAGAGCTGTCTGGAAGTGCAGATGGGATCTCACAGGGGACGGTCGTGATTAAGAGACCCATTTTCAAAGGTAGCAAATGACTGTTGATGGCTTATATTTACAGATCTGCATCCAGAAGCTAAGGACCCCCATATTTCCAGTGACTTAATTCACACTGAAACAAGAGATACATTTCTGTCTCTATTTGCAGATATTTCAGAACAGTTCTGAGTTTTTCCGCAGTATTTGAGATGATTTACTGAGTAAGATCTAAGTTGGGTTGTAAGTAAGCATAAACGGGTGCCAGTGCCTTGATCTTTGTTGATTTATATCCATTTATGCCAACACAGGATTATTCATTCAAGAAGGTGGCTATGAGTACCCAAGGTTTAAAGCCGAAGTTGTTTTAATTGGACTCATAGGTAAAGTGTTTCATGTTTCCAAAGTGAATACTCAATAGGATGAATTCAAAGATACTTGCACAAAGTTACTGATACATGCTTAAAAGTAGGTGTTTGTGGGAATATTGCTGGACTTATGCTTGTGTATTTACAGCAAGCCAACAAGAAGCAACACAGATGCAGTCCATCTGGAACCACTGGCACTAGCATCCACTCAATAATAACAACCAGCCAGACCTGGATACTTAAATAAGCTAATGTCATGTACTACCAATTTGTTGATGAAGGTAACGTTGTGCATTCAACTAAAGACACATATGTGCCACAAACAGATCCAGACTTCAGAATTTGGGTCTTTGTGTCCAGATTTTGGTGTTTGTCCCATTAGAGGAATAAGACCAACAATGAATTTTAGTTCTGGAGCCAACTTGCGCAAAATCTGAAGGAGGTGGGAAGGTGGATTCAGGCTGATGTCTGAACACACTGGAACACTGTGCCCTCATTCAGAAACCCCCAGGCTATAGCTCAGAGAAGATGCTCTGCTTGTGATACAGCCCTGCATTGCCTCTGGTTACAGGACATTAGAACATCAAAATGAGGGCCCAGAGAAGCAAAGCAGGATGCTGCTTATGGCCCAGCAAAGGCTGGTCACCACTGCTCAGTTTACAGAAGAGAGTCAAGGATGAGCTGTCATAGCAGGAGGTCACTGTCCCAGCATGGAAGGGACTGGGAGAACTGATGGACTGCTGCTGTTTTAAGGGTTTCTGTTGGAACAAGAAGTCTTTTTTTTTCCCCAAGGGAGAAGGACAAAGTCCTTAAGGACCACGGATGACTGGAATTTCCAGGAAGTAGTAGTAGCAGCCAGCGAGCTTTACGTGTTACTGTTTTATGCTGAGGTTAATATTCCTCAATAAAGGACAAACAAGGGAAAGGCAGGTCACGTCACCTTCCACCGTACAGGACTTTCATTTGCAAAATGCATAGAAAATTAAGGAGCCAGCAGTTTTCACAACTAGTTTGCTTGCTTGCCTTTTCTTCCAATGGCCATGGTGAAATGAAAGACCATGAGGAGAGGGATTGTATTTCATCTCTCTAGCAACTGTCTAAAACCCCCCTGAAATGGTTTGCTTGATCCCCAAGCCACTCTCGTTTGAGGCTTCACACTTTTCTTCCTGCTGCTGTTTTACATTTCATTATCTCAATGCTTTCAGATAAAAATAGTACCTACTCCAGCAAATTACTGGAAGTGCAAACCAGATTGTTTTCCTGCTCCTCCTCAGCATTCAGCACACCACAGCAGCAATATGCCTTTCATTAGGTGGGCCAGGAGCGCTCTGCATCCTCCGTAATGGCTTCCTCCTCAGATGCTGGGATTGATGTGATGGCAATTTCTGTGAGTTCTGTTCCCTGTCCTAACACAAAATGCGTACGTGTGTGGGTACATCCACACGCTGTTTTTCACTGCCTGCTTCCAAGCTGATGTGGAAGCTGTGCGGAAAAGATGAATGTTATTTGGCAATTAGGTCTGGTAATTACAGGACATGTTTTTCTGGAGGTAAAAAAAATATTGTTTTCACTTGCGGTCTTTGCAATCTGTTTTGAATGAGGAGACACTCAGGATTAGAAAGTGTTTTCTCATTAGAACAAATGTCACAGATTTAAAAGCCTCGTCATTTAAATTCCTCCTAATGTTCTTTGGCTTGAACAAGTGAGCTCTTAATGTCCCTTTTAATTAGAGCATTTCAGTTGGGCACCTAATGACAGCAAGTCCATGAGTAGTAGACAGGGTCCAACTAAGAAGGGGAACTCCAGGGTGGGAACTTCAGCAGAAGCTGTCCTTTTTTGGCTTTTTTAGGGAAAAGTGTTAAAGGAAACAAAAGATCTGTCCAGAAAAATGATCCCCCAAAGGAAACACAAGATCTGTCCAGAAAAATGATCCCCCACTTCAAGTGGGCAGAAATACCACGTGGTTTGGGGGATGCTGGCTGGGGGTGCTGGGTTCTGCAAAGGGGTTGATCTACGTTTCCCTGAACCACTATGAGTTTCTCCGCTCTTTGCTGCTGTACCAGTTTGCAAGTCACCAGCACAGGCGGTGGCAGCTCAGCAGGATTGCTGCCCACAGGCTTCAGCACCCTGACCCTACTGCCAGACTCCTCCTCTCCCCCATCCGCTGCTCCCAAGAGTTCTTGTTTCTGTTCAGGTAAAGGGTTGGTTCTTCCCCCATCTCCCCAGCCAGGTCCCACGATGCTGGATCCATTCACCAGTGCACACCGGGGACTGCAAGTGAGAAGGATCTCGGTAGCCTTCCTGGGAAAGAAATCCTTTGAGATGCCAGGGATTGGGACAAGGGCTGCCGGGCAGGTGGCTGATGGTTACAGGAGGGCAGTACATGAAGTGCTGGAAAATACAGCATTGTTCAAGCATGTCCGTGTTCCTTTCCGACAGCATGGAAATGGCAGAGGGAAGCACGCTGATGGGAACTGGATTATCCAGCCCCTCAATGATCTTCTTTTCTTGCTCCTGCCTGGTCGGCACCAGTGCCCCCGCTTGCTCCTTTTCCCCAGGAGCAGCTCAGGGCAGAGAGAAGAAGCTGGTCCCTGCCTCTGCTTCACCATATGTCTGCCACCCCAGGTGGATCCAAGGGCAGGAGAAGGACCTGAAGGCTGAGAGCAGTACGTGGCCAGTGTTGCTCTGTAGTCAGCGTACACACTAAAAGAGAAACAAACCGTAGGGTCAGCTCTCACTGATGGAAATCAGACAGCTCTGGTGAAGTCAGAAGCTTTACCTGGGTTCACACCAGTAGTTTCTGGCCTGATTTCTCCCTCCTTGAGTGATGAATATACCTGGAGGCTATTAAGATTTAGTCTTTGTTGTTCTGGTGCTTCCATCCTTTGTCAGGCACTCAAAGCAAAAAGAAGAAATCTTGATCTGGGAAACGCTGCTGATGCCCATAGGGTAGCAGATTTGTTGGTGCTTCAGCCCAGGCACCATCCAGGGGAGGAGGAAGGGAGAAGTGTTGCCTGGGCAGGTGTCACTGGCATTTCTGCTCCCTTCCCTCAGGACAATCATTTAAAGCAGTCATCTTCCCTTGATAGCTCATAAACTGTCACTACTGGAGCTGGACAGTGTGTCTGGACTGAGAACACCTTGACAGACAATGTGATGTTTTCAGGAAGAAAACGTTGTCAGCTTGATTGTTTAACCTCCAACATTTAGGCAAAGAGGTTCATTTTGGATGATCCTTGGCAGTAATATTCTTTCTTTGCTTCCCCCTCCCTGTCATGTTGTTTTTCCTTCTTCTTAGAGGGAATCCTGTTTGTGCTCTTCCTCAGTCACAGCTTACAAGGTGCCGCATACCCTGGATGAGGTGCAGCGGGTGCTTAAGAGCATATCTTTGATTTCCTCACTTCGACAGCAGTAAGAAAACATATGAGAGTAAGCACAGGCTTTGTTTTCAGACCTTCTTCAGCTGCATGTACTGTGCAGTTCCTGAAAGAAAAAGCACTTGGATATACATAGGAATAAAAAACGATGCCAGTATTAAATTCACACTGTGCAGGTGTTCCTGCACTCACTGTGTGCAGGAGGCATGAAATGTGCAGCCCTTCCCCAAGACAACAGCCTATGTATACGGCACAGCCACATTAGAGACATCTGCTTTTTGAGAAGATGTTCACTGAGTTTTTCTCCTCTAAGGTGAACTCTGACAAGCCCCAGCTCCCCCCCTCCAACATCCTTTTATTGCTTTTAGACCAACTTTGAGATGGGGTGGAAAAAAGATACTGATGGAGGGAAGTTCCAAGGTCAGCACTGCTCACCCGTTGCTGTCATCCCACTGAGCTCATAAATTGGTGTTAACACCTCCTGGAAGAAACAACAAATATAAAAGGAGAACTTTGCCTGCACTTGGAAGCATCCCTATTACTGAGACAGCCACTGCAGAGCCTGAGGCCAGCAGGACTGCAAGTGCAGACAAAACCTAAAGCCTGTTCAGCCCTGCTGTGGTCCCTAGCCCCTGGCAGCATCCTGCCCATCTCCCAGAGCAAGCAGGAGAAAGCTGCCCTCTCAGGCAACTTATTTTCCTCAAACATCATAAAGCGCCTATGTGATTTTTGTTCCACTGCTATTAGAAATCTGCTTTTCCAGAATGATCCTTTTTCTTGGCTTGTTCTTTAAACAGCTCCTTATAACGGGGCCTCATGGTGCAGAAAACACAGCTAGGAGCCTTTGAGATGCACCCTCACCCCCTCCACTAACAATTCTCTTTAGTGGGATTCATAAAATCTATTCTTGTTGCTGCAGATTGGCCATGGTGTGACTTTGGAGAGAATTCTTTCTGTGTTGACACTGTTGCTTCATTGTTATTCCTTCTGTACCAGTGGAACAAAATGAAAAATTCATTAAAAACTGAGGAAAAAAAAAGAAAAGAAAACCACTGACATTTCTCTATCTCCCAGCACAAAAATCAAATGCAGGAGATTGAAATCAGGGCAATGGGGAGAGAGGGGTGACAGGGTTAAATGTCTGAAGGATTCATAGCCACACACTCAGTGTCCTGGACAAACATGCTGATGAAAAGGACCTGTCACCTCCTTTATAGGGTCCCGCTATCAAATTAGGAGTCAGAGAGGCGTCTCGCAGGAGGACTTGTTTTCTCAGGAGGTCTCAGCATGCAGCAATCCCTTGGAGGAGGTGCAGGAGCTATGGTGGCCCCAGAGAGCTCCCCAAGCAGCATGTTGGCTTTCAGCCCCTCTCTCCCACTGTGGCAGGCCTCCATGCTCTCTCCTTCCTGCCAGGCTGGCACCCAGGTCCCAGATGGCCCCAGGTTCCCAAGGACATCACCTGTAGTCTGGTCTGCCCCATTTTTCCAAGCAGGGTAGCAAGGAGAGGACAGGCCAAGGAGGAGATGTGGAAAACCAAGGCATGGACAGGGGCTGCTGGCAGTGAGACCCCAGGACCAGCTCCCCCACCACACAGATGCTGCTCATGGGGTCCCAGCACCTCCTTTTCTGGCAATGGTGTTGGTAAAGGGGGGCTCTGCAGGCAGCTGTGCACAGCCCCATGGCTTCTAGAGTCTGACTGAATTTCATGGTCCGCAGTCTCAAGGACACCTTCTAAGACCTGGAGGGACAGATCCTACCACAAGGCACAGCCACGAGGGACTCTGCTGCGCCCTGGAACCTTCCTCGCCAGAGGGACCACAGGAAAACTGCTCTGTGTTGGTCCCTCAGCCTTATGACCAGTGTATGACTTCTGTCAGGGCAGATAGACCAATGGACTTGCAACAACAGACCCCCAGTTCTGCAGACCAGAGTTCCCTCATTCACCCTTTCCTGGGATAAGGTGGACAAGGAGCATTGTCCTAGTGACAGAGGTGGGTGAGAAGCATCGTTTGTGGTTCCTTACATAGGATCCCACACCACCCCCTTTACCTTGGGGCTGGCAAGGATTTTGGCATGGGCTCCCACAGCATCCTGGCATCCAAGCTAGGACATCTCAGTCCAAACAGGTGGCTCCGGGCAGGTTAAGGGTGGGTTGTACCCTACCTGAAGGCCAGTTCCAAAGGGCAAGACCTCCCCTTATGGAGGAAAGACCCTGCAGTGGGATTTTGTGGCTTCTCAATCCTCTTCCCAAACCTGCTGCATGTTTGCTCTGTAGCTGCAGCCCTTTATTCTGATGACAGCTCTCAACCTCAATGATTACCACCACATTACTTTTTCATTCCACAAAAGGGACACCCCCAATAATCTAAATCTTTTTAAAAAATAAAATAACAAAAGAAAACATTTCCATGATTTCTGCTCAGAAATGTCATGGAGAAAATGATTCTTTTTGTGATCAAGAGACTTCAAAACATCCACACTGCAGGTCTCTGTGGGGCACCTTTCTGCAGGGTTATTAATAAGAAATAATTGTTTTAAATGCACAAAAGTATGTGTACTTTCTATTCCCTTCCAAAAGCCCTGCATCACTTGTCCTTAATGAATAATGAAAGATGCTTTTGTGTTACTTCCCACCCATAGACTTTCAAGTGATTGTTAAGCAATAAATAGGACTTTAAAGAAAATCAGGGTTTGATGAAAACTTAATTCTGGACTAATATGAGAAGCACCTGCTTTTGCAGCAGTTCACAGATGTTGCTGGGGCTTTTTTGTGTGAGAATTTGGGTCAATGAATGTCCCAACACTGGGAAAACATCATTAAATTGTTCTGAAATGCTACTGTGCAGCTCTGTAGAAATTAGAATATGGTGCCCCTTGATCTTCCTTCTGGAAGGAAACCAGATCACCTCACCCAGGGTATGCACTCTGACACCCTGGAGGCAGGACTGCAGTGATTCACTACCGTCCCTCGCTCTGGGCGCTGATTTAGCATGGGAAGCAAAACCCAAAGAGGAGATTGTTTTCTGAGGAGTGAGGGAACACAATGTCCCATGCGAGACTGGGGTATTTGGATTTCAGTGGGAAAGCCAATGTATTCCACTGGGACACTGACGTGGTTTTGCCTTTCAGCCTTTCTTTGGGCAGCTCACTCTGCAAGGGGAAAAAACTGAAGCTTGGAAGAGATGTGTGAGCTGCCCAAGGAAAATTAAGCTGACGTAACAGTTAATGCTTCACGTTTGTCTTGGTGGGTACCCAGAGATCCTGCCTCCAGCCCAGGGTCAGTAGGGGCTTGATGCTGGTGAGAGTTCACCTCATTTAGGGATCTCCTACTACCGAACAACCCGGCCTTTGGAGGCATCTTCTGAGCACCTCATCCTCGCACCAGCCTCAGCAGGAGTGAGCACTCTGCTGGGTAGTTCTGTGTAACTGAGCACTTAAACATCACCGTGGTTACGTTGGGATCAATGGAGAGTACTCCGAGGGGGGATTTGTCTCTGCCTTGATCGCCAGTTAATCACCTGCGCTAGGGCGAGATCCCAGGGCCGTTTGAACGGGGACATGCTGGAGCGTTGCAGCGAGAGGAGAGATGTTGCAGTAAATATGCAAGTGCCTGGAATGTGCTGGGACCACATGTGGGTTCGTGGTTCAGCCGCTGCTGCGTTACCCCTTACACATCTCCGCGCGGGTCTGTCCCTCTGCCGGGGCTGTTACAGTGTGAATACGGAGTGAGGAAACGACCTTCGGCAGGAAGAAGTCTGATTCCCGAGAGAACTGGTTTACTCCGCGAGCGTGATGCCCAAACACAGGGCAGAGAAGCCGAGCTGGAACCGTTCTGTCACCCAGAGCACCGGAGGCCGGACGAGCGGCAGGGCTGGAGTTGCAGCGGCCGCCCCCGGGACCCCGGCGCGGGCAGGAGGTGCGGGCCTGGGCTCAGGCTGACGAGAACGCGGTTTAGTCAACACGAGGACCCGGTGGAACCCGCTGCGGGACCGTACCCATTACCCCCGGACCCACCGCCCGGAGCGAACCCCCGCCCCCCTACACCGCCCGCACTGGACTGTTCCACCGCGCCAGCTGCCGAGCGGGAGGGGAGCTAGAGGAGCGGCGCTGCCCTGTGCCGAGGCCGGGCAGCACGGCATGGTACGGTACAGCCGCGCGGGGCGGATCCACTCGGGCAGCGCCGCGGTGACACCGGAGAGCGGGCAGCGGCCGCCGGCGTATACTTCCCCCTCCTCCTGTGTCCGCTTCCCCCCCCCTCCCCGGCGCGGCGCTGTGGTACGGTCGGCGGGAAGGCGCCGAAGCGGCGGGGCGGCGCGCAGTACTGTGCCGGCGGCTCGTACGGGGCCGCGGCCGCTGCTTCGCGGCTCGTCTCTCTCGGTCCGCAGCGGTACCCGGTACCCCGCACCCTGTTCGGTGGGCGCTGCCGCCCTTCCCTGCCGCGCATCGCGCACCCCCGAGGCCGCCGCCGGTCGGCTCGACGGGGCTGCCTCTTGCGAGACGAAGCGAGCTTTCGCGGGGCTCCGTTACCAGCGGGTCTGGCGGACAGTGAGTTATTGCCTTCTTTATTAATTTTTTTCCTGCAATCTTCTATTTTTTCCGCTATGCCATATTTTTTCTTACGTTGTTTTGTTGTTTGTGGGTTTTTTTTTCCTTTTCTTTCCTCCCGTTTTCCCCTGTTCACCGGGAAGGGGGGAGGAAGCGCGGAGATGCCGGCACCTGCGGGATGGGAAACTTCCGCGCTTGGAAGCGGCTGCCGGGTGAAATCCCGTCCCCGCCGCTGCCCCGGTGCGGAGCTGGCGGCGCCCGGTCGCTCGTAACGCGGGTCTCGGAGGAGTCGGTGCGGGAGGTGTCGCGGAGGGAGCGGAGCGATCGCGAGTTACTCGGTGTTTCTTGCGGAGCTGCTGGGGCCGGCGGCGCGGGCGGACTGGCTGGACCGGTAGCACTGGTGGGACCGGCCCTGGAGGCTCGGAGTACCCCCGTCTGCTCCCCGGCGCGGTGGTGTTGAGCCTACGAGCTCAGTTTCACAGCGTTTCACGATGTTTTCTGCCGCGAATACGTTCGGGTTGTCAATTTCTGTAAATGTTTGAGGTGATGGATGGAAGTCCCGTGTTTACTCCGGGCTGCTGTCACACTGCCATATGCCAAACCGTCAGGGTGGTCCTACAGCTGAGTCCCTCTATGATTACAGAGCCAAAAGGCTGAGATAGAAATTGTGCCAACGGTGTGGATGTGCGCCTTTATTTTCCTGACTCTGCTGCCGGGTGTGAATCTCGGATTTGTTTCCCAGCATGGGGAAGATCCGGGCGGTAAGGCTGAGCCAGGGAACAAGTCTGCACTGGCTGCATGCTCCCCGGCTTTCCCGCGTTCTCCAGTAGCTCTTATGCTGGGGCTGGAGTGGAGACTGATATCAATAGCATCGTGATTGACTTTGGCTTACTTTTGAGGCCAGAAAAAAAGATCCTCTTATTTCATATTAAGGAAGTCCTTGTTGTCTTTCCCCTGCAAATGAATACCATAAGGTAATCGGTAGCTGGTGCTGGTGTTTGCCAGGGTGGGCAGCACATGTTTGCCACTGCTGGTGGCTTTTGCTGGGCTGGCAGGGACAGCGTGAGCGTTGGGGCTGGTATTTGCTGTGGACCTCAGCGCCCAGGCTGAGCCTGTTTTCCTTGGCTCTGAGCACCACTGGCTGTCATCTCGGGTGAGCAGTCATGGGGAGGAAGGTGTAGGCTGTCCTGCAGGACCTCTGGATCATCCCTGCTGCAAGGAGGAAACCTGCCGGCTTCTACAGGTGCTTCCACAACTGGTTTCCATTCCTCAGTTGAGAAGGGGCAGGTGGTACTTCCACTTGCATTTTGTCCCATCCTTTATTCTGTGGTTTGCTCTGATTTGGGCTCTTTGTGTTTAATTCTATGCTAAAGGATAAGGAAGCAGTTTGTTTTCTAGGCAAACCAGCAGCAGAGCTCCTGGATGAGGAGCCAGTACTGACATGGTGTGAAGGATCTTCACGGGTGGTAAGAAGCCTGTGTCATGAGCAAAACCTCAGGTTAAGCCACAGCAGTGTGGCTCTGTAGCATCCTTTATGGGCTGCCTACTCTCAGTGACAGCTTGTCACAAGGTTTATAGCTCACATTCCTGGAAGCCTTTTTATGACCCTTGTTTTTGGTGAGCAGCATTTGGCTTGGCTGTGTGTGATATCCTTCTTCAGGATGTAAAGACTGACACTCATTTAGCTCACCATGCTGTGCCGTGAAGGATTGCGGTATTCTGCTTGTGTAAAGCTAATGTTGCAGATGGGTTTCAGGGGAATGGCAAAGCAGAAGAAGGTGGGTCTCTTAAGAACCACTTTCTTTAGAAAAGGCGGATAATAGGCAGCAAGTTCTGGAAGGATGTTTTATTTGGGGATTGTAAAGAGAGGCTTAAAGCTCTTGCCAGTAAACAGTGTATGTGGCATAAGTGATGAGTCTCGATCACTCAGAAAAATAACTGTTAACACATTCCCATTGCCAAGAGAGCTTTTGGCTCTCATTGTCCCAAATTATCAATAAAAGCAACAGAACTTGTTTTGATTTGAGTTCTTTATTGATGGCTGCGTAAGAAGTTTTCAGACCTAGATGTAAACTTGCATCTACTCAAAGAAAATGGCCTATGGATATAAAAAGCTTTGGTATGCTAAAGGTACTGCAGAGTTATCCAAGATGTTAATTATAGGTATTGGAAATAGCTGTGTCTGTCTTGAAGAGATTTGTAGCTTTTCCTTCCTTGCCCCCTCCCATTAAGTTACTGTCTTGCCCAGCACAGGGTTCTGTCTCTGTATTTGAAGAAGCACAAAGGCATTGGTTGTAGAATTGCTGAAGTGAAGAGGGGAAAAGAAACAAGAATCAAATTTTGAGCTCGAGTTTTGATTCCAAAACGAGCTGCTCGTTCTTTTCACAGCTTGAGGTTTGTGGTGGAAAGGTTGAAAACACCCAGCAAGAAAAACATGCTAGGAAAAAAATCTGAAACAAGCTAAACAGAGTGAAATTCAGAATAAACTGTCATCAGAGAGTGTTTATAAACCTACTGGAGAAAAGGGAGGAAGGAAGCATTTGGATCAATAACAAGTTCCTTTTTATAACTGTAGTTCTTTAATCATATAGCTTAAGAAAAAACCCCAGTCCTGAATGTGTGCTTTTTATACCTGTGTTGATAGCTGAGGCTAAATCTGCAGAGTTCATGCTGATGTGGGTAATCTGAATCAAGCTGAATAGTAAAGAGGCTCTTAGGAGAATCTGAAACCCAGGAGGCATATTTCAGACCTGAGTTATGTCACTTTTTTTAGAGGTGCCTCAGGCAACTGCATTTTAAGAAGACAAAGCTTTTGTTTTCAAGCTGGCCTAGAAAAAATGCCAAGGATGAATCCCAAATAAAGGCTTTCAGAAGTTGTCATTAGTGATTAAGTTGATTTTGCTGTTGTGCACAGAATGCTGCCGCCTTCCTCAGCGTGGTGTCAACTCTGTCTATTTTTATTTTTGCCATCAGTCCTGGCCTATCTGTTTAATTCAAGTGAATAATTTTACATGGTGGTTCTCACCTGAAAGTGTATATTTAATGAGAAGGTCAGATGTCTGCTAGCTCCATCTCCCAACATAAAATTAATTGTATGTGTTTTACCAAAGGCAGAATTGACGTGACACCAGGGCAGAGATTGACTCAGACCTCGCATTCTGCAGTATTAACATCTGCTTGTAAGTGTCTAGTTTTGCATTTAAGCTGCTGGAATTAACAAAGCCATGGCTTGTAATGCTGAGCAAAGACTGTTTTTCTCTGCATCTCTTAGGAAATCCTCAGCTTGATGCATGCAAGTGGTGAATCTAAAGCTTTTCTTGTGGCTTCTCATGTTTCTTGTGGCTTAAAACAATCAGAAATAGTATCCTGTTGTTGCCAGGGTGTGGGCAAACAAGAGAAGCTACTCCTGTGCAGTCTGAGATGGGGGATAGTGTGCGCGATATAACAGATGAGGCTGAAGCATGGATGTGGAAAAGTATATTGCCTGCAATCTACAGTTTTGTAAGCTCCCAGTGAGGTCCTCCTTGCTTAAGAAGGGTGGAGTAGTGGGAGTATTGTAGTGACTTCCTCTTCTTGAAGAAAACAAGAACAATTTTTGTCTTAAAATCTAACCACCTTAAAGCAGCATTGGTGTTATTAGCAGCATCTGAAGCTGTATCGCCAGGACAGGAGGTATCCCTGGAGTTAACCTCCCCCTGAGAGACAACTGTTTTCTGTGGCTGTGCCTGGCTTTGTTCTGGATATCCAGGGAAAGGCTATAAGGGCAGCGTGAGTCATCTTTTTGGCTCTTGTATAATGCTGTTCAACACAAACAATCCTGTTTGTTCTGCTTATTGAGGTCTCTTGTATCTTCCAGCATGAAGATGTAGATGCACAGTCTCCAGGGGACCTGCTGAGCTGCTGTGGCTGTTTCAGAGTCACTCTGGCACCTAATAATAATACTATCTTTTTAAAGAGCAAACCTTAAGAATATGTTGAAACCAAATACTGACATAGAGCAAGATGTGCTGAACTCTGTTTCAGAAGCATTGCTGCAGAGTATTTCCTTTACTGAACATCCATTTGTAGACTTTGCCAGTGATATTGCGCTCTCCTTTTTTTTGTTCCCCAAAGTCTGGTTTTAAAATAGAAAGCATAATGCCTTTTTTTTTTTCCCCTCTAAGAAAACAAGAATGAGGTAAACAGCATAGGCACCTCTGGGCTACGTCTGTGTGAATTCAGTGATTCCCAGGTGAAGTCTGCAGCATCATCTGAAGGTGGTGTGTGATGGTCCTGAACAATAGGCACTGAGAAGGGCTGTAGCTTTATCTGATGCTTTTGCAAGCAGCTTTTATTTCTACAAACACAGCCACAGTGGGGATGAATGTGAACTTATCTTCTGACTGCTATTACAAGCAGAGGAAGAATGGTGAGGCACGATGTATGAGCAGGAGCAATAACTGGGGCAGTGCAGCTCCAGCTCCTGCTGTGTCAGGATTAAGTGGCTCCTGCTGCGTCCCTTCTTCCTTGGAAGGAGAACATCTTTCCGCATGAGGGTCTGCCTGCTAGTGAGAGCTCCTGAATGTGGAAATAGGGAAGACAGTTTCTGCTGGAGAAGATAGTGTGGAAATGGTGGCAATGGACACTTGTTCTGCAAGCTGGGAATAGATCAGTGCTATTATTCATGTTAATGTTATGAATTCCCAAGTTCAGGACTAGGCAGGCAGAGGACACAAGGTGGACAGAGGTGGCAGTTTCAGATGTTCCTCTCCTGAGCTCTTGATGTCTTTGTTAGTCTATATCTCATGTTTTTCTTCTGCCATCAGCAAACTTTCATTGGAAAACTGTCTTGGGAGCATTTGGGGGAAAAATCCTTCCTCTGGAAGGATACGGGGAGCACTGGTTCTGCCAGCTCTCCTGCACAGGGAAAAAGTACCTCTGCTTGGAGGTGAGGGGTCTGTTTGAACTGAACTTGTGGATAAAGGCTGCCGTCTGGGAAAGATGCAGATGACCTAGTGCTCCAGTGAAGAGTTTTGGACCTTGACTATGTGGGCCTGGATGGTAGCAACAGCTTCTGTGGATATCGTATGACTGAACTGGCAGGCAGTGCTGTCCCTTTCACCTCGCCTTCCCTCTCTTCTCAGTTGCATCCTAGGCTTGCCAGGACTTCAGGGTGGCTCTCCTGGTCTGAGATATTTCCACTATGTAGGAGACTGCAGCTCAAACATAATTATTGTGGGGTTTTTTTGTAGATAGATGTGAGAAACTCTGTGCTTGCTCTTGGACATATCATTGCAGAGCTGATGGTGCTGCATGGCCTGACCAAGCATGTTCCTGCTTAAAGGGCAGCGTTGTGGTGGTTTGGTGGTTCAGCAGCTCCTGGTTTCTGTCCCTGGAGCTGTATCTGCTTGTAAAACAAGTATTTGCTTGTGACTGTTGGTTCTGCAGCCATGTGCAATGCTTAGAGGTCTTACCAACTCCTGAAACGCTTTTGGGAGTTGGTGAGAGCTATAAGCACTGCAGAAATCCTCTTGAGCTTCTCTAGTAACTTAGGCTTATTTTTTCTATTTATATTTTTAAACTTTTACTCTGAAGTTTAGTGTGCAACTCTTGCTCGTGCATTTCAACAGGCTGGTCAAACTTTGCCCTCATCTATGCTGGAGTTGAGAGGTCCCATACGTTCTCTCCCAGGTTGGTACGCAAGCCTAGGAAGAGACCTGCAGGCATCACTGCAGACAGGGCATCTGTGCAGATACAGGCAGGGGTTGCTGTAGATCACGTCACAAAGATGGGGACCTAGACTGTGGACCTGGCTTTAAAATTTCAGTGCTTAAAAAAGTTCATAAAACTACTGAAAAATCTTTGATACAGCTAATCTCATGCAGTCAGTATCCTTTCTTTAGCTCTGGTAGCATCTTGGCACTCACAGGGCACAAGTGACAGTGAAGAGCAATATCTGGTGGCAAATTCCTCTGGAAGGATGCCTTGTGAAGCTAATGCTGTTGAACAGCTTCATGAGCACATGGGGAATGACTGCTGTCACCGATACACATCAAAGGTGGGCTTTGTGGTTTTTCTCTTAATTAGGAATGGAGTGCTTTCTTCCAGATGGGCTCCCCAGCCATTTGATTGTGGCATAAACAGCATTTTCAGGGAGGGCACGTTAATAAGCTGAAGTTTGCTAATACCTCCTGTGAGCAGAGCCACACCTCATGGCAGGAGAGAGGCAGGAAGGGCTTAGATTTTAATTAAAGTTGTTGTGAGGAAGAAATTAAATCTGGTCTCTGGCCCTGCTTGTATTAGGAGGGGAGAGAGCTCAGCCTCTCTGAACCAAGCTATTAGCCACCTTCTGTTTGCCTAGGAAAAAAGGCAATTTCTTTGTCAGCTTTTACCCTGGCTCCTGGGCCCTGTTTGCTTGTTTATTTTCAGCAGCTCCCCAAATCGCTTTGAAGATGGGCTTAAACGTTGATCACCTCTTACAGTCCTTTATCTTTGTTTTGGCAGCAGGCGTTACAAAAGCTATCATAAATTACCTCTTTTCCCAAAATGAACGAGCTGTGTGTATATCTGGTCCAGAAGAATAAAGCTCTTTCAGCCAAAGTATACATCAGCTGATGTGTCTGCTCCCAGTTCTCTTGGATTCAAGTTCCAGCCCAGTCTGGAAAGCAGCAGGGATCCAGGAAAGAAAAAACCAAAGTGCTATTTAATTTCACGGCAAAAGCAAATAAGGGTCCGTTTGCTGAGCAGGATCCTGTGTAAAACAACTTGCTCTTCCTTTATTGCCACAGTTGGGGTCTTTCCTTTTCTTGGTGCTTGCTGAAGGGGTGGGAGGGCTCTGCTGGGTGATGCTGTGCAGCCGGTGGAATGCAGCAGTGAAATGATGCCTGGCACTGATAGCTGCTGGCAGGCTACTTTGGAGAAGAAATGTCGAATCCCTTCCTTCCTTTCCCATTTGAGCACTGAAACCTGCCAATGATGTGGAAAAAATACTCCCCAACAGCAAAGCATTTATTCTGTATCAAACAGGCAGGAGACAGTGGAGGTGGCTAATTCAGTGTAGAAAACCCCAGAAGGTGCAGTTTAACAGGAAGCAAGATTTCATACCTTGTTATGTAGCACTTTGCTGATGGCTACTTTACGTATGCAGATACATTTTTGTTAGCACTTAAATGATATCAGCTCATACCTACCCCTTTCCTGAGTTAACTTGGGTCTTGGGTACCAGCCTGGGAGAGAACTTGGGAGTGCATAACTGACTTGTTGTTTAGATGTGTGATCACCCTTGTTCCTGTAGCATATTCCAACGTACTGGTGAGAGGAGCTCCAGCAGGACTCAGGGTGCAGATGGGTTTGCCCAACTGAAGGTTGCCAAGGCAATGGGTGCTGCAGCAGCCTGAGCAGTGGGGGAAAAGGCTATGTGTGGACTTGTAATAGGGGCTGGCCTCTGCATTCATTGCTTGTATTATCATTTCCTTCTGCAGTTCAATTTGCAGATGCTGTATCACCATCCAATTTTGTGTGCTTCTAGCTGATGATGTATGCCTGCTCAAAGACTGATTTGCAAGAGAGGGGAAAAATGCTGTGCTTGTGACCTCAGGATTAGTAGATTTTAGCCATGATTGTAGCATAAACATCTATGTTTTATAGTTTGTTGAGAGGTATTGGTGCATGGAATTCTAGTTCTGCAAGTCATGGGCTGTTACTCATTATGTGTTATGTGAGTAATTTATGGCTTCCCCCGAGTCTTCACAGCTGGGTTGGCAATCTGTAGCATGAGGAGTAAATATTAGTATGAGGACTAAATATTGTATGTTTACACAAGGCTTCTCTAGAAGTCCCAGAAAAGAGGATGAACTCCATGCTTCAACAGGCTGCTCAGGCCAAAAAGTTGCCACGTCTTGGGGCAAAATGCAGTTGGACAAAGCAGCCCAGCTATATCTTATGAATATAGACACTTCCTTATTTCTTGGTTGTAATGAAAGAGGATCATAACCAAGCAAGCATCTCTGCAACCTATGATGATGCAACAGTGATGTGAGGGAGAAAGCTTTGTGCGATGATGGAAAAGAGCCTTTAGATCCACTGAGTTACTGTTTGAGAAAAGAAAATGCTTTTTTGGAAGTTCATACCCTCTGCCTGTGCTGGACTGATGCTCTTGTCTGTAAGAAACAGGCTGATGCCCACAAGGTGCTCGAGCCCAATTGCAGGGAGTGAGAACTTCTGCTTCTAGTGCCTGGTTTTTAAATATCCACGTAAGAGTGGGCAGTAAATTTGGATATTTCTTTTTGTTTGTTTTTCTTACCTTGAAGTTTGTCAACTTTCTATTTTGCCATTTGAGCATCACAGTCATGAGCAAGTAGACTGAAGACTAACTCATAAAATAGATGTAAACTAATTGCTTTTTTCTTGTTTATTCCTTGAATTTTGTTTGTTACTAGCTTGCTAACAAGAATAAAGGAGAACAGGAATGTTGGTAAGGCTTCCTAGCCTCTAGAGTCTCCAGCATCCTGGTTCTTGTCCCTTTCCTGGGTAAAAAGATCCATATTTTTAACAAATACTAAAAGTCTGGAGGACTTCCTAGCCAATCTTTGACTTATTTCTTTGTCAGGTACTTAAGATACTTGCACAGAGCTTCAGATAAAATCCACTGCGATAGTATCTGAAGCTCTGTGCACGTAGCTAGTGAGAATTACTTGCAGCTCCGGAGCTTATGCTCTAAATATATAAAAGGTAGGAGGGCATGTGACTTGGCCTGACCTTGGGTGATAGCAGAGCTGGGAATGAAGCCAGGTCTCCTTGCTCCCAGTTTGCACTCTCTGACGTTAGTTTCTGTGCTTCTCCTCCTGCAAAACCTGCCTGAAAAAACAGACTTGAAGACGAAGTGGTTGTTGGTGTCTCGCATGCCCGAGCCCAGCCTGCCGCCTCTCCCTGTGATTCCCATTCCTAGGGGCTTTTCCCTGTCACAGCTGACTTTCTCACGGAGAAGCTGGACTCTGGGAAATGCATGGCACGTGATATTTAGCTCGGTGCAGGAGGTTACAGCCATTTCTGCAAGGCTTAATGTTGGCTTGTGAGGAGGTAACCTTCTGCCAGGCACCTTCCTTGCTAGGAGCTTGGCAGATCTGGCTGGAGCACCTTCATTTAGTTTCATATTGCTGCATCTCCTTATTTTCCTACCTTTTATTTTGTCTCAGGATTAAACTCTGGGATTCTCTTGCAACAACAGATGCTTAATGCACTTGAGCTTTTGATAGGTCATCTGGATGCCAAGGTTACACACAGCTTATTTGGAATAAAAAGGTTGTGTGCACTAGTGCTGGAGGTGATGTAGTGCTCGCCTGATTCAGCAGATCCAGTTCTCTCGGTTCCTGTGCTTGTGCCATTAACTGTCATGCAAAACTGCAGAGGTGCCTGTGGGACAGATGCTGAGCCTTCAGGATCCTGCACAAAGTTACCGGTGCTTTCAGTCTTGGCAACAAAAGCTGTGTCTTAATCTTTAAAATGCTCCATTGGAAAGTGTATTTAAAGGAAAGATGGATGTGGTTATATTCCATTCTGAAGCCTGATGCAGCACTCCTGGCTTTTGTTCCTGCACGTCTCCAGGCAAAGCAGGTGGTGGTTAATTTCTTTTGCATTAAAACCCAAAATAAATCTATGGAGCGCTATATGAGGCTACTCACATCTGTGCGCTCTATGTAGGTCAGATGTGTGCTCACTTCTTTATGAAGACTAAACTTGACAGTGTTTCCTTTCTGCAACCAGGGAGGGAGAAGCACAAAATTCGCATGCCGACTCCATAAGGAATGCCTTCAGGGGAAGACCCCAAAGGGGAAGTGTGTGCAGGTGAAGTATCTTAGCTTTACCCTGTGCTTCAGGTTTGTGACAATGAGCTTTATTGATGAAAGATTTATCTAAGCTGTGTTTCCAGGGTTGACGGAGTGTCATATTGGATTAGCATTACAGTTCAAAATACTAAATGCTTCCATGCCATGCTTCCAGCAGATGCCTCTTTATTTGCTCTCACTTTAAAGCCTCTTTCCTAATCTCTGAAGCCTGTGTTTCTACTGCTGTATTTCTTAAAATGCAAATTGCTCTCCCTGCTTCTTCCTCCCTCCCAGCCAATCCTGTTCTGGTGTTTCTTGACTTGTGCTGACTCTGCCTGTGGTGGAGGATAAAATGAGTTTGTAACAGACAACCTGTCTTGCCCAGAAGCATGTTAGGCACCTGATCTAACACCCCTAAAAATGGTTGAGCATCTCCCTTTGCTTGATGGACATGGCCTCAGATGCAGGTGTGTTTGGTTGTGTGGAAGATGCTCTACTAGGGTGAAACTAGTGTGGATCAAAGATACAGTTCCTTTTAATCTACCCACTCAAGTGTGGTCCTCTGATCTCCTTAGTTTGACGCCAGTATATGGAGTAGGGAACCTAAACCAATCTGACTGGTCTCCACACGTTGGGGAGTTTGTCTTCAGTCCTGAAGTTATGTGATCATGTAAGATTTTTTTGTCACAGAAGGAAGCTCCTAGCTTTGGAGAGGAGAGACTTCAAAATGTTGCCACATGAGACATCCATTAAAAAACAGATAAATAGAGGATCTAGTGTTTATTTGAAAGCTAAAGAGGGAGCTGGCTCTGCTACCCAAATAATTTCTCCTCAGCTGGGATGACCTTATAAGCAACCACAATGAAGCAGTGGCAGAGGAGGATCGGAGTAGATGAAGATGGATATATGAATGTCCTTATGCAGTGCAGCGCGGTGTGGGAGATATTTCTAGCGTTACAGCTGATCTGCCTGCTCTACAAGGCTATCAGGAATCATGTGAAACCAAAGCAGGGCTGCACCTGTCACCTCCTCCTTCAGCAAAAGGCTGGCATCTGCAAGAAAATGAACGTCATCCGCAGCTCTGCCTTCAGCAAATGAGCCATCATCTACGTGCGCTACCAGCCTCCTGAGGGACTTGAAACTGGACATGAAGCTGTGCCCTGAGGCAGCTGAATGAGTTGCCAGCACTCCAGGACCTCTCAGCAATGATCAGATCCTAATGACTTGAACAGTAAATGCGGTAGGGTGCCCACCCAACGCTGCTCTGGCTGTGATTGACTTATGGACTTAGGAGTATTGGTCTTGGAAACTGGGTATGGGTTGTAGCAGGCTTCCAGTGTGGGGAAGTGGACTCTGGACTTCATGGGGTTGCTCAAAAGTTGCTTGGAAAAGAGCAGTACTGGAGTGCTTGAAGGGACATTGAAGTAAAATGTCTGTCTGTCTTGTTCTGCAAGAGTTCTAGCCAGAATCCTGATTCTTGGTGTCTAAATATGTGTGAGGACATCTCAGTACAGATGTCTCAGCTGGAGAGACCACCTTGTTCTGTTACTGTGCTCAGCAGGAAATCAAGGGATGGGATGTTTCCTATGCCTGCTCTTTCCCTTCTTCCTCAGTAAGATGCATAGTGTGTTGTTAGGGAAGCTCCTGAGTGCAACCAATCTCTCAAGTCCCTGCTGACCAAATGAAACTAATGAAATCCCTATTGTCACAACATATGTTGGCTTGACCTTTAAAAGGGAAATGTGCTGGTGAGTCAGGAGACCCATCGGGAGATCTCTTTGGCTTGTTTTGGGCAGAAGGTGAGCTGAGATTCAGTGGTGACAGTGGCAGTTTAAAGTGAAGGCAGAGATCAGAGCGGTACACAAATCTGCTGTACTGTTGTCCCTGGTTTATGCATGAGCACAGAAGTGAAGTCTCCAGAGCTGTTGGGCATCTCTCAGCTATTCTGATTAGGAAGCAAACAGAGAAGCTGCAGTGTTTTGCAGTTTTCTCTTCACTTGTTTTTAAAATCAGGCTGTAAACTCCTTATTTTTGGAGAATAAAAAAGGAGGGAGGAAGAATGCTGTTCCCTGCCCCACATTTACATGAAGTGACTATTTAGACCAAAACGGTCATCGTGGACATTTTCATGGCAATAAGTCCTTCTGAGAAAGGTTTGGGTGAAGTTTGTGTATCCAAGGGAGTGAGCCTGGCTGAGCCTCCCAGCAGCTTGACAAAGCCTTTATTAATTTTATGTAAATTCATTAGGTGGGAGAGGATGGGATAAAGCTGAGTTCAGGTACCAACAGTCTCCAAGTTTGGAGAAAAGGGATTTTGGTAGGTTTGTGCATTCATTAGGACCTCTAGCCGTGGATGAGGGACCATTGCTTTACCTGGTTTGTGAAGAATTGACTTGATTTTTCAGATGCTGTTTTTCTCCTAGCACAGACCTTTGGCTTGAAGGTCTCAGTTACCAAATGTGCTAAAGCTCAGGTGCTGGAGAACACAGCCTTTGGTGTACAGACACTTTCAAGACATCTGTCCCTTACTGCGGTCATGCCGCCTCTTTGGTACTGCTGTGGATCTGGACAAGCCAGTGAAGCCTGGCTCCGTGCTGTTATGTCTGGAGGTGGTGGCACACTCAGGCTGTAGCTGCCCTTGAGGTGCTGGGCACCATCTTCTTTGGAGGAACCCAGTAACCAGAGAGCCCAGAGCCCCTCGCCCAGCCCAGGGGCTGGCCACAGTTGGTCAAGGTGGGCACTCCTGTGATACCAGGAAAGCATCAAGTGTAGTTGTAGTTGCTGGGTGGCCTGGCCTCCAGAACCCGGCTGCTTCTCAGGCAGCCCATTTGTTCTCTCCCTCCTTATAACTAGAAGGAAATCAGCCCTATATTTCAGCTGTTGGAATAATTTCCCTGACAGCCAAATATGACATCTTGGGTAGAGCAACAAGGGCCATGGAGGGACTGTCAAAAAGCTACCAAACTCTGCCCTGATCCCACCAGCCACTCTATATGCCTCTAGTTTTTCTCGATGAGAGGAATTTATTAACCTTCTGCAGTTATTTTCTGTCTAGCTGTTCCTTGTCCAGAGCAGACAAGGCAGTGTAAGGCTGTGTAGGAATCAGGGTGAAGCTGTCCCTGCCCCTGAAGCTCTTTGGGACTGGCTCTGCACCCTGCCTAGCTACAGAGCCTTTGCATACTCAGCGCTCCATTGAAGCTGAACACATCCCTGTTGCTGATTCAGGAGCAAACCATCACGGTCAGAGTTCAGGAAGCACTTTTGTGACTCCAGCACTTTGAGGTTGTCCCCATTAGCTTGTACTATTAAAAGGAACTAAAAGTTCACATGCGGTGCTGGGCTGGGTGTGTTGCCTGCCAGCACTGTCTCACTGCCAGCCCTGCTGCTCATGCACCAAGCTGTGACCAAGGGTATGCTTTGATTTGCCTCCATGCACACACAGATTACTTTGATCTTAAATCATACGGGAATGCCACAAGAGCTGGGAATCCTGTGTCCCCTGCTTGCTCCAGTTTATTGAAGTAACACATTCATAAACTATAACTCTTCAAAGCAGTGTGCTCCAGAAGCTGCAGTGCTGCATCATGTATAAAACATGACCCTGCGAAAACCAGCCTGTTCCCTTGTGGGCAGCTTGTAGTTCTGCCCATCCTTGAAGTAATGTTCAAAACAAGGTGTCTCCTCTCTGTCTAGCAGAGCCTGATGCTCCTTTTGGATAAGAATATGATACTGAATTTTGTTGATGAGATCTTATTTGTCCCTTGGAACAGGAATTATTTCCTTACAGATGTCAGCAGTGCCTCCTACACTGTGGGATTTAGTTGCAGATCAGTGTGAGTTACTTGGTTTGAAAGAACCAGACCAAGCAATGTGGCAGAACTTTGTTTTTATCTGTGTTGCTGTGACAGTAAGGAGCTCCCCTGCCTCGGCTGAAGTTTTCAAGTGCTGATGACTGTGTGCATGTCACCCTTTCCCCCTTGGAAAGGGACTGAGGAGATGGCAGAAGTAACTTTTTATGCCTTGTAAAGAGGGGAGAAATTT
The DNA here is from genome assembly GCF_004027225.2 of Strigops habroptila. Taxonomy (NCBI): domain Eukaryota; kingdom Metazoa; phylum Chordata; class Aves; order Psittaciformes; family Psittacidae; genus Strigops; species Strigops habroptila. The sequence continues at coordinate 3,987,179 of NC_044289.2, forward strand.
GATGGTGTCCTGATGACTGGATGATGTGAAGTGGGGAGGGCTTAGACATAAAGTGTGGAACTTCAGCAGGAGTCCTGCACATCTGCACTGCCCCATCACAACTGCACGTTTCTCTTGGGTGGGATTTCATATATTTCGAGGTAATAATCTGGCACAACCAGCTAAAAAGTTGAATCAAAAAACATTCTTCTTACTTGTGGTGTCCCCTCAGTAAAACATCTTTCATTAACCTTTTGTTCTCCATAGATGCATCTTGCATTCTTTCTTGTTCCAAGGTGAAAATCCCTCCAAAGATCCAGTGATCTCATGATTTCCAATTCTGTATTGGTTTTGAGCAGAGCACTTTTCTTTCCCCTCTACATTTTGCTGCCTGAACTTCAGTATTTATTCTGCAAGGTTTATTCCTTAGCAGGAAGGCTAGCAGTAGACTTGGGGATGGGAGCGACACCAACTCTCTTAACTTCACATTGCTTGAGCTTAGGAACCCCAAGTGTCAAAAACCCAATAACAAACACTGCTGAATCTCAGGAGGTGGTGGGAGCTGGTGACCGTGTAGTTTGTGTTTGGAGAGACTTGTACTGCAATTCCAGCTTCCTGCTGCAGAAGTGCCTGCTGGTCTCTCTAAAATGCTGTGCTGCACCTTTGTGTGTGACTAAGACAAGGGGGTTTAGGTTTCTTAAAAACCCAGTAGTATTCTGTTCTAGGCCTCAAAAGCCAGCAAAATCCTTGAGGTTCCTTAATTTCTGTATGCTCATTTGCTGTTACACCAGCTGTAAAGCAGGTAACAGCAATCATCTTGGAAAGGCGGCGTGGGAAAATGATCATGGTAGATGTAAAAACTTCATAACCACAGTTTGGGGAGCTTTGCTAGGGTGTCAGGGGAGGGTGAGAGGATGCGTCCTTGGCCTCGCTCTCTGTAGGACCACTGTGTAGACCAATATGCTTCAGTATGAAGTGCCCCCTTTATGGCCACTCCTTATACCCCTGCTTCCCATTCAATGTGGCTACATGCAGCCTCTGAGAGAATGCATGACTTACTTAGGCTGATGCTCTGACAGTTTCTGCAGACCGAGTTGGCATCTAAGGGCTGAATTTCCCAGCTGAGCTGGTGGACAAACCCCTCTGGTGCTGGAGGTACAAGGTGGCTGTTATCGCTCTGGTGTGGTGTTCTGATTCAGGACGTTGCTGGTGTGGGTATAATAAATGACTTCAAGAGAGTGACTAGAATGCTGGAGGCCTGTGGTCAGTCTTTTTTTCCAATGTCTTTGCATGGGGCTTCACGTGGCAGTACAGGAGCAGCATACACACAAATGAGTGTAACTTGCCGTTAGGAACGGTTCTCATGTCAGGATGCTGTTTGAACAGGAGTTGCACAGGACAGGGTGGATAGCTGGAGAACACACTAGCTTTGATCCAGCCTCAACCACCACTTGTGGTACCCTCTTTGGTAGCACAGCTCACTTCGTTCCCAGAAAGGCAGAGGAGGTGGAAAATGGTGCCAGACACTGTGTGATGGTTTTATGGGTGTGACAATGTCCCCTTTCAGGAGACGCATCGGTGAATGCAGTTTTATGTTCATCTTGGTCCACACCTTAGCTGAAGGAGTTGGATGACTCTGAGGGCTTCTTGTACCAATGTGTCTTTTTGGATGTAGTGGTACCTGTACTGTGCTCCTGACCCACTCCACAGACTTGGAGGATTAGGATCCTGTCTGATGGGCACTAGCACAAAAATGGCAGAGGAAGGTACTATTTGTTGAAGATGTCTAGAGTTGCTGCCTTTATGTCTCTGACAGTCCAGTTTGTCTTCCAAACTGGCAAAATTCTTGATCTTCATGGTGGCAGTCTCTTCTGCTCTGGAAGAGAGGTCTCCAGGCCAGATTTGTCATTTATCTCCCTCACATGCTCCAGCAGATAGCTGGCTAAGCAAGTCCTGTTGGTATTCCAGGGAGAATCTTGGCTGTCTCCATCACTTGCTGCTTGCATTGTGGGCAGGCCGTGATAATTTGCACTGCTATTTCATGTGCCCTAGGTACGTGTTAGATGCTGGACAGACTGGGAGGCCCAGTGCTCATCCCCAAAGGGCTGTGACCTGCTACTGCAGGCAGGGTGTCCAGCCAGGCTAAAATCCAGCTGGTTTCAGGCTATCTGCAGAGGTTATGTTGAGATGGAGAGCCATGTGTATTGTACCTAAAGAGGTAGTTCCATTTATCAAGAAGATTTTGTTTACTGTGGAGCTTTCTCATGCCAAAACGCTTTTACAGTCTGAAGTGACAAACTTACTTTGCTGGTATTCTCGTGTGAACTGGGAGCAATTCTGATTTTGCTGCAGTTGCTTTTATATAATGTAATAGAAGAATGGACCACTATTATGAATAGGGCCTTAGTGGGGCAAGAAGAGTAGCAGACAGTAGACTAGGACCTTCTAACCTGATGAGGTAGCTGTAGTACTCTATTATTCTTGCAAAAACACAGGTATCTCGTATTCTTTCTCCCCTGGAGTCTTGTCCAAAGGTTTCTGTGCTCTTTGTTGTAGGCAGGTTAAACCTTGTATTTCAGAGGGTGGAATAGCTACAAGCTTCTGGGGTGATCTCTGTGCCCCAAGTGTGTGGGGAAATCAGTTTTGTCACCTCTCCAAACTGTGAGAGGCTGGTCCCAGCTCAGTAATAAAGTGAGCTCAAGGAGGTGATCCACCAAGGTGGGCATCCAAGCCCTGAAGACAGCGCTGCAGGTTGGCTCTGCTGCGGGATTCATGCAGCACAGCCCTACCATGGTTTGGGTGCATGTGCCCTCCCAAGAGCTTTGTTTATTGCTATAATGCTGCTTGTTCTCCACTCAGATGGACTCGTCCTGGGTGATATTGTACCAGCAAAATCAATGGCACTTCCCAAGCCTTTATTTTGCAGTATTACTTAATTCCTTGTTTTGAATGCATTGGAGGCATCTGAGTCTCTCTGATCCAAAGCTATTGAAGCGTTTGGAAAGTCTCTCACTAGTTTACTGGTTCTTGGATGCGATTCTAGCTGTATATGGAAAATTTGAGGGTAGTCTGCCAAGCTGGTGCAGATTGGCCCAAGTCCACCAGCAAGCATTCTCCATTCCCTCTTGCAAGCCTCTCCCACCAGCATCTGTGAAACCACACCGATGGGGTTAAAGCGCTGTATTCTCCAAGTGCTTCCTCTTCCCTTTGGCATCTTGGATGTTTTCCATAGTAAAAAGGGTCTGCACTTAGCACCAGCAGCTTTCTGATGAGCAGAATCTCTGGAACGTGAAATTTAAGAATTAAATCCCTCCACATTCCCAGATGCTTCGGCCATCCATCCAGGCCAGCTCTGGTCACAGACGTATTGCTTCTGCTCTTGCTATCGTGTAATGTTGAAAATCCTGAGCTATGTTTTGCAACTACAGTTAAACAAGGAAGAATACTTGATTATTTTCTTAATGTAATACCCATCTTTAGGGAGGAGAGGGCTTCGTGTAGCTTCATTTCCCTGGGTGCCTTTGTCCTGTGGCTGGTAATTATTTTTAAACTGCCCATCATGTTGTGATTTAGGTTGTTGTAGAGGTTTTTTTTTTGCGGTTGTCAAAATGTCAATTCTAATGAAAGTCTCCACAGACATGCTGTACCTCACTGATGTAAGCCTTTAGGCTAAACAGGCTGCCGATAATGTTTTCAGATGAGTCAGAAAGGTTTTTGTGTGCCTCTTTTTTTAATATGTTTTTGTTTGGTTGCAATGTCTTCATCAGAACGGGTTGAGGATTGGGGTTTTTCTATTTTAAAGGCTAAGCTGCTGCCTGTCAGCTCGCCACAGAGCTGTTTGGAATTCAGGATCTTGCACGGCACTCGCATCAGGGGAAAAAGGAAGTGCCTGTGTAATAACAATAATTGAAAGTTAATAGTAGATTAAATTAATACATAATTAGAAAACACTAATGCTCCCTGTGAACAACGGCTGATTCCTATAGGAACCTTGTGCACTGGGGAGGTGTATGACGCTTTCCCTGGGCCCTGTCTATTCCAGCCTGCAGATCATTAAGGCAATTATAATTTCACAGAGGTTTGATCTGGAATTGATTTCTTTGTGATAATTCAATTTAGAGGCTTGCTTCCTCCAGGGTAGAAGATGACAGAAGATGAAGTGTATAAACCTTTAGCACTGTCTGCAGACATGCATCAGGACTGGCTCCCAGCCAGCGAGGGTTTGCTCTGAAGAATAGTCTTCCTTTGGCCGCCTGGTTGGAGCGTTGGACCTCCTAGTGCTTCATTAGGAAGTGATAAATATCAGCTCTGTGCCAGGCTGTGCTGCAGTAGGTGGGAGGTGTATAGGGGATGTATACTGGGTTTGTGGCCCTTCATCCTTGCTAGGAAATGTATGAGAAAATTCTTTGACTATCTGTTCCACAGCCCTTGGAAGATCATTCATGAGGGTATTCTACCATGAGAGCCAAACTTGGTGTTTCCCAGCCTGTCAGCTGCTTTGCACTCATCCTGATTAGCAAAAGCCAGCATAACCTTGTCTATGGCTGGTAAAAGCAGAACAGTTGTACCCAATGATGCAGGGTCAGCTTTACCCTTGTGCAGGGTAGAGCTCCAGCTCCTCCAGAACTGGGATCACTGTTTCAGAGTGGCTTCCCCTTGCTCTTCATGTGCTTCTTCGCTGGGTCTAGCAGGAGTTGCGTTCTGCTGGCCACCCTCAGTCAGTGCCCGAGGTGGGACATGCTCTGCTGCCCTTCCCTGGAGCAGGGAAATGGGATGCCTCCAGTGGCCAAAGCCATTCTTACGTGTGCTTAGAGTGCTCGGCAGGGGGACTGCTGGTCTCCTGCTTCCATGAGGCTCCTTACAAGACTGCCAAGGTGGAGATGATGCCTGGTATTTCCAGGCACAGGAGGAGGCAGCCCTCTCTGTGACGGCCTGCTCTAGGCCTGGCAGATTGTCCCAGAGGTGATGTGCATGATGGAACAGGAGAAGCCATGCAGGGAATTAATCACTGTGTTACACAGCCCATGCTGGAGTGCCGCGTGTGCATGCACTGGTGGCTGTGCCACTCACAGCAGCTCCTGCCATATGCATTGATGCATATACAGTCTGATCAGATAAATAGTGCATGTATCTTAAGGCTTAATCTTTTGTTTGACTCTTGCCTCTACACTTGTTGCCCAGAGAAGCTGTGGCTGCCTCATCCCTGGCAGTGTTCAAGGCCAGGCTGGACACAGGGGCTTGGAGCAACCTGCTCTAGTGGAAGGTGTCCCTGCCCGTGGCAGGGGTTGGGACTGAGGAGCTTTAACGTCCTTCCGTCCCCAAACATTCTAGGATTCTATGATGTGTAGATAACTGATCTTGCTGTAAAACAATGGCATGCGTAGGATGCCTCTTTCCAAGTGAGCAATGTCAACTGATCTGGGGCTCGGAGGGCAATGCAGCAGAGAGGATCTGCCTTGATCTGCCATCCCCATATGCCGTGCAGTAACCACACTGGGGTGCAACAACATGCTGTTCTGTTGCTTTGGGCAGGGTGATCAAATTGTTGCTGCCAGTTGCGATGGGCTTGTGAAGACTTCTTTTAGTAGCCAAACTTGGGTGTTGTAAAATGGGCAGAGAAGGAGATGAAGAGGAGGAAAGGGGGAAAGAAAATAGAGCAGAGGACAGCAAAATGCACCAAGGCACAGTGAATCCAAGGCAGCAGGGAAAATTGGGACCTCCCGAAAAATAACATCAAAGTTTGCTAAGCAACTGCTGTGCTACATGCCTTCCCTCCCAATTGGAGTGCATTAGGGGCTTGCAGGGAGTGTCGCAGCCAGCTGAACCAGTACAGGCAAAATATTCCCTTGTTAATTTGCTTTCTTCTTGGCCCAACACAACATTTAACTTCTGTTTTGTGGCTGCTGTGCACAAACACCCTCCATTTCCTGATCTCTGAGGCTGTGTGTTTGGGAATCCTGGTGGAACAGCTATTCAGGCTCCTGCATATCAAATTGTATTTGTTAAAGTTGTGACTTTAGTTGGTGTGCCATTTCAGGGAGAAAAGGAACCTGTTCAGAGGAAGGGAAAGAAATTAAGAGACTTTTAGCTTTAATTGCATTTGTTAGGCTTAGTGGTGATAATAAGGGAATGTCAGGGAAAGAGGAATAAAAACCTAATCCATTATTTCAATCAAAGGTAGGCAGGAAGGCTCATGGTTGGATTCTGTAATGCTTCACAGTCGCAAGTACTTACTCAGTGAGTGCATTTATTTTGATCTATCTATATTTAGTGAGGGGGAATAAGCCATCTTATCCCTGCAAGGGTTGTACCTTCCCGTCTGCTCCCATGACCACTGTGGAAGTGTGGAGATGCGACATTCAAGTCAGGTCCCATGTGGTGGGTGCTGTTGATGTAGGGAGCTGGGGGGCTGCCCTTCTCTGCAGGAGGTTCCCCCAGTGCAGTTTGTGGCAGTGTGCAAGATGCTTCTAGTCTTGGGGTGGCACCTTGTTATGATCCAGTGGTGGGGTTTGGAGCTGGTTTTTTGTGAGTCAGAATGCGGCATATCCCAGTCACTAAGAAACCAAACTGGAGCTGCAGTGAGGAATTTAGTTTAATGGGTTTAAACTTAAATAGGGGAGATTCAGGCTAGATACAAGGCAGAAGTTCATCCCTGTGAGGGTGCTGAGGTGCTGGCACAGGGTGCCCAGAGAAGCTGTGGCTGCCCCATCCCTGGCAGTGTTCAAGGCCAGGTTGGACACAGGGGCTTGGAGCAACCTGCTCTAGTGGAAGGTGTCCCTGCCCATGGCAGGGGGTTGGAACTGAGTGAGTTGGGGTTCTGTGAATTTGGAGGCTGAACGTCCTCTAACATAGAGGTCATCTCTCCTGGAACCCTTTGAAGGCATCTCCGTCCCCATCACCTCACAGGCTGTAGCTGCAGAGCAGTGCAGTGCCCTGAGCTGCTGCTGGTGAAAGGTCTGATGAGCAGCACCCCACCACTCTCTGCACAGGGTTTCTGGAAATGGGAATTTGTCTTCAAGAAATTCTACTGCTCCAGTATCTGGTGTTCTGACAAGACCATCTGACATACTGAAAGTAGAAGTTGCAGAATAAAAACAAATCTGGAGAATTTGGTGGTTTCCACTTCAGTGTTGGGTATTGCAGTACCATTTCTGGAACACGTTGCTGGGAATGTCAATAAAGTAACACATAAAAATGAGTGTTACTGTGATGTTTTGAAATAATGGTTCAAAAAAAAAATCAAACTTTTTTGCTTTCATGTTTCTCATTGGAAAGCCCCATAATTGTACATTTTCAGGAAAATGGAAGCAGTTTTGTTGAGGATGCTTTCATTTTCCTAAAGCCCCCAGTTGTGGGGGGGTTGCTGCATGCCTGGGTGGTGTGACTTGGTCTTTCTCTGATTTGCATCGTTCAGCAGCAGTTGTGACTTCTTGTTTTGACAGATCTGGCATCATCACTCACTTTGCTCTGTGCCTGCTGCTTTTTCTCGGGAAATAAACAGCTTCACTGTTCCTGTAGTTTCCTCCTCACCTGCTAATCTTCTTTTACTTCTGGGATATGCTTAATCTCCCAAGAGCTTCCTCCTTTTAAAGAGAAAAGGTGAATGTGATACAGCTAACATATTTACCTGCCGTGGCTAAACATTTTGACTGTTCCTGGAGACTCATATTAGAGCTGTTGGGATCTGAACCAGTGATGTGAGGTCTGCTGCTCTTGCTGTAGATGCTGTCACCTTTTCTGAGCAGTTGCTCCCTCAATAATGAAAAGCTATTTTGGCTTTGCTGGCGTTTTTGTACACTTTTTCGGAGAATCATAGAATAGTTTGGGTTGAAGGGACCTTAAAGCTTACCCAGTTCCAACCCCCTGCCATGGGTAGGGACACCTTCCACTGGGCCAGGTTGCTCCAAGCCCCTGTGTCCAACCTGGCCTTGAACACTGCCAGGGATGGGGCAGCCACAGCTTCTCTGGGCACCCTGTGCCAGCGCCTCAGCACCCTCACAGGGAAGAACTTTCTCCTCATCTCTAGTATAAGTCTACTCTCTTTCAGTTTAAACTATTGCAGTAGCTTTTCTTGTTCCTCATTCCTTCCACTCTTCCAGTGAAAATGAACTGAGTATGACCATTTCTTTCTGGAGGTAAAATGTGTCCAGAAAAGGAATTTTGGTCAAATCCAGATACGTTCCTGGTTTTAACATGCTCTGGGCAATAGTAGCTCTGTGGCTGCCCCTGCTACGGTCAGAATCTCGGTGTGCAAAGGGCATTATTAAACCGAGGTTGTGTTCTGAGCAAGTTATACTTAAAGAAGGTGGGATAGAAAGAGGTGATGAGTGTCTGCACTTTTCCATCAACAAGCAATGGAGACCCAGAGGTTGTTCCCAGCCTGAGGATCTCCTGAGTCCTTGGCTGTAAGTTCAAGGCAGGTGTTTCCTCCTCAGCTATTTGCAGCTGAGCACGTTGTCACCCACAGAAGGGATGAAAACACATCCCAGTTGGGTCATGGAGCACAGCAGGAAAAGCTGCTCCAAGACAGGTCATTTTTCACCCAGTGCTGAGATGAACCTCTATGATAATGAGCTCCAATATATTAGAGAAATGTTGCTTAAAGCACCTGGGTCAGATGGAGCTAATTAGATCTAACCTCACTAATTCAATACCCCAATTCATTTGCTGTGCTCTGAGACACCTGCAGGAGGGCTCTGCTTTGCTGTTCTCTGGTGTAGGGCACAGCCCAGCACTGGGGAGAAGCAGCCAGATGTTTGGCAAGAACTTGGGGACCAAAATGAGTGATGGCCTTACACATACAGCAGCCTGGGCTGTAAAGTAACTACATCAAACGTGCTGCTTCATGAAAGGCTGAATTTATATATGAAATCTGGGGAGGCTGTTTGCTCAAAGGCTTGGATTTTGCCTCTCTCATCAGATGTTAACTCAGAGTGGATCCTCCACATCTGGGAATGGGATAAGCACAGTACTGCCTCAGATACTGTGTTGAGCTATGCCAGATTTTTCAGCCTTGAAAGCTGTTGCGAAAAGAAACCATTGTTATGCCTTTTTCTGGTGGCACGGAGGGCTTGCAGGCTGCTGGTTCAAGGGAATTGCTCATCTGCACAACTTGGTTTCTGGCGTGGTAGAAAAACACACGTTGGAGACTGCTGAGCTAATAGACTGGAGTGACAATGATACAGATATGTCTGGCGTCTCTGCAGCGTTTCTGCATCACCAATGAGAGAGGCAGAAGATCACAGGAAGGTCTGAACTAGACTGGTGCAAAAGTCCCCAGTAAGTTCTCTGCTCTGCTGCAGATTTTAAGGAGACGTTACAGCCGTGGTTTGGGTGAAAAGCAAGCATAATATTGGATGATCTCTGGGGTCCAGAGCAAAGTTAGCAACAATGCGAAGAGATAAGGTGGGAAGCATCTTTTCTATGAATGGGGAGAAATAAGGAGAATGACTTCCAGGTGTCAGGAAGCTGGAAGGGTCACTGGGGACCTCCCTGGGTCGCAGACAAGACATGGTGCAGCAGCTAGAGAAAACATGCCAAGGCTTTATCTAATCTTTCCTGCTTCTGTGAACCTTGGACTCCATGACTGGCCTTCCTTGCCATGGTGCTTGTCCACAACTGGCCTTCATGGCCTTGAGGTGCTTGTTCACACACAGCAGTGCCAGTCAGTTCATCATCTTTGCTGCCTGATGCTGTCTAATCTATGTAGCAGCCCAGCACAGAAGAAGTCTAATGCTTTTTGATTTTTGCCTAGTTTTGAACTGGCACCATAGTTTATGAAGACTAAAAGCTGTTTTATGGTATGAAAGAGAATCATAGAATAGTTAGGGTTGGAAAGGACCTTAAGATCACCTAGTTCCAACCTGCCTGGCCATGGGCAGGGACACCTCACACTAAACCATGTCACCCAACACTCCATCCATCCTGGCCTTGAACACCACCAGGGATGGAGCATTCACAGCTTCCTTGGGGAACTCATGCCAGTGCCTCACTACCCTCACTGTAAAGAACTTCTTCCTTATATTTAACCTAAACTTCTCCCTTTGAAGTTTGAACCTATTATCCCCTGTCCTATCACTGCAGTCCCTAATGAAGAGTCCCTCCCCAGGATCCTTGTAGGTGCTGATGCCAAAGAACTACCATGTTTTATGTCATGATTTGAACGTGGCCAGTAGCCAGAACATGACCATTTAAACTACAAAAGAGAGAAGCAGCTCAAGTGATTTTAAATATTGCCATTATCCCAGTGCTTTATCTGTAAGTGAAACTTGTACTCACATGCACTAGAAACACTTGTAGGTTTCAGATCTTATTTTGTTTGGGTTTCGTTAGAGTAGGAAATAGCTTTATGTCCGTTATTGTTATTTCTCCTGCCCATACAGCCCAGGAAGGAAGCCAGCCTTGAACTGCAGTGGCAGTTGTACGTAGAAGAGACTTTGTGCCTAATGAACAGATGGGTTGAAGAACTTGGCTGAGCATAGTGGCTCATGGAAAGCTTTTCTCATTTCAAGAGGAGTGGCACCATAGGTGACAGTAGGACACCAGGTGGGTGACAGGGATGCTGTTGTGGTGCCGCCTCTTCTGTGATGCTGGGGAAGGTCAGTGCTGAATAACAACCACTTTCTCAGTCCAGATATGCCTCTGCAGGTGAAGATAGGGCAGCATATGTCATGCTGGCAAAGTGTTTTGGGCTCCCTTGAAATGAGAGGCATAATACGAAGGTAAGATTCTATTTAATATATCATGTTTAATGGCAGGACTCTTAGTGGGGCCCAAGTATCTTACTGGCTTGCATCTCACTTGCATCTTAATGAATTCCAAGGGTATTTGATCACCTGCCTGCCTTAGGTGTTTTTGAAAAGCCAAGTCTAGCAGTCGGAGGGAATGCAGAAGGATAAGCCATGTGTAATGCTAGCAATAAAGATAGTTGCTGAGCCCTAGATATAGATATTTATCATATAAAGATAGGTGGCTCTCTCTCTCCCCTAATGTATTCTGCAGTATGTTTCATATGATCTAGCTTTAGCACCAATAAAGTTTATTTTAAATTGGATTCTGGAAAAACAGGCAGAAAGGCAAACATAGCAACAGCCTGCCCTTTGAATAGTTATGTGCTGGCTGGGAGGAGGCATGGTAGATCAAGGTTAAAACAGGCCAGTGGTCCTGCCTGCCGCTTGGAAGCACAAGGACATTGGAGAAAAGGTTCTTTTCCCCCCCACATAAGTAGGAATCCCAGGCTGATATTCTTGCCTCAACAAGACCTGTACATTTTCTAAACAGCTTAGCTGCATGAATCAGAAATACACTTCCAATCTGTTTTCCTCTTCCCTTAAGGCAGCGGGAATGGGAAATCAATTCAGGACAAATTGGGCTAAATCAAACTAGGGATGATGCTTTTTTGAAATCAGGGAAATGCTTATCTAAAGCGGGTGGTTGAGGACTCTAAAACTGCCAGGACCAGCATGTGCTGGAGGTCAGGTCTGGGTGACGGGTGGTTTGGGGGTGCTGCTTTGCAAGAAGATGCTCAGGAACAGCACGCTGCCTGTTCTGCCCGTGCCTGCCTGCTCCCTTCTGTGGCCTGCAGGCAGGGCAGCAGAGAGGCACTGATTCTGTTGTAGGCATCTCTAGCAGTATCTGGGTGGGATCAGCTGTGTTTTTCTAAGTACAGCCCCACTCCAAGCCAGACACAAGCTGGTGTAGTTTGCAAGGCACTGAGCTTCCACTAATGAGCCTTTGTTACAGACAGTGTGTTAGTGTGAGGCCAGTGCATCCCTCCATGTCCCCTGCCCCTGCTCTGGCTTCAGTTTGGATAAGTGGAAATCCTTTGGATTGTGAAAAATGGAACGTCTTCTGATGTCACTGCCCCAGATACTGTTCTTTTGCCCCAGTGGTTAGTTTGCTTTGTTACACCTCCCCGTCTTGCTGTGACTCTTCCATTTTGCCATGTAGGCACATGCTTAGCATCCTTTTCATTTCCCACAGACAAAACAGAAGCGGACAGTCAGTCTCCTCAGGAGGGGATGGGGAGCAGGATGGAATTGTGTCAGGACCCCCATGGAGCAGATCTTCCATGTCTGCTGGATGCAGCAGCAGAACCTAGCAGGTGGTGCACCTTCATGCAAGGACACAGCAGGACTGTCACTGTAGAGATGACAGCGTGGGTGCCTCTCCCTTCCCACGCTGAGATAATGTTTCCAGGACCCAAGCTCTTGTGCATGCGTGGGGTTACATAGCCCTGTGTGAAGTGCTGCAGTGAATGGTGATAGCTTGCTCTTGCTGTGTAATGCGGAGGAGTCTGCAAAGCAGGAGTGCCCAAAGTAGGGGGCTTGGGGGAAAATGGCATTGGCAGAGCAAGGAGGAAAGTGCTGAGGCTGTTCTGTTAGCTGGGTTGGTGTTAGGAGCTGCTCTGGCAAAGGAAAGAGCTCAGGACCTGAGTTAAATCTTTCAAAGTGGTGGTAGGTACTTTGTACAGGAGGGAAGCCCATGTTGGGGTGCTGCCTGAGCAGGACCCTCTCCAAAACATTTGGGTGCATTGGGCTGTCCCCGCTGTACACCCATCTGTGTTGGCAAGAAGAAACTGTGTGTGTACACCAGTAAAGTGAGCTGGGAGAGCTCTGCTGAGGGCTGCTGAGCAAGCAGGGGACAGCTTTAGTTACCCCATGGCTTTGCTGACTCCAGCTGAACTCTGTGGTCCCAACACACACCACCGCTTCACATCGGACAATGGTTCACCTGTGGGACCATCCCAGTGCAGAGCTGGATCTGGAGCCATGGAGTCATTTCTGCTGCTGTGTTGCTCAGTGTTAACAATCTGCACAGTCTGCTGACTGGCCATGTAAGCAGTTTGTGTTTGGGATTTTGTGGAAGTTTTGGGGTGCTTCATGGGTGCTGCACCATGCAGATACTGGAGTGGCTGCAGTGATTCCTACAGCAGGGCTTGTATTAAGGGTAACACACACAGTATGCTGAAAGAGGGGCTGATGTTTCCTTCAGAGGTCTGTCATTCCCCGTTTGCTTTCAGAAGCATGTTCAGATAGGGGAACATTTTATTGCCCTTCAGAAGAGCCGTTCGTGTTTGTCTCCACAGAGTTAAAATTCTCTGCTTTTTTGCCTGTTATTCTGCAGCCTAAGGACATCCAGGCGTCTCACAACCAAGAGGAAAGTCCTGCCATCCCAGCGCAGTTCTCCTGACCTCTATAATGAAGCAGTTTAGGTAGGAAGGAACCCATGGAGGTCCCTAGTCCAGACTCTGAGTTGTCACAGAAGCTGTAGATGTGTCTGGACTGAGGAGAGATCTGGGAATGGTGGTGTGGGTTGGTCTTCCTTGCTTGGATGGACTTGTGTTTCACAGCATACTAGCAGAGGGCCACCTTGTGTTTGATCCATGGGGTTCCTCCTCATCAGGCTTCTCTATCCCAACGGTCCTTGGGATCTCTCCCAAAACCTCACTCTGAGCTCTTCTCTTTTTGCCCTTCAGGCTGTAGCAGTCCCCCCAGCCATCCCTACAGACAGAGGTCCAAACTTCTCAGGCTCTTCATCCACCGTCCTGTATGTAACTTCGGAGAGCAACACTCTGTTTGCTCATCCTGCTTGGATGACGTTCAGCAGCTCCATCATTCTGGAGCTGTTGCCAGCTCCCCTTGTTTGTACTGCGGGATGGAGCGGGGCTGACACAGGCTGCCTTTGGCAGAGTGCAGGGATGAGGCTTACACAAGGTAAATCCTGCAATTGGAAGACGACACAGGCAGATCTGGTGCAGCTTAGAGCAGTGAGTGTTCCCCCAGCAGCCACGGGAATTGTTGGTGATTTGTTTCCAGCACAATTAGCAATAAAAAGAAAAAACAATTAAAAATGAAGAAAAATTCCTGAGTGCACGGAAACAACAAATAAAAGATGACCTTACTGGGCAAGGGTTTTGACAGGGATACAGACTAGAGAGACCTATTGTGGTGGCCCTGTGGCACTGTCATTATATGCCATGTGAGATGTGCAGTTGAGAGATGCATTTCTCCTGGAGTGTATAAAAGCTGTCCTCTTCTAATCACCACCCACTTAGCACCTTGAGGTAAATCAATACTTACTCATCATTGTAAGATCCTTTCATGCAATCAGTCAAGAAGAGATCCTGAATGAGGAAGTCTGACTTTTTTCATCAAATTTGAAATGTTTGGGAAAATATCGATGTGCCAGGAAAACTGCTGAACAGAAAACAGTGTTCCATTCAAAAGTCTGCTTTGAAGATTCAACTTTTGTTTCAAATTTCTGCTTGCGATGGAGTCTTTTTAAATGCTTATTTCTATTAGTAGGACATCATGGTGAATCCAAGCAATTTGTGGAAGTGACCCTTTATAGTTTTTGTCAGACCAGGACTAAATGCTTTCTACTAGAGGAAAAGCAGAAGATTATCTAAACACCAGCAAGACGTAGAGTTTTGAAAGTTTGAGTATTGGAATAATCACTATTCATGTGTAACAGATACGTAAGTTCATGTCCACTCAGTGGATAAGGAACTGGCTGGCTGGTTGCACTCAGAGTTGTGGTTAACGGCTCGATATCCAAGTGGGTGCCAGTGATGAGTTGATGAGTGGTCCCTTCCAACCCAAACCATTCTGTGATTCAAGGTCTCTCAGCTTTGCAGATCAGATTTCTGCTGAGATCAATTACTCAGCAGTGATTTGGGGTTTTTGCCAAACTGATTTCTACTTTCTTCCTTTCAAAACCCATCACCTCATGTTCCGTAGACTGTTTTGGTGAGTAGTTTTGGACTACAAGTGAAATATTTCTGCCTTGAAGTGAAGCGAAAATGGTCTTCTGTCCTAAGTCAGTTTATACCTGTACTCTATTTACTGTAAGAATACCTTCCTCACATTACTTCTGTGTTGGGTGCCCATTATGTGGGGTTCAGCACAGTGGTTCAGGCACTGTCTGTGTTGGAGGATACACATTCCCACTCGCATCTTCAACTCACTCTGCTGCTGCTCATCCTTGTAGCTCTGAAGGTGAGCAGTCCTGTCCTGCCCACCAGAGGAGATGGGTCCTCTCCCAGCAGTTGGTACCTGGGAGGAGCTGGCTGTCCATCAGTCAGCCAGGGCACCCAGTGGGTGCAAACCCAGAGTTTCTCGTTGCCTGTTGAGAGATTTACTTTGTGAAATATCTTGTTCAAGATGTATGTGGTATTATTTGGAAGACAGCAGACTTGGAACAGCTCATCATGGATGGCTGCCTGAGTTCTTTGGTACTACCCTAAAGCTCAATGAGCACTAGTTATCAGGAGGAAGACATGACATGCTGTGAGCATGCCCCAAGCTGTAGCTCCTGGCGGATGCAGCTTCCTCCGCTGCTCCAGCCACCTCTCCAGACGTGATGTTTCACCCAAGCTTGTTCATCAGATGGGTTTGATGAAGAGCTCTCAGAGTTGTTCAGCTTCAAAAACTGTTTGACAGTCAAGCTGTGCTGCTTGTTTGTGATTGGCCTGAGAAGTTAGAGGGTTTTTTAAGAGTCACTCAGGGCTGTGATTGCAATGAGCACTTCAAGCCTGAAAGCTCGCAGGTGGTGAGGAAAAGTTCTACTCCCATGAACAGGACTGGGAGGAATTCAAGTGGCAGGGGCTACATACATAGGGGAAAGCTGTAGAAGAGGAAGAAAACAAGATTTTGACTCTCACCTCGTTGTGCAAATAAACATTTTGTTTAAATTAGCTCCAGACATGACTGCAAACATGTATTAGGGGTCCTTCAGATGTTTGTTAAGGACTTTCTTTAAACTGCTTCTTAATCAAATGTTCTTACCACTGTGAGTTGTTTGTATAACTGGTTCCTCCTTTTCCCACCCACCAGCACTGCTGCTTGAGAAGCAGTTTAATGGAAAAACTCTGAAGGAGAAGGCTATGATTTTTAGAAGCTTTGTCATCTCCACTGGTTAGAATTGCCTTTCTCTGTCTCTTAGAGCTTTGTTCAAATCCTGTTGTAACCTCTCACAGCTGGAGCCAAGCCAGAGTGTAGAAGTTATCTTCTCAGAAGCTACGGGCCATTTGGCCACCCCAAGAGAAGGTGTGGACCACCTCATCACTAAGCAAAGCATTGCCACGTTGGCTGTGCTACACGGTCCCTTGCTTAAGTAGGAGAAGTTATTTAATGTTCAGATACTCCTCAAAGTAAGGCAGTGGTGTGTAAATGTGCTAGTACAGCTGGCTGTTCTCTTGCCAGTAGCTAACTCCATGGCTAAGTGCCATTTCATGTCTCTGCTTCATTTCCCCAGCTGTAAAAATAGTCTAATGGGAAAAACCTCAGGCTCAAGTCTCACTCAAGAGCATTTCGTGTTGCTTCCCTGAATGCTTTGTGCTTTTGGTGTTTTCCTCTGGAGTGCAGTGAGCACTTTGCCCATTACAGGTGCTTGGTGCAGGGATGTGCCAGCAGCTATCACAGAAGAGAAAGCTTAGGGAACTTTTCTATGCTGCGATGCTGTGAGGTGAGTCCAGATTCTGCTCCTGGCTATGCTACAAGATGCTTGGGGTGAGTTAAAATGACTTTGGGTTTCAGTGTCCCCCACTGGCTGGAGTGCTGAAAGTATCTGTGCTGCAGAGCTTGTGGAGATGTCTAGGAGGACCATGTGCTGGCTCTGAAAAATGGATTTATGATGCGGCTACTTGACTTGTAGCATCACCCAACTTTTCTCCTGCAGGGACGCCCTGTCCATGTCAGTGCATGGGAAGATGTGGAAGCAAAATCTATTTGAGTCAAGCAGCATTTGCTGTCAGTACAAGATGAGGTGCAGTCTCTTTCGAAATCAAAAATATTCTTTCCAGAAAGAGTGGATGTAGGGGAAACCTCTGTATTCGGGTATGTCGAAAGAAGAATGATCAGATACACTTTTTATATTATAATGGTTTTATTTTAACTTATTTAGCCTATAGTACCTGGGGATCCATGAGAGAAAGAGAAGAATGTTGCTGTAAGAAGGGGTTGCTTCTGAAAGGGCAATGCTGAGATGAAGTGTAATAAGATGTTTCTGACAGGAGGCCATGAGGGAGCGCTCTCATGTGTACACATACACACAGGCTCCAAGATATATTTATATATATAAGTAAATAGCTGTTCACTCTCTAACCTTAACTCTCTCACCTTAAGCAAATACCACATTTGTTGGAAAAAAAAGTCCTCTTTCTTCCATGTTGGTGGTAGGAGTTGATAGAAAGAGGAAGGTACCTATATGCAAATGACCTTGGGGAATTATTTTTTCTGATTACTAATGCTATAAGATAGTAAGAACCAAACAAACAAAAAGAAATCAAAACTCCAGACCCCCCTCTTTTTTTCCATCTATTTGAAGCCTCTGGCTGGCAGGGTTAACTTACTTATATATCAGTAGCAATGTCTCAGTGGATACTTGTTTTAAGCTTGATCTATTCCAGGACATCTGAACGTGTGTCTCCTTAGCTCAAACCTAAAGAAAGAAGTGAAAGCATTTGTTCTTATGGCAGCCTCATGCCTATTGCGTCCTGTGGTCGGGACAAGTGTACTGACACTTAAACTCCAAAGGTTTTTCTTCTATCTGAATGTTCATCATGACGATCAGGGGGAGCTAGAAGTTATCTCTGATAACGAAAGCAACCAACCAAAGCAAGCATGGCTGGATTAGCCTCTTGCACTGGTGCACTCTGGGCATTGGCTTGAAGAACTGCAATGGAGCCCCCAACTTGAGTATTCTGTTTTTTCTGTCTCATAAATGCTCATAAATAACCCCAAACATAAAAAAAACCCTTTTTCTTACCAGCAGCTTTGTCTTGGAAGAAGAGATGAGGATCCAGCACAGCCCCTCTGTGCTGGTAGTTGAGGGCTTTATTGCTTGAGCCTGTTCACAGCCAGCTTGTGGCCGTTTCTCCATGTTGCAGTCTCTCCTTTAGCTTGAATCATTTTCCATCTGGCCTGATGCTTGTCCCTGTGGAAGGCAGCTGTATCACCCCTCAGCTTTCATTTGCTAGGATAAACAAGCCAAAACCAAGCAATCAGCTTGCTTGATGCTTCCCAGCTGGTGCAGCAATGGAACTGGATCTGAGTTGTGTGGGTCTGTCTGAGCTTTTCCCTTGGAAAAGCCTTCTGATCCATTAGGCTTTCTCCAAATGATGTTCGCTGTATTTGGTATATAAATGTCCTGTCGTGTTTCCAAGCTGCAGTGGTGACCTAGGGACTTTCCTTCCTCCTGGCCCTGTCCATCGTAGTGTGTCCAGCTGGGTGTTTGGGGCTGGTGCTTCCAGTGTAGCACTAGGAGCTGCGGCATCAACCTCCCAGTTGGGCATTGTCATCTCAGCAGGAGAAGAAGATGCCCGTAGGAACTGGTTATGATGTTTTCCACTTGCTCTTGCCTGATTTCTGCCTCTTAGCCATGCAAAACCTGCCGGAAGTTAAGCATTATGCACACCTTGTGAAAGTCTCAAAATCGAAGATGTCGTTTGTTTCAGATTATCAGACAGCTATGGGAGCTACAGAGAAATCTGTCAATGTCTTCTATAATCCCATCCAAGCAATATTTGTTCCACTGTGTGAAATAACTCAGTGACTTTCTAATTACACAAATCTAATTAAAAGCTGAATGTAACGACTGTGCCTAATCATAATGATACACCCATTTCATTTAAAAAAAAAAATTGCTTGTGTACAACAACCCATGTAATTTAGTACAGAATTAATATCTGCCTCCCTGGCTGGGAGCTGGGCAAGCACCAGCTCGTGTGGGCACCCCTGGGAGGTCCGTGCAGCCAAGCTGAGTCTCATGTAGCTGTGTTAGAAATGCTGGTTCTCTTGTAAGGAGGCTCTCAAGAGATGCCTGTGTAAGATGGGGATGAGAAAGGACTCTCCCAGCTAGCCGGGGCTTTGGGGGACTATGGTCTTGCACCATGACTAAGCATCCAGTGGCCACTGAACTGGGTTTTAGTGGATTTTGTGTCTGAAGCTCAGTGGTGGTAGAACAGCAGAGGTGCCTTTGCTTCATTTTCATGTCAGCTCTACCTAATGATCTGGTCTGCTCTCAGAGACCAAAGCAGCACAAACAATTATTTATCCCACGCTGAAGACCTTTCCTCCTGTGGCTTTCAGTGCACCAAAGCCTGGAGTGGATGGCACCCATCCGATGAAAGCCTGTTGTGTAAAACTTCTCAGACCTGCTTTTCCTGCAAGGTGTCTGCCGTCAGCAGTGAGATAAAAGCACAGAACCACTGCAGTGGGCAGAAAACCAGCACCAGCCATGCTGTCTGAGTGCCAGGCAGCTTGTCAGGCCTCTGCTAACTGATGCCCTGGTCTATTGATTCTTCCTTTCAGCTTTAATGCAGTGCCTGCTTTTACAAGAGCTCCAGCAGCATTCCTATAAGGAAGAAATGGTTTCTTATAGCAAGGCACAGACCTTAATCCATGTAATCGAGTGCAAGTTATAGAGGGAACGGCTGCACTTACAGGTCTGGAATTGTCTAGTAATATTTTTCATAGAATCCCAGACTGGTTTGTATTGGAAGGGACCTTAAAGCTCATCCAGCTTCAACTCCTGCCACGGGCAGGGATGCCTTCCGCTAGACTAGGTTGCCCGAAGGCTGGTACTTTTTGCTGTAGTTTATTGCTAAAATCACTCCTGCAAAAGCAGCTCTGGCTTTATCCTTTCCTTACCTTGGTGGCTGCAGGAGGAAGTTTGTCTTGCAGCATGGAGACTGCGCCCAAATTTGTCAGGTCTGCAAGAATTCAGATGTCAGAGGAGAGCCAAATACAGGATAGAGGGAATAATATCAGGGCAGTGAGGTTAAATAGATAGATAATTGATTTTTTTCAGTGATGGTCTCGGGTGTAAATTCATTGAGGTTAATGAAGTAAGGCAAATTGAATTGAAGAGCCCTGTATAGAAGGCTTATCCTGGCATATAGCTGGTTTCAGAGGCTCCTTGTGGTGCTCCTGTGGTGTTTTTTATGGCTGCATCCTGGTGTCAGCATTTTGCTCATTTACGTCAGCTGAGAGGAGCTGAACTCTAATGGCTGCAAGCATTTTAACTTGCAACCAAGAAAGTAAACCTCCCATCTTGTTTCTTTACTTAAATACTTGGTATGTGTATTCCGGGGGGTTTGTTTCTGATGTACCTGCAGTTATTTGGTGGACCTCTGGACCACTTGCTCTGGTGGTGTTGCACAGCCCTGAGCTCGCTGCATCCCAGCCCTGCATTTCTGCAGTTCCCTGGGAAGCCCTCTGAGGCATTGCAATTAGAAGTATCTTTGGGTGGGATGAGACATCAAGTATTTGCTACAGAAGCACTCATTTTGGCAAGCATTAGCTCTGGAAACTGAATTAAAATATTCTATGGATCACTGTATCCTGACCTGAGTTGAACTGGGGATGCATGGTTGACTGGGGATGTGGATGTGTGCTGATGGCAGCCACACAGCTCAAGTGGGATGGGAAGAGAAGGGAGGCCTGGCAGTCTCAGGATTCAAAAGCCCATCAGGATTTGGGTGGGAGGTGATACACAGTGTACAAGGAGGGTTTGCTAGAAATGAAGGATCCAGCCGTAACTTAGGGGGCAGAGGAAATACTCTCCCTGCCAAAAAGCTGATGCCCAAGCTTACAGGCTTATGTCATGCCATGCCTCTTGCTTGAGGAAGGGACAGGTCTCGGCCTTGGGAGCTGACATGCTGGCATCAACACATGCTGTGACCTTTTGGTCCAGAGCTCTCGTGGCCCCCCACTCTTGCATACCTTGCACCCTAGCTGAGCATCACCCCGGCAGGACCTGCCCCCCGTGTGCTGTAACACCCACAGCATTCTGCAGAGGACACTTCACCGTGGAGGTGTGAGGTGTTGGCTGTGCCTGGGTTTCCAAGGGAGGTGGCCCAAAAGAAAGGGTTGACCTGATGTCTTCTCAGGCCATAGAGATGCTTCACTAATTTCTTTCCTGCTGGCCTCAAAGCTTGTGGGAAGGACACGTCTCATTACAGAAGTGTGTCTGAGGGTTCAGCCACCAGCAGAAGGTCTCCTGTCCTTTGCATCACTTACATCTGGCCATTGTTAAATCCGAAGTGTCTGTCATGGGTAATAAATTGTACCGTGTCCATCCCCTGGCTGTTGATGCATTGCTCCACACAGCTAATTCAGCAGGATCTTTTGCTGCTCATGGCCAGACCTCTGAAAGCTTCTTGAGTCCTCTTAGTTCAGGGTTTGCTGTTCTAAATGATGCTGACAGTGAGCAGGATGCCTCATCTTCCCTGCAGCCCCAGCTGCTGCTTCCCAACGCCCGCTGGGCTCTGGCACAGCACTATTTAACCTTGGTAAATGAAACTTTGCAGGTGTTATTGGAGGAGAGGACTCTGCCAAGCAACAGTCCCCTGGGTCTCATATGTTCTTGGGCTTTCCTTGTGATTACCCAGCTCCTCTAACAACAAGACAGGAGCAAAATCAGACTGAGAAAACCTGAATCTTATCATGGCCTTTTGCAGCATTTTTCTCAAGCTTGGAGATCGGTGGGAAAAACAGAAGAAATCTTCACAGACTACAACTTCCATCCTAGTTAAACTTCAGTGTCAGCCCTGATATGCACTGGGATACTGGTATACAGTTATATATGCTGCAGCTACTGCAGGGAGATCGATGTGTGAGAGATGCTGTTCCAAATGCAGCAAAATATTCCTCCAGGCATATTTGCATCTTTCTGCCCTTTTGTAGTGAAGGACTCGTGGTGCAGCCAAAATTCTCGTGGCATGAAATCCACATGGCCCAGCTGCTTCTCTTGCTCAGGTTTTGGGGGATGCTTCATGCCTGTGTGGCTAATGCTTGTGTCTTATCAACAGTGGCCATCCACGGGCTGGTTTAACGGTAGCCATGGAACATGGTTATTCCAGAGTGGGCTATTCCTTAGGACTGCCACCTGCCAGCCGTGCCACCATGAAGTTGTATCCCACTGCTTTTAGCAGTGGACCTTATCCCTGGAGCTCTGGCCCTTTGGGCTGATGACTAACCAAAACCCATCTGCAGCAGATGCCCACATCTGGTGCAGGGCAGGACCCATGAGGAAAGCACAGTGGGAGCATTTTGGGCAGCACAGAGCAACCCAACCCTGCACCAGTGTAGGACATCTCCCACCCAACTCAAGATGCAGCCTCTGGGAGAGATATTCTCCTCAGATCCCACAAATTCTGCACAGTTTCAGTATGAACCTGATGACACCTGGATCCTGAGCTCCGTAATGTGGTGGGAAGGGGGAGAGCCTTTACCAGAGCTGTTTTCCATCCCCTGCGATTCCCCTCTGTTCCTGTGCATTACCCTGCTTTGTGCAGCAGCTAAAGTTAATTGAATGAAAGGTGTGAGCCTGCAAAGAGGGAAAAGAAAAGGAACCCCTGTGTCTGCATGAGAAATTGGACTCCTACAGCTGGTAGGAGCCTGTCTGTCACGCAGGCAGCATGTGTGTGGAGGTTTCAGCCTCTCTTGCTGAACAGTCACTGGCTACATAAACAAACAAGCTGTGTTTCTGTCTTTGGTCACCCTACCAATGCCTCTTGCTAGCCTCGACTTTTTGTCTTGTCTCTGTATTTTTAGCTGCAGAACATCCTGTCCCCAAAGCCGGAGGGGACCTGAGTTTTCTCATACCTTCCTGAATGTGTGAAGCCAGCTCTCGCCCTTCTCTGTGTCCCAATTTAGAAAAGGAGAGGGTGGCAATGTGGTTTCTTCCCACTTGTACCGGTGTAGCTGAGCTGAGGACCTGAGGTGTGAATATCCATTTGCCCAGGAGCTTATTGATGGTTGTGCTGTATAAGAGTCTTTGTGAAAGAGTGAGGAAGGCACTTACATGAGATGGAGTGACATAAGGTAGAGGAGCTTTTGAGTGCAGAGTGGTCTGTGGCCACAAGGCAGGGACCCAAGGGTCAGGTATAGACTGAAACCGTTCAGTGCAGGGGCTTCTGCACTGCACATGTGTCCTGTAGTGCATCTCCAGTATCTGTAGGTCTGCATGGAGCAGGAATCGTGGTATGTGTTCTCATCCAGGACTGCATGTTCAGGCATCAGTGTGAACCGCACTTTCCTCCTTGAGCCTAGCACTGAGGGGGTCCAGTATGATTTTTTCCTTCTATCTTTTATCTCATTCATATACAAAGAAATGGAGGGGGAAAAAAAAAACCTACACTTGATTACATTCAGCAAAATGCAGTGTTTCTTTCTATTCTACTGAGAGGGGGATGAGTTTGGGAGTTTATTCTCCTTTATTTAAAAGTCCAAAATGACCTAGCACAACACAGAATTAAATGTCACTTTGAATGAATGATCAAATGTTCTTCCATTTGGCAAGTGCTGAAATGAGCATGTGTTTATTTTATTATTTCAGACCCCCCCTGCCTTGCCTGAGCATCTGCATCCCAGTTCTCATCACCAGCTTGGTGGGGCTGCAGGCTCAGCTCCTCACCATCCTCTTTGCTCCCTATTTCTGCACCAAAGTCCTTACTCAGATGCTCACTTAGGCATGGACTTCAATTTAAGCAGCTGAATGGCTCCCTCGATGGAATTAAGGCTATTTGTGTGCTTGGAGTTAAGTACATGCTGAAGCACTTTGCTGGATGGAGGCATAAAAGCACACGAGCTTCAACTGAGCAGTAAAACAGGTTTATAAGGTACTGGGGGTTGCCAGCCCCATTCTTCGTCCCAGTGGCTGCTGGTGTAAGATGCCCTGGGAATTGTGCAGCTCCCTGCCCTCCACTGGTGCAGACTCAGTGTCCTGAGGCCTGTTGTTTGTGCCACACTGGTGTGTGTCCCTGAAAGATTGTGTGACCACTTTATCACCTGGGAAGGAGCCACTCAAGGTGACAAGGCTGCTTTCCGATGGCTTGCTAGCCTGCAGTGCCCGTGCTTGTAATATGTACTTGTAATACTTCAGAGATGCTGTTTTGGCCCTTTGAGGTGTCCCAAAGCAGGCAGGGTATAGGGTGATGGAGCGAGTCCCAGCCAGGGTGCCCTGGTATCCCCATCTGCACACTGCAAGTGCCATCGTGGGAAGCGACATGCAGGGATTATTCAGTCAGACAGATAAAAAGCAAGGCTGAGCAGATGCAGGTGTAGTTTTTACTCAGTGTGAGCAAGTTCATGTGATTCCAGCTGCTCCCCAGGTCCCAAGGAAGCCAGATCATACCACCACATTCTTCTGATCTTGCAAATTTGGTGGCGATGGCTTGAGCTTGCCCTTCTTGTCCTCTACCAAGAGAGGGTGGTGTGGGCTTATGCTGTTATCCCGCTGCAAACCAGGCTGAGAGAAGGCATTGCAGGCTACGCAAGGTTAGCTGGTTTTCAATTAGAGCAGAAATACGTATTTATTTTGCAGGGACATCCATACAGATCCTTAACAAAAGGCTGCTGCTGGACTTGCAGGAGCAGTGTTACCTGACCTCTCTGTGCAACTGGTGCTACCCAAGCTAATAATTTCCTGTCCAAGTGCCAGTCTGAGCAGCTGAGATATTTTGCATTTTTTAATGGCTCTCTACTGTGCCTGAATTAATGGGAAAAAATGGACTGAAACTACGATGAAGGTATTGAAGGGAGAGAATGACAAATTGGCTTTAGAGCATGGTGGCGGCAAGCACTGTCAGGGGTTCATGCACTGACCTTTATCTAAACAGAACTGAATGTAACAGATAAGAATATTTAACAATAATTAATGTCACATCAGTGCTGGGAACAAAATGACTACATCAAACAGGCAAGAAATCCACTGCAAATTACTCAAAAAGAAATGTCAGCTTCTTCATATCTGTACATTGCCTTGTGCTGGAATTAGACGGGAGGGCACGCGAGTAAAGAAGCTATTAAGAATGATTTAGGGACTGGATCACACATACATAAAAGAGCTAGAGAGGCGGAACAACAGCAGGTCTGCTGGACCAGAGCTGTGTAAACTCAAACATTAAACTGAGCTGATAATTGGGCGTGGGGATGAAGGCATATAAAGCACTTACCTCTGCTACTGAAGTTTGACAGGCAGTTTAGGGTTTCCCTTTCTTTTGCCTTCTGTCTCTGGGTGCTTCAGCAGGTGCCTCTTGCCCTGGTAGCTGAGCCCGCTGTGTTACAGATAAGATGAACTGTGGCTGGCCATAGATATTGAGATGCTTTTCATTCTGTTTCCAAGTGGGGTTTGTCCCAGCTTCCCAAGGGGCATGTCTGGAGGCTGGCATGGGTCTCTAGTTGCTCTGTCTGCTGCCACAGGCAGTGTCAGTGCTGGACCAGCAGTGGAGAGCAAAGCAGCTCAGGCTCCAGGGGGTGCCTGTGTTCATGTTGCAGACCAGGGGCCAGTCTGCAATCCCTATTTAATTAAAAAAAGAATGGTCAGTGGAGTTCCATTCACTCATCCATCAGTGGTGGACTTCATCAATCCGTGTGGCAAAATAAGCTGAGTGAGGAGGGAGTGGGAAGGTTGTTTCAGGGAGAGTGCTGGGCATCTGCAGTTCCATAGAAGTATTTATTGCTGACAGCTGGCACCAGGTGATGGGAGAATATCCTGAGCTGAGCATGGGATCATCACCTTGCTGCACATTTTTTATTAATAGCTGCAGGTCATAAAATCCCAGACTGGTTTGGGTTGAAGCGACCTTAAAGCTCATCCAGTCCCAACCGTCTGCCACGGGCAGGGACACCTTCCACTAGAGCAGGTTGCTCCAAGCCCCTGTGTCCAGCCTGGCCTTGAACACTGCCAGGGATGGGGCAGCCCCAGCTTCTCTGGGCACCCTGTGCCAGCGCCTCAGCACCCTCACAGGGAAGAACTTCTGCCTCAGAGCTCATCTCAATCTCCCTTCTGGCAGGTTAAAGCCATTCCCCTTGTCCTGTCCCTCCAGGCCCTTGTCCAAAGCCCCTCTCCAGGTTTCTTGTAGCCCCTTTAGGCACTGGAGCTGCTCTAAGGTCTCCCCTTCAGGAGCCTTCTCTTCTCCAAGGCTGCCCCAGCCCAGCTCTCTCAGCCTGTCTTCTTTCTGGCTGGTACCTCCAAGGCCAGCCCTGTCTGCAGTGCTTCACCCAACCTGCAGTGCTGCTGGCCACTGATCAGTTCCACTGTCATCAGGCAGTAAGGTGCCTCTGGATTAGCAAGGCTGTGAAAAATACCTTTCCAGTTGGTCTGGTGACCTTTTGACAGCAGGAGAGAACTTACAGCCAGAAGATGGAAATGTTGTGATTTAAAATTAGAAACAATGGTGACCTGTGTTTGCCCCTTGAAGCGGAACAGGAAAACTGACCCATCCCTGATCCCATCTCTGCCTAAAAGCTACTGTGCCAAGTTCGGCTCTGCTGGTTCAGTCAGTAAGAGTGTCTGATGCGCTCGGCTGCTAAACAAACCTAGCCCAAGGTTGAGTGAGCAGATAAATTCCAATTAGAGGATCTGAATATTGATTCACCAGGGAGAAAATATGACATTAGAGGATGACTGGAAGACTAAAGCCAAACTGACATATTGCTTAAAATGAAAGGCTGTGAATTTGCATCAGAATATAAGTGCAGGGCTTTGACAACCACAGGCAACAAATTAAAGTGCATCAGTTAGATGGAGTTTGTCCCTATTTTATCTCCTGTGGTTGGAAGTATGGAAAAGACACTTGTTAGAAAAATAGGCACTATTTATATTCAGAGTGTTAGTGATAACAGCCAGAAAGGCACAAAGCACAGGCATCTCTGCTCTGACAAGAGTTTCAGGCATCTCATTTTCAGGAGGAGTGTACAGTCCTGTCAGACCAACCAAGCAGACAAAGGAGCCTGGGAACATTTATGCTCCGAGCTGAGCCGCTCTGTGTTTGTTTTGAGGTGGAATGGTTTGGTTTCTCCATGTTCCCTGCTGCTCTCTCCTAGTGCTCCGGTGGAATTCCCACCTGCAGATTCTGGAAGGGGATTTGTGTAGAAGAGAGACTGAGGCACAAGCAGGTCCAAGCCCTCATGGAAGGCCCATGCCTGACAAGATCTCAGCATGGAGGGACACATGATGAGTCTGATTTTGGCTTTCCTCAGATGGGAAAGTCTTAGTGGTGGAAGCTGTTTTGGGAAGGCTGCCCTAAATCCCATGGGGACTCCTTAGCAGCTCAAAGGAGGAACTCCAGGTCTCCTTTCCCTTGCAACAAGCAGCATAACCCATCTGCACAGCTCTCCTTGCTCTTCCTTGATTCTGGTCTTGGCAGAAGGTTGACTGAAACCCTCAGTGTTAACTAGACAAAAGTGTTTCGTTGCTTTGTTCCTCCTGGTGCTGGGGTGTGGAGAAAGGGGCTGGGTGACCTGAGGGAAAGCAGAAACCTCCCACCCAGCTCATCTCCCAGGGCAAAGTTCAGCACCTCGAGGTCATTTCCAAAGTGGTGCACCCCAGTCTTATTTGCAAGCATTAGACCTAGCTGGACATCTTATCCGGGATGGTCCTTTCCAACCCTAACTATTCTATGATTCTATGGCAAGGGGAGGCAAAGTGATACCCAGGGAGGAAGAAAGTGGAGCAGCAAAACATGCAGGAAGGCACGTGGCTGGGCTGATGCACCTCCACTCACCCATCCTCTGTGCCAGCCCTGCCCCACATTTTGCAGGGACTGTTGTTGTGCCCCAGCCCATGATGCTGAAGTTACCTTCTCTCCTCTTCAAACCACTTGGCTCTGCAAAGATGCCATTTCTTCTCTCCTATTCCAAAAGGAATTTTTCCTGAGAAGTTTGAGGGAACAAAGGAAAGAAGAAACTAAAGAGAAAGGGAGTTTTCAAGTTACACCATCTGATTCTTGCTGAGATGTTCTGCTGGTGTAAACTTTTTCTACGTGCATCCAGAGCTGGTGCCATTTTACACCTGCTCCACACTTGGTTTTAAATGACACGTAATTATGACAGGCAGTGGAAAGACGAAGCTTCATCCCCAATTAAATTGCATTTTCTGACTCTTCGTTTCCTGTCCCAGCTGAGAAGGAAACCCCTGGAGAGCAAGATCTTTAAGTTTAATGAAGTAGGAGGTGCCTGCAGAATTAAAGCTAATTTAGAAGAAAATCAGTGCTGATGTATGGTGTTTCCAGAGTATTGTGCTTCTGTGTGGTGCCCCGGGGACTGTTTTGGGTTGCTGGAGATGCTGATGTTAGAATCTCAGGCCATCAGATGAGAGAGCATCCAGTCTGTGGTAGCTGCTGTCTGGAAATGTGTCTATGGCAGCACTGGGCTGGTCCCTCTACGTTTTCTGGAGTCCCTGATGGATCCCACTGCTGGTGCTAGTGCAGTGGCTTATGTTTGGTGTGTGGCCCTGGGGAGAAGGACGAGTAGCACCAGTCCCATGGGAAGATCCCTGGGGGTCCTTTGGGTGAGCAGGAAGGGCACACCTCTTGTTCTGTACAAAATACTTTAGAAACCCCTACAACAGACTTCCTGTTTCCACGTCTCCTGCCCTTGACTGTTAACAACTGCTGCAGAATTGTGGCTTTGGAGAAATCAGATGTTTTCATCAGGGTCTTCATCCCTGCATGGAGGGGGGAGGCTTTAAGCGTGGTGCTGGGGTGACATTTGCTGTGCTCTGAGCTCTGCTGGACCATGAGCACCACGTTCCAACCCCACTGCTTCACTGGGCAACTTCCCTTTGCTGCTTCATCAACATTCAGCCCAGTGTGTCGAGTCCCCTGCCCTGAAGACGAATCTTGGGTTTTTAAGAGTCTATGATATATCTTAGTCAGTATCTACACTATTTCATCCTTTATGCCTTCCCCCAACTTCCTCTGAATGCCATCCAGCCCCTGTGATTTATTACCCTTCAGTGTGTTTCGCTTTTTGTTGGAGAATTTATATTTAATTTTTATGCCTGTTATAGCATTCAGGGAGAGAAAGGAAATGCTTTGGGAACCCAAAGTGCAAATAAAGCAGCACGTTTTAGTGCAGTTACTTTGTTTGAAAGATGTTTTGTTTTGGCAGGGTACTTGCCTCCTTCCTCCTTCACTTTTGCATTGGGGGTTGAAGTGATTCTAGAAAAATCACAGCGTGGTGCACTCCAGTGATTGACTCCAGCCTTGCAAGGCTGGAGTCTGCTGCTCCTGCTGCCTCAGTTCAGTGGGACTCATGCAATAAAGAGTAACTGAGTATAAGAGCAGGACAGTTTGGTGTCTCATGTTGAAAGGAAAAAGAGGGATTACAGAGTGACAGAGGTGGACTTTCCTCTCTTAACTCCCTTGATCTTGCTCATGATGAGGTTTTTCAATGCCACCTCCTGCACAGCTTCCACTTCAGGTTGTCATTCAACTTTGTAGACCTCACCTAGGTCTAGTTTAACATCCCAAGGAACAGAAAGAGATGCAGTAATTTGGCCCTTGGTCTCAAAGAGGTGCACAGTGGAGCCAAGAGTAGGACTCAGATGCTCTTTGATGCATCATGTCCATCTGCTCCCCCATATTTTCTCTCCCCTTGCACACTTTTGAGTTTTTGTTATCATCAGGAGAAGGCTTTAGGAGCAAGATAAGCAGGGTATATAACCTTCAGGTCTCCAGCAGGCAGGATTGGAGCAGGCCATGAGCCATTTGCTTTTTCATATCCCTTAGTGTCTCTGGGATTTATGATGTTCAGACTTGGTTTGGCCTCAACTTTCTCTTATTCTCTCCCTTCTTCTGCATCTCTCCTGCATAAAGGCCCGTTCTTGTGGCATTGCCGCACTCATCGTTGATTCCAGCTCTTCTCATAGTCAGTTGAACTTCTGAGGGATGCTACCAGATCTCTGGAGAAGCTCAATTGACTTGAATGATGGGTCCATTTAAATGGAGGGGAATTGAAGAAACAGCACTGGAATGTTCTGTTGCGTTTTTGGATGATGGAAATGTTGGCCACATGACAGTGTCCCCTGCTTTTAGCCTTTGTCACTGTGGTGGCGTTTTCATGCAGGGCTTTGAACCCCTTTGCAGCATGGATCATCGGTGTGCAGAGACTTCTGCTGTGAAAGCCAGCGTGTCACCTCTGCTCAGCTCATTAGATATCATGATCTCGTTGTTGGTTGAAGCCCAGTGCTTCATTTCTCTGTCTCTTTAGTGCTTTTTCTGTTATAATTAAAAGCTTCATTCCGGTTTGACCTTTTGCAATGCTGTGGCATAGCTGAGGCTGAATTGAGGCTCTAAGTAAGGAGGTGTCTCCTGGCAGGCTGGGTGGCTGAACTATAACTGTTCAGCCTAACATTTACGATGACTGGCAGGAGCCCTGACTGCCCCTCCTGCCCTCCCCATGGGATCAGGCGTATAGCAGCCCATATATCAGAGTATTTTGCAGAACAGGCTGGAAAAAGTATTGTTCTTTCAATAAAATCCATGGTTACACAGGAGACATTGCTTGGGAGGCAGGAGGTGGGAATCGTCACTATTTCATGGAGATTGGAGAAAGCAGAGCAGCAATCTCACGGTGATTTATTGCCTCTGTTGTAGATCAGTAGCCCGAGAAGGCTGATTTTAAGGAGTAGATGGAAGTCACTGGATCTTCTTAATGGCCTAGGCACTGGAATGGGGGAATGGAGGCCTGGATCCAGTTTCCATCAGCTATGGACTGTCTCAGCCCATGGCAGGGAAGGGAAAGCATCTTGAAGTCTCAGGAGGTATCCTGGCAGCTCGGAGGGCTTAAAGAAACTGACCTAAAGCAGAACATTTCAATAACATCAACAAAATGTTTCAATTTGAGTTTGTTTAACCCAAAACAAAATCCTCACTTTCAAAACAGAAAAAAATTAAATAATAAACCAATGAAAAACATTCTGCTTTACTGTGGAGTATTTCGGTTTAAAGAAACCCTGTTTTCCCTGAAAAAATCCCAGCCATCATGACCAGTAATTGTTGCCTGCCTCTGTCTGCTGGGTACCCTGTTCTCTGCAAGCATGAACACAATGTTCAGCAGTTCCTGTGGGATTTCTTGTGCCCCAAACCACCTCCTCAGCAGCTATCCCGAGCACTGAGCCCTGTGAACACAACTGACTGTCTGCTCTGGGTTGAGCTCCTTGCTAAGCAGCTCAGAGTCTTAGCTCAGAAAGCTCTGGGTCTGATCCTTGCAGACAAGCAGCCGGCAGCTTGTCTTTCCAGTGCAGCACGCCCCTCTCTGCTGAGGGTTAGAAAGTACTGGATTATCTCCTCACCATCACTGGCACCAAAACCTCTGTGTCCTGATTCTTGCAGGGTGAAGCTGAGACCATAGAGGGGTGCTACGCCTGCTCCCAGACCGGTGACGAGAAGGACTGACAAACCCCAAGTGCCCACAGCAGTCCCGGTGAGTAACTGCGTCTTGGGTTCCTTTAGACATGAGGAATGGAGGGAGAGATCTGTGTAATTCCCTGGTGTTCTGCTGTGCGAGGCATGATTTGGCAGTGAGATTAGAGGCAGCAAGGACACCTTGCTTGAGATGCTGAATTGGAGGAGTGGGCTTCATGCTGTATTCAGGCTGAAGGTTTTCTTTCTTGGAGCATGCTGAAAGTGGCCTCATCTTGGCCTGCTCTAAGTGTTCAAGGAGTCACAGGTTGATGGATGTGCTGAGAATCTGCCGTTCCCTCGTGCGCTGTTGGCAATAGAAATGGGATTGCTTTAATTACACCCTTACGAGCAGATTGGGCATGGTGGCTTCAGCATGTTTTCATTTCTGATTTATTGCTTGTATCTCTTCTAAAAGTTTTAAGTTTTGGTTTGTTGCGAGTGAACATGACTATGAATGTGAGCTCTGGGGAGTGCAGAGGTGGGCTCTGCTCTTGACTTCCATGGTGCACACCCCAGAGTAAGACGTTGCAAAAAGCAGCTGGGGAGAAGCGCTGTGCACAGGGGACATTGTGCTTGGGGCAGACTCAAACTTTGCACAGCTGATGTGGTGGTGAAGGAGGGTGCCCTGAGTTTAATCACAACCCTGGTGCTGCCTCTGCACGGGGTAAGCAGAGCATCCTCTTGCAAATGGGCTGGAGAAAGCACGCAGATAGCTTGAGCTGAATGCACCTCTTTGAAGAAGAGGTTTTATGGAGGGATGCGAGAGGGTTTAGGGAGCAGGTCCAATGACAGCATGACCTAAGTAGTGGGATATGTTGATCCAGGAATCACTGTGGCTATTAGAAACTTGCTGCGCTTCCTGAGCAATGAAGTCAGTGAAGACCTGAGCTGGGAGTCTGGTTCTGTGGGAATTTCTTTTCAGTAAGAATGGAATAACAGGACTCAAGGTGAATAAAACTTGGAGTTTGCTTTTGCAGAGGGTGAATGAGTAATTGTCCTATGCACAACTCATGACATGAAGATGGAGCAGTGTGATGTTTTCAACAGCGGACTTCCCCTTCAGAGAGATAAAAGCAAGTCCTCAGTTTCCAGTTGATCAGGGTTTGCAGTCCTGGTGTAACACGTTGGTTTTAATTGGTATCATGGTTGATTTTTTCCTTGGGAACTTACGTAGGAGTGAGAAAACCCAAATGTGATCAGATAAAACTTGTTACACAGGCATGAGCTCTGCTGTTGCTTGGTGCACCCCAGCAGATACCACATACAGTAAATGGGATCCAAGAGTTTTACACTTCTTGCCCTATTTGGAAATCTAATCCAGGGAACTCCAAATAACAGAGGGGAAAAGATTGACCTGAACTTTTTCAAACCTGAACCAGGTAGTTGAAGGAGAAAGGAATTTGGGTCTGCTTATGATTTGTCTAAAATAATTTTCTGCTTCTAGCTTAATATACCTTCCCTTAGTAGTAGTGAGAGTATCTTGACATAAAGTAGGACTTAAAAATTCTGACATACAGATATATTAAACAAATGAGCTGACTAAAAACCCTTTTCTGCATGAATAAGAGAACTCCTGTGCCCTAATTCCACAGACCAGGATTTAACTCAGCAAATAAAATTACGGGATTCAGCAGCACTGAAGAATTACCTTATTTTATTAATATTCAAAACATTTTAAAAAGGAACACTGGCAGAAGTTTCTGAAAGTTTTGTTTTGGCTGTTGGCATATTAAACAGTGCTTTGAACTATGGAGCCGCCTTTTTGTACAGAGTATTTACTGTAAGTGGAGGAAAGTGTGTTTTATCCTGTGTGCACAGACTGCAGGGCTTGAGCTGCAGCAACTTCTTCAGTCCATGAGCTCTTCGCTTTCACGAGACCGCTGAACTCTTGAATGCTGCTGTTGATTATTTGCCTTTTTACTTTTCACTTCTCCCTCCAGTCATTGGCAGTGCACAGAATAAAGGTTGGTTCAGAGGAAGCTGTGAAACTGCCCATTTCTTGGGGGATGCAGGAAAAGCTGTGAAAATACCTGTCATTGAGGCAGTTAGAGAAGAGCTCTGAGAGTAACTCTGGAGAGCTGGGAAGGCTGATGAAAATGCTCATTATTGCAGCAATGCAGGGAAGGTCACAGAAACACCTGTAATTGAGTCCACCCATACAGGGTTGGAAGTGTCCCGTAGTGAGAGCAGGACACGGAGCATCCTCAGGTAGCTCAAGAAAAACTGGATGGATGAAACTTTCTGTCTTAGAAAAGCCACCGTGTTGGAGTGTGCCATTGCAGTGTCTAATCACAAATAAAGCCAGGCTGTAATTGCTTACTCCGGTCATTTATCAGGTCCAGCAATTCCTGTCCTTCCAGGATTAGGACGGCACTCGGTAGCCCTTTAAGCTACAATCTGGTAGTGACCTTCTTAGCACCCCGTGGGCCAAGGAAGGAAGCAATGTAACAGGCTGTTTAATTTAGAAAAGACAGTGCAGGTCAGGAGGAGGGTGCAGGTATCGGTGCCCGGTGAATATTGTAGGTGCAGGCTCTGGGTAAGGGCTGTGGTGGCCAGTGCAGAGGAGGCTGCAGGATATGAACGGTGCCTTGACAGGGTTCATCATCAACTCTAAGCAAGCTTCTCCATGCCTGAGATCCCTTCGTCAAGGAAGTGAACGTGCAGTAGGAGAACTCAGGTATCTCACTATAAAGTTGTAACTCATTCCAGAGGCTACGAGGTGTCACAAACCATGAGAAAACAGTCTCAACCCTTTAGGAGCAGCAGTGTGCAAAGCCATCGGAGCAGGCATAGCCTCCTGTTGACTGCTGGCTCTGCTGTTTGCAATGCTCACTTCACAGCAATAACATTTCTACAAGAATGGGCAAGTATTTTGTGCCTGGTGCAGACTGGCTTTGCCCTTTGTGGCTTGTTTTCCTTTTTTATAATATAAAGAATTTATTTCTCTGTAGGCAATTAGATGGCAGGATTTCTGCAGTGGGGATTCTGATGTATGCATGCACAGGTTCTTTATTTCTCGTCTTCTCTTTGGAAGATTATTGAATGCAATATCTCATCAGCAACATCCCTTCCCAGTGCAGGGATTACAGTAGAGGACTAGGTGAAGCTGAAGTACCCAGTAGTTCAGAGCAGGGTGCAGTGCACTTTGCTTTCTGAGCCCTGTTACCAGCCCCACATGTTTCTGACCATGACTTTATGAAATAAAAGTACTTGCAAGAACACAGTAAAATTCAATTGTTTTCAGTGGCTAACACTCCCCAATCTTTATGTACAGTAAATAAATGCAAAGACCCAGTTTAAAATCCTTGCTAAGTAGATTCTCTGGAAGGATTGCCCACATGTCTGTACTGGAAGTAATCTAATGGCATGTGAAATACTTAAGAGCTGGAGCATGTTCCCAGGCACCTGGTTGGTTCATCTGGAGCAGGTTTTGTCTGGAGTAGGTTCATGCTTGCCTGGTGAGAGCAGCCTGTGGGCTCTGCCTTGCAAACAGACTGTGAGAGGAGCACTCTCATGCAGAGACCGTGGTCCATGACCACTTTCTGCAGGGAAGCAGGTGAATTTTGAGTTAGGAAATCCATGTTCTTGGCACTCAAGTTTGTTTTGAAAGCAGAGTATGTCAGGGGCTGTTTTGATTGAAGATGATTAGGCGTCATTTAGCAGTTGTAAGCACCAGAGCTGTGGTCTGCAGGCTCAGATCCTGGTGTCGGCCAGCTCTGAAGTTCTCCGTGATGGAGCCATCCCCTCCCTTTGCCCCCATGTGTATTCTGCCTATGCGGCGCTGAGCTTAGCTAGCTTAGAGTGGGAACCCAGCAGTTCCGATAAAGGATCAGGTTTTCCAGTGAGAGCCAAGTGCTGACACACTGAACTGGGTTGGAAGCAACCTTAAAGCTTATCTAGTTCCAACCCCCTGTCATGGATTGTGCATCCGCAAGCAGAAGGTTATGTAGCTCAGTCATTCCTTGTAAGATGAGAAGAGCAGAGCATTTGCTGTTATTTAAGGACAGTAAGGCTGAATAGAAAATCAGACATGCCTTCACATAGCATGCATGATCCAGTGGATTCCCCTGTACCTGGTTTGAGATTTAAAACCTGGCAAACCCAAAAGACTCAAGCATATGTCTAATCTTAAACCTATAAAATCAGTCAAAACTCTTCTGCTCAAAGCAAGCCATGGGTTAATAACACCCTCCTGAGCCAACACTTAATTTCTAGAGCTGATCTGGTTTCCTGTGATCAACCACAATGTTTGATTCTTTTAAGAGCTGAGCAAGCGATTCATAATGAATGCTGTATCTGAGAATGAAGTTTGCTGCGAATCTTGATTTTATCAAAATAACATCTCAATTTAAATTATCTGATTTGGGGATTTTTGTGCTTCTAATTTCTGGATTTGCTTCTTGAAATTACCAGTTTCTCAGAGCTTCTCAAGACTTGAAGGTTAATTCAGATTAAGACAGTGTACCAGTTGACAGATAATCGTACGAGTCATTTCTTCTGCTGTGGTTGAGGATAATGCCTGTGCTCAAACTTCATGTTTGCAGAATGAAACCTTAGAAGTTTTTGCATTGCTCCAGAGGGAAGTTCAGAGCTGCCCCAGGTGTTTGTGGTCTATCAGAGCTGCATCCCTGGCTATGTATATGTGTTCATTGAACAGGAGCCCAGCTGGAGTGAGTTTGTGAGGAACTCAAGGAGTGCTTACAGGCTTAGAGTGGGGTGGGTTGCATTTATTAACACCTTAAATCCTCCTTAGAGACACAAGCTGATGGCCATAAGGACTGAGGATGATGACTTCTCACCTCTTTCTGAACCTCCAGGTCCTCACCGTTTTGGCTTGTTTTCCCCATCACCTACAAGGTGGTTTCTGCCTCTCCTGTCATGAACCAGTTGCTGCCTACTCGAGCAGTAATTGTGTATTGTGGAGAGAACAGCCAGGGGACAGGATTTAATGCTAGATGGAGATGTGTTTAAGTGTCTGCCTCAGGGTTCAAGTTCTCCATCATAGTTTCCCCAGGCTCTCTGGCCAGTTGGCTGGGCTCAGCCATGAGGGATTTCCAGTCAGTGTTGAGGAGGTGGGCCTGAATTTCTCACTTCTCAACCTCCAAAAGGGAATAGTCATTCTGCTCAAGAACTGATATTATGATCATGAAAACATTACTCCACGAGGTGCTCAGGCGCTGGGGACAGGAGGCAAGTGAGTATCTCGGTGGTGCTTGTTCACTCTGTCCTCTCCTAACCAGGTGCAGCTTTTTGGCTGCGTCTCTGATGAGTACCAGAGCAGGAAGGTGAGTCAGAAAGCAGAAGTCAAGGGGATGCTGTAAAATGAAAATATAAAAATAGATCTCTTTGTCCGTCTCTTCTTGACTTCCCTTTGCAAGGCTGTATCGATGTGTGCTTGATGGGATATGAAGGCTCTGACCTTGTCAGATGCATCAAATACGACATGCGAGCATGGAATTCTCATATTTTTTAAAGGAGAGAAATAAGGGTTAGCAAGAAATGCAGCAAAGACAGAAGGACAGATGGCCGCATTCCTTCCTCAGTAGAAATACAGGCCTGAGATTTACTTCTAGCTTGGCTAGAATTGGAGATTTCAGGAAATGAGCCCAAAAGTTGCTTATTTTACCATTCCCCTTCTGTAGCATTTTATTATCGTCTGTGCTGCTTCTGTGAGGCACTGACCTTTCACAGGCAGTGGTGTGACAGAAAGACATGGTGCTAATGTATGGGTCCGTGTGCTGACTGCAGAGCTTGTGCTGGGGTCCTTTCCCCGGTGTGT
The DNA here is from genome assembly GCF_004027225.2 of Strigops habroptila. Classification (NCBI taxonomy): domain Eukaryota; kingdom Metazoa; phylum Chordata; class Aves; order Psittaciformes; family Psittacidae; genus Strigops; species Strigops habroptila. The sequence continues at coordinate 4,024,135 of NC_044289.2, forward strand.
TGTCTAGTGGAAGGTGTCCCTGCCCGTGGCAGGGGGTTGGAACTGGATGAGCTTTAAGGTCCTTCCCAACCCAAACCAGTCTGGGATTTTATGCTGGATGATGCCACACACCCTGTGTTCATGATGTGTGAGAGGGGGATTTGGGCTTTTTATTCTTCTAAGAGACTCTCTTTTTTGTTTTCTTTCTGAGAGTTTGGCTAAAAAAACCCAGGGTCAGTGGGGTCAGTAAATGTGAGCTTGGGATGTGCTGGGTACCCTTGGAGCTGGCGACCCAGCTCCAAGGGTGGGCAAGCTCTTGGTCGTGGGCTCTTCACAGGAGAGGGACAAAAAGGGACCATGGCAGCCTTGGTCTCTTGCCCATTCTTTTCCTGTATGCTAGGGGAAAGCCTTGTAATCAAACCTTGTTTCATTCCTCTACATCTTCCCCTAAAAGCTTGGTTTTGCCAACCTGTCTGGGAACCAGGGCATGGTACCTGCACCCTGCTCACTTCCCATGGGTAATCTCCTCTCCATTCACCTTATCTCATTTCCTGCAGGCTGTGATTGCAGATTGAACACGCACCTGGGTTGCTTCGAGCACAAAACTGAATCCTCTGGGGTGTCTCTGGGGACCCCCAAGCAGTGGCATAATAGCTTGGACCAATGGTGTCAGGAAGCCTGAAAAGGCTCATTGGTGACAGTGGGCTCTGCACTGCCCACCTCAGTGTGCTTGGCCATGGGGTGGATGTATCTGTCATACTTGGATTTCTTCCAACACATACAAAAACAGGATATACAGAAGATTCTGCCTGAATAACAGATTCCTACATTGAAGGTGCTGCATGTAGGGTAGCCTCAGGCCTCTCTGAAACTGGGTGAATTGAGGGTGCTGTTAACACCATACCCTTGAACAATGAGTCTTTGTAGTTCGAGGGCTAGGAATTAGTGTTTTAGCAGGCAAAAGCCTTAAATGTGGTTGTATTCAGCAAAATAACTTGGGAAGGGAATGTTGTCCTGCTCAGCAGATCTGCCTCACATGCAACTGCAGGGACATGCAGCTTCATGTAATAGGGGTTTGGGAGAAACATCAGTAGCAGAGTCCAGGCACGTTGCTGGAGGAGTCTTGTCTGACAGCAGCTGAACAAGTTGCCATGTTCCAGGCTGCACTGACTGTGTGCTGCCACCCACTGTGTGTTGGTGGCCAAATGATGGGCTGCAAGTGATGCACTGGGGAGTGGAGAACCATCACCTCGCAGTAACCCCGCAGCTCTCAGTCACTTCCTTCTGCCTTCCTGTAAAAGAACAAGGCAGCTTTTGGTTTTGCTGTGCGCCAAATCTCCCTCCGCATCTCAGTAGCAAAGCTAGTGGGAATGCTGCAAGAGGTGGAAAATGGCTTCAAGGTCTGTGTTTTGCAGCCTGAGTTCATTACTTTTAAGATGCACACAAAATAAAGTCAGGCAGTGCCTCGTGGAGCGGGGTCTCGGGAGCAGCATGCTCAGCTCTGGATCCAGCACAGGCTCCTGTGATCAGAGCCCCATGGGGCCTGTTTCCACACCGTGCTGAACTCAAACTGGTATTTTCTTGGGCTGAGTCCTAATACCTCGTGTGTATCTGCTCTGGTATGCTAAAAGGGAGTGGAAATACACCCTTTTCCTCCTCTGTTTACGCTGCAGCTACCCCGAGACCTTACCTGCTTACAATTATGCAAAGGGTACAATGCACTATTGCTTATTTATCTATAGTGGGGTTCAAACAAGACCCCAAGAGAAGTTTGTGAGGGCAGAGGGAGGTTAGAGAGCCCATTTAGCTTTCTCTAACGTGGTTAATTATCTATCACTTCTTGTCCTACTTCCTTTACAAGCATTCACTGGAGTGCCTGATTGGTGGCCATGAAAGTCCCTTTGCTGTCTGCTGGGTGGGGTGGCTCAACCCCATGGTGATGCTCTGGGTCTGTTCCTTGTCCAACTTTGGCTGCTGTTGTTAGTGTGTTGATCTTGCTTATACCTCTCCTGGTATATCCAAAAAGTCTTTTTTTTCTTTTTTTTTTTTTTTTTGCATTTGCTTGTCATAGGTTTGAATGCCTTTATTATTTCTTCTTCTCTCCTCTGGCATAGATACCTTCTGCTTATAATCTGCTTAGCTGTCTCTGAGCACCAAGGCTTCCTGTTCATTTCAAAGAATGCTGTTTTAAAGGAAGGTGTGATCCAGACTTGTCCAATTCTTTCTTTTCTCCTGTGATTTGACGGGCCTGGAAATATTCATGTAATTATTTCCCCCACACATGCCCCCAAACACTCTTTGGCTCTGACAAAAATTGCATCCCTGCTCCTCATGAGAAATCCCCCAAAGCACAGCACCACCTGCACTACAGCACAATTAACAGCCCTCTAATGAAATTCTGATACAGGCAGCTTTGCAGTGATGGGCAGTAGCAGCTCACAAAGCTCATTGCTTATGCTGCTGTGAAGACTGGAGGAGGCTCCTGTGGTTGTGGGGCAGCCCTGTGAGTGCACCAGCATCCTGGGCTAAAAAGACAGATACTTTTGAAGCCAGAGGCCCCAGCCCATGACTAGTTTCTGCCTCTCTGACGCACCTGAGGCTGGGAAGCAGGCGATGGACCACAGACGTTTGGGCTGATCCCATGCAGTGCAGTGCCCAGAGCAGCAGCCTCAAGCTCCCAACTGCACAAGAGCTTTGATGCCTTGAGACAGGGCAAGGAGTCACCAGAGAGCTGCTTCCCTGCTGTCTCACAAAGGTGGGCAGAAACAGGGCCTCAGGTTCCCTGCTGCTCAAGTGAGGTGCCTGACTGCCAGGCTGCAGAGTCGTGCTCTCTCCATCCACTCCCATCTCCATCTCTGGTTCATCCCAGTGCATGTCATTGCTTTGTTCAAAGTGGAACAGCTTCAGAGTAAAAGGATGAAGGGGGCTCACCCCAGGATAACGCTCAGGGCAAGCAGGATGCTCCCCTGTGTAGTCTGAGACCCGGCGTTCAAGTCCCCAGTGGAAAATGGACCCAGCAGAGGCTTGGACTTAAGTTTGCACTTGCCACATAAATCCCCTGAGGCCAGGATCCTGTGCCCACCACCCAAAATCTGCCTGTAGCACGAGTCTGACAAAGGCAACAGGGTGCATCCACACCGGGGCATGGACTGAACTGAATTGCAGTGGCTGAAATGGTGGAGCCAGGGGATAACTTCAGGTGGCTGCAGGGAGACTGTGGTTTTATTTTGGAGAACCAGAGGGGAGTCCTTGGGACAGTCAGCTCCAGTGAGTCCTGCTCACCCCTTTCCTTGTGTCTCAGCAGACATGTTTAAGATACTCACCTAAAATAACCCATCTTTCAATGCTCCATCCTGCAGGCAGCACCTGCCCTCTCCTGTGGGGACAGAGGGGTCAGCAGGAGACCTTTTACAGGCAGATGGGGGGACCCTGCTGCACTTTGGCTGCGAAAGCCAAGGAGTGGAACTTGGTATCACCAGCACCTCCGCACTAGTAACCTCTCGCCGCCGCCTCCTGACGGATGCTTACTTTCTTCTTCAGTGGTTTCCTGCTTCTCATAGTCTTGAAAATGCATCTGCATTGTTTATCTGACCCTCACACATGGTCACAGCCTTTACAGCCTCTGCCTCGGCTCTTATTACACTTTCCAAAGCCTCTCCATTGCCTGAGCCCTCTAGTCTTTTTGCCAGCACCCATGGTTTATGCCTTGGTTATGCCTCCCTTCCTTTTAATTGATTTTTCACACTACCTTGCTCGTCCCTGTTGCCCTCTTTTATTTAATTTATTGCTCACTAGCCATCATAACACCTGGGCAAGCCTTTAATTTATTTCTTCCCATGTCCCATCGCCCCCCTCTGTCCTTTGCCTTTATTGATTTCTCCAGTTTGATTTCACCCTGTGCTTGCCAGCATCATCTCCTACTCTTCTCTTCCCTTCCCCTCCAAATTGCTCAGCTGAATTCCTTCCCCCATTAGTGACCTTGCTGCCTTGTAATTCCTAGCCCAGCAGGACTGAGATTGCTGTTTGTTGGGTCCCCATCATCCCTTGCTTGTGCTTAGCTTCCACCCCAACCTCCAAGAGTCTCAAAATTAACTCTGGGTAATCTCTGTCTAAGTTGCTGCAATAAGGAAAAGGTCCTTTTCCAATGAGCCTCCTCCAAATATAAGAGGTTCCATGGCCATAACCCGATGTAGTTTCTCTGTGGAGTTGCTGCAGGCAGGCAGTCACCCCCAGGGGCAGGGACGGACTCGGTGGGTCAGACTCTACCGGGTTTCATCCCTTACCAAGGAGAGAAGTTTGTGCTCTCAGCAGCTCTTTATTCCTGCTGTTATCCTGGAGATGAGAAAGTTCAGCTATTCCTGCCCCGGAGAGACTTGGCTGCTCACAGCCCTGCTCTCTGTGACAAAGCTTTTTCCTGCTGTACATTTAGACGGTGAGGATATTGTGGAAGGAGAGAGAGAATAAATGATTCTTCTTCTGTCTTTCAGCTGCCACAGCCCAGCTCACAAGAGCTGGTTGTCCACAGGCTCAGAAAAAGAGGGAGCCCAAAAGTGGTAGAGCGTCAGAGGTGGGAATACACGCAGCAAGGGAGGATGCAGAGCTATTGCCTGTTTTCCTGTAGAACAGGCATAGGACATCAGCATGCTGTGGCTCCAAATTGTGATTATCTACATAGTTCCCTGAGCTGTCCATGCTAAAAAATACTCTGGTTAGGTCTGTGCTTGTATACGTGGTGTCCATTTCATGGGACGTTGTGTAACTGTGCCAGTTATGTCGGAATGAAGGACCTGAGCATATAAAGGGTGAGTTTGAAACTGTCTCTAGCAAAGGATGTTTGGATTTATCTCCTTCTGTCTCTCAGGCCATCAAATTGGTAAGGCCTTGAGTGTATCAACCCTGGGATATTATTGTCTTGTGGGAAATGGGGAAGTACAAAGGGCATTGCATGGGCCATCTCAAGAAGATCTCAGATAGGCAGCAGAGGATGGCTGAGCTCCAGGGCATGGTCTGTGTGCATCAGACTGGTCTGCCCAGCTTGGACTCTGGAGAAGAAAGTTCCCACAAGGTCCCCATGAAGGTCCGTTCCCAAGAAATTAATTGAATATTGCTGGTTTCACTGGGAGGTTGGTTATAAATACTTGTAATTCTGCAGTGAGGTATTGGCATGGTTATATTTTGCTAGGAAATAAAATTGAGCTATATCATGGAAATAGTCTGTCTGTGCCCCAGGTGGAGCTGGCTGCTGCATTCAGCAGGCATGTGTAAGATGGGCCCTGAAAAGCGGGAATTCAGCTCCAGCCTAAGGCAGACCTTCCTCCCTCCAAGTTAAATGTCACAGCTCTTAATTGGAACAGTTTATTCCATTGATTTTATTCTAGTAACTTTTATTCTCTTTTTAGTTCTTCCTATTTTCCATTCGTCCTTTTTCATTTAAGCTTGATGTCATAGATAGGATCATCCTATAAACTCTGAAGGTAGGTCACTTTCCTGATACTTTCAGGGAAATCTGTAGGTGTCTGTGAAGTGCTGACCCTTTTTCCAAATTAAGAATCTCTCCCTGCCCATCTTCAACAATTCGTATCATTGCATGGGAAAGCAGAACAGCTTCCTTCTACCTCTGTTGCTTTACATCTACAAGCACAGAAATAGCCATTTTTCAGCGCAGGAAGGGCTCCCCACCCTACCCATATAGCGCTTTACAGCAGTTTGGGCTGAGAGAGGTTTTTTCCCAGCCTATAAAAGGAAACTTTTAAAGATGATGAAGACCATTTGGGTGGTCGTTCAGTGATATGACTATATCCATTAGATGGGAATTGAGATTAAAACTTAGATGTGCCTAGGTAGCTAGGGAAGTAGAAACAGAGGCAGCTCCCTGTGTCATTGAAACTCGGGCAAGCTTAAAAACTGGAAAATAGGCCTGTATTTTACTGTTAGACCTAGAGAAAAGGGGCTTTTGCTTTATTTTTTGTGAAGTTTGTATTGAGGCAGTAACTGACAGACAAGGATGTGTAACTGTTTGGATAATTTATCTTCTATTGAGAATTGTGGTTCTTTTGTGAAAAACCCCAGGCCCCTCCGCATGGTGATTGATTCAATACATCTGCCTTCCCCTGTGAGTGACATCTCTTCTTGTCTCCATAGGCTCTCTGCAAATCAGGAGCTATAAATAAACAGCAGTATCTGTATTTGCAGGGGGTGGAAAGCTGCGCTGGAGCTTTTCCTCTGGATGTTGTAAACAAGAACGGGTGATTAAGGGATGCTGTAAGTCAAAGCCATGCAGGAACAGGGAACACACACAGAAGCTTCTTTGTAGCACATGAAACCTTCAGCATTGTAAAAGCGTGGGATGCTATTTTGTAGTTTGAGGAAAAAGTGTCTAAGGGCACAGAGAGTTTTTAACAAGAAATGGCTAAGCCTTTCGGTGAGCTTTTCCGCATGCCCACAAGCAGAGTGTAAATGATGGCATTCGTGGGCCTAGGGTTTCAATTCTTGATGGTCTGGAAAAGCAATGCATGAGGGGGGGTGTGAAAGTTTGATAAGCAGTGTAAGATTTGGGGAGTTCTCTGATTTTTGGCTTCAGGACTCTGTGGTGAGGGAGTTTCTGCAGGCATCCACATCCTGTGGGTATGGCTCATCGACACCCTTAGTACGGGAAGAGGATTTTATGGCTCGCTCCCGGCCAGTGCACCTTGGCAGTTCCCATTGGCTTTGAAAGGATTTCCCAACCAATGGGTTATGAAAAGAGCCTAATTTTGTGTAGAATCAGTCTGGTTTGACATTTAACCCACAGTTGTTGCACTGGGATTTTCCAAATCAGGCTCAGATGATGTTGGTGGCTGTTTTGAAATGACCTGCTTAGCTTTTCAGGAGTGCTGCTTGCTTTGCGCTGCTGTCGCAGATGCATACCAGTTGCTTGTGGATGTGGATAAGTCAGTGGTAAATGTTTTAATCAGAGGGGGAGGCTGGTCTTCTGTCAGTCTCGGTATCTGGCATGAGGGTTTAGTTCAAAAGCTGAAGGTCAGAGGCATGTCTGGCTGTTCAAAAGGTCCTGGATTAATTCATGGCACAAGCCCGAACACTGGAGCCATCTGCCTAGTTTTAGTGGACCTAAGAAGTAAAACCACACAGCATTGGTTTTATTTCTTTGGAGAAGTAATTGAAAGCAAGCTCAGCCCTGTTTGCCTCAAAGCAAGGGCTGGTGAAGATGCTGTGAGCAGGGTTAGGACAAGCCTCACAGGATGAGTACGCTGGAGTTGTCCTGCTGCCGAGTCCCTGGTGAGCCATTAAGAATCTTTCTATGACTTTATGGAGCTGTTTTTCTAAGAGAAATGACCCCAGAAAACGGTTCCCTGAGCTTCCCTTTACAGCAGTGGCATTTCTTCCTCATAAGCATTTTTCCACAGAGCTGTCTCCTTGGTAAACTGTAATCCATAGATCAGAAGCTCCATCTCAGAGCTGTGTGTGGCATGAAAATCTTTCACCATCTTTTATCTAATTCAATTGCAAGAGAAAACAAAGCCACAGGAGGGGCTCTGCCAGGCACTTTCTGTCCTGTTTGCCCTTTGTATGTCCTTTCAGTCCTGCCTTTTAAACTCCTAATGGTGGCATCCAGAGAGAGATGTCACACCTATTGCAGGCAGGGACCTGGCTGGTGTCAGCTCTACCTGCAAACTGGTAAAGCATCAGCTTGAGGCAGCACTGCTTTGGAGCACAGCAGACCAGGCACAGCACCCCAAATGCAGGACACAGTGGCCAGCATCGTGCCGTCTGGCCTGGAAACCTTTCACGAAGGCAAGACAGGGAGTAGAGATGTAGCTTCTGCCTCTGGCACTTCCCATGAGCTCCCCCCAAGTGAACCTGAACCCTGATGGTTCATCCCAAAGTCCTTCCATCACAAAAGCCTCTCCTGGGACTGATATGCTGCAGCAGCCCCGAGGATGGCAGTGGGGCTGAAGAAGTGCAGGAGGTCCATCATCATCACCGGACATTGCCTTGTGCTACAAAAATAGGATGCTTCCTACTGCGCCACAGGCTGGCTTCTGATGTGGTCAGTGGCCAGACCTTCTCACGCACACCTACTTTTCTCTGTTCCTCAATCCCTGTGGTCTGCCTAACCCAATTTTACTTATAGAAGTATTTCTATGATGTCTACAATAGTGTATCAGTCCCTAGGGCATGTTTTAGGCTTCTTTGCCTTCATCTTTTGTAACAGCTATATTCACTACCACAGTGCCAGAGCTGCTGCATTGGTGCAGTGGAGCTCATTCTCGAGCAGCAGCATCGCCAAACTGGAAGGACATCCACCTGCATTCAGCTGGTTTGTATTTTCTTCTCAAGCTTTGGCATTAACATCAAACTTGAAAACTTGCAAGGTATTAGGTTTTTATAGAGATGCTTCTCTTTGTGTGATGAGACAGTTGATGGAAGTCTTAATACTGCAGGTGGTGTGCTGTCAATCCATGTAAAGCTGCACTGTATTAGCACTCTGATATCAGAAATATCTCTCCTGATATCAGAAATACCCCTCCAACAGAGAGCTTTGGAAAGCAGAGTGCATTGCCTTTATGCCTGGGCATGTGTATGCATGCCACTTTTCTGGCTTCATGTTTGAATTTGAAAAGAATCTGTCACATCAATAATACCTCCTATGAATTTGGATGTTAGTGTGAAGAGAATAACATCCCATTTCTGAAAATGCCAGGTTTCAAGACAGTTGCTGAGGCATGTCGAGGGGACACAGCCGAGGCGGCCATTCACGGCTGTCCCCATTGGGTTGTGTCTGCAGAAATGGGGGACACTCGGTAGCTAGCAGCCCTATCCTCTTCAATATTCCTCTTCCATACCCATCTTCTCCCTTTCCTGGTGCAAGACAAGACCATGGGCAGATGTGGCCATAGGGGGTATGGGGTCCTGTGGCTCCCCAGAGCTTGGGGGCCCTGCCTGGCTCGAGGATCTCATATCCAGACTCTCTTCCAGGGGAGGCAGTGGAAAGGATGCATGGAAGTGAGATTTGGGCTGATAACTATATTACTGGGGTTTTTTTAGTACCAAGAAGCTGTTTTGTGTTGGGCCACTTCTATTTGTCAGTTCTAAAAATAGCCCAGAACATTAGGCAGGAAACAAGAAGCATGAAAATGAAACTCTTGTGGTTATTGTGGTCAAGAACATTTTTCGTCAATTCTTTGCTTCTTTTCTCACTGCAGTTCTCCATAGTGAACAGGCTGTTTTTTCCCCACTTTGTTCCAATAAGCAAACACAGCTTAGTTCAAGGTAAATCCTGGTCCATGATTCATCATTCCCTCCCCCCATACCAGATCTATCACTTGTCTGAGTGTTTAAAGCCAGAGGCAAGGCTGGGATGGAGTGCTGGGCAGGGAGAGATGTGTTGCTTTCAAAGCTCTGGCTGCAATGATGGAGCAGCATCTGGTGGTGTATGAGCAGTTAGGACAGAACAAGTAGATAAATATGCAACATGTTGCATGAAGAAACTTGGTGATTCTCAATTAATACTATAATTGCCTCTTTTTTTAATTATTGACTCCAAACTGATGGAGCTGAGTTGCAAATTCTATGGAATATAAAACTGAAGAACTCTGTATTGACATTTTGGAATTACAAATCATGTTTGTTGTGAAAAATAACCCAGAAACTGTCTGTTTAATTGGTTGTAGGTTGCAATTTGTGTGCACTTAGGTAAGGAAAATACAGCTCTCTAGGGGTTTGTTAAAGATCACTTTCCTTTGAGTCAGCAAAGTTCAGAGCTGGGAGAGAAACAGATCTATATTCTATAAAACTTCAAACTAACAAGTAGCTCTGTCCAAGGGATTGCTCTTGGCGGAGTGAGAGATGCACTGGTGCTGGTGAGCTTGTGGTGGGAAGGACAGAGAGAGGAAGGGAGAGTTTTGGGGGTTTCAGACCTCAGAAGGAAAAGCAGAGTATCTCCTAGCTGTGGTGGCCTGACCTTACTTTGCATTACCTTCCGAAATGTGGGGTGAGCTCCTTGGTCAGAAGTTTCTGGCTGCAAACAGAAAGTTGGGATCTCTCTCTCTTAAAAAATAATGTCAAAAGCTGACCTGCTTATCTAGGATGTGTCTCTGGTATATAGGTGAAAGCAGTGATTCCTGCCATCTTGCATGGATTTCCCAGGAAACTGTCTTTGCCTAATGCAGGTCATAGAGTCATAGAATAGTTTGGGTTGGAAGGGACCATCAAAGATCATCTAGTCGAACCCCATGGGGATAGTCAAAGCCAGCACATGGAAGCTGTGATGCCCACTGTAAGGCACTGAAGGAAGATGAGGTCTCTGGAGCAGAACTGCCTTGGTCCAGGTGCCCCAGTGCCATGGAACAAACAGGCATGTGGTCTTTGCCCTCCAAAATAGCTTCCCTCAGGAAGGTAACATGAGGCTGATGTCTTTCTGACAAAGCCCTTAGTAAAACCCCACTGAAAGCTTGCTAGTGCAGAAAGCTTTGTTAACACCGTTAATTAGAAGTGAAGCTTATGCTCCAGGTGGTGAAAGCCCCTGGAGATTAAAGATCAACACTTAGCCTAAGAAAGGGCTTTGCTCTGACTTATTTGATGAATCTCAGTATTTGGCATGGGATTTCTTTGCAGAGAAGGAAATTGGGGATGTCTAGCGTCATCATTTTCTGTTGGTGAAGAGGAGGGAGATGCTGAGGGGATGGATGTAAGAGCATGGCAAGGGATGAACGTAGGAGCATGGCAGTGAAATGAGGGGATGTGGGGAAGCAAGCTAGGAAAAGGTGTACGTGAATAGAAACTGGTGTCTCATGACTGCTTTCCCCTCTACAGCACGTTGCCTTCTTGTGTCTCCATACTAAGGGTGTCTCCATATGCCATGTGGGTACGGCAGAGTCCTGCCTGCATCTCCTGCCTGCGCTGCATCTCACTGCAGTGCAGATGTTCTCTCCTGTGGTTTGCTAAATGCAACAGGAGGTTGGGTGTCTGCCATCTCCTCTCCTGGTGAAAACTAAGGTGATGCTGGGGTAGAAGGCCCTCGTCTTCAGCTGGTGTCAGTTGCTGTAGTCCTTGCAGCATGAGAAAGATCCACCCTAGCGAAACCCCTGCAGCTCTTCTGGGGTCTGTGGAGTTGTGTCCCCTGGCCTCTGAGGCTGCTGCAGATCTAAGAGCTTGTAACTGTAAAATGAGTGGTGGTGTTGGAGCACAAAAGGAAAGGTCAAAGCTACAGACCTACATGGCCAACACAGAGAGGCCACCGGGCACTCTTCAAAGAGGTGGAATGTGTGATGGAAAGAAGGGTTGCTCGCACGGTGTACACCAGCATTCCTTTTGCTCACTGATTGGTTTTACAGGCCTCTTTGGGCTCCATTTCCATGATCCTTCAGGCCATCTCTGCATCTGTCTGGGTGCTGGGGCAGAGCATCACCTGTGTACCACTGTACCCAACACAAGGGTCCACAGAAACATTTAATCTCTGATCCGACACCCCGAAAGTCAGAGGGCTTTGCCATTGACTTCAGTGTGTGCTCTATCGAGCCGCAGCTGGAGAGTGTTAAATCTTCACCATCCTGCTGCAACTGTCTTTGAAACAACACAATTAATAGCAATACTTCCTGCCCCAGGCTGAGATTTAGTCGACAAGTAAGTGTAAGTTCCTTCTGTGATTTTTTTAATTTAATTTTGTTTGTTTTAACCAGATCTCATCAATGCTGTAAAGTATTTATTTATCATGGGAGCAGCACAGCAAACAGTCTATCATACTGCAGTTTGCTGACCAATGCTGCAGATAATCAGCCTTTTTCAGTCTCTTTGAAGGGAAGTCCTGCAGAGTGTGATACATCAATAATGTAGCGATCTTAGGATTTGATGGGAATCCGCCTTCCCTAGATTTCATAGCTCTCCGTAGTGGTAACATTGGGGGTTTTGTTCTGTGGAACAGAAATAAAAAGGGTGAGTTGTAATTCAAGTTTTTTACGTTAAAAATTACTTCCTTTTTCAGTGCAAATTGTCATATAAAGTATTTTATTTGGAAGCTGTCATGGTTTTAATAAGGAGAATGAAAGCTGTAACATTCACTGAGAAACAGGAAATTGTAACTTGGGGGTTTAATCTAAGAAAAAGGACATAGTGGGAATATTTTTCTACAAGCTTTGCTGTTTCATTTCGCATATTTCCTTTTCCACATCCTGACTGGTTGCTCTGGCCCTGTCAAGCAGGGGGTAATTTTCTAATAGACTTGATAGGGCTCCTTTGCAAGGCCACGCTCCATGCAGCAGCCCTGTGTCCTGATCCGGGCTGATGTGTCTCACTCCCCAGGGGCTGCTGCTTTCCTCCCAGCCAACACTTGTGCATCTCATTTGGAAGGATCTCTTTTCACAGCTCACGCTTATTCTTCAAGGGCAATGTTTGCTGTCAAGTCCCGCCAGAACAGCGTGGGCTGCTGAAGATAAGAGAGACAAATTGGCACGCGGGGAATAAACCTCGGGTCCTTGAGCACCATCGCCGTACCCAGCCTTTCCTCGGGTGAAACACAAACAGGGCACAGCACTGTTACAGAACACAGCTGATTAAATGTCCTCAAGATGCTGAAAACATTCACCTTCTTCCCCTAACAAGACGGTTCACCCTGTCCCCTCCACCCTCAGTGCCAGTCCATGCCCCTGCAGCCTTTCTCCTCAACCAGTTCCTATTTGTCCACCTCCTAATGAGCAGTAATTGCTTCGTCTCTCGGGTGACTGGGTTGGAGTCCTCTCTGGGGCTTTCCTGCCCCTATGGCGTGGGCAGGAGCCTGGTGTGGGGCAGCCCGTGGTGGCCAAATCTGGGATCTCTGGCAGCTCCCACCATCCAGGGTCAGGGATGAGCAGGAGTGGGCAGGAGCGCTCCCGGCCACAGGGAAAGGGAATGGATCCAGTTACTGCATTTCACAGGGGTGGGAACAACTGGGTTCAACAGAGACCACTCCAAAACCTGCCACCTCCTGACTCCAAAAAGAGTTTTTCCCAGAAGGTTTCATAGTTTGTGCCTGCAGAAAGATTTTTTAAGCCTCCCACTTGGAGCTGGGATTTTCCAGAAGGGAGTTACTAGACATCAGTTGTGTCCTCTCTGCTCAGGGCTGGATTTGGGGGTATCCCTGCAGCATCCTTTCATTTGAGACCACCCCTGTGACAATAAGGAGCAGCCTCAGGCTCTCCTCAGGAGGATGCTCTGGAGTTTCCCCAGGCATGTTCCCCCTTGTCACCACTGTGGAAAAAGACTTGCTGGCCTTTGCCGTGGCTCTGGCTGTTGAGGAGCAGCCTCAGACATGCAGCTTCCTATTGATCCATCTCCTGATGATGCTCTTTGCAGTTAGTGGGACAGTCAGGGTGTAACACACAAATATTTGCTCTGTCAAGAAGCACTTGGCAGCCTGTGGGTAAATATTATTTAGAGCAGTGAATAACAGCGACTCTGTTAATACAGTCCCAGAGATACAGGCACATCCTCTGCCAGCACAAATGAGTCCTGGGCTGAGCAGAGGGTCAGGCTGCCCGGTCCCCTCACAGAGCCTTGCACAGTCCCTTGGTGGGTGATGTGTGTCCTTGGAGGTCAGACTAAATAGATCTTCCTTGCTGCTTCAGCTCTGGAGAAATAACCACACCAGGTCTGCATTGCCCCTGGAAATGGGCTGTTAGAGGAGTTAACCCCCATGCACTGATTTCAGCTGGGACTCCCAGAGCATGCAGAGCCACTCACATGTAGCAGCCCATGGTTCTCCCAGAACATCACTGGGGCAGAGGGTGGCACTAGTGTGCAGCAGTTTAGCCAGGGGTGGGATGCTGGATGGTGAGTGCAGAGAGCTAGTGGTGACCATGCATGGACCTCGGTGGGAAGCCTGTGCCTGCTTGAATCTCCATCTGGGAGGACCGGAGAGCTTGTTAGCAGTGAACAGAGAAGCAGTGGGGAAGGGCTCGCACACATCTCACTGTAGTGGTCACATCAAAGGAGGAAACTCGGGTTTTAGCAAGAGGGTTTGCACTATCTCCGTAGCATCAGATCGATAATGTGATGTGCAGCAGCTGCTATCAGTAAAGTGTGTCGACAAGCCTCATTACCATTGGCTTATGAACGCAGTTGAGTGTAATTGTTCGCTGTACTTAAAAACCAGAACCAGGAGAAATTGCCAGAATATATTTTCCGGGTGTGAAATGCTGGAAATAATAGAGCTGAGAGTAGACATTCGTGTTTAGAGCAGTGTAAAATAGCAGGGCTGTGATTTAAGGAAGCAAATAAAACATTTCACCTGGTGCTGCGGTTTTACAAACACAGTCAAATGCTTACAGCTTCTTCTGCAAAGCTTTCAGTTGGGGCCATGTGGCAGAGGAGATGGACTGTGGCTGGGCTGGGGATCCCAAATCTGGGGCCCCGAGCTGGAAATCAGCAGCAGGCTGGTCTCTCCCACAAGTGCAGTGTTAACCTGCTGCCTCTGAATGGTGAGAAAGTATCTCTGGGAATGGGTTTCCCTAAGAGGAAGGCTGGAGGGATCTCTTGGGTAATGGCATCAGCGCATCACCATCACTCCACCATTGCTTCTGCCTCCTGGTGTTCACTCACAATCTAACCTGACTGTGGCCAGGATTGAGCCTGGGAACCTCTGTGTGATTAAAGTAGCTCTTTCAAAAGAAGTGCAGTTAAGATGTCAATAGTCAAAGACTCCCCTGCCCTCTTGTCACTTGTGCCAGTGGTTAATCATCTCCCTGTTAAAATCTGTGCCCTTTGTCTCATTTGAATTGATCAGGCTTCGGCTTGCAGCCATTTATTCCTGTTCTGTCTCTACCCTTTTGATTAAAGAGCCCTTTTGTATCCGGTATTGTCTGCAGGTGAAAGTTCTTACACATCACCTCCCCATCTCCTTTTTGATAAGCTAAACAGAACAAAATCTTCAATTTTCTCTTTGTCAAGCATTTTCTTCAACCCTTGAGTCATCTTTGTGGCTATATTCTACACCTTCATTTTTTCTAAAATCTGTATAATTTGGTTGTTGAATTGGGTGTTTAAGTTTTCGAATCAGAAGTGCAAAAGTCCTGCTGAGCCTCAAGCCCTGAGCATGGAGACTTGCCCATCCCATGGCCTGCATCTCACCCTCTGCCTGGTCTCCGAGACCTTCCCCTGCTCAATGCTTGCTGAGCAGGAAGCCCCCAAATGCCTGGGATTTAGGATCCCAGGGGCTGGCAGGAGGATGCAGCGCAGGTCTGAGCAGGGTCCATGTCTTCAAACCAGCCTTGCTTAGAAGCTCATCTCCAGGCTACAGCCTCCTGCTGTGGCCTTTGTGCTGACAGGCGCTCTTCTACCCTGCAGGCTGCAATCGCCGAACCATCCTTTTGCTGGCCACCATCTCATGTGTGGGAATGAAAGATATGGGAAGATACCTGGTGGTGGCTTTGCCAGGTGGTCAGGTGGTCATTCAAAGCCTGGCTATTCTCCAGTCCACCAGCGAGCAATGAGGGTCTCACATGTGTAGAGCCACAGCAAGCGCCGTTGAGGTCCATGTTGCCATGTCTTGCTGAGATCAGTATCTGTCCCCAGCAGCCTGCACTGACCCATCACTGTGGTTATTTGTCACACAGTCACACCCAGTGACCCATTCGGATGAGGAGTGCAAGACACTGCCCAGAGCAATTCTTTGCAGCAAGTCTGAGTCTGGATTAACAGCTCAGCACTGACCCTGCTCCACTAAAAGCAACTGTAAAATCCTGGTCTGTGCTCCTCCTGGTGAAGGTGCAGGATGAATTTCAGTTTAAAATAACATCAACCCATTTATTATTGCCTTTGTGAATAAGCCCCTGGAGAAGACTGCAGGTCAACATCTGGCTCAGTTTTTGCAATATCATTTTGAACGGAGATGTTCTTAAACTAAGTCAGTGTGAGTTACTCACCAGTTCATTTCAGACCTTTTTCACATGACAAAGCCAAGACAGATACAACATCTCCTTTCTGATCTGATGCCCCACCAAGCTCCCCAGCAATGTCTCTTTAACCCCTCTTGGAAAGGCCAGCTCAGGATCAGGCTAAATGCAAGTGCACGCTGGTGTTTATATTGATCTG
The DNA here is from genome assembly GCF_004027225.2 of Strigops habroptila. Lineage (NCBI taxonomy): Eukaryota > Metazoa > Chordata > Aves > Psittaciformes > Psittacidae > Strigops > Strigops habroptila. Next base: position 4,040,176 of record NC_044289.2, read on the forward strand.
AAGTTCGTTTCTCCTAGACTTGCTCCCTGGTGCTTTCTTTACTTCTTTTCCTTGGTTGTTCTGAGGCCATGCTGTGCTCACAAGAGTGGGTTCAGATGGGCAGTGCCATCCCTGATGGGTATCTACCAGGCTGGAACCACCAGACTACCTTGTGCAGTGATGCACCCAAGGCCACCATCTCTGAGGACTGAGGGCACCTCCAGCTCTACTGGGGCATTTTGCTTTCTGATCTTCCAATCAGAATATGCAGGGGAGAAAAGGAGAGACCCAAAGCAACCCATATTTTCTGAAACTTCCTCAAAGTTGCCACAATGGCTGTCGGTCACCTTCCAACTCCTCCAACCTGATTCACCTAAGAGGAGCTTTTTCCTGCTGGTGATGACACCCAGGGAAAGTGGACTGGAAGATGCAGCGCAGCATAGTGCAATCATCACAGCAGACAGATATGTGGGGTATCCTCTTGAAACCAAAGCAGCTGTGGGACTCTGCAGCCATTGAGGATCAAACCCCTTAATAAATCCTTCTGTCGCCATCTCAGAACGATTTCAGAGATGGTGCATCCTCATTTCTTTTCAGCAAACCATACAGTGGACCCCAAAAGGGGTTCTGTTTGCATAGTCTTCACTTTCATTTTATCACTCTGTCCTGATATTTGAAAGCTCAGATATCTGAAGCACTTTAGCTCTGTGTTGAGTGGCTCATGGAATTCCAGAACCTGGCTTTCTTAGGCTTTCTTAATTAGGCGCTTGATTGAAAGTCTAAATCTGAAGACTGGGTATTGACTACAGCTTTGCTAACCTAAGGTGACCTGCTCAGTGTAGTTCAAGCCATGCCTGGCCAATCTCTTTTCTCAATGTCCTTCATCCTTGCTATTAAACATGCATCACAGATTGCTGGAAAACCCTCATGTTTCTACTGTGTTGGCTGGAAAGAGTCTCCAAGATCTGTTAGCTCTTGGGCTCCATTCTCACTTGAGTTTCTGCTGCAGTTGGTGGCTAATAAAGACTACCTGTCCATTTAGGAGGCAGCAGTTAGTGACCAGCAAGAATTTTGGTTTGAATGCTCAAGTAGCCTGTTGGTTTTTTGGTGATTTGGGGTTTTTTTTAAGTACTGTGCAGTTCAGGTATTTGCACAACCAACAAGGAGCCCACTGTCAGGTGCCAACGTGCTTTTCATATCTGCAAATTAGACTTCAGTATTTTTGTCTGACATGGAAAATTTAGAGCCAGTTTCCCAAAGGACACACAGGTTTCTAGGTGGGAGTCAGGTACCTTATGGCATGATGAACCTGACCCTGTGGATCACGCACTGGTGCTCCTTTGTCCCAGCAGTCACAGGGTGTGTAGCAAAGACACTGGACAGAGAAAAGTGAGCAGCATGGTTCACTGGCATATGCTGCTCCTCTACCCTGCATCACTGTCACATCAACCACAGGATGAAGCCAGTCAAGCCAGGAGAGCTGGTTGGAGATGTGGAGGGGAGCGAAAGACAGGAGGTCCATGCTCTGTCCTGAACCCGTGCTGCCAGGCTGTGAGGAGGAGGCAGAGGAATACTCCCAACATGAACTTTACTGACTGCACGGCTTGAACTGGAGAGAAACGGGTGCTGGGTTGGAAGCGCATGGTGCAGAGCTCCAAAGAGAGAGCGAGGCTGGGCGATTGGAGACCTCCAAGGCAATGAATCTCAATGAGATGTTTGCAGGTGGGTTTGTTGCCCCCCATTTCTATCAGCCGCATGCCAGCAACACACTGACACATCACCCAGCTTTGGTATCTGTGGCCAACACCTTAAGCAAGTGTCATTTCAGGGGCAGCTACAACCACAAACTCCAGCTTTCTGCTTCCCAGTGCTGCTCAAATCAAGCTGGAATCTTCCTGCAGATTGCCAGGTCAGATGGTACTGCTCACCTTGCTGGGGACCACTTACTGCTAAGTCTATCTCATGCTTAGTTTTGAAAGGAATGACTTTTGGGGTCTGCTGTTCTAGGCTCTCCTTGTCTATCTCGTAATTCCTTTCTTTAAATTGTCTCCTGCAACTGGTATGTTCCAGCTGCTCCAGTATCTGCTCTAGGTTGCACATCTCCTATCTCCAGTCCCTTGACACACAGCCTTTTTTCCTTCTGTCTCTTCTCCTCCCCCCAACTCATACCAGCTTGCTTCAATTAGTTGCCCCAGACGGACCTTCCTTGGCATGCCGATTTTGTCCTGACAAAGGCAGCAATCAAGGTAGACTGTAATTTAATTGAATTTTCTTCTGAAGCTTTAAGTGGGATAATCCTGAAGCTTAGTCTTGCCTCTGAGTCACAGCTAATGGCCTTGCTCGCTTGTGAAAGGGGTTTTCTTTTAGCTTTTTGGTGTAATCAGCATCTCTCAGTCTTCACCGTCTTTGCTCCTCATAGATGTTTCTCACCTGTTTGTGGGCATAGGATTGGTAAGACTACACATCTCCCTGTGTCTGAGTGGCCCTGTGCACCTGTGTGCATAGGCAGAAAGACTCAATTTAGAGGTGAAAAATGGTACTACTCCATGCAAATGTAGCATTTTTAGTTTCTGTTCATCTCTACCCATCTCCAGTTTTTAAAACACGTTAGAAGGGGCAGTGATGCAGATGTGTTGTGAAGTATAAGTGTGCACAGAACTGCGTCCAAAGTAAAAGAAAGGTAAGAGGGATTGAGCAGCCCCTGATGTGGGTTTGCTGCTCACTTTGTAAAAATCATTTCAGGGTAGGATCTGATGTCCCTCAAAGACATCAGATGTCTGTGACGTGGCAGGGACGTACAGTCATAACCGGTTAATGAATTAGCAGTATACAGGCGGGACACTAGCTCCATTTATAGATGGGAATCTATAGGAAAGGTTAAATAGCTGCCAGTGATGCTCTGAATGCAGATCCCCACACTCTGCTCTCGATGTTCCCAAGAGCCTGCTCTGCCACCGGGCTGCTGGTCCCAACGTGTGGGGCAGTGAGACAGGACCCCCAATGCTGCAGCATCGTGGGGGAACACACCAGTCCAGCACTTTGAAAGGGATGGGCTAATGGAGGTAAATGATGCAGAAAGTGGCTTGAGATGAATGAAGAACGGGCAGATAGATGAACTCAGAGCAGCAGAATTTGGTGAAACATGATAGTATTTACATGCAGAGCTTCATTTCCAATTTAGTGCTTAGCACTCACAGCAACAGCCTGTTTGAAGCAGGCAGCAGCACAAACCTCCTATAAACTGACTGCTCATAACAAACCCCTGTGAAGGCAGTGGTGGAAACATACAGGAGGAAGTTGCCATCTTGTGGAAGCTGTAATGCTGCTAGCTTCCAGCACAGCCAAGACCTCGTGCTGGTGGAGAGGGCTGGACATGGCGTGTCCCTGCCCCACCACCTCTCCAAGGCAGAAGAAGCCATCAGTGCTGTGCCATAACGCACCCACTACCTTTGCTGGTCTTTGGGATGCCTTGTCCTCTACTGGTTTGGGGTGTTTTCAAGTTCTAGTCTCCATAACTTGATCTTTGGGAAATCTGTGGAGTTATTTCACGTGGGGTTTGTTGAGGCTCTCAGCAAAGCCCAGGTGTTTGGGGCTGTGTCTGCTGGGTTTGTGCTGTGTTCACAGCTTTGCTGGTGGCTGGTGATTACCAGGTCACTACCACAGCTGAAATCTGTGCTGCTCTGCAGGCTGAGGGAAAGATCAGTAGTTATTTGGATCATTACAAGCATATAGCTAGGAAGTCAGGTCTGTCTGTTGAAGATTTAATTCATGGGGGGGGGGTCGGGAGGGAGATAGCTGAGGAGTTGCTGGTAGACTGAGATAATTCCCCTTTACCATCCTGCCTGATGGGCAAATTCAGCGCCTCCAAATTGTGCAAAACCCCATCTTTACATGTGCAACATCTTTCCCATGTGCTTTGTGTAGCTCCAGGTGAGGTTCACAGCGGAATGGAGGTGGTTCTGCTCATCTGGATGCACTCAGTGGGCTGCAGGCATTACTCCTGGGAGGAAGCAGCTCAAGGACCAGCTTTCTACTGGTCCTTTGGGGCATCCAAAATCGATTGGAAAGCCTCGGTCACACAGTCTTGTCCATCCTTTGAGCAAGCACAGTCCTTCAGTTTTTTTTCTTTTTGACTGAAAAGATGAGACAAGGTTGCTTCCTCTTTAGATTTCATGTCAATGTGGCATGGTGGGCAGAGGCGGGAGGACACCATGGGCAATGCAAATCTCCTTCCTTACTAAAGGCTACAGCTCACAGCTTTTTGGAATATAAATTATAAACTGAGGAGGGCATCAAATAAAGGCTCCATTTCTCCCTGCCTCCTTCCCCGTCAGAAGAATTTACTCAAAATCCCTCTGTATTCTGCACAGAGCCCGTGGCTTTATAATTTATATTAGGGAGCCAGTCCAGCAAAACACTTAAGCTGGAGGGGTGTCCTGTTGCATGTAATTAGGCTGCTCGTGTGCTTGGATTTAAGCAAACAATTAACTGATTTCCTGGATCAGTGCCTTGCAACTGTCCCTTTTTCATGTTGTGGAGTGCAGTATTTCACATGGATCACATTAGACCTCTGCTGTGTGCACCCAATGCCTGGCACCTGGTTATCCTTTCTTCCCTGGTGAACGCTGGTTTGAAATCCTTCATCCCCAAAGAAATCTGAGTATGTAGATAAGTCATTTGTCATTAGGTACCAAAATCACCATGTCCAGTGAAGATGGAAGCATACAAGAGTATGGGGGCACGCAACTTGTGATTTGTTTTCTGCAGGTGTATTAGGTCACAGAGAAGGAGATGAAAATTCAGAGTCATATTCAGAGGGCACATTTAAATGTTTTGCTTTGCTTAACCAACTCCTTTCTCAGCTCCTGCTATTAGACTGCGGAATATGATCTCGGAACCCCAGCTTGGCTCCATGCAGCAGTCCCCGGCACCACACACTAATGGGAGGTGTAGTTTGCATCCAGCCCAGAGCAGAAAGGCTTGGATTTCATCATTCCCATGTGGATGTTCAGTGACCTGTGTTAAGTAAATGGCATCATTGCAGTAGAATTGTGAATGTGTGTTGATCCGTGTTTATAAAATTAATATACTCACTTTTGAGGTTTCAGGAGCTTTTCGCTCAAGGTTGTCTTGATTTTAGTGAACACTTTATGGAAAGGTTTTCAAAAATGCCTCTGTTTTGAGTAATAAGCCAGTTGAGTGGTGCGTTTTCTGGGTGCAAAGCCTTGGAAAATGTCAGTCTGAGAAATTACACATGAAGTGAGCATGTGTGGAAGGTGCCCTGAGTGGGGTGGGTGAAGCTGCTGCGAGTTCCCGTTGAAACCCAATGAGATGGATGTACACGTGGATCTTGGCACTGTGGCCATCTTCTCTGATCATCCTTGCTGTGAATATTTGGCTTACACAGCAATGTCTGGAACTAGAACATGGGCTATGAACAAACTATTTTTGTTTCCAGTGCTTTCTTCCTGCAGTGCAATACCATATTGCACTGTGAAAGGCACGTTTGTGACCTGTGTGGTAAGACCTCTTTCGGTAAGTGTTCCAGCAGTGATCCCCTACCTTCACTTTCTGGTGAAGAGCACTTTTTACCCAGACTACATTGAAGTTCTCTATCTGCACAGCGTGCCTGCAAAAATCACTGAATAGTTTCAGAAATGGGTGGGAAGGGTTCATCGTGCAGGACATTTATCTTTTTTCTGTTGTAAGTAATAGCACCAAAATATGTATTATAAGACAGAAAGAGAAAGCTGCTCGCCGGAGCTTTTTGCTGGGGCATTCAGCATCTTATCTGAGTAAGCGAAATCACAGCTAAGCAAACAGACAGGGTCAGGCAGCGTATGGAGCTGCCAAACAGAAGCCTCTTTGCACTCCCAATAAATTGGTCCCATAGGAATTTTGCTTTGAAATTATAATTGACCCAGGGAAGAAAATTATTTCATGGACTTTGAACTCATTAAAAAACTCGATCATTCATCTACAGTTTATTCCTGACACTTAATCAAAAGAAATTTAATGATCTTTCTAACAAACGTAATTTAACGTTGCAGGGAGTGTATCTGCTCCAAAGTACATGGCACTGATTGTAGGAGTGGAAGGTGTTTATTAGCTCTGTTTGCCACAGCTGCTAAGCACCTCTCAGGAATTTCGGAAGTTTCCCAGTTAGAAACAATCATTTTGGCATCTTCTTTTGTGCATTGGTGGAATTCCATCTTCTGTGGAATTTCACAGCTTTAAAACCTTTTATACAGATGAAAAATAACTTATAACAGTAAACTGCAGATTAAGAAATATTTAGAAGATTTTTGTTTGTTTTAATCAAACTTCGAGTGATGGTTTTAAATCAAATGTTGAGTGCATACATTAAATTACAGGATGTTCACAGCACAGCAGGATTTGGCTTCAGTCAGCAAACCCTCTAATACGGCTCTCATGTAGGAAAGCATCTCTATTCAAGAAAGCATTTTGTTATCTAGCCAACTTAAATCATAGAATCATAGAATTGTTTGGGTTGAAATCAGCTCCGTGTTTCATTAGGGACTAATCCTGCTGCACTGAAGTTAATATAATAGTTAATTGACTTCTGTAAGTGCAGGGCAGAACCTGGCATTTCATGAGCAGTTGGTGCTACCAGAGTTCACACAGCGCAGCTTTTGGTCTCAGTTCATGAACTGTGTCAATGTTTCAGCATGAGCTGAACTCTTCCTAGATATTGGCAGATCTAAATGGGTATGAAATGTGACTGCCCTAATGGTAGGAAGAGATTCAGACCTTGCACACTGCCAGGCACCAGAGAGTCTGTGCAGGAGGAAACGTCTGCCTCAGACATGGATTTTCTCGTGTATAATGAACTCAGGCTGAAAGGTTTTATATAACAGAATTGTTCAGGACCTCCTACTCTTCCTTGTAACCTCTCTGATGTCTAAGAAGGATTGTGATGCTGTTACAGTCTTTCCCAAGAGGGTCTTTAAGACCTTGTTGGAGGTCTACTCTTCACAGCCAGTGATTTTTTATTAAACTTGTAGGAATTTGCCTAAGATGCATGAGCAGCCTTCAGGTTTGCCAGGAGCAGGTTCACTGTCGCAGTCTCATCCTTCTGTCCTGGATTTCATCCTTGATGTGAGGTTTTCCCCCTGCCCATCCCTCTGAAGCCATGGTCCTGGGAACCACTATATTCTACACACCATAGCAATGAGAATAAGAGAAGTGGTCCAGGGAAACCCACCCAGCCCCTGGAGGGACACAGCCCCCAGCGTCTGGTCACCCTCCAGTGCAGGAGTGGGTCAACACTCCCACCTTCCCAGGCATACAGAAGATCTCACCATGCTGCTCCATGCCCTGCAGCAGCTCTGCCTGCCCTGGCTGTGCCGTGACTCACTGAGCAGCACATTGCACACCCGGTGAGAAACAGCCCCAGATCACCCTGGAGGTCCCCAGCCTGCGTCACTGCGACTGTCGAGGCAGGGGAGCATCCTGCACAGCCCCACATGGGCAGGGATGTATGAGAGAGGATGGGGTTGGATGTGTGTTTGCTTTGAGCCATATGTTGGATTTCCTACACATGACTGCCCTTGATCTCCCACTGTCACTTGTGAGAGCTGCCCTGTCATGAAAGATGCTTTCAGCTCCTCAGTGCACGTGCAACACATGATGTGTCTGGCCCCGAATGCCATGGGGACCTCAATAGGTGTGTTTTACTGGGGTACACAGGAGAGAGGTCTGGTTTTAATCTTAGTACCTTTAAAATCATAGAATCATGGAATGGTTTGGGTTGGAAAAGACCTTAAGATCATCTAGTTCCAACCCCCCTGTATGCTTGCTGTTAGTCCTCGAGCTGGGTGTCTGCGAGTGCACATACAGACATGAAGCTGGAAACCAGGTCAGTAAATAGAAAATGACACTTTTTGTAGAAAAAAGTATAAATCTCAGAAGGTTTCCTTTCCCTCCCCCATGCCTGTAAATCCTGCCTTACTGGGAAGCAGCAGGGCTCCCCTCCTTTTCTTAAGCTTCTCAAAATGATGAAAATCCCTCAGTGGCAAATCCTAAAATTATTAGGGCAAGGGGAGTGTGAACAGTTGATCAGATCCGTATTGTCATATGCTGATTCAGGAGGTACCAGGGATTTATTCTGCCTAGTGAGGGGGATGTTAGATAGATGGATGTACCTGTTCCCTGAGCATCGCTGAAAGAGGACAAGTCATTATCTAGCATTAGCCATGTGGATCACAAAATGCCCATCAGCCAAAATGGGCCCATGCAGGACATGTTCTGTAGCCCCTACCCTGCAGAGAAGCACTGCCACAAGCGATGGCTTAGCAGCTTCTTGCACTGCTGTGCTCCCAACCACAGAGATTTGTGGGACTACTGAGGTGGTCTCCCACGAGCCCCAGGGTCCATGTCGCTGTGCAGCCACCGAGGGGGTCAGCAGATGATGCCCTGTGGTTTAAACCTGGTCATTGCGCCACAAGACACACGCTGAACTATGGGGCTGGTGAAGGGCAGAGCTGCTCCCTTGCAATCCAGTGTTAGAAAGGTATTTCCTCCTGGACGTGGACACGGTGGTAGGATTGAGCTGAGAATTGTGTTTGGGGGAGTTATTTGCTCTCCCTTGGAACAGTGATGCCTGATTTTGTTTTGATCTCTTGTCTGAGTATCTTTACCCAAACAAATGAATTCATGTTTTGGCTTGCAAGAGTGTGACTGATTCAGCAAAGGAGCCATCGAAGGTAGCGTAAGGCAGAATCGGATCAGAATCAGGCTGGTGTTGACTGTCTGCAGCAGCTGACACTGATGTGGGCCCTGCCAGCCTGCTTTCACTGAGAGGGAGATTGTCTCCAGCTCAGTCCCCTTCAAAAATCCCTTCATCTGATCCCACTCATCCTGTAGAAACCCCAACCCACTTAGATTTTCCCTAATGTAGGCATTTCTCAAATCCACTCCTCCCACTACAAAGCAGTGTAATTATCTATGTGTGGCTTGTGCGCAAACCCCTCCAACGTATTTTGAACATCTGACATTTTCCCAAGAATAAACAACAGGATAGTTGTGAAATGCTTGCAAACGTCTCCTTCCCACATCCTAACCTCCAGGGAGCAAGCAGGAAATAGTCAGTGCTTTCATTTGTATGTTGAAAGAAAAGTATAACAAAACAGAAAAATATCCCCCAGATGATGCTGTGACTCTGTGTCCCTTCATTCCACCATCTCCAGTCACTTTGTTCCTTTCATCTTGTTGAGAAGTTCAGCCTTTTGTCACATGTTACTGTTTCTGCTGGTGGGTTGAGTACCTGAACTGCTCTAAGCAGTTTTTACTCTGGTCTTTGCAGGACAGTCTGTAGTGGAGATGTATGAGGGAGGAGTGGTACAGAGTAAGGAGCACAGATCTGGATTGGACTGGGGACCACTCAGCCCTGTAAGACAGGACCAGTCCTCTTCTTCTGCATCATTTGCCATTCTGCCCTCACATCCCTTATTCTGGCTTCCAAAAGCAAAAGCACCGTAAAAAATAACCAACACGAAACTGGAATGTGGTTCCAGTTTTAATTGTATTTTTGTTTTAAAAAGCAGTGCTGGGCATGTCTATCTGCCTCTTTCTCAGTGTTGATCAGAAAGGAAGTTGATTTTATCATAATTAGATTCATACCTGCTCCAGTTCTCTGGTAAGAGAAGGGCCATGACAATGCTGGATTCAGCATCAGAACAATGGTCCCAGCAACACATCCTGGCACATGCAGCACCTTGTACCTTGTGGCACTGGGACCAGCAGGCCGGGGAGCTGTGCCACGCAGCCCATAGATCTGTACAAGGTGGTGCAAGCTGTAGGGTTGAACCTGAACATCTTTTCTCTTTGTCACATCCAGGCAGGGTGCTGGTGCTGGTGTGGATGACGGTGGCTGTGCATCCTCACGTGTAATAGTACAATCCAGGCTGTTGCTATGGTTTCAGCAGTAACAGATCAGGTTGTAGAAGGCAGAACAACCCCTTAGAGAAATAAATCAGTGCTGCTTTGGGAAGGGATTATTAAATATTATTTTGTTATTATTATTGCTGCTTGTTTCGTTTCTGCAGCTGCTGGGTTTTTATAGGGGTAGTTATTACAGTTTGTGCCATGCTGCCTCCAGTCCTGTAACCACTCTTGGGGAGAGCCAGGGACTGGCTGATAACAGTCTCCGTGCCAAATTCCCAGTGACTCCTTCTCCAGCGCCTGAGGTTAGCCTGGCTGCAGGTGTTACCCCATAGGAGGACAGTGTCTTCAGCCCGTTGTACAGAAGGGAAAACCAAAGTGCAGTGCTGCAAAGGGACTCACCAGGGTCTCCAGGGGTTTAGAGGCAGAAGGAAAAGTCAGCTCTATGTCCGAGTCAGGGCTGTATTCGTTTCATTCAGCTGAGCATCTCTCCAGTCTCTGTGTTAGCCACTGCCCTTGGGTATAATTCAAAGCTTTAGGCTGTTTTGGCCTTGGAAGAGTTTTGTCCAAGATGCTTCTTCACACCTTGGCCACGATCTTGGAATGATCTCGCCTAATGTTTCTAAGTGGGAATCTTTAATCCAGAAGTAAATGGTGCATCCCTGCGACAGCCTGTCACTAACCTCTCACTGCTTATTTACCTCCCTGTGTGCTTATGAAAGAAAAATAAATGCTAAGGGATTACTCCCCTAATGCATAGACCCGTGTGTGCATGCATGTAGTGCCGTATCTTACAAGTCCATCTCAGTAGTTTTTAGGTCTGAGAATGAAAGTTATAATGAGTAAAATATTGATTTCCCATAAAAAAGTTTTAATCAAATGCCCTGACACCCCAAGGGGGACAGAACTCTTCTACAACACCAAATAGCACTTCATACACCATCTATTTTTCAAACACTGTATAAATGAGCCTGCCCACTCCACACATGAGAGTTCCCAGATGTCATACATCACAGGGAATGGGGAGAGCTCTAAGAAGAGCCAGAGCTGTCTGGCTCAGGAAGGGGATGGTCTGGCAAACCGCTGGGCAGCTGTGGAGAAAGTGGGGCCTCTTACTCCCTTCGGCTGACCTGCAGTGCATGTAGAGGTATGACAGTGAGGTGCTTGCCTTTAAAGTCCTCATGGCCCTGTTTCTCCTGAAGTGAGGATATTTGGTTTTCCTTGTTGGGCCAAGTTTGCACTGTGTGAGGAGCAGGAGCTCAGTGTGGGGGCATCACCAGTAAGTGCTCCACCACACTGGAGGTGCTGTCACCACCACAAGACTTTTTACTTTCATAATGCATTCGGCAGACATCTCAGGATGCATTTTGTAAATGCCAGGTACGGCTGGTAAAGGCAGGAGGAGAGAACCCTGAAACCCTGGGACACGGGGTTTCCCTGCTGTTGCCTGACAAAAGGGTTACTCTCTGCATCTCGTCTGCTTAACATCTTTTCATATTAGAAACATGCTGTCTTGACCCCTGGCCCCTGAGACCCAAGGCGGGTGTGTGTGTTCACACACAGGAAGCCCAATAACCTGCCCACGCAGCAGGTTCAACTCAGAGGTTTCTGAGATGTGTGGTTGCAGGACCCAGAGCTTGCCTCACCTTTGCTATGAACTCTTAAGATCCCTCTTATTTATCTCTTTTCTTTCAAATTTCATTAAATTTTGATCTCCAAGATCATTAAGACTCCACTTTTTGGAAAGCATCCAATGTGCTTCTTGACTGATGAAAGTATGTCTCTGCTGACTTCAGCTTACACCATTGGAAATCTGTTCGCCAGACCAGTCCTAACATTATACAACATCTGTGGCCCAAATTTTCTGCCACTGGAAACTGGTATGACACAACTAAAGTCACGAGAGGTCCACCAGTTTGCATCAATAAAGCATCTGATCCACAGGTCTTGCTGCTTGGTTTGCCAGTAGGTTTCTGTTTCTTGTATCTTCATCCATATTTTCATATTTTTATTACAATTATAGTCATGAGAATCGTGTGTTTTGGAGGGGAACTTTCTAATAATAAAGTTCTGCTAGAAGCAATGTTTGTTTTATGAATAAATGATTGTAGAATAAGTTATGCAAAGGGAAGAGAAGTCTCATGCTGCAGCCTCAGTCTGTTGCAGGGTTTGCCAGCCCTTATGGTTCTGCCATGGGCCTCAGGTCTTAATTTCTTAAAACCTTAGTTCTTACAGGGCTATCAGTTGTGAACATCTTTCACTGGCCTCTCATGGTAAAAAGCTTGAAAATTCAGCCTCAATAAGTCTTAAAAATAAGCAGAAGGCCAATGCAAACAACTCAGAGATAATGATCAGGAGTCCAAATTCATCACGGGATTTTGGCTTGTGGAGGGAACTGGGAGATGACATGGGATGGCAGAGATGGATCTACCTCCACGTTGCACAAGCAGGCTGGGAAAGGATGTTCAGCGTTGTGTCACTTCACATGGCAGACCCAGGTATGGGATTGAGGTTGCAAAATGAAGGGGGTTGTTTGTACACTGTCCTCTCCTCATCTGCAGCCAGACCATGTGGACTTGGGCAAGTCACTTGGGGTGAATGTGGCAAAAGAACATAGTGCTCAACATAGCTGCAGGTTTTGTTCCTTGTCATAGGGAAAAGCAAAATATTAAAGAGCTTTTGCAGCAGTAACTCCTCTCTCCCCACATAGCATGGTCTGTTTGATTCTTCACTTTCTCCAGGAGAAATCAAACAGACTTAAGACCCAGCTGGTTTCTGGAATAGCTGAAGTGAAACAGAATCAAAACATAAGGAGAAATTTCAGCATTCAGATCACTGTGTCCTTTCCAAATGGTCTGACTTAGACTCAGGTGGTGTCTGAGTCTTTGTCGTATGATCTGAATGGAGATCTGGATCTCTAGTTAAATAGTCATTTCCTAGATCTTGGATCTTCTCTGAACCTGTTCCCCAGTCAAGTTTTTAACAGGGGCTACTAACTGGTCTCCAGCTAGGGATTGTGGCCTAACTGCAGACTAGTTTGGACTGATAACGTAACCTTCCGTCACAAGAAGATAAAATCCTCTCTGGGTCTAGGGTTTGCTCTCTGCCAACACAGTGGCAGAAAGGAGTTCACTGCTGCTCAGGGATCAGCTAAGTTGAAAGAAGCTCCGTGATGCTGTTGGCCCCGAGGTTCACATTTCACTTCAGGAAAATAAACAATGCAGTGGGGATCCAGACGAAAGCTTTGCCATTGGGAATCATTTCAAGCATTTCTGGGAGCCAGTCATTCTCAGCAGCTTGCATTATTAGCTTTGTTTTCATTGCTTCCGTATTTCCTTTCCACCTTCTTCTTCTGCCTCACCTCATCTACAGTTGGGAAGTTCCCATTTATTTATGACGCTTTGACTTAAATCACATCGCCTTGGCTTTGTAGCAGGGAGCTGGAAAATATTAGCACTGGGGAATCAGTATTCTGGAGGTGCACTGCTTGCTTTTCAAGTACTTATTTATGCATCCTGGAGGTGAGGGTGTGCAGTGTCTGTGCCTCCTCATCCTGCCAGGAGCATCCTCCCAGCTCAATATCACCCTCTGCATGGAGCTGGGTGCTTGTGACAGGGTTCTTCCAGGAGTTATCTGCTGTTGCTTTGATTAGAACAGTTTGTCCTTTCCTGTCACACATAATTTCTGTTATGATGGCTCATTTTTCTTAGCTGTAAATGGAATTGCAGAAAACAGGTAAGTTGTCTTGCTCTTCCCCACTGATGAATCATGCTGCCTGCCATCCCGTGTCCTGCTCACTCAGTTCGCTCTCGCCTCTGCTCCACAGTAAATACTTTCCTATGCCCATTGCTCTGTAAATCTCACCCAAAGCTTGGAAAGTTTTATATGTGCTCTGTCAACTCACACTGTCATTGCTATTAGAGCCAGCAGAGACTGCGCCGAAGGAGGAGCATGTCAGCCTCCTCTGAATCACTGCGTTTCTCTGCCCAGGCTGGGGCTGAGCACTGCTGGCTCTGTGCACATACCCAGGGCACACTGACAACGGGAGAGGCATGAAAACCACCCGCAGGCTTGCACCCGAGGGAGAAGGGGACTCTCTGTGCTCAGCCAGTGATGGTTGGTGCCACCTGGCACTTGAAATGGGGACACCATGTTCATCTCACTTGTGGTAGAGGGTGCTGCCCCTCTGAAGCTAGAGCCCAGCAACACCCATGGTGGAGGACCTTCACACCACCATGCTCCCCAGGAGCCACCAGCAAGTCCTCTGCAACAGTGGAGGCTGCTTGGAAAGTGATACGCAACAACCCTAGAAATAAATCAGGAGCAAGTCCTGGAAAGAGCAAAGTTACACCACCTCCAAAATTAGGGTAATGAGAGAGAGGAGCACTGCTAGGGCATGGTTATACTGATTATTGATTTTCCTGCAGGAGTGAACCACAAATCAGATCAGGAAATACAGCCCCTTTCTGCAAGGTGTAGTGCGAGTGAACCAAGGGACAATCTGACTCCAAAAACCTTATGACCAGGTCAGCCTGTTGGGAACTGGAAACCTCAGTGGAGCATCCTTGTTGGCTCTGTGGCTGGGATTTTGTAACTGAAACACCTGAAACCGTTGAATTCCATTAACAGCCCTAATCTGTCTTAATTTCTTTCAACTTTGCCTAGGGTTTTTGAAGTACTAGTAGATGAAGAGGTTTAACACTCCAGTTCATACCCCCTGGCATGGACCTATTTTCATGAGGGTTTATGAAGCTGCAGGGGAGGCTGAACTGCATAAAATGTATGTCACAATTTACACCTCTCTGCATCCCTGTTGCTGCTTTAAAATATAATCTAAATTATCAGTTTGTAGTGGATTGGTTGTGTGAGTACACAGCTGGGAGCCAAGGGCATCTGTGTGGCCTTGAAGTGCTGAGGGATGTTTAGCTTTGCTGCTGCTTTTAGCGTTGGTGCTGTCTGTGACCATCAGTGGACAGGTATTTCCCTCGGTGGAATTACACGTAACATACCTACGATTTGCACCAGGAGGAGACTTAATGCTGTGTTAACCATGTGGGCTATTTCCCTTTTGATGTCCCATTTGGTGCTTACTCTGTGCCAAAGTATCTGGATGTTGGATGTTCTTTATTAGCAGAATGTGTGACTCCAGTTCTGCTCTGCAAGGGGTAAGTTGGTAACAGCTCGATGCATCAAAAATCAGTTTAAAAGGCTTTTTGCACGACCATGACACACCGCCTCTCTTCCTCCTGATCCAGCCCTTGGAGTAATTCAGAGAAGCTCCAGGCCTTGTAGGTGGTCTCAGTGCCACCACTGCAGTGCTCTGCCCTGGGACCATCTGCCCCATGGCACAGAGACTCCAGCTTGGGCCAGATTCAGTTGCACCAACTTTCTATAGCTTGGGGAAATATCTGCATTAGGAGACAAGCCCTTCATCCAGCCAAACCTGGTTTCCATCCACTTTGCATCTCCCAAGGGTGGATTCTACTTTCTGATGTATGTCAGCATCATGTAGCTTGAGCAGGACAACAACCAGTCACCTGTAGTGAAGTACCTTTAGCCCTGGGTGTATTAATTTCCCTCTTACCATCTTTGGTTTTCATGACAAATGCAAAGACGGCTGAGTGCTCTTTGGTAATAGGCTCATGCATGGTGGTGGACACCAAACTCAAAGCATCTCTTCTGCACCAAGAGGTGCAGGGCTGTCAGAAGCACCCTTGGGACCCTGGGCGTAAGTGATACACAAGCAGAGCAGATGCCTGCAGAGGTTGGGGCCCTTTCAGACTGGCTCAGTGGTATTGCAAACAGGGGTCTTGGTGCTGGGGTCTGAAGTTTTGAGAGGGTTTCTAGAGGTGCTGCAGCTGTGCACAATCTTGGGCCTTTGGAGACAGCTCTACAAACCCATGAAGATGAGGCTTTCACTGGAGGCACACACTGCCTGGCTTCCTGGTGGCACAACATTATTTGGGGTGCACAGGTCGGTGGGGACTGAGGATGGAGAAAACCATGCTTGAAAGAGCCAGCATGGAAAGACACCTACACTGGGAATCGCTTCTCCTTCTGCAGGAGCTGCATTCAGGGCAAAGGAGAAACAAGCTTGAGTAGAATGTCTTCTGGGAGGCTGTATGTCCTGGGTTCAGCTATAGCAGTCATTTTTCTCCTGCTTAGTAGCTGGTGCAGTGCTGTGTTTTTTAACTTTCAGCCTGGGAACAACGCTGATAACACCGATGTTTTTAGTTGTTGCTAAGTAATGTTTATTCCAACCAAGGACTTTCTCAGTCTCATGCTTTGCCAGGGAGGAGGGGAAGCCGGGAGGAAGCAGAGACAGGACACCTGACCCAAATTAGCCAAAGGGGTATTCCATACCACAGCACGTCATGCCCAGTATATAAACCGGGGGAGTTACCCGGAAGGCCGAGATCACTGCTCGGGTCGGGCTGGGTATCGGTCGGCGGGTGGTGAGCAATTGTATCCTCTCCCCTTGTTATTTCACTAATCGTTATTATCATTGGTGGTAGCAGTAGTGGTTTTGTGTTATACCTTAGTTGCGGGACTGCTCTTATCTCAACCCGTGGGAGTTGCATTCTTCCCATTCTCCTCCCCATCCCTCCGGGAGCGGGGGGAGGAAGAAGGGGGGGGGGGGGAGTGAGCGAGCGGCTGTGTGGTTCTGAGTTACCGGCTGGGCTCAAACCACGACAGTTCTTTTTGGCGCCCAACGTGGGGCACGAAAGGTTGAGATAACGACAGATCTGACCAGAGTGTGTTTAATCATATTTGTGATAAGCATTCATTGTTACTACTCGTCACAATGGTGATTATTTGGCTCTCAGACGTGTTGCGCTTGATCTCAGAGTTTCAGCATGTTGTACCTTACTTACAGCCACTATTTGCTGTTTTAGCGTTTATCGGCTGGGGGGCCTGGGCTAAGGTTCTTGTTTCACTGTACTTCATGGTAATGACTTGTAATACAATAGACTCATTGATCATGAAACTGGTCTGGTTTGTGCTTCCAGCGTGGCCATCACCACTATACATTGGGAGGTATATAATGAAATATTTTAGCAATTGCATATCTTTTTTTTCTCCTCGGGGGGTAAACTTACGAAGGAAGCATTCTCTTTCACCCCCCGTTCCCCCACCAGCCTATTTGCAACAGCAGTTGAGAGTTCTGAAGGTTTTAGATGGCCTTTGAGTACCCTTGAAACCTGCCTGCTGATTGTGCTGGGGATCAGCATGTTGGCAAACATACGGAGTGTGTTTTACCCACGGCCATCCCGTCGTAGGAACATCCTATTTCGTTTAATGTCAAAAATTCAGCAGTATCAGGTTCGAATCTGGTCTAGGGTTAGACGACGATATAGGAGGACCACCAGGAGATTTTCCCTGAGGCTGGACAGTTATGAGTGGCAGGGTGTGTGGGATAGTATGGGCAAGTACCTAGGCCAGTGGGCCCCTCCAGTGCTTTGGAACTTCACCACTGAACAAGTGCAACATCCGGAAAAACTAGTAAAACACTTAAACGAGGTGTGCTGTCGTCCTGGTTATACCAGAGAGGGACAAATTTTGGCAACGTGCTGGGGCTTGGCCTATGCCTACAGAGCCCTGCTCAACACTATCCAGCACCTTCAAAGGGAAAAAAATGTCTCTGGATCTGATGGCAAAGCAACAGACAACGCAGCTATGCCAACTACAAGCACAGCAGCTACTCAGACCCTGACCACAACAGTCAACACAGCTACTCCAAGTACAGCAGCTACATCAACCCCAGTGACAAGCACAACAGCTACTCAAACCCTGACCACAACAGACAACGCAACTACTCCAACTTCAAATACAGCAGTTACACCAACCCCAGTGACAAGCACAACAGCTACTCAAACCCCGACAGCAACAGACAATGTGGCTACTCCAAGCACCACAGCCACACCAACCCCAGTGACAAGCACAGTAGCTACTCAAACCCCGACAGCAACAGACAATATAGCTACTCCAAGCACCGCAGCTACACCAACCCCAGTGACATGCACAGTAGCTATTCAAACCCCGACAGCAACAGACAATATGGCTACTCCAAGCACTGCAGCTACACCAACCCCAGTGACAAGCACAGTAGCTACTCAAACCCCGACAGCAACAGATAATGCAGCTGTTGGTGTTACTCAACTCCCAAGCACAACAGCTGCACCAACCCCAGCAATAGACATTGCAACCACTCCAATCCTAGTGGCAGACACTGCAGCCACTCCAACCACAGTGACAAACACTGCAGCTAAACCAAATGTCCAGTTTGTGACAATGTCTGTTGCCCCTGTAAGCAAAAGCAAACGAAAGGCACAAAGAGCAACCCGTGAAGCGAAGAAAGATGAAGACCCAGTGCCATTACTATATGCAACAGCACCTGAACAAGAGTTACTACTACGTGGGTCAGAGGAAGAGGAAGAAGAAGAAGAGGTCACTTCTCGACCCCGGACCTCAACCGAACTACGGAATATGTGAAAAGATTTCACCCGTCTTCCAGGGGAGCACATTGTCACCTGGTTGCTCCGGTGCTGGGACAATGGGGCCGACGGTCATGAACTAGAAGGTAGGGAAGCCAAGCAGCTGGGATCACTTGCTAAGGAAGGAGGAATTGACAAAGCGATTGCAAGAGAGAAGCGAGCCCTCAGTCTTTGGAGGCGGCTCCTGGCAGCTGTGAAGGAAAGGTTTCCCTACAAAGACGATATTACGAATCGCTCAGCCAACTGGACCACGATAGAGAAAGGCATCCAGTCCCTGAGGGAATCAGCCATTATAGAGATGATCTATCGTAGGCCGGATTCCAGGAACACATCCGTAGACCCAGATGAAGTCGAATGTACACGACCCATGTGGCGGAAACTTACACGGAATGCGCCATCATCATATGCCCACACATTGGCATCAATGACCTGGAATGACGGAGTATCACCAACAGTGGATTGCCTGATTCGTCAACTCCGAGAGTTCGAAGACAATCTCACCCCTTCCATCATTTCAGCTGTGGAAAAACTGTCCCAGGAGTTCAAACAATTGAGAGACGATTTATCCGATCTATCCAGCTCTCCACGCGTACCAACCCATGTCTCAGCTATCAACAGAAGGCGCCCTACTGCTCGAGAAAGAAAATATACGAGGTACACGCCACGGGCCACCCTATGGTTTTACCTGCGGGATCATGGAGAAGACATGAGAAAGTGGGATGGAAAACCTACTTCAGCTCTGGAGCAACGGGTGCGTGAACTGAAGAGGAGAACAGTGGTCAAGGATGATCCTCCCAGGAAAGCTGCTGCTCCAGTCTCTGGCGAGCAGTTTCCCAGATGGAGCGAAAGAGCTGATTTTACTCCAGCTCCTGTGATAAGGAATACTAATCCCTTTCTACAAGACAGAAGTGGAGAATTTTGTGATCACTATTAGAGGGGCCCTGCCTCCAGCCAGGTGGAGGAGAGGGATAATCGGGTTTACTGGACTGTGTGGATCAGATGGCCTGGCACATCAGTCCCACAGAAGTATAAGGCTCTAGTAGATACCGGTGCACAGTGTACTCTGATGCCATCAAGGTATCAAGGGGTGAAACCCATTTCTATTTCTGGAGTGACAGGAGGATCCCAAGCATTAACTATGCTGGAAGCTGAAATCAGCCTGACTGGGAGGAAGTGGCAAAAGCACCCCATTGTAACTGGTCCAGGGGCTCCATGCATCCTTGGCATAGACTATCTCAGGAGAGGGTATTTCAAAGACCCAAAAGGGTATAGATGGGCTTTTGGTATCGCTGCCTTGGAGACAGAGGAAATTAAGCAGCTGTCCACCTTACCCGGTCTCTCAGAGGATCCTTCGGTTGTGGGGTTGCTGAAGGTCGAAGAACAACAAGTGCCAATTGCGACCACAACAGTGCACCGGCGGCAATATCGCACCAACCGAGACTCCTTGATTCCCATCCATAAGCTGATCCGCAGACTGGAGAGCCAAGGAGTGATCAGCAGGACCCGCTCACCCTTTAATAGCCCCATATGGCCAGTGCAAAAGTCTAATGGAGAGTGGAGATTAACAGTAGACTATCGTGGCCTGAACGAAGTCACACCACCATTGAGTGCTGCCGTACCGGACATGTTAGAACTTCAGTATGAACTGGAGTCAAAGGCAGCCAAGTGGTATGCCACAATTGACATTGCCAATGCATTTTTCTCAATCCCTTTGGCAGCAGAATGCAGGCCACAGTTTGCTTTCACTTGGAGGGGCGTCCAGTACACTTGGAACCGACTGCCCCAGGGGTGGAAACACAGCCCTACCATCTGCCATGGATTGATCCAGACTGCACTGGAACAGGGGCAAGCTCCAGAACACCTGCAATACATTGATGACATCATCGTGTGGGGTGACACAGCGGAAGAAGTTTTTGAGAAAGGGAGGAAATAATCCAAATCCTGCTGAAGGCCGGTTTTGCCATAAAACGGAATAAGGTCAAGGGACCTGCACAGGAGATTCAATTTTTGGGAATAAAATGGCAAGATGGACGCCGCCAGATCCCCACAGACGTGATCAACAAGATAACAGCAATGTCTCCACCAACTAACAAGAAAGAAACACAAGCTTTCTTAGGTGTTGTGGGGTTCTGGAGAATGCACATCCCAAATTACAGTCTGATTGTAAGCCCTCTCTACCACGTGACCCGGAAGAAGAATGATTTCAAATGGGGCCCTGAGCAACAACAAGCCTTTGAACAAATTAAACGAGAAATAGTTCATGCAGTAGCCCTTGGACCAGTCCGGGCGGGGCCAGATGTGAAAAATGTGCTCTATACCGCAGCTGGGGAGAATGGTCCTACCTGGAGCCTCTGGCAGAAAGCTCCAGGGGAGACTCGAGGTCGACCCCTTGGCTTTTGGAGTCGGGGATATAAAGGATCCGAGGCCAGCTACACTCCCACTGAAAAAGAGATACTGGCAGCCTATGAAGGGGTTCGAGCTGCCTCAGAAGTGATTGGAACTGAAGCGCAGCTCCTCCTGGCACCCCGGTTGCCTGTGCTGGGCTGGATGTTCAAAGGCAGGGTCTCCTCTACACATCATGCAACTGATGCTACATGGAGTAAGTGGGCCGCACTAATTACACAACGAGCTCGAATAGGAAATCCCAGTCGTCCAGGAATTCTAGAAGTCATCATGGACTGGCCAGAGGGCAAAGATTTTGGGATGTCACCAGAAGAGGAGGTGACGCTTGCTGAAGAGGCCCCACCATATAATGAACTGTCAGAGAGTGAAAAGCAATATGCCTTGTTTACTGATGGGTCCTGCCGTATTGTGGGAAAGCATCGGAGATGGAAGGCAGCTGTGTGGAGTCCCCTGCGACAAGTTGCAGAAACTGCTGAGGGAGAGGGTGAATCGAGTCAATTTGCAGAGGTGAAAGCCATCCAGCTGGCCTTGGACATTGCTGAACGAGAAAAATGGCCAGTACTTTATCTCTATACTGACTCATGGATGGTGGCAAATGCCCTGTGGGGGTGGTTGCAGCAATGGAAGCAGAGCAACTGGCAACGCAGAAGTAAACCCATCTGGGCTGCTGCATTGTGGCAAGATATCGCTGCTCGGGTGCAGAACCTGGTGGTGAAGGTACGCCACGTAGATGCTCATGTACCCAAGAGTCGGGCCACTGAGGAACACCAGAATAACCAGCAAGTGGATAAAGCTGCTAAGATTAAAGTGGCTCAGATGGACTTGGATTGGCAACATAAGGGTGAATTATTTTTAGCCCGGTGGGCCCATGACACCTCAGGCCATCAAGGCAGAGATGCAACATATAGATGGGCTCGTGATCGAGGGGTGGACTTAACGATGGACACTATTGCCCAGGTTATTCACGAATGTGAAACATGTGCTGCAATTAAGCAAGCCAAGCGGTTAAAGCCTCTCTGGTATGGAGGACGATGGCTGAAGTACAAATATGGGGAGGCCTGGCAGATTGACTATATCACACTCCCACCAACCCGCCAGGGCAAGCGCTATGTGCTTACCATGGTGGAAGCAACCACCGGCTGGCTGGAAACATATGCTGTGTCCCATGCCACTGCCCGGAACACTATCCTGGGCCTTGAGAAACAAGTCTTGTGGCGACACGGCACCCCAGAGAGAATTGAGTCAGACAATGGGACTCATTTCCGGAACAACCTCATAGACACTTGGGCCAAAGAGCATGGCATTGAGTGGGTATACCACATCCCCTACCATGCACCAGCCTCTGGGAAAATCGAACGGTACAATGGGCTGTTAAAAACTACACTGAGAGCAATGGGTGGTGGGACTTTGAAACACTGGGATACACATTTACCAAAAGCCACCTGGTTGGTCAACAGTAGGGGATCTGCCAACAGGGCTGGCCCAGCCCAATCAGAACTTTTACGTACTGTAGACGGGGATAAAGTTCCTGTGGTGCACATAAAGAATTTGTTGGGGAAGACAGTCTGGGTTATTCCTGCTTCAGGTAAAGGCAAACCCACTCGTGGGGTTGCTTTTGCTCAGGGACCTGGATATACTTGGTGGGTAATGCGGGAAGATGGGGAAGTCCGATGTGTACCTCAAGGGGATTTGATTTTGGGGGAAAACAGCCAATGAACTCAATTGTACGCTGTTGCCTGCTCTATAACACTTTTATAGCCCACCAGCTAGATATCTTCAGGTCACCAGCCATTGACCCTGACTTCCCTCCGATCATCACCTCAACAAAGAATGAATTTTGAGGAAACCAGACGAGCTCAGCAGTGACCAGATGAGTTTGGCGGTATCATCAGCAGGCCACAACCCAACACTATGTACCGTCCCTCCTGCCCTGAAAGACTATTACAAGAGATGGAACCTGACATCATGGACTGGATGAGTTCAGCAATTTTACAGGGATTGGTCCATGGACTAGGGAACGATATCTTTCTCTGTGTGTGGGTGTGGGTGTATATATATGTGTATATATGGGACAGGGGTGATGGTGTGCTGAGAGATGTGGGATCTGAGCATGACATGAATGGTATGGAATAAGGGGTGGATACTGTCCTGGGTTCAGCTATAGCAGTCATTTTTCTCCTGCTTAGTAGCTGGTGCAGTGCTGTGTTTTTTAACTTTCAGCCTGGGAACAACGCTGATAACACCGATGTTTTTAGTTGTTGCTAAGTAATGTTTATTCCAACCAAGGACTTTCTCAGTCTCATGCTTTGCCAGGGAGGAGGGGAAGCCGGGAGGAAGCAGAGACAGGACACCTGACCCAAATTAGCCAAAGGGGTATTCCATACCACAGCACGTCATGCCCAGTATATAAACCGGGGGGAGTTACCCGGAAGGCCGAGATCACTGCTCGGGTCGGGCTGGGTATCGGTCGGCGGGTGGTGAGCAATTGTATCCTCTCCCCTTGTTATTTCACTAATCGTTATTATCATTGGTGGTAGCAGTAGTGGTTTTGTGTTATACCTTAGTTGCGGGACTGCTCTTATCTCAACCCGTGGGAGTTGCATTCTTCCCATTCTCCTCCCCATCCCTCCGGGAGCGGGGGGAGGAAGAAGGGGGGGGGGGGGGAGTGAGCGAGCGGCTGTGTGGTTCTGAGTTACCGGCTGGGCTCAAACCACGACACTGTACCCAAGGCAGGACTCCTCCAGCCTCTGCAGGCTGCTCAGCATCACCCATCCTGCCCTTTCCTTCTCTGACAGATCTGTGCCTCGGGAGAATAGAAAGGGAAAACCATATTCTTGATTGTAAACCCTGCTTTGGAAAGCCTTCAAGGCTCTTATCACCCTCTGCTTTTTATAGCCTGTTTTAACCACGGCAGACCCAAGCTACCAGTTAGCATGGGAAACAGCAGGACCCTCCTGGGGCAGGGATGGGAGTGAAAGACAGGAGAGAGCGCAGCAGGCTGTTGCCAATGCTGAACTAAAACGCTACCTGTATGTCTGTGGAAAATAAGATACCTGCACTTTGTTCCTTCTGCAAGTGCTCCACTGAGACTTTTTGCATGCTTTGGGAGTAGTGCTCAGCCTACCCCCAGATAGAATTTTTAGTCAATGAACTACTCATCTGGAAAAGTGCTTCCCACCTTTACTTTAGCAGTGATTTAGTTGTTATGTTCATAACACCATATTCTCTACCTGTCCTACTAACCCTATTCATTCTCTTCACCTAATTTGTAGAGGAGCAAATGAGGAATGTCTTTGTTTCTGCACCGTGTAAAATACACATTAGTACTTTCGCATGGAATGAGCCCACCACTTTACTGGTCAAATAACCTTGCTTCAGAATAAATTTTCCCACTTTCCTGTGGGAGAAAATCCTCACTCCATTCATTTTTTAAACATCCCTTGTAAATTAAGACTTTGGTATTTTTTAAAGCCCTTCCCTGCCTCATCATCTGTAAGCTTCTAATCCCTTTAATCTTTCTAGCCAGGAGACGTCCAGGCAGCAGGGAGCTTTGTAAAGGTGTGGAAATCTCACCAAATTCCCATGTAATGGCCTGCTCCATGCTCTGGATTGAGCTTGATTTAGCGTCTGTGGCTCCCAAACCTCTCCTCTGGATCTTGCCCCTCCTTACCTGCTCCCAGGGCTCTACACCAGGTCTATAATGCAGGTGTTCAGGTGGAGAAGACACTGTCTGCTCCTGCTCATGCATAGCAGAAGTGCCATTCAAAGAGAAACGTCTCTGCAGAGTACATGCACTCCACATGCTTCTTCCAAAAAGTAGGGCTGTGATTGCATGCAGATTGACATTACTGTGTATTTAGCACTTCACCTTCTCCTGCTC
Organism: Strigops habroptila; assembly: GCF_004027225.2. Lineage (NCBI taxonomy): Eukaryota > Metazoa > Chordata > Aves > Psittaciformes > Psittacidae > Strigops > Strigops habroptila. The sequence goes on from NC_044289.2 coordinate 4,064,836, forward strand.
TGCAGCCAGGAGGAACCACAGCTGAACTGATCCCAATGCAGGACTATAGAGTGCAGGAAGAAATGGCATCACACAAGGTTTCAGGCAAGAAAAAACCCAATAAAGTCAAAATGTTAATTCACGTATTCCCACTATATTTTTGCTAGTGATCTCAACGGAGCAGTGATCGTTAGTTGCAGCAGGAATCAGTCTCTGTGTGGGCATGCAGGAGGGGAATTGTTCATGAGTCAGGAAAGGAGCAGCTCAAAGCACTCATTTTTATTGCACAGCTGGCCACGTGAAGTTTATGCTAACAGGGTTTTGTTCATGCTGAATGAGAATTGAACCCTGAGTAAACATCGGAGTGTCTCTTCCCTGCTCAGTTTTAGTGATGCCAACAGCATCGCTGGTGCTGGACTGAAATCAGGATTCATCTGGTAACAGTGACTGAATGAAAATATGGATTTAATTTCAAAGAGAGTTGAAAGTAATTCCTGAGCATCCTTTAAATGGGGAAACAGCCAAAGGGGTACATTGTTACAGATTTTAGGAGTCTAGATAAAGTGTTACAACTACCATTAGTTTTAGCAAGGCAACTGGATCACCTCCTGCTTGTGACAGCATGTCCTAGTGGTGGTGAAGGGAGGAGAACTCCTCTGGCAGTGAAACAAATACAGCATGTGCATGGGCAGTCATGTGTATGATAAAGTGCTGAATAAATTTATTAAATCAAATTATCCCTTAATCTGACCACCTATATAAATCAGGCCCTGGGGTAGCTCTGAATGCCGTCATGAACTAACACATAAACAGTAGCAGGCTTTTTAGGAAAATAACTTTAAAACCAATAGAGGATCTATCAAAACAAGGACTCTCTCAGGCTGATTACCCACAGCATTAAGCGTTTGTACCTTGTTTATCATCTGAGTTTGTCTAGTAGCTTCACCTTCAGTTGCTGGCTGCTGTCATGGCTTGATCCAGCAGATTGATAAATTCCCTTTTGCACTTGCGCTCTCCATCATGGCAGTTACAGCCCCTGGTTAAGTCACCAGGTATATTCTTCTTTGTCAAGCAACAAAGATTTTGTAAAAAAAGAATGTTTTCCAATACTTGAGTAGCTCCAAATTGTCTGTGACTTCCTTGGATTTTGGAATCCAGGAATTAGCAGGACTGTCAATACCTCCTCAAACCAATGCCTGATCTGATCACCCCAAGACTTCATGAGCCTTTTGGGTCCAGTTAGTTTTCCACAATAAGCTCAAAGACTTCCTAGAGTTTCTGTGTCCAAAAGAGAGTGCCTCACTGTGTGAGTCTAACCCGTGTGCTCTGCTCCAGTACCGTGCATTTCACTGTGACCCACTCTGTTATTCATCTCACCTGCAAACAGCAGCAGTGATGGTTTAATGCCTTCCCCCAGATCATTAGTAACGACAGAAGACAGGGTGGGTGCAAAAACCGGCTGTGGTGGGGCCCTGGGAGCATCTGTGTGATAATGGTTGGAGAATTCCCTGTTTAGCCAGGTCTTAATCCAAGCTTATGTTTTATGGTTCAGCTTTCTAGTGGAAACATGTGCCCCAAGTCAAACATCTTAAAGAAGTCTGAGTTTATTGATACTATTATTACCTCTATAAACCCAGCTTGGGATCTTATTGTAAAATGATCTCACTTTACTTTGACAAGGTGTATATTCCATATATGTGAGTTGATTGGCATTAATGATCTTTCAGACATTATATATAGCAGCTATCACTGTCATCATTTGCATTTATAGGTTGCTTTTCATCAAGGTAATTTGCAGCCATGAGCAAATCTTCATGACTTTATACTGAGCCCAAAAAGTCCATAAAATCCCTTTATGCTAACGTGGACTATAGCCCACGGATGTTAAAGATCATAGTGAAAGAGAGGATTTCTCCCCACTTTCCTATGTAAGTTGTTCTTTTGGGTGCTTCAAAGGGGAATGTTTTTACCTCCTTACATGAGGGATGATCAGCACCCTTAATGCAGAGCCCTCCCAATTTCAGCCATCCTCCCCAACTGGCAGCCAGTTGCAGCATATGTGAGCCATGGAGACAAGATGTTAAATAACTGTGAGGGAAGTGACTGCAGTGATATTTACCCCTGTGTGCTCAGGAGCTAGAGGTCAGCTGGCCAGGTAGCATTGTGGAAGAACGCCTCAGCGAAGCCAGAAAGATCAACACAACTGCTTATGAATTCTTCCTTTGGGAAAAAAAAAAAGATGTTTTAAATAGCCTCACGTGATAAAAGCTGACTTGACGCCCCATAAGCTGCAGGTATCAGAAAGCAAGCCATCCTTTTTTCCCATCACATCTCTGGTCCTTCCCAAGTGCTCCCATGTGGCTCATTTAGCATTTACACATGAGCATTAACTAGAGGAATCAGTGTGGGTTGGTTGGCCAGGGCTTATCTGTTAGGGTCAATAGCAGATTCCCTGGGGAGGGGTTCATCATCCACCACACTGGTGAAGCCCTGGGCATCTGAGTGCTAACACCAAGTCTTGAGTGTGTGTGAAAGATGCGTGGTGCTCTCTGCAGCAGGAGCAATGTGCTGTCTGTGTTCCTGGGGGATGAAAATAATGCAGGCAAGCTCATCCAAGCAGGGCAGGGGGAGCTCAAGGTTATGAAAATGAAATCATTCTTCTTCTTTTGCTTTTCCAATGACTGCTACTGTTAAAATGAGTAATTGTGGAGCAGCCGTGTCCAGACAGATGTGTTGCTGCTCACAGTTCTTGGTGATAGTCAAAGATGCCCTACACAGTAAGGAAAGCAAACAGCAGCTGAAAGTCACGCTGGCTTGGGTGAGTCTCCAAAGATCTGTGGATCAGTGTTGGTAGACACAGACCCAGGCAGCCAGTTTTGCTGATGAAAGATCAGATTTGATAGGGTTAAATAGGATAAAAAATGATTAGCAGGATAAATGCCTGCCTGCTTCTGTGCATGGTCAGGGAGGGTGAATGAAAGACAATCAAGCTTTGCATGTGAGGTTGTCAGCCACACTGTTCAGAGGACCCACAGGCCGTTCTTTGCAGTGAGTGCACACGTTAGTCCTCTCTGCTGGTGTTACAGGCAGTGGCTAGGTGTTGGCCACTGCTGGATGCAGGACACAAGCTCCTGGCACAGTGGTCTGGTCCATTGTGACAGCCCCATGACTACAGTCCCTGCTCTGGTTTGGTTTCTCTGGCACACCTCCAGTGGGATCTCATAGAGAAAAGCTTGGGGAGAAGCTCAGCCCAAAGATTTTAGTGATAAATATTGTTGCCTGGGAAAGCAAAGTTTGCCACTGTGAATGCTCCCTCCACCATACCCAACAAATTAAAGCCAAACAGGCAGTAAACTTCCATGGGCCATTACCTCTCTCACAGAGGAGGTTAAGTGTGATGAGGGCCAAATTGCCATTTAATGTGATCTAATTGATTTTATAAGCTGTTGTGTTAACAAGAAGCTCTGCAGTGTTCCCCTGGCACCACCCAAACAGTTTGGTAACACCCAGTGCATGCCCTTCCCCTGCGGTGGATGAGCACTGGGAGTCACTGGTAGGCATCAGCTTTGTGTGTAACCCACACACTGGGGCTGGTCCCCAGGGCAAGGGCTAGAGAAAAGATGCTACAGAGACCTGACCAAGGTTGGATGGGGCTTGGAGCAACCTGGTCTAGTGGAAGGTGTCCCTGTCCATGGCAGGGGGTTGGAACTGGATGAGCTTTAAGGTCCCTTCCATCCCAAAGCAGTCTGTGATTCTATGATGACCTGAAGAGCTTCTGTCTTCCTGCCATGACTCAGGGGCCAGTAGCTTACCTATATGAGTGAGGGGAGAAGGAGTGTCTGGTGCAGAGAAGCTGTTCAGCAGCCCATGAGAAGGGCAGGGTTGAGCAGCCCATGTTGGTGGAGAGCTGCAGGGTCCCCACAGAGCCAGGGAGAGCTTGATGCCAGCACTGGCCCCTGCCCTGGCAGGAAAATTTGACTGGATGAATAGGTTGATCTATGGGGAGCAACCCTCCATCCCAGAGCAGAGACAACAGGCCATGCCAGGCTCTGCTGGCTGTGATGAGAAAGGTGTCCCTCTGTCCTGCACCCCAGACAGATCTCTTGTGCCATGTACAACACTGGCTGCTCTTCCAGCAAGCACAGGAGCTCCCCATACTTCATGTTCCTCCTTGTGCCATCAGGAGGAGCTTCCCTGGCTGGGGGACGAGGTGCAATGGAGTGAGCTGGGCTCTGGCAGGACCAGGGCAGATCAATGAGCCCTTCCATGTCTTCAGGGGGTTGTGGCTGTCCCAGTGTGAAAGGCTTCATCACAAGTGGTAGACAAGGCAGCACAGCACTTGGCATTGTGTCCTTTTGCCACTGTGCTGCAAGCAAGAAAAATCAGCAAGCTGCTTGTTTTATTTAGTTTTTGACTTGGCTACAGAGCTCTTCTGGCCCCATCCTACCACCCGACACTGGTCATGTCCCAGTAGCCCCAGCCCTCAGCTCCTGCAGCCCTTTGGCTTTGTCTCCTGCTTGGGAAGCCAGGAGTTGATCCAACTCCCCAAATGTTTGTCCAAGCAACTTTAAGGTTGATAAAGCCCTGTGCAGTAGCCAGTGATGCCCTGCATGCGCTGAAGTGGTTTTAGGCCCGACTCCTTCTCAGCCCAATGCCGTGAATCCCGCCGTCTCTGACTAATGGTCCCAGCAGCTGTGCAGGATATTCGAGTTGCTTTTCATTTACAGTTTCGGTGGGTCCCTGGTAATTGGTACATGGCAACTTCTAACACATAACAGATGATATGGTGGTGGAGGGAATTTGTCATTGCTTCACTTCCCTGCGGCAGGAAGGGCTCATAAGTCACAGCTGACAAATCTTTTAATGACTTCTAAACTTCATTTACAGCAAAGAATGAGCATAATCAACAACAATGATGGGGTACTAATCATTTCGTATTATTAAAAAAGGGGTCTGTGTCTTTAGCCTCCTCTGTGGTAGCCTAACACTGCAATAGGAAGGGTGGTGGCCTCCTGGAGAAGAGCTGGCAGAGTGTGAAGGGATATAAATGGCACCAGCAGTGAGCCCCAAGAGTCCACACAGTCCTGAATGTAATCATGGTATGCAAGACTGGCATGATGATATTGATGGAGAATGAGAGCAGTAGATGAGTTACTTTCATCTCTGGCTTTGACCCAAAGCTTGCTGACGTCAGTGGGAAAATCACCAGACCATCAATCACCCCTGGGCTTCAGGTGAACTGATGCTGAGGGTAGCACAGTGCATGGGAGCAGGGGTACCCTCCATAAATCCAGGCTTTCTTTTAGTCTCTGCATCTGGAGAACTGGAGAGGCAAAGACCAATAGATGGGGAGCAGGATTTATTATTTCTCAAGTGGGAAAGGAATAGCTACCAACATAGGTCTTGACATAGTGGTCATGTCGAGCAACTCAGCTGCTTTTCAGGTGTCCCTTTCCCACTACGTCAGGCTCCATCCTTCCCATATGAGATACTTTCCTTGAGTTGAGGGTGCCTCCCCAATCACTGTGGAGCCTTGGACATGGTATTTAGACAACCAAACCTCAGAAAATCCCACCACAAGAGAAGCAGGAGCCTACATCCCAGCAACTTGACTTTATGTATCATAATAATCATTTATGTTATTCTGCCTGTTTTAGTATCTGACATAATTTTTAAAGGCAGTCAGCTGCTAATTAACTGAGAGAGGAAAGGAGCATGTCAGAAACCTCAGCTGTTAAAGAACTGGGGGTTAGTGTGTCAAGGTCCAGCAACTTTCTCTTGCTCTGCATCCCTAAGGCTCCCCATCCCTGCTCCAGCTCCATGGGGAGCAAGTGCCTGGCTTTGGTGATACCCATGACACGAAGTCCAGTAGCAGGTGTGGGGACAAATGGCTGATTTTCTCCGTAGGAAACGTGGACAAGCGTTTTGGAGGAACAATTCGATCTGGGTCCCAGAGGAACTCCTTTGGTCTGCAGATGGTGACTGCACTCACGGTGTCCTCCCCAGCTCATGGCTTTGCCGAGTCTCCTGGCGCTTGGGGCTTTGCTGAAATCCCCAGCAGCAGGAAGCACGTGGTGATGTGGAAATCCCTGATTTCTGCTCAGTCATTCAGGAAAACCAGCCGTAGCCCTCATGGCTCAGAAGAGGCAGGGATGGCCCCAGGAGCCCAGCACAAGCTTCAGGATGAGCAGGACCAGCTTGGCTGGGAATATAGTGTTTGTGTGTTAAAGGGGCTATGGCATCAAGATGCAGGACTCATGCTTAGATAGAAGGGCTAAATACTGAGAATTGCATCAGTGAAGCTTCATCTGCAGCAGTTCCTTCTTCGAAGCCGAGTGGCCCTGGCAGGTGATGAAGTTTTCTAGTGGTGTGTTGGCAGCATGAAATAGAGCCCACATTTTCCCCCTACTTCTGGAGGTCCACTTGTCCTCACAGGAACCTGTATCATGCAGGTTGGACAGCGCTTGGAGCAACCTGGTCAAGTGGAAAGTGTCCCTGCCCGTGTCAGGGGGATAGAACTGGATGATCTTAAGGTCCTTTCCAACCAAACCAGTCTGTCATTCAGTGATTCTGTGCTCTGTTTAGTGTGTGACATAACCCAACACTGGAGCTTGGGAGTGCTCCTGAGGCCACCTGTTAGCCATGACCAGAGGTGTTTTGTATGAGGAAGTGAGCGCTGGGCTTGTGGACCAGGGCAGGAGGCTCTTCTGCAGCCAGCCTGGAAGCCCTGCTCTTCCACCGCTCCATTTCCTCTCTGCCATAAGCAGGAGATGCAAAAAGCAGCAGTGAAGATACCAGTTCATTAACAGCTCAGAAAGTTCCCAGAAAGTTCACTTGCTTTTCCTCATAAATAAATCATTTGCTGTTAAAACAACATTTGGTCTGGTGGGGGGAGTTGTTCATTAAGGAACATCAAGTCAATAGGCGGTTGATGAGAACCTGTCTCCACTGAGTATGAGTGGGAGAGTGGGGGATGGAAACATTGTGTTTTCCTATTAGGCTGCGAATGATAAAGAATTAAAGAATAATTCTCAAGAAATTAGTCATGGCCAGCCATTAATGAACATCTCAGAAACACACTAATGAGCTGCCTTCAGATGCCTGTAAAAAAGGGCTTTAATTAGATTAATACATGCAGCATTGTCCATAGCCCAGTAGGTAATCATCAGGTTCTGCACCACTGGGATTATGGATGACATTCTATTTAATTGCTGTTTCCTTTTCATTTTCTTTCCCTTTTTTTTTTTTTTCCTTTTAAAGATTCTTTCCTCCAAAGAATTTTGTTTCTGTTCTCAAACATAACCTAAACATTATCCATGGAATTCTGCATCTGAAAGTGCTGCCAGGCTGGGCTGATCTGATTCAATTGACCTTTAAAATTTATTTTGCTGCTGTCAAAAAGAATGTTAGTCTGTTCATGAGAGATTTCCAAGACGATTAGAAGCAGGCTTCTGAAAAGTCAACTTGTTGCATATTCTGCAATGAAAGGATGATCCTTTTTTGGTTTTCGGGGTTGTTTTTTTTTTTTTTTTTGAGAAAAATGCCTTCATTTAAAAAATATTTTCATGGAAAAGCAAAGTCCAGAAAAGTTCAATGAGAATGGGGAGTACATGTTCAAGTGCAGAAGAGCTCCTTCTTGTAGGGTGAAACCCAGCGAGTTGATCCATGAAGGCTTCAAAGGATGCCCTAATTCTTGCTTATAGCACACTCTGATGGTGGGGTTTTGGTTTTTGCCTCATATGCTGTCAGGACTCTCACATTTTAAATGCAGTGTTGTTAGCTTTGGAGTGGAAACCCAAATTTAACCCACCAAGGTTGACACCTGCCTGAAAATCCTGATCAGTGCATGACAGACATCTTTGTTTTCAAAGGAATTCATCTCTGAACTGAAGGGCAGGACTGAGGGTCAGGGGCACTTTGGATGCTCCCTACTGTCACATTGCACTGCTGGTGGGACAACTTTTGTCCATCTTTGGCCCAAAGAGAGACTTTGGCTTTACCAAGCAGGTGGGAGAAAACATTGCCTCCAAAGCCAATGCAGATCAGCAGCTTTGGTGTAAAGGTGATGATCCACGATCATCATATATATGTGCATACCTCTGGTATCTGCCTTATGGGAGCTGTGTCCTGCCCCACCGGGGGTCCTATTAGCTCCAGCATGACCACACACATGTGCATCCTTTGGAGTGAGCCCCAAGGTTGTGGAGACAGGCAGAGTGAGGGGCAGTGCTGCCGCAGGGGCTGCTTGGATGGATCTCAGAGGACCCAGCTGCAGGTCATCCCTTTATCACACTTATTAGGAAGGATTTAAAGCTCTAATGAACAAATTTTTAAGCTTTCTATAGGCATGAATAATATGTAGGACAGATGGTTACGAGCCACAGCTATAAACTGTGTGCTGACCTGACAGACTTTGTAACCATTGTACCTTTAAGAACTGATTAAATACTTATTAAACTAGCTATTGATTATTTATGGAAGGATTTACCAGTTGCACTGCGATTTAAATCAGAGCCAGGGTTTCAAAGGGTTGGCAGGATTTCTCCAGTTCAAAATCACTTGTTTTAATTAAAAATTAAAAAAGGAGGCTGTTTGCATAGCAAGATAGATAGTTGAAGGAAGATTATGAGGGAGCTAATCCTGTCCATGCTGCTGTGCGCTCAGCACCCACTCATCTGGGCAGCAGCACCCTTTATCAAAAGGGAATTAATTCCAAATCTGTGAAGGTAGCGCTCCCCTCTACCAGCACAGAGACACCAGCATCCCCACGCTCGCTGGTCCTGGTGCTCCAGCCATAGGTGGCATAACCCAGTGTGTAATGGTGGCACAGGGCAGCTCTGGGAGAGGATGCAGTGATGTAAACGTGTGTCAGAGGTGGCACAGAGTAAGATGAATCAAGGGAACAGACCAGCCCCTACTGCCAGAGCCCTGTGAAATGCAGAACTTGGCATCTGCCACAAGCTAATGGTGTCAGGCGGGATTATTTGCTTATGTCCTGCAGCAAATATGCTTGAACCAGATGTCGCTGATGTTTTCTCTCCCTCCTGCTCAGTAGCTTTGCTCTCTCCTCTGTGCTGCCCAGGTGCACAGGATGAGTGCAGCCCCCATCTAAACAGGGGTGAAGAAGACCAGAGGTGGGCAGCAGCTACACCCCATCCGTCACCCACCCCATAAACTGAGACCTGGGTGCTCAGTGCAGAGCAGGAGGTGAGGGCAGGTCATAAATACAGCTGTGACCCCGAGCTCCCCAGGACTTCTCAGTGTGCTTGCAGAGGCAGTAACTGCTGGATGCTTTCCTGTGACGGTGGGTGGTGCAGATGCATCACCACATGTGTCATTACAGGCAGTCCCCATCCAGAGCTGTTACAGCAGCAGCGTCTCCTGCATGTCAGGTGTTAAAATTGTTTCATTCTACCACGGAAAATATGATGTGCAGGGTGGAAACTGGGCTGAAACTGGGCCCACAGAGTCTGTATGCTTGGGAGGAGGAATCAATGTCCTCAGACAGAAAATGATTCCCGCAGCAAAAATGTCAGGGGGGCTGCAAGGAAGCATTGGTGCCTTCTCCATCTCTGCTCCAGCCACACAACCCTGATGGGGTGGCCTGGGTATGGAGAGGAAATAAGGATGGGTGACAGTGGTGAGTCCCAGGCTGGGACTTGGCGTTGGGGTATATAAGAGATGGGCACCTCCGCGGTGACCTAGAGGTGAGTGATTGCCTGGCAAAGCCTGAGCCTGGGCAGGTCTGTGTTGACTTACCTGCAACATGGAGCCCTGGGAAGTGTTTGGAAAAATTTGCATACCCTGTACAAGGAGCCGCTTGTCTGGTGGGAGATGGGACAGCCCAAAGCAGCACTCCTGAGACCCAAGGACCTGCTCTGTCTGCAGCAGAAGCATTGTCCTGTAATGGGCTGTGCTCAGTTGCACTTTACAGGGGGGAAAAGATTTGCAAAGGGAACCCACAGCTTCACAGCAAGTTAGTCTGGCTCCTGCTGAGCTGATCTCCAGCATTCTGGCTCTGCCAGCTCTCTCAGCACAGCAGAGATTTCCCCAAAAGTCAGCCCTGGTCCTGCAGAACTAGTCTCATAATTGTGACATCTTTGTCTATATCCTTTTTTTAATAACTTTCTGGTCCCTTAACAATCACGTTTGGGAGAATCAAAGCTGTTTTCCCTGGAAACCCCAAGGACTGGTTTCCTTCCAGTTTATTCTATTTATTGAACCACAGAACAGTGAACAGGGTCTTTCTGCTCTCCGGGAGGAGGGCTGAGCCCCTCTGGATTTCTGTGCAGGACATGTTGGGGACTCAGAAGTTATTAAAAAGATTGCAGGGTTTGTGTTGGTTATTAAACTAATGCTTTGGAGCTCGGCTCTGGTGTTTGGGGACTCACTAGCAAATTACTTGCAGCTCCTGGGGGAGGAATGATTGGCACCAGGGGTAGTAGGGACTTTGCTTTTAAATGCATGTGCATTTCTGTGCTGTCGATGGTGCTCTGGCGATGCGGTCAGTGCAGTTCCTCTGTCTTGTAACTGGCTCTGTTTTGTTCTAAAACGGGGGGGGGGTTGGCTAAAAGAAGGACTGTTTTACTCAGAAATCCCTTAGAGACGAGCATCTGGGTTGATGGAGATGCTCAATGTCACAGCCATGCCTGTTTGTGCTGGGGCGTGTTAACTGCCTTGGTCCTCCCTAAAAACCTTCTTCCCACTTGCAAGAAAGATGTACAGACATTACAGTTTGGGGATGAAAACCATCCAAAAAGCAGTGAGGTGGTGCAGAACTGGGTTTTGTCCTATGCAAGAGTATGGTTAAAGAAGACCTGAACCAAGTTGTGTCATTCAGGCTTCCTCCAGCATTGAGCAGAGGTGCAGCAGCGCTGGCGTCAGAGCTGGGGACATTCAGCTCTCACTGGAGCATAGTGCACAACAGGCTGCAGCATCCATCACATGTGCTGGCAAGACACAGGTTTGCTTGGGCTTTTTTCAGTACTCCAAATGCCAAATTGTCCCCAAACCCAGCCCTGGTCCCTGCAGGATGTCTTCATTTGTCATCTGGCTTCCAGCAGAAAGCCACCGAGTTGGGAAAACTTGTTACTGGATGGAGGATGAAAAACCACATCTCCTCTTTTGTGAAGAAGCGTGATAAGAGGAGAATAAGAGCCCGGCTGTGTGTTGCTGTCACGCTGAAATAAAGAGCTTTCTACAGGAGAGGGTGGTGGGACTTGTGGGTCTGCTTTGCCTTTTTCTTCTCTGACAGTTCGTCACTAAGACGGAGGCCCCTGGGGATTTCAGACACCTGGCTCTCAATTAAACAGCTAATCTGTGAAGCAAGGCACTTAAAGCAGGGAGGAAAAATAGCTTATCAAGTAAAGCAGCTCTGGCCTTGGGCTGTTACCAGATTGAATATCAGTGTTTTGAAGGGATTCCTGGATGTTTGTGGCAGCAGGGGCTGTGACACTGTTTCCAGCCGTGCTGTCCTAGGAGGAGAGGAAAAGTGCTATCGGTGGGTATCTGTGCACCTCCAAGTGCTGCAGCATCACAGGGGGCACGTGCAGGCAGGCACGGCCTCTCTTTAAGCATGGGAGTTGTATGGAACCTCAGAGTGGTCCTCACATCTCTAAGAAATGGCACTGGGGATCCTTGACTTTTTGGACTACAAAGCTCAGTTAATCCCATGTTTTCTTCTCAGCCTGGCAAACAGGTTTCCTTGTGCCATGCATAGCAGAGTGATAAATCCATGGAGAGCTGTGCCTGGGATCCTGTGGTAGGGTTAGGCTGCAGGGTGATGGTCAAGAGATGGTGGGAGAGCCCTGGGGTGGCACAGCCTATATGCAGATGGATGTGTTTATGGGGTCACTGTGGTCTGGTTTGAAAGAAGGAACTTATGACAATCTCATCCTTAAGTCTCCAAAACTCTCCTTATGTCTTTGGGGGCATTTGGGAGTGGGAGGTGTCATTATGATGTTTCCGTAAGCTTTGGTGAGGCTGGTGGCACACACCTTCCAGACCTCTCCTGTCTGGGCCTCAGCTTCCCTTGCAGAAAAGCATAGTCATCTGTGCTTGGTGTTCTCTGAGGTCCTAAAGATGAACGACCCCTTTATACATTCATCTATGTCCAAGTATTACTACTACTTGCCTTTTGTCTTGTTCTCTTTTCCAACCCAAGTCTGTCTTGTTGCAGTTGTGGTTGGGGGATGAAAGGTAAGATAATAGCTGTGAAAATGCATCTGCTGAAGACTGGTAGTTATTAGAATAGTGATCTATAACCAGTTATATGTGTCTCTGCTGTGTATATTTTCCTAATCAAACATGTCACCAAGTTACTCTGACTCATGCCCACTGGTTTTTATGTGGCCTATCAAAGAGATGGTGGCTTGAGAAGACACTGTACTTTATAGCAATGCCCTGGTGAGCTGTGTTGTTTCACGTGGAAGGGACACTAAGCCAATGTGCCTGATGGCTGTGCTGAATTTAATCTGCGCACAACACTAAGTGCTCTGCTGGAATGCAGTTAGTTAGAGTATGAAATATTAATATGCAATGATTAAAGCGTCCTTTTTCAGTTGTTACAGTAAGGGGAGACCAATAAGTGATGTGAAATGAATATTGTGTGTAAGAAGCCCTACCTGAACAGGACAGAGAGGCAAGGGAGGCTGCATTCTCCAGGGGATGCCAGGCTTGCATGGGGCAGCAGAAAAGCACTTTGCACAGGGGTTTTGAACACAGTGACGAGTGGTTTATAAACTGCAAAGCAAGAGGTGTGCAGGCTGCTTGTTAGACTGAGAGCAGGAGCACTGGTTGGTGCTCAAAATCTCAGAGCAATGCTATGCTGGAAGCCCAGAGTCCCAGTTCCCCAGCCTTGGGCAGAGCTCCCTGCCCAAGCCCTGCTCCCTGCCTGGGAGCAGTGTCAGTGCTCAGATGGCACTGGGAGAACATCCCATCTGCAGAGACATTGGGGCCCCGTTGGCTTCCTCCCAAGTCGTTTCCAGTAGCGTGGCCATCGCCTTGCCTGACCTTGAGCTTGCCATCTGCTGACCCGATCCTGTCACTCATCAGCCACAGGCACATCTCCTGTGCAGACCTGCAGTGTCCTGACATGGCCCCAAAGCCACTGGGACTTCCACCAGGGAGCCAAGGGCAAGGCTGTCCCAAGGGAGGTGGACGCTGAGCTCCCCACTCCGTCACTGGTCCCTGCAATGGGTGGTAAAAGTGACTTCTCCCATCACCACCTTCTATAGCCATGAGCTTTATGAGGCTGTAGGGATGCAGCATCCCAGGTGGGCAGGAGAGGAGACAAGCACATGCTGGTACAACTGCAGGAAGCAGGGGGGAAGGTCACAGGAGCCAGACGAGGAGGGTGCAAGGTGGGGACAGGGAGCAAGGACCTGGGAGAGGTGCAGGTTCCTCTTCAATTCCCACCTCCATCGTGGCTGAGGTCATGCCTTGGGAGATGTCCTTCTCCGAGTGCAGATCCATCTGGTGCCTTAGTGCCCATCTGAGAAACAGCTCAACTCCATCCAGCTCTTTCATTTTTAAGCAAACCCACAGACCAGAGTGTCCATTGACAGCAGCAGAGTTGGCTCATGTTGCACCTGATGAGAGGTTGCAGACACTAGATTTGGGGGAAAACCACAGGATTTATGTCCCACACACTTCCATTCTACCCAAATCCCCCACCTAGCCTTTTCTATTCCCATGCACTGAGGCAGCTTAACCCGTATTCCTCTTACACAGGCTTAAGGAGTTCAGTGCCGTGGTATAATTGGTGTTTGCAGTGGCAAACAGCTGGCCAGTGATTCTGACTGTTGTAGTAACACACATCTGGGCTGGTTAGTGTTTGGGAAGGGTTTGGGCAAACAGGAGCCTGGTTTTCCATAAGCTGGGACTGGGTGGGTAGCAGGGTAAAACTCTTCAGTGATGGGGTGTGAAGACAAGAGACAGGCTAGTAGTATATTTGAGCACTAGGTTTTATTTTGAGGAAGAAGGCATTCCTCCTGCCTGCATGTGGCTGGTCCAGACCTGGAAATAGTATGGGAGAGTCTTCTCTGTTGTCTCTTTACTTTCGTGCTGGACTGAAGTTCCGAAGCCTGGAGGTACAAGCCAGTGATGCTTGTCTGTATGGGTAGAAGTACCCTTAGGCAAAATGGGACTATGGACAGGAGCAGCCCCTGCTGGGTATCATAGAATTATAGAATCAGCTAGGTTCGAAGACCTTTAAGATCAAGTCCAACTGTTCCCCAGCACTGCCAAGTCCACCACTAAACCATGTCACTAAGGGCCTCGTCTGCACGGTTTGTGAACACTTCCTGGGTTGGTGATTCCACCACTGCCCTGGGAAGCCTGTATCCCAAGGGGCCAGTGGCTCAGAAGGACATCAGTGGACATCACCCAAGGAGCCAAAATTGTGCTCACCTGGGAAAGGGTTGAGATAGGTATAATGAAGTTATCCCCCTAACAGGTTTAAGAGGAGAGAGAAGCAACCAGAGATTTCATGTCCTGTGGGGTAGTTCTGTGCAGGAGAAGACAAGGAAGAAGAACGACCTGGGTTTTCTGAAGGTCTTGGGAGCAACCCCAAAAAGCATGTCAGGAAATGTTGTGACTTTTTCCCAGGCTCTGCCTAGTGAGGAGTATAGGACAGACTCTTGTAGGGCTTGGCAAAGCCAGAGCATCATATGCTGACAGTGTCAGTGCCTCAGGCGGGCTGGGCTGCAAGCAAGGGCTTGGGACCAGGGGGACTGGGTCCGCAGGAGCTGCACCCATGCAGATGGGCAACTGGCACTGTCCCCACCTTGCACCCAGACAGACTTGGTCTTTAAGCCCAGAGAGCCAAAACCCCAAAGGCAGATGGTGCTTTAGCTCTGCCTACTGCCAGGGCAGATGCTGGAGATACCAGGGAGGGGACACCATGGCCCTGGAGTAGCAGTGCATCCCCTGTGCCAGGCTCAGTGACCACCTGGAGTTGAGAGGACACTGGTGGCATTGCCCCAGGTGCTGGGAGTACCTGTGGGTGCTGCTGGAAGGAGCTGGGGAAGAGCAGCAGCACTTCAGTGTGCATCAAAAAATACCTTCCATAGCTCTGAGGTGACTTTTCCCAGGTAACAACCACATGCTATGTATGGAACATACAATAGTGATCCTAGAGCATTCCCTCTGTTTCTGGAAGATGAAAATCAACATCAATCAAGATGTCGTTGAACAGCTCTTAATTTTCACTGCAGAAATGCAAGCAGGCAGCCAGGCTAGCTTTAATTTCACACAATTTCCAGTCCTGTCCCTTGGTCCTCTTAGTCCTCAGAGCTGAAGCCTATTCTCAGGGGCTGCCTAAAAATACCCCAGGCAAGAAACTTGGAGGACCATGCCTTACAGCTATGGGAAACGGGTTGGAGTGGCTTCCAGCGGATCTGGCTGATGGCTTTGTGATTTCCAAGCTAACAGTGACACCTCCTGTTAGCAGAAAATTCTGCTCAAAGCCCAGCATGTAAATGCACAGGCAGGCAGCAGAGTGCAGATACCAGACGGGAGCACATGGGGTTACTTTGCCACTTACATCTCTTCACTTGAATCCAGAAAACTCAAGTCCTTTCCCAGCTGCAAGTGCAGATCCACAGGGACGAGGCTGTCTCTGTGCATGGTGAGATCTGCAGGGACAAGGCCGGCCTGTGGTGCTCAGCTCAGGAAAGCTTGGAAAGGTGGGCATGAACAGAGGTGCTGACTGCAGACTGCTTTCAAAAGAGCAGTGCTTTGATTTGTAATTAAGTATAGAGAGGTAAAAGCTTTCGTATAATAGTATTAAAGTTTTTATGTAGATGTAAAATGTATTTAAATCTTTTTTTGGCCATTAAAAGCAACCAGCTTATACCCAGAGTGTCGGCCTGATAATAGGTTTCCAACAAGAGCTTTGCGCTGGCTGTGACAGTCACCTCCCCAACACACAGGGGCTCTCTGGAGATGGGATCCCCTCAGCTGTGACTTGCTGATGTTGAGGAGCTGGTTCCCTCGCTCCAGGCTTACTGGGAGATTTACCCCTCACCCCTTTCTGTAAGACTCCAGCAATTCCCTTGCACACCTTCCTGACTATCGGTTTGTTGGTTCAGGTGTTCAAGATGTCATTGAAGGTGCAGACGAGCAACATCACAAACAAGAATGACCCCAAGTCCATCAACTCCAGAGTCTTCATTGGCAATCTCAACACAGCCGTGGTCAAGAAGTCAGATGTGGAGACCATTTTCTCCAAGTATGGGCGAGTGGTGGGCTGCTCCGTTCACAAGGGCTATGCCTTTGTACAGTACTCCAACGAGAGGCACGCACGTGCTGCTGTCCTGGGTGAGAACGGACGTGTGCTTGCTGGCCAGACCCTGGGTAAGTCATTTCTTCAGCTATTTTGGGTGTCCAGGTGCAACATGTCTTGGTTGTTCCATAAGAGATGGCCAAGGAATGCCCAGTCCACAGTAAAACTGGGACATCAGTCTGCAGAGCAGGGTCAGGTCCAATGATGGTGACACAACCCAGTGATGGCTGAGTGGGTCCATAGTGATGAGGAGCTCTGGGAAGTCAGCCAATGGATCAGGATCAGCAGGGTCCATGGCAAGGCAAAGGCATACTGTGACAGAGCTGGAGACCAGCACTACTACAGCACAGCTTTGGTGGGTAGGGGCTGAAGGCTCCTGGGTCCCATGTGGATATAGGTCAGAAGCAAGGCTGGTCATGGTCATTCAGACATAGTATCCTCAGGGCTGTGACATTGTGGCCCAAGACCTCATGTTATGGGCTGTGATTGTGGAAGCTAAAACACAGTTCTCAATCATCCCATGTCCTTGTCTTTGATATGCTGGAGAAGAACAAGGGTGGGAAAAGACATTCCCTGGCTTCCTTTCTGCCCTTTGCCTGTCAAGAGAGAAACATAGAAACATAGAATGATTTGGATTGGAAGGGACCATCAAAGATCATCTAGTCCAACCCCCCTGTCACTAGACCAGGTTGCTCAAAGCCCCATCCTTATATCCAACCTAAACCTGCCTTTTTTCCATTTAAAACCATTACCCCTTATCCTGTCATTACAGGCCCTGGTAAAGTCTCTCTTAAGCTTTATTATAAGCCTCCTTTATATATTGAAAGGCTGCAATAAGGTCTCCCTGAGACCTTACTTACACATAAGTTGCCCAGCATATTTGAGTATTTGTAATTAGAGAGGTGATATTCAGACTCAAACTAGCTCAGACTAACTTTAGCCAGCTGATGTTAAATAACTCCCCCCGCAGACCATGAAAGTCTCTTGTCTGCACTGCTGTGTGATAAGAAATAACAAACAGAACCACCCCAGCTGCTCCCAGCTGCGTCCTTATTTTGCAGGTTGTTCTCAAGTGTCATATGCTGAGAAGCTGTTGTCACCAGCTCTAAGCTGAGAATTGGAACTGGAGACAGTATTTTTAACGAAAAATAGTTATTTCCAAGCCTGCTGCAGACAGTGGTTGTTGGGCACCCAGGAAAGCGATTTGCAGCCCATTCCCACTCTGCTTCTGGCACAGCAGGCTGAAATAAGAAGTTGCATGCTAGATCTGATCTTTAAGACTTACTCAAATATGAAAAACTTCTTTCACTTCTCTTATGGTCCAGAGAGCGGAGCTGCAGACCAAGGCCAAGCGCAGTGTGCCAGGAGTCCTTCCAGCCCAGGCATTGCCCACATCTGCAGAGTCCATGGATAATGACAAAGTGGGCCTTGGGGAGCAAAGGAGTTCATTGTGATGCTCCAGACAGATACAGGATATGCAGCTAAGAGCCAGGCAACACTTGCCTGCTTAGCTGAAGAGAAAGATGAAAGGTTTGCCATGATAGGAACCTCTTACTCGCAGTGCTGGTCCCAGAGTTCTGGTCTGCCAAGACAAAAGGACCATGTTATAGCTGGGAGTCCTGTACATGCACTGGATGAGGTGCAAATTCAGCTCCCTTTCATCTTCCTCCCCTTCATGGGCCAGTCTTACCACAGAAGAGCTCAGCAGGCTTTCCTTTGCTGTTCATGGACCACAGAAACACTCCCCTTTCAGGAGGATCAAGCAGAGAAGAAGAGCTGAACAGTGTAGTTAGAAAATGTCTTTGCACAAAACAGGGTAGAAAGTCACTCGCTAAAAAAAGAGGAGGTGATGACCGCATAGGACCATGTGTCCCCAGTGCCAGCAGGCGGTCACTCAGCAGGACAGCATCCCTGTCTGAATCCAGAGCCACTCCTTACAGCAAGCACTTGCTGTAATGGCTCAGCTGTAGCAGCCCCACATGGCACAGTTGGAGTAAAACTGCCTTTCCTGCCTCAGCTCTTCACATGGGAGAGAGAATTTGCACCATCATTTAAGAAACGGAAAACCTCATAGTTTTGCATGTGACATGAGTGCTGTGGTTTGCAGGTGACATTTTCTAGCACGTACCAGAATGAAGGAGCAAGCAGCATCTTTCTAGCTTGCATCTCCCAGCTGAGATCAGCTCTCAAGCTAAGTGGTCTAATAGCATTTCTTCCATTTTTTTCTCTTTTCTCCTTCTTCGTCACCATACATGCAAACAACCAACCTTACATTTTAATTGATCAGCAAGATACTGAATGCATCACGAAATGGAGGTGTTTGAAACCATAGCTGTAGCCCATCCTGTGCTGGGACATGGACTGCTCTGCCAGGCAGGTCACGGCAACCTCTGTGCTTTCTCCAGAGGCTCCCAGACACCCCAGTCATTGCAGGAAGCAATTACCATTCCAGTGGGGGAGCTCTGCACTGGAAGCTGGATCCACACCATAACCTCACCCTACCATGTTGGCTAGACAAAGCATGACCTCCCCCTTCAGTGTGGGCAAAGATGCCTGGGTATGGGCAGGAGGGATAAATACTGCCTTGGAATGGGCAGGTAGGTTCCATGTTGTGGAATGGGAATGATGCAAAATCTCTCCATACTGATATGCATGGTGAGCTCTTGTCTCTCCTTGTTCGCTATCAAGGGAATCCTGAGGGACCTGACTGCCCATCACCACTGTAGGTCTGTCTGCATCCACTGATGCAGGCTCCATAGTAGCAATTGGTACAAGTACATGGAGCTAATTGTCATTGTCCACCATTGGGCTTTCATTATGTATGCCTTGAAGGGTGTTAAGCAGCATGGGGCTGTCATTAGCTCTCCAGTTTGCAAGAAAAGTGACTGGCAGCTGGCAAGATTCACACTGACAGCAAAAAGGGTTCGCGACAAGGGCACTGGGGCAGAGGAGGGCTGTGTTCTGGGATACACCACAGAAGAATTTATTCCTCTCTATAGCAAACAGCATTGCCAGAAGCATTGCCTTGCTCAACAGACTCGGAAAAGGAACCAAATGCATAATGTTCACACTGGCAGCAGTTGTCCATGGATCTGTCCCATGGCAGTGCACATCCTTGCTAGCGTTCAGGCTCAATGCTCTTCTGCATTCCCCTTAGCAGCTGAGTATGGGAGGATGGAGGATGAAAGGCAGCAAAGAAAACACATGTTCTGATCTGAAATTTCCTCCAGAGGAACATTCAGTGTAATCGCTGAGTGACACCCTAATACCACGCTTGTTAGGCAAGCTTATGAACAGGCTAAGCTCCAGCTTCAGTAGGAATGATGTCTCTTGCTAGACCCTAAAAGGCAGTCCAAGGAATTGCACAGCAAGACGTGAGCAGTGGGAGCATGTCTGTGCTCCTCTGGAGCTGTGATGAATACTCCTTCCCTGGCAGTGTTCAAGGCCAGGTTGGACAGAGCCTTGGGTGACATGGTCTAGTGTGTGGTGTCCCTGCCCATGTCAGGGGGGTTGGAACTAGGTGATCTTAAGGTCCTTTCCAACCTAAACCATTCTAGGATTCTATCATTCTATGTGCAGCCTATACTCCTTCAGCTCAGGTCAATCAGCAGACTGTTCACTTTGGATCCCTTTGCAAGCTCTTTATTTTGATGGTGAGTGGCCTGGCCTGTCCCATTTCTCTGTGAAGTCCCCTCATGCAGCATAAAAAAGCAACAGTTAGTAAGCTTGATCCTGCTGAGTTTCATGGCATATCCTGCAAGTCCTAAAGAGGCAAGAACTTAAATACCCCAGTTTGCAGTCACAGATCCATGAACCCCAAGCCCTAGAGCAACCTGGTGTAGTGGAAGGTATCCCTGCCCATGGTAGGGGGGTGGAACTGGATGAGTTTTAAGGTCCCTTCCAACTCAAACCAGTCTAGGATTCTATACAGACCTTCAAATACACCTGCACCTCAGGGACTGTAACTTGTGCCACCTGCTTAGCACAAGTCCCAGTGCTGTGGGGCAGCTTATGTCCAACCTCATGCAAATGGTGCTTTTTGTCTACAAATGGAAATCCTGTCTTGCTTGGCTGAGATCCAGCATGTCCAGAGATCTGACACCTATCTAGAAAGAAAGGTCCTGCAGAACAGGAAAAGTTTATGGCTCATTACAGAAGCCAGCAGGGAATTTGCGCACTCCTGGGCCAAGAAATGAAGAGGTGAGGCCTCGTGCTCTGATAGCTCACCTCACTGTGGTTCTGGGGCCACACTCAGCATTAGATTGCCAGGCTCTCAGCAGCCTCCATGAAATTGGCTGTATCATGTTATTCTCACGTCAAAAGCACTGAGACCAAGGAGACAAATTTCCTCAGCAGATTAGAAGAGCTCATTTTTACCTCCTCTGGTAGAAAACGCTCCTCCAAGCTCAGCTGGGGTGGCTGCAGGCGTGTGCCTGCACCCTCTGCAGCTTTGAACACAGCCCAGGCCACAGTAATGCCCAGCTGGCTCATACTCAGCATTCAGTTTTGTCCTAGAAGGAGCAGAGGATAAATTGTTAGCAGTTAGCAGCATGCAGCAGTTCCATATACTGTCCGTGCCTTACCATGACAGCACCGAGTTCTCCTGAAAGCCTATCCTAAATTTTTGTGGTTGGGTTAGACCATGTGCAGGACTTTGACTTAAAATCTAAATGGCTTTCTAAAGGAAAAGGAAGAGGTTTGCCAAGTGCAAGAATGTATTTGCCTTTTCATGGGGGTCCATCCAGGCCCCAAACATCCTAAAAGTAGGTGGAAATGTGGTGGGAGGTGCGGAGGGGTTTGTTTCTGCTGATGGCAGGGCTGTGCACAGCCTCCCTAACTCCATGGTCAGGTATAGCTGCCGCTGAGCATGGACATGCCATGTCACACCTGCATGTCCGTTCATTGCAGATATCAACATGGCCGGGGAACCTAAACCCAACAGACCTAAAGGGCTGAAGAGAGCAGCCTCCGCGTTGTACAGGTAGGTCTCCATTGTGCCGCCTCCCTGTTGGCGAGGTCTCGGGGCTGGTGTTTGTCTTCTGACTGTGGCTGATTTTCATTTTGCCCCTGGGCCACTGGCCACTGCTGCATGTTCAGATCTTCCCCCTCCATGTGCTTCTTGGCCTTTGCAATGTCCGTCAGTGCTAGGCTGCAGGGAGGAGAGCCAGCAAGAGGCATCAGCAGCAGAGCCAAGGTTGGCCAACACTTACGATGTTGTGGGACTCTGCCTGGGCATGGTCCAGCCTGTGAACTGTGTTGGACCTGAAGGTCATTGGAGAAAGGCAGATAGTACCTGCTTTAGCCACATCAGAGGTCTTGAAAGAGGTGTAACAAGAGGAGTGCTCCTCTCCAGCCCCAGCTTCCCCAGCTGGGAGTAGGAGTGGGGCACAGTGGCACATGCTGGGTGTTAGGGGAGAACAGGGAGCAGGGATAATTTAGGGAAAGATGCTGGAGAAAGGGTCAAGAGAAAAGTGACAGGGAAAGGGAGAGAAGAAAGGAAGAAAGTGGGAAGCCCTGGGGGCAGCAAATGGAACTGGACTGAGGAGGTGGCCAGCAGAAGCCCCAAGGGAGGCTGTGCAGTGGAGCAGTGACCAAGGGATCAAGGGAATGGGAGAGACAAGTGGGATGTGGACTAGGTTTGTGGGAGATGTGATGTGTTACAGATATCAGAGTGAGCTTTCAGTGCCACTATTGCCAGCTCTAGAGACTTGATATCAAGATTTTTCATAAGAAGTAAAGATTTTCCTTTAAGCCCAGAGTCTGGAGTCATGGGAATATGGGAGAAAGTCAAGTTCTTGTTCCTGTGGTTGCAGAAGGGAAAACTTGAAAAGATATTTGGAGAGTACCCTGCAGGTTCAACAACCAAAACCAAATAACAAGACCCCAAAATGTGTTCTATTTACAAATTCTCATTATTTTTAGGCCAGTCTCATGGTATGGAGACTGGGGCACTGAGTCAGGATTTAGAAGGTGTGACATTGGAAAGAAAAGACTAAAATCAGTCTCAGGATTATTGGTGGGTATAATAAGAAAGGAAATCATAGGAGAACTGGAGGGTTTTCTACAAAAAGAAAAAAAAGTGAGAGGGATAAAGAGAAATGAAAAAAACCTATGATTCAGACTCAGCCTGGCCACAAAATGGCAAACCTCAGTGGTGGCAGTGCTCTTCTGGCATAGGTATACCCACCAGTGCTTCAGCCACCTCCTACCACCACCTGCATCTGTGAGACCTTCCACAGAGCTCTCAGCTGAGCTCTTCCTTTGCAGCTTTCACCAGGCAAAGTTTTCCCCCCACCCTGGGCCAGCTTGCACCTTCACCAGAGCTTGGCCCTCTTGATCCACTTGGCTCTGCGTTACCCGTGCTGATCTATGGAAACAGAGATTACACAAATCTTGCTATATAGCTGCACGTATACAGCTTACGTGGTGCTGTTAGCCATAATGCAAATCAATTCATTACATACATCTTACAGCAAAGAGCGTTTCATTTACTATTCATCCATGCCTTGACTGCTAATCCATTGCTGCTGGAATGACCAATATTTCAAACTTCCAGGCTGCCATGTAGATGAAGAGATGCAAACATCTCTCGTTCGCTGCCTCCCACAAAGACAAATATGCTAAAATACAGGCCAGAGAACTACACTATTCTGAGCTTCAGCAATATTTCATCCCAGATTGGCTGTCAGATTTAAACTTTGCCATCTGGACCAGCAGAACTTACGGTATCTCCTGGGCAGCAGGGAATCCAGGTTTGCAGTGAGCCATGGTTATAGCATCCCTAATCATCATAGATTTTCCTAAATGTTAGACTTAAGAATCACAGCACTATAACTTACAGAAATGCTGTGTTAAAACACGTAAGATTCTTTTTTTCAGAGGTTGGATTTTACTTTGCCTCACTCCAAGTCTGTATGAGAGAGTCGAGGGGAAGGGAAATCTCATTTTGGACATAGAGGAGGCAACAATCTTGACAGTTGTACTTGATCCACCAGCCCAGGGGTGTATCTAGGTGTTTAATAGAAATCCTTTGGGAGGTAGCCTCCCGTCTACCTCCAATAGGTAAAACATACACTCAGTTTCGTGCCATCATAAATTTTCTTAGGTCTCTCCACAAGAGGCACCTTTAGTTGATAGAAGACCTTGCTGTCATCACTGCTGTCCCTTTCTCCCTCTGGATCTCCAGGGCCACCCTCCCTCTGCCTCTGGCATTTGCCAGAGCATCCCTTTGCACATGGGAAGTCCCCTGGGTGCTCCTGCCTGGCACTCCAGCTACCACTGCTGAACACAGATGTGCCTGGAGATACTGCAGATGAGTTAGGAGGATGGCTGGAAAATGAACTTGTGTTTTGGCCATGCCCCCCGGGTATTCACATACCGTGTCTCAAAACCTCTTGCCTTCAGGCAGCATTTTTTTTGCCTGCATAGCAAATGTCTGGACGAGATTTCCTGGGGCATTTTGTGCTGCATTCGGTTCAGTGTCCATGATCCCTCTGTCCTGTGAGCTGGCTGCTTGTTGCTGTGAGCTGGGAAGGGAAGGTAGCTCTGCCCCAGGGCAGTGGGAGCTGCCAGTGCTGCAGGTGACCTTTGGAAGTACAAATCTCTGCCCTTCCCCATAATGCTGGTACTAATGTTGCTCTGTAGCCAAAAGGACAATGAGGACAACCTAAGCAAGAACTGCGAGAGCAACCGAGCGTCTGGCAGCTCAGTGGCCCGAGGAACTGTCTCTGAAATGATGACAGACACAAACCACTGCTGACTTACTTTCACAGCTTACAGATGCAAGTGGATGATGTCCTCCTTCCAGCTCAGGTGGCATTCACATCCCTTGTTATTCCCATTATGATCTCTGCAGAAAGCTGGTGTCAGCCCACCTCCAAACAGATCCATGTCTCAGCAGCGGTGCTGGGAGCAGTAACACCCCAGCAAGCCCCAATGCCAAATCCACGCAAACAGGGCTGAGAAACAACCACAGGGCTGAGGAGGAGGTGGGCAGTGGTACCCAAATCCAGCAGACCCAACACTGGCAGTAAGGATGTGCACACTGTCCCAGCCTACAGCAGCCCCACTGCAGCCCTGGCATCTTGGAAATGCTGGACTTCCTTCCCATATTTCTCTCCCAGCTTCCCGCAGTCCTGGCTATTTGCAGGAAGGAATCTCACACCAGATACACAGGATCAGAAAAGCTTACTGTTTGATCAATGCCAGAGTTTCCAAGTGGTTTTCCAACAGATATTATTCCTATATCGCTATAATGAAGGTTGTGCAACCATTAGTAGAAGGATGTGAGCTGAGCACAACGTGTTACTTGTGATTATCAGTGTGGGGCTGTCAGGCAGTAGTTAAAAGCACAGACACTCAAATGTAAGTTTGGTCTTCAGGTACATGCTCAGAAATGGCACCACAAATGTCATGTAAAGGCAGCACATGTGAACAGTTGCCCTTCAATGATGAATATTTGGATTTTGAACCTTTGAATCATTAATAAATGTTCTATAACTACTAAAGAAAACCAAAGCAGAAGAAATGCATCAGGAGGTGGAAGCATTGTGTTACTTGGCACAGCCTTACAGCCTTCTGCTGCTTCTCACTCTGGCTGTCCCTGCTTGATTTTTAAAGGGTGCAGTGTCACAAACTGATTGAAAACTGGCAAAAATGATTCCTGTACACCAAGGAAGACCTGCCAGGTCACTGACAAATGATCCATCAGCCTCAGAAAGGTTTATCCTCGTGCAGTGAAATTGTCAGGCACAAGATGTCCAGATAAATCATCCACACTAGGGCATTCACGTTCACTGGGGTGTTTTCCTGCATGCATGTTGGAAGACCTGACTTTGCTCAATGCCTGATTCTAAGAATGCTGGCAAAAGCACCCTGCCACTGCCTCCCTGGCATCATCAAGCCTTGACCTGACTGACATGTTACAGCAGGGTCATTCAGTCACAGACTTCCAAAAATCCCTTGTTTCAACCTACTGCCTTCCTTGAGGGCTGTCTCATGGTTACCACTGTTAGCAGAACTGCCAGAGGCTGAGATCAGAGGATTTGCATTCCCACATCACAGTGAATCTAAGGGTGGATTCATCTCACGTGAGTTCAGCCCTCTGTGCTGTCAAGGCTTTTACATGGTCTGGTTGTCTGGACTGCCTTTATGCTTGCTGCATAAAAAAACCAGTTCTTCATCTGACAGTGTTTTAGATGTTTGCCTTTAAATGTGATGTACCATGACCTGAAACTGCCTCTTTCTCCTGAGGCTTGGATTTATCTCTTTACATTCCCAGTGTCTGAAGCCAAATGAGATGAATCCCACTGGTTTTGGGAAGTCCCTCCGGGATAATTATGCCCCTAATTCCTTTTGAAATGGATGGAAGTGTCTTCTGAGGATTCAGGGCTAAGGCAGGAGTCCCACACACACATTTTTGCTTTTCACCTGCAAATATTAGTAGATGCTCTTGGACCCACTGCCCTGCAGATCAGGCTTGTTGTAAGCCAACTCCACTGCCTCTGTAAAGAAGCTGCAAAACTGGGCCAGTAGCAACTTCCATGAGGAAAACACAAGGCTGCCCAGCTTTGCTCACACATCCCTCTGCAAACAGTGTAATAACGTTTACGGTGTTTAGTAGCAACTTCATATCCCAAACTTCTGTTTTGACTAGTCTTGAAAAAGGCTTAGGGCTTCACCTGGGGTTTTAGGCTTCTCCATCCTTCTCCAGCACACACCAGGTTGGATCTACAGTACCTGAGGCCGGGCTTCATCCTATTGGTGCTGGAGTCGAGCACAGGAGTGAGGCAGAGGTGCCCAAACGCCGCAGGGCAGGGTCGGTGCTGGAGATGAAGGGTGCCCACCCCATTTGCGTCTTCATTCCTTGTTCCTACATGCAGGGCTTTGCCTGGGAAAGTGTTGACAGCAGCAGGGCAATGCCCATGCGATAGGGTTGCAGCTCCTCTCCATCCCTGTCTCCCCAGGGAGCCAGCCTTGGGCTAAGCCCGTGGTGCCCACAGCTCTACCAGCGGGGCTCCCACCAGGGAGCTGGCTCAGAAGAAAAGCAGCTCAGACCAGGAGAGTCAATAGGGTGAGAAAAAAGGAGTCTGGGCATGTCAGAATTCCGCCAAATGCCCCCAAGCTTCGTGTTGTTTATGAGCAAACAGTCTAAAGCTGCTGCATGGTCTCTAAACCACAGCAAACTTCCCAGCAAGAGCAAGAGCACATGGAGGGAATTTTTGCCATGAATAAAGACATCGTTTCATCCCACTTGAAGTCTGTCTGGGAGCTGCAGATTGATGCCACTGTTTTCTCTTGGCTGTGGCTACAGAGAGCATTGGCTCCAGTGCGCTAGTGGAAGTACCCAGAAGCAGTTCCCCAGAGCCTGTCAGGATTGACAAATACTACAAAATTGCAGCAATTTCATTTGAGTTGCATCTAAGGGAAAAAAAGAAATGAAGAGGGGAGGTCTGAAAGCACAGAAACACCCTAATTCCATTTTCCTTTCAGATTACTTCCTATTTTGATTGTATTCTGTGTTTATTGGATTCAAACAGAACTGGAGTCCAACATCCTTGGTGATCAGAATAGATTGGCAGGCTGAGGGCAGGTGTGTTCTTGGAGAATTTCTGTATTTCCAGGTTTCATCCCAGGTTAGAACAAGAATCAAGTTAGCAGTCATGAAAATCTCCATGAAAATACATTTCTTCATTCCATACAGCCCACCTCCTCTGCCGTACAAACAGGCTGGTTATATTCCAGCAAGAGCTGGAATTCTCTTTCCCTTTCAATTTAGAAAAGCACACAAGGGAGAAACTGCAGATCATGCAGAGGTTGAGACAGAAGGCTGCCAGGATATTCACTTCTCCTCTGTGAGCTCAGCAGAAACATTGTCTGTGAGTCAGATCAGAAGGGGAGGATTCCAGGGCTGAAATGATGTTGAAACTCAGATCTGTGCTGCAACTGTCAGCAAAATGGCTGTTATCCATCATGGAACTGAAATCAGAAGGCTTATGGTGATAACATCTCCATAGTCACATCCTACCACCACCACACTTAAAGTCAGCGTGGCAGTGCATGGTGGTAGCATCAAACCCCAGAAGAGGCAGTAGGTACAAATGGTGGCTTGTTGCCTTTAACCCCTTGCACCAACTGTCTTCAGCCCCAGAGGACACCCGGCTGGCGTCTCCAACCATCCAAAGTGTGCTTCAGGTACCCATAAGGTGTAGGCTGACTCTCCACATGCTGCCACAGGCTGCTGGGGAACCTAAGGAGCATCCAAGGACCATGGCAAAAATACATTTAAGAAACCAGCCAGTTACTGAAACAACATGGGGTGGGAGGCCCAGTGCCAGCAGAGCCAGGAGAGGCACCCTGGGTGAAGCCGGGAATTTCTGGTCCAAACCATGCTTCCCATCAGCCATCCTGAGCAGCCTCACATTCTTCTTGTCACTTCTTGCCTAAGATGCAGGACACCAGGTTTACTCTCAGCTACGTACTTGAGTGCTCATCCTGCCCTCTCCCCATGCCCTGGTTTCTCCTGGCTCTGAGTCCTTCCTTCTCCCCATCAATCTTTCTTTCTTCCCATTAGATTTTCCCTTTTTTTTTTTTTTTTTTTTTTTTATAAGCCACTTCAGACGGTTTCATGATGTTGGACAGACTCTTTGCTTTCAAGGGTTGCAATAACCATTCTCTTTGTTCAGAGCAGAGAGGAGGGAACATCAGCATAACTTCTTATTTCACCAGCATTAATTCAGCCAGCAGCACACAAGGGAACCAGATGCTGTGTTCAGCTGGGGGTAGCTGGTACATTCAGCAGTGTTGCTCTTCCCCACTGCTGAGAGCATGCTGGGGCATCAGGCAGCGCCAGAGTAGGTCTTGTCTCTGAAGAGCTGGGATTACCCACTCTAACCACCTGGTTTGTGTTGCCTCGCGAAGAACCAGCTGCCACAAGAGAGAAAGCTGTTACTGGGTCTCCAGGGTGTGGGGAATGCATTGCTCCAACTTTAGGTTAAGATGCAGTTAAAGCTTAACAAAAGAGGACATGGGTAATGTCTTACTGGGTTTAAACATCTTCACTAGCGGAGGTGTTAAATTAATAAATACCCTCTTCTTCCTGACATCTCCCTATTCTATATTGTATTAAAAACAAATCATATGAGAGTGGCAGCAGAGCAGTGTCCGCCTGACACGGTCCTGCTGTGCTAAAGATAGGATGGAGGGATGTCAGCAATGCCAAGAGAACATTTCAGCTGAGACTCTACAGACACAACACCTTTGCTGTACTTTCAACTCCTCTCCGTGGCTGGCCAGGGATGGAGGGCTGGTCCCTGCTCCCCAGGCTTGGAGCTCATGGACGTTTCTCCCCACCCAGTTTGTAGGTTTTAATCCACCCCATATATGTTGCTCTGCCTTGAGATAACCAGGTTAACACTCTGCTGCCAACATCACCCTGTCCAGTGCGTTCAGCTGCCCCAAATCACAGACTGGTTTGGGTTGGAAGGGACCTTAAGGCTCGTCCAGTTCCAATCCCCTGCCATGGGCAGGGACACCTTCCGCTAGAGCAGGTTGCTCAAGGCCCCAAATCTTTCTCCTGGGCTCAGCCAACCTCCAGCCAGCTGGAAGGACAGGAACTCCCCTATGGAGGGGGAATAAATAAAGGACCTGGGAGGCTCAGCAGGCAATGAGGGGAGTAATAATAATAAATTGCCAGCAGTAATTAACGTGTGCTATCCTGCCTGTGTCTCTGCAGCGGCTACGACTTCGACTATGACTATTACAGGGACGACTTCTATGACAGGTGAGCAGGGGAGGCATCAGGGTTTTTCTATGGGGCAGGATCTTCCCTACAGCAAGGTGGGGCAGAGGGTGGTCCAGCCCAGCCCAGGTCAGTGGGGTCCGATGGCCAGCCTGTGCCCTGGCTCACCACCAGCACTGCTTGGGCTCTGGTTGTGCCACCTAATCACCGGCACACGGTGCTGCTGGGGGTGCTGCAGGGCTGCTTCAGCCCCTGCCTCATCCTTCCATCCCACTCCAGGCTCTTCGAGTACCGGGGCCGAGTCTCCCCGGTGCCCAGGGTGGTACCTGTGAAGCGGCCGCGGGTCACCATCCCGCTCGTGCGGCGCGTGAAGGCCACACTCCCCGTCAAGCTCTTCGCCAGGTCGGCTGCCATCGCCAACAGCTCGGCCAAGCTGAAGTGTGAGTATGTGCATGTGGAGACTGGGGTGCACACAGACCTCCCATCCCCAGGCATCCACACACGGGGCCAGATGCTCCTGGGGAAAACCTTAAAAAAACCAAAAACATCTGGAAACAATAGCCCAAGAGAGGACTTTTCAGAAGCCCACAGGCTGTGAATGCGGCAGGGGAAGATGCGAGTACAACCGGAATGTACCAAAGCCTGGTGTCAGCTTCCACAACGTGCCTGGATAATGGACACGCAGGCTTTTTGGGGTGCAAAGCACCAGCTGTCCCTGCCAGTGCCATAACAGGCAGCAGGGCAGCAAGGGCTGGCGATGGAGGAGAGCCACGTTGCTGCTCCATGCAAAGCCAACCCCCCCCACCTGCCCACCAAGCCTGTGTTAGCTGTGTGCCCTGCACACCCCTCACCATGGCTCCTTCCAGCATAGACAAGCTCAGATACGTGTGAGGATCACCACACATTGACCCCAGGGATGCAAGGAATCTATTTCTAGCATGGGGTTTCTAGTTGAGTTTTTAACCTGCTCAGCAAGGTGTCTTGGGGCTGGCAGAGGGGTGAGGGAGGCACTTTGGGTGCTCTGCAGGGCACTAAAAATGCCTTTTTTCCCTTCCTTTCTCCAAGTGAAGTGCAGCGAGCTGCAGACAATCAAAACTGAGCTGACGCAGATCAAATCCAACATTGATGCTCTCCTGGGCCGACTGGAGCAGATAGCTGAAGAACAGAAGGTGTCCACAGGTCAGTTGGGTGCATGCAGATGCCTCAGGGCCAGTTTAAGAACAGGCAAAGAGTGCAAGGAAGCACCCTGCAGAGCTGACCACCGCTTAGAGCATCCTCAAGGCTCTGACAGTGAAGTGTGAAATCCCAGGTTCCAGGGTACAATCACAGGCCAAAATTACAGGCCAGAATTCCCCAAATTACAGAATTGGGTTTTTAAAATGGTGAGATTCTTTTTTTTTTTCTCATATAGTTTGTATTTTTTCAGTTTGCTTTTCTGTTATTCTATTATGTTCTGTTCTATTTTATTCTATTCTATTATGTTCTGTTCTATCTGCTTCCCACACCTGCACTGGAGGGATGCAGAACAATAACTTGCTCTGCCCTCTTCAGGGTTGCTTTTGAGCAGCTTCCTCAAAGTCAGCAAAACTTCCCAATACGGAAAAAATAAAAGTAAAATAGATGCATTAGTCTCCTCCCAGCTGAATCTGGGGCCCACTGGGTGAGTGTCATCAGGCTTCCCCAGCCCTGAGCCGTGTGGCTTGGCTTTTGCTCTCACAGAGGTACGGAAGAAGGCGGAGAGCAGCAAAAGCGAAGTCTCACAGGAAGACACAGCATCAGAGGCAGAGGCCAATACAGAGGAGCCGCTGAATGGGGACGAGGGTGAGGAAGAAGGTCTAGCACGGGATGAATGTGAAGATGAACTGGTGAGTTGGGATAACATGCCCCTCCAGCTTGAGGAGTTAAGTAGTGGATACAGTTTTACTGGAGCTTACTAAATCCCCAGAAAAATAGTTTTTCCTTCCTCAAGAGAAATTGTTGTGTTTAAATCCCATGATTGTTCACAGCTTGTTCTTTCAAACTGTTCTGCTGCATGCAAAAGCAATGACCTAGCAGATGATTGTGGAGATGCTGAAGAAATGTGATTGGCTCTTGAAATTCAGACCACATTTATCTTTGATTTCACAACTGTTAATTGATGGTTAAAACAAGTTGTTTTGCTCCCAAGTAATTCTCAGATGGATTGGAACATACGGCAGACAGGCTGTGTTACACTAACTGCGCTTTCCTAACAACGTGCATTTGCAATGCCCTGTGGTCTGGGTGGGCACCAAATGGCATACACCTAGTTGTAAGGTCTGAGCAAACCACAGCTGCTGTGCGTGGAGCTGCACATCATAGCGAGGGCAGCACTCAAGCATGGCTGGCCTGGTGTCATGCACACATCAGTCCCATTGGCATTAGTCCCACCCTGAATAAGGACATTCCCAGTGAACCCAGTGAGCACATTTTCTGCCTGAAAAGCATCTAGGTGGAGCCGTGTTCTTGCGTACCCTGATGGTAAGGGTAACACAGGGCACCGTATTACCACTAGCAGCACTGTCATTTATCCTGAATTAAGACTCCTCTGAGATTAGGATCAGCTCCAGACCCAGGCAAAGGGCAGCAGGGTGCTGGGGTGGAAGGACAGCCCTGCTTCCTGCCTCTTCCATAGGACTGGAGCCTTGGGAAGCTGGACTGGTTGGCACAGCTCTCCTGCTGAGGTCTGGGAATGTCAGGGCAGCCTCTGAGCCTGTACTGAGTGTCCCCTGCAACAGCTCTGCGCCTTCCCCTTCCCTTCCTTCTGCTTCCTTGCTGGTGGCAGCAGAAACAAGGATGAAGCTCAGCATCCCTTTCTTCTTCCTCACCTCCTCGTCACCGGGGTGACCGCACCCCATTGACATACACAGCCCTCTTCCTGTGGCCTAAAATCTCCTCTAACTCAAAACACTTCCCAGCTTGTTTGTAGTCTTCTGCTCTGCCTCACCTTAGTCATGATGGGATCTAAATGTGGTCTTTCAGCTGTTCTGGTTTCTGGTGCCTCATAGTTGAAGTCCATGACCCCTAAATCTGAGAAGAGCTGGTTAAGAGGAGACATCATAAGAGATGCTATAAAGAAGAAAGGCAAAAGCTGGCCTTCATCTCTGTGTCACTTAGGAAAAGGAAGGCCAGGTTTGAATTACATCAAGGAGAACAAATGGTAGCAATCTGGGGAAACTTGCAGATGCTAATGATGATAAAGCAGCACACAGCCTGTCAACAAAAAAATGTGGATTTTTCTGCAATTAGTGGGATAAGGAAACAGAGTGGACAGACATCTGCTGGCAATGATTTAAGAAGAGTGGTCTTCATTAAGAGTAGATGAACAAAATGACTATTTCAGCTCCCTTTCAACTCTATTTTCTGTAACTCTCTGGCCTTAAAGTGGTGTTGAGATCAGAAATATTTTACTGCCAGCATCAGACAGGCTCATTGTGCTCAGCATGGGGCAGGTTAATGTGTGCAGTTCGTTTGCAGGGATGTTCTCTTAAACACTGCAAGGTGACTCACAAAAGCCATCCTTTATATTCTGCTCCTGACCTTACAACACTGGACAGATCTAAAGTCTTTCCAGTTCCAGGGGAGTGACTCTTTTATCCCGCGTCTCTTTGGCTTACACACAGCAGTGTAGCCTTCACCACCTCCTGTTCATGGACATGGTGCTCACATCACTCCATAAAAACATTATCTACCTTTGTCTCTGAAGGGCAATAGCATCATAGGAGAAGAGCCAGAGGTCAGACAGATCTGATCTAGTAGTCAGTTTATTGAGATATAATCAGTAAATTTAGGTATGTAAAATACTTAAGTATAGTTGGGTTGGCAGTCAATACTCTACCACACTTATAGTATGGGATATGAAGATTATTGTGTAAACATATTGTATGTGTCTTAAATGTTGCATGCATGCAAAAACTGACACTTACCAACCCATCGATGCCAGGTGTCAGGTAAGGGATCTCTCAGACGTGAGGGGTAACCTTGAGAGGTGTCCCTACCAAAGGGGAGATCTCTGCCTGCTGCTGATGAGGGGGAGCTTAACACGCCCTCATGGCTGCAGATATTTATAGTGTAAAGTGGTTGATTCGTAGTCATATAGTCTACTGTCTTCATGTAGCTCTGGACATTTATCAGGCCAGGCTCCAGCCAAACCATTTCTGGGGGCTTGGTGCTGGGTTCTCACACAATAGGATTAAACTTCTTTAGGCTTATTTGCTGAGCATCTGCCTGGACCCAAGTCCAGCTAGTTCAAACAGGAGGAGTGCATCTATCTCAGGTGAGAAAGACATAGCTTGTGCAAGGCAGGAACCAGACCTGCCAACACTTGGGCAGTGCCCAGCACAGAGACTTCCCTGTCTTGAACCTCTTCTCCATGGTGACAGGTGGGGAATATCCAATTGGACTTGGGTCTAAGGTTCCACCTATACCCTGTAGGCAACTGGAGGATGTCTCCTGGGGACCAGCAGGCCTGAGCGTCCCTGTTTGCAGGGGAGTTCACTTCAGCTCATGTGAAAATACTATGGCTAAGCAGGGTGGTGTTTCACAGTGCTGTTAGCCCCAGCTGGGTGAGGGGAAGCATTTTAGACCTGGTCTCCTTTGCCTCCAGAGCAGTGCCCCATGGCTTTTGCCACGCAGATTCCTGAAGAACCCAAAATCTGCTCTCTTACGTTCAGGGATTTGATTCTGTTCTTTATCTTGGTCACTTCTCTCACAATACTCAACTTCACAGTCTCATGGTCACTCCCTCTTCACACCTTTGACCAGTTCCTCCTTGGCCATGAGCAGCAGTCCAGAAGAACGTCACCCCTATAGAGCTGGTCAGTCAGTTGTGTCTAGAAGTCATTCCTGACACTTTCCAGAAATCTCCTGGGTTGCTGCACCCAGCCCTGCTGCCTCCTACCCCATGCCAGGGTGGTTGAAGTCCCTCAGGAGTCCAGGGGCCTGCAATCAGCCTCCAGCCTTCCCGAGGAGACTTTGTATCAGATGGTCTGTAGCAGATACCTGCCATGATGTCAGCTGTGCTGGTCTGGCCCCTCATCTTCACCCACTTTTCCAAGGCAAATCCCTGTGATGTGGGCTATTCCTTTTCCCGGAGCACATGCTGCCTCACCTGGCTTTCCAGAAGAGCCTGTTCCCAGGGTGCTGCCTGCTCCGTCATTGCAGAGAAGGAGCCTTTATTCTGTTGCCAGCAGTCATAAGCCTCCAGACTTCCCTCTCTTGGGAGGCTCCATCCACAGCTCCTTTGAGCATGGTATCCAGCTTTCCCTCCTTCATGCATTGCAGTCCTGAGGCTTTTCCCCTGCAGAGTCTCTGAAAAGACCTTCTTGGTCTCCCAGACTGTAAAACTCTATTTATCATCTCCCCCAGTGCCCTGTAAACCAGGCTGCTGCTACCAGGGTTGGAACTGGGCTCCCTTGCCTTCCCTTTCGGATTACCCATCATCCCCTGCAGGCATCTGGATTCATTTCCATCTCTAAAATATTCACCACAAAATTTGGCCTGTGCAGGAGATAAAATCCTGCTGCTGAGCATCTAATAATTCTAATGATGCTGCATTGCAGGATGGCTCCAGGAGGGGGACTTTCACATGCTGTGCTTTCAAAACCACTGTTGCATGGGGAGTGGTTCAACACAGCAGCAGTGTTATTGTGGCCTTTGGAGTGATGAAGATTATGAATGTTACCATTCTATATGATGATTTCTGCTGCAGACTGGGACCAGCTTCTGTGTTCAGCAGCAGTCATTACATCGTGCATGATTTGCCATTGCAGACTGGCTACCCCTTAGCATCACTGGGCAGTTCCAGTGGTGTGGGAATGCCTGTTGCCTGGTGTGGGCCATTCCTAGGTCCCAAGTTAACTTCTCACAGTGCTACAACAAGGTGTGAGCTGTGCAAGCACACGCAGTAACCTTTATGAAAGTGCTGAGCATGGACTGGATGCCTTCATTAGACATCCAGTCTAACCATGGCAGTGTGTGACTCAGGCTCAGGACTTCTCCTGGGACATGCCCACTGGAGGTGCAGACTCTGGTGTAGCCCAGATCAGACACCTGACTTTACACAAGGGAAGGTGGGCTTAATTTCATCCCAGTCCCTTTGAGGTTCAGGAGAAGCCAGACTGCAAACTCCAAGAGGGAATCACACATCCCAGGGCTGTCTGGCAGATCCCTTCCAGAGTAAGGAGCCAGAGGAAGTTTTTGGGTTTGCCTGAGGCTGTGTCTGCCAGAAGCCACAGCCATGGCACCCAGTGTCCACATCAGGTGTGTTTTGTAGCTCCTCCACTGCTCCGAGCAGCGGGTCACTGCTCACAGGGTGCAAGCTCTCCCACACCATGGTACCAGCTGGCCACCACATGTGAGGTGTCACAGTGTCCCAGGCAGGGCAAGAGGAACATGTGGTGATTTACTGTTTCTGGTTCCCTTTTTCCTCCAGGAGAACAGCCATTACACAGATGTGGAGGATGCCAGACTACAGTAACCAGGTACAGCTCACACACTGCTCTTTAGAGGCTGATTCTGAGCAAAAGCTTTCATTCCATGCATGTTGGGGTGGGCTGGTTGCTCCTTCAGAAGATGCTCTTTCCCACTGATCCTCTGTTTTCCTAGCACTGAGCCTGGCTGCTCAGCTGGGTCACAGATCATCCCCTCACTCCCCTTCCTAAATTACAAATCTTTGAGATGCAAGGAAAACGATGTACCTTCCCCCTGCCCTTCTCTCCTTGCAGCCCATTCAGAACAGCAGTGAGCAACAGTGTGAGGAAAGCACGAGGCTAAACCCTGTCCTGGCACGTTGAGCAAGACAAGCTGAATTGAAGTGCTGCTGTCATCTCTACCTGGCATTCAGAAGGAGAAACATGGCCCAACATCTTCCATCCATCTGTAAAGCAAAGACAAAGAAAACCCATCATCCCAGTGAATCCCCACTACCCTGTGCAATGGATTCGGAGCTCTGCAGACAGCAGAGGCAGGGTCCAAACCCTGCACAATCCAGAACCATCACTGACCAGATAATGGGAGAGCAGTTGCGTCACCAAATGAGTCGGAAATGTTATAGAGCTTTTTGTAGGAGAGGAGGGAGAACTAAGCCTAACCCAATAAAGACGTTTTTTCCCATGCTAGGTGAGAGCAAGAGCATTTACTAACTGGGGGAGAAGTACTGTGTCAGTTTGGACAATTTGAGTTCTCACACTAAAAGTCATGCTGAGGAAGAGGGTGTGGGGTGAGCTGTCCTCCCAGAGCAGTCACGTCCAGTCGTGTCTTTTGCCCCATAAGCTGCTGTGGGTACAGGGTCACTTCCAGGAGTCCGTGCTGGTGCATGTGCTATGTCTGTGCATCTGCTTGAAGAGAGGGGAAGGGGAAAGGAAGCTGCCTGCAGGAAACAAGTGATCCCAAGCAGGAGACACAAAGCATACATCAGCTTCAGTGGTTTGTCTCCTCATTTTCCGCTGGGAAACCACGATGTAAAGGCTGACAAGCTGCTGCAGAGTGAGGGGGTTCAAGCACTGTGTGGATGAGAGCCTTTTCTTGAACCAGCTGCAAGGGATATAATCCAAGGATTCTCCAGTACCAGAGACATCAGCCCCTTCCCCAGGGTGCCCCAACCTCTCTGTGTCTTCACACTGACCTGGCACACTGAGAGAGCATGCGACAGCTCCTGCTCCTGACTGTGAAAGCATCCAGTCTCCATCACCAGTCCATCACTAGTCACCATCACCGGTCTCCGTCACTGGTCTGATGGGTCTACACAGTGTGACAACTGGCCTGAGCATAATGCGACTGGTAACGGTGAATATCCCGAGCATGATGCATGTGAGCGTGCAAGCACCTCCCCTGCCTACCCAAATTCAAGCTGGTTTTGATCCATGCCATATCGTGCAAGTAGAGGGCTGCAGCAGCCAGCATGCAGCTTGTCGTGGGAACCCCCTTACACCAAGTGTCTTAGCCTTTCTCTTCTTGTTTGTTCCTCCTTCATGGGCTTATCCAGTTTTTCTGAGTTCCAGGGTAGATGGGACTGAAACTCACACAGCACTTTATTCAATCAGATGTGTCCTGCCCATCTTCCCTCTTCCCCTTCAAAACATACATACACGTCAGTGCTTTGAATCCAGACCAATGTCCACACCTCCTCCATGGTCAAACCCTCCCACAAAACACGTGGCCCCCCAAGTCTCATAGAGTGCTCCGGTGCTCAGAGCCAAACCTCATCTACAGCATCCCTCTTCAAAGGGTGAAGGGGAAGACAGGTCCTGGGGGCAAAGCTTCCCTCCCCTGAGGGCCATTGTGGAGCAAGCATGGCTCTTGAAGCACAATGTGTTATTTGCATTTCTTAGTTTCAAAGAATTCATGAGGGATTTAAGGGATAGCCGTGCTTTCCCCTACCTTTTTCCGGTTCCTGTACAATTTATCCACTGTGTTGTACTGAGCCGTTGTAGAGCTGTTTTCTAGGCTTTGAGAGATGAGCTGCAGTTTTTGCTAGGAACTGACTGTGATGCTGATGTTTGGGAGAAAGGTGACCTTGTACATACAATCCTGTATAATAAAAGAAAGAAATCTAATTTGCTTTGGCTCTCCTCTCTGTATCATGCGTACACACATACACACGTGTACACACACATACTTTTTTCCTCTATTTCAGACTAGTCTTTTTTCCCTTTCTAAGCTTCAGCTCTGCCCACAGGATTTACTTTTCCCTTACACAAGGTATATCCCACTGGGCTGAGCCAAACATCTGCATTCACAGGGGCTCTGAGGCTCTTCATCTGGAGCCCTGGGAACTTATTTGATGCAGGAGAGCAGGGTACAAATCCAGGCCTTTAATCTGGACTTTGCACTGGCTCAGCTCATAACAGACTGGAAAAATGAGGTTGCTATTCCAGTTTGCAGAAGCCAACAATGCTAATAAACTCTCCTTAAGCACAATGTCTTCTGGCTGTCTTCTGGCTGTCTCCCCAGTCCCTTCCTCAGCAGAATAAAGCTCTCACAGTGTTAACAGCTCTGCACACGTTCACTAAACATCCAAACCGTGGCACGTTTGGAAACTGAACCGTGTTGGGAGGGCACCAAGGACCACATGGGGAGAAGCCAGATGCTACCATTTAATCTTCCAGTCCTAGAAGGATGTCTACGGAGCCTGGCCTGAGCCATGGAGGGCAGCATTGGAGGGCAAAGCTGCCTATTGCATCTATTCAAGTTCATGGTGAGGCTGAGGATGCTTGAACATCCATCCGTCTGTCTGTCCGTCACCAATTCACTTCAAGATGAGGAAAGCAGCAGCATCAGACTAATGGCTGGTTGTTTTAGTGGCTGGGAAGGAGGAAAGGGGGGGAGGGGGGAAGGATAAAAGCAAATCAAAACGTTTGGCTATCAAGAAGATCGAATCAGCCCAACCTTAGGTCCATCGAGCCAGGTACCTGCCCTCTGAGGGCAGCCTCAGTGCCTCGGAGGAGGGCACAGCACTTCCCTGCTTATCTCTACCCCACTACCTTCCCCACCACCCAGACACAGCCCGGCGCTGGGCTGGGGACAGGTATCTGCAGCACCCTGAAGCTCATCAGCTTTAGGCCATTAGAGCATGGTGGAGGCATCCTAACAAACATTGGTTTGATTTTGTTGATTATCTGGGGGGAGAG
This sequence comes from Strigops habroptila, assembly GCF_004027225.2. Lineage (NCBI taxonomy): Eukaryota > Metazoa > Chordata > Aves > Psittaciformes > Psittacidae > Strigops > Strigops habroptila. The sequence goes on from NC_044289.2 coordinate 4,103,486, forward strand.
TGAGGGACTTTGGGAGCTCTTATGCAGGCCCCTGTATGGCAGTTACCTGCCATTGGCTGTAGACAGGGCCTCAACAAAAAGAGTTATGGGGTTTTCATGCTCATTGTGTTCTGTGTGTGACCATCTTGGCATGAAGAGGTGAGGGCACAGCAGTGGGGTGGGAAGGGAAACAGATAGAACCTCTGTCACCCCTGAAGGCCATAAAGCAGCTGCAAAGCTTCCTGCTGGCTTCTCTTGGTCCATCAGGAGAAGAGGAGCAGGAGAGGAGGTGCCACCCCATCCCTCTGAGCACTGCTTGCCCAGGGATGGAGAGGGAGGGCAGGGAATGGCAGATGCCCAATGCAGGGGCATGAGGCCCAGGAGCAGGGCCTTGGAAAAGGAGGGAAGGAAGAGCACGTGGGCCAGAGCAGCTGGGGCTGTAGAGGTTTAAGGACTCCACAGTAGTTAGTTATAGTGAGCAGGGTACGGACAAAGCCATCGTGCTATTAGGATCACAGTCTGCTCCCATTCCCTGTCTCCTCCATCCCATCTTCCCAAGTGTGAGCATATGTGTGAAATACAGCATGGGGTGCTGCACACTCAGAGCACAACACAGCACTTCAGCCACAGCCCATCCATCCTCATCCTCAACCCCAGCCTAAACCACACTCTGCTGTCAACAAGCACGAGACCCACTGTGAATATCATACTCTTCTGGAAAACATTCAATGTGTAACAGGCAAAGTGTGGTGCGCTGGGCATTACAATCCAAATTAGAAAGGTAAATCTGATATACACAATCACCTTTTTTAAGAGCAGAGCTCTCAAACAACAGTGTTTCAAGACAGCAGGAATACTAACTCAGAACTAGTGGCTCTGCACACACAGTCGAGATACCTTTCTAATTGCATTTCAGTTTTTCCTCTACGGCATTTGCATACCTGCCTAATCCGCACCTTTTGCTATTTCTATGCATTGCATTTAATCTTATTTTGTCATTAACTATGTATTTCCTTTCTGTATTCAAGGACCCTTCAACCTTCACAGTAAAACTCCTTTCTGCTGCACAGGGACGACCAGAGCTCCATCGCTGGTAAAACAGCAGAGCAGGACCGCTGTGGTGGCAGCAGGAGCTGTGAGGTGCCAGTGGGGGATGTTGGGCTGCAGAGGGGAGGCTAGCGCAGGCAGGAGGGGCTCAGAACCACAAAGGTTCTCCCCATGTTTGCTTGGGGGTTCCTTCTGCTGGTTGATGCTGGGCCATTCAGGGAGAGGAAGACAGGTTGGGCAGCACAGCTGGGACATCCACTCCTCATCTTCACCCTGAGCTCCAGCTTGATCCTCTACTTGCTGCTTGGCAGATCTGCTTCATACCCACACATGCCAGAGCATCCTGTCTCCTGATTTTGGGCAGCTCAGAAGACACCTCTCTGTCCACAGCATCACCATGCGGCACAGACATGGCTCCAGCCCCAGCACACTCATAGAATCCCAGACTGGTTTGGGTTAGAAGGGACCTTAAAGCTCATCCAGTTCCAGCCCCCTGCCACTGGCAGGGACACCTTCCACTAGAGCAGGTTGCTCCAAGCCCTGTCCAGCCTGGCCTTGAACACTGCCAGGGATGGGGCATAAATGAGCACTCATTGTTCTTCAAGCCTGAACATGTTCTTGGTTGGGGGCAGGATTTAATGGCCATCTCCCTCATCCAGAACAAAGTGTAGAGGGAAACAATATGTTTCAGTACACAGCTTAAATGAATTTGAGAAAGTGGAATAGGCCTGGAAATAAAAACAAATTGTCATGTACAAAAAATTGGAGACTAAACGCCCAGCCCCAGGCAACCTCTCAGTGTCAGGGAGACCTCAATGAACACCACAGCCTCAAACGTAAATAACGTCAAGAGAACCAAAGAGATCTTTGCACAGCTCCTGCAGATGGAAGAAATTCAATCCTCTCTGCTGGCTGGGACTTGTAGGAGAGCAACTCGTTGTTTGAGTGTGTCAGACAGTGTGGAGACAATGCAGCAAAGAAAAATTCTTTAAGCTTTGTTTCAGATGAGCTCACATTTCTCAGAACTGATTTTTTCATGTTCGTGGTGAAAAACAGGCAGTTCTGGTGCTGAACAAGAACATAGCACAAGGCCTGCAGCAGGCTCTGAGGACCATGAGCAGTACAGAAAGACATTTCAGTTCACAAAACTAAAGATAACTAAAAACTTAGTTTTCACTTGCCTTGTTTTCAAGATGAATCAATCACATCAAGCTTTCCTCCCTGTAACAACAGCAATAAAACTCCCTTTTCCTTTTTTAATGAAAACGAATATTAGCAGAAAAGCAACCTAAGATCACATTAGAAAAACCAAGATCCACCTGTGTCATGTAACACTGGTGACAATTAGGGCACAAGCATATTTTGCCATCAGTCACACAGTCCCACTCCACCCCAAGTGAAGTGTTCCCACATGGAAGAAACAAATGCACAAATCCTATGGGATAATTACCCAAAGCAACACTGGGGAAAGAAGCAAAGGTTTTAAAACGAAGTTGCTTTGGTACAGAATGTAGAATTAAGGAAGCTGCTTCTCTGTTAGAAAACCCAAAGTCTCTGTGAGCCCAGAGACCCATTATGGAAGATGCAATGGGCTGAAGACAGGGCCATTTCCCTGTGGCATTACCCATTTCTGCTGGGTATTCAGCAGGAAAATGATTAGTAACACAGATGTGAAGTTATGACTGTTTTATTCCAGAACTATGCTATTATTTGCAATATGCAAAGAAGGAAAAAGGATGAACAGCAGGCTTACACAGCGAGGAACGAGCCTGGTGTTATAGTCACAAGCAGAAAGGAAGTGAGAAAGCAGTTTTCTTTCCACGAGGAAAAGCCAATTCCTCGGATCCATCAGGCAGCAACGTGTTTCCATGTTTTTCTACTTCTACTTTGGTTTCTACTTCTACTTCTTCCATTTTCCTCCAGGGATACCAAACCGCCTGTTTCCCCATCATTTAGGAGAAACATGAAGCAGAAAGGGAAGAGTGATCTGGAAGAACAGCAGTTAACAGGAGAGCTCAGAAGCAGGATAAGTGAACCCAGTCTTACCATCCAGCGTTGGATGTACATCCAGACTGATGTCCTGTCTCTGGCAGGGGCCAGATGTAGGTTGCTCAGGGAAGAGCTTGCACTGGAGCAGCCAGGCACAAACCCACATAGTGGGAGAACAACCACTTGTCAAACAGAAAGCTACAGAAAATTATATTCTGCTACTCAGGCAACATGGGACTAACCTTTACTATGGCAAAACCAAACCGAAAATAGAAAAGCAAGCATTTCGGAAGCTGGTGTAGCTTTGCAGTTTGTTGTCCATACAGCTGGACTGGCAGTTCTTGTGCAGCTGCAGTTTGCTGTTAAACATCTGTCGTCTTCAATTCTTTCTCAAAGCTTGGCCTCTCATTTGCTTGGATACTCCTTTATTAGTTTGGTAATCTGGAATAAGCCTCTCGGAAACCAATGAGCAGAGAGGCAGAACAGATAGCTGGGGAAATGTCATTTAAATGATTAACAGGTAAGTTCTAATGAATCGTAGCCATCAGCATCACACTCTTGACTTTCAGAGCTTTCCTGATGTTTCTATTTCTGCACCTCTTCCACTAAATACAATCGTGTGCGGTTTTGCCTGACTACAGCAGAACATCCCATGCAATTCGTGACAAACCTTGTCCTGTTTTCAGCAGCAGCAGCAGTTTTGAATGTCTGCTTTTTCTTCTTGCTTACAGTCATAGGTGACCAAGTTTCCCTGACGAGCAGGCCCATGATTGACACAAACCAAGGATCATGGCAGGACACAATGCTTGGTGACCCAGAGTCACTAATGACACACAGTATGAACCAGAAATGCCCCACTCCCAATGTAAATTATAAATGTTTCTCCTTCTTCAGACCATTTCTGGTGATAGAAATACTGCTGCTTTGATTAAATCTTTGTTCCAGGCAAAGACTGTTCTATCTGTTCTGTTCTAATTGTTTCTGTTGTATCCCATGGGATAAAGCCCTGGAGGGAAGAGATGCCTAAGAAAGCTGGTTAATAATCAAGGATCATCCCCTCCGAGCTCAGAAACGATGCATCCCAGCAAAGAGGAATTCAGGCAAGAATAGAAGGAAGCCTGCATGGATGAACATGGAGCTCCTGGACAAACTCCAACGTGAGAAGGAAGCCTACAGAGTGTGGAAGCAAGAACAGCAGCCTGGGAGGAATTAAGAGAATTGTCTGAGCAGCCAGGGATCAGGTTGGGAAAGTTAAAGCCCTGACAGAATTAAATCTGGTCAGAGCCAGGCACCAAGAAAAGCTTCTACAAGTATGTTGGTGATAAAAGGAAGACAGGGAAAACATAGGTCCCCTCTGAAAGGGAACAGGAGTCCTGGTTACCTGGCACATGGAGACTGATGTCATCTTCTTTATGCAAGGCGTTTGACACTGTCCTGTGTGACATCCTTTACACTGGAGAGACATGGATTGGATGGATGGACCACTCAGTGGAAAAGGAATTGGCTGGATGGTTCCAAGTTGTGGTCAATGTCTTGATGTCAAGTGGAGACCAGTGATGAGTGGTGTCCCTCAGGTGTTGCACAGGTTTAGCATCTTTCTTGTCGACACGGACAGGGGCATCGAGCAATGTTTGATCCTCAGCAAGTTTACTGATGACACTGAGGCATGTGATGCAGTTGACACACTGGAGGGATGTGATCCAGAGGGACCTGGACAGGCTGGAGAGGTGGGACCATGAGAAAGAACCTCAGGCCAAGTGCAAAGTCCTGCACCTGGGTTGGGGCAATCCCAGGCACAGCAAAAGGCTGGGCAGAGACTGAATTGAGCAGCCCTGAGGAGAAGGACGTGGGGGTGTTGGATGAGGAGAAGCTCCCCATGACCCAGCTTCAGTGTGCACTTGAGCCCAGAACCTTCCTGTGTGCTGGGCTGCACCCCCAGAGCGTGAGCAGCAGGTCAGGGAGGGGATCCTGCCCCTCTGCTGTGCTCTGGGGAGACCCCCCCCTGCAGCCCTGATCCAGCTCTGGGGCAACAGCACAAGAGGGACGTGGAGCTGTTGGAGCAAGGCCAGAGGAGGCCCCGGAGCTGCTGCGAGGGCTGGAGCAGCTCTGCTCTGGAGCCAGGCTGAGAGAGCTGGGCTGGGGCAGCCTGGAGAAGAGAAGGCTCCTCAAGGGGAGACCTTAGAGCAGCTCCAGTGCCTGAAGGGGCTCCAGGAAACCTGGAGAGGGGCTTTGGACAAGGGCCTGTAGGGACAGGACAAGGGGAATGGCTTTAACCTGCCAGAGGGGAGACTGAGATGAGCTCTTAGGCAGCTCTTCCCTGTGAGGGTGCTGAGGCGCTGGCACAGGGTGCCCAGAGAGGCTGTGGCTGCCCCATCCCTGGCAGTGTTCAAGGCCAGGTTGGACACAGGGGCTTGGAGCAACCTGCTCTAGTGGAAGGTGTCCCTGCCCCTGGCAGGGGTTGGAGAAGAAGCACTGGAATGGGTTGCCCAGGGAGGTTGTGGATGCTCCATCCCTGGCGGTGTTCAAGGCCAGGTTGGACAGAGCCTTGAACCACGTGGTTTAGGGCAAGGTGTCCCTGCCCATGGCAGGGGGGTTGGAACTAGATGATCTTAAGGTCCTTTCCAACCCTTACGATTCTATGATTCTATGATTCTAAGATGGTCTTTAAGGTCCCTACCAACCCAAAACATTCTGTTCTATGGAATCAGTAAAGTTCAGGCTGACTGACAGCAAAACGACTTCCGTATAGTTCTCCTAGGATCTCCTGTGACAAGCCTCAGATTTTCTTTTGCATGTTCTGGGCTGGAAAACATGAACGGAACAGACCTATGATTCTATTTCTATGATTCTATGATGCGCCACAGCTTCAATTACTTAGACAAGGTGTACAAGCACTCTGGCCATGGCAGAAGCCATGGAGAGGAGCAACACAGTTGCATCACTATGCTCTTTGTTAGCTCCCAAGCTCCTCCCCAACCATTCAAACAGGGATTCCATTCTGTTCTGTGCTTCAGTACCTAAAAAAAACATAACCTGGCTCCCCCATCTCCGTCAGTACCACACAGCCAATCTTCAGCTCACAAACCACAGAGGAACACAGTTCTGTCTGCCTCCAAATACATGCCTGCACACAGGCCCAAGGCAGACAAAGCTACCACCTCACTCTGTTGAGGATTCCAGCCTTAGCTGCTTACTTCCATCCCACTTAAGCACAAAACTCTATTGCCTCTGAACACACAACTGCACTTCAAACTTACACCACCCTTACAAGCAGCAAGAAGTGTTTGTGTTCACACCACACTTGTGGCAGATTATATCCACTCTGAATGTGGGCTGGAAGGAGATTTAAAAGCATTAAAACTAAATCAACTCTGCTCCTTAAACACAGAACTTCTCATGCATCAGTGAGGTTATTCCACATCATTAAGTCTACAGTTCAAGATGCTGCACTCAAATACTAGTCATCCAAACCTTCAGGATTTCATGCAGACCCAAAAACTATCTATAAGAGACACCTACAAAGCTCTCTTGTGAGCCAGGAGAGCTCACAGGTCACGGGGTTGAACATTTATTCATTTATTAACTTCACCTTTTTGATCCATATATACTGAAATCAAACTTTTTATTTAATGCACTAAAATAGAGCATGGCCATACTTTTTAAGGTATGTTAAAGGTATCTGACCCAGGAAAAAGCAAGCACTTATAAACAGAAAGCATCATTGTCCTCAGCTACTTTCAGTGTGTCCCAACAAGAAGTCACCAAAATGAAAAGGCAACTAGCACTTCTCCAAAAGGTTTTACTTCCAACAGGAGAATGCCTATTTGCTAGAGAAAAAACAAGAATACAACAATAATGTTACAAGAGGCACTGATCCTGGCTTTATTCACTTAAAGATACATCCAACATTAGTTATAGCTCACTTGAAATTCAAAATGCTTTTAAGAAACCAACCATAAATCCTTGATTTTTGCCTTACAGTGCTGTCAGGTTTTCAAATAGCAAGTAGGTGACTTCCCAGCAAGACTGTGTTCTGTATTAACATACATACAAAGATTAAAACTTGGTAGAAACCCTTCAGTTTCTGATATTGGATAAAATGCATTCAGCATGATGACCGTTTTCTCTGGGGAGGCTACTCTGCTTACCTGCAGGGATGGGTGCCTGGGGTCCTGAGCTACTACACCATATCCTTGGCAATTTGAATGAAAACTGTCCCACTCAGGGTACTCAAGAGGGACTTTCCTCCCCAGTTTCATCTTTGTACTTGGCAGCTGTAACAGAATCTCTACAGCACTAGGAAAAAAACTAGTTAGGACAGCACTGGCCATGTCCCCTAGAAGTACTGATACTGGCTGCAAGCAAAGAGAAGTGCACGTTAGGAGCAAGAAGCATAATGTGTTAGTTTAGAACTCAAACTACTTGGCAGTATCTTCTGTAAACTCAAGATTTATGTAAGACAGTGTGTTGCAGCCATCATAAAATGATGTTACTGACATTTAAGTTTTTTTGCTGCATTTAGTTAGATTCTTTTTAAAGTGAAGAGTGCAGGACTTAAGAAATAGAAACATTTCTTCTCTAGTAGAAATTGCAAAATCGGGTACTATGACACTACGAAAGCTTACAGTACAGTTCATCAATTCTATGTTAAAATTCAGCATCAATATGGTGTCCGAACTATCTCAGAGCTACATTCTGCCTGATTAAGCAGTTATCAACAAGTCCTGATGTCACTTTTTGTGCAAAATGCATTCCCTATAAATGTGGCTATAAAAGCATGAGCAGTTCTCTCATGTTGGTGTATCACCCCTCTGATTTTCTGTGTCTGGTTTCTCTGTTTGATGATAGCCTAAACTAAAAATAAGCTTGTTGTGTAAAAGCAAAATAACCTTTATTTTAAACTTTATTCTGGGTCTTGGACATAGTTCAGTGACATGATCTGCAGAACACCACGCCAACCATTCCCATGAGCTGTTTAAAAGAGGAAACTGAAGGAAAAACCCAAATCATAGACACTCACTGTTATAGTATCTTTAATTTATCTTGTGTTTTACAGAACTCCGAATGGATTAAAAAGCACCTCCTTTCCCATCACATTCCTTACAGTTGGTAAAATATATTCAATGAGCAAATGTATGTGAACAGCTTGAGGATCTGCATCTTGCAAGGATTTCACAGATCAATCAAAAGCCAAATTTCTTGTAGTTTTTACAATCTTGTTTTAACACAATGGTAAATCCATTCCGATTGTAAACCTGTCCAGTCATATCTCCCCAGAACACTTTGCAAAATCCAGTGTTGATTAGCAAACTAGTTAGCTTTGGCACGGAGCTGTGCTCTCTTGCCTGTGACAGCCTGGAAACCAGTTTTGATGCTGGCGACGGAGCAGCGAGAGTGGCAGGTCTCACACTGCAAGAAATATAATCTGGTGTCCTTCTGTAGGATTGTGTCTGGTGACCGACACGTATGACAGGTGACATACTCCTCTGCAGAAAAGGAATTAAGTGGAAGTTAAAAGATCATGCATTATCAGCAGACAAGTCACCACTTCTTCAGCCTTCAGTTTAACAGTTGTCTTGAAATGCTGTTCAAGCGCATTGCCTAACTTACAAGTGGCTTACTGTGAAAACCACAGAGGCTGAGGCAAACTAAAAACTCCCTTTAGTTCCCAGGTTACTAAAGGCTAGGTTTCAGATGGAACATTATGAACTGACACTGGTGCTTTAAAAACAACAATCACTAGTTAAGACTTCCCACTGGTGTTCTGTAACTTCCTCTGCTGAAACAGCAACTCTGGAACAGAGAGAGCACTAAACAAGTACATTTTGTTACATACAATCTGTACTACTTTGACCAGCAGTCTGTGAAAGGCACAATGTATTTGTTAATTAGTATGTACAACAGACTAAAATCAAATTAAACAAATAAGACAAAATTAACATTAAAATTAACAATTTCTGTTTTCCATAGTCCTCAAAGCCAAGAAATGAAAATCAGAAGCAAACCAACCATTCCCAAATGCTTTTACTGTTTTTTTTCCTTGGTAGGTTTTAGTGCTGGGACAGAGTATGACCTATGTGCTTATGATAACCAGGGTAGAACCACCTGTGCTTGCATTATTCCATTATAAAGCTGCAGCAAAGTTGTAGCTTCTTAGCACAGAACCTCCATAGCATTCACACACTCGTGGGCCATACATGGGCCACTGGTCATCAAAAAGGCTCAGAGAAATCAGTAGTGGATAAGGGAGTTCTACTTACTGATATATCTTCTCAAGACATTTTCTATCTGTTTTTGCTGGAATCTTCCTTTGATTACAAGTTGGTTGTTACCATCTATTGAGCCACTAATTTGAAAGAAAAATCAATTACTTGATTTGCAGAAGATGTCAAGCATTAATCAAGTCATGAAGCAAGTTTAAAACAACACAAAGCAAGATAATGATCCATTCTTCAAGGTAAAAATAAGCCAGAATTACTTTGGTGGAAAAATGCAACATTCTGAAGGCACTTAAAAGCCTACAGGAAGTTTTGCCCAAGCATAACTCTCACTGCAGTAAAAGAAAACGCCAGCAGCGATCAGCCTCATAGCTAAGCTACCAAATCAGAAGAGCTTTACAGAACTGGGAATTAATACCTGCTTATCTCATAGAAGTGACCAAGACGACTCCCAGGTAAGGTTAATATGAATAGTAAGACCCTCTTCTAGCCATTTGGATGTAGTAAGTGCAATGTTTTTTCACATTATGGTTTCTAAGTTTTTAAATCATCTGGAGCTGAAGGGACTCCAAAGCCCAATCAAATGGGCATTTGTTATACACACATTGCAATTAGACTCCTTGATTCTCTGTGTCTACATATAACAACATTGTAGTCTACAACAGAGCAATGACTATACAACCAGAAAGCACACCACGACAGCATGAGATCTTCAATAAACTTTTATGCTAAGACAGGTGGATTTAACTGCAGCATTAGACAGAATAACTAGTAACAGGCCCACAAGACCCACCGTTAGGAAGTCAGGCATTCCCTCTTCCCTAGCTACCCATCTTCTGCCTGAGGTTGAAACGAGCCACAGAGCCATCCTCAACAACTGTGACAAACAGCTCTGCTATCACAGCATCTTTGAGAAAGGTCCCAAAGAGGGAATTCAAAGCCTTATCCAGACTGTTCCTTGGGACTTAACAGTTTGCCTCTGTACCTCTTCCCTAAGACGGTATCTCTTCAATCACCCAGCAGAGCATCTAAGTGCAGGGAAGAAAAGCCTGACGTTCAAGCACATATAGAGACCTAAACCCAAGACAATGTCAATCATGGTGCCCTTGCTTCCAACATGCACAAGCACATACACAGCCCAGTAGCCTTACCTTGTACCCAATTCTGCCAACAAAAATGCCAGGAGATGTTTTGGCTGACGATGTAATCTAAAAATAAAGTAGGACTATGTTTAACCTTTCCCCTCCAGAGAAATTTGGTATTTATACAGGACTGGCAGGCTAAAATGATCTTAAATTATCAAATTTAAAAGCGGGCAGTGCCAGAGGGCCTGCACCAAAGAGCATAGGCAGACAATGACTGAGAAAGCTGAACAGTCCACAAAAAAAAACCCCAAAAAGCAAACTCACAATTACAGTAACTATTGAAAGTAAGTTTTCTATTTGAGATTTTTCCATTTTTATTCTCCAGTCCCCCCTGCCATTCCCTGAAACAAGTACTACTAGCTACCATTAAAAATTCACTTTAGTGTCCTACCCAGATCCTCAGTATGATCTATTTCATCAGGACTGTTTTCTAGCACACTTACAAAACAAAACCAGTATGCATTCTCATAAGTGCCCACAAAGAATAGAACTGCCTTCAAAAGAAATAATTAAGACATAGAAAGCACCGCAGAAAACCGGGGGGGGGGGGGGGGGGGGGCAGAATACTGATCTCCATAGCATTTACCAAGAGAAAAGTATTTGGAGCCAGCTCAAATCAAAGAATTTTCCCCACCCTCTTGCCCAAGACTTGCAAATAAGTATCCCTGGTGATCCAGCTACACTTTATAGAAGAGGCAGTGAACTCACGAAAGGTTTAGTTTCAGTCCATGAGGCCCATGTAGCAAGTCTACCATTTTCATAATTTAAGTATAAAATAAGAAATTATCTCAATAAACCATTTTCATAAATAGCTTCTCACAGAGAAATGCAGAGGCAATAAGCAGTACGATTGAAATTACTGTGAGCTTACACCTGGTTTGCCATTCTTTGACCAGAAGACATGCACTCAACACAACAGCCAACAGCATGGAAAAGTGCATTTATCTGCTACTCCTGGGAGTAAAAGGGGAAACTTACAATTTGCAGATATCTGTAAAGTTGACAAAAGATGTTTTCTTGGTCCCTACTCTTACAACCTGCGGAGGCTTCATGACAAATTTCCGCTTTTCTCCAGCTACCATATCCGGGTTTTTTTCCCGCATGATGTTAAATACTCTATTGAGCAGCTGCCAAAAGAGGGATTCACATCAAGATGAGTATCTTGTAGTTCTCAAATCAAGTACATCACTTCTAAGAAAACCCACCTGAAACAGTGTTCACAATGAGTATTAGACTGTCTTTGCCCATTAGCATTTCCCCACGTGCTTTCTAACGCATGCTTCAAAACGTACTGATAAATGCAAACCATAAAAGCTGTTTTCCCAAGTGCTTATTCCATATCTACAAGTACCTCAGCCTATTTGCAGACGTGTTTTAACTATCACTAATATTGCCCTATACAAAAGTTAATTGTGATATGAGCTTCTGACTACAAGTCCTTTAAGTTAGGAATAGGACATATGAGCATAAGGCTCTACTCTACTGCTGCACATCAATGTGGAAGAGACTTTTGAACAGTACCTCATCGTATGTGTAGTCTCTTTCTGAGCCTGCCCATGCAGGTCCTGACTGAAGGCTAAAAGAAATTCCATCATCTTTTTTGCTATCTTCATCCTCAAAAGCTGTAAAAGAAAGTTGTTTGGGATTCATTAAGAAGAAAAGAAAGAAGAAAAGAAACATTATTTAACCTCCCGCTAACACCATTTCTAAAGGTACATCGAAGATTCCACTACAATGTGGACACAAGTCTTCTCCGTCTGCCTCCAAGGGACACCAGCAGTTATGGAAAATTTATACAGTGCTTTTATAGATAATTTTTCTGATAAATGTAGTGGGTATAGGTAACAAAACAAATTTGGAAACAAAAAAGGCACTTGAACAGACCTTATCCACCTACAACATGGACTGTAGTTCACTTTCAACATCTTGTTGAGGTGGATTACACTTTTACCTTCATCCTTCTCCATTATCTCATCTTCATCTGGAAACTTCACATTCTTCTTCTTCTTCTTTTTATTGCCCAGCATGATATCAAGGTCATCTTCAGGTTCTACTGCCTCTGGCACATCTCCTTCAATTTTCAAGTCCTGCAAAGAAACAGTACCACTATAGTTCACGGTATTAAACAAAAATCTCCATTGTACAGCACTAGAAAAAATGCTAGCAGCACACTATATTAGATGAGTACTAGTAATATCCACCACAATCCCGACACTACTGCACTACTGCCATGAAGCAGGGCTAGATTTTTATCTTCTGGTCTAACTTTTGGCAGGCCAACAAGGTCATGCTATACTTACCTAGAGGCATCAGCCATTTTAGGGCATAAGAGAACAAAACACCCTACATGCCAGGCAGTAAGGTAAGGCACAGCTGTGCTACTACCTGCAGCTATTTCAACTTGTTACCACAATATAGAGAACCTAGAGCAAGTACTTTGTCTGTCTGGAGCAGATCAGAGGGACATTTTCTTCCCCAAAAGGCAGACTCTAAAGAGGTTTACATATAACAGTTCTCTGTCCTCGTGCTCTCTGGGCTTGCCAATTACTCTGACACGTGGTACAAAAACACAACCTGGAATAAAACTTTGGGAAGAGTACAAGTATCTCACACACCTCCTGGAACACAGAACAGTTGCTAATAATTTCTAAAGAAAATACCAGAGTAAAAACAGATTTCTTAGCAGATATATACCCTTTATTTAAACAGCTGGCCTTTAGAGGACTATTCTGCACATGGCTTCTAAAACCCATTTACTTCTCTCACCTGAAAAACAACTAACCTTGATGCTAGTCAACACTTACTACAGATGGCAGAATTATTTGCTCATTGTGCAGATCAGTTAGGTTTTTTCACTCCCTGCAGAAGCAACATGTTCAGCAGAACCTACTACACAGAGAAAACTAAGTTTCATCATTAACTGCACTAAGACACAATGACAGACTCAGAACAGATCCTGCACTGCCAATCCTGAAAAAATGAAAGCAAGAAAGTTTTCAGCCATAGAAGAGATGGCCTAGTTATGTAAACAAACCTTTACACCTTCTTCTGCTTCATCTATATCGAATATCTTTTTTGTTTTTTTCTTCTTTTTCTTTTGATTGAAGAAGTTTAAATCGTCCAGGTCATCTGTTGCATCTAAAAAACCCAAAGGATTGCCAAAAGAAGTGTAACTGAAGGAACAGTTCAGGCATTAAGGTTTCTAATTTACATCCAAATGTTCAAAACATTACAGTAAGACATAAGCAATGGTCTGCAGCCCTTACAGATATCCTTCAGGTTTTAAAGAGGTCATTCCCCTCTACCCCCAAATACCTCAATTTTACAGTTTCTGCATCTGCTAATTGTATTTTCTTATTTTTTTTGTAAAGTGCTTAATCTTTCTTTCTTGCTGTACAAGAGAAACCGGTCACTTGACATTATAGTACAGAAACTTGAAAGAAAAGGAAACTGTAGGAAGAAAGTACAGTTTCTTTGATCTACTGTTGGAGCCAATTTTACCAACAAACTGGATTTAAGTTAACAGCAATTCCTGAATCAGGTCATCTTGAAATGACATTGGCCTCAATTTAAAAAGCAAGGTTATATCCACAATCACAAGCTTATTTTCTCAAAGATTCCAAAGAACACTAGCTATTCACAGTTGTCTAATAACCAGAAACCCTTTTAACCATATTTCTGTCATCTACACTACTGCTCAACTGTTCAAATGAAAAACCACTGTAATTGTGGAATTACTGCAACTACTGCATGTGGAAGATTTAAAGCTTCATGGTAACTATTTTAGGGATTCTCTTTTCACTGCCTCACTCAAAAAAGTGTTTTGAGTCAGGACAGTGGAATTTTCATAAGGCACTGGTAGTTTGCTGGATGCCTGTGAGCATGATTTCAGTCAGGAAAGAAATACACCCTCCAAATAGGCAGCAGGGTATTTATTACTCAAGCCTCTAAAAACTACAACCCCAGCATTATACACTGTGATGCCAAATGCTTGAATTGGGGCTCGTCGTGTCAAAATACAGAAGCACTACTTTCGAGACTTTATCTATGTGGATTCACTTTACCTTTCTTCCTGCTGTCTTCTTCGTCTGCTTCAACATCTTTGTCTTCTGTTGGGTCTGGTTCAACTTCTTTTGTTTCTGACTGCTGAGTCTCTTCTGCTTGTGTATCCCCTCCTTCCTCATCCAACATAAAGGGCTTCTTCTTTTTCTTCTTCTTCTTGCTCATAGTGGGATCAAAAATCATCTGTAAAAGTCAAGAGTTCCTTAGCTACATAATAACCACCTACCATTTAATATTTACAACACCTTTAAGTTTCCCTCAACATTCCTTCAGTTACCCAAACTGTTCCTTGGCTTCAGTCCCCACTAGGGATTTTTCTAGAGCTGTAACAACATAATACAAATTCACTGACTCAAACCAGTGATTAGAGACTTCTTTAAGAATATCATCTACTTACTAGTTCAGCTGAAAACATATTAAAATCTTTGACAGGCTAGTTACCAACTACTCCTACATTTTGGTACCACTATGGACTCAAGTTTTAAAGTAAGACTATGCAAAGCAATCACTGAACCACTCAGCATTAGGAAAAACTTTAAGCACATCTATACCTCTAGAGCCCAAAAAACCTAGAAGGGGCTGGTGATACAGCAAGACCTGTATTGGCTCTCAGTGCTATGAAGTAGCAAAGGTCTCATCCTTTTCCCCCCAGGTGGGAAACTGAATCTCAGAGATCAAGTGATTAAAAGCTGTTAATGTGTTCTGTAGACAGCAAAGCAGCTTCACTCAACTAGTCTATGAAAAAGACACTAACCCCAAGACTCACTTTTAACCTATTCATCACCTGCAGACCTGAGATATTTAACACGAGCTCTTCAGTTTTCCAACACAGGAACGTTTCTTTCTTTTTTCACAAGATGCAAGTTTGACATCATAGCCATTGGTCAGCTTTGTTACATACCTCTGGCCATATTTTCACACCACAGTATATTTATATTTATATACATTAATATTTAATACATTAAACCATTTTAGACACTTTAATGAGACTCTTTCTCCAGTTTTTCTTATCAAGTAACTGAAGAGTGTTCTCAGAGATAGTTAAAATTCAGCACCACAAATACCCTCACTCCTGAAAATACCACCACTTCAGAGAAGCAGTTCTCCAACTTCTTGGTTTGTTGCACCCTGCCAGTTTGGCAGTTTCCCTCCCTACACAAAGCAATCTTGTCCTCACACTTGTCATTCTCCTACATATGGTATTCTTGTGATATTCTTCCAATTTGGGGGGACTTACATGTTTCATAAAGGCTCTATTCAAGGCAGTAAACTGCACCTATGGGTGTATGAAGCACAGCATCATGGGACACTGAAGCCTGAGGCTTTCAAACTGCTGAGTGAGTTTTTAGTGGGACACACTGTGCTAGAATGATTTTCAAAACAGTTCTGCCAGAGGGTTCCCTCTACTGCTCAGACAGACTCACGTATGAATCATGCTCTTGTAATGCACATCAATCAAAGAATATGCACAACCGGTTACACTGTCTGCTGCCTTCCTCTTGTAACCTCCACAGTCCGCTGAAACAGAAGGAAAGCTGCCTGCACCAGCAGGAGTCCACAGCCTTGGGAACAAGCACATGACCACCACTTTCAAGATTATGACTCATTTCAAAGAAGCTTTGCAAAACTATGAAGTTTCATGTTTGCTTAGCCATGTGAGAACACGTAAGATTACACTCAGATCTTAATTTCTAAGAAGGAATCAGCCCACCAGCCCCAAATCACTCTTCTCTGTGAAGAGAAAAACATCTTTCATTCTGAACCACCATAAAGCATCTTGTGTCTACGAGAGACAGACTGTGTCTTCAGTAGTACCACACTAACCTGAAGCTAACACACAAGGACAACTTCTGGATGCAGGAGATAGTTTTGACGTTGAAAAAACAATGTAGCTGGCCTTGAAAAGTGCACTGCTCTGAAGGTCCACTCCACCCAGTCAGGTCATGACAAGCTTCTGCAAGCCTAAGACCTAGCCATAACATGCTAACTGCTCTCACGAAACTAATTTAAGAGTTCCACAACCTGAGAAGGAGGTCTGTGTTCATCAAGGCCTTCAACGAAAACAAAGCAGGGGTCTTGGCTCACACACACTTTAATAAATCACGATATAAACTAACCAGCCTGATAACCAGGCTAGTCTGTGGTTTGCCTTTCTGACACAGACATTGCAGAAGTTTCTTTGTTCCTTATGTCTATGCGGTATGTTTGATTAGTCGAAGCATTATGATACCATTTAAGCACTAAAAAACTGTAGAAAGTTGCAGGCCCTCTATTGAAAGGCCTGTAGCTCCCAACCCAAACACACCAAACCTATGCTTTTCCTGGTTAGACACAGTTATAAATTTCTTTCCTGTTTCTGCTCTCAAAGCCAAATTCCCATATGGGGTCTTCTGTAGACCACACAGTTCCTTCTCATATCTATATATGGCTACTCCTTATTTCAAATGCCTACACAGTCAAAATCCCAACTTAAATCCCATTTCATCAGTCTAAACAAACATGCATGTCTACAGGCTCGTCTACAAAGCAGACAGCACCTCTGCACTGATCAAGTTAGTTCAGGTACCCTTACACTACGCTGAGTTGATGTCTACGATGGAGTGCAAAGTTATTAAGACTAATTAAGACCCAAACCCTCTGGCTGCTCAAAACAGCAGCATTATCCAATATTATTTCCTGAAGCTTCATAAAACTACAGGGCCAGAACTTTTCGATATCTAGTAGATAGCACCTGTATTGCCTCTGCTGTGCCACATTTGAAGAGTAGAGGTTTCTACCAGGGAGTTTATACACACCTCTGAAAATTTTGAGCTACGGTCCAATGCAACAAAACAAGGTTTTG
The DNA here is from genome assembly GCF_004027225.2 of Strigops habroptila. NCBI lineage: Eukaryota > Metazoa > Chordata > Aves > Psittaciformes > Psittacidae > Strigops > Strigops habroptila. Next base: position 4,120,768 of record NC_044289.2, read on the forward strand.
AAACATCTATACCAGTTTAAGGTGCAAGTTTGTCTTCATGTGTCTTCACCCTCCTCAACTTCATAGAACTGCTGACTTTAAAGTTTCACCAACTTACCGTCAGCAACAAACTATTTGGTTCCTAAGAATCAGAGATACAGAAGTCCCAGAAGGCCTATGCGCTTACTCTGTCTCATACTTTAGCCAGAACTACGAGCAACAGCTCAACTATGATATCTACTACCAATTTTACTCTGTCAGTCTGCTACATAAGCAATCCAGAAATGTAACTTTACTACAGCATTCAAGGCCAGGTTGGACGGGGCTTGGAGCAACCTGCTCTAGTGGAAGGTGTCCCTGCCTGTGGCAGAGGGTTGGAACTGGATGAGCTTTAAGGTCCCTTCCAACCATAACCTTTCTATGATTCTATACTAGGTATTCCTGATGATACCTCGATGTCAGAACGAGTGCATTATGCAAGAAAAATTATTTTACTGACACTTAAACTAAATCCAAACCAGAAACTCCAGATGAACTTCTTCATGGACCTACGATCACCTGAGACAGAAAGCATCTGACGCAAGGATTCCTGGGTCTTAATTTCTGGAACCAGAGTACAACCTAGGAATTAGAACTGCAGTCCCAAGGACACAATTAGGCATAAAAATACAGCACATTCATTCTAGATGCTAAAGCAGCTGAGTAAGTCAGTCCCAGCTACCATTAAAGTAATTATTACACTAGTTCTCCTTTATTATGTAGGACAAACTACAACTTGCCTGTGTCCAAGGCTAGAACTCAGAAGGAAACAAGCCACACAGGTATTTTAAACAACACCAGAAAGAAGATACAAGACCAACAACAGCCATCTCAGTGCAGTTTCCCACATGCTATAGAGTCAACCAGCCAGGGTGCTTATAACCTCATACACGTAAAGCTTTCCCTTTCCCCCTGAGAGCAACAGAAATGAGGTTAGTAAAGGTGCCAACATCTACAACACTTGAAAGATTTCTCAGAGACAGATGTATTTACTTCCTTGGAAGTGTGCCTCAGCAAACACCATCGGATGCGGAAAGCCTTAAGTTATCGTTTGTTAAAAAGTAGGTGTTTAGCTCTCGGGGTTAAAACACAAGATACGGAAACTCCAAACAGTGGCAAGTAAGCTGACTAAACGCCATGTATCGCCAGAAGAGCGCGAAACACGCTGGAGAAGAGGCAGCGGGGGAACCTGCCTTCCTCCGCGGCCCTCGCCCCGCAGATACGGCCTCCAGCAGAACTCGGGGACCTGCCGGCGGGTTCTGGGCCTCGGCACGAACCGCGGGGCCAGGCCACACCCGCGGCCAGGCGGGGTCCGCAGCGCGCTGAGGCCGGGAGGGCCCGGGGAAGGCGCCAGCCCCGCACCCGGCCGGGCCTCAGCTCCCCCTGCTCGGGGCCGGCAGCGGCCGGAGCCTCCCGGTGGGGCTGCGGGACCCGCGCACCGCCGCTCTCCCGAGCTCCGGGGCGCGGGCTCTGCACACGGGCGGAGGCCGCGCTCGCTGCCGGGCGCAGGCCTCAGGCCCGGTCGCCCACATGGCGGCGGCCCCGGCCGCGGCGCAGGCCTGGAGCCCGGTTCCCCCGACGGCGGTGGTGGCTGCCGGGTCTCACCTCGTCGCCCGACATGGCTGCGGCCTGGCGCTGAGCGAGGCGCGGGGAACAGGCGGAGCGGAGCAGCGGGCACCCGGAGATCAACCGCTACCCGACCGCCGCGCTCGCCTATTGCATCAGCGCTCCCCTCCCCCGCCGCCCGCGCCTGCGCGCCCGCCGCGGCGCCTCGCGGGAGTTGTCGTTCCCGGGCTGCGCCTGCGCCGCGGCGGGGACCTGTGCGGCCCGGTTCGGCTCCCCGCGGCCGGGGCGGGCGGGTCCGTGCGCACCTCCGGCCGGCCCGTTCCCCGGCGGCAAGGCCCGCGGGTGGTGGCCGCCGCTGACCGTGGGTGCTGGTGTGAGGGGGGAGCAGCGGCGGCAGGACCCTCACGAAGTAGCGTGCCCTGAAGGAGCCCTTGTTGCTCCCAAAGCGCCTCTTCCCGCGGTTTATACTGGGCCCACGAAGAGCATGTTCCCCAGTTTTGTTGCACGCAAAAGCATGAAGGGAATAGGAGGAATGAGAAAATGACCTGGCGGAGGCACCGGGGAGAACTGGGTGGTGGCTGCGATCAGAGTAGGGGAGAAATGCAATGCTGCTGTTTCCATCATTAAAAAAGCAGACCTACCTTGCTCCCTCAGAATCGCAGGCTCCTTGGTGGAAGAAAGGACTTGAGGAGAGTGCCTGGTGCAACCTGCTTGCTCAGGCAGCTAACCAGAACAGGATGCTCAGGACCTTGTCCTGCTGGGTTTTGGGTAACTCCAAGGGTGAGGACACCACAAAGTTCCACCACCTTCATGGTAAAAATGGGTTTTCTGTAAGGAGAATTTCCCGTACTTCAACCTTGCCTGCTGCCCTTTGTCCTGTCACCCAGAACAGTCTGTCTCTGTCTAGTTTATTCCCTTCTGCACATTGATAAGATCGCCCTAGAGCCTTCTCTTTTATAGGTTTAACAGTCCAAGCTCTCAGCTTCTCCTCATGCGTCAGATGCTCCAATCCCTTAGTCCTTCCTCCTCATTCCATTTCCATAGTGCTAGCTAATACAAGAACGTGGCACTAACACGCCACAGAATGACTTACCACAAAGTGTGTGTTAAAATTCCGCCTCCCAACCAACTCTTTGAAATCAAAAGGTCATCCATTTCATGCAAGACTTAGCGTTAAAGCAGAAACATCCACGCAGACATTGTTACAGGCTGTTCTAAGTTTTAATATTCCCAGAACATTTGCATTCTTGAAGTCCTGTAACTTCCTATTGTGTGGTGTAAACATGTACTATTCTTTTTCTTAGTGGGAGATTTTGCACACTATATAATTTAACTGTTTTTAATCACCTACAAGAAAAGACTGCCCATCTTGTCTATCCTTGGTCTTCCCTTCACCCCCCTTTCTTGCTTGCCTCAGTTGAAAATGAGTGTGTACAGCACACTCTGTAAACAAAGCCATCAGTTTAGAGACGTAGCACCAGCACAGGATCAGTTTTAGTGTTTCCCGGTATGACTACAATGCTTTTCTCTTAAACCTCTGAAACACAACTTCAAAAGATTACCTTTCTTGCTTGCTTCAATACCACCACATTCCCGTGGGTATTTGCAGCATTTGTGTCCTTGTGACTGGTGTTATGTCACAGAGATACCATGGATTGTCAGGTACTGCAGGCAGCTGTTATTTAATGCTATTGATAAGTTGAGCAGACACATTTGGTGTTGCTGTGACACTGAAGATGGTCTCCCACCAAATTCTTCCTTCTTTTGCTGCGAATGTTTGCTTCGACATCCCTGTCATATGAGACTGTTCACGCTGAAAGACTTCATTAGCATGAAGCCAGAGCTCATGGATTGCCAATGACCATGCCTGCACTGACCTACCCACGGCCTGATACCTGCCTCACTTCCCAGAGCTCACTCAGACCAGCCTCCTGTCCTGGGACAGGGTAACCGTATTTTTAGATCACCCCAATTACATTTGCCTAAGGTGGTCTTAAAACCCACCATGGACAGAGATTCTCTCTTCAGCCTGTTCAAGTGCTTGGCAAAAAAATGTCTTCATCTTCCTTGCTGTGGTTTAATCCAGTGCCTGTTGTAATGTCTGCTGAGGACACAGAAGTTCACTGTTCTGTGTGTGACAACCCATGGACCTTTGGAATATCTCTGTGCCCCTTCCTGTCTTGCCCCCACTGTCTTCTTTTTCAGAAGATGCAAATCCAGCCCCTCCAACCTTTTTCACAAGATCATATTTTTTTGTTCTCTTCTCATTTGCATTGCTGTCTTCTGCACCTCACTGATTTACGTACTTAAGTGCAGTGCCCAATACTGGGCATAGTACGTTCATTGGATACCTTGGTGGTACCAAATAGAGCAGCATAATTCCCTCAATATCTCATCCATAACGTATCTGTTAATACATTCTAGAATAAGCTTCACCATTTTCTTTGCCAGTAATACTTGGGGGCCAAGTACTGGTGACAAATACCCTGAGATACCTAGTGATCACAGACCCCAAGATTTCCTCCTTTTGGGCTCCCTAATGAATAAGACATAACATATAATGTTGTGCACATACATAATACACAATATTTGGAAAATGCCAGAGGAAGAGCTGGTGGGAGCTGCTGGAAGTGCTATGCTGGAGTTACGATCTGATCTTTAGATAGAAACCAAAACGCTATCTTTGAATCTCCTGGTGCAGACACTGCAACATCAAAGGCATGCCTGGGAATCATGTTTTATTGATTTTAACCCCTCCTCTGCTCATATTCAAGATGCAAAACTTCACTGTTCTATTTTCTTCTTTGCTCTCCTTGTGAATTAAATAAGTTCGAGAAACTTAAGAGTGCTGTTGCATTAGTTGTTACCAATTACAACATTTGGCCAAGAACAGCTGGAACTAGTGTCTTTGATCTGATACTTGGGTAAAAAGTCCTGTGTGAGTTTTGGTTAGGAAGGCACAGTCTGGGTTAAAGGATTTGCAGAAACACACGGAGTCATGACATATTAAGAAAGAGGGATATGATGCAGTAGAATTTTAACTTTACTAACTAAAATTCAGATACTTAAAGCTCATAAATTGGGTACACTGGAAGTGGTATGCAGTTCTCCAAGTTGGAGTCTGAAAGTGATGAGCAATCACAGCCTGGCATGAATAAACTGCAGCTAACACCCTGAACTGGGGGATGGCACGATGAAAATCCCAGTCATGGAAATATGCTTGCGGTGGCTGTGGGGTCGTCTTCCCTCTGAGTATTGCCCAGCCCTCCAGAAAAAGACCTTGTGAGTTTGCTTCTCTGCATTCTGAGCCCTGCTGTAGAGCTCCCTGTGGTGCTGAAGACATACTTTCACACTGTGTCAGAAACCAAAAACATCAGACATCTATTTTAAGTGGCTGTTACACACATAAACTATGATTCTAGCATTAGCATCACACATAGCTGTTTCAATGTGAGATATGTTTGTGTGATTTCCTGGGGAGCAAAAGGAAGAATGTCATTCTGGCTGCTGTTAGGTTGTGGCCAAACATCTCTTTTTGTACAGAGTGGAGTTCACTCTTCCATGGTGTTGGTGTAAGTCTGGGCACAATTTAAGGCTTATGTGAGCATTGGGTTTTAAAGCAGATTTTGCTTTACATTTTGTGTAAGGCAGTTTTTACTAAGTCTATGCATAGCAGTGAATTCTGCTCTCAGTAAGTAATTTCATTTTAAAATGTCTAGTCTAAAGGTTGTTTGGAATAAGTGGAATAAGCTGGGCTTAAACTCACTGACACAGGTTTTAACCATTGCCCTTTGCTTGAGATAACTGTAAGATAGAATTGTAGCCCTATGTTCACCCCAAAAAAGTGAAAGAGCAAGAAGGATCAATGGAAATCTGGAGCAAAAACGCCTGTGCTTTTAGGGAAGCCTGGAGAATGGATGATGTAGGTTTGGAGAAGTAGCTGTATGGAAAAAGACAGCTTTCTAGTAAAGCAGCCCGGACAAACAGGACCCCTGTGAGAAGGCATCAGACAGAGGAAGCTTGCAGGACTTGATCACAGCCTGGGGGTGAGGACAGAGAAGGATCTGCATCACAGCCAAAAGCCGGACTGGTAGGGATGGAAGTGACAAGAGTTCTGGCTATGCAGAGAAGGAATAGCCAACAGGGGAAAAGGAGAATTTCAGCCCCTCCCTGTGGCTTTGCACTAAATGTCTTTTTGAAAAGCCAAATTCGCATTTTACTCAGGCCGTTCATACAGTGGTGAAAACGCTTCCCAAAGGGATCCAGCTCTTGGTCAACATGCCTATTTTTGAGGCTTCTGCCAGTCCACAGTCTAGCATCATTCAGGCTGAGTGCAAGTTTTCTTCTGTCTTTCACCATGCTTTTATCTACCCAGTATGTGAAATCCTCAGCCACTTCAAAACCTGCAAATCCATCCTTAATCCTCTTTGTCACAATACTTAGGAAAACATAGCAGTGCTCAGGCTCTGCTGGTGTGCTAGATTCACTGTTATTTTCTTCCCCATCCCCCTACTCGCTCTTGTGTTTTTCTTAATTTCTGTTATTAAATAATAAAATAGATTCAACATTTGCTTTCTTTTGAGGCAAAGTGTTCAACAGTGTTTGGAGAGAAAAAATTTAAAGTCACTTCCAGAGGACTGTTAGATTGTTTATGAGGAAGTGGAATGTGCCATAATTAGCCATCCTAAAATCCATTTTCCACTCCAAAAATGATCCTGTGTTGTTGCAAACTGGAGTAAAGAGTAGAATCACTCTCAAACAACCTAAAACGGTTAAGGGAATGTTACATTGGGCTGCAGTTGTATGGAAATGCACACAAAGGCAGAGGTTTGAACCCCTTGGCAAAATTTTAAGCAGTGGCTTTAAGTTAGATCATAATTTTTGGGCTGCTTGAGAAAACCAGACACAAGCAGCATAGAAAAGGTTGAAAGTTATAGTCCAAAGCTGAATTTCATGGTAACTGGTAGTCTTAGCAAAACAATAAGCCAAAGGCTGAGGTCTTAAAAGGGAAAACTGTACTTACAGTCAATTAATGCAATTCAGTTACTGGAATGTACCATATCTGCTCTCTGGAATCCAGGAGACAGTCAAGCCATAGTCCTCCTGCCAGTCAATCCTTGCCTTGCTTTTCCCTCTCAAAACCTTTTAGTCCCTATTTTCTTCTGGTTTCTTTACACAAAGCATTTCTGTCCAAATGCTTTCTCAGGTCTGGAGAACTCCACATTTTCTCATGACCAGAGATTATTTTCTAAACCCTGCCACTATACAGTTATATAAAAAATTCTCTTTTCCTGAAAGCCACACTCCCATAGCCAATGGATTTATTTACTCCATGTGGAGCAATCACGTCACCATTGTCTTCTAAGTAATGCCATGTGGCGTTTCTCCCAACTATAGTCCTAAAGAGACTTGGTCCTGAAGACTGTAGTCCTTAAGGGCTTATCAAAAGTGGTTTACTGCAGAAAAAGTATTGTTCCTAACTAGGGTGTAACCCTGGCACTCAGGACCTCAGTGATATGTCTCTTCAAGCTCCTGACAGGTTGTTTGCTACTTCTCTGTGGTGGTGTTCCTTGGCGTGATGGCTATTGGCTGTCTCTGCAGGGAGGAGTAATAGCGATTGAGGTGATCATCACTCCCACTTGGACCATTTTCTTCCTGGACTGAGTTATTCTCTGAACCTTTTCCAATATCCAACCCAAGATTACCTGTGAGTCAGGAAACATCAGATTGTTTTCTTTCCTCCACTTCATGTCCCAAGGGATGGGAAATGCCTTCCAATATTGAATGCCAAATGTCCAAAGGGCATCATCCCTCTCGCTGCACTGTTCAGGGAGTCTGCTCAGCTCTTTTGTGTTGTCAGCTGAGAGAAGTCAAACATTACAATGATTTCCAGGCAGAGATGGAGATTATATGGCTAATTATAGATTAAATAATAGTTTGCATCAACATTTATCATGAGACAGCAAGGTTGGTTGGCCTGAAGTGATGCGACCATGTAGCTGGATCCAAGCTACATCTCTTGTCTCGCAAAAAGATATCTCCTATGGAGCTGCCCAAAGCACCGTCATCCATCTGTCAGTCTGTCCCCACCGCAACCCTGAGCAGCAACACTGTGCCCAGCAGAGCAGCTGCATGGAAGAGAGTTCTGCTGGGAAAGCCCGTGGAAGAGTAGGTTCCGCCCGAGGAAAAGCCGGTTCCTCACCAGCGTGACCGGCTGTCGGGATCTGCCCTTCGCCTGCACATTCCTCTCTCACCGCCCCTTACGTCGTCATCTTGCACCCTCGCATCCTGCATCCCTATGGATCCTGCGGTTGCGAGGAGGGAGACCCGCGCCCTGCCGCCGCCAGAGGGCGCGAAGGGGGTGGGCCGGTGACAGCTACGGCCCCTCGCTCACCATCATTCCCATGGGAAGAGCCAGAAAGCCTTGGAAAACAGCGAGGCAACAGGAGTTGCGGATCCAATGAAAGAGCTTTGGGGGAGCGGGGAGGCGGCGTTTGCTTTTCGTTGTTTTACCAAGATAAACAAATGCACAATGAAGCGTGATCAGCCCCAACTAGTGCACCCCGAGAGAAGACAGCACCCAGAGTGCTTTGTAGGGGTCTGGAACATCCCAGGACACTCTGGCCTGCTTGGACAGTTTGCTTTTAGGGTAATGTGCAGCAGGACATGTCGGTGTCGTGCAGGAGCCCCATTCCATTTCTGTTGCACCGCTTTTAGGAGAGGGGATAAGCAGGGAGTATGGTGGCTTGTGTTAGAGCTCGGATCCCAATATTTTCCAGGACACTGGAAGATTAGCCAGATCTCCCTTCAAATCTGCCAGAAACAGCTAAATGCAGAGATTTACACTTGAAAACGCTTGCTCACTACTTGCAGAGGAAACTTTAAACACACCATTCACTATTTCAGAGGGGGCGCTAAGGCAGCACTTAGTTCTTCTAACTGCCCCCAACTCTTTGCTGTTTTGAACGTGGTGTTTGCAGAGATTTTAGATGCATGCTAAACAAATCAGGTACTCTAATGCTCCTGTGTCACAACTTAGAATCATAGGATCACAGACTGGTTTGGGTTGAAGGGACCTTAAAGCTCATCCAGTTCCAGCCCCCTGCCACGGGCAGGGACACCTTCCACTATATCAGGTTGCTCCAAGCCCTGTCCAACCTGGACTTCTAAACGTTCTGCCTGGATAACTGTCCTTTGAAATAAAAAACTTTGTTCAGTGTGTGAGAAGTTTTCAGGTGGGAATCATAGTCCTTGTACTGTAGCTTTTATAGTCAGATTTCTGCTTGCCTGATTTGGTAGCCATAGTCTAGACCCTGTCTAGGAGCTCCCTGGAAACCTAAAGCACATGCTCTTGCTGTCCCTCTTGTTGCTTTGGATGACAAAAAATCACAGTCACATCCATTTGAGAATGAAGTAATATGCAGACAGAGGTTTTGCTAGGTACTGTTTTTGATGCAGATGGAAAATAGGAGGAGAAAGAGGGGAAACCCATTTGGGCATTAAAAAAGCTGGGAAACTGAATGCACAGCCTGGACAAGCTCTGAATATGATTGAGAGCAGGTGAAAAAAAGCTTTGTCCTGAAAGCCAAGAACATGGCTCATGTTCAATTCACTCTGTATACACAAGGGCAGAGGACTTTGTGCCTTTGTTTGTCCATGAGTAAAACTGCATCAATACTACCTGTCTCCACCAGCCTTTTTTCCTCTTACAGAGACACACAAACCACCTGCAAGACACCATTTGCAGAGGTGTCACTTTTTTCATTGAAGACTTCCTTGCACTGGAGGGTTAATTGAGATCAAAAGCATTTAAAGCACTGTGCTATTTCTTGAGTAGCATCTCACTCAGGAAAAACTGTCAACGTGTTTGATCAAGAACACCACCATATGTACACAAGATTTTAATTGCCTCCTTTTCAACAAGGAGTAAGTACTAACCCAGTTGCCTGCAAACACTCCATTCCATGTCTGCATTTCAAAAACATGAAAGGTATGTCTAGAAACTATACAAGATCATAAGCAACCTTTTCCAGATCTGATGGAAATGCCACCTTCTGTCACAAGTTTTGATCGGGCAAATACAGGAAGTAAATGGATACACACAAGCATATGGTTTAGATTATTTTCTCATCATAGTCGCTTAACTGGAAGTAGACACATACTTATTAGTGATAATTTGCAATATAAATCAACATGGGTTTTCAAGCATTGACAGATCCAAATTGCATCTCAGTTCCGGAATCCAAATAAAGTCCTGGAAAATAAAAAAGAAGCCATTAGATCCAGTTCTGAACTGTCACATAAGCTCAGATCTGAATGCATATATTTCACTTCAGCAGCAGTTTATCTTTCTATTACCTAGATTTAGAAATGATTGACTTAAGCCCAATCAAAATAAATCTCTCATAAGGAAAAGGTGAATGTTGAGTGGGTTTAAAAACCCCATCTCAAGCAATCCACCATTTCACACAGACCAAAGTGCAGTCTTGCCATTATAACTGCACCAGCAATAGAAGTTTTGCAGGGACAAGTGTACCAGTCAGACAAGGTAACTGATCTCAGCGTAAGCTGCACAAACAGAAGTGTGAAGTAAGCTGTGGTAGAAAAATCAGAGGGATTAGTAAAAAATGCTGTTGAGTCTTGTTTTACTTAACACATTATTGCACAAGCTAGGAAAGGTTTTCAAACACTGGAGCGCTCAGCTGGGCTAAGTTACACTGTGCAACTCATTCACATTCCTAAACGGGATTTCTCTAGAGTCGTGGTTGTAAAATGGAGGCCCAGTGTCCTTCATACTTCTCTGATTCTTGGTACACAGTAAAAAGAAAGAAAAAAAAAGAAAAAAGTGGTATTCTAAGCATATGGCATTGCTTAAATATAAAGTTGTTGTTGCCTTCAGCATCCTGAAGTTCAGTTGCTGGCCTTAACTTAAAGCTAATTCTTGTCAATCTGCCAGTAAGGATCTGATTTTGATTCTGTGGGTTATTTAAGCATCAAAAAATCCAAAGTAATTTAATTCCTTGATCTTATTTTCAAATGCCAATATAACAGAAGCAAGCTGGAAATACCCTTCCTTCATAAGGTGAGAAAAACTATTCAATCAATAAAGATCAGCATATCTGGAGGGCTGACAGCATCAGAGAGTCATAAAATGGTTGAGGCTGGAAGGGGCCACAGGGAGTCATCTAGTCCAACCTCCCTGCTCAAGCAGAGTCACCTAGAGCATATTGCTCATGACTGTACCCGGACAGCTCTTGAGTATCTCCGGGGAAGAAAACTCCACAGCCTGTCTGGGCATTCATTTAAAAGCAAATGCTTTAGCTTAATGATTACAGCAAATCCACAATGAGGGTCAGAACCACTCAGTAAATTACAGAGGAGCTGATCTGGGTAATGCGGGAATGGCTTCATTAGTCACACTATTTGATAGGCTCAAGTGCTTTGGCAGTCACTGTCATGAATGATCAAAAAAAGACTTGAAGACTTCCTGTGAGACTGCACATAGGAACATAGCACCTCAAACACAAAGAGCGTTGCTTTTTTACCTTTAGAAACATGGAGCCAAAAGGGAACACTTGGGCTCTGAGGTACTGATGGCATTGAGGCCATCTTGAAAGATCTTCAGATGCCTTGCAGAAGCAGCAGCACTTCACTTCCTGGGTTTCATACCCAAACTTAGCCTTGCTTCTCTGTACAACACAGAGAAAATGACCTTGGGCTGGACCTGGTGGGACTCTCTGACCCTAGTTCAATTTCCAGTCTCCCAACACAGCGCATAAGCAGACCAGGAGCTGTGCAACCACACCAATATAATATGACCAAAGGCAACAGCTCTGTCCCTCACAAACGTAGAGTCACAGCACTGGGGTTGTGGAAAAGCAAATGGTCGCTGTTCTGCTGACATTTCATTTTGCTCCAGGCTATGAAAAGATACTGAGTGCCCAATTCCCATTAATTTCAGACGCTGGAATATCACTAACTCAGGTCTTTGCTTCTGTGCTTTTCCCTGATCACCTCTTCTGTCTATAGGAGTAAGGAATGCGTTGGAAGAGAGCCTGTTCCTAGGCACGTGTGTGGGTTGTGCTTATCGCTGCAGGACCTGCTGGTACTGTACAGCCCCTGTAGCAGATACACACAGTGGTCAGCCTTCCCTGAGAATGAGCACTCACAAATGGGCAGTGGTTCAATTGTTTAATAAAAAAAAAGAAGTAATAATTTTTTGCGTTACCCAAAAATTCAAATGGATCTAAGGGAGGGCAGGTGCTTAAAAGTGAAAAATAGCTTTGTAGAACAGCCAGATGATTCAGCCATGCAGTGAAACAGGATAAATCAGATGAAGATCAGACATGGCTTTCTTTAAAAACAATATTTTTAGACTGTTAGCTGCATAAAATCACTTACGAGCCCTAATTTCAGTCCAACCTGTCTTCAACATACTCAAAGAATTAAAAAATGTATTGGTCTCAGAATGCTGCTTCTGTTTCTTAGAAGCAGCCTGAAAAGAAGTGCACAAAGATGGTTGTTTACAGCCTGAGCATGCAAGGCATAGCTATGTGTCATGATAATAGGAAATGAAATCACTGCCAGTTCCCAAAGATTAGCATATTGTTAGAGCACAGATTTGTGCTGTAACTCAAGGACACGGACACTGGGCAGAAGATAACAGACAACACAGCAGAGCAAGCACAGAGCAGGGAGCTGTTTTGAAAGAGGTAGCCAAGAGGGACAAATCCCTGATTTGTTGAAAGATTTCACCAAGAAATTGATTCAATTCTCCTGTCTCTTGCAATAAGCAGTCTGCTGTCCCAAAGTTACTTCAGTTCACTGTCTATTGCTGTCACTCCCTTTTTCTAGGAGGAATGGACAGCCCTCTGTTTCATGACCAAATTTGCAACTTCTGTTATTGCTGCAGCAGTGAATAAATCAAACCACAGTAAATGGAAAGGATTAGCAACCAAAGACAAAGATAAATACAGCCCGCGTACAAAAGTCATGATTAGCTCATCAGATCAGTGGTAACTTCTGAGAAGTGTATTTCTTTTGTCTCTGACACTTGCCTTTCCCTTGCACACGCCTCTCTTTTAAACACAATCTGGAACTTTCCCCCACCTGCAGAGATGAACAAGCATGGGGTGGGTTGACCCTGTCTGGGTGCCAGGTGCCTACCAAACCTCCTGGAAGTGCCCAAGACTGCATCCATGTGCAGCGACCCGTAGTGTAATTCATCAGATCAATTCCCTCGTGTTCATATGGCTTTTCACATCTCGGTCTCTGCAAACATGTAGGAAGATTATTCCTACCCAGGAGAGATGTAGGAACAAAGCTGTAGAGTGATTCTGACCATTTTCTCTTTGGATTTGGCTTTCAGCCATGTGTTTCTTTCTAGTCTGACCCACAGGCATGAATCCTGGAGTGTGGCAGTTGCTTTGGACCTGAAGCAATGCGCGCATTGGCCAGAGCTCAAGTCAACAGTGCTTCTCAGAAGCCAAGACCATCATCCTGCTAACACAGCCCTCAGCCATTCACAGGTCTCTGAATGCAGCTCATCCAGTCTCTGTTCAGCCCAGACATTGCCCTGCAATCTGCCTGCTCTACCTGAAGTGGCATTAAAAGGAAGAGAGGTCAGATTGCTGTGGTTTTGTAACACATAGTGAAGTTAAGAAAATCCAGATCGAGAGCTGCGTTCTTTCTGAACAGACAACAGAAAGATTCTAACTGAAGAACCTAGAAAAAAGTCTCCTAATTACCTCCTAATATGGAGATAATTGAAGCCATCTTACTGGAAGAAACTTAAATTTGTAATGGAAGTAGAAATAACATCCAGATCACATACTACCCTGGAGAACTGTAACACTTTCTACAATTCAAACCAATAGCAGGTCTTCTTTAAAACATAGATCCTTCCCACACACTTGCCACCAACATCAATTTTTAAACCTCTGTATGAAAAATTGCAACTCAGTGTAGTTTTACAGGAGATCTGAGAATTCCCAGCAAGTGGTATTCATCATCTGGTAATGAAATCAATACCAAATTTGATTTTGAAGGAACATTTTCACCCCTTTTGTTGTCATCTTTGGCCTCACAAGATAACTTCTTGTTATATCATTTGTACATATGTAATTTTAGTGAGGTTTAAGTGTAACTCAGAGTCCTTACAGAATAAAGACAAACTGTTTAAGAAAAATTCGAGGTACTTTACTCTCAGTGAGTACACTTCCCGTACTCTGAAACTACTAACACTATCTGAAAGGCAGAGACTTGACCTATTTCCAGAGCAGTATTTCTGCCAATAATAGGATCATGTCAGTGAAGAACTCCCCATTGTATGTTTTCTTTTGAACAGATCAATTCAAGCAGGGTACCTGCAATAACAGGGCCTTTTGATGGTCTGTAACAACTATCACACCAGCGAAGCATGAAGATCAATAACCATCCATGCAGCCCTTGGCCTCTAATGGAGCATTACCTACTTCTGCCTCAAAATTTCATCTTTTTGTCTGCTTTATCATTTCTGTATTGCAATATAGAGACATTTTAGAGGGTGCTTTTGTGAATAAGAGACATACAACTGAGAAACCAGACACATGAGTAATTTAGGGAATGGCAGCAAGCTGCCACACCTGCTAAGCTACCGTTCAGTAGACCACATCCACTAAATGGCAATAACTATGTGTTTAAAAGTTTAGCCAATGGTAAGTGCAAAGTGATGCACTTCAGCTGAACATTCTTCAATGAGGAATGAAGAAAGGCAGCATCCTTCATGGGTAAAGAGTGTGCACATGATAGTCATTGTGCCTCAGTGATGCACAGTTTGGGATTGCCTGCATGCCAGAGTTAACTGCTTCAATTAATGCTTCAGTGGAAGCAAGTCCTGAGAGAGCAGGGGAAAAGGATCCTTACTGTCGTTTAAGAGTCTTTCCAAACTCTTTACATCTCTAGAGTTTTTGGTGGGGTATTTTTGGTTGTTTGGTTGGTTGGTTTTGGGTTTAACACTTTCTCTGACTTATTAGTCTGTCACCCTGTTACTAGATATGGCACATGCTTTTATTCCCAGCAGCATTTGGTCCAGGTCCCTTTTAAATACAACAGATTGGAGTATTTTAAATCTAAATCAGCACCTTGTCATTTCAGGAAGTTATAAAGAAATAGAGTTTGGGAAACCCCATTCTCCCTGATAGCTTTGTCTGTATGTCTGTTTGCTTAGGAACTGGTCCCCTTTGAGCTGGCAGATCTACAGTCTCTCCTCTGATACTGGCCTTTCGGGAAAGCAGCTGGCAGCTAGCTCAAATTCCGAAGGTGTCACCGTCTCCTGCGTCAGGCAGTTGTTTCTCCACAGGCTGTTTCTGGTACAAGAGACATATCTTTTGCTTTTATGAAAATCCATAGCAGTCTTACCAGTAACAGAGGGAACTGGTACTTTGCTTTTTATAAGTATCTCTGGCGCAAACACATAAGCATTACTTTTCTTTTGGTTTATGGTTCTGTTTGACATGGGCTCTGCCACTCTTTAAGGTATTTAAAGCCTAAGAAGCCAGTTTCTCACCATGAGTTTGCAGACAGAGATGAACACCCTGCACCAGAGCCTGACTCCTCACAGGTACGAACCAGCTCAGTGTACCCATGCTGGTGGCTTCTTCTCAGTCCTCACAGAAAGAGCATGGCCCTTTTACTGCATTTTCTAGTGCCGCTTTATCTCATACTTACTATCCAACAGCATTCATCTGTTTTAAGAATTCAACTCAAAACCAAACCAAACAAATGGAAAGGGAAAAAAAGAGAAAATCACCAAGAAACTACTACTTTAAACTCACCAGAAATTAAGAAGTACCTTCTTCAAGTTTGTTTTGACATGAGACTCATGTATTCCTGTTGCTGTGGCAGCAACTAAACATTTTCAGAGGCTCTGCTATGTCTGTATATTGTACTTCACCAGATTCTTGTGAAACGCCCAGGATGTTAAGCACTGAAATGACACTTTTTTTCCAAAGCAGTTACAGAAATGCAGACCAATGCAGAGCTATATCTTCTCTGGAAGCTGTGCAGGAGTAACAATCAAGCTTCACTATATATTGCCATATCTCTTTTTGGAAAACATACATCTTGCACATGTAACCATTTAATCTTTCTACTCATTTTATATTTCCATCCTTGTGGTTGGGTGCCAGGTGCCCACCAGCCTGCTCTATTACTTCCTTTCCTCAACTGGACAGGGGAGAGAAAACATAGCAAAAGGCTATTGGGTCAAGATAAGGACAGAGAGATCCCTCAGCAAAACAGACTTGACATTATCACTGATCAAATCAGAGAAGGGTAATGATGAGAAATAAAACCAAACCTTAAAACACCTTCCCCCAACCCTTCCTTTCTTCCCAGACTCAACTTCACTCCCAATTTTCTCTACCTCCTTCCCCCAAGTGGCACAGGGAGACAAGGAATGAGGGTCATGGTCAGTTCATCACACACTCTCTCTGCCGCTCCTTCTTCCTCAGGGGAGGACTCCTCACACTCTTCCACTGCTCCATTGTGGGGTCCTTCCCATGGGAGGCAGCTCTCCATGAACTTCTCCAACATGAGTTCTTCCCATGGGCTGCAGTTCTTTGTGAATCAGCAGGTCCCTTTCATGGGGTCCCAAGTCCTACAGCAAACCTGCTCCAGTGTGGGCTCCTCTCTCCATGGGGCCACAGGTCCTGCCGGGACCCTGCTCCAGCGTGGGCTTCCCACTGGGTCACAGTCTCCTTCGGGCATCCCCGTGCTCCAGTGTGGGGTCCTCCATGTGCTGCAGGTGGACATCTGCTGCGCTCTGGACATCCATGGGCTGCAAGGGGCACAGCCTGCCTCACCGTGGTCTGTACCACGGACTGATGGGGAATCTCTGCTCTGGTGCCTGGAGCACCTTCTCCTCTCCTTCTGCACTGACCTTGAAGTCTGCGGGGCTGATCCTCTCACACATTCTCCTGCAGCTACTGCCACACAGCCGTTTTTTCCCTTCTTAAATATGTTATCCCAGAGGTGCAATCTCCATCTCTGATGGGCTTAGCCTTGGCCAGCAGCAGGTCTGTCTTGGAGCCACCTGCCACTGGCTCCATCAGGCATAGGGCACCTCTCACACAGGCCACTCTTGTAGTTCTGCCACTACCAAAACCTTGCAAAGCAAACCCATACAATCCTTGACACCAGTTTTCTCTGTTTTGATTTTTACCAAGGAACAGTTAAGACAGCAAAACAAACAATAGCAATGCTTTTCCCAGAAACACACCCAAGTGCAGAACAATAGCTTTCAACACCCACTAGACAAAGAGGCTGTTGTAGGATGCCAGCTTTAACCTTAACCTCAACTTCAACACAAATGAAAACCAAAGCTTGGCAAGGCCTGATCTTCAATCTGTCTCTCCCTAGGAGGCCCCTAGTCTGCAGGACAGAAAAGAATGGGGAAACAAAAAGCAGCTTTTGGAGATTTAAAGGGCTGTTGTGATTTACCCACTTCATAGGAGAGCTAGGAGCAGTCACAGCCTCATAGATTAGTCACAATAGTTCACAGCTGAATTAATCATCATGAACTGTCTCCTCCACAGAGGCTGTGGTGCTGTCTCTTGCCCGGCTGCAAAGCAGCAGACCCAGCAGCCTGCTGCAATGGCTGAGTGCAGCTGTAGTGTTAGTGCTTCCCAAAGGAAAACAGACAAAACCACTCCACTTTCAGGGGCCTGTGCCATATATTGCCGTATCTCTTTGTTGGAAAACATACATCTTGCACATGTAACCATTTAATCTTTCTACTCATTTTGTATTTCCATCCTTGTGGTTGGATGCCAGGTGCCCACCAGCCTGCTCTATTACTTCCTTTCCTCAACTGGACAGGGGAGAGAGAAAAAAATTCTGGGACCTTAGAAACAAAGACAGGGGAAAACAAATCCAGCTGCAAAGGTTGTTCTTCTGCCCTAATCACATTCTGGTTTCCTCATCTCCACACGTAATTTTTAGAGCCTGTCTCAGCCACTTTGTGTGTGAGAAATGTGAATGAAAATGACATTTCTGTTTCCAGTTTTCATTACTTCCCACCTGATACGTGGTCCGATTACAAATCTGAAACAGCAACATTTAAAACTGAACCAGCATGCTCTCTTATTAAGGTTTAATGGAAGTGTCTTGGCACTGTAGTTCGACAGCACTGGTCCTGCTTTCCATGTACTTCATCCAGGACTGAGCCAGGGCAGATTTAAATCTCATAAATAATTGTCTGCTTTTCTTAAGAGACTGTAGTAGAAATAATCACCTTCCTCACACTGTAACATGGATCTAGGGCAAGAACAGGCTCTTATACACAGCACAGTGCTATTGGGGCAGCACTGGCAGGCAGCAGGAGAGGAACCACACGTGGCTACTCAAACACTTGGTAGATCTGTAACTATTTAGATGTTGGACTGCTATTCTGCCTGGGATGGCTCATATGGTCTATCTTTAACAGATTCACTTAGATTAGAAACAAGATACTAGCTGGGTAAAATTTTTGCCAGCTTTTTTTGATATTTCATTCAAGAGAAATTTCTTGCCTGAGGTACAGGACAGGGACAAAATAAAATCATTTTAAATCTAGCAAATGTGCCTCTAATTGTATGTGTTTGAAATTGAGAAAAGGGAGAAAATGAGGTACATAGCTTTATAGTTCAGCCTGTGAGTATACATCAAGCTGAACTGAATTTAAGCCATTTAAATTGAGATCTATACAGGCACTAATGTGGTTTAGCTGTCCTGTTTTAAATGAAGACATTAGTTCTTTTCTC
Source organism: Strigops habroptila (assembly GCF_004027225.2). Taxonomy (NCBI): domain Eukaryota; kingdom Metazoa; phylum Chordata; class Aves; order Psittaciformes; family Psittacidae; genus Strigops; species Strigops habroptila. Next base: position 4,139,133 of record NC_044289.2, read on the forward strand.
AAGTGACTCCTGAGATTGACAGGACTGTTTGTTCTTTTGAGGACCTTATTGCGCAGTTATAAATGTGAAGGCTTTAGCTCCATTCATATTCCCAGTTCCTTTACATCAGTATAATTCTACTTAATTTTGCAGCCAAAAGAAACAAAACAAGACCTAGGGGGGCCCCCTCCAAGACAGGAGTAAATAGCAATAGCTTGGACTGTGCCTGGAAACAGGTAGGACTTTACAATTTGCCAGCATGGGACTATGGATTTGTTGGGGTTTGGAGGTTGTTTCGTTGTTGGTTTTTTTTTTGAAAGGAGAAACTGAGGAACAGTGGAAGGAGAAACAAGCACCATAAACTTAAGGCATGGCTCAAGACCCTACACATAGATACTCGCTCCAGCTTGTTATTTATGTTGCAAGGATGAGGGCAATAGACTTAAATTTCATCCTTCCATGAGGGGATTAGGTTATCTAACAAAGCAAAGAAAATTCACAGTAATTTATGTCTGCTGCTGTCCTTCCCCTGAGTGCTGCTCTTCCCCATGAGTAGGGCTGGAGAGCTGGGTAACAGCACCCAATAACTAACCTCATTCGCAGCCTTCTTGCTGACACAAGACCTTTGCACCCATATTTACCATGTTACCATAAGCACTGTCCACGCAGGCACAGCCAGCATTGCCTCTCAGTTGGCAGGCAGCCTCACAGTCATTGAAATGCCAGTGGGGATGTTTCTGCAAAGAATTCCAAGTTTTGGGGTTCAAAGGCTTGTGCGGGACAGACCAGCCTGGTTCAGGCAAGCCTCACGCGTCATTGCTGGGCTGAAGTTGTGAGCGTGTTTCTAGAAGAAGCCCTTCAAAGACATCCAAATCTACTCCCAGGCATTTTATTTTGCTCTGCACTATGTAGGTCTTTTCCCAACTTGCTTTTAATACTGTTTCTATAACTATAGCTAATATCTGTTTAATTCACTTTTTAACTTCTGCGTGAGTGATCATGAAACACTACATGTATGTACAAAACATAGGCTTTATCAATTTAGGATAATTTTTCCTGAATCCAGATGATGCAAGAATAACACAGCTGGGTACTGTGAAATCCTTGGGCAACCTGAGTAAAGCTCTACTGCTGTCCTTGGATTGGAAAGACAAACTTGTACTAACACCACTTAGCAGTAGGGCAAGTAATGCATTTGCCAAGTTTGTGACTTACTAAGTTTATTATTTATGTGATAAGTATATCACTTACCAAGCTTATTATTGGGGGTTGGAACTAGATGATCTTTAAGGTCTCTTCCAACTCAAACCATTTTATGACTCTACGATTACACTGAACCACTTTACCCCAGACACTATGACAGTTAGGTCTACTAGCATATTTTTTTTTGTTACAAAAGCTGTTGTTCGGTGCATAATAACATTTGATCTTAAAATTTATTAATAAAAGTGTTTTGGATAAAAATTCCTACATTACAAATGAAATTAAAATTATTAATAAACAAACAAAGAGATGTTAGCTGGTGAGCCTTGCCATCTGCTTTCAAGACATGCCAAACGGGATCCCTACATGCATGTGGCATTGTACAACTACTCCATGCTCTAATATGCCCCTGTGGGTGGGCTCCCAGCTTTCCACTGTGGCCAAGGGTTATTTTGACTTTCTCTGTGACAAAGGATCAGGATGTTGTTTATTAAATCCAGTATTACTTTCTTAATTCATTTTGGTTTGGTTCATTTTTCATAGCCAAAAAGGCTAGAGGCAAAAATTCTTGTTCCTAATCTCTTAATCCTCTGGCAGGCTGTTAGCATTAGACTGTGCACAAAATATTCTAGTTCCTCTTCTGAAGCCAACATGTACTTCAGTAGGTCAAATTTATTTGGATTTTGCTGTGCATCCAGTAACAGATTCAAGCTTAATAGTTCTTGTAGCCCCACTTAATGGAGGTTGGTAGCCAGGTGCCCAGCACTATGGTGATGGACACACCAGTACCCAGCAGCATCCTGGGCTCTTTATTGCCCCAACACCTTGTAAATTCACTGCACCTGCAGGGCACTCTCTGTGCTCCACAGGCAGTGGTAAAGCAGATGATGGGCATCCCTGCTCCGGAACTGGTGTGGTGGAGGCTCACCTTCCCTTTATTTCATCCTAATCTCTCTCAAGGGTCAAGTAGGACATATCCTAAGATTTGTCTCTTCCTCCCCAAATCTCCACGACCATTTCCATATCTGAGCTCATTTTTGCTCCTGTTGCAGATCCATTGCTGTGTTATTTATCTAATTCTTATTCCCGCCTTCTTACCTAGTCACCCTCCTTTTCTGTCCTTCCCCAAGGAAAGGTGTCAGGGAGATATAGTAGCAAAGGCCACTACTTTTCATTGCAATTCACTTTTTGTTAGCTACACTCTATTTCACAGCCTATTCTTCCCTAACCCAGAGCTTCTAACACACCCTATGCTACTCTCACATCTACTCACCCTAAGGCTAGACACATGGGCATATTCCTGGGGTCAGGCCATCTACTGAAGTTGTTTTAATTTCCACCTGGTTATAATTTGAAGCCTATCCAGCTCTTATTTAAAAGACCACAGACAGAAGCTTTAAGCTTTAGATATATTTCTGTGTTTTCATTGGACTTGTGCTCTTCTAGATGATTTATTTTTTTTCTTCCTTCTTCTATTTCTGCTCTTGCTTTTGAAGCTCATGTAGCACAGTGACCATTTGTTATCTTAGGAGCTGCATTTAATTCAGTTTTTACAACTGCTGGGTCAGAAGGAGTAGCTTTGACTTGGCAGGGCTCTCTGGGTCACTCACAGTTAAGCTGCCTTCCTCACCTATCAGAGGATACAATACATATGTTTTTACTTAAAGGACTTAAACAACTGCTGAGCCAAAGCTTTTGATTGTTGGGGGATCAGCTCAGCAGTAACTCTTCTATTCTCTGAAAGAGACTTTGATTTTTTTATTATGATTATTAGGCAGTTTGATTTCTTGTAAAATACCAGCTATAGTTGGCAGTTTCACATTTCTGCTTGTTACTCCCTTTCTGCTTTTACAGTAGCCCAGTGTTCCAGGATTCATTTATTCAAATGCTTTTCAGTCTCCAGCATTGGATGTGTCACTGCAGCAAAGGCCTGACTATGGAGGGTAAGTCCTAGTCCACATTTTTTCACACCATCCAGCTGCTCACAGTTTCTGGTGTCACTCCTGCCTTTCCACAGACACAGTGGGCTCAGAAACAGCTTGTAAACAATCACTGCAGTGATGCACAAGCTGGATCTCAACCCACAGCATCTGTGGGTTTTGCTGCCTGATTTTTCCTGTAGAACTGTTATATGGCTATTGGTTCCCTGATCCATATTTAAGAAATCGATTATTCCAGCTCCACTTTAAGTACCCTCCGCGCATCCTTCCTCTCTGACAGGGATCTGTTGATAGAGCTTGCATGTTTTCCCAGCAGTTTTGCAGCTATCATAAAAGCTTCATTCAGAACATGTTTCTCCATGCTCCTGAAAGTGTCATGTATCTGAAGTCCTACTAGGCCAAGACATGTGACAGTGCTGCTTAGCCATAGCCACAGGGGCTTATCAGCTTGCCAGCAGCTTCTTTGGTGACATCTTGGAGAAAACTGGTAGAAACACAACTCCCCTGCTGATCTTTTCCCCACCTCCTTGATGGTCAGGGCTGGTTACTGCCTGGTCACTGCCAGTCTTCTCCATCTCCTCAAATTTACATTGAGATGAAATATATCAAGCCCACCTGATGTGGAAAGCTTGAGCTGGGTTAACTTTCCTCTTGCATGCTCGTTTCATATCCTTATCCAAGATCTCAGCCATCTTTATATTGTAAGCTGCCTAATTACAATTAGACATTTTTGTGACAACCGAAGAAATACAGTCACTAAAATCTTTGATTTCATAGTTTTAAGTAGGACATCAGCATTTCCCTTGGACTTGGGCTTTATAGTAATGTTCTTGGAGGTATTTTCTCGTTGTAGGTTTGATCCTTTATTAGCTATATCCCACTTTGGCCTTCTGAATTTTCTTCATGCTAGTCTTCCATAATATCCTCTGTAATAATGTCCTAGTATCCACTTCATCTGTGGTAAAAAGACTGCAAATCAGACAAACTGATTTTTCCTTACTGTGCTTGTCTTTCCTGAGCATTGTACTAATTTTAGTTTATGTCTTTAATATTGCTTCTTTAAGAAATGGTAAATTCATGTTCCATCCTCTTCCCTTTGCCTTCTTCAAGGCCCTAGCTCTCAGTTCCTTGAATTCTTGAAGGTTTTTACATGTTTTCCCCCTCACCCTGTTCCTCTACCCTCAGTTACAAGGATCATGAATTTGACTGCTGAAGTTATCAAATAGCAGCTTTTAAATGCAGGCATGCACACAAGGACTTGTGACAGCCAAACACTCATTCCACTTCTGTACTCACCCAGTACAAGATTAGCCTTTCCTCCTCCTCCTTCCAACTCTAGGCGGGTGGTCCTGGACCAGGAAAGTGGGGAACAGCATCAAAACAGTGGGTAAAATTCACAGAACATTATCTGCTGGAAAGGACTCCTGGCTAGTCCACAACATTTAGAAATGCAGGCTGTCAGGCATATTTTAATATCAAACTCTGTTGTACACATTCATGTGCAGTCCTCAGCCCAGATGGGTCATTGACGTCCCCCACACCTTTCAGGAGTGCTTTGACAAGTCCCCAGAAAAACAGCAACCTTCCCCACCTAAAATACCACCAGTTTCTTGAACATGGCCATGTTACTGCACCACCATCCCAGCCCCAGCAACAAGTTTGCCACTTCCAGGCTTAGCCACTGACTGACCTTCACCACCACAGCCCCGATATTGAAAATCTAAGGTAGATGCTCATGCAGGTTTCCTTTTCTGACAGGAGTTCTGAAACCATGAGAGATTACATGCTGGTCATGCCATATTTGCATGATAATGCAATCTTTGCACTCAGTGCTGCAGGACTTCTCCAGAACTAGCACCCATCTGTTAAATTCCGAATTGTCTCCTTTGCCACACCTGTATTCATCCTTGTCTCACCAGCAAAACATACTACTGTCAACACTTCTTCCACTCTGTCTTATGACCGGATCTCTCCCCTTTCTCTGTAATGCAGTATGTGCAACAACCAACAGGCCATACTGCTGGCAATTAATTCAATCAAGATGCCAGTTGATAATACACTCCCGCAGGAGCTGAGAAAGGCCAGCTGAGTTCTTCCACAATACACTGGAACTGAATGTCCGGATCAACCAAGAGACAGCAAGTAGAGCATGAGTCAGAACAAAAGCAGATCCTAATTTCATACCAGTTCCAGCCCAGGGCAGGCTGTATCCACTCACACTGGGAAAGCCAACATTTTCTTCTGTGGTAGAGATAAATCCCAAGCAGGGACATCTAAATCCACAACTGATGAATACAGCTGGTGCAAATAACCTCAAGATAGCAAGTCAACTTCTGGTATCCTTTTGTCCTCATCTGGTGCACAGCTGGAGATAGCACTTACAGCTAGAGCTCTTGGGCCTCCCTAGTTCAAAGTCAGCCTTACAAAAAAGTCTTTTGCACCTTTTATCTGGAACAGTTTAATTTCCAGAAGAACAGCAAAGCAGGGCAGACAATATCAGCACTAACAGATCAGACTGGCCCTCTGCATACACATATTGAGTGGCTTCATGCCATCCTGTCCTCAAAGAATAGCTACAGCCTGCGAGTTTGTTGGGAGGGTTTTAAGTCATCCAAAAAGGACGCAAAGAAGGTAACAATTCATTGTACTTCACCCCATCTAGCAGCCAGCTAGCACAGACCCAACAACAGTATTCAGCCTTAGATGCTTCCATCATACCAAGGCGAGGCTCCCTGTGCAGTCAGCCGAGAGCAGCTTCCCCAGGGAGAGATTTAGAGCACGCTGTTAGGAGCCTTGTTACTGACCAGCGCAGGTGCTGGTTGCTGCATGGGGAGGCCTGGTTTGGACACATCTTCTGTTACCTCCCTACCAACAGTATATCCTAGTTTTCAGGTTCTCATTGCTTTAACTGTAAAAAACTGATATCAGCCTTGTTCACTGCAAGAATATTTGGCCAACCAGTACACCCTAGATCCCAGAAGGCAATATGAGATCAAGAACATTCAAATTCTCCTGAACAACAGCAGTAGTGAAAGCCATGTGCTGACAAACAAGGATTAGATTTCTTAGTAAAAGAGGATTAGAGTCTTTCAGAGTCCTGTAAATCTGCTTCTTCTTTTTAACTACACCACTGAAAGGCCAAAGATGAGAACCACCAACTGTGGGTTTTGCATTGCACGCAAAGAAATTGTTTGTGTACGGTTAAGGTTATTTAAAATAACATTTGTGATGAGTGAAATGGAGACAGATTCTCACTGGCTTTCTCCCAGAAAATCTCTATTGCTTTTACAATTTGCCAACCTGATGAAAATAACCCTAACAAGGAGACTTTGCGTTGCCCTTCCTTACACTGGTGTAGGAACTCAAGGCTTCATGAAGACATCAGTCCTAATCTGGTTTCAAGGTACTGTCATGTGAGATAGAAGATACTAGTGACTTCCAAATGTCTTTGAGGGGCACTGCAGCAGGGTTGAACATCAGAGAGACTTGGAGGCTGCTAAGTCACGTTCATAGCATCAGGAAGCAACAACTGTCTCTATTGAAACTTCCCTACAGCATGCTATTCTGTGCTACGAATATTGCTTTCCTGGTCACTAAAAATGAATCTGGGGCATCTGCTGCTTCTATCACTAGCAGTCAGGCAATGCATAGAATATTATCTTAATTTGAGTAATTATTACATTGATTTCCTCCAAACTTGGTTTGGGTTGTAGAACACATAAATATATAAATTATATTCTACCTGAAAATAAATAGAATGTGCTATAAAATATCCATTTTTAAAAGCTGAGCAGAAAAATGTGTGCATTCCTAATTAATAGTAAAGCACTCCTAAATATCATAGTAACATAAATGTAACTGGGTAGAGCTGATCTTAATCAATCATTTCACTGTCCAAAGAGTTATTTTATGAAATGGCTTTACTTTTTCTAAGATTTAGACTGCATTTTATCCTACTGGACTTGAATTATCATAATCATTTCCCTTCATAATTTCTAAGTTAGACCAATTGACCATTATCTCCCTGGAGAACTTATTGCTTCCTTACTTAGTATGCTTTCTGCTTGGGCTGCAATTCTACTCTGTATTCTGAGTCTGAGTATTGCTTCTCTTGCCATTCAGCTTCGCTTTCTTCTTGTGTTCGGTTTTTGTTTTTTAAGCCTTTTCCTTACTTCAATCCCTTTATCATACCTGCCTTTGCTTATCAACAACACTGAAAATCAAAGTCACCGTTCAGTTCGCAGGCCATATCCAGATTACCTTCCACATTTCTTTAATATCATCGTTTCTTCCCTTCACCTCTTTCAGTTTACACGATCAAGTAATCTTTCATCATTTGGGAAAATATTCTTTACAAGTTTTACTTCGTCAACTTTGGGCAAATACTGCAACTACACTGTGAAGAATTGTAACATCTTTAAAATACAGGGATCTCATTTTCCAGGTCTCTTGGATTTATGGAATTGCTTCAACTGCCAAAGAAGCAGAAAAAGAAAAAAGTGTTTTTCTACCAATGTTTATAGTAATCATTTAACTCAGTTTCCTAAGGATGCTGGGGAAGCAATTTGGTAAGATCATCATACACTGTTTTATCTTAGTGGTCACCGAGATTGAAGTGTTTCCAATGTGCAATATTCATATGGATCATCAGTTTTATTTATTTCATGTTATAAGTAGATCATAATAAAGTCTAGCTATAAAGTAAACCATCAATATTAAATGTCTCAAAGCACAAAAAGGTTCCTGTTTATAGCTCTAATAAATAGAAAAATCAGTGTTTCCATGTTTTGCTTAGGCTTTCTTTTTTTCTTTGTTTTCTCAAGTATTGTTAATTTAGAATGTGTCAAAACATGAGAGAATACATTCCTCTTGCTGAAGAAATGCAAGCTACAGTTAAAGTGTATGTTTTTTCTCAGTGTTACAGCTGAAGTTCTCTGACACTCTTCCACATCTGTGTGCATAAAAGCAGTCTAAGTCTCACGTGACTGTTGGATTTTGTCTTTTTTTTGAAAATAAAGTCAGAGTTTGAATCATCAAGTTGGTTTGTGAAAGAAATAAAAATATGTCTGTTTTTTGAATAATACATCGGGGGGGTGTGGTGTGTGTGGAAAGAAGAATTTGCAGGTAAAATTGTACTTGCCTGATCAGGAATGTTGGTTTTTCTAGATTTTCCATGAATCTGAAGAAAAAACCCATTGTTGATAGAGATAGACATTTCAGCTCCTAGATCAAAAAAAAAGGGACAGATTCTCCCAATGTTTCAGGCCTTAATTTTTTACGTATAATGAAGTACTGACAGAAATGGAATTCTCACTTTCCTGTCGAAAATTAGAACTTTTAACGTACCTAATTCAGAATGGATCTTCCATAAGCATTGTTTTTTAATAACCTGAAAATTAAATGATTATGTGTTTACCATAGTTATCTCTGCTGCTGTCATGGTTTTGTATTTCAACCACCTATATGGTGTAACAGCTTGTTATAGTATTTGGAAACTGCAGTGCAGTTGCAGTTTATCATTAGAGCTTCCTTTTGCTGGAAATTTATACGTACTGAGCCAGTAGAAGGACATATGGAGATGCACCTGATTTTTTTCTGCTGGAGGAAATGTGTGCTACCTCTAGCATGTAACAGGCCAGTCACTGCAAAGAAGAGATCAGTGTGAATGGGCTATGAGCTGCCAAGAAGCTGGTCTTAGAATCATAGAACCACAGACTGGTTTGGGTTGGAAAGCATGTTAAGATCACCTAGTTCCAACTCCCTGCCATAGGGAGGGACACCTCAAACTAGACCATGGCTCTGTCCAACCTGGTCTTGAACACTGCCAGGGATGGGGCATTTACTGTTTCTATGGGTAACCTGTTCCAGTGCCTCACCACCCTCATAGTAAAGAACTTCTTCCTTATATGTAATCTGAACTTCCCCTGTTTAAATTTAAACCCATCACCCCTTGTCCTATCACTACAGTCCCTGCTGAAGAGTCCCTCTCTTCCATCTACTAGCAGTGAAAAAGACTGTCTGTATTGGATAGAATCTGAATGTTTGAGAGTATAACAGTATAGGATAAATGAAGTAAGAGGCATCCTTAGGCAACACAACAGAAATTGCCCTTAATTTTTTTGTTATTGGAACAAAAGAAAGCACAACAAAACAAAACAAGGCCAATGTAACATGACGAACTGTTTCACAGCTTGTGACAAACCACTTCTGAGCAGTTTTTAAACCAAACCTTTCAATTAAAAAAAGCCACAGTGACTAATTTCCTAAGGATGGGAGTCCAGACTTCTGTATTCCCACTTACATAAAAGCAGATGTCACCTATTTGTTGTGTGCAGTGGGAAACACACTAGTCCATAATAAAGAGGCACTATTTTTACAGATCATAAACAGGTGCTTGTTGACTCAAATAGGCAGCAAAAGAGTAGAGAAGATGGAGCTCTGCTCTGTACGTAGCAGTTGGTCAGGCTGTCAGGTCTGAAGAGCCAGTCTATTGCAGCAATCTGTATGTGCAACTCACCTTGGATTCCTGCAGAGCAAAATAAAGGAGGTATGATTATGGATAAAAAAGCCCATCACAGTACTGTGCTAAATAACTGAGTTGTGACAGTCTCAAATAGATAAAATATTTAGATAAAAGCCAACAGAACGCTGCAATTAAAGGAACTAAACTGTCACGGGTCAAGAATTAAGTGCAAGACAGGACACTAGTTTTTACCAGCAGTTGCTTAAAGGGTAGGAAAGAATGGTTGATTTTCAGAAAGGAGAGAGATGTCCAAAGGGACCTAGAGGATGCTCATAGTTGCCAAATGGTTTCCAGTCCTTTTCCAAGTTACTTAAGACACAGTTATTCAGAAGAACTATACATAAAGCATCAGGAGGTCTTGCAACAAAGCGTGCTCAGTGAAATTTCAACAACACAAAGAAACAGACGTGGAAGGTGAAGCCTGAATCCTTCATGACTGCATGAGCACTTTCCAGAGTAGTTATCAGAGTGATTTTCAAAGAAAATTCTTAGCATTGAAAACTCTGGACTCCCATCCTTAGCAAATCAGTCACTGGGGCATTTTTCAATTGTTGTTGATTTTCTCTCCTTTCCTGATGGAAAATGGTTGTGTTAATTCTTAAGATGCAATGTCATTAAAGGGGAAGGTATTATTTTCAAAGCTCAAATCCTGTCATTATTAGCACTTTCTTTCAAAATATTTTAGTTGAATAAACACGAGTATTACAAAACAAATATTTTTAAATAGTCATTGCCAGTTGTATCTACCTACAGAGAGTGGTAGGTACATCAGATACTTGAACATCTCCTTTTCTTTAAGAGGGTATGAGATGTCTTCTGATATAGCAGATTCAAAGCTACAAAGCTACAGAAGTTGAAGTGATTTGCACAGGGGTGCATGCTCCCAACCATTCAAAACTCATCCCTTAGAATCCAAACTCTAGGATGTGGTTTGCTGGCTGCAAGGGCAGGAAGAACATTTTCTTTGTCCGTTTCTCTCTCTTTCCTACCTCTTCCCAAAAATAAGATTAAATAGATTACACCCACCTGTCTGCAAAGTTGCCCTTGTGCAATGTTGGTTATCTCTAAAAGAGCCCAGCATTCAATAAAACTGTTAAAGTGAGAAATACCTGTCTCACATCAGAATAGCTTTTGTTACAGCATTTAGTTTTAAGTTTGCAGGTCACAAAGTTCCAAAATATTCCAAAAGTAGAATCAATGCGCAAGTGAATCAGTTTCACAAGTGATATTTCAAAATGAAATTAGACTGAAAGCGGTTGAAATGAGTGACACTGAATCTAAGGTCTCTTGGCATAAAAGACAGGTGATCAGAAACAGGCAAATAGGACAGGGAAAGTAGTGACTAAACCCAAGGCTCTGTTCTGTACCACTCCACCATTAAAGACCATCTACTTTCATCCAGCAGATTTTTCTTAAACAACTTTGAGTGAGGTTGTTTGACAGCTGTTTAGCATATTTGGGAAATAAACTTCCTGAATGTGTGATGGATGTAATACTCATTCTATTAAACACATACATTAAGGAACTATCTACTAACTCAGAAAAATTGTTCCAGAAGCCTTTTCTTTCTTTTGTAGCAGTTGAGCATGTTTTCATTTCCTAAATGAATTTCTTTCTCTTTCTGAATGCACAAAGAAAATACATCTGAAAGCAGCATATGCTTCTGCACAGTGAAAATGAAGTGTCTAAATTAGCACTAATCAAATGCTACAACTTGAAAGTTCCAATTGGTTCCACTTAGCCACACCATAAAGACTCAGAAGACAGAGGTGCAAAATGCTGCTACGTCACCTTTGTTAAAACAGTAAAAGGAGGAAACTGTGATGCCCACCATTCCTGCAAGAGCCTTCAGGCCACTAGGCAGCTCATGTAGGAACTGATTGGTGGTTTCATTACAGAGGCAGATACATTTCAGTTGAGGTGAGCAGTTTGTATCTCTAAACATCATGTAAATTCTCAACTTCTTGCAAATATTCTGATAGGCACAGTTTGCAGTATTAATATTTTTTTGTCCAAATGCAATGAAGATGGAATTCAATGTTTTTATTATTTTATTTTAGTAGAAGCTGGCTCCCCACTAGGATCCTGATTTGTAGTTAAAATGGACTATTCTGTTCTTCCACTGGCATATAGAGAGCTGGTCAGCTGCCTGTGCAATCAGTCAGGGAAACTGTTACGGATAATGCTTATAAACATCTAAATTAATTAAGTTTTTACCATTGTATTTCTGACTGCTAGTCCTGGAGGTACTGGAGAGATTATAGGGAAGAACTGAAGTTCACTACCTTTCTCTATTTCTCTGTATTGCCCAAGGGAAAGAGATAAAGAAATTGGAATCTTTCCCTGAGCTATTATAAAAAAAACCAAACAAAAAAAAAAAAAAAAAAAACCACCACAAAGATGGAATAAATTAAAAAAAAAAAAAAAAAAAAAAAAGAAAGAAACAAGAGCAAACTTCTAAAATGACTGCAGTATTCCACATTTCCATCCTTATTCTGGATGATTTCTTTGATCCTGCTTATTTTCAGCTGAAGCCCAGCAGTAGGTACATACCATTGGTCCCTGCTGTATTCTGAGTGTATCCTGAAGGCCTCATAGAAGCAGATGATTACACTCAGTTTTGTACTCGCAGGAAGGGGTCTGTGCCATGCAGAGTTTTCCTTTTCATTTGAAGCTGGCCCACAGAAAGGCTGCACAGCTGCAAACTGTACCCATTCTTCAGATATACTGATTATTCTTTTCCTGTGTTCAAACTGCAGCATTGTTACACTGTCATCTGGCACAGCAACCATGCATCTTGAAAATGAAACTTCATAATCCCACTGGATTCCAAAATCAAATGAGTAAAAATTACTTGTTTTCTTTCTCCTCAGCCTTTTCTATGTAACCAGATTGAAGCTAATATTCTCTTCCGTCAAAGCATTCAAGAGGGGACTGATGTGTTAACTGGCTTAACTTTAAACATGCAAACTGCTTTGTTTTCTAGAGGAAAACCAGACCATTTAGGCAACTCTGAGATTTGTACTAAGTACTTACCTTTGTTTTTAAAGTTTCTGTTCATGGGAATCATAGTTCTGTAATTAATAAAACCTGTAATTGCAAGTGGTTGGGAATCAGCAGGGAATCCATTACTACATTTCCACATAAAAGTCACTGCATCACTCTCTGTCTCCTTTTTCCTGTTTGTAATGTTGCTGAATTCTCTTTGTAAAGCATTTTGCAATCTAGCGACAAAAGATCACATATGCAAGAGATTATTATTTGTGGCTGTGTTTCCCCCCGCCCTTTTCTGCTTAAGCAATAGCCACCAGTGGTGGTCTTGATGGCTGCGCCTCGCTTAACTTGGACTCTGGGAAGACAGATAACACAATAGGTAAGAGCTGTTAATCTTGCACAACAGACGTGGGCATGTGCCAACTGAAATATGGTTGGTAAGCAAATATGGGTCAATCATCTTACTCCATAAATAGGTGACAGCCCAAGGAGCTCTCCTGCACAGCAGCGGGCTGCAGACCAGGATCTCCCCTTCGATAGGTACACCTCTCAAGTTATTCCTTGAGGTTGAGAGAATCCTTATCACCTCAGATACTTGGCAAGTGAATTGGGAATGAGTGCGTTGAAACTTTGAAATCTTAGCTGAGTGATGGAAAGGATTGATTGTGCTCATGTAATCCTTTAGACATAAACCCCTCTCACACTCACATAAATTCCTTCTTATCAGGTCCATGTTTGTGCAGGGCAGAGAAGAGCCTCTCAAAAAAACCCAACACTTGCAACTGTGAGATGTTCAGGAGGGAGAGCTAGATTCAGGTAAAAAGACTTTGTGAGCAGCATATACTTGCTTTGCACTGTTGTGCAATAGTCCTCATTACTGAAAAATCAGTGTGCAGAACAGAACTGCCTGGCGAGTACAGCCACGCAAGTATTTGTTGGAGATTGTCATCTGACTAATAGGGATGAAGAAAAAGTGGAGGCATCCAATGCTTTTTTTTTTGCCTCGGTGTTTAATAAGACTGATAGACCTTGGGCTGCTGGGTCCACTGAACTGGAGGACCATAAGTGTGGAAACAGTGACTTTCCACTTGTAGACACTGAAAATGGTGTCTACAGGGACCAGCTGTCAGGGACCAGCTGTACCAGCTGAATGTTCACAAGTCCATGAGGCCTGATGGGATTCACCCCAGAGTGCTGAAGGAGCTAGTGGATGTTATGGCAGGACTGCTCTCAATCATCTACCAAAGGTCTTAGGAGTTTGGGAAGGTCCATGCTGACTGGAACCTAGCCAATGTTATTCCAGTTTACAAGAAGGAAAGACCTGGAAACTACAGATCTGTGAGTCTGACCTTAGTTTGTAGAACAATTAGGGAGAAGATAATCTGGATACTAGTGAAAGGCATTTAAAGAATAATACAACCATCAGGAACAGTTGGCATGGCTTCACAAAGGGAAAGTCCTGTTTAACCATTTTGATAGCCTTCTACAATAAGGTCACACATTGAGTGGGTGAAGGCAAGATGGTGGATGTAGATTTTCTGGATTTTAGTAAGGCTTTTGATACTGTCCCTCAGAGCATCCTTCTGGACAAGTTGTCCAACTGTGATGTGAGCAGGTAGATGCTGTGCTGGGTGAAGAACGGGCTGAATTGCAGAGCTCAAATAGTTGTAGTGAATGGGTCTATATCTGGTTGGTGACTAGCCACCAGCTGTGTGCCTCAGGGCTCAATCCTAAGGCCAGTGCTGTTCCAATATATTTATGAGTTATCTGGTTGGAGACAGCAAGTTTGCTGATGATACCGAACTGGCAGGTGCTGTTGACTCTCTTGAGGGACAAGAGGCCTTGCAGAGGGATCTAGACAGTCTGGAACATTAGGCTACAGACCCCCTAGGGATTTGGGGATGCTGGTCAGCAGCAGGATCAATATGAACCAGCAGCATGCCCAGGTGCCCAAGAAGGCTGAGAGCGTCCTGGGCTGTATCAGCAATAGTGTGGCCAGCAGGACCAGGGCAGTGATCATCCCCCTGTACCCAGCACTGGTGAGGCTGCAGCTCGAATCCTGTGTTCAGTTCTGGGCCCCTCACTACAAGAGAGACATTGAGGTGCTGGAGTAGGTCCCAAGAAGGGCAATGGAGCTGGTGAAGGGCCTGGAGCACAAGCGTGATGAGGAACAGCTGGGGAACCTGTGGAGGTTTAGTCTGGAGAAGGTTTCAGGGGGGACCTTATCGCGCTCTACAACTACCTGGCAGGAGGATGGAGCAAGATTTGGGTCAGTCTCTTCTCCCAAGTAACAAGTGATGGGACAAGAGGAAATGGCCTCAGCTTGCACCAGGAGAGGTTTAGATGGGGCATTAGGAAAAATTTCTTCCCCAGAAGGGTTGTCAAGTCCTGGAACAGACTGTCCAGGGAACTGGTGGAGTGCTGATCCCCGGAGGTATTGGAAAGATATGTAGATGTGGCACTGAAGAACATGGTTTAGTGGTGGATTTGGCAGTCCTGAAGTAACAGTCAGATTCAATGATCGTAAAGGTCTTTTCCAACCTAAATTGAATCACATTGAAAACAAATAAAAAAAAGTGGAAAGATTACATAAATAAAACAGGACACAGAAATCGCCAGAAGAATACATATGGTCCTTCTGAAAACTTAGAGACAGACTGAAATAGTTAGCAGAGCTTTTAACGAAAGTGTTGACAGAAATAAGGAAAATTGATATAAGGGGCCTTTTTTATTTAATGACAATTGTTTCCAGGAAACAAGCAACAACAGAACTTGCTTGGATTTAAGAAATTAGAGATTCACATGAAGAACAATCGCACATGTAACTCTTACCAATAGTCTATTCAGATTCAGAGTGATGATAATTGTGGTATTGCTTCAAGATGAGCTCAAATACAATACCAGATGATGTAACATAGGTAGAAGTTCTTAGTGGAGCTGCAACAGCTATGGATTGTAGTGCAGCTCAACAGCAACAGATACATGGAGCAACACAGTCAACACTTGAGAAGCCAGCATATACACACATTGCAGAGGTTTTACTTTAGTCCTGCTCTAATCTGGTGCCATGGCAGTTAGGGGTTGGAGTCCAAGTGCATTAGGTGGGCTCCTGGTCTAAGCCTTTGGGTGCAGTTTTACTTGGGAAGAACCCAGTGATTGCAGTGCAAAGCCAATGGTAAGGAATGGAGTCTATCAGGAGATGTCCTTCAAAAGTGTACTCTCGGCCTGGACTAAGACACTCATGTAGGTGCGTACTTTATTTCACACCTACCCTAAGCACGTAGATGTTGACATAATTGCCTTGTCTTCACTAGATCCAGACTGTTACATGCAGTTTTAGTAGATACTATGCTTCCTACTGCTTCTTTCAGGAAAAAATTACTTGCAAGTTGCTCTGAGTTATTATGGAGAACTTTGATTAGCTATAGTCTACCTGGGTTGCTTGTCAGTAACCATGAGGAGGGAATATGCAGGCTGCATCCCAGCTAAAACTGTTTCTTATTCAAATTCCAAAAAAAGAGAAATGAAAAATCCTTTAGAAGCAAAATCAATACCTTTTGGTCCAAAACTAATAAAAAAGACAGATATCCACCACTTCACTTAAGTGACTTCTTACTTTCTCACCCACTACCATCAGTGCAAAATGAAACTATTGGATCCCAGCATGATTTTAGGATGATACATGTGATTCTGTAATCAGAAATAAAGTTTTACACAACTGTCAAGTAATTTCATGTCAATCACTTACATACCTAACGACCTCACTATTTCCAGGAGAAAGCTACCCTGCCAGCACCACTCCTTTAAAATGTTTTTCAGGTGCAAACTTACAGGCAGACTTGAAGTCCATTTGAGAAGATAGGCTTATGGCTAGCCTGCTACACCACGATAGCTGGGGTCACATTCTCTGTTATTTGCAGCATCCAGCCACAGGGACAAAGCTGGCACCATCATGCAGGTAGCCCAGTTGCAGTGCCATGAGAAGAGGAAGGGAAAGTACCAGAGCAGTAAACCACCTTTATGGTTTAGCTCACATGCTTTCCTTGAATAGTATTTCTTCCTGACACTGCTGGAGACAGAGTACCAGGTTAGGCAGACAGCCAGTCTGCCATGGTGAGCATTTCTTGGTTACTTATGTTCATAGAACTTAATGTCTTAGATGGCATCAAGGACAGGGCTCCATGGAAGGGCTGGCTTTCTGGGACTCAGCACTTCTAGTGCCGAGGTCTGAAGTGAATCCTCTCTGCCTTTTTTTACTTCTCCTTTTAAGCAAGTTAAATGTAAAGTTTTTGTTTATGTATATTAGTACATGCTTTAAGGAGTCTGTTTGGGGAGATTACATGTGGGCTGATCTACAGATGAACTACTAACTTAGATATGCCTGACCTTGGAGTTACATAGAGGGATAGCATGAAAAACCAAATTCAGGTTTTTTAGTGGGCAGCCAGGGGAAAAGCAAGAAAATTACTGAGAAAAGATGGTTAGACCATGACTTCCTCCCTCTGCTTACTGTGAGAGTAAAAGTGTCAGACCTTGATTGAGACTGTACTGAACCCTGCCCTTGGGAATGGCATGCAGATATCACACAAAGGTAGGTTAGTCCTTATTAAAAAAACTTCATTGGCATTAGAAGGAAAACAAAGCAAAGAAACTAAATGCAACCTGAAGAATAAAGAGGTCAACACTGCTCAGTGTGCTTTATGGTCTGAAGGTGCATCAGAGCTGCAGAGACTGACAAAGAAATGACATTAGCAGGAATTCTTATCTCAGCAATCTTTCTTAGAGGAGAATCTCAAAAGATAAATGCAAGGACCTGGAGGAAGAAAGGAGACCAATCTCTGCTCCTGCAGGATTTTCCTTCCTTTCTTTCAAGATGGGTTTTTTTTCCCTCCTCTTTTCCCAGTATTTATACACAACTTCCTTTTCTGAGTGTTAACCAAACAAGAATGCAGTTGAGATTATACCTTTCCCACTTGCTTATTCTCTGAGCTTGGATATCTGCCACTCCCTTTGTAACAGAGGTTAGATTTCATTGCCTGATCTTTAGGCCAAAACAATATAATTAAATGATAAGGGCTTGTCAGAAATCGAGCTTATGCCATTTGAGACCTGACAAATGGTATCACAAGAAATAATTTTTTGAATCTGAAGTTCAAAATCCAAACCATTTTCTTCGTTACCAGCTTTTGCTGGCTTATAGATGTTAGTTGCAGTGATTAATTGGAACTAATTGTGAGCTGCTGTTGACATTTGTTCATATGTTAAGAATAGAATATTACCCCAGCTCACACTGTGAAGTTGTTTGCTATCACAGACAGAAGGACGTGTTCTAGCAAAAAGACTTTTCCCCTGAAAGCCTCATTTTGGAAGGAGAGGAAAAAATCCCACAAAATCACTAACAATAAAAGAACAGCGGGCATTTAGGGTCACTATTCCAAAAAAAGCACAAAATCCAAGGCAAGAAGTCACCAAAAAAGTAGGCAAGAAGTCATCAGAACCTGTTAGTGTTTTGGAAAGCTTTCATTGCAGGGCAAGGTGTCCCTGCCCACGGCAGGAGGGTTGACTAGATGATCTTAAGGTCCTTTCCAACCTTTACAATTCTATGATTCTATGATTCTAATATATTTCTGCAAAATATTTTGATGTTATCAAAGTAGCATTTTCTGATCTATTGACACATAATTGACACAATCTTATTCTTTTCCTCCTTTTCAGTGCATCTGAAAAGCCAAGTTCCTGGAAGCTCTATGCTTCAAAATTCTTCTTTACAAAAAGCGTAAAATAAATCTGTTTAAGACATTACTGCTTGATCTAATAATTCCATTCTTCCTCTTTTAAACCCAGAATTAGAAAAAAACAACAGACTATAAAATTCTATCAGAAGACAAGATGTTGTACTGGTAAACACACAAAAGAAAAGTGTCTTAAGACCAGAAGTGGAAAATAATAAGAGTTGCAGACTTTTTTCTGTGAGCCCAGGGAGACATAAACGCTGGGTTAGCTGGAAGTGATTTTTTTGGCAAGGTAGCAGTAACAGCCACAGTGACAGCCTCGACACTGGCTTTCCAACAAGTTTTCTTTTCAAGAAATACTCCAAATCCTTTTGTCGTGTGCGCATTAAAGAGAACACCTATTCCTCTTCAAATTTGGCAAACACATGATGATAAAATGACCTGATCTGTAGTACTCTCTTAAAAATATGCCTTGCAACGGCAAAATTCCGCTCAAGCTATCTGTTTGGATGAGAGTGAGTGCAAACACCATCCCTTCCTTCTTCTATTTCTGTCCCAGCAAGTTAATGAAGAAGCTTTTTTTTCTTCCTTTCCTTTTCCTAGGCTACTTGAAATGAAACAGTTATGAACATTAGGGCCAAGGCAAATGGAATATTTCATTACCAGTGACAGAACATATTCCACATTTTCTATTTTCACAAGGAAAAACTAAATTTTGTGCATTTCTTCTCTCCTCAATTTTTCCAGTTGAATAAATAAAATTAAAATATTAATCTGCCTACTAGCCAGAACTAAAAGAAACATGTGCTACATGTTTCACTAATATATTTCACTTTCTACTAATATTTCACTTGCAGTGGCTTTCTTTTATGAGCCTTTAACTTCTCACAAACTTTAACTTCACAGACCCGATGAATGTCACAATCATAAGTCATTAACATTGATGCAGATATACTGGGGATGTCTGGCACATCATATTATGACACACAGAATATTGCACGTAGAGACTTCACAGTCCTAAAATCTGCTTGCTGAAGTACTATCATCAGCATTGAAAGCTTGTGTGCTGGTTCTGGGATTTCTAACAGCAGCTTCAACATGGCACTCCATCTCTGCTGCATTTATAAGTCAGCTAAAGAGCACCACTTTAAGCAACATCTCACAGTATATTACATCTCAGCCTGTAGTAGATCCAGGTCACACTGGATCACTTGCAGAGCAATCCACCACAGTCTAGAACTTCATGCCTGCCCTACCTGTATGTTATGTTGCTCTCAGTCAAAACAGAGGTTTTAACTTTGTTAATGATTTCTCTTAAGATGCTTATTTATCTTCCAATTGCTGCTATGATGGTGGTGCCTTCAGGAGTAAGAGTAATTTCAGTAGTATCTATCTACCTCCTGCTGCTGAAACAATGTTCAAAATACCTATGATTTCACTGTGATTTTTGAGCTGTTTTTTCACTTAGGGTATCAGTCTTTGTGGATGGATAATTATATGAAGATCATCACTACAGACAAATATTCTTATTCCCATAACTCTTCCTCTCCATAGCAGTAACCACAGCTTTTCCCTCTTCCTCACCCCAAGCTTCTGGTTTTAATCTTTAAACTATGGGCATTTCAATGCTGTAAGTCAGGTATCGGGAGATTTTCTTGTCTCTTTATATTAGCTCAGATAAGACAGAGAGAAGACAGAAAAGATATTATCAGGTCAAAAGTACAGCCAGAACATAGAAGTCAGGGACTGATTTCCGTAAGCTCGATGCAATCTCTGCTCCAGCAGGGAGAACTCCTCCTGATGATGAAGCCAATATCCAGCTTCCTCCTCCCTATGCTCTTGAACGTTGATACATTTGAAGAAGTGTTTGTTTAGAACTGAATATTATCCACAGTTCACATTACACAAGATTTTTCAATTAAAAACATACCAAAGGATTCTATACATCTTGTTTTCAGGCCTCAAGGTTCCCCTTTAATTTTTAGATGCATTCACACCACTGACTTTCTTTTACCTACTTACGTGTCCAAACAACGTAAAAGACCTTTCTGTGAAACTAAAGGTGCTAACAAATGACAGATGCCATGAACCCAGTGCTCATAACTACATCCACCAAAGATGGGGGTGTAATTATGTGAGTGTTACGTGAGCATTACAGTGAGAATAACCCTGCAAAAACACACCAACACATGCCTCCATGTTTATGAGCCAGTTCTCAGTAATATCCCTTCAGTAATAAACTAGGCTTCAAAATTCAAGACTCAGCCTCACTATAATCAACAGGAACAACTTAGGGAACACATTTTTAGAGGAAACAGCTTTTTTAGTTTAGCAGAAGTAGGATCAATCTATCTTATCTACAAATTGAAGCAAGACTACCAAGTAAAAGAAGCCAAAAGCATAACTTTGGAAAGGAGCCATCAGAGCAACTTAAACATGCAATAGACTCGTTGTCGCCTGAAGTTTTTATGACATCTAGGCACTCAAATGGTTGAGGAGCAGACTGCTGTCATATGGCAATACAAAGCTCTGACCTGCCAACAAATAGATTGAGCTGTAAGTTGCATTGAACAACTGGGGTTTTTTGCAGGTTTTAAAGAGTATGGTATCTTCTTTCAATTACACTTGTTTGATTTAGGTGAAGAAGTGAAATTCAGATCCTCTCTTTTTTTTTTCTCAAAAAAAACAAAACCCCAAACCTCAAAACAACACAAGTCAACCAACCAAACAAAACTTCTCAGCCAGCAGGAGGGCACAAAAGCCTGAAACCAACACATAAACATATAATAAAGGGTCAGAATCTAGAAAAGAATAATCCAATTTCTTTTAAGCCATCTGATATTTTAAAATCTTTGCTTTCTACAAAGTCTAGTAATAATTCAATGATTTGGACTGAAGCTGCTGCTTTTAATTGCATAGAAGTGAAACAAAACTGAAGTCAGATATGATAAAGAATGAAACATTTCCCAGGGGGCTGATTCTAGGGAGAGACCATGGGTTGTTTTGGTTTTTTTTTCTCAAAAATAGAGTGCTAACAGTTATATTAACAACAAAAGTATAATGTTACCACTTCTGGAGAAAGAGATCCCATTAGTACATTTATGAAGCTGCTGGAAAAAAGATAACTTGGGCCAAGAAAATGTTCTAAATGATACCTTGTCTTTATAGGAAGTACTGCATCCAGTGCCTACAAAGGTAAAATCTCTGCACAGGATCAAAACTTCTGTAGAAAAAGGTTAAGTTCTCTTTCTGTAGATCTACACTAGCTTAAAGCCTTGATTTTCAGATGCAATGACTATCAATAATTCTGTCTTGTGCCCATGATCATGGAGGTGCTCAACAGCACCTAAAATCTAGAGACTTGTCTCAAACAGGTTTTTTCCTATTAATGCAATTAGTGATTATGCATGAATATGCTAGCAGGCTTCAAGAAAACCTTTTGACTTACTAGCATTCTTGTGTCAAAAAAATCAAGCTAAATAAGAAACCAATAATCTCTAGTCCATGATTCTGAACTACATACTGTGTGAACATACACATTATTTGATAGTGTAAAGACAGAATAACTATTTGATAGTATAGCAGGTGAAAAATTTGTAACCATTTATAAAAAAATAGATAGAAAACTGTGATAATTAAAATAAGGAAAGTACCACTTTAATGATAGCCCCTTATAGTTCTGTTAGCTATTTAATGCTTACTGGCTAGACACTTGGGTGGGGGGAGGGGGGGGGGGGAAGAAAAAGAAAAAGAAAAAAATCACACCAGGTTACAATTACAAAGTGCCACTTTGAACATGAAAACCAGCAAGGAATACATCAAACTCACCAAGTCTTAAGCTTCTGGTTTTGAAAATTCTGCTCCTTAAATTATCAATTTTGTACTCATAGATGCCATAGTAATGAGTCCAATGGCCATCTGGAAGAGGACATATTTTAAATAAGTTACTCATGTTGCTTTATGAATTCCAAATTTACTCAGTGAGGGCTGGGAGCTGTGCTGTACATGAATAGTTTCACTGCCCACTTCGCTGCTGTCTCAGACCCTTTTCATGAAAGGGGCCAATACAGAGCTGGCTAGAACTCAGGAAAGAAGGTGAGAGAGATGCAACAGGATCTAAACCCTTTCTTGACAAGGCCCTGTAGGGACAGGACCCGGGGGAATGGCGTTAACCTGACAGAGATGCAACTTAGATTAGACATTATGCAGAAGTTCTTCCCTGTGAGGGTGCTGAGGCGCTGGCACAGACTTTTCCCAGAGAAGCTGTGGCTGCCCCATCCCTGGCAGTGTTCAAGGCCAGGTTGGACACAGGGGCTTGGAGCAACCTGCTCTAGTGGAAGGTGTCCCTGCCCGTGGCAGGGGGTTGGAGCTGGATGAGCTTTAAAGTCCCTTCCAACCCAAACCAGTCTGGGATTCGATGATTTCAGCAAAATTTATTTCATACTTCAACTTCAGAGGAAGAAAAAAAAACATCCCCCAAAAAACTCAAATAAACCCCAAAATCCACAGCACACTTTGATCTGAACCACTTTGTTGTAAAAACAACAATTGGGCTGGTGGCAGCAGAGTGACTGTGAAGCTGGGCTTAAGGAACAGTCAGCAAATGCTGATAGCTAAATTATCTTTTTGAGATCAAAGTTTTAATTACTTGAGAGAGTAATGAACATGGGCTGGGGTGAAAAGGCCAGACAGGGCAGCTCTCTGCTCTTATTCCTATACCATCCTCTGCCCCCATAGCTCTCACTGCACTAGGTGAATAAGATACTTGGCAAATAGCAAACATGTTATTTACCCAGTCAAAGCAAGATGAAAATTCAGACTAAGAATTTGTCCCATGGGTATTGCTGAGAGACCTGAAGCTTTCAAAGGGACACAAACCCAAACTAAAGCTTAGTAGCTGCACAACATGACTTTAGGAAAAGGAACATATTTCCACCAGCAGGTTAATATTAGCTATTTGTTAGGCTTGAGCAGAGACACTTCATTTGCTGCAGCATGGCTTGCAGAGCTACCACTGGTGCTGCTGGGGCAAGCCCCACACATTTCAGCTGCCAGGATTTCATTTCAACCCATTTGCAGAGCCTCATCCAAATACGCTTCCCAAGAGGCAAGACAGATTTTTCTAAACACACAAACACATCAGAAAGTCTCTCAGTTTTTTGTTTTTAAGACTGAAGGCTTCATAAAATAGATGAACATAAAATATATGAACTCATCCTCATCAAGTGAGAATTTGCAGTGAAGAAGCTACTGGAAAACATTGAATGATTTCAGGGTTTGCTTATTGACACACACATGTACCAATGAAGAAGGGACAATAAAAACGACAATCGTTTCCCAAAGGTCACAGTACTGAGTACAGTTTTTGAGTTATATATTCCTTGCACAGATACTATAAAATTCTACTGCTGTTGCAGTATCGTCAAGGGCATGGTGGCCATCCAGAGAGACCTAGACAGGTTGGAGAAATGGGCCAAGAAGAACCTTGTGAAATTCAGCAAGGACAAATGTAAAGTCCTGCACTTGGGACGGAATAACCCCTTGCAACAATATAGGCTGGGGACGGGCTAGCTGGGGAACAACTTTCCTGGAAAAGACCTGGAGATTGTCTCTATCTGTCAGACAAGGAATATCTGTCAGATGGGTAATTTACTTAGACTGCATTTCTGATCATCCTGAGTTTCCAATCAGGAAAAATTTACCTACCTAGAAGCTTTATGTGCAGTTCAAGCAGTGGAATTGCTCTAAAAAGGAAAGCAGTCCCCGCGACCTGCATGTTTTTCTTGTCAGCCTCTGCATCTGTTCCTCCTAAAAAAAAAATAATCAAAATTAAATTGTCTTTGTTCTGAGCACAGAAATGGTACTGGGGTCCATGTGCCTTTCATGGTAAGTCAGTATTTGCCTTCCTGCCTGGGGCAAGAGAGGCAACCTAGACAAAGCACTGCAACATTTAATAAACTCGAGCCCTTAAGGAAGGAGAAATAAGACAAAAAAAATGTCACTTCTTATTAAGAGAATAACAATAAACTATTGACTTCTTTGCAAAGAACCAAAGTGCAAAAACAAAGAGCATTCTTAGTCTATGAACTATTTCTAAAGAACTCGACAGATTTTTGCCATGAAACCCTCCCCTCAGATTCAAAGACTGCACCATTTCAAACTGTCAAGTTATAAGGAGATGACACCTCCCATCTATAAGTCAACTTTAAAGAAGAACTTTATGTAACATCTGGAGGGAAATGTGGCCTTCCCATAGCAGGGTTTCAAACACCAGAATTTATCCATATCTAAGAGGATCAAGGCCAGGTGCTGCTATGGATAGTGAGCCTAAAATGGTGGTAGC
The DNA here is from genome assembly GCF_004027225.2 of Strigops habroptila. Lineage (NCBI taxonomy): Eukaryota > Metazoa > Chordata > Aves > Psittaciformes > Psittacidae > Strigops > Strigops habroptila. Next base: position 4,163,847 of record NC_044289.2, read on the forward strand.
ATTTTCCTTCCCTTGCCTTTTTCAAGCTCTCAGATCTTTAATAAACCTTGATAAATTAAGCCTTTCAAAACTTGGCCCGAAGGCATTTCATTTTAAGAATTAAAAAAATGGGCCAAACATTGTTCTGGATCCTAGGAAGACTGTAGAATCAAGAAATTAACATGGTAATTCCACTTTCTGAGTGCATACTACTAACACCAACTAGTTCTGTATCTGGAGACTCAATCTTTGAAGTTTTTCTGCACTTCACTCACTATCTACATTGTCAGACAGCCAAATTCTGAGTTATTAAAAGTCTCACAATTTTCATAGAAAGAACATAAGCACAGATACCCACATACATAATGAATCATTTGCTAGATGTTGTCTTAAAGAACTAGATATTATAAGACTACTTCTTACTGCTCAACATGTGTCTAACAGAAAATATATGTTAGTCTTCCTCTTTGCTGCTTCATTAATGAACACGCATTTATTTATGCTTTCCAAAATGTTTTCTGTGGAAACAAAGCTATCTGCATTAGTTGAATTGCTTGAATTATTCATTGCAAGTTGTCTGTGCAATATTATTTTTTATTTGCATATTACTCTAGACATCTGCAAATGATCTTTTTATCCAGTGGTGAAAAACAGACATTTCCAGGGCATGAGTCATCTAACCTGTACCAGATGTTCCTTTTAGGAAGATTCTGTAAATGCACCGTTTTCTGTCTTTTGACAGTAAAACAATTGTGGGCTGACTAGCTTAGTTGTTCTAATCTACATCTAGTTACATGAATTCTATCCATAAGGACTGCAGCTTCTGTCTGAATGCTAAATATTTCTACCTGTTGCTTTAAAAGCTCCAGGTAAAGAAGATAGTACCTATGACTCAGTTATAGAATCGTAGAATCATAGAATCATAGAATCGTAAGGGTTGGAAAGGACCTTAAGATCATCTAGTTCCAACCCCCCTGCCATGGGCAGGGACACCTTGCCCTAAACCACGTGGCTCAAGGCTCTGTCCAACCTGGCCTTGAACACCGCCAGGGATGGAGCATCCACAACCTCCCTGGGCAACCCATTCCAGTGCTTCACCACCCTCACTGTAAAGAACTTCTTCCTTATATCTAATCTAAACTTCCCCTGTTTAAGTTTGAACCCATTACCCCTTGTCCTACCACTACAGTCCCTAAGGAAGAGTCCCTCCCCAGCATCCTTGTAGACCCCCTTCAGATACTGGAAGGCTGCTATGAGGTCACCATGCAGCCTTCTCTTCTCCAGGCTGAACAGCCCCAACTCTCTCAGCCTGTCTTCATATGGGAGGTGCTCCAGCCCTCTTATCATCCTATCATTATAGACACTATGTTCAAAGCAAGGGAACTTCACCTAGAAATTCTGTGGTTGACCTCATGTCTCCAGAACGATAAACCTCTCACCAATGAGTCTAAAGCATGGCCTAAGACAATTCATAGCATCAAACAACTCTATTGAGGCAGGAGATGAGATAAAACATTCTATTCCTACCGGGCTTGTATGGGACACCAACAGTGGGCTCCATGTGAAATGTGCACATAACAAAGAAACTCAACTGTTGAGCAAATACCTTACCTGTGAGGAATATTGGCTGGCTTATACATAGACTTACATATTTATGACCTCCTTGTTTAAGCAGACATTAACAAAGCTGTACTTAGTCCCATGAGAGCCCATATTTGTAAACTAAAATTAAAAAATCAAATGAAAAGAAGCAGAAATTATCAAATTATATACTTTGGCTGTGTACATTAGTATGCAACTGCTTGATAGGTGAAATCATATTCTGCTTCAGAAACATGGGTACCACTGAGATGAAACATGCTTTAACCAAAAAAAGAGGTTTGTTTTTAGTTCTATAATCATATGTGTTCTTAACTACTGATTTTTTCCATTAGAAATGGGAAATTTTTCATATGGTTAAAAAAAGGAAGAAATCTAACTCTATGGTACAAGTTATATTCCTAAGGAGTCATACACTTTTTAACCTTTTTTGTCTCTTTTTTTTTTTTTTTGTTTACTTTTTTAGTGTTTAGCAAACAGTTTGGATACAGTATAATACTAAACACAATTGCTATAATTGGAAGAGCAGTAAAATAATGTGTATTCTCTGGGCAGGAAGAGACAACCAAAATTAACTCAGTCTATCAAACTCTACACAGGTAATCATGGTGCAATACAAAAATGAGCACAGCATTTTGTAGGTGTGCAATAGAAAATCGCGGTAAAACTCCTACTAGATAAAATCAGAGCTTTTGGTGAAAATACCAGGTGCTGTGAAACTTCTGCTAAGTAATCTATTTTTACCAGACCTGGGGGGCTGCATGCCCTGTTTTTTCACTGCAATTTGAATTCAGGTGGAAGATAGGGAAGAAAGGTTCAAGAAATTAGGGAGTTGCTGTGGATTTCCTAGAGCTGGCAATCCATTCAGTACAGATACTTCCAGATGGAGTGCCTGCAGCCAGGGAAATGACTGTGCATGTACCATTTATGAACAGCAAGAAGATGCTATCTGTGTTGTCTGTTGTTCATGGATGTGGTGGGGCACTGGCAGGACCAGCATGTCCCAGGCATCAAGCAGTCCAGCTGGAGTGGAAGCTGCAGCTCTGCTCACACTGCCTAACACCAGGGAGAGAGCTGTGCCCATGCAAACCTGCCTTTTCTTGCTCAAAGCTGACTGCTCCCTGTGTATTACTCCCAGACTTCTGGCCAGGACTTTCTGGACAGGAATACAGGCACTCTGTCCTAGTCAAAATGAGAACAGCAGCTTTAATTCATTCGCTTGCTCGATAAAACTATTAAACTTCCTTTTAATTAGATCTATTATATTCATCTTATAGTTTCTATTCATTTACAGAAAGGGAAACAATGTATTTCATAGCTGACTGGCTTGAGCACTCAAACTGCCATGAACAAACTTCGGGTGAGACTTTTGTTTTTCCCATCAAAACACTAAGGGAGGACCTGATACCAGCCATATAAGCATCATAATATCTTGGCAACAGCTACCATTTTTTCCATAGTCACAAATGAAACTGAGCATACTTTTCTCCTATTTAAAACTTTTAATTAAATGAACTTTGACCTTATGGATGACGTTAGTTATAAATAAGACTTACAAGCCTAGGAATCATCTGGAAGTCCAGAGAATCATACCCCATTCAAAGAGCCCCTATGAGAACACATCTGGTCAGCTTTTAGTCAGGAGGCAAAGAGGATCATATTTAGCTCACTTCACAGAAGATCTTTGGTTCTTAGAAGAGCTGGATGATGAATAGAAGATATAAATGTGGAAACGCTTCAGAAAGGCACTTTATGTCTTGTCTTTCTGGGAGACACATCTGTTTCGTGTTCTGCAGATGTAAAAGGTGATTCCTTCACTGTATAAGCACTATCTGATGCAGGTGATGAGTGTGCTACAAGGTGCAGGAGAGGTCCCTGGGCTGCACAGCCCTCTCTGCCCATAGTACTTACACAGTTACACAACTGTTTTACAATGCTTCATGCATTGTCCCTTTCCAAGATGTAAATATTTTATCCACCTGGCAGTGCTGTGGTCCCAGTCAACTACTGCAATCTCTGATGAGCCAACAGCAGTAGTGTCTGACAGTTGCTTAACATCATCTATTTAGAGAAAAGATCAAACTGTGGTTCAGGTCCTTCTCATCTAACTTCCCATGCGCTCATCTAACTTCTGTGTCTAATTTAAGCTGAAGAAAACAATCCCTGTTCCTTTGTCTTACAGCAGATTTTAGAATAAAGCAGTTATTTAATTTGCCCTCTGTTCTGATGGTACTGCAAGCATATTTGTACCTAGTTTTTCCAAATATGCAATGACTTGGACAGCCATGTGTCTCCAAACCAGGTCTGTGCCTTATACAGCAATGCTAACCCTCCTGACAGTAGACTGCCAGAACTCCGTAAGAGGACTCCTGGAGGCCTCCTGGACTGGTCTCCACTGGGGATAGGTCCACCGCTGGGAAGCCTTTTATCTAGACAAAAAAACATCCAGCAGCATTCACCTGGAGGAACCCTGTCCAGTGCTGGGGCAGTCTAGCTGCAGGGAGAACATTAGGAGCTACCTGGCCCTCAGGACAAAGTATTAGCCACCTTCACATACAATAACATGCTGCATTAGATACTGAACAATTATGCCAGAGAATGTATTTGACAAACACACATATACCTGTCAAAAATCTTGGTTTCAAGGAGTACATTTGCATCTTCACCCAGATAGTGCCCTTCCACCTTGCAGAACTCATTTTGAATGCCTGGTATCCAACTGTAGTGTTGGGCAACTGAACTGACAGAGACGCCTCGATGTCACAGGCTTGTGAAAGCAGAAATTATTCAGACAAAAAGGATTTTTCCTCTACAGCATTGAGAAGAAATATACAACCTACAACAGGAGCTGTGTTGGGTCCTGAAACAGATTACTGTACATGTTTAATGACAAGGCACTGAAGTTTCCTCTGCAATGTAGTGCTTTCTCTGAATGCATAATTCTTAGTAAGACTTCTGGTATATGTTTTATTAGGATGCTATTTTTTATCTTAGTGATCCCACTCTAATTAAAAAGAAAACTAGGCAAAGGCTGTAAATACTACAGGAAAAACTGTTCAAAAAGGATAGGCAATATAGGGTATCCTGGCCATAAAGATTTTACCAGTTAGTCTTCAAGTAAGCGCAAAGGTAAGAGCATTCTTGCAGAACTTCACAGGGTTGTGAAGTTAACTAGGCCATCCTGAAAAGAAAAGACACATTTTTCCTCATTTTAGAGTTGTCCCTGTGTATCCATTTGCAATGAGGCTTTTCAAACTGGTGTTATTAGGAGCTTCTACACCAGCTACAAAGAATCTTGAGGTCAAAATTACAGATGGTTTAAAAATTACAAATCCATTTGGACCTATTAAGTTAAATCACCTGAAGATCTTGTCCTAAATATTAAATATTTTTACTTAGTGCTAAATATTACTACTTGTAGGCGAACAGAAAAAATAAATATAATTGTGTTATCTGAAAGGGAGCAGTAGAAAAATAAAGAGCTTGTGGAGAGAGGAGAGATTGCATCTCATACAGTTGGAATTAAAACACTTCCACAAAAAAAAAAAAAATGAGGTTTTGCTTAAAATAGCCTCAGTGACAAAATTGTGTCAATGTCCTTTTCAGCTTTATTTTTTCTAGTATACAACTTAAGAGGCATGTTTTGTAAATATACAACCAAATTCCCCAGGGTAGATTCCATGTGTGACCACTGTCACAGGAAGCTGAACTAATCAGAGGTTTCAGGCAACTGTGGGGAGGCACCAGCTGGCTCTGGCAAGGCTTTATGCTGGCCATATGTAAGGCCGGTTCAGACTGATGCGAACGAGATAAACTGAAACAAGAGCAAAAAGCAGGGAAAATACTGAAAAAGAAAACAAATTACATGGTTTCCTCTCAAAAATAAAATAAAGATTTTTGCTTGGTTACATTTCCAAATTCCAGTTAAAGCATCTATTGGGTATTCATTGGTCTTGATTCTCCTATCTTGGCAACTTACAGCAAAAGTTGTTCCAAAACATTTTTGTAACTAGATAATAGATAATATTTTCATCTATTGAAAGCTTTTTTCCCACTGTTGAAGCTTATATGTGCAAGAACCTGCACAGGATCAAAACTGAAAAAAAGACCCCAGAAATTTCTTCTCACTGAAATAATGTCCAAAACATTATTTCACATTCATTCTTGGAAAAACTTGAATTAGTACACTGCTTACATGAGTGGTTTCAGTGTCCATGCTTGGCACTGACTGACATGCTCTCGCAGCCTGTGTGTGGTACATTCTGGCCTGTGGAAAGGACAGCTCTCCATGAGCAATGCTTTCAGCCCAGTACTGCCATGCCACTTGCAAAAATAAATATCAACAATTTTCCATGCCACAAAAATGAAGAGAAGGGTTTCAAGACTGCACAATGCTTATTCAGGCTCAATAATTGCTTAATAAAAATTTCAATTCAACTAAATGTACCCTTACGCTTGAGAAAGGCAGAGTTGCAGAAAAGGAAATGCAAGAGCAAAACCTACCCCAGGCTCTGTTAGAGGCAGACAGACAGGCAAGCCCTGCTGTGTCAAGCAGGGCTTGCAGAATGTCATCTCCAGCCATCCAGCTAGCAATAACTGCTTTGGATGCTGTACCTCCAGACTTCTTCCTCTCCCTTTGTCCTGGCGTTGTCCCCTTGATTCACATTAATAAAAAATCCATTTGATTGCTGCTCCCAGTCCTTGACATACACAATGGAGGATGATGACCAAGGAGAAGACAGAAAAAGCAATACAGTTCTTGCAGTATTATCTGCATCTTTCTTTTCTGTATGGCTTGTACACGCTAAACACCTCATGAATCACACTGTACAAAAAGCCATGGGCTCCTCCACATGATCCCCAACACACGAGGCTTTTGGCCATGTCCCTGAAGCCCATAGTCAGCGGTGCCTAGGAACAGCCTTGTCTCAGGACACAGCTGCTGTATAGCACACAGCCCTCAACACTTTCAGCGCAAGGATGGATGAAACACCAACATCATAGCAGCAACATGATGCTAACCATGCATTCCAACCAGACACCCATACAATCACAGTGTTTGTCATGGTAGCTTTGTGCCTCAGACTTCTGCCGTACATGGATGGACAAGTCAGACCCTCTTCTGCAATACTTGACCATGCTGTGTCCCTGCCCCATCTTCCGTCTCCAGGCCATAACAGTGTGGTACTTCTTTACTTTGGGAGTGGGAGCCAGAGCATGGCTGCATTCTTCCTCCTCTTCCCTTAGCCATTAGTGTTCCTTCATTTCCTGAGCAAGTGGCTGGAGTAGAGCTGCAGCACATATGGGATCAGTGAGTGCCCTGGGGATGCGAGGGAAGGAAATGCTCTTCTGTTGCAGAAGGAATTGCTTTCCAACTGTAGAAGTGGGTAAAAGAGAAGCAGCCCGAAGACCTCAGCTGCACATTGTACTACAAGCCTGTGTTATCCTTGGCAGAAGAGCTCTGGGGCTAAATCAGAAGCTCCTGGCAAAGAAACCAAGCAAAGGAACCTAGCAAAGGAGCCAGCAGGAGACATTTACTTTCTCTACAGTCCCCCAAAGCTCATTAACCGTTTTTAATCCCCCCCAAATTTGACAGAAACCCAGCACTCAGTGGCTTGATTTTAGCAATGGATGCGCAAAGGTTCTGGTGGTGTTGCCCATCATTAGTGAGGTAAAAAGAGGGCTCTGGCTTGCGAGGCCATGAGACCTCATGTAACCTGCTGTCAAGACTACACTGAATATAGTCTATAGTCTGTAGTCCAGCTGTCACTTTAAAGTCTGACTGGAAGTGCATTCTTCCCAGCTACATGCCTGGGGTGAGTAAATAATTCATCATTTAAGTGAATGTTTTGCTTTTATTCATGAATTTTTAATTTTTTACAGTTTTTCTAAATTACAACAAAATATTTCAGGAAGATACAGTTCCAGAGAGAACTGTAGATGTGATATGAATTTGTTTTGCAAGCTAAAATGAAAATACAGAGAAATCTATAGTTTAAAGACTCTGCTTATGTGTATACATAAATAGATATCTATCATTTATTTTAAAAATAATGGCACTGGTCAGTGGAAACATGAAGGGTAATAACTACTGACCAGTGTTCATGAAATAAAACATGACTATATTAAAAACGGAGACAACAAGTTTTAGTTAAATGAAAATATTGATTTCTGCAACTCTCCTTTATGGGCAAGATAGTTGTTTTCTGCTTTTTAAATTATCCAATTGCCAGTAGAAATTGGACAGTTAAGACTTATAAATATCTTTTCATATGAAACATGCTTTCACTTCTTTTAGAGTTTTGTCTCATATTGGCCTCAAATTCTTAATATTATAGGAGAAAAATAAGTAGTTTCTTTGTTGTGGGGAGTTAAATGTTGTTTTCTGTTTCAGGAGTGATTTCATTGACTGTTAGATCATTTTTTTAAGCTATTTCCAAAGTGTTTTGTTGCCCCCTGCCAGCAACTCTATTTATAAACATTATACATTGTATATGTTTGTATTTATACAAGATCATTTTATGATGTGCATAAACTTCTGAATCCTGTAAACGCTGATGGTAGTAACATGGATCAGATGCCTGTTTCTTGTATAGAAAACAAGCAGGTGGGACTGCTGATATTTGAAGAATTTTATGAACAGGTCTTTAAATGTGATGCTTGATTTCATGTGTGCAGTTTCGTGGCTCTCACACAAATGCCAGAGAAGTTTACGCTTTAAGATTAATTTTAGCAAGTTTCCAAGAATGTTCGCTCCATTTGTTAAAGGAAGATGTCTAGCTCAGATAGATAGCTTTTTGTAAGGCAATTAGTTTAACAGTCTTCATTTCCAGTTGCTTTCAGTTTTAGAAGGAAGAAAAATTTATTCTAATGCTGGTTTAGTGAGGGATTTTTCTCCCTCCCTTTCAAAATATACCAATTTATGAAACCATACAGCAGCACTACCAAGAACTGTCCAATACAAAATGTTGTTGCAGCAGACAGAAATGTGGGAGCACTAATCGGCTATTATGAGCTACTTAAAATCCTTTTCTATGGTTAGTTAGAAAATAAATGTAATAGAAGAATTAAAATTCCTTTAGGAGTTTCCAAGATATGAACAGCACAGCCTGTTTTAATGTTTGGATACATTCATCACAGCACAGTCAGTCACTAAGGTGTGAAAAATGTTAAGACTGTAACATGAATAAACAAAGCTATGCATGTAGAATATTAGATATTTAATTAAAATACTATTTTTTCTTTCATGAGTTGGTCATGTCTATGGAATTTAAAATGCAAAGAATAGAATATTTAATGTAAAATACTGAAGCACTTCCTAAACCTTGTTTCATATATGTAAAATACATGTGTGTAGTGTATATAATTGACATTTTGAGGCATAGTGATGCACCATGTATTAGTTTTGCAGTGATCAGATATACAGCAGGTACTCCGAAGAGTAACAAAAAACCCTTCCCTAAAAACAGTTAGAATTTAAAATCCTGAAACCCTATCACAAATGGAATCAGAGCTGAAACAGATGCGACAACTAGCATACCTAGAAAACATTACTGGCAGTAATTATTGTATATCTATCACCTTTAATTTTATGTCACTATTGTCTCTTTCTTCCCTGCATTATTCCTAATGCTCTGCTCTACCTGTTTTGCTCTTGACTGTCTTTATTCTTCAGGCAAGTGAAGAAACTTCTAATTAGGACACATCCTCTAAAGTTTTACCACTTACTTCTATGAAAGCAGGAGAAAGCCATATAAGTTTATAATACAAATGTAAAATACTTAGTCTTCAGTTAAAGCCCTTTCTGAGTAAGAATGAAAGAGAAAAGTAAAGGTTAGGATTAGCTGTTCATGCGTGGTTGCCATTATTAAATGAACATAATGAAAGATTGTATGGATTATTTTCTCAAAGCTTTTTCAATCAATATTTTGCCTACTATTGTTCCAGTCCAAAATCTTTGACCTTTTCAATATTTCTATGATCAATATACGCACTGTATTTCTCTTCTCTGAGAAATAAAGCATTTAAATTGTAAAGCAAAATCATATCTTTTATTTGTCACAAGGAAATAAAGTCACATCTGGCTGAAAGAATTTAGGTCATCATAAGAGTGAAAGACAATGCGCATCACGAACTTCTTAGCAATCAATAGGAAGAAGGGAAGCTATGGTAATAATGACCACAGTAAATTAACCTGCGGAGGAAGGTAGAGCAATAAATCTAGTGCTAACCTGTAGCCATGTGTGGATTTTACTCCTTTTGACTGCTTCCAGTGAAATAGCATCCTTTGGTTTCTCAGGTCTGAGGATAAACCATTACATTCCAGACCTCTCAAGCCTAAAGATAAGACATTTTTTTAAACTGATGTAGTATTCTTTTACCAAAATGTAAAGCAACTATTCGCAACGTTATGCTCAAAAGCATAAATCACATGGATTTCACTTTTATCATTCGTATGTGTCACTTCTCCAAACACTAAGGTTTATCTGAGTGGTCTCCAAATATGACCATATTCTCGATTACTTCTTACAGAGGAAAATTCTAATTTTATAGCAGAACTAGTAGCAAGGAAAGTGCACTGAAATAATAATGATCTTAAACTGCCTTCCACCAAAGCCAAGTGTGCATAAGGAGGTACTTCTGATTTTTGTTTCATCTATTCCCACATAAAAGCAAGGACTAGATCAGATATAATCTGTCCAACCAAGTGATCTGTTTTCAGGCAGGATCAGGACTCATATTTAAGAGAATGAGAAACCTCACTGAGAGATGATAGCCCTTCTGCAAAGAAACTCTTTCATGGCTGATTGTATTATTCGAAGCTTATCCTATCATGATGTTACAGACACTTCATTACTCTATTTTTAATTATTTCTATCCATTTTTTCATGCAAGGATAAGGATTTACTTGCCTGTAATAGTAAGTTCAGGTTTTGAAATATTAGATATATAAGGTGCAAATTTCCACTCTGATGTTCTTCCTACTAAAAGATTTTTGTTACTTGCCAGTTATTTCATATTTGCATTCCCAGATCTTACTGCATCTGAAAATTATAAAGATTTCTGATCAGAAAATGTCCAATTAGACATGTCATTGACTTAAATTGATTCAGAAAGCTTATAGGAGTTTCAAAGTATGGAAATGACCCAGACAGGGTTTCCCATCCTTACACTGTATTGCTGCCCAGACACATGTTATTTCTCCTCTTAGAAATGAGCAGCATGTTCATGTGAATTCTGTAATTGTCCATTCAGATGGACATTCCAGCAAATAGGTTTAGATCACCTGCTGATATTAACATGTCACAGAGAACCTCCTTCCTACTAGAACCAGTGGAGAACAGAGAAGAGCATCTGAAAAGATCAAAGAGAGGGAAGAGAAATAGCAGGTAGAAAAAGAAGTGTAGGAAGACAAATTAACTCCTGCAAATAACAGCAACTTTTATTTGAGCTGGGCTTCTAACTTTCCTATTCATATATTAGAAAAAAACACTGTAAGACAAGTTGCAAAGGCTTTCAGAATAGCAATAGTTTCCTGATAAAAGCATTTGCAACTGAAAAATAGGTAAATAAATCATAAGTGCTACATTCTGGCACTATATAGATGCAGCAAACCAAGGATCGATCAGGCTGATTTCTGTCACACAAACATAACTTCAAAATCAAAGAGACATTTCCAAGAGGAATCTGGTCTCATAAACCCATGAAAGACACCAAATCCTATTGTAAGGTAGTACGAGACAGATAAAAAGTACAGTCTGTGACTATCCACAGACTATTCAATGGAGTTTGCAGATGATGGATGCACACTGATTGTTGTCCGAATTGCAAACAGACCACATGAGCATCTGGAACAGGAGAAAAACTCCTCATGTCTCATCCCAGTCCTTATGCAAATAATAACGTCTGCAGAAAGATGTACGTGTGAGGAGGGTACCAGGTACAGGTAGGAGGGAGGCATGAAAGACTCGGGGGTCACAAAACGGCACATGTTGGGGATAATAAACAAGGGTGAAAGTATGGTGAGGGAGCCAGATGAAATTACGAGGAGATGGAGAGGATGAAAAATGGGGGGAAATGACAGAGAACAAAAAGCATGGATAATAAAAAAATAAAGTGGATAAAGGAAAGACAGAGAAGAGCGTCTGAAAACATTAAAGGGAGGACAGGGAAATAGCAGATAGAAAAAGAAGCGTGGGAAGACAAGTGTCATAGAAGAATGTGTTCATGAGACAACACAGAAGAAAAGCCAAGATGTGCCAGTTATGGAAAGAAGAAATAAGGGGAAAAAAAAAAAGAAAAGCGAAATAAATACCTGTATTTTTTGTAAACTTACAACAGTAGAAAATATAATGAGCCAAACAGGGACAAAATGAAAAATTGACTGAGATAAAACAGAGACACACAAATGTGCACACACCCCAAATTTTTCATAGGGCTATGTTTGCTGGTACTATGAATGCATACCAGGCTTCCTTCATCACGTCTGACAACCTAAACCACTCTCCAGAGTGACAGCTGAGTTTCATTTCAAAGCAGCACAGAACAAGTCCCTGGGATTTCTTTCTCTTTTTTTTTTTTTTTTAATGAGAAAATTAATTATATCTGATAAATATCTACAATATAACAAGATGTAAGTTCAGTGCCTCAGGGCCAGAATAGAAGCTAAGAGCAGGATTTGGCCTTAATTCAGGTAACAGCAGTGTCTGAAAAATTGATTTTCCTTTATGGGCAATTTTGACCAAGTTATTTCTTATTTCAAATGGAAAATAAAATATAAAATCATAACATTTTTAACTTGAACACTTGAAATGGAATAAGAACAGCGTTTTCAGAAGAAAAGAAATTGCTGATGCTGTAAATTGCCCTACAGATATCAGCACATAAAGTTTTGTAACAAAAATTCTTTCCATTGGAAAATTCGGTTGCTATTAAAGTTTTCATTTGATAAGTGTCAACTTTTAACAACTGAGAACATTCCAATCCTCTAAAATTCAAACCATTCTACCACTAAGTGTGCCACTTCATATTTATCACCCAACAAAAGTGAAGCAACACAAGAAGAAAATGAGGGAAAAACATCTGGTCTTTCAAAAACCTCCGAAATTTTATGTTCAGGCAAGCCTGTCTTCCTCATGCTGTTCTAGGTTTCTTCTCAGATCTACTCTGAGAAGCTACTCAGAGCACCATACAGTCATTTTTGCTCACCATGTGTGTCTCTATCTGGTCCCTCAAACGTTGCTTCTCAAGCATTTCGAGCCCATTCAGGTAACACACAGAAGACAGATTCCCCCCCCCCCCCCCCCCCATTTCTGGTTGCTGGACACATCTTTCCACAGGAACTCTGTTGACTGGGTAATTCCAAAGTGCTCCAGGATCCAAGCAAACACTCGGGACACGTTTTGGAAAAGCAAAGGCAAAGAACTGTGCATTTCCTTTAGTTGGAACAGAAACCCCCAGATGTTCTGCAATATAATTTTACTGATATACTAACACCAAACACAATGGTTTCTGAAAAATTTTTGGTCTGTGCTATATTTGTCTGTAACAACAGGTGAGCAACATTCAAACTGGAGTTAGCTACTTAAATTGATGTCACAAAATTTAGGTAAGGTTATCGACACACATTTTAAATCAAATGGGGAAACTATCCCCCAGACTAAGCTTTCAACTAGATGTTCAGAGGATTACAAAAGCAAAATAGCCTATGCCTGTAAGATCGCCCCAAGTATCCCAATCTTCACGGTACATGTCATTATATTCCTAACAGTATGCTTAATAAATAACTAATTATTTGTGTATCCCTTGGCTGAGTCCTTGTACATTCCTGCTGGTTTGCAAAGCACAGAGGCTTGGCCACAAGTAGCTGGTTTCACATTAAAAACTTAGCTCCTGACCACATCTTTCACTGTTACTGCCATACTACAGAAGCACGTATCTCAGTAAAAAAACATTAAAAGAGCATTACAAACATGCAACTTAGTTACTTCTTTGATTGTGTATGATGTAAATATTAAATTCTTAATTGCTACTTCTTTGAAGGCACTTAGAAATCTTCATTTGATAATATCAGGGTAGGGAATAAGAAAACACATTTCTTCAAATTTTTATTACGAAAAGAGACATCTTGGATGCAAAAGTTTTTCTTTGAATTATAAAGTTATTCAGTTTGAAGCAAAAAGATGTTAACAGTCCTTTTTCACCCTGGTGGGGTTTAATCTAATTGCCGAAAGTCTACATTAGTGATACCAGTTTACTGTAGTAGTAATACTCCTTAGCATAGTATTTGCATAGTGATATTATATGGTTATATGTATCTTCTATGAAAAGCTGATTTTTGGTCAAATTTTATTCTCCAACTCTAACCATCTCCATGGAAATCTGAAGTTGTTGCATTATGACTTAAGTAAAACTACTTCAGACTTCTGTCTATGAAAAAAAATTACCTTGAATCAGAAAAACATTCAAGCCCATAGTCACTGTTAAGTCTTTGAATACCTTCACTCACTTCAATAGATTACCTACATACTTAAAACACATAGTTACTTGCTTTTTGTTCCCTTAGTATCTTAGCGTTCGTGTGTTGATCAAATCCTTTTCTAATTTGCACGACCACGGTCTGTTCATTGTGTTTCACTATGGAAGAGGAGAACTGAAGCTGTAACACTGGGAAGGTAAAACCCCAGTTCAAAAATGGAGAAAATAGTTTCTAATGGTGGAAAGAAAAAAAAAAAAAGAAGGAAATCAGCCTACTTACAGAATACCCATACTGTTAGCAACAGGAGTTTCCTAGGAAATCAGTCATGACAGATATTCAGGACAATCACAAGAGCACAGTATTTTAAGCTGAGTAAATAAATGGCTGCAGTCAGTGAAGAGTTGGGGTAATTTACTAAAAATAAAGAAGAAAGAAGAAGAAATCTGTGATTAAATATATGGAAACTGAAAGCCTTCAAATATGGCAAAAAACATGCAACCTTCTAGACAGCACTCAAAAACAAAAGACAACTTCACAATCTGCTAGTGCTTTAAATGTGGAGTAGCAAAAAAAAAAATAAAATTTTAAACTTCTGATATTTACAAAATTTTCCAGCGTGTGTGTTGTGAGGAGGGGGTCCAACTCCAAAGCAGCGATTCCCGTGGCCCCACACTGTTTTCAAATGTTTCATGTCCTGTAAAGTGAGCTCATGTTACCTTAGTATTGTTCACCTAAATGACAACAGATGGGGGAAGGCTACCAAGGAAAAAAATTAGTAAAAAGACCTTACAAAAGAGGGGTTTTTTCCAACCCAGGAATAGTCTTTATAGGATCCTGAATGAACACTGAAAAACTATCCTCATAAAAATAGACTTGTCGATCGTACAGAGAAATGCAAAGGGGCTGCAGTTTTGTTTCATATCAGGGCCTTCTCCTCACCCCCCCTCCCCCCTCCCCGTTAAATCAAATTCGATCAATTGGCTTCCAAAATCCCATTGACACTTTGTCATTTATTCCAGCCTGAAACTTGTGGTGCCCTGGGCTGCAAACACGAGCCATCTTGTCAGTGGCCAAATAGCTTAATGATCACTTCTTTCTATCTATCCCCTTGCACAGAACTTAATCAATTAGGTATAAAAAACCTCCCAAGCTCATGGCACATATGATGTGCACATGGCTGTAAAAATAGCAAACAAAAAGTATTAATATACCGTTAAAATGTACAATTAAACCCGTGAAATTATAAAAGGACATGATATGTTTTGAGTTATTGAGTCTGCATTCTGATAAACTCGTCTGGGTTTAGTACATGCAGTTATCAAGCTTAAGGAAAAAGCCTTTCCTCCTGTATGTTTTTACTTTTAGTTGCTCCACAGGACTTTCATTGGAGTGGAGTTCATCAATGAAAAATTGCTATTCTCATGCTTAGGAAACTGCTGAGGAGCTGCTTGTACATTTATAATGCTCTTTTGAGAAAGTGAGACTGCCAGAGAAGGAAACTTGCAGTAATGAGCCCTGAACAAGTACTAAAGAGCACAGCAGATTTTATCAGCAGGTCTTTTCAGTTTTTCCCGATTATGTCCCTTTTTCTACCTGAGTGACAGAAAAAAATGAGCTGCCATCAGTTGAAAATGCCTCTGCCTGAAGACTGTTGGATCAAGACTGTCCTGTGGTTTTCAAATGGGGAGAAAAAGGCGGGGCTGAAGGTCAACTTTCCACAAGATTTTTTTCCCAGAGCAACAGTAAAAGAGGGGGGGAAAGAAAAAAAAACACTGAGAAAAAGCAGAAATTCAAGTAGAAAAGTAGAAAAGAATGGACTGTCCATCTTGGTTATAATTTTGTCAGCTAAAATTTAGTAATTGCTTCTGCATTGCTTTCGGGAGGAGGTGATATTTAAAAGCAGGCTGCTCAGAACTCAAACGGGACTACTCCAAAAGCTTTGCCTATATTCTCTACAGATCGGAAGAACAAGGGAGATCAGCTGCATAGATTTTCATTAGGGCCTGATGAATAGACAACAACTTACTGTTTCGGTAGGACCAAAACATTTAAACTCTTCTACAGGGCATGTAACTTCCACTTTGTTGCTTGGACTTAAAAAGATTGTGTTTCACTGCTACAAGGCACTGGAGATATTTATATTTCTTTACACTCAAAATACTCCTGCAAATATCTCGCACTAGTCTGGGAAACAGTAAAGTTTAAAGACTCCCTTAACTTTGGTATTTTACCTTTATGCTCTCCTGTATTTACTCGCTTCAATTTTCTGTTCGACTTCAAATACTTCTTTTTCAGTATTGCCTGTGCTTTTGATTGTTTTAATTCTGTTTGATGTTTCTGGCTTTTCAGGATTTTGTTGTAGATTTTGCTTTTTAGTTTAGTCTTCTTGTATCAAAGCTTTTTTCTGAAATTATTTTAAATGTTCTATTATCTCTATATGCTCTTTTATTGTGTGATTTTAATGTTATCAAAGTACATTTCCTAAGCTGTATTTTTACACTGCTTCAATTGGTTAGCTGAATTATTTTTTATCCCATCCAAGTGAGGTAAATAATTACTATATAATGTTGAAACAAAATCTTTATTTTCCTAAAGCTTTTATAACTCCTGAAGATTACAAGGGTTTGGATTTTACTTGTTTTGGGACTGATAATATTTCTCTTCCAGCTTCAGACTGTAATTCTTTTTCTAATTTGCCTTTAAGTTCTCTGTATAGCACGTCACAAAAAACTAATTCTGCACTACAGAATTAGACATATCCAAGTGTCTAATCCTCCATTAGTATTCATTATATTATATAACTCTGTGCAAGTTTAGCAAGCAACAGTTGCTTTAAATAGTTAACGAAATATGAAGGGTAATTTATGATGGCCATTGGCAATACCAGCATTTTTCTTCCAACCCAGATTTCTACAGCACTTCTATTGATTTTATAGTAACTGCAGTGACTAGAAAATGAACAGTTGTTAATTTTATTACATTTGTTATTTTCCTAAAGGAGTGCATTTCTTACTGGGTTTTTTTCTACATCTCCCTACTTCATTTCTCCTCATATATTATACAGCTCTCTTCTTCTTTTGACATTCAGGTAAAAGGAAAAGATAGTTCATTGTGTTTAAAAGTGCCTTTGTTGCTTTGCTGTTTGTTTCCTAGTGTGTGGGCTGTCTTCTTAATATCAGAAACACTTCTGATTGCAAGAGGAAGGGCTCTTTAGAGGCATTATTTGACTGCAGAGTCGGTCCCCTTTTTAGAGTTACATGCATTTTATTTGGTTAGTTTAAAATCTCCCTGCTCTACATTCTGGGCAGTTTTAGTCACAGACTCTCTCAAAAAGGTCTTTTCAGGCTATTAGGTTTTGGGTGGGGAGATTTTGTGGTTTGATCTTGGTTGGTTGTTGGTTTGGGGGGATTTCGTTGGTTGGTTTTGCTGGTTTTTTGAAAAGAACATGTCTCTTACTTGGCTTTCTAAATATCAACGTTGCACTTCCTTATGTATCTCCCAGTTTACAGAATCATTATTTTTAATCCATTGAACTGGCTCAGAAAGCTTTCATGAGCATTCCAAATATGAAAATACACAAGTGATCACAGATAGGAAAGGTAATTAAGGAAAAATGTTATTTTTCTTGTACATGGAAAAAAACAATTCACTGAAAACTGAAAAGGAATTTTGCCATCTTCGATACAGGTTGTTTAGTTTTCCCTTTAATCTGTTACACATGAACTGATTCATAACTAGAGCTACACGTAGGAATTAGGCCCCAGTATTTTGCAGAGTAAAGACCTACTAAAATCCTTTACTGGCTAGTTAACACCTTGTTAATTAAGTGTGCATGCTCATGTAGTACATTTACATAGAAGAAATACTGCATAACCTTTTATTTTTAAAGTTTGAACAACATTCCTTAAAAATAAAGGGGGCAAATTTAATGGAAAACTGCACTGATTTCTTCAATCGTGTGTGCTTATGAAATTTGTTTTTCAAATCACTCTATTTCTTTTCACTGTTCTTTGATCGGGTGGTTAAAATTTCATTTAATTAGAAATAAGTATGTTGGAGTTATAAGGAAGTAGAAGGAAGCACTGATCAGTGCTCTGAGGAGAGACGACAATGGACCCTACACAATTCAATGTGAATCAAGCAGAAGCCACTTTATTGTTCCCACGATCCCTTTATATAAAGAGTTTTCTATCTCTACATGCGGTCACGCACCTTTTGATTGGTAAAAGCCCTCTTGCACGAGGCAATCATGCGGCTCGGTAAGTGTCCTTATTGGATCACCTAATTCCTGGTGTTCTTCTCATGTATCCGACTTCCTCTTATCTTCTTCTTGGTATGCAGCTACATGTTTAGAAGCTCTCTGATGGCTGGTTCACATCCTCTTCTTCTTGGTATGCAGCTGCATGCTTAGAAGAGGCCCTTATATGGCTGGCTCATCACATGTCCACTGTCCTCCAAATACAACCCCACAGTGCTCCCACTGCACCTTTTTCTTTTGCTTCTTTCTGCATTTTTATGCTCATACCATGAAAAAAATGAGATGCATTCTCACCTAAAAATACTTAGGAAGACATTGTTTTAATAATAGTGTTTAATTAAGCATTTCAAATCCATTCCACATGATAATTTAAACCATTTAGCAAAATTTTAAGTAAGATTTCATCCTGTCAATAAAAGTATCCCAGTTAAAAATGTCTGAACTTAGTGTACACATAGAAGCCTGTTTCTGTTCTTCCTGCAGAGTATGCTTTTTAGTGGATTTGACACTTTTCAAAGGTGTCTATAACCAAGGCATTTCCTGTGCCAGTGTAAAGCAACCCTGAAATAAGGAGCCCTGCTCAGAGCAGCTGCAGGTCCAGTATCCAGCCACTGAGGGCGGCAGGTATGTGCTTTTATAGGCACCCTCTGTGAAAGCTGCAGCTGCTAATGACACCCATGTTTCTCGGTGGTGGGAATATACTTGCTTAAAAGGAAAATCAGAAAGGTGCCCAATTCTGCTGTGGGGAACTCTCCACAATGGCCCACAGTGAATGATCAGTTTTGGCATACGCTAAAGTTAAATAAAGCTCTGCTCTGAGCAGATCTAGTTCACTCCTGTCATCTATTAAAACCATAAGTTAGAAAGAAACCATACAGACACCTTTCTGAGTCCAAAGCACGCAGACTCTACAAAGACTTATTTCCTATCCTGTTTTTTATATAAAGTGACAGAGAAACAACATTGGGGAGACCATCTGAAAGTGATACACTTTGCATTTCAGGGGATTTCATGCATTTTTTCAATGCATGCAAAAATAAGTTCATTGCAACTACTACATATTATATAAAGAAATATTATATAAAGAAAGTCACCATGCAAATGATAAAAAGCTCAAGAAAATTGAGCTTTTTTTTAACTCAGATGTTTGTCTATAATTTTTTCTATTTTACTTCAGTTGTTGTTTTCTATGGGTAGTTTATCAATTAACACATATCTTCCAGGCATTTGTCTTCATACTTACTTCCCACTTATGGGCCACACATGGATTTCCCTTCTTCTATGAAGAAAGCTGTGCCTTGCAGCAGTTTGTAGATCCAGTCCAGATCTCTCATTGATCTTGTGTAGATACCCAAGACTGCTCCAATGTCTTTCTTCCATATGGTACACAATGTCTGAGTCACTGATGCCACATTCTTCTATCACACAGACAAGAACAATGCAATCGGACTTCTTTTCTATTTCTTCCTTTCTCAAAGGGCACATAAGTGCCACAATTTAATTTGCATTAAGTACCTGCAAACTTTAATGGCTCCAACTGTTATTATTTGTCATTGCCACAATCAGGATAACACAACCTTGCCCAGATGTGGAAGGAATGTCCAGAAACCTCCATTTCCCCCCATAGCCACCAGCGACCACAACGGAACAGTCCCTCCTCCCCCCCCTTCATTATTTTTTCAGCTGTGGCAAGCCAACATGTGTCACCAATATGCAAGTTGTACCTTCAAGCAGAAATTATGCTTGTTGCCAGACAAACATTAACACGATCTGAACCCCCTGGTTTACGAGTTGAAAGATATAGGCAAGCAGAAAAGCAGGATATTTAGAAGATCCATTACACATGGAAAACAAATAAAAGATGTTTATCATTCTTTCTTAAATTTAGCCCTTTAGTCATGGTCCCTTCAAGTTTCCCTTTTGCAGATCCTTCTGCCATCAGCTGAGGAGTAATTCCTGCCTTCTCCATGGCATCCAGGCGAAGCAGGGAGCCCCTGAGGAGGCATCTCCCAGCCCTTCCCCAGTACAGCTACACCATAGCAAAGTTGGCCTTGAGCACAGGCAGCCAAATGGCCAACAGTGGGGAAGAGGCTGTTGGTGCACTCAAGGCCCCAACAGTCACTCGGATATAACATCCTGGATTGATCAGCAAGTCTGATCACCACAGCTGTACCCCATCTTCTATGCATGTACTACACAGCAGGAGCCACTACCAACTAACGCTACATCGCCTATTACTCGTTTTGCTTTCCATCCACTGCAAATAGGTATCATATGGCACTCAGCACTTCTTCCGGTTCCATTACCTTCACTGGGAAAACTCTCTGTCCTCTGACTTTCAAGGAAGTGGCTTAAAATTAATCAGCAGGGAAAGCCGGAGAGTGATTTTATTTTGGTCTTACCATCAGATATAAATCAACCATTGTTCTTATTTATTGTATTGCCAGCATCACCAGAAGGATTACTGTTGTTTCTGAAGCTAATCCACCACCAGCCTTCACCAGTCACAGATCAAATATCCCATAACTCATATTCTATTAAACAAAAAAACCCCAAACTTCACCTCTTAGATGATTGTAACGTAAAAGCCAATTTGTTCCTGAATTATACATTCAAATAGAACAAAACTAAGCCAATACAGGGTTTATAGTGAATACAATTAGGAAATCTCCCATATCCATGACTGTAAAGCCTATATCTAGTCATGTATAGGAAAAGAGAAGACAGATGTGTCTAAGAAGTAATGTCCCTTAATCAAAACAATATGTAAGCTCTTACAACATAATAAGTATTTAAGTGTTTCATATAGTTGTTTCTCTGAAGAGTGAATATGGAACAACAATAGTTTCACAGCTTCCTCTTTCCTACAGTCCTCAAAGACAGACACTTTGCCAGTTTCCCATCTTCTGGGAACATGTCTATCCTCCTAGAGGCAGTTCCATAGACCTGAAAAGAATTATAACTTAGATTTCTCCAAAATGAGGTAGAAAAAGACTTAAACATGCTGAAAATGGGAGACATACCAGAACACTTACTGAAAGAACGCTTTACAAAGTGTCCTAAATCCCAGTACAAAGGCAGGAGTACATTTTGAAGCAGTCAGAGAGTCCTATCCCTGAGCTTCAAGCAACCTGAATAAAATATTATGAGGTTGATGTTAGTAAAAATAAATCAGAATATTAGAATTATTTAAAAACAGGAAGCAAACTGATAATCTGTGGCAGGCAGATTAAATTCTAAGGAGGCTCTGTAGAGTGCATTGAAGGTAAGCCCCCCTAATAACACTGCTATTACATGATAGCATACGACTTGAACTTAAACCAAAAATAACAACACAGAAAAGGCAAAAGTTTCAAAAGAAAAAAAAAAAATCAAAAATCCATTTACTGTTGGGGTAAAACTAGATATTAAAAGCACTTTACCTTCCACCAGTCAATCAGAAGACAGGTACTGAAGCTGTTTTAACTCAACCGGTCTAAATAACTTGCCACAAAGCATTGAACATGCTGGCTGATGAACAGCGAGCTTCTCATAACCAAGATGTACATTCAGCATAGAAAGGGGTGAGCACTCCTTCCCACTGTAGTCCTTAGGCAGGAATCCAGGATTCCTTCTGTAACCAGTGGACTCATTGACTGGTCCATCAGTCCATCTGTCCATCCATCCATCCACCCACCCACACCCCCCCAACTCCCTCCATGGTTTCATCCCCTACTGATGGAATCAGTTGTTTCTTTGAAGGAAGGCTGGATAACCAGTTTAAAGTAGGTGCTAACTAGCTGGTGAAGCTGGGTAGGAAGTTCATTTTCAATAAGACATGGAATAGCTAGCTAATTGCCAATAACTTAAATGACTACGGGGACAATGTGTGCATTGGCTTCACTCAGATCCTGAAAAAAATTGGAGTAGAAAATAGAGAATGTGATTAAAAATGACTAGAGTAGATTAAGGAGATTATTTGGCATCAGCAAGGTAGCTAAAGGAACTCTACCTCTGCTTCTAATGAAAACTTAGAAAACTGAACAGAAGAACCATGGGATAACTGGAGAACTAGCAGAAAAGTAATTTACAATTAGTAATTCTATGGGCTCAACATGTTCACCTGAGATGGGAGAGTATTAGGAAGCAACCTGCTCATCTAAGCACTTCTCTGGAGGGGAAAAATAAAGAAAATGAAGACATTTTCCACAGTGAAGAGGAGGATTTAGAACAATTCGGTTCCTAGAACTTGAAAAAAGATAAATTTAAAGTAACAGATTACCAGGCACTTTATCACTTGGTTTAATCAAGAATTAAGCAGTGAAATACAGGCAGGGTCTATAGCCTGTCATAGAATAAGTCAGATTATATAATCACAATGGTCTTGCAACGATCTTTGCTTTTATAAACCTGTAGCTTCGTTACAGCTTTGCTCACTCCTAGGTATTTAGCAGCACATTGTTTATCCAGTCCTACCATGGGGGTTTCTGGCTACTTAAGAGCTCTTCTAAATCATTGGTTCAATACTCATTTCTAACTCCATTGTAATCATACAGTAACAAGCACAACAGCTCTGTTACAGGGAGTATCCATGAAACAATTTCCAAGAACCACACCATTCATACTGATCACTACAAGTAGACATAAAAATTATTGATTCCCTGTGCCTTTTCCACTTGAATAGAACAATAGTCCCCATCATTCAGAGTTACTTTTTTTTGACATTAGTTGTGTCTTTCTGTTATTACAGTCTATTTTTAGTTTTAAAATTCACTCTATGTGGCATCTCATCCAACATCCGTAAGAAAAGTGAGACAAGGATCCCAGCCTTTGTTTTATGCGCACCATCAGACTAGATAGATAGTTTTTAAGAGGGTGTAGTTGTGTTTGGGTTTTTGCAGTTTGTTTTGTTTGTTGGGTTTTTTAATGTGTGTTAATTTTGAATATGAGAAGTGGCATAGAAGACTGAGAGACAAACGCATGTCTATTTCATTCCTAAGTATCTCTGACTTTGGAGACTGCATAATTATCTCCAAGTAAGCTATTCCAGTGCTTCTCTATCCTGAGCATTGGAAAGGTTTTTCTTATGTCTTTTTCAACCTTTTCTCCTGTAATTCAAATCTCTGCTTGTTGCCCTGTCCATCCTGAACAAAGAAGCCACCATCTGAGCAGCTAGGGGTGGCTCTGAATAAGCAACAGAAGAGAGAAGAGCAAGCAATGACTTTGATCCCTAAAGCGTGGTTTCTGGGCATAGAACAAGATCCCTTTTTTCTAATGATTTTTATGCTTATCAAAGTGTAAATAAAACATTCTCATATTTGTCATCAACATGTATGAGGGAATGGAGGTCTGCACCACTTTCTATGTTAAGTCGTGTCAGGTGCAGTATGAAAAATTGGGTGTATAGGACAGTAGCATTGAAGACACGGCTAGATCTCAAGTAGTGACATCTTGTAATCATTTTATTATTCTTTGCTGGCATCCATTCTAATTTAAATGCATTTTTGCTCTGCATGGGTGACCAAAATTAGATGCTATGCTCTAAATGAAGACCAGTGTCTGCATACAATATTAAATGCTTTCGTATTTCTGTTACAAATACTTTTCTTGATACTCCCTAGAACTGGATTTGCTTTTTTCACAGCTGCATCATATTGTCACCCTTGATCATGCTGTGATCAATATAGACAGATCTTCTCCTTCTATCATTTGAAACCCAGAAACCATTAACTTCAGAATTTTGTTTTGCTCTCAAGCAAGTGTTTGAACTTGGCCTCTGCACTGTTGCATCTCATCCAGTTCCACTGCTTCATTCCTCAGGGTTATCCAGCTGGACATGATAAGAACAAGGTAGTGAAACAACAAAAGAGTGCAAAGGAAAAAGAAAGGAGAGAGAAATTTGTCTAAAGGAAGCTCTGTGTCAAAAGCAGCAGGATACAGTGGATCACTGAAAATTAAAGAAAACAGAACATAGAATCAGAAAATAGAAATAAAAGGTGTAGGGGAGCAAAAAGGGCAAACTGAGTTCAACAACTTCAAAAAGTGTTAAATTTAAAATTGCACAGAAACGTAACATACCACAAACACTACACATGTCTGTGCAACAATTCATTTTAGTAAACTGTTTGTGATTTTGGTATGGAGAAACTAGAGAGAAGACAGTTCCCCTTGTGCTAGGAATACTTGGGAATTAAAAAAAATAATTACACAAAAGACCAGAGATAAGAGTCTGGAAGAATGAACAAAAGGAATGAGAATGAACTGAGAGAAGGCCTTCAATGTCACTTGCCATTTTACTTTGGCTGATAGTATTTTATAGCCTAGTTTTCAATTTAAAGGAGAAAAGAAGCAGAAATTTGAATGTAACATATTGGCATCCCATGAAAATTTTAATCCCAGAAATTCATGTCATATTGTTTAAAAACAAGATAAGATTGCACCATTTTATACAGGTGAATAAGGATTTAAACCCATTTTGTGAAGAGGGAAAACTGTGGTTTTATGGCAACCTGGCCACAGCAGGGAGGAACTTGGTGTCCTGCCGTCACCCCATGCAAGGGTCTTGCACAGGCAGCAGGAACATGTGCTCGTCTGCAGCAGTTTCAGCAGATTGATGAAATCCCTGAGTCAAAGGCATGTAACCACTGGCCTTCTCCTGCAGTTCGGGCTCCAGGGAGATTTCTGGAGAGCATAAGGGAAAATATATAGGCTGGAGGAGACACTTAGCTGATAGCACTAAGCAGAGGTATTAGAGGACAACTATTAAAATAGTCTCAACTGTTGCCCTTAAAAGAAAAAAGACTTGGACCTAAATTTGCTTGAAGTCTGAAAAAGGTTGGTCTTCAGCTACAGACATGTCTATCTTCATAGATAACAAATGGATCATTTTTTAACCAAACTGAGGTTATATTTAGATCTAAGCACCACAGCTGCATGCTTTGCCTTTTTTTTTTTTTTTCTTAGCAAACCAGAATGCAAAAGTAGAACATGAAATAATGAAAAAGTTATCAGACTGGAACAGATTCTCAGATTCTCAAAGCATAGAACCTGTTTTCCACAATCAGAGGCAGTTTTTTTAAGAGTGACTATGTTAGGTCAGAACGGAAGATGCCCAGAAAAAAGTACACAAATAGGACAAGCAAACAGTGATATTTCCCCTGGTGCTGGATTAACACAAAATAGACACTGGGAAAAAATAAATTAAAAAAAAAAAATTTAAAAAAGGAGCAAGAAACATTGTCTCTTATAAATACGTAATTATGTTCAGAACAACAGCAGTGGCTATTATAGTTTGTGTAAAATGCATTTGTGCAATACTTTTTAATAGTTCTGTATGAGGGATCCACATAAACGTAAATCTGAATTCCTGAATTAATGTAGAAACTCATTAGTAAGTGGAACTCACCTTGATCTCATGGCTTCCAGAACTTAAATACTGTGGTAATTATAAATGCAAGTGATTTAAACTAATGAAAAACAAACCCTGCAGAGATATGTCAATGCAAGCAGATGTAAAACAGTATGGCTGGCAGTAGCCAAGAAAGTTATCTGCATGGTGGTTTTCTCCAACAGCTGATCAAGAAAAGAAGAGCAGAGAATTTGGTACTGCAGGATAATGTTGCCCCAAAGCCCATCAATTTGTAGCGGAAATGGATAAACTCAGGCTGAAAATTACAAGGAAATTTAATTTCTATGTGGAAAGTAAGGAGGGACATTTAGAAGGTCTTTACTATTGAATACCAGAGGTCTACCTAGTCTTGAACCTACAAAGAGATGAACATGTGCTGAATGTGGGGATAACAGCTACCTAGTGGCCGCAATAGCAACCCCCATTGCTAAAGGACCATCAAGTCTAAGATTGTCATTACTCACTAGAGAGCTGTAAACCAGAGCTGACCTCTGACTCTACTGGTGGTTCTTGTGGATACCTAGCCTTGTAATGTGGGAAAGTGTCAACGCTGTGTGTGAAACCTGTCTGGAGCAAAAAGCAATCTAGAAGTGATTTTCTTCTGTCGAAATTACAAATAGTCATACTCCTTCAGAATGTACTTATAGTCCTTCAGAATGGCAGACAACTTGCGTTCCCAAACACATAATATAATACTCTCATAGTTTCTTCTAATCACTGCTGACAGTTGGTGGTTTTTTAATTTACTTTAGAAATTTCAGTAAGTCCTTGAATCATAGATAAAGATTTCTCTGATGAAGTGGTAGATTAAGCAACCTTTTATGTTTAACACTAGTTAAGGAACAATTAGACCTTTAGTTTCCTGATAGTTTCCCTCAACAGTTGTCATTTAGTTCAAGATAGCATGCTAAAATATTTGCCGCAGTCAATTGTTTCTCTATACATTCCCTTACGCTTATACTATAGCAGCTAACTGTGCGTTTCTCAGCAGCAGGACCCCTGAATAGCTTTTCATTTTTGTAGATAACTTAGATGTGGTGCCAGGAATTAAAACTAGCTTGGCTCAGCTCTCATGGTTGTTGCATGTATACCCCTTCCCAGTATATCAAGCCACACTAGACATTGTGTTTACGAGGAGGAAGAGAGAAGAACCAGACACCTCTCTTCCTACGAAATTTCAGCAAGGAAAATCATGGCTGTAATGTTTCCTCCCTTTCTGAGAAAGAAGCTTCTCCTATCACTAACATGGGTGATGCATTGTCGCCTAGCACAGACAACGAAGGTGATAAAAATGAGAAAACATTTGGAAACTGAACATCAAGGGCAACCCCAGAGAAACCCTTCACCTCAGTCTGAAGTGCAGGCTGTATAAAACAACCTGTATCAGTCCTCCTTCAACAACTTGAACAATGTATCAAAACTGCCAAGTTGTACTTAAAGCAAAAATTAATAGATCAGAGTGGGGAGGAAAACATATTCCGTAATATAAATGGGAAATTAAGAATTCCTTGCATTTTATTGTTTTGGATATGCTCAAATGTTTGGCTTTTTCAACTGCATTTGAAAAGAATGAAAACTTGATGCCCAAATGGCCTAAGAACTCAAAGAGCAGAAAGCAACAGAGGAACATAAATGTGCTGTTATTTTCCTTCTCTTGCTTCCAAGGGCCCACCACATAACACAGAAAGCCTGGAAACCACACTAGACCGATCAGAATTGAGCATTATGTTAAGTGTGTACGCATACTACATAGACCCATTTCCCTAAAGCTGCTGTTGTTAAGCTCTCATTCAACTTTTCTCGTATTTCAATTACATGCAAATCAAGGACAGATGCACTGGGTGGGGGGGCGGTTTGGCAAGGAGTTTTCCAGGGGAGCATGGAAGAACATGGGAAGGGGATTGAGGAATTCAACTGTCTACCCAAACACCAAAATCTCCCTGCAAAATCTGGCCCTGTGATCCACAGAACCTAAGAAGTACATGAGAGGTCCATGCCAAAATGGGATCTAAGATTTTTCAGCGCATTCCCCCAGCACTGCATGAAACAACTCAAATGCATTGAGACTCAGGTTAAGATTCCAAATAGGGCCTCCAGGTTTATTCTGTGGGGAGAGCTTAGCTTGCATTGATTTTAAATTATTTTGTGGTTTGGGGATGAGTAGCAGCTATTTCTTTGTATTTACTCATGTATTTTTCCATCTTGACAAAGCCTTTTAAAGCCTTGGAAAAGCATATCTTTGTTTTGCATTATGTGCAGTCAATCCTAACCTGCCGTTAGGAAACTAATACTGCATGGGAACCCCTGTGGCTGGAGTCAGTGGAGAACTGCCTGGAGCACTAGCAATTCCCATTTGTCTAAGGTGGATTCATTCCTTTCTCTCCAAATGCCCCTTGACATGCCATTTCCTTTTTTGTTTCTATTTCTTTGCTGAAACCTGATGGCTGAGATGGGATTGCTATGGAGACTGGATACCTGGTTCTCAGTGACCATGAAGTAATCACTCACAACTTCCTCAGTTATCCTCTTAACCTCCACATTTAACTTCCTAACTTTTTTTAGTCTCTCTTCACCTTAAAATCTCAACATCTTTCTAGACAGCTACTAGTTCTTGCTTTTTTCCTTGCCATCCCTCTTTTTCTATCCTATCCGTTTCAAAATGGGAGCACAGAAGCAGAGCGTAGGTGAAGATTCGTCAGCAAGTTACTGAGTGGTGTAACACAGTTTTCAGTATTTTACACTTCCTTGTTCACATTTTACTTTTCTAAGCAGCTGTTTTCTGCTGTTTATAATGATGCTGATTTATTCATGAATTGGTCCTGATTTTTCAGACCTCCTAAGAAAACTTTAACTTGTCCCTGTCAGTGTTTATGGCAGACTTCATTTATGATTGTCTCAAACTGTTCACTCTGTTGTTGTGTGAGAATAAATCTCCAAAGAGAGTGAAATCAGCTGTGACAGGAAATTAGTTCCCCTCAAAAGTGTTGAATGTAAAGTGTGAATCTGGGGAAATAAGATTTCTTCATAAAGACTTTTAATATGACATCACAAAAAAATAGATTAAAAAGAGACAAAAGCTGTTTCACATCATCTGTCATTTTCTAGAATTACATTGAGGAAAAATGCTTGTGAGAGCTAACAATGGCGCTAAGTATTAAAATACCTTATTTACATATTAAATATAATAAGCCAAAGCACAGAGGAAATGGCATAGAAAAAGGTATTACAATCTCTGATGATCTGTAGCATAGAATCCCAGACTGGTTTGGGTTGGAAGGGACCTTAAAGCTCATCCAGTTCCAACCCCCTGCCATGGGCAGGGACACCTTCCACTAGACAAGGTTGCTCCAAGGCCCTGTGTCCAACCTGGCCTTGAACACTGCCAGGGATGGGGCAGCCACAGCTTTTCGGGGCAGCCACAGCTTTTCAGGGCACCCTGTGCCAGTGCCTCACTACCTGTCATAGAAAAATAAACTGAGGGCAAACTCAGTTAAAGCTCCACTGGCATCACCTGCAGATCCGGGATGTCATGTGGATTCGTCACTATCGTGGTGATTCTTGAAGTCTATGCCAATGATCCAAAATGCCCATTCACCTAACAAAGGAGGGCTCTCAGCCTTGAGGAGTTCCCTTGCGTGGCATCCCAACACAAGAGGACAGTCTCCAATGGCAGACCCACTGCTCCGAGGAGAAGCAGCTCCAAATGGCTGCCCAAGGGGCTCTGTTTACACCCTACTATATTCTGATCAGTGGTCAGATTTGGTGAGGTACCCCCCATTAGCTCAGGACCCAACTTCCTCTCTCTGGGGGGGGGAAGATTTGATGGGCTTTTGCCAGGTCTTTGTCTGGGCTTTGGTCAGGGGGGATGTACCCGCCATACACCCTCATCATAGAACATTCCTTCCTTCCCTGTATGCCTCTATCCTGTCAAAACAAACATACCTAAAAGTTAAGCAAGCTAATACTTTTTAAGTAATGTATTTTATTTGACCAGCTACCTATCCGGAAAGTGTAGACAAGCTTTTGGGCACACAAGCCCATTAATTCAGCTCTGTTTGGATTTTTAAGCATATACCTAGAATATGAACATCACCAGGGATACATAGGTTGGTAAAATTAGTTACATAAAAAGAAGTCCTAATTATGACCTGAAAGATTATGGTTATGACCTAAATGGTTATCTACATATAAAACTATGTGCTAGAACACTCTTTAGAAAGCATCAATCAGATCTGGGCATCTTTTGTAAAAGGAAAATGAAAAACAATAAAAAGGTATCTCTTCTTAATAGAAAAAAAATAAAACCAGGTCAGGGTTCCTGACCTAGCAAATATCTTCACACACTTATTATACACAGGCAACTACCACAGGTGAAGGCTGAACTTCCATATAAAAGTTTACAAGATCAGACCATGTAAAAAATGAAAACAGATGTGCCACCTGGATTCCTTACTAAATTTCAATAGCTGGGGGAAGAAACCACAATTTTATCATCCCAACAAATTTTCATGGCAGGACTTGTTCCTTTTTTTTATTGGATTTTTTTCTCCTAAAGGAGATGTACTCTCTCATCCGGTAGGTGATTTGTGACCCAATTAAAGAATAGTCCCAAATTCTATGACAAAAAGGAGATGTCAATCCACAGTCACAACTATGAGACAGATTGGGTTTCAACTTTACACCAGCTTTGAACTGCACCAGCTGTGTATCATTTGAAATACAGACGTAGCAGCGCTCAGACCTCCATGAATTAATCCCTCCTCCTGTAAAACTCCAAACTCAGATACATCTATTTTTTTTGTGGTTCAGGCAGATGTCTAAATGACAAAGTTAACTAAATCACAAAGATGTCTAAATCACAAAGGATCCAGCACGTGTCCCTAAAAATCCTAGTAGAGTCCTAATACATCTGAGTGGATTTCCTCATGGCACAGCTATAACCAGCAATGAAAGCAGCATTGATGTACCCAGCAGTGATCTGTTACATGAGTATGGCCTGTAGAACAGACTGGTTTAGAAATGAGCCCAAGCACTTGGAATTAGAGGACTAATATTTGACATCTCACAAGGAAGAGTGGGTCAGTGAAGGCTGTAAAAGCAAATGTAACATAGACTCAGTTTATGAGCCCAGAACCCCCCCATGTGCTGGGCTGCACCCCGAGAGTGTGAGCAGCAGGTTGAGGGAGGGGATTCTCCCCCTCTGCTGCACTCTGGGGAGACCCCCCCTGCAGTCCTGATCCAGCTCTGGGGCAGCAGCACAAGAGGGACGTGGAGCTGCTGGAGCGAGGCCAGAGGAGGCCCCGGAGCTGCTGCGAGGGCTGGAGCAGCTCTGCTCTGGAGCCAGGCTGAGAGAGCTGGGCTGGGGCAGCCTGGAGAAGAGAAGGCTCCTCAAGGGGAGACCTTAGAGCAGCTCCAGTGCCTAAAGGGGCTCCAGGAAACCTGGAGAGGGGCTTTGGACAAGGGCCTGTAGGGACAGGACAAGGGGAATGGCTTTAACCTGCCAGAAGGGAGATTGAGATGAGCTCTTAGGCAGAAGCTCTTCCCTGTGAGGGTGCTGAGGCGCTGGCACAGACTTTTCCCAGAGAAGCTGTGGCTGCCCCATCCCTGGCAGTGTTCAAGGCCAGGTTGGACACAGGGGCTTGGAGCAACCTGCTCTAGTGGAAGGTGTCCCTGCCTGTGGCAGGGGTTGGAACTGGATGAGCTTTAAGGTCCCTTCAACCCAAACCAGTCTGTAATTCTATGAAAAGCTACCCATAAATCTGGCGACTGGCAGTGCCTCTGGGGGAAGACTCCCATAACTCTGACTCAGCATAAAACTAATACACAGGGAAATAAAAATCAACTTCAAACTTCAAAAGTGTTAGGAATCTACAGGAAAAGGAGACCAGGGTAACACAGTCTGTGTACCCTGTATGCCTACACTGTGTCACACAGAAGTTGGGCAGGGCCAGTGGCTTGCTTCTGTTATAGCCACATCCTGCAAAACTCAGGTCTCTCCATAAGTATGTTCAAATCCCATAGACTTCATTACATCTTAGGACTTCTTAAATACATACTAAACCCTAAGGCCCATAAGGCTTTACAGCACTGGGCCTTTTTTAATTTGCAAGAGTTATGACTATGATTCACTGTGGGATCAGAGCAGCCACCTCAGGGTCTAATAGAACAAGCTATTTCTGACTGACTTATTTCTAAATGGAGAAAACGAATTTAAATTATTATTTTTCTGGGTTTTGTAAACAAGATTTTATGGGAACAATCTGATGATGTGGCAGCAGAAGTTCCTCTCCCATGGGTCATACAATAAAAAACAGTGTGAAACTCAGTGGGGAGAACTCACAGCTTTTGGGAAAAGAATCAGGGTTAAAAAGAAAAGACCATCTAAGAGAGGTATATTTGAGAGAGCAGTTTTCCACTAGATCACAGCAATGTTAGGTATTGTGGTATTAGAGGCAAAGTGCTGGAAACAAAAGAATTGTCAAAAGTATGTTGCTAAACCTGCACAACATGGTGGAACACCTTTACTGAGATTTCTATCCTTGTCTCTCTCCTACATGCAGGTTTTGACCAACTGGTTTTCATGACAATGGAATTTTTCCTCTCCAGGATGGAAAGGAAGAACCTCTTCCTAAGCCTATTGCTCTGCTATAGTTTGTTCAGAGCTGCTGATCATCACATGGTAATTGAAGAGAAGACAGAATGCAGCCTGTCAAGGAACAACAAAATGAATTTCTCAGATCTCCCACCCATCTC
Organism: Strigops habroptila; assembly: GCF_004027225.2. Taxonomy (NCBI): domain Eukaryota; kingdom Metazoa; phylum Chordata; class Aves; order Psittaciformes; family Psittacidae; genus Strigops; species Strigops habroptila. The sequence continues at coordinate 4,196,301 of NC_044289.2, forward strand.
CATAGCAGGTTAGTAAAATCTGCCATTGGGTGCTAAATTAACAAGATTCGCAGAAAACACAGTTGTCAACCGGGATTACTTTGACAGTTTACTGAAACGTTGTAGTTTCATAAAGCTGTTTTTGGCAGTATGCAGAACTGCAGCTGCAATGCAGCCACAGCATCCCCGACTGTAAATCCTTTATATTGAAAGGAAGTGTTTTTTCTGTTAATATGGGCATTAATCTTCCTTTGGAAGTCTAGAGCAAATAGAAAAAGTTAACATAACTTGGGGTTTTTAGGTTCTGCTCTTGTGGCAGAGAAATCAACAGTTCTCTAATAACCTCAATTTACCTGTGTTCCAAGTGATCTTTAACCAGGAGAAGAAAACAGCACTGCAAGGGAGAGCCAGATGTCTTCTATTTATCCAAGATAGGACCAGCTACACCCCTGTCATTACTGGCAGGTGACCATTTGGCCTGTTAGGGAAGAGCTGTGTTAGGGCAATGCTTAACTCTCTTCTTCACAAAATTTCTTCCTAGGGTCTGCTCTCTTTCAATGTAAATTAAGCCAACTTCTTTCTTTCAAGAAACTTAACAGGTATTTGTGGATGATCAGTTGCAGAACATCATTCATATGGTATGAATACTTCAATAATTCAAAAAATAAAGCTTCTTTTATCCTTCCTACAGGCTTTTAGGACTTTTGCTTAAAGGAACTTGGTTTCTTACCTTGTTTCCTGTATTTTCTCTGTCCTCTTCTTTAGGACTGTCCTGGGTTCAGCTATAGCAGTCATTTTTCTCCTGCTTAGTAGCTGGTGCAGTGCTGTGTTTTTTAACTTTCAGCCTGGGAACAACGCTGATAACACCGATGTTTTTAGTTGTTGCTAAGTAATGTTTATTCCAACCAAGGACTTTCTCAGTCTCATGCTTTGCCAGGGAGGAGGGGAAGCGGGGAGGAAGCAGAGACAGGACACCTGACCCAAACTAGCCAAAGGGGTATTCCATACCACAGCACGTCATGCCCAGTATATAAACCGGGAGGAGTTACCCGGAAGGCCCAGATCACTGCTCGGGTCGGGCTGGGTATCGGTCGGCGGGTGGTGAGCAATTGTATCCTCTCCCCTTGTTATTTCACTAATCGTTATTATCGTTGGTGGTAGCAGTAGTGGTTTTGTGTTATACCTTAGTTGCGGGACTGCTCTTATCTCAACCCGTGGGAGTTGCATTCTTCCCATTCTCCTCCCCATCCCTCCGGGAGCGGGGGGAGGAAGAAGGGGGGGGGGGGGGAGTGAGCGTGCGGCTGTGTGGTTCTGAGTTAACCGGCTGGGCTCAAACCACGACAGTTCTTTTTGGCGCCCAACGTAGGGCTCGAAAGGTTGAGATAACGACAGATCTGACCAGAGTGTGTTTAATCATATTTGTGATAAGCATTCATTGTTACTACTCGTCACAATGGTGATTATTTGGCTCTCAGACGTGTTGCGCTTGATCTCAGAGTTTCAGCATGTTGTACCTTACTTACAGCCACTTTTTGCTGTTTTAGCGTTTATCGGCTGGGGGGCCTGGGCTAAGGTTCTTGTTTCACTGTACTTCATGGTAATGACTTGTAATACAATAGACTCATTGATCATGAAACTGGTCTGGTTTGTGCTTCCAGCGTGGCCATCACCACTATACATTGGGAGGTATATAATGAAATATTTTAGCAATTGCATATCTTTTTTTTTCTCCTCGGGGGGTAAACTTACGAAGGAAGCATTCTCTTTTCACCCCCCCGTTCCCCCACCAGCCTATTTGCAACAGCAATTGAGAGTTCTGAAGGTTTTAGATGGCCTTTGAGTACCCTTGAAACCTGCCTGCTGATTGTGCTGGGGATCAGCATGTTGGCAAACATACGGAGTGTGTTTTACCCACGGCCATCCCGTCGTAGGAACATCCTATTTCGTTTAATGTCAAAAAATTCAGCAGTATCAGGTTCGAATCTGGTCTAGGGTTAGACGACGATATAGGAGGACCACCGGGAGATTTTCCCTGAGGCTGGACAGTTATGAGTGGCAGGGTGTGTGGGATAGTATGGGCAAGTACCTAGGCCAGTGGGCCCCTCCAGTGCTTTGGAACTTCACCACTGAACAAGTGCAACATCCGGAAAAACTAGTAAAACACTTAAACGAGGTGTGCTGTCGTCCTGGTTATACCAGAGAGGGACAAATTTTGGCAACGTGCTGGGGCTTGGCCTATGCCTACAGAGCCCTGCTCAACACTATCCAGCACCTTCAAAGGGAAAAAATGTCTCTGGATCTGATGGCAAAGCAACAGACAACGCAGCTATGCCAACTACAAGCACAGCAGCTACTCAGACCCTGACCACAACAGTCAACACAGCTACTCCAAGTACAGCAGCTACATCAAACCCCAGTGACAAAGCACAACAGCTACTCAAACCCTGACCACAACAGACAACGCAACTACTCCAACTTCAAATACAGCAGTTACACCAACCCCAGTGACAAGCACAACAGCTACTCAAACCCCGACAGCAACAGACAATGTGGCTACTCCAAGCACCACAGCCACACCAACCCCAGTGACAAGCACAGTAGCTACTCAAACCCCGACAGCAACAGACAATATAGCTACTCCAAGCACCGCAGCTACACCAACCCCAGTGACATGCACAGTAGCTATTCAAACCCCGACAGCAACAGACAATATGGCTACTCCAAGCCACTGCAGCTACACCAACCCCAGTGACAAGCACAGTAGCTACTCAAACCCCGACAGCAACAGATAATGCAGCTGTTGGTGTTACTCAACTCCCAAGCACAACAGCTGCACCAACCCCAGCAATAGACATTGCAAACCACTCCAATCCTAGTGGCAGACACTGCAGCCACTCCAACCACAGTGACAAACACTGCAGCTAAACCAAATGTCCAGTTTTGTGACAATGTCTGTTGCCCCTGTAAGCAAAAGCAAACGAAAGGCACAAAGAGCAACCCGTGAAGCGAAGAAAGATGAAGACCCAGTGCCATTACTATATGCAACAGCACCTGAACAAGAGTTACTACTACGTGGGTCAGAGGAAGAGGAAGAAGAAGAAGAGGTCACTTCTCGACCCCGGACCTCAACCGAACTACGGAATATGCGAAAAAGATTTCACCCGTCTTCCAGGGGAGCACATTGTCACCTGGTTGCTTCCGGTGCTGGACAATGGGGCCGACGGTCACGAACTAGAAAGGTAGGGAAGCCAAGCAGCTGGGATCACTTGCTAAGGAAGGAGGAATTGACAAAGCGATTGCAAGAGAGAAGCGAGCCCTCAGTCTTTGGAGGCGGCTCCTGGCAGCTGTGAAGGAAAGGTTTCCCTACAAAGACGATATTACGAATCGCTCAGCCAACTGGACCACGATAGAGAAAGGCATCCAGTCCCTGAGGGAATCAGCCCATTATAGAGATGATCTATCGTAGGCCGGATTCCAGGAACACATCCGTAGACCCAGATGAAGTCGAATGTACACGACCCATGTGGCGGAAACTTACACGGAGTGCGCCCATCATCATATGCCCACACATTGGCATCAATGACCTGGAATGACGGAGTATCACCAACAAGTGGATTTCCTGATTCGTCAACTCCGAGAGTTCGAAGACAATCTCACCCCTTCCATCATTTCAGCTGTGGAAAAACTGTCCCAGGAGTTCAAACAATTGAGAGACCGATTTATCCGATCTATCCAGCTCTCCACGCGTACCAACCCATGTCTCAGCTATCAACAGAAGGCGCCCTACTGCTCGAGAAAGAAAATATACGAGGTACACGCCACGGGCCACCCTATGGTTTTACCTGCGAGATCATGGAGAAGACATGAGAAAGTGGGATGGAAAAACCTACTTCAGCTCTGGAGCAACGGGTGCGTGAACTGAAGAGGAGAACAATGGTCAAGGATGAATCCTCCCAGGAAAGCTGCTGCTCCAGTCTCTGGCGAGCAGTTTCCCAGATGGAGCGAAAGAGCTGATTTTACCCCAGCCCCTGTGATAAGGAATACTAATCCCTTTCTACAAGAACAGAAGTGGAGAATTTTGTGATCACTATTAGAGGGCCCTGCCTCCAGCCAGGTGGAGGAGAGGGATAATCGGGTTTACTGGACTGTGTGGATCAGATGGCCCTGGCACATCAGTCCCACAGAAGTATAAGGCTCTAGTAGATACCGGTGCAACAGTGTACTCTGATGCCATCAAGGTATCAAGGGGTGAACCCATTTCTATTTCTGGAGTGACAGGAGGATCCCAAGCGTTAACTATGCTGGAAGCTGAAATCAGCCTGACTGGGAGGAAGTGGCAAAAGCACCCCAATTGTAACTGGTTCCAGGGCTCCATGCATCCTTGGCATAGACTAATCTCAGGAGAGGGTATTTCAAAGACCCAAAAGGGTATAGATGGGCTTTTGGTATCGCTGCCTTGGAGACAGAGGAATTAAGCAGCTGTCCACCTTACCCGGTCTCTCAGAGGATCCTTCTGTTGTGGGGTTGCTGAAGGTCGAAGAACAACAAGTGCCAATTGCGACCACAACAGTGCACCGGCGGCAATATCGCACCAACCGAGACTCCTTGATTCCCATCCATAAGCTGATCCGCAGACTGGAGAGCCAAGGAGTGATCAGCAGGACCCGCTCACCCTTTAATAGCCCCATATGGCCAGTGCAAAGTCTAATGGAGAGTGGAGATTAACCAGTAGACTATCGTGGCCTGAACGAAGTCACACACCATTGAGTGCTGCCGTACCGGACATGTTAGAACTTCAGTATGAACTGGAGTCAAGGCAGCCAAGTGGTATGCCACAATTGACATTGCCAATGCATTTTTCTCAATCCCTTGGCAGCAGAATGCAGGCCACAGTTTGCTTTCACTTGGAGGGGCGTCCAGTACACTTGGAACCGACTGCCCCAGGGGTGGAAACACAGCCCTACCATCTGCCAGGGATTGATCCAGACTGCACTGGAACAGGGGCAAGCTCCAGAACACCTGCAATACATTGATGACATCATCGTGTGGGGTGATACAGCGGAAGAAGTTTTTGAGAAAGGGAGGAAATAATCCAAATCCTGCTGAAGGCCGGTTTGCCATAAAACGGAATAAGGTCAAGGGACCTGCACAGGAGATTCAATTTTTGGGAATAAAATGGCAAGAATGGACGCCGCCAGATCCCCACAGACGTGATCAACAAGATAACAGCAATGTCTCCACCAACTAACAAGAAAGAAACACAAGCTTTCTTAGGTGTTGTGGGGTTCTGGAGAATGCACATCCCAATTACAGTCTGATTGTAAGCCCTCTCTACCACGTGACCCGGAAGAAGAATGATTTCAAATGGGGCCCTGAGCAACAACAAGCCTTTGAACAAATTAAACGAGAAATAGTTCATGCAGTAGCCCTTGGACCAGTCCGGGCCTGGCCAGATGTGAAAAATGTGCTCTATACCGCAGCTGGGGAGAATGGTCCTACCTGGAGCCTCTGGCAGAAAGCTCCAGGGGAGACTCGAGGTCGACCCCTTGGCTTTTGGAGTCGGGGATATAAAGGATCCGAGGCCAGCTACACTCCCACTGAAAAAGAGATACTGGCAGCCTATGAAGGGGTTCGAGCTGCCTCAGAAGTGATTGGAACTGAAGCGCAGCTCCTCCTGGCACCCCGGTTGCCTGTGCTGGGCTGGATGTTCAAAGGCAGGGTCTCCTCTACACATCATGCAACTGATGCTACATGGAGTAAGTGGGCCGCACTAATTACACAACGAGCTCGAATAGGAAATCCCAGTCATCCAGGAATTCTAGAAGTCATCATGGACTGGCCAGAGGGCAAAGATTTTGGGATGTCACCAGAAGAGGAGGTGACGCGTGCTGAAGAGGCCCCACCATAGAATGAACTGTCAGAGAGTGAAAAGCAATATGCCTTGTTTACTGATGGGTCCTGCTGTATTGTGGGAAAGCATCAGAGATGGAAGGCAGCTGTGTGGAGTCCCCTCTGACAAGTTGCAGAAACTGCTGAAGGAGAGGGTGAATCAAGTCAGTTTGCAGAGGTGAAAGCCATCCAGCTGGCCTTGGACATTGCTGAACAAGAAAAATGGCCAGTACTTTATCTCTTTACTGACTCATGGATGGTGGCAAATGCCCTGTGGGAGAGGTCGCAGCAATGGAAACAGAGCAACTGGCAACGCAGAAGTAAACCCATCTGGGCTGCTGCATTGTGGCAAGATATCACTGCCCGGGTGCAGAACCTGGTGGTGAAGGTACGCCACGTAGATGCTCATGTACCCAAGAGTCGGGCCACTGAGGAACACCAGAATAACCAGCAAGTGGATAAAGCTGCTAAGATTGAAGTGGCTCAGATGGACTTAGATTGGCAACAGAAGGGTGAATTATTTTTAGCCCGGTGGGCCCATGACACCTCAGGCCATCAAGGCAGAGATGCAACATATAGATGGGCTCGTGATCGAGGGGTGGGCTTTACAATGGACACTATTGCCCAGGTTATTCATGAATGTGAAACGTCCTGCACATAAGCAAGCCAGATGGTTAAAGCCTCTCTGGTATGGAGGACGATGGCTGAAGTACAAATATGGGGAGGCCTGGCAGATTGACTATATCACACTCCCACCGACCCGCCAAGGCAAGCGCTATGTGCTTACCATGGTGGAAGCAACCACCGGCTGGCTGGAAACATACGCTGTGTCCCATGCCACTGCCCGGAACACTATCCTGGGCCTTGAGAAACAATTTTTGTGGTTACATGGCACCCCAGAGAGAATTGAGTCAGACAATGGGACTCATTTCCGGAACAACCTCATAGACACTTGGGCCAAAGAGCATGGCATTGAGTGGGTATATCACATCCCCTACCATGCACCAGCCTCTGGGAAAATCGAACGGTACAGTGGGCTGTTCAAAACTACACTGAGAGCAATGGGTGGTGGGACTTTCAAGCACTGGGATACACATTTACCAAAAGCCACCTGGTTGGTCAACACTAGGGGATCTGCCAACAGGGCTGGCCCAGCCCAATCAGAACTTTTACGTACTGTAGAGGGGGATAAAGTTCCCGTGGTGCACATAAAGAATTTGTTGGGGAAGACAGTCTGGGTTATTCCTGCTTCAGGTAAAGGCAAACCCACTCGTGGGGTTGCTTTTGCTCAGGGACCTGGATATACTTGGTGGGTAATGCGGGAAGATGGGGAAGTCCGATGTGTACCTCAAGGGGATTTAATTTTGGGGGAAAACAGCCAATGAACTCAATTGTACGCTGTTGCCTGCTCTATAACACTTTTATAGCCCACCAGCTAGATATCTTCAGGTCACCAGCAATTGACCCTGACTTCCCTCCGATCATCACTCCAACAAAGAATGAATTTTGAGGAAACCAGACGAGCTCAGCAGTGACCAGACGAGTTTGGCGGTGTCATCAGCAGGCAACAACCCAACACTATGTACCGTCCCTCCTGCCCTGAAAGACTATTACAAGAGATGGAACTTGACATCATGGACTGGATGAGTTCAGCAATTTTACAGGATTGGTCCATGGACTAGGGAACGATATCTTTCTCTGTGTGTGGGTGTGGGTGTATATATATGTGTATATATGGGACAGGGGTGATGGTGTGCTGAGAGATGTGGGATCTGAGCATGACGTGAATGGTATGGAATAAGGGGTGGATACTGTCCTGGGTTCAGCTATAGCAGTCATTTTTCTCCTGCTTAGTAGCTGGTGCAGTGCTGTGTTTTTTAACTTTCAGCCTGGGAACAACGCTGATAACACCGATGTTTTAGTTGTTGCTAAGTAATGTTTATTCCAACCAAGGACTTTTCTCAGTCTCATGCTTTGCCAGGGAGGAGGGGAAGCGGGAGGAAGCAGAGACAGGACACCTGACCCAAACTAGCCAAAGGGGTATTCCATACCACAGCACGTCATGCCCAGTATATAAACCGGGAGGAGTTACCCGGAAGGCCCAGATCACTGCTCGGGTCGGGCTGGGTATCGGTCGGCGGGTGGTGAGCAATTGTATCCTCTCCCCTTGTTATTTCACTAATCGTTATTATCGTTGGTGGTAGCAGTAGTGGTTTTGTGTTATACCTTAGTTGCGGGACTGCTCTTATCTCAACCCGTGGGAGTTGCATTCTTCCCATTCTCCTCCCCATCCCTCCGGGAGCGGGGGGAGGAAGAAGGGGGGGGGGGGAGTGAGCGAGCGGCTGTGTGGTTCTGAGTTACCGCTGGGCCTCAAACCACGACAAGGACAATATTTCTTAAAGGAGAAACAGTTGCCCCATGCATGCATTTCCAATGAAATCTGAGTCTTTCAATCTTGAGTTAACTTCAGGTTGTTTAGCTACAAGTTTATTAAAGCCTGTGCTGAGAGGCCTCTCAGGCCGCATCATTTCATGGTCCTTGTGACCCTAACAGCCTTCATTCTCACACTTCCAATAATTTTTTTATTCCAGTTAAATTCAGAGAGATAAAATACATTCCCTTCAGCTGATTTCTACCTTCTTGCAAAAATGTGCCTGTGCCTTAAACACTCATTCTTCTCCTACATGCATACAAATGGAATGAGCATTTGACACTGAAAACAGAAGAATAATTCAAAAGAATAGATCTTGACATAAGACTCACCTCTTACATAGCCTGCTTGTCTTGGCTCATTATTCCAAAACAGAAAACACAGATGCAAACCCCATTGTAACTCCGTTGGCCAGGACTGAACTCACTTTCTTGGGGCACAGGGCATTTCCAGAGGTATCCCAAGGCATTTCTGCATTGGGAAATGCAGAAATGCATTTCCAAGATGAGAGGCCAGTCTGATCCTCCACTACTCGCACCCAAAGAAAAGTGAAAAAACACAAAGTGAGAAAACTGAGACACATCATTCCTCTTCTTTCCTCATTCAAAGAAATCTGACCTAAGTTTTGGAACAATTTATTTTGGAGCTGAAATGGCACATGCTTAAACTTTTCTGTGTGTGTAATGTGTAGCCACACTACCTTTAACATTTATTAACTAAAATAATTGAATTATGACTTGATTAATTATAAATTGATCAAGAGCATGCATTAACACATGGCATATGAAAGGCATTTGAAAGCGGGTGGAGGAAGAAGGCGCAGGAGAAAGAACACGTGCTGACACTGTTTTGGGGTTCAGGTTCCCAGACCGAGGGACCTTCCAGTCCTGCTGAGAGCAGGAGGATGGCAGCAGATCTCATCATTTTCACTGAAGTGAGCTGGGAATAGTATCCCCTGACTCAATCCTTGTATAGAATCGTAGAATGGTTTGGGTTGGAAAGGACCTTAAGCTCATCTAGTTCCAACCCCCCTGACATGGGCAGGGATGCCATACACTATGCCGTGTCGCCCAAGGCTCTGTCCAACCTGGCCTTGAACAGTGCCAGGGATGGGGCATTTACCACTTCTTTGGGCAACCTGTACCAGTGTGGGCAACCTGTTCCAGCTTTGGCAGACATAACTGGAGGCAAATGAATGCACATTTGCCAGGCTCTGTGCATTACGCAGCAGCTGGATGAAGAAATGGAGCTATGCCCTTCACGGTGCTGGGAGCTGAAATGAATGAGAAGAGGGAGACTGCCTTGGGCACAATCCTGCAGAGGATGGAAACAAGTCGAAATGAGAGAAACTAGTGCAAACAGGGGAAAACAGCCGGGAAAAGCAGCCAGGCAGAAGTGGGAAGCGCAGGAGCAGAGGTGGCTCCTCCAGCGCTGCCACTGCTTCCTCTGCCTACAGCCCCAGCAAAACCCTGCAACATTCGGGAGGGAGGATGGAGCCACACGTGGTAATATTTATTGTAACAGCAGTGTCACAGCAAAAGGCTGACAAGCTGCTCTCACCATCACAGAAACAATTAATTTAAAGCAAATTAAGATTTAAAGCAATTAAGAGAGTACTCAAATCACCGCAGCATCCTCTCCCCTTCTCATACTGTCAATTTCTTTATGATTTATCTGTTAAAATATATTTTATGATATACATAACAGATTTCTGTATAAGTTAACAGAAAAAATTCTTGTCAGCTTGATTTAAACGTTTTGGATAGAGCTTCCTATCTCAGTGACATCTTATGCCAAGCACTGTTCCTTCCGGTTGGCCGCACAAAACAGAGACTCATGTTACATCTCAGGTTTAAATCTTGCTGTAGCCATTCTTGAGTAACAAAACTCATTTGCAATCAGCTGTTTACACACCTGTCAATCAATCACAGTGCTCATGGTATCAAAAGATCATGTGTCTGGCTCAAATGCAATAGAACACAAGGCTGGAGTTGAATCACAGCTTGAAAGGTAAGCATGGGTTTTGCTAGCATCAACTAGTCAAACATGCAATTGTCTAATTAATACACACTTACAGCACTTCAAATCACACTTCTATCAACAGGGGTCAGAGGTGTGTATTATCAATATTTTCACAAGCCTGTATTACGTCTTCCCCTGATGTCACAGAAGAGATCTGTAAGGAGCTGGCCAGTTGGGCAGCTGTTCAAAGCACAGCAGGTAAAGTGTAAGGAATATGAGATTAGAGACTAGTTGGGAAAAGCAAATTTTTACCCAACCCAGAGGAACCACAGAAAAGACAATCACAGCACTCACCTGTCAAAAAAAAGCATTTGCCCACTGAGCATCATTTTCTTCTTTAAAAAATTCCTTGGAGTAAGTAAGTGCATTTACATCACACCAATGTTTAAATCTCTGTTTAATGACATCACAAACCATTTATCTGAATATTGAATATTATCAAAGCAATTTGATAGGCAAAACAATCCAGAAAATCCTGTACAATTCTGTTATAGAAAGATAATGTAGAATTAAATGGCTCACAAGCATCTTGGTTACCACCACAAAGTTTTAAAGGGCAGCATAACAAAGCCAACAATCTGCCAGCTGGAACTGGATCTAAACCACTAATGCTAGTTAGTGTAATGCTTTTTTAAGATGTGCTCTTATTAAGTTATAATAACTTTACATGCTTGATGTATAGTTTTTCCTCCCTCTGTTAGAGATATATAACCCTAACTACAATGATGCAAGCATAATGAATGAAACCCCCCAAACCAGACCAAAATATGCATTCTTCATTCTGTAAATCTTGGCAATTATTAAATATTCAAAAATATATGGATAGCAAATACTGGAATAGACAAGGAGCCACTGTTCATCAGTGGGTGTATGTAAGTTTTTTATCCTAATCAGTCATTACATACTAGTAGTGCTTATTACAAACCTCACACACATAGAACAAAGGTATCAAACGTAGCATAACAGATTAGCGCGGAGGGAAGAGTCTCACAGTTTGACAGTCTTGCTGTGTTAGATCTCAAGACCAGTCTCAGTCATGGAGTTTATATACAGTGATAAACAGCATTGGTGCTGATGTGATAATAGTAACAACTGCAGTAAATGCTATTAGCCCTCAAGGGATAACATGAGGAAGTTCACAAATACTAGTGATTTGATCTGAAGAATAAAAAAAGTTACATCAGGCATAGTCTGAACACACAAACACACACAAACTCACTAAATTTACCAGATCGAAGATTCAACTCTACATTCACAAACCTTCAAAGTTACAGCCACATTAATGAAACACCTTTGCAAGTAACGTTTTGTAAAGCAACATGGAAGGTGAAAAAGGAGCAACGAACTGAAGAACAAAAAGTGGCATTATACAGATGAAGAGTTCATGCCAAATCAACAAAGAGGTTTTTTGCTTGTACAAACCAGCATACACTTGTTAATTCCTGCCAAAATTATGCAGGTAACACCACCTTTTCATAGAAAAAAAGTGTGTAATTCTGAAGGTTTTTCCTATTTTTCTTCATGTGACTAATGTGCAGAAGTACCCTCATCTTTTACACAGATACCTATACTTTGATTTTTCTGAAATTAGTTTCTTTGTTTGCATCTGACCAAGCAGTGTGTAAAAAAGCTCTCCTAAAACACAAACATCAGCAAGTGCCCTTCTGCTTCACATGAGCAACAGTGTGAGTTCAGACACATGATGTGTGAGTGAGGAAAGCTCCTAGAGAAGACTGTCTTCACTGCAAAACATGCAGTGATGAGGTGGAAATGCAGGTTACCCGCCTCCTCTCACACAAAAGTAGTATTAAGTGTCTCAAATAATAGGCTGTAAAATTGATTTAATGTTACGTTGTGCTGTTCTCTTTGAAGATTTAACTAAAAGATCCCAGAAAGTCAGCAGGAAAGAGGCAGAGATCAGGAAATCTTCCAAGGTAGGTGGCTGTTCAGAAATCATTGTTGAATTCGAATGGTTTATCACTTCTATACTTCTCCTCAATGCATTCATTTGCAAGGCTTTTATGGGCATTCCCCAATTTAAATAATTTGCGTACAGTTTAAAGCTATAAATACTGTCAAAAGAGATGCAAAACATTAATGGTAGAAAGAAAACTATGTGGTCTTAGATTAATCAGAGGTTATTGTTTGGGCTTGAGGGGTCTTGTTGGTTTTCATTTTGCTTTTGTTTTTTACAGTCCTTTCTTACACAAAAGGTACTTTAAACTTGAGCTGGTTTAAGTATTTATAAAATTATTCAGGCATCTGCTGCTCAGGGGCACAAACTCACTATCTGCTGATTTTTACTTGCAGGTGCCAAAAACTTAACATACAGGCATACAAAGAAGTTGGTACTTGGTTGAATGTTAACTAGTAATTTTATCAGATCAGTAGATTCAACTTGATAGATCTCCTTCATGTGATGCTACCCATAGGTCTTGAATGTGAAGTATTACATGGACTGGACTCCTTTATTTTAAAGATTGTATAGAAAAGCAGGAAACAGCATTTTTATGTTATTATTAATATGTTATGATAGCCATTTACAGCCAAACCAGTCACTGCTGCAACCAGAAGCTTTTAGAGCTTCTTCTTTTCCATTTTAGTTGATATCTCATGTGGTTAACTTTCCTTAAAACACTTCCTAAATTCACAGGATGACCCAGGTTGAAAGGGGCCTCAGGGCATCATTTAGATCCACCTTCAGCTCAAAGCAGGGAATTTTTGTCATCAAACTTTGTCAAAGTATTTTAGCTTAAAAGCTCCTAAGGCACTTGGAGACCACAGAACACTTTACCTTAAAAATGAAACTCCTGAGAAAGTACCAGGTTGAAAAAGTGCATCGGGTGCCTGCAGCTGGAGAGCTCCAGCGTTTCTCCCAGGTCCCAGGTGCATGGTGATCAACCCAAAGTTTCCCACCTTTCCAAATCACAGACAGAAAAGCAGCACTCCTTGGGTAGGCTGAGAGATCTTTTTCAGCTCACTTACCTGTGTCTGCAGTTAAGGATTCCCATGCACAAATCTGATGCATGAAAGATTACCGAGCTCCAAAGGCAGCTTGAGAAACAAACCATGAGAGGTAGAGCACTGCCAAGTCACCTCCCCTCTCCCCAGCCTCACAGGAAACAATGTGGGTACCAGCTCCACAGATCGGCAGGGAGGTTTCACTCTCTTATTTGAAATCTTTGGGGATCCAAGAGTAATTCCTTACTTTGTTCTACTGATAATGTCATTGTCTTTGCATATTCTTGTGTCCCTTTCTTCACTGCTGCCACGTTCTTCTCTACAGATCATTTTCCAATATTCTGTCCAGTCATGTTTGTAGTTGCTTAAAGTATAGGGCTGATGAGGTTGACCATCTTGCTCAGTGGGTTGCTCTCAAGCCACTGCTTCCCATGATCCAGTCCCACCACCTTTCTATATTGCTACTAATACAGGTCTCACTGCTATCAACTGCCTACTCATCTCAAGCCAGGAGCTCCCATGGTTCACTTTGCTCCTATGCTTTATTCTGACCCATACTCATTTTACATTTACATGAATTTTCGTGTCTTTTCATCTAGAAAAGAGCTGGACCAAAGACGTCTCTGAATCCAAGGCCCGCACCAGCTGCTGACTGCGTGCCAAACTTCAAAACCTGCAAACCACACTTGACTTCGTGTTGTAATTACTGTGCTTTTTGCAAATGCCGAATTTTTCAGACAATCTGCAAATGTCTAATGTTAAACCCAAAGTGCTAAAGCCAAACTGGGAACACAATAGGGCTTCTGTCTTTCATTAGCTTCTCAAGTGTAGATTTCAAATTGCCTCATATGTATAGCAATTAAAGTAGAGAGCTTTGAAGCTGGCAGCTTGGATTTGCCCTTCTTAAAATTGAATGGATAATGTTGGAGTTTCTTTCCATTGGGTTAAGGCTGCCACAAGGACAGCATAGCACCAGCTTCCAGCACAGACAAATACCATGCTGAAAGTTCAGGTTTCAGGGTTAATTCCTGTTTCACACATTCAGCAAAAATCAGGTTTTTCTACCTGAAAAGACAGATCCAAAACAATAAGGCAATTTTTTAATCATCTTCAGTTGAGCATCAGTACATCCACCTCCAGGGTTTTACTTGTTCTACCATTAACCAGTATCTCCAAGGTGTATAATATACTTGTATATTCGAACCCTGACTGTATCTGTGCCTCATGACTTCCCCAGTGGTATCCATAGGAATTTTCTAATGCTCTGTGCAGGTCTAATTGAAACGAAATTTCTTTACTAATTTACTTCTAAGCACAGCTGAGGGCTACAAAAATCTTCAAGGTGGTGCAAGCCATATGAACTCTTTTTTCTTCTAATGATCAATCCAAAGCCCAGAGCTCAAAACAAAAGCCAGATGTTGACAGAAATATTTGTTCACAGGATCATAGGATATTTCAAGTTGGAAGGGACCCATAAGGATCACTGAGTCCAAGACCCTGCTCCTCATGGGATTACCTAAAACTAAACTGTATGACGAAGAGCACTGCGCAGGCGCTTCTCGAACTCTGACAGGCTTGGTGCTGTGACCACTGCACTGAGGAGCCTGTTCCAGGGACTGACCACCCTCCCAGCAAAGAGCCTTTTCCTGATGTCCAACCAGAACTTCCCCTGATGCAGCTTCATGCCATTTCTTTATGTCCTATTGCTGGTCACCAGAGAGAGATCGGCATCTCCTGCCTGTGAGGAAGGTGTAGACAGTGGTGAGGGCACCCCTCAGCTTTCTTTCTCCAAGTCAAGTGACCTCAGCCACTCCTCTTAAGTCTTGCCCTCAAGACCTTTCACCACTTTGGTCACCCTCCTCTGGACACACACACTCTAATAGTCCAATGTCCTCCTTCTATTGAGGTGCCCAAAACCGCGCACAGGTCTCGAGGTGGGACCGACACCAAGTGCGGTGTAGAGTGGGACAATCACTGCCCTTGACCAGCTTGCTGTGCTGTGCTTAATGCATCTCAGGACACAATTGGCCCTTTGGGCTTGCCAGGGCATACTGTTGACTAGTACTCAATTTGTGATCAACCTGAATTCCCAGATCTCTTTCCATGGGGCTGCTTTCCAGCCTCTTATCCCCCAGTGCGCATGTATAACCAGGATTGCCCTGTCCCAGGTACAAAATCAGGCACTTGCTCTCATTAAATGTTACAGAGTTGGTGGTCGGCCCAGCTCTCTAGCCTACCCAGATCTGTCTATAAGGCCTCTTTATACACTCTAGGGAGTCCACAGCTCCTCCTAGTTTACTATCATGGGCAAACTTAACGTACAGTCAATTCCTGTGTCCAGATCATTTATAGAAATATTAAAGAGCACTGGCCCTAAAATTGAGCCCTGGGGAACCCCACTGGTGAGTGGCTGCCAGCCTGATGAGACTCCATTTACTATAACTCTCTGAGTCCGACCTATAAGGCAATTGGTCACCCAATGTATTATGGACTTGTCTAGCTGCATGCTGGACATTTTACCCAGAAGGATACTGTGACAGTATAAAAAGGTTTGCTAAAATCCAAACCCACCACATTTACTGGCTTTCTTTGATCAGCTAGAAAAATGACCTTGTCACAAAAGGAAAGATGACTTTGTCATCTTAGCGACATGTATAGATGACAGATTAAGAAAGAGCCCAAACGATGACAGGATGTCTTTGTGTTCTTTATATTTTATAAAATACATCAGCTGTCATATATGATGCAAGCTTGAATTCTTTTAAATGTACATAAGTCAGGAAGCTCTAAGCCATTCGGTTATGATAAAAAGAGGATGAGAAGGAAGAATGATACGTGACAATGGGCTTAGGAAAAGGAATTTGGCCCCTTCTTTTACTAGCTAAAGACTTAGGTTCCCATCAAGTTGTTTCAAAATTTTCATAACTATAAGAAATTGTCCTTGGTTGATACTAAAATCATATCAATAATCATATAACTTCTTATGTGGAAACAATATAATCTTCCTACCAGATGTCCAGCTAGCCAGAAAAAATAAATTTTGCCAGGTTGGAAGGTAGCAAGAGGAGAAGGAAAGGGAAGAAAGGAGAGCCAGAAAACAACCAAATAGCTGTTCTCACACAGCAGCTCTCACTCCAGCTTTGCAGAATCACAGAATGGTTGAGGTTGGTAGGGACCAGCTGGTCTGACCCCTGCTCAAGCAGGGCTACCTAGAGCTGGTTGCCCAGGACCATGTCCATATGGCTTTTGAATATCTCCAAGGAGGGAGCTCCACAACCTCCCTGGGCAACCTGGACACTGTGCTCCAGGTGTGGCCTTACCGGTGCTGAACAGAGGGGAAGGATCATGTTGACCTGCCCGCAACAGAGCCTAACACAGCCCAGGACACCATGTGCCTTCTTTGCTGCAAGGACGCATTGCTGGCTCATATTCATCTTGGTGTTCACCAGAACATCCAGGCCCTTTCCTGCAGAGCTGCTTTCCAGCTCAGTGGCCCAAACACATATTCTTTGCCTGGGGTTGTTCCTCCCCTGGTGCAGAACTTTGCCCTTCTCCTTGTTGAACTGCATGAGGTTCCTGTCAGACCATTTTTCCAGGCTGTCAAGGTCCATCTGAATGGCAGCATGATCGTTGAGCATATCAGCCACTCTAAGTTCTGCATCACATGCAGACTTGCTAAGGGTATGTTCCACCTCATCATCCAGATCATCAATGAAGATGTTAGCCACAGCTTGCGGCTATCGGCTAAAGAAATGGAAAGTGCCAAGACCCACAATGAGGAGCTGGAGACACAGAAGCTGAACCAACAAAGTACAGGGTGGTGCACGTATGCAACGAAGAAAAAGGAAAGATCCTTTCATATGAGAATAAGGAGATGTGGTTTTTAACACATGAACATACTATTCAATATAGCATTTATATATAGTGCATTTCCACAAATTTGACTTCTTAAGCCTTTTTTTTAACTTGAATTTATTAGAAAGAGGTTATGCTTTCTTTGCCATTCATCTATTGCACCAAAGAATATATATAACCAAGTATTCTGAAATTGTTCTTAGCCTTAGGGATTTTACTTTCCTAGGTAAAGATCATGTTGTATTGATAGGACACAGAAATCAGTAAAACATGTACACCTAATACTTTCTTCCTATATTTAGCTTGAACAGATATTTCTATGAGGAGTTGCTTGTGAGAGTTCCCTAAGGGACCTATTTGAAATGCCATCAGCACACATGTAATAAAACAGAAGCATAACAAAGATGGAGTGTTTAATTTTCAGTTGTCATGTACCAAAATGTCTCCACTGAAAACCTACTGGAATTCAAACTCAGAGACAGACCCAGTAATGCTCCATGACAGAGTCATTTTTTCCCTAGAGAATAATGGGAATGTCACTCTAATTACAGCTTAGTAGAATTAAGCACAAATAAATCACTATTAGCTTTTCCAACTATTGGCCTATCTTGTGTGAATTTAAAACAGATACTGTATTTTCCCATCCAAAGTCCTGACTTGACTGTTTATTGTCACACTCAACGACCATAACATTTAAGTTTATATTGATGGATAACACATATGGTAGAAATAAAATGTTAACGACTATTCCAAACTAGCTCTAAAGATCTCATAGCTTTCCACACTAATTACTGAAACTGGGAGACCCCAAAAGGAAAGCAAACACTGCCCATATCAGACTCTGGGATGTTCTCACAGAAGGAAAGATTTTATGGAAGGTAGCACAGTTTTTTCCAAGTTCTGTAGATGAGTCAACAGTATTGTGATGCTGCTCTGGCTGAGGGTGATGAAAGATGCAGTAAAGTCCCTCTGAGACGCAGAGATAGTGCTAATCTCATGATGAAATGAATTATAAGAAAAACAGATGGAGATTTGAATAACCAAACTGAGGAATCAAGGAAGAACTTGTACATGCCATGCCCAAAGCTGACTCTGTGGGAGCTCTACTTTACAGTGCAAAAATAGTATCATCTTAGTCCTACAGCAAACATGCTTCTTGGCGTATTGTGGGACACACGATTTGTGAGATATTGCAGTCTTCAAGTCACCCACTGTATGGGTGTAGACACTAAATTATATCCAAGGCCAATTCAAAAAATCATTAAATCATAACATTTTTCATCAAAGCATTTCAAGTTGAATTAGACCATTCTGTGGCCAGAAGAGACTCTGACCACAGAGTCTCTTCTGGCCCAAATAGACCAATTCTACATTTTTTCACACCCAGCATCCTATTCAAATCAAAGAGACATTACTGAGTTGCAGAATCAGTGCTGAAAATCAAAATAATTACAAAGGGACTCTCCTAACAAATGCATGAGCACTTCACATTTTCTTCTGTCTACTGCTGAGCTGTGAACTGTTGCCCTTCTGGACAGCCCTCTCCACACAGCAATCTCCAGCATACAGAAGAAATGCATGGGATGGCCTGCCATAGAATCATAGAATAGTTAGGGTTGGAAAGGACCTTAAGATCATCTAGTTCCAACCCCCCTGCCATGGGCAGGGACACTGCATTGCAAAATCCCAATTGCCTGTAAGACCTGGAACAGGTTTGTCACAGACACCTAATTTCCAGAGCTGAAAGTGCACAGCAAACAGCTACTCATTTCCAAACAGAAACATGACCTTAGATTTTTGTAGTATATTTAATAGTTGAAATAATTGCTTCCTGTGTCAGATGCAAAACCACCCAAACCACTGCATGCTTTTCTAGGTGTGGGGATGAGACAAATTCCCATGTCACTTGTGATGGGCACCCCACCAAAGGCAGTAAGTGAAGTCCCCCAGCCTGCTAAGGGCTACTCTTAGCAAGTCACAATACAGTCATCATTCTGCAACTGGGGCACCACATGTGGGACCACACATGAGCCGTGCTGAATCTTGGCCCTCTGTGAGTGGTTCTTTCATCTCTTAAGATCTCCACTCTGAGCTGCTTCAGCTTTTATTTTGCCAGCATCCAGGCTCTTCTGAGTATTTTTCAATGGCATCATCAGCTCCTGTCAATTCAGGTATAGCACAAAGCATGGGAACACAAACAATAGACCTGCAACACACTTCCTCACTCTTAGTAGTTCCTTAAGCCTGTAAAATGGAATAAAAATGTTGTGGCTCCATTGTAACTAATATAGGTTAGTTACATAGCCAGCTACAGGACCTGTTGTAACATCCCAGTACTTGTAACATGCTTAATGCCATTCTTAAACACAACGAAAAAGACAGCAACCTGCTCCAGAAAGCTCCAGATTAGAGATCCTGAGATGTTCTGCTGATAACTTACCTAACATGCTTTAACAATGCTCCCAGTTTCTTCAGATCCAACTATATGTTGAGGATCCTGAAATCAGCAGGAGCTTGCAGCTCTCTTATTGATTAGCTATTTTCACTGACCACCAGTAAGAGAAGTTTAATACCTAAAGAGGATTTGGTGGAATTTTCTTCCCCATCCCCAGCAAATTACCTTTATCCGAAAGTCAAGACACTCAAATGTCAGTCAGGCACGCTGGGCTAATTTAGGTTTTTCTGGTCCTCCAGAATCAACACAGGTGTTTTCAGCTTCTCGCACACTTATATTTGAAGAAGCTAAGAAGAGGGATATGAAAATTTACCCCTTTCCCCCACACCCCCAGTATCTGGCTATCACAAAAGGACCAGTTCAGCAGCATCAGCATAAGAGCCCAGTGCTATCTTAGACACATCAGGAACACCCATGCAAGGCTGGCAGATGTGACATGGGACCTATACAAGACCATCCCTATCTGGAGCAGCAGCACAAGGCCAGAGACACACTCAGCTGCCTGAAAGACAGTTGACGAGAAACTGAACATGAGCCAGCTTTAGCATGCTCTCGCAGCCCAGAAACCAACCGTGTCCTGGGCTGCATCAAAAGGAGTGTGACCAGCAGGACGAAGTAGGTAATCCTGCCCCTCTGCTCTTATGAGACCCCACTTGCAGCACTGTGTGCAGTTCTGGTGTCCTCAACACAAGAAGGACATGGAGCTGCTGAATGAAGTCCAGAGGAGGCCGTGAGGATGATCAGGGGCTGGAGCACCTCCTTTATAAAGACAGGCTGAGAAAGCTGGGGCTGTTCAGCCTGGAGAAGAGAAGCTGTGTGGAGACCTCAAAGCAGCTTTCAGTATCCAGGAAGCCTACAAGGATGCTGGAGAGGGACTTTTCATCATGGACCGTAGTGATAGGACAAGAAGTGATGGGTTTAAACTTAAACAGGGGAAGTTCAGGTTAAATATAATGAAGAAGTTCTTGCCTGTGAGGGTGCTGAGGCGCTGGCACAGGTTGCCTAGACAAGCTGCAGCTGCCCCATCCCTGGCAGTGTTCAAGGTGAGGCTGGACAGAGTCTTGGGCAACATGATCTAGTGGAAGGAGTCTCTGCCCATGGCAGGAGGTTGGAACTGGATGAGCTTAAGATCCTTTCCAACCCAAGCCGTTCTATGATTCTATGATTCCAAGAGCAATCACTCACTCTTCAAATGCCCTTCTTAAATTTGTGGTTCCCACAGATTACTGTCTGAGGCAATACAAATATTTTATTGGCAAACCTCTGAGACGATATGCAGATGGCCAACACATTGCTAAGTCCCTCTCCCATCACTCCCAGAAGAAAAGGGAGGCTTTAGGCACTTCTGCAGTGAAATGAAAAAATATTACAATTGCTGCATGGCATATGCACATGTATTTCTATCCAGGAAATCCTTCAGGTGAAATCCTGACCTGAAATAGGGGAGCCCTTAAATGGCTGTAATACTGTCATAACACAGTTCACATGTGGCATTCATTTAATACATATAAAGGCAGGAAAAGACAAAAATATACTCTCTCTGGTGATCCAGTGCAGGTCCCTTTGAATCAGTGGAAATCTTCTATTGACTTTAACATACCTTAATAGCCACCTTCATTGCTCTCTCTCTACCACCATACCAGGTGGATTTAGCTAAGAACAGTGTTCTAGAGGTACCCATGCTATTTTTGGCAGTTTCCTCAACTGAAATGTCATTTGTGATCTCATATGGGCCTCCCTTCACTCTGCACAGCTGCCTCCAGTAGGTAAACAACAGTATTATACAACTTAAAACAGTAATAGCCATAAATCAACCACCAGAATTATACCGTCTCACTCTACCTTGTGTTCTATAACAAACAAGTGGCATTAAAAAAAAAAAAAACCCCAAACAAAACGCAAACAAATTCATTGAAGGCTGATGTTTTTCCACCTCTTGGTGAAAGACAGCAATTCTTTAAGTCTTCTAGAAAGCAAATGGGAACAGATGTATTTAAAGTAATTCAACAGCCAGGGGTCCCTCACTCTGAAAAGGCCTCAGAAATACCTGGCAGATCCAGACCACTTGAAGCTAGGAGGTTTTAGTATTTAAAAGACCACTTTGATATCAAGCTGTGATTCAATTCATAATAACTTCTCCATTTGGGAAGCGAATATTGCAATCACTACATGAGCATACCAGATGGTTTACTTCCCTATATTCTCTTCAACATGTTCAACATTTCTCCATCACTGCAGCTTTCTTTTAAGTGCAAGGGTTTAGTCAGAGATGCCAATCCTTATCTACCAAACAGCATCTTGGTGGCAGGTCAGACAATCTCACAGGCAAAAGCCTTCACTGCCAAAATGAGTCAGTTTTGGCAGAGTTATAAAAGTGTCTGGTTGTTAATAAAACACACACAGGAATCAAGTTTTGGAGGGGAGGAAAAACGGGACCACCAAACATTTGTTCTGAGTAGAAACCAAGTTAATAATGCAAAACAGATACCTACAATAAGCACTGGCTCAAAAAAACCCAAAGCCAAACAATCTGGGTGTCAGCCTGATTACTAACATTTAAGGTGCTTCCAACATTTGCAATATTGCAACTAAGATGCTGTTCAGTTTACTTCTAACATGTTGCTGTTCCATCAGGGAAAAGGAGCACATGTCTACAAATGTGGACCATTTAATATTCCCTTACGGAAATGATTTCCCAGTTGATGAAACCAAAACCAGACGGCTACAGAAAAGTAACAAGTTTCCTGAAAACTCTCTCTGGACTCTATAGATAGAACAAGAAGCAAAAACTTTGCTTTCTAAATATCCGAAGGAGTTTAATTTCTCTGCTACAAAATTTCAGGGAATTAGACAAGCAGAAAGGATGTCAGTTCCCATCCAGTTCAAAAGGATGCTGCAGAACCTTAAACCCTTTTTGGTTTCATCCTATTTACTTCTAAAAGCACTTTTCCACTTGACTTGGTTTTTCTTCTTGCAGTCTTTTGCTTGTTTTTGCTTTCCTAAGTTGACATGCAAACCACAAGCACTCACAAAGGGTTAGTGATTTTTAAAAAAGGAAAACATGCTTAATTGTAATTGATGCTTCTGATAGCTGTGCAAAGCTGCCCAAGTGGCAAACAATGCTACTGCAAAAACTACTGAAGCTTTACAGTGTACATTTACTACATTTATCTTAACAAAACAGATCCAAAGGCTAAAAACCACAATTGACTTCTGAGAAACTTCGTATCGTCTTCAAGAACAAGCTCAGTCATGAAACAGAGACATCACTGGAATAATTTACCCATCCTTTGTTCTTGGCTCACAGGGATCCGTATTTCCCAAGGCTATCTGTAGGCCTCCATCAATCTCCATTTCACAGAATCACGCCAAAAAAACCCCACACAACAGGACCTAGCAAGACTGCAAAGCAGATGAGTTGCTTTTTAAAAATCATGGAGACTAGTGTAATCTGCTTCAGATAAATGGAGAAAAATGTACAGCCTGTACTCTTATCACTTCTGACTCAACAGAGGAGGGAAAACAGTGGCAAGAGTTGCCATATATAAAAGAATAGTATTTTCACTGGTAACATTAACAGAAAATTAATCTGAAAGACATTTGAGGAAATACATGATTACTGTTTTTGACCAAATCAGAGACCTGTCTACAGACTAATCATCACTAATTTCATTTTACCATGAGGTTCAATCATTTTGCAAGGGCAGAGTGCCCAAGACTCATCACCATCCTGGGACAGCCCAAACACACTAAAGGCAGTGGGCCAGTGGAAACTATTGAAGGTGTTAAAAACCGAACTGAAATTGGACATAGCATTAAACAAGAACTTTTCCCAGTCTGGTAACCAGGTCTGGTTTAGCACTACTTTATTACTAAGGGTTTTTCCCCTGATCTAATTAAAAATCCCTGTTGAAATTAATAGCTAGGAATGGCTAAATTTGAGGAACAGTTATAAACTAGAGTGGATTTAGGCATTTCCCATTTCTCAGCCAGTGATTGCCAGTATTTAGGGGGCAAGGGGCCAGAAGGGGAGCTGTAAATCTGAGTCAATTCCTACTTTATGAAAAAGAGCACATTATCTGTCCGCATTTCTCTGACATACAGAACACACTTTCCCCAACTGGACCTCATTTCTGCCGTTAGAAATCTCACTTTTATTTTTGCCTTTCAAAATGACCCTCGAACAAGATTAGAGGAAGAGGCTAATGAACTTGAAGGCAGGGTGGGCTGCTCTGACTTACTACATTTGCTCAGCTGGGTTGGAGGCATGAGCCTGATGAACGCTGCCTGGTGGAGCAGCCTCCTCACAGAACCTTCCACAGAAAACACATGCAAGGTTACAGTTAAGTGCATCACCCATACACCAGAACTGAGTTTCACACATTGAGTACGAAACCTGCATTTCTTCCCACTTCACACTCTCATCCCACCTCGGTATTCACAATATGGTCCAATAACCCATCTGCCCCTCTCTGGGATTCTGTGTTTCAGCTCCAGAGAGCCTGTGGCTCCCATCTCGCTCTGCCTTTGTGACAGCTACTATGCAAAGTCACAAAAGTGAGAAAAGCTGTAGACTGTCACCCCAATTTCCAAACCAGACTGTTGACAGGTACTGCGCATAGCATTTCTTCTGCAGTCAGCACTAAACCACAAGCACACTGCAGGCAGTGGGAGGAACAGAAATTCTGCCAATGGTTTTATTAGGACCTGTGTTTGATCTAGTCCTCTTCAACCAATAAAACAGAAGATGTAGCAGGATATATTCCAAATATAAATAATGTATTTTATCAACTCAAACCATGTTTCACACCAATTCCTACACTGTTAACTTGCTGAAACTACTGTATTTTCAGCAGCAAATCAGACTTTTGCGAGTTTGACCAATGACCATGCTGTGCTAGGCAGTCACTAGACAGTTCTTTTCCTCCTCACAGTGATGCTTTAGCACCCTTGCCTAGAGCCTTTGCAATGCAGATGAACTGTTTCAGACCTGGTCAAGCTGCTAGATGGACACTTCCATCATGATTCATAGACAACGACCTTCTTTTATGTTTCTGTTTATCCTCATTACAGATTGCTTGCAGAATTCATCTGTTTAATGGGTAGAGAAATCTCTGCATGTGTGTATATATATATATACACACACATACATATGTTTGTTTTTTCTTGGAAAGATGTGAGGGTTTGTTGTTGCTGTAGCAGCTCTTAGGAAGTCTAGTAAACGTTCAGCTCAGGGGCAGCAGATCCTGAGTTTCAGAAAGTATTTCTAGTGAGAGATTCTATGCGTAAAACTGTGCCTGGAGAGCCCAATGCAAATTCTGGAGTTTGTGCTCTGCCCCTCTGGCATCTGCTAGAAGGGCAGTAGGTTTGTGCACAAGCAATGCAGGAGATTTATGGAGACCATCAGGGCCAACTTCTTGACACAAGCAACCAATGAGCCAACTAAGGGAGATGCTGCTGGATCTGTTACTCAAAAAGCCCCCAAACTGTTTAGAGATGGAAAGGTGGAGGCAGTTTTTGCTCCAGAGACTGTGAAATGTCAGGTCCTTGACTGCCCATGCAGTAAAGCAGCCAAACTTTATCTGGAGCTGTACCAACAAAAGCAGATTCAGTAGGTCAAGAGAAAGGATCTTTATCTTGTTTGGTACTTTAACAATACCTGCACCCAGTTTTCACTCCCCAGTATAATGGCAACATCGACATACCTGAAAGCATCCGAGTACAGAGGACCACCAAGATGATGAGGGAACTGAAGCACAGAGGCTAAACCCAGGTTTATTCAACCTGGAGAAAAGTGAAGTGGAATTTATTGTTGCCTTTGACTACCTAATGCAAGCATGTAATGAAGATGGAGCTAGATACTTCTCAGAGGGATAAAATGAGAAGCAATGAACATAGGCTGCAACATAAGAAACTCCAGTTAAATGTAGAGAAAAAATATTTTCATCTAGAATGTGGTCAAATATTGGGAGACAAGCCTAAGGAGGTTTGTGACTTCCGTCCCCAGAGACAACCAAAACTCACATGGGCAAGCTGATCTCCAACCTGATATAATTGGCCCTGGTACAAGGACAGGGATGAACCAGATATTTCCAGGTAGCCGTTCCAACTAAATTATTCTATGAATTCATGATCCAAGTCCAACAGCAGAATTACAACCCTGTATTTCAGAATAGCAGATATTCAGCTGAGAAACAGGTATAGGGAAGCCAAAGCCCAGGTATGGAAACTAATGAAGGACAACACCCAGTCCCTGTTTCTATTGCATTTGCTCTACAATGACATTTTCTGTCATCACTATGCTCTGTGACACAAGGTGACCACCACCTACATTTAGATATGTAGTACAACTGTGTGTAGCTCAGTGTATATATGCAAGTTTACAGGATAATCCTCACTACTGATTATGGAATCATTTATAGCAGCTTTGTGGGACCCAAATTAAAATTGGTACTTTTTAGAGGTCAATACAAAAAAAAGCAATGAAAAAATGTTGCATCCAGATTAACACCTTGTGTACTAATCCTCCTTTTTCTTCCTCCAGCAGTTCATACTCTACACCATCGGTTTTAATTGCTCACTGACATCACACCCGGTGCCTGGATGAATGAATCTCGGAGCACTTGAAGCATGCTTTATCATACCAAACCTTTCATCTTCTTACATCTATTAACAGAGGAAGCCTCCTGTATATTACTCACTGCTGAACTGTGTCACTAGAGGACTTTCATGACATATTGAGGTGTGTGGTGAGAGGGGGAAGAGTGTTTTTCCTGTAAGATTCAAGCCCTCAAATATTTAAGTAACCTGAGGAGCAGCTTTTCCCAGCTCACATATATGATGCAGGCTAGCCACAGCACTGGCTTTCGCCTGGAGGAAACCCCATGTAGATACATTAAATATTTTCAGTAGCTTAAGGATCACACAGATCCATGGCAAAACCCAAAGCATCTCACTATACAAGCCAAATCAGGCCACAGTCAGATCTTTAATAAAAGCACTTTTGAGTCAGTGACAAACAAGATACAGCAGACATGACAACTCAAAAGAAAAACAAAAATCAACTTGGGGGTAGAAGTGTGCTGCTGGTGTCTCCAGAGAATTGAACAAGGTCCCTAACCCTAACCATCCCCTCAGCGGCTTCTCAGCCATTCACAACACACTAGAAGGCTGCTAAAAAAAAAAAAGTAACTCTTGCCTCACCCCTCTTCAAGTTGGTATGGAAGAAGCATAGGTCATTGTTCTAACCAAAACTGATGGAGTAAATTAACCCAGAAAAAAAACCCCAAACCCTCCAGTTCTAATCTCCAAGTAGGAGGTTAAGCTGATTTGACAGGGGACCAAACAACCTACACTCCTCCCTACTTCCTCCAGATTCACAACATGCACTTCAGTTAGGGCACCTTTGTGAAGAGAACCCTGACACTGCCAGCCTCCTAATGTTAAGGATGCACCTAATTTGAGCAGGGCACATCAGAAAGCATCTCCCTGTAGAAACCATTCCGCATCTTACTGGTTGGCCAGTCTAGAGGTTGTCACATATTTGACAAGACTACACATTTTCATTTAGCAATCTTCTGTCCTGCTCCCCTTACTGGGATATTAAAAGCCAATAAAAGTTGTATAGGATCCTTTTCACAATAACATTAGCCAAGTAACCAATTCAATTCCAAGAGTCAGAGTGATCCTCTTGAACAAATAAGGCCCTGAAGCTCCCTTGGTAAGGGGAGAGGTTCTGCAGCACTGAGAGGATAATGGCAAAGGGCTTGTTTCAGAAGCCCAGCACACACGAGCTTTGGAAGGTTGTATCCCTGCTTTGGTCTTCGGGTAGTGCCACCTGCTCAGTATCTGTAGTGGTCTGGCTTGAATGGCCCATCTCTTGATAAGCCTAGGTATTTGGCCTGTTTGTCACTCAGCTTCGTCAGCTTCACACACAGTTTATCCAGATGAGCAGCAGCCACAGCTTCATCCAGCTGGAAAACAAAACATTGAGATGACAATATTAGCAGAACAAATTAGTTCAGGAAGTCATGGTCAATAGTGAGACAAGAACGTGAAAAATCAGTAACAGCCCCATGGAGGACTTCAAGTGACATAGATGAACAGTCGGACAGCTCTTTTCTGGCCAACGTACCTCACCTGCTTAAGCGCAGAGGTATCTGCTTTCAGCACAGAACTGCATTCAGATGGAAAAGGCACAAGCTTTTCGGGGAGTCAAGTTAAGCTTAAAGTGAGACAGAGACTCAATCAAGTCCATTTTTATCTCATTAACACAATCACATCCATCCAACAAGTAAAGAGCACAGATAATCTGTTCAGAGACAAGAATATCTAGTTTGGTAGAATGGTAAAGCCCCAGTCATGTTTCCAATATGAAGGCACCTCAACACACTAGGCTATCATCCTACAATTTTAGATAAGGACTTGGCAGGGGGTTGGTTGATCAAAAGCTCCCCATGACCCAGCTTCAGTGTGTGCTTGAGACCAGAACCCCCCAGTGTGCTGGGCTGCAACCCCAGAGCGTGAGCAGCAGGCCAGGGAGGGGATCCTGCCCCTCTGCTGCGCTCTGGGGAGACCCCCCCTGCAGTCCTGATCCAGCTCTGGGGCAACAGCACAAGAGGGATGTGGAGCTGCTGGAGCGAGGCCAGAGGAGGCCCCGGAGCTGCTGCGAGGGCTGGAGCAGCTCTGCTCTGGAGCCAGGCTGAGAGAGCTGGGCTGGGGCAGCCTGGAGAAGAGAAGGCTCCTGAAGGGGAGACCTTAGAGCAGCTCCCAGTGCATAAAGGGAGCAACAAGAAACCTGGAGGGGGGTATCTAAAAATACTTAAAAATAATTTCTGGGATTTCTGAGTACTTCATGTTCTATGGGATGTCCTAATATGGGGCTTCTGACAAGGGTCTGTAGGAACAGGACAAGAGGGAATGACTTTAACCTGACAGAGGGGAGACTGAGATTAGACATAAGGAAGTTGTTCTTCCCTGTGAGGGTGCTGAGGCGCTGGCACAGACTTTTCCCAGAGAAGCTGTGGCTGCCCCATCCCTGGCAGTGTTCAAGGCCAGGTTGGACACAGGGGCTTGGAGCAACCTGCTCTAGTGGAAGGTGTCCCTGCCCATGGCAGGGGGTTGGAACTGGGTGAGCTTTAAGGTCCCTTCAACCCAAACTATTCTATGATTCTGTAAGTTCTAATACTGGAAAAAAATGCATCACCTTTCCAGATATCCCCATCTTAGGAGTACATGTATTAAGTAATTCATTCCATAATCACTAATTCAGCAAGAATGCTAGTTATCTACTGGCACTGTCTTCCGTTAAGGAAAAAGCCAAGGTTGGCTGTAGGACATAGGCTCAGAAATGTTGATATACTTTACTCCACATGTGCAAGGCAGACATGCAAACTTAAAGGATGGAAAAAATGTGAAAAGTTACAAGACAGTTAAGTGTTACAGGAGATAGGTACATGAGAGTCCAAAAAACACTAGAATAGCAAACTACCTGCTATGTCAGCAGGGAATGTAAGAGCCATAAAGGATATTCAAAGATAGAAAGGACAGCCCTAAGAAGAGATCAAGTGCTGCTACAATCGAAGGATAAGTTTTACCACCACTTGTAATTCCTGCAAAGTAATCATTGCTAAGGAAACAGAGAAGGTAAGTCTAAATTCCAGCAGCACAGGAAAGACTAGCAGTATTTCCCCTATACTAGTTAAATACATGTGAAAGGTTGCAATATATTTGAAGGGCAATACATCTACAATACAATCAAGGGCAAGATCTTCAGCTTGTGTGAACCAGCATGTCCTAAATGATTCAATAAGTAGTCCTAGATTTTCCACTCAAAGGGAGTGTGGTAACAAGCAACTACCTTGAAATAATCCCATTGCAATAAACCAGATACATCTGTGCAGAGTACCATTATACAGTGTAATTCACTGCAGATCAACCTGCTCATAGTAAGTAATATGGTGTTCAAGAGAGGTTGGCAGTTCCAACACAGCCAAAGATGTACAAGACAAAATTAAAAACATAAGATCAAGTGGTTGAACAACATGGAAGTGAACCATGAAAGCTACTGAACAATACATTGGAGTCAGGAAAATCGCAAAAGAAAAAGCCAACTGGAAAGACTGTGTTTAGAATGGAAACAAGTCCTTAAACTTAGCAGATCCTGCCACACAAAAAGAGGGTTAAAAATTGAATGCATATCTGGTTGACTAGAGTGACATGTAATGATCTGGTAAGTGTATTTCCAGCAAGTTTAAGACAAACTACACCCAGTTGAAAAGGAGTTGAGTCTCTGACATTTCCCAGATCAGGTTCTCAAAGTGCAGCAGAGAGAAGTTGTTTCACAGCAGCTTCAGCTTGGGGCCTTCAAGATTTAGATGAAAAGCTACACAAATTTAGATGAAAGTAAGCTGACATTCTGTCCTGGTTTTGCCTGGGATAATTTCCTTCCTAGTAGCTGGTGCAGTGCTGTGTTTTGGCTTTACTCTGAGAACAATGCAAATAACACACCAATGTTTTAGTTGTTGCTAAGTAATACTTACCCCGATCAAG
The DNA here is from genome assembly GCF_004027225.2 of Strigops habroptila. Lineage (NCBI taxonomy): Eukaryota > Metazoa > Chordata > Aves > Psittaciformes > Psittacidae > Strigops > Strigops habroptila. Next base: position 4,226,444 of record NC_044289.2, read on the forward strand.
GACTTCTCAGTCTCATGCTCTGCCAGGGAGGAGGGGCACAAGAAGCCAGGAGGGAGCAGAGACAGAACACCTGACCTCAACTAGCCAAAGGGATAATTCCATACCACAGCTCATCATACCCAGTATAGACACTGGGGCAGTTGGCTGGGAGGAGCCTATTGCTGCTCAGGTTGGGCTGGGTATCTGTCAGCCACTGGTGAGCAACTGTATTGTGCATCACTTGTGTTTATTGTTTTCCTTTCCCCTTCTTAGTTTTATATTCTCTCCCCTTATTTACCTTATTAGTAGTATTATTATATTGTACTTCAGTTATTTAAACTATTCTTATCTCAACCTACATTCTTTCAATTCTCCTCCCCATCCAGGGGGTGAGCAAGCAGCTGTGTGGTGCTTAGTTGCTGGCTGTGTTAAACCACAACACACTCCAACCTTAAAACCAGATAGCTGAGTATGATGATGCACAGATTCAGCGCCAAGACCATGGGCAGAACAGTTCACCTGGGTTTCCAGGAACACACATGGCAGAAACATGTGCATGTCTGTAACAGCTTACCATCAAAGCAATATTCTTGCAGTCAAAAAAAAAGTGCAATATAGGATACTTAGTAATTCTTAAATTTTACATTTGGACCTCAAACCTACTATGCAGAACAAGGAAAGATACTAGCCAGAAAATTCTCAGGGAAAGCTCTTCTGCCCATCTTTAGTTGATTCTGACAAGGTAAATCTTCTATTCTTTGAAATTCTCTATGGAGAGCAGAGGGTAAAAAGAGCACATTGTCACAGTACGTGAACCTGAAGAGATCACTGCCATATGCTTCACTGACATGCAACTCCATTTCTATGTAACTGATCTGGGCATTATTTCTCATTTCCAGTTCAAGTACACTAAAAAATTGTTATTCAGGAAAAGTATGTAGCCACATTTTATTAGCACTGGACTATTATTTTCAAGACAACTGTGAACAAAACTTTTCCTTTGAAGCTGATGTGTCAGCTTGCTGATCAACTCCTATACTGTATTTCTGGCATGCTTTCATTAACATGATTTTGGAAGCTTAAGTCCTTCAGCAAGCACTCCATAAGTAAGCCCAAATATACACATCCACTTCCCAAATGAAAAGTATTTTCCACATTTAATCTCACACGTGGTTTCATTTCAAAGGCAGTGGAACTGAACTCCAGCATCTTTTTTAATGATGATCTCAAATTCTCAGGCTCTTTTGGAAAATTAAAACCAAGTTCATTTTCTAAAAGGAATTTGTGAGTTATGACATGTCCAGATTTTTCCAAGAACAAAGAATGCCAAGACAAGTTTAAAGGGAAACCTGAAGGAATCTGTCATTAATATTTTGTGATGGTAGTAGGACTGGGTTCTGATAAGCTCTGCTCAGGTGCAAATGGAATCCAGCAAAAGCGATTCCTAGTTTCATTCCAGCTTCAACTCTGCCCCACTAGACTTTGCTGCTGGATGGGCATGTGAAAGCTTGCTGTGAATACTGACATTCAGCAGGAGGAATAAGTTGGTTAGGAGAAGCTCCTTACTACCCTGAAACAGCACAGGGCTTCCCAGCACCTTTGGAAAGAGCCCCAGGTCAAGCCAAAAAGTGACTGGACATTCCTATGACAGGACAGACAAGCTGCAGTTCTGCACAACACATAAGCCACAAAAACCAGCCCTCTGCAGACTCAGCATGACCAAAGCCAAGCATCTGCCAAGCGACAAAAGCTCCTTGCAACAGCATTCAGTAGGAAAATGAACTCAATCAAAACCAAAACAAATGTATGTGATCACATCTGAAGTTGACTTCCTTACAAGCTTGCATCTTCCTGCTATTCTAACTCACCTTCTTTGGCAGGAAATGGACTCCAACAGCATATTTGTCACTATTGGTCCACAGCTCGATCTGTGCCAGCACCTGGTTGGTGAAGGAGTTGCTCATAACAAAGCTGGGGTGACCCATGGCACAGCCCAAGTTGACCAGTCGGCCCTCTGCTAGCAGTATAATGTGACGGCCATTCCTCAGTGTATAGCGATCCACCTGGGTGGGAAAAAGAAAGAGCAGTGCTAGGTCAGTGTAAAAAAGAGCATTTTAAATCATGCAAAGCTTTGTGGGCTTTCTTCCAGTTCAGCAGTAGGCTTGCAATACAGACTTGATTACAATTGAGACACCCATTCCTCAATTTCCCACCAATGTTTGTGACCTCACAGCTATTCTGGACTTTGCACATGAATTTTAGCATCTGCTTTTCATATTGAACCAGTTACCTAGTTCTTGGGGCCTTTCCACATGTGTTCTCAGATAGCTGTGGCAGGGAGCATGCTGCTAGCAGTAGAATGCAGCTCATATATGCCTAATTGTAACAACTGGTGTGGAAAGACAAGAGAGAAGAGGGAACACGTCAGAGGCAAACAGTCCAGAGCCTTTGCATCTCACACACGGGTAAGAGCCAGAGTCCTCAGCCTGCTGAAACTCCTCCCCTGTAACTCTTCCCACTCTCAAAAGGCCAATGCTTTACAGTATAACAAACAGCTATCCTAGCTTCTGCTGCACCCCCCTTTTGCTGTCAGGGGGCCAAAGACATGGTCCTCCACTCAGACTAATTTTCAAGCTATGCTGGGGACAACAGGACTCTGCACAGAGAATCGAGTCTCAGATGAGCTAAGGAGAAGGGTCTTCGGCTATATAAGAATCTCACACAGTTCATGAAGTAATGTCACTTAATATGTACCTCAATTGTCTGGGCCAGATTAGGCTCCTTCAATGTTAAAGTTAACTCTGCTTCTCATCTGCACCAGTCACTAGCTCTTTTCTCCCCTGTCTTCATCCCTGTACAAGGTTACAATATTAAAGCCCAGAATCAAGCATGAATATGGGCTATAAGTTACAAGAAAATTCAGTACTCATTGGTATTTATTGGTCATGTCACACCAACCACATGGGAGTAAAGCAAACCTTTGGAAAGACTTAAAAGACAGTCAACAACCAACCTGGACAAAGGTTAATGCTTCAGATCACTTATGCTGTCATAGAAGAGCAACTGTGAAATACTTAAAAGGGTTCCTCCCCACAGCTGTATTTATACTTTTAGTCTTATCAAAGTTATTTAATGCGAAGCAAAACACCTAGCACTCAACTTTAGTCTTAAAGCTTTGGCCTGTAAGTTAAAAGCCATGTGGGATGAAGCTTTACTTGTAACAGTACTGTCTTCTGAAAAGCCCATCTTTGTACAGGTCCTTAGCAGAGATGTAATAAGTAAACCAATAAAAACCATTTTACCGAACAGGTATTTTGCCTTCAGAGCAGGTCTCTGCCTCCAGCTGTCTTCCCTAGCAATGCTGCAATCACAGCACTGTTTCTGTTTCTTGGGTTCATAACACAAATTGTTTTTTCAGCAGATGCTGACAGCAACCACCCCAAACAGAAGTCCCAAATAACATTCTTAATTTCTCCTGTCCAAGGGCAGTACAGCAAAGTAGAGTTAGTAAGCATGCTCTCCACTGAGCAGTTGCAATATTTCTTGTGGATGGTTCCCCGCTGTGGGCCACCAGTGACAATGCTCAGTCCACCAAAAAAATACCATATGGATATTGTAGGATTATGAGAGGAAGAAATGAAACAAAGAAGGAAGCACCCATAAAGCAGAACACTAAAAACCCTGAGAACAGCTACAATATTATATTTAATATTTTATTTACAAGGTAGCAGTTGAGTAGCATTTCAGTTTTAAAGTCTGGGAGGTTTAGGTGTCAAAATGTTATATCCATATAATATCCATACAACTTGCACCTGGCCAGCTGCTGGCTTGGGCAGGGAATCACATACCTTCAGCAGCTCCTGACATGACTCAACCAATGCACAGGGTGACACAAAAAATACAAATTAATGTATTCCCACAGAAATAAATACCAAATAGTAGTGGTACCACCAGAGGCTTAAGTCAGTACTGTGGAAACACATCTCACTTACGGGCAGATAAACAGGCTGATTCATAAGCTCAAGAAATTGCTACAGAAGTAGAATTCAAGTTATCCAAGCATTAAGTTCATCTCCACACTTAGACAAATGCCTCCTCCCTTTCCCCATCAGCATTTAGCTGCTCTGGACCTTCTGGCTGCTTTGCACTTCCCTCCACACCACGATACACAAATAATTTATTTTCAGAGGCAAAGTTCATTGATCCCACCCTGACCTTTCCTTCCCCCCTAGAGCTGAGCTTGCGCTACACATCAGTCCCTAGTACCAGAGCACAGCTGCAGAGGGCTGCAGTGCAAACCCATATTCAAAACAACCTGCCAGCTTTTCAGCACTATTTCCTCCTCAACTGTACTTTGAAAGCAACAGATGAGTCAGAATGGCACAGTAAGATGTCTTCCTTTCCCAAGTATTAAACACTTCTTACACCAGCTCACTGCTTGTAAATGGAGACCATATGGTACTGAAAACTACCATGTGGGACACTTCCACAACTACTCTGTACCTCTAGCTGAAGTCTAGCAACCCTCAGCTCCAGTACTGATCCTCTGATCAAGAGACAGACGTCTTCACAGGAGGTTAGAGATTTTTGCTCTTGACCTATATTCCTCCCCCCGCTGCAGGATATAGAAAAAAGCCACAAGGTCTGAGTAAAAATTTAAGTATTTGGAGAGTTAGTACTTGGTATTATAAAACATAAGATACTTCACCCAGAACACTGATGTGAAAAACACGCGTTATTCGAAGGATAAGTGCAACATCTCACCCTTTTAACACAGGCCTGGCCTCCCGCTGAGGTCCCCAAAAGACTAGGGACGAGATAACCACAGAAGCATCCCTTTCATGAATCTGAGCAACAAAACTGAGAAACCAGCAATGGTGTAAGTAGCAAACTGGTAATTTCCTTCCCAGATTTCAGTGTAAGAGCAAGTCTATCAATTATTATAATGACTCTTCACTGCTGCCCTGAGAAAGGTTTCAAGACATGCAGATGAATTCACATGCAGGTGGAGAGGGACAGAAGCTGCAGGATACCTCCTGGGAGCTTGTTTTGAAACCTAAAGTTAACACATGTCCTGGAAGAGCTAAGCAATTGCAGCAAATTTCTACTTTTAATTTGTTTCAAGCATGGAATTTGGAACTCTAAAGTCTCATTTTGCCTCCCACTCCTGCCTCTCCCTCTTTAGGAAAAAGTATGCTTTTAGGACGTGTATTAGTCCATTCCTGCTCAGCTGCCAAGCCACCATGGCTATCAGGGACAGAGAATGAAAAAGAATTCTGAAGCTTTTCCACAGCAGAACTTGTTCACATAATACCTCCTCAGCAGGTACTTCCTCACCTTGTTGTGCAGGTCTGAAGTTTTTAGGGACAACAAATCTAAACAGACACAAAATGAAGCATAGGGATATACGTATGCTTCAGCATAGGTATCTATCACAGCACATACTATTAAGTACACCAGTAGGAGTCCAACTGGAGACTCAAACTAGTTAACAGTGCTTCAGATTCACTGGGTGAAGTCAGCAAAACCCAAGGATTAACCTGAATCAGACCAGCTTTTATTGGGGTTGGCAGTGTACACATTTGCAGGTCATCCTCACTTCAGCAAGGCTTCAAACACACAATGGCCATGGAAGATGAGGTTTACCTCTACGTAAATCCCCATCTCCAGTGGCAACCAGTAGATTGGTAAGGAAAAGTCCAAGAACAGGCCAAGGGTAAAATGCTATTTCCCTCAGTAAATTCTCTCAGCTTCACTATCTGTGCATCAAGCAGAGACAGAGGTGGTCCACCCAGGGTTGTGAGAGCTTCACCTTTTACGAGCTTTAGCCGATTCCTTTCAAACAGGTAAGTTTCCAACATTAAACCACATGGATGACCTTGACCCCAATTCCACCCTTTTGAAAAAGTAATATTCTGGTTTTAACCAGAAACTTGTTACAGCTTTCATACCTTGGACTAGACTGCATCTCACTGTACCCAATACATCTGTGACAGGCTGGCTCCTTCGATAGAGTATATAATGAAAAAGTGAGTACTACCTCTGCCAATAGTGACACAATTTTTCCACATGGACTTTAGGAGCCACATTGAATGGCCATGTGCAGGTAGTTTGTATGTTACCATACTAGCATTCAAGTTAGCCTTCAACAACATTTATTTTTTGAGCAGTCTCAGTTCTAGTTTTAAAACCTGAGCTAGTAGAAAGCAAGCAGCTAGCTACAGGTTCCTCTAGGACAAGAGCTGCTGGGTGAAATCGGCTCCACACTAAAGTCACGAGCAAGAACAGACATGAACATAGTGAGAACTTGAAGGTATAACTTTATATATTCAAGTTGAGCCCACGGAGAGCGTCCCAACAGCAAACACAATCCTGAAAAGACTCTCAACTGTTTAGTAAGGGTTTGATGTGGGTAGTCAATAAGCCACAGGGAAGTTATGAAAATTGGAAGAGCAGATTAAGATCTACTAAGCACATATGCTTGGGTTTTTAAAAAAGTAGAAAACCTGTCCCAGAATCCTGCTATCAGCAAGCATACTCCCTCCTTAAAAGTCAACTAGAAGTCCCATGCCAAGGCAGACAAAGCCTGGTTTGCTTTATGTGATATTCTCCCTCAAAGCTGGTGTTACAAACCAGTTTTGATTTAGTTTAGTTTCTCTGCTTTGACACATAGCTGAAAAGCTGAAATTTTAGATCCCCATTTCCTTATTGTTGTGGTTTAAGCCCAGCCAGTAACTCAGAACCACACAGCCGCTCGGCTCACTCCCCCCTTTCTTCCCTGCCCAGCTCCCAGAGGGATGAGGAGGAGAATTGAAAGAATGTAAATCCCATGGATTGAGATAAGAACAGTCCAGTAACTAAGGTATAATACAAAACCACTGCTGCTTCCACCAATGATAATAATAAGGGAAATAACAAGAGGAGAAAATATAAAACTAAAAGGGGAAAAGGAAAAGAAAACAATAAACACAAGTGATGCACAATACAATTGCTCACCACCCGCCGACTGATACCCAGCCCAACCCGAGCAGCAACCTGGGCCTTCTGCGTAACTCCCCCCAGTTTCTATACTGGGCACGACATGCTGTGGTATGAAATACCCCTTTGGCTAGTTTGGGTCAGGTGTCCTGTCTCTGCTTCCTCCCAGCTTCCTGTGCCCCTTCTCACTGGCAGAGCACGAGACTGAAGAGTCCTTGATCGGAGTAAGCATTACTTAGCAACAACTAAAAACAGCAGTGTGTTATCAGCGTTGTTCTCAGACTAAAGCCAAAAACACAGCATTGCACCAGCTACTAAGGAGGAGAAAAATGACTGTTACAGCTGAACCGAGGACACCTATGTAGCTACAGCCATACCTTGAAGTAAATACATGGTGGAACTGCAAGCTGAGGAAGCATAACACATCTGGCATTGTCTGCCCACACACAGACTTCTGGTCTACACAGGATTCTAAAATGAAGCCACTAAGTCTTTGAAGAGAAGCCTGAGTTGGGCAGAGCTCCAGACAGGCTTCCCTGAGGCTTCTATCTGACTGAAAAAACACCTTGAAAACAGAGGTGTGAATTCTTAAGAACCTTGACAGAATCCCAAAATTCCCCTGAGATTCACTCTAGTCCTGGCACACAGCACTAAGACCAAGATCATTCTGGTGCAGAGCAGTACATGAGCAAGCACCTTTGAGAAGAAATTCAGATCAGCCACCAAGCAACTTATGTGCTCTCTTCTTAAGTTTCATATGGTCTCTACAGTCTGTTCTAGTTTGCTTTCTGAAACTCAGTTATGGCATTGGTTTTAGCTCAGGGCTATCAAAGAAAGCACATTTCCATACCTCCTCATCATACCCCAAATGTCAAAGCTCACTTCCTATAACAAATCAACTTGATCCAATTAATTGTTTACACAGCCACCACTAAGTGGTAGGCTCCTGTTTGCCAGGGAAGTAGGAACACATGGAGAAAGATGCATCCACACGCTGTACACTTGGGCACTGGCTGGAACTAACTGTGTTAATACCAACACAAGAATATGTCCTGCAACTTGTTCCAGTTTAATCAGGGAAGAGCAGAATCTCCATTCTGATCATCCCAGAGCAACACTGGCTTCCAAGAAAGTTAGAAACACAAAGTACCTTCAGAGAAATACCTCCCTTTCTGGAAAGAGACACTGTGTAGCTATTGGTTTTCTAGCAGGAGAGCTTGCACAAGGGCTGTCTCACCTGAGGTTTAACATTCACCGCCTCTACTGCGTTTTCATTCAGCCATTTTGCATCAACTTCCACATCAAAATGGCCAATATTACACACTATGGCATCATCCTTCATCTGCTCAAAGTGCCTGCAAAAAAAAAAAAGTTACACTAAAAGTTAATGCACAAAAAAATTTTCTCCTTCAGCAAAAGAAGATGCTCTGGTCCATAGCTCTGTTCAAGGAGAAATGCTAAGTGCTCACTGATTGCATTTGACTCCTATAAGATGTGTGGGTCTGGTTATCTTGCAAGCATGCAAATTCTACTGGAAAAAAAAACTCTCCAGCTTCTAGGGAAGGAAACTTCCCAGGGACATAAGAGGTTATTGAGGAGAAAACATTTTCCCAGTATGGAAAGTAAAACTATTGTAATTGGTCAAAACTGAAACATGCTCACTCACAGATGGAATCACTTTCAACCTTTATCTACCTCCTCTCTTCACATTTAGCTGTCCTAACACAGAATTTAGGCTTCTGGAGAATAAGAGCATCAGAGCTATCTATCCCTCTATACCTTTTGTTTCCCCATCATCACATGCTGTAACACAGGAACAACTGCAACATGGCAACATCCAACTGAACTGAAAGACCGAAGCCCCAATTTCTCACAAAATAGATGCTAAATTCTGATGTCCTGCAATGACAGTGTGTGCTAACCCTCACCATACTGCTTTCAAGTTTTGATTGTATTTTAAACCAATCTAACTGTACAGGTACGCTTTCACTAAAGCAAGTGGATAGACCATACCTGCCCTGAACAATGTCAGTGCAGCCAGTGGTGGTAACAAAGATATTGCCTTCTTTGCAGGCCTCCTCCATGGTTGTAACTTCATAACCTGAAAAGAGAAAATGTTATTCCTCCATCCGGCACCAGCACTTATTAAAAAATGAGATACAATATTTCAAGTAGAAAAGTATGGAGAAAGAATGAGCAAGAAAAGTCTGTGCCAACACCTGACCTATGGAGGATGCAAAGTAGTAGGCATACTTGTCTTACTAAATACCAACATAACATGAAAATATCTATCCCTCACCCATTTCCAATCTGTAGATCTATACATTCAATGTCTTATGTCCACAGGTGTAGTATCTGGCACAGCACTCAGATTCAGGGGTCAAGTCTGCAAAGGGAAGTACACCCACAACACCTGCAGGTTCTAGCCAGGTATGAACAGAAATGGGATAAACTGGTACTAAGTAAAAGTACATGGTCACCCACACAAAGAGAAGGAGCACAGCTTCCAGAGCATGCCATGAGCACAGCTGAAAAGGCAGAGAGCATGGTATCTTAATGCATGCTGGAGGTCAGAGTGACACAACTTGAAGATAACGAACCCATTCTAAAGCAGGCTCACTGTGTTATGACATAGGGACCCTACCCCACTACAGCCTCTATAACATTGACTCCAAACACATCTTCAAGGCCTACACTAATAAATTCCTTCCCTAACTGCCAGGAAAGAATTCCTACAGTTAAACTGGAGTCATTTCTACCTCAACACGGACAGGGCTGAAACCCACTAAAACTTCCTTGGCCAACTATCAGCTGTTGCTCTACACCAACACACAGACACCCCTGTCAAAAGCATTAATTTCTACATCTCCTCCAGTTCTCACCTTCCATGGCTGCCTGCAGTGCGTTGATGGGATCAATTTCAGTGATGATGACTCTGGCTCCAAAGCTCCGCAGGGCCTGAGCGCAGCCTTTGCCCACATCACCATAACCTGCCACAACTGCCACTTTCCCAGCAATCATGACATCAGTAGCACGCTTGATGCCATCGATGAGGGACTCTCTGCAACCATAAAGGTTATCGAACTTGCTCTGAGGAAGAAAAAGGAGCAGTTTCAGAACTGATGAAAGTCAAGTAAAAATTCTTTAAAGAAACAAAATTGACTTATGTTTGTAGTACAAACCAGGATGCTGTGTACACAGGTAGGTCTGAGTTCCTTAACTAGACGTTAACCTTAACCAGATGTTCACAGTTCTCTGCTGCTGTTTATCAGACAATGAACTGAACCAAGTGCCACGGGTAGGCAAAAAAAATGCCAGCAGAATATCTGGACAACTTATTATCATCTTTGCAAGACACATGCACCTGCAGAAGCAGCAAGGTGCCCACATTAACCATGAGAAATTGGTTCCTGCAGTCCAGGAAGATCAAAATAGCATCTTCTCCCAGGAACAGTTACACTAACGCTGCCAGCCTGCTCAGATCTAGAAAAATCCAGGAAGGAGCCAATGACAACACTGGTCCCTGCAACCAAGGTCCCCTGGACTTCATCTCCTAATGCCCCATCACAGAACATCCTCCTACTGTTACATTAACACATGAGCTTAACAGCCAGACCTCCAAATCAAAGTTCCTATGCTAAGTCAAATGACAAATAATACTCCACTTGAACACAGTCCTAAACTTAGAAGCATGTTGCTGCACTGATTTTTGTAATGCCCCTTTTTCTCTTTGGGCCCTTTGTTCCGACCACGAGGATGGGCTATATAAACAGATGTGATTATCTGAAGAGCTACAGAAGCCAAGAAGTTAAAACCACCTGGCTACCAAAGTTGTGCTATACTTCCCAAGACGGGGTATATTCACCATTCACAACAAAAATTCTGGTCTCAAAGCCTGCCCTTATACTTCAGACCTAGAAGTTCCTGACTCAGTGCTTGTAAGTCTTTTAATGGCAAGTGTGCCTGTGATTTTTCCAGAAAACTCATGTCCTTCAAAATTCCAAGCTAGTGCCAGTTGGTAATGCTCTTTTCTAGTCCTCCAGCAGATTTTCTTTGCCGTATAAGCCTTCTTATAGAGGAAAACAGCATGGTCAGATTTGATTCCTCATCACCAAATCCCCCAATTACAATGAGAGTCTTCCAGGTGCCTGTGTATTCCCATGCAGACAAGTTAACAGAGTGCCAGATGCAGACATCTGTCCCACCCAAAAATACATTTGAGTGGCAGGAGGGAAGAACAGAACCGGATGCTGCCTACCTTCTCTCTCCAAATACTAGTATAGGAACCTGTCAACCAGCATAAATATCTAATTAGGAGAGCAGAATTTGTCAGCTCAGTTGCATGTCTTCCTGGAGATGTACAGCTGTGGTTAGTACCAATTTTTTACTAGATAAATAACAAACAGCACTTGAAAGTAAGCACTTGTTTGGCACTAGAATAAAGTGAGCTTAACCCAAATCCACGCAAGAGGCTTTTTTAGAAACATCTGAATTTCCAAATCTACTAAGGCGTATTAATAGTTATTGCACAGGAGGCACAAATCTAGGTGAAAAGGATGCAAAGAGAAAAAGCTTCCTCCATGATCAAGTGCATTCCAGCCCACTAGCTATGAAAAAAATGCCAGATGCCTCTTTGTGAGCAGAAAGGAGATACTCTTCAGGTAGCAAACTGCAGAGAAAGCAGGCCAAACAGGCAGTGAGAACTGCCATGCCCAACAGGATAATGTTAGTATGGTAACTTGAAATAGATTTAACAACTAGACTTTAAGCATGTACATGCATAAGGCCTTAAGCACACCTCTAATTCCCAGTGTAATTCATCTGCATCCAAAAAGCACCAGCACTTTGAACACCATTCCCCCTCATCCCCAAATTCACCAGGATTTGTCTCAGGAAGCAGTAATATATCTAAGAACAGAATAAATACCTCCTGTCCCATCCTTTGCAACTGCTGCTCAGAGATACCAGACCTTTTTCCAGCTGGTATCCACCACCTACCCGTGGGCTTTAAGCTACTCAAGAGTGAGGACATGTCCCTTGCCATAGTAACTGTACCCCACGAGCCATAATCTTTATAGGTGTTTCCACATTGAGATGTAGAAGAATGCATGTCCTTACGTATAAAAAAAGCCCTTCATGTTCTGAAAACATGGCACTTCCCATTAGAGACATCACAGGCTCACTTCAAGGATATGGTGAAAATCTGTTCAGTACCAGATCAAGAATAGCTCAGCAAGAGAAGGAGTACTTGCATGGATATGCTGACAGCCCCACACCAAACTGGGCAGACAGCAGAACATAGCAGAAGGGCTCTAGCTGCATTACCTTGGTGACAGAGTCGTTAACATTGATAGCTGGCACTTTCAGGGTCCCATTGGCCTGCATCTTGTACAGGTTGTGAACTCCAGTGGTTGTCTCTTCTGAAATACCTCTAATTCCTGTGGGGAGAGTAAAAGGATTCACTTTAGTTGGAGTTAACACCACTGCAAACCAACACATCCAGGCACTGGGAGCATACTCCAGAGGCCTAACAAACCCTTTGCAGGAAGCAGGGAAGAGATAAGAACCCTCATTTTGGTCTGCAAGCAGTAGTTTGAAATTCAAACCAGTTTCTTTTCCAGAAGGCAATTAAAAGAGCAGGACAAAATATTCTTTGGAAAAATGGAAGGGACTAGCTCAAGACCAGCTCCAGCTGAGTCGCTGGCTTTGCCCAGAGGACAATCAAAGCTGTCAGCCATGGGCAGAGACACCTTCCATTAGACCAGGTTGCTCCAAGCCGCATCCAACCTGGTCTTGAACACTTCAAACCAGAATTTGTACCAGTCTTAATGGAGTTTCAGAGCCAGAGCACCAGGTTGAAGCACTGGCACTCTGTGTCACAAGAAGGAAATGAGATGAACTACACTAGAAGGAAACAGAGCTCAATATTAGGCTGATTTATCCCCAGAGGTCTGTCATCCCACACCTCACCCCAAGCCTGCAGTACCTGCACTTCCCAGAGGATTACCTGAAGAGAGAACAAATTCAGGCTTCAGCACAGTTAGGACTTGCTTAGAGGGGACAGGACAGTTTAAAGAACATTGCCTCATGCACAGTTAAATACAGCATCTGTAGTTAAGTTACCCAAAAGCATCAAAATCCCAGTGCAACTGCTTTGATCAAGTACAATCATTCCCACACAAAGGAAATCTGGGGGAGGTCACAGCAGAAACCTCCAGTTCAAACCCTGCCCTCTCTCTCCGGGTCTATCTGACAACCAGGAGACACACTCACCCTTCAAAAGCTCTCTAGGCTGACTTTCCTAAGCTTACTGCAATTTTAAAGACAGTCTGCTAAGTGAACCTCACATCACACACACCAGCAAGTTCCCTTCTCTGAAGACCACCTGCCTGCTGCCCCCAGGTGACATTTATAGCTGGTCTAAACTGCTTTGCAACTGTGCTAAAGTCCTGCCTACACCACTCAATTTCAGTGCCAGAATGACTTCAGAGACTGTGAAGGGCCTACAGTAAGGAAAAGGTTGAATTAAATTGAAAAAGCCTTGCTAAGCAGTTTGCTCCATTGTATTTCTTACCTGGTCAATGAGCAAGTTTGCATCAATGGATCACACATGATCCAATCTTCTCCATCTTTTCTCAACAGCAGTCTTCACAGATGCCAGAGACCTCCCTTGCACAAGTTCAGATGACCTTCTCCTTTGTTCAGTTCTAGTTTTCCCCCTCCTACCTTTATCTTACTTTTAAGGGCATTTAATTTAGTGGAATAAGCCCATAGTAACAAGGCCATTCTGCCCTCTAACAGCAGGCATGATGAGAGAGAGGAAGCTTGCTGAGCATTTCCACACAGCTATTTAACACATCTCCTAGTAGAAGCAAGCTTGAATGAGCCCTATTTTCAACTGTTAGTTGCACACTAGGACTGAACTACTGTTTAAATCAGATGCTGCATGCCAAAATGCCTCCTCCGCTCACAATCCAGCCTTTCCACACACTGTGCGTGCTCTTCTAATGTTGCTCTTGTCCTACCTCTCACCCAAAGAGGCCAAATATCACCACAAGCCCTTAGGATATATTAGCCTCTATTATCATCAAGATAATAAAAACAGATGCTACACAGCTTCATTTAAGCAGTCTTTGCAGCAAAGGGCTAAGCACAGAGCTTCGTTAAATGAGATCAAGACTCTACACAGCGGCACCCTTCTGGAAGTTTTGCTGTTTCCAAGGAGCAATAGACTGGAAGGTAGAACAGATCAAGTTCTGTCACACTCCAGAGAGATCAGTCTTTAATTAGTTTACTAAATTAAAGGCAGATAGTGCACACATTCTGGCATGTATGGCATCCTGACTAGACTCTAAAAATATAGTAGAAGAGCCAGCCCCATGAATTTAGGAAGCAACCCCAGGCAGTAGGGATGTTTATCATCAATAGCAGACTAGAGACAGATGGCCAGGACAGGAGACACTTCAATAGCCACTACCCTGCTGCACCATATTATACCAGTCCCCTCTCGGACAAGAAGGAGCAAAGGGCTGCAGGGGACAAAACAGCAGACAGCAGGAGGGATGGAAGTGTGAAAGGAGCTCAGCACAAGGACCCTCAAGAACAGGGACATCAATTGAGGTGCTTCATGTGCATGGCAAGGAAACGACTCTGCAAAACAGAGTACGAATGGGGAAAATGCATGTTTTGACCTCTGACAATGCCAGGAATACAGGGAGGCATGATCAGTTGTGGTATGGCAGGAACACAAGAGGTCATGAACATCAGACAGAGGCAATCTAGGAAGGAGGAGGCCTTTGGCAGAAGAGAGGATCCCAGCATGGCTGAGCAGACACCAGTGAAAACCTCTCATTACAGTTCAACTAAGAGATGTTGACTGTTGGGTTTCTAGTGACACCAGGCTGAGGATGAAGGAGAAAGGGAGGCCTGTCACACAGAAGCAGCTTGCTCTCTTCCTGCTGCCCCTACGCACATGAGCACATGGATGGGGAGCAGCCCCAAACTTTTCCCCTCACACAGGCCTATCCATGAGCTGCCGCCTTCAGATTTCCCCCCATAGCTTCCTCTTAAAGCAGTGGAAGAATCAGCACTGATCCAGCAGGTTTCTACAGCAACCTCACCTCTGTGGACCTAGAATGAATATTAGTACACCCCACTGTATTAGAATAATCTCCATCCCATACTACCACCCAACTTCCTTCACATCCCAGATCAAACATGCCCTTTAACAACACCAGGTGTCTCCAGCTTGCAGCAGCACAGATGGACACAGAGAGCTCAGGAGAAGCAGTCATGCTTCATGTCTGGGAGGCACAGACCAGCTACTGCAGGTCATGCCAAATTCTATTCACATAAATCCTTTCACATAAACATGTGCCAGCAACACCACATTGATCTGGTTTTAGTTTCACTAACTTACACTGAAGAAAAGTTAAAGCAAGTGCCCCAACCCTGACTCCATCAGTATCTTGACTGACAAACTGGATGAGTCAATGCCGTGTAGTTTATAAGGCAGAAAATTGTTCCCTTTCCAAGAAAGGTTACAAGTTGCCATGACTTCATCCAGAGGTGCACTAAGATGATGATGAAGAAAAAGCATTAATGGTAAAAATATTAACTGCGAGCAGACATTGAACAATTCTAAAACACAGCCCATTTCCAGGAAGGCTGGAAGCCTTGGCAAGCCAGCTGTACCACTGGTACATGTCATGAGCACTGTGAAGGATGGCCAGGGCAGATCACTGCAGCTTATATACCAAAAAGCAGAGATGGAAGCAGCTCCTGCAGGTAAGATGTTTTGGTCTTGGCCTGTAAGCAGTTTTCATAGACTCATCGCCTGTTTGCACATGCCTGTCTCTACCCCACCCACAGAAAGAGACTGCCTAAACAGCCTCCCAAGCAGAACTGTGCCTGACAAAGCAAAATACCACTCACCTTTCAAGAGCTGTGGGTATTTGGTATGAACTAGATTGGTAAGATCTCCACCATCATCCAAAATCATGTTGAGGGGCTGCCCATCCTTGAAGTACAGGGTCTGCTCAATGCACCACAAATATTCCTCATCTGTCTCCCCTTTCCAGGCAAACACTACACAGGAACAAACACACACAATTAGCCAGTTTCTTACTCAGCATGTGGTAGAGCAGCCAAAGGAAGATTTCAGCAGCAGCTCTCCGTAGCAGACAGACAGATTATTATCTGTGCCTGCAGGCCAGAAGAGACATTTGCATTGAGAAAAAGGTCTCAGAATGAGCAGGAATGAAATCATATTGCTTTCTATTCCAGGGCACAAACTTGGTCAAATTTTGAGGCTTCACTGCTCTCCTTACCCTTCTTCCATGTTAAGGGGGAGAAGGCAAAGCACATCATACCAGGCATACCCACAACACCCCACTTGCTCCTCTAATGCAGCCTATGTTACTAGGAATTAGAAATAGCCACTGGATATATTTATATAGACAAATGAAAACACAACTACAGCATTTTCTAGCACAGCAGAAAAGAGGAACTAAACTTTAGCACCAAACTCTTCAGCAACTTTCAAACTCTACTCTCCAGCACAGCACCAAAATCCAAGCTGCCATGCCTTGTCTGCTTGTAATAGAACATATTTCTGCATCAGTACATCTACCACCAGCAACATGCTGCAACTACTAGCATGTTGTATCTAGCAGTATTTCTGCCTTTCCAGGCATTTCTACTGGATTCATACTATACTTCAGCCTTAGTGGTACTCAGCCATTCAAACATGTATTAGGCACATGATTTACATAGCCCAACATTTGGCTAAATTCTCATGTTTTCCACTGTTTACACAGAAAATCAACCTTGAGCTATGAAGAGCCAATCATGCAATCGCCCATTCTGCAGGGGCAAATCAGTATCTCATATTGTATCCAAAGGATCAGCAGCCCTCCAACGTCTTGTAAATTCAGCATGTGAGGTGCAGGATTAACAAAAAGAGCAAGTTTCACAAACCAAGGATACCAAGGGGAGAGGTCAAAAACTTAGACAAACACTCCACCTGTAAACTGCTCTTCAGTTGAGTTTTGGGTGTTGAGAGCAGTGAGAAAGTCAATATCCTAACATCAGATCTAGAGTCCCACTTGGTCCTTTGAAATCACATGCCAGAGACAGGCAGAGGAGGTGTTACCTGCAGCTAGTAATGAAGGGACCACTTTCTTCTGTTACCTTAGAATGGACCACAGCTGGGGAAGGACTTGTGGCACTATTTAATAATAACAGATGAAAGACACCTCCCAAAGCAAAGAACCAGGCTGCCAGAAATCAGATCTCACCTCTGCAAACATCCAGGCTCAGGCTATGCAGTTCCCAGAACACAGCTAGGAGGACTGCATGTCCTTAAGCTGAGTAACACAGCAGACAGCTTAATGTATCTACAAGTAAGGCCTCTTTATTGGAAGGTGACAGTTACAAAACAGCAGCATCCTGATAAAGTACTTCAGGGATATTAGGCAGCAACACAGCTGGCCTAGATCTAGCCCAAAAGTATCTTGAGTATTGACATTGTCACTGTAACATGTCACACTACAGTTAAGATCCCTTCCCCAACCCCTATTTAGCACCAAGCTTGCTGGAAAGCACCAACCACCACCATCTACACACACCTACACACCAATCCATTTAATTACCAAGCCCATTCAATCACCTTAATGACCAGGCTTAAAGCTGGTTACATCCAGGCAGGCTCCTTCATAGCCCAACACCAGCCACTGTTAGGAGTGCTACACAGTCTGATGCAATGCAGCTTGAATAAAATGTCCTGTTTGGTAACAATCACTGCTTTTGATGGGCTACTTCTATCCCAAAGCTTGTTCAGAAGAGCTTGTTCTGTAGTTTGATTTAGCTAGAACAGGCAGTACACCCCAACTTGGAGCCAAATTAGAACATTGCAAACTTACCAGGGATACCAGCTTTTGCAATAGCAGCTGCAGCATGGTCCTGCGTGGAGAAAATGTTGCAGCTTGACCATTGTACCTGGAAAACAACCGAAGCTTTGTTTGATGAACAAAGTTCTGAGATATCAGGCACTCTCTTCCAGACACAGCAGTTGAAAAGGGAGCAAGAGCAGAAAGGCATATTAGTGCAGGTTCCTGCCTTTCTTAGTAGCTCTGAAAAGTTAAGTGAAAACCAAGTATGTGACTAGGCCTGGGGAAATAATGTCACTTTAGGAGAGAATATAATGAAGCTTTAGCTGTGCTGCATATTCAGCCATCTCCTTATTCATGAGAGCTTCTGCCAGGCAGCCAGAGCATACATTCAGCTATAGATCTGCAGGAAGTGCACAGTAGGGTGGGTTTTAGAAAGTTTTGGTCAATGAAGTTCAGATTTTCAGAACAGCCACATAGCAAGTGTCCACCGAGCTATATGGACATGCAGGAACACACCTGCTGGCACTCAGAAGGGTCAGAAATGCAGCTGAAACTACACTTGATTAAACAGGCATTCTCCCAAGATTATGCTCACCCACCTCCCTCTCTGTGCTCCAGTCATAGAAGCTTTTCCAGCTGAGCTAAGCATTTTCCACACTAGGCTCAGGCACCTAGAAAAGCAACAGCATATTGCTGAGTTTCATTGAAAAGTATCTGCATACTTACTGCAGCTCCCCAGCAGGCACAAACCCCACCACATCCCAGAGCCACACACAAGTTCTCACTGCACAGCTGACTGGCAGGTTTTTGCATGTTTATTTGTAACAGAGCTTGAGGAGAGAGAGAGCAATAAGGCATAATCCTGCAGCCTGTTTCCAGATACTCATCCCACTTTATCAATAATTGACACTTCAAAGTAAGGGCTGCAGTAGGAAGTACCTCATCTGAGCCTACACAACAAACACTTGTCAGTGAAAACACAACTGGAAGGAGCACAGGAAAAATGGATTCATAACCATAAGCGCTGCACTTCCTCATCTGAGTTTTTCTAAGCTCCTTCCATATCAGTGCAGATGTCACGACATTCAAAGCATACAAAATACCTGTCTATTGGTTACACTTCAAATACTTGACACAAGACATAGGCCACTTCAACTGTATCCTCAGATCTCAGCATAGACACTAGAATAACTGGCATATCTGACAGGCTCAGAGCTAATATTTACATCACTGCTTATGAAGACAATGCATTTTTAGCACAATTTTAGAACTTAAACACTCTGAGGGAAAGAGTATTTATTCTATCTTTGCTAACCTAACCAAAAAAGAGATACCAAGATAACTATGCTACATGGCCATTCTGTAGGGCATGGTTTCATCAGAGTTTCACTCCTCCCTCTTGGGCACCAAAGTTCTGGCAGAACAGATGACCCAAGGCTGAATCTAAACTCAAGTCAAAGTCTAAACTAACATGCAAGCATTGGGACAAGGAAAGAGCTAACATGACAGCACACATCTTAAAAGCACAACCATGCTTATGCACTTATGCTTAGACGAACCAAATCTCTGCAGGTACTTCCCTGAATGACTTCGATGAATCCCACACAACACTGATCGGGAATTGTGCTCAGAATAAAACAGGTTGGCAACATTCAAGTAAGAACACAGCTTCTGCCCAGGCCAGCCATGCCAAGACACAGCAACCAACAGAGGCAGCAAGGAGCTTCCTGAATTTCAGTGGCTACTGGTTTCTTTTAAATCCTGTGGAGGGACAAGAGTTTCATACACAGCTGGAATAAAGCCAGGACTAGCTCCACAAAGCTCTCCTTCAGTACTGCATCATTTACAACTGTGGAACAGCTCTAAACAGGCTGAAGAACACCTGCACATCAGCATGTGCCTTGCCCAGGCTGACCTGGCATGCTGCCTAGACCTACCCCTCCACTTTTTGAGGAAATGCCTTAGCTGCTACAGAGAAAGGTTCCCTTTCCCCAGTGCCTTTTGATCAGCATGACACTGCTCAACTCATTCAGACATTCACAGGGAGGGATCCCATATAGGGCATCTCTGGGCAGCCTGAGTTCAGGCAGCTGAACTTCCAGAAGGAGCTTCAGATCACATACATACTTAACATAATCCATCGTCAAGTTTAAGTCAGCTCCCTGCTGCTCAGCATGTGAGCTATGTGAATTGTGCTCAGATGCCTGGCTCTCCTCATGCCCTGTACAATGAACATTCAGCAGGGATGTCTGGACTTCAGTCAGCAGGCCGGGCAGAGGACACAACACAGTAAATGGCTTACAGGTATCTCAGTCTTTCATATGGACCAGGGTAACTGGTCCAGAGTCAACACAACAAATTCAAAGTCAATGGAGTCCCCAGCCCTCGATCAGTGAGCCACGCTGCCTCCCTGTTGTTTTCCTGCACAGCTCAAGGGCCAGTATGAGCTCTTCAGAAGCTTCATTAGTTTTTTGCTGACTTTACCAGGGCACAGTGTGGCTCTTAATACAGGCTAATCTGTGCTGGAGGCTGTCACTGAAATTCAGCATTACCAGCAACAACAACAACATTTGCCCGAGCACAACACAACCGTGTGGAAGCAGCTTTCAGCATGTGCTGCTCGGGGTGCTGTACACAGAGCTGCTGCAGCCAGCAGCAAAGCCCAGAACAGCCACTCATGAAAATGTAGCTTGTCCAGAGGGAAGACATACCACAAACCAGAGGTGTATGCACAACAGTTGACAAGCTTTTTGCTTAAGGAGAGAGGACATAATCCATCTACCTGGAGACTGCAGCACAGTCTGTTCCAAAAAGTACGGCCATTTGCCAAAATCCCCTAAGGTACTTATATAAGCAGAAGCAGTGCCCCAGGCAGAGCATTATCTAAGAGCACACTAAAGGAGAAACTCAGAGGCTCTTTACCTCAGCTCCCAGCTTGATAAGGGTCTCTATGAGAACTGCTGTCTGCACAGTCATGTGAAGGCAACCAGCGATACGTGCACCTTTCAGTGGCTTCGATGCAGCATACATCTCCCGCATCTTCATCAGCCCCGGCATCTCATTCTCTGCAATCTCAATGGCCTTGCGACCCCAGTCTGCAAGGCTGATGTCAGCTGCAAGAGAAGGACAGCTGTCAGAGTTGAAATAGCCATGACTCTGGTATCTGTTCACACTCTTGTGGGTAGGCATTGGCTGCAACAGCTGAACCGAACAACCAGCAACAGCTGGCAGACAGACTTGGGGCAAACAGACCCTATTCCAGTTACTCCCTGCTTTTTCATTATGGTACACGGGCTTTCAAACAAGTTTAGAGCAAACTTAACAGCCCCTCTGGAAAAACTGTGCTCCTGTATAAGCATATTCATCAACTTGACCTAATGTGCAGACATCCCAAGGGCTGTTAATTTGGTAAGCCCCAGCCTTAAGTGCTCCTCCTTGCAGAGACTGCCCAAGGGACTGACACCTCCTAGAGATTTACTTCCACAGCATTAAGACATGCATGCAGGGGCTGCTGGTATGGCAATAGCTCCCCCACATTATAGCACAGATAGCATAGTCCCTGCCAAGCGCACCAGGAGCTGAGTCCAGCCCAGCTGCCCCTTTTAAGAGCTGTGCTGCAGGGTTCCTACCCCCTTGGACCCACAAAAATCATTTTCAAGGCACCATAACTACCTTAGTTTCAAGTCTACTTCTGCTTTGTAAAAAGGATCTGGAGCAGAAAAGTCCAGGAAAAAAATGAACAAAAGACTTCCAAGAGGCTAACTTGCAGTAGAAAATACTGTGCTCATCATGGATGTCTGACTCCAGCCTTGAAAATGCAAGGGTCAAACAGCTAGTGCCTAGATGCAGCACTCTGCAGCATCAGCCAGCACCCAGAGGCCCTCTTGCTCAGTTGGCTCTTTCAGACATGTCAGACACTTACCATTTCATTAAGAAACATGGTCAGATACTTTTCTTTCACCTACCTGGTGAACACAGGCCTTTGAAAGCACTTAAGAACACCGAGACCTCAGAGTCAGACTGCGTGTTTAATACGGACAAGCTAATTGCATTTTGCTCCTGAATGAAGCCTGGAGGCCACTGAAGCTATTGCCTCCGCTTCAGCCGACCGGTGCTCAGCGTTACACCAAGCGGGGATTGGAAAAACCCGAGGCAGAGGAAGGGCCATGGAAACAACTGTATCAGGAGGGGGATGTCTTGAATCTCACCCCTCTTAAGGGCTCCGTAAAGAAAAATAAATAAATAAGCCTGGCAGTATTTAATCCATAGCCTCCCGGGTAAATGAGTTATGAATCTCAGCCTTATAGGCTAATGTTCTTCTCCCTTAATTTAGCCTTCAAAGAGCACACAACTCTTCAGAAAAATTAGGGTTGTTTTTTTCCTCTCTGTGGAGTTTCAGGTCTACAAAAACACCCGCCAAAATCTTTCGGGAGGCGCGCAGCACAGGCCCAAGATTCAAACACACTTTCACCTCCGGAGCGAAAGCCCGTCCCAGCGGAGCGGGAGGCAGAGCAGAGGCCGTGGGCCCCGGGGCAGGAGAAAAGCGGAACCGCCGGTGGAAGCGCCGCTGCAGGAAGGGCCGGCAGCTCCAGACCGACGGTCACAGCCCCCCAGCCCCGCTCCTTCCCTGCGGGTGACCGGGAGCACACGCGGCCGCCTGCCCTGCGCGGCGGCACGGCCAGCGGGCTGCTGCCATCTTCCCCCTGCGGCCGCATCCAGCCGCGGCTTCCCGGCACGGGCCCGCACGGCGCCGCGGCAGCAGGTCCAGGCCCGGCCCGGCGCACTGCCCTTGCCCCGGCCGCGGGGCTCGCACTCACCCACTTTGTAGGGCAGCCTGTCCGACATGCTGGCGAGCTCCGGCAGCCGGCGAGGGAGGAGGTAACAGCCGCTCCGTGCGCGCCTTAAGTAGAGGCGGCGCCTCCGCCTGCGCGGGGCGGAGCGAGCCGGGCTGGGCCGCACCTGGGCCTGGCCGCTGCGAGCGTGAGGGAACCGGGCGGTGCAACCCCATGGGCCCGCCGCGGATCCGCCTTTCCTCGGCGAGGCGGGCCTCGGATCCCCCCTGGAGCCTGGGCCGTCCTCAAAAGCTGCCCCCCCCGCCCGGTACCACGGTGGGTTCCAGAGGTCCCCTTTGTCCTCGGGGCCGGACCGGGACCCGGACCCGGACCCGGACCCGGACCCGGACCCAGACCCAGGCCAAGGCATGTTCTGGTGCCTGGGGCGGTCCTGCCACCACCACCACGGGTGCTAAGGCGGGCTTTGGAGCTGAACAGGACCAGTGCGGGCATAGAATCATAGAAGCACAGAATACCAGGTTGGAAGGGATCTCAAGGATCGTGTGGTCCAACCTTTCTAGACAAGCATGACCTAGACTAGATGTCCCAGCACCCTGTCCAGCTGAATCTTAACAGTGTCCAGTGCTGGGGAATCCACCACTTCCCTGAGGAGATTATTCCAATGGCCCTGGACCCCACTATGAGGCCTGGCCATGGAGCCACAGTGGGCACTGACCAGGCAGCACCCCCCATGCCTCTCTACTGGGGGGTTCTCTGCATGACCCCATGAAATGGTCAGTGTAAGCAGTTACTCTGTGGTGTTGGACCCTTTGCTGCGGCAGGGCTGAGGGCAGCGTACAGCTCAGCCAGTGAGGGCCGTGAGGCCGGGCAGCGTGCTGGTGAGATGCCATGCGGACAAAGCTGAGGCATGTGAGCTGCTCTATTTGCCTGGACCTTGGACTTGGCTGCAGCCTGCTCCTCCTTCCAGCCTGCCGCCGGTTTGCCAGGTGCAGGGCAGGAATGGCACAGGCAGGCCTGCTGGCCCTTGCCCACTGCCGCAGCCAATGCTTGCTGTGCACGCAGGAGGCAGAGCCCTGCTTCAGCCTTGCCTGCGGGTCATGAACACATTTGCTATGATTCTAAAATCTGAAATACTATCGTGGTTTCCCCCCAGCCAGCAGCTAAGCCCCATGCAGCTGCTTGCTGACTCCTCCCACAGTGGAATGGGGGGCAGAATCAGAAGACTAAAAGTGAGAAAACACTTGCGTTGAGATAAAAACAGTTTAATAAGTAAAGCAAAAGCTGCACACACAAGCAGAGCAAAACGAGGAATTCATTCACCAATTCCGATGGGCAGGCAGGTGTTCAGCCATCTCCAGGAGAGCAGGGCTCCATCACGTGTAACAGTGGCTTGGGAAGACAAACACCACCACTCCGAACATCCCCCCTTTGTCCTTCTTCCCCCAGCTTCATATGCTGAGCCTGATGCTATATGGTGCGGAGTATCCCTTGGGTCAGTCAGGGTCAGTTATGCTGTCTCTGTCCACTCCCAGTTTCTTTGTGCACTCTCAGCCCAATTGCCAGTGGAGTAGTGTGAGGAGCAGAAAAGGCCTTGACTCTGTGTAAGCACACTAAAACATCTCTGTATGGTCAACACTGCTTCCAGCACAAATCCAAAACACAGCCCCATACCAGCTACTGTGAAGAAAATTATCCCTGCCAAAACCAGCACAAATACATTTTTCATATACTTCAGTCATAAACGGGGGCAAACTTTGAAACCAGCGTGTTATACACCTTTTACCTGTGAAAATATTTAAAAGTGAGGATTTCCTCATACTTATGCAGAAATTCTCCCTGATTATCTTGCAAAGTTTGAAATAGTTCTCAGTGCAGAGTTCGCCTGGAGACTCCAACTCACAGTACTCTCCAGAAATGAGGTCTGATATTTGTTAACCTGAGTGGCAGCTGATCTCAGTTCTACAGAGAACAGTCCACAGAGAAAAGCAGAAGTCCTGGTAGGAAATCTGTAGTCCTTCAGCCAGCACACATGCAAGTGGTAATGTTTGTGTTTGGTATTCAGAGTGTTGCAAGCACACTGGCAAACCTGACACCGTCCCAAACAGTTCTGTAACTCCCAAAGGAGTAGCATGTCTGCCCCTGGGACGGGCTCATCTAACTCAGTCATGCTTTCATTGGTTTACATCACCAACAACCTTCTTGTCACAGCTCAAATCACTGGCCCACAGCAGCAGGACAGGAGTTCGGGCTCTGGCCTTCTTGTCTGAGACACCGAGGTTGCAGACTGCAGTTTATGCGTGCTCTTGCACACCTGCCTCTGCCAATGGGCAAGCAGGAGACTTCCCAACAGCTCTACATTATACAGCATGACCTAAGGGCAGCAGAATGCTCCAGACATGCCTTGCATTAGGTGCCAGCCCACAGCTTCTCCAGCAAACTCCATCGCCAGTTTGTCAGTTGGAGTGAGTGCCCTTAGGCACTAACCCATGGTAACCTATACACACAAAATGTCTTTCCTAACTAATGAGCAAGACCAGAACAAAGACGTCATTTCATATAACTCCCACCAATTTCAGCTCAAGGCATACTGCCCCGTGAAGGCTGAAAGGACCAGCACCTTCCCACAGCTACATCAAGGAATGGGTGGCAGGAGCTGACAGCAGTTATTAAAGGAGGATGGATCAGCTTCACCTAGGGTGAAGGTGCTCCAACGCAAATATTCTCAAGGAGTGCTTGAAGACAAGTCACGCTAGCGTCATGGTTTGCCCTGATCCTCTGATGTAAGAGATTGATACCTCATAGCACTGTATTTTACTACATCTTAATGTATCCGTAGTCAGTGCACTGACTATGCACCCTGGTCTTTTCGTTGTTGCTGTCAGTGGTAGATTTGGGACACCAGATGGCACAAGATAGGCACAAAATGGAGGGAATAGGGTGTAGTGAAGAAAGAGGAACAGGAAAATGAACAAAAAAAATATAGAAAACCACCACCCAACAGAGCACATGAAACGACAACAGGCTGTTATTCATGTTATACATCCCGTTATTGTTTCATTTACTGTAGTAGTTCAAGTGGGGAAGTTCTGGGTTGTAAATTTAAATATCTCACAGTCACTGAAAAGCTGCGAAATGGGGGGGGGGGGGGGGAGAGAACCACTTAAAAAGAAAAGAGAATATGATATTTCTTCAGAATTATATTTAAAAAAAAAGGATTAGGTTTACTGGCATGGCTGGGAAATGCTGTAGATTTCAAGTCTAGGAGAAAACATCTAAGTCTAAGCTTCTGTATAATACAGGTAATAACTTCACACAGGTACTCCGTACAAAGCCAGGTAATTGCTTGACTGGGCAATTAATCTATTATATACACTATAAGAAGGATTGTGCAATCTGAATTATTGGGGTTTTTTTCAATAAAAAGAATGTCTGTAATTTGTTCACTGACCTTCGAAAATGCCAAATACTCTGACAAAACAAACCCTGCATGTCTCAAAGTGATACCCACAAACAATGAGGACATTATATTCTGTACCTCAGCTCACCCTTACCCATAAACTGCAGACAATGATTTCACTTTCCCACAAACTTATGTACACATTGCAAAAATTTATGCCTGTGAAACACTATGATATTGTGGTGGCAGCGTTCAGGAGCACCCTGAATTAGGAAACTAGTGTTTTACCCTGCATAGAGGTTTAGTACGGAGTGAAGAAGAATCCCCATAGTAAATGACGCAGATGGACGAGGTGTTGCGTAATGACTGTTCCAGCTAGGACAAGCCATTCTGTGCAGCAGGGCAGGTACACTGATGATCCAGTTGGATTTTATCACGGTAAATGTCACAAGGTGCCTAATGAAGGTTGTAACAGTGATGCCATCACTGGCATCCTCTAAGTGCAGTGCTTTGCTCTGTAGCTTTATGACTTGTGAGGGCCCCAGCCAGCAGCTGAAAGCTGCAGCAGCCTTCTTACATGCAGGCTGCATGACTCACACTGCTAATTTAGCTTAGCAGGGGTCCCATGTGGACAAGAGCCCTTCTTCTTTGTGCCTTAAATTGGCTTTTAATATAGTGCTGTTATGGGCAGCATAGACACAGGTTTATATTACTCACAAACGTGTTACAGCTCTCTCTGCAATTAAACTCTCCCTACCTGCCTCAAGCATAAACTCTGAGACATGTATTGCCTTGTGGGTTTGCACAAAGTCCTTCACAACGTGATTTCCTGATTGCTATCATCTTGTGCAGCAGCACAGAGTAACACCACTGGGGATCTAGCTCTAGATTGAGATAGTTAATACTATCTCAATCCACAGCAACATTAATATTACTGTACCAAGCACTGGCGTTATGATACCATTATGATACCATTTGCCCAGTGATATTAAATTCAACACATTCCAGATTCTGCTGTGAATTTTCCACTTTCTCCTCCTGTCTCCTCAGCGGAGACTTCTGCACTTCACCAGGTCCTGATTCTGTGTTGCTGATACCATCCACTTTCCATCATGGACTGCCCAACAGAGGGCAGAGGGAGCCTTCGTTTTGGCTTCCAGGTGAGTGAGGACGAGCAGCAGTTTGGTATGACCGAGTTGATGCCTTTTGGGAGGAGTACACTTAGTCCAAGGGTTGAAAGGAGGCTATGTTTTTGTGGCAAAACCACTAGAAATTATTTACTTGTGAACATGCTGTCTTTACACCCAAGTGCAAGCATGAACTGAAGCAAGAGCTAGAAGATAATAAATTAACTGGTGTGAAGAGAAGTTTGGACTAATTTTACCTTTTGCCTCTTATTTTCCTTAGACCCCCAACAAGAGAAAAAACACCAGGTTTTGTTTCTTAGAGGAACCCTTGGGCCAGCCTGCTACACAAGACCCTGGTTCAGAGCCTGAGAACCTGAAGTTCTGGGTTGGTGGTAAGTCAGTACGACATCGTCTTCTCCTCCCTCTCATAGCTGTAGCAAGCATGAGCATAACATGAACTGAGGACCAAGCCCTGAGTCTTGTAGAGCAAGTTTAACCAAGTAAATTCTCCCTTAATCCAGCCTGGGAAATTATGAGCACTGCACCTGGTATGTTAATGGCATGCAATGGGACTGGTACAGCAACCTTCCTGCCCCTTGCTGTTACTCACCTTAAGATTGTAATTCAGCTGCCCAGTTACTAAGTGCACAGTGAGCATAAGAAAGGCTGGATGAAATAAGTCGAGTGAATGAATAAGATTACTACTCAGCAAGGGATATGCAAAGCCAGGGCCTGTTACCTTCCCTGCAGTTCAAGACTGGAGCTTTGGTTTGGAGTTCTTGTTCAGAAGTGTAATGCTGCAACTCCAAGGGACAGACAGACTTATCGAAACACACAACTTGACCTCTTACTCAACAGGATTGTTAGCTTGGTTTGGTTTTTTCTTTTTAGAGGAGGACATTGGGGCATCCTGGCACAAGGAACTACGTAAGGTAAACAAGGGACAGACTTCTGAAGCTGATAGAGACTTTTCAAGAATTCACAATGGAAACCAATTCATTAGCTTTATTTGGCTTTGGATCAAGCCCCAAGAATTTAAATCATACCTTCTCCCTTTGTATTAGTTTTAGCATTACATAGCTTTTTATCAGCATCTGTTCTGCCCTGAAATGCAAGCTGATTTATACCAGAGCAATTTGCAAGGAGGTAAACCACTCAGGGCATGAGTCAGCCTTTCTGATGTAGATAATTTAAAACTGTATAAAATGAGGAAGGTTATCAGGGTGGGACAGGAACAACCCTGGGTATAAACAAGATAAGGCTCTTTCTACTAGCATCTCTGTTTCAAAAACTCTTCTCAAAGAGCCTGACAGAAGCAGGCATCCCACTCGCACTGACACTGAGCAAATGCATGTGTTCTCATCCTTTAAGAGTCCTAGATGCAGCATCCAGAGTGCAAGGTGTAACCAGAACCCAAGTGGTGCCCATGGGTGTCCTGCATATCTGCCATGCTGTCTCACCACAGGCCCGGCTGACCTGAAGGCTGTTTGCAAGATCTTGGTGTAGGCAAGAGCTGGACAGAGCTGTCAGTTAAAAAAATGTATGGTGTGCTTCACCTATCCCAGCACTCACATGTCATGTCTTTCATGTCCTGAAAACGCCCTACCAGGTTTATAGTATCATGTTCTTCAGTCCCAGGGAAAAATAATGTTCAGCCTTTTGCGTGGGGAAGAGAGGAACAATTTTCCCGGTATCTTGTCCTTCCTTTAAAACATCTAAGTACCATGGCTGTGTCATTTCCGTTCTCAAGACACCTAATCACTCCCTCACAGTTCTCTGATTATGCACTGTAAAACAATTGAGTAATAAAACACTTAATTAAATAGCCACATCTTTGTTTTACCCTTTAATTAGATTACTTGGAAATAATAATTTCTCACCAACCTGAAGGTTTCATTCTGCAGATAACAGGAAGTAATTTATCTTTTCCCACTGATACTTTTATAAATCTCAAGTCAAATTAATCAATTCTGATTTTAAAGTCAATTAGAAACAGATACACACTGATACTACACTTATCTTTCTGAGTGAAATCATGAATTCAGACTCTGATAACAAGGCAGCACAGCAAAAATTCTTTTTTTAAGGATGACAATATCAAGATTTTATTAAATCAAAATGTTATTTATAAATGTTTATTAAATCAAATCTGGTTTTAAAAAATAAAGCACTTGCTTCAATACTTACCTACTTAACAAAAAGCTCCAGAAGACTTATCTATAAGATTTATAGTTTTTTATAAAGTGCTTTGAAATCCAATAATACAAAATGATGTGAAACCAAAATATTCCTGCATTTATAAATCACCAACTTTGCAGACAGAAGTGTTAAGCCACTGTTAAAGATTTAAAATAGCTTAGCAGCTAATGAATGCTGATGACATCTGATGATTATTCAACAGTCATTTTGCGATATTTGCTTGGGGCTGTGTCTAGCCCAAAGTGGGTAAGCATTCACACTAGCAAATTCCTTCCATGGGGAGATGGTCACTGTGGTCTCTTCAGTAGCAGCATCAGCTTTATGTTGTCGACTTACATAGCATTACTACACTGAGGTCGTAAACGGAGGCAGACAAAAACCTCAGGAAACTCATCAGGTAGTTCTGTATCTGGGAGGGAGTAACCCCAAGGCTGCATTGGTGATTTGAATATTGTTACTTACAATAGCCCAATTGAGAATAAATGCTATACATATTTTGCCACAAGAAACAATCTCTGTCGCAGTGACCTTGAAATCTCTATTGGAGTGAGAAAGAATGAAAAAAAAATATTATGACTATTATTATCTCCCAGAAATTAACTCCCAGAAGCACTGCTTGTGCATATGGAACCTGGCAAATCTGAAAAGCTATAAAGCATACACAGTTTTTCTAAAATGTCTTTGTACAAGATCATCCTGAAAACTGTAGAAAACTTTCCTAACCTGTCGGGGTTCTTAGCACTCAAAAGAAAGTTATGACAGGGAATAGCAAGAAAATTCCATCCTGCCTGAGTATCTTATAGTTATAGAAAGTATAAGGAAAAAGAAAATAATCAAATAGTCTTCTCCTTTTCCCAAATAAGCAAATAAAAGAAAGATAAAACCTTGGATACATAGCTCTTCTGCCACGCAGTTATATTCATCTGTGCTTGCCACATCGTTCTGGTGTTAATTCGTTATCTGTTGTTCCAGTTCAGTACTCGGCTATGATTTTTAACAGGGAAAATGATCTCTGAAAGATTGTGAATGTGAAGATTGCTCTATGTTCATCCTCTCCTGGCAAGCATAAACTAATCAGTAGTCTGTGCACCTGGAACGCATTCT
This sequence comes from Strigops habroptila, assembly GCF_004027225.2. Lineage (NCBI taxonomy): Eukaryota > Metazoa > Chordata > Aves > Psittaciformes > Psittacidae > Strigops > Strigops habroptila. The sequence goes on from NC_044289.2 coordinate 4,256,913, forward strand.
TTTTCTCATGAATTTTACAGAGCAGATGGCGCCAGTGGAACTTGACTGGAGGCATCAAAAGCTGAAAAATAAAGAGATTAGGGTTGCTGGTGTTGAACAACAATCATTTTTCTGAAATGCCAGTTACAAAAGAAGGAAAAAAATAATAACACAGAAGACAACTTATGCGGTGTCCTTGAAAAAAGTCACTGTTATTAATTCCCATCTGCTTTAGCAACCTTCACCTTGGAAACCTAAAAACCAGTAAGACAAAAGCAGAGACTGCAAATGGCCACACTCCCCTAAGGATATACACACATCTCTTGAATTCAGTAGGAGTCACATGTATGTGTACTTGGGGTAGCATTCAGCTTCTTCCTGCAAACACAAAACTACTAAAGTTCAAATTAATTCGGACAGCTGAGGTAAGAGGTCATAGTACACCTAGCTGCAATGTTCCTGCAGCTTTGGGAATCAAACCACAGGCAACCTGCAAAAACAAACCCAATGTTATGTATCAGATGGGAGACAGAGCAAATACACTGTAAAAGAAACCCAGCTACGCAGATGTGGAACTCCAGCTGAAGTCAGCCTGAGCTTTACTGTCCTGCCAGGCAGGAATCTGTACCACAGCAATGGATGGGAGATTACTTTATGTCAGTGATGCAGGAAAGAGAAATTTCTGTTAAGTAAGGCTTGCAGAACTCATTAATTGGAATGGGCTATTTAAATATGTAACTATAAAGGTATGTATATATGGTCAAATATCTGTAAAGGAAGATAAAGACTTAAAGGTGCATAGAAAAACTTTAAAGAAAAAACAACCAACCAACCAAACCTCCAGAACTTATTTGAGCTGTTCAGTTTGTTTGGTTCCTATACTGGGCTATAACCTTGGCTTCAAACTTGTTTCCCAGGGATGCACACCTTCTGGCAAAGCCACACACTTCTGACTCCTCAGCACTCACAGGCTCTGACTGAGCAGCCAATATTGTTCTGTGCTGGAATTAAAGGGATTCCTGTGCTTGAAGTAATGTGCATATATACCTTGGTCAATCATAACTGCAGAGGGCTAATTGGCATGGAAACATGTATGTTATTCTGTTAGGGGAAAACAATCTGAGCTGTTTTCTTGCTTAGGCCTCATCAACAGAAACAGTCATTTAATTGCAGCTGTGGGATCTTTCTTATTGGAGTATATGTGTAAGGCAGGGAAGAGAAGATGGATTTTTACATCCCTACCACTTGTAAGAAAATGCTAAACTTTGCACTTGTAAAACATGTAGTTTTCCTGAAACATTAGTAAGGATTTTCTCCTACTCTTTGAAAATAATGGAGTCTTTTCTCTGATTTCTCTGCATGGAAACTGAACTCTCTCATTCCTCTCTGTCAAAAGAGGAGGTGTATTTTAATTCCTATGTATTCGCTTATGCAATGGTGCATTCTGGTTAAGAAAAATACACTTGAATCAAGGGTTTGTGTAAAGGTTAAGTAATATCAATAGCTGAAGTATCTGCAGTGCATACATTAAAACCACAAAACCTTAACTGTGTGTCCCAAAGCCCACACCACCACTGACAGGCCCACACAGTTGCCTGTCTGTAAGAAACTCGGATTACCCAGTATGCCTCTTTGAGCTATCAGAAATTTCCAGTTAGTGTTACTGTGATAACCCAGCACTGCAGATGGCTTGTTAAGGTGTTCTTGGTGCAGGGCCTGGAGCACAAGTGTAATGAGGAACAGCTGAGGGACCTGGGGGGGTTTAGTCTGGAGAACAGAAGGCTCAGGGGGGACTTTATCACTCTCTACAACTGCCTGACAGGAGGATGAAGCCAGGAGGGGGCTGGTCTCTGCTCCCAAGAACAAGGGATGGGACAAGAGGAAACGGCCTCAAGCTGCACCAGGGCAGGTTTAGATGGAGATGAGGAACAATTCCTTCCCCAAAGGGTGCTCAGGCATTGGAACAGGCTACCCAGGGCAGGGCTGGAGTCACCGTCCCTGCAAGTGTTCACACACCGTGTAGCCGAGGCGCTCAGTGGTGGCCTTGGCAGTGCTGGGGAAGTGTTGGACTTGATGATCTTAAAGATCTTTTCCAGCCTGGTTGGTGCTATGATTCAATATTCTATGTATGCAGTGTGTGTACATACACACAATCCTTTCCAGGGCCCTGGCCCATATGGTTTCTGTGGGAGGTGACGGGATGCCCAGGCCCAAGCGCCTCACTGCCGCTCCGGGCAGCCTCACGGCCAAACCCCAGCCTTGGCCCGGGAGCCGAGTGCTGCGGAGCGCTCAGTGAGCCCAGCGCCACAGACCCGGCAGCAGGCACCGCCACAACCCGCCCGACGGCCAGGCCGACCCGCCGCGCCGGACACCCCCGCGGGGCACGCCGGGAACTGTAGTCACGGCGCGGCAGTGGCCGCGGACGGACTCGGCGCATGCGCAGCTCCCGCCCGACTTTGCGAAGTCGCTGGCTCAGGCCGGGCTGGAGCCGCTGCCATCTTGGCCGAGGGACGGAGCAGCCCCTGCGCCCGTGCCCGGTGAGGGAGCGGGGTCCGCGCCGCGGGCTGGGCGGGGAGCGGGAGGCGGTGGCGGGCGCGGCGGGGTCGGGGCGCGGCGGGCGCGGCAGGGCACGGCGTTCCCCAGCGCTCTCCTCGACGGCCGTGGCGAGGCAGGGGGGCGAGAGGGACCCCGGCGGCCGTAGGCCTGGCTGCTTGGGGGGCTTCTCGCCCCGGGAGGGCCTCGCTGAGGGAACCCCTCTCCGCCGCGCTGACTCCCCGGGCCCTGGCGGGGGCAGGTCTTGGGCCAGAGGTCGGGCTGGGACGGCAGCGTCATTCTCTCCCCGGGGCACGGGGCGGCGGTGCCGGGACCCCGGCGCTGCCCTGCGAGGGCTGCCTGGCGTTGCCGGCCTGCGTTGGGGAACCCCTTCGTTCCGGCGGGTTGGGGCACCTGCCGGACCCCGGGCTGGGGCCCCTATTTCCCCCAGCTCTGCATCGCTTGCTCCGCTTGCCCCCAGCAGCATTTACCCCTGCCACCTTTTCCAGGCTCCGTGTCGCTGAGGTTAGCCTCGAAACCTTCACCCTCTTTGGGCCCTGGGGATTCGCTCCCGTCAGAGGCTTTGTTTTCCGGCAATCGGTCCGTAGCACAGCCCTCTCAAGCCTTCGTGTTTAGCTCCTCTGAAGAGCGCGTCACCTCCGTCCTGGGGTCCCTCTAGTTCACGCTGCAGACTCTGCGAGGCTTCGTTGCCTTTGTCTCGTCGGGGTACAGCCGTGCCTTGAAGTAATGTTTCCCAGTGATAAAGCGTGACTGTAGCTGGAGGTTTGTGCTGAACTATGTTCCCTCTTGTAAACACAGCAGAATGGCAGCGCTGGTGCCACCGCTCTATTTTGGAAACACGGACAAGTTCCAGCCGTTAACCCTCGTGCTTCCAAAGACGGTGTCTGACCTTGTGTAGCAACAGCATCCCCATAAAAGCAGAAGATGGTGTTTAAGGATGCCTTTAGTTGGCTCTGATAGCCAAAAATTCAGCTGGTTTTAATAGCTGTAACTTGCCATGTTAAATGGACAAAAGAGCTTCAGATCTGTGTGTGATGCAGAGGGAAAGGCAGGTGTAGCGTTTGGGATATCTGTTGTCATTTTGTGCCATCCTTTACCCTTGAGGCTTTAGAAAATATCCCCAGCAAAACTTATCTTTATAGTTTAATTACAATCAAAGAAGTCAGAAACCAGGGTAGTTTAGACCATCTTTTCCCAATATATTATTGCTTATTTTAGTGAGTTTCTCATCATTTTGTTTGGTCTCTGCTACCCTGACACTCATCCTTTTCGAAGAGAGAATTACAGACTGATACTTGTAAGGTGACAGTCAGTCTTGAGGGTATGACAGTAGATCCAGCTCTGCTTGCTTGTACTTACCTGAAAAAAAGGCATAGATGTTTAAAAATTAAATATGAACTGCAAGCTGTCTTTGATTCTGAGGATTTTAGTGCTAAAAAAATTGTTTGGGGAAAAAAAAAAAAACCAAAAAACCCAACAACCAAATTTAAACTCTTTTCTCTCTTCTTACAGCAAAAGTCCAGAGCAGTTCTAGTGTAATGACAATTACATTGCTCTTTGCTATAGCCGTTTGAATCTGAACTTTGTCTAGTGTGCATTGTTAGTTGTAGTGTCTGACAGTTTTAATCACTGCACTGAATGCATTCACCTCCCAGTGATCAGTGAAATAATATGTAGCATTCTGATCCAAAGAGAATTTTCTTGTCTTCAAAACAAAGAACTGATTCAGTGCATATGAAGGATGATGTTGCAGTGGAAAATAACTGAGACTTCTGAGTGCTAACTTTGAAAGCTTCTTAAAGATTAAACAGTTACTTTGGGGCTTAAGAGACTTTGAGAGAAGATTATTTACATGAATTTATTAGTTAAGTGGCATCACCTCGATTTCTTCTCTCGATTTTCTCTCCCTTCTTAAAGTTCTGTTTCTTCTGTGGTGAAACAGATGCGAAATATGAAGTTGTCGTGTTTCCTTGTCTCTGAGTTTCAAAATGGTTTGGGAAAGTTAACCACAGAATAAATAAGAAGACAGGTAGTAACGTAGCATGATGTTTCTCTTGTAGAGTTGAAATTAATGGTTGTTTCTAGCAAGCTTGCCTTAGCATTGCTTGAAAAATATTTCATGAGAGATTTACAAAATAAATTCATTTTCTTCTATTGTAGAGCATATGCAATAGATAAGTGGCTTCTCAACAGCATTTTCAGTGGATAGCATCTAAATGAACATATTTTGTAAATTTAAAGCTGTTTAAACCAAGTGGTAGATCTGTTCAACCATAGTAAAGTGCTTCTCATGTTGTTTTTCAGTTGATTTCTGCTTAAAAGCAAGGAAAAGAATCTGTAGGGTTAGAGCAGAGGAGAAACTCCTTGCAAATGGTAGTGGTGAAACTTCTGGGAGTGCTGTCACCGATGCTGTTTATTTTGAAGCCTTTCTCTTTGGCTAGCCAGTAGCGTTCAGGTAGTGTTCTAATTCTTGTCAGTCTGCTGTACTTATGTATAATTGAAGGAACTACTTTGTGCCCTTACACCTAAGGAAAGTGAATATGTGTGCATAACCTAGAGGAGAGTATTTGCCTCAGTTGCTTCCTGTAACCGTACTTTGGCCAGCTGTCGAAGCACTTTGAAGTGTGTGCTTGCCTCAGAAGAGGAAGTAGACAAGCCATGATTATAGTCTAGCTTGGGAGGATTCTGTTCTTTCTAGATACTTATTTTTTACTGTCTCATAAATTGAGTATTTTTAAAGATTTTATGCAATCCTCCTTGGGCTTGGTTTGACTGTTACCTGAGCTAATTCTGTGCCTGCAGTTTGGAGAGGGAAAGGTAGTTTTTCTTCTTCATCCCTCTTGTCTGAAGAATAAAGCAATATGGACTTGAACATTTTCTGTAAGTGAGCATTTGGATTTGACTTGCCGTGGTGCAGAGTTGCTGCAGTTGAAGGATTGATCTTTTTCTTCATAAGAATTGCAAATTAGACTTAATAGAAATGAAAGGATTGTGACAAATTGAGAAAGAGCATTTTAAAGCAGCCAAGGCCCTGTTTCGTATGACCGGCTCTTCAGTTATGCTGGCAATTTCTACTTTTACTATACACGGGCATAGAACAAACTTCCTGGTAAAACATCAAGGGCACATTTTCCCCCCCCCCCGAGGAAACACGATACTAGATCTTGTTATGCTGGTTATTCAAATCATTTTTTAAACTTGGCAGTATGTTAATATGCTGTTCTCTCTTTTTTAAGTTTCATTACAGTCCTCCCATTTAGAAACTGATAATGCCTGCCTTCCACCCACCTGCCTGAGCTATTCTAAACCATGCTGGTAGGAGAAACCTATTGTTTCAGGCATGAGAAGAACTACTTGCGTGTTTGCATTTAGATCATTGATTTTGAAGTTCAGAGTTTAGATTCAAATGGTATTGTTGGTAAGCAGGAAAAGGTCTGTTCTCTTCAGGCGGATTGTTAAAGTTTTATTGTGCGGAACCTTGTTTCTAATCAAGAAGAAGTGAAACTTGGGTGACTTACCTTTTACCCAAAATGTACAGATCTCGTGTTTGGGCTTGGGTAGGTCATGATGGAGAAGCTGGAGCTTTCAAGAAGAGGGTGTTAATATCAGCCTGTATGAAATCTTTGTGCTCTGTTTTCTGTTCTTTAAAGGCCTAGCTTTTTGTCAAGGGTAGCCTTTCAATAGACTTTTTCTCTCTTAGTATTAGCTCAATACCTGGTTATCTTTTTAAAAGCTTTATGTTAAGGAAAACAAAGATCAGTTAAGGTTTAAAGTGATCTTGAATAGAAAAAGACATAGTAAAGGCAGGTTTATAATCTGGTTCTGTTTTATTCATTTATTCATCACATGGATAGCCATTTGCAGTGAAATATCCATCAAGAATAGAATTTGTGACTGAGAGCATGTTCGTTTACTTAAAAATAAAATGGGCTCTTTGATTCATTCAGTTTCACATGATTGTGATGGATCTTTTGCCAGTGCAAGTCATTTGTAAGTGGTTACTGCCCTTTTTAGCTTTGTTTTGTCCAGTGCAGTGAGAAAAGCTAACGAAGACTGGGTGCTGAGCAAGTTGAAGAGGAAGTGCTGAGACATGGAAGAGCAGATTGTGTTAATTTTTAACATGCTTTTGGTCAGTATCCATTCTAGTGCCTGCCTCTATCCCCAGTGCTGTCTTTTAATTATATATTAATAGTCATTACTCTTGCTTGACAGTTAGAGTGCTCAGATATCCAAATATTATTTCTTCACTGCTGGTTTCATAAACATTTGAATGGATTAAGAGCTGTTTCTCCAAATACTGCATTTGTATGTACTTTTCTGACACCTTGGATCTTGCTCTACCAGTGCCGTGAGCTGCTCTTCTCTTGATTTATTTGCAGAGCAGCTGGCTGGAGTGAGCTGATCCTTTTTAAGGATTCCTCAGCTTTAAAGTGTTTTTACTTTGGCTTGTCAGAGTTGAATTAGTTGACCATTGGATCACTGATTAAAGTCTCTTCACAGGGCTTACCTCTGTAAGTGCCTTGTGTGTGTATGTATGTGTGTATTTCCTACTGCTGTAAATACATCATTTCAGAGACTAGGTAAGAAATACCGGGATTAATGTGTAAAAATGTTCATGAGATGATTATGTGCTTGGTCTGATCTTTAGCTAGGCTTACTAACCTTTGTGAAAGTGGTAAGCTGCATATTCTCACTAGATTTTTACCTGTATTTGAACACCCTTTGCTGTCTGTTCAAGTTAAGACCTCCTGGGGTGATCCTGCATATGAAGGGCACTTCACTCGCTAAGGGAAGCGACGAAAAAGAAAATACAAGAGCTTAGAAGATAAAAAGTAACAGTGTGATACTGGCTTGTTTTTTGTGTAAGGATAGCAAGGCTGCTTCTGTTCTTCAGTGTACACGATTCATCCAGGGCCCATGTTGTCATCAGTGATGTAGTCCTCAAAGCAGCTTCTTATTCCAGCTGTTTGAAGGGGAAGAATGTGTATAATGATAACAGGAAACAGGAGGGCAATGCTGGGGGTTTAGGAAAGCACTCCGACCACCTTACTCTCTTACTTCTATGGCTATCCAGACTAAATAGCTGTCACCTGGGTTTTCAGGTTTATTTTACATTGTGTTATTTAGTTTATTTTAATTTCATTTAAAAGTGTTCATCACCTGAAGATACAGAGGAAAACTTAACAGTGGGCAGTACTGCTGCAAATAATGGGCATACTCCATTTTGTGGTTGTTAAATTGAGTTTAACATGATGTTCTAACGTGTTAGAATATCTTTGTCTTCTGCAAATGCAGTGTGTGCTGGGTATTTAGAATGACCAATTTCCAGAGCAATGCTACGTTTGTTAAACATTTGCTTGAACCAGATCTAGTTCAGGTCAATGAATAAGTGATCACAAGGTGAGGGTGTTCTCATTGTTCTTTTTGTGCACCATTGGATCAGTGTATTTAACCCCTCTTCTGAAATCTAACTTGAGCGAGTGCATTTGTTCTGTGTGGAAACTTGTTGCCATTGCTGGTGGATTATTTAGGTATTCTTGGAGGTGTAAAGGTTTTAAACACAGTCCTGTGAGGTGTGTTATATCATTACTTTCTTTTCCCTTTCCTCCCATCCCTACCAGGCCCTCAGAACTACGAGACTTTTATGGCATTAGTGACAACTTGAGTTATTAAAACAAAAGGTAAGAGTGAAGAATAGTCTTGCTTTCACCTGGGATGTGAATGTCTGAACAAAGTAATGGTGATGTTGGAGGTGAAAATGCTCTCAGATTAATGTATGTTCACCTCAAAGCTGTGAACTTCCCAGTAAACACTGTGTTTGACTCTGGAAGATACCAACAAAATGAATGCACAGTTAAGGGTGGGCAATGTGGGAGTTAAGAGTGCAGGGACTTTGTAGACAGTAATGATAGGGGTAGGATCTATCTATAGAGAAAGCCTGTGCCGCAGCTGGGATTGCTTTGCTTTTTGGTCTTTCACTTCCCATTTTTAAAATGGTAAACTCTCTATTTTGTATTTCTGCTGTCACAACTTATAATCAAATGCGGGAAGGTTTTTATACATTACAAGCTAAATAAAACATGTCTGAACAAAATTGTCAGACCTCCTCACATGCAGACTCGGGGTTTGCATCTGGAAGACTGCTGTGCTGATTAACGAGGTCATTATGCAGTATTATGACCCTATAGACTTTTACTCCAGTATGTGTGTACCTTTTTGGTTTGCCACATATTGCATGGACAAGTAAGCCATGAAGGAGTGTATGTACAGTGTAGTAAGTGTGTTCACACTGTACTACTTTCCTTGTATAGAACAGTTTGCCAGGGCATGTGAAATATGCCTATTTTATTAAAAATAAAACTAAAACTAGTTTTTCAGTTCTCAGGAACTCTGGGCTTATCTTCTTCCTGAGGATTTACTGAATTTAAACAGGTCAGGGAATGCCAATTTAGCACTGGAATTGGCACAAAGATGGGGAAGGGCTGTGTGACCAGGAGGAACACGAAGGGAAAGGTCGGAGCACTCCTTCAGCAGTATCAGACTGCTACAGGAGGACTCTGTGCTCCCCTGATAACTGTGCTCCTATCATTCTTGCTGTGCACTTACCTCTGGCTCCCTGTCAAGTTTCAGTTCAGGAGGCAGTTCTAAGCTTCTTCACATACCTATGGGCTTTAAGTTGTGTCCCTGCAGTATGGTGATTCCCTGGAAGTTGAAGGATGCAATTAAAGCTTGTTGTTAGCAGATAAACCTGCTCTTTAAGTGTGCTGTTGTCAGTTCTGCATAGAAGATCTGGGGCATAAAGACTTAAGCTTTCATTCAAGGATTTTATTTATTACTACAGTTGAAAGTCTTGGGTAACCAAAGGTTTCAGAAGAGAAGCCTACTTTATCTTCTGATAAAGGGCAAAAGGGTTTTAGGGCAGCCCCACAAAACCCAAGTTATATGGAATTGCTGAGAATACTGAGGTAGTGGTGCAATTCTAATCCATCTTTTCCCTATAATTTCTGTTTTATTTTTCAGAGGCATGGGCTGGAATGTAGCAAGCAGTTGAATGTTGCAGGGTTGGGGTGATTGTGTTGTCCCCTCCTGGCTATGCTTTCCTGTTGCCATCTGGTCACTTGCAAAAGATTCCCAGGAAGCAGGTGGTGGACTTCTGTTGGAATTAGAAAGCATGAAGATGATTCCTCTGGAACATAAGATTGTGCTTGCAGCAGTTTGCAGTTCTAAAAAAGACAGTGACCCATAGCAGACTTTCAGATATCTTCATGTTTACTTAAATCATCTCAATTTCCCCCTCACCCTCCCAGAAATTCTCATTTCCATTACATCTTTTGGCTTCGTGTGTTTTACTTTAGTAATGCATAATTTAGGTTGAAAATAGGCAAACTTTATTTCCAGCTGGCACTGAATTTAACACATGGGAATATTACTTCATTTTGTTGCAAATACTAGATTTCCAGTCCTAGTTTCTTTGATTATTTGCAATGCTTAAGAGTATTCAGAGAAAGAGCTTATTTTTCTTATGGGGCAGTGTGTGTATGTTCTTACCTTGCTAACTGTACGAATTTCAGTGCATTGGCTACAGTAGTTCTTGTTCTTACAGTGGAGTCCAAGTTAATCACGAGGAACTGTATCTTGTACTAGCTAATTTGTTAAAGCAAGTACAAGCAGCAAGTGACAAAGAACTTTCTTTTTCAAGAGATACCAAATAATCAGTCAAGTTTAGGTTTGTGGTTGCTACTGGTAGTAGAGAATGAAGCAGTTCTTTGAGCCTTGCCAGGTTGAGTTGCAGATCTGTGCCGTCTGTTTTGGCTTAGTTTATTGCTCAGGTACCTCTAGTGACAGTCTGTTCAGCAAGATAGTTTTTGTCAGGCAATATCCTTCGCCAGTATCTTTCTACTGATATCTCCATGGCCCTTCGTATCTGTGTTCTGGAGTTGTGCCTGGGGATCTCTTCGTCATTACCTCCCAGAGAGAGATACCTTTGTACAGGTGCGAACCTTCATTTGGTGCTGTTGAACACGTCTTAAACAAGGTGTGTTGCATGCTGTACAGTTCTGAACAGAACATACTAAAGAACCATGTTCAGGTTAGTGCAGGTACCAGGCTGAAAAATGTCTTCCAGGTGACAGAATCTGGGTTTGGTTCCGGGTTTCTAGACTGCTAGTAAACAACATCGTTTCAAAAGGCTTCTTTTAAAAACATTCTTTAAAACAACTGTAGTAGTGGGTGAAGTTGTTAGTAATGATTACAGCTAATAGTGTAATTTAGTGGTCAAGCTTTCTATTTCCATCCCCCCCAGAGTTAAAATCTTTATGTATCTTTGAATAAGAGTGTGTATGAGCCGCTAAATACACAATATAGTGCTGCAAATGGAATGGGGAAATATGTTGGAGCAAGCATTGAGCTGTAAACAAGAAGAAAAACTGGCTGGAGATTGCAAAGTCCTGCGTAGATGCTGTCCTCTGTTAAGAACTGAATATGTAACTTCTAAAGTGACTTGCTTTAAAGCTGCAAGCTGGATGGTGAAACAGAAGGTGGTGGCCTTGCATTTTGTTCTGTTGTGAGAGTTGATAATATAGATTGCTTCTTAATGACACTTCAGAAGTAATGCCTTTGAAATACAGTTTAAAATAGCTGTGATACAAAACCAGTAGTTTTCTTCTTATGCCAAAGCACAAAATAAGCAGTCAGATTAGTTAAAGCTCAAGTGGTTCTCCAATAGATCTGCTAATACCAGTCTTTTAGCTCTCTTCCCATGAGCGTCAAATGAAGTTCTGCAGTTTCTGAAGTTTGCTTATGAAGGTTAATGATTTCCCCCTTTTTAATTGGGAAATAACATAAAACTGTCATCTGAACTGTGATACTCTGTGGTATTTCTGCAATAATGAGATAAGGGAGCTAAATGTATGCACTGGGAACTGTGAAATGAGTGAAAGTTAGTGGATATGTTAAAAACACAAGGCTGAAGTGGTAGACCAGCACACTGATGTGGATTTATCAGCTTGGTATGCAGCTATTTTGTGCCCTCACAATCAAATTACCTGTATATGTCACTGGGATTTTTGGCAATATCATTGTTGTTTGGTTTTATATCATAAGAGAAACTTCATTGCCATTCATTCTCACTGAGGTTTGGGTTAGTTTATATGCATACGTCAGAGAAACTTTGAGAAGCTCTTAGGGGATCAGCATCCTTTAAGTGACACAGCAGTCCAAATTTGTTACACATGGGATATTTTTAGTGTAGAGTAATTTGATTGTAAGTACTGCAGAGATGGGGACAGAGGCTTTATCATGTGTAAGAGAGATACGGAGCAACATATCATTTACTGTCCAGATTTGCTCTGGAAAGTTACTGCCATGTGAGTTAAAGGGAAGGAAATTCTTAAAGGTATGAACAGTTGGACACCTGCCATCAGCAAAGTAAAATGTCTTTTTCAATAAACAGAGTATCAACCATGATATTCAATGACTTCCCCATCTCTGATGTTATGTAAATAATAAGGCATACCACAGGTTCCAAGGCAGTGCTATGTGAATGTTTTGTGAGGTTTCTTATCATGGCAAAAGAAAATTACAATCAGACAGGAATCGGGGTGCATATGAAATGTAAAATAGCACATGGGTTTGTTCCTTTTCAGGTGCAAAACTTTGCACTTGCTTTGGTGAAACTTTTGTTTCATCAGCATATTTGCTGAGGGTGAGCTTGGTCCCATTGTCCAGCTGATAAATGAAGAAGTCGCACAGTGTTGGCCAAGTGCGTACCCTGGCTACAGCACTAAGGATTGGCCTTTAGCTGGACTGTATCCCGCTGAGCACAGCCCCTCGAGTCTTGCAGCTCAACCAGGTTTTCAGTTCACCCCATAGTTCTGTCTGACACTACTTCATTTTGTCTGCGAGGATGTTGTATGAGACAGTGTCAAAGGTAACCAGCATCCACTGCTGTCACTGTTGTTTCTCATCACAGAAAGCCATCATTTCCCCTTCATAAATTCATGCTGACTAATCCAAATCACTTTCTGTCTATAATGTGTTAATCAATGGCTCTGATGAGAATTTGCTCTGTGACTATCCCTGGGATTGAGAGGGGACTGACCAGCCTGTAGTTTATTGGATCATCCTTCTTGTTCTTTAGAACAAATGAGGGACATTTGCCTTTTTCAGTACCTGGGAATGGGGAGCTGAGTGACCTTTTCACTTTTGCATGGCAGTTTGGGCTTCACCGAGCTCAAACATGACTTCAGAGATTTATCAGAAATGTTAGTTCTGGCAAATTATTTTCTCTAGCACACAGGATTAATGGGAAAAGAAATTCCGGTTTTAGCATCTCTGTAGATGCTTAATACTTCTGGAAATGTATCCTTCTTGTAAAAAGAAACATTTGTGTTTACCTGGTAGCGATACGCAGTTACTGGTCTTACTTCCACATGAAACAAGTAGTTCTGTGGTCCAGCCCATTGCTGAGGCCTCAGAGAAGCACTATCGGTTACCCAATTTGCAGACACAAGTACTTTGTGCATTAGTCATTCGAGTTAAATAAATATATGCTTTAAATGCAGTCTTAATCTGTTTGTCTAAGAGCATCCTTATTTATTTAGTTTTAACTGCTGTGGTCATGTCTTTCCAGTAGTTTTGCAGGAAGAATTTTCTAACCTTCATTTTGTGTAGAAGGGAAAAAGCAATGATGGAGAGTGGGAAACTTTGGGGTTTCCTTTTGATCTTTTTATAAAGGGAAACATTCTATGGAAGAATCTGCTCTGAAGCTGTCAAAACAGAGTGAAAGGCAGAAGTCCTGACACAAAGTGACTAAGCATACTCATGCATGAAAATACATCCACGAGCTGAGAATTAATGCAATAGAACAAGCTAGAGTCAGTGAACATAACTTAGGGCTGTGGAGGTTTTCCATGTGGCCAGCATGCATGCTAGAGAGGAGCAGGGGAATGGGAAACAGGGAATGCTTCTGCATTAGTGTTTTAATTGTTTTTATGTGGACAAAGAGTCCACTTTGGAAATGAATCCCCTGATTGTTCTCACAGGCTGTGCTTTGGTTTGACTTGTGATGAGCTCGGCTCAGGGAAGCTGACTTGCTTCTGCATGAAACTAAACTGGAAGCCGCAGTCCCACTGGTGTGGGGTCAGAATAAAGCTGTTCCAAAATCAAACTGCAGAAATGTGTACAGTGTTGGTATTGCAGCTACAGACCCCTCTTACTGCCTACCCCTGCTGCTGTTACATTTTGCTACTTGCTGATGTGGACATGGCCACAGCAAATCTGGTTAAGGAAGGTACAGTGAGAGTTTAAAGCCTGTCAGCGCTGGAAAAAGGCTGTCGCCATTCTAAAAGATGCTATAAGAGAAAAGAGACAAGTTAACTACAGTATTTCTGAGAGGTGTGTACAAGAAGCTTTTAGAAAGATTAGAGTACAATGGCTCTGTAATAAAATAAGAATCTGTTTTGGCAGGTATTTCCCTCAGTGAAGCTTAGGAGCCAGGAGACAGTGCAGTAAGCTAATATGACCTAAAAAGGAATAGTCCTGTTTTTAAATACAACTTTTAGAAAGGAATTCTTTTACTTTCCCTTGAATGTGTGCAGTAGGAACAAGTGTACAAAATGAAGCAGGAAAAGCCTTCAGGAAGAAAAAAGAAACAAACCAAAAAGAAACCTAAACTGAAAGAGAAGCATTTACGTGGATTTTTATTAACAAAAGGTGCATGTAAACACACATCCAAAGGTATTACAGGAATACCTGTTACATTCCCTAACCCTGGAATTACTTTTGGAAAACAGCGAGATGGAGAATGGTTCAGAAGGAGTTAGGTTAGAAGCTCTTAGTCTTTCAACTGAGAGCCTTAGGAAATGAATATACAAACATATGCTGGAAAAATAATTACACATTTAAGAATTAAATCATTAAATAAATCTTGTCATATAATTATATTCTTTTAGAAATATTATCTTTAAGTACCTTCGTATTTTAACTTTCATGTTAAATATGATTTGTTTTTCCTGATCCGTTTCAGTAGCAGTATGACAGGGACATGTGAGAGGCTCAGTGCGAGATGTTTGTGCACATGTATGCATTAGGATATGTGTTAGGTTGAAACTACAGTGTCACTCACTGTCATTGTATCGAGAAACTTGGACAAAAATGTACGTAGGAAGATTCTGAGAGAGAAGATCAAATGCTGATGAAAGTTCATTAGACTGTGTTCAGAAATGTCTGAGAGTAAAACCAAACTCTCCTCATCCTGTGTGAGAGGCTTTGTACCCCAACTTTAAATCAGTGTCTGTTGTGTGTAATTTGTCTCCTTGTCCTTCATTTTCTGGCTACTTCATTAGAGGCAAAAATTGAATTATTTTTTTTTATGGTGTGGGTTTTTTTTTTTATCTTTGCAGGTTTTGTTCATGTGTTTTATGTGGAATAACTCGTAATCCTTGAGTATCTTTGTTTGAAATATGGAAATGTTAATTTGTGGTTTTCCTGACTATTTCTACTAACTTCTTGCATTTCAGGAAAACTGTTAAAACTGCGAAAAGATGGGTAAAAGGGAGGTGATTCGAGGTATCTCTTGCAGGTAGTCATCACTTAATAGATTACAAGTAAGAAAATTGCTTAAAGGGGAAAAAATAACTTAGAACTGTGACTTAAAATTTTCGTTCTGGGTGATGACGTTAAGATTATTTCATTGCCCTAATTAAAAATCAGTTTAATATGAATAAAATGGCTTATGGCTTGTGGATTTGTGTGACCATCTCTTCTCACTACCATGTCACGTAGCTAATGCAATGGTAAGTGGAGGCTTCCAGATAGATTATTTCCTTCCCCTTCCGTAGCAACAGGCAGGAAGAGACTTTGGTGAAGTTCTTCAGAGAATTTCCTTTTCATCTTTCATGGTAAGGTCTAAAATAACCTCTTGCAATCACCAGCATAAGTATTTGACTGAGATGCTCAGGACTGGGGTTCTGCTTTGTAGGAACCTCTTAGCCTCAGAGCCAGCTGAAGCATAAATGTAGCTGTAGGGCAAAATGAGATTTTATAGGGCAGACAGAACAAAAATATTCTTGCTTTTGGTAACACTCTTTTGTAACTCTCTTGGGCTCCATCTCTTCAGTGCTTCTTTGTGCTCAGAGCTGTCTGTTGCGATTAAAATGTCAGTAGGGTTGAGAAACAGAATCTCTGAATTACAAAATAAATTCATGTATTTCTGAGCAGTTAGGGTACAATCTTCCTTAGGTAAAGTGTAACCGCGGCTGCATGCTGCAGAATATTGGTTTGCTGAAACAGCTGCAATTCAAAACACAATTCCAAGCAAATACCAAATGCTTTTGGCTACCTGCTCAGTGTACTGGTAATGCATAGTTACCAGTGAATGCTCATAGCCACCTGGCCGCACCACTAGCTTTTCCCTTGAGAAAATTCTCCTCCATGATTACCACAGGAAAATGTTGTTTATACTTTTGAAGTACTTTCTGTTTAGAAACCTGGAAATCTAACAATGTTGCTTTTAAAAGTGAAATATAAAATGGGTTTTTGCCCATTAGGGCTATGTCAGTACATGTCTGCCAATGACATTGCTTCAGTCTTTGTTACTGGCTTGTCTTCTCTGAGGAAGGATGTCCCTGAAGTTACAGCGCAGTTTGTCTTTATTTTTAACCTGTATTTCCACCAAGCTCCATGTAGGACATGGTTCACAGTGCGAGGAAGTGGAAGAATCAGGAGGAAAAGCTGTAATTAATTTTTCCAAGATGCAAAAGTTCTGATTGCTAAAAGTTGATGCCTTTTTGTTAGAGATGTCTAACAGTCCTAATAACAGGAATTGTGTAAGGTCAGATGCAAAAAGGCTATTTCCCTATGTGCTCCATTGTGGGGTCCCTCCCATGGGATACAACTTCTCCAATGTGGGGCCTTCCCATGGGCTGTGGTTCTTCAAGAACCGTTCCAGCATGGGTCCTTTCCATGGAATGCAGTCCTTCAGGAGCACACTCCTCCAGTGTGGGTCCCCATGGACCACAGGTCCTGCCAGCAAACCCACTCCTGCATGGGCTTCTCTCCATGGACTGCAGCCTCCTGCCAGGAGCCTGCTCCTGTGTGGGCTCTGCACAGGCTTCAGCATCCTTCGGGGCATATCTGCCTGTTCCAGTGTGGGGTCATCCACGGGCTGCAGGGGACAGCCATGGTGTTCTCCGTGGGCTGCAGGGAAATCTCTGCCCTGTTGCGTGAAGCACCTTCTCCCCTCCTTCACTGACCTTGGTGTCTGCAGAGTTGTTTCTCTCACATTTTCTCACTCCTCTCCCACACAACTGCTGCACAGTGGTTTTTACCCTTTCTTAGCAGTGTTATTGCAGGGACACTACCAGCATCTCTGATGGGCTTGGCTGGGGCCAGTGGTAGGTCTCCTGGAGGTCTCTCTCCAACACCGGCACAGCTCCTGGTCTCTTCTCACACTGGTTACCCCTGCAGGGTCCCTGCTACCAAAACCACATAAATCCAGTACAACCACCTACTGTGGAGACAGTTTTGGGGCTAAATTTGGTAAGTTGTCTTTGATAAGTAAAAACATTGTGTACTCATTGCCTTCAGGGATTTGATTCTTCATCAAGAAACAGCAATCAACAGCCATTTCAAGATCATGCCATATAGGATAAGCTTCCGTAAGAGGGGGCCCAGGAAAATAGTTTTGTCCATCATGAAATGGATAAAAGAGCACAAACCCTTATAAACCAACTTGTGCTTCGTGAGTGTATTGTCAGCCCATGATACACCTGGGTATTTCCAGCCATAAAAGGAATAAGCTGGAATATCTGGTTTCTTGACTGAAAAGCAATTTGTCTTGCTTTGTGAATAGCAAGGTGGCTGCTTCCCCTCCCGTCCACAGATCAGAACGTAGTTCGGTTGTGCACTACCACTGAAAACATTCTCCTGAATCCTCATCACACAAGTGTTAGGATGAAGCACAGTTTGGAGTCAATGCAGTATTCTGTTGAAACCGCATTATTACAAAATCTTTTTTAACAAGAGTTAAAAAGGCCAAAATAAATTTCTAAAAGCAGTGGTTTGTAAAATGCAGGAGTTAATCCAGTTACTGTCCAGTTAATACCAGTAAATCCAGTAGTTCAAAAATCTGACTGTTTGTCATAGCGTGATTCAAGTTTCACTCTCTTCTCTGTCTTCCTAAAACCAGTTTAATTCTCTCTGCTGTGGGTTAACACGTGTGCCAAGTTTAATATATCTTGTTTTCCAACAGTGGTATTTAAGAACCAGGCATTTTAAATATTGCTCTATTTCTAAGATTACAGCAGTTCAACCAGTTTTGGCTTAGTGGTTTGCATATATGAATTGTTGTCCTCTTTGAAATGGATTGTACCATGAGAAGGAAATGGCTGAAATAAAAATAGACCATCTCTTTGTTTTTACAAATGGTTTTAATTCTCTCATGCAGCTCTTTGCAGTGGCTTTCTTTGCCAGGCTGCTTGGAATCAAGCAAAAGGCGTATGATGTTCATGTACACTTTTGTCTTTTGTTCCTCTCTGAGCATTAAAAGTCAGTAAAAGCTGCATCCTTTTAGTTAGGAAGGAAATTCATTGGCAACTTACCCAAGTTGGTGGCAAAGCCTGTTCTGTCCCTTTTGTCCTGCCTGCCACAGCCTTAGCCTGAGAACAGCTTGTGGTTGGGGAATTACTGATGTGCTATTGAAAGGGAAGAAACTTGTCAAACTACTCGATTCCCCCCCTCAGCACCCCCTTTTAATGTTGTATATTGCAGTACTGTTTCTTTACATGTCTTTTTTCCAATTCTTCAGTATCAAATGCTATCTATATGCAGAAAGAAGTCCTATGAAGTATTTCTGCTGAGGGGCAGGTTATACAGGCAGGTTTCTTGGTGCACAGAGATGCTAATGAATGAATTCTCTGTAATTTTAATGTAAGTCTTTGGTTTGAGAGGCCTGAAGCCATAGTTTAATTTGGATTGCAGACAGTGTTGTTGGAAGCATTTTTCTCTGCGGGTTGAAGTTGTTGGACCAGTTCTTCTATCTGCACAGTTTGCATAAGGAACGCTGATGATCCCTGGTATTGAGGTAAAAGTTAGAGTGTGAATGTCACTGGATGTCTGGCCACAATGTTTCCAGAGTTATTCTGTCTTTCCTCAGGCAATCTCTTCATTTTGATAGTCAGGTTAAATATTTTTCAGCTTTTCCAACTTAGAAACTGTGGATTCAGAAGAGTTTCCCATGTTTGGTTCTCTTTTGAAGTGGTACTTAGCAAACCCAAGGAATTGGTGCTGAGGGTTAATTGTCCCAGTGCTTTTAGAAAGGTGTTTAAGGCTGTGAATCTGTAGTTCTTTAGTCTTTGCTACTGTCATTTTAAATCTGTTCATAACACAGCACAGAGCCATCTTCTGATCCTATTGTAGGGTATCAGTGGGGTGTCAGACTGATCATTCATGTTGTGTATGAGGTCGGTGGAAATTAGTATGGCAAATCTCAGTGAGACTTTACAGGAAGGGAATGTGGTGTTTACTTTTCAAGTCTCAGATTAATTTTACCCACTCCACTCATTCTCTCCTACACATCATTTAACTCTTTTTGCTCACACTTGTGTACTCACAAGCACCAGGACATTTGTGTGTTGAGGTGATATAGTCAGTGTCTTTTATGTGCAATACGGAGCTAATGGTATCTGTCAGCTGTTTGTCATGCTTCGGGTTCCTTTTGGTGACAACCTACCTTATAGGTTGATATTTTATATCTTATGGGAGTCAAGAGTTGTTTTAAGCCAGTCCTTTGCTTTAGAATCTGACTTAATTGAGCCCTCATAAATCTTAAGTGAAGGCTGAAGTTGGTTTTTTATTCCTTATTTGGAATATCCGTCTCCTTGTTGCTGCAGTATGTTTTCCTGTTGGGCTAACAGGAAAAGGAATGATGTTTGTGATGTGATGCAACCCTGCTGGCACTCTCTTTAACCCACAGGTTCCTTTGCTGGCCAGTCATCTGTGTCTTATCAGAGTGAAGGCATCCTGGTCTTGACACAAACACTCCTTAGAAAAGAAGTGTCCTTTGTTATTCAATAAAAGCCATTCTTTTAACCTTTGTTTTGCTGGTTTTCCTGATTTATACATGCACATTTCCATTCCTCCTTTGTTCATGCTAATCTTAACATTTCCATTACAGTTGTCTACAAGGTATGTTTACTTGTAGCAGAAAAACACTCAGTAGTAATATTCAGGATAGTAGTTACCCAGATAATCTCACTCATAAGATTATATATAGCTGTTGCAGGAGATATGACTTGTTAAAGGAGGTATGACTTCTGACTCTGAAATACCATTGTACCTTGAAAGGGTATAGAAATGAGAGCCTGTAAGCAGGTGCAACAAGAAAGTGGTTTCTGTGTTGAGCCAAAAGTACAATGAACCTATCTATACGTGAATTAGATAGGGGAAAAATGTAAAATACACATTTTTAAGACAGCATAATGGATGAAGTTTCTACTTCAATGTCAAGGATTTCTCATTAGCAAGCCCACAGTAAGAAAAGGACAGAAGTTGGGCATCTCTTGTGGTTCGCGGTTTATCTATCTTGCTTTCCCCTTGTTGCAGCCTCTGAAGGTCATGTCACTTGAGTTGCTTCCCAAAGTGATTAAATTGTATTTCCCACAAATATATTTTTAGCTGGTCTATTGAATGGGCTCAAGTATTGTCTTCAAGTCTCCATCTCACTCATTCTTACCAGAGCAGCTGCCTTTATGTGGCTTTGTGAGTAGTTAAACGGAGTGTGTATGCAGCAGAAGGGATGTGTACCTGTGGTGCTGGGTCTAACCTGTGGAGTACACTTGCTGATAGCAGTGGAGATGTGTCAACACCAGCTCAGCAGTTCAGCCTGGAGCCTGGGGCTGGTTCAAAAGCTGTTCAAAAGACCATTTAGGCTTCTGATTTTACATTTCAGCAGATACATTATGGCAGAGACTACTTTGATTTTACTGCCTTTCTGTGAATAGGTGTAGTGCTGCTCACATGCAGGAATGGCCTTTCTGCTGTTAAAACCCTCTGTGTTTCCATTCCTTATATAAACATCCCTTGATGCAAACCTCATAATTGCTTCCCTTTCCAATGTGTACTCAACACTCTTACAATACGTGTCTATTCTTTTCTTCCTGGTTGATTACTCAGCAGTTTCTTTCTTTCTGTGTCTTGTTACTCATTTGGACAAAACTGACCATGCCCATAAAACTTATTTTAGGGGAAAAAATCTTATAAAAATGTCAAACAATAAACTCAGCTCTGTCAAAGCCTTTTTTACTTTAAAGATGAAACTTGAACAGTTAAAGTAACTGCAAATTTGCTAAACAAGTAAGTTGCCAAACTAGCTGGCTCTGCCTGGGCTTACTGGGTGATTACAGCTAATGTTTGAGAGAACTTTTCCACCATATCCATGCCTTCATTGAAAAAGAGGCTTCAGTGTTTTGGGGGAAGAAGGGAGAGCATTTGTGTTTTGTTTCTCACACATAAAAAAGTGCAGTATCAATGTGAACAGGTGACTTTGAACTTGCTCTGAAATACCTAATCTCATCTCTTCCCAATTGTATGTAACTTCCATATCTGTTGATAAAAATAACTGTTGTAAAATGTAAACTGGGACATGTTACAGCTTATGTGTTTTTTTCAAGCAGAACTTTGCATATTTTACACTTTACCCGAAAGCCTGTATTCCTGGGTTACACAGTGGGGTTGTCAAAACCACTGTTACTAGCTATGGTAAATAAGCTTTTTCATGATGCAATGATGTTTTTTACTGGATTATTGAACCAGCAAATGCACTTTGAATTGGGACACCTGTAAAGAGCAGGTTAGCCTCTTCTGAAAATGAATTACTAAACATAAGGCTTACAGCAGCCAACAATGTGCAATTATTTCAGTAGTTTTTAAATTATAAAGAACATGTGCCAACATATTTTCAGAGCTATGCATGTATAATACATAGTCACGGGGTTTCATTCTGACCTAGTTGTCTCTTCTATTCTTTCAAATAAATAGGAAATAATATTACCTTCCTCAGTAAGTCAGTTATTTAACATGAATCCCAACACTGAATAAAGTCACTGTAAGTTGAATTGCTGTAATGCTCTGAAGATTTCTCAAGCCTTTGGCAGCATTTTTCTTTCATGTGTACTCCCTGATTCTGTAGGGTAAGAAGATTCTTTCCACCTCTTCCCTCACCTTGCTTTAACCAGGAAGCAACTGAAGCTGCTTTTCTCCCCACTCTTTCTCCTGGTTTCTTAAAAGAAAAATACATGAGGATCATCCCCTTCTGCCTTCCCTTTTCTGAGAGTGTAGCATCTGGGCTGCACTTCTCTAGAATTGCCTTGTTATTCCACACCACTCTCACAAAAAAAAGATGTGGTGATGAAGTTCGCTGCCTTGGATTAAAATGCCACTGCAGATGATGCAGTTTGGCCTGGTAGCATCAGGTCATGCCATAGGGGAGGCTTCTGAGAAAGCACACTACTTAGAGGTGGAATTCAAAGAGCTGAATCCCAAAAGGATGCATGCACCGAATTTCCTACTGTGAGGCAGGTTTATTTTAAGGCGTATTTGTTCAAACCTGCCTGAGTACAAACACTGGCACATGCAGTAATGAAGCTGAGTGCAATTTATCTAATGATCTGCACATTATGGGAGCATGTTATAAAACCAAACCTCCTACCTACCTGGGAGTAGGTGTGCAGCCACCGAATAAATTCAGGCAAGCATTTGAGTGGTTTATTTTTAACAACAAGAAGATATTCATTCTGTGTTATTTTGTATTACATCTTTTTATGTACCGTATTATATCTTTTTATATGCCAGATCATTTGTCTTGTTCGTTTCTGAGGAAATTCTACTTACCTGGTCACAGGTGCTCTGAGTGTGTGTTACACTGCCCTGATCTCTCTGTCACAGCCTTCAAACCTGGTAACTAATGTTTCTAAATTGCAAACTCTGGCAGGTTTCTTGGAAGGAGGGTAGCAGCATCTGAGGGCAAAAATGGCAATATAAACCATAACATCATGTAAAACAAAGCAAAACCAGGGAGAAAAAGCCCAAACACACAAACCCAAATCAAATCCCTAAATATTTATGAAGATGTGTGTAACTTTCTATTGCAGAAACCCCACTTGGGTGTATATTCTGAGTTCGTGGAAGTACTTGTTGCGTTACAGTGAATTATAAAGCAGACATACCACTTTATAATGATTTCTCAGATTATAGTTTTGCTCAGAAAATTATTTATGAAATAGTTTGAAAGCGATTGTTGAGCTCATTTCCACTGGTGAGAGTTCCGAAAGTCTCATACAGTTAAAATGCTTGTTGGTGTTCACACATCATGGCCCTTCACATCTAGTTGCTGACAGAACTGCTTGTCTTAAATAATTTGCTCTTCACAGAATCCTAAATGTGTTTTCTGTTGTAATAAAACCAAATGGCAATATTTTAATAATGATTAAGGAGTGTATGTTGGTTTATTTTGTGATTAAGTTTCTAAGCAGCCCTAGGCTGGTTTTGAGTTGAAATCCTACACAATGCTACTATTAAAGATAGCTCTTACTACAGTAGTTTCTTACCAAAGAGATTTAATGTGTGTATTTGTTATATAAACAAAAGAGGAGCTAAATGCTAAAAATTAAGCTTAAATATAGAAATCAGATGGATGTGTGTGACTTGAGGGGTTTATTGTGTTTTGCAATCTCTTTGCACTTCTAAGTGCAGTTCATTAATCTACACTGATTCGTATTTGACTAATGAATGTATTTTAGCCTTGTTTCCTAAGAAAATGAGGTGTATACAATTCCACCTGCTGATCCTGTTCAGCTCGTCCCCTTTTCCTGTGTGTTGCACTACAGACTTTGATAATTGCTGATCCATTCCAGCAAAAAAATTGAGGGAGATGGGGTGTCAAAGTTAGTTAAATTTCTGAGTTATAAAAATCTGGACAGAGTTATATATGTGGTAGGGAAAAGGCTTAGATTAGTGCCTAGCTGAGGGAGAAGCTGCAGTGTGAGTTCAGGAGCTCTTCCTTGCTGGGTGCCTGGCATGGAACCAGGGATTCTGTTTGCTCAGCCTTTCTCAGCTGGCAGTCGAGGAGAGCAGAAGACCCGTTGGAGTCGAGGTGTTTGAAAACATGAGAAATAGGGCTGTTGAAGTGCAGGGCACAGATAGGTTGTTGCTTTCTGCTTCTTTTCTTGGAACTCTTTCTTTTCCTGGTTAACTAATGGAGCTTGCTTTATGTGAGGAGCTGCTGGATATTAGCAAGTGTGTGATAAAGTAAGACTCCAAAGTGTGATTGCTCAAAAATAATTAGAAATGTTATGGCATCTGAGAGAACTCAACAATCGAGGCCAGGTTGGATGAGCCTTGAGCAACTTGGTCTAGTGGAAGGTGTCCCTGCCCATGGTAGGGGGTTTGAAATGGATGAGCTTTAAGGTCCCTTCCAACCCAAACCATTCTATGATTCTATGTGTAATATAGTTTCTTTTCTTCTAGAAGCATTAGGAGGCAACAGGTTCTGTAAGTTGTCCTAAGCTAGTTAGTGAAAACCATGTCTCACTCCTTAATTTGCATGTATACATGTGCTAACTCAGCAAATGTTACAGGACAGTCACTGCAGATGTGATTAAGCTGCTAGGATTTTTTTCTGCACATTCTCAAAATGATGAAATATTCAGAAAATCATTTTAATGAGTGTATTTTGCAGGCTTAGAAATGAAAGTGAGCTTTAGCATATGCTCCTGAATAGATGTTGTGTGCTGTATATGCCTACTGTGTGACTTCAGTTGGAAATGATCACCTTCAGTAACTGCATTTGTATTCTGGGCAGTGTTATTTCTCCAGGTGGAAAATAGAAGCTCGTCTGTTAATGCAAACTCCTTGAGGCTATCCTGCATGTCTGTGTTGGTCGTGGTGCTGTTCAGCTGCTTTCTTAAAGTATAAAGGACACCTAGTGAGTTCAGTAGAAGGATCAGAATAAGAATCTTCCTTTAAATCCTTGGCATTTAGACTACTTTTGAAATACTGATCTTAAAAGCTTTCTCACTCAAGCAGGATTTATATTTGTGTGATTTCCATCTGGAATCTAGTAATGAACAGTACTGGACTCCACTGATAACACTATATACTGTTGAAGCACGTCATTAGTACTCTTTTTGATGGTGTCATGTTCTCCAGTAGTTCAGCATCAGCAAGCTGTAGGATGCAAGAACTTCCCATTCTTCTTATCCCATTGGAAACTACCTATGGAATTATCAGGTTCATAGTAATTGTCACAGGATACAGATTGCAGCCTCTAAAAAGAGAGTTGCCAT
This sequence comes from Strigops habroptila, assembly GCF_004027225.2. Lineage (NCBI taxonomy): Eukaryota > Metazoa > Chordata > Aves > Psittaciformes > Psittacidae > Strigops > Strigops habroptila. The sequence continues at coordinate 4,281,785 of NC_044289.2, forward strand.
ATTCAGACCTGGTCTCTTACAAATAACGTTGTGCGTGGCACATGGAGGGCAAGAGCTGTGCTTGGTTAGGCCACTTGTGGCGTTATCAGTCTGTCTGTGTGTGTATAGCCTTTTGTGCTCAAGGTACAGGTATTAGCATGGTAGTTTCCTTGGTGGAAAGAATATTGTGTGCAGAAAACTACCCGGGAGCTGGCATGTGGTAGTTAATCTGCTCCGGGGTTCCAATTTGGTGGCTGATCAAAGATGTGCAGCAATGGGCTGGGAGGCGTGTGTATGCCCAGTAGCCAGTCCCTTGGCCAGAGCAGCGAGCCCACACCAGATGGGAGCCCAGAGAGAGAGAGATCAGACATAGAGGTGGATGGGTGGGTCTGTGGTAGGTTACGACCACAGAACACAATGAGGAGGGAGCACCGCACGACGGGATGCAGTTAGTAGTCTGGAAGTTGTATCCAGTGGGTAATTTGCAGTCTTCAAGAACCCATTCATTTTCCATTGGGTAATCTGCTGTAGAGGTTTATATTTCGTTTAGCTGGTAGGGGATATTGAGCTGAAAATGTGTTTTAGAAATGAATAGGAGACAAGGATGGCTGGACATATCCAAGGCGATGTCTATTTTTAAAATAGCATCATGCTGTTTCACTGCTGTCAATTTTGAAGCTCTATGATCCATAGTGTCCACTTTTTCTCCCCTGCTTCCCAAAACCAAATGCTGAATTGAATGAAGTTCAAAGAGTAGTAGGAATATCTGCGTGCTTTGATGGTAGGAGCCCAGGCTAGTATCAAGTAGCACCCGCTACCACACCCTTGTGAGGACTGGGGTGCGCTAGGAGGTCAGGTTGGGCTCACATGAAGGGTGTCTTACCCTCTTTCAGAAGTGGTCTGTTTCCTCTTTTAGTTGAGTGCTTTGTAGAATTACAGCTCCTCTCTGTTGACTTGATCTGAGTCAATTCTGAGAGATACAGAAATGGGTTTATCTAGATTTTCAAAATACACTTTTTAATTGAATCACTCATTTTCAGTCTTTTTCCTATGCTTGTGGGTTGTTTGTTTGTTTGGGTTTTTATATATAACCAAGTAATACTTGACATGGGCAGCTAAACTTACCCAGGACTTACGACATCGAAATAGGCTAATACTTTCAGACATAAGAGGTACAGCAAACTTTGCAGTGAGAATGTCATTCCTTCTCAGTTACTTGACAAATGGAAGGAACAAAATCAAAAGACCTCTTTTGCGTAGGACATGAATATTTACAGATTGTGTAATAGTAGAGACTAAGCCCTTTGTAAACCATTTTCTGGACTGTGGGGAAATGCAAAGGAACTAGAAAGAAAACAAGCATGGTGGGTTTATTTGCAGTATAATGTATCTACGTGCCAAAAACCAGATGATTTAATTTTTGAGTTTCTGAGGATTCAAATGTTTACGTTGTGTCTTCATCCAGATTCAAGATCCAGCCCGTATTATGGCTGGCAGTGGGTCCAGATCAGGACCATCCAGTGGGTTTTCCATGAAATCACAGCTTCAGATCACTGGTAAGCCTTTTGAAAGGAAATCTCTCTTCTGGTTAGAAACATAAGTGTTTTCTTTCTTACAATAAAATACAAGTCACTAGTATGTTGCATTTCGGGGACTTTGGAGTTGCACAAAACCCAAGAGAAGTTGCACAGTAAAATTGAAGGTGTCTTGCCACCATTAGTTGACAGCTATTTTATTCAGGATTTTATCTAAGTTTAGATAAATGTTTTTGAATGCTGTTAAGTAAATTGTACAGAACAGTCCTCTGAAATGTAATCCTGTATTATGATACTGCTTTCAGATAACACTTGACATAATACCAAGTCCAGCATTTACTCCTAACAATCTTATTACATCTCAAGCTAAGTGAATCTAAACTGCTGTTCATTACATTTGACTTATTGCTTCTCCCTTGTTACATGTTTTTGTGGCCACTGTTATAAAGGAGCTTTAATAAACATATTGGTGAGAATACTACTGTAGTTGATCACCTGTAGATTGCATAGGAATGGATTTGCCTGGCATGCTTTGCTTTTTCAGTGCCCCACCAACAGAGTAACTGTTGAAACTGAATTCCCAAGTTTTGCTCACTCTAACAAACTTTACCGAAGCATAAAAGCTGAAGCCTGGGCATAGGAGAGCTGTGGATGTAGGCAGGTCTAGGTTTAGAAGCATCAAGGGTAAATTCTGAATGCTAAGTGTGGAAGATCTGTGGGTATATGCAGACGTTTCACAAAGTTGATATTATGGGGATGAAAGGAATTGTCAAAAATAGATGGGAAAGCTGTAGCTAGAAAGGAGGTTGGAATCGAGCTAGTTTTACTGGCTCTAAGCTGTCACCTTGAGGTCATAAGCATGTTTTTTCTCAGTGGGCCGTGAGTCTTTAAGAGAAATCTTGTTCCTACAGGTTGATACTGGAGAGAAAAAAAATGAAGAGGTTTGGAAGGGGGTACATCCTTTACATAGCTATGGAGAGCAGAGCTAGGGATTGAAGTGGTGATTGCTATCTAAGGCTTGCTCTGTTAAAGACTTGTGACTCACATAAAGAAAAGTGGAAGAAATGGCTTTGTTTGGAAATGAGACTGTTAAGATATTTGCATGGTTCTCAGTTTATGTAGAAGTTCAGCCACAGTCTGCAAGCAAACTATTTCCTGTGCAAGCAGGAGTTACTTTATCTGTAAACAGCACCTGCCCTAGCCTCACCTCCCTGTTGCACTGTCTTCACCAGATTTAAATCAACTTTCAGGTTGTCTGCTTAAGAACGAACCTTGAAAGTAGGTACAAGACTGCTGATTTGTGCTGCCTCAAAGTAGGTCTTGATGCCTTTGAGATAGCGACGTTAAGGCATGAGATGCTGTAGTATAGAAGTACTGGAGACATGGGGGGAAGGCAAGGGGAGCTATTTGTGAGAATTAATGTTAGCTAACTGGAGATAATTTCTGTAAGATGTCTGTAATAGAGGAAGAGTTTCCCTTGAGAGCAGTTCAGAGCGGTTTATACTAAGCTACTTGTCTAAATCTCTAAAGGAGCAGAGACTATAAAGGGAATCTAGGTAGATTAGCCATATGGGCTTGAATTAGTCATCCTTTTTTTAAGGATGTAGTGCAGCTGAGGTGGGTGACAAAAACCCAGGAGACCAAGTTGTTAGAACAGAGTGGAGTTCACTGCCCGATTGGAAATGTCTGAAGTACTGAAATTTGTCTTAAGTACTGGTTTGTGAGTTTAGCGTTGCCAGGGAACCCGAGAACACTCCTGATCCAAGAGTCAAAGGTCAGGGGTAGGCTGGCGCATACACATGCTGCTTTGGCTACATGGAGGCAGCATGGCCATGGTTGTTTGGAAAGACAGGAGTGTTGCGGTCAGTGCTGTTCAGTGTTCAAAACCAAAACAAACCAAAAACCAAACCACCAAAAAAACCCAACCAAACAAACAAAAGACCAAGACAAATGTGTCTGTTTATGTTCATCTCCATCCTTGTCCTGTGTGTCGTCCCGTGTGTCCTGTCTGTCCCCCCTCTCCAGAGCTGCAAGTCAAAAATTGTATCTTAGAATCCTAGACTGGTTTGTGTTGGAAGGCACCTTAAAGCTCATCCAGTGCCAACCCCCTGCCACGGGCAGGGACACCTTCCACTAGAGCAGGTTGCTCCAAGCCCCTGTGTCCAACCTGGCCTTGAACACTGCCAGGGATGGGGCAGCCACAGCTTCTCTGGGCACCCTGTGCCAGCGCCTCAGCACCCTCACAGGGAAGAGCTTCTGCCTCAGAGCTCATCTCAATCTCCCCTCTGGCAGGTTAAAGCCATTCCCCTTGTCCTGTTCCTACAGGCCCTTGTCAAAAGTCCCTTTCCAGATTTCTTGTAGGACCCCTTCTAGAGCAGTAGGTAGTTATTTGAGCTCAGAATTTGGCTTTAGCTTTTCTGTCAGTTTGCATTGATACAGAACACTGTATAACACAGTTATTTTTCTTAATTATGTTCATCAGGAGTGGTGGCAGTTTTCCATGATTCCTTAGTGAGGAAGACAGAGCATGTTTTGAGCTTTTTAACAAGCATGTGTAATAAACTCCTGGAATTCTTCTGGCTGGTGATAGGATGAGGTTGTAGAGGGTGTTTTCTACTTTCGACACCTAAGCCCTTTTGCAGCTCTTATACTGCTTATTATTAATAATAGTGCCTGATCTTACAGGAGTGCTGTTGCATGTTTTAGGCATATGTGTGAGCTATAGCATATATAGATCTGGAAGGCAAGAGCATTTTTGTCCATCTAATGTATTTTGGTTTTTCTTGAGTGTCATTGTCAGGCTTCAGTGACTTGATACTTGAATACTGAAGCACACAACTGAAAAATATTATTTGCAATTGAAATCTTATTGAGTAAATTACTATTTTTTTTCTCTTTCTTAACAGTTATTTCAGCAAAACTCAAAGAGAAAAACAAATGGTTTGGACCCAGCCCTTATGTGGAAGTCTCAGTAGATGGGCAGTCAAAGAAGACAGAAAAATGCAACAATACAAACAGTCCAAAGTGGAAACAGCATCTTACAGTGTAAGTTTGATGGTTTTGTTTTCCAATTTGTTAGAGCAAAGTTAATGCAAATGACAGTGGACTTCAGGTTTGTGTTTCTAAGCCAGGCATTCAGTGTTATGTGATGTGAAGATATTTGTGTTAACTTCTGGAGCAAATATCATAGAATCATACATCACAGAATCCCAGACTGGTTTGGGTTGGAAGGGACCTTACGGTTCCTCCAGTTCCAACCCCCTGCCACGGGCAGGGACACCTTCCACTAAAGCAAGTTGCTCCAAGCCCTGTCCAACCTGCAACTGATACTGATATCAATTTGTTTCTCTGTTGTAAAGCTTCTCAAAACTCAAGGGAGCACAAGGGGCAGGTGAATACTTGAACTCTGAGAGCAGCTTTCTAGGAAAAAAGTTTTGTGAGTCCATTCTGTAGTATGAGCTCTGTTGTGACACTCATTGTTCTGCCCTTGCCAGAATACTTTTAAGAAGGACAAGGAAAAAGCTAGGCTTTTTGGTTTCTCTTCTCACTAGGAGAGCTCCGTTATTCTCCAGGATATGCCTTATTCACACACACTTTCTCACCTGCCATCATCTTGCTGCAAAAAGTTTGGTGAGATTTAGCAGTTTTGAAATGAGCATGGTTTGATTTGGCTTGTTTTGGAGCTAAAGGGAGGAGGATGGGAGTAACTGCTGTGGCAGCAAATCTTTCTGTTTGCATGTGTATCTTCTCCAGCAGGGGCTCTCCCAGTACATTGCTTCTGGCATAGGTCTGGAGTGGAGGGTCTGACCACATAGGTAATCCTTGATCAAGAGCTTCCAGGTTTAGGGAACTGCTGGTGGCTTTTCTGGGAGCAGAGGTCAACAAATTCAGACTGTCTGTGTGCTTGGTAGAGGCTGCAGTATTATGGTTTTATGACCTTATCAGCCCACAAGATTTTTCAGAGGGAACTAAGGCTCTTGTTTGGTCTATGTGGAGGCTGACATTGCCACTGGTTGTACTCTCTCTGCTCTCTGGAAGGTATCTTTCCAGTTTGTAGCACCATGTGTTGAATGAAGTTCAGATTGTTGTATCACTAGAACAAGTGAAAATGTAAGAAAAGCCTCAGGGAAGTGGAAGGGGGTAGAAATAAATTCTTCCTTGAGTTATTTGATTTGGAATAAAGAGAAATTGTTGTGGTAGTTTGGTTCATAAGGGTCTTTTTTTGGAACCAATTCTCCAAGGACATAATCAAATTAGCACACTGTAGAAGGAATACATCCTGCTCCTGGAGATGGTGAGGGGAGTTTATGAATTGTGAAGTCTTCTTCTGTCTCAGTAAATGCATTGTGAAACCAGAAGTACACTAGTAAAATGCTAAATACTTTTGTATACGTTCCTACTTCTTTGTCAGAATATGATGTGAGTATGTGCCAGCTTATTAGGGGAGCAGTCATTCTAAAAATAATTTTTGGGATTTCGGAGTACTTCACATTTTAGGGGATGTCCTAATGTGGGGCTTTTGACAAGGGCCTGTAGGAACAGGACAAGAGGGAATGGCTTTAACCTGCCAGAGGGGAGATTGAGAGGAGCTCTTAGGCAGAAGTTCTTCCCTGTGAGGGTGCTGAGGCGCTGGCACAGGGTGCCCAGAGAAGCTGTGGCTGCCCCATCCCTGGCAGTGTTCAAGGCCAGGTTGGACACAGGGGCTTGGAGCAACCTGCTCTAGTGGAAGGTGTCCTTGCCCGTGGCAGGGGGTTGGCACTGGATGAGCTTTAAGGTCCTTTCCAACCCAAACCACTCTGTGATTCTATGATTCTGTTCTCTCATAACCTCTGCAAAAAGCAAATGTGGTGTCTTCCCACAGCGTGAAAAATTCTCACATCAAGGTACGCAAATGCTAAACACTCATGAAATGTGAACCTGCAAGAATGAGTCTGTTTTTCTAATCCTGGTTACACTCAGATGCTAATTGTGAGCCGATAGTTTTTCTGTAGGTATTTCCCTTGAAATAGTAATAATAAAAGACATAGTCTATGAACAGCCTCGCAACAATCTTGTCTTTAAGTGACACATAAACATCCTGCATATGAGGATGTGATAGAAATGGTGTGATGTTAACCGCTTGTTTCTTTGGTTTTAAATAATTTTAAGTGGCACTAGATTGGTCTGTTCATTCACTTCCCCTTCCAACAAATGGCCTTACTCAGTGCTCAACTTTTTCTTTTCAGAATTGTCACTCCTGTAAGTAAATTAAACTTTCGAGTCTGGAGCCATCAAACGTTAAAATCTGATGTCCTTCTGGGAAGTGCTGCTCTGGATATCCAGGAGACTTTGAAATCAAACAGTATGAAACGTAAGTGCTGCGTGCAACTCTCTGGATGGCCTTTAAGGATTCCTTTTGTGGCTACAGGCTGCATTTATGAGCTTCCTTCTGCTTTTTCAGTGTCCTCTTATTTCATTATAGACAGTCTGCTATGGTGCCATTGAAAACCTGGTATTTTTCACTTTACTGGTCTGTGCAAGAGAGAAAGCCTGAAGTGTTCCCTTTTATATAGCTTAAAAATGAAACTGAGATCTTGGTGCTAGGAAATGTGTAAAGTTATTTTTGTCCTAAATAGTTTTTCATGCACCTCAGAAGTAGTAAGCTTTTAGGCATCATGTACATCCTAGGAAGGTTGAAAGAAATGTGGAATTCTGCACACCTGGTACAGGATTTGTATTGCTGCAGCATAAAGCTTTGTGCTGTCACACTTATGTTCTGTCCTTTTAAAGAAGTGTTTGGTTCTGAACTTCCAGATGTGGGCACTGTAAATGCAGCCTGTTGATAGCAGTGTGATAAGGTGGTGTCCTGCCAGAGTGTTACTGCCCTGCTGAATCTGGGTGAAAATTACCCAAGGGGACCTGCATTGTGCTGTATGACACCAGATACCCTGCTGTAGTCACTGCGTTGTGTTTCAAACCATTTCATCAAGGACTGAGAAGCAGTTATTTACCCTGAAAATACCTTTGGTCTGGGGATATGATGCAAAATCTTCACATTCTAAATGTGAATCTTGATGTCATTAGATAAATGTGAAATATTTGGATTGAAAGATAGAGTTGATATCTGCTCCATGTAAGGATAAGGTGAATTTTGTTTCCTAACTACAGGTTTTTGAAGACAGGTGTCTTAATTGCTTTAGAACTGTGAACAGAAACATAAGACTCAATCTCTGCTGTGATGATAATCCTTTCATTAGGCAACAACAAGCTTATGCTTCAGTTTTCTCCTTTTTATAGAAATAATAGTATTTTCCTGACATCTGGAAATGATTAATTTTACCACAAAACCCAGAAAACATTATGGAGAGAGAGAGCTGTGGTGCTGGGGTTTGTTTTGGTCTTTTTTTCCCCTTGATTACTGTGTTCTATGATTGCATTCTTAAATAAAATCCACTTTTTTGTCATGCGGCAAGATAAACTCCTGTTCTTCTCTGTACCTTTTCAGTTGAGCAAGTAGTGGTGACATTGCATCTTGTTGGTGACAGAGAACCAGCAGAAGTAGTAGGGGATTTGTCTGTCTGTCTAGATGGGATGCAGGTAGATCCAGAGCTCCTAACCAATGGTGATGCCTCAAGTACAAGAAGTAAGTAACTTTCAATTCAAATGTGCCTTCTACATATATCTAGTATACAAAGCTTGCTTTTTTTTTTTTTTCTGGAGGCTTTAACACAATGTTTTAATAATCATAACAGCAGCAGTTTCTATAACTTCCTGTTTGTAGAGACCAGAACTCTTGTGCATTTTTATTTGAGGTGGATTCATAATCCATAGTGAAGATTTTCAGTCTTACTGTAATGAAAAGAAGATCAATATCTTTATTTTTGGGGCTTTGTTAACATATCTAGCAATCACAGATTGTTATGAAACTCTCAGCTTGCCTGAATGTTTAATAACACCAGGGGAATAAACAGAAAAGAATATAAAGTAAGTTAGTTTAATCTCATCATCATCAGTATTTTGCTCACTAGGAGACTGGGGTTTATATTTGTTTTTCTTAAAATATCTCATTTAAATAAATGTTTTCATAGACTTTGTTCCCTGTGGAGTGCTGCAGAGAGGGATCCACTATTCTCTTTAGTTGGTGCCTTCAGTTTCAGATAACTAGTATGAGTTTTAAGTGAAAATCTTGAATACATGTAAAAATGTGTAATTGCATTACAATAAAAAGTAACGGGGTTTAATTCCATTGGTGCAGGACAGGAAATGGAGCATTTCTGAGGGTATTGTACATTGCAGAGTAGAAACAGATAAAAGGTTATTTCTCCAGAAGGCAGCATTGGAGAGACTCTGTCCTGCAGCAACTGAGTAGGCAGCTAGTTGGCAATTTCTGGGCTTCCAGGATGTTTTTTAAAGCACTAGAAGACATTGCTTTGAGATGCCACCTAAGTATCATAGGAAAATGGAATTAACACACTAGCTTTGTAACCATTGTTTCTTAAAGCTTTCTTCGCATCTTGTTAAAAGGATCAATCATATGATCTGATTTGTAAGTAAAAGCCAATGCTGGGTTATGTGGTGCTTGTAGAGCAGGGCTGAGGTGTGCTGATGTGATGTTGCATGGAAGTAACAGATACTCCTCTTCTGCAATACCTGGTTTTCATCTGTGCTTTCTTCCATTTCCTGAAATTCACCTATTGAGAAAAAGGTGCTAGCAAGTCAAAAATGACACACAGGCAATGGAATTGAGTACTATCACAGTTTTGGCCTTGACAATGAAGACAGACATTGATATACCGAGCTAGAAGTTCAACAGAAGGTTCCCAGATAATCAGGGCACTGGAACACATGGGGAAAGAGTTAAATCTTAAAGTAGTCTTAACACGTTCTTATTGTACAGGCTAAAGGTACTTGCAGGCAAATACATTGCTTAAAATCACTTCCGTGCCCGGCCCGCTCACAGCACATTATCATTGATCTTTATGTGTCTTTGCCTTAGACCTGTGCATAGCTCCTATCAGAATTGATAACTGACGTCTTTGTTAACAACATTTGTTTAGTTCTGTGGAAATACAGTATTTGTGCTGTCTACATGAATGAGCAGTTCTGTGCTACATATTCAAACACTGCAAATGCTGGCACAAAAGGCAAATATTTCCAAGCCGGCTGAATAAGCAGTTGCAAAATGTTCACAAATCTAGGCTGAGCTGCTATAATTCTGTTTGGAGTGCAGCCAGATTTTGTACCTGCTTGAATGATTTTGTGCTAAATACTTTGCAGAGAAAGGGAAGGGTACAGGCTAGGGAGCCTCAGAAAGCAAAGCCCCTGTGGTTGCTTGCTAGCAGCAAGCAGAGGGAAGATTGTAGAGAAGTTGCCCTTCCTGCTCTGCCTGTCATCGTTGGAAAGGAAGAGAATATGAAAAGCCAGCTCCACTTGAAGAATTGTGAACACTTCTTGATACTGCTACAAAAGCATGAGTCAGTTACTGAACTCTGCATGTGTTTGGCAATTTTTGTAAAGTCAAATGATAACCTGTTATTCTTTCCAGAAGGTGAAAATATTACAGTGGCAGTGGTTAAAAAAATGTATACACAGACAGACATATAGAGACATGCAAAATGTGTCCAGTTTTTAAATAAGAACAAATAGACAGCACATAGTGTATCATCTTCATATTTGAAAGAAATGTGAGCATTATAAGCTTGCTTCTTTTCTTGGAAATGATTCAGAATGTTGCTTATACTTCTGTTGTCTTTTTATTTCTGGTATTTAAGGTCCTACACAGAGTGATAGCTCCAAAGCAAGGAATGATACACGGTAAGGCACTTTTCCTCTTGTTTTTTTATACTGCCTTTTAGTGTTTGCAGTTTTGAAAGAGGAACTGTATGTTCTATAAAGAAGAATGAAAAAAATCAGAGTATGTACTGCAACAGTGCTATTAAAATCTGAGCATGTCCTAAACAAAAATACTGTACCATTGTGCATTCATATCTTAAATTGTTCTTCCTATGACCCCCATTTCCTAGCTTCCGTTTGCCTCCATACCTGACTGATCTTTTGGGTTTTTTTCCCCTTTGTGTTCCTCATCCTTCTCCCAGTGATGATCCAAAGTATAAAAATAATAATAAAAAAATCCCACTGGTGAGTAAAAGGCACTGGTTATTTTTGCACCGTTTTGCTTTATAGCATGGAGCTATCAGAATTATATTTAGCTTTGTTAAGAAGATCCCAAAAGCTATCTAGCAGTCGCAATGTTTTAAGGTCGATATCGGATTATGTACCCTGCTGTTTGGTAGGATAAAAGTGTGACCATACTTGATGGTGGATTAACCTGCAGTGAGCACCATGCCACTTCAATTAGTTCCCAGCACTACAAGCGTTTTAAGGATCTCTACAATGCACAACACTCTTGGGTGACATCTGGAGTGTTAAGTTAAATTCAGTGTGTTTTTAATAGGTCATAACTCTTAGTTATGTTGGCTGAAGTGTTCTCATGAAAGCCTATTTTTGTTCTGTTTCCTTTTCATGCTCACTAGAATGTTTCTGTGCTTGGGTATTCAGAATGCCCGCGTACATAATGGTATAATAGTAATAATAGCTGAATTGGGTTTAGTACCAACCAGTGGGGGGGGTTTGGTGTCATTAAAGGTCCATTTTGAGGATCACGTAAATGTACTGTAGTGAAAGGACAAGGGGTAATGAGTTTAAACTAAAACAGGGAAAGTTCAGGTTAGATGCAAGGAAGAAGTTCTTAACTGTGAGGGTGCTGAGGCACTGGAACAGGTTTCCCAGAGAAGTGGTAAATGCTCCATCCCTGGCAGTGTTCAAGGCCAGGTTGGACAGAGCCTTGGGCGACATGGTCTAGTGTGAGGCTTCCCTGCCCATGGCAGGGGTTTGGAACTAGATGGCCTTAAGGTCCTTTCCAACCCAAACCATTCTATGATCTGGAATATGCCTAGCAGTGGCTATTGTTACGTGTAGAATAGTGTTTTGATAAGCATTGATATGCCTTAAGCCAACTGGTCAAATACACTAGAGATAAAAGGTTATACTTTTGATATCAGCGTTCAAACAGCAGCAATATGCTTTCCGGCACTGTGGTTACAGCTCTTCCAAACTTCAGATCACTCATGATTTGTATATGCTTTTATAGTCATTTCCTCTGGGGTTGGTGTGCTATGGTATGAATTACGTGAACCACACCTGGTATATAGAAAAAGTTTGTTTGACAATGATAATGAGGTCAAATATACTTAACGTGCATGATTCTACTTGATCTTCTATGACTTGGGATTTACTTAGGCTTACCTGCTGGGGTTGATTTTGTGTACGGTTAAAGGAATGTAATTTTAGAGGTACTCAGCTGAAACCATAACCCATGGTTTTATTCCTGATGGTCTATGTACTTGACCTGTCAATCCACTAGGACTTTAGTTGATAATCTTTTTATTTTGCTCAACATACTCTGAAAATAAAATGCTTTTAAAGTAAAGGTGTAAATACCTGTAGCTCTGCTTAAGGAGCTACATCAGAATAATACACTGCTAAGGAAAACTGAATGATACAGAATAGGTGAATACTTCTGTTTCATAATTCTTAAGTTTCTTAATTCTTGTAAAATTGAGAAGCTTATATTCATAGCTGTGGGTCAAAACTTTAATGCTTAGTCCTAAATTCTCCAGCCCTTTCCAGAATTCAGCTTAGGGGAAAAATTGTGTATATGAAATTAAGTTTTGTCAAGGAGCATTCTGTGTGCTCTGAGCATCTGCTAGCCCTGTGGAGCAACACACACAGGCTGTTCTCAGGTCATGCTCAGCTTCCCATCTCATTAGAGACAGGTGGAATTCATGGGTGGAAATAGCTGAGCAGCAACATCCAGAGCCTGGGCCTAAAGGCAGGTGTATTGAGTTGGGAAATGAAAGAGGAGGTTTCAGTGACAGATGTTACATACATCTCTTTCACAACCTCTTTGTCAGTTGAGGTTTCATATACCTCAGGAGATAAACTTAGTATGCTTATACAGATGTTTAGGTTTCTATGACTATTATGAATGTAAGAGTCTAACCTAGTCATAACTGTTACATTCTAGTGTCTTTCATAAAATTTAATGTCATCCATACACTATAAGAACAGTTCTCCTTTCTGTCTTTTTGGCAAAAGGACTAACTCAAATGGCCTTGAAAGCTCTGAAGATGCTTCTCCCAGTGAAAACAAGACTGTTAATGGCAGTGATTCTCCATTACTCACAAATGGAAGCTGCAAACCTTCTAGACCTCCCAGGCCTGCCAGACCACCTCCACCCACTCCCCGCAGACCCACTTCTCTAGCTGGTACGTGTGTTAGGGCCAGGCAGTCGTTTCAAAGCTGCACGCTCTTTGGATGAACATAGCAGTTTGATGCTGACTTTTAACTACATTTTTCATGGTAAATTCTTTGGCAGATAACTTCAGAAGGACTATTTTTTAGTTTGCATTCAGTTCGTGTTGTTTAATCAATGTTCCTATTAGAAATTACTTCCCTGTCTGCTAAGTAACGATTGTGGTGATGCTGCCACACATAATGGAGCTGAGACCAAAAGAACACAAGTAAATGCTGTTACTGCTCTAAGATATCCATTGAGTTTGACATGAAATCTACTGAAAGGCTCACAGAATTGTGTCAAGTTGATAATATTGGGGTTTAAAATACTAGTTATTAGTTTCTACAAGTTTAGCTAAATTCTGTGAAATAGCAGCACTTAAAACATTCATTACTCTCTTGCACTCAAATAGATAGATTTTTGTAAAATTTTTTATTTTCTGATAATTTAAAAACTATGAAACTTTAGTCCTGAAAAGTTAGATAATGTTTTTAGGGTAACTCCTTCACCCTCATACATTGCAATCTTTTAGTAGTCTCATTATTAAAGCAGATAAATGCTGAGTCTGGATGGGAAACTGCAATACAGTAATGACTTTAAAAGATGAACCCAGTGTAGGTCAGTAATAAGGCTTGACTTGTATACAACCTTTAATCCCACCCACCAAAAGGCATTCAGAAAAAAATGAAAATGTTTAAAGAATATTTTCCCCTCCCATTCTGGCAATTTCTTTCTATGCGATGCCAGATCTCTTCTTGAAAATTTTATGCTTATGATCACTTAAATTATTATTCAAAATAATAAGTGGAAAATAATGAGCTCATCAATGCAAGAAACTAGTTTTTTGTTTATAGTCATTTAGTGTTTACAGGATGCAGACAGCTTACTTTGGTAAATATGATCTATTCTATCAGAAATATCAAAATCGTGCCCTTGATGGCAGTTGTTGGATTAAAGCATCCTTATGAAGTGAGACAAAATTGCTTTTGAATTAGTGTTTAAGGTGTGCAATGTGGCTGTATGTGTGTGCTTTGAAATACCAGTTCTTGCATGTTTACTTTTGTGATTTACAACTTCTAAAATAGATTGGTGATAAATAGCAGCTAAAGGTGCTTTATCTTCTGTCTTTGATATCTTTGACATCGTAGCAAGTGCAAATGGTCCTTCAACCACATCCACAGAGAGCGATGGGGCCAGTGCAGGATCACTGGCAGGTCCAGCTGCAAATACGTCTTCCGAGCAGAGCCCTGAGGGGGCAACAGCAGCAACAACAGCAGCTCCTGCGACTGCTGCACTCGCCACACCTCCAGTATCAAGACAAATCCAGCCAGTAAATCCTCCACCTCAGGCACTTACTACAGTCAGTCAAGGTCCTCTTCCACCTGGGTATGACTTTAATGATTTTATTCTTATTTTTGTGCTAGTGTTTCTGGTTTACTTTATTTTACTTACAGCAGGTGTAACAAAATATTTATAACATCTGCCTTTTGCCACAGAACAGAACTCCTTCCCCCAATACTAATTTGGAGGTTTTCGTAACTGTTTTGTCTGGTAGGCCTTCAGGTGTGGTTTAGTCAAGAAAAGAATTAATCTTTTGGATATTTTTGATACTTGTCGTATGTTCCCATGTCAGTGAAACACAGAAGTTTTAGTGTGACAGCTTGCTGTCTTCAAGTTAGAATGAAGTCAGGTAGTAAACCATTGGTTAAATATGTAGAGGAAAAGCTACTGTTGCAGTGCATAGTCTGCAATATATCCTGAAGTTTTGGACTTCATACTTCAGCTCCTGGGCGTAGTATGGGCACACTGTGTTTCAGGCTCATGTGGAATTTGCTAGATGGTTGGTCTGTTGCTGCAAAGCTCTCATTTAGATTCTAAGCTTTAAACAAAACAAAGTTTCTGGACTCTTTGAGCGATGGAAAGCAAAAGCTTCCCAATGTGAACGGTGTAATTGGTGAAACAGCTGCCTTAATTTGCAGGCAGTTGAACCAGAAAGCAGGAAAGGTCTGCATTACCTCTGCGCCTCACAGGGCAACTGTGAAATATAAAAACAGTCTTGAAAACACTGATTGTTGCTTTACCATTTGATTTCAACAGAAATAGCAGATGAGCATGCTTTTGTTCCTGTGGTGTTACCTCTGATGCAAATACAGGGCTAAGGCAGCATCCCAAATGCTGCATATGCAGAAAATGTTACCAGTGCCCTTGTGATGAGCTCTGCAGAGTTGCATATTTTGAAGATTTAAATTGAATTAATGTTACTCTGAAAGGGGATTGTGCTCTACAGATGATGATGTTCAACAGTTATTGATATACTTGGTATTGAATACAAATCTTTACTTGGTTGCTTGCTGAAATTTTATATGTAGGCATGAACTTCAGCTTCTATTTCCCCCAAACTGAAGGTGGTCACATGAAACGTTTTTGTATTCTAGTTGACTCAGAATTACTGTTGCTATGACCATTGTACCACAATGTACAGCATTTTGGTGCATCTTGTGAAGCATGTGTGAGTTTCAAGCATTATATTTAGAAATAAGCATTTTATGAAGACAAGCATTTCTCATCTTTATACTGAAGATGAATGGTCTGGAGGAAGATAAGAATACTGTTTTGTTTTTCAGTTGGGAGCAAAGAGTAGACCAACACGGTCGAGTATACTATGTAGATCATGTTGAAAAAAGAACAACGTGGGATCGCCCAGAGCCTCTTCCTCCAAGGTGAGCCAGAGAAGTCACAGGATACGTCTGGATTTTGCAAAAATTGATTGATAGTTTCCTAAAGCTAGAAAGCATGTTTGTAAAGAGAGATGTGAACCTAGTGCAAACAGTTGCTCCAGGTTGTCTCCAAGGAGTGCTGCAAAAAAGCATAGTACACAGTGTGGAGAACACTTAAAAGTCAAAACTGGCAGAATCTGAATTTTCTGTCAAAGATGAAAGAAGTGCATCGTTACTGAGAAATGGAATTAAGTTAAAGACAGTAGACATCCCCAACTGTAAAAGAGAACCAAAACCACAGAAAGTATTTTGGGATCGAGGTAAATATCAGTTTGAGCAAGAATGCCCTTGGGTGCCTCTGTATCCTGAGGCTACTGTTTGCAGTCCTTTGAGCCTCTCCCAGGATTCCCAGCTGCTAATTTACTGTACTCTTATAAGGCTTTGGTGATGATTTGGTAATTATATTTGGTTGTTTGGCTTTTCGAGCTGTTGGCATCAGAACAGCCAGGGATGTTAGTCTCTACATGGAAGCAGTTTTATTCTAATGCCTTTCGTTCATACTCACATGGTTCACACACTATACAGAATTATGAAGTGAAAACATGTGGAATAGTGAAGAGAACTTGATACTAGAGAACAAAAACTGGCAGACAGTCTCGTAAAGGGAACCCGCCTTTCATACTCGATTTATTTTGAACTCTGCGAGGATCGACTAGTGATTCAGATGCTAGTGTTTTCATTCGAGTTTTATCAGTAGTACTGATTTCATCTGAACTGAAAATAGTAATGAAAAACAAACCAAACCAAAACCCAGTGCCCACACCTTCCTTTTCCACCAAGTCAGAGTGTGCAGCCCAAACTGTCAGAGGGTTTGCTGTCTATTAAGAGAAGCCAGCAGACCGCAGTCATATGGGTTGGGCAGGATAAATGCAGTAATGACAGTATAGTATTGACAGTGGTTTGTGTAGCTCTTAAACTATTTCCAAAGATCCTGAAAGTCCAGTAAAGAGAATGAGTCTGTCTTGGGATAGTATGCAACAAAGCAAAAGTGGTTCCCCTCAAACAATTTTAGCTCTTTCATAGTTTTAGTGGAGGGTAAAAGGAAAAGATGTCTGTTGGTGAGCCCGTGCTTTATATCCACTTCCAACATACTGCCTGTTGCCTAAAAGTGCTTCTGAGCCCTTTAAAATTGTCTGTTGCTTGTAATTCTTTTAAAAGCTGGGAGCGGCGAGTTGACAACATGGGGAGAATTTATTATGTTGACCACTTCACAAGAACAACGACGTGGCAGAGACCAACATTAGAGTCTGTCCGCAATTACGAGCAGTGGCAGCTTCAGCGCAGTCAGCTTCAAGGAGCTATGCAGCAGTTTAACCAGAGGTTTATATATGGGGTAAGGAATGTAATGGTGACTAGAAAGGCTGAGAGGGGCATCTTTTCAAATATTCAACCCATTAGTCTCTCTTTCGCATATTGAAAGTGTATCTGGGGTTTGGGCATGCTTGTGGGTGACTCTTCGCCATAAAGTCATCACACTTTATTATGGTTTATTCTTTATGATAATGTAGTATCTTTGTATGCATAGCATAGCAGGAGGTAGTAATTGATAACCTTAGTTCATGTCCTCACAATGACTGCAGGCAGCACATACAGTGTAATGGTTTTTATTTGTCAGCTGAATATAGGTGGTGTTCTTTGATAAAGTTTATGTGCAATATTGATAAAAGACATTGGTTCAAAGCAACCTACAGCTTAGTAATAAACCTGGTTTATTTGTGTTATGTCCTGAATTGGCTTGGCCAAAGACCTGGAAGGTAAGCAAGCTCACAGGACATGTACTTCTGTTTTGGATATAATCACAGTAATAATAATAAGCACAATGAATGTTATGAAAACAGGGAAACTGAAAATAATCTTTCCAGAATCTTAAATCCATTGTTTAATGAATAGCAGACTTGAGGTAACTCCAGCTCATACTACTAGTTTATTAAGAATGGTGTATGTTCTAAATTTGGTGTATGTGTAGAGAATAAAAATGGACCTCGTAAATGGTGGTAGGGAGGAGTGTGCTGAGCGCAGAACTGAAGTGGGTTGCTTTCTGGTTGTCTTAAGTGCTACTATACTAATTTCCCTCTGCGTAGGCAGGAGCACTAAACAGAGAACAATTATTTTCTTGGCACTACAGTTAATGAAGCATGCCAAGGGCTGCAAAATGGGCCTTCTCTGTGGAGAAAAATAAACTGTTGGCATCTTACCTTATTTGTAACATTAACAAAAATGCATTTGCTTCAATAATTCATGATGCCTATGGTAGAACATCTGGAAAGCAAAGGACTAGTCATTAATGCACCATTTGTTTGTGTGACTTGCAGAACCAGGACTTTTCATCCACACAGAACAAAGAGTTTGATCCTCTTGGCCCTCTGCCACATGGATGGGGTAAGACTGACTTGCAAGTGTTTTGTAATGCAATGTAATTAAACAATAAAGCATATTTCTGCCAAATTAGTTTGTCAGCTGTTCTAGGCTCTTAAAATTAAATCTAATCAAATGTGCTGTTAAGACAGAGTCCTGACAAGGATGTGCAGTTTCAAAGTGGATTAGAAACCGTAAAGTATGCTGGTTTACTCCCTTTCTCAAGGGAAATAATATCTGCTTTCACACCATCATCCTTTTTTTACCGCTGTCATTAGGCAGGATTCCTGCTCCGCCCCCCATCCCCTTCCTGCCAAATCAGGCTGCACATCCCCTCTAAATCAGACTGCCAAATTCTCTCTCCAAGCCAGTTCTTGGAGCCTTTTTTTTTTGGTCTGAAAGTGTAACTAATTTCTGGTGTGACTATCAAGAAGATATAAGAATTCAAATTTCATGATACATAAGCAAAGTTCTCAGAGTTGTGTAATTTAAAGCAAGTAATTACTTGGCAGAGTTAGACCTGGGGGTTTGGCTCTGGTTTTCAAACAGAACTATTTCTACACTTGTGCTTTGTGGTACATATATAATATTTCAAAAAAAGTTCTTTAGGCTGCCATTACCTAGAAAAGAACAAAATTGAGTTTCCACATCATGTTGAGTTCCGCTATCAGTGTAACTTGCAGACAAGTGTCTGCTTCCAGACTTCTCTTGTAAAATGAAGCATTTACCTGTGGTGGTCAGATTTTGGCCTGAAGACAGAGGCCGTGGCTGGGTCTGTTGATTGATTTTATTTATCTTATTTGATGTAGTCTCAGCAATACATTAAGCAGGTATTGATTTTTATTCTCCCCTCTGCCTTTTGCATCTTTTCAGAAAAGAGAACTGACAGCAATGGCAGGGTGTATTTTGTCAATCACAACACACGGATCACTCAGTGGGAAGATCCCAGGAGTCAGGGGTAAGACATGAACTGCAGCTTTGTGTAAGTCTGGAATGAAAATGTAACAAAGTAGTGTGCGACTGAGAGCTAGGAAATGCTGCCCACAGCTGAAGCATGGACTGTCCTACACACTGCAGGCAGCCCATTGAAATATTAAAAGGTACTAGCCAAAATGGAACTGTCAAAATATTGCTTAGTAATGGCACAATTACCAGGGAAGTCTTGGTCAACAGCAGTAAGTTCATTCCCCAGAACAGCTCCTACTTACTCTGAAACATGTGTCTAAACATTTGTATGATTGGAGGTGGGATTTCTTTTGTACAGTGATGGATGGGATAGTGCAGAGGATCCTGAATAAGAATTTGGTTGTTTCCTAGACAATCAATAGCTAAGAGGCAGGAAGAAATAAAACTTGAAAAACTGCAGCACACCACCTCACACCTTTTAAAAAGGTGGGGGGAAGACATAAAGAGAACTTGAGGCACTACTAAAAGTGATGGAGTACTGTTTATTTTGGGCTTTAGTCACCCTGAGTCTCTGGAGTAAGCTAGGTTATGAAATAAGGGTGAGGGATGTTCAATCCCAGCTCTTCCTGTTTGAGCTGAAAACTTCCATTTGGTGAAGCAACTTCATCTGTTCTCCATAGAGAAAGAGTAAGAGGGGGGTGGGGGAGAGAAAGCCAAGTACGTGTGAAGGGCTAATAGCTGTAGCCAGAGGTGGCAGCTTTTACATCCCAGTCACCTCTGGGGCTGTGTGCGTGGAGAATACCCTTAATACAACCCAGCAACCATGTGTGCTGGCTTCACAGTTAGAAACCTGGTCCTACAATGTAGTTCTGTAGAGGGAAGTCACTATGAGAGCACTTTGAAGTGATGCTGCTCAAGTCTTCCAAATATATTGAAGTCTGGTTTTGTTTATACCAGAATTGAGTTAAAAGTTGTTGAATAATTCTACAAGATCAGTATTTGCATTTTCTTTTATTTATGTCATTCTGAAACTTTTTTGGATGCTGTGATTACACATGAGGTACCAAAAGCTGCCTAGTGAAATTAAGTCAGTTTTCAAGTAAAAACCTAATAGTTAGAAGACAAAATTATGTTGTTTAATGGAGGAAACATTGATAAACCTTGCTGCCATTTTTCTCTAAAGCTTCCATTTGCCCTTACTCCAGGTAGTCCAGCCAAATGAGCTAATGTTTATTTGAACAGTCATTTTGGTCTAATTGAGAGCTGACATGAAAAATTGAGAGGGGAAAAAAAGGCAGAATAAATGTTGAATGCAGAGTTTCTCAATCCATAGTTTTTCTAGGTCTGCCACAATTTTTACTGTCTCAGGTATTGGTCTGATGACTTAATGTATGAAGTTGATCAGTTACCGTGTGTTTTCTTGTATCCATAGTCAATTAAATGAGAAACCCTTACCAGAGGGCTGGGAAATGCGATTTACTGTGGATGGTATTCCATATTTTGTGGATCACAATAGAAGAACCACTACATATATAGATCCCCGCACTGGCAAGTCTGCTCTGTAAGTGTTTTGACTTTCAAAGGCTTAGTGTCATGTTAAGTTCAGCACACGTTATTTTTAAAAGGTTTCTGTCTCCTTTTTTATGTGTAATAAAACTTGTTAAAAAAGTAAAAAACTTTTAAGTTTTATGTGTAGTAAGACTTGTTAATTTTCTGGGTTTGTTTCATCCACTGATAACTGTCCCTGAAGAAGGCAGTGTCTTGAACACTTGAGAATCCTTCTTGCCAAGTAGTATACAAGATTTGAGGGTCATGGAGGAGCTTCACCAGTACTGTTGATGACCACATCCCTTCCTTCCAGTTACAAGTCTGTCTGTCTTTGCTTTTTAGGAACCAGGATGGAGTTAAAACCAGAATTGAACTCCCAACTGACTGTTATCCCATCCTTATTGTTAGATTCTTCTTTACAGTTAATAATCAGATACTGTTTAAAAGTAGTGTGTGTGTATGCTCCACGATGTACAAAGGAAAACTTTTTTATAGTTTAACAACAAAAAAATCACACCTCAAAATCAAAAAATGTAAATAAGAATCTTACAACTAGTTAGGCAACTAAACCATACCACTGTATAACTAATACAGATGCAGGCATTTACTTACATTACAAAACCACTTTTGAAATTCATTTGTTTGTTCTCCTTCTGGTTCCAGAGACAATGGACCCCAGATAGCTTATGTGCGTGATTTCAAGGCAAAGGTCCATTATTTCAGATTCTGGTGTCAGGTATGGATTCATTTCTTGGGAATATTTGTTAGCATTTTTGGTTTTTACTTACATGCTTTAAATGAACTCCTTTCATACCTTGCAAGTAAAAGTAATCAAACTACTTTAAGGTTAAAGGTGAATTGAATTAGGAAGGAGTAAATACAGGATGTATATAAAGTCATATAAAGTTTAAAGGTAGGTAAGCTAAGGCTTTGAAACCTTTAGAATAAAAAGTAGCTAAACTGATGTTTTCTTTTAAGGTGGGGGGGTTTCAGAATAGCGTGTTCTTTCTGTTGTTAGTAAACGAATACAGTGAGACACAGAACTTTTACAGTTAATACTACTTTCTGCACAAATATATACATCTGGAAGAAAACGCAGGGCATTTGACTCAGAACATGCATGTCTAAACATTGGACAGTATGTGCTGTAACATCAGATTCCAGAGTGTCAGTCTTGATCCTCTAAACTCAATGTATATCAAGGGATTAAGTAACCTGGTGTTGGGGAAAAAGTCTCATGTTCGAATGTTCCAGTTTTCAAGAGTGAATGAATTACCCTTTGAAAAACAGCTGAAAGACTTGCCGAACTTTCCACTTTGAATTTGGTGCAGAGTAACCTTAATTTTCTCTCCTTTTTTTTTTCTTTTTAATTCTTTATTAAGTTAGAATGTTATTGATCTTAGTGTTTTCTGCTGTGCTGTAAGAGTGCAGTATTTGAACCTGTTCTAAGTAGGATCTGGAGACATGTATATCACTGTAGATATCAATAGTGGAAGCGATTTCTTCTTGGAGTAAATTACAACTCAAATATCTTGATTGCTGGGTTTGTTTTATGTGGATTAGTAAAATTCAACTGTACTTCCTGAAGCAATATATACTACAATACAATTAACTGCAAATAACAGTCCAAACACAGTATTAGAAACTTTAGACGATTGTACACTTCACCTCTAAAAAATTTTATTTCAGCAACTGGCAATGCCACAGCACATAAAGATTACAGTGAGCAGAAAAACATTATTCGAGGACTCGTTTCAACAGGTATTGTACTAAAACTTGTTAGTAGTGGGCATGAGGAGTTGAGTTGATTAAATTTATTGTCTCGTGTCACTGTTGATCCTTTGCCATCTTGTTAATGTTATTTTAAGTGAGACTAACTACTAGATTAATAGTTAGGATACATTCATACTTCCATATTAAAAGATCATGCTGAAATGTGAAGTTCCGGCTCCAAAGACTGATTCATCTGACAGAGAAGGTGTTCATCTTTTTTCCTTCAGAATTCTTTAAAACCTGAGTTAATTTTGAGGGGAGTGCCGCAGCAGAGCAGCTCCCCAATCTCAGGAAGTTTTCATGTTGTGTTTACGTTTGTTGACATGTTTTTCCTAACAGTTCTGTTGTATTAGCATGGGCTATGTACCAAAATGTATCAAGTTGATCTTAGACTGGGTGTTACAGAGGTCCTGGGTCTTTAAGTGAGTAATGAAATGGTTAAAAGGAACAAAAAAATATTAATTCTATTTAGGTTCTTAGTAGCAAAATTCTTGTTAATGTCTGTAGACCTAAACCATGGTTAAAATTTGTTCCTATACAATATTTCCAGGTGCTTTTGAATTTTACTTTTACTTTTTGAATGTTCATTGTGGCAATAAATCACTTTCATTGCTGGTTAAATTGAAGCCAAAAGCAGCTCTTTGTCAGTATCATAAGATAGATAGAAACAGGCTTGGAAGTGCATGGAATGATTCCTCTTGGCAGATATTCATCTTGGCCACTTCTTTATTTTCCTGATTTAAAAGTAACTTAAGAAACTTAAAACAAATATGGTTAGGGACAGAGGAAGCTAAAAGTTCCTATCTTCTGAAGTTTTTCTTATTTCCCTATAGGTCTTCAGGTTTCATTTCTTGTAGGAATTATCACAGATGTGTCAAGCCAGGAAATCTGAACAAATAGAACAGTGTGTTTTGAGCCAAATATATTCTTACATAAGGATTGATGTTTTCTTGTTCAAATTACTGTAAATGGGCTTAGCAGAAGCAACAGGTAGTGCAGTTGGCTAGTCTTCTCATTTGGAACAGTGATGCCTTCAAATAAAAAGGGTTAGAAAGGGGCAAAATAAATCCTGTAACTGAAAATCAGCTCCAGCTTTATTTCTACATATGGGCTCGGTGTTTTTACAGTAACTGTAGAGGTAATAAAATTATATTGTACTGGAAAGAATCAAGAGAGATTATGCAATTCTATAAACATCAGCAAACCAAGGTTTCCTTAGGAAAACAGGGTGCCTGATCCATGGTTTAGATGACATCACTGCAGAGACCCAAGTTAGTGTTTTATACTTGTTAGTCATTCATCATTTGCAGATATCTCTGTTAGGATTATAAATTTTTTTTGTGATTATTACTACAGACATCTGGGAGAGATATTAAAATATAAATCTTGACCCAAATTCTGTGCTTTTCGTGGCAAACAAAACTTGAGGTTCTTGGACACAAAAAAGCATCATGTGAAGTTTCTTCATGTAGACCTCTGACAATTGACCAAATCAGCATAATTACAAATTTGGTCATGGTATTAAACCCAGGATTAGTAAAGTTCCTTGGACAGGCTGCTGGCCTAAGTACCCCAGGTCTGTAGTAACAGGATTATTATTTATTTTTTCTTTTAAATATCTTTAATCTGTGGAAATAGGTTTGCACCGGCGCTTCAAATTGCATGAACATTCCGTAAGCATGTACTTCACACGCTCATAGGTCATTTTATGTTCTGAATTATTAAATGCTATATTGCTTGATAGCAAATAGTAGTAAGTCTAGCCAGTGCTTACAGCTGTTCTCTCAAAAAGAATTGATTGTTTTTCTTTCACTAAGATAATGAGCTTCAGCCCTCAGGATCTACGGAGACGCTTATGGGTTATTTTCCCTGGTGAAGAAGGCTTGGATTATGGAGGTGTTGCAAGGTAAACTAACCTGAAATAGCAGGTTATACCTTTTTCTCCATTGTTGCTGTGAAGACTTCCCCAAAGTAGATACTTAAACTGCAGTGCTTTCAAAATATTAGTGAAGTTTATTTCTTATCTTCCTTCAGAATATCTGAGGAAGACAGTTCCTTAAGATGTGTATGCATGTCTTAAAACTGCATGAAATTATTTCCAGTTTGTATTAGGAATTACTTTAATCACCTCAGTGATTAGAGGTGCACAATCTACTGATTGACAGTAAGTCTGTGGCACAGCAGTTTGTGTCAAAGTAGAGGTTCATTGAAAAAGTGAATGGAAACTTACTTTCAAGTCAGAAGTCTCTACAGGAATGTAAATGAGAAGTACGTATATTAATTGGCATTCTCTAAAACACTAAAGTTTAAATCAGCGGTAGGCTTTTAATCTTCTCATTTAGATCAGGTTGCTTTTTGTATCGAAACCACTGACAGTTGTATATCATTGTAACTTTGCATATTAAGTCATAATTTGTGTTAGTGTCAATTTGGTTTCAGTTTGGTCTAATGGACTTCCTGGTAAAGAGGTTGGACTGACTACCTCTGTGCCAACAAGTGCCTGAGGTGACCTGAGTTAGCTAAAGTAATTTCTAATTTAATTTATTTTGAAATGTGTTTTTGTTTGTGTGATTTCAGGGAATGGTTCTTTCTATTGTCACATGAAGTTTTGAACCCAATGTATTGCCTGTTTGAATATGCAGGGAAAGATAACTACTGCTTACAGATAAACCCAGCCTCTTACATTAATCCAGACCATCTGAAATACTTCCGATTTATTGGAAGATTCATTGCCATGGTAAGTTCAAAAGTAGAAAGAGGTTCTCTCCTGTAATTTTTCTATAAACGAATCATAGAATGGTTTGGGTTAAAAAAGACCTTAAGATCATCTAATTCCAAGCCCCCTGTCATGGGCAGGGACACCTCACACTAGACCATGTCGCCCAAGGCTCTATCCAGCCTGGCCTTGAACACTGCCAGGGATGGGGCATTTGCCACTTCTTTGGACAGCCTGTTCCAGTGCCTCACCACCCTCACATTTAAGAACTTCTTCCTTATATTCAACCTGAATCTCCCGTGTTTAAGTTTAAACCCATCACCCCTTGTCCTATTGCTACAGTCTCTGATGAAGAGTCCCCTCTCCAGCATCCTTGTAGGCTCCCTTCAGACACTGGAAGCTGCTCTGAGGTCTCCACGCAGCTTTTCTTCTCCAGGCTGAACAGCCCCAGTTTTCTCAGCCTTTGTTTGTATGGGAGGTGCTCCAGCCCTCCCATATCCCTTCTCCAGGATAATTATGGTCTTCTCTGGACTTGCTCCAACAGCTCCATGTCCTTCTTACGTTGAGGACACCAGAACTGCACACAGTGCTGCAACTGGTGTCTCACGAGAGCGGAGTAGAGGGGCAGGATCACCTCCTTCGACCTGCTGGTCACACTTCTTTTGGTGCAGCCCAGGACATGGTTGGTTTCTGGGCTGCAAGCACACTGCTGGGTCATGTTCAGTTTCTCATGGACCGACACCCCCAAGTCCTTCTCCGCAGGGCTGCTCTGAATCACTTCTCTGGCCAACCTGTAGCTGTGCCTGGGATTGCCCCAACCCAGGTGTAGGACCTTGCGCTTCGCATTGTTGAAGTTCATGAGGTTGGCATTGGCGCATCTCTCAAGCGTGTCAAAGCCCCTCTGGATGGCATCCCTTCCCTCCAGCGTATAATCAGATGGATAATTAATTCATTTTTTAGTTGAAACTGTTACCAGGTGTTTGGCTATAACTGCTGTTGGTGTAAGTTAATTCAGCATTTTAGCAGTCACGATATTCGAGGTTTTAATTCTTTGGCTCTCAGATTTCACTGGTGCAGAGTACAGAATGTTGTCATATTAAGTCATCTTTTGCATTATTTTGTCTGTTTTCATGTTCTTCAGGCTTTGTTCCATGGGAAATTCATTGACACTGGTTTCTCTCTGCCGTTCTATAAACGTATCCTAAACAAGCCAGTAGGACTCAAGGATTTAGAATCTGTTGACCCAGAGTTTTACAACTCTCTCATCTGGGTAAAGTGAGTTTGACTTGATTTTGTTCTTGAAATAGCAATATAATGGGTTTTATTTTCACTTATGCCAGGAAGTAGGTGTTAAATTTATTACCACTGGGAACTATATCAATTGCAGAGCAGTACTGGAATTTTCCTGTAATTTTAAATACACAAATAATAACTTGATAATGCAAACCCCTTTCTGGTTCATTGAATAATCTGCACAGCCTCTTGCATTCCATTTTTGCCAGTTTAAAATAAATCTAGCTAGACATTCTACCAATGTGTCAGTCTTGAGCACTGTTGCAAATAAAATGGCCTGAGCACATTCCACGGAAACTTATCAGATAACTGATGAAATCAGCAAAAATCCACTCAGTGTTTCTCTCTGGTGCCTGCTTTAGTTAGAAAAGATGAAAGTTTAGTGTACAATAATGTGAGGTGAACAACTGTAGTTTTTTATTTACTACCACATAATTCTTCCATGTATGCATTGTCAGTCATCTGTCCCCTCTACATTCAGACTATTTGGAGGCCTTCTTTTCCACTCCTTTGCAGATTTCTCTCCAGAGAGCAGCAAGCATAAAGGATCTGGAATTTTTAGACCATAATTATTTTGGAACTCTCTATTAAAAATAGTTTCATAAATAATTATTAAAACCCCCTAGGTCTAAAGCATTGTCCTTCCATACTGATTTGATAATAGCAGCACTCAAGGGTGTTGTAGTCCATAGTTGATGTGCACCAGCTGCTTCAATAACAAAGGTGATTTTCCTTTCCTAGCAGTTTAAAAAAAAAAAAAAAAAGGACAAAAAGACAAATTCAGTTAAAAATTCTTTGCTTCTGCTAGAGTAAAAATGATTTAGCAGAAAAAAATAGTCTTTTAATGCAACTGGAGAGAGAAAACATTTTACTTAAGAATAATACAAAGCCAGAATAGCTTTAAAGATGCTTTGAGAAATTCCTAAAAGCTGTGGGGATAGATTGGGTTTAGAAATGCAGAAATAAACATAAAAGACAGGATTATTACCTCCCATAAGGGTGAATCATGGAAGCATTCTTTTGAATGAAGCGGGGGGGGAAGCAGCTTTACAAGACGTTTACAAATTGAGATAGGGATTTTGAGTTGGTTTTCCAACAGTAGCATGTTCTGTACTCAATGTATGTTCTGCTAAAAGGTGTAATGAGTTAAAATTCCATTGGGAAAACTCTAAATAGTTGTTATTTGAATAAAGATGCCACAAAACTGATGCATGCCCCTTTGAAAAAAAGCAGTTAAGGGTATGAAAATTCTGGAGAAAATCTTTCAGACCTTGGGTGGGTGCACATTGACCTCAAGGTAGAGAGACCCAAACTTCACGTTTAGTGCTGCTGAGCCTGCTTAGCTGTCATGCTGATGAAGGTGGTCTCCAAGGAAATGACTACACATTTGTAGGGAAAAAAATCATGTCTGTCAGGGCAGACTTAATTTTGTTCCTTGCCAAAAAAGCAAATTTGGGCACTTGCCAGGAAGCTTTCAGTACTTGTGAATGTCTGGTGCTTCTCCCATCAGGTGGCTCTTTGTCTTGTTCCCACGACTTTGAAAATGTCACAGATTCACTGAATCTGGAAGGGGACCTCTGGAGGGCACCTAGTCAAACTTTTCTGCTCAGACTGAGCTAGACCAGGTATCCTTCATTTTGAAAGGAAGGGGTGATTTTATTTCATCATCCATCCGTCTGAAGCCTGCCTTCCTCATCCGAGATGTCCTGCAATAGCACGTGTTTTGGAAAGATCAAGTTCAGAAGCGCTGTTGCATCATGGGGCTGGATAAACCACAGCAGTGTTCTCAAGACTGATGTTTCTGTATTATGGTTGAGGACAAATACCTTGATTTTTGCACTGCATTTTGGGGTGAAATGGTCATCAAAGCCTTTGCATATGCAAGCGATTCTTCACTTTACAGAAGCATCCATTAACATGTAGTGTTGTACCTGTTATTCTCCTGGTTATTAACACCTATAAAGAGAACAGAATTTATCTGAGCAATGCTTGCTGGCCACAGAGTCCTTCTATGCAGAAATTCCAAATAATTCCTCTTTAGCAGGAGTATTTGTACTTAGTTAACTTGGGAACTTGGACAGTTTGGTATATGCTTACAAGATTGTCTCATATATAATATCTGCTGGAGTTGAAGGTAATTCAGTAAGCATTTAAAGTCTTAGTTGCTTCTTATATGCTATTATCTGACAAAGTGACAGCTACAGTTTAACAGTGTCCTTACATTACCTCTTAGAAGAAGTAATCATGCAATGAAACCTACAAAAATGTCATTACTTAAAAAGTTTCTGTATTCCATAAATGTTCCACAGATGATAGGAGGTGGCTTGTCAGCCTTGTGATGGGTAAATTTAAGGGTACAACTGATGAAAAATTTCTGATCAGGAGTACCATCCATTTATGCATGTTGGTACAGTGAGTCAGTACTTCTTGCAAAACCATAATTATTGTGTAAGGAATGTTTCCTTATCCTGATTATTTAGCTCCAAACCTTTTTTCTTAAGGCTCTTTGTACCCATCTCCTCTACTGAGTACAAGGTCTTGACACAGTTATTAAAAATTGTATTTTTTTCCTAACAGAGAGAATGATATTGAAGAATGTGGCTTGGAAATGTTTTTCTCAGTTGATAAAGAAATTCTAGGTGAAATCAAAAGCCATGATTTGAAGCCAAATGGTAGCAACATTCTGGTCACAGAAGAAAACAAAGAAGAATACATTAGGTAAGAATAAATGAAGATTTTTAAAATACTCTCATCTTAGTAGTTTCTTTCTTTATTTCTAGCAAGACAAATTCTAGCAAGAAATTCTATCTCTGACTAATTGTGGATGTGGGCAACAAGTGGCAATTGTTTGGATGTCATATTTGAAAGAATATTGTTAGGAATAAAGTTACTGAAATCCACTTCTCCAAAGATTGCAGAAGGTTCACTTTTTTCCTAGGGATATTGAAGTTTAGCAGAACATCATGACGACAAAGGTGAATGTCAGGTATTTCATGAAACTGTTGCTTGTGTTTAATATTAAAATTATATTGCTTCATAGCCTGCTGATACTCTACCCAGCCTCTTATGTTGGGGTGTTTTTAAACTTAAGAATATTTTTGTGATGATTCTTATTTTTTAGAGATACTTGGGATCACTGCTAGTTTTACCTGAAGTGGTCTTGTAGCATAATTAGGTCTTGGCATTTGTAACACGGTCACAAATTCTCTTGTCATAAATGAAGGATTACATTTGCAGTACCAGGATGTTTTAAGGCAGTAAGTTGAGAGGAGCCTGAGCGTGATGAAAGAACAGAAATGTAAACAGTGACCTGCTTTGTCCTGAAATACTCCCTTCTTCCTCAGTGTGCATCAGTACATAAGCTCTGCTTTAAGGTGTGAACTTCAACATAGAAACATGGAGGACGTGTTTGCAAAACAACAAAAAGTCACACATTGCAGGCACAAACCAAACTGAATCACAGTGAAGTTTTTCTTCCGTTTCTTACGTTGTATTCCATGAAGGCTCCTTTCACAGGAAGGGGTGAGGGAGGAGGGAGTGGATTTTGTTTCCATCGCATGAGTAATCTGAAGACATTTCAGTGATTCACAGGAAAGGTAGTACTTGCGGAACAAGCACCCTGGCATTTTGCAGTTTTTCTGAGTACTAATATTGGGGTTGAAAATAGGGAGGACCTGCAGAAAACCATTCTCTTTTAGTTTTTAGGAACCCAGAGAGAGCACAGATTGCAGTTTCACTCCTGTTCTCCTGTCTTACTCTGAGTCCTGCTTTAAGTCCCCAGAGTTTCTAGGATTGAAATGAGAAAATAGCCATCTCTCCTTTAGACTCCATTTCTCCTGACAGGTTAGGCTTGAATTCAGCATAATATCTGCTTCTCCCTGGGTTCAGGTTCTTCGGGTCTCCTGCCTGCTTTCCACCCTTTTATTAATGGAGAGTGGAGTTTCTGCCACAGAGCAAAGTTTCATGATTAACAGAAACAAATATGGAACTTTCCAAATGGACATAGTCATTTCTTGGTAAGCTAGCAGTCCTACTTATCTTCGCCAGTACAACTTGACCTAGTTTTTACCTTTTCATGGATAATGACTTGAGATTTCTGGGGAGAATAGTAGACAAATACAGCTCTGCATCTTTTTCTTTCTTCAAATACCTAGGGACTGCTGTGCTCTCATTAATATAATCACAGAATAGATGCTGCCTCCTCTTTGAGTCTAAAATACTTTTGTAGCAGAATGGTTGGAAACATAGGGGTTTAACTTAAAGAAAAAACAAAATCGCTTGCAGAGAGTAAAGGTAACTAAAAAAATTACACAATGTTCTATCCCCAGAACTTTCCAGACTTTCCATATTGTTTTAACTTTGCTCACAGTTCATCTCAAAATAGGCTAACAAAGATGTGGATGTGGGTTAGCATGGGCCACTGAAATCATCTCTCTCTGTCTCCTTCTACAGGCTAGTAGCAGAATGGAGACTTTCCCGAGGTGTTGAGGAGCAGACACAGGCTTTCTTTGAAGGCTTCAATGAAATTCTGCCACAGCAGTATCTGCAGTATTTTGATGCTAAGGAACTGGAGGTAAAGGATTGTTCAGCTGTTGCTACATCCAGGTCGTTACACATAAAATACTCAAACTCCAGTCATTAGGTCTGAAGAGCAGAACTTGCCAAGGCTGACAACTCTGCTTTAAAGGACATGTGAGGGAAACAGGATGGAGGGTATTGGATTAGTGTGTTTCCCTTCACTGACCTTTTTGCAACCTACTTACGTGTGTCTAAAGGCTAAGATTCTGCCAGTAGACATTTGTTATTGAGTTGCTTTTGTAATCCTCAGCACTTTGATTTGCCTGTGTTCAAAGAATGAGTAACTTGACAGAAAGGGAGATAAAAACCAGATGTGCAGTGGATGATCACATATAGCTTGGACCAGGTTCTGGATGATTTTAATCTCTCAAAATTGCACTTTCTGAAGCATCTGTTCAATTTAGAAAGATAAAAAACATAAAACATCCTGTTCCTAGTAGCGGACTGTATGTCTGAGCAGTGATAAACTGTTCCTGGCTTGGATGTCTAAATGCAATTGTTCCACTTCTCATGACAGAGATGCTTTCTGGTTTGTGGCTTCTCCAAATACACGTCATGAGCAGGCATCATTCTTTGTTGTAGAAGTTTTGGATAAAGTTTAAAATTAAAACCAAGTATATTCTCACTGTAGATGCTTCTAAGTATGGGTGCAGTTGATGTTCAGTTTTTCTACATGGGCAGTCACAGAAGAAAAGTCATAACTTGTGTTTATTTCCCTTTTTCTCCCCTCAAGGTGCTTCTTTGCGGAATGCAAGAAATTGATTTGAATGACTGGCAGAGACACACCATCTACAGGCACTACACCAGGACCAGCAGGCAGATAGTGTGGTTCTGGCAGGTTTGTAGACTTTGCTTTGTTCTCAGACCTACAGGAGTTACCAAGCACAGAATAGAGTTACTGAACACATCTGTAGCGTGTACACTACAGACGTGGAGTAACTAGTTGTTACTGTTAATCCAGCCATTTGTAACAGTCATGTAAATTGCCTGTTGTGGATGGCGATGATGTGAAAATCTGTCTATCAAATCTATCCCTAAATGTTTATTTCAATTACTGTTTTTCAGTTTGTGAAAGAAATAGATAATGAGAAGAGAATGAGACTCTTGCAGTTTGTGACTGGAACATGCAGATTACCAGTGGGAGGATTTGCTGACCTCATGGGTATGCATAAAAAAAATAATCCCTTAATGCATTAGATATGTTTTTTTAAAAGAACTGATTTGCAAATTTATGGACACTTTAATGATTTTTATATTAATGCTATTTTGTAAGCCCTGCATATGTTTGAGCTATGATGGAAAAAGAGATGGAGGGGATGTTTACACCTAGTGTATTGACTTTCGAAATCACTTCAAATTCATGCATTTCACCACATGCATACTTTGAGCTAGACAGAGTTGTGTAGTGAAGGACAGATGTCTTTTGTTGGTGTGAGTGATGGCAATCTTGTGTTTAAGCCTTTAATACTTCAGTTGTAGTATCTTACCTACTGATGCAACAGTAGCTACACCTTGTTTATCTGAATTTGTTACAGGGAGCAATGGACCCCAGAAATTTTGTATTGAAAAAGTTGGCAAGGAAAACTGGTTACCTAGAAGTCATACCTGGTGAGTATGTAGCAAACCAAACTATTGCTGCTGTCCTCGTTTTGCTGACAGCAATCTACTTGGAGATTGTAGTAAATGGTAATATACTTCAATGGATGAGACCGTGTGAAAGCAAACACCAAGTTATACCAGTAAACTTTGTTGTTGAATAGTAGCTGAACTGCTGAAGAACTCCTGGCAGGAAGTAGATGCCATTGTAAATTCCATGGATTTATGTATTGCTGAAAATTTAAAGTAATAAACAATACTATCTAAAGAGGGGGGGATTGATCTTTAGTTATCACTACACTCCATCTTCATAGTGAAGTAGCCGCATTCATGTTCCTCCTGTGTGTCAGGTAAGTAAACCCACACATGTCAAATGTGAATGATGACTGTAGTTAACCAAGGAAAGTTCATGAAAACCCTTACCTAGCACACTGCATTTCTGACCGTTCAGCTCTTGAACTCTAACTTTCGCTCTCAGAAGTATGTAAATTTATGTTGGAGTCTGCTTTTCCCAGGATCTAAATCCAGGTATCCATGTACAGAGCAAAAAGTTTAATTACTCATATTCATAGTGGAATTTTTGTGATGGTTTAATTATTTTTCAGTATTTAAGTTTTTTCTTTATTTTCAGTTTCAATCGCTTAGATCTTCCACCCTATAAGAATTATGAGCAGTTGAAGGAAAAGCTGTTGTTTGCAATTGAAGAAACAGAAGGATTTGGGCAAGAATAGCTAAAATTTGCACCTTGAAGAATGTGAACTCAACACAATGTCTGGTCTTCACTTCTTCTGCTTGTTGCACACTTCATTGTAAAGTAGACTTGACTTGGATTTATTTAACAATACTAATGTGTAAGTAAATGGATGTTATCCTGAGGTTTTATCCACAGTAACTCTGGATTTCTACTGAGCACTTTCAGAAATCAAATGAGCAATCAGATATGGCTGCAAATTAATTCTGACCTACGTAGAGGTTTAATACAGCTTTGGGCTCTGCTTTGTTTTACCATTCATTAATTAGAATGTGTCCTTAATGACTGACAGATTTTTAACAATAGTTTTGTCTTTCCTTTTTAGTAGCATTTTTTGCTACTGATGCACTGGGAAGTTCATTGGTAGCTGCAGTGCTGCAGCAGCATCCTAAGCCTCTTTAAGCAGTGTTGTAGAGCCAGCCTGTCCGTGAGCAAATCCATCATTTCAGCCCTTTTTTCTATGTCAAGTGTGGCCAGACTGTTTTTCCCTGCCTGGAGTCTGCTCACATGCCAGCTGGACTCAAGCTGCTGCTAAGGGGATGTCAAACTGTGGCACGAATCCAGGGCATAGCTTTGCTTTGGTTTTCTTTTTCCTAATTCTGCGAATTTCAGCAAAATAGCCACCTGCCCAAAGTTGTTGGAACCTTTCTGTGTGCCCTTGGAAGAGTTCTGATCTTTTTTTCTGTGTAACACATTTAAGTTTTAAATCAATATTAACACTGTGGTACTTCACTTGTTTTGCAAAAGACAAGGCCACCTGGGATTGCACTGATTCCATGTAGATTCCTGTTTGCAGACTGATGTTTCTTGTCAACAGTGTTAATGGACGTTATTGTCAGTGTTATTCTTACGTGTTGCAGTCAGTTGCTGTGAAGGCTCTTGGGTTCTCAGGATGAGGTACCAAACAACTGGATTCAGAAAATGATAGTACTTAGCATTTTTGGTAATGAACTGATACTGAACTGATGGCTAAGGCTAAGAGGATGAGAAAGTTCAGACAGGAATTACAGATCTTTGAAAAGCTGGAGCATCAGTAAATACTTCCATAAAGACTGAAACTCAAGTTTCTGGGGGAGATTTCTAAGCTAATTCACTGCTTGTAGCTAATAACTTTTGTAGTGAGTTCCTATTGGATTAATAACATCTTTTACTTCCTTTTAGAATCTGTTAATACTCAGTTCTCTTCTGGTTTACAATAACATTTTGCATTTTACTGCTCCTTTAGACTGAATGCACTTTTTGGGTATGGTCAGCTCCTTCCCTGTGTGAAGGGAGGAAAGCAAACTTCAGTGAGCTGAGCTGGTAGCCATGGTAGGAGTTGTGACACTTGAAACACCATGTAGCACATACTAAAGCATAATGAGGCTCTACGCATTGGGCCAGGAGCTGGTTTTAAGAGGCTTTTGGATATGGGAGCCAAAACAGGACAGTGGGAAACTGTAAAACTGAACTTCCAGTCTCGAAAAGAGTGTTTCTTTCCTCTTGTCCCTTCTGTCTAAACTGTAAGAGGGAAGAACTGATTCAAGCCTAAGAACCACCAAGGCACTGCAGGTTTTAACTGAGTTTTTCAGGTCATGCAAGGAGATGCTTACTGGAAGGCAGGATTCTCAGCCTGTAGAGTGAACAGCTCTTGCGTCATGCATATTCCAAGAAAGGCATGGAAAAGGGTTTCTGGTAACACAGAAATGACCCTCTCTTACAGTTCCATTGCTGGTAGAACCAACCTGACTTCATGGGCTTACTAGGAGAAAAATCTGCCAACTTCAGAAAGGTTTGATGGATTTCTTATAGTACACAGCTCACGAGGAGAAAAAAAGCCTTATAAATATATTCTGTTTGTATGAGTTCTTACAATGAAAGGTAGTTACCTAACGTATTTCCAAGAGAGGTTAAATTAAGCAAGATAATGCAAGATTAAGCTATGACAAATAGTCTGTGTTCTGCATAATGCTTTATGATTCATGTAGGGAACCTAGAACTATTGTTAATGTATAAATATCACCCAAAAGGCTTTCAGCCCTATATTTTTAAACTAAAGAATAGCTATAATTGAAATAGCCTTAGCCCTAGTTCTATAGGGTGTGGCTGTTGAATATTTTTATGGTTGAAATGTTTAGTTCAGGACAAGGTAAATGCTTGTATATATTTTTGCAGTCCGGGATTCCACTTATTCCATTTTTCTTTAATTTAAATGGCATGTTTATATGTCTTTTCTGCTGTATTAGGATGGGGGAAAGGGGGCTGGATATCCCAAGCACCAGACAGGATTTTAAAAGAGAAATAAATAAAAAATAAAGAATCCACTGGGGGGAGGAGAGGGGGAAAATAATCTGAGAAACATGGGGTTGGCCAAAAAAGACAGAAATTAAAGCAAATTTCTTGTATTGAACTGGGGACATTTCTGAAGTCGGAGGTTCAGATTCCTCAGCCGTTTTGCTCCATCAGCATTGAGAATGAGAACAAATGTGTTCAGTTTTTACAGCATGTTGTGTAGAAATAAAAAGGACTTAATATGAGCCACTGGTGCAGTTCTGTTCTTTGTGGGGATCTGGTGAAAGAAGGTGGAGCTGAGCCCAGAGCATCCTGAAGCCCAGACCGCAGGTTGTGAGGAACTGGGCTTCCAATAAGATTTTCAGCAGATGAATGAATTTGTCTCCCACCATCCGGCTGATTTAGCAACCCAAGCTGCATAAATTCATAGTATGTCACAACGCAGGTTCTGCCAATGCAGGCAGTTGCCAATTGATCCCAATTGCTTGAGTATTAAAATAACTTTTATTTAGAGTTTTCCCTTGGGAGAATAACATGAGCAAATGAAACGCTGAGCTGCGGATGGAAGAATTAACAAAATCTTGTAGCTCTGGGCAGCTCAGGAAATGTTAATACAGTAATGAAATGCACAGGAAATGCATCATGTCTTCATCTGATCTAGAATGGAAATTATTTTAGTCAAGTTGCTGGCATTTAAAAAGAAGGGGGTGTATTATTCTGAGGGAATTAAAACAAATGCTTAAGTTTTTATGATTTTATTTTCTGCATTTTTATTACATGCTGCACTGGATTTGTAATCTTGACTCTCTGCTATACTGGTATCTCCAGCCCCCTTTTTATGGTGTCTTTTAATTTTCTTCAAGAATCACTGTTTGTGTATATGTGCTCTAGTGAACTCATCTATAAACTGGGATCAGCAGCACTGGATTGTAAAATACTGTACTGAAATTCCTTGTTGAAGTTTCCTTGCATTGTAATTTCAAATACTCAGGTAACTGTAACAGTATCTCAGTAAGTCAAATACTTTTATAAAACTACTTAAAGAGCTGGAGGTCTCATCGTTGTTTGTTGTGTGTTACGAAGCATCCATGAGCCAAAGAATTGTCTGTGTGCTTTTTTGGGGGGTGAGGTGTGAGGCTGCCTCAATCAGAACCTTGGAATACCACATTGGAAAAGACCTCAGGGTTTATCTGGTCCAACCTTTATAGGCAAAGCACAAGCTAGACAGGATGTCCCAACGCCCTGCCCAGCCCAAACTTAAGATTGTCCAGTGGTGGGGAATCCACCCCTTCTCGGGGGAGATAATTCCAATGGCTGGTTATTATCATTGTGGTAACTTAGTCTGAGTGCAGTCGGAATCTCCCCAGGCGTACTGTGTGCCTATCACCCTTTCTCTTTTCTATGTCACACATTGTAAGAATGGAGTATCCCTTTTCCTTGCCTCGTCCCACACCTCCGTGCACACTGGCATCCCAAAAACGGGAAGGGCTAATTCACCCCCAGGGACACATCCCAACTGTAGCACTTCACCTGTTCTCAGGTGGCTCTCGGGCTGATCGTGGGAGAGGGAAAGAGCAATAGAGCTGGTCTTGGCCCCATGGAGTTGGCCAGCGCAAAGATCACACATCTTACGGTCTCTTTAAGCACAACAGTGTATTTCAATCATCTCAAGAGCTAAAGTTCGGATTGCCCCATGTCCCCCATGAAGCTGCAGCCCCTTCAG
The DNA here is from genome assembly GCF_004027225.2 of Strigops habroptila. Taxonomy (NCBI): domain Eukaryota; kingdom Metazoa; phylum Chordata; class Aves; order Psittaciformes; family Psittacidae; genus Strigops; species Strigops habroptila. The sequence continues at coordinate 4,318,921 of NC_044289.2, forward strand.
GGCTCGTCCCCATCCCCTGCTGCGCAGCAGTTCCAGAACTCCGGTGTCACGGAGCTGTGATGTCGCAGCCCGTGTTCCACCAGCAACTGCACGTTACCAGCGAGACGCACAACACAGACCTTCACCCCTGCACCCTACACTTGTCCTGTGCTCCCTCTCACCCTTCCTGGACCCTCAAGCCCTTCTGCCCTACTGCCAGCCCTTCTACCCCGCTCTCAGTCCTTCTGCCCTCTCTCACCTGACGCCCGCCAGAGTCTCTGGTGCCCTGCTCCACGGTCCCCATCTCGGTGCCACCATGCAGCCCCACAGAAAGACCACCCTTGTCCTGCTGGCAGCACAGCACAGCCCTTGCTGGAGCGAGGAGGCAAAGACCTGCCTACGCAGAGTAAGGAGCCTGTGGGTGTCGAGGCAGGCGCGGCGCTGGGTCTGTGCCCGTGTCCCCCAGGCAGGGAGCACGGCCGCTCACCCCTGCCCTCTCTGCTCTGGCAGGTCTTCAAGATCTTACCGCTCCGCAAGGTGCTGAAGCGCAGGAAGCGCAGGATCCTCCGGCTGCAGGCGCCAGCCTGTCAGAGCTGGTGGGTGCTGCTGGCCAAGGAGCCCCCGGCCTCCCGACACCTCCTGCTGGGGACGTGCCTGGGGCCCCAGCGCCCCACACCTCTGCCCGCGCAGCGAGAGGCGGCCGGGTGCCCAGAGCCCCGTCCCTCAGCTCCGCTCCGCTGCCCAAGGCAGCACCAATGCCCTCTTCTGCTTACTTTTGGCCTTAGGCTGTTCCAGTACATGTTGGAGCCGGAGGACGATGCTGCCAGCAGGATCCATGTGGGGCTGCAGCAGGAGGAGGATATGGAGGTGGACATCAAGTTGGAGGAGGAGGAGGAGGAGGAAATGGAGGTGGACTAAGCAGTGGTAAGACAGCACGTGCCCCCATGCGCTGCTGGCAGTGAGGGTGGCTCGGCTGCTGCCGTGCTGGGGCTGACCCTGCTGCAGGGACACGCTGCCCGGTGGCCTCGTCCTGGCGGCACGAGCGCCACCACAGCGCTGCCCTGCGCTGCCTCTGGGCCACGCGAGCCAAGTCTCAATGCGTAGAGCCCGGCTCCCGGCTCCCAGCCCCAGCCAGGGCTGAGCCCCGCGGCCGACTGACGCTCTCCCCAGCGTCTCCCAGGCTGTGGCAAAGGCAAGGACCATCAGTAGCCTCACTGAAATGACCTTGTGCTGCTTGCTTCCAGGGCTGACCGAGATGGGGATTCCCGTGGAGCAGGAAGAAGTTGTTAGAAGAAGATTTGTTGTTTTTCTTGAAGATTTGTAGTTGGTAGAAGAGTTGCTTTTCCTAGATTTGATAGTTACTTAGTAGAAGAGTTGTATTTTTAAGGTGTAGTTTAAAGTAGGTTAGTTGTAGGTTGTTGTTAGAAGAGTTGTGTTCGTTGTGTTGAGTTTTTATTTTCTTATTTGTTGTTCTGTAAATACATTTCTTGATCTTTTCCTGACCCAGTCTCTCTTTGTGTTTGCTCTGAGCACACGCAAACGGCGTTGGCAGACAAGTGGCTTCCACTTGCTCCGGGTTCTGGGGCTGAAGGCGGCCGGTGCTGCTGGCACTGGGTGCTGGGGCACCCCAACTGCCCCACGTGGGCTCCCTGCCCGGGCAGAGCAGCTCTTGCAGGCTCTCTGCAGCTGCGGGCAGGGCTGGGCACTGGCGAGGGACCAAAGGTGTGGGTGGTCACACGGACCCCTCGGCGGTTGCAGGGACCCCGGCTGGCTGCTGCCATGGGGCACAGCCTGCGCCAGCACTGACCAAGGCTTCTCCAGCTGCTCCTCAAGCTGGGAGAAACACGGCCACGTACGAGGAATCACTCATGGAATCACAGAATCGCAGTGTGCCCAGGCCCAGGTTGTTGTGGGGAGCAGCCTGCACCTGGCCTGCAGTTGGATCCTGCTGCCCAAACCAAGCCTTTTACCTCCCTCCAGCTCTCTCTGATGGGACCCTTCGTCCCAAGCCCGCAGGCTAGAAGAGGGTTTGGGGCCGGAGGTGGCTGGGGACACTGGAGGTTGGGCGGCCGCAGCCGGGGCCAGGGTCACCCGCCGGTGCTGTCATGCTGGGAGCCGACAAGCGCGGAGGGACGGGGCGCTTCCCGGAGGGAACTGGCAGCAGGGTGCAGGGGGAGCTGCTGCGTGCAGGAGGTGTGCGTGCAAATGCAGACAGGGACATGCGAGTTCAAGGCCCAGAGCTGTTGCAGACCCCTCCTGAAGCAGGCAGCCCTCGACACACGCTGCTGGCAGCACATCTTGTCCTGCCCTCGCAGCCTTCGCTGCGCGTGGGCTGCGGGTTCTTGCATGGGCTCAGTTGTGACCGACCTGGCTGCAGGATGTGGCCACTCAGCCGTGTCCTGCTGCCGCCTGCATCCCGAGGCCGGGCAGCGCTGAATTCCACCCCCATGGACGCATCCCAGCTGCAGCACATCAGCGCTGCTCAGCTCGCTCTCAGGCTGATCGTGGGACAGGGAAAGAGCAATGGAGATGGTCTTGGCCCCGTGGAGTTGGCCAGCGCAAAGATGACACATCTTACGGTCTCTTTAAGCACAAGAGTGTATTTCAATCATCTCAAGAGCTAAAGTTCGGATTGCCCCATGTCCCCCATGAAGCTGCAGCCCCTTCAGGGCTCGTCCCCATCCCCTGCTGCGCAGCAGTTCCGGAACTCCGGTGTCACGGAGCTGGGATGTCGCCCGTTACCAGCGAGACGCACAACACAGACCTTCGCCCCTGCACCCTACACTTGTCCTGTGCTCCCTCTCACCCTTCCTGGACCCTCAAGCCCTTCTGCCCTACTGCCAGCCCTTCTGCCCCGCTCTCAGCCCTTCTGCCCTCTCTCACCTGATGCCCGCCAAAGTCTCTGGTGCCCTGCTCCACGGTCCCCATCTCGGTGCCACCATGCAGCCCCACAGAAAGACCACCCTTGTCCTGCTGGCAGCACAGCACAGCCCTTGCTGGAGCGAGGAGGCAAAGACCTGCCTACGCAGAGTAAGGAGCCTGTGGGTGTCGAGGCAGGCGCGGCGCTGGGTCTGTGCCCGTGTCCCCCAGGCAGGGAGCACGGCCGCTCACCCCTGCCCTCTCTGCTCTGGCAGGTCTTCAAGATCTTACCGCTCCGCAAGGTGCTGAAGCGCAGGAAGCGCAGGATCCTCCGGCTGCAGGCGCCAGCCTGTCAGAGCTGGTGGGTGCTGCTGGCCAACGAGCCCCCGGCCTCCCGACACCTCCTGCTGGGGACGTGCCTGGGGCCCCAGCGCCCCACACCTCTGCCCGCGCAGCGAGAGGCAGCCGGGTGCCCAGAGCCCCGTCCCTCAGCTCCGCTCCGCTGCCCAAGGCAGCACCAATGCCCTCTTCTGCTTACTTTTGGCCTTAGGCTGTTCCAGTACATGTTGGAGCCGGAGGACGATGCTGCCAGCAGGATCCATGTGGGGCTGCAGCAGGAGGAGGATATGGAGGTGGACATCAAGTTGGAGGAGGAGGAGGAGATGGAGGTTGACATGGAGGAGGAGGAGATGGAGGAAATGGAGGTGGACTAAGCAGTGGTAAGACAGCACGTGCCCCCATGCACTGCTGGCAGTGAGGGTGGCTCGGCTGCTGCCGCGCTGGGGCTGACCCTGCTGCAGGGACACGCTGCCCGGTGGCCTCGTCCTGGCGGCACGAGCGCCACCACAGCGCTGCCCTGCGCTGCCTCTGGGCCACGCGAGCCAAGTCTCAACGCGTAGAGCCCGGCTCCCGGCTCCCAGCCCCAGCCAGGGCTGAGCCCCGCGGCCGACTGATGCTCTCCCCAGCGTCTCCCAGGCTGTGGCAAAGGCAAGGACCATCAGTAGCCTCACTGAAATGACCTTGTGCTGCTTGCTTCCAGGGCTGACCGAGATGGGGATTCCCGTGGAGCAGGAAGAAGTTGTTAGAAGAAGATTTGTTGTTTTTTTCAGAAGATTTGTAGTTCCTCAAAGAGTCGTCGTGTTTTGTAGAAGAGTTGGAGTTTGTTATAGAAGAGTTTGTTGTAGTTTTGAGTAGGATAGTTGTAGATTGTAGCAGAAGAATTGTAGTTTAAAGTAGGTTTTTGTAGAAGAGTTTGAGGTTGTTGTGTTGTGGTTTTTTGTTGTTGTTTGTTGTTCTCTAAATAAATTACTTGATGTTCTTCCCAGCCAAGATCTCTTTGCATTTGCTGTGAGCTCACGCAAACGGCGTTGGCAGACAAGTGTCTTCCACTTGCTCCGGGTTCCCAGGGCTGAAGGCGGCCGGTGCTGCTGGCACTGGGTGCTGGGGCACCCCAACTGCCCCACGTGGGCTCCAGGCCCGGGCAGAGCGGCTCTTGCAGGCTCTCTGCAGCTGCGGGCAGGGCTGGGCACTGGCAAGGGACCAAAGGTGTGGGTGGTCACACCGACCCCTCGGCGGCTGCAGGGACCCCGACTGGCTGCTGCCATGGGGCACAGCCTGCGCCAGCACTGACCAAGGCTTCTCGGGCTGCTCCTCAAGCTGGGAGAAACACGGCCACGTACGAGGAATCACTCATGGAATCACAGAATCGCAGACCACCAGTTTGGAAGAGACGTTGAGGATCACGTGGTCCAACCTTTCTATGAAAAGGACAAGCCAGACTAAATGTCCCAGGACCTTGTGCAGCCCAATGATAACATGTCTAGCGTTGGGGAACCCAGCACTTCCCTGGGAAACTTATTCCAGTGGGTGATTGTTCACAGCATGAAATGTTTTCATCTTGTCTCCCGTCCCCCCAGGAGTAACTCGTGCCCATCACTCCTCCACACCACCCCCTGTGTAAAGGGAGTCTTCTCTATAGCAACCCTTTAGCTACTGCAACATGGTGATAACACCTCCTCTGCGCCTCCTGCTCCGAAGGCTTCCCTCACACACTGCCCAGTCCTTGGAGCATCTTTGTGGCCCTTCTCTGGACCCTCACAGCCCACCCCCTGCACACCGAGGACCAAACCACCACACAGCGCTGTAGGTGTACCCGCGCTCCCCGCCCACTGACGTTATTTGGGGGCAGAGCCGTGGGGTTTACACCATGGGCTCACCGGCGCGGCGCCATGCCACCGCCTTCCCCTCACAACACCCGCCCCGACAAGCCCTTCCGGGCCGGGCGCAGGCGCAGCGCGCGGGGCCGTGACGGGGCGGTGGCGGCTCAAGATGGTGGGTGAGGCGGTGGCGGCGCTGCCGGGGACCACACGGGGCGGGGGGGTGTCCCGCTCCCCCTCGTGGGGCTCTTGGGGGGGGGAAACGCCGTGTTCGTGAGGCCGAGAGGAGCGGCCGTGGGACCGCCCGGGCCGGCGCCTGGGCCGAGCGGTGTCCGGCCCCGTCCGAGGCGCGGCGCGGCCGTGGGCAGCTCTTGGGTCTTTCTCCGGTTTCTCTCGATCCCCTCGGTTGAGTTCGGGTTTGGTTTCTGCGCTCGGAACGCGCGGGTGCGGCCCTGTTCGTGTTCAGCGGGTGCCTTCCCAGGAGGTTTGATTTAGATCTAAGGCAGAAGTTCTTCTCTGTGAGGGTGCTGAGGCGCTGGCACAGGGTGCCCAGAGAAGCTGTGGCTGCCCCATCCCTGGCAGTGTTCAAGGCCAGGTTGGACACAGGGGCTTGGAGCAACCTGCTCTAGTGGAAGGTGTCCCTGCCTGTGGCAGGGGGTTGGAACTGGAGGAGCTTTAAGGTCCCTTCCAACACAAACAACTGTCTAATTCTGTCACGATCTCGTAGCTGTTCCAACACAAATCACAATTATATATATAAATAGCATTTATTCGTTGTTTTTTCCCCTCACTTTTCTTATTTATAATTGTTCTCAGTATTCGTTTGATAAAAGGGAAGGTAGTCTTGCACTCAGAATGTATCTTTTTCTACTTTTCATAAATTCCATATATATTTTCATACATGATTTTTGTTTGACAGCTAAATTGCAGCAGTCTGACTAAGCAAATCTAATCTTCTAGTTGCAAGCCTACAGCAAAGAACTAATGTGGGAGGTTGCAGGAGAGTTGGGGAAGAGGAGAGAGGGAAAGATTAGAGGGAGTGCCATGTTTCCCCGATATTGTAATCACAGAGGAGTGAAGAGCAAAGACGGAAAACAACTGAAAAAGCCATAGAGAAAAGTCGTACCGAAGAGCAGGCACTTAACTGTGTAGAACAGTGTAGGTGGTACCTGCCTGAATCATTTTTGTGTGGCTTTATTTTCAGACACATTATTACAAAGCTTTGCTGGAAGGCAAACAGCAGCTGTGATCTTCTCTTGATTTGTGCTTTCTCTGCAGGCTGAGGTGGAAGAAACACTGAAGCGAATTCAGAGCCAAAAGGGAGTGCAGGGAATCATTGTTGTGAACTCGGAAGGTACTGTGTCAGTCTTGGTTTGCTGAGATGCAACTAGTTCCAAACGCGTGCTTTTAAGGGCTGATGATTGTTATACTTGTGTTTAGTTTACAGTCTGTCTTTAGCAAAGATATTCCTGTATCCAAAAGACAGACAGTAGTTAGGTTACAAGAGAAAACTGGATTCTCATTTCTGCTTTTCTGCAAGTTCACTTTGTTATTTTAGAAAGTAAATGTATTAAAAAAATTTGCAAAAGCTTAGAAATATTTGAGTTACACAAGTGTCTGAGACTGTTCTGTGAAAGCCCTTATTAGTAGCCCTAAAAGGTCTCCTGACATCTGAAATCTTGCTGTTGTGCATGCCCAGAATGCTGCTGTCTTGGTGGACTCGACCTGTCTCATGCTCGTGGCCTCATGAGGCTCATAAGCTTGGAGTCATTGAAGGCTCCAACAGAGCAGACTTGTCCACAGCACTCTGCATATACCGTGAGCAGCCCAACTTCTTAAAACTGTGTGATTATCAATTTAACTTGAACATTTCCTAGAAATAATCCTTAGAAAAGATGACAGATAGTGGAATCGCCATCTCTGCAAGTGTTCACAAGCTGTGTAGATGAGGCCCTCAGTGACATGGGTTAGTGGTGGCCTTGGCAGTGCTGGGGTAATGGTTGGACTTGATGATCTTAAAGGTCTTTTCCACCCTAGCTGATTCTGTGATTCTATATATGAATATATTGAAGATCAGATCATTGCATGCTTATATGCAGCTTGCATCCCTGCTCACTGCTTTTCCATGGTAGTGAATGATGGATTGTGCTGTCCAGGCTGAAGCTGTGCTTATTTGAACATCCACCTGCAGCAGTTTTTCTGCCATGCCAGAATTTGGTAGTTGGCTGCTGCACTGTTCTGACATGAGAGCTGAATTTTGGCTGGCTTTTCGTGGGAAAACATGTCTAATTGGTGGCAGAAGTGTAAGGGAGGAAAAGCTGTGGCCAAACAGTGGGTCTGCCCTCTCGGCTGGTGTACAGGGACCTTGCAGGACTGCCTTAACTCTTATGGTTAAATGTTGGAGCCTCAGCTTTGTAACAGTGTGATGCAGCAGCTGATGTCCTCTACAGTCAGCACTGCTACCAGCCTGGCTTACTTGAATATCATTGAACTGTGAGGTTCAGGAGCCTCTCTGATTGGAAAAGCAGTTCCCAGTCAGGAGAACAAAATTGAAACATTGGTATTTCCTCTTTCCCCCCACAGGAATTTATTTTTGTTATTATTTATTTATATTTATAAATCTCATAAATGTAAAAGCAAAAGTAAAGCACTGATGCTATTAGAGCTAAATAGTTCTTCTCACTTATACCTGTAGTTCCAGATCTTAGCCTTTCCACATCTTATTTCTGTTCAAGTTCTTCTTTTAAGCCTTTAAACAGACCACTCCTAATCCCTGGTGTAGGGACAACATCTGCTAGGATAAATAGCCACCCCAGTTGGACTTGGTGATGCCCAAGGCACAGTTAGGTCTGGAGTTTTGTCGCTGACCTTTCCTGTCTCCTGTTCCTTGCAGGTATTCCTATCAAAAGTACTATGGACAACTCCACAACGATTCAGTACGCAGGCCTCATGCACAGCTTCATCATGAAGGCAAGGAGCACTGTGCGAGACATCGACCCCCAGAATGACCTCACCTTCCTGAGGATTCGCTCCAAGAAAAACGAGATCATGGTAGCACCAGGTAAAAGTGAGTGGGGACAAAGGAGGCATCAGGGAATCCAGCAGAATTCTCTTCTCATGAGGTTGATGCTGTCAGCCTGAGAGAAAAGGTCTGCCTGCTGCTCTATTCGTATAATCCCTTTGTTACCAAGAAGCTGTTCTGCTTTCTTCAAGGTTGAAACTTATCATTGACCTAAGTTTGTTTTTTTCATGTTTGAGTGTGGGGAATTTCCTTATTTCATCTTGATCAAAGTAGAAAGTGTCAAGTAGTTTTTGAGAGCGTGTTGCAGCCTTTCATGCTTTGTGTTTTTCCTTTACAACACAATAGTTGTAAAGGAATGTGTTCTGAGAGCAGTTTCAGTTCAGCACTAGGCTAAGTGATAAAGCAAAGCAATCCAATAGATCTTTCCACTTCAGAGAAATGTAGTAGAGCATACTGTAGCTGTAGAATCATAGAATTGGAATGGTTTGGGTTGGAAGGAACCTTAAAGCTCATCCAGTTCCAATCCCCTGCCTGTGTGCTCTGCCTGTGTGCTCTGCCTTCCACTAGAGCAGGTTGCTCCAAGCCCCTGTGTCCAACCTGGCCTTGAACACTGCCAGGGATGGGGCAGCCACAGCTTCTCTGGGAAAAGTCTGTGCCAGCGCCTCAGCACCCTCACAGGGAAGAGCTTCTGCCTCAGAGCTCATCTCAATCTCCCCTCTGGCAGGTTAAAGCCATTCCCCTTGTCCTGTCCTTACAGGCCCTTGCCCAAAGCCCCTCTCCAGGTTTCCTGGAGCCCCTTTAGGCACTGGAGCTGCTCTAAGGTCTCCCCTTCAGGAGCCTTCTCTTCCCCAGGCTGCCCCAGCCCAGCTCTCCCAGCCTGGCTCCAGAGCAAAGCTGCTCCAGCCCTCGCAGCAGCTCCGTGGCCTCCTCTGGATTCACTCAACTCTGAACTCATTTGTGTAGTCATGAGTTGTACAGTTATATCAGCAGCAACCTTTTTTTTTCAGGAAACATCCTCTTTTATTTCATCAAATTACAGAATGGGAAGCAATGAGTTCACTAATGTGGCAGGAAGTCAGCTTTGCTCTTCCATGCTGCGCTGGCTCTGCGGTGGGCTTGTGCTGATGGAAGGCAGAGAACGGGGTTGCAGTTGTGGTAGGCTGCTCTGTAGGGACTGGCCAGGCAGATCTTAAGGCAGGCTCCAGGGTTTATGCTGAAGCAGCCTTTTTTCATCCTTCATGTGGAAACCAGAGAGGAATGAGCATTGCTCTAGCAAAAATGTAGCTACAGTCACTGCAGTCCAGCAGCCTGCCTGTGAGATAGAGGAAATCACCTTCTTGCACCACTGATTTTGATTTCATCACTGCATATGCCAGTTACTTTTTCTTCCTAGGCACAAACTGAGTTAAGTTCTATTGCCTTGGGAGCATGCAGTTCTTAAAGCTGATGCCTTTTCTCTTTAAAACTCAAAAATAAGTGATCTGACATGCCTGGCCTGTTTTTCTCACTGAGAATGAATGTCAGGACTTAAAGTTCCCACAGCATACCAGGGAGATAAAAAAACTGTTGAATTTTACTGTTGCTGTGATAAAATATCCACAATGAAAGAGTAATTTATTTCTTTTTTTCTCCAGATAAAGACTACTTCCTGATTGTCATCCAGAATCCAACTGAATGATTCCACTGACCTGGTCTGTTTGTTCCCTTTGCCCAACTGTTGTTTGTTTTTCTTTATTTTTTTATTTAATGGTAAAAAGTAAAGCATTAGTGTCAACTCTGCTGTGCCACTCCAGTAATGTCTCGGAAAACAAAAGTGGGTGGTTTTGTTGTTTACAAACAGAAAAAGTGGCTTTTGTGTTTTTTGTATTGCAAATCACTTTGAGGAGTTGGTGAGTTAGAATCAGGCAGTAAAAAATGCAACAGATTCTTTTAATAGTTAGCAAGATAATGTAATAAAATTCTAATAATGTTCTAAAAAAGATGATTCTCTGTATGTTCCTGTGCTTCTGTCACCACTATTTGAGATATGCTTTGACACTATTACTTCTGAATGACTGTAAATATGAAACTTGCCTGTCCTCTAGTTCTGTCTTACTCTGTTGGTTTTACAAGTTACTTTGACACAAAGTCTGACCATATCAAATTAAAAAGTGTCATCAGTGACTGACTGTCTTCTGTGTTTTCCTTCTGAAGATTTTAATTATGCTCAGGATTGATTGAAGGTTTCTTCAAAATGTAGAACCTTCCTAGGACTATTTTTACTCATCTGTTGCTTTCTCTAAGCAACGATTAGTTGTATGTGCGATGTACTCATAATTGCCTCGTATGCTGGAGCATTTTCCTACCACTTTGTTTTTGTTTCAGACAGAAGTGTTGTGGCTAAGGCCATCAAGATTGCCTGTTGGAGCTCTCCTGCTATGACAGTTCAGTAGCCAATTTGATCTGGTATCTTCCTTCAGTGGTTTTTTATTGATGGCCATTAAGGAGATAAAAAGGTCATCTGGTTCCTCCACAATACTAAAGGGGTTATTTTTGTCGCCTCAAAAGAGCTTTGTGATGGCACATAGAGCTCAAGAATTTGTGCAGAATGTCTGCATTGAAGATGTTTGTCACTTGTGCGACAGACACAGCTCTGGCTTGTACTGAAGAGTCTTAGTGATGTGCAGAACATTGTAGCCCAGATTCAGACATGGCATCTGTTGCCTTGCTCTGCATTTTCCTTGTCCAGCCAACTGCTACAACAGGAGCAGTGCCTGGGGAGCTGGATCCTTCCCCAGTCTCATGTGTCCCACAGAGAAAGGGTGCTTGCAGGTAGTGCAGCTGCCTCCTCGCAGGTCTGGCCCCAGACTGCTTGTTGTAGAAATGTTTTACTAGCATGAAAAGGAATTTCTCTGCAGGTGCACATGAGCAGAGAGGCACAGCCTGCAGGCACGACACGTACTGTTCAGTTAAAGAAAGAACCTTGACTGAGTAACTGCAGTTTTCCGTTCTTGTGCTGATGAGGTACATGTACCTGTCAACAGAAGTGTCTAGCTCATGTTTAGCCCTGCTCTTTCAAAATTGCAAGCAGTAGTAGGAACATGTGATACTGTCCAGTACTACACTGAGGAATAGACTGAGAATTTATGGGTGATCCCAGCAGGTTGGGGATAGTCCGGGCGATGGGCTGCAGTGCAGTTTTGGAGTCTTTAGTACAAATGTTAGTGTTGACTTGGACACTTTTCTGAATTTCAGAGCACAAGGTGATGGGGTGGGTAGTGGTGACTTAAACCTTTATGTTCAGTGTTAAGTTTTCTGTGCATTTTCAGACTTGGGTATTAATTAATAGACTGTGTCTAATTTTTTTAGATAGGTATGAACAGCAAGCAGAGAATCGCTTTCTGAGATCTGTAAGGTGGCCAGTCCTGCAGCATCAGGGTAGAGTGCTTTATAGTGGTTCAGGTAGCTGAGCTGTCATCCTGCCAAGAAGTGACTGACATAAACCTCCACCTCCTGGACGAAGGAAACACTCAGATAACTCACACTGCATGTGTTCACTGGCCCTGTTAGTACTAAGTCTTGGTTTAAGCCATGCCATCAAACCAGTGAATAGGGTCTGAAATCATGCTCTGCGTTTGGAGTAGTCCCCGATAAACAGCAGCTTATACAATGCGCATGAGCTGTCATGATGTAATTGAATGTTATCTCCAAGTAAATGCATTCCAGCAAGCTTGAGCCACTGGATAACAACTGAATAGTGAGGCAAGGCAGAAGAAGAATGTGACTTCAGTTTTCTCTGTCTTTTGTTGTTCATAGCCAGAGAAATGCTTCCTTGGAGGTGGTGACCTGCTCCTGTATTTTGGCTTTCCCTAGTAGGTGGCAGTGTTACTCTTTTCAACAGTGAAGAATTTCTTTAGGACCATGAGTTCTTTTGGACAATTCCTTAAGGATAGCTGTCCTGCCAGTGGGTTGGTGTCGTATCTGACTTTGGGACAGAGTGCTGAGGTGGGTTTTTTTTAAACAAGCTGTAGAACCACAATTGTGCCCATTTTCGGCATTGTGCTGAGACTATAAACTTGCAATGAAATTTACTGAGGTCTTGCTCTATGCTGATTGTTTGGGGCTTGGATGCTGGTTTGGGGGTTTTTATGTTTTATTTTTCAAGGACTGTTAGCAGTCTGACTTAAAATAGGAATTTGAGTAACGGGGTCTTGAAGAAGCTGGTTTTGGAGTCTGGAGGAGCCTGTCAAATCCATCTGGTCAGGGCAGGGCCTTGCTTATGCCATGCTAGTGCTACTTTCACATCAGCATTCAAAGTTAATTCAGTATTTTTCTTTCGAAAAAGGGGAAGGGTGGATGAAGCTGAAGAGCAACAGCTTCCATATAAATAATTACCACGGAGACAAAGTGGCTGCTTTGGATCTGGAGCATCAGAGAGTCTCAGAGATCTGACTGGAAGCAATTCGTCTGTGTGCAAGTTGGGATTTCGCTGTATGCAAGGAGGATTTCACTTTTCCTGACGTATGTTAAAGAGGGTCAAGAAAGAGATTGGATGAAGTTTGGCTTCTTGTCCTGTTTGCTGACACTGGGCCTAGTCACTTGTATGGTAAAACTATTGTCTAACTGAGAAAGAACAGAAAAATAAGCATTGTAGTTCTAGGGTGGTTTTTTCTAGCCAGAAATCATGACGAGGTGGTTCAAAGGAGGACGTGAATACCCTTTGTGATCTGTGCCTTAGTGCTGCATTGTGTTGTGGTTGGAGACTGGCCTAACTGGAGAAGTCTGTCGTGATGGATTCCTCTCTGAAGGCAGAGGAGGCATCTGCTGCTGAGATGTGGAAACCAATCCCTAACACGTTAACGAGCTCATGGTTGAGGGATGGCTCTGGGCTGTGAACAGCAGCACTTGAGGCCCAAGGACATGCTCTCTTGTGCTGATTCTGCTCTGAGGTAAGGCTCTGGCAGAGGAATGAAGGTGGTAACATACTCACACTGCCAAAGCTAGGCCTGTAGAAACTCATCTGTGGATCTGAGAGCAGCTCTTTTAAGCTGCTCCAGCTTGTGTTGCTGCAGCGCCCTCCCAAGCAACCCTGTCTGCCCGAGGTGGCTGAGCTCTGATTGTGCAGCACTCCACCAACAGCGCATTTATGTTTGATCTTGTCTTAACGCTGTTGTTATGTGTAGCTACACCTTTAGGGGATGAAGGTCTGGCATAGATAGTTACACAATATAGGCTGGCCTTATGTTGGTAGAGCTAGAGCAGCTCCTTGCACCAGAATGATGTGTAGGAAGAGCCGTGGCAGCCGGGGTGTGCAGGGGCAGTGAGCCTGAGCATCAGCACCATTTCTGTTGACAAAGATACACTTCCTTTACCAGCACTGCAGGATTCCTTCAGGGAGATTTCCCTCCACTTAGCAAGGTTTCACAAGCACCTAGAGGTACTTATTATCAGTGGTGTTTACCCTGTAGGAATGCTGGCATGTGTAAGGCTGGTTGTTGATCACAGGTCGTGTTAGGACAGCTTGTTGCTGCTGGGTGGATACGGCTGGTTTCTGCCATCTTCTCAAAACCTTTGACTGATTCAGGGTTTTTTTGATACAAAGTGTGCCTCCTTAAATAAGAAGTTTTGCCAACAACATCAGTAGGAACAGGCACAAGAGGTATTAGTGTGTGCAAGACTTTTCAGGAAGGCTGAGGGCTGAAGGAAGAAGTGTATAAGTCATACTCTGTATTAGAACTTCCTTGATCCATGTCCCATTTTTGTAAGTACATTAACATTCTGGAAGCTCCAGAGCTTCCATGAACCAGAGTCTTTTCTCCCACTCCAGGTGTATGAATAATCCGTGGAATTATGGCCCCAGTCCTGCAATGAGGTCAGTCTGCATGGATAAAATCAGGGATCAAATCACTAAATTTTAAGTTCCTCCTGCCTCTCATCAGAAAGGGGTTCACACTTTATAACATTAGTAATAAAACTGCCATGCCTGAGGATGCAGTCTGTAAAGTTGACCACCTTGCCATGCCTCATTCAACATTACTGCTTTCCCTTAGGTATTTTCTGATTAAAACAACCTGTATTGGAAATATCTCTACTTCTATCTTACTTATAAAAGTGACTCTGAAGAGCCTTCCTTATGTGTCTAACTACTGCTACTGCCTGGTCAAGGAAAATCCATGTTAGCCATGAAAGTAATTGTTTCCTTTCTTGGGTGAGCTCTAAGGGGAGAAAAGAATTTGATTGTACTTAAGCCTATTTTTAATTGGTGACACCTTCAATAATTGGAGCAGTTTTTTAACAGATTTTTTTTTTTTTACCGAGGCTGTACTTAATCCTTTAACATTCTGTGTTCACTTGTGGTTTCTGCCAGTTCACTGTAGGCAATGAAACACTGTGTTGGCAGAACACAGCTTTGGTTGCAGTCTACATACATTGAGGAGGGATGTTAAACACGGTTCTCCATGGAATGCTGACATTCTGTGTATGGTCGGTTTTGATTCATTTATTCAGAAATAGCCTGCCCTATTTGTAGTCTTTAAAATATTCAGCATAAATGCGGCTCTGAATGCAGAAAACAACAGACTCGTTGGTTGGGAAACGATGGAGGCAGCCATGGGAACTGCAGCTATCCGATGACCTCGTTGGGATCGGTTTGTGTCTGGGTTTGTGCGCTGTGGAAGCTCAGAACTGGGCCCGTGCCCTGTGCTCTCGGCAGCCACCCCATGAGGACCCTTCCTCGTCGTGCCGGTGGTTGCGCTGGGAGCAGCAGCGCCGCTGGGACCACGCTGGAGCCGGGATCTCCAGAGGAAGCAGCCACCAAGCGCTGGAGTCTCGACGCCTCCATCCTTCAGGCACCTCCGACGGCCGCAGCCGGGGGCTGGTGCGGAGCGAGGCGGAGGCCGGCTGCTGCTCGGGTCAGCTCGGGAAGACTCGCCGCGTCCCGCGGGCAGCAGCCGCGGTGACACCCGTAGGACCGGAGCGCTGCCGGTGCTCCGCGCGCCGACAGAGCGCGGCAGGGACCGGGGCGGGCTCTTCCCGCCCCCGGCGTGAGGCCAAGCCCCGCCCCGCCGGGCGTGCCGCGGTGACGTCAGCGGCCCGCTCCGCCGCAGCGCCAGCGCAGGCCGTGCTGCCACCGGAGCCGCTCAGCCGGCACCCGCGCCCCGGCCCGGCCTCGCCGCCCTGGCCGCCATGCCCTCGGACCGGCCCTTCAAGCAGCGCCGCACCTTCGGTGAGCCGGGCTGGGGGGAGCCTGGGGGGTCCCCGCCGCGGGGCCGGGGGATCGGGCTCCGCGGAAAGGGGCCGGCGGTGCCGCGGCCGCCGCGCGGTGATGTCATCCCCGCCGCGGGTCTCCGGGGGGCGGGCGCGGGCGCTGGCGGAGGGGCCGGGGGAGCGCTGGCCCCCCCCCCGCGATGTACCGGGCCCCGAGCGCGGCCAGCGCTGCGCCCTGCGGGGTTACGGGGTCCTGGAGCCCGGGGTCGGTCGCTGACCCCGCACCGGGGGTGCCCGCTCGATAAGCTCCGTTTTTATAGAGCGCGGGGTAACAAAACCCGGCACAGGAGCACGGTGGGGCGGGCGGCTGCCGGAGAAGCCCGAGTGTGGTTGCTGAGCTGTCACCCTCCTGTGTCATGTCTTGTGTATCTACCCGAGGAATTGGGGCGACTGGGGTGGGGTGTCGACTACAAGGAGCTCTGAAGTCTGCAGGGCGAGGGTAGGAGTCAGGAGGTAAATATTCTTGGAACCAGATGATAAATTTAAGGCTACTTCCAACCCAAACCATTCCGTGATTCTTGCTTCACTCTTGCCCTGGGTCCAGTCTTTACACTTTGGACTGTCAGAGCACAATGACCTCTTCAAAAATTACCTTCCATCCTCCCATCTCCTTAGGCTTAGAGTAGTTATTGTTCCAAGAATTTGATACACCCTGTCTAGTTGTTCTTGACACCAGAAGAATTAATGCTTCCGTCACACCCATCCCTTTGTTAAAGTACATGGTGGGGAAACTCAAAATGAAAACTCAAACCGACAAGACAGTGACCACAGAAGGTCCCAGGTTGGATTGCCAGATCCGATAGTGAAATCAGATGAAACATCAACTGCTGTTTCTCCTGACCTTTGCCAGCTGGCATTGGGAAAGGTCCATGTTTCTGGCAAGTTACATCCCAAGGGGGCTATTGGTTGAGCTTTACTGCTTGTATAATGCTGAAATCAGTGTATTCATGCCAAATGAGGCCTTGATTTGTGTCAGATGCTGTCCAAAGGCAGGTGAGGGCGTGTTTCCTGTGTTAGCTTTAAAATTGGAGCTTTTTCCTGCTGATCCAACCCCTCATTGCTCTCTTGGAAACTGTAAATATTTGGTAATTTATTGGCACAACCTTCCAGGCCTTGAATGCTTACGCAGCCTTCTCCTGCCACAGCGACCGAGCCAAGGGGGCATGCACAAACAAGGGAAGTCTGGGTGCCCTGGGACACTTGTTTGGACCCTGCTTTGTTCTCCTGAGCTATGTATTAAAAGAAGTAAAGTCCTAGTAAGTCCTTAGTGACCCTTAGTAACTACCAACTGTTAAACTGGTGAGAATCAGCTCATTATGGTCAGGAGGAATCTGGTTTGCCTTTGCAGGTTGCTCAGGCTTCATATGAGCCAGAAGGAAAACAAAATCTGAGGCTCAGAGTAGTTGAAAGAAAGCAGGATTAAAATAGCCTGGGAGGGAAGGAGGGGGTGAGGGAGTTTGGTGCCGGCAACTGCAAGTGCTCCTTGTTTCTGTGTTCTTTCCTCTGCCCTTTTGCTCTCTCAGCTGACTGGTCTGCAGAGCTCAGCCAGGAGGAGGGGAAGGAGGAGGAGGAGGAGGCCTGGCAGCCCACACAGTTGCTTTGGGTTAGGGCTGGAATTGCTCAGTTGGAGAAAGTAAATACAGCTTGTTTTTGTCTTCAAATCATTACACAACAGGGGCAGGAAGCGATTGTTTACGATGCAGTTGGAGAGGGCTGATGGAAAACATCAGCAGTGATGCTGTATCCTCAGAAGGGCTTGATTTTTAGGGCTTTAAAACTCTACTGAAGTGGAGTAGTTCTAAAAACAACCAGACAAAAGGCAGAGTCAGGAATGTAGCTGTTTACAAAAGGCGCCCAGGCTCCAGGTTCACAGCAAGTGGCTTGCTTAGGTCTTGGTCTGCCACCCCATGCTGAAGATTCTACTTTCCTCAGTGCATGTTTCCCCCCTTTTTGTATTTTTGAGGTTTCTTTTTCCATTATTTTCTTCTGCTTGTTCATCTGCTTTGCCTTGGGTATATTCTGAATAAAATTCATCATTGTCGCGGATGTGAAAAAGGGACTGGCTGGGAAACGCCAGGGCTTTGAGCCAAGGCGTGTTGAGGGCACCGAGTGCTGACTTCTCCCGTGATTTGGAGTGCTGTTAGTGGTGACAGGGTGATGCTCTGTGACTTGGTCCTGTCTTTGGCACGTCTGCAGCAGAGCATCTTTGGTCTGGGTGCCTGGGGGTAAAATCCGATAGTAACTCTCTGCATTCATGTGCTGAGCCTGGCTGTAGTCACCGAGGTGGTTATCTTCTGTGTAGTCAGATCCTTTGTAGGAGCCCAAAACAATTCCCAGAACAAAGCTGTGGTTTGTGTCAGAGGAACAGGGTGTCCTGGCTGCAGCGAGCATGCGGCAGCCTGACAACACCATTGTGCTTCCTGTAAAGACATGAGTCCTCGGGAGCGTTGGGCAGTGCTCGCGCCTCCCACTGCTCTTGAAGGGGTTGTTTTGAATTGGCTGCTCCCTGTTGCAAGGCTGACAAGAGGCTTCAAGCTTTGTTTTCAACACAGTGCACAACCAGTGTGGTGGCAGCCATGGACCTTAAACCTAAACCAGTTGGCTCACTTAGCGTCAGCTGGCCTCGTGCCCCAGCATCCTGCTGAAATGGAGGCACTTGCAGTGAGACACATACGCTGTGTCCTGTTGGTCAGCTGGAGCCCCTGGCTAGGTGACAAACTTAGAGGTTTAACCTTAGCCTCTCTGGGCTGAGTATTCCCACCCAGGCTCAGCCCTCTGGGAGATCTGCCTTTAGTTCTGGGAAGCCACCTTTCTGCAGAGGAAAGGCAGCAATAGATGGCAGTGTGTGGAGCTGAATTCCCTCTCCTCTTGGCTCAGGAAAAGAGTGTTGCCTTCTCTGGGGACTCACCTTGGTGTAACCCATGTTTATATCAGTTGGAAGACCAGCACTGGATGAGTTGTCTTGTCTCACACACCATCCTGTGCTTGTCGTAACAGTTTTGCTTGGTGGTTTGGAAAAGTGTCCTGATGTGAGGTTGGTTAATCAGTTTGTCATCAGGTTCTGTGCTTGCAGTAGTCATGCTCTAGCAGTTGTGCTTTAAGACCTGGGCTTCCTTGAAGTGAGGCTGCTCCTGCGAGTTGATGCTTAGCTGCCTGTCTTGTATTAATTACTGAGAACATTGTGTGACGTGTTTTGATGTGGGGTTAATTATCAGTGTTGAAGAAAATACTGGTACAAGAAGAACTGAACAAACATCCAGAGCTAATGCCAGCTAGACATTCAGACCACAAATACTGTGTTTTTTTAATTATTATTCTTTTATATAACAAACCTGACTGGCAGCCAGGGTAATAAAACCTGTGTGTCCTTTGCTTGTTACTTAATTCTTTCTTCACTACAAGAACTTCAGATATCCCTTTGAGCCAGGAGGGTGGAGACTGATGAATCTGGAGTCTTGCTGCCTGTCATAAAGTAGCTATGAGCCACAGACAAGTCATCTCCATTGGCTTCTGTGTTCCTTCCTTGGCCAGACCCAGAGTCCCTCGGGAGGTGTCACCCTGTTTGGGTGACGTTCTGTGGTTGACCTGCAGTGCATAAAGATTCTTGACTCTGTGGTCTTGCAGTTGTTTGTTGCCTTTTGTCTTCAGAAGGCAGTTCAGAAATAGGCTGTGGAATAAAATGAAGGAATAAGTTCAACACTCTTGTGTCTGGCACATCTCCCCAAATAGACCTGGCAAATGTGTGCATGTCCAGGCCTGTTTGTGCAGAAATAGCAATGTCCTGGGCTGTGCGAACTGTCTTTGTGCATGCACATGTGTTCTGCGTTAAAACACAGTTCTGTCAGGAGTGCCACTTCTTTGAGCAGTCTGAAGTGTTGTGAGAAGTTCTGAGAAATTTGAGTGCATCTCTCCCGTCTTGGAGGCTTGTAATTGCAAAGGTTGTCCAGACGGAAGAAAAGGTCAACCAAAGCTAGAGGGAAGCCCTCACAGAGGAGAGTCTCCTGAGGCTCATGCAGAGGGAACTTGCTGTTATTTTTCCAAGGCTAGTGAACTGTGATTAAGCACTGAGCAAAAAAAAACCCGTTCCTTATCTGGAACTCTGATGAAAGTACTCAGTGTGCCACCCAAACATGGCACAGAAGGTATTGCCCATTTGCCTCCCATGCTCAGGAGGTGTAGTGAGTCGGAAGCCCTGTTTAAAGCTGTTTGAATGCTGGAGGTCCACTGCTCATCCTGCGTGGCACCTGGCAGGGGTGACGTGGTACTGTGCATCCAGAGAACAAGTGTCTTGACATGAATTTAGACTTTATGGTTGTTGTGTGGCTCTGCTTGGTCACGAGCTGAGCCCTTTTCATGGATTTGCCAGATACAAATACTCATTCCTGGAGTCAGGCTCAATCATATTCAGATATAGTTTGAAACTGGGAAAAAAAAAAAGGTGGTTCCTATTTGTGTTTTAAAATCCATTGTCAAGCTGTACTCTGCAGCCAGGAAGATTGGGATACACAAAGGAACAAGACTGCTGAGATCCTTCTCCACTCACAGGGCTCTAGGAGCTGGGCATTCAGAAATCCTGCCAGACATTAAACATTTTATAATGAAGTTGTAACAATGAAATGGATAGTCCTGCAGACCTCATCACTTGCTCCACGTTCATGTTGGTAATACCTTCCTGTGACAGTAGAGCACCAGGCTCTACCTACACCACGTTGCAGAGACATGCTTTGTATCAGACATGAAGTTCAAACCAGTGCAGTTTTGGTCCCAGGTCATTCATTGTGTCCAGAGCAGACAGAAGAAGTAAAATACAACCAACGATCAGAATCACTCTCAGGTTTCTGCATTGCTGCTGTCCTGTGTACCCTGACAACACCCTTTTCTTAGCAGCAAGGACAGCTTTCCCAGGACACAGCTGGCCTCCCGAGCTGTGTCCTCCTTTCCTGGATGTGGAGTCTCCTCTTGCTCCTCCTGCAGTGCCACAGGCCTGTGAACCAGCCCTCCAGCACTGGGCAAGGACAGGTCAAGTCAGCTGTGGTGTGAGCCATGGACACATACATGGGGTGCACTTCCTGATGGTGAGGGGTGGTGAGACCACTTCCTGCTCGGCCTTTGGGTGGTGTGAGACCACAAAAATATTTATTGATGTTCATCTGGAATGACCCGCATAACTTCCCTGTGTCTTCAGCAGTTGCCAGCTCATCCCAGACATACCTGATTTCAAGCCATCCAGTCCATGCTCAACTGGTAGCAGGTCGATGACGTTTCCAGGTGGTGTTTTTTCTTCATGGTGTTTTCTTAACAGCATTCCTGTTGGTCACAGACAACAGGGCTGGTTGTAGAGTCCATCCACTGCCCCAGGGCAGTACTAGTGTTTGTCCAGTGTCTCCTGAAAAATGCTGTCCATCACACAACTGCATTGCTGGAGAACTTGCCATGTGTTTTCCTTCTGTTCCACCCTCTGTACTTTTTTGTCTGATTAAACTCTTTTGCACCCAAGGCTGTCCTTGTGTCCTGTCTCTGCACGGCACCCAGCACAGCTCTCTCCCATAGCATGTGTTCCTGGGCACTGCTGATAAAAAAAGGTTCATGTTTCGAAAGTCTGGCTTAAAATTTTCTACTGTTCTTAACTGCCATAACCAGCTCATCCCTTATTGCCATGGGATACATGGTGTGCCCACGTCTTTGGGAGAACAGCTTGGGAAGGACCTCAGTTAAGAAAAACAGCTGAGATTCTGGTGTTTTGGGCAATTTGCAAGCTTTGCTGTGGGTACTTAACAGTTGAAACAGCAGTTGGAGAAGAAACAGGCAATTTCTGTGGCATATGCAATGCTACAAAAATACTCCTGTCTTTCAATAGGCCCCAGCAGTGATTTTTTGCTAGGAATAACTAATGGAAAGGGTGTGTTTTTTATCTTGCTGCCATCTTGAGCTCTCGCATCCTGGCAGTGGGGAGAAGCCTGGCCTAACCTCACAGCAGAAGTGGATCAGGCACAGGGCTGTTCCCTCTGTTTGCAGGTCAGGGATCTTGCCTCAGCTACTTTGTCCCATCCTGCTTGGAGGCCCTGAGCTGCTGAAATCAGGTGTTTAGCAAGGAGGGGCCAGAGAAAAAAGTGCAAATAGGGACTGGGTTGTATAAACAGTTCTGGTTCCTTTTACATATAGGCTTACGATTAACTGTGGCCAGGTGCTGCAGGAAAGGGGAAAGTCTTAACCTCAAATAGCACAGCTATAATTTAGAAGCTGCAGGAGAAGAACAAGGCTTGTAAAGTCAGAGCTGTCATGTATGAAATGCAAGTGTGCAGACACTGCTAATTACAGGGTGGAGGAAGCGACCTGCTTGAAATGCTGTACGTGGCATGAGCCTGGGTGCCAGGCTGGCATCTCCACCATGTCTCTCTGAAGACCCCTTTAATGGTTTTCTCTTTATTCCTATGACTTAGATTAGACTACAGATACATGAAATTAAAGGTGGTATTTATAGCCATTCTTTGCTGTGTGATGTTGAAGATGCTGACATGAGACAAAGGATCAACCTCTAGCTCCCACTCTCAGCTGAGGAGGTTGTGGGTGACCATCACCTACTTCTTGCAGGAGATCTATAGCACCTGAACTGTGGTGTGCACAGAAATAACCCTTGTGCAGTGTTTGAGGCAGGACAGATTGATTCCCAAGCCTGTTTGGTTGGACCTCCAAGGCTAGGATGGGACTGAATGTGCTCTTTAGCAGAGCTTCCGATGGCCTGGAAACTTCTGCCTGGATCTTGGGGCACCTGAACAGCTTAGGTGGGGTTGATCCCAACTGCCTTCATGAATGAAGTTTCTGAAATAGGCATCTCCTGGGCAGAGGAAGAAGAGCTTAGGTGCTTGTAGCTGCAGTCACACGTACCTGCTGAAGGGATCCAGAAGCCCTTTGAGTAAAGCAGCACCAGCTGTCGTTGCCTGGTGGTAACCTGGAGATCAGCTCCCGCACACAGGGAGGGCAAAAGCTCTGCACACCTCTGACCTGAGGGACCAGGTCCTGGGCACATGGCAGGTCTTAGAGTGGGTCAGGGGGCCATATGTCACACTTGAGGCTGGTTGAGAGCTTTGTCACTGGTGGCTCCTGCCCTTGATTCCTGCTGAGCATGAAGTCAGCAAGACCTGGAAGAAACCCCTGAGCTGGATTTGGTGATGCTTCCAGGGAGCAAGAGGGGCTATTGGGCTGCCTTTTGGTGCATGCAGCCTAGACCACTTGGATGCGCTGAGGTTATCTGTGTCACTAGCCATCGTAACATGCAAAGGCTGACAATTTACCTTCAGCAAATTAGTTCTCAGGCCCTTCTCATAATTACCCATAAAAAGTTCTGTGACCCTACAGGGAAATGCATGATGTCTGGGGGGTTCATCCACATGGCCACCTTACCAGATGGTCATGGAGAGAGATGTGGGATAGGGTGGATACTGAAGCTGGAAAAACTAGCCAGCCATGAGGACACAGTTTTCTGCAGGCTCTTTTAATACCCAGCAGGTCTGAGCCTAAAGTGCTTATGCTGGTAAGTGTTGTCCACTCGTGCTCTGGATCTGCAGCCTTTCAGATACTGTCCTGTGCGTTGGGTGCTTGTGTGATGGGTGCTTTCTGTCACTGTGTCCTTCAGCCATTGCTGTACCAGTGTCACATGCAATGCTGATTGCTGCCTAACTCCTTGCTGGTTTGAGACCTCAGGGGAAAATGGCCTGTACCACAAGGATAACTCTAGGTGCCCTGGAGCATTGGATATGGTGAAAAGGAAACACAAGGAACTACATTTGCAGTCACAAAATCCCAAACAAATATGCCTGAATTTTGCATCAAATCTAAATAATCTTGCTTTGTCTTGCTAGCCCATGGAGTCCTATAGTAGAAAAGTTTAGCAATTCCTAGCAGAGGGATAATTTCGCTTTATTATCTTAAAAAGATAATTAAGTGCTTAAAAGCCTCTGTGATCTGGTGATTTTATAGTTGCGTGTCCCAAAAGAAACTCCAGTCTCTTCCCAAAGTAGCATCTAGCCAATTTCAATTTATAAGAAATAAGGTTTTATTGAGTGGTTAGAGGAGAAATGCTTAATGTTTGTGGGGAGAAAACACACTCAAACACATGCACTTATCCTGCCCTGTCCTGGTGGGTTGTGAGGAACTGGGGCTGTGTGAGGCAGCTCAGGGGGGTCGGGCTCGAAGCAGATGCTGCGCCAGTGACTCTGTGTGTGGCAGGAGGATCCATCACAGGTCCTGCAAGACCCAGATCTTGCATTTCTAGGTGGTCCTTAGTTGTTGGCCTTCACCCCCTGGCTTTACCTGCTGTGATCCATGAAACTGCTTCCCCAGGGCGCTTCAGATGAGCTGTTGTAGGCTGTGAAGCACTTCCCAGGGTAATGGTAATGCAAAGGAGGAGCATAGGTCTCTAGTGTCCCAGGAAGAGCACACACAGACATACCTGGTCCTGGCAGGGCTTTGTCCTTTCCTTCCTGCTGCTTTGGATTGTGGTAGGTGAAGTGGCCCTCTGATAAAACAGTGAGGGGGCATTTGAATTTCTCCTGTAAGCTCAAGGAGCATACAAACTTTCATGTGCTGCCTGTTGTGTGCGTCAGTAAACTTGATCTCTGGAGGAAAATGGGTTGGAAAGTGTAAGAACAACTGCAGAAAAATATCTTTTAGTACATGGGTCATCTCCTTGCTTAAGTTTTTCTTCCTGTTTCCACGACAGGTCTAGAAGTGCCTTCTGTCAGGCCAGTAGCTGTTGTAGGTGCTGTGAGGGTCTGTGATAGTGAAGGAGCCCTCCTTGGCACTGTGGACTGAGGCATTGTGCCAGATAGTGCTTGGAAGTGTGCAACAGGCAGAAGGAAATGGCTAAAATCCAGCCCCAGTTGGAGAATCCTCTCCTCTGGGGAAGCAGCCAGGAGACACAAAGACCCTCAGCTTCCAGAGCTGAGCCCCTAAAGCTGTGCTGCTGTGTGCTAAAGCTGTGTGCTGGCCATGAGCTGCATTTGCTTAAGGCAGATGTAAGAATACAGTTTTGTTATCCTTATGGTCTCACTTGTGTCATTTGTTTTCCATGTGTGTTGCCCAGTTTTACAGGGCAGGGTAGTATGTCCCCCCCTTGGGAGGTGGTTGGGGTGGTAGGAAGCCGTGAAGGGCTGATCACTGAAGCTGACATCTCCTGACCATCTCCCTGCTGCAGACTGGTCAGAAAAGGCCCGATGAGCAGAACATGCATTTCTTCGGCAGTGTCCCTCTTTGTCAGTTTGTGGTTTGCAGGGTGGTTACCTTGGGCTGAGCTTCCACAGCCACGTGTTTCTAACTTTGCTTCTTCCCTTCTTTCTCTCCAGCGGATCGTTGTAAAGAAGTGCAGCAGATCCGAGAGCAGCATCCCAACAAAATCCCGGTAAGTTGTTCCCACTGTTCTGTGTTAGCCTTTGTTGCCATGACCTCTCTGTCCTGCTGCTGGATAGCCTCCACCAGCCAGCCACAGAGGCTACAAAGCTTTGCTCCCAGAATCAATGCAGGATGCTCCATCAGCCTCCGGTGCCTGGTGCATGCCAGCTGCATTCTGAGCAGTGCAACGTGCAGCCTTTCTCCTACGCTTCACGCCTGCCCTAAAGGCAAGGAGTTGATGTGATCTCAAATCTCCTTCCAAGCTAATACAGCTTTGTGTGGGTTGGGTTTTGTTTGGGTTTTGTTTGTTTTCTGTAGTAGCTACTTGGCTTTTCCTGGATAACCTGATAAGGATTTGTCTGCATCTGCCCAGAGAAAGATGTATGAGATGATCTTTGCTGTATTGAAAGCAGAGACCCTGTTAGGATAATTCACACCACAACCAAACAGTCACACACTTTCTGTGCTTTCCCATTACTTGTTATTGACATGTACAGGTGAGACTCCATGAACTGACTCCAGTTCTTTCTGCTCACGTCAGACTTAATGTGCTGTATTGCTCTTTGGCTGTGAGTGTGCTTTTGATATCCTAGCTGAGTATTTGCGTCTCTTCCTGAGAAGATGGAGAACTTAGTGAAATAACACACTTGGGCCTTGCTTGAGTTAGTATTTGCAACACCATAGCATGTATGACCAAAAAGTGGGATGTGTCCCTAGTTAAGCTCGCTCAGTGTTGGATTAGATTTGCATACAATCAATATTTAGCCTTCAGGGCTTAGTTTCTCAAACTACACTTGGCACGTACTAGCCCATTCCTGCCTTGCTCTTCTTTTGATGTTAGCACAGCATCTTCTAGCAAAAAGAATTTTCCTTCTTTTCCACGTGCTGTCAGCTCAGCAGGGCAGGACCCGACCGTTGCAGCACAGTGAACACCAGTGTGCCATATCATCTACACACTTACTGACCACTGCTTTAACATGGATTTCATGGCATCAGGCTAGCTCTGCATTTCTCCAGAGCTGTGGCAGAGCTAATTACAATGCTTTAAGCTCTAGCAATAAGGACAGGCTAGAAATAAGTTGTACATAAAATATACACACATATGTCAAGTGCCTGTACACAAATGTGTATTGCCTGGGAAAGGAACAGGAGGAGCCAGAGCTCTGCATCCACATGCAGAATTTTACCAGCATTACTGAACCATGGTTGAGCTGGAGTGCTCTTTGTGTTGGGGTCAACCACCACATGCCCTGGGAGAAGGCTTCTGTGTCATCAGGATCCATCCACTGGTGTGGATGTCTGGGGAGCTGTATGTGTGTAGGATTAGCCATAGCAGAGACCCGAGCCCACCCAGTAACTTCTTTGTTCAGTGGCTTTGGGTGCTCCAGCAGTGTTTGTGTCACTGGCACCTCTAAAGGCTTGGTCTCATGTAGACCCTGACATCAAGTTTGATGCTGTCTCTTCTCGTTTACATAGCAAAGTTCCTGCAAGTCCACTTTATCTTACTTTCAGTGCTTGGGCTGAGCAAAGCCACGTACTGCAACATGGAGCATGGTGCAGGGCGTAGCTGTGGGTCTGAGCAGTGCAGTGCAGCAAATTGGCTGTAGGAGGGTCTTGGTCCAAGAAAGCACTTGGAATTGGCAAAGGGGTTTGAGCCCACATCCCAGAGGGAGGTGGGGAAAAGATGGTCCAGGTCACACCGTTCTTGCTGCGGAAAGCACAGCAAGCTGTGCTGCAGCTGCTGCTGTCGTCCTGCATCTCCAGTTTCCACTCAGAGCCCTTGAGTGAGTCCCCTTTTGCTGCCACAGAGGGCCAGGATGATTTGCAGAGTGCATGGCCTGGCTTTGTGCCCAGGGAAGGGCATCTCTGTCCTGTCTCCAGAGCAGGCTGAGGAAGGAGCTGTGCCACGTATGCATGGGGGGACTGTGTGGGGAGAAAGCTGGTGGGACGACCTTCTCTGGGCTCCTGCGAGGGGCTGTTCTGGGGCTGCTAGATCTGGCCCCATTTTCTACCTCTTCAGACTGGCTCCCGAACAAGGGCTGAGTTTATAAATGCTGCCCAAACCCCCTCTGCAATGGGACCAGGACTCAAGGCTCTGCCCTGAGCCTTTCCACCAGTGCCCAGCTCATGTTATTTCTGCAGAGACCTGTGGTGGGTTCTCACCACACCAAGAGCGGTGTCCCACACTGAGTAACCCTTTGGCATGGGGCAGCAGCTTGGAACAGGATGCAGGAGGAGAGGTGGCTTTGTATACAAGCCCTGTGGCCACAGGGATGTAATATTAGCATTCGATCATGCATTTCCCTCCAAGCTGGACAAGAACGTTTTGTCCATTGGCCACCTGTTCCCATAGCTGGTTACCCAAATAGCAGCTCATGTTCTGGAAACAGAAACTCCTGGAGCTGTTGTGCATGAGAGGCCCTCTGTCTGCTCAGGACACAAGGCAGCTGCTGCTTTAACAGCCAGGACATCCTTCTTGGCCCATTCTTGGACTAATTGAGAGGCTTTCCTTTGTGGGATGGACCTGGCTGGTAATAAAAGATGTCTGCTTCTGTTCCTGCTAGATGCAAGTGAGAAGTGAGGCGTAGCCCCAGTGTACAGGGCCCTCTGTGTGTGGAAATGTTGCTGCAGAGCTGTGCCTTTGTGCCTCTGTTTCCCAGTGGCCAGAGCAGCATCCCTGTATGTGGCTGTTATGAGCGTCCAGCCCCTTGAGACTGTCCATTCCGCTATAGCCAAAATACTCATATGTCCAAGCAAGACAAATGAATTACAGTAGGGTGGTTCTGCGTGTCTTTGTCTTTCAGCAGTTACGGTTACACTGCTGCCGCTGGTAGTGTGGCAACAGATGATTAATGGAAAGGGAAATCAGTGTTCCCAGAGGTTCTCCTGATCCTTTCGGCTCCACAGAGCCATCTTCTGGGGATCCTGGTCCCTGCATGCTGCTCCGTCCCTCCATTGTCCAAAGGCATTTGCAGTCTCCCATACATTTTTGGAAAAGACGCGGGAAGATGATTTACGGAGCTCCTTCCCTTATAGTGAAAAGTAATGTTGCGTCTCAAGTCAGAGAGGACGATGAACTGATGAGGATACAAGTGTATTTCTGTGGAGAAAATAAGTAGGTATTAGAGAGATGTGAGAGTCAGAGTATCACTGTAATGGAATGGATTGAGCTTTATAAGTAATATCATTACTTATTCTAACTGCCTGCCACCTTATTCCTTGGAATAAAAATAGGTCATTTCCAAGCTGGTTTAGAATGGCAATTGTAGCTGTCAGGAGACTCCTTAACAGAAATTCATTAATTATAATAGCAGGAGAACTGAACGGAAACCATTGTTTAGCGCTTTCAGAAAGTGGTAAGAGCTTTCCCAGGCAAGGCCTCCTGCAGGGGAGGACAGGCTGGGCTGTCCCCATGGTGGCACCGTGCTGACATGCCCTGGAAGCTCACCACGCAGCTCATCCCTTCGGAGTCCATGTGTCTACACACTGGAGTGTTCATGTAAGGAGCGGGACTGGCAAAATCCAAAGTCCCCCTTTCTGAAGGAAAGCCTTGGGTGGCTTCACAGTGATTTCTAAAAACTATAAATATTATAAACTATTCTAATAAATACTATAAACTAAAACCTCAGAATATTGTTTGGAAATATTCACAGCTCTTCCTGAACAAGCAGGACGATGCCGAACAGCAGCAGCCCAGAGCTGTGGTCGAAAAGGGAAGGAAAATGTCTCCTGCTGTGCACCATGAATTCAGTCCTTAGCTCAAGCCAGCAAAACCTGTGGTTTTGGTCAGTCTGAAAGTGATGTTACAATAAACCTCACTCATCTTCTGTATCTCCTGCATGTCGGGAAGGTAGCTAAATCAATCCACTAATACCAACTGTTTCTCAGCCAGCCAGAGCAATTGGTGCTTTAGTTCACTTGGATGCTTTCCACTGTCTGGCTCAAGCAGAGATGACTTTTTGCTGAAGAGCTGTCTGCAGCCAGCCCGATGGGCACTGCTCATGTCCTTTTGTTGTTTTCCTGTGAGGGTGAAGCAAAGTGGGGCCTCGCCTCAACTTTCCCATTTGTGTAGTTTGATTTGTGCTTGACCTTGAGGCCAGTGCTTGGGGCGCTGTGAACTGTGGCTGACCCTACCATTGACTTTCTCCCCAGGTCATCATCGAACGCTATAAAGGGGAGAAACAGCTGCCAGTGTTGGACAAGACCAAGTTCCTTGTCCCAGACCATGTCAACATGAGTGAATTGGTCAAAATAATCCGGTGAGTGCAGTGGCTCCAACTGACATGCTGTGAACCCGTCCTTGCCCACAGGCCCTGAACACAGGGTGTGGGGTGAGAATGAGGCAGAGGAAGCTGCTGAGGGTTGGGATGGGGACATGACAACCATAGCAGCCTTGTGTCGTGGTACAGACTGGGGTGTGGGGGGAGACAGGTTCTTAGCATCTGGTGAAGGACTGTGACCTCCCTCATAGGAAGCTGATGAGGGGGACTCCAATCCCGTTCTTTATAGAGTCATAGAATACTAGCATGGTTTGGTTTGGAAAGGACCTTAAGACCATCTAGTTCCAACCGCCCTTCCATGGGCAGGGATGTCTCCGTATCCTTATGGAACACGCCCGTCTGCTTTGCCCTTGTCAGACCCTTGGAGAAAGGGGCTTTGCAGAGTCCTGCCTTGGAGCCCCGACCAGCTCAGCTGAGCTCTAAACACCATGTCCTGGGCCTGTGGAGAAGGTCCCAGCTCTGCAGGCCTGGCCCCATGTGAATGGTGTTGCTGGGGGAAGGCAGAACATGCTGTCCCAGGGCCTGCCTCCAGTGGCTTGACCCCAGCCCTGCTGCCCTTGCCCCCACAGGCGTCGCTTGCAGCTGAATCCCACCCAGGCTTTCTTCCTGCTGGTGAACCAGCACAGCATGGTGAGCGTGTCTACCCCCATCTCGGAGATCTACGAGCAGGAGAAGGATGAGGACGGCTTCCTCTACATGGTCTATGCTTCCCAGGAGACCTTTGGCTACTGAAGCCTGTTGAGAGGTGGCATGTGGAGACGGATGAACTGTGGCACACAGGCCCCCGGCCTTGGAAGACGACACAACCAGAGGCTGGCAAGAGGAGGACTGTGCTGAGTCCCTTTCTCTCCCTCCCTCCCTCCCTCCCTCCCTCCCTATCTATCACCTTTTCACCAAGGAGGCTCGTGGCATGTGTTGGACTCACACAACCCTTCACCTCTGTGTAGATCAGCCCCGCTCCCTCCACACACATGCACCCACGTGCAGACACCTGTGTGTGCACACGTGGGGCCTCGGCTTCCCATCACGTCCCCTCGGTGTAACCTGCAGCTGCTCTCACTGTGCTCTGTGTGTGTGTGTGCGTGTTCGTAGCCTGCTGCCAAGACAGCTCAGCCAGGGATGGAGAGAGGACAGGACACTGTCCCCTTGGCTTCCAGCACAGGGAGAGGAGCTGCCTCCCCTCCAAGACACTAATGAAGGGCAGGAGGTCTGCAAAAGCAGCAGAAGATGTTCCCATTGCTCCCCAGTTTTAATTGATTTAATTACACCCATATCAGATTCTTGGTGCTACTGAGTAGATGTAGGCGTCTCTATAGGACTGTGGATAATGTATATCCTTTAGATTTATTTTATTGTTTTTTCGTTTGTGGTTTGGTTTTGGGGTTTTTTTAGGGATAGATTGGAATGGGGAGAGGGGGTAATCTTTCCTGTATTCTGTAGGTAAATAAATCAGGCTTCATTGCACTTTAAAGCATAGTAGATGTCAGAGTGGAACTTACTTTTAATTTATACAGGTTTGCCATATATAGTGCTGCTCCTCTGTTGACAGTTGTACCTAGATTGTCTTTGGGGTTTTGTTTTGTTTTTAATAAAACTGATTTCCCTTCTCTCTGTCTCCCCACTGCATGCAATTTTTAGTCTCTGTGTGGCAAAGAGTTCATTCAAGGAATGTACTGATTTATATTTGCTATGTTCCCATTCCTGTTTCTCATGTATTATACCAAAAAAATGTATATGATAAAATCCCACCCGGTTTAATCTATACAAAGGTATATATATAAATATATATATAAAATAAACATAAATTCAAGTCGTGTCTTGTAGGAATGTTCTGTTCCCATCTTGTTTGTCCATGTTAATGTCCCCAGTATCAGCTAAGAGTGATGAAGAAGTGAGTGGGTTTGGGGGTCCTTTTACCAGCACAACCACATTCACAGCTTTATGTGGTTCTCTCTACAACCAGTAGTGGGTCAAACCACTTTTCCTTCACCCATTGCACACTCAGGGGAGAAAGGGCATATCCCTGCCTCCCTAACAATTCCTATATGGACATCCTGCCGACTACACCAATTTAAATCTCACAGAACCAATAAACAGAGGCCAAATTAACTTTGTGGTTCAAAGTCAGTTAAAGCTCCACTGGCATCACCTACAGATCCAGGATGTCACGTGGATTTGTCACTACTCTGCTGATTCTTGAAGTTTATGGCCAATGATCCAAAATGTGCACTCACCTAACAAGGGAGGGCTCTCAGCCTTGAGGAGTTCCTTTGGATGGCGTCCTGACCCAAGGGGGCAGTCCCCAATGGCAAACCCACAGCTCCAAGGAGGAGCAGCTCCAAACGACTGCTCAAGGGGCTCCATTTACGCCCTGCTTGAGTCTGATCAGTGGTCAGATATGGTGAGGTACCCCCCATTAGCTCAGGACCCAACTTCCTCACCCTCGTACCTGCTGCCTACCACCAGGAGGGAACGATGAGATGCTGTCAGTGGCCAGCAGCCAGGCCGCAGTACAGAACGCAATGATGTGACAACGTAGAAAGGTGGCACGTGATGGCCCAACGCAGCAACATGGCAACACCTAGATGGCCCAGTGGGTGCCTACTCTATAAAGCTGCGTGCTGGGGAGACCATCTGCAGTGACTGCAGCTGCTGCTTCTGAAGCGAGCAGAGTCAGTGCAGGGTCACAACTCCAAGAGAGCTCTTGGAAGGAGCCGTGGAGCACCGCTTCACTGCTGGCGCCCGAAAGGCAGATGCACTGAGTGCACAGGGATGGTGGGGAGAGGTGAGTAGTTCAAAACTAACTACAGGATGCAGTTGAACAACAGGATGCAATCAAAGCCGAGATCTGGGCATGTGCATGGAAGAAATATCAGAAGCTGAAAGAGCAGCTTCCAACAGGGCATTGTTACAGGCATCCCTCGAGAAGCTCGCTGGAGACGCAGACGATGCCTGCTGCTATTTGGCAATCCTCTGGAGCTTCTCTCCTTCTCTCCTTCTTGTCTCTTGAACAAGACCCTGACTGCAAATATACAGAAATCCTGGATCTTCCCAGGAAATATTTCTCTAAGAGGCAGCCATCCCAGAGGTATTTCCCAAGGCAGAACAAGAAAGAAGGACTGTTCCCCATAATAGAGTAGCAGAGCCTGGAAACAAGGGAGCAGAGTTGCCCATGTTAGAACAAGGGCCAAATACAACCACTGCTGCTGTCTTGTGACTGGAAAACATCCAGAAAACCATCTCCAGAGTTCAGCAGCACCATGAAGAATACACGTGGAGACCCCAGACAGCTCCACCAGACAGCACACACAGACCTGACGCCCTTGTGCTTTCAGTAGTTTCCTCCCAAGTGTTTGCTGGTGCTTCCCTTCATTCAAGTGGGGCCACACTGTGTCTAGGCATTTTCCCTGCACTATCAGATTCCTTCCCTCCTTTCCACAGCCCTTGTCCATGCTTTACAGGGAATCTGAACTAGGGAGGCAAGGAGACAGCATTTTTGACTTGGTTTGCAAGCTTTGCTAGTGGAGGGATGGGGCCAGCTCTAGGAAGCCTGGCTTTCACTCTGTGTGAATCATAGAATAGTTAGGATTGGAAAGGACCTTAAGATTATCTAGTTCTAAACCCCTGCCATGGGCAGGGACACCTCGCACTAAACCATGTCACCCAAGAGCCCGTCCAGCCTGGTCTTGAACACTGCCAGGGATGGAGTGTTTATCACTTCTTTGGGCAGCCTGTTCCAGCGCCTCACCACCCTCACAGTAAAGAACTTCTTCCTTATGTCTAACCTGAACTTCCCCTGTTTAAGTTTAAACTCATCACCCCTTGTCCTATCACTACAGTCCCTGATGAAGAGTCCCTCTCCAGCATCTTTGTAGGCCCCCTTCAGACACCGGAAGCTGCTCTGAGGTCTCCACGCAGCTTCTCTTCTCCAAGCTAAACAGCTCCAACTTTCTCAGCCTGTCTCCATACGGGAGGTGCTCCAGCCCCTGATCATCCTTGTGGCCTCCTCTGGACTTGCTCCAACAGTTCCATGTCCTTCTTATGTTGAAGGCACCATAACTGTACACAGTGCTGCAAGTGGGGTCTCATGAGAGCAGAGTAAAGGGGCAGGATCACTTCCTTTAACCTGCTGGTCATTCTCTTTTTAATGCAGCCCAGGATACGGTTGGCTTTCTGGGCTGCAAGTGCACACTGCCGGCTCATGTTCAATTTCTCCTTGACCAACACCCCCAAGTCCTTCTCCGCAGGGCTGATCTGAATCACTTCTCCACTCAAACTGTAGCTGTGCCTGGGATTGCCCCAACCCAGGTGTAGGACCTTGCACTTGGCTTGGTTCAACTTCATGTGGTTGGCATTGGCCCACCTCTCAAGCATGTCAAGGTCCCTCTGGATGGCATCCCTTCCCTCCAGCGTATCAACCGAACCACACAGCTTGGTGTCATCAGCAAACTTGCTGAGGGCGCACTCAATCCCACTGTCCATGTCGCCGACAAAGATGTTGAACAAGACCGGTCTCAACACCGATCCCTGAGGGACACCACTTGTTACCTGTCTCCAGTCGGACATTGAGCTGTTGACCACAAATCTTTGCGTGCGACCATCCAGCCAGTTCTTTATCCACCGAGTGGTCCATCCGTCAGGTTTACATCCCTCCAGTTTAGAGACAAGGATGTCATTGGGAAAGTGTCTAACCCTTTGCACAAGTCCAGGTAGATGACGTCAACTGCTCTGCCGCTGTCCATCAGTTCTGTAGCCCCGTCACAGGCAGCCACCAGATTGGTCAGGCAGGATTTCCCCTTAGTGAAGCCATGTTGGCTGTCACCAACCACCTCATTGTTTTTCATGTGCCTTAGCATGCTTTCCAGGGGAACCTGCTCCAAGATTTTGCCAGGCACAGAGGTGAGGCTGACTGGTCTGTAGTTTCCTGGGTCTCCCATTTTCCCCTCCGTGAAAATGGGGGTTATATTTCCCTTTTTCCGGTCATCGGGAACTTCAACTGACTGCCACGATTTTTCAAGTATGAGGGACAGTGGCTTAGCAACTTCATTCACCATTCATTCATTAAAGGACAATGTTGGTCTTTGTCTTGAGATCCTTCTTCCCTTTCTGCTTAGAGTGAGCTCCTTCTGGAACATCCCTGGCATAAGAATCACCTTTTCATCTCTATAGACCCAAGATCTGAATTGTCCATTTCCATAATTGTCTTAATTTTAAACATACATTGGCATTTTCAATTCCCATGAGTCCGTGGGCAACTCATAAGTATCAGAGTACTTTCCACATTGCTGTTGTTGAATTCTTATGCAAGATCAGTGGTTTCACAGCCAACCCACTGGTTCTGTGTAAGTTCCCAGCTGCGGGTGAGTCAGTCTCTGCGGTGGTGGATGTTCCCTCAGTGGCAGGAGGGTTTCCTGGTTCCCACTTCCAGTCTGGCTGCAGCTTTTAGGTGGGAATGATGCACTGAAGTTGATTTTTCCTTCATCTTTACTGCTGAGAAAGGTTAGCAATAACAGAAATGGTGCCTCCTCCCAAGGAAATGTTATATTTTGTTTTGTGTGCTTTCCCCCAAACGCTAATTCCCTGGATTGGAGGGGTGCAGAGCCCCTTCTAGAGGTACTGGTTTATTAGCTGTGCCTGAGCCTGACTGGATTTTAATAATTTCTGAATCTGTAAAATATACCCAGCCACATCTTTATTTCCTGCTAATAAAATGAGTATTTCATAGGGAGACAGTTTTCTTGTTGGTTGAGGTCTTTATTAAATATTCATGAAGGCTAAATAGTGGCTGCAGGACACAGGTACCTATTTGGCTGCAGCATAAATTCCTGGTGAACCAATTTTTAGCACTGTCTGGGCTAGTGCAGCAGTCCCAAAATGCCCTACATGGTGATGCATTTTTGCTGTGGGAATCGGGTATTGCTTCGGTAAAATAAGAAGGTTTTCCATACCTGCTTTCCATATTCCCTGCAAATCTTTGGTCACTTCGTACCTCTTTGTAGAGTCAATTTCTTCAGCAGGAACAGTCAAATATATCTTTTCTGGAGCAGGTAACACCAGACTGCACTGCTGGGTGTTTGTGGTTCATATGGCTGTTGTGCTGCAGCTTTTGTGGCAGTATCTGTGAGACTATTCCTTATCTCTTCTTTTGTCCTCCGGCTGGTATGAGCTGTTGAAGTTTCTCTGGAATTGTAAAGCTTTTAACAGTTCAGTACTTTGAGAAGCATTTCATGTTTCACTAGAAGTATAAACCCACACAGCTTCCATAACTGCCCAGTAGCATGGCATACTCCAAATGCATATTGAGAATTAGCGTATTTACAGTCATTTCTTTGGCCAGCTGACAGGTCCTTGTCAATGCAATTAATTCCACTGCTTGTGCACTCCACTTCAGCCTGAGTGTGAAGTCTCCACTACTCCATTCACTGTAGTTATTGAATAACCCATAACACAGTTGCTGTTCACATAATACAAGGACCCATCTACATATTGTTCCAGCTTGGGATCTAGAAATGGCACATCTGTTAAATCTCCTCAAGCCTTTTCAGCTTCATGGGTTGTTACTACGCTATCATGATATGCAGTTTCTTCCCCCAGTAAAGGCAGCAGAATAACAAACGGGTTCAGTGTATTACACTGCTTAAGTGTGATATTTGCCATCATTAGGAGAATCAGCTCATAGGGATGTATTTGCTGTGGTGACATTCCCTGTGTAACTTGTACCATCACAGGATGTCCAAGCACTTTATTTTTTCACTCCTTTCAAGCAGGAGTGCTGCGTCAGCAGTCACACAGATGCAGGAAACAGGTCCTTGAGCTACCGCATCTGCCTGACTTGAATACGTTGCAATTAGATGTTGTTGTTCCACAAAGGCTTTGAGTTATCCCTGAGGATGGGGGGGAATGTTTTTCTGGATTTTAGTAAGGCTTTTGATACTGTCCCTCAGAGCATCTTTCTGGACATCCTTCATGTCCAACTGTGACAAGAGCAGGTACACGCTGTGCTGGATGAAGAACTGGCTGAACCTCTAAAACCCAAAGTCCTCAGAGTTTCT
The DNA here is from genome assembly GCF_004027225.2 of Strigops habroptila. Taxonomy (NCBI): domain Eukaryota; kingdom Metazoa; phylum Chordata; class Aves; order Psittaciformes; family Psittacidae; genus Strigops; species Strigops habroptila. The sequence goes on from NC_044289.2 coordinate 4,354,901, forward strand.
CTGGGGGAGCAGCAGCACTTTCTGGCCCGGGATTCCAGCACAGCAATTCCTCCAGGTCTGAGCATGTCACCAGTGCACTGACACGTGTGGCACAGCTCAGATGTGCAGCCAAACTGCCCATGTGCCAGGCTGGCTGTGGTGCCATGCTCCAAGATTCCCTTCCAAGCAGACATGAATTCAAACTCCTGGTCTCAGCATGGCCAAGTTAATAACAGAGTAAGAGATCTGCTTGGGGGCACAGCATCTCTCCCCACCCAGAAATCCTGCTAAAAGAGTTTATTAGGCACGTGTGGCAATGCAGGCTGCAGATTGCTCCCTCAGACCCTCTGCACAAAATGAGGCTGGGCCAGGGACTGTGCTACCCACAAACTTCAAGAGTCACCACGAGGTGCCATTCTGGGTCCCGAGTGAAACAGAGAGAAACGGAGCGTGACAAACCCCTTGGGTCTCTGAGGTAGCACAGAGACCCCTGGGTTCACCTCTCAGCAGCACACTAGCTCCTTCCAGACGGGAACGGCTTCAGGGCGGGAGCACTGGCCAACAGAGTGCCAGCTCCACTCCTCCCCTTCTCCGCACGCTCGTTGCGAGACGCACACAGCCCCCCTCCTGCGCCTGGGGCTTCTACACACCTCTGGAGACACTCAAGCCGCGGCCAGAGACAGCGTGAGGCAGCCCGGGCAGGGAGCAGGACCTCTGAGGACAGGAAACAACCTCGTCGTGAGGGAAGAGACCCACGGAGAAACACCTCGTCCCTCCTGCCGTGCCCCGCTGCTGCGCCAGCGCCGCTGCGAGCCCCTGCCCCGAGGGACGGAGCGCTGGGGCCGCTGGCGCGCGGCTCTGCGCCCTTCTCGCGGGGGAAGCGCGGCCGGAGCCCGTCCCGCGTCCCCCGCCCCACCGCCGGGCGAAGCACCGAGCACCCCCGGCCCGGCCCGGCGGAGGAAGCGGCATTTCGGCGGTTCTTGCCTTCCGCTTCCGCCTGCCCCGCGCAGCCGCCGCCCGCGCCACTGGGCCGGAGCGCTGGCCGGAGCCCCGCCGCGCTGCCATGGCGCCGAGGCGGCGCCGGGGCCTGGCTGCGGCGGGCTCCCTGCTGCCGCTGCTCTGCGCGCTGCTCCGCGCCGCCGCCGACACCAGCACCGGACGGGTAGGGCTCGGAGCGGGGTCGGGGCCGGGGCCTGGGCCCGGCGCGGCGCTGAGGGGGAGCGGGGCTGCGCGGCTCGGTGCGGCGGGATGCCGGTGGTGCCGCAGCTGGGACCGGAGGGGCTGGAAGCCGGGGGCCGGCCTGTGCGCTGTGGTGGCCCGGGGCTGGGCGGCAAAGCTGGGCGGGCAGCGGCTCCTCGGGTCTCCGCGCCCGGCTCCAGCCCCCGTCGCCGTGCCTGGGCGCTGCTGCCCGCCGGAAGCCTTCGGGCATCTCCCGCGGGCCCTCCGGAGCGGCCGGGCTGGGCTGAGCTGTGCGGCCGCAGGCGCCGGCAGCTCCTCTGGCTGTGCCTGGGCAGGGTGGAGCGGGCAGGCGAAGGCAGCCGGGCCCCTCCGGGTGCTCTTGGGCATCAGCGTCTCGGGGGAAGGAGCTTCGTGGCAGTGCGGGCATCGCGGGGTCCTTTTCCCCTGCCCGCTACCGCGTCCGAGTCTGGCCGGGGGGAAAAGGAGATACGCGAGGGTAGCCCCGCTTAGAGCCGTTCTGGTTAGTTAGTTTGGTTATCATTTTGGGTAGCGTGCTCTGCCCTTGCTGCTCAAGGACAGTGTATTTTGGTCAGACCAAAGGTCTGAGAGTTCCAGCATACTGTTTGTCAGAGGCCAGGGCAGTGGCAGCACACATCCAGTCTCCAAGCAGTTTTGTAGTTTGGCTTTGTTTGTGTTGAATACCTCTGTATGGCCATTTACTTGGTGAACTTTAACATACCCAGCCCCAATGCTGTCATACACCTTCATTCTTTGCCTTGGAAGCAGGGCCTTCCTCTGTTCCTGATGGATTCTGTTAACTTCTTGTTGCCACAGTGAAGATGGGGATTGTTCTCCCTCTTGTGCTCCTCCTGACTTGAGCCGCTTTCCCGCTGCTGTGTTAGGTTAAGAGAAGATGTGTCTCTTCTCTCCCCTTTGCCCCGAGTGTTCAGGCTGCCAGTGTGATCCATCAGTGCTTGTGTGTCGGGGGCTGTGTCCTATGGGTCAGATGGATCGTCCTCGTGGTCCATCTCGTAGTAATCCTCATCTAAGAATTGGCTTGGAGGGGTGGAGCATTGGCCAGAAGAAAAAAGCACAGCACTGGGGTGTGTGCAAGAAAAGTTATGGTGAAAGGTTTGTGAAAGCAAGCCTTCATTCAGGTTTTATTACACTTGCACTTCAAGGTGAACTAATGGTCCTCTTTCTTGTGATATCAAAGTGAGGGGGAGGGAGGAGGAGAGGGAAAAAAAATCCTAAATTAATGTGTGTTTTGGAAAATGCATTTTGACAAGTTTGACATGTGGTTTTATCAAAGGCTGCATTTTGGGGGGAAGGCAGGGAAAAGGGACAAAGCTCCTTGAGAAGAGTTGGCTATTCTCCTGTTCTGACAGTTTGCTGGATGTCTGCTGCTACAAGAGGAAAAGTCCATCCAAACAGAGTCCCTGCAAGCTTTCTGAGTGTGGGTTGTTTGTTTTGGGGTTGGTTTTTGATGGTGGTGCTGTGGGGAGGTTTTATGTAAGAAATACTCCGGTGCTCTGTGCAAGCGTAAAGCTGAAGCTGTGTTTGTGGGGATCGCCCAGGCCTGTTAAGCTGTTTGCTTGGAGTGATGGTCCAGAGGCAGCAGTAGGTGGTGGGCAGAGCATTAGTGGGAGCATGCTGCAGTGGGAAGTGAGATGTCACCTTGCCATCTGGTGATGCAAGGTGACAGGGTGCATAAGAAGCCCCTGGAACAAGGACCAAGCATCTTAGGCATTTCTGTTGCCCCAAAGACCTGCCCCAGTCTGCCCCAGTTACTCAGGAGGGATGATGCCATTTTAACTGGCAGGTCTGCACTGTCTGCCAGGACAGCTGATGTTAAGCTGATGTTAACCTGGGTCTTCAGCCCTTCCCAGGGATCAGGTGGTATTACCAAACCTAGCCAAAAAAAAAAGAGAGGTGGTTGAATTTTTTGGGCTAGTTCGTCACTTTTTCATTTGAGATGTTCTGATCTGTTAAGTTGAAAACTTACCATGGCATCTTACCATCTGTTTCTTTCTTTTTCAGGGCTGGTTAAAAACTTACGGCTACTTACTTCCATCTGACAGCCAAATGTCAGCCTTGCAGTCGGGCAAAGCTGTGCAGTCTGCAGTTGCCACTATGCAACAGTTTTATGGGATCCCAGTAACAGGAGTTTTGGACCAGACAACTATTGAGTAAGATTAACGTAGGATAATTTTGTCTTTCTTAATGCATTGTCATATTCCGTGGGTAATTATTCCAGCTGTGAGAAAACCTCCAAAGGGATAGATTTGACTGGCTCAGCAAGAGATAATGTTGATTGTGAAAAGGTGTCCCTAACAAAAACATGTGGACAACTCCACCTTTTCTCTTTGCTAGCACTACTGTTTGGGAGTGTGAGGAGAAGCTCTTATCAAATGTTGTTCTTTTGTACATAGATGGCCATTTCTGGTGCACAGGCAAAGCATGAATCCTGTGAGCTTCTGAAAGCAAAGAACACCAAGGGTTTCATTTATTTTCATCTCTGTCCAGATTTAGGTGCAAATCTGGCTCCAGAAATGGCTTTTAATGTTTATCTTAAATAACTGGAGTTGTGGATCTCCATAGATGCTATTTGTGGCAATCTGTAGTCTGAGATGAAGTGAGTTGTTGTAGTCTGGTGACGATAGTCAAGACTATGTAGCTGTGGATAGTTGCCTTTTATTGGACATCAGATGTTCTCTGCTGTATGTTGACCATGTGTATTGTTTGTGAGCGATGATTTGATAGCACAGAAGCATTGGTCTAAATCACCAAAGGCTCGAGGGACTTTGTTCTTTGAAGGCAGTTGCCTTTAGTCTGCTCTTTGATGTATACTGTGAAGTGTGGTGTGCAAGTGGTGTTCTGGCATGGAGCAGTGTTTGTTGCTGCTACTGCACTGGCTTCTTGTCGTCTGATTGCCTGGGTGTCCTGTACTGGTTGAATCTGTCTCCTGTTAGTCTGGACGAGGGGAGCATCTAATGACTAAAAGAAGATGCAGATATGATCTTACTAAAGCTTTCTGGGGGAAAGAAGCATCTTGTAGTGAGCAAAAAAAGAATATACAAATAATAGAACATGCTTAGGCCCTTCCTGAGAGTTTTTCTCTTGCTCTTTTCTTACTACATTAGCAGACCCTTTTAGAGTGTGCTCTGTCTTAGTTCTTCATCTCTCCCATTGTGGCACTCTGATGGCAAAAGGGACACAGTAACACAAAAGAAGGGGGCACAAAGTAACCAAATAGTGTGAAGAGCAAAGAGGTTTGGTTGTATGCCTTCCAGACAATGAGAGGGAGAAACAGGATAAGTGGGTGAATTAGACAGAAAGGGATCATCCTGGACTGGGAGTGCCTCTCCAGTGAATGTAATGTTCCCTCCTTTAGATCACAGGAAAAGCTCTGTTCTCCCTTGAGGGATAGAGAAAATCCTGTTGTTTTGCTGTTCAAATGAGTTGAAAATGAAATGCTTTTTGAAGGTGGGGATTTTCCATCTGAGATCTCTGCCATCAGTAACACAGTTTGTAAGTGAATGCTGAAGCAGAGCCAGAAAGCAAGGTTGTGTATCTGCAGTTGGTGTGTAGAAGCTTGCAGTCCGGATGCTTATGAGTTGGAAGGGGATGGGGGATGAAGGGGCTATGATACTGGGGTGCTAGTTTGGAAAGTTAGGGAGCTGCTTCTGCTGCCCTGTGAGTGACAGGGGAAGGGAGCAAACTGCATGTGGGAGTCCTTGCTTTAGTAAGTGAAAATATTTTTCTGGAGGAAAGGAAGGTGTTGCCCATGTTTTACTGAATTTATATGTGGGCAGGGGTTGATTGGTGCATGAATACCCAAAGGCTGATGGGCGAAAAACACAGATGGTTCCCCTCTTCTGAAACTCAAGTCTCCAAGACTTGAAACCTCAGGTGCAGCCAGATGTGGGTGTGCTTTGCAGGTGTGAGGTTGTTCTACCTCCCTCTGTTCTGAATCAGTAGGTCCATGTTTTGCTTGGCAGTGTGGAGCAGGAGTACCTGCCTGGAAATTCCATGAAAGGAAAGAGAGATCCTAATTGCTCTTAGCAGTGAGCCTGTAGTTTGAGTTGGACGGGCATGGCTGGCTGGGCCTTGTTGGGCTGTTGCTTCCTCAGACCTGGTTGTGGAAGCTGAGCAAAAGGAGAAGAGCTGACAATGCAGGCTGGCTCTGAGAGCTCTGTATTGCTCAGACATTTGCTAAACTGTTATTTCAGTCTGTGTTATGAGTTTTGAGATTGCAATTACAAATTTTTCTGTCACTTCTATCAGTGCCAAAAGCTCTGTCCCTTGAAAGTGACTTTAGAATCAGTCAAGAGTCTGAAGTTATTATTTCCTGTGGTTTATTTGTGAGGGAACAGGTTCTGCATGTTCTGTTTACTTTTATTATGGAAGCCTAAAGTTTTTCATCTCTTCCCCACCTGCCTCCAAACCCTGAGCTTGTTCTTTTCTCCAATACTGGTACCCAAGTGTGTGAAAGTTACCATGCAGGCGCTGCCAGTGGGAGTGGGAAACTGGGAGAGAACTGGTGTTCTTTATTGGTACCCAAAAGGAAGGTGGGGTGGAGGTCCATTTGGCAGTGGGGCTGCCTTGAGGTAGAAGGTTGAGGTTATGTAGTTTTCTGTAAGGAGAGTGGGTGACAGTGTGTAAAATGACCTCCTCGTACCCTGCAACTGACGGTGCCTCAGCAAACTTTGTGTCTGCCTGCAGCTAGTGGGTTGTAAAAAGTCCTCAGCAGCTGGGCAGGAATATAGTCCTGGGAGCATGCTGGGAAAGAAGACTTGATGGCATCTAACAGAAGTGGTGACTGTTGTGTTTGTTGTAATCACTCTTATGGCCCTGGAGGGAATCAAGAAATTGTCTTGTGCTGGAAGTGTCTTGTGCTTTGTCTTGAGCCTATTGTGTGGGTCCCTCAACTCAGGATGCAGGACAGAGAGTAACCACAAGTTCAAGTCTGAATCCTGCTTCAAGTAATTGTCTTGTGTTGTTGTTTCTGATGTAATGTGTTTTGATAAACCCCTTGGAACACAGAAAGGGTTATCCAAACTGGTCAATAGAGAATGGCTCTCAAAAGGCTCAGCTAAAGGAGATCAATGGCAGCAAGCTACAGGTTTGTGATTATTTTGCCATAGATCTGCCCTGCTGAGAAAAGAAGAGATGGCTGCACTTGTACCCTGGCCCATGATTAGGCATGGGCCCATGAGTCTGGGAAGTAAGTTGAATCAGGGAACTGATCCAGAGAAACATTCTCAGCTTGACAGGGAATACCTGGGAGGATACAAGCTACAGTAAGCCTGACATCTCTCTAGCAAAGTGGTAGAAGCAGTGCAGAAGAACACAAATAAAGGACACTTGGAAAAACACAGTGTATTGAAGTTAAATTAATATGGCTTTTCTAAAAGCAAACCTTAGATGTACCACTTTTCTTTGAAGGTGGCAGCAGTTGTGTGGGCAAGACAGATCTGATTTCTGCAGGTTGCTTAGATTTCTGAAAGACATACTGTACTGATAAATGTAAGCTCCTGTAAGTGGGGAAGATCCCTGCCAGCTTCACATCCACAGCTTGGGCTCTTGTCAGGTACAGTATAAGATGTATAAGAGCTCTCATTTGCTCTGTTCTTGCTGGGGAGAAGATGACAGATGACTGCACTGAGATTTGTGAGCACGTGTAGTTTTTACATATAGGAAGTGGACTAAGGAAAGGTCAGCTGAACTGGGAGCAGGTACGTGTGCTGTGAAAGAATGGACAAGGCAAAGTGTCTCTGTTTTTTATTTAAAAGGTGTCCCAGAAAGATGTCTTGTAAAGCATCTACTGGTGAAAGGAAGACACCCCCTTCCTGGAGGCGTGAGGCTAATATTTTTGATAGAGATGTACATTGTTTAGGCTCAAACATGTGGGCACACATGGACTTACTTGCTGTTGGAGGGCTGCGGTTGATGGAGGAATGTCTGCATTTGGGGGCCAAAAGTTGTTCCCCAGGTGGTCAGGGATGTGAGGGAAGCCCTGCTGAGGAGAGGGGAGGGAATTTGGTGTCCTGTGTGAGATATCTGCCAGGATTGGCTATGATGCTCTTCTTGTGTGACCAGGCAGTGGCATGTTTCTGCGTCCCATGCCTGCAGTATGTTCTTAAGGTGTTGTGTCACAGTGGAGACTTGCCTTTGCCATCAGAGTAAGTGGATCAAATGCATAAAGTGCCTGAGGAATGGCAGTGGCAATGTCCTCAGCAGCAGCCATACAGGAGGCTGAGGGCAGTGCCAGAGGGCTGCAGTCAGAGACTGCTTGTGATATTCCTGGGCTCTGGCCTCCTGTCCGGGGCTGCATTGCAGAATCCTAAAGAATATGGCTGGCACAGAAGGTTGCTGTGCTGGAACCTTTGGAGACCTGTGGTTCCTCTGTTTCTGTCCCTGTCTCCTTTTTCCCCTGCTGCCACATGCAGTGATGGGCAGATTGGTTCCTCCATAAGCCGTTTCTGCCTTCTCTGGAGTGCGCCCACACCAGCAAGTGGGATAGTATTCTGGGGTACAGTCTGTTTCTCCTTGTCAGAAAACCATTGAAGTTGGAAGGGACCTCTTGAGACCATCTGCTCCAATCCCCTTCTCAAACAGGGACAGCTAGAGCAAGTTGCCCAGATGGGTTTGGAATACCTCCGAGGATGGAGGCTCTACCGATTTTCTGGACAACCTGCGCCAGTGTTTGACTCGCTCTAGCTGGTGCGAGAAAAAAGCAAAAGGTCTGTTAAGGCTGGAGGTAAAGGAGGTGGGGGGGAGACACGACATCTCTGATAATAGTGCATGGATCCCTGTGCAAGGGACAGCATTCTTTGCTCTTCCAGTCTACCTGGCCATAGAGGCAAGAGTTTCCTACATCATGAGTGACATCAAAAGAGTTAAGGATTATGTGGGAAGACCTAACAGAATTTGTGCTGTGATTGATGTGTTCTGGTTGTTACAGGTGAAAGACTTAATGTTATCTGGGAGGGTCGTGTTAGCACTTGTTCAGTCTTATCTAGTGAGTTATGAATTGGAGGGTTTCTTACTGGCACAGGAGCACTTTAACAAATAGTGGATAGGGGAGGTGATAGGTGAGTTTGATCCCAGTGCACACACACGTGTAGTTTTAATCTGGGTCTCTTTTGTGGCATTATTATCATTAAGCTCTTGTTAAGCATAAAGGCTGTGTGATCTCGTATCTCTGTTTCCAAAAGGAAAAATTAACTCCTTTTGGAACGCTGAGGTGTGTGGATTGCCAGCAGAGGTGGGGTGTACAGCTCTGCAGAAAGTTCTGCAGGGGTGTACCCTGCAGAAAGGGTAAACCTGAGAGAGGGAAGACTGAGCCCTTCTGGTGTCTGCATTGGCCATCCCTCAGAGGTCTTCCAGTCATCCCTGAATTTGAGTCTCCCTTCCAGACTCTTTGTTAGCTTGCTTTTTCTCTCCTTCTTTTCCCGTGCAGGTGGATGAAGAAGCCTCGATGTGGAGTTCCAGATCATCCCCACCTCCGCCGTAGCCGGAGGAAAAAGCGGTATGCACTAACTGGACAGAAGTGGAGGCAGAAGCATATAACCTACAGGTATAGCCCACTCCCTGCCCCTTTTTGTTTGGGGGAAAAAATGTTCTGTACTACTTTGCTGTGCAAATTTTGTAAGTACTTTTAAAACGTGGAGTTTCCCTGTAATACCTAGTTGAGGCTTTCATTCTGACAACATGGTGGAGGGGAACACTTTAACAGCACTGGAGTAACTGCAGAGTCTGTTCTCAATTAGAAAATAGCTGATCAGTAAAGATGCCTAAATTCCAGTCACCCACTGTGTAATTTTGGCAGGAAAATCCTAATTAAGCCCCATTCTGGTGCCTTAGAAATCAAAGGATCTAGCTCTTAGGTCATGTGTCTTCTTCAACTACCCATTAAAGCAGAAGGAACATCATTGTCTAAAGGTGTGATACTTTCTCCCTCTAATAATTTGCAACTTATTCCTGAATATTTATTTTTGCAGAGGTTTTATTCTTGCTTTTGTCCAGACTTAGGTCTGCTGAGGCAATTTGCTGAAGTGGGCTACAGGTATCAAGTGAGTGTTATGTAGTGAAGGTTGTTTCCCAGAGATGTGTTTTGTTTGTCATTTAGGCCTTTAGTGTTTGAAAGGCAATTGCTGAATGATACCAATGGAAGTTTCTGACAATAAGAATATCATAGAATCATAGAATAGTAAGGGTTGGAAAGGACCTTAAGTAAATAAAATTAACCACCCCCCCTGGTTGAAAGTGTAGCCTTTTATTTTGTTTTTCGAGGGGAGAAAGGAGTTTGCAGAAAAGTAAAAATGAGGAGTGTAGACATTAAGGAGAAAATATGGGTGAGCAAGGCTAAGACAGAAAGAAAGTCTGTGGTGAAGAGGGAGAAATATGAGTGACCAGCATGGGATAGGTGCCAGAATGTGTAGGAAGAGATATGATGGTGTGAAGGGAAAGAGAATCAGGGCCCAGGGCACTCTCTTACTTCTGCCAAGAGCTATGAGCAAGGTGGAGAATTCTTCAAGTAACAGTTGGAGACTGCAGAGACTGGGAGGAGGGACTTGTTCAAAGCTTCCTCCAATAATCATTCCCTTAACTCAAATTGTAAAGGTACTCCTTGTGTATGTGGAGATCTGAGAGTTAGATCCTGCTTCTAACCTATTCTGGGCCTTAGGAAAAACTGGTGTATAATCATATAAATAAAGCATATCTTCAGTGTACGCATTACCTCAGGAGGCAGGTTGGCAGATGGCTTCACTTCTGCCATTGTCAAACTGCTAGTTGTTTAACTTCCCACTCTCAGTATTTGTAGTGTGCCAGTCAAGTGATAGATGTTCTGTTTCACCACTGAATGTATTACACTGTCTTCATCTGTCAATCATTATATTAAGTTGAGACAGTTTCATTAAAGACATGGAAGTTGTTTCCATGGCAGATATTTCATATTCGTAGAATCACAGAATGGTTTGGGTTGGAAGGGACCTTAAAGCTCATTCATACACTGGGTTCCATTTTAGCATGATAATTTCAGACAAAATCTGAAGTAATTTACATTTTTAAACTAGGTTACTTAGCTGTCTGCACCAGGATTTGAAAGGTTGTCAGGTTTTTAGGAGGCAATGCAAGATCAACTCAAGTATTGGGAAGAGTCTTGTTAATAAATGTAGATTTCAGATCAGGACTGTTGTTTTGTTGGTAACAAAACTTATTTGTAACAGCAAAACTTTTTGTGCACAAAGTAGTGTCTGTAAAAATAAAGAACCTTTGGAAATTTGTAGGTGTGGCTGTGTATTGGAAGTATATTAAGTCTCTAATGTATTCTGCAAATTTAAACAGCCCTTCTTTCTCATTCACAGTGTACACAACTATACCCCCAAAGTTGGAGAGATTGATACAAGGAGAGCCATTCGTCAGGCATTTGATGTTTGGCAGAGAGTGACACCACTTACCTTTGAAGAGGTCCCTTACCATGAAATTAAAAATGACAGAAAGGAGGCAGATATTATGATATTTTTTGCTTCTGGTTTCCATGGAGACAGTTCTCCGTTTGATGGAGAAGGTGGATTCCTAGCTCATGCTTACTTTCCTGGACCGGGAATAGGAGGAGATACTCACTTCGATTCAGATGAGCCGTGGACCCTGGGGAATTCTAATCATGATGGTAAGAGCACAGGTCGTTTTTCAAAACAAGGATAAGTTGAATGTAGACACACTGACAGGCGTTCAACTGGAAAATACTTGTTTAGTGGAGCTTTCACCTCCCATACAATGGTTCAGATGTTTTCCAAAACACGTATTCTATCTTAAATGGGTCAAGAACTTTATTAGTAAGTTTGTGACTCTGCATGCCTCTCTGCACATGTGTGAATGTTGAGGAGTGAACAGGAGTGTGTCTCTGCTGGCTTTTTACATCTCTCAAGATTTGGACCATAGTTGCTACAGAAACCATGGCTCTGGGAGGCAAAAGGTAACAAGAGAGTGTCAACTCTGTAGCTCATGGAATAATTAATGAGCAATTAGAGTTGGTTGTAATGGTGAATAGAAAGTTAAGAGGGTGAAGACATTTGAATGTCAAGTCCTTTTGATCCATGTTTGTTTTCTCACATTCTGAGTAGGGTCATAGTTCCTCCACCAGAGGTTTGGGCTGGCTGATTTGTTAAGGAAGACTCTTCTTCCTTAAGGACAACTGTTCTTATCATATTAAGCAATGAAGAGTTTCTGCATCTTTCTAGCTTTATCTTTCTCTCTAATGGCAATGAGCACTTTCTAATCTCTTTTCCAACCTTTGGTTGAGGATAGTGATAACTTCTAAAGTTTAAGTTGGCAAACCAGGATTTTGTAGTGGCCTCATAAACTATCAATCCAATTTTCCAGTGATTTGGGAAGGATAATGTTGCTTTAAACCTTTAGGAATTCAAAATCAGAATTGGAAACATTTTATAAGGTTAGAAGTGCACTTGGAATGTAAATCTGCCTTGATTTTTAAACTGTATAAAAACATAGTAGCATTGTTGTGGCCAGGATGTCTAAGGACATATGTAGAGGTAATGTATTTGATTAGGCCAGTCGTGTAGTTTGAGGAGAAAAGCTTTCAGGCATGCAAGCCACCTTCAGGCCTGACCTAAAAGTGACAGCTTTCTTTCGGAATGGAATGCACATTGAGAAGATCCCTCAGTATCTATCAGAGCATCTTTGAAAGGAAATGGAACTGTCAAGTTCAATGTGGGAATGCTAATTTGTAGGAAAGCATAAATGTTATATTTGTCTTCTCAGGTTAAGAGAAGTAATGTTTCCTGGCATGTTTAAACATAGGCAAAGAAAGAGAGAGGTTACAGCCTATGGGATGTGGAGTGGGGATAGTGTGGAGAGTGTGGGAGGTTATGGTGTGGCAGAGAAGCAGTGTCTTGCTATCTTGAATGTTACTATTTTTTAGTCCTAGGTTTGTGGCTGGAGGGCACTTTGTGGGTTTCTCTTGAGGCTCAGGATTGGCAATCAGAGACCGAGTGATTACCTTGTGAGAGCTGCTTTTGCAGCAGTTGGGTGTGTTCGTGCTGTATCTGTGGTCTGTGGAGTTCACTCTGGTCTCAGTAGTTATTTGATCTCAACTATGGGGTGTGAAGGTGGCTTGTGTGCTAGATATGACTTCCCAAGTAAGCTCATGTATGAGACCTGGGAGTGCTGGTGTCTGGGATAGAAGCAAGGTCCTTAGAGGAAGGTTTTGACAAGTTGTACAAGTTTTTCTCTTTTTTTCCACACAAAAAGCTTCCTTCTGATGATTAGCAAGGTGGGGAGGCAGCTTAAAGAATGGCAGGGATGGCTCTGGGGAAAACTTTCTACTGGGTAGAATGTTCTAACATAGATTATTCTGCGATTCTATGATTATCACTTTTTTGAGTTATTTTTGATAGTTTTTAGGATGTTTGAGAGCAAATGAGTCTCTGTTTATAAGAGCTATTTCTTATGCAGTATCCATGGGACTCTTTCAAAAACATGATGTACTTCTCTGGGGTGCTGAGTGACTGTCATGAGTAGTGTCCTCAAAATGCATGTAATTGGTATTTGCGGGGTTGGTGGGCACTCTGAGTGTGAAAATTGATGGAAGAGTTGAAATTGCCATTTGGGAAGATAAATGTCATTTGTGTATTTTCGAATAACTGAGCTACATAGACTGGGCACCAGAGTTACTTGAAACCTCTTTTAAAAGTCACCAGTGAGGATGTTGAGAATGATGGGGTCATATTTGTCCCGTTCACCTGGGAGAATGCTGATGACAGAAAGGGAATGTCATGTGTTGAGAATGACAGGGATAAGCTTGTATTAGAGCATTATAGATGTGCATGTTAAATGCAAGGAGTTTGGTTTTGCCTGTGCTCTTAGCCTTGGTATGCAAATGTGAAAATGTCCTCTCTCCTCGCTGGATGATCCAGGCCCTTTTAGGAGGGTTTTTCCTTCTGTTTCACTATTCCTTGTCATTGGAGCTCCTACTAGCTCAAGGTTCTCACCTCTGATGTGTTTTACTTGAAATGCTGTTAGCAGGTCTTAAAGAGTTTCTTCTTGGTCAGAGGTTTCCTGCACTGTGATCTGTTCACTGCCTTTTTTTCACAGGCAATAAGGTATTAGTGAGGACAATGTTGTCTTTTTAACAGGAAGTATCTCTTCAAATCAAGGTTTTGCTTGTCCTTATGATAGATATTTTGGGGCTATGGGGATGTTCCGTCTGGAACTGAAGAAGTTGCTGAATGAAAGAATAAAAATACCCTGCCAGTAGATCAGTAGCAAAGCTCTTGTTTATTCATGTGCAGAAAAGGAACTGTTTTGGCCTTTCAGCATCCATTCAGTGATTATAGAAACCTTAAAATAGCCATGAAGTAACAATAGTATCTTTACATCAATCCATAAAATATAACCACGTGAAACGTTCCATTCCTGACGAGGATGTATATTAATTGAAGGGAAAATATGAACAATCTGCCTCAAAGCTCTCACCCTTGCAACAATTGTAAAGGTAAATCTCTGGTCAGCAGAGCAGGATGCTGAAACTGGCACCATAGGTTCTCAATATTTGGCTGATCTATTTAGTCCATACAGTTTCATTACAAACCAGTAAGATCTAAAGCTTTGCTTTTGTAGGTCTGCATTTGTCCTACTGTGTTACTGTAGAATTTCAGTAGGTCCATGTTTGGATGCAGCTGCCACCCCACAGAAGATGTGTTCTGGAGTCCACCAGCAGTGCAGTTTATTACATGGGTAAAAGTGAAACATATCACATGAAGCTTCCTCCTGTCAGAAAAAATGAAGAATGATTTGAACAGATCTTTCAATGAAAACTGATTTGTTCATGGAGAATGGGATATATCTTGTTGATGAAAGCTTCTACGTTGTAAAGATACCTTGTAGTAACCCACAAGGGTTCATTAGCAATTTTATCACACCAGCTACTGGATAGTTGGGATTTATATATTCATCGTTCTGCATGATCGTTATTATTACACTGATTTTGCCTCTTGTGGACGGCATGACCATTACCATGTCCTTTAGAATTATTAGTGTAATCATGATAGCTATGATTCTGTTGGTTGTCTCTCTGAGACCATAGTAGTAGGGTCACTTGCACCAACATTTGTTATCTTCTGCTGTGGAGAATGAGCCTGTGTAGGCTTTTAAAGTGAATGCAAAGTTTCCTTCCCCCTGGATATTAGTTATAGTTCTACTCAAGCATACAGATCCTTTAGCCAAGTAATGCTGTGCTTTCAATTCATAATTGTTGATTTATGATCTTAGTTGTACTGCCTTGTCTGACATTCCCATAAGCAAGCTGTGGAAGATTAATTTAGATAATATTATAATGAGGATGTGCAAAACCAGGTAGGAAGTTGAGCTCCTGGAGCAGTCCTTATTAACTGGGATCATGGGATACGAAATTCATTTGTAGAGTTTTCAAATGAGAATATCAATGGGAGCAGCTAGAAGCATGAAGCAGAATACTGGAATTTGGAAAGTGATACGGCAAACAGGATGCAACTGAAAAAGGAGCGTGGTTTTACAGTTAGAGATAAATCATCTACACAACTGCACACTAAGGAGCTACTGGCTTGGTCACAGTTGCAGGAACTTACCACAGGTTTGTCCTTGGAGGAGCTCCTCAGTAGAAATGAAAGCAGCTCTTGGCCTTTAGCTTATCCCAGACTTGTAGCTAGCAGCAGTGGCTCTGGCTTATTAGGCTTCAATGTATGGGCACTTGGAGACAATTGAAGCCATCTTTAGAGTCACTGTTTTTCAGTGGTATGTTGTGTGTAGCTGCTTGTGTGTAGCTGCTCGCAAGCCAAGTGGCCCAGTGTTTGGTCACAGAGTTACATGTCAATGCAGGCAGTCTCAGTATCCCAATTGCTTGTATTACCAAAAGGGACACCAGAGGTTTTTGCTCTACTTTCTCCAAGTCTTGGGCTTTTTTTACTGGAAATGTGCTGTAGAAACAGCCAAGCAAACTTTAAACTGCCCATCTCAAGACTTGCCGCTGCTGGTGGATGTTGCTCACCGTAGGCAGCAAAGCCTATGCCTGTGTGGTTGCAGTCGTGATGTTTTAGGTGGAGGGAGGGAACTAAGAGGAATGAAGAGTATCCAGTTGTTCCTTTTTTTCCTTTGAGATTTGCATTGGTATCCACTTTTCTAGGTTGACTCTCTTCTATCTGCATGCAACCCACTTACCTGATTTGTACAGGTACAGTGAATGCTTGCTGGAAAAGAAG
Source organism: Strigops habroptila (assembly GCF_004027225.2). Lineage (NCBI taxonomy): Eukaryota > Metazoa > Chordata > Aves > Psittaciformes > Psittacidae > Strigops > Strigops habroptila. The sequence goes on from NC_044289.2 coordinate 4,370,323, forward strand.
GTACAGCTTCCCTCAACCCCTGTACCGTAGCATATTGCCAGAACTCGGTAGTCTTCTCTCTTGGATTAATTCCTATTTTCTCTGCATTTTGCCTGGCTTTCTGTCTCATTTCTTTCTTATTTTACCACTTTTTTTCATGTTCATTTTCTATGGAAATGCTGGGGGCAGCAGAGTCAATCTATAAAGTAACAATATAATGAGTAACTTGACAGAGAGTATGTGTACTCTCAATACAGTGCACATATAATCTTTGTGCTATTTGGCTGTTAAATACATTTTTAATTTTCTTTCTCTGATTTCTCAGGTACAGAACATCTCCACAGCTAAAGAGTTTTGTTCTAACAAATGGCATTTTGAATCCAACATTATTTTTCAGGCTTCTGACACTCTTGTTGAAAATGAGCATCAGTATTTTTCAGAGCAAAAATCAGAGCTGCTTTGAAGTTACTCACGTGTCCTTTAATGCAGAAGACCTGTTGTCTGAAAGACTTCTGTATAGATGTTGGAAGTCAAGTGGGGCATAAATTGTATTAAAATTTCAATTTATTTTATCTGGCCTTTTTATGATACTTCACCAAAACATGCTGTTGGTCATTACTTTTGTTCATTGAAGACCAGTTCAGTAGTCTCTAGAACATATCTACTTAACATTGTATGTTACAGGAATCATACATGAAACATTGGTTTCTTCCTGTAACTGCTTAGAGAGACTTATTCCCGTAAGCCAGAGTTCTCTAAACTCATATGCTAATGTTGAACCAAATTTGAGCAAGCAAACAGACACATGGTTTCAAGACCGTGTTTGGTTTCAGCCACCACCACATGGTTTCAACTACAGTAAAAAGAAATCAAATTAGGCGGCTTAAATCGGCAACACTTTGAGATTACATCCCTGCCATGTCAATCCCAACATAGAAGGCTGGAGAACTTGCAAATTAAAATTCTCTACAAAAGTACAGTGAAGAGAGAAGCCACCATCGTATGTGGAAGGCTCCTGGCTTCAAATTCGTACCTTTTACTACCGGACAGCATCTCTGTAAGTAGTGTTTTCTTTGTTGTATATGCTGTCATTGTACAAACCTAGAAGTGACATTACAGTAGGGCTGTGCTGGTGCAGTCTGGATTTTGACGTTTTGCAGGTTTGGCAGTGCTGCTTGTTGATTACAGCTGAAATTCATTAATAAGGATCACCTGTAAATTAGTTACAGTTCTACTCAAGCATACAGATCCTTTAGCCAAGTAATGCTGCTTGCAGCCCAGAAAGCCAACCGTATCTTGGGCTGCATCAAAAGAAGCGTGACCAGCAGGTCGAAGGAGATGATCCTGCCCCCTCTACTCTGCTCTTGTGAGACCTCACTTGGAGTACTGTGTACAGTTCTGGTGTCCTCAACATAAAAAGGACATGGAGCTGTTGGAGCGAGTCCAGAGGAGGGCCACGAGGATGATAAGGAGGCTGGAGCACCTCCCGTATGAAGACAGGCTGAGAGAGTTGGGGCTGTTCAGCCTGGAGAAGAGAAGCTGCGTGGAGACCTCAGAGCAGCCTTCCAGTATCTGAAGCGGGTCTACAAGGATGCTGGGGAGGGACTCTTCATTAGGGACTGTAGTGGTAGGACAAGGGGTAATGGCTTCAAACTTAAACAGGGGAAGTTTAGATTGGATATAAGGAAGAAGTTCTTTACAGTGAGGGTGGTGAAGCACTGGAATGGGTTGCCCAGGGAAGTTGTGAATGCTCCATCCCTGACAGTGTTCAAGGCCAGGTTGGACAGAGCCTTGGGCCACATGGTTTAGTGCGAGGTGTCCCTGCCCATGGCAGAGGGGTTGGAACTAGATGATCTTAAGGTCCTTTCCAACCCTATGATTCTATGAAATTCCACTTTCAAAGCAACATACTTGTAACTACACCTGATGTTCACAGTGTTCTATACAGAAAATTACTGCTTTTGTCAGTAATCACTTAATACACAGAGTATGAAGACAGTTCTGTAGGTACTTGGAATCCTGTTGATTTCTGTATAATCAAAGTAAAATATTTTACTTTTTTCCACAGGGAATGAGATACTCTGAGATTCATAGGGAGGAACCAGTAAGGATAAAAATTATGTGTCATTTCCTTAAAAAGAGAGGAAAAAAAGTGCAGGTCATGAGAATCAAGGTGAGCCTTTTTGTCTTCCTTTATAAAGCAGAAATAAAGGATGTGAAGCAGGCCAAAATGCAGCAAAGTAGCAAACTTGGGAGTTGTTTAAACTCCTTTTCTTCAGAAACAGGAGAGAAAAAAAAGCTCAAGATTTGCAGTTTAATTTGCCTTCTCTACCCAAATCCACCAAAGATACCACTTTGAGGGGGGGATGTCTCATCCATCCCAGTTCTCTTAGTTCTCAGTCCTATTCAGTCTTTACAACCCCATGAGGAACCTTCTCTGTCAGGGGAGAACAAAGACAGGAAGTCTCCTCTCCTAGATAGAAAACACCCTCTTTGTGGCAAAGGGCAACTCTCAGAGCTTCCAGAACAGCACTTTCTCTGTTGCCACTCCAGGAGTTAAATATAATTGCAGCTGGACTGGCAAAAAAGAATCCCAAGTCATGCAGAATGGTTTGTATCCACACTGCCAATGCCAGGACCTGTTTGGAACACACTGGGCCAGTCTTTGAACCGTTTCCAAACCTTTTTTGTGGTTGCCTTTGGGTTGTACCACATCTGGGTCAAGCATTAAATTCTGTCTGTAGACCCTGCTGTATTTAAATACTTTTAAATAAAGCCACCAGCATAGGTTCTTTTCAGGAGTGATGGAATGAAAGTCATATCTACATTTTCCATAGTTATATGAGAATTTTCTTGTCTTTACCATCTGTTCTACCAAATTAGGGAATGATATGCTAATACAGGCAAATACGAGTTTTCATTTTGGGATTGGAAATTCTTTGATATTGAATTGTTATTGAATTACAACCTACACTTGTGAAAGATAGGGGAACATTTTTCAACAGAACACTCTTACTCCATTGAATGTCAGGCTGCTGAGCCAGCTGAAGCAGTCACGACTTCCCCTCTCTCTGGCTGCCCACTTTTGCCTCCACATCACTCAGTCGGTTTTGGGCTCACCATTCCAAAAAAATACTTTATATTTTTCCTGTGAATTTCTACAGCAGATAGTCCTCATAGTCACAGCCATGGCAGATAAAGCACAGCTTGCAATGTGAATGAGGTCTGTAACACAGATAACAGGCCTAGTTTGCACACTGCCTTTTGCAGACAGTAAGGCAAACTACCCATCTTTGATGGTGATTGGTAATGTAATGGGGTTCTGGAGGTCTTTGTGCTTTTGTAATCACTTGATCTCATGGAGATCAGTTTGTTAATGTGGCTGTGGTCCAATTTCTGTTAAGAGTGCATGTCACTCATTCTTCTTTCTCCAGTGAAGCTTTTTAAAGCACTCTTAAGAGTTTTCATGAAGTCTGTAAGATGCATCATACCAATTACTACATTTATAACAATAACAGTTTATGAATAAAATGAAGCCTGTATTTCTTCTTAACATGTATTTTCTTCTTTTCTAGGTAGAAAAGCTGTTTTCCACATCTCATGAATGCGAACAAATGGAAGAGCACTATCACCACTTCTTCAGGGTCTTTAGAAGATTGAAAAGCTTTTCTTGAGCAGAGCGTGTTGTGGAGGTGAATGGAGGAGTACAGACAAATCAGATGTTCTTCTGTTTGATGATTCAGACCTACTAGGTCTGAAGATGCAAGAACCAAGGCATAGCTTAGAGTAGCCCTAAAGCTTCTTTAAGTTGTGCTTGGAAAACAATTGCCTCTACACAGCTGTTGGAGAGGAAGGAATTGTTTTAATATACTTAAAGCATGCTTAGTTCACACCATCTTTTCTGTAATTACCCTAGGCTTGCTATTGTCACAGACAATGATCTGACTTCTTCAGTATCATTCTTACTTTAATAAAATCTCAAAATTTAACCTTCATATGTCTTTTTAGTTATGTCTGAGTAAAGTGCAATATATAGATGTGTTAGCATGATGATACAGTTCATAAGGTATAGAACTAATAGAACAAAGATCAGAGATTCAGAGTTGCTTTTCTATTATTAATCAGATACACAATATTATGTGTTCTTCTGTGGTCTTAGAAGCTCTGTCCTGGATTTACAGTTCACTGTGCTAGGTGCTCTACAGAGTCTACCTACACTCATTGCAGCTATACAGGTGTCGTGCACAGGGATAAATACTGATAGTAATATTACAACATTGCCATAACAGTATCCCTGTGACCTATTACTGTAAATGATAGGTGTTGAAATGAGTTGAATGGCTGAGCTTCAGCAGTTGGGTATCCTGTTATGCAGTGACTTAGTCAAGTAAGGAAAAGGTTTTTATATGGATTTTCATAATTAAAACGAATGAAACTGAAACGAAGGCATGTGCTAGCAGTTTCACAAAGAAAACCTTTCTCAAGATGTCTGTTTCCTGATTTAACATCCATTTTTCCAGCTGAAGATGAAAATTGAAGAAGCGTGAGGGATGCAGTCAATGATATAAATATACATAAATCAGTTTATCTGTGACTACGGTGTTCTCTGTGTTGTTGCAATAAAACCAGGTGTTTCTTACCTCTGCGGGGAACTGACCCCTCAAGAGAAATAGGATGATAAATCTACAGCTGGGGTTTTGAGCAGTCTGTGCTTACAAAAGGGTTTTGGATTTTTTTCTCCCATCTCCTCTTCCCATGAAATGCATGCTGTCCACTTGCACCCTGAGAATGACTGAACTGCTTTCAGACTTGGAACCCTTTATATAGTAGGGTGGAGAAGTCAGATGTCATGGGCAAGCTGGAAGGAAGAGAACGATGGAGATGTCTGCGATAAGGCTAGAACGAAAAAAGGTGAGGGGCTGACACAGTGGTGAGACATTTTTGGCCTGGGCAGGGAGCAGAAGGAGAGGGAGCTGTGTCTGTGTCCTGTGTTCAGCTGTAGCAGTCATTAGTAGCTGGTGCAGTGCTGTGTTTTTGACTTTAGTCTGAGAACAACACTGATAACACCAATGTTTTTAGTTGTTGCTAAGTAATGTTTACTCCGATCAAGGACTTTCTCAGTCTTATTCTCTGCCAGGGTGGAGTGGAAGCTAGGAGGAAGCAGAGACAGGACACCTGATCCAAACTACCTAAAGGGGTATTCCATACCACAGCACATCATGCCCAGTATAAATATATATAAACTGGGGAGGAGTTACCCTAGTGCCTTCTACTGCCTTTCAGCAAGGGCTTGAAATGAGAAGCAACCATGGGTTTGAGAATCAGAGGAGCTTCATGCTTAATGCATTTTATACTATGCTGTTGGACATTTTATTTGCTTGATCAGCACCAGATGAGAAAAAATAAGGAAGTCCCCATTTGGATTTCCCAAATACCAAAATTCTGGAATTTTAATACATATATGGCTAAATTTTAGCCCAAGTATAGTTTGGGACATTTGTGTTTGAACATTTATTTGAAATGCATTTGTGTATTTTAACATATCTTGCATATGCAGGTATTCACACCCTTCAACTCAAATATTCAGACAATTTAATCATGTTGGTGTATACGACCAGTTGAGCACTGTTTGTTACTGACTTTAGGTATCTTAAGATGCTGGCAAAGCACCCTGCTGAGAAGACTTGCAGTCCCCTGAACCTATGTAGTCATGTTTTTGTGGGTAATAGTGAAAAAATAAGTATTTAAAAAATGGAGATAGTTCTACATGAATCACTGTTGTAACTCCTGTCCCAGGAATTGCTCAGCTGTGTACACAAAACTGAACTCTGTTACCTCTAAAATATGTGAGGAACGGAGACACACTGTTTGGAGATGCTGCAAAGCAGCTCCTGAGGTGCCACTGCCAACTGTTTTCTCTCATGTTTTGGGTTTGCCTTGCCAAAAGACGCAGAGAACCCCAATTCAGGCAGAATTGGGGGCTCGGGCATTTTATTGGCACGAGGAGACTCTTACGTCTGTCCTTGTTGGCTGTGTCTTCATCCCTCACACAGCATTGCCTGTGTCACCTCCCATGTCAAGGTGCCCTCATGGAGTAGGACATCCAGGAACCACACTAGATCAAGGAGATGAGAGTCCCAGATCCATGGGATTGAAGAGGAGTGTGTGCCTATAAGATAGAGTTGAAGGTACCCGTACTTTGCGCTCCCACCAGCTTCTTAGCCAGACAGGGCTCCTCAGCCCTTTCTCTTCTTGTCCGGAGCATGTCCCTTCTTTCCTCCTTTCTTCTTTTCCCTTCTGCCATTGGGATCCAACCCAACCTTCCCCTATGTGGCTCTGACTCCTGCAGGGTGGTGCTACCTGTGCTCACTTCCTCCCACAGACATGGCAGTGCCGAAAGTCCAGCAAAGTAAAAGCATGTTGAGGAGCATGTGCTAGAGGAGATGGGGTTGTCGCAGGTACTACATGTGCTACGGTGGGTGTTAATCCCGGTCTTCTCTGTCCTTCCTTCTGCCTTGCTAGAAGCCTTACAGATTTCCCCTAGGATTTCATGGTTCAGATCACATCAGAGCATGGCACTGGAGGACCCAGAAAGGGAGTAAAGCTCCCTTCCCACCATGAACCCTAGTTGAATTGAAGAGTAGCAGTGCGCTCGCCTCTCCTGGCATCACTCGGAGGCAGTGCTGTTGGAGCGGCCTGTTTTGTTGGCCGTTTTCTTTAAGCTCTCTACAAAAGAGTCTACAGTTGGTATCCTCTCACTCCAGGCAGTTGCCTGGTCTGAGGATGGTCATGGGTGGTCATGGGCTAGTAGCCCCCTGCCCATTCTGTGACAGTGACTGTAAAAGCTGCACAGACTTTCAGGACTAAAACCATGTGCAGGAACTGGCCCTGGCACTGTGACCTCCTGTGCAATAGGATAGCAAAGCACTCATAAAGCTTCTTGCTTTATGAATGAGTGGGGCTTGGGATTGCATCAAGCTTTGGACTAACCTGGCTGTGCCTTCCTTCCACAGGGAATGATCTCTTTCTGGTTGCAGTTCATGAGCTGGGACATGCGCTGGGTCTGGAACACTCCAATGATCCCAGTGCTATCATGGCTCCTTTCTACCAGTATATGGAAACACACAACTTCAAACTGCCCCAGGATGACCTACAAGGAATTCAGAAAATCTATGGTGAGCAACACTACCCATTAATCTATTTACAATGAGTTTGAGTTCAGTGAGTACGTTACACAGACAAGAGACCTGCAAAATGCTTGTAGCTGGTGGGCTGGGTTTCCTGCTGTAGCTGAGTGGGGAACTGTTTAAAGCCCTTGATCCATAGCCAAATATCGGACAACTGTCCCAGTGGTAATATGTGCACAAGTCAAGATAACCAAACCTCTGTGATCTTGCTGCTCCTCCATCCATCATCATGTCCTCAATATCAAGGAGCGTTAGAAAGGGAAAACCAAGCTATTACTGTACCCAAAGTATGTCCATTAGGAACAGCTAGTGCAAACAGAGGGGAGGAATGCAAGGAACATGGAACATCAAGGAAATAGTATTTGTGCACTCTTTTTTTTTTTCTCCATATATACAAGGTAGGGAATTAGGGAACACTTAATCTCCACCTGAACATTGTTGTACAACATGTGCCACAAAGATACGGGCTCAAGGTAAAGAGAGGAAAGGAGGCATAGAGAAAAGCAAGGGGCTGGAAATGATGTGCTACCATATGATGGGATCATGGATACCAGGGTGTGAGGACAGGGACTTTGAGAGAATTATTGGCTGAAGGAGGCTCTGGGGGCAGAGGGAAATGCAGGTTTTAGGAGCCGCACTCAAGGGGAGGCTGGGCTAGAAGATGCGGCAGCCCATGGAAAACAGGTTTTGTCAAACATCCCTGATTTCATTCTTTGAGGAAAGTACAGGTCTGACTAAGAGGTTAATAAATGTTGCATAGAACAACTATGCTATGTAGTTGTGCAACACCTGCAGCTACTTGAAATCTAGAGTCAAATATTAGCTCCCAGTATCAGTCAAGCACATATTATATGAATTAGACCTAAAAAAAACCCCTGATAAGATGGTTGTCAGTGGGAAAGAGGGATTCCTGCTGGGATCAGCAGCAGACCTGGCACTAGTCAACGTTTACATCAGTGATCTGTTGGTGCATTTTAAATTACTTCTATAGGATTTGTGCCAAGACCTGTAAGGCTCTAAAGCAGTGCAGCAAGACTTTAAAGGTCTAAAGTGTCAATTGTTTGAGTCTGAGGGTTGTTTGGGTTGGGTTGGGTTTTGTTGTTGGTTGTTTTGGGGGTTTTTTTGTGGCTGGAATGAGATTCATTTGTTCAAATGTAAATGCCTAAAGAAGATAAATCTCTTTCTGGGCTGGTTTCTCTGAGTCTGTCTGGACAATGGGGGAAACCCAAGCATTTGTAGAATGCAGTTCATCCTCATCAAGGCAGATACCCAAATAAGGTCCACCATGTAAAATAAGATGACTTGAAGTACACTCAGGGAGAACTGGCTCTTCCCATTAGTACAGCTGAAGATTTCTCTTTATTGTTCATTACCAGGATGAAGTTGCATGGCAATTGTCCTATGGTATCATTTAATTATGCATTCTTTAACATAGTATATACTCAAATACTCAGGATAACAGAGACTCTGGATGGTTTTGAAAGAAAGTGCTGGGGTAGTAAGTATGTTTTTCATTAAATAATATACCTTTCAAAATACTGATTTTTGAAAGCTGCTAAAATGTCTTCACGCTGTTTCTGTTTTGAAATGTTGATTTAGTTCCTGTGAACTTTGACTAATCAAGAAGAAAAATAATCTAAATTTATTGCTGACAGTGCAACTGCAATCAAGATAAAGCTACTGGTTTCTCTGTTTTCAGACAGCTCTTGGAAAGGGAGCAGATAAGGAACTGACAGCCATGCTGCTTCACGTTTGTGGTTGAAGCCAATATCAGCTGTGGCTGAGCTGGGGACCGGCACTCCCCAAGCACAGGTTGGGCAGGGACCCAGTGCCCCAGGCTGAGCTCAGCTGGGGCTCCAGTACCAGTTGAGGTACCGGGTGATGCTGGTCAGGGCCGTTGAATCTTTACAGTGTCCTCAGGGCCCTGACAGTTTGTGAGAGCACTGCACAGCATCTTGTGCAGAGCTATGGCAGAGCAGAGGCTCAGTACCGTCCTGCCTGTGGCTTGGCAGCAGCACCACTGCACTTCCATTTATGTTTCATTTACGTAGTGACATTAAGCTTTAGCCACATGCTCTGTTAAGATTCTCTGTATGCAATATAATATACTTAGAGTTTTAACTCAGCTTGAAAAAAGCAAGTTTATTGCTTTTTTCGTGCTGCTATTTAGTGCAGGTAGTAACTAGGAATTAGTTTGTTGGCTATCATGGAAGCACACAAAGGCTCTTCTCCGAGGCCTTTGGACTGGCGTGGATTGGGGAGGATGTTGGTGGTTGTAGACAGAACTAGTCCTGCAGGGAGAAGACGGAGTAGCTTCTGCAGTAGGAGCTTTGATACCCCACGTAGAGATTTTGGTCCTTAGCATAGAGCTACAGTCCAAAACCTAAAGGTTAGTTTAAAACTAGGTTTTACTCTTACGGTTCACAAAGAAAAGATGGAAAATGCAGGTTATGTTTCTCCCTGGAATCGGAGATATGAGAACAGATCTTTTCATCTGAGCTTCTTACAACTGAGAAGGGACAGCTGAAATATTCTTCTTGTAGCTTTAGCAGGAACATTGAACTAATGTGTTTATTTCCACAGTGCCAATCTGAGGTGGGGACCAGCACTTTGTTTAGCCTTGGGAATGCCAAAAGCCCATCTACGAGAGCACCTATCCAAATATCAAAACCTTCTGCTTTCTTGCTGCTCTGACATTCTCTACAGTGCAGCAGCATGTGCTTAATACATATTATTTAGGAACCCTCTATGCAAAATAAGTCGTAGAGCCAGAGCCACTGCCTTGCCTGTAACACCCTTATTAAAAAATAAATTCAATTAAAACTTTCAATTTTTCATTCCTCTGAAGTTGCTAGAACAAACAACAGAGGCTCTACTAAAGCTTAAGTCCATTTTGTCTCCTTCTTTTGAGAATGATGCATTTCAGATGTTTTTTATGTTCTATCTGTGTTTATCCATCAGAAAAGAAATATGTCTAAATCTTCATACAACAAGTTATTGAATTATTAAGTTATTTTCTGCTGGATTTATTTCCAGACTCACCTGAAGAGGCAGTAGGTAATGTGAACTCTTGTTTGTGCTTCATGCTGGTTAGTATAAGGTCAATGTTTAAAATGTTATTTCCAATTATGAGCTAAGGAAGAAAAGGCCAGCAGCTCAGTGCGTGTGACAGAGTGGACTGTAAGACAAGTCAGCAGTATTTCCATCTTCTGAAAGATGCTTCTTGTAGCATGTTCCTTGACAAAATGAGGGAAGTAGCATGGCTGTTCTTTACATGCGTTTCAGAGGGATATCTCCCACTGTACTTAATGTCAGTGTCACAAATGACATGCCCACGAAGGAGCATTATGTAGGCTATCCTGTCAAGGTGACTGCCTCTTTTAATTTTGCTAGTATTGAAGTCAGGGCAGCATGCAGCTACAGTGCAGGTGGAGAGAGGAGACATGGTCTTGTCACGCAGCCTGAACTGATCATCCTTCAGCACTGGTTCTCCTGTTCTAAGTACATCCTGCTCTAAGTACCCTTTTGCAGCAGGCTGTGAATCAGCCTCTCGTGTTAGGAGTGACTCTTCTGACACTGTGCCTGGGGAGCAGAGGGGCTGACATGATGTGCAGGAAAAGTTCATGTCCAGACGGATGCTTGGAGAGCTGGTAAACCAGACCATTACCTTCAAGGCCCTTTCAGAGCCTGAGGTCACAAAGGAAAGGTCTGCTAACAACTCAAAGACAGACCAAATCATTAAGCCTGGAGACAACCTCAAGGATCTGAGTCATCCCAAATCTCACTGAGGACATGTCACCCTTACACGTCTTTTCTGCAGCTCAAGAGAGCAGCTCCCAGCCAGTGTACATGCTGCATCCCATGAGGGCTGAGGTCCAGGGTTGTCATGAAACTACTCCAGCCCCTGGCCAAGGAACTAGACACCACCAGCTCTGACATCCAGGAGCAGGGGATCAGCTGGGCACAGTGTCCATGAGCAAACAGCACCTTCTGCCAGCCTCATTACTCCTGTGCAGCAAGCACAGGTCTCAACCTTCCTCACCTTTTCCCAGTTGGTGTGCATAGAGCAATCCCAGATCCTTGTAACCTACATGTATGTGTAGAGATGGCTTGTGATGAAACAACAGAAAGATCTGATGCAAAATGCTCCACGTGGTGACACTACATTGTGAATGGGGCCATCAGAGCAAGCTTTGCTGTTGGGCAGGACCTGGAAATATTAGGTATAGGCCTGTTTTCTTATAATGTCCTCTTGAACATGAGAAGAGAATAGAGTAACCTCCAGTGCCTTATCTATAGAAGTTGCAAGATCTGGGACTTTTGGATCCATGCCTTATGGTGCTGTGCTTGTAAGGGGGCAGGGGAAGGAAAATGCATGGCAATAAGAGCGCTGGAGGGATCTGCCCCGGTGCCACATCCCTGGCATGTTACAGAGATACCAGACTCTCTCTCTGTGTTGCATCCCTTCATTTGCACTCCTGTTGCATCCCTCCTGTCCAACTGTCCAGAGACTGTTGGACTCGGCAGGAAATACCAGAGTCCACCTCTGTGCATCCACTGAGTCTCACCTGCTGTATGCCAGGTCTCCATTCCTATTCCTCCAAGGAGCAGGCAGGGAGTAACCACCTGGTTCCTGGTGCTGTCTTTGGGGTCCACCTGATGCCTGGAGTGCTCTGGCATGGGTGCTGCTCTCCCAGGTGAATGCTCTGTCACCTGGTTGGCAGTTGGTCATTCAGAGAACATCTATCAAGAAGGGCTCGAGAAACCCTTCCTGCCACCCAGTGATGGTCATGAGGACCTCAACTGTCCAACCATTGGGTATGCTGTGGGTGCTGGGACTTGTTCTGCAGACTGCAGTGCACTGTGGCAAGGCTACCCAAACCTTCCGAAACAGCTAACTCATTTCACTGCTGAAGTCTAACCCCAGCAGTGCAAAGCACCCTGTGGACAGGTTTACCAAATGAGCAAAGGAAATGAGCCCTTCCTGAGCTCAGCTGTTGTGGATGGACTGTCTCTTGTCCTGGAACTCATTTAATATGAACAGGCACCACCTTCCACTGGGCTGGAGCTTGCAGAACAGCCAGGTGGGTTTCTCTTACCCTCCCTGGTTCCTTTGGATCATACATTTTGGTTTGAAACTGAGGAGCCTTTCCTGTGTACCTGGACAGCTGGTACCATCCTGCAGAAACATGCAGGCAGCTCAGCTTTTGACAACCAAAAAACCCCTCCGTGTTATTCAAAAGCCTAAGTGCCTGCCTGTAGTCTGGATGATAGTTTTATTCTTGGAGTGAATATCAAGCAGATAAAGATGGGCCTTTGTTTGCAGGTGGAATGTTATCCCTCCTGGTCTGAAACAAAGGGCATCCCCTGCACTGGCAGGCTTGGAGAGCCACCTGGCTCAGGCAGGGCTGGCTGTGACGGATGCTGAGCCATGCAAGGTGCTGAGCCTCCAGGCAGGTGCTGTGCAGTTGAGGGAACACTCTGTCAATAGGCAGGAGGACAGTACGATTATATTTTGTCCTCAACTATCGACACAGTGTCTCCTAAATGCCTCCTCTCTCTGTGTTATCTTCACAGGTCACCTTGGTATTCAGATGGTCTGCGACCGAGGAAGCATGAAGGGAGGAGGCTAAGTGCCAGTGGCGGAAGTCACACTCTGAAGGTGATCTGCTGTGACCCAAAAGCTTTCTGACATTCTTTGCCTTGATTGTGATAGAGAGGAAGAAAGTCTTCTTCTTCATGCAGTGTCTTAAAGTCCCAGCAAGTTTCTTCCCTCCAACATGTAGAGTTTCCAGCTCTGTGAGGTTTCTTACCTGCTTCCCATGTGGAAGTAGCTTCAGCCTTAGCCCTGGGGGTGGGTTTGGCTCTGGTGCTGGGATGACATGCAGTAACAAGGTGACTGGGTTCAGGCCCAGCTGCAAATCCATGCAATAGCCTCTCTCACTTAATTTTTCTCTTGGTGAGATTTGCTCTGACTGGTTCTTTGAAGTTGCTTGGAAACACAGTGGCAGAGGCTGTGTGATTTGCTTGGTTAGTTATGTCAGTGGTGGGTGTAATCAGTTCCTGTAATAAATACCAAGGTGCTATCATCTCTCAAGTAACTCTTTGTTCACATGGTCATCTCTGCTGCTTATAAATCTGTTATATCCTGCCTTTAGCCATCTGTTTTGGAGGCAGGTTACTGTGATGCGAGTCTGGAAATAGTAATGAGTGCCAAGCTGTATAGGGTCTGTTCATTCTGCTTTCATGCCAGGTTGTGCTCTGAAGTGGTTTAGGTCTTACAATATAGCATCTTTCTTCAGCAGTGGACAGGCTGTGCTTCTGCTTTCCATACCCCTAACTGTAGACCAAATTCTGCCTGCCTAGCACTTGGACCCGAGAATTGTCATGTTGTATATGTGCTCCTCTGCTCTTTGCATGTGCGTAACTGTAGGATTACGTTCCCCATTTATCTGTAAGTCCACCCTCACTCTGTAACAAAGTGAAGGCAGCAATTAAAAATAAAAATGCAATCTGTATAACCACAAGACGAGATAAGACCTCAATCAGGAGAAATTAGAAGGCCCAGAATGCATACAACCAAGAAGAGAAGTGAAAGATAGCAGGGAAAAATCCATGGCTTGTAGGGAGACAGTAAGAGGAATATTTTGAATGAAATGATAAAGTCAGCATCCAAGCAAGTTGCAGTACGAGCTGCAGAATATGTGGGAAGCCCTGTCAGCACTGGGAACCTCCTTCAGAACAGTACACCAGTGCTAGTTTGGCCATTGCAAGCAGTGAACACGTAGGGTGGCCCAGCTTCTGTTGTTGGTCCTGACTTTCTAGCAAACGTTTCATTTAATGCCAGTCTCTGCTTCCCCTGAATCATTGCTGAATTGCACCATCCTGACCGCAGTGTGTACAAGTGCTTCTGCCTTGCAAGTTTACTGCATTCTGTTCCAGTGGCATCTTGGGGCTAGTTAAAACTTTCACAAGAGTCCCTTAGGTTGAAGGTGCTATTTTAACTTTCCTCTTCTCTGCAGAAGACTGTGACAGACTTTGGACACTTAAGTTGGATGAGACAGTTGAAGCTGACTGCTGTCCTGCAGCAGTGGCAGGGCAGGCTGTGACCTGGGATATGAGTGGTCCTCACTTGTGAAGAGAGAATGAATTTTTCATAACTCAGATCAGGCATGATGTTAAATTCCTAGTTTATGACCACAATACTGTAATCCCTATTCTACACCTTACTATCAGATTCTGTGTGTCTTTGTGACTCATAGACACATTCATCATCGTTTTCTTTAGATATTACCCTGTCTCACCCTTCTTTCCTTTAAAAAAAATCGGTGTCATGTCCTTGTTTTACTGCTCATGGTCAGCTCTATAAAACTTTCTTCTTGCTCTCTTCTCAAAGTGTGGAGTTTACGGGTTGTTATTTCTGGAAATCCAGAGCTGCTGTTGATTTGAGTATCTCTGTTTGCTGTGTCTGAGAAGCAGAACTGCTCCGAATTGGCAGTCAGTCCCTTTTGCGCTCTGCCTTTCCAGCAAGCAGTTTGAATCTGTGGCACACAGTGACTTTTTGGGTTCCTCCCAGACAATCCCCTCTAACAGCATTGCATATTGCTGTACATCTCACTCTGTTTAAAGGCAATAATGCTCCTTGGAATCCTCCTTGCAATCATGGTGTGAATTTGCTTCTGGCTGCCTCTCACGACGCAGCGATCTCTCCTGTGCTGGAACTGGTGGCTGTCTTCTGCAAACTACCAAATAGCTGTCTGATGGAGTTGCTCCACTGTCAATTAAACTGGCCACCAAAGAGGCTTTTCTGATCCATGTATGGCAACAGAAATGCATCTCTGAGTTGGTCAGTGCATGGTGTTAGCCTCTTGCAAAGGGGAGGGAATGAACAGCACTGATCTTGTGCTTCTGTAGCAACATGCTATAGTCTCATTTAGAAAGGTGATCCTTGTATCAGTCTGTTGGCAGGGGAATCCTGTCATGTAGGACATGTATTAGAGTTTCTTCGATGTTACTTACAAACACATCCACCCAAAGCCATGTGGTTAGCAGCACAAGAGTAAAAGGATCATGCTGCTGTTTAGTGAGAGCTGTAGTGTGCACTAAGTCATCATTGCTTATTGCTTCCTTGCTTAGGTCCCAGTCAAGACTTACTTTTCCTTAATGCAAGTATTTCCTATCTTTAAGCATGTTAATTGCTGCTTTTCAAACTTCATTTATTCAAGAACTGTAACTGGCACCAAGTGCCGTTTTTGGCAGCCAGAGCAGATTATCAGTTTCTCACTCCTTTAATTCACTAAAGCAGGAGCTGGACACTGCTCCCACATCCCATCTGAGCAAACCAGACCCCGTCTTTCTTTGCATAGGATCTGTCTGGGACCTCTTTCCTCCTTCCCATGCTGCTTCCGCAGCATATCCCACTGTACCAACTCAATCTACCTCCATAGAGCTTTCCAACCTTAATCAGCACTGCCAGCTAGCCTGCTGCTTGCTGGAGGAGATGCCTTGGCACAGCCCATGTCCTTCTCACCACAATAAGTTGCCTATTGCTGTATTAGCAAACAACGTCTATGGCTGCTAGCAAGAATAATACTAGCACATCTGTAGATACATCAGCATTTAGGGATGGTGTTAAGTAAATAGAATGCTGAGGACTTGACCCCCACTCTATGCATTTCAGGGAAGGGGGTGGTTACTGTGAATTAGCTCTGGCTGTGCCCTGTGATGTCTGTTTGCAGTTGCAGTATCCTAGATGTGCTCCAGAAATGCATCTTCAAGTTTAGCTTTGTCCAAAAAGAATGCATTTCATGAACACCAGTGAGAATCAAAGCACAGCAATTGCAAATGATGGAGCATCTCTTCAAAAGCACACTCCTGAGCCAAACTGAAACACCAGTGCAGATGCACCCATATTGCCTGGCTAACAAGGGGTCTGACCCTGCTGCTCCTGTGACAGCCAGTGTCCTCAGACCTTTGGTGGACACCATTTGGGGAAGGTTCAGAGGTCACCAGCAGGAGCAATATCACAATTTGGGAATTTTATTTAGAAGAACTTGATGGTCTGCTAAGATACTGGGCACTGAACAGCTAAGAGTAGAGGGGGATGAGAACTACACAGTATTGAAACAATAGACCATGCAAATGATCAAATCCCATTTGATTACATCAGACATAAAACTTGGTAAAATCCCTTGCTTCCAGAGGCCTTCTGCTTAGTGCCATATTAACTTGTGGCCTTCTCTGAGAAGCAACAAGAAATCTGTGACACTCTTACTGAGATTTGGTCCAGATTTTATCACTAACTTGATGAAATCATCCTATGACAGAGTGGGTTTAAAAGCAGAGCTCTGCTACAAGTCACTTGTGTTTTTATAACTCTTTACATTCCTGCAGCCTTGTCAGATCTCAAAGCTGAGCCTGGTAAGAATCGAAGGGCACCAAGTGAGTCAGAACATGGTCCTTTATCACAGCTGTTCATCAGTTCCCATGGTGTTCTGAAAGCAAAGATTAGTGACTAAAATGTAGTAAAGGAATTGCTTTCTTATTTCTGAATTCCCTTGTAGTTCCCCTTAGATGGTAGCATTGGTTTCACACACTGCCTTTTTTCTGATTTTGCTTTGGTTTTTGTTTTGGGGTGGTTTTTGGTTGTTTGGATTTTGTGTGTGTGTTTCGGTTGTTTGGGTTTTTTTAATGGTCTACTAAAGGTTTCTATTCAAGGGTTATTTATTACCTTTCAGTTGGGAACATGATTGGTGTGGCTGCTCCTTCCTTTTAGCTCCAGCCTCCTCGGGAAGACCTACAGAAACATACTGGCTCTTCTTCAGTTCTTATTGCTCATCCGTTTTGGGACATATTTCACATCTGGATGCATCTTGTTCTGCTCCCCATTTCTAGGGAATGAGCTCTGCATAAGGAGCGTGTAAATTCCTCGCAATGCTCTTCATCCAGCCTGTTGCCTTTTAAAATCTACAAGGGGAGCACAGAAAATCCAAATGTTTCCACTTTGCTAAACATTTTTCTTTTCATTTCTAGGTCCTCCTGTTGAGCCCCTGGAGCCAACTAGGCCTTTACCAACTCTTCCTGTTCGCAGAATTCACTCCACTTCGGAAAGGAAACACGAGAGACAGCCAAGACCTCCTAGTCCTCCTCTGGGTGATAGGCCATCTCCTCCTGGCTCGAAACCAAACATCTGTGATGGCAACTTTAACACTGTGGCTCTCTTTAGAGGAGAAATGTTTGTTTTCAAGGTACTAAGAATTCCTGTTTACCCATGAGTCTGTCTTTAGATTTATTGCTGGAAAAGATTAATAGAAGTATAAGGTAGTAAGATTTGAAATGTCTGTGAAAATAGCTCTGTTCCTCTGAGGCTGCTGAAAGAGCAATATTAAAAGGACATGTAAACGGATAGGCTCCGTAACATTTGGAAACAGTGCCTGATGGGATTTCCACAATGCCCAGGCAGCCTGTGTGCCAAAATGTGAACTGGATGCACTGGCAGAGAATTCGGACACGATCAAGCTCAGAGAGAAGCCACCTGTAAAGCCAGAAAGCAATACCAGTATCCAACCAGAGATTGGTTGGATAAGCCTCATTGCCTCCAGAGATGGCATGTGTGAACCCAGGGCTTCAGGGAGCGCTCAGCTTACCTGGGGAGTTTGAGTCAACCTTGCTTGTAAACTACAGCCAGGGAGGAAGGAGAGGCTTTGTTCAATAACCCACGTTAGAGTGCCTTGAACATGGAAATACCTGTGGCTTTCACTCTGCCCAGTGGTGTGAATGGGCATGTTGAAGGTCATTAAATGGGCAGACCACATCAGTTGGAGAAAAAGCCTGAACTGGAAATAGTTGAAGGCTGGGACAGTACCTGGGAGAAGCCTCACAGGCCCTGTCCTGCTCTTACTCATCCCTGAGCATCCATTATGGCTTTAACTGATGATCTCAAAGGGTTATTTAATAACTCCTTTGTGCCTTTGGACATCGTGTGCTTCACACAGTCCCGGGTAATGTTATGGCTGTGTGGCTCTCCTGGGGTCTGATAGCTGAGCACCAGTTGTACCAGGACACATGTGACACCTCAGTGACGAGACATGCAGACAGGTCACTCACAGATGTGTTCATAACACTTATAACTGTGGACTTGCTTCCCCCTGCTCCTTTTTCCTCTCCTTCTTTCCACCCTTTTTGACAGCACCAGCAATCAACTTCTCACCCTTTTGGCTGCCATCTTCCCCACAGAGCGCTTCCCTCACTGGAGACAGTGTTGGGCTGGGCTGGAGCTGTCACCTGAACCAGGACTTCTGTTTTT
Source organism: Strigops habroptila (assembly GCF_004027225.2). Taxonomy (NCBI): domain Eukaryota; kingdom Metazoa; phylum Chordata; class Aves; order Psittaciformes; family Psittacidae; genus Strigops; species Strigops habroptila. The sequence goes on from NC_044289.2 coordinate 4,388,794, forward strand.
AATGGTTATGGGGCCTAGGCAGGGATTAGCAATGCTCGATGCTGGACGCCCAGCCTGGTTTGACTGCAAGGTAAAAACACTCAGCCTGAAGAGGCTTCTGGTTTTCTCAGGATCGCTGGTTCTGGCGGCTGCGCAACAACCGGGTGCAGGAGGGTTATCCCATGCAGATCGAGCAGTTCTGGAAGGGCCTCCCCGCAAAGATTGATGCAGCCTATGAGCGCTCTGATGGCAAATTCGTGTTCTTCAAAGGTACAGTACATTTTGGTACCAGCCTCCCTCATCTGCCTCACATCACACCCTTACAGCATGAAGATGGGGAAAACAGGTACGCTGCATCCTTGTCCTTTTCCACGGGGACGCTTCAAGCAGCCACTAATCCTTAAAATATGGTTTAGCATGGGCTGGCCTTGCCAGGACAATCTCTGTATAAAGCTAATATTGATTAGTGGAAGTTGGCTTCCATATGATGACAAGAAATAGTTCCTATTTCCCAGGGAGTGATAGGCAGGAGGATAGGCAGGAGTCTTCTGCCTATTTCCTCAAATATGTTTTAGCAAGGCGTTAGGGCCTTTCCAGGTATAGGGCATTCCCAAACCACATTTCTGGACAATTGTCTCCTAAAGAGACAAAATGACCAACCTTATGCTCACATAGCTCCTTGCATTGTGACAGTGTCTGAACTCGTTCTGTAACTTGAGAGCAAGTTGTAAGCAAGGAGGAGTGGCTGGAAAGCATCAGCATGCCCTGTACAAAACCACAGTACCTTGTCTTCCCCATTTATGTCTGCAGCTTCAATCCACCAGCTCAATAAACTGGATTAAAACTTCAGATGGCTCAGAGAAGAGCAACAGAAATGATCAAAAAGCATGGGTTGACATCCTGCAAGGAGCCCCTCAGCCTCTATGAGGAATGACAAAGACAGGGTGTGAGGGAAGTCTCTGAAATGATGACTGGTCTAGAGAAGGTAAATGGGAAAAGGTGGTTTAACATCCCTTCCAAAATAAGAGCTGAGAAGCAGCAAATGGAATCAGGAGGTTTCAGGTTCGAAATGAAGAGGAGGAGCAGATTTTTCACATAACACACTTAAGCCTGGAAGTCCTCGACACGCTGTGGTTCATTGTGGCTATGCTACATTTAGCTCATTCAACTACTAATTAGGCAAATCTGTTTGTTGTTTGTGTCCCCATTCACCTCCAGGAGATAAATACTGGGTCTTTAAAGAAGTGACGGCAGAGCCGGGCTACCCGCACAGCCTGGTGGAGCTGGGGAGCTGCCTGCCCCGGGAGGGCATCGACACGGCCCTGCGCTGGGAGCCCGTCGGCAAAACCTACTTCTTCAAAGGAGACAGGTACTGGAGGTACAACGAGGACAAGAGAGCAACGGACCCAGGATACCCAAAGCCCATCACCGTGTGGAGAGGAATCCCTCAGGCTCCACAGGGAGCTTTTATCAGCAAAGAAGGCTGTATGTATCTGCAGTCATTACCCCTGTTAGATCCGGGATAGCTTGTCTACCTTGGGAGCTGGGTGGCTGGATTTGGGGTATGTGAAATAGGAATCAGGTCTCAGATGTCCTAGGGTCACACCGGCACCTGCAGGCACTGGCAGTCTGAGAGCCTTCCTGACCCTCACCCTAACCCATGTGCCTCCTGAACTGCTAAACTGTGTTACCCTAATGCCATTTCTGGGGCTGGGAAGGGGAATTGTTCCAGTTTTGCTGCCACAAAAGTTTTTACTGGAGTTTTCCTGGGCTGTGATTACAATGATGCTATATCTTACATTTTCCTCCTAGTTTCTTTCCTGTAGCTCAGTCACTGTTATACAGGCTCCAACCTGCCTGATGTACTTTGCAGCCATTCTCTGAGCAGGGGGTTGGACCTCCAGAGGCTCCTTCCAGCACATTTCTTTCTCTGATTTGAAGATTTCTTCCTCCTATTCCAGTTGGGGAAAGAACTTACAGAAGGGGCTTGTGCCATTGAGGCTGTGTTTAAATTTGGGGCTGTGGTGAGAGATGAGGGCTGTGGGGCCGGGCTGGAGGAGTGCAGTGAGAGCAGAGCTGGAGGGTGGATGCAGGAGACCCAACACTTCCACCATTATTCCACTTGCCTTTTTTTTTCCTAATCACTTGAGAGGGATTAGAAAAGGAGACATCTGGGTACTTCAGACAACACGTAGCATAAACCATCAGCCTTTTAATAGCAGTAGCACAAGAGTGCTCCTTAACAAATGCCAAATCTTCTGGATTCTGTGGCCAAAAGGAGTCATTCAGTTTTATTTCATATTTACAGATGCTTTAGTGAAAAATAACTCACTGCAGGACATACTTTAAAGTTAGTTGGGTTTTTGTTATTCACAGTTTGTCTTGGCCAAGGGGAATGGTGCTCTGTGGGCAGCATTGCACCCACAAGCCAGGGTTATGGCTTCTCCTTTAAATCCCAGCTCCAAAACCATGTTCACTGTTCAGAGGTTTTGGGGTGCTCTGGAATCCAAAATCCCCAAACCTGGCTGTGTTTTATCAGGCCAGGCAGCCACCTCCAGCCTTCCAGGCTGTCTGCACATCCTCACACAAGCACAGCTTACCAAGTTGGAAATGGTGTGGTGAGAAATCCTCTCTGTTTTGTCTCCTAGTTTATACCTACTTCTACAAAGGGAAGGAGTACTGGAAGTTCGATAACCAGCAGCTGACTGTGGAACCAGGCTACCCCAGGTCAATCCTCAAAGACTGGATGGGCTGTAACCAGAAGGATGTTGAACGAAGCAAAGACAGACGCCTCCCCCACGACGACGTGGACATTATGGTGACAATAAATGATGTGCCTAGCACTGTAAATGCAATCGCAGTCGTGATCCCTTGCATTTTGTCTCTGTGTATCCTTGTCTTGGTATACACGATCTTCCAGTTTAAAAACAAAGAGGTGCAGCAAAATGTTGTGTATTACAAAAGACCTGTCCAGGAATGGGTATGACACAGCCCGCTGCACGTTTCAACTCATGGAACTGATAAGGACTATGGACAAAAAAAGAAAAAAAAAAGAAAAAAAAGAAGAAATAAATGCATTCAGAAGCCTACAAACAAAACTACTTCAGTGACAAGTTTTGGACAGCCTGGGACTGAAATAATAAGCAGGAAAACTGGAAAAACTACAGGCAGCCTTGCAGTGTGGAGCCTCTTTCCTTCTTACTGCCTCAGTCGCGTGTCAGTCTTGGTGTGCCATCCTCCACAGGCTCACTCTGCTAACATCAGAGTCTTCAAGACAGGTTTCAACTGACCTGGGAAACTTCCTTCAGTTCCCTGCACCAGTGCTCCCTGTTAAACCCAGCATTCTCCAGTGTAGCTAAACCACCTCTGAACAGAACCATTTTTTTAATAGCTGTCTCATAAATGAATGAAGATCATGAATTCTATGAACAGGAACAATTCAGTATCGTAAGCAGAAGACATTCTGATGCTGAACCATTCTAAAAGATCTTAGTTTATTACAAAATCCAGGGAATGACCTGGATACGATTTTCCAATACCTGCTGGTCAGATGTTTTATACATTCATAACTAAGCAACGCTGCCACTCAGCACAGTGCATGAGGAACCACGAAGCACTCAAAGAGGTAGAGGAGTGCAGAGCAGAGGCTCAAGAAGCACCAAACCAGCCACCTGGCAACATCAAGCCCTAGACTGGGACAATCTGAAGACGAAGTAATTGGGTCTAAATCATGGGAATTCATGGTTTTGTTTTGGGAGCCATTCATGAAAGAAATATTTAAATGTCATACAATGTTGTTTTAAGCTCCCATCAGCAAGAAACAATGAACCAACGGTTACAGATACACTGACAAACATGTATAGATGTACCCTGCACTCTGCCCATGTTACAATGCTGGGAAAAGATGAATTGTTGTTATGTGGCATGTGTAACTAGATTGTGGAATTTGTATGTTGGGTTTCAGGAGAATGGAAATGTTTGTTTGGAGTGGGATGGTCATTATGTTTTGCTGAGCTAGTCAAAATACAGTAAGAATTAGGCCTGTTTATAAAACTAAATCCAATCCCTGTAGATGTCACAAATGTTGTATGCCTTCAAAACTTCTGGGTTTTGCTCACTTCTTCACAGGCAAGTGTTTGGCAAGTCCCAAAGCCAGCGTGCTCTGCAGTAGAACGAGGTCAGCACTACCCACATTTGACAGAGACATAAAACCCAGGTAAAAGCTAGATAAATACCTGAACTTTCAGCTAGTAAGTTCTCACAAGTCTCTTCTACAACTGTAGCTTCTGCTTATCCCTCTTACAGTTGTGACTGGTTTAGGATGTTGTGTCCTAGCCACAAACTTAGTCCATTTTTTGTTGATGCTGATACTTCTACCATGTTAAAGAAGAGGGGAGGAAGAGTTTCTTGCAGTGCAATGTACTGGGGAAGTCCAGCCCTGCACAGAAGGGCCGTTCCTCTAAGCACAGGAACTGCTTTTCACGCTCACTGGAAGGTGATGAGCATGAGCCCTCTGCCTACAACTGAATTTATTCAGTGCAAGAAGTGCAATGCACAGAATGTCCAGTTAGTGTAGCAAAGGTGCAGCTTTAGAATAGCAGCTGTGAAAAACACCCCAGGAATGACAAACATGCTAAAAACATTCCTAATTCCAATGATGAGGAATGAAGAAGCAGAAAAATCATTAGCATTCTGAATTTCCACCTAGTGCTCAGCTATTGCTATTGGTGAAGCAGGATAGGCAAATAGACACTTCTAGTGAAGCCCACTAGGACTGCATAACGTGGTTTCAAACTGTATTTTGTCCTTCATAACTTGATTTCCATAGCCAAGCTGTTTATTGTGTTTAAACATTAAAAACTAATATTACAAACATATTACAAACTAAGTGAGGAGCTATAGATGCAAAACTTTGAATTTTAGTGGAAAAAAAAAAAGTGATAATGTCTCATGATGGGTGAAGGAGTGCAAAGGACCAAATGAAATCGGAGCTACTAATCAGACACCCCCCACACGTGCTACTCCGTCGTTGCTATGTGTACTATGTATGTGGTAGAATGCACACTCTGAATGCCACAGCCACATGGCACATCCAACTCATCTGTACGCTGCCATCTCTTCTGGGGCTCTGACAGCCCAAACCTTTGAGCAACTTCCAACAGCCATCATTAAAAAACAAAAATAATTACAACCTAGAGAAACGTCTGGTTTGGTTTGTATCAGGGTTTCCTCCTGCCCAAAGGTAGGTTTTTGGTCAGTTCCAGGTTGTATGTACAGCACAACAGGCGGGGCTGCAGCAAGTGGAGCTGTTTCCTGTGAGCTGTGTGTTGTTCTGCAGAGCCGGGCCCCACACTGCAGCAGGGCAAGCTGCCTGCCCCACGCTGCCAAACTCAGCCTGCCCTGAGGAACTGCTGCTCCAAAGAACTAGCCAAGCAGCGTGGTGCCTTTTCTAACTGGTTCGTGACTGGCTCCTGCTGCAATGCCACAGTGTTTGTGTAAGTGTTTAGAAGTGTTGGGAGGCTGGGGCAGGCATGTGAGCAGTCGACCCACTTTACACTGCGTTCACATTGCTATCATCTCACTTGTGTTAAGATCAGCCCCTTGGCAGTCCAGGGGATGACCTGGCTCCAGGCCCAAACATCAATATTAATATAAGGGATATTTCCTTAATATTCCCACCCCTGAGCTCTTTGCTAGGATCCTCGTTTATGCTACAGAAACACAGCACATATCAGCAGAGGATTGACTTGGATCTGCTTCCCATCAGCACCTCCATGGACAGGTGCCCATGTTCCACTTCCTGGGCAGAACCACAGCTCCAGGACATATTGCCACCGCAGGGGAGCAGGGCACAGCACTGCTTAGTCAACTCTAACCCGGCAGCAAGAGGCTCTCGTCACTGTGCTCCTGGCAGGGACACAGCACCCTGCAGCACGGGCCACTTGTGCAGCCACAGAGGAGTCCTGGCACGCATTTATAGGAGTGCAGCAGTTGCAGCCCCTACAGTGAGCAGCCCATGACATACACTACCCTGCACTCAACATTCTACCCCTCTACCCCCATTTTTGACTACTTCAAATAATTGCATCACCAGTAAAATAAGCTCATTTTCCAGGTAAGTTAGAAACACCCTGGGAAACACAATCCCTACAGTCAGAACAGAGGTGGTTCTCCACTGTGAGAGGGATTAGTTGTTCCTAACTTACAATTAGTCATTAAACCTCAAGGCAATTTCCCATCTCACACTATGAGGACTCGGGTTCATAAAAGCCTGTGTAGGATCCTGACAAACACTTTTGAATATTAAACACACAATGGTAGCCAAAGCTACACACCCTGTGACTTCCCCACTGAATCCTGAGTTGTGCTACATTCATTCCTCCCTCAAAACTTCTGCACAACTCTTCTCCATCTTGTCACATTCATCCTAGAGCTTGATTCCAGCCCTTCTCATAGTACCAGACTTATTTGTCCGTCACAGCTGTAGTTCCTCAGCTGGTTCCTGCAACCCTTTGTAATACCTGAGATCACGTTGGCTGCCACAGCCCCATAGCAAAGCTGGTAGATATCTGTGGTATGTAACCCACAGTCTCTTAGCTCAGCAATTTCCTTAAGACTTTTGAGAACCCATGGTAGCAATTCCCAGCACTGCAGACAAACAACTTGGTTTTATTAACCATTCCTTAACACCTTCTTTCAGCAGCTCCATTGGGGAGTGCCGACTCTGAGGTAAAGCACATATAAAGGGCCACTCAGGTGTTGCACAGTGCTCCAAGTGCCTCAGGCTGTGTCATGCCAAGGGCCTGCCTCTTGTAACTGCTGTTCCATCACCTCCACCGGAGCTGTCTTTCCTCCCTTACTGTTTCGCACTGTTCTCATGGTCTCATCCTCATGGCCCTCCACCTGCCAGCTCTGACACTGCAAGGCCGGCTCCCATGGGAATGAGGATCTCACTCCTCCTTTGCCCTGACTTCTTTGGGAGTTTTAGCTTACAGAATTCACTCTAAATACTGAGATATGCTAAGAGGAGACCTGGAGCTAGTGCCAAGAAAGGTGGTTCACTATATCAAAGCTGTCATAAAAACCAATTGCTAACTGTAGTAGCAAGGAGCTGTGAGCTGCTTACAGGCTTCCCCAGTGGCAGAAGGAAGGGGAGCTCTCTGGAAATGGCATCTCTAGCTCAGTTATCATCCAAGACAGGACTGCTATGACCAGAGAAGATCCTGTAGCAATCTTTATTTAAGGAGCAACCTTTAATCAACAAGACTTACAAAACCTTCCCTGAACATCCAGCCAATATGAAAATAAACAAAAATGGAAGTTTACTAAATCTTCTACAAAGCCTAGAGCACCAAACAAAAAACTCTGCCCACACTGCCTTCGGACCAGCACTCCTCAAAAGAACCCACCTGAGAGTAACCATAGCCTCACGATGGGAAATGGTGGTATTTCTGTGCTTCCAGTACACCTCTAACAGCCAAGCAGAAGCAACTGAAATGAGAGATCAGTGACCAACAGCTCTGTTTAGAAGCAAATGACTATATCTTCTACCTGAAACTAGTACTTACAGCTCGTTTTTGTCATCACCACACCGCTACGAGGGCAGAGCTCCCAATCAGCAAGCTCCCAAATCTGCTACATCTGACTGAATGGTATAACTAGTTAGAACTGTGTTACTTAACCTTTGCATCAAGATACTCAAGATAACTGTTGAGAGTCAAGACACTCTTGAGACAACTCAAGATGGGGTGGTTTTGATTTGATGGTTCCCAAGTCTCCCAGCATAGCTGGCTAATTCCTGTAGAACAAACTGGAGCCCACTGGCTATCATGCTTGCCTGAGCTGCCCTGCAGGTACCTCAGCAGCAGCACACATGCCACCAAACAGATCAGCCACCACTGTTCCAGTGTGTGTTCACACACTGCTGCTGTTAGAAGCCCCTGGACTGACCCTGAGAAACTCCAGTTTTAATGACAGCTGATCTCTTCAACACCACGTGGGAATAGCTGCAGGTCAGAGCAAGAGAGCAGGGGATGACTTCAGACTATTTTGTGGCACATAAATTACTGTATTCTTGGCACTGGACATACAAGGAGCTTTTACGTCTATGTACAGCAAAACCACCGCTCTTTGGCAAGAGTGTGGAAAGAGAGGGCAGTGCCATATGTGTGCTGAAATACTCTGCTGTGCAGCATAACAGTAATGTGGGATTATTTAAAGGCAAAACAATCTCTAGTGACCAATATCCAAGAGCCACAGGAGTAAATATAGTGGGCTCATGTGAAGGGCACAGTCAGCATCACAACACGAGAAAGCACAGCTGAAGAACTGGAAAATGCCAGCAAAGGGATCGAGAACATTCCTTATTCATAACTGATGCATGTTATTTGTCAGGTTTTGTAGTAACACTTAGTTTACTAAACAGTAGAAAAGATTGGGTTTGTAGCTTCTTCCTTGGGCCAGGCCTGCAGAAACAACATCAGAAGGTCTGGATGTTTGTAATCCAAAGTGCAGCTTGACACTTCACTCCTTAGGAGCTTTCTGGAAAGTAGGAACCGACACTGCTCATGTCAAGCTAGAAAGAGAAAACAGAAAGGAGATTCAGTAGGTAAGTGCTAGAGAATGCAAAAGGCATTTCAAAACACCAGTACAATCAGTTCCTCAGTTACAAAGGCCCAGTACAAATTTCTCTTCCTAGAACGTGAAAGAGGGAAGCAGACCTAGTGCTGCTCACAGCCACCCCAAGAACAGACTTGTCAAGCTGGCAAAGGCAAGACATACATTCAGGCTGGTCTAGGTAGTTATCAAAAGCTCAGAGCAAGTTTAATTATGGCTCTGTTACACTCAGAGACATCCAGCCTTTATACAGCAACTGTACAGGGGCAGCAAAGAACTCTCCCAAGGGGTTCTTCATTTGAGGAATTCCTTATTCTTTCCTTAGGCCACAAACTATTCCCACACATTTTTACGACAACTGAGAACTCAGCCACTAAGTTACAATGGCCCAGGTAGTTCAAGAACACACTCCAGCACTACAACAATGATTCCAAGAGTTGTAACCAGAGGAAAGCCCAAATGAAGTGTGCAGAGGACATTCATCTGTACATATGCCTAAACCTTGTCAAAGAATCTGCAGACATGAATGAACAGGGAAGGTCCTACATCACCACCACTGCAGGAAGGAAACAAGAAAACCTGCCTCCATTAAAAGGTAACTTGGATAAAGTCTTTGACAAAAAGGCTTAAAAAAAAAAATAATAATTAGGGCAGCAGCCTTAAATGAAAAAGATTCAAAGCAGCAGCAGACAAACTCCAGTGTTTCTGGCTCCCGAAACAAGATGTCAGCCAAGATGTCAGGCAAAGTCACTGGCATTTTAACTTTGAAAGCAAGATTTGTTTAAAAAAAAATCCATTCATGTCACAGTCAAACACCAAAAAGCTAGAAAAAACCAGGAGGTATCTGGAAGTTGGAATGGATATTGCTCACACAAGAAGTATTCTAACTGCAACAAAGCCCTTTATGCTTTCCATACAGGACTGAGCAGGCTCAGCAGCTACAAGGAAACAAACCCTTCTCCAATGAGGTAACTGTTGGCAGTAACCCTTACGAAAGGGAAGTAAAACAATAACATAAAAATAATAAAAAAGAAGCAAAAAAGAAGATAAATCAGTTATGAAACCAGCTTTATAGTAAAATCTTGCCTGTTTTGTTCATGGTTATAAACAGACCTGGGTCTTGCTCACCTGTCAATCAAGGAATCTCTCATGTTGGTAGCAATGGTACTTGGCTGAGCTTCATTCAGCCTGAAGATACTCTCAATGACGGAGAGCTCGGTGCTGGTTGTATCCAGCCCACAGAAGGCACACCAGTCATTGACAACCATCCCTGCTGCAATGACCTCGCTGCCACGATTCACTGTTCCAGCCTGCCAGAACAGAGCACAAGTGTTAGCAGGGTGTGCTGACAGCAGCATGTTCCCTTATACATCCTTGTTACAAGTCTTCAACTCATGCTCCTGAAAGATTAAAGCTTCTGCCATAAACAATGTTAGAAAGATTTCAGATAAAAAAGATTAATAGACAGCCTTTAATCTCTGGAGAGGAAATTGTGTGACATTCAGTTAAATAAAATCTAACAAGGAAGCATAAAGGCACAGTAATTGTGGAATTCACAAATCCAAGTGAGAAGGCAAAAGATTTTATTACTTCATTTTTTAAACACTTGCCTTCGGCCAAACCACACACGTTCTGTATGAATCCATCAGCACAACCTGCACAATCCCAGCTGAGCAATGCTTTAGAAGCAAACTAAAGGTGTTAAGCAATTTATTCAGACTCAGAAAAGACAGAGAAAATGTCTCAGAAGACTTGCTCTGTTGAAGTTGTCTCCTCATCTCCCACTTGGAACAGCTCTGCAGACAAACAGCAGCTGGGAGCCCACGAGATGTAGAAACATTACAACTGAGAACTGGGTTGGAAGGGAATGGCAAGAGAAAACACAAACCCAAAATGCCTTACCACGAGTGGGACCTGGAGCAATGAAGACAGCTCATCCTGATCATCAATTGAAGTTTTGGGATGCACAATTCCTCCTTGGTTACTGAAAACACAGTAACTTCCTACCAGCACCTGATCTGCTACCGTTTGTCTGAAAACCTCAACCTTCAGTACATCTGCCAAGATCTCCTCTGTCTCCTGCAAACAGAAAGCCAGGACAAAGTCTTCAGCAAAATGGTATTGTAGAATTTGAAGTCAAGGTATTCCCACAACTGGGATCCTGCCCATGCTTCCACAATCTTTCCCAATCCAATCATTACAAAACACTTACTCAGCCTCCCCAACCACTGGGATAAAGTTGTCTTATCCTTCTGTGTAAGAACTTCCTTCCACTCCAGAATTTCACTGGGAATTATTTTGATCCATCCCTCTCTGGCTATCTTCCCTTACTTTTTACACTTCGTTAAAACATAATGTGTTGTAAAGACCATTACTTTCCCCCCACCTCCTCCTTTTTTTAACTTTGCACCAAGAACACCAAGTCCCATTTCTTTACCACCTTTAGCACAAACTGAAAGCACTGTAAGGACCTTCACTACCTGCAGCCACAAAATACTCTTCTCTCTAATGCTACAAAGACATCAGTTCTCGAACATAAAGTAGCAGCAACTTTGTCTCCTCTGTCCTTATTTTAAACTTTCCTACAAGAACCTTCCATTTTCCTTCCACCCCTCTATAAGCCTGCACACCACCACATCCACAGCCTCTTTCAACTATTACCAATTCCAGGGAGCTCAGCAGTAGCTTGTAACTACTGCTGTAGTCCTGACTGAACTCTTCGTTATGCTCTCTTCACCACACACATGCACAATCTCTTTTATTCATTCTATTTCACATACACAAAGCAAACTGCACCTGACAACATGCTTCCACATCCCCCTTCTTCCCTTCTACAAAGGGCATTTGCTACAGCAGGCTGAACAAGAAGGCACACACTACGCTAGGGGCAGGGTCCACATCCACAAATCACAGAATAGTTGGGGTGAGAAAGGACCTTAAGGTCATCCATTTACAACCCCCTGCCATGAGCAGGGATGCCTCACACTAGACCATGTTGCCCAAGGCTCTGTCCAACCTGGCCTTGAACACTGCCAGGGATGGAGCATTTACCACTTCTTTGGGCACCCTGTGCCAGCGCCTCAGCACCCTCACTGTAAAGAACTTCTTCCTTATATCTAACCTAAATCTCTCCGTTTCAGTCTGAACCCATCACCCCTTGTCCTATCACTCCAGTCCCTGATGAAGAGTCCCTCTCCAGCATATTTGTAGCTCCCTTCAGACACTGGAAGCTGCTCTGAGGTCTCCACGCAGCTTCTCTGCTCCAGGCTGAACAGTCCCAATGTTCTCAGCCTGTCTTCATACGGGAGGTGCTCCAGCTCCTGATCACCCTTGTGGCCTCCTCTGGGATGCCAACAGCTCCATGTCCTTCTTATGCTGAGGACACCAGAACTGCACACAGTGCTCCAATGAAGATAAATATAAGAGGCATATCAACTGAAACCAAGTCAGAAGCCCAAAGTCCAACTTTGAGACTTCTCTCTTGAGAAGAAAGGAAACACAACACACCTTCCTCCGTGACACCAGCTCAGCTGTGAGCACAGTTCTTCTGATCCCCACGCTACACGCAGCAATCCTCTACAGCTCCAAACCCAAACTGCAGCCTGGCAACCATTTCACATGCACTCACTATGAATTTAAAAGCATTATAGAGCCATATACCCTGTCAAGATCTGGGTGAACAAGAGCTACGTAGTCATTGCAGGTGGTGACATTGCCCAGTGCCGAGAGACGCTCCTCCACTCGTTGGATTCGTATGGAATCTGGCAGGCTATTGCGGATGTGCTGGAGCTCCTGGTCTGTTGTGCTGCTTGGCACCAACAGTCCATGTCTGTTTCCTAAAATGACACCCAAAAAAATAGAGGAAAAAAAAAAAAAGGAGAAAAAAAGAATGTTCCCCAGGGCTCCTGCTTTCCTGATGGTCACATCATGGCTTGAACTGCCCTTGCTCCATCCACTCCTGCCAAACCCGGAATTCAGCCCAAGAAGAATAACGTTTCCCTTTAGAAAGAACAGCACCACTGGTAAGGGCAAACCAGGATGAAGCGCAGACTTAGCTCACACAAATGGGTGAATGGCACCTTTAATCACTGCTCTTTTTCTACAGAAGCAAAGCCTGAGGTTCTCAATGAAACACTTTAACTGGAATTTCCCCTACAGATGCCAACCGCCCCCCAGAATGCTGCTTGGCTGCATTTCTTCTCTGCAGCAAAGCAGCAAGATGGGATGGACAAACACATTCTTTCCACAGGAACAAAACTCAAGCAGGAAGCTTGTCTGAGTGAATGGGGTCCTCCTGACAGACAGACAAAATGCTTCTCTCTGACTGTCCCTTCTGTTAACGCCCCCCCTGCTCCCCTGGCTCTGCCCCCAGCGCTGGCACTGCAGCATTAACCTTAAGAGAAACAGAACTCCCAGTTACTGCAGAACTTACACGTGGTTTTCAACCGCCTTCAAGCCCTGAGAGGTGAAACCCCCCCGAAGTCCCTTATCACCAGGAGAGTTCTTATTTTTCCATTTCCAATCCTCTTCCCACCCATGAAGCATTAAAACAGAATCCCAGACCGGTTTGGGTTGGAAAGGACCTTAAGATCATCCAGTTCCAACCCCTGCCACGGGCAGGGACACCTTCCACTAGAGCAGGTTGCTCCAAGCCCCTGTGTCCAACCTGGCCTTGAACGCTGCCAGGGATGGGGCAGCCACAGCTTCCGAGTTGTGGGCAAGAACGTCTCGGTGTGACGGGCGCTCCCCGCAGCACCGCCCCGCACGGGCTCGTCCTCCCGTTTCCGCCGCTCCCCTCCGGGCCCGAGGGCCGCCCCGTCACGTACCCACACACATCCTGCCGATGATGCGGCAGCCGGCGATGGAGGCGTGCACCACCGGGATGGTCCCGAACAGCTCCCCCTCGAACACGCTGCAAGGACAAAGCGCCGTCAGCGGCTGCGCGGGGCCGGGCCGGGCGCGCCGCGCCGCTCCCTCACCTGTAGAAGTTCTCGGAGCCGCCGATGGCCACGAGGCAGTACGCGTTGGTCAGCTTGGCGAAGCAGCCCAGCTCGTTGTTGTTCTCGAAGCTGGCGCGGACGGCCATGGCGGGAGCTGGGCGGGAGCGGAACGGGAACGGGAGCGGGACGGGAACCGCCGCCTCAGCCCCGGCCGGACACACGCGGCGCCGCAACCTCCGCTTCCGCCGGCGGCGGGCGGAAGGCGTGGGGCAGAGCGGCCCCGGCCGCGCCTGGCGGACACAGTGCCCCCTACCGGCCCCCGCTGCGGGGGGGTCTGTCCCGAGGCCAGTCCCGGCTCTGCCTCACAGCGGCTCGTCCCCGCGGGGGGCCCGTGCCTCGCGGTGCCACCGCGGGCACAGGGCAGTGGAGAGGGTCCCGCGGAGGGCACAAGGATGCTCAGGGGTCTGGAGCATCTCCCTGATGAGGAGGGATTGCGGGAGCTGGGTCCGTTCAGTCCAGAGAAGAGCAGACCGAGAGGGGATCCCATCAATGCAGGTCAGTATCTCAAAGGCGGGTGGCAGGAGGATGGTGCCAGGCTTTTTTAGTGGTGCCCAGTGACAGGACACGGAGCAATGGCCGTAAACTAAAACACAACAAGTTTCACCTCAACATGAGGAAGAACTTTACACTGAGAGTGGCAGAGCCCCGGAACAGGCTGCCCGGGGGGGGTGTGGGGTCTCCCTCTCTGGAGACATTCAAACCCCACCATGGACATGCTCCTGTGTGACCTGCTCTGGGTGGCCCTGCCTTGGCAAGGGGTTGGACCTGGTGGTCTCCAGAGGTCCCTTCCAGCCCTAATGATTCTGTGACACTCCACTGCGGGCCACCAGCCCCTGTGTGCAGACACAGCTGTGTCCAGATACCCCTCACGTGAGCACACACCATCCCTGTCCCCGCATGACCTGTGCACAAGCACCACCTTTGTGCTGACACCATCAGCGCACAAGAGCACCCACTTGCAGCTCTGTCACCCACGCACATATGCACCCAAGTGCCTCAGCATTGACTCGCTCTCTGCAATTACCTGACAGGAGGATGGAGCCAGGAGGGGGCTGGTCTCTGCTCCCAAGTAACAAGCGACAGGACAAGAGGAAATGGCCTCAAGCTGCACCAGGGGAGGTTTAGGCTGGATATTAGTAACAATTCCTTCCCCAAAGGGTGCTCAGGCACTGGAACAGGCTGCCCAGGGCAGTGCTGGAGTCACCGTCCCTGGAAGTGTTCCCAAACCATGTAGATGAGGCCCTCAGTGCCATGGGTTAGTGGTGGCCTTGGCAGTGCTGGGGAATGGTTGGATTTGATGACCTTAAAGGTCTTTCTCAAGTTGATCCCATGATTCTATGAGTCTAAGGGCCACCCGTGTCCAGGCACGACCTGTGCCAGCTGCTTCATGTGCTCAGAGATGACCAAGTGCAGACACCATCCATGTGCAGACACCACCCGTGTGCAGACACCACTTACGTGCCAATGTCAACCACATGCAGATGCCAGCCATGTGCCCAGACACGCCACCCACATCCTCCCAGCCCGGCTCAGCACAGAGGGTCCTGGCCGTGCTCAGGGTGCTCAACTCCCTCAAGGGACCCAACACGGCTCTTTCCAGCAGAACAGCTCCTTTATTTTTAACGTTCCCCTGCCTTTGACCATCTCATTTTCAGTACAGGGATACAGGGAGAGAAATTGCTCCGTACAAAGAGAACCTGGGTTCACCCTGAAGACCACAGTGGCCAAACCATTTCCAGCCATAGCAACGGTGTTGCTGTAAGTTTTGGGGGAAATGGTTCTTTTTGAAATGAGTAAAAAGAACACAGAAGTGGGGATTATGTTTGTGCCATTTTCTCTCTCTTGCCATGATCTTGTAATTGAAAATTTGAACTGTA
The DNA here is from genome assembly GCF_004027225.2 of Strigops habroptila. Lineage (NCBI taxonomy): Eukaryota > Metazoa > Chordata > Aves > Psittaciformes > Psittacidae > Strigops > Strigops habroptila. The sequence goes on from NC_044289.2 coordinate 4,404,266, forward strand.
CTTGCTAATCTCACCTAAATCAGTCATCTGCATATATCAAAACCACCAGAGACACCTTTGAACAGAAACACAACTAATTTGTCACCCATATTTTGATTTCAAGCTCCAGATATGATATTTGGTGGGGAAAAGGAACCACTTGAAAATAAGACCATAGGACACCTCAAGACCCAGGTCAGAGTTCAAACCGACTGTGTATGTGTTTTGATTTTAACTTGTTGTACTTGGTGATCAGATCCAGCTTACTGTGCCCGAGGGTCATTCTTTTCTCAGCCCCATACGCGCTGTTCTTTTCCATCAGCATGTCCTCAGGGAGTTTATCATAGCAAGGAACTCCTGGCTTTTTATCCCATTTTAACTGGTTGTATGGGGAGAGCAGGTCCAATTTTCCTTGTCCAGGACTCTGTCTTTTTTCCAGCCCATAAAACATGTTGTCGTTCTCTGCTGTCGGTTCCCCAGGGGTAGCAGCAGGCCCTTTCTGCTTCGTGCTTGTCCCATTGCTATTGGCACCCTCTGAAAGGGACTGCAGGGACTGCTCCTGTCTTGGAGGGGAGCAGTGGCTGCTGTTAGCTGTACTGTCCCCTTGATAACAAGGTTTATTGGAGCTCAGGGCAGGGGAAGGCTCTGGCGGCAGGAATGTCCTTGCTGTCATGAGATTTGATTTGTGATACAAAGCTGGGGTGGATTTATTTGGAGGACTATTTGGTGAGTCTGGTGGTTCCCCTTGTTGCTTAGGGCAAGTGGGCTTCAGAGACGCGTCTTCCTTCCCCTTCTTATTACCAGAATCTGAGCTTGAATCTTGCTTTTCCAGCTGTACATTGCAGTTGGAGTTTTTCAGAAAGGGAGACACTTTTATGCTTCTGATGCTTACATTGGAAAGGCTGCTGGAGGGGCTCAAGGTTTCAACATCATTCACCTGTGGGGGTTTTAAAAGGGAGCTGGCAACTTTTGAGGTGTTCTGAGAAGAGGGGCACGTTTCAGGATCTGGCACACAGAAGCTGGTCACTGCTCTGGACTCTGCATACAAGTACCGGAATTCCTTCTCAAACTCTGCAACAATCTGACCACGGAAGTGGGTCACCAGGCCAGTGTGGACTTGACTGCAAAGCCAGGTGAAACTGTGAATAAAGGAAAAGAAAACACATGTAACCTTAGTTCAGAGAGTGCCAAGACACCTAGCATTGATTTTAACACTGGAGTGATGTATTGCTACCCCATTTATGTCATTAAAATGTTCCCTGAAGTGTACAAGTCTGAGACTACTTATAGAAATTAATGTACTCATTACATAATTACTAAAAAACAACCCTAAAATGGTCATTTAATTTCAGCTCGGTGATGTAATGAACTGTATGAAAACATAAACAGTGATCAAGAAATAGCAGCTGGTTTTCCTTAGCCTCATGAAAGATGTAGAGCAGCAATTGGCCCCTAACTAAAAAGCACAGCAGCACGTTTTGGGCCTTTTCTTCTCCAGCTTCCTCTTGCCAGCACTCTCTGCCCATAAGCGAGGACCCACCATTTCCCATTCCTCACTCAGCACCAGCTAACTGTGGGCTCGGGGTACTGCCTGTATCAAGCAGGCTGTGCCAAGGAAAGCTCCAACTGTCTGGAGATGGGGTGGTGGTGGGAAAATGAGATACGAAGCATGGGGCACTTAAGGGCTCTTTCTGCTCAACTTGTATTGCTGACTTTCTAGCTCAGCATCTGGCTAGCACACTACACTGCAACCATTCCTTCCACAGAGGGCAAGGACACTGTTAGATGGATATCAAGGCATGCCTGGTCTCCTGCTCTCCTCCCTTGCCTTGGCAGGAGCTATGTTCTCATGTCCTTAACATCTGCAACATGTGATGGACTTGAAGGAGCTACTTATGCAGGCAGAAGGGTGAGGAATGGAGATCTAGGGGAGCAGAGGTCTCCCGAGCCCCACAGGAATACCTCAGGACAGGAAGGCTGATGATGTTTTCCATACGTATTGCTGCGAGATTCCCCAGGCTCTTTCCAGCTTTTCTATGGCATCCAGTTCAGAGATGCATGGTGTTAGAAGTTGTCCCTTGCTCAGCAAGCCCAGTCCCTGCTCTTGCAGTACAATGTCTTGGGATCGCTTCTGGGAGCTTGTTATATTCCACCTCAAGACAAATGAGGTTTTGTCCCAGCTGGGGAAGAACTTTCACTAATTGCCACTCTCCGTATTTTATCTGTTTAACCCTACCTGTTGTTTGTGCCAAAACAGTAACTTAATTAAACAACCCACCCCACATATCTACAGATAATAACCACATTTCTCCTCCCAGTCTTCATTTTCCTAGATCAAATAGGGAAGCTCCTCTTACAGAGTAGGCTCCCCAGGCTCCTGGTCACCCCAGTCACCAGCTGCTGCTTTTATTCTTGCTGTAGTCAAACCAGACTAGCAGACTAATTGTGCTGAATAAAACAGAACCATCACAGAGGGAAGTGCCAGCGTAGGGCTGCATTATCAGCTGCTAAAGCAAGATACTGACTTTGACAAGAGCAGGATGAAATCACAGAAACTACAGGAGAGCAATTGTAATGGAGGTTACATCATTCTCAAGTAAATGTCATTTCATTCAGGACAAGATACTGGCATTATGTTTTGGGACTTCATCAATGTTTACTTCACAAGATAGCTATTTGGGAACTTTTAGTAGGAAAACCAGCTCTTGGCTTGTTCCTAAATAGTATGCAGTTGTTACAGCTCATAATGTTGTTTTGAAGAGAGTAGTATACTTTCACTCAGCATACACCCCCCCCCCCCCAAAAGAGCAACATAAAATGAAAAGATCAATACTCTTCTGCTTAATATCAAACCAGGTAAATTAAGTAAGAATGAAGTAGTAAAAGAGTGAAAAACCTTTGCAGATGGAATGAAGAGTGTCCAGAGATACCATATTGGAGGCTCAAAGCAAAGGAATACAACTTCACAGAGAGACATGACAGAAAACCAAACAGAAAATAGCTGGGATGGCTAAGTGACAGAAGAGAAGCTATTAAGACCGGAAAGCCCATCTTTCAAAAAGGTTGGGTCACACATTGCAAAAGGCATAAGAAATAATACTCAGTTCTTTGTGGGGCTAGCACGTGTAATAGGAGTACTCAGACAATTCCTCTACGTCAGTGTTTATTGTACAGGAGCTTGGGATGATCCTGCCCTGAACTCACTTTTATACAGAACATAAGGGAAGATCAGCCTCATGTTGAAATCTCTGTAGAAGAGATTAGAAAACACATCAAGAAAGCAGACAGTAACAAATTGGCAGGACCAGGTAACATTAACCCAAGAGCACAAAAGGAATGCAAGGATGAAATAGCTCAGCTACTAACCAGGATGCGTTGCTGTCACTTGAAAGTGCCTTGGTTATCAGAAGTGTGGAAGGTTGCTAAAGTGCTGTAATTGTTTTAATGTTCCAGGCCATTAAGTCTCATAACTGCACAGCACAAATTAGAAGATGCTCTTCTAAAGAACACAATTTATGGCTATATGGTAAATATGGCAAGATAGAAAAGGTGGCTTTTGCAAAGGAAAGTTATCTCTCACCAAGCTGTAAGAGTTCTTTGAAGAAATCCAAGAGCCCAGACACGGGAGATTGCATGCAGCCTGTACTGACACTGGCAAAGGCGTCTATCCCAGGGCACTGCTTGGCTCCAGGAGCACTGGTTGTTCCTGTCCACGCTGCTTACACCTATTACCCTTCAACAGAAGCGTGCTGCACCTGCACTGCACAGTGCTTAGATGTATCCCAACTCAGTGCCTACTCCACTCACACACACAGTTGTGTTCTCTCGAACTCCTCAAACCCATGGATGTACTCAGGGGCAGAGCACCTCTCTTCTGGAGGGGCAGATGTGCACCCCTCACACTGCTGTGGACTGTCCTGTGGACTGCGAGAGGACTCTGGTCAGATAATGCCAGCCAGCCCTCTTCACCCAGCCTGGCACCACTGCTGCCAGCAGAGCTGGAAACGGAGCTGTGCAAGTGCTCATGTTTGACCTTCTTGTTCTGGATAGGAGGTCTCATGTCTCAGACACAGATGGTCCACCAGGAACATCACGACAGCTACCCACCAAGGCCTCTGGCCTCACCTTAGCAGGAGGTAAACAACAGGTCTTGCTTAGGTTTCCCTTTTACTCCTTGGACAAAGTGACTTCCACCTTCTGTCTTCTCCCAGCACCCTCTGCCCCAAGTACTGCCTCCCTACAGAAATGCATGAGACAGATAAACCCAGCCACATCCTCTCATCCATATGAACAGTCCCTTCCCCTGTAAGGGGAGCAGCCTCAGATCCAGCAATACACTCCCCTGGCTTTATGACTGTCCCGGCCACTGATGGCTCCCTCCCCACTCAAGGCATTACTGTGTCCCAGTTTCCCATGCTGGTCCAAAAGGGGCCTGCTCACTCTGTCACAACAGGACCTGGAAGGAATCATCCAAATCCCCTCACTGGCACAGCCCTCCTCCTTGCCATAGCGCAGGTTTCCATGACCGGACGATGTGGCCTTGCCAGCCATGGCTATTCCCATCAGTACAAACTGATAAAGGTCTTTTCCTCCATGAACAGCAAAGAGGAAATAGCCAGGGAATGTTCATTCTCCATCTCTTCTGGTATAAAAATGAGACATTGAATGAATTTAATAGGTTATAGATTCAATACGGACAAGAAGAGGTACTTCCTTGCACAACACAAGACACAGGCAAGCTGTGGAGCTCCTTGCTGCAAGCCACTGTGGATGCTACAAATTCATGTGAGTTTCTAAAAGTGGCAGGATTTTCCTGCCATTACTTTTTCCATAACCAACTGCTGCACACAGAGATCCCATACCCAGTTCTGAATCACCCTGGGGCACAAATTACAGGAATCCGGTGAAGGATGGCTGAAGGATAGGATCCCTATCCTCTATCCCAAGGTTCCTGCCTTGCTTTCAAGCTGCTCCTGGAGCAGGAAGCCTCCGGAACCCGTGCAGCTCAGCCTTTGGCCAGGAGATGGAGGTGCAACATCACCTCCCCCTGCCCGTCCCGCCGCAGCACCCCTGCCCCGGGGCTCTGCCTGGGGTCAAGCACCAGCGGCAGGAGCACGCTGCGGTATCCCGGCTGGAGCCCAGGCAGCGTCTTCAACAACAGGATTAGTTCTTCTGCGGGCCCCTCTGTAAAGCCTCAACAGGGTCCAGGGTTGCAGTGGCCTTTCTGTGCTGTGTTGTACAGGTGACTCCAGTTCTTCACACCCAGCCTCTCTGCTTCAGCTATTTCCAAGCTTTGCAGCAGAAGGTTTTTTAATTCTTTCAGTAGTTTCTCTTACTCTCTTTTATTGCTGTTCTCTCACTTTGGCTGTCAAACGTATTCGCTTCTTTCTGTATGCCAATACAAACTTCTGTGTATCATTTTTGCTCACTGCTAAATGTAGATTGTACATAACACTCATTACTAGACCTTTAATTTCAAGTGACATTTTCATGAATAAAATTACAATAATCTGACTTTATTGTAGTAAGCTCTTTAAAAAGCTTACTTACAAGCTTAAGCTTGCTTCCATAGCACTTGAAATCATTTCCACTCCCCGTTTTGATTAGAAACAGTGCAATGTATCACTTACTTTGGGTATCCCATCTCCTACTTCTTACTCACCCTTACAGCAGGATGCCTTCTCTTTTTCTTCGGGATTCACTTTTTATCTATACACCTGAGCACTTCCTCCTCTTTGCTTCAGTGCACTCTGCAAGGTTATGTATAACTTTTCTGCTGGCAATGTTCACTTTATTGCTACACACACCTGCCTGGGGTTCCCTTCCTGATACACTTAGGTTTCCATTCCTTATGCACTCACTTTCTGCATAGTTATAATTTCTTTCTTGAGGTGACCGCTCGAGTTCGATCTGGAACTCATTCTTAAAAACTCTTCCCTCTTGCTTGGGACATGGACACTTGAGAGTATGAGCACTTCTCATTTACAGAAATTCCAAGCCCCCTCCAGCTTCAAACCCATGCTGCTTTACCTGTCCACTGCCAAACATTTATGTACTTAGTTTTTCTTCCTCTGTACTGAAGCCGGTGCAGAGCTTTCATAATCCTCAACTTTCTCCTCTCATTTTTCAGTTTCAGTCCCGTGTCAGCTTCAACCCCAAATCTTGAGTTTCTTTCAGTACAGCACAGCAAACAATGAGCTCCTTCCCTCTGACAGTGCAGGACACATACTGATATTATTTTGACTATCTTTCATTTAGAGCTGAGAAATTTTATCTCCTCTAAGGCAACTCAAACTTTATGAGCTATAGAAACAGACAGATGTTGTGAAATAACTGAGCTGAAATGATGCCTCTGACACAGGAGGCATCTCAGAAACTTACTGGGTAGAAGAAAATCAAGGAACAGTATAACTGCAAAGGTAGAAATTATACAGGAAGGACAAATAGAGGGTATGTTGCTGGGACAATGGCACAATTATATCAACATATATATCAAAACAAATGAAACATATTCCTAAATTCCACTCCCAAATAGCAAAAATATAGCATTAGGGCTGTGAACTTTCTGAGCAGAGTGCTGATGGTAACTACGCCATGCTAAGGAAGTGCTAAGAGGCTAAGGCAGAAAGCAGAGGACTGAAGGGACATTCAGTTACAGCCATGCTGAACAGGGGCCATTACTAGAAGAGTTGAAGAAACTGCAGTTCAGACACTATAAATGACTGCTTTTTGGAGAAACTAAACAGAAAACCAGCAAAAGGAGAAATAACAAGTTCAGAAGGGAAAGGCCACTTGGCAAAAAAATAACCATGACGTACCCATATCCAATATTCTTTCAGGGCTGAAATAATCCACGACAGTAATACTTAACTTAAAAGAGAAAGTGAGGAATACTATTAAAAGGAGATTTAAAAGAGTAACTAAAAAGGTTAAATGCCTGAGGCAGCATGAAGGTTGTTTGAAGATGCTATATTAGAGGCTCTGAGAAAATGTACCTATCAAAATAAAAATATTTTAAAACATCGAAAAAGTCACCATAGTTAAAAGGTGCATTAAAGGAAAATATTAAAGTAAACAGTCCTCAAAACCTGGAAGTCAGCAATTTTCCAATTATTAACCAGGGAATAACCTATAATTTAAAATTGAACATAGTACCAGAGGAATGGAAAGTAGTAAATGTGAACCTTTTAAAGAGCTCCTGGAAAACTACAAACCAGCCAGTCTTATTTCCATACTGAACAAACTGGTAGAAGCAAATGGAGAGGAAAATGATTAGATGCATAAATAACTATAATCATACTGCTGAAGCCTCAGCATGTTTTTGTGGAAGGAAGCCATGCCTCAAAAGCCTCTTGCAGTCCTTTGAAGGAGGCAGCAAGCACACAGATTCATACGATCTGCTTGATGTTGGACACTTGAGTTTTTAAAGAGACTTTGACACGGTCATTCAGCAAAGACTCTTAGAAAAATTACGTGATCCTGGAGTACAAAGGAAGGTCTTCGTGCGGAGTAACAGTTGACTAAAGATGGGATACAAATGCTACAAATAGTTTTAATTTACCCACTGGAATCCCACAAGTTTTGTGCTGGGATTGCTGCTGTTCAGCATATTCAGAAACATCCCAAAAAGTGGGAGAAACAGTCCATGTCAGAGCTCTTGACAAAATTATTATGGGTGGTCAAAAGAAAACTGGATAATCAGAAGCTGCAACATATAATTAGTGACTGATGATAAGTGACAGATAGACAAAAATCAATGTCAATAAATTCAAACGGTTGCAAACCCCCGATGGTCTCTGTATATTGATGAGTTCTCAGACATTAACATTTAGAAGGGAGGTCAGGGTTCCCATGGACAGTTCAAAAAAGATCACTTCAATGTTTAGTACGAGTCAAAAGGGCAAAGAGCAGACTAGAACCTGCCAGAACGGGGACAGAGGAAAAGGCAGAAGTCACCATTACACTACAGTGCTGCAGGGTAGTGGGTGGGGATATCTTTACCACTTCATGCAGTTGTGGTCAATTTGTCTCACAAAAGATAGACATTATGCTTAAAGGTTTGGAAGTTCTCCTGCATGAGAAATGACTGAATAGGCAAGGATACTTCAGCTGGAGAAGAGATGAGTCACGTGAGGGATTATAATGGAGGAGGACAAAATCATGGATGCAGTCAAGAAAGGAAACAGGAAACAGTGATTTACTGTGTCCAGGTTATGGGAATTTGAGGGCATCAAAGATGATCATCTAGCAGTAGGTGTAATGTAAACACAATGGATCACTTCTTCACACAAAACATAAGTTAAATTGCATAACCCATTGCCAGAGGGTATCGCGGAGGCCAACCATGGTGGGAAAAAGTCTCCTAAGGCAAATTAAACAGAGAAGCACATACAACGTATAACCCCAGATGTTCTGAAACCTTGCACACAAGACTGCTGAACTGTAAAACCTGCCACTGGTAAGAACACTCGTACCCTCTTTCTCTATCATCCTGAGATAACCCTGGATCCACCCTGGACCTCTGGCTTTACTCAGTAATTATTCTCATCCTCTGAATGGGACTTTCCTATCTGCAGGGAGAGTAATCTAAGTATCTGCTATACCAGGTATAGCACCAGGCTGCAGTATACCCAGTAGCAGACTTCCTGATTTTCTCCTGTGGAAGTGTTTCTGACCATCCCTGAACAAATTCCACAGAGACTGTTTCTTTTAGTTCAGAATATCACATGCTTACTGGGACAACAGAGAATCAGATATAAGACCCTATTCAACTGAATAATTATCTTCCATAACTCAAGAAGTTTCAGTTATACAGAGATCTATAGAAAGAGAGCACATCACAGCTCCAAATCTCTGCCCCAGAATAGGAGAGGGAGGAACTGACCCAGAGAACCAAATCTGTGTTTTAAGCAATAGCCTGACTCTGGGCCACAGGGAAATAAGAAATTCCTCCAGCTGTGGACTTCAATCTAGGTGTCACACATTCAGTTTTAGCCATTCAAAAATGAGTGGTCTCAGTTATCTAATCCCCACCCCCTGCAGTCATTGGAGATGGACAGATGTTTCCAAGTAGTGATTCACTCCATTGTTTGCAATACAGGTCTTAGGATGCTCAAAATGCTGCCAGACACTGCTCTCCACATTGCTTATATAGAGACTCTACACACCCAGTTTCAACTTGGTACTTCCATTTTTCATTGCCAGTGTTTGATAAGGTGAAAACTCCACGCTTGGAGATGAAGTCAGAAGCAGAGGAGAAGGTGCAGCTTGGAGCTGTAACACTGATGAAGACTCTGGTAGGTCAAGGGTCCAGCATGTGCTGGCTGGGAGATAGAAAAGAGATAGGGAGAGGGAGCACAGTGTTCAAAGAGACCTGGTAGAAGGAAAATAAAGTATTGCCAGGGCACCAAATTCACAGAAATATTAGAACGGTCTGTCCTGGGGAGTTGCACTGTTTGTGAAGGATAATATGACATGCAACAGTGTGAAAATGCTGTGGGGAAGATCTGTAGGTGGAAAACTCAGAGTCTAATAAACATATAGTACAAGAACAATAGTCCCCATCCTCTGATCAGTGGTGGTGGTCAGACAATGTTAACTGAGATTACAGAGGCAGAAAAGTTAGGACAGACAGTAATAGTGGGAGATTTCATCCACTCATACACATACTAGGTTAATGCTTCACTGGGATGAGCTGTGGAGAAAAACTTTTTGGAAGTAATAAAATCATTACTTGCCAGAATTAAGTACTCTAAATTGTTTGAACCACAAGAAAAGATGTTATTCAGGATGTGGTCTGGAATGATGCATAAGACTCAGTTCCAGAAGTATAAGTGGAAGAGCCCATTTGTAATAATGATCACAACACAATTTTAACACTCTAGTGAGAGAGAGCAATCTAAATAAATGCAGCTTGTGGATATTCAATTTCAAGAAAGGTAACTGTGCAAAAATGCAGCAGTTACTCAGAAAGGGCTGACTGGCAAAGGCTGACCACTGGAGCTGACCTCACCCTGGGCCATGGCAGAGTGTGCTGTGAAGAACAAGGTTACTGATGGCACAGAGCAGCACAGCCTCTTGGAAAAGGTCAACAGGGCTACTGTGAAGGCAAGCCCTGCCTCACAGACCTGCTGGAGGTTGGGGAGAGAGCCAGGGAGCACATGGATAAAGGGACCAGCCAAATACATAATTTGGGGTGTTCAAACAGCCTTTGACAAGGTTCTACACCAAAGCCTTTTAAGAAACTAAGTTGCCATGGACATGGAAGAAAGGTCTTGTTACGGACCAGGAGCTGGTGAAAGCACAGGATGCAAAGGGTATGTAGGGCTTTATAGTAATTTTTTAGCATGGGTAAGAGTCAGCAGTGAGGCCCCACAGACTGATGCTGGCACTGGTTTCCATCCTGTTAGTGACCCCAGGCATGGAGGGGAGCAGGTTTGCAGAGGATCTCAATTCCTTCAGGTGGTTCAACACCTCACTGAAGGTGAGGAAATCCAGCAGAGGAAATCCTCACAGAACTGAGCAAGTGGACAAATATGTGGTAGTTGAACTTCAGTGTAGGAAAATGTGGTGTACCCATAAGGGAAAATGTGTGATGCTGTCACGGTTTAACCCCAGCCAGAAACAAAGGACAACACAGCTGCTCACTTCCTCCCTCTGCTTACCTTCCTCCCATGATAGGATGGGGAGGAGAACTGGAAAATAAAGCTAAAACTTGTGAGTTAAGAACAGTTTAATAACTGAAATAAAGTAAAATATAATAATAATGAATAATAATAAATTATTATTAATAATAATAATAATAGTAGTAGCAATAATAATAATAATAGTAATGTTCTATAGTACGGAATATCCCTTTAGCTAGTTGGGGTCAGGTGTCCTGTCTCTGCTCCCTCCCAGCTTCTTGTGCCCCTCCTCACTGGCAGAGCACGAGACTGAAAGTCCTTGATCAGCGTTAGAGCTACTGAGCAACAACTAAAACATCGGTGTGTTATCAGAGTTGTTCTTCGACTAAAGCCAAGAAACAGCACTGCACCAGCTACTAGGAAGGAAATTAACTCTATCCCAGCCAAAACCAGGACAGATGCTGAACCTGGAACAGCTGAAGAAGGAACTCAGAATCATCATCATCAATTCTCTGAAATCATCAGCTCAATGTGCAATAGTAGCTAAAAAATTCAATGAGTGATGGCCAGTGTCAGCAAGAGTGATACTAACAAAGCAGAGAACACTATTTTGATGCTCTGTAACACCCTGGTGCAGCTGTATCTTGGGGGCTTGCGTGCAGTTCTGGTGTCTGCACCTCAAGAAGGACACAGTGAGGTTAGAGGGGGTGCAGAGAAAGGTAATTAAAATGGCTGAGGGATGCAGCTGCCGAGACCGAAAAGGCCAAGGTCTTCACTTTAGGTAAGAAAAAGGCAATGAGAGTGGATAAGATGGAGGCTTGGAAAAGTGTGAAAGCGATCACTTAGCTGAATGTAGGACAGCTCTTTTACCAATCTGCAGCTCTAGAACTAGGGGCACTTCATTAATTTCGTAGGAGATTGGTTTAGAACAGACAATGAGTTAGGACAAAATCACAGACAAAAGGAACAGAACAGGTACTGAAGGGAATAAGTAGGGATGCATGCAATGGTTACGCATGCTGTAGGAGGACAAGAGGGATGGACCACACATAGCAGTTTGGGCTGCTCTTCCTAAAAGCATCAGCAGGAGACAGAATGTAGGCTAGGTGGAGCATCATCTAACCTGGCAGAGCATTTTTTACATCTTTAAGAAATGAAGCAATGCTCACAGAGATGTCCAGGAAATGTCAATGCTGGCAGACAAGCAGTTAATGTTATCTGAAAGCTAAACTGCAAGGTAAGAGCAAGAGGATGGAGTAGAAGAAGGTAAAGCATCAAAATGAAACCTTACATTTATAAGGGAAAATGAAAATGAAAACCAGTGCACCATTATCATGGAGAAAAGAAAATAAAAGCTGCATTATTCAGTATTTTGGTAATCAATATTTTCTCAGTGTCACAGTAGTCAGTATATGTAATTACCTGTAGGTACCAGCAAGAACTTGGTCACAATCAATCAGGATAAACTTCTCCAGAACCTGCCCTGCAAACTTCTTGCCTGCTTTGCTGTAGTATGTGTCTCCACTCAGACATCTTATGCGCATGTTCTGAAACCAAAGAGAGCAGAGTTGGTCAAGGGACATGTACTGAACCAAACTGAAATGTTCCCTTACGCATCATTGATGGAGTCCCTCAAACAGGAGCTCTGCTCCCAGAGGTAGAATGCAGCAAGGCTGTAAGTATTTCTTGGCTTCTGTGTACCAAATATTTTGTCACACTGTCTGCTTCTATAAAATTAAAATACCAGCAAATATTAACAAGCTCCATGTAGGTAAAAATGCTGATCTGAAAACAATTTGGGGAATCCTATGCACCTACAGATCATTTCTGAAGTATGTAAGAGTATAGTTTCTTCCAGATTACTGATAATATTCAATTAACCACACTAGCTGATGGCTCCCTCAGCTGGGGAAGGCAAAGAGGAGAACAGTCACTGGAAACAGTTGCTGGCCTGATCTCTATGATCCAGTGCCAAACAAAACATCTCATGTAAATGGACATGCTTAGGGCTGCACCTAGCCGGCCTGCCAGGTCATCCCCTACTGCCCCTCCAGGCCAGCCTCCCTGGCACACCAGGAGTTGTCACAAACTGTCACCACTTTGTCCCAGCAGATCCCTTCGTGGGCAGCTCATCCCTGCCCAGCGACAGCCCCGCAGAAGACAAAGACCTGAGGCAGTTGGTATGGGCAGCACATGCTGATGGGGCTGTTTTGCCTCTTGGCAGAGGTGGGTGCTGCCCATGGGAGTTTCTGGTGGAGCTGACAGTGTCCCCTCCACCATGCAGCAGATTTCAGCCTGGCTAGGCACAGCAGCTTGTAACAACCAGCAGGAATAGCTGTGATTTGCCTACAGATGTTCCCTGCAGGGTGCAGACCCATTCCCTGCCACCCCTCCAGGAGCTGCTCCTGGGCATCACTGTGCCCCCTTCTCCCCCTCCAGGGCAGGTTGAGCATGTGTGGGCTCCCCAGGCTGCAGGTACACGGCCAGGGACTGGCTCGCCCAGCCTGGCCTCACGTGGGGCTCATGGTGTGCTAGTTGTGCCTCAGGGGTGAGGAGCAGGAGGCAGTCACTCTGTGGCAGGTGACTCCATTCCTGACGGCTTCCCTCTTACCGTCAGAGGCCCCGTGGGCAGGAGATGGGCTTCCCGGAAACAGCCCCTATGAGGAAAGGCTGAGAGAGCTGGGGCTCTTCACTCTGGAGAAGAGAAGACTCCAGGGAGACCAGTGAGAAGACTCACTTGGGAAGAGGTTCCTCTCTCCCTCAAAGTAGTTAAACCCACTTCAAGTAAGAGATATCCTTATTTTATATGTATTTTATAAGTATTTTAAAATTAGAATTCTTACATTATATTTCAATTTTTTAAAAAATATGAATATTTAAATATATCTTATATATTATAGATTTTTATTGTAATCCTTTTTTTTTTTAATCCCTATTTTTTATATCCATATTTGTCACCACAGTATTTCTTCCCTCCTTCTATTCTCTAGTCTTTCCAAGGCTGGGTCAGTTTCTGATACCTGGCTTATTTTTTCCATCCTTTTCATCCTCTTGGCAATCCAGGCTCTGAATTGCCCAAACAAGATGAGAATCCTGCAGTCTTACAGGAAAGTCAGACTGCCAGGTACCACTCTCACTTGATTTGGACAGTAGTTTTAGGTTCGGCAGATGGCCACTTGAAAACAAATCCAGTTAAGACAGTGAAGTCTCCTGCTGTGACTGCTGCCAATGCTCCATGCACCACTGTGGGATTTGCTGATGCTCAGCGCCAGGATTTGACACCAGCAGGCTCACAGAATGCTCTTAGAAGTAAGATGCTGGAGGGACAATTGCTCCAAACTCCCCATTAAACTACAGATTGTCACCAATTATTCCAAATGGAGATTTACCATCACATCCTGTCACAACTCAGAGCCAGGAATAAAACACATACACTCATTCCACTTAGATGTGGATATCAAGCATGTATGTTAATGTACTGTATGAGATGCATCAGTTTAAGAGGCACTTCACAATGAGACCTGACTGAGTCACCCAATGGAGGAGGCAAGTGTTAATTAGCCATTCAAGCACAAGACATGACATCAAGTCTAACAAAGAGACATAGACATCTCCATGGACGTAAACTCATTCTAATTTTAATTAAAAACAATAGCCAGGCTCTTGGATGAGAAACAAATACAATAAATTTTGGAGAGATGGAATTTCTCTGGATTCACCAGGTGACTTCAGTGATGCAGTTGTTTATGAAAGAAAACATGCACCAGCATGAAGCAGTTTTTCCTAACAGTTGCCATTTCAAGAGGCAGGATGAAATGGGTCTGGCTTGTGAGAAGAGCATTGCTAACATGAGGGAAGAAGGAAGCATCTCTAAATTAATCTTTGTGCAGACAGATTAAAAATTAGGGCAAATTAAGACACTTGTAACTGCATCTATTTTGAATGTTGTAAAACTAAAATATTTTACAACATTTAGGGACAGGACAAGGGGGAATGGCTTTAACCTGCCAGAGGGGAGATTAAGATGAGATCTTAGGAGGAAATTCTTCCCTGTGAGGGTGCTGAGGCGCTGGCACAGGGTGCCCAGAGAAGCTGTGGCTGCCCCATCCCTGGCAGTGTTCAAGGCCAGGTTGGACACAGGGGCTTGGAGCAACCTGCTCTAGTGGAAGGTGTCCCTGCCCATGGCAGGGGGTTGGAACTGGATGAGTTTTAAGGTTCCTTTCAACCCAAACCATTCTATGACTCTATGACTAACAAGTGACAATAAAAAACCAACTTCCTTTGATAAGTGGTAGCCAGAAAGGCTGTATGAGGAGCAGCAAGACACTGGGGTGCATTTCTGAGTCTGCAAGTTCCCAAGAGAGCTTGTCACACTGACACACTCATTTTTATTGTTTGTGTGCTCTGGGCACCAGCCGCTATTGCTGATGGGCACCCCACTGCATGGGGAATCAGGCTCCTCACAAATCCCTCATGAACCCATAACTGAATAGCAAAGCCTAAAAGCGTATCTTAACATGAGGTTTTCCAACATGTGGTTTTACACTGAGGTAAGGGTACCTGGCTTTTATTGATTCCAAGACTCAGTCACACACTGGGTATGATAAATGAGAACTTACTGGGAAGTTGTCCTGAGTAAGAGCCATTTTATTGCACATTTCCACAAAATGCTTCAAGTACTCTTCATCCAGGATCAGGTAAACAGGGATGTGCCGTCTGCTTGAGGCCTCCAGCAGGTCACACAGTATTTCCATGTCTGTAAACAGATCCATCACAATTGCTATCACCTAGCCAGGAGAAAAGAGGTAAAAGGCTGTTGAATTGTGCCCAAGCGAATTGTGCTTTAAACTATGAATTAAGTATTCAAACCTCCCGAGTTACCGAGCATCTGTGGCCACGTGACTGGAGACTGCTTCTGGACCTTTGTGTTTAACAGCCCTCACCCCACCATGGCAGATAAAATCACTTTTAATAACCATGAAGACATTCCCCATCCAGCTACCTCCGGTCTCGTCTGTCATTCACAGAAAGAAATAGCTGAAAGGGTAATGCCTATGCACAAACTGAGTATCATTGATGCAACAAATATGTATGGCCTTAAGCACATATACCAGAAAGAGAGCACAGGAACGGAAGAGCTGAGACCGACCAAAATCATTATTCAATCGGTATGAGTGACTCCACAGATGACTAGCATATTCATATAAAGAAGTATCATTTTTTTCAGGAAGGACACACTGCCAGGTAAGGGAGAAGGTATTTTGATCAAGTATGTGCATGTCCATGTTCCAAGATTACATCCTAGGGGCAAACAGACAAAACTGCAGAATCATGTGTGTGGGAAGGATCCCTTCCCTCTCCTGCTGGCAGCACTCCTGCTAACGCAGCCCGGAATGCAAGCTATGGTTATGAAACCCAACAGTAGGAAGAAACAATAACACTAATGTTATTTAAAAGAATAAAGAAACCAAACACTTGCCAGAAAAGGTCTCCAAGGGAGGGGTTTTGAAAAGGAAAAAATATTTAAAGACAACTGCCAGTTCTTTAAAGAACGAGATTGAAGAAAGCCCTGGCTTTCTTCAAAGATCCATCTGTTGGCCATCACTATTAGTGACAGGAATCGGGACACCTTGGAGAAGGAAGGAAGAGGCAGGAGAGCACTTTCTGAGCTGGACAATTTGTCAGACCTGGCACACTTCACCTGAGGTTGCTTGCAGAGCCATCCAGTGACTTAGACCTTGAACCATTAACAGTTAACATGGAAGAAGGCAACACACTGGGGGACTGAGAAAGGTAAAGTAGTGAAGGATTTACCAACAGGCCAGCTGCATTTCAAAAGCTGAAAAAGTAATGGAAGTACTGACAAAGTACTTCAGTCTCAGTCTTTGCCCTATCTTGGCAGTTAATAAGGTAACTGTTCAGTACTTGTAAGTTGTGTGCATAACTCTGGCTTTGAGTTTCTACAACTAGTAGAGGATGCCCAAATAAAGATGGCCTAAAAAACGCTCAGTTTTGGAGTGAAGATCCAGTGGCCTATTTACCCTGCTATTGAATGTTCATGCCCTATACTACACCTTGCACACCAAATGCATGACAGAGTTTGTTCTGCTGCTCATCATGCACCCCATGAGGGGGTAGGAATCCTGTTCTCAAACACCTCCTCTGCCTGTGTTAGAGCATGGCCATGAATCAATTCTCCAAATCACCCTATGGAACAGATCATGTAGGGTGAGCTTTCCTCTGTCACTTCTGCTCAGCTGCTCCTCTTCAAACAAAGAGTTAATGCAGAGGACAGCAGCAAGGCTGACTTTTATGTGTGAGTAGGTCTGAACTGGAATAGTTTCAGAAGAGTAGAGGAGCTCCAAGTATCACTGTCCTTGGGTGTGGGGACAGGCTCATGTCTCAGCTCCAGACCGGCATGCTGGCCTCAGATCACCCACAGCCCAATGGCTCTTCTGCTCTGTTTTCATTAATGAACTGCCTCTTTCCAGGCTCATAACCACAGCCTAAGTGCTGAGTGGAGGCAACTGCCATGGGCAGAGCAGGGCCCCATTAGGTTCTCGTTGCTCTACTGCCCAGTCTCTTGCTTGGCAAGCTGGCTCCCCTCAGCCCTGCTCTGCCTGCACACACATGGAGAGACCCTCTGCACCAAGCCATGGCAGAGGAGGGCAGCCATGCCAAAAGGTTGCTTCCTGCTCCCTTTGGGATTTACCCCTTTTGCAGATGGACAAGATTTCTTGGCTCTATCCAATTTGTCCCCAAAGACAATCTCTGTGATGATGCCTTACACACTGTCATTAGTCCTCAGCATCTTGCAGAAGATCTCCAGCCCCAGCCCACCACAGCAGAGTTTGGGCAAGAACCTTCCTGGAGGCTGGTGTGATCCCAGGGATCCACATGGGACAAAAGCTGTCATCAAGAACTAAAAATCACTCCCACTGTCCAGGCCAAAACCACATCTCCACCCTCTCACTCTGGCCCTGGGAAACACGTTTCAGAGCCCGACTCCAAAGGGCACCTCTTGTATAGCTCTCACTGTTGTCTTGCCAGATGTCTTACGAGGCTCTCGCAAACTCTTTTCCCCTCCTGAAATGCACCCACCTGGCATGGAAAGGAGCGTCAGCCCTGGAAGAGCTCTGAAAGCACTGAGAAGTATCTCCAACTTCCCAAATTAATGTTGCTGCTGGGCTATCACCATTAGGTACCGTTGACACCCAACAGAAAAAAGCAGAACTTCACCACGTCTTTCCACACTGGATTTCCACCAAAGACCAAAGGCAATTTAACCAAATGACTTTGATGGGCCGCCTATCCTCTAATGATGAAGCACCAAGAAAAAACTATAGCCCAAACCTTGTGTAAGGCCTCGGGCAAGTCCCTCTCAGCCACATTTGCCTCACAGTATTTCAGTTCATCTCAAGCTTAGGTCTGAGGCAGGCTTGGCCTGGAGACAATCTAAACTTGCCTTGGGAAGTCAGTATAATGGGGTCAAGATGCTCCTTTGTCCTCAGTGCTCAGAGGCATTGCTTGTACCTAATGGAGATGGAAGGTCCACACCACCTTGCTTTTCTCTACCAGTGCTCAGATGCTTTGGCAGGGTTCAGTGCTGTTCCTTACTCCAATCCAGCACTGGCAGTCTACCGCACTCGCTGCGCGAGAGATGGGGCTGAGCAGGCCATAGGTGTGCATGGCAGCATGTGGCACAGTCACCGGTGGCACCCAGTGCCCTGGGCTGGGTGCAGGCAGACCGGCACCTCCTGCAGCCGCGTGGCTCCGGCGTCAGCGCGCGCCCGGGCAGCAGGACGCCGGCTTGTGCAAGCTGGGTGGAGCCCTGCGGATAGACTCCAGTGTGCCAGAGCGGGGCTTCACTCCGCAGCACGAGGTGGAACAGGCTGCAGCTCTGTTCGTGGCCTCCCCACAGGAGGGATTTGGGTAGAGCTGCTCTTGGTGGTGCTGGCAAGCACCCACAGCCAACGCCAGGCAAGTGGGCTGGCAAGCCCCCCGAGCATTGCAGTTTGCAGCAGGGAGCATTGCAGCAGGGAGAAAGGGGAGGTTGTGTCCTGCTGCAGCCTCACATGGTGGAGAAGCAGACACCCACGGTGGGGCTGCTCATTCTAAACAAGACAACCATAAAGGCCGCTCAGATCGCCACATCCTCTTGGTAAACAAAGCAGGCAGTTCTTATAGTAAAATCAGCTCAACCCCAAAGCCAAGAAGTTTTGGGGGAAGAAGAATTTGGAAGTCTACTCCCTGAAGGCTCCTAAAAACATATTGTCATAAAAGTGAGGTGTAAAGCCTCGAAGATCATTTCCAACACTTCTAGAAAGCAGTGGAAGTTAGGTACCTAAGCACCACCTCCATTTCAGGCTCCTGTCAACTCATGTCTCACATTTAAAAGACTTGGGCATTTAAGTCAATCTGGCCTTACAAAGCTAAGCAACTTATACCCAGTGCCTCTAGCCCCTCCGTTTCAGTGGTGGGACCTGCAAGGCTCAGAGCATCCCAGTTCCTTCCTCTCCATGCTAATCATGACCTTCAAGCCCATGGCACAGCCTTGGGGGGTCAGGACATTTCAAAGACACTGCTGCCCACAGGCTCTGGAAGATTCACACCTCGCCATTGTAGGGTTAAACCATGGCATTTCTAAATCCACTTCTGGAAACTCACAATTCAGCAATTACTGCAGTCACCACCTTGGGAATTACAGCACTTACAGCACCCCACTGGGGTTGCCACCTGTCTGGTTTCTAACCAGCACAGCTGGTTTTACTGGTATTTGCCAATAGCAGTGTGGCTTTGGTCATTACTGTAGCATTGCCATTTGAAACAATACATTGCTTCTCTGGGGGCCATCAGGGACCCTTCTACCACTGCATGTAAATGCAGATGTGCAGCCAGTGTCAGAGTTGTACAAGAGGGGTGAAAGAAGCAGCATGGACAGTTCAAACCAGATTGGAACTCATTCAACTAAACTGAAATTGTAATAGTATTATCAAATGAAGGCTAAGGTGTGGCTGTGCTATATCTTCTTATGTCTGCGAAGAGAAAAGCTCAAATCTCAAAATACATCTTCAAAGAGAGCTGGTTAAATACAGCAAAGTAGAAAGACAAACTTCACCAGCAAAAGGTACCAATAAAACAAATGCCCTTTTTGCTGATTTGTCAGTACAAATATGCTGTTGCAAAATATGTCAGCTGATGATGTTCTCTATGACTGTACAGGAGAAAACACCAAACACTTCCAGACACACACCTTCCTGTTTACAGGAGCCAGGTAAAACATTCAGGGATCTCAACATCTTTCCCACATCCCACCAGCACCATATCTCCCTTCCATGTCAGCTGTAAGCACACAGGAGGAGAAACATTCTAAAGGAGGGATATACGATGAGAGCATATAGTGGAGAAAATTCTTGAAATGAAGTTGAAAAGCAAGAAAGCAAGGAGTTCTCTGCACAGTTGCTACTGGCACTTCAAGCAAAAGATGTTTTAACCTCTGGTTGCTCTTTTGTCATTAAAGGACATACAGGTAACATCCTTTCTGATGGTTTGATGGGCAAAATGACTCAGTAACTACTTGAAGATGTGTAACTGGGGTTGTGAATGAGCTGGAACTGCTGTCAATCATAAACTTAATCATGGGAAGCACTGGCCAGAGCTGGTAACCTAGAAGCCAGTAAAACACCAGTAATAAACCAGTAATATGGGTGAAAACTCATTCTTACGCATAATGCAACAGTCAAAAACACTGTGAAAATCTTGAACATAAAGGGCAGAAGATCGTCAGTGCTTTTTCAAGCCACGCAAAAAAAGGAAAAAGCTCAAAATATACTTAAAGTACAACCAGGCACCTACTGCCTGGGCAACCTCCCTGCAGCAATAGAGAAGTTCCTGTGGACTGAGAAAGCAGCAAGATGTTTTTCATGTGGTTTAAAGGATCATAATACCGTCAGAGATCCGGGCACGTGCTAAGTGACAAGGGGACATGTCTTAGCAGCCATTTACTTTGTGCATTCTGCCATAACTATGTCTTAATCCCCATTGCTGAAAAGGATGCAGTAAGTGTCACAGGACTTTTCAGATCGTTTAAAGTATCATAAATCAGCTGCCTGCAAGAACAAACAAACCTTTTTGTCACTTACTTCCTGGACAAAACTTCCTGTATTTGCCTATAAAGGTGCAATGGAAGTTCAGGCTTTAAGCAATGGCTGCTTACAATGGAGCAATTGCTTACATGGCAAAACAGTCTTCTTTGGGACAAACAAAAAAGATATCCCCATTTACCTCATATCACACCCAAATTTCAATGCTGTGTGGTTCTTTGATGATGTTATGATGCTGCACAGCAACCTGAGCTGCTGCATGGCCCCAGATTTATTTGCTGGGGACAACATAACTTCACTCAACTCTGCAGACGGTGACAGAAGATAAGAAGACAGCACTTCAGGTCAGCCTGCCTGGAAACTGCTTGTGTTCTTGACAAGCTGAACTCCAGGCTTAACAATTCTTTATCTCCCTCTTTCTGCACTAGGCAGCAATGAATGTAAGGAGTGACGGTAAAGCTAAATAAGAAGCTACAGGACTGATAAGAGAAATTGGCTAGAAGCTGACTGGTTAAAAGTGAACTTTGCACTAAAAGCTTACTCAGTATCGTCATGCTATTGAAATAGTGGTGAGCATAGCTGCTATTGAAATGAAATACTACAAAAGAAAACTAACATGGGACAGATGAAAAGAACCATAAGAAAGCAACGACAACAAAAGCTGAAAATGTGTCCAAGAGACAATTGTCCGAGCTGCTGCTTTAGTACACAGTGTAGTGGCAAAGTAAAAGGAAAAAAGAAGGAGCATAATTTAGTGAATAAATTCACCCCAGCATTGTGCTTGGTAGGTAAATATTGTAGTTGTCCAGCTTTTATTACATCCAAGGATTGGCAATCTCTACCCAGCAGAAATTGTGCAATGGGGCAAAACGGGCTGATCTTACTCATCCTCAGAGAGAAGCACAGACACCAAGTCTAGAAGATATGATGATGTATTCTAACCTACTTCAAACCACAGGCTTTTAGTCCCGCAAGTTAACTCAGGTCCTACCTTCTCTCACAGCAACTCACCTGTGGTATCCTCTCATCCTGCTTGTCCAGGGGTCAAGAAAAGCCCTGGCTGTGCCAACTCCTTGGCAGAGGGCAGAAGGGCTGGCTGGTGCACACTTGCCAGCTGAGGACAGCTAAGCAGTAACGCTGCACACCCTGCCACTCACTCACTCCAGGCTTGGATACCATGCTCTGCATGCCCACAAATACAGTGCAAGGTGCCTTAAAGGGCACTGCCTGTATGGCGTGAAATCCCAGGCGTAAAAAAATTACAGGAAAGGAAAGGAGCAGGAACAGTTACAGATCTGCTAGTGAAAAAGCAATCACATCACGTCAGACACCTAGAAAGCAGCAACAGCTTGGAGTGTGCCATGTACAGTTGTGGGACCCAGCCACCAGGACTTGGGTGCTGTGACACAAAGACCCCACTCAAGGGACACAGCTCTATACATACCGTCCGTGCCCGGCTGATCAGAGACCGGAGCAAATCCTTAATGCTGTTGGCTTTGTTTCTTTGGAAAATCACAGTGGCTTGAGTCTGGCCGGCCACTGTGAGGAGGGGCATCCCTGGCCAGCCCAGCTCCAGCTCTGGAGGGTGCACATCAGACATCAGTGGAAAGTAGGTGCCAGATGTTAGTTCAGAGTTGAGGGAGGACCTGTCTGCAGTGTCCGCATCACCAGGGTCAGCATCTTTGTCTTTCATTGCATTGGGATCCGGACAGCTTTGATTTCTCTGATGGCTCATATATTCCATGTCCAGGGCGGAAAGAAAAGGCAGCTCCCGTTCCTCAGTGATGGCATTCAGGTAGCCACGTTCCCCCTGCTCAAGAAAGGCATCTATCGCAAGCCTGGCTGTTTCACTGTGCTGGAGCACCAGTGGAGTGGGCTCCCTCCACCACGGCTTCTTCAGCTGCTCTAGACGGCTCTTCAGTGGCCCAGACACTCCTTGCTGTCCCCCATAGCTGCGGTGGAACTGTGGTCTCACCTCTACTGCTAGGTAGTTGAACATGACTGGAGCTGTTGCTGCTAGGAAGTGCCTCTCCAGCTGGATTAGTCCCCTGTCTGGTTCCAGGTCTTTTCTGGCCCTCTTGCACTCCTGAGCTCCTCCCAACAGGTTCTTTCAGGACTCAGCATGAGCTCCACTCCTCTGCTTGCGAGTTAATTACCAGGTACAGCCTCCCACTCTGTGGGAGGAGCTGGCTTTCCCCAGCTCCCTCCTTGGCTTCCTCAGGCACACACCTGACACTTGGTGCTTAGAGTATCCCTTTTGCAAGGGAAGAAGATCAGCTCTTCAAGCTGCTCCTTCCCTTTCCTTGGAACTGATTCATGTGCTGCCCTCCCCTTCCCTACTGAGAGGTCCCCACCCTTGGCCAAGCAGGCTCTAACCTGTTTTGTCCCTCATTGTGCTCACAGTGGAAATGCAGATGCTGAAACTTGTTCCTGCTTGAAATTTGTTCCAAATCAAACATGATTCTCAGTGTCAGTTATAATGAAATACAAATATCCCAAGTGGGTAATCAGACTTGGCCAAGAAACTTATTCATCCCTGAGCCATAGGTAACACTCCTCAGCATTTCTTAGCCCCAGCTCTGCTTGGCACCTGGCAGAGAAGCCAAAACAACATCTTTTTTGATATCACAGGGTCACAGTAAGTGACAGCTCATGTCGTTAAATACTCCAGGCTACAAGAGCAATAGCTCATGTGGTCTTTTAGCATCTCCCTGGAAATCCTTCAAGAAAGAGGCATTCAAACTTAGGAACCTGGTGCTATGTGAATTATGATGCTGATCACATGCTGTGTATTCTGGGAATGGTTAACTCCAGCTTCCCAAAAGCATCATGAAGCTATTTTTTGAGAAATAATACAGGCAGATGTTAACATGTGATTTAAAACGCTGTGCTAGGAACACACCATCCAGAACACAAAGCAGCACATGAAAACCCGTGCACAGGAGGCACAGCAGTCCACAGGCTGCAGTGCGGACCTCCCCTACCCCAACCAGCTCACTTAACCTGAAGCTACTAAACTCCACAGAGGCTAACCAGAGAATGAAGAACTGGCTGGAGAGTTGATCTAATCAGCCAGCCTTTTATCTACAAGTTACAAATACCCTGTGAATTAAATTCATCCAGGCTAAATTAAGTCATCTAAAAGCTAAATGTCTGCTCTCAGACTGGGCTGCAGTCAATGCAGAGACAGCCATGCCTAAGTGTGAACCAGCACATTCAGCCACCAAGTTTCAAGTCGACTGGGATGAATCACGTCCCCAAGGGACTATCACTATCCATGAACTGGAGTGGGATGATTAGTTTAGATTAGCTGTCTAGTCTTTAGATCCCTGAAGTCAGAACAAACGCTTACCAGGACTGTGCAAACTGCAAGCACAGAAGCTTTAACCAGAAGATGTAAGTTGCCTGCCAGAGCATCGCTGCAATGCAGCAGGCAGGCACAAAGCTAGCAGTGACAACAGATATGGGATAAAACTGCAATACAGCTGCTGGCACAGGTGTAAATAAGTGTTAGAGCAACCTAAAGAATAACATTAACTTAAAATGGGAGGTGAACAGCCAAACACAATGGGAGGAAGTTTGGGGAAAAGACAAATGGAAGCAGCTATAACGTGATGGGTCTTTTTCTGGAGCTGCTTTGCCAGGGTGATAACATCACCTTGGTGATAACATAAAAAAAGGGTAACATCACCCTACTTTTTGCCTTCCTACACCACTGAAAAGAGTGTGACTGTTGAAACAGTCATCAAATGTGTGTTTTCTGCCAGATGTACAACTGCTGCTGATGCTGTAAAGCAAAGGGATTTCCACTGTCTCCAGCTGGTATTTAGTAATGATCTACTCTCCCTGCAGTAATTTCTCATGGACCTCAGCACATGAAAGCACATGGGATATAAACATCTCCAGCCCAGCTTGTCAGGCTGGGCTTCTTCAGTTGGTGGTGAGGAGAGCCAGTGATTTCTGGGGAGTCAGTTACCTCACCTGCAGCAGACATCTGAAACAGGTCAGATGAAATGTGCTGATCTCCTCCACCGAGCAGGAAGGCTCAGGCTGACACTCAGTGACAGAGGTTTACCATGCAGACATCTAAAATTAGATGAGAGGTATCCTGCCCCTGCTGCCTGGGAAAGAGATAAATGTCTGTAATTGGCACTCCACAGGCTGATTGGCCACCACAGGATGTGGGAATCACATCAGTCAATTTTTGCCAGCTAAAAGCAAAGGATCTTATCTGGAAAGTGTTGTCTACACACCTTCTGCAATCAGCAGAGAAAGACAAGGGGAAAATTCCCTCTGGCTAAACACACACACCAAATCCCACTTTCAAGGCAATGTCCCTAGGCAGCTATACTCTGGCTGATAACTGAGCTCTGTCAGGATCCAAGCATTAGGCAACACTTCACTCTTGTGTCCCACTACAGATGTTCTTGGAGCTCAAACACAAACACCTTGCCTAGGCTTTCCACAAATGCACCTGCTGCTTCCTCTTCAAGCAGAAATGGAAGGAAGCCTGCCAACTTGCTTCATGATAGAACAGTTCTGGGACAGCACTCACCTGGGAACACAAGAAGCCAGATTTGCTTTCTCCCTGCTCTTTATTTCAGACTGAAACCCACATCTTCCACCACAAAACATCATGGTGCTCAAACACACTTATTTCACAGGCATTTCTGGAAGGCATTTGCATAGCAATGTTCCGCTGTGCAGAACCCAGTGGCCAGATATAAACAGCAAGTGCAGCTAGAGGAGAAAAGTCCACATTTTAGTTACTGCCCTGAGATCTGTGTCAGCACTGGACTCTCTGACAGCAGTGCAGTCAAGTCTCCCAGATTTTTGTCCAAGGTTCCTGACCACAACATTAGAGAATCATCCTTCTCAGCACAGCAGCAGCATACAAATTCCTTGTGTTTTAAGACTTCCAAATCAGGGGAGAGCTTTGGACCTGCTCAGCTGAGGGCACTGGATACCAGCTGCCAGCTAAAGGCCAAATGATCTAACTGCCAGTGTTGGCAGGGGAAAAGTAGACAAGCCTACCTCCTCCGCTGGCTCCCTGCTCACTGGTGTGCCCAGCATGTCAGTTCTTTCCAGTTGCTGCTCTGAGTCCCTTCCACCCATGTGTCATGTAGGGAAGCCAACATGTGGCCATGGAGTCGCTCCGGTGGCAATTTTGAGGTCCAGCCCTGAGCTGCTCAGGGTGCTGCTTCAGAGCTGTCATGAGAAGGACCACAGCGTGCCTCTTGCCTAAGCTGCTGCCCTGTACTGAACATGTGAAAAAACACTTTCAGACACCTCTTCCTTCTCTCCTTCCAAAAGAAACATACAGAAATAGAACTGGGCATTGTAGCATCAGTGGGTCTAGTTGCCAGCAGGAAGAGGGCATGAAGGGAGGGATGTGGGACAACAAGCATATCCTCATATGATGCCTGGCTTTGACAGGATGTGGAGCAGCCCAGAAGGCTGCAGGTGGGATGAGGAATGAAGGAGCCCAGCTCACTCTCTCAGTCAGTGAGGTATTCATTAATGAAGGCTTTGCATGTGCAAGACTCCTTACTTCCTAAGTATGAAGGAGCTCTTACCTCCTGGGAGAGCTGCAGTATCATACCAACACCACCAGGATCCAGTCTCAGCAACATGTTGTGGGGTCCTCCTACATGAACATACCTGCACAAGACAAGAACAGGACAGTCGATATTTCTGGTTCCTGCATTTGCATGCAGGGAATGGTTTACACTAGTGTGCCCCAGGTCCCCCAAGAACATCCACTGCCACTTGTCCTAAACTCCCTGGCTGCTCCCAGCACATCCTAACTGGAGCAGCCACTGAAATGTGACAGCAGAAGGGGGAATCGTGCTAGTGTGAGCTCCTGCTCTGCATTCCCAGAGGAAGGATGAGGCCCAAACATCTCTTCTGTCCCACAAATGAGCACAGCAAGCTGTTAGGCAGGTTGAATGACTGTAAGCAAAACAAGTACTCCCTCAACATGTTCAGCAACTTCAGGAAGAACACATGTAGGATGCACAGGACAACCCTAAACACCTGAAGAAAGGGCAGCAGTTATAAAAAGCTCACCAGAGGAGTCTGGGGAGAACCAAGATAGATGCTAATAATACGCAACTGCCCCATCACAGTGCGGGAGGCCAGGCAGCCCCCAGCACCAGTGGGTGACACTCCTTTTGCAGGCAAAGGAGAGATGGATACTTCACAAGCACAGCACAACTGCCTAAGCAGCAGAGCCTCCCACTCACTCATGAGGAGCCTCAGGGTCTTTCCTATGTTCTTGCCAACTTTTCCTGTGTAAGCTTCTGCCCTCTCCTTGACTCCTCAGACCTTCAGGAAAAGACAGGCAGCACTGAGGGCCAGGCTGTGCAGACACAGTATGCCCAAAAGATGGGGATATTGCTCCCTAAGGCAAGCTGCCGAGTGGCAGGAGTACCATCACCCAGGCTCCTGGGAGAGGTGGTAACCAAGCCTCTGGACAACAACGTCAAGCCTGATGCAGCACAGTTCAGCAGGAAGCACAGCGCACAGGTTTAGCACAGTGTCTTGTGGAGGAAAGAGCAAAAACGTCTCGATTAGAGTTTATTTATTATACAAGAAGACAACAGACATGAGACAAAGCGGGGCAAATATGAAGAGGCAGATGGGAAGGGCAGGAGCTTATACAGGGGAATATCTACTAAGAAATTAGCTGCCACCAGCATCATCAATCCCTGCCCCTGGCTCCATGTACTAGGTTAAAACCACAACCAAACATCTCCCCTGGAGCCTGAGAAGCTGGAGAACATCACAACAGATGACCACTGTATTCATGGCACAACTCTATTAGCAGAAGAGTTAGAAAGACACTTGGTAATTTCTGGGTGTTAACATAAACATTTAAGACTCCCAACACTGGTACTTTCATCTTCCTGGAATGAAGCACACAGAGTCCAGTTTTGGAGCTCAAGATGGGCAACAGATTGCTCAGCATACCTGTAGAGGGGATCAGCAAACTCCTCCAAATGCCCAAGCAGTACTTCAGCACATCTCTGCATGCAGACCACCACTGCAAGATTAAACTGGTCCCACAGAAATGCTACAAGTTGACTGCAGCAGGTCGATGTTAATGTGAATTTATGAAAGAAAACCCCCTCTGCAGGGTTTTGGAAGTAGGAGAGTGGAAAACCATGAGTGGGTCACAGGGTATGGGATGGCTCCCACTGCTCCTCCAAGAGGTGTCATGCAGTGGCATACATCACAGGGACCACGCTTGCAGAACCAGTCACCATCCCCTCCCAGCTGATGCTTCCCCTCCCACAGCTTTGCTATTGCTCTTCCTCAGCCTCCGGTTTCTGCTTACCTTATTTGCCAGCCAAAGGCAGGGCAAGTGAGGCAGGTCAGTGGTCAAGTCCAACTGCTACGTCAGGAGCAGCAGTTCTGACCCGAGGGCTTGGTGTGGCGGAAGCATGACTAAAAACTTCACTTTGTGGAAGGTGAGGATGGGAGGCAGAAATCTGAACTGCACTTTAATAGGGCTTATGCACCTGGACAGTACAGAAAATGTGAAGCTCCTCAGGGATGCCTGTGCTCTTAGCACTTCAGCTGTTTGAAGAAGCAGGAGAAACCCATTAGATATAAATACCAAAAGGCAGTGTGAACGCCCAAGCAGAGATGACACAGAAAGACATTTAACCACTTAAAATACAGAACAGGCATTGAAGGGGATCAGATGACTCTCCCCAATCCCCAAATGTCTCGGAACATCAGTCTGAAGCAAGAGACTTCCCAAGTTTGACCCTGTGGGCAAAACATAACACCTACTCTCCCAATGGTGCAAGACAGCAGAGAAGGAAGGGAAGACATTCAGCACTGACCCTTCTTTTCTGCTCACAGACACAAGAAAGCCGAGATCTAGCTGAAATAATGGGTGCTTCCCAGAGGCTCGTGTCTCTTGTTTTTCAGACACCTGGGAAAGTTGGGGGAGCAAGTCCTTTAGAATTATAAAGCAATGTCCAAGTTCCATATATGAGATAGGAGACCAGGCTGGATGATAAAGTACTCCTTACTGCATATATTCACTTAAAATACAGTAAGTGTTCCCAAGCTGATGCTGTGAGACCGTTTTCAGGAACCCCAAGAGCATAACCACAGAACTGTCCATAAGCAAAGCACCTTCAGTCATTCTTTCTGCAAAACCTTGAACATGGGTTAAGATGGGCTGTGCAAAGTTTGGCTAAACACTCCTGTGTTCTGCTGCAATTGGAGCAATGATGTACACAGGAATCACTTTTAACAGCAAATCACTGCTGCTTGCAAGGTGCACATTTTGCTACTGGAAATGTATCCTCTCTCAAGGACTCTAAATTCTGGTTGTAAAGATGTCTTATATAAAGATATTGGTAATGGCACGTTTCGAGCCTATTGGCACGCACCTCTCAAGGGTAAGGGGGGGTCGTATTCTACATCCAAACCCTGTCTCCAGGTAACTAATGGCTGGGAAGCAAAGTCCTCCCTTGTCCTAAGTAGCCTCCACTGTATTTTGCCTCTCTAACATATTACCCTTTTAATTCACAGACAGTTTCTGCCTTATTCTTTTAACAGGCCCCACACACTCCTGTCCAAAACACAACCCGACTGCTGGCTCAGCTCTGTCGCCGTGGGGTGGTTGAAGGCATTTCATGGAACAAGCAGAGCCATGATTATAGGTCTTTATTCTCGTATTAATAAAAAGTGCAAAAGCAGATGCCAATCTGGCACCATGATTTCTGGAGCCTCCTGCCCACAAACATAGGAAAGGGCTCCATTTCGACCACGTGGCTGTCCCCTGTTCAGAGTACAAAAGGATTGTCATCTCCAGACTAGTAGTGCCACCAATTCTCCCAGCTTGCTGGCTCCACAGCATCAGCACCACAGACATGACACAACCTCTGACCTGCGCACGGCACCAGGTTGGATGGTGGTGGACTCCCAGTCCTGTGTTCCCATGTCATGGATAACGAGTCCAGGTTTAAATTACATAGCAGGAAAGGGGTTGAAGTTTAAATAACTGTTTTGTATATGAATTAATGTGTGTAGCTTTGAGCCAAAATATCTACCATTAATTTTTCCACCTATTTCAGGAGCAGTAAGATACACAAAGTAAAGTTTATTTTGGTACTTGGTATACTTCACTCTCATTAAAAATAAATTAATCAGCAAATTCCTACACAGCTCAGCCTTCTTTTATGTAAATACAACCCAGCTGTAATGAATTACAAGGTGTTATTATCTCACACACACTGTATAATACTTCACACATAAGAAGTTTCTCTGCTTAGCTCAGCTTTCAACAAAAGCATCTTAAATAAACTGCAAGCAAGTTGTTTGGTCTGTAATGTTTTCACAGAGAAGGGATACACCTCACACAGAGAGGGTTTCTTTACATGACTCATTTTATAACAAGTTAAACTGAGGAAGTTCGCCTTGGAAAAAAAAAAGGAACAAAATGCCTTTTTTATACACAGAAGGCTCCCTAAGAGAAGATTTAAAGAAACAAAAAATGCAAGGCAGTGTTTGGGAGCCTGTATTCTGCATCCCACTGCTCTTTACACAGAGAAGGGATGTCAAATATTCCCCAAACCACACAATACGAAGCAAGCAGCTTCAGAAGGAAGAACAGTCACAGCCAGGCACAGTCACACTTTCACCACATTAAGGAATCACAAACTAAGGATTAATTTCACAAATTGAGGATTATCACCTTGGACTTTTGTTTAATAGTTTTATTAGGGATAAGTCCTGATATTATAGGACTTATTCTTATCAGAAGCGCGCACAGAAAACACACACACGTCAGTTTTACCCAGACTGACATTTATTATTGACTAGGGGTTTAGAGAGGAGAGAAATGAAAACTCCTTTCGTCCCTGACCTGGAAGTAGCCTGGTGAACCATCCACCTACTCAGCACACCTCAGCCCCTGCCCATTTCATCACTGCAGCTCTTGCTCCTATAATTACTACGTTGGCAGAAGCTGCCTGCGCAGCCAGATCAAGTTTTCACTGGGGCTGATAGGTCTTGCTAAAACTCTCTGGACCAGATTTGGGATAGAGGATCGCATAGTCCTGTCCCATTGAAAGCCACGGACAAAACCAGGCATGTTCCTTTCCTAAAGAAATTCTTAGACCACAACTCTAAAAAGAATATGGACATATTAGCAAGGCAGACTGAAATACCAATTACTCTGAGGAGCTTTTAGTGACAGCCCAGCCCCGTTTTGGATTTTATTCTCATTAAGATGACTGGAGTCACAGAGGATTACTGCGACTGTGCATTATCCTTTGCATCCTCCTTTCTTTGTGCAACACAGCAGAGAGTTCCTAAAAAGGGTTTTCACAGAAAACCCGTCAGAATCTTTTAAAGCAACTCTTAACTCCACTAAAGCAAAAATGGAACACTCCATCTTGATATCAGGCTTTTAAAATACATTAACATCTAATATGCAAAGCTCACACTTGCATTGACAACCATTCAGTGAGCAGAGGACACCGTTGTGTCTCTAGGTAGCAGCTCCCAAACAAGGCAAAGGACAAACTGTCTTCTTAATGAAGACAGAAATGTCTTCTTAAGATAACTCTAAGTCATGGTAAAATACCTGGTTTCCTAAAGACAGAAGGCAGGTCTTTCAGTTTGTCAGCAAGGACCACTCAGTGCCATAAAAAGGACAGAGGTTCTCAAATGAACTAGCATTTATTTGCAGGTGAATAGTCAGAAGAGCATGGCTGTCCAGTCTGGTACTGAAGCACCATGGACAGGACATCTAATTAAATACTGCCTTTCCAACAGCAGATTTTCCTCCTGACTCCACAGCCTCAGCCCAGTCCAGTTTCAAGCGTGCTTCCCAAGCTGATCTGACCATCTGATAGAGATGTCAGGCACTCAGAGTCCTTCGTCATTGTAAACCGGGGAAAGGGGCTTGAGGATGCTGCGGGCGTTGCTCTCCACGAGCGGCCGCCAGCTCACCTCACCCGTCAGCAGCAGGTCCTCCCCGCTCAGCGCGTCCAGGTGCTGCACCTGCAAGGACAAGCAGTTAGTGCAAGGTGTCCCATCACCCCTTAAGTGCTACACAAACAGGCTGGTTTCCAGAAATGAAGCACAAAAAGGAGATTTTAATGTATTTTGTCGTTTGTGTGAGACCTGAAAAGATACTTTAATATGTCTCAGTCTTAAGAGTCAGGGAAAGGCTGAGATAAGTATCTGCAGATCCACTGAAGTTAACTGCATAAGGTCTTCTACTAATACCTTACCTAATGCTTCCTCTGAAAGTTTGGCACCAGGACAAAGAGGAGCCACGCAAAGCTAACATGAGTCATTTTATCTCCCCAGCAGCTAATTCAGGTGACACACTGATAGTACCATCATCTACTTGGAGTGCTCTCATAGAAGTGGTTTCACACAGACCAAGGCTTGCATGATAGAACAAAAAGAAGCCTGACCAGCAGGGAACACCTGAGATTTGTAATATAAAAGCCCATGAGGTGGAGGAGATGAACATGGAATGAATGCTCATTCTTGCAATACAAGAAATACTTGGGATCAGATTAAATTTCAAGGTGCAATGTAAGCAAAATAGAGACCCCTCTTGTTACACAACACAGGGTTGACTTACTGCCACAGGATACTGTAAAGGGGGAAAGAAGAGGAAGTCCATCAAGGGTTAGTAAAAGAGAAAACCACCACTCCTGGCTCAGGAAGTCTGTGCACACTGATTGCTGACCAGTAGTACACATGCTTGCCCTGTTACTACAGTCTTCTCTGGCAACCCCTAATAGCCACTGTTAAAGACAGGTTCAGCAAGAAACTATGGGAAAGACCTGGTACACAGTGCTGACTGGGAACCAAAGATAATTTGACAAGGAGTTTCTCAACAGAGGAAGGAATACACTGATGGCCACAGTGGGTCAGACCAAAGAGCCACCTAAGCACCATATCCTGTTTCTGACACTCATCAACAGCAGATTCCCCAGTTAAGGACAATGCATGTATACAATGTTATTCTCCTCGTTTATTCTTCCTCCCTCTCAAAATCCATTAGTTCAGGAATTTTGAGCCTGAAGTGGTTGTTGTGGATTTAATAGCCCTGTGCAGGCTTATCTGCCATAGACCTTGCCAGTGGCTTTGGCACCCACGTGCCGCTGTAGCATCCCAAACAACCCATGGCAACGTTATGTTCCCACATTCCTGTAGCAGTGAACAGCCTTTCCTCGCTCACCTTTCATACACCTTCAAGATTTCCCAAAGCTGTCTCATATTCTTTCTCAACTGTTTTTCAGGCAGGGAATCCTACTCACTGCTAATGGAGAAGCTGTTTCATGACCTCCTTACTGCTCTTCTCTGAGCCTTCCTCAGTTCAGTTTTTATCTTTCTTGATGGTCAGAACCCAAACCATACACATTATTCAAGATCACAAGGGTACCATGGATTTAAAAAGTGGCATGAAAACACTATTTTACTCTCAGTAGTTCTGAGCATTTGGGTTTTTTTTAAACACTACAGAGTGCTGAGCTGACATTTTGATAATTGTAATCTCCAGGACTCATTCCTGTGTGGTAACAGACAGTTCACAGCTCATCAATACATATGTAAAGCTGGGAGTGTTTTTCTCAAGTGCACCACTTTAGAGTTGTCTACAGGAATGACCTGTATTCACAGAAGCAGTGCTGATTCTTCCCCAGTGTGCCACATTCACCTGTGTGATCACTGTTTCCTACTGAACCGCTGACAGCTTCTGTCCTATCCTTTGCTTGCATGTACAGAAGTGCAAGGAATTCCCCATTTGGCAGCAAACTGACCCAAAGTACATAATTTTTATATGTGTTTGGTCCCTGCCAACCTTCAGTTTTAAACCTTCCTACAGCATCACTGATGTTAAGCATCAGCAACCTTAAGCATTATATTGTTTGTCCCTCCTGAGAAGCCCTCTGGCATTCCAAAAGCATCCCTTACAAAGTTCAACCCTTTACTTGCCATACTGTTTTCTCACACACACACTGAAATATTTTCTCTTCAAACCTCTATCTGAATATAGTATTGGAAACATTACAGAGAATGTCGTTGTGGAAGTTCTGGTCTTTGCTTCCCTGTCCAACAGCCTACACTCTTCCTCCAGAACCTCTGTCAGCCCTCTTTTGTCTTTGGCACCTACTTAGCACCCACTCCTACCACATTTCCTAGAAACCTGGTTCACAAACCTCCCAAGGGTTGAGAGGACAAACACTACTTAGTAGAGTTTCTTCCAGGTAATAACTGAAACATCATAATTCTGGAAAACAAAACCTCTTTTACTTGTTTCCCCACAAATATCAGGACACGTTCAAGCTCTGTGTGCCATTTCATTATGGAGAGGATCCCAACTCTGCAACATCAATTATAATTCTACAACAAGTTGCAGCCCATTTCTGACATATTTCGTCAAACCCCTCCACAGCACAAATCCAGAAAAATATAAGCAAGATTGCTTTCAATATTCCCTGTATTTCTTTGCAGCCGTTTTTCATCAAAATGCAATAAATATCTGCCTGGTTTTGTATTTTTACATTTTTCTCCTTAAAAATAATCACAGAATATAAAGATCAGTTATGAGAACTGAGCTACATAGTATGCAAGCAATAAAAATAAGCAGTTAATATTCTAAACAGGAGAATGAAGAGAAGTTGTGCTGTGAACTGCAGCGTACCTGTTTGCGCACGTACTCTACAAGTAACTCCAGATGTCGAGGGTCCTCACAGTTCTTGTTAAAGAGGTTTCTCCAAAGAGCTGCTGCCAGAACATGATCATCAGACAAGATTCCCTAAAGGAAACACAGAGGGAGATCAAAAACTGCATGTAAAGAGGGTCTGAACACAAGACGACCCCATTACTCTACTTGGCAACTGACAATATTAGATGTCTCAAAGCCCACAGCTGCTATGGGCTGTATGTATGAAAAGGCATCAACATCACTTGTTCCCAGAATGGAAGAACAACCCCAGCCTTAAATTAATCTACAGAGCAGCCTGTAACAGATATTCTGGCAAGTTAATTTGGGAAACAAACTGGGTCAGGACACTCCTAATGTAGGAGCTGATAACTACATTGCTACGTTATGAAATCTTAACCATAACAATTTTGGCCTTACAGACCAGAGAGCACAGAACTGGGTGAAGCCCATGGCACATGGAAAAGAAAAACTGAAGGATGCAGAAACATGCTCAGGACTTTGCTATTTTGCCTTGCTTTTCTATTTTGCATTCTACGTGAGAGAGAACCCCTCCAGATCAAGGACTAGCTAGACTTTTCCAGTTAAATCTAATATTAAATTTGGCTTACACAGAATCACATCCATGAGCGCTTTTCGTCTGAATGCTCTCCCACTTTTATTGTCTTTTTAGGTTATGTGGTGTTAGCACCATAGTCTCATCTCTCCTATCTTCTGCTGACACATTTGCCAAAGCAAGAGAGGATTTTAAACATTCAGTTAAAAATAAAAACTGTCAACATTTGTCTTTAACTAGACATTTTTTATCCAAAGAGTGTCAACAAAAAAAGAGAAGAAAAGATGACAGACACAGGCAGACACCTCTTGGCTATACTTACAACTAGTATAAGTTGTGTCCATAACACTATCCACAACTCTATGAAGTTTACATTCATAAGATACTAATAATGCAAGCAATAAAAATAATTTCACATGTGAATAAGACCATCTGAAGAGCAACACTCAAGAGAAAAAAAATAACTGCTAAAAGAAATGATGGAATTGTATGATCTTCTTGAAAGCCCTGCAGATACTTGTCACAATGGTGCTTTTGCCTCCCCATATTATGAGATGCTTCCTATAAATACCCTTACAGAGACTCCCTGTAAATACTCTCTTTGCTTTTAAAGTATAGCCGAGTACAACAGGATTCAGAGGGAGGAAATGATTTACTGATGGTCAAGCAGTGACAGTGAAGCAGTACAAAGAACATCCTTCCTTCCATGTCCCACAGTTTAAATCAATTTGCCGTGTGCTTGCTTGCTTTCTTCTTAAAAGCACTTTAATTCAAAGTGTAAGATGATCACAGTAACTACGAAGTCTGCTTCCATAACATAACGTTTCTCCAAAGACATGCATAGCAAATGTTTTGCCCATCTGAGTAGTCAGTGTTTGTGAATTAGATGGTCTACTTGTTCTTGCACATTCTCTGAAAACATCCTTCTTACCTCATCATATCCAAATAGAGCTGCATAGAAATTTTCTACCATACTTCTCATATCTTGCTTTAGAACAACAGAATTAATCTGAAAAATAAACCAGAAAACCATCTATACAGGCTCTAAAGAGGTGGTGATGACAAAATAGTATCAGTTTCACTCTGAGCAGTTGAAGAAGAAACAGTGCCTTGGCCTGCATAGGTTAGGATTTGGCTGTAAGGAACAATGTTAGTGCAGTCAAACATTTTAGAACAAGATGCAATACAGCTCTGTTAGTTCTGTACTCCATGAAAGTCAGTGTTACTCTGGATATACGAACAGCAGAAAACCCCTCAGCCAACAGCACTGACATGTAACTACATGAGTGGAGAAAAACTGCAGCTGGGGAAGGAGTGAAAGCAAGGCTGTCCCTTCAGTGGCAGCACAGGCTAAGATAATGAAGACTCCTCTGTATTTCAACTATTGAGCAGGTTTTTCCAGACCTTGATTCACTCTTAGAAACTCAGAGGGGTTTTGACTTTTTCCCTAAAGCATGGACTCCAGAGCTGGATGTGCTATTACAGTGAAAGTCCGGTAACACTAAAGGTGGAGGCACCATCCCTACCACCACTCCTTCCTCACTTGTCAATACTGACTTTCTCATTCAGGAATGACATGAATTCTGTTTCTACAGCATCTTACTAGAAGCTCAGACCTACTAGTTTTTTACTATGACTAAATTTCTTTCAGAGTTTGTGATGATCCAGGTACTTCTGCCTATGCTGTAAGTGTGACTCAGTCCAAGTTCCACACTGACTTTTAACTCAATTTAACAGCTGCTTAAATATTTGCTGGTTTGGCCTAAGCCACCCCTTAGCTTGCAGAACTGATCCCATGTGAGCTTAAGCCAGAACCAAAAGAGATTAACTGCTAGGTTCAGAGTGATGGCTGAAATACCTCACATGCATCTCCCTCATATGAACTATTTAGTCCTTTTGCCTGTACTTTCTAATTTGATCCACAAAATGATTTAATAAACAGCTCCTCTCCTGAGGGCTAAGCCAGACTTCAATTGGTAAAGCTGGTTCTTTGTATTTATTCTTGGGAGAGATCTAGGAGATACTAAGCATTTCTTGTCTACAGATCTTGCATACTGGTTAGATATTAGGAAGCAATTCTTCCCTGTGAGGGTGCTGAGGCGCTGACACAGGGTGCCCAGAGAAGCTGTGGCTGCCCCATCCCTGGCAGTGTTCAAGGCCAGGTTGGACACAGGGGCTTGGAGCAACCTGCTCTAGTGGAAGGTGTCCCTGCCCGTGGCAGGGGTTGGAACTGGATGAGCTTTAAGGCCCCTTCCAACCCAAACCACTCTGTGATTTTATGAGCTACAAATGACAAGGATAATTATCTCCATACCTGCACACTCGCACAACACCCACGTATGAGACTGCATCTTGGAGACAGGTTTTACAAAAAAATAAACTGCAAACAGGAATATTGGGTAGGACATCAGTTCTATACAGAATAATCTCTCCTGTCTTTGGTATACAGCCTGTCACACTCACGACAATGTGAACCACATGTCCTAAACAGTTTCTTAGTATCCTTAAAAGTACTCACCTTAGTAATTATGCAACAGCTTTTCAATCAAAATGTGTTAGTTTTTGCCACGCCAGCAAATCTCCCGTTCAAATATTCTTCCATTAAACCACTGCCTTTTTTCATCTGTTGATTTTTATAGAAATGCATATAGTGCAAACACAAGGAAAATTCCTTTTATGTCAGTTACTCATATTTTTCCATTAATATAAACTATTAAAATTCATGCAGCTATTTTACAGGCTCTCAAGATTTGGAGACTCGTTATTACGGCCTGTTGAAAAAAAAGAACTAACCATAAGAAATCAGAGGGTTAAATGATGACTGCAACTTCTGTAATGACTTAATTAAATTTTTATGGAGTACATAAACTATGATGTCATTTCTACCCAACCATGCTCAAACTTTCTCTGCATGTCAGAGATCGTGGTTTTTCTCAACAGAACGTACTTCTAAATAAGCTGCACTTCTACAGCTCTAATAAGGGGGAGCAGGTCTCATGTAACACACTCAATAAATTATCCTTCCATTTTAAACAAACAAATTCCATGAGTTATTATATATTTGCCACGCACTTTTTATGACATAATAAAAATGTTACCTCAAGGATTACTTAACACATACTACAAATGTTACAGCAGGCAACTGCAAGGGGCAAAGAAAACAAATAGTCCCATTACAGAGACAAGTCCTGGACTATACATCCCCAGGGAAGCAGCTTTCTGTACTAAAAGCTAAGAGCAGCAGCTTTAAGTTAGCAAGAAATGGATTGATGAAGGAGATAACCAAGTTAAACAAACATGGCAATAAATACATCTTAAAAGACAAACAGTTTAAAATAGAAAATATGACTTTGGGGATGAAGCACTATCTTAGGCAATAAAATTACATTTAAAGGAAGACTGCAATTTCTGAAGAATACAACCAGCAGTGGTTAAACACAAACATCGTAGGAAAAGATTCTTTATAAAACAGGGCAAATGAGTAAATCTAAATCAGCATTGGAAATGACTCCTCTCTTTAAGCTTGTTCATGTTCTTACCACTGGCAAGGGTCAGGATCTGGCTGGTTCCAACTCTGCTGACTCTTCCGCCATTTGTTATTAAGAAAAAAACCTGCTAGACAATTCCAAGTGAGTAACTGCTAACGCCACCACAATCAGTAACATCTGGAGCTCTTTTAGGGACTGAGCCCCTTTGCCTTCTTTGGAACAACCCCTTGTAGAGCTGTCACCAGAATAATTGTATATACCATCGCCTGAACTGACACACAGAACTACCTTAGCTCAAAACAACGAACACGTTTTTGGTACATCTCACATTTATGAGACCTTTAAAACAAACGGCATGTACAGGTAACCTATCTTCCTTCTACATGTCACAACTTTTCACTGAAAGACTCCATGATGCCCCATTCTGCTGCAAGACAACTACAGCACACGGCTACTGCACTTGCTGCAGTAAGAAACCTCATCTTCAGCCTCAAGGAGTTCAATGCACATCATTCAACAGCCAACTGGTGAGACTCCTGCTATATCAGACAGTTTACAATATCAAGTCTCAGTTAAGGGTTTGATTCTAACAAAATTTATAGAATTACAGAGTGGTTTGGGTTGGAAGGACCTTAAAGCTCAGCCAGTTCCAAGCCCCTGCCACGAGCACGGACACCTTCCACTAGAGCAGGTTGCTCCAAGCCCCTGTGTCCAACCTGGCCTTGAACACTGCCAGGAATGGGGCAGCCACAGCTTCTCTGGGCACCCTGTGCCAGCGCCTCAGCACCCTCACAGGGAAGAGCTTCTGCCTCAGAGCTCATCTCAATCTCCCCTCTGGCAGGTTAAAGCCATTCCCCTTGTCCTGTCCCTACAGGCCCTTGTCCAAAGCCCCTCTCCAGGGATGGGGTATTCTAGGAATTTCTAGGAAAGTACGAGCACACTGCTGGCCATGTAGGAAAATATCTTATCTATGGGCACAGCTTTTAAAGTGAAAGCTGCTATAGGATTAGTCCATATTAATGCCTATTGCATCGCGAGCATTCTTTCGCAGTGGATCTCCTCCTCATCCCCACATCCCGTGCTTTGGCTTATCCTGCAGAGAAGTCTCAGCACGCACATACTAGGAAACATGCCCTAATGCACTCTACCTCCAAAGAGGCACCCAGCCCACAGGATCAGCCTAGAACCATCACAGAGTAAAGATCATCCCCGTGGAGCAGGGACACTGGATCATCAACTGCTTCACCCAACAAATGTGTTCCTGACAGACCACACTAAATGCTAGTGTAGACATAGCTGTGATGTCCACAGGCTACACTATTTGAAAGCACTTTAACAGGAGTTTCTTTCTGTTACAGCTTTTGCCAGCATGTGTTGCACCCTTAAGCTACTTTAACACATTAATCCATCCATAGACTATAAAGCCAGAAGGGGCAATTCTAACTGCACCTTGTACAAGCGCTAGTCATTGAATTTCATGCAGCAATTCCTCTCTTTAGGCCATAAGTTATGGTTGAACTAGATTTTTTTATGAAGAGATTTCAACCAGAAGAAATGATTAGATCATAGAACCTGACCCTCTGCATATCACAGACCATTACATTTCACTGAGTTCCCTCTGTACTACGCTCAGTAAATTGTGTTTGGCTAAAGCATATCACCCTCACAGCAGAACATGTGTCTCTCATTTTGGATTTGAATTTTCTGGCTTAAGTTTCCACCCCCTCATTCTCGTTATACCATTCCTGCAAGAATAAAAAGCCTCTTCTGTACAATGTATTTGCTCCTGTACCTGCACACAGCAGATGTGTCAGCACAGTCATCTTTGCAAATTAAGATTAGAGTCTTTAAGGTAATGTTAGCATTACGTGCACTGACACTACATCATCAGCGCACTCCTGGAGTGGTTGAAGTTGTAATAGCAAAGTAGTGTTTTATGCTGATACAGTAAAAATTAATCCATCTCATGTGCAAAACAAGTTACACAGGCAGGAGTACACTTGTTATGACTGAGTCTACTCTGGGGACTTCTGTTAGCCACGCTGCCATAACCATCAACAGCTCCTGGTGACACTGGTGTTGCTTTCTGGAGAATTCAGTATCAGCAGAACTTCCTGAAGGAGATACAGGACAAATCTTTCATTATAAAAAACATCACTCCT
This sequence comes from Strigops habroptila, assembly GCF_004027225.2. Classification (NCBI taxonomy): domain Eukaryota; kingdom Metazoa; phylum Chordata; class Aves; order Psittaciformes; family Psittacidae; genus Strigops; species Strigops habroptila. Next base: position 4,444,893 of record NC_044289.2, read on the forward strand.
CAAACATTTAGGCTTCTTTATGCACCTTCTCTCAAGTTGCATTTGGAAAGAATGACTTATAATATATAGTTTGTGTTAGTTATAAAAAATATATAACCACATGTGGCTATATATGGGCTTTTAAAGGGTTCGCTGCCCTCTTAATAAATGCACATGACGTTAAATGGGAAAACCTGCATAGAGCCCTTCTATTTCCTCCAATAACATAATTATTACTGTAGCTAGGATCAAAAAGATTAAATTAATAAAACAGATTAAAAATATCTCTGTAGCAAAGTGCCAAAAAGGAGAGTTCCTTCAGGCAACCTCAGAGTTGGGAAACAACAAAGATATTGCAGAGATTATTTTTCCAACCTTCATTTTTGAGTCTTATTAATCACTCTGTTCCTTTGTCTGCAAACTGGCTACAGTGGCGAGTCCCCATCTACTTTGGAATATTAACTTTTCTGATAAATCCTCTAATTTTCTAATTCAAAGTAATTTTGTAATGCCCCTCAGTAGAGAATTAACTTCAGAGAATCAGCTTTAAAGCCTTCTTCAGTGTTCAGTGACAACCTACTTCAACGTTGTATTAACCCAGACAAAAGCTACATGTTAGACTGTTATGAGAACCAGTTCCTGCCATAATCTTCAATCCATAAAAGCAACCTGAAACTTTTGCAAGCTCTGCTACCTTCATAACAACTGCATAATCATCAATAACACTCCTTAGAGCACATTTATTTGAAGCAGACATAGAAAAGCAAGTTATACAACATTAGCTACGTATTCCAGCAAAACCAGATGGTCACCCCTAGCTGGCTAGTATCAAAAAAATGAGATAGGTTTCTATCTTGTGGTCTATTAATTTGGAAGCTCTGCCATGGTAACAGGTAAGAGATTCAGAGTAGATCCCAGCACAGTCCTGACTGTATTAAATACATCTTTCTCTGTAGTATGTGACTGGCAGAGCTCATTGACAACCTCTCAAGAGAAAGATCAGGGAAAAGAGGTCAAACCTCTGGGCTCTCCACCTAGTCCTGCTGACTCTCTGTAAGAGTGAGCAGTTGTGGAGGGGTTTTCCTGCAATGCCTCTTTAAAAAAAACTACTTGCTAAAAGCCTAAACCTGATCATGACCATGTTTCTAAACACACCAGAATCAAGAATTCAGGCTGATAAACTTAAAGGAAGTCACGTAATCAAATTTAAAAGAGGCACTTGACAGTAGTGAGGATAAATAATTTTTTAAGGTAGATATTCACCATGAGCACTTACAGAAACCCTGTAAAACTCCATCTCTCTACTGAGAGAAACCTCAGTAACTGCCAGGAAGAGTCACACACAAGAAATACTGCACTGGATCAGACCAAGGGTCCACCTAACACAGCATCTTGCCTTCAACTGTAGGCAGGTACAGTGAAAAGTATAAAGACTACAAGCTGATGTATGCTTCCTCCAAGTATTTTCCCAACCAAGTTCAGCTCAGGACAATCCTCAACCCTTGATATTTGTTTCTATAGTAACCTTCAAAAGGTCTCCATGTCAAGCAACTTGTCCAGAAAACTTTCTGCATCCACAACATGCTTCAGCAAGTACCCTGGTCCACTACCCACGATGAGAACCACCACCTCCTGTTTGTTTCTTCTGAAACTGCCTCCTGCTAGTTCCATCCGGAGGCTCAGTTTTTCCACTGGATAAGGCAGTGAATACACATTGCTCCATCACCTCAGGATTCTGAGTCCATCATATGCCCTGTGATATGATCTGCCCATAGAAAAAGACTTCAGATAACTTAATAACAGTCAAGAGCAACAAAACCCCTGCAATCACAAAGTATTAAATGAAACAAACCATGTTAGATAACATTTAATAGGGCTGCAAAGCCATGAAAGGTGGTATCCACTTTGAAAAGTATTTTGGCAGAACCAGGTAAGTACAAATCAGTAGAAAAAACAGTAATAAATGAAAAGAACAACCACAGGTACTAATGACCAGTAATACCCGGTGCTGAAAAAGGTACTAGTACACCAGAACAATGTGCACACGTTTAGCAGCTACAGTTCTAGAAATGGATCTTAAAAGAGATACAGTTCAACAAGTCAGTAGTGAACAAAGACTAATAGATTTTAGGAATTATTATGAAAGGAATATAGAGGAACCCATATTCACCAAAAAATGAGGAGGAAGATGATGGAGAGGTAAAATCATGAGTGGTATCAAGCAGGTAAATAAGGAATTATTGTTCACTGTTTCCCATAAAAAAGATGTAGAAAACAAGCTGGTGAAATGACCAAATAATACTTTAAAAAGTACTTTCTCATACAACACAATGAAGTGCCAGAAGTCATTGTCACAGGACATTAAAGAGCAAAAAATACGAAAGAGGTAAAAAAGGGACTGCACATTCCTAAGAGGATTCTGTTAGTAGATACTAAATACGATGGTCCCCACACGGCTCTTGTATTACTTACTAGTGAATGGCAAGAAAATGGACAAGACTGATCCACAGTCCTGCTTCTTACACTTTTTCCCAAATATCTCTGGTCATTGCTAGAAATAGGACATTGGATTCTCATCTGACATAAGAAAGTGTTCAGTTTTGTTCACTTTTTGCTGATCTTTGCTGGTATTGACTGGTATCTCTTCTCCCTGTGTATCTCTTCCTGCCCTGACTTACAGCAAGACAGCCACAGCTCCTCAGATGATCCTGGGTACCAGTCGTCAAGTCACTTCTCTGACTTGATAGGAATTTCACCTGAAATATGCTAGTGCAATCAAAAAACACTGCTACCTTTACCACAGCTTTTAGTAACCTCAGGGGAAGAGGCTCCATTTTATGTAAAAATAAGAGCAAGAATGAGCCTGCTCATACCAAACAGATCATCCTCCCCTAGGGGAAAAAAAAAAAAATCATTTAAAAATTCCTTCTTCAAGAATTTGGGACCAGAACAAGTTTCTCTTGGATAGGAACACCCATCCAAAAAAGCAAGCCACATCTCCTCTCCTAAAAAACTCTCCACAAAAAAGGCTATTTCATTTCAAAATGAAGTGACAATTGCTAGAGTCCATGCAATCAGTCAGCCTAATCCCTGATGCTAACGCCTAGCACTGCTACAACTTTTCTCCAGTGAGTAAGACCAGGACAGATGCAAATCCTCAGTCTTACTATCTCACTTTCACACTCATTCCTGCAGTGCCTTGTGGACTGGCTGATCCGTGTTTGCTCCATCAGACTTGCCACTATTTCCTAGCAGAGCCCTGTTCCTACGTGACCTGTTTGACATTCTCCCATCAGTTCCACATTTGGGTAGAATTCTAATTTGAAGTCACATTGCTTTCACCTTCTACCAATATTCTGCACCTTCTGGTTTCAATCAGAAGCTGAGAAAAAACCGATTTCCCCAAGCACTCCTCCTCCCCAGGGCTTCAAACACACGCATGCCACAGAATAGTTAACAGTTAAATATTTTCTTGCCAATATTTTAAGAGTGCAGAAGGTTCCAAATTGCTGGTAAAATAAACAATGCCAGACTGTGAAAACTCCTGCCTGCCATATACTCTGATGTTAACAAGAGTTTCTTTATTACTGTGACCTTTCAGAAGCGAACAAGAATTATTTCTCTACCCTAGTTCTGCCCTCAAGTAAAAGGCAAAGGAGGAAAGCAAAGCATGAAAAAGCTGCATGGTAAGATACTGGGAGTTTTCCATCTTACTTCTGTATTTCATTCAGACTTGATGCTGCTGTGAATAAATAAACTTCCAGAAGATCCTAAAAGCATGGGCAAGGAGTTTAAGAAGCCCAAAATTTCCTTACACGCCGTTTCCTGAACAGCACAGATTAAACCTACATATGGGCCATCTTCCCCCTTGCAAGTACAGAATACACCAGGAAATACAGAAGGGCAAATTTAAGATGCTCTCAATGAGACACGTTATTTTCAAGCTCCTCAGACCATGGCTTCGTCCTCTGGGGCTTTAGTCACAGAATTCCAGCAATTACAGGGTCTCTGCCATTTCCTCACTTTTAAAAAATGAAGTCTTCAAATAGCATCCACAGCCAGAAAGAATTGCCAGCACTTCCAGCATGAAGGAGACAAATGACTGTATAGTTCAGGTGACAGCCCCTAAAACCACTGGTGATTCACATGCCTGCCAGCCTTCTGTTACCTACCTCATGAATGTGCTGTTATGGAATCCACACCCAAGTCATGTGAAAACCAATTCAGATCAGTATTGCTCATTTCACATACACCAGGACTGTATTGACCCCATCTTCCATCCATGAGATCTGTACCAGTAGCTGAGTCTCCCTTTCCATGTGCAGTCATTCTTATGAAGGCCATCTGAGCAACTTGCAAATCAACATGATGTATGCTTTGCTAGCAACAAATAAAGATCTCTAAGATCAGGTATGCTGGTATTCTGGTCGAATCTTTTAACCTTTTGTATTATTTCCTGCCCTTTGAATACAGAAACAACAACATTCAAGTTCTTAGAGAAGTGAAATAATAATTAACTAGTTAATATAGGTAGAGATACAGCAAGTGCTCTGCATGACTACAAACAGAAGAGGAAGACACAACAACTGAGAGCAGACAAGGGAATAGAAAGAATCTATAGAGATTCCCAAATCAGAATGGAAAATAGAAGAACACAGCAGTTTGCCTAGATGTGAACAAAAGGATCACATGCTGCTGCTTATACTGAATTATTAAAGAAATGAAAGCAAGCAAGCATGAAAGTGAGCACTGGAATCACTGAATGGATTGCATTTGCACTTCCTGATCATTATCATTTAGTCATGCTCTTCTAACAGGGCAGCAGGACCGAGAGAGAACAAGATTCATTACTAAATGCCACAGCTGTATACATAAAAGCTTGATGAAGATCCTATTAGCCTGAATGCCTTGGCTGCCACAGAGGAAACAGAGAAATGATTTTCTCTTGCACACTGTGCCTCTTTCTCTCCTGGAAACAATCACAATTTAGCCTGTAAAACTGCACTCACGTTTTGCTCTCGGAAACAAAGCAATAAAACAAACTTATTAATCCTTCCTCATAATAAAGATTAGAGAGGAGATCCCAAGTACCAAACAAACCCCTGCAGCACCCCTGCACTGTATCAGAACCTTAACTGATGCTCACGCTGTTGACTTCCAAGAGAGGCAGGCACCAAAGCCATAAAGAAAAGTTGAATTACTCACTCCTGAAGAGGAAGCAGAAGGTATCAGTGACATTCTACCAGCAGTGAAAAGCACAAGCAACAGTATGATTAAAATGTATTGGGAACAACTCAGAACCTCTCAATGGTTTGATTACTCTGATTTAGAGAAGAATCGGGTCTTGGTATTTTTTCTGTACTTACAAAGGAGCTTAAAAGTGCATTCATGTTTTCACTGCAGCAGCTTGGAGTTGTCAAGAACAAACTACAACCACAACCTGAGATACCCTGCTCCCAAGAGTCTCAAAAGCCTTAGCCAAGCAGACCAGCTGAGCTCAGTTGAGGAATTCTGGGGAAAACACCAAAAGGATGGGAAACTGATAATGTAAAAGTCCAAAACACATGGCATAACAACATGTAACTTAACCCTGTACTGACTGCAGGCAAATCAGACACTGGATCGTGAGTGATACGCAAAGCAACACAGGTGACAGCATCACTGCCACCCGTCCTTGCTGAGCCTGGAGCCTGCAGCGGGTTCCCTAAGGATCATTTCCCTGTTTCCAACACCATCTCTATACTGTCAACATAAAAATTATGCAGTAATTTCACTGTTCAACATTTGAACTTTGGAAACTACACTATGTTCTGGAGAGTTTGAGGGACACGGGGCAGCACTTAACACCTACAGGCACTGCATGGTAAAATCGACTCTGGCATGTGAGTCCCACGGGTGCAGAATGTGGGGAATAATGAGAAAGAGATCTCTAGACAAGGCGCTATAAGGCAGCTTCCAGTGTACTTCTTGCAGGCACAAAGCAGACCAAGGATACTACCTTACAGCAACAGGATCCAACACATCTGGGAAATTTAAATGGATTTTTTTATGCCAGACTCTACAGAAAACTGGGGCAGGCCAGTCGAAAAGAACCCAAGCATGTATACCTTGATTTCAACAGAAGGTATCCTTGGCACATCCCAAACATGCCTATATTTCATACAGCCAGGTGATGTGAGTTCCATGGGTGCTGGTTCTAGAACAACTACATGAAAACAATATGAGAAAGAGACTCCTATTTCAAACCATGCCCTGGGAAGGCTGAATTTGCATCACCATGCATCCTGTTTATTCCAGATATTATCACAGGTATTTCAAGGTAACATTCTATACACATGCATTTTTCTGCATATTTAAGTTATTAAGATTTCCAGAATCAAATGTACCATTTACCCTGGAACAGTACCTGACATTATTCATTTATGAAATGACAAAATAATGGAAACTTGCTGAGAGCTTTTGAGCTCTTTCAGAAAGGATCAAGGGTTGACAAACTATTTCTTTTGTGATGTTCATAAAACGCTAAGTTCAGTTAAAATATATCATGCAACACCTGATATCCTAGTAAGCAAACAAAAACAAGGTACAAAACCACACGCAGCATTTTTGTATCTCTACTTCATGAAGTTTTGCTTGTTTTTCTAAAGAAGTGAACACTAGATTGGTAAATTTTATATCGAATGTTTTCTAAATAGTCATTTAAAAATTCGTATCATTTTTCTCCTTAAGAATGCCCGAGTTATACATTTCCATAGATACATAAACCATTTGAAATCAAAACTTTTCCTCTTTAAGTTTTATAGGGTTTTTAAAACCCTTTTTCAACTGTACTAAACACTGTCCTCTTATATTCCAATTGATTTCCTCAACGAAAATCACTGCCTCCTCCGCGACGTTTTGCTTCAGTGCACTTTGTCCATGTCAAACCCCCTCCACTGCACACATTTTCTATCTGCCCCAGCTTGGAGCCTTAGAATCACAGAACGGTTTGGGTTGGAAAGGACCTTAAGATCATCTAGTTCCAACCCCCTGCCATGGGCAGGGACACCTCGCACTAAACCATGTCACCCAAGGCTCTGTCCAACCTGGCCTTCAACACTGCCAACTCTCCCATGATAATGTAGTTTCTGTCTTGTGCATCCCAAATTGACTCTGTGCTTCCCATGAGAATTTAGATACAGGCCTGAAAAGGACCCCCCCCAGTATACAAGTACAGTAGCTTCCCACTGCAGGTGAAGCAACTGCAATAGTTTAAGTCATACGAAGACGAAGTTCTATTTTAAAATTCCATCAATTTTACATCCCGTCCTCTCATCTTCTAAAGCCATTCTACAATCTCCCTTGTCTCACTCTGATTTCTCAGTCTACATAAGAATAGCTTAAACTGCATTATATCAAGGTTAGGAAGTTCTGTAGCCACTCTAAGGTAAAACGGCATTTTCTAATCACCTGAAGTATTCTAATTGTGAAGAAAGAAAATGGTGTTCAAGTTCACAGAGCTCAATTCTGCTCTCGGTTACACTGATGTGAACCACATTATTGGTTCTGATGGCATTACTTCAGATGTTCACCAATGTAACTGAGAGCAAATTATGGGTCACTGTATATGAACAGCTCTAGCTCAAAGTTTAACAAAGACTGTATTGTGCTATGCACAGCAGAGCCAATAAACAAATTCAAAAGACACCTAGATGTGTTGCTGGAAAAAAAGGGGGCAGAGGTGTAAGTGGTCCGGTGGGAACACAGGGAAGTGAGATTAAGATAAATTAAACCAGGTTTGGCACATAGGGCTTGACAGCCCCTCCTGTTCTTATCTCTTTTGCAGCTTTTAGAACATGTATGGTTGCAAAATGAATTGTTCTTTTGCACTGAAAAAATCATACTCGTTTCAGAAGCAGAATCATAGAATCATAGACTGGTTTGGATTGGAAAGAACCCTAAAATAATCTAGTTCCAACCCCCTTGCCATGGGCAGGGATGCCTCACCCTAGACCATGAATGCCACGACACATGAGACTAACACTTAAAATGAGCCTACAACAATTTACAGGTATTTGAATGAAGTCCAATGGATCTTTCTGAGAGAGCACTGGATTTGCACCCAGGAGTATGAGAATGGGGTTCTTGGAGGAGGAAGGGGGTGGGGAAGGGGTGTTGGGTTTTTTGGTGTTTGGTTGGGGTGGGGTTGGTTGTCTTTTTTAACCTCATATCTATTGTCCCATTATCAGCTGAAATCCTGTTCCAGGGAAGTCCAGCACCTCCAAGTCCCTCTGCTCAACTCTGCAGCTTCATTTAAGGGTATTAAAATACACTTAAACTTGTAGCAATTGCTTTTACATACACACAGTTATTAAAACACAATACTCAGGTCAGTGAGGTTAATCCTCAAGTTGCTGAAGAATTCTGTTAGGAAGGCAAATTTCTACTACTAGAAGCAAATTTCTGGTCCTAAGTGAATTCCCCTCACAAAGTGATGAGGCAGCTGCCAGTTTGCACAGTAGAAATCCATGCCCTGCAAGCCACGAGGTGGAGATCTCTGGCAAAGCAGGATCCAAAGGAAGTCTTTTACCCAGCCTAATGTTACTATTAACACTTTGAGCCATTGCACCAAGCCAATTTTTCTGTTTGTTTTTAAAGTTTGATAGAAATGTCACTAGTGGAAAAATTAAGTAAAGAGCACTGGTTAGCCACAGAACTGGACACACCTGGCTGCAAACCCACCCAAAGAAACTGACTTCATTAGTACTAGGGACAGCAGAGTAAAATTTATATCTGAAATATGCCTGCACCAGTAGAATTTGCTGAGGCCACAGGCTCTCGCTGTGTTTTTACAGCTGTGTCAAGTTTGGGTTTCTGACTCTTGCCGACATTCAGGAGTGCTGAAGGAGCTCAGGCTAACAGGTCCCAAAACTTTGTAGCTGAGATTTAGATCTCAGCACTTTTAACAACCAGGTTTTGAAATAATACAAACTCCCTTTGGAGTTGGAGCTGATGTAAATGAGTAGTTAAAATGCCTCACATTCTGTCACTTTCAGCTCCAATGAACTTGTGTATTCAAGAGCAGATGGTATATTTTAATAAACCATCAATATCAATTCAGGAATACAGTATCCATTTTCTGCATCAAGCATTGGAATTGTTGCTAGATATGGAAATGAGCTGAAGAACTGCAGCTTTGTCAACAAGTTAAACTAACTGCATCCAACCAGCAGTTCCATACAGGTGCTCTGCCACTTATACCACAATACAGGAATGTACCAACCAGAGTTAAATATTGACCTTTGATACCCTGCATGAGAAAATAGTAGGGAATGGCATTTCCTAACCTCCTAGGTGCTATGCAGATGATAACTTAGTGCCTTAATAGTATTCAGTAAAGTTTCTTTTCATTTAACTTACTTCTGAGAATGGCTCAGATTCTGACATTTGAAAGCATTAACAGAGGAATATTAATGTCATCTTTTAATCTATTACTCTTATCTTGATATATTTAAATGTCTTCTTTTGGAGGTAGAATATATACTGATCGCAGGACTAAATTACTGCTAATAAACACACATATTCCTCGATCAGCTCACAAACCCTTTGTCATTACCTCAGCTTCATTTTAACAGAACTATTACAGATAAATAGAAATACAGAATCATAGAATGACCAAGGCTGGAAAGGACCCTAAGTCATCCAGTTCCAACCCCAGCCATGGGCAGGGACACCTACCACTAGACCAGCTCCAACCTGGCCTTGAACACTGCCAAATACCTCAAGATTGATAAGTAGAACATAACACCGAGGGTAACTGCCCTTTACTTATCACTTAAAACTCATTGCAATTGCTAAAGCTGAGATGTGAGATAGAGTTCAATCAGGGTACATCCATGTGAAGGGGAAGAAAGTAAGGGAAGAAGAGTGAACAAGCACTCTTGTGAACAAGCATGGAAGAACAAGCACAAGAGTGAACAAGCATGGCAGAAACAGGAACTGCCCATGCAGGAGCATGGGTAAAGTGGTATATTAAGCCAGGATCACTAGTACCAAGGAAGGTAAATAAAGCAGTGATAAGGAGCGAGGGAACAGCTAACCTCTTCAAACATCAGTACATTAACATACAAGAAATACTACTAAAGAGACAAAAAAGTTCATTCATCTTGACAAAAATAATGACTGAAAGATTAGGAATAATTAGAAGATGAAAAAAAAGATCACTAAAAGATTCTGAAAGCCTTGTGCCTGCCAAACACGATGAGGAGGGAACAGTCCTCATTTCCAAGTTTACAGTCTCGGAGAGGTCACTATGCTTTCATACACACCCCTAGCGCCCAGTCTAGTTTGCTGTTACCTCAGGAGTCCACATTCTCTCACAAGGAGTCTCATTGTAATCAATGGGCCTCTGTGCAGCTAAACTATATTAAATATACACACAGATGTAACTGGTTTTGAGATCAAGCCTTTAAACGCATACATATTTCGTTTAAGCATCAGCTATTGCCACATAAAAGCTATATGAACACTACGCTACTGTCCAAAGTATATTACAGGAATCATATTACTGCAAATTAAGCATGCTTGTCATTACAAACAAAGATTGTGAAATTGAAAGTCAAGGATAAACTGAAAAGATGTCTAACCTGCCAAGGCAAAGAATGAATGGCATTCAAACAACTTCGGATCTCCTTGCAGTTGCATCATACAGCAACCGTGTCATTATAACATGCATATATTAACATTTGAGGTTCCAGATGGGATGAAAACATAAGGACACTGGAGTCTGGTTTTTTTTTTTTACACTTTGGGGAATTTTAGGGAGCAATGGAATATTTAGTTTGCAGAAACAGAAACCCTGTGCTTCCCTTTACAGAGAATTGACTGCAAGCACTATCTTTTTTTCCCATAAAGTTTACCAAAGCATCTTCAAGTGACCTGTATCAGGTCTCCTGTCACCACTGTGATACTGGGGCTATGAAAACTATCTCCTCCTTTGGCCTGGTTTTGGCTGGCATAGAGTTAATTCTCTTCCTGATTCTGCACTGTCTTCTCTGAAGACTATCACCAGCACAAGGCTGGAGAAACACACTTAAGAGACTTTAAGGCCAGAAATGACCATTACAACTAACTAGCATAACCCTCCTCAGAGTAGGCCAAAAAAATCCAACCTTGCTCTTCCTTCAAACTTGCAAATGAACCATCACTGGAGCTGCTCTCCTCATGACATCTCTTTCATGATAAAGACTAGGGATACTAAGAACCCAAAATGAAAAATAAACTAATGACTAGTTACAATAATGTTACAGTAAAAACCTTGTCCCTTAACTTTCCTTTTACTCACCATCCTATACACAGAGGAAACTCAAAAGCTCTGCTGGAATTACTTGATTTGCAGTTATACATTTGGCACCAGTCATGTTTCTCCCTACCTCAGCTGCTTATTCCTACCCACAAATGCCCATTCTGTTATAGCAGCATCCATTTCTGCAATCACATGGCAAACCATATGGAAAATTAATTACTTTCAGAGAAATCAGCATCTTCATTCAGGCCATGGTGCAGCTTAAGAAACAAGGTCAGTGGCTCAAGGCAACAGGCAGTACAGCTGCGAGAATGCACGGTCAGGAGTAAGGGCTATATATATCAGCTTAAGCTAATACAGAAATAAACAAGCAGCTACAGGTTGATTCTTAGGCATTCTTCTAAACCATGCAAAGTTACAAAATCACTGAAAGATGTGAACCATCAAGATTCTCAACACCAAAGATGACTTACCCCCATCACCTTACCACGCTGCTCCACATCCTCCCACATGCAGTGAACTATATAGCGACACATGTATTTTCCTGTGCGACCCTCCTGCTTCATTCGGACCAGACACATCCTGCAAGAACACAAGCACCAAGTTCGTACTTTCTAGTTTTAATTCAAATGTAAAGAGTAAATTAAATATATTTCAACTCATTTAAGATTCTCCTTACAGCATGTGGTACTGTGATCACAAAAAAAAAATACATAGAGATTTACTTATTTAAATAAGCTATCACAAACTTTTCTATTCTGCACTCAAGAGCTGCTTGTACCTGCTGGATTTTGGCCAATCCAGCTATGGAAGAGTGACAGTAGACTCTATTGTTGCTGACAGTACTGTAATCTAGTTAAACAGTACTGCAACCTAAATTCCTCACCCTTAAGAACACATCACCCTTTGGAGCAGGAACAAATGCCTTGTCTAATCCTAGGCTAGAAGCCAGCTGTAATTCAGCTTGGTACACTAAAGTGCTGTAAGAGCCTGAACTAGCCAAGGTGTGAAAGCTTAAGAAAGTTACAGACTTCACCCAAATTCACATTAGCAATGTCCTAAATTATTTCAACTACAAGGGTCTTTGGATGCACGTCCAACCACTTGGCAAAACCCCTACACACAGTACATCTACAAGAACTCACAAGTTAGTAAGTGCATTGTGGGACCCTAATGAGAATACCAGGTTGAGTTGGTTTCCTTTTTTAAGCATTAAAGCCACTTGAACTTCCTTGCTGCTGTTCTGTTTAAAAAATACATAAGAAATTGTATTTGGCTTCTTTTACAACATCTGTAAACAGCATGAACTGAAATAGCAGCTAATCCCTCCCTGAGCCAGGAGACCAGCCCCATCCCCAGGCCTGCCTTCTCCACCTCACTAACAGCTCTGCTCCTGCGGTTAGAGTCAGAACTGCCTGTCCAGGACTGACTGCAGACAAGGTGATGCTCAAACACTGGAGCTGGGAGAAGTCACTGCCTTGCACAGAGATGTGCTACTGGTGGGAAACTGCTCACAAGAAATTCTCACAGCTTAGGTAAAAACAACAGAGCAAAACTGCTGGGGGCCACTTTGAAACAGTTGAATACTAACAATAGTGAATGTGCCACAAGAGTTAGCAGGTAAATATGATGATTTTTTCTTTTAATCTGTTAATTTCTTCAGTGGACATAAGATCTGGGCCTCCCTACACGCATTAGAAGTATTTGGTGATCTGTGAAGGCCAGCTCAAGAGGGAGAATCAAATGGTTGAAGCTTGTCTGTTGAGCTGACCTGTAAAACGACAGACATCAGTCTTTGTGATGGATTCTATCTTGTCTACTGATTGGTAAAGGGAAGATACTTTTAACTTGCAAAGAAAGCAAAACTTCTTGCCAGTGATGAGTCACAGAGACAAAATAAGCTGAAGGTAACAAAAACTGCATTAGTCCTATATTCTTTTTTCTGTTAGAATCATACACTGAAGTCCCATACAAGGGTTATTCAACTGAAACATCAGAATTGAAAGAAGAAAAGCCCACGGACCAGAATCTGATTTCTAGATGCTGAAAATGACACTGGTCATAAAAGAGACAGCTCAGGCTCCAACACAAGCCAGGGGGAAATGAGGTCAGAAGACAAGAGAGAGAGACTGGGACATAATAAGTAGACCCAATGACACCCAACAGCAGAATGACTGAGACGCTCTGGGTAGAGAAGGGGAAGGGCAGCAGTCAGTGAAGGGACTGCTGAGAATACTGTGGCAAACAGAGCTGTGTAAGGATTCCCAAGGGTTATGTTGTGGCAGTGACCACTCAGTACCTGTCCAACAGCACCACTGTCCCAGCAAACCAGTGCAATTAGGATGGTATCAAGAAATGAATCCTCAACTTGCTCCTAGAAAGATGACAAAGTTTCCTGCTAAAACAGTGGTCCAGAACTCAGAGAACAGCTGTCCAGTTACCAGTCCACAAAACAAATGGACAAAGAGCTTAAAACTTGTGTTTTAATTCTACCAATTTCAAAACCTTTGTTCCTCTCGTGCTTTTACGTAACTGAGCTGTATGAAAAAGTTAATTAGTAAGTTACTGTGTTCCAAATTTTTACCCACTCTTAACAAGTCAAAAACCTCAATTTAAAAGACTAATTTGGGGCTAAGAAAAGCATTTTTATACTTCTCTTGCTGAATATGCAAGCTCAGGGAGATGGGAGGGCAGGGGGAAGTAAGAGTGGCTTGGCAAGAGAAGCTCCTCTCCTCCCGAGCATCAATACTGGTTCCTATCCAGTCTGCCTTCAGTGGTGGTGCAGCAGGAGGGGAGCAGAGCACAGACCAACAGCTAACAACTGCTCACTGATGAGCAGGACTGGAGCAGTGTTCAGAGTAATGCCTGCTACCCGCGAAGCCTAAAAGGCGGCTCTGTGTTTGGATGCATAGCGCTGTCACAGAGTTGTTCTGCAGCACGGTGGGTGAGATCATGGAATATTGCAGTTTATTTGGGAATTTGGTAGTTTGTTACTACACCTGCTGTCTGAGGTTTAAAAGACACAGACTCTTTAAAGACTATAAACCTTCTAACTTGATCACCACAATGTGAAACATTTTATTGTTTCACTACAGAATCTGTTCTGTAGCTTGGTCAAATACTGACTCATCTTCATCAAATCATGAAAGCAAAATCATTCCAAACTATCTTTGGAAATCTAACTGAAATTCGTTGGGTTGGATAATTAATGCAGTTATGCAGAGAGATTATGTTAGAAGAAAATCATATGAAAGGATGCCTGAAAGGAACAGGAGCTTCTCTAAGTTGATCCATCTCGGATGAGATCTAGCAGCTTCCCACAACAGCCTCAGCTCCAACTGCTCCTGTTGGTATTCCCATAGTGCCAGCAGACTGGTTTACCACCAGAAGTGGTAGTTGACACCACTCTGTCAACTGCTGTGAGGTGGCTCAGTGCCATGCAGTTTAGGTGTGCTGCTGCATTATACTTCTTGATGCTGTGTATCACAGGGTACATTTTCCTGTCTACGCAAAATCATGATGATGTGAAAAAACCATGGTGTTCTTTGCAGACTCATGTTATCCCTCCTTGTTTTCCCCACAGATACTTACAGTTTGAGTTTGAATACTTATTTTAGTCATTTTTCCAAATATCAATATGAACAATTACCTTATTAACTTTTTAAAGCCTTTTTTCCACATGGAACACCAACCTGCCAATCTCGAGGGCCTTCCTTACTTGATTCCACATCACTAACTGATTATAATGCCAACAGTTCCGCTAATTTCTTCATTCTTTAGTGAAATGAGCTGCCCCATCTTTCAATATACAGAGGAGACAGGAAATGAAAAGGAGGGAAAGGGAAAAAAAGGAGACAAGGAAATAAGGGGCCTATGCTTAAGTGCAGCTATTTCAGTACAAACTTCCTTTCAGCCCTTGGATAGCTGAACCCAAGTCTATGGACTTCAGTCTCCTGAAAGATCTGGCACTTCACAAAAATTACTCTACTCCCTTGTGCGTCCCTCTGACCTTTACAAGGATGTAATGCTAGATGAAAACTTGATTTTTTTGGCTACTATTTTCACAAATAAAAAAAAAAAAAAAACGAAAAAACTTCATGTTTAAGGTGTTAAATACTTTTGCAGGTAGCCAAGTTGGCATCCACCAACCTGCATGTACATTTCAGAGGTGCAGGAATAAACGCCAGTGCTATAATTTGTTAAATGCTTCTGAGGAGCAGCAACTTCAATCACCACAAATTTTACATAAATTTAAATTTAAACTTTTCCGAAAACACCCAACCAAGGTTTTTCCATATGGGCTGAGAAGGCTTTTAGAAAACTTATGGCAGAAATCATTCCACTCCTGAGGAATTTTGAGATGTTAGCTTTTGTATGGTTCTCTTTGTTCTTTAGTAGAGATCTGCTAAAATTCAGGAATGAGTAAACTGAACATGACCACTCCTATCAGGAACCATGGAGCCCACTTTTCTCCACATTAAGGTACGTATCACTCTTTTTCCTGACAACAGTGATATTACTAGTTTATTTTTCACTTACCAGACATGAAGCTGGGCTACTAGAAACCATGAATTCAAAGTGTCAGGCATTTGGCATCCTTGAAGAGAGGGGGGAAAAAACACAAGAACAAAGCTAAATATTAATATGAATTTCATCACGTTTTGCACCGAAAGAGAAATTCACTACCCCAAAACCTAAATACATTTTAGTAATTTCATTTCTGACCCTACACAGTACATACATATCAGAAGCAAACATCATTTACTGTCAGACTTGTGCTTAAACTCCAGAACACGCAGCCACAGGACGCTGTAGATTCCAAAGATTTTGTGTGTTTTGATCTCACTTAGATAATATTTGGGAGTGGAGAATTAGACAAACATGTGGCTTCTAGCTCAGGAAGTCCCAAAGCAGTAGAGAATAAGAGGGAAATATCAATGGATGCTTTGCTCCATTCTTACACTCTAACAGGTACTGGCTGGATCTTTGCTCCTACTCTGCTGTTCTGATTTACTACACGGCTGTACAACGCACAGCACTCTGAGCATACCCTGCCTCTAACTGTTCTGCATTAGGATTAAAACCACCAACCAACCATAGCAACAATTTCTGTTTCCAGATTTAGTTCTACTCTCAGAGCTTCTGGGTTTGCAGAGATGGTCAGTCCACACGCGTGTTCACACCATGGATCTACATGTGCCATTAGGATGTGAGGCTGAAGATTTAGGCGATGTGGCACAGAAACCATATTCCTCTTCCTCATGCTTGAAAAGTGTGGATCTATGAGTTATGTGCACATTAAGTCCTTCAGCTCCTGTCAATCTCAAACCTACCTCCTAGGAAGTCACCTCTACATCTGTTTCCTGGGTAAGTTTTTAAGAGGAGTACCTAATGCAAAGGATCTTGATCACCTTGTCCTACCCACCACCTGGTCTTGTCTTCTGGACTTAGCTGTATGAAGGCCAGAGTATTCAGAAATGGACTCTCCAGTCAGATGTGCCCCAAGGAAGCCAACCTTATCTTTTCTATGTTTAATATATTCCTTTCCTGACTCCTATACTTCTTGTCTCTCAAGTCTTACCAAAGAGATTCACCTGGATCACGAAGCAAAACTTTTCACAGCCTCTTTCTTTTTATATGGTCAGGCAACCACCAGAACCACCAAACAACTCATCACTAGTCATCCCTCCCCAGAGAGATGACTCCATCAGTGCCTAGGAGGTGCCAAGCTTCAGCATCAGTGTCCATACATCACCTATGCCACCTCTAAGACAGTCTATGTTTGGAAACACTGGTTTCCCTCACCCTTCTCCCCTTTTGGCTCTCTCATTCCTATTAGAAATATTCATGTGCCTAGAAATGACTACTTTGACCTAAAGGCATGCCAAGACATCTCTAACTAGGGCAAGAGTACACAATGCTTGCATTATTCAAACCATTTCATTAAATGAAGGTTCCAGAGGCAAGACTCAGAGTAAAGCACTTAGTTCAACAGAGGTTTCTGAAGTAGAAGTTGCCATGTATCAGTCTCCCACCACAGAAATGACTTTTCAGTGGAAAGCAAAGCTCACACCTCTACTACTGGAAATACAGAAAGTTTTTAAAGCCCTATTCAGTACCCAGGAGGGGAGAATTTTTTCTTCTAACTTTCCAACTTCTATTTTTATAATTCATTTTTTAACTTCTATATTTGGACCGTCTACAGTGTAAATTTAAAGGTGGGATGGCTCCTTTAAAGCACCAAGCTTGCCCTCAGGTATCAGCTTTTTAAAAGGAATGCAATTATAAAATCTGGGGGGGTTGGAACACTTTATTCTGGGAAACTAACTGGGGAGAAAGAGCCATCCTCTAATGAAACAGAAAACTATTCCTTTCAAAATACAGTTAGACACAGAAAAAAACGTCTGATGATAAAGCTACCTACGAAATGACTGTGACTATTATCAGCTGGGGAATAAACCTGTGCACAGAACACATCCTGCTCACATGTCTGCATATGGTAAGAGACATGAATGCTCAGGATTATGAGGACGTACCTCTTCCTCCAGTCATACTCTGCACTTAAAATTCATCAGGTAAGGGACGCAAAACTTGAACGCAGACTTTCTTTCATGATAGATCATCTTTGCCACTATCACAATTTTAGGAAGGACGCAATGGGACAATATCCCCACTTCCTGCAAAAAAACAGTTCAGGTGCACTAAGTCAGTGTTCCCCTGTGCACAACAGAGAGCAAAGTGCCTGTAAGGCACCTGATGGGCTAAAGGAGACCAAGGAATCCAGAGACCTGGAGGTAAACTCCAGCCCTTTCAAGCTGCTCGGTGGCCCCACTAGAAGCCATGTGAAAGGCCATGTTTCCCTCACCACCTACTTTATGCCACGGCTGCTGTCCACCAGATCCTTCCACATGCCACTTGCATTCACTAACACATTAAAATAACTTAGTACACTTAAGTACAATAATAATAACTTAGCACACTTAGTACAAAACTGGGCCCTTTTCTTTCAGTTCACCAGAGGACATAATTGTCCAGTCCAGAAAACAGGTAGAGGAAGATAGTGAACATTTTCCCTTTGGCCACTACTCTGACTCAGCTGCCCATGGAACCACGACCTAAAGCTTCTATATCGGCAAAATCAATTAATCATGTAATTTGCGTTTTATGGGAATTACTTTTTAAATATGGATCACATGCCTGTTGAATTTTAGAGCTCATCTCCCAAACAACTGCAGCTCTAAGTAGATAGAAGTAACAGAAACTTCTTATATCTGTTTTCCTCTGAAAGCAATGATTTCTTTAGAACCACAACCATAGACACTGTGTGTGTTCCTAGAACACCAACACACTGTCAATCTCAGCAAAACAAATCATCTTGTTCCTTACCTAACAGCAGCCTCAAGCCAATGCAAACCTGTGTTTTCCTGGGTGTAAGTTCAGAGATGGACTGGCTACAACTTGTACTACAGACCAAAAATACAAGTAGTTCTGGAGAAAAGGATGAAACTTGAAGGAAAGGCTGCTTGCTATTTGTGATATGTGTAAAGTGAGGGGAAGCTCTGGGAATTTTCTCTTTAAAACAGTATGACAATATTAAGAATACAACTGAAGTCATTTCACCAGTCCTGAGCCTGAAAATCTGTGCCAGTATGTTTTCACAGATATCTTTTGAAATTCCTTTAAATTTTAATCTAGGGCAACATTTATATCTCTTTGCACAATTAATCTCTTAAGCAGAGATAGTGAAACCCCAGTTTAAAATAGCAAAGCCTCTATTTGAGAGGCAAATATGACAAACAGAAGAGAACTTATCTGAGAAAGCCTGGGAGGACACACAGTTGGGGAGAGGTATGTGCACAGGGAAAATGAGATTCTCCTTTTTTGATCACTAATGATGACTCCTACTGCTCACAGAGTTCTCTCACTCCTGCAACCACTGAAACCACATCACAGTTTTGGAAAACCTTCTGAAAACCACTGGAAAATCTTGCAGCAGCAAGCACTCACTGAGTGGTCCATCCATCAAATCCATGCCTATATACTTAAAGAAGGGACTTGTGTCTCTCTTCTACTCATACTCTCTACACAGTCAAGAGATGTCTTGGTTTAATGCTGTCGTGGTCAGTAAAACATAGAAAGTCTCTTAAGTTCCAGCCAGACCTGCCCCATCCATAATGAAGAGAGACAGGTAGGACACTGTGATCTAACTCTGTATAATAAATAAAGTTGTGCACCAGGATAGGGATGGTTTCATACCTGTATCTGAGTTATACTGGACCTTCTCACAACTGGTCATGGGACACGGTAGGATACAGAGACCATCTGACCACAGTAAAAAGGAAAGAGATACCTGGATTCATAGTTTAACCCACCCCTGGTAAGAAAAAAGGATATTCTGGGTTTTACCTATCCCACCCTTGCTCTTGTTCTCCATTGCAGCAGGCAAAAAAGTAACAATCCAGACTCCAGAGCCTACCCTTGAACCTTTGTCACTTCAGAGCTCAAGGTGATGCTGTAGTACCCTTGGCTTCTAGTTGACCACACACTGTTAGGGGCTGACAAGTCTTTTTTGCTGTTGTATTTATTGGTATAAATATATGTAATGAATTTTCATCAGAAGTTCTCCAAACACCAGCAAGCCCACCACTTACTGTTAAAAAATTCCTCATAGTCAGTTTTCTCCACACAGCACGTGTACATGCGCAAAGCTGCCACCTTAATCTTCTAAAGAGAAAGAAAAGACAATACTTGAAGTATTCATCATGAGAGGTACTGAACACTACTGGGTTTGTTAAATACATACACTAGCATTTGCTGAAAAGCTTTCTCCTGAGAATCACACTCACTTAAGGTTTTCAAGAGCACATTAAACTATTGTATCGCCCAGGAACGACACAAATAGAATCACACTTGCCTTGAGGCAAAAACGAATTCTTGAATGGCTTCTTCAATACCCTTCAAATCTAGTATAATATAATAGTATAATAGAATAGAATCATAGAATGGTTTGGGTTGGAAAGGACCTTAAGATCATCTAGTTCCAACCCCCTGCCATGGGCAGGGACACCTCCCACTAGACCAGTTTGCCCAAGGCTCTGTCCAACCTGGCCTTGAACACTGCCAGGGATGGAGCATTCACCACTTCTCTGGGCACCCTGTGCCAGCGCCTCAGCACTCTCACAGCGAAGAACTTCTTCCTTATATCTAAGCTGACCTTCCCTGTTTCAGTCTGAACCCATCACCCCTTGTCTTATGGCTACAGTCCCTGATGAAGAGTCCCTCTCCAGCATCCTTGTAGCCCCCTTCAGACACTGGAAGCTGCTCTGAGGTCTCCACACAGCTTCTCTGCTCCAGGCTGAACAGCCCCAATGTTCTCAGCCTGTCTTCTGTCATTACAGAAAAATAAATCAAACGGCTTTCCTTAGAGAGACTCCAAATCACAATTCCTGGTTTCCTCCAATAACTTTAACTGATGTATAACACTCCGTGTTTTGTGTAATTTAAGTTTTAAATCTCAAAGAAGTTAACACACCAGACAGAAGTATGTCCTAAAAATATCCTTTTTTTTTTTCCTACAAAAATGAAAATTGACCAACTAAGCTTCACAAGTGACCAAGGAACCCCAAGTGATGAATGACATGAGGTATACTCAGGTGCTTTGGCACTTATTTTGTTCTTGGCCTACCACTGCAGCACAAACACCTCCAGAGCATCATCTATAACCAAGATACATATGCTGAAGCTTCTAAGAGCACAATAACTGATAGCAAGGATCTTAAAGAGAATAGCTGCCACTCATTCCGGGGTTGGTTGTATTCTTTTTAGGGACATGACATCCACAAGGGCTCACCTCAGTGCTTGCTGTACTACAGAGATGAGCGCTCTGCCTACCAAATGACAGTTCAAATTATCCAGGTAATTCCTTTTGCCTCCTCCAACCAAAAGAAAAATAAGCAAGTTTCAACTGGTCTCCTCATGTGGCAACAGAGGACCCATTATTTTTCTTATTCAATAATCTCAGGTTTCTGTCACAAATCAAGTCTGCATCTAAACTTCTTGCAGTAAAATAATTCACACTGCTTGCTGGAGTTCTGAAGGATTCCTTTTAAAAGGAAATGCTGCCTGGCCTGGGAGTAGAGATCTCTCCAGTGAAAGCCATTGCCCCACACCAGGCATTACTAGACATTAAAAACATTGTAAAGAACAGTCCCTGCAATGCAGCCTTTAAGTAAAGGGGGTAATACTGGAGAAACTGGTGAAATTTAATCATGGAAGCTTTAGGGTGTAGAAGAGGTGTGGGGGAAGGGAGAAGAAAATGGAAAAAAAGCAGAGAAATATTAAGAAACTTCCCTAAGATCTCATAGAGAGCACTGGCAAGGCCAAAAATGAACTCACGTCTCTTGGGCCCTAACCACAAAATAACTCCCTCCAAATCCAAGCTCCCCAGCCAAAAGCAGGCAGTAAAGAGTAGCAATTAAGGAGAACTCTGAATCAACACTTCGAGCTAACAAGAAACTTTATTACAACAGTATGTATGCAAGCATACAGGAGAGAAACTACTCTCTCATGAGGTTTAGTATCACCTGATTAAAAGCAAATCCCTAAACCCTTAAACGTCAGTTATCTTTATATTTTCTTCGTAAGGAGCGAGATGCAATCAGCATTAGTCTCAGAGGTCCACTCTGCCTTGCAGATACTTGAAAGCACCTTAGGGGTTTTAATTCCTTCACAGTTGGGCTCAGCCCTTCTTTCAATCTTTTTCTCTCTCTCCTTGATACTGTGTTCTAGTTCAGAGCCAAGAAATTATGAATTTCAACTCCTGTGTTTTCCTTCTGCGTAAGGAACTCAAGGTGTCTCTTACAGAACTTGCAACTTTAGTCAATGTTAACAACTGCTTTATGAAAGGACTATTTAAAAACCATGAAAGAGGAGGACCTATATGTGACTGTCCCAGTCAGCTACTACTGACCAGTGACTCAAACAGCAATGAGAACACAGCTCACTACTGTCTGTTTGGGAGACCCTCCTGTCACAGAAACACACATACTGAAAGAGGTTCAGAGAAGGGTAACAAAAATCAAAACATGAAAGAGCCTCAGTAACAGAAACAAGTTAGACTAAGTCTCCTTAGTTCAGAGAAAGACTAAGATATTATGGAATATATAAGTCTATAAAATCACCAGAGGAAGGGAGAATGTGAACATACACTCCAAGGAAAGAATAATCACTTTAACAACAAAATTAAAAGGCACCAATTGATATCAACTGTACTTCTTCCCTTACTGGAGACTCAAGCTATGGAACTCCCTAATATTGAATGCTATGGGTGCTATAAACTTACAAGAGTTACAAGCACATGTGGACAAGTAGATATATATAGAGAGAGAGAGATAGATAGATAGATAGATAGATATTAAAGAAAAATGCCCAGTTTCATGCAGGAAGTCCTGAAACAAAGAACTGCTGGGGGCTGGAGGAGCACACGAGACAAGTATCAGAATATGCTTTTCCTGAAATTAAATTATTTCTAGATAACTGCAGTTGGTCACTGTTACAGAGAAGATGATGGTCTCTGGGGGTGTTTAACTTCAACAGCAACACTGTGATTGTGTTCTCCGGTGCAAAATGAAGTGATAAACATCTGAAGAAATTCATGAGGGTGTTAGACTCTAGAAACCAAATACAATATTCCTACTTAAGTCAATGATGGCAATGCATACAGCAAGATTCAAGCTATGGATTATTATTCCTCACATCACAAAACAGGTATTTACATGGGTAATAATTAGAACTGTTCCATTAAGTATTCCTCCTATCATAAGAAAATAGTGGGGGCCTTTTTGTTTGCTTTTTAGAACTCTGAAAGTATCAACCAACCAAAAGAATTATTAACTGAATGCTTTACCCATCTGCTATACTTCAGTGGTCCTGTGAAACCCAGTGCTTCTATTATCCTGGTGAAAGTGCCCACTTTCTCTTCAGATGGCTGCACGGAATCTTTTGCAGAAAGATGCTGTAAAATCAAAATATCGCATATTTCAGTCCTAGCAATTAAAACTGAGAAATCAGTTTAGTTAGAAAAGTTACAAGTTTAATACAGAACTTTAGGGGCTTTGCTTACTTTCTTTGTTCAACAAAACAAATAGATATTTAGGTCTTCTCTGCAAAATATTACACTGTTTCTCCTATGTGATATTCTTCTGTTTATGAATGCAAACACTGCAGAATTCTTTTGATAAAAGCAACCCATGGGAAGCCCGGACTCAAATAGTACAGAAACCTGCTTCCCACCCTCTGCCACATGTGATGGATCCAGTGAGTCTACTGACACGTATGTGAATATTTAAACCAATTTTTAGCACTTTCTCTTCAAGATTATCCCATGCAATACTCTTCTGCTCTACGCTACAAGTGACACCTAACCTGCCATCACAAGATAACTCCATAAGCGCCACTCCAGCCAGGAAACGACAGGATATGCAGAGTTCAGTGGAGAACTCACATCCCAATAACCACTCCCATAACAAACTCACTAAATCAACTTCCATCTCCTCCACAGGAACCAAAATCATACTAAACCCTCAGTGAATTTAGGCAGATTAATTTTACTACATGCCTCTCATATACAAATCCATTACGAAGTCTCCCTCAGTATGCATTTTTCGTTATGCAGAGGAAGTTCAGTTAAATACCAAAATCATCTGGATTCAACTGGTGTAAGCTCATCATCAAAAAAAAAGACTGATTGGAAAACAGTTTTTTCCAAGAAATGCCATGATTCTTGCTCCATTATTCTGCAAGTCTGCCTGGACTAGCTCAGGAGATGGACAGGGGATTTAAGCAGTGCGTGTAGTCTGGTTCAACCTACAGATAGAGGTACGCAGTTCATCCTGCCAGTGCTAGGACCGCAGCCAAATGCAATTCACAGTCCAAAAAGCATATATAAAATCAGATATAGGAAATATATAGAGGAAAATTCAAAACTATGTTTTAGAACTCACTCAAAACAAGGTCATCAAAACACTGAAAGGGACATAAGCCCAGTTCAGGTTGACTTGCCTGCTCTGGATCCGAAACTCAGTGCTCAAAGCAAACAATCCTCTTCATTTTGACACCAAATATAAAAATTAAACAAGTGGAGCTCACCATTAATTCTGAACCACTTTACACCAGGAATGCATTACCAACCTTATCTACACTGTTGTAAACTGCTTCCTCTCTGGTCATAAATCCTGCCTGCCTTCTTACACCAGGGCTACTATAATCAGGAAGTTTCCCAATTCATCTTCCAGACTCTGCACCCCTCTCCTAGCTCCATCCAATACAGCAAAAGCAAATCTCTGACCCCTGCCTTGAAGACCTTCATGCCACTCCTGGCTTGTTAGATCTACCACCTTGTCACCCATTGCTCTCCCAGATCTGCTCTGCAAATGATGCTTGTGCAGGTATAAGAGGGGTGTTACAGGCAGGCAGTTCTTTCCTTCCACACATCTCCTTGCTTTCCTTCGTTTTGTCTATCCATATCAAAATAACCATTTAAAACTATTTCTCAGTATTTACCTCTAACTCTACACCAGCAAAATACACAATCAGGCAGACAGCAAACTGGGAGTGTGGTTTCTATGCAGGCTTTACCCATCCATCCCTAACTTTCGTTTTCCTCCTGTCCTCCCATTTCTCATGTACACATTCCATTTTGCCATTTCCTTCACAATGAGTTAACAGGAGCAGGATATTTATTAGTTGAAAGACACTGACTCCCTTGGATTAAGTGCTAAACTGATCTTATGGAGAAGATTCATGCTCCAGAAAACTTCTATTCCAAGACAAAAGACAATAAACGTAAGACATGCAGAGACTACAAATTAACAAAATACTACATATGAACAGTAAATAAATTATTACACAATAATTAATTATTAGCAGTAGATTGTATGACAATTTTCAATGTTTAGCAGACAGCAAAACTGTCCATCACACATTACTGCCAAGCTAAAGAACCAGGAAACATTTTGTCACTTCATGTATGGGGCAACTTCTCTGTTTCCCTTTTTAAAGAAAGGAACATCTGCCCCCACCCCAATAACTCCTCTCCTTAACTTAGCTTTTTCCTCATTGCAAAGAAGCCCTCAGGCTTATCATTGGAATCTTCACCCCAGATAACCCAACTGTAACTGCATCTCCCTACGCTAGCACTTCATTTTCCGGAGAGGAACAGAAAGCACTTCTCAAATGACTGGATCCATTGCTCACATTATTCTAAAACATTTTATATAAAAGTTGAATCATCTCATACATGACTTGAAAAGTGTTTTGTACCAGTGCCTGTGTAATCCCTAGCACAATGTTCCTTTCAGGCAATAAAAACCCCAAACTCTTCTAACCTTATGTGTATTGGAGAACGATCTGCTTTGCTGTGTAATGGCTCCGTTGGCTTGAATCAATCCACCACAGGATTCAGACAGTGGGAACTGGCCAGGCTTGTGTCTCTAGTAAAAATGATCAAAGAAAACAGAAAAAAAGAGAAAAAAGATGAAGAGAGCATTGACACAATTTTACACCAATTACTCTCAGTTCCCTTGGTTTGCTTCCAAGTGAATTACAGCTTAGTCTAACCCTGAAAACATTACATTACAAAACCCACAAATTTATTATCGTAACTGTTGCAAACAAAACAGTTGTCCATGCTTAATGCTCCACAACACACATTTTGTAGTGTTCATAAATGTACTGATGGAATTGACTGGAGAACACTCCACTCTCCACACCCACCAGCTATCTGCTTTGATTTTTCTCACACACTACTTCTAATTACAGGTTTTGACTCTTAATAAAGAATAATTCTTTTTCCTGGCCTTGCAGAAAAACAGTTCATGCTATTTTTATCTACAACTTTATAGTCCATTCAATTGTCTTTGTGGCCAAGACTTGAGAAAAACAAATTACACATAGAATCCCAGACTGGTTTGGGTTGGAAGGGACCTTAAAGATCATCCAGTTCCAACCCCCTGCCATGTGCAGGGACACCTTCCACTAGAGCAGGTTGCTCCAAGCCCCTGTGTCCAACCTGGCCTTGAACACTGGGCCAGGGATGGGGCAGGCCAGGGATGGGGCAGCCACAGCTTCCCTGGGCACCCTGTGCCAGCGCCTCAGCACCCTCACAGGGAAGAACTTCTGCCTAAGAATTCATCTTTAACCCTCTGTCAGGTTAAAGCCATTCCCTCTTGGCCTGTCCCTACAGACCCTTGTCCAAAGCTGCTCTCCAGTTTCTTGTCAGCCTCTTTAAGGCCCCTCCTTATTTTCCATGTGCCTTAGCATAGTTTCCAGGGGGATCTGCTCCATGATTTTGCCAGGCATCAAGGTAAGACTGACCGTCCTGTAGTTCCCTGGGTCTTCCTTTTTTTCCCCTTTTAAAAATGGGGGTTATATTTATCCTTTTCCAGTCAGCAGGAGCTTCACCAGACTGCCACAACTTCTCAAATATGATTGGTAATGGCTTGGCCACTTCATCTGCCAATTCCGTTAGGACCCATGGATGCACCTCACCAGGTCCTATAGGCTTGTGCACCTTCTTAGATGGTCTCGAACCTGATCTTCATACGATTTGTATCTTAGAGCTACTGCACAAGAAAGAAAACTATCAAGTAGGAGTGAGTGAGATGTCTAGGTAAGAAGCTGCGCACTGAACAGAACACCTATCATAGCCTCCCAGCACAGCCAGATTAACAGCAACTTGTTATGAATAAATTCAAACAAAGTAAATACACTGGTTTCTTCAGAGCAGTCATCCCAGAAGTCTACTGAATCTACTGGTGGCTCAGAGTGAGCCCAACTTTATCAATGAACTTCACACAACTGCTCATTTCCTTCTCTACTCCCCACATCTTATGCTACTTGGTACGGACTGGTGCTTTAACAGTATGGTGTGTCACAAAATCACAGCCAATTTTCCCAGGATTGGAAGTCTTATCTGAGAAAAGACATCCAAGCCAAAAAGCTCACAGGTAAACTTCTAACTCTTTAAGTCATGGTTCTATGATACAAGCTGTAATACACATGGAGACAAGGAAAAGGCTTAATCTCTCATTTCATTGCATGTAAGAAGGAAACACTAACAGTATACTATGATTTGTTCAGAGAGCCTGCATCTACTCTCATTTCCTACACATTTTTCCCCTCATTATTAACTGCTCTTACAAGATGTTCTAGTTAATTTTCTATGGGCAGACACAATCTGACACCATGCATCCTGTTACAGAACTGGAAGCAAAACTGCAAAGCTGTACTTTCCACTGAAACAACACTACTTAATGTTGTGCTGTGCCAGGTAAACACATCATCAGTACTAGAAAGTCCAACACTACTGTACAGTGGAGGTGTTCTTTAAAATAAAGTGCTGGAAATTACATGCCATCATGACTAGCTTGTAAGAGCTGCTTTGGAAGAATGACACCTACATTTGGAGTTCCACATTTAGTCTACTCACAACAGATCATTTGGATCCACTAAATGACTGGAATGAAGACAACTGTGTATTGAAGAGTAGGACCTCACCCTTTTAGCACCAGAAAGCTTTTAAGCTGCCTTGATATTTCAGCAATACACAGTGAAGACATCACTTCTGGAAGCCTCTTTATTTAAAAAAAAAAAAAAAAAACCCACGAGTTTTTCTTCCTAATTTAAACTTACCCCATTTTTTACACACTTTAACATATTCTGATATCCTACCTGGAAAGTACTGTAGAGCATCTGTCTACACTGGCCTTGGACTGTGGTTGTCTGTAGTAATCCGCTGCATGCTGCTATCCATTGAGTTACTCCAGTCTGGCAGTTCTGGAACAGAGACCAGCAATGAAGAAAAGGACCTTAATACTCAAAAAACTTTGAACTGTCCTCCTGCTTCCACAAGTTTTAGTCATTTATACTACAACCCTCAGATGAAACTCCCTACTTGCGCTTGAAAGAAGCATGAATTTTGATTTTAAAACAATCTTACCTTGCAGTACAAGCACACAAGCCAAGTTTGGCGGCAGAACCAGAGCAGTCAAAAGAAAAGGTGGGCTGTCTACATCATAACACTACACCACAATTTTTATATCTACACAATAAATTCAAATGCTTAAGAAGCATTCTTCAATTGACTGAGTGGTCTCTAAAAAGCCCTCATCCAACTCTTCGCTTCTATGCACCTTTGTCTTACTTTTCTCAGGCGCAGCCAAGAATTTCAATATTTCAAAAGCATATATTGTCCCAATAAATTCCAGTGAAGATCATAATTTTCTGTAATGAAAATGTCAGATTATATGGAAAAGAGGCAGGGATTTCTTTGCCTGCACTGTCTTTGCACCTTTCATTTTGTGCAGTATTTAAGTTAGTACAATTTTTCCTCCTTCACACATATTCCACATTAATACTGGAAATAATGTATACATTATCAGAATGGTTAAGCTTCTTTCTACTAAAAATAGCTTCATTTTCAACTGACCACAAAGATGATTAAAGAGATTGAAGCATCCGACATACAAGGAGAAGTTTAGCTTTGAAAAGACTCCAGGGAAATCTCATCAATTTGCATAAATACCTCAAACTCTTCTTTGTGGTACCCAGTGAAAGGACGACTATGAGACTAGCAGACGTGCCCAAAGATTAGGAAAAACACATACAAAACCAACTCGAGCTCCTGTTCCCTGCTTTCTGTACCTGCAGAGTACAGAAGACCTACAGAGACCTGTACTGTCCCTCGGCACTGTCTCCTCAATACCTCACAGAGCTGCACTTGGAATCCATTTAATTAATTGAATTGGGCTTTTAAAAACTGTGAGAGGACAGATGCTCTGCCGTAACAAATGTGATTAGTGTTCACTACTACCTTTCCACTTCTACTGTAGTGATACTAAGTTTCTGCTCTTTCTCTGTAACACCACTACCCAGCAAATGAAATTATGAAAATCATGTATTTCTATCCAAAAAAGACATTTCAGCTGTGTACCACAAAGTACTTCTTAAGGTAATCCAGTGCTCTGATATAAGCAGTTTAATAAACACTTAAGTGAGAAAGAAAATACAGCATTTTTAATAAATAATTACTACAAGATTCCAAGGCATCTGACAATCTTTTTGAGGCTTTTTCTTTGTAACATGAAGGAAAACATGCCTAGGTTGCACTATGTCTTAGAGCTTGAATATATGGAGTTTATAGCTATTGAAAAGCACTACCACAACAAAACTGGACAGAGACATAGAAAAATACAAAAAAAGCATATCCACATTTAAAAGGTGAGGCATGATAAACAAATAAGTAATAAAGACAACAGCAGAAGGTACCAAGCATAACCTGAACAGGATTACTCAGGAATAGCCCACACAGTGCAAGCACCTCCTGCAGCCAGCTGCCTTGTCAAGATATAGATGAAAGGATACCACTATGGTCTTCTAAATCCTCCTGGCAACCATTAAGAAAGCCTTAGGTATCAAACAATTCATCCAGATCTCTTCTTAGCTAAAGAACAGCTTTAATGATAACACTTTAATGGTAATGGCAGTAAGAACTAGTAGAGCTGAAATGTTTGGACAATAATCACAACTGTATCATATGCTATGAGCTCCTGAGAAGACTTAGTTTGCCAGACGAATGCCAGAAGCAGCTGGGAGAGGAGTTACCAGGGACAAGTAAGCCTAAAATACAAGTCGATCACCTTCTGTAAGCAGGTTCTCATTGCAAACTGCACCCTGGGGGTACAGCTACACAGACAGCTGAACTCATTCGTGCTGCCACAGTTCTGCTGCTCCAGCATTTGGAGCATAGTGGACAAGAAAAACGCTGGAGGAGGCAATGGTAAGCAACAGTGGAAAGACCTGAGCAAGGAGAAAGAATACAGAAAGAACAGGAGGAGGAAGCAGTAACTCCAGCTCACTGCATCTGGGTTGCTGTCAGGCAGGTTTGCTCTCATGTGCCTCCAGGTATAGAGCTCAAAGGACAGGTCACAGCATGCCTGTAAAACCCACACCCTGAGACATCAGTTCCAAGACCTTAGTGAATTGATTTCCTAAGTGGGCACTGACTAAAGGCCTTTCATCTTCCTGACAGATGTGTCTCCATCAAGCCAGCACTGTATTTGTGTTGTGGCAGAATATCAGACCCAGACAGAAACTTCTCTATTTTAGGCTGTGCTTAACAGTGGTATCCAGCTACAAAGACTTGAAGGGCTAATAGAAAGGGAAAAAATGCACACAAATGCATGAGAAAGGACTTGTGTAATTAATAATCCACTCTCACTCATTCACAGGAACCCAATCCCTTCCACTTCACACAGAAATCACAATCTTTATATTATCCTTGCTATCAAACACCTCTGAAGTGAGAAGGGACTCTCTAAATGACAATCCCCACCCCACAGGCAACAAGAAAAGTACCCGACTGAAGAAAAAGCCAAATTCTCAAGCCCCGATGAGGAGCACTAACGCACTGCACAGTTCTTACATAAACTCAAACTGTGAAGGATAAGCTGCCCCCGTTTCACCACAGAGCGCTGCCGGAGAGCGGGAAGAGCCGCTGGTGCCGCCGCCCCCCTCCAAACACACAGCGGGTGCCCTTACTCCGCCGGGCAGCCTCGTCCTTTAGCGCGGGCTGGGACAGGGCAGGGGCGGTCCGCGGGCACGGCGGGACCGCGCGGCGCAGCCCCGGGCAGGGCAGCAGCGGTGGCGCTGGGACACCGCGCGGGGACGCGGGGACGCGCCCGGCCGCACCCGCCGCTCATCCTCACGGCGGAGGAGGAGGCGACCCCGGCCGGCGGCACTCACCACGGCCCGCACCAGCGCCGCCATGGAGCCTCCCGCCGCTTCCGCCGGCGCGGCCCCTTCCGCCCGCCGGCTGCGCATGCGCGGGGCGGGACGCGCGGCTGAGGGGAGCGGGGTTGTGAGGAGGGAGATAGAGGGAGGGCGAACCGCTCCTGAGTATGGGCTGGGGCTTGGTTCGGGGCCGGGAAAGGTGGCACACCCGTGCCGTGGCCAGCCCTCTCCTCAAAGGCTAGACTCATAAGTAATCCGTGGCAGCAGAGAGGGCAGTGTGGGAGCAGCGGTGGTTTCCCCTGGCTTTGACCTGGCCATACTGGTTGCCCCAAGCAGGAGATGGCATCTCTGTGAGCCTGCATAGGTGCCACCGTGGGGATTTCACAGCAGTAGCATCAGGAGAACATGGCAGAGCCCCTCGTGCCGGTGCCGCACATAGAGTCAGCGCTCTGCCGCCAGGAGCAATCCCAGCTGCTGCTGCTCTGTATTCCCTGCTCCTTCCTTCTGCTGGCACCTGCTTTCATGAGGCCACAGAGTGAACCTGAGCAGCAGCCCAGCGGGTTAAAAGGAGCTGGCTTGTTTTGCCACGTTAGCCTTAATCTGGATCACATCCACATCACCTCACAAATGTTAGTCCTGGTACACAGAAGGCTGGTGCAGATGTGAGCAAGAGCAGCTGGGGAAGAGAACAGGGCTGCTCTCTTCAGCAGCACTGCCGTCTTAGAGGGCTTGGGGAACTATAATATTCTACTCTTCTCTTTCCCAGCATATTTACAGGGATGTCAGCTTCTCAAGAGGGCAGTAGCAGCCGCTTTAATGGCCCTGAAAATCCAACAGTAGTCCTTAGAAATCTTTCATATGTTCTTAAATATCAGGCCTCGGGGGGCCAATGGAATCATCTGCTCAGACTTCTTGTCCACAGGCACCCCTGATCCCTGTGCTTGCAGTCAGTCTTCTCTGAGATGTTCTGACTCACCACAGCTAGCTGCTGCAATAGGTTTAACTGAACCCGACATGTTTAAGTGTACAAGTTGTTCTGGTGTAGGGCTAGATGTTGAGCAGCACAGGGAACTGTAGATCTGTGTCAGGGACATGCTATGTTTCATTTCATTCTTGAGCCTGCAGCTAGTTCTAGGGAGGAAAGTTAAAACTAAATCTGCTTCTTTCTGTTTGCTTAGCTGTCCTCTGTATATTAGACTCAAAGCAATATTAAATGCCATTGTTAAAAGCAAATCTTTTGTGAGAAGGCGATGGAGGAGAATGATTGCACTTTTCTGAAGCCTCCTCTTTGCCATTAGTGAGTTAAATGTAGCTCAAGAACCTCTACAGTGTGTGTTTGCACAGAGAAAAGACTTCTGTCGGTAGCAGAAAGAGTCTCATGGAGGTGTGCCATAGTCTGTCCACCATCGCGGACACTTTCTAACTCAGAGCTGCGTGCATGATAAGTACGCTGAGTGCCAGTTTCTGACACTCACCTGGGTTTGCATCACCTAATCCTCCACAGGAGGATTTTGACACCTTCCAGTTGGAGAAAATTACTGTCTTACCTATAACTCCTCCACCTCCATAGGAGAGGTGTTTCATCCCTCTGATCATGGCCTCCTCCAGACTCTCTCCATCAGCTCCACATCCCTCTTCTGTTGTTGCCCCAGAGCTGGATCGGGACTGCAGGGGGGGTCTCCGCAGAGCACAGCAGAGGGGCAGGATCCCCTCCCTGACCTGCTGCTCATGCTCTGGGGGTGCAGCCCAGCACACAGTGGGGTTCTGGGCTCAAGCACACACTGAAGCCGAGTCATGAGGAGCTTCTCATCAATCAACACCCGCAAGTCCTCAGGGCTGCTCCGTCTAGTCTC
This sequence comes from Strigops habroptila, assembly GCF_004027225.2. Taxonomy (NCBI): domain Eukaryota; kingdom Metazoa; phylum Chordata; class Aves; order Psittaciformes; family Psittacidae; genus Strigops; species Strigops habroptila. Next base: position 4,477,797 of record NC_044289.2, read on the forward strand.
TGACCAGCCTGTAGTTGTGCTTAGGATTGCCCTGACCCAGGTGCAGGACTTGAACTTCATGAAGTGCCACAAGAAAGACAGGAAGAGAGGCATAGGCCCCTCTAACATAATTGCGATGACCACCCCCAGAATGAAAAATTCAGATTAAAATCCCTACATCTTAATCAGGGCAAAACTTGAAGATTGATGGTATTGCACAGAAGTACCCCAGCCTAGGTCACTGGCTGTTCTCCATGGGGAGAGTGGGACAAAGGCTCTGTATTTTGCCCAGCAATTCCATGCTGGTCTCAGAGTGCCACCTTGTCAAATCTGTGTATTTATCTACCCTGAAACTTCAGTTTTGAGAAACTGTCATTTTTACACGAAGAAGTGTTGTCAAAATGTTCCAGGTGGGCAATGATACTTACATGATTTGCTGTGTTCTAGGTTATGGTAGAGACTGAGACTTTATTCTGGGTTGTTACATTATTCCTTGATTGGCATAATTAATTACAGACATCTCCAAATCCTGTAGGTATGCAGCTAAAAAGATCATCTAGACCATCCTTCACTTCCAGTACTAAACATACTGGGATCCCTCTGGTGCATGTTTCCCTGACCTGCACCTAAAAATTTTGGTAAGGGGATTCCCAGCTTCCATATGAAGCTTGTTCCAATCTTTCACTGTGAAAGTTTTCTCATAGTTAACATGAAGATGCCCATTGTTCTCCCTTTGATGTCAAGTTCCTAAAGGTACTAGGAAAGAGCAGAATATGGCTAATACTTTAAGAAATCAGCCTGAGGCTGTTTGCTGTGAGAAGCATTGAAGAGATGTGGAAAAACTTGGCTGGATGTTCTGGAGATAAGGGTTCATATCACAGCCCTGTGAGATTTTTCTTACATAGCTTTTATCAGATTACTTGTTTTTTCACCCGGTTAATGGATATACACATATTTCCTCAGAATAAAAAATAATTAAACAGTTTTGGTTGCTTGTTTTGGATTTTTTAAAGTAGCTTATTGTAGTGCCATCAGAAATAAGCACAAATGGGCACATGGAGACTATGTTATCAAAAATACAAGACACAGCATGATGAGCCAGCAATCCAGGTCCTGTGTGTCCTCTGCTTATCTCTGCCTTGAGGAACACTTATGTCTTTCAGAGTGAGCAATACAGTACTGAAATGACAAAGGGTTGCACCCAAGAACTTAGCACAGTGAGAACTGTCTGATCCGTCAGGCTGGAACCTCCAGGTTTAATCTTTCCTGAATTTTCCACTGTTCAGACTTCAGAGGCAGGCACTTCTATGATCTCTTCTGGTATTTTTTACTTGCCACATTTCCTCCTCTCCAGCAGTGACAATGTTCTGTGCAGACCACTCTGCACTGAGACTTTCTCTTTGTAACTCACCACAAAGCAGATTTTCTGTGTGTGTTTTTAATCTGTGTATTTCTGACCACTTTCAAAAGACTTTCCATACACTGCACAGAGGTTCTTGGCTATTGTGGTCCTGAGATTACATGTGCATTTAACCTCTCCCAAGCTGGCGCAGTGGTCATTAATACACTTCTGTTTCTTTTTTTTACTTAATTAACAGGGAATGATAACTACCTTTTAAACAAAGGCATTTACAAATATTTGATGTTCCTGTCCTTGTAATTTCCTATCTCGCATAATTTTACTTCAGATATTATCACAGAACATGCTTTTCCCATTTTCACACAGAAAAGCACACTGATCATTTTTATGTTGGCCTGTGGGTTTGTATTTTAAAATGTACCTATGCAGGTTAATCAACCATTTTGAAATACTCTAAATATATAAAATCCCACAACAACGTCTCATATTTTTCTCTTCTCAGTCATATGAAGAATCAAAATCAACTTGATAAGGCAATTGTTAGCCCAACATTTGCTGGGTAGAGCTCCCTCCTTCTGAAAAACAAACATACTTTAGACTATGGCAAAAGTACCGATCTTTTAACTTCAGTCTTTCCTCTGCTCAGTCTAGAATTCCTGTCTAAGTGCAGATTGAGAATTACATTAATTTTCCTTCTTAACCATCTGCTCCTGCTTCTGCAAAAGGAAAGTCAAAAGAAATCTCATGACAATATGGGGAAATAGGATCTCTCCATGTTACCTGGGACAAGCAGGGCTGGGGCGCTCCAGATAACGAGAGGAAAAGTAGTCCATATGGGTATTCCAGGACACTCTGGAGATCATGATAAAGAGAAACCCAATTGCAAATGCTCAGTTCAGGTCCAGCAGGTCTTATTAACTGTGGTTCAGTGCCAATATTGCAAGACTGCCAGCTGGCCCCTGCAGCTATTTGAGTGTCTTTGCAGCAGACTTTCCCAGTGCTCCAGGTTCTGAAAGGGCCTTGTATGTATCCAGAGAGCCAGTGCAGGTCTGGCACTACATCCTGTCTAATGCTCCCTTTTAGGACTTGAAGCGTAGATCAGTAATATCAGACCCTTGGAGCCCTGGTACATGTGGATTGACTTCTTCCAGAATGATGTCTCTGCACTGCTTTTACCAGAACTCCGAGTTCCAGAAATGCAGTGAGGGGCCATCTGATTGCATGGGGAAATCCGAGTTCCACTGGATTTCTAGCTCTGGCTGGGTGCTGAAGGCAAATGGCATTTCTAAGGTTGAACTGGTAGTTTATATATACTTCACTTTTGCAGAGTTTTTCTCCTTTGCATACAGACTGAATTTGGACACTTTGAGACCAAGTCCACCTTTAGGGTGATGTAACAAGCTGGAAAAGAACTTTTAATGGAAGCTAATTATATCTTTAGCAACTTAAAGATGCTTAGTCCTCCCTATAAAATTAAATACTCAGTTTGGGGTGTCAGTGTGCATACTTTTGCTACTGTTGTTTCCCAGGATAAATGCTATTTAAAAATATGAAAATAAGGTAATTTTTCAATACAAGTACAATCCTTACAAGGCATTATGGACCTTGAAAGACTTGGCAGGTATGGAGATCAGTTCCCTGATCTGGAATTCCTTGGCTAGTGGTACAAAGTGGTCCTTGCTCTAGTCTCCAGGAGGGAGATACCCCTCTCCTGCACCAGTGCTGCAGGAGTAAAAGCAGACATGAAGCAGAACAGGCTCCTCAGTGCTGCACCTCACCGAGTTTGGTGAAACCTAGCAAGCAAAGCCTAAACTCCATAACTGAACCGTTCAGGGGAAGTAGAAATAGGACCTGATTACTTCTTCTGAGCTTCTATATCCTAGTGGCTGCTGCTACTGTTAACTACGATAAACTCCTATTTGTTCACTTGAGCTTGCCATCAGTGCCCAGTGTTTGCTGGGGCAAGCCCAGGACGTTTCCCTCCACACCTGTCAAACCTGGAGTGTGCTTTGGCACCCTGCCACTGCAGAGTCCCAGCGCCTGGAGCAGACTGCTTCAGAAACAAGACATCCCAGTGCTTAAGCTGCCTCTGCTTCGTGAGCTTTTCTTCCCATCTGTATGCTGTCTGAAGAAGAAAGTGTTTGCTGGTCAGAGAGGTTTTCCACTTGCGCCTCCTTCAGCTTTCCATTACCGCTAAGAGGTTATATGGGGTGCAGTGCTATACACTGTACTGTACTATATGCAGAGGTGTTCAGACTTAATTTATTCCCTTCTCCTGGATAAAGATTATTGCAGCTGTGTGTTTTGGAAAACTATCAATGAAGGGAGTTCAGCTCATACAACACACTTTCAATAGGGTACTGTACTCTATATTTCCAGGTTCTGTTTTAATTACACTTGCATATTACCTCGGAGGAAGCTGAAATCTGGAAAATGTTTTCTCATATACCATGTCTTAAACCTTCCTGACCTTCTGTTTTATACCAAGTACATTTATGTTTGTGATGAAAACCATATAATATGGGGCACGGTTTGGCTATCGGGATAATCTACCAGCGGCATGCTGTCAGTCCCTCCTAGCAAGGACTGAGCAATTTTCACTGAGAAACGTCCCCATCATTCCTCACCCCACCACCTTCCAGCAGTCGTTCCCTCTTCCCTCACTTCACATGGCTCCCAACAAGAGCCACAGGAGTTGGCCATATGGTGGGATAGGGCAGAGGAATGGCCCTCTCCTGTGGCAGCAAGAGGCTCCTGCTGCTCTGAAGAATCCTTGAGGGACTGATCAACAGGATGGCTCATGCACTGTCAATGTATTGCCCACATCCTGAAAATAACAAGCAGAAGGCCCAGCCTCATTTAGAGGGGCAGTGTCCAGCTGTGCACTGCCACAGCTTCTCAGAGAATGGGGAGCAGAGGCAGCCCTGGAGTCCTCAGTGAGCCTCACACCACTCATGCTGGGCCAGGGAAGTGAGCACTGCTGTGGAGCTTCCATATATTCGCACTGGAAACACTGGAAAAATCAGCCCAATGTCCAGAATTAAAACCTCCTCAAGACAGCCAGCAGTGTGCAGGGAGAGCAGGGCCCCAGGGAGAACTTCTGCATGCCATGTACCCTCTGGCCAGCAATAAGCAGTTACAAGCAGGTTACAGAGGTGCCCTATGGACTTGCAGTAAGAGGAGCAAACCTCCTTCAGTGATCAAAAAGGATGTGCTCCTTGGGGCTGACAGCAGAACAAAATTTGTATGAGCCAATCATCTGCTCCAGAGCAGCTTTCAAGTAACCCTTAAATCCATGCCAAATAGAGCACATCTTGATCTTCACATCCTCTGGGTGTCTGGAGAATGTCCTAAGAGTCAGGGTTTTAGTGAATATTTGTGAGCAGCAGAGGGTCTGTCAGTCCTTTGCCCAGCTCTCAAAGCCCAGCACTTCAACATTCAATAAGTACAGATTGCTGTCAGTGTCTTTCTTTTATTTCTTCTTGGAGAACTCTCTCCTCCTGGAGGCGCAGGAAGGTGGTGAGTCCTCCAGTCTGGGACACACATCTCTGCTCCTAAGTCTGACAGGGATCATGAGGTTGTGCCTCTACTTGTCTCAATGCCTCATCCTAAAAAAGCAAAGTAACTTTTACTTCATAATGAGCAACAGGAATGATCTAAATCTTGTCAAGCAGGAACCTTTTAGCGGGACTGAGCTGCTTTTTAACTCAGCGGTAAACAAGGATTTTCAACTATGAGGCAAGAACTTATAAAATTGAAAGTTTTTTGTTAGAAAGCAGTGATTATGGAAAAGCAGTGTTGGTTATAATAGAAGGCTGAGTTTGAACTCCTAGTGTGATGCTGTGGGTGAGAGGGAAGGCGAACCCTGAACTATTATGAAGGTTAAAATCTAGTAAAAGTAGAGAGTTAGTAGTGTCTCTGTGACATTGATGAGTCTGTTACTGCAACATTAAATGAGTTCTGGTGTTCATGCTACAAAAAATATTCAGAGAAGTGAGAGTGTAAAGAAAAAAGAAAACACAAGAAGAAGAAAAAATCTGTTAAGGAAGGTGTACAGCAAAAGCACAACCAAGTTGATCTACCTCTTCCACAGAAAATAAAAGAAAAAAATTCATCACAGTCTGTACAGGTAGAACAATGCCCATGGGAGAAGTTCTTTCATGTAGCAGACAAAGAAGCCAATTCACTGATTCAAAGTGGAAACTGGACAGTAGTTAGAAATAGCTGCTTATTAAAAAATGAAGTGCTAATATTCACAGAATTAGCTTAGAGCTGAATGTGGTGAGCTTTTAAAACTTTCGGTCTTTAAATCAATCCTGGATTTCTCTTTCCAAATACATAAGACCCAGCTATTACATAGCGTCATTTAATTCCAAGGAACTTTAAAAATAGGTTTCCTTTTAAAAAAAAATAGGTGGGAAAAGAGAGACCACATCAGAAAGCCATGCTTCTCTTCAGGACAGTGGCCAAAGCCCTGGTAAGTCCTACTCAATGGGTTAAGCCAGGAGGTCTCACTGTACGAGTCCCCTGCAAGTTTTGGGCTCCCTACAGAACATGAGAATGGTTTTGCCAAATCAGACCATGGATCCATCTAGCCCAATTCCTATAGGTAACAGCAGATCCCTAAAAAGAAAACGACAGGACAAATGTGCAGTGAGGTTTTCCTGGCACGGCTTCTCAGCTTCCAGCTCCTGGTGGCTCAGAAAGTCCCATGGACTCAAGAGCAACATGATGGATTTTTCATGGATTTTTCTTCCATGAACTTACTATTTTTTTAAACATAGGTAGACTTTTAGCATCCAAAGCAGGATGTGGTCACGAGTTCTGCAGCTGGGCTGCACTGTGGGAACCAGTACCATTCTGCTTGTTTCAAACCTGTCCTGAACCGGTTCCATTTGGTGCATTGTGATTCTTTGTTAGGGAGAAAACTTGCTCCCAATTCACATTCTTAGCTCTCATCACTTTTCCTTCTTGCCCCAGTCACCTCTCACTGAAGGGCTCCAGTCTAATTACTCCTCTCACAGAAGCTGTTTCATACTTCCAGTTGTTCTCATTGCCCTTCTCCAAAGGTATCACAAAGTGGTGTAAATCCCTGGAGTGCCTGCATATTGTTTTCTCATTTGTTCTCTGTTTCTCTCCCAGTCATTCCTAAAGTCGTGTTTGCTGCCTTGATTGCTGTAAAAACTGAGCTGACATTCCAGGAACTCCCAGGTATAATTTTTTACCCAGGGTAAGCAGGGCTCATCAGGCTAAATGCTCTTAATTGTTCTTCCTGCCCTTAGCGCTTATGAATTCAACTCCCATTCTTCAATCACAGTATAAGATTCAGTCAGTATCAACAGTCCCATAATTTGCTTATAATTGCCAGGTCAGCACAGTGACCCTTTATAGTACTGAATTAAATTCCTTTTCTCCTGAGTCTCCCAAACCTCTGGAATTTCCCCAGAATTCCAAGATTTATTAAAAATCAGTAGGCTTATTGGTGCAGGTTAAATGTTTTAAAACTCCAACGCCAGCACATGCTCCTCATCACTTTCTTATCTTACTGGCATGGGGAATATTTCATTACTATTGCAAGAAGTGAATTATTTCTTACGGCTTTTTCTCTTACCAAAAATATGAGAATGTTTTGGGAGACAGATAGCTCCACTGTGCTTTGAGATAAATAGCAGGTAATTTTTCTTAGAACTCCAAAGAATCAATCTGTTTTTAAAGTTTCTATGGCTCAGAAAGATTCCAGCTTACGTTTTCTGGAACTCATTGATCAAATATTATTCGCACAACATTATTCCATAGGAAAAAAAAAAGTAAAATACGAAGTCATCAGTAAACTTGTCCCATTTCTGTAGTGTAGAAATAGCATACATCTGAGATTCATTTTCCATCACCAACCCACACCAAGTGGGTTTAAATTCCAGCATAGACGCTATGAAGTGAAAGTGCGTGGATTGTAGGCACTAGATGTTCAAACATCCCAGCCTTGACCGAGCCTGGGCACCAGGCTATAGTGCAGGGATCTGTAAAAATACTGTGACATGTATCACCACTGCTGTCAGTGATACCTTGCAAACACATTTATGTGCTAGAGTATCTATTTGGATGCATGCCTAGAGCCTGAGTATCAGCTATGCAGCTGCCAATTGCTCAGGTTCTTTCTTTCCATCCTCTCTCCCTCCTCGCACTCAGTATTTCTTGCCTGTAGGACTCATCCAGCAGCTATCCTCACAATGTACCTAAAATATCAGGCTGTCTGTAATACAGCTGTTGGCCTAAGGACCTGGTGTAAAAGGAATCAGTTGAATGTGGAAGCATTTAGCACAAGTCCTTCCTCTGTGTGATTTAGATGAGAAATCTTGGTTGGATCACCTGTTCTGCAAACGGTGCACTCTCTGCAAGGTGTGCTTGCCCTCCTTTGCACGCTATCTGGCTTCATGTTGTAGCGTGCAGCCAGGAATGGAGCTTTCCCAAGTAGCAGTCCAAATGCAGCTGCGCAATGGGAGACACTGTGCCTGGTGCCACTTCAGTTTGCTCTCCTAGAGCCTGCCTCTTCCCTCCAACTGTCTGGGAAGCCACTTACTATAGTGCTCTGAATCAGCCTGCTAGAACCAAGGGCTGTTGCAAAAAGCACCAAAATGCCGAAGTTCGGCACTCGATGTAACTGTCCAGAGCTGCATGATCGGTCTTTTTAATATCAGTCTGCACATGGCTTGGAGAAGACAGACTGCTTGTCTTCCTGTGGCCCAGCAGTGAAATTCATCATCCATCCGAAAATCTCACAGATGAAAGCGCCTCATCATCCAGATTCAGGTTTCTCAGCTCTGTTGCTGAGAACACATGGCTACAGACATGTGTTGTGCTAAAGCTACCACTGTTTCTGGCTGTTCAATGCCACTGTCAGGAGCTACCTGCCTTTGCTGGGCTTCCGCAGCCTGCTCTTGTTCTAAGCCTTCAGCACCTTCTAGGCCACAGGTCTGAATAAAGCCCTGAAAGCCATTAACAGGAGGACAGGCAAGAGGAAAGAAGGAAGAATTCCTTCACACCAAACCCTCAGAAAGAGTTGTTTTTCCTGGTAGGCATGTAGACACTTCTATTCCCACCTAACCCACCTCTTGTTTCATTTGGGTGTACATTCACTCTACAGTTGCTCATGCAACGTCTTGCTATTCAATCTTTCACCACGTCCTGAGCCCCTGCTGTGCTCCACTGCTGTGGGGCTGCCTGGCTGCATCCCCCTGAAAGCCACTTCTCCCTGTGTCCTTCCTCCCAAGCCATATGCCCTCAAGTGTTTCTTTAGAGCACCTCCTCCTGCGGCATGTGCTTCTCCCCACGCTACCATTAGTTTTTTATCCTCTCTAGCTGGGTTCCTGTAATCTGATCACTAACCATATGAGTTAATGACTTCTTTGCCATCTAAACTTTATGAGTCTTATTGCACCTTTGCAGAAAAGAGAGCTCCCGTGAAGATATACAACCCCTTCTCTAAGCCTGTGGAGGACCCCAGTTGTGTTTCTCTTTCAGCATTTCTGGAGAAAGATTAATATTGTGAAGCCATTTGCATGAGCAAACTGAAATGTGTCTGGTTTTATCAATAAAAGGCTTATTTCTGACTTTATGCCATGGTAAATGGGATCTTTAAAAAACAGGCAGACAGTAACTGAACGTGCAGAAGCAATACCTTCTTTTTAATGGCATTTCTCTGGCAGTACAGTGTGCAGAGTCTGCTCAGCCTGTATTCCTGGATGGCAAAGCCTGGCATAAGATATTATAGCAAACAGACTTAGAGCAAAACCAGTGAAAAGAGCATTTTCTGTCCTCTAGCCAATTAATCACTGTTATTATTAACAGAGTAATTTTTTCTTGACAGCTGTGCCCTTCAAAATGACATCAGGGAAAACTGAATCCATTTGCATTACTTCAGCTAGCCAAATCACTGCAGAAAGTTGAAACTAGTTCGGAAAAGAAACCCCAGCAAAACAGGGGCATCAGTGAACTCGGAATGACAGAACAAATGGGTCTTCTGAGCACTCAGCAAAGTGCATTTATTGCACTGGTTTTACTGATTTTCCAAAAATGTCTAGATTTCCTTGTTTATTAAATTTGTCGAGAAGCAATGAAATCTCAGGCAATTTTATTTTTAAATATCATTTTACTACCCAACAGCAACAGTAAATTCATAAAATAACATGTGATTGACCAGGACTATGGAGTTAAAAAAAACAACTTGTTTGCTTTGTACATTCTTATTAGTCTTGGCTAAGATGTTATAAAAGCAGTATCTTTTAACACCTTTTATTATACAAGGGTCAAGGGGTTTTTATGTTTCTTAAAGAAAGCTTCAAATAGCCCACATAGCGGGTTACTGCATCTTTCATATGGCTGCTGTATAAACAAGCCCATTTTACACAGGAAATGACATAACCATGTAAAAGTGTACATGGAGTTTAGGCACATATTCAAACACTAATGGGAATGCATTGTTTTCAATGGCATACTTTTATGTTTACCTATTGAGCTTAGTACCCATATTTTAGCCAAATACAACAAAAATTATCCACACATACCTGTCTTACAGTGTACTGTTTATTTGAAATTTGGACCTTCACAAAGACTCTCGTGGGACAGATAATGACCCTAAAAAGTAAATACAAATGAGGCATTCTCAGTGAGAGAGTGAAACCTGCCATCATAAAGGTGGAAAGCTGAACTTTTAACCTGTATTGCTTTACAGCTCAGGTTTCTTTGCGTTTCTACCATCCAGTTACTAACACCAGTTCACCCATGGGAAGAAAGCCATAACAATAATTTAGGGTGTCTATCTTTGCACATTATATAATGGCCAGGCTAAAGAAATAGTGCCAAACTTCTGCAATTTCAAGGTCCTCTGTTTCTTTCCAGTTTCTTTGCTGTGTATCAGCCCCAGACTGTGCCCTATCCCTAAACCTCTGCTCTCAGAGAGGAGTGAGGGTTGAGGGAAGTCCACCTGGGTTGTGCTTTTGTGCTTATCAGTGATAATGAATGTTTGTAATGGTCACCACTCTCATATCTTGGGAAGCTTCGATACATGTTTCTGTTCTCACACCAGATACTGAAGCTGCAGATTTCCGTGTAAAGTCTTGACAATATTTGCAATGGTTTATGAGTAGAAATTTGGTGGGTATGTGGAATTCAGATGCTGCTCACTGTGGCAGCATCTTTTTGTTGCTACTGAAATTTTAGGTGAATTAAGAATAACAGAAACTGCTTTGAGAAAAGCAGTAAGAGGTCACTGCCTTCAATACTGTAAATTTAAGTGACCATAACCATTCAATAAGTATCTTAAAATTAATTGGAGACAGAGATCTGTGCCAGATGATCCCAATGGCTCAAACAATACACCAATGAAGCACCTACAGGCTTCATTCATACATTTACACCATGGCAAAAGTCAGTAGGCCACTACAGAATAAAATAGCATTGAACTGGAATTGACGGAGTTATCACACAAGTTCAGTAATGTAAATGCAGAAGATACCCTGGACATCGCAGCCCTGGTTTAGAAATAGTGTTAAAAACTAAGGATATTCAATTGAGAGTCAAAAGTGAAAAAACTCCCTAATCCCATGCGCACCATTAGAAACTCCTCACTTTGAGCTAGACCAAACTTGAATAATGCCATGATCATCCTGTCTGGATGCCACCACATCTGAGCTACCAACTAAACAAAGTGAATGTCATGTTATCTCCCAACCTGACCACTTGGGTTGAAATTGTTTCTGTTTAGGCCAAACCCAATATCTGGCAATTTTGATGCAGTAATAATCCACTATAATGCTAGCATTTTAGTGTCTGTAGTTTCAAATTCGTTTAAACTGATATTAAAGACCAACTAGTGTGGGGTTTGTTTTCTTTTTTCTTTTCCCTTCAATATATAACTACTCCCTAGCAGAATTTTGGATTTTGAAACATTACCAAAGGATGATTTTTAACACTTCAGTATGCTAGTATTTTTTTAATTTTTCCTCGGATCACATTATTTGCTTTGGGATAATTGCAAAATCTTAGTTTGGGGGTTATTTTCCATGTAGATGCTGATACATACTCAATTTAATTAACATTTACCTGAATGTTTATCTTGCTTTATTCATGTATTAAGAAATTCATACAAGGACAGGAAACAAGAACCTCAAAGAGATACTTACTAGGTTTTTAAAACCTTTTATTGTGACCAGCCTCACCAGGATCCTCAGGCTCATCCACAGCTCTGCATGTGAAGTGTGTAGCAGGTCTCCTCATTGGGTTTCCAAACCATCATGCATTGTGTGTAACACCAATGCTGCCTTCCTCGAAAGCTGCTGCAGCATCTCACGGATGCAGCTGGAACTGAAGCAAACTGCCCTTCGCAGGCAGTTATAATCCCAGGAATTAAGTTATCTGTTAAAGACTATTTCGATTTGCTTCAAGTGAACGTAAATAGGGAGTATGTGCTATTTTAAACTGATCACCTGAGCCACTGAGGAATGTGCCTGTGTGGTGAATAAATGGCCTGGCACAGCTCTGTCTGTCATACGCAAGAACAGGAGCTTCACTGGGAATGTGCCAACAGGCACATGTGTGGGGAGCAGCGGTCTTTCATGCAAGGAAGAAAGGAGACAACCCTTTCTCATGGTCATCTAGCCAACCTCTCCAGAAGGTAGCTGTGGTCCGTGCTAGAGAAAGGATCCTTAAAAGCTGCGAACCAGTCACCTAGAAAACAGCCAGGAGCAAGAAAAGCACTGCTTGAACAGAATGGGCAAAAAAAGACTCTGCTCAATCCCTGGCAGTGTTCAAGGCCAGGTTGGACAGAGCCTTGGACCACATGGTTTAGTGCAAGGTGTCCCTGCCCATGGCAGGGGGGTTGGAACTAGATGATCTTAGGTCCTTTCCAACCCTTACTATTCTATGATTCTATGATTCTATGCTCTCCTGGCTATGGACTAGTCAGGAGAATGTTTTCTCTCCTGCTGTAGCAATGGTAAATCGTATCTGAATAAGCTTGTGGTAAAACTTAGAATTAAAAACTCCTTTTTGTTTTGAAAGTCATATGAGACTGGCTGGTAACAGTGCAGGGGACAGTAACTCTTGTTCCTGGCCTAAGCCTCCATCAGGACAAGGAAGAGCAGGACATGCTGACAGCCCTGAAGGGAGGTAGAGAAGCCATGGAGACAGCCTAGACCCACAAAATACATCTGTAAGATACCATAACTTCTCACGCACATATTACAAAATGGCTTCAAGTGCTCATATTCTACATGCCTATTAACGTGCTAGTTAGTGATTCACCCTCCTGTCAGGTACAGCATTCTGACCTGCCTTGTTTTGTGTTACCGCATGGCCTGCACCAAGCAACATCGATTCCTGCAGGTAGAAATCACTGTGCTAAGCTGTTACAGAGAGATCATATATATGAAAGCTCCCTGCAGTGCTTGTTGTGTGTCACCATGCGGGCACAAGGTCTGCCCGCACAGGGGAGCCCCATGTGTCCGGCAGCAAGGCTGCTTAACCAGGTATTTCAAGCTGGTTAAATGCTCAGTCACCTAAAGAGCGCAGGAGGAAGGGCACGGCTTTTTATCACTCTTTATGGCTATTGACCAGGAATTTAGGATGGTTTGCTGCTAGTGTGAGCCAGAGCAGGTCCAGTCTGAGGTACTAACCAGGAGGACCCCTGGGCCATATCCAGCTTCCTGCCATTACCCACACCAGTGATGCTGTGCAGAGGAGAGTTCAGATCTAGGAAATCATGTTACTTGATGGTTTAAACTCTGATGAAACAATATGAAACCTTAGCATTTATATTTTATACTATTGAGAAGCTACTTCAATAATTTCTGGTGGTTCTTATGGCCTGGCCACAGTTTAACCTTATTTTGTAGGTGGAAACATACACAGAGCAATCCCACAATAAATGTATAATCCATGTCTAGATAGATAAAGGGGATAGGCAAACACACAGCCCTTGGAGGGTTGAATAAAAGGATACCAGAGCTTTTTTGTAATCATCTGCATATCTCATTTTTGCCCCAGGTATATCAAGTGATAGTATCATTCCCCACCAGGTCAAACCATGCCATACTTTCAGATCTTTCTTCCAATGTTTCCACAGTTTCTGTCTGTGGCAGCAAAATACAGGGACATGTTTTGCATACCACTGGTATTCTGCTGCACTGAAAAGTCCCTTTCACTTGTATTTATTGTACAAAAACATTAAAACCAATTTCTTAATAGCATCATAATTATGCGGAGTTGAACAGCTAGACACAATGTAGCACTGTGTCAATAATTTATTACATCTTATGCCATAATGGAACACTTTTACTATGAGCATTTGAGAACAACTTGGACCTTATACAGAGTAATATATAACATAACAATGGAAAGGTGGATACTTAAGAAAGATATGTAGCTGGAAGGAAAATATACATGGAAGCAAATACCTCTGGCATCACCTATCTCCATGTAAAACTTAAAACTAAACATATTATATCTAACAACTTTTTTATATATGTGTAGTTTCAAGAGCTAATCAGAAAGAAATAATATTACAGTGTAACTATTTACACCAAGATGGGAGCACACCAGGACACAACCTTTTCTTGTAGACATCAAGACTCTCCTCTTACATTTCTTAATGGGCAAAGCACGTGGGACTCAGACATAAATTCAGTCTCAAAAACATTGTTCAAGGGATCAAACAGGTCATATCCACAGCTCACTGGTGTCATCTTTACCCACTGCTTTGACACTAAAAGCAGGCAATCTAGAAGTGTGGAGGTATAATCTTCTCTATCATGGACTTCAGTTAGAGCCAGTCTCGTGTTGCCAACACAAGCCTTATACCAAGCTACATGCCAGCATCCAAATGCTACTAAAATATGCCCATGGTGGAGAGACATATAGAAGCACTGGATTTATTGCTACATCCTTGTAAACATACTTCCCCTAAAGGTAAGAAATCTAATTAACCTTCCTTGAGGAGAGTTTATGTTCAATGTGTCATAATTTCTTCCATGACATATCCATGTGAGCAACTGTTCTGCTACCTACAACCACACGACTCTACCACCATGTCCTCATACTGCTTGTAGACCACGTTGTTTGCAGAGTCAATGAAAAGAATGCTGATAGGACTCAGCCTGGTTGGGACACAGCAAGTTGGGGGGGTCGATTCTGGGTCCATTGAGTTCATTAATGTTTGGATCACTGCATGATTGGTGGGCTCCAGATGGGATCGAAGGGGGAATTCACAAAGCCCTTCACAGTGATAGGCTTCGTACTCCAGCGGAGCTATTATCCAGTCATCCCAGCCCATATCCTTAAAATTCACATGGAGGGCTTTTCTGCTACACCTTGCCTTCAGATTCTTAGTGGGCCTCTTCCCTTGGCGTGTTGCTAGAGGAGCTCTTCTCTTCCGCCTCTGATTGAATAAGTACTCATAAACAGTTTTGTCATCTTGGCCAGATCTAGCTTTGATTTCATTGAAGAATAAGTCTCTTTTTTTTGTCCTCCCAAATACCAAGAAGAGAGCCTTTTCATTGACCTGTCTTCCTGTTCTGTTAAATCCCACACTCCTGAGATCAACAGCTCTACCCCTGTCAAAAGTTTCCAGTTCAAAACACAAGTTAACCAAGTTTTTAAAGTTCCTGAAAAGTTTCCAGATGTCAAACACTTCCCACTTTGGTGTATCTGTGATACTGACAGTCCGAGAGTCCAGGAGTGTTGCTGCTTGTCTGTTTGTAGAGCAACTAAATAATTTCACTTGGGAAGTTTTTCCAGAAGAATGAGGCTTCCATGTTTCAGAAGGCTTTTTCCTCAATATTCGAAGCTCTGCTCCCAGCAAACCATCTTTTTCTAATGCACTGATGTCAAAAATGTATTTTTGTTTTCTTACAGTTGGCGCTCGCTCGTCTAAAAAAAGCAAAGCACACACATTTTTAAACATATATCAAGCACAGATCAGCATCAGTTATTCATTTCTTAATGGTTTTCCTAAAGTTTGCTCATAAGCCTAAAAGTTTCCGTAATTAGCCCACCAAACAGAAAGAGCAGTTTTGGTCTAAGGAACCAGCTCTGTGCAGGGACCCAGAAGAATTCAGTGACTCAAGAGGGAAATGAGTTTCTGAGTTTGTTTAGTAGAAATCTCATTTCTTTCACCATCTTTTCTAGCTTCAAAGTAGCAATTAACCAGTTGAAAAATAGTCCTTTTCCAGGGCTGAGCACTCACAGGGCCTATTCACCACTTATCCTACTTCAATTACCGAAACAGAGCTTCAGTGGTGCCCAGGCCTCATGCTGGCTCCAAATATGAGCAAATCTACCGTTAGATGATACAATAGTGAATTATTCCTTTAAAACCAACATCCCCCAGGAACTGCCAGACACAAGGATAACTGCCTTATTAACTTAACTCCACATGATTCACAACTTCTTGAACCTGGGCAGAAAAACACACCTCCCTTTAACCTGACAGTACATTTGCTTGCTGAAGCTCTGGAGCAGCACTAACAAGGAACATGGCTGAGCCACCGTTCTAGTGACAGCACATTAATGATGCCTTCCAGTGCCGAGCCAAGAACCTGAATGCAGCACCTGTGAGCAGCGTATCATCCCTTCCCAGAAAACAAGCTATTCATAATTGAATGGCAAACAAACCCATTCCTTGCTCAGTTTCCATCACTATCCACCTTATCAGCTGTATCCTGTGTTGCTTCCTTAAGTACATGACAAAACTCCTACTAACGTCACTGGAAGCAGCATGGGGCTCCCCAGCCATAGTGGTGAGGTGAACATCATTCTTTGGGAGCCTGGTTATTTCTGGTGTGAAAGCAGACACTAGTCCAAGTTTCAAAAGAAGTTTGGAACCAGAATGTTAAACCCCAGTTGTGGAGTCCCAGAAGTTACAACTCCTGTTAGTCTGTGCTGAGCTGTGGGCTTTGCTGGAGAGAAGACTGGTGGCACCTGAAGCATGAGCTTCAAGCTAGTACAGATACACCCACCCTATGCTATAATGACTCCTGTGTAGTGCCTCACAATTCTACCTTGAACAAATCAGGCTGACCCACCGATACTGAAACTTCTGGGTTTTCTTCACAGAATAGCCCTGTTCTTAGCATACCCTGTGTTTCTAGACATACTTACAATAAATCTAATGTTAGCAGCTTCCAGGACTTAGTTATGCAAAGTAAATAGGACATAAATGTAAAAGGTTTTTAAACACCTAAGCATGCAAAGACTGACTGATTTTCAATAATATGCATCTAAAATATTTTCTAAATGTTTTGTTTGGCTGCCACACAACCATCTAGTTCTGCCTCTAACTGAATTTTCCAAGATAAGGCAGGAGGACAAAACCTGCAGTAAACTTGTACAATTCCATTTACATTAAAAAGAGCTATTTCACTTTAATGAAGTATGATTATTTTCTAAAACTCTCCACATGTATAAACACACTCAGATACCTCTCTCTCTGTATAAACACACACACACACGAGCTCCTTTCTTACCTTGTCCTTTGTCTATAAAGCTGGTTATTGTATTGGCAAGTCCAGCCTCCAGTTTTACACTTCCATTAACACCTTTTCTTTCTGCATCTGAGAGAGTCCTGTACAGAGAGAGCATGTATTCATGTGGCGTTATAGGGGGATGTCGGAAAGTTTCCTTGGTTTCCCTCTGGGTTACAGGCTCTTTAGTCTTTTTGGTTTTGAAAGCATCAGTGTCAGTACTGCTTGTGCCAGGTTTTTTCAAAGCCACCTTGCTGCTAAGATTCTGAACCTTTGGAGTCACTGTCCTTACTCCAGAAGGTCTGCTGGGGAGATGTCCTACCTTGCCCTCCGTGGCTGCTGCTCTTGAGAGAACCTTCTTTGATTCATCGTTCTTGGCCAGCAGAGCTCCAGCCTGAACAGCACTGCTTTTAGTCCTAGCCTTTGAGGTCCCAGTACTATATCCATGGCTTGCAGTCCTCAGTGAACCTGCCCGTGCTGAGGGATTCCTCTCTTTTCCTTCTGCTTTTAAAAAACCTAGTTTAGATCCTGGATTACTCTGGCCTACTTCAGAATTACTCAGTGCTCCAGGAACTAGATCCAGAGACAGCCAAGTCAAATGCCAAAGCAGTAAAGTGAGAAAATGCAGGATTTTCATCCTCTGGTCTTCCTCTGAATGCCACTAAAGAAAAAATCAGAAAAGGTTCCTCCAGTTTGGCAGAAGAAAACATGAAAGAAATTAAAAACCAAAGTCAGCAAAAATGGTTTTCGTTTGAGATGAAAACATTTCAAATCTTGTTGTTCAATACTTGTATCCAGTCCCATAGTGGAAATGCTCATGTACTCAGACACGATCTCCCCTGATTTCAGTGAGCAGCTATAAAGAACTTGTTCTTGAAAAGAGAAAGTTTACCACCTCGTTTTCTTCTGTAAAACTGACTGAAAACTTGAAGGAGTCCTGTTTAAATCCAAGGGCTTTTTTTTCCAAGAAGGAAGAATGGCGTAATGCTGCCTCTGTGTTAAAAGGTTTTTTTAATGTTTTGAATCCTTTCCAGTGAAAATATTTCACACACAGAGACCTGCAGGTGCTCAGAAATCTTTTACAAACCTGAACTCAGGAATTGGAAACGGAATTCCAACAAACCTATTTAATTACTCTCTGATGTCATGCTGTCTAAACTAATTTAACTGCGATATATTTCTTTAAAAAAATCTTCTTTACCCTTTTCATTAGCATGAGTCATACTCTGCCTCATTGAAACAGCTCCACAGGCTCAACACTCCAGAGGATGCCTTTTCAAGTGGCAATACGACCTCTACCTTAGCCTTCCATGAACTTCACATTTAAACAGGACAAACTGCAAGATCAACAGCTGAGATCTGTCACACAGTCCCCTGGACACATACTTTAAAATATCCCAGTATAATTCAGTTTGCTCTTTTTCCAGAGAACGGTAACAGTGGCTTCACTTTGGCCTCTGGTGACTGAAGGGCTGAGCTGGTAATGCAGCGCTCAGCGAGGGTGAAGTTTAATTTTTCACAAACAGCACACGGCCGTGCCCGCAGTCAGTGTATTTTGGCATATTTATTGCTATGCTTTAAAAGAAAACCCATGTAAGTCCAGCTGGAGGAGGAGGTTGGGGATGCCCGGCGGGGTGGGCAGCAAGCATGGGGCGGCAGTGCACCCTGCAGGCAACAGCTTCCCCCTCCAGCACCCCAACACAGCCTTTCCTCCAGAGGCTGCTGAACACCAGCCTTTGTTTTAAAACTAGGTGTAAAATTGTCAAGAGCTGCCTACCCCGCGGCACAAGAGGGCTGGTAGTTGGAACTGGTGGTACTTAGGTGTCAAGGCTGTCCTGCTGCTTTCGCCACACAAAAGAGTGTGGAGCAAGCAGGTCTTTCACAAGCTGCAAAAATGAACTGTTGTTCTCAATGAGCCTTTGGGAAATGAGGCACTGGGCTGGACTGAACAGGGATTAATGGGACCCTTCTCTCATCCTGCACTGATGGTTTTATTTCTAAGGCAAGAAGAAAGGGAAAAGACACAAGACATTTTAGCTTGACTTGTACATGCTGAAGCATTTCCCACCGTGACTAGTATCAGAAACACCAAACTACTTTCCTAAATAACAACCTGCAGCCCTTTCTACATGAGGAGCTCTGAATGCTTTACCTTGCTTCATGGAGCAACTGAAGGATAGAAGAGTTTGGTGATTTCACATATTTCACAAATAAGGTAGCTCCTAAAGCCCGTCCTCCTGATTTTGATCTAATGGTCCTTCCTCTGATGTCAGTTGTAGTTTTGATATTCCCCTCAAAATAAAGCAGCTTTTCACTGAGTTACTTCTGTCAAAACCATTCCCCAGCAATGACTCCATGCTGTGGCCCTCTCAACCATGCCATCCATTTATCCTTGCATATTGCCCACCTTCCTGCTGGGCAAGAGGCAGTGTGTCATGTCTGGTTCTGCCCTATGGGGGTATTGATTAACTTGGCAGTAGGCCACAAAACCAGCTAAATGTTGAGTTCCCACTTTTCATCTATCCGGCTTTCAGTTTTCACAACACTTGTAATTTAATATTTTTAAGAGCTCTGTCACTCTATCGAACTTGGTTCATACAGCCCACTTGTCCTTCTTGGCCCATTCTGTAAACGCAGCTCCTCACACAGTGTGGAGGTATTTGCAAAGGAAGGACAACCCGGGTCCCTGCTCCTTGGAATTGCACCCTGTTCTCCAGATCCTAAGATTATGCCTACAGGAGCTGTGCCACCTTCCAAACAGAAAATTTCAGGGAGTCCTGCACCCTGGTTTGTGTGGAAAACATTTTCCCTTTCACGTAGCTGCAAGTTAGTGCAAGGTGATGAAGGATTTGCCAGATCATTGCTGCTAAGTGTGACTTTTTACAGTTCTAGTTTGTATCTTGTGTTTCTAGTTTGTATCTTGTGTTTCTCTCTTGACTATGAAGACTGTCTACATAATCATCCCAAATACAGTGGAAGCCTAAATTGTGATGGATTCAGCCCCAATGTATTTTAACATAGCTGAAGGATCATTAGAATGAAGGCAAAAGCCAAAATACTGAGAACTGGGGGTAGCATCTTGTGAAGCAGTGATTGCAAAACAGGGGTTAGGGAATTAGCTCTGAAAACCTGCTTTGTACGAAGTGGCTGAAAGACCTTGAGCTTATTGATCAGAAGATGAGGAGAGAGGTTAATTTAGAGCTATAAATTCCTGATAAATGAGACAAAGATTTCAATCTATAAATATGATGCCCTTCCACATATAGCACTGCTGCTGGGTGAGTGCATCATTTTACACTGCCTCAACCTCTCCTAACTTCCTGAAGTACTGCTCCATAAGAGCTCCAAGTGTCTGCTTCTGTCTAAGCACCATGTTGGACTTGGTCTCCAAAGGGAATCACTGTCACGGTCACAGCAAGCATCTGGGTGGCTCCAACCCCTCCTGGTCTCTCCCCTCCACCTCTTTGCTGACATTGCTGACACCAGCCCCCTGCAGTTCTCACTGCTTTCCAGGTCTTGTGTCTTTTTTCCTGGGATGCCATCTTCTGGTTTTCTCTGTTATATCCCTTAATAACCTGACTGAGAGTAGTTTCATGCATTTCTTTCTGCTTTTCCAGCATTCTCATCTATTCCCAGTACAACTTCATTTGTCCCTCCCTCTCTAACAGGATGGCAGCCACATAAGTGAGAGACTGCTGCAAAGCTTTTGCCTGTGCTGCCTCTTTCTGGAGCATCTGCATTTTCTCCCTCTGCATTTCCAATTCCTCATTTTTAATTTTTAAGATAGACAGTGTCATTCGAAGCTCTTGTTCGAGGCAATGATTCATGCCTGTTGCTTCCTGAAGATTTTCCTCCCATGCCAGTGTTTCTTTAACTGCTTGCAGCCTGTCCTGTTCATGCTGCAAACTAGGGAGGAAAAGGTTCAATAAATTCCATCTATATGTGTTTGCTTTTCATACTAGATTTGAGCTCCTGCTCCAGTGGCAGTCAGGGGCAGAAGTTTGAGCTTTTAGTGGAAAACTCAAGCTATTCTGTTGGTTTTGCTGTTTGATGTCAATTTTCTACTGTCAATCAGAAAAGAAGTGAGAACTGCACTGTATTTATCAAACTCTGTCCATAACTGATTTTTGGAGTCACTGTAAATGGAGAAGTGGGAAAACACTGGTCATGGAAGAGCAGCTGCATGGCTCAAATGTGTGGGCTAGTGTTCTGTATCTAACGGTGCCTGTGAGAGCACACCCAGGGAAGAAAGCCTAAGAGGGGTGGACTTGCATGATCAGCACTGTTCCAGCTGGTGAGCACTTTGACAGTCTCCTCCTGACCCTACATAGACCTGCTGTATTTACAACACCCTCTGTCAGGGAGTTCAACAGGTCTGCTCTACTGTGAGCGTACCACCTGCTGGCACCTGCTTGCAGCACAGCTCTCACTTCATCAGATGCCTCTTGTTCGCGGCTAACCAGGAGTTAGGCCGTGGCCCAGCTGTGTTTGAAGTTACAAGCAACTCCTAGTCATCTCACAGTAAAATGGGTGGCATTTGAGTAAGTGAATTCACCTACAGACTAGTTTGGGCAAAGGAAAGGGGCCTGAGCCCTCTTTTCTGTCTATGTTTGTTGCATTTCTTCATGAGCTCATGAAATGAAGCTGAATTCACAGAGTACGTTGTCCCATTTTCTCTGCCATACTGTTTTTTTTCTTACTGGTCGCAGTCTGGTCCCTTCCTGCTGCAAAACTGGGAGGGAAAGAGTCCTTAAGTCCCTGTATGCACGTTTGGTTCTCGTACTGGACTGGAACTGCTGCTGCAGTAGCAGTCAAGGGCTGGGGCCGGAGCTGTTTGTAGGAAGTTCCAGCTGCTCCGCTGGCTTCCCAGTGTGATGGACCTGCTCTGGTGTCGCTGTGCTCCCACCCTTCTTGCCCTGGTGTCCCCGTGCAGTGGTGTCCCCATCCCGTTATCCTGCAATGAGAAGTTCAGATTTTGTAAAGGACTATGGGTGTGAAAGCTTGAAAATCTGCAGTTTGGAAAAACCAATGTTTGCTGACAAGCTTGCTTTCCTTACTGTGTCTTTAGACAAAGACAATATAAGAGCCTATATGTGCAGCTCCAGACTGTCCCCTACAGGGAAGACACCGATTGTCACTATTTGACTGTATAAAAGGGGATAGCTGGCAGACTGAGGGTGTGCTGGCTCTGTGGAACTGCACCTGGCACCCAGCACTGCGCGAAGAGGAGTTAAAGAGCATCTCGAACCCGTGTGACGCCGGGGGAGTGAGTCCGCGTTCGAGACAACAACCCGTCAATCCCGGTCAGGGTCGTTGCCTAGCGCAGCGCGTTCTATCCCCAGCGCTCCACAGCGCGGGGTAACAGAGCCTCGGTAGAGCTGTGCGCGTCTCTGACAGCGGCAGCACCGCAGCGAGCGAGCAGCGACCCCAGAGTCAGTGTCCGAGCGAGCAGCGACCCCAGAGTCAGTGTCCGAGGGAGCCCGGCTGCCCGTGCGGGCAGGGGGAGCCGCTCCCGCAGCCGGGGGCGCGCCGCGGGGACCGTGGTGGCGGCGGAGCCCCGCGGCGGCGGCGGAGCCCCGCGGCGATGGCGGCGGAGGGCCAGGACACGCAGCGGGAGCCGCAGCGCTCGGAGGAGGAGCAGCGCCGGCGAGACGAGGTGGTGCGGCACCTGAAAGCGAAGGTGAAAGCCGGGGGAACGCGGGCACGGCGCTGGTCCCGCGGCTGCCGCCTGCGGAGCCGCTCGCTCCGCCTGTCCCGCACCTCCGCGCACATGCCGGGCTGCGAGCGCCGTCGTGCGGCAGCGAGCAGGGGCTGAAACCGCGGGAGGGGTCGAGCGGCGGCGAGGAGGGATCGGAGCAGGGCGGGGGCCGGGCCGGGCGGGGAATGGGCTGTGCTGGGGCGTGGAGGGAAGCTGCTGCAGGAGGAGCCGTATCTGGTACAAGCTCCCCCTCATTCCATGTACCCATCCAGGTACTGAAGTACCGGAGCAAGTGCCAAGCGTTGGAGGAGCGGCTGGAAGCACACGGGGTGAGTGTGCGGGTTGCCAACTAAAAGTAGCAGGCCAGAAAAACCCCGTCAAGAATCATAGAATCACAAACTGGTCTGGATTAGAAGGGACCTTAATGCTCATCCAGTTCCAGTCCTCTGCCACAGGCAGGGACACCTTCCACTAGAGCAGGTTGCTCCAAGCCTCATCCAGCTTGGCCTTGAACACTGCCAGCTATGGGGCAGCCACAGCTTATCTGAGCAACCTGTGCCAGGGCCTCACCACTGTCACAGGGAAGAACTTCTGCCTAATGTCTAATCTAAATCTGCTCTCTGTCAGCGTGAAAGAATGCTTTATTGCTGAAATGACACTTGTCCCAGGTCTTGGGACAGGGCTACACTGCCTGTTACATTCTGTGGTTGTCTCTGAAAAAGAATGGGTTGAAGCGTAGCATTTTGGAAGCTACTCTGGTGTTCAACATACAGAGCTGGCTCTGTGCTTTTCTTCCTGCTTCATGGCTAAAGTAAACCTAGGAAATGGAGGTTTAGGAGAGTAGAGAGCTGAATTGGGCTAAACATGTCCTTTCTTCTGCAGGGATCCCTTCCAGGCGGAAGAAAAGCCACAGAAGACCACAGCCTGGAGAAAGTGCTGCTTGAGCTGGAAAAGGAGAAGCTAAGGTACAAGAAAGAAGCGTTCCCTCATACTTGGTATCCTGAATGCTCCTGGAAGTGAGGGAAAACCTGTCAGTGCTACCTGGTCTCTCCAATGGAAGCAGTTGGGCAAGCTGCTTTGAAAGGAGCCAGGCCCACAATCTGCTCTGTGTGCAGAAATAGTGGTGTGTGCTGAATGGCTCTGTTTTGAACAGGGGGTTGTTCCAGGTGACCTCCAAAGGTCCCTTCCCAGCCTCAATTATTCTATGGTTCAGTACATGAGTAACTCAGGACAATGCTAGAGAAAGGTGATCAGACAGCACAAGCGGGAGGCAAGACACTAACTATGGGCATCATCAAAGTTGAAGAGGGAGGGGGAGTCCAAATTGTAGAGGGAATTGAAAGCTCAAAGCAAGAAGCAAATGAGTTTGCCATCACAGAGAGCTCTTAGGTAATCCTAGGAAGAAGCTCTTTTACTGCCTCTCGGCTTGATAACAAAGTCAGTGGGGGAGGTAATTGGAAAATTACAGGGGTGCTGCTTGTGGGTATCAGTTGTTCAGTGACCTTGTTACTGTTTTTCCCCTTCCAAGGCGTGAGAGTCTGGCCGAAATGAACTCTCGCCTACGGGAGCAACTCAATAGAACGAATGAGGTTAATTCAGCCCTCAAAGAAGATGTTGGAAGACTGATGGCAGATCGGATGAAGGCCCGGAAGGAGCTGGAATTGAAAGAGAGTGAACGGTGCAGTGAACGTGAGGTAAGTCCAGGCTATGGGAATGTCAGACATGATGCCGGAGTGGAATGGGAATGCATTTTATTTCTGGCACAGAGAGCTCTCTGTGTGAAAGCTGTGGCTACACTGAGAGTATATGGGTGCTGACGAGCAGAAGACGACTGTGAGATGGAGAAGTGTGACCAGATTGTGGTGATGGAAGATGCCCACCTGCTGTGACCATACTGCTTGCTCTTGAAGGCAAACACTTGCTGTTGCCGGGCACCGTAGGGCAGTCACACAGGAATGCTCGTCTGTTTAATAGTTCCTAAATCTCTGTCTACAGCAGTGGAGACCGGAGAGGTCTCTGTGTGTTCAGAGTCAGAGTAGCCAACAGAAGAACAGGACAGGCCTCCCAAACCCATAGCCTGTTGTAAGCAAATCTGACACTGCTCTTGGAGGGGCTTGTTTTTGTCTTCCACCACCAAGACATTGCAAGGCGAGATGATGAATCATGATCTGTTTGCTTTGCTGATATCCACTCCTGCAGGAGAAGTGTGGATGTTTCCTTCTTTGAAGTCAAGTGACAGGTCTATTGAGGGTGCCTCCATGGTGCCTCTTCAGTCCTTGATGCCCCAGTTGCAGTTGCTATTAAAGGAGACCTGATGATAATGGTTGTACTCTCTCCTAGCTGAAAGACTTGTACAGTGGCACTGAAGGCTAAACTGGCATTTCTTTTTGTCTTTGCATGTTTATGTTTATGACAACTATGTAAAGGGTGAACATAACCGTCTACTCAGCCTGTGGCATGAGGTGGAAACCTTCCGCCACCACTTCCTGGAGATGAAGACTGCCACTGACCGGTGAGTGGAAGCTGAGGCTGGATCTCTTGCAGGAAAAGGCAGCGTCCCTTCACACGTGCTTTTGAGCCTCAATGTTACGTTAGTGGCAGCTAAAGATGGGATTTCTCCTTGGGTCTCTGAGGCAATGCCATGAAGCTACTTGAGGCTACTTTCAGAATCATTTTGGTTTGTGCTGGTTTTCAGATAAAACTGAGGGGCTTGGGTTATAAGCAGTGCAGAGGCTCTGAACAGATGAACTTGACCATGGTGATGTTTGGGCATATTAACACAGACACAGGCACATGCAGACATACTGGAATAGACCAACCAAAGCTGTGATACAGCATGGAGAGCAGTCCATTCTATAGAAGGATTAAGATCTGTTGTGCCATGCATTTCTTCTTACTTCTGAAAACAGGCTTATTCCTCAGCTATCCAGTAGAGTCATTGCTCAACTGTCAAGATGTGTCTCAAAGTGTCAGATGAATGATTTGTCCCCATTGAAGATGTCCTCTTTCCTGACAGCTTTTACTGTTGCACTATTACGTGCTTTGGAAGTAGGTGAGCTGATCACAATGGTGGTGTGACCATTGGCTTGCTCTTTATTCTTCTTCAGAGATCTGTCAGAGCTGAAGGCAGAACAAATGAGGCTTTCTGGGGCTATACTTCTAAACTGCTCCCAACTGAACGCCAATGTACAGCTCCAGGCATCCCTCACTCCATGTAGACCTGTGCTGAAGGACCAGGCACAGCAGCAAACAGGAGAGAGAATAAACCAAAAGACTCAGAAAGTGATGTACTTACATGAGCTGGAGAAGAAGGAACTTCAAGATAGGTAAATGTGTTTTAAACTTTGCTATTACCAGCATTATCTTTTGTGGCTGCTGCTTGGATTCATAGATGGGTTGCGTTCACATTTAAAACATGCCCATGCTGTTTCTGCCCCTACTACAACTATTGCCTTCAACAGAAAGGAGAGAAAAAAAAGTCAGACTGACAGAAGCTCTCCTGAGTAGGACAAGGCTGGGAAACAGACTGCATATCACAGTGGTTTTGCTGTTAACTGATTCTTGGTGAGAAATCTGAGAGCAGTTTAAAGAGAGGGCTGCCTCTTGTACAGCCCTTTTGCTACCCAGGGCTGTGCTAAAGGAGTTGGGAGGAATTTGCCCAGGGCCACCATCAGCAGTGTAAGCACCTCTATACTGACAGTCCCTTGCAAGACTGAGTGCAGAAGGCCTTTGGGGCCAGAAGTGCCGTTCTGCAACCTCCAGCATGTTAACCTGTAGAGATGAACGCTACCTTTGTGGTGTTTTCTGGGTTGAACTTTCTCCGCTATGCTTCTGGGAGCTGCTTAGCTCTTTAACAGGTGGTGGTGGGTAATGCTTTTGGAATGGCATGTGGACCTTCTCTTCTCAGGGTGGCAGAGCTCTCAGCCTTGCTTGAACAGTCCCAGAGGGAGAACAAGGAGAAGGAGAAGAGGCTGAAAACACTGAAGAACACTGTGGAGTTACAAGTATGTTTTACCTCTATCTGGAGTCAGTCTAGGTGCAGGCAGTGGCAGGGGAGCTGCACACAATGCAGGTGTCTTCCTCATGGAGGTAGCACCAGTGCTATTCTGCCTATGACTTTAAGCCTCTGGGGATCAAAGTTCCTTGGAACCCTTAAGTTGCCAGTCCAGATCCACTTGAGACACTTCAGTCTTAGCAGTCTGATCCACCTGTTGCTTGTTCTGATGTTCCTCAGTGGCCCGACTCTTGGGTGCATGAGCATCTATGTGGCGTACCCAGGTTCTGCACCTGGGTAGCACTATCTTGCCACAAGGCCCAGATGGGTCTACCTCTGTGTTGCCACATGCTCTGCTTCCATTGCTGCAACCACCCCACAGAGGTCTGTTAGAGCTGAAGGCAGAGCAAATGAGGCTTTCTGGAGCTATACTTGTAAACTGCTTCCATCTAAACACCAGTGTACAGCTCTGGGAGTCTGTCACACTGGATAGATCTGCCCTGAAGGATCAGGCACAGCAGCAAGCAGGATAGAGAATAAACCAGAAGACACAGGAACCAAATTGCCACCATCCGTGAGTCACTATAGAAATAAAGTACTGGCCATTTTTCTTGCCCAGCAATGTCCAAGGCCAGCTAGACGGCTTTCACCTCTGCAAACTGACTTGACTCACATCCTACTTCAGCAGTTTCTGCAACTTGTCAGAGCGGACTCCAGGCAGCCACTGATGTGGTGGAGTTGCCACAGTATTTTGCTGAGGTTGGAGTAGCTGCAGTGCTCATTGCCAGGCCATCTGTGACTTTGCCATCAGATCCAGAAACCTCCTTTTCGCCTTGAGGGTACTGAATAGTGTTTCTGCTTGTCTTCACCACTGGCCACAGGCTCAGCTGCTAATAACTCACTTATTTTCTGGGTGGGCATTTGGCTGCTTGGCTCAGTGAACCTGCATCTGTTGGATTCTGCCGTGGTTTTGTCAAGGAGACACTTGGTAGTGCCGCAGGTCACAAGGCTTTGGTTACTTCTTGTTGGAAACGTGTTGATGGCTTGTGGAGCTGTTGCGCAATTCTCTCAGTTGTCCTCTCCTTCTATGGATTCTTTTAACCCACCTGTCTGTGTTGACCTCTGTTTTGGATTTTGATTAGCTGCAAAGAGGTGATTGTATTGTCCATGAATCTGAGTGGGGCTACTCCTCTCCCATGTGGCAAAAGAAACAAAGTGTGTAGCTCTGAATTCCCACAAGAGCTGAAGCCCCTCTGAAGGCCCACAAGGGCTGTTTCCCTGCCAAGCATCCCCTCGTTGCACCCAACTGCTTTACACACTGAAGTAAGTGACACTTTGATGTTGTTTTCTTGTCTAGAACTAGAATTTGTGTGTCTTTTCACTTTCTGCAGTGAGCAAAGTTGCTTTTGCTCAACCTTTCTATGAGTTTGTCCTGAAGGAGCTGTCTGGTCCCAGGCAGGCCAGTATGGCCTTACCCATCACTTTCATCAGATTCAGTGACCTTCTCTTCCCCTTGAGGGTACTGGATAATGTTGAGCAGGGCTCAGTAAGCTTGGGCCAGGCCCCAGCACGTTGCAGTGACTGGTGCCTCTCTGGAATTGCCAGGACAACAGCATACTTGTTCCAAATATTTGATGAGTTTTCCCAGATTTTGCACTTGTTCAGAGGTGAAGTTCCAAAGCATTGCAGGGGCCCAGTGGCCTAGGACCTTGTCCAGGCGATCCCACACACCCTGCCACTCATAACTATCCAGCCTCAGGGAAGATCTCTTGGTGGTGTTCTTAGGTAGTTGTCTAACCTTAAACAAGACATGAAACACCTTCAGCAACATGCTGGTTCCCAGCAAAAGAACCAGGTTGGTTTCTAGGGTATTCAAAGGATATTCAAAACCATTAAAACTCTCAGATGCTGCTGTAAATAGGCTTGTGGGGAAGGGGAAGATGTGGGAGGATGTCTCCTCCATAGACTGGCTCTCTGAGGAGAAAAGGCAAAAGGTATAATTACTAATAGTTCCCATTAGATGGCTCCCAAAGTATAGAGATGATGGCAATGCTGAGAACGCACATGAGATGAGTTTCATGACAGGCAGTTCTATCATACCACAAGACAATTTTATAAGGTAGAACAGAAAAAGAACCTTAGCCCAGGCCTCCGAAGCATAAACATCAAACCAGGGAATGCTGGCTGCAAGTAAGGTGATACATAACGCAACTCTGAGACCAAGCACAACAACTCTTAGAGAAATAAATCCACTACTACTGCTACTTCTACTAACGATAAGGGAAATAAGAAGGGAAGAGATATAAAACTAAAGGGAAAGTGATACACAAGACAGTTACTCACCACTGGCTGACCGATACCCAGCCCGAGCTGAGCAGCACTAGGCCCCTCCCAGCCAACTCCCCCCAGTTTCTATACTGGGCATGACATGCTGTGGTACAGAATATCCCTTCGGCTAGTTGGGGTCAGGTGTCCTGTCTCTACTCCCTCCCATCTTCTTGTGCCCCTCCTCACTGGCAGAGCATGAGACTGAAAAGTCCTTGATCAGGGTAAGTGCCACCAAGCAACAACTAAAACATTGGTGTCTTATCAACATCATTCTCAAACTAAAGCCAAAACACCAGCTACTAGGAAGAAAATGAACTCTATCCCAGCTGAAACCAGGACAAGTAGCTTTTTCATTCCTGTTTTCCAGTTTCCATCAGCTTCCTTATTCCCTGGGAAGCATTAATGTTTCCTTTCCTTGCTATTTGCAGTGTTCATCTGGTGCTTGTGTCCATGGCTCTATG
Source organism: Strigops habroptila (assembly GCF_004027225.2). Classification (NCBI taxonomy): domain Eukaryota; kingdom Metazoa; phylum Chordata; class Aves; order Psittaciformes; family Psittacidae; genus Strigops; species Strigops habroptila. The sequence goes on from NC_044289.2 coordinate 4,507,129, forward strand.
AAGCTGAAGGAGACCAAAATTGTTCCTCAGAGCTTCAAGAAACTGGGTGTTCAGGCAGCCTCCAGCCACTTCCCACATTACTCTTCTTGTTTAGAGCAGCTGTATTCAGAAATGCCTGGAGTACTTGTGGCCACAGGGACAAAAGTGCTTTGTGGCCTGAGCAAATGAGAGAATTGAGGCTTTAATAACTCTAGGTGCATTTTGGGGAAAAGGAGAACTAGATAAATAAAACCAAGTAGAATGAATAAAGAGTAACAGCTTAATGTGGGCTTTCAGGTGGCGTTAGATGGCAGTGAGAGCACAGTCAGCATTACTTCCATTGATGACACAGAGAGCACAGTCAGCACTACCTTCGCTGGCAGTTCCCAGCATGCCAAGTCTAGCATCGCCCTCTCTTCTGTGAGCTCCCCTGAGGCAGAGGGTGCCTTTGCATTGTGCAAGGACCTAGCAGCAAAGAGGCAAGAGATGACACAGGTGAGAATTTCTGCTTCTCCGGCCACAGGCTCAGCTGCTAATGCCTCAGCTTGAAACCTTTCCTTTACTTAGCCAGTTTAGCTGCTTTCTTTCCCGCCTTCCCACTCTCGGTCCTGCACTGCCTCGCCAGTCTCACCAACTTTGTGCTCTGCTGCTTTCTCTCCTTGACCTCCACCACCTCATCACACCTTTTGCCTTCTCTCTGCTTGCTTCTTCTCGCACCTATCTGGAGCCATCTTCCCTGCTCCTTATTGCTTGTTTGTGCTCTTTCCCTGCCTATTCCTTGCAGGCCCTAAGAGAAGAGATTTATGCCAAGGACACCACCATCAACATCCTGCAGCACAAGCTGAGACAGCAGGAAGAGGAGTGCAGGAGGCTGCAGCAAAGGCTTGAGCAATTGGAGAAGGAATGCAAGCCAGCCAGCCCGCAGCAGCGCCTCCAGGCTCTGAGAGATGCACTCAGAATGTGAGTGTTACCCCCTCCTCCTGTATTCTAGAGGCAATCTGCTTCCAGTTGTGGGAGTTCAGAGGTGTTATGGACAAAGAACTCGCCTGCCCTACCTCGTGGATGCCTGTCTGGTGCTTTAGCATCCCTCTGTCACTGCTTTTCATGCTCTACTGTGAATCCTAAGGCAGGACCTGGAGATTCAGCGTGATGTTGGAATACGAGATGCCTCCCTCTCGACATGCTGATTCTCTGAGTTCTTGTTCTTTGGGTGCCCTTTTCTAGCCACTGCTTCTCAGTGAATGAAGGCAAAAGCCTGCCTTCCTTACTCTTTCCCTCTTCAATTACCTTGTGAGGGGAAGAGGAAGTTCTTCCTTACTGTGCTCCCCACAGCTCCATCCTGGAATGATGAAAATGGGATCCGTGGCTCTTCAGGCCTCTTTGTTCTTCTAACTAAGCCTTGTCTCTGCAGTGACTGTGCCAACCTTAGGAGAATGAGGGCAGGCCTACAGCAAAATCTTCTAATAACGGAGCAAGAAGCCTGGCATCTGCCTCAGCATAACACAAAATTGCAGCTAAAGGAAAAGGTGGAGCAGCAGCAGGCACTGGAGAGAGCACATCATGACCATGGGCTCCTGTGAGTGTTAAAGCTTTCTCTGGGCAGGGGTGGGCACGGCTGGGCTTTAGGAGGCCCACCATAAAGATAACAACTTTGGCACGCTCATCATTTGTAGCATAGAAAGGTGAAGGGAGCAAATGGGCAGATCCGGCTCCCTACTGACACACAGCACAGCTGCCTCCTTCTTCTTTCCTTATGACTCTTTACAAAAATCATTCCAAACCTTAAAAGAGTAGTTGGCGACAGGCACAAGCTGAAACAAGAGAGGATCAGACAAGATTTCGTGAGAACATAAATCTTCACCTGACTGCTGCGATTTTACAAATATCATGGACAGTGGCTTAGCAACTTCATCCGCCAGCTCCCTCAGCCCCATGGATGGATTTCATCACGTCCCATGGACCCGTGCACATTCAGGATCCTAAGATGATCTTGAAACTCATCCTCTCCTACAGTGGGCCTAAGGTCTTCATCCTCACAGTCCCTGCATCTGCCTCCCAAGACTTGGGTGGCGTGGTCAGACCACTTGATGGTGAAGACTGAGGCAAAGAAGTCACTGGGAACCTCAGCCTTGTCCAAATCCAGGGTAGCCAGTTCTCAATGGCAAATATTTCAACTCCATCAATGGCAAAGAGTGATGCAGCTCTAGTCAGGAAATTCCCACATTCTATAAGTGTACATAGAAAGCTGTTGGAAATCGTTCCAACTGCTGTATCTTGGACATAGTATGTATCTTGGGTTTAGAAAGGAGAATGTTTTCACATTAAAAACTTGTCTTTCCCCTTCTCATAGGCTGAAGGGCTTTGCTGAACTTGAAGAAAAATATTCACTGCTACAGGGAGAGTTGGTAGTTGCGAGAAAGACACAGGAGGAATTGCTCCTTCAGAGGGATCAGCTGAAGCAGGAGAAGCATGAGCTTCTTACCATGGCACAGGAGAAGGTATGATCACCTTGTGGGAGAGGGAGATGTGATAGCCAGACCATCACAGGTGCTGCTTCTGGCAGTAGAAGAAGAAGGTTCTTCTCCTTGGACAATGGTGGTCAGAGAACACAGGCTCTTTGGGATAGTTGTCCCCACATCATTATTGGGAGAGCTGAACTGGGAGCATGTCAGAGACACACAGGGGATGTGGAGCTGCTCCTTGAAGTTGGGGATTTTCCTGTCCAAGCCAAACCTCCTCCAGAGGATACCAGTCCCAGAGATTTCTGGGTGGGCATTTGGCTGCTTGGCTCAGTGAACCTGCATCTGTTGGATTCTGCTGTGGTTTTGTCAAGGAGACGCTTGGTAGTGCTGCAGGTCACAAGGCTTTGGTTATTTCTTGTTGGAAACGTATTGATGGCTTGCGGAGCTGTTGTGCAATTCTCTCAGTTGTCCTCTCCTTCTATGGATTCTTTTAACCCACCTGTCTGTGTTGACCTCTGTTTTGGATTTTGATTAGCTGCAAAGAGGTGATTGTATTGTCCATGAATCTGAGTGGGGCTACTCCTCTCCCATGTGGCAAAAGAAACAAAGCGTGTAGCTCTGAATTCCCACAAGAGCTGAAGCCCCTCTGAAGGCCCACAAGGGCTGTTTCCCTGCCAAGCATCCCCTCGTTGCACCCAACTGCTTTACACACTGAAGTAAGTGACACTTTGATGTTGTTTTCTTGTCTAGAACTAGAATTTGTGTGTCTTTTCACTTTCTGCAGTGAGCAAAGTTGCTTTTGCTCAACCTTTCTATGAGTTTGTCCTGAAGGAGCTGTCTGGTCCCAGGCAAGCCAGTATGGCCTTACCTATTACATTCACGTTAACGGTGCCAGTGCCTTTTGGCAGCCCAAGGTATTAGTGCAGTTCTCAGCAGGTGCCCTGAAACTTTCAGCCCCCAGTACAGGAGCTCTTTCTCCTCCCGCTGATTCAGAAGTGGCACCACTGGCTCTGCACACAACTCTCACTGTATTTTGTCCTGTTTTCAGGTTTACCACCAGCAAGAGTTGGCCAGGCTTGATCTGGAGCAGCTGCTCCAAGAGTCCTCTGGCCAAGTGCACGTGCTGTCTGAGGTGTCCAACGAGAAGCAGTTGCTGGCGCACAAGGTGGCTGTCCTAGAGGTGCAACTGGCAGCCTTGGAGCAGGACAGACAAGGCCTTTCAGAGCAGCTGACACAGGCCAGGTAAAGGCAGGGAGGAGACCCTAGGCAGGATGGTATTGAAGGTCTGTAATTACAGAGGTGGGAATCGTTACTTGAGGATTTATTGCATCCTGTGTGCTTTTCAGATGTTTTCACTTTCCATGGACAGAAGATGGAAGAATCTTGAGCAAAAACCCCCCAAACAAACTGTATACTGTGATTTGAATGTTACTTTTCTCACAGATAAAGCTAACAAAACTCACCTGAGCCTTGGGCTCATGTTTATGCCCCCTTGCACATTCCTGTGTGAAGTCCAAAGCAAGCCAATATAATTCTTCAGTACCTGGTACCTTGGCTCTGCATTGAGTAATAACTAATCCATACAGATCTTTACTGAAACCTGAAGCTTCTCTCTGGTTTTGGTTTCTTGTTCTGTGTGTTTGAACATAGATCTTTCCTTATTAAGTTGTTTGACATGGGATCTTCAGAATTCAAGGCTGTTACACATGGACGTTGTGAGCAGGACACAGCCATTTAGGGTAAAGCTAGAGGCTCAGGCTGAAAATCTGGAGGGGCTTCTGTTTCCAAGCTAACTCTTGGTACCTCTGGCGCAGGACCTGGAGCTGGTTACACTAGCAACAGGGAAACCTCTTGTCAGTTCTTGCTGTCTTTGAGAATTCTTGGCCATCATTGCTGTCTGGGTCCTATACACCTTACCACATGCTGTTTAAGACAGATATCATAGAGAAGTTATACCGGTAAAGAACAAGATTCTGACCTTCTGCTGTATCAGGTTTCTGAGATCAAATGAGACAAGTTCTGCTTTCCCCCAAAAAAACCCCCGAATAGCAACCTATCATACTGAGATGTTTGCTCTCTTCTTAGGTGTTTTTTAGAAGAAACCTGAACGTGCAGAGCTGTACAAATGATGTTTTAGAGACCGTCATGCTTTTGACTTTTATGCTTTACCACTGCAGAGTATGCTGTTGGCAAAGCTCATAAACACCATTTTGACTCAATATGTTTCTTGAGAGCTGCTGCTGCTTCTGAGCTCCATGTTCTCTTATTTAATCCAGCCGAATTATGTTTGGTCAATTACTGGGCTGTATCAACTACTCTTGCCCAATGTTGTTCTCAAGAGCCTTTTTTTATCGCAGTTTTGGGCTTTCTGTTCTGTTTTGGAGACTGACTTTGATTTATCCTTAAAATGGAGCAATTTGCCTCTACAGTACGAGAGCATCCATTCTAAGGAGTGACAAGTCATTTGGGCTACTTCCTAGAAAATTAGCAACACCTAGACAAGACAAGCAAGTTTTCACCTTTAACTTCCAGCAGTTTAAACTGAAGTATACCTGTCTCTCCTCTCAGATAGTCCTTGTTCACATAAAAACTACTTCAGAATTCTTACAAATGCTACTGCAAGCATGAGATTTCACTGTATCAACTGATTTATATCTTAAGTCCCTTTTAAACACAGGGAGCCTAGAAAATTACCTACACTACAAAGAGCATTAAAAAGTCACAGGTCAGCCAGGGAAATATTCTTATTCTGCCTCCCTGCACAGCAACTTGGAAAGGCTGATGTGATAAGGGCTGTGAGCAGAAGCTGGGCTTTTGCTGGCTGGCACAGACTTTGTGGGCACAGCTACCCGTGTGTCAGAGATCAGACAACAGCAATTTCAGATTTGGCCATTGAGATCAAATCCGGCTGGGCTTTCTGTGTTATCCTAGGTCAGGGGTAGGCCTGGGCATTCCCTCAGAGGGCCTGCACTGCTCTTTTCAATGGCAGAACTTGCTTTCTGTATACAAGTTTCCATGCAGCCCATTTTCCGTACTCAGGGGTAGCGATCTTGAACCACTTCTCACTGGAGTAACTCCGTGTGGGTGTCAGGAGCAAGAAACTGATTTCCTTCTGTATTCACAACTTGAAGGTCAGTGAACGAGACTCTGGAATACAGCCTGTCTGAGGCTCAGAGGCACATATCGCAGTTGGAGATCACCAGGAGGCAGCTGGAAATCCAACTTCAAACGGTCATGCAGGCCAACAAAGTGATACAAGGTGAGAGCCTCTATGTGCTTTGCTTCTCGTGACCCCCATGGCCAGGGGGCTCTCTGCAGTGCTTCTGAGGAGTGAAGGAGCTGGAGAGAGATCCGTCCTACACTGACATTCAAATGCCTTAAGGTTAGTAAAGCCAGAACCACTTTGTGTCGACTCTGAATCCTGCTATTCGTCATGTTTGCAGGGGAAGTGAAGTGCCTTACATGGAAGGTGGAAGCAGAGAGATTTCTCATGCAGGAGGAACGGGAAAACATGGCACAGCAGCTCTTGCAGACAGAGCAGCAGCTTAACAAGACTCTCAAACTTCGGGAAACTGATCATGAAGTGGAAAGAAACAAGCTCCTGCGAGACCTGGTAGAAAACAATATGCTTCTGATTTCTTCAAGCTTTGTGGAGTGGCTTTAGAAGAATAATAGCCTGAGCATGAGAACTGGTAGCAGTCCTCTCTTGTAGGCCACATGTTGCTAGGCCAGGCAGCAGAGCCAATGGCTCATACTTGAAAGCACATGAAGCCTCACAGGACTATGCCGGGACAGTAAATGCAGCCACAGATTCAGTTCAACAGAAGGTTGGGTGATCCCCAAGGCATGGCAGCAAAGAGGTAGGATCTTACCAGACTCCTGCCTACCGTGAAGGAGACTCCTAACACTGCTGGCAACTGCAGTCAAGGAAACTTTGTTCCTTCCTTTTTCTTTCACGGTGGACAGAAGTAGTGTATTTGGGCTTGAACTATATGGAACATTCCCTTTGTTCCCAGTACTTTGTTTGTTGCCATGTCTTATGTCAACGTTGCCCATCTGAGAGCAGATGGGGAGAAACAATAGAGAAATTTGAGAAACAAAAGTGCTGATCCAGCTAAATATGTATGGCTGCAAAGGGAATACTAGTCCTGACTTCAAACACAGAAGGACGGACTGTGATGTGAGCATTACTCCTCCAAGAGGGCACAGTGGGGTTCTAGAGGCTGGAACCATGAAAACCCTACACAGTAGAGATATAAAAAAAAACCAAAGCAAAAACTAAAAAGTGAAATGAAATGTCAGGCTTGTTTTCTCTTCCATTCCTCCCTAATAGAGAGAAAATCATCATGCCATGCCTAAATCATGGTTAGTCTGGACTTTAAGTCCTGGCTGTGGTTCTTGGCAGCTCCTCCCCAAAAGAACACACAAGAGTCAGAAGAGGTTCAGAGAAGGAAAGAAAGGAAGCTGGGACTAGCTGAGTAAGCTGGGAAAGATAACATGAAGGGTGGCACAGGAAAGGCCTACAGCATCTCGAGAGACAGGGAGAGAGCGGGCAGCCCCTGACTGCCACTGCAGCAGGTGTTCAAATTCGTATGAAAACCAAACACATACAGATGGAATTATTGAACCTTTTTCTCCCTGTTTTACAGCATGAACGGGACAGGCTGCAAGCAGTGAAGGCGAAAGCTTTGCAGGAGACTCTCACTTACATGACCACCATTCTGTCAGAGAGGGAGGGAGAAATATTGTACCAGGAACAGACGAGAACATTGGAAAAGCAGAAAGAAATGCATGAAACTACTCCCAAACAGGTTATTACCAATGTAACAGATCAAAACCTTGAGTCACTACAAAAGCAAAACCAGGAAGCTGGAGAAGCCACGGAAATGCTGTTAAGGACTGTCCGTGAGCAAGTGGAGCAAACCTTAGAAACCTTAAAAGAAAAGGACAGGCTCCTAGCCATCCAAAAGCAACAAACAAGGAGCTATGAGATAAAAACAGAAGAACAGATGTATGTCTTGCGCAAAGACTTAGAGTACACTAAGGCAATACTGAAAGAAAAGGATTTCATGATTGAATCTCAGAAGGAAGTGATTGAGACCTTCCAAAACCAAGAACAAGACTCTGAACAGCAGAAGAAAATTCTGCACCAACTTGAAGTGGCACTAAAGGAAAAAGATCAAGAAATTGTATCCCTTAGAAAGCAATGCGAGGCATGCAGGGAAAAGGAGAAAAAGCATGAAGCTGAGCAAGCAAATCTTCAAGCAACAAAATGGACTCTGAAAGAGAGAGAAGAAAAGATAAGGACTCTGGAGGAGGCTGTCTCTAAGCTCCAACAGCAAAAGGAGGAGACAGTGGTGATGACTAAAGCCATACAGCAAAAACTTGAATACGTGGAGTCTTCTCTAGGTGCCCGAGATAAAGAGATAATGTCTTTACGAGGGCATGTCCAGGACCTTCAAAAGCAGAAGGAGTTAGCAGGCAAACAGGCCAGGACTCTAGAGCAGGATCTTGAGAAAATGAGACAAAGATTGAAGGAGAACAATTCGGAGTTCCTCAAGCAGACAGAGGAAATTAATATGTTACGACTGCATACTGGAAGCATGAAAGGAGCACTAACATCATGGCAGGAGCAAGTGGATCTGCTTGAGAAAGCGGTGAAGAAGAGAGATGAAGACAATGAAACTCTTAAGCAGAAACTCCAGCACCATGAAGAACTGAAGACCTTGCAGGAACGAGAGACCAAGGCTCAAGGTGAACACAAAAAGTTAGAAGAGGAAGTAAGAGCTCTTTGGGAAGATCTGCCTGTTCAGCAGACTCTGACAAGGAAGGATGAAGAGATGAAGTATCAGCAAGATGGAGTCCAGTATTTAGAGGGGACTCTGGCAGGGGTAGAAGAAGAGCTTAGGAGGCAGAGTGAGCTCCTGAAACAATCAACGGCTTTTCAGTGGAAAGATGAAGGGGACACCCTAAAGAAACCAGCCCAGAAACTCCAAAAATGTGAGGAAGAGGAAGCAGAAGCAGAGAAGAGGAGAGCTTTCCGGGAGAGAGACCGTTCCTTGCAAATGCAGAAGGAGCTAATCCAACAACTACAGGATGAGAGGAAAGCAAAGGGGAAAGAATTGGAGCATCTGATTTCTCTTTTGAAGCAGACTGAAGGCAGAGAACTCAAATGGAAAGAGAAGGCACAAGCCCTGACTCATGTCCTTACCAAAAGTGAAATGACCAATAGGATTCTGAGGGAAGAAATAGCCGTTCTGGAGAGTGCGGCTTCAGAAAGGGACACAGACAGGTTTCATCACCAGGTAGGCACTGTGATTGATCATCAGCCAACTAAAACATATACGAAGGATTCTAATGATGTTTCCCATCAAGATATGGGAAAATATATTCCCATAAAATTATGACCTGTTTGGCCAGAAGAAGCCATGACTGCAGCTAGCAGGCTTGCCTGTCTGTATAGTCCCGGCCAGAGCCCATTCACCTGCTAGAATGGTTTCTGTCCAGCCCAGAACTATTGAAAGAACTACGGAGCTTGCCGTTAAAAAGAACTCAAGTCCAAAAGTTGGGGGTGGGCACTTGGTCCTCTCCTATCTAAGCAACCTTAGCCAACGTGTCATGGTTAGGACATGGCATGTGCCAAAAACCGTTGAAAGAAAATGTGTGTGGATTTCTCCAAAGTGATATGGAGGAGGGCCCCTGGGAAGAGAGTTGGTTGTGTTGGGCTGCGGACCAGGAGGGGAAGAAGGGACTTAGCACCTTCTAAGCTTTGTGTGGCACCAGCTTGCATAATCTCCTCTCCGAATACCCAGCAGGCTGTAGCAGAAGGAGTGCAGCAATCGTGGCTCTTGGAGAAGAAGCTCCTGTCGCAGCGGCTGGAATGTCTGCAGCAAGAAGTTGCAAGGCTGGAACTTGCCAACACTGAGATGAAGCAATTCAATGCTGAGCTCAAGAAGACTCTTGAGGAGGTAAAACAGGCTTTCACTGCCTATGCTAAGCCTCACGGTCCTCTGGAGCACAACACTTCTCCACAGACAGCACTCTGGAGTCCTCTACTTGTTTCCTTCCCTCTCCCACTTTCCCCTGTGACACACCCTTTCATGTTTTCGCTCTCTTCTGGCACCCCATTTATCTTCACAAATGCACATTCACTCCGGTACCACCCTTCTTACCCTGGCGTCCCCGGGGTGCATGCCATACACACATGCTAGACTCTCTCGTGTCAGGAAGTGTTTCCTCTTGCTCTTTCTCATCCATAGTCTACACTGAATGCTTTTTGCCGCCAACATTTTCGCTCCAGACGTCCTTTTGGTCCTTGTTTGGTGGCAGGTTTCTGTGACCCTTTCTCCTGTCCAACGTGCAGGTGGAACGTGAACGGAGGAAACTGATGAGGTTACAGCGTGATCGGTCGCTGCCAGGTTCCAGTGGATCTTCCTTCCCCGAGTCTCACCAGCACAAGCTGCCTGCTTCTAGACAGGTGAGAACAGGGGCTGACTTGGTGGGAGGAGGCTCTGGCACATCCCAGTGGCAGCAGCCCCCCAGTACAGACCTAGTAGAAGTCGAATACAGATCTAGTAGAAGTCGAATACAGACCTAGTAGAACTCGAATACAGACCACGGTCCTGGCCAAACTGGAGACCAAAAAGAAATCCTTGCGTTTTCTCCACAGGAGGAGTCCTATGCACACTGCAGTCATCAATTACCTAAATTGCAGAACCAGGGGAGGAGCAGGAAAGCTCTTGCTCCCTGAGCAGCTGCAGCACCACGGGATTCCTGTCCTGTACCCTTCCCAGAACCATCTTCTTTTTTTCTGCGGGAAAGGGGGGTGGGTTTGTTCTCTTTAAATTTAGAAGTAGTTTACATGTGGACAGGGACTCTTGACTTTCATTTTTGTTTGTTAATAAAAGACGTTCTGCAATTGTTCAGTAGAGAGAAGCAAGTGGTCTTCTTTCCTGCTCTTCTTATAGAGACGTGTCTCGTTGGCCAACCTCCAATCCTCTGGGACCTGTCCACTAGACCAGGACTGCTGGCAGATGATGGAGAGCGGATTAGCAAGCTCCTCTGCCAGCTCCTTCAACACTCTTGGGTGGAACCCATCCAGCCCCATAGATTTGTGTACGTCTAAGAGGAGCAGGAGGTCACTAACCATTTCTTCCTGGATTATGGGGACTTCAGTCAGCTCCTCATCTCTGCCATCTGGCTCAGGGGACCGAGTACCCTAAGGATGGCCGGAGTAACTATTAAAGACTGAGGCAATGGCATCAATAAGTACCTCAGCCTTTCTCTCATCCTCAGTCACTAGGTTTCTCCTAGTATCCAACAGAGAATGGAGTTTCTCCTTGGCCCTCCTTTTATTGCTAATATATTTGTAAAAGTACTTTTTATTATCTTTTATGGCAGTGGCCAGATTTAGTTCCATCTGCGCCTCCACCTTTCTGCCTACAGAACCTAACAACATCCTTGTGCTTCTCCTGGGGTGATAGTCCCTTCTTCCACAGGTGTCAGATTCTCTTTTTCCCTGAGTTCCAGCAATATCTCCCTGTTGAGCCAGGCTGGTCTGCTCCTTGCCGGTTGATTTTTGGCACATAGGGACTGCCTGCTCCTGCACCTTGAGGGTTTCATTCTTGAAGAGCATCCAGCCTTCCTGGACCCCTTTGTCCTTCAGTAATGTTTCCCAAGGTGTTTCACCAACCAGCGCCCTGAACAGGCCAAAGTCAGCCCTCTGGAAGTGTAAGGTGGAGCGTTTGGAATTTTATTCTTGTTTTTAACACAAGCCGGTTTGCACTTGTTCAGTTGGCAGAAGGAAAGGGTAGGTAAATATGTGGCTTGGGAAAAGATTATACTAGATTTTTACTTGCACAAGTAAGCCATTGCAAGCTGCTGCGCGCTTTAGCCTCTGGAGTTCCTAGCCATTCCCTGCGAGGAGGGAGGGAAATGGAGGTGTTATCAAAATGTGGGGCTGTGTGTGTGAAAGAGCACCCGGCAGGGATGGAAGGTGCGGCAAGAGAGTGGCGTTCTTCCCTCCCTCCCTCCGAGCTCCAGCACCAGCCGCGCTGATGCTCTCCCGAGGGGATGTGCTTCAGCTCTGTGGCTGCTCGGCTGTTCTCCAAGGGGCGTTAGTAACGAGCCCCAGAGCCTTCGGAGGCGGCGGCGATGGACGGCTGATGGGCGGGAGGGCGTCGCGGGAAAGCCGCTTCGCCTCCGCCCCGGGCCCTGTCCCGCTGCCGGGACCCGGCGTCTCCCGGGTGTCCCTCAGAGGTCCGGGCCCGTCGGCAGCAGTCAGGAGCGGGCGAGCCGTCAGCGAGGCCCAACCGCTCCCTTCCCGACCCGGAGCTGCCCGGGACGCACGGCCTACCCCCGCCTGCTCCAGGCCGCGCTGCCCGTCGGGGCGGTGCCGGGGAAGGGGCGGCCCAGTCCCGGAAGGCGGGTTTGTTTCCGGGCCGCGCCATGGAGTCGCTGTGGCGGCTGAAGCGGTTCGATGCCTTCCCCAAGACGCTGGAAGACTTTCGGGTCAAGACGTGTGGCGGCGCGCTGGGTGAGCGGCGGGGGGCGGGTGAGCGGCGGGCCCGTGGGGAGCGTGCGGGCCGCGGCGGGGCTGACGGCGGTTCTGGTCTCGCCGGCAGTGACGGTGGTCAGCGGGCTCATCATGGTGGTGCTTTTCTTCTCGGAGCTGCAGTACTACCTCACCAAGGAGGTGAGTATCGGCGGTGGGGGGTGGCCGGCCCGGCGGGGCTGCCTCCTGCCCGCGGTGTCCCCGCGGAGAGGCGGCGCTGCGGGTGCCGTTCCCGGGAGCCCGGCGCCTCCTCCGGGCCGCCTGGGCAGCAGCTTCACCCGCCGCGGCTGTGCCGGGGGTTTCCTGTCCTCCCTCCTTCCCTTCCTCCCCGAGAGCCGCTGGCGCAGAGGTTGTCTTGTGGCCTCCTGTGATGAGTGTCTCACAACCTCTCCCGCTGCCTGCGCTGGCCACAGGCACGGCAAAGAGAGCGAGCAGGACCCCTCGTCCCACCCCAGCGCTGAGGTTCCCAAAGGATGAGCTGTTGTAGGAGTCTCAGCAGTGGCAAGCGCTTGGCTGCAGCGGGAGGCAGCAGCTCGCGTGTCTCACAAATCCCGCGTCTTAAACGTCAGCTTGTGGGCCAGAGCCGTGGAGGGAAAGAGGCCCTTTGATTTGCTGCTGAGTGGAACAGGACTCTGTATTTTTCCTTTGTTCTAGGTTCATCCGGAATTGTACGTGGACAAATCAAGGGGAGATAAACTGAAGATCAATCTCGATGTTATTTTTCCACATATGCCCTGTGCTTGTGAGTCAGACTTCTGAGTACTGGGGATGATTTTGGTACTTGCCGGGAGGCCCAGTGTGCCTGGGTGCTTCCGAGTGCTGCGCTGCTGCTTGGGCCATGGGCAGGGAGGAACTGGTGATGCCTGTGGTTCCACCGAGGTTCCAGTCAGGCTGGGCACTTAAACCAGTGCTTCCTGTGAGGCAGTGCTATTTTTCTAGAAAACTCGAGAGCCTCCTTTGGAAGTTACTTGAGGAGGCGAAAGTTTTCTGTGATTGTTGTATTTCACTTCTGGCTGTAATGCCCTGCTTCTTGTTCTCTTGTAGTAATTCCTTTGGGTAATGCACTGGGCTCAATGTAATGAGTCTGACTTCCTTCTGACCACCCAAGTTGTATTACTGGTCTTTGCCTTCCTCACGTCTAAAAGGGTGTGGGAAAGCAAGAGAGGCTGGAAGGCTCTGCTGTTTTGTGCAGAGAAGCTGTCAGTCTGGCATGTTCTTGTCGCCCTTGCTGAAAGGTTGTGTCTTTTCACTGGTCAAAATGATTCTTCAGCCTGCCACAGGCCATAACAAATGTGTGGTCATCGACTGCTTTCCTTGCTCACTGGTTTCAGATCTGAGCATCGATGCCATGGACGTAGCAGGAGAGCAGCAGCTGGATGTAGAGCACAATCTGTTTAAGCAACGCTTGGATAAAGCTGGCAATCGTGTGACTCCAGAGGCCGAGAGACATGGTGAGATGCTGTTCTGCTGTGCTTGGATGGATGCTCTCGTAGTCTTCCCATCACTGTGTGCCTGTTTTGAGAACAAGTGACAACCAAAGAGCATTTAAATACCTCAAAGTCTTGCAGAGTTTGTAGCACACAAATCTATTAAAAAGGGGCAGATCAGACAAACTCCAGTTGTACTCGCTACTTGTGCGAGGCAAATCTTTGCGTAGTCCCTCTGAAATTACGACAAGGACTCGTGGATGCATTTCAGCTGCTGAGTGAATGGTCTTTTACAACAGGAAGTCCAGCTGCTGTTCTGGCAAACCTTGGCTGTGGTTGTGTCTTTAAATCACAGTGGGCTGACAAATGGGCCGACCTGGTTGGAGGAGAGAACCTCTCTCCAGGGAAGGCTCCAGTGACTGGACACTTGAGCCTAAACTTGCACCTTACTGCATTTACTTTGTGCATGTTAATGCACACCTGATAAATGTATTTTAGTTGCTTTATCAGTTACAAGTTGTAATATGTGGTCCTTGGTTACAGAAACCTCTCCTCTGTGTTATTTTCGTATTAGGACTCATCCTTGTCCTGCAATATAAACCAGAAACAAGTGTGGCCAAGTGCTACCATCTAACAGTAATACTGTCCTAGCGTTTCCTTTGCAAACATGAGCTCCTTTTCTGGGAGCTAGTGTGGTTCTGTGTAACAGCATAAAGTGAATTAGTTGATCTCTATCACTCAGTTGAGCACAACAAGCGTACGAGATACCCTTTCTAGACATGCCTCATCACTCTGAATCCTCTTTTGTCTTAGAGCTGGGGAAAGAAGAAGAAAAAGTGTTTGATCCGAACTCTTTGGATGCCGATCGCTGCGAGAGCTGTTATGGGGCAGAGTCAGAGGACATTCGGTAACCTCTACACCTTTTTGTATCTTCTTAGCACTTGAATTCATACTGTTATGTTGCATTTGTTTTCCAAATGTCTGTGTAGATATATGCAATTAAATTGTCCTGGGCACATGTTCAGAGAATGGTGAGAATTGTTGTGGCTTTGGTATGCCTTTGGAAGCTGCACTCCTGTTTGTGAAGAACATGCAGAGCTAGGTTGTCTAGTTCTTCGATATGCCTGTTTAAGGGCAGTGCAAGCTGCACAGACTTTGCAGTAGCACAAAGCTTGTATCTCAGCAAACTGTATGCTTTCTGGAGTTATTTTGTGTCCAGAGGGGAGAACCAAGAAGGAAACCTGTTTTTTCCTGTGACCAAGGTGTTTTCCAGAGGTAGAAAGGTAATGAAAAAAGTTTGCCATTAACCCTCCTTCCCATTTTGACAGTCTTAACCTAAAAAGAGAGCAAAGGAGGAGTAGAAGCAGGCAGATGCTTTATTCACATGGGGAAGTTCCAAACTTCTCAGAGCTGTGGGACACTGATGTTGGTTTTTTAGCACATTTCTTTGTCAAGGAGTGACTTGGCTGTCTCACTGGACAGGCAAAGCCTTCTTCAGACTCAAGCACTGCATTAAACCAGCTTGCATCCTCATGCCAACATCTCAGTGCAACAAGAAGCTCGAGCTCCTTTAAGAGCACTGGGCCACCTTTCAAGGGCTGGTCCCTGATGTTTCCTTTATTGCTTTATTGAAGAAGAATCTGCCAAGGATTCAAAGTGATAAAGATGGTAAGATGGTGTTTGTGCTTTTGCAGGTGTTGTAACACTTGTGACGATGTCAGAGAAGCCTACAGGCGGCGAGGCTGGGCCTTCAAGAACCCAGATAGCATAGAGCAGTGCAAGAGGGAAGGGTTTAGCCAGAAAATGCAAGAGCAGAAGAATGAGGGCTGCCAAGTGTATGGTTTCTTAGAGGTCAACAAGGTGAGACATGGGTTTTGCTGTGAACCTGCTGCATGATGGTGGAAAGGCAAGTTCCTCTCCTTCTCCAGCTGCAGGTGTTCCCAGGCCTGGAATGTAATTACCCCTGGGCTCAGCAGGTGCTTGTTCCCACGAATGGGTTCAGTAGGAGAGTCAGGAAAAGTGGTGGGAAGGGGCTCATCCTCTGGTTGGTTGTGTGGGCTGGCGGGAAGCACGCTGGCTGGAGAAGCTTCGCTTTTCCTACCGTCTAGCTTGTGAGTCTTGTTGCTGAGGTTTCTGGGGAGGAGAGGCAGCTTCTCTGAGGTTGGGCGTTCCCACCTGCCCTACTAGTCTTAAAACAGAGGTCACTGGTGGATGCTGGCGATAACAGTAACCAACAACCTGTCAGCAGAGGTGCTGGAGAGAGCAAAGTTTTAGTTTAGTGCTTTATTTTTGCATGCAGCTTCTTTTTGTGGCTGTGTACATTGGATCACCGCTGCTTAACCCTGTGTTAAGGGTTTTTTACCCTGCTCACTCTCCTCACAGTTACTCTTTCAGCCCCTCTTCTGTGATACTGTTTTGTGTTTCCTGCAGCAACAGTCAGTTCCCTCCTAGTAAATTCCTCCTCCTTCTTATTTTTATGTCTACTAAAATAATTTGCATAACCCAGTTATTTTCAACATCAGTATGTATTTATATATTTATAGATTCAGACCTTTTAATGAAAGATTACTCTTTCTTGCAGGTAGCTGGAAATTTTCACTTTGCACCAGGAAAGAGTTTCCAACAGTCTCATGTACATGGTAAAGTATTTTCTTTCCCTGTTTATTGGCCTTTAGCTCCAAGTGTACCTGACCTTTTTCTCTGAATTTCTTTGAATGCAGAACCATAAAATGGTTGGGTTGGAAGGGACTTTAAAGATCATCTAATTCCAACCCCCCTGCCATGGGGTTGCAATATCTTTGCATTGCTCTCCATAATAGTAAAGGACTGCTTCAGTGGGGAGGATGTTGTTGAATTGTAACAAAGGTTTACAACCATCATGGACAAATAGAAAGGTGGTTTCTGGAGGTGCTGCCACATGGGTGGGGAACAACTTGGAGGAGAATGAGAGACTGCCCAGAAACAGTCTCATTTGTTCTATAAAACTTTGCTGTTCTGCTGTAAACCAGCTTCAAGGAAGGTGTTCAATCCAGGACCTGAGTGTCAGTATCTCTGGAAGGGATATTTTGGAGGATGCCTCAGGAGAATTTTAAAGCAATTCAGAACTTTTAGGGTAAAATTTAAGTTACAAAGGACTTCCTCAAGTATATACATACACACACACAGAGTGTCCAGAATAATAGCAGTAGCTTATAGCATCATAGAATTATTTGGGTCAGAAGGGTCCTTTAAAGGTCATCTAGTCCAACCCCCCTTGAAAGGAGCAGGGACATCTTCAAGTAGATCAGGTTGCTCACAGCCCCTTACAGCCTGGCCTTGAATGTTTCCAGGGATGGGGCATCTACCACCTCTCTGGGCAACCTGTACCAGTGTTTCACTGCCCTCATTCCTTGTATCTAGTCTGAATCTACCCTCTTCTAGTTAAAGAACTAGAACTTGTCCTGCTGCTACAGGTCCTATTAAAAGGTCACACCCTCTGGATGTGACCATCCAGCCAATTCCTCATTCACTGAATAGTCCACCCTCCAAATCCATATCTTTCCAAGTTAGAGAGAAAGATGTTGTGGGGACTGTGTCAAAGGTTTTACAGTAGTTGAAATAGTTGACATCAGTAGCTCTCCCCTTGTCTGCTGATATAGTCACTTCACTGTAGAAGGCCACTAGGTTGGTCAGGCAGGACTTGCCCTTGGTGAAGCCATGCTGGCTGTCTCACATCACCTCCCTGTCCTTCACGTGCCTTAACATAGCTTCTAGAAAGATCTGATCCATGACTTTCTCAGGCAGAGTGGTGAGGCAGCTATGCAAGCCAATTCCCTCAGGATACTGGGATGCATTTTATCAGGTCCCATAGACAAAATGCAATGTTCAGGTTCCTCAGGTGGTCATGAACATGATCTTCTCTTACAGTGGGAGGGACTTTGCTCCCTTATGTCTTTGCTCCCTTATATCTTTAGCAAGGACTTGATAGAAAATATTTGTGGTTTAATGGAATGTTTGCAGTTACCTTGATCAGGTTTTTGAAGTGTGACATTACATTTAATGTTTTGAATGCTGAGTGTCAAAAGGACATACAGTCTTTGACTGAAGACTGGTTGTCATTTTTTAGGTCCCTTGGTATCTTCTCACTGGTAATCAAGAGCAAGTGACACGAATTCTTTTTTTCCTGCAGACACTGCAGCCTCTTTCTCTGTTCCTTTCCTGGAGGAACACTGGTTTCCCCACTGGTTGTGGGGCTGCTACTATTGCACAGGCCTTCTACAGATATCGCTTCCTCATCTGAGCTCTTCTCCTGCCCATCAAATAGTGTGGTACTCGATCCCCATCAGTCAAGGATACTATTTTGGTGTGGAAGAGATCCAGATCCCCTGGTAGATCACCTGTACATTATTCCTTCCACAGAGGGTGTTTGTGTGAGCTCATTCTAACTTCTGACCCAGAGTGGTGTCTGCCAGGGAATAAATCATTTTCATCCCCAAACTGGATACTGGAGGATGAGATTCTTATTTCATCCTCAGCGTTGCTCAGGACTTTGATGCTGGTAAGCTGCTTTCAGTGTTTCAGTGTCTCGATGCTTGAAAGATGCAAAGTCTCATCCATTCCTGTGCAGGTGGACAAAGTGCTTTCAAGTTACATCAAGTCTGTTTTGGAGACCACAGATGTGATGTTTCCATTTGTCACTGCACTATAATCCACCAGAACTCAAGTCATAGCAGTTGTTTGGAATGCCTAGCCCTTTTCAAGCAGCCATCTGGAGGCTCTCCATACATTACAGACTTCTCCAAACCAAAACTCATGCTGTTGTAGAAGCACCACCACAGATATAGCGTGTGGCAAAGGGGATTGAAATTGCTGTGTGAAGGATTCAGAAGCCCAAATGTGAAGAGGTGTAAGACTATGAGTTATTGGTTAGTCATGCACGGTATTGAATACACGTGAATGGTCTTTCTAAACAAACAAAAATGGAGGTTACTTCACCTCCTTTGAGCTATGCCATCCAAACATGCATTTCCCCTGCCCAAATACCTTCCAGGTATTTGCCTTTGTTGGGATATTGCAATGGAATGAGCAAAAGCAACCTCATGGTTTGCTGCCTTGTCTGTGCATCAGGTGTGATGAAAGAAGCACAGGACTGATTGAGGACAAAAACTTGTTACCCAGCTTTGAACTTTGATGTTGTGAATCCAGAGTGCACTTCTGGATAGCTTTGGTTGCTCCTAAAATGACCTTTCTGTTATCTTAAGACTGAAAAAGAATCTTAACTTTAACCATGGCATGCTGCTTTGGAGCTCGCTTAACATATATGGGCATCCCACTGTATTTTTCCTTTTGGTGATTAATTCCTGCAGTTTTGTTTCTTTGTTAAACTTTAAATGGTTGGTTGTCCCTGTGTCAGTCCTTTGGCTAGCTAGGGAGTCATTTTATATGGCCTAGAAAGCACACCAGCAAAGCTGTTACTCTTCTTTTCGGTACATGATTTAAATGCTGCTCTATCTGAATCTCTGTATCATTTTATTGAAAGGACCTGAATATTTCTCTTTTCTCTCCTACTCTGCTCATTTTTGCAGTGCACGCTGTTGAGAGTAAGTGTTGCCGTATCCTTTGTTTTTTGTCCCCTCCAAAACTTCACTACAGAACTAATGTAATTTCGATTATTTGCTGTGCCCATGAATCTCCTTTGGGAGGAGCTGTTGATCTAGGCTGGGAGTTGAGAAGATCTCCTGCAAGCTAAAAGGAGAGGTATCCCAGGTCATTCTTGTGCGGTAAACGAGGGCACCAGATTGAAAAGGTTGAGAATCTTTGTCTTAATCGATTTGAATATATGAGTATTGGAGCTAATGTGTTGGCAGGTTAATCGTTGCTCTGTGCAGATAATGCAGTTGAGGGGGACATGATGACAAGTGGGAGAGACTTCTGCCTTTTGAAATCAGATGGGGTAATGATCTCATTGAATCTCATTTGTACAACAGGCTAGAGAACTTCTCCTGGGAATTCATGCTAATGTCAGAATACTTGGTAGGAGGTTTTCCAAGGGTTTGTAAGCCCTTGGATTTTTTTAAGGGTGATCATTCCAGGTTGAGATGTGGTGTTTCAACTCAGGAACATCTGGTAGAGGGCTCAGGCTTTTGGGTTTGCTCCCTCCCTCCCCTAGCTGCAACATTTTCTGTGCGGCTCCTTGCCTCAATCCCCTCTTCACAATGCATCCTTATGCCACTCATCCTCTTCCTGTAAGGTATTTTCCTGTAGAAAATTCATCCCCAGTTTGAAAATTGGCATCCTAGCTCACCTTGGAGCACTGTGTTTGAGTAGCTGTGTCTTGGGTTTCTTGCAGTCTTCACATGTTTATTGACAGAGTTCTGAGTGGCCTTAAGTGCTGTTAACCTGTTTTACAGTTAAAGGACTGAATTTTGGAGTCTGAGGGGGCTTTGTGATTGTTCAGCTCAGAAAGCTAGATGGGGAGAACTCTTCAGATACAGTTCTTAAAACTCTGTTCTTAAAAGAGTGAAGAAAACTAGTTTATGCAAAGCTAAACAGACTTCTTGACAAACTTGAGATGTTTTACAGGTCTCTTTATTTTGTCTAGCTAGGCACTTACCTGCAGTTACAGGAAGGAAGAAGTGTGTTTTTCTGTTTCTTCAGGAATAACAGTCTCCAGTCCTAGCTGACAAGCCTCTTAAAATCTGTTTATTGTCTAAGCAGACTAAGCCACTGCACTCTTGACTTAAGTGCGAACAGTACTGTAGCATGAAGCAGGGTGTTGCAGGTGACCATTAAGAAAACCAGCACAGCATAATCCCAAGGCCACTTCTCCCTTCTTCCCTTTCCCTGCCCACCATTTTACATCTGTTTCCAAATTTTTAGTAGGAGTTTCTTTTTTAAAGCCAAATGAGTTCTTTGCTCCAGCTGCAGCACAGGCACACAGACCACTGTGCTAGTGGCAGCGATAGGTCTGCCCGCTTGTCAGAGACAGCAACAGGTCTGTCTGAAGCCACTGCAGCTCTGAGCGCTTTGCAATGCAGAACCATTGCCTTAATTCAAGTGACTGCAGCCTTAGTTTCTGAGCATTGAACATTTTAATGGTGACATGCAAGGGCCTCTCCTTGGCATTGTTAGGAGGAGTATCATTCAGGCTTAGCATTTCCTTTCCTAACTGTATATTCTCAGTTTTGCATGCATATCTCTTTGGGTTTAGGAAGGGTTTTATAGGAATACAAGTAAAGCTTCTGGTGTTTTATTGAAAGATGTTAATGGAAAAAAGATTGAGTTCACAGCACACTTAAGTGAATGTTTTAAAGGAGAGGTGAGTTCCAATTCTTTAGCTTTGTACCCTGTCTTGTGCTAGGCTGTGTATCGGAAACCCTTCAAAGGAGCAGCACTTGGTGATCTGACTCCATCAGCTCCCAGAATAATAGCCTTTGATTTTTGAAGTGTGTTTTTCTTTGCTAAGGTGCAAGGTGAGGTCTCACTTCCTGAGTGTGTGATTTTACCTGCTAAAATGTGCCATGGCCTCTGGCTGCTTTAAGATCATTGTGTGACTTTGGCTAACCTGGTAGGAGCAATACTAAAAGCAAGTTGTAAGTTATATTTTCACCCTGAGACTGATGCTTCTGGCATTGCATAAAGTCATTTAAGTAGCCAAGCAAAAGATATCTGTTGCCTTCCATTGCCTGTATGTTTGCTAGATCCCTTCCAGGGGTGCATGCTGCTGCTGGTGTCATACTGCTGTATTCAGGTAGGGCAGAAAGAGGGCAGGCCAAATTCCCCAAGCCCTAGCATCAGTGACAGTCCCCTTGGCCCCACCAGTGCTTGGCAAATTCCCTGTTCAGGCCATCTCCACAAAGACTTCTCCTTTCCCGGCGTGTTCTCCGGGCAGCAGTAACAAGGCTGATAGAAAGAGTGCTGGCAGTCGCCAAGATGATGATGATTTCTTTAGGGCACTTGCATCTGATGTTAAGGCACATGCTCTGCTCAGTTGTTAGTTCAGATCTGTTGTGCCTCTGTGTTTCACAGTAGTGAGAGGAGCTACGTGTGTCAGGTGGTGACTGAGGTAACAGTGCAGTTTTCCTGGCTTGCCCCTGCGATCTTGTTTTTGCCCTAGATTAAGAATACATTCAGGTGAGGACTGAAATACCTAATTTGAAGAAACCCCAAATTAAAGTTCCTTTCCCTCACTGTAGCAGTGGCTAGTTTCTGTCAGGAGGTGAATTGCAGCCGTTTAATCTATCACATGCCCTACTGCAAGCAAGAGAGAAACACAGGCGATTTTCTTGCCATTTTAGATCGCGATGGACATGAGAGGAGCTCCCTTGTAAGCTAGAATAAGGTAAATAGATCTGCTTGTTACCACAGTGTGAACTATATTGTTACACTATTTTTCTATTACAGTTCATGATCTGCAGAGCTTTGGACTTGATAATGTAAGTGTTGCCAAGATAATGTTCTAGTTTTCTTTGTCTGTTTTCCTTCTGGATTTCCCCCGCTTTGCTCCATTGAGATTGTAGTGTTCTGATGCCAGCCGGATTTGGCTTCATGAGTCTGAGCAGAACCTGGGAAGGTTTCACACAAGGCTCTGAAGTACGTTCTGGGACATCTGCATGTTGCTTGGCAAGCCTGTTCCCCCCTACCTGAGACTGCCTTGCTCCTTAATCTGTGCTTCCCAGTTTTCTAAGGTTGACAGTTTCACAACTGCTTCTGGATCTGTTGGAGTTTACCTTCTGCTGGGAGGAAAGCAGGTGATACCCATGCCTGTGCCACCGAGGCAGCTAACAGCATGGTGCAGCTATGGCAGGGGCAGGCAGAGGACTGGGTGGGAGAGCCTGCTCTGTAGATGGGTAGGAAGGGCACCTGGATCTGGCGATTTCCAGCAGGAAAAGGAGAAATTCCAATCTCGGAGTCTCCCATGAATAAAAAAGATTAGCAAATGCTTTGGAGTTTACTGTCAGGACACACAGAGTAAGGGAGGACCTGTCTGTTCCAGAGCCATGCTCAGAAAAATACACAAATAATTGATTTTAGGCCCCTTACCTTGTACCTCGGATGCCGTGCAGTTGAGTTATTGGCATTTCCATTTCAGATCAATATGACGCACTATATCAAACATCTCTCCTTTGGAAGGGATTATCCAGGCATTGTGAACCCTCTGGATGGGACGGATGTCACTGCACAGCAAGGTAAAAGCCAGCTGAGAGAAATCTCCTTTTAAATGGCTGTATTAATAAGGAGCAAAGTTCTCAATCCTTAACAAGAACCTTGACAGTATTGTGCAAAATGTGGACTCCTCCACCTTGTGCTCTTTCTGCCTCCATTCATCTGGAACAAATCTGCCAGCGTGTTTTGATTCTGTAAGCTTTCTGAAAGATCTCTTTCAGTGTTCATGGATGCCCAACAGCAGGTACAGCACATCATTATTAGATGCCTGCATCGGCCCTGTCTAGCTGTGGGCAGTAGGAGATAACCAGAAGATGCAGCATAGAGAAAAAAGGCCTAATTGGTAGTTGCTGGAGAGCCGTGGTGTCTGCCTGACCTTCATCTACCCAACAGTAACAGCTGAACAGCAGCAGTGAGGTTGAAATATTGCTGATCTTTTCTAGATGGCTCCAGTTTGCTGGCTGGAAAAGGAAAGGCAATTCTCTCCTCATGCTACTACTCAAACTGTTATCTTGGTTTATTTACACAAGCCTGCTTGTGTGCATTTTCCAGTTCATAAACCACTGCACACATCAGTTGTTTAGATCCCCTGAAGTCTGCAAAGTTTGTCTTTGCAGGTACTTGGGGTGCTGGTATATAATCAAATTGGAGAAAGAAGTCATTTGCTTTAAAACAGTGGTAGGATTGTTAATCCTCCCTGAATCCATTCCTTTCAATTTTCCACCATCGATTTTAATTCTTAAAAACCCAAATCAAAGGATGGTGCTTAAAATAAAATGCAGAAAAATGAAAAGGTGTCGTAATCCTTGATACAATCGTGATGCCACAGTTTTTCTGTGGAATAACACACTCTGTGAGAGAGGACCCGTAGCTGGCTGGTAGAATTCTCTCTGTAGGCTGAAGCTTTCCAGCCTGGGCCTCAGAGAACCTGTTGGCAAATCCTTGAGGAATTAGGACTAATTAGGAATAATTCCTTGATGATGTTATGACGTTAAATATAAAGGTTTTCATGTGCTAGAATAAGAATTTTCAGGAAGGTGGAGTGGTAAAACAATAGCAAGGTAACCGGTTAGTAGAAAGTTTTCCATTTAGTCAAGGTCCAAATGCCAGTAGTTTTGGTTTTGGTTGGGGCAGGAATGGGATTCATTTTGGCAAAAGGAAAGCTCATGTCAGCCATTAACTTTACTGTCCTTGAAAACCCCCAAGAGCTGTTGTACAGAAGGATGTTCTCTGACAAGTTGAACAAACCCAGGTTGTGTCTACCTAACCTGTCAGTTAAGCTTTCCAGCTCTTCCATGGTTATTAACTGTGTCTCTCTGTCTTTGCTTATAGCTTCCATGATGTTTCAGTATTTTGTCAAAGTGGTCCCCACGGTGTATATGAAAGTAGATGGTGAAGTAAGTACCTTTTTCCCTATTGTTTTGGCAAGCAACGCAATCTGTTTGACTTTCTTCATATCACGACCCCTGCAAGAATAACAGTGTCTCTGGTGTAATATTACCTGTAATATCGCAGCAGTGATGAAGCAGATTTCAGCCTTGTCCATCCCACCTAGATCAAAATGATCATGTGTTTTCATCATGTTCCCTCATGAATCCCTTGTAGTGCATGCTTGGGAGAAGTCAAAGCAGCAAGGAAATCCTAAAAGTGTTCTTTGGGGAATATGCCAAGATCAGTTTCTCTCCAGTTTAAAAACTCCTTTAGCCTTCAAAAAAGCATGGGTAGATTTTCCAGCCCTGTTTTCAGAATATGTCCTTCTTTTGGAACAGGTAGGATAAAAATATTACTGAGGAGATAGCAGGGTGGGGCAAAGATCCTGAGAACAGAAACTGTGTCCTTCTGCAGCCCTGGCACTCTCCTGCCTTTGTGTATTATTTCCTTTTTCCTCCCTCTTGAATACATACAGCTTTGTCACCTCAGTGCAGTCTCTTGAAACATGCTTAGGTGGACTGTGTTTTGGTATAGAATGATTCGGTCTTGGGGTTGAGGTTGAGAGGGACAGCTTATGCCATTACTTGCCAGCAGAGACTAAAACAGTCCAGTCTGGGGACAGATGCATCACTCATCCTTTGGCTAGCTGCAGCTGTAACGGCTAGCCTGTAGTAATAGACCTGATCCTGATGGTGCTGTTTAAGACCCTTTGTAACCACTGTCAAGGCCCCCAGAAGTGAGTGGGCAGGACTACATTGATATGGTTCACCTAACACATGGTTTAGTAGCCTAATAGTAGCCTTTCGTATTCCCTGTTAACTAAACAATGTTTGCTGTGTTTGTTTCCTGCTAGGTGGTAAGGACTAACCAGTTTTCAGTTACACGACATGAGAAAATAGCCAACGGGCTACTAGGAGACCAGGGCCTGCCTGGTGTATTTGTGCTCTATGAGCTTTCACCCATGATGGTGAAGCTGACGGAGAAACACAGGTAAGAGACATTTCAATTTATTTAATTCCGTTGATTTTGTCTTTTTGCATAGCTTAAAACTCCATCCTTGCTTAGACATGACTGTGCAAATGCCTGAAAGCCATCCAAGCCCCTTCCCAGTCAGTGGAGAGGAGGAGACACTCTCAGATGTCCTTCCTCTCCATGTGAGCAGCTGGAAGGGATCGGGGGTTTTCTGATAGTATCTGAAGCATTTTAATCCAGTATCTAGATGAAGAAGGAAATTGAAGCAGTGAGCAGAAGTCTGATACAGTGGTTCTTGGATCAAACTAATTTCCTCAAAGTCTTTTTTTTAGTGTGAAGACTAGATTTATATAGCATAGCCATCTTATCAGCACCTACAGCTCCAACCTGGTTACTTACTCTGTATTTGCTATAGCTTTTCTATGTGTTGTAGTCAATGTGGAACCTCTTTTCTTTTCTTCATGTCCTCCATTAATCACAGGCGTGTAGTTACAGGGGAATGGAAAGTGTTTTAGCTGTTTGATCTTTTAGGATCATAATAAGAGACAGCTAATGACTGTATCTTAAAATATATTAACATATGCTTAGGGATTTAGTTTTTGAGTTACAGAAGTCTGCTGTGCATTCTGTCTGGGTAGGAATGGATAAAATCTTAGAGATTAAAAGGTTTGTAATTTCAGTACTTGCCTCCAGGTGCTGCTGTTGAGCTCATTAGAGCACACTGCTCTAATGCTGCCCAATGCTGTTCAGTAAAAGTATCAGTGTCAAACTCCATTCTGTAGGCAATAGGGGTTATTTGTTATATCTGTTGTCATCTATTATTTATATAATGCATACTTATGTGGTATGATGAACATTATAATTATGAATTAGTTTTTGTAAGTTAATTGTTACTTATTTGACAGTATCTGAGCTCCTGCTGGTTGTTCAAATTGTTTTCCTCATTCTAGGTCCTTTACACACTTTCTCACGGGAGTTTGTGCCATCGTTGGAGGCATATTTACAGGTAGGAGCTCAGGTTCCTGTCCTGTGAAAGCCACCTCAATGGATGCAGGGTAGTCTGGAGTCTGTGGTGTAGTAAACCCATTCTGAGCTTTTCTGTGGTCCCAAACAAGCATTGAATTAATAGTCACCTTCAGTACTGGAGAGATGTGGGGAAAATAGTGCAGAAAGAACTAAAGGCATCAGTTTATTTTGCTTAGTGTCCTTGGTGTGTAAACATTATGGTCTCTGGTAAAGGGCATCCATCAAGGGCAGCATCGGATAGAGTAGCTTACTTTTAAGGTTACTGTGAAATGAGTGAGAAATGGGAAACATGCCCTTGACAAGCTGAGTCAGGGCAATGATGGCATAAAGCTCAGCATCAGCTTCCTCTCCAGACTATTCTCACTCATCAGTAAACACACATGACTTGGTCTGTCTCATTTTTACCTCTGTGAGAGAGATCTGGTTTTGGAAAAGCATGATCACCTCTGTCCTGCAAGCTGGATCTTGTCTGTCCTCATGAAATGAGCATCTTATTCTGAGCAGCAGCAGCTGTTTTCTGTCTGGGGGAGCTGGAATTCCTTTCCACTGACAGAAGGGTTTGTGTTTGATTTCTGTGGTAGTTGTTCTCTTTGAGGGATGTCTGGCTTGATCCATTTGTTTTTTCCTTGTAGTTGCAGGACTCATTGACTCGTTGATCTATCACTCAGCACGTGCCATCCAGAAGAAAATTGAACTTGGGAAGACAACATAAATAAGCAATGACCCCACAGAAAAAACTCTAAGGAGAACTAAACAGGTTTTTTGAAACACAAGTGATCTTCTGAGTGCACAGAAGAAGAGGCTTGGAAGTACCAGATGGCCCTGACCACACGTAACGTTCCTGTCCCATCATTATCATTCTTTGTTTGGCTTTAATAGGTAGATGGAACTGCTTGAACCTTGCTGCTATAAAGATTAGCCATCTTGTCTGGCTGTGCAGACCCTACTGTAAAACCCCTTTTGTGTCAGTCCATGTTCATCCAGTTCCACCCCCCTCCCTGAAAGAGATGCTGGAGATACTGCATTCTGTTTGCCTCCTGGGATAATGTACTCTATTGTCATGAGACCTGGAATGGATTGCCACCAAATAAGCTTTCTAGCAACACCATCTAGCTTTTAATCTTTCTTAGAAATGTGTCTGAGTGCTGATGCTGTATGCCAGACCTCTGTGCCAGTGTGCTGTATCCCATGTATTCCTTCTACCCGTCCTGGGCAGCATGGTGAGACCTAGCACTTGGGATGTCCTTACTGTACCATGGGGCATTGCAGTTGCTCCAGATTGCTCTTAGGAAAGATGCAAGTTGATGTTTCAGCAAAAAAACTGTTTGGAGTTTTAATTGATTTGTAACTCTGATTGTGTTTTTCACTTCCCCTCTGTTTATATTTTGAAATAAAGCCCATTCTCTGTGTGTTTTGGTAAAGCATTTGGAAGAATAATTTAATTAATTGGAACTAATCCTGGTACTATTTGAAGTTTTAATTTAAAAACACATTTGTATTGTGGCAAAGTCTGTAGCTGTCATGGTGGTTGGGGTTTTTGTTTTTGTAATGACCTACACAAGTGAGTAAAGTGCTTTGTATGTGCAATTATAGTGGGAGAAATCTGAAAATAATGAGGAAAAATGAAATACTGTGTATTCCTGCCTCATTTTGAGGCAAACCAGACTCATTGCTCTTAAATTCCAGCTCTGGATTTGCTCTGGTATTAACTTGGTCCAAGCAGTTGGTCCAACAGTGCACACTGTGCAGGATCAGGTAATGCAGAGAAAAAGCTATTCTATAATTAATTTGAAAGTCGTTTTTGTTTTACATTTAATAAATCCATAGGGTCAGGATTATATAATACTATTACAGTGTGAGGAAGGGGACATGGTACCTGTGTGTTTGATGAGCAACAAAAAGTGACCTGAACAGCTTCAATCCCTCAGCAGAGCACACAGCAGAGTACCTAAATCTGAGAGAATAATCAGGAGGGGGAAGATGAATGGAAATAATGCAGCAAGAGTTTAACTCACAGTTAAACAGTTACCAGGTATCACTTGTCTTTGATTGATAGGAAAGCCAACTACTAGGAAAGCCAACTACAATCGAGCGCAACGCACAGAACATGGCTTAGCACTGTGAGAAAACAGAGAAGGTGAGAGGTAGGTAAGTGCAAGACTTGGACTCAGTGTGGGAAACTGGGTATGACAGAGAAGAGGAACAGAAGACATACAGAAATGGGAGATTCTACCTGCAGAGGCAAAAAATCATTGAAGCTAATAAGTAATATAGGCTTCTGCTATAAAATGAGAGCTTATGAGTAGAAGAGAGTCTATTAAAATGTGGTGATTTTAATAGACTGAAAGACCAAGTGACTCATAGCCATGGAAAAGCTGTGTCTGATTCAAGGATGTTGTGATTGAGTGAAGGCAAAATACATCCTGCTACCTCTGCTCTGGAGGAAAAAAACCTCTTTTGGGGAGCTGTCTCCAGGGTCTGCAGTCTTGTTCTGCAGATGGAGCTCAGGCAGATTGTGCGGTCTTCCCAAAGCAGTAATGGCTCAAAAAGTAAAGCAAATAGTAATAGATTCACCTGTGTTTTCAAAGTTTATTCAATGGAAGATCAGTTAAACTGTACTTGATTCTCTTGTCTTCAGACAGCTTGCTCGACTTTTTTCCTTTCTTATTCTCCTTTGATAGAGTTTCAAAGTTTTTTCCTTAGTTATAAAAAGACTACCTAAAGAACAACTATGAACGTCCCCCAAAAGCTCCATCGTGTGGACAGCCACGTTTCAGTGGCTGCTGCCACCACCATTGCTGTCACCCACTGGCTTTGTAGCCACTGCAGGGGGACACATAGCAGCTCACAGGCTCCACATGCGCTTCCAGCTCCATGTCTCTCCTTCTCTCCCAACCAGAACGGGCAGAGCCATGTCCACCATGTGTCCAGCCAAATGCAACATCCCTTGTGCCATGGGAGCGTGGCACCCGCAGTGCCCAGCTGATGGGAGCAGCGCAAGCAAGCTGAAGAGCAGAGAGAGGGGCCAGTTCCTGCACTAACAGCCTGGCTTCAGTCTCTTGGAAATGCATCATCTATAAAATAAAATCCTGCCTTCAGCTGCCAGTCTCTCAATGAGGCTGAATTCAACGTCAGCATCGTGGACCCTCGTCCTGCGGAAGGCTCCGGACCAGCGGTTTTCCTCCCAGTAGTGGTGCCAGTTCCCTTCGGTGTCTGCTCCGAAGCCAAACACGGAGACCTGCGCACGGCATCAAGAGCTATTGCTGCAGGGCACTGGGCCAGCCCGAGCACACGCACAGGCAGTGCAGTGGTGGCACAGCGGCAGCGCCCAGTCCCGCGGGTGCACTCACACTCACCTGCTGGCAGACATGCAGGGCAAAGAGCAGGGCCGTGAAGCCGGTGGAGGGGTATCGCCCGTGGTGCTGTGTCCAGTTGTCGTGGATGTACTTGAGGAAAGCTGGGCTCAGGATCAGCACCTGAGTGGGGAGTGGAGGAGCTATCAGATACTCACCACGCTGTGACAGGACAGCCAGCCCCTGCCACTAGTGCAGCCATTGGCGCTCCTGCTCACTGGCTCTGCCCACATCCAGCCGAAAACCAGCTCTGAGTGCCCAGTAGGAGCTGGAGCCCTTACCTTGTTTCTGTCAGCTTTGATGAACTGTTTCACTCTCATGTATGTGCTGCAAAAGCCAGAGGACAGCAGTGAGCAGGGGCACTCCTGCTGCTGGGGCCTCTACTTTGGAGGCAGCCCTCCAGTGGGGGCAGCCACCATCCCACCCATGGCCACAGACTGCAGCACAGAGGGATGCAAGAACCTGGTCTCACCAGGACCATAGTGCCCCACTGAGGCACCAGGGTCCATAGGACCACCCCACACCATCCCCAGGGGCTCCAGCACAGTACATGCTGCCCCCCGAAGCCAACGCACTGTGTGAGCTCTCCAGTGGAGAAGGCACTGGCCACCCACTGCAGGTCCAGTGGCTTGAAGGGGACGAGGACGAGGTGGACGCCAGGCTCAAGGTTCACTGCGCTCTCTGGGTACATGAAGTGATGGGTTGTTCTCATGCCAACATCCATCTCAAAGCCAGCAATCTTTGCCCTGTTCATCCTAGAGGGCAACAGGAAGGCACATCCTAAAACAAAGGTGCACGCCATGCTGGTCCCAGGCTGCCAGTCCCACCAGGAAAGGACATCAGGTCACCCTGATCAGCAGCAAAGAGGGGACATGGCTGACACAGGATGGCTGGAGGCTGGTGCATGCCAGGGTCCTGGGGAGAGAGGAAGAGCCTAAACCCCTTCAGGTCACCCACCTCAGCACCCAGTCGTGCTCATCAATCCGCAGCCCATGGCCAGAGCCCTTGAGCCGCCCGGAGTTCCCCACCACCGCACAAGTCCTGCAGTGGTTTGGGTTCCGCATGTTGCCACTTGGAGCCTGGAGCACAGTGAAGAGCTGCCGAAGTATGGCCTGGAGCTGGACAACCCTTGAGGGACCCTGCAGTGTCTGGGGGGGAAACAGCAGAGATAGGCAGCATCAGCCCCTGGCGAGTGCCCTGAAAGCAGGGGGAGTCCTGCTCCTCCCAGCAGAGCCCTGGGAAAGGCACAGAAAAACCCAATGGGATGTTAGGAAAAGGGTGCAGGACAGCTCCGAGGTGGCGTGGAGGGGATAGTGAATCCTTGCACCCGCTTTGTCCCCACCTTTAATCTTGGTTCTGCCCCACCACAAACAGACCCAGGGAGAGCTCCGATCTCCCACCCATGCCCCTACTCACCAGCCACCATTGAACGACATCGGAGGAGAGCTCATAGGCTGTGCCTGTCAGCAGAGGCCCCACGGTCGTGTTGTAGCGGGCATTGAACCACGTGGAGCCGTTGGTGCTGGCGGTGAGGCAGGCAGCAGGGGCGTCAAGGAGGGAGGGAGCCTGAGGGAAGGGGCTGATGCCATCCCTGGGGGCTTGGAAGCATTGCCACAGGACCAGCAGCAGGCACAGGGCCAGCACCACCTGCATGCGCCTCTGGCACAGCATCCTCACACCATCTGCAGCGAGATGTCACAGGGACCAGAGGCAGCAACACCACTGGAACTCTTCCCACCCATCCTCCCTGCCCAGCCTCCCGGGACATCCCTTGGCTGCTCACCAGTACTGCAGGGGACCTGAAATAGCATGGTTCTCATTTCCTTTTCAAACAGCTTTATTGCTGTGCTCTGCTTCTGGCACTGCCACAGTTACTTAGTGAAGGTAGGGCTGGCTGGCAGCACGTGCTGTACAAGGAGCTCCTCTTTGCCTGTGACACTTTCAGGGCCTGCAGATTGACCCGTGAACAAGCAGCAAAGCATCGTCACCCCCTATCACCAGCCAAACCCCTCCAGAGCAGCAGCCCCCTGCCCATGGAGGAGCTCCTCCACCGTGAAGCCCTGCCATCTTCTCCCATGCCTCCAGCACCAGGCAGCAGCCTCTGGGCACAGAAGCCCCTCGGCCTCCCCACTGGCGCGGTGGGGCAAATCACTCCCTCCTCCGCCTGGGGATTTGCAGCTTCGAGGGCACTGAATCATTGCCAGGAGGCAGGAGCAGGAGGTACGAACTGCTGTCTGTATGCATGAACCCTTCTTAAATACCCATAATTAAGTGACATTTCTCCATCTAAAAGCACTTAAGTAAACCTAAATTCAGAGGGAAAAAAGGTTTTTCTTGTCCTCAGGGAGTTCACAAAGTGCTCAGCCTTTCAGGACCTGCCTCCTGTGGGCTAAGGAAAGTGTGACAAGGGATGTGGGGGCAGCCTCCATTCTGGGGAGAGATGGAGAAGCAGGAAGGGTGTCCCCTCTATACCGGGGAAGCTGAAGGAGAGAAACCCCCTCCTGCCCTCACCCTCTGCTTCCCCAGTCGCCCGGGTGCTGTGGCTCTTTGTCCTGGGTTCAGCTGTAACAGTAATTTTTTCTCCTCCTTAGTAGCTAGTGCAGTGCTGTGTTTTCAACTTTAGTCTGAGAACAACACTGATAACACGCCCATGTTTTTAGTTCTTGCTAAGTATTGCTTGCTCCAATCAAGGACTTTCTCTGTCCTTTCCCATGCTCTGCCAGGGAGGAGGGGAAGCCGTGAGGAAGCAGTGACAGGACACCTGACCCAAACCAGCCAAAGGGGTATTCCATCCCACAGCACGTCATGCCCGGTATATAAACTGAGGGGAGTTGCCCAGAAGGGCCAGATCACTGCTCGGGTTGGGCTGGGTATCAGTCGGCGGGTGGTGAGCAGTTGTATCCTCTCCCCTTGCTATTTCCCTTGTCATTATTATCATTGGTGGTAGCAGTAGTGATTTTGTATTATACCTTAGTTACTGGGCTGCTCTTATCTCAACCCGTGGGATTTACATTCTTTCGATTCTCCTCCCCATCCCTCCGGGAGCAGGGGGAGGAAGAAGGTGGGGAGCGAGTGAGTGGCTGCGTGGTTCTGAGTTGCCGGCTAGGCTCAAACCACGACACTCCTGCAGCACAGACGTACCTGCTTGCCGTGGTGTCCAACCAACTGCACTCAAATACGAGCCACAGGACACACTCCTGACAGTAAAGCTGCTGATCCGGGTGTCCAGGCAAGGGGCAGAAGCAGGAGATGGTGGGGACTGGTTGGATGATCCTGGGTCGCCACAGCAGGTCGTGCTGCAAGCCTGCCCTTCCAAAACACAACTGAACCATCAGCTCTTCTTGAAGAGAAGCACAAACAAGTCGTCACCACCGCATCGGAAACACAGATGTGGGTGCTCCCAAGCAGGAAGCAGCTATGAAATGTCATCTCCTCACCCCACAGGCTTAGGGGCATGCTGAAGGCCCCCAGTGCCCTCTCTGCTGGAGGCTGCATGGTGGTGCCAGCAGCTCCATTAAGCCCTGAGCCAGGGGATTCAGGCAGTGCAGTGAATATTTCATGAAGCTCTTTGCAGTCACCATCGTTTGGGAGGGCAGGGCTCTGCCAGGCAGAGCTGAGCAGCCCATCTCCCTGTCTGTGCCCATGTGCAGCCCCTGCTCCATGGATAGGACCTCTCCACCTGCACCCACACCTCCATGACAGCTAAAACGCCTCCTTCCCCCTGCCCCATGCCCACAAGTGCCCTCGCCTTGGGGGTCCCCAGCCCAGTGCCATCAACCACAAGTCACTGCTGCTGCCTCAGCCCCAAAGGACATCGCCAGGAGCTCCCCAAGCCCCACAGCCAGGAAAGAGACCCCAGCCAACTGTCCCCAGGGCCCCTCACCTTCTTGGAGGAAGCACTGCTGAGCAGGACCAGGTTGTTGCAAGCTGCAAAGACCACCACAGGAAGAGGAAGCGTTGTACCGTGACGTGGCAGAAAACAGCCTTGAGATGAGTGGCACAGCGAGGTCAGAGCTGCTGTCCCTCCTGCCATGGTACCCACCACCCTGGTGTCCCAGCACAGCCCCAGCACACCATGGCAGCCACTGGTCTTGCTGGATTTGGTTGCCCTGGCCATGTTCCCAGGCTGAACCAGGAAATTCATCATTGCAATGTTCCTCTGGGTGTGGGAGAAGCTGCATAGAGTGGAACTGCCCTCCTGCTCCTGAGGGTCATAGAATCACAGACTGGTTTGGGTTAGAAAGGACCTTAAGATCATCTAGTTCCAAGCCCCCTGCTATGGGCAGGGACACCACACACTAGACCATGTCACCTAAGGCTCTGTCCAACCTGGCCTTGAACTCTGCCAGGGATAGAGCATTCACAGCTTCCTGGGATGTCTCATCTCCTGCAGACACTGATAACCAGCAATATGAAGGTCTCATCCAGCTGGTTTCTCTTCCTCACCTGAATGGGATTTGGGCTCAGAGAGGGCAGAGAAAAGCTGTGAAATGTGCCTCAGCGATGGGGAAAACACAGCTAGTGGAGAAAAGCTGTGTAAGCCGAACTGTAAGTAATGTTATCTGAGGGGAGGTCAGCCCTCTTGGCCTGAGAGGAGGTTTGGTGCCTGAGGGAGAGTGGTGAAGAGGAACGTATAACAACTCAAACCAAGCAGCCCTGTGAAATACACAGCACCAAAGAGACGGTGTTTACTGGTAGCAGGCTCAAAAGGCCTCTCCACCATTGCTGTGAGGGGACAGGCACCAGAGGAGCAATGCCCTGAGCTGCCACAGAGCACGTTTTCTGGAGCACACACAGTGAAACCCGGGTGGGAGGAATTAGGGATGGCTCAGGCGCCACAGGGTGGTGCTGGCTCCACAGCACTTGTTCGCGTCTCATTTTATTTCTCTTTCCCACCTAGCTGTTGTATTGGGTACAATAGTAATTAGTAGTTCATGTCCAAACCCCAAATTCAGTTGCAACTGCTTGAACTCATAGCCGCAGATTGGCATTAATTTATCAGACCTTAATGAGTCGGTAATGTCATGTAAAAGAAAACTGGATTTAACAACTACTTTAATTGCAATAGCACACACTGAGTGTGCTCAGCCCTCAGCAGAGGCCCCTTTACCAGGGGTTTGCATGCCAGCTCCAGAGCCTCTGCCCCCAGCTCCCCATCCTGCTCTGCTCGAGAGGCAGCAGGAGCACAGAGATGGCCAGGAGGAGAGAAGTGTGTTAGGGAAGAGGGTAATACGGGGGAAAAAAACCCCAAGCTAATGACATAGACCTTTGTGCAGAGGTTAAAAATGAAGCAATAATACCTTTACACAGGCTTCCAGCCACATGCCGCATCTCAAAGCAGGAATAAAGCAGAGAAAGCGCAGCTGGCTGTGGGCAGAGGGAAGCTGATGGAGTTATCGCTCCTCCTGAATGCAGCCTCAGCAGCAGCGTGAGAAATACATCATGTGGTGCCCCCGTGGCCCCTAAAACACGTGGCCACTGCTTTCCTCCTCCTGGCTGGAATCGTGGATGATGACTGGGGTTTCCTAACACCTCCCAATGGGATGGGGAGCAGCAGGGATGATGCATGAGCCAAGTTTGCCAGGTCTCTGCGGCTCACAGCAAACTCCCTGGCTGACACTAACTGGTGAACATGGTGGTTTTAAGCTCCCTGCAGGCAAAGGAGGAATTAAAGCTTGTGCGTGGGTTGAAGGATTTATCTTCCACCCTTTCAGAAAGCCTCCAAGAGGAGGTTTGTGGAGGGAGCAGGGTTGTGGGTGCTGGTGGGACATGTCCCTCTTGGAATTGAGGAAAGCAAGCAAACAGGAACTTCTGGGGTCTCTTGATTTTTCAGCTACAGGGGAGCTGGGGTCTTCCCTGGGATTTGGGGTGGGGAGAGACAAATTCAGACCATGTCTCCTCCATGGGGATGCAGGGCTAGATGCTCAAGAGCAAAGGACTGGCCTTAAAGTTGGACCAACACCAGGGGCTCTCAGAGGTGTGCAGTACAGCAGGAGTTCTGCACAGCTCCAGCTCTTCCTCTTTGCAGGAACTACCCGCAAAACTGAGCAGGACTCCTGGGCAGAGGGAAAGATGTGTGTAAAAGCCTCATGAGCTGAAATCCCACAGCACATGCTCCTGGAATAAGGTTCAGTAAATGCAGTGGGGGAATTCCCACCTGTGCAGCAGCCATCGGACAGGTAGGAACTGCCATTATCTTTTAAATGGCTTTAAGTGGCTCAGTGTAATGGGACTGGTTTTATCCTTTTACTCTTTGCCTAGGGGAGGGTTGAGCTTTATCCTGCCTTGTGAGCTTGAGAAATTTATGTAGCTAACTTTCTGTTCTTCGAGGTGATTTCCTCTCCTTTGGGTGCCTTCATGGGATGGTTTCCTTCATCTTTTCCTTCCCTGGTACCATTTCACTTGTGTTCTCCTGCCCTGCAGAGCTTCGGTCACTGTTGTCACGGAGGAGAGCAGTGATAAAAATTGATCTTTTCTGAGCACATACTTGTTACTAAGGCTGATGCATGGAGGATCCTTCAGCCCTACTTCTGCTTTGGTTGTGTGTGGAATGGGGATGCTGTGGCAATAAGCTAAAGTCCAGTTAAAGCCCAGCATTTAGTCTATAGCAGCTCTGCATCATGGACTCTTCCACAAAGATGTTATCCAGGTGCCAGGGGAGAGCAGGGAGCAACCCATGGGAGACCAGGGATCACTCCACTCACTATCTAAGGCTTTCATGCTGTTTACACCAACAAGAGGCTTTTCTTAGCCATATCTCTGCTAAGGTGTTTAAGACATCGTTAATTCATCACTGAGTTTCCAAAGGCAGGGATCTGCTGGTGGGAGGGCAGTTGGAACTGCTGTCCTGGTTTCAGCTATAACAGTTATTTTTCTTCCTAGTAGCCAGTGCAGTGCTGTGTTTTGGCTTTAGTCTAAGAACAATGCTGATAACACACCCATGTTTTAGTTGCTGCTCAGTAGCACTTACCCTGATCAAGGACTTTTCAGTCTCATGCTCTGCCAGTGAGGAGGGGCACAAGAAGCCAGGAGGGAGCAGAGACAGGACACCTGACCCCAACTAGCCAAAGGGATATTCCTTTGGCCCGTCATGCCCAGTATAGAAACTGGGGGGAGTTGGCTGAGAGGGGCCTAGTGCTTCTTGGGTCGGGCTGGGTATTGGTCAGCAGGTGGTGATCAACTGTATTGTGCGTCATTTGCATCTCCTGAGCTTTCATTTCTTCTTTTGTTTTTTCCTGTTACTATTACTGTTGTTGTTGGTATTCTTTCTATTATTACTGTATTTTATTTTAGTTATTAAAGTTAATAGTTATCAGCTCAAGGTGAGTGAGTGGCTGTGTTGCGCTGAGTTACCGGCTGGGTCTAAACCAGCTCCCCGTGTGTGCATCTTCCATCCTCCCATCCTGCTGCACTTTCTGCAACAAGCATCCCCTATGCTCCAGCAGCAGGAAGCTGGCGGCATCACAACAAGATGGGGAAAAATAGCTTTTTATCCAAGTGAGCTTCAATGTAGAGCCCGGGGGTCTTTCTGGTGCCCATGCAAAAGCTCCTCCTGGCAATGCAGGCAGGAGCACTGTGTCATCCTACCCCCACCATTGCTCCATGCTCTGGCTCCTGACCATGAGCTGAGCCTCTGCTTTATAAATGGGTGTGCAAAAAAACTGTGAGCCTAGCACAGCTTCCCAGGAAGTTATTCTGCAGCCTCTGCAGACGAAGTCACTTTCTCTTTAGCTTAAGGCCTGGGTAAGGAGCTAATTATTTGGACCTAAGCTTAAAACTGTTTCCACAAAGATGGATTTGTGATTCTTGCCTGCTTCCCCCTAGAGGATTGCAACCTCATTTTGTTCCTCATGAACTTCTGCTGAGGTGTAAAATAACAACAATATTGAACGCTAAAATCACTGAAGAATGGATTAAATTGTAATGCAATCAGCCTGAAAGACCCTCTGTCTGCAAGCAGCAGCATTAGGCTGTCCTGGGAGCGGGCAGCCTGTGTGGGATTACCCAGCCTGGCCGGATGCTTTGTCTTCGCCGGGAAACTGTATTTCTTGGGCAGAAAGATTACTTTATCAGCTGCAAGTGTGTTCCTCGGGTGCCTTGGCATCACCCTGCCTAGGCCAGAACTCACTCTAGGAAAAACTATATAAACCCATGACAAAAAAAGACAGTGATGGCAATGCATATTTTGAGGTCTGCAGCACATTCTCAGGGAGGATTGCTTCCAACTTGCCATCTCTGTGTGGACTTTAAATCACAATTTGAGAAGCAAGCCCTGTCTGGGGGCTGTTAATGTGTGTTTGTGTAGGATTTAGCATAGCAGGGCTCCAATCCCCACTGAGACTTTCAAGAATAAGCTCCTATTAATAACTAGGACACATCCCATGGGATGATTTTCAGGCATTTGAAATACCCTGGACCACAGCCTCGCAGCCCTCTCACAGCTCGGGGACAGGGCTGGGTCCTGCCCTGCTCCCTGTCCCGCTGAGCCCTTCACCCCGGGGTCCAACACTGCTCCTCCGTTCACCCCATGCCACTGCATCTCACTCGCAGGGAAAACAGGGATTATTTCTCCAGCAGTGACCTGGGGCTCTGCTGGAATGCTGTATGGTAACTTCATAGGAGACAAGTTGTTTCACAAGTGCCAATGAAAAGAGACTTTGTGTTCCTTGTGGTTCCTTGTAGCTGACTGTAAATCCTCTTGGAGGTTGGTTCCTTGTTCAGTGCAGGTTTGAGGTCTCTACTATGGAGACACCTTTTTGCCTATATAAATTCTTGTTTATCTGCTCCTTGAATGAAGTGTCTGAGCTGACAAAGCTCTTCTTTGGTCCCTTATTTTTCACAAAAGGTGCAGCAACTTAATTCTCTTTCTGGCTGTGTTTAATTTAGCTGCTCCTCATCAATCTGTGCAGAACAGAAGGGAAGCAGGAAAGGGAATGCCGGCATCACAAGGGTGTTTTTTCTTAGAAATCCTGCTACAAAGACAACTCCTTTCTGGACATGACCCAGTGTTACTCTCTGCTCCATGCTTAGCCCCAAAAGGACCCTGAGTATTATTCAGCCATGCTTATTAAGATGCTTTGAGAAAAGTGATTCTTGAGGATCCTGCCCTGATACACTCCTGCAGAAGGTAGGCTGAGCCTGGCCTTGGCCCTTTGGCTGTTCATCTATGTTGTCCTGAGGTAGTGAAATGGAGAGTTTCTCTTAAAAAAAGCCGCCTTCTGCCTCGGCTGAAGTCTGTAGGTTTACTGCAGCCTCTCCCAAGCAGGGGGGAGCCCAGATGATGGGGACTGAGCTTCTGTCTGCAGAAGGGTGGTATGGCCAGTGGCTCCCCCAGTGACTGGATATAACTTCCAATTTATCTGTAGTCTCACTTTCTTGGTTTTTTGCTAAGTCTGTTTGAAAAGTTTTTTGTTTTCTTTTTTTAGGGCTGTTTTGGGCTTGTGTTCTAATATATTTTTTGTGAAAAGGTTGCTGAACTGAAATGGTGCTTTCTTTGCAAAATGGGAAGTTGAGTGGGTCCCCCCTTCTGCTGCATGTGCAATTACCTCGGTGCCAAGAGGGTCCTTCTGCAAAGCGTAAGGACAAAAGGGGGCGACAAAAAGCAAACTGAAACAGGACAAATGGAAACCCAAGATGCTCAGTGAAATATTTAGTGAACCATTTTGAGCAAGGAAAAGGTTGTTCCTCTTCTATTTATTATAAGGTTGGGAAGTGAGGCACTGCCTGCTTTCAGAGGGCTGAATACCTGTGGTAAAGCCATGCTTTCTATTTGCACATTGCCTTGCATTAAGACAGGGGAAGATGAGAAAATACTTTTGATCAGAAGCACTTAGGTAACAGAAGTCTCCTGTACAAGCGTGTTTTCCTGCTCTGATGTACTTAGGAGCGTATTTCAGCCAGGGCTGGTAGCAGGGGTGATGCACAGCTGGTGGTGGCATCTCGCACAGGCAGACCCCTCCTGGGGAGCTGAGGTAATGGAGATTTCATGTCAGCCTTGTCCCAGGTGCCCCGAGCCAGCACGGCCACTGCGCTGCAGTGATGTTTGGTTGTTCTGGGATGGGTGTTTGCTCTTGGCTGCATGTCTTTTACAAGGGCACAAATGTAATGTCAAAAGAAACCACTTTGGTAATGTACTCAAAAGTTAAATATTTTATGCAGAACTATAGTAAATGTGATGTATTTCCTCCTTGACATACTTTGCTTTTTGCCCAAGGTCTGGGGTTCGGGGCTGTATTCTTACATCCTCTCCTCCCCAGGGTCTCGTGTGCCTTTTTCGCAAGATGCTAGATTTCTTTCTGTCGCTACAAAATGCTAAGAGCAACCCAGTTCCCAGAAAAAAGTGAATTCTGATTATACAATGGTTATTGTTTTAAGCTCTTGGGATCAATAGTACTATATTAAAGCAACGTCTTTGCTCCTTCTCAAGGTGTGATGTGAAAGGAGATTCATGATGATAAATGTATGGCAGGGACCTCAGCTGGGGAACAGCTAGACAGCACAGGACAGTGAGTCTTCACACAGATGTATAGACATATATGTCTACTTTGCACTTATTGGTACCCCCAGCTTTAAAAATTGAGTGATGAGTGGCTGCCTTAGCAACTTCAGCATAGGCAAGACAGCATGTCGGCAAGACAGCAAGACAGTGTGCACCCTGGAAAGCTCAGGCTGTAAATCAAGGGCATAAGAAGTATACAACACCTTTAAGCAACCAGCAAAGCATTTGCCTTTGACCAAACCTGAAGCACTTACACAGCACCAACATTATGGTCTCCCCAACACAAGACATCATCAGCAGTGTCTGGCACTGGATTTTATCCCACCCCATACATTCACCTGGGGAAAGCTGTGTGGGATACGGCAAGAAACCTCATCCCCACCTCGCCTGTGCCACAGAGGCTGGTGAGGGGATGTTAAACCCCTGGTGCAAAGGGCTGGGTATCGTGTGCAGAGCAACAAGCGCACAAACTGCATTTTTGCAGAGGACTATAAATGCTCTCGCATTACCTGGTGGTTACATTCCAATCAATATGGTTTTCACGGACCAGGATTAGTTATGTTACCTTTTGTACTCCAAGGTAACTCAAAGTACTTCATAAAGTAATGAGTTCAGCTATAGATAGCACAGGTTAATGGCATGGCCATTACGCGCTCAGTGATAAAGCTTCTTTGCAGCCTCAGATATTATAAATCTGGTTTATTAAGAATGAAAATATTGACAGAGACCCAATTCTGCCTTATTCCTTCTGCAGCCTCCCAGGGATTTTTGACAATCCACTTCTGGCAGCTTCAAGCACAGATAGAGAGACTTTAATCTCTCAGAGGAAAACTGCTATTCTGGGGCGAGCGTTAACCCATTGATTTATGTTTGCACACATTTGCAAGTGTTTGGGAGCTAAAATGGAGCCAGGATAAGCATAAACCAGAGAGGTTTGAAGTACTTTAAAATGATGGTGGCCAAACTGGCCTGCCCAGCTGTTCATTCTTCCCCTCTCACCTCCCAACCTGAGCATTGTGCGCTGCTGCCCAGCTTGGTTTGACAGCTGCTGGGTGTTAGATGATGATTCTTCGATATCTTTATTACCAGATTTAAAGGTAAATCCTGCTACTTCCAGTTAGCTGGGGAGGGACAGTTTCGCTTTTGCTGCAGGTAAAAACAACCCTTCCTAAAGTCACCGGGCCACTAATTAACACAAACTCATGGTGTTACTTGAAGCAAGGTTTCCTCTTCCAA
This sequence comes from Strigops habroptila, assembly GCF_004027225.2. Taxonomy (NCBI): domain Eukaryota; kingdom Metazoa; phylum Chordata; class Aves; order Psittaciformes; family Psittacidae; genus Strigops; species Strigops habroptila. The sequence goes on from NC_044289.2 coordinate 4,548,210, forward strand.
CCCTGTCAACTGAGCACAGCTCACCAAAGCCTTCAGGCATTTCAGAAAAGCTTTGGGGTCGTTTGGGTTAGGCTGGCTTAAAATCCACCTTCCCGAGGAGGTGGATGAAAGGTGTTGACTGAGGCATCCCTTTTCCCACTCCTCTTATCTCCATCTAGAGGGGGCTGAGTGGGCAATGGCAGGGAGGGCAAACCCTTTCTGCAAGCCATGGTCTTGCAGAAAGAACCCAGCAGTACCCAGGAGGTTGCATTAAACTTATTTTTCAGCCCTGGTTATGTCATGGGGCCCTTGTCACTGGGTTGGAGGTGTGCTAGATTGCAGCCCAGCCCTCGTGCCCATTGCAGAGACACTCTGCTATTCCTCACAGCCACCCCCTGCTGCTGTCTCCCCACTTGCAGAAGAGCATTGCAGCAAAAAAAAACCCCAAAAGAATATTTTCTCATTAAAGGAAGAAGGTGCGGAAGGGGAGGGCGAGGCGACGAGCAGGGAGATAGATTGTGCTGTGGTGCTGAGTGTAGAGAAGCTGTACATTAATCATTGAGAGGAGAGGGGGGAAAAATCCTACAGCTCTATCAGGAGAAAGTGTTTGTTGGTGTGAAATGATGCTGCAAAGGTCCTGGTGTGCCTGTGGCTCGGTCCCCGCTCGGGAGCTGCTCTGATCCCAGCTCCCAGGCCCCATTGCTCAGGCTGGGAACACCCGACCCCCCTCCCCTTGGCATGCAGTGCCCTCCCTACTCTGCAGTGACCTGCACATCTTTAACGTCTCATTAATTCTGTCCCCCGTGCAGGATTTGCCCATGTGGGAAAGAAGAACATTGTAAATAACATCCCGAGCATTGCTGCTACCAACCATCTGAGCAGAGTGCAGCACCCATGTGAGTGCTGGTCCCTTTGGGTACCCCTGGGTACCCTTGTCCTAGGTGCATTTCCATTTACACAGGGATTATGAGGGATGCTTCTGCTCTGGCTCATGAGTGCTTGTGGCGTGGTGCTGCTGCAGCTGCGGCTGGAAGGAGAGGTGCTGGGCGTATTTTCAAGGTAACTGATCAAAGAACTCAGCTGGACACGCAGTTCCCACAGTTGTCTATGTGTTCCAGTGTCCCCTGTCTGTCCGACATACATCTTGGTCCTTTGAAGCACTTTCAACCCTGCTTGGAAGAGGGAGAGTGATTGCTGCACAGTACAGCTGCCCATGGGTTCTTCTTCACAATTAATACTTTTACTATTACTATTACTAATAATACTATTCATACTATAAATGCTATTACTATTACAACAACAGCAAAAGAAGCTGAAGCTCAGTCTCAGGGCTCCTGTTAGCATCAGTACACACTAGCACTGGGCAGAAGGGAAGCTGGGCATGTTCTCAGCTGAAGCGCTCTCCTGCTCACACACAGGACCTCTGGGTGTCAGTAGTTACAACTGAGAAAATTGTTATTTATAGGTGGAATGAAGTTTGCAAAGGAGACAGCTTCGTCAGTGGTTAATAAAAACCTAATGCTTCCTCTGTTCCGACAATAGTATAGTATTACATATAAAGTTTTGTTTGGTCTTTTTTGTGTTAACTAAAACTGCATAATGTGTCTGTTAACGCTGGTTTTAGTTAAAAAACCTGCTGTCTTTAAAAAGATGGGGGGGGGAGGGAATGGTGTTGGTAATGCAAAGGTTTTAGTCTGGACAACAAAGAAAAGTTCAGTTATTGAGTTATTGAAGGAAAAAAGCATAATCCCTGTGTGCGTTGGTTTGATCTGAGCCGAATTCTATTGCAATTTATGGCACCTGCCTTTGACTTGAGAGAAAAAAGCCTAGCCAACTCAAGCACCTATAACTGTAATAGTAATTGCTATTATTTTTAATTTTGGTACAGAAGTCCATGGATTTAGGGGAGTGTGGCTGTTTCCATCAGCTTAGTAAAACTATTCACATGGTCAAAGTTAAGCACACAGCTAAACCATTTGAGGAACAAGAATTTCTGCAGGCAGATAAGAGCCTAATAACGTGATGATGAGGGCCCAGACTTCCACAGATAGCAGAAACTAATATTTGTGATGCAACAGTCTTGCATTATTCAGTAGTTAAAGATAATTCTAAGAAACAGAACAGCTTGAGAATTAGCAAAACCAGCAATAAAATATTCTTAGCTGACTCCGGGGGGAAGGAAATTGCCATGTACAGGATTTGCATTCATCTTAATGTTTATTAAAAATGAGACAGCACTGCTTTTCCTCGTGCTCGGCTGGAATAGCTCCATGCCCTGCTGGAACCGTGTGTCCTCCCTGGCCCCTGCTCAGCTCCAGGACCTGCTGAGATCTCTCACTAACTCATGGCATATGTGGGTTGTTATTGGTGTGAGGGTGATGGGAACCCAACCAGCCGCTCGGGGCATGCAGGAGGAGTTCCCCAGGACGATGCGAGTGCTTCTGCCAGTGCTAATTGCTGATTGTGTGCCTGGTCAGGCTCCCCACAGGGTGTTTGTGCCCCCTCCCAAGGCCGTTGGTGAAACATCAAGGGAAGAGCAGCTTAAGAAAAGCTAGAAGCTGATGGCCCTAAAGGAGGTGCATATAGGTGCATTGCAGTGCTCAGTAATGCCAACATGAAGGAGTCTGCGCACTCATGCACACATGGCTTTGCTTCTGCATGTGCAGAGAAGATGGAGAAATACAACTGGGAGCAGCCAGCTCAGGCTTCTTCCTCTGGGCATCAGCTGGCCTAGGGTGCTTGGTCATTCCCTAAATGTTTTTGAACCATTCCTGGCAGTAGAAGGGCTGGCTGCTCTTGGGAGTGCTGTAGCTCACGTGCAGACCTGCAGGGCAGCAGGCAGGTGAAGGGTCTGAATGTTCTGGTGCAGCAGCCATGGGGACTACCAATGTGCTAGTAAAGACCCTGGAATGTGCCCGAATTGCGCTAACACACAAAGATCTTGTGTTGCAGGAGCAAAATCACCACCCAACTGATGAGCACCAACAGTTCAGTGCAGCACAAACGCATCTGCCTGGGGGTGTGGGAGGAACTGCTGCTTGAAACGACAAGGGCTGGGGGCAAGACATACTTCTTGCTGTAAGGAATTAAAGTTTCCCACTGCCGGACACATGCAGAAGTACCCAAGACCTCCCAGGCTCCCACTGATGTCTGCACACGTAAGACCCACACCTGCCACCAGGCTATCATTAACCAACTCACTGCAAGGGTAAGCATGCGATTAGTAGTGAATGAGCTGGGATGGGCGCGTGGGGAAGGAAAAGGAAATAAGACACATAAAAATAACTGAAAAAAAAAAAAAAGCAAGTGAGACTATTCAAAAGGGGGACTTTATTTTCATTACACTGGAGCCAGACGTCAGTGCACCAGTTCAGCTTTGATACACAATAAATCAGCAAACCCGTCACTCAGTTTGGAAACCAAGATTGCAGTGGCACTAAAAACACACTGAAAACATTGACTTTCTTCCCTTTTTTTTTTTTTTTCCCTCTTTTGTTTTTGGTACAAAAATGGTACAAACAACAATACAAAATATTTGTGCTGTTGACGGTTACAAAAAAAGGTTTTTGAACTGGATTAACGGACGCAAACTGCTTTTGCGCTTCAGCGTGAATACAGCAGAAGTCTTCCTTGAGAACAACCACAGTCATGCGGGCTGCTACACAGCTTCTCCATCGGAAAAGGAAACATGCAAAATCAGAATTGAAAGAAGAGAAAGTGCTCCAGTTACACATCTATATGTTCTGGTTGCTTTTTGCCCCTATTTGATTTGTAGCTTCAAGCACTAACTACACTATGTACACAGTGTGTGAGCAATTGCATATGGGGTCGGTGTGTACTGGAAAGAACTTTTATTTTCCCCATGGAACTGAGTTAACTTTGCGTGGGAGACACCTACGTTGTCTAGCTGCTGTTTTAAACATATGCATTCATCGTTATACAGCATTCCCCCTCCCCCCCCGTTTTTTTTCCACAGTTACAATGAAGAGCTCCAAAAGACATCACAAATAAAAAAGTCCCGTATTTTACCTTTGTTGGTTTTTCTTTTTTTTGAGACTAAACAAAGTTGCAATCTTGGCATATTGTGTTGTACAGACCCTGCACTGACCAATATCATTCTCCAATGCCTGACCGTCTACCCTATGCGAAGCAGCTGCAGGTGATACAGCCATCTCCTAGAGTCCCACTTATTCCTGGAGGCTGGATTTGGACCTAACTATCCCTAAAACCCCTATGAGAGAAGCCCAAAGTGGCTCAGCTGCAGGGGAGTGAACTCCCCACCATCACTACCTTACATCCACCAATGGCATTGCCCGGTCCAACAAAAAAGGAAAAAACATAAAGTATGGAAAATGCAAACCCAGAAGCCAAGCTATGAATGACTAGCACATAGGACACCTAGAACAGGCTTGCCTGTTCACTGTCATTAATTACCTGCTGAGTCTCCTCTTTGCCTTGAACAGCATTTCTGTGACTGATGCTTCTCCCTGTTTACAGGCTACATAATAAATAGGCTGCACTGAGGTGTGGGCCCCACTCTGCCAGCGTCAGACCTGCATGGTCCTTGGCTTGGTGATGTGCAATCTTCATGCCTAGGAGGTGTCCAGTGTGCCCCAATGCCCTGGCAGCTCACTGTCCCTGTCCCTTAGTGCAGAGAGCTGCTGTGGTGTCCCCTGGCAGTGCTATGGGCTATGGGGGTGACAGTGGTATTTTGGGAACGGGCTCGCCTCCACCTGCCTGAAAGCAAGTCCTTCCCCACCAGCACATGGTGCGCAGAGTGGGGACTTGCATGTGTGGGCATCACTTCTTTAATTAGTTTAAGTTAAGTTTAATGTTTAGTTTAGATTAGTTGGAGAACAAGGATTCTGGTCTCAATGTGTTAACCACTTTTGTGGCCTGAATTGTGCCTTCAGACAGAGTTGCTGTTTCCCCGGCCTGGCTCCTTGTAAGCCACTTGTCACCTCACTGTCACTGTCAAGTGGTGAATGGCAATGGTGAATGAGCATCAGAGTGGGGGGACAGAGCACTGACACAGTCACCTTTTCAATGGGGTCCCTTGGATTAATGTAAATTTTCTCAGCTGGATTATAAACCATAAGTACTATTAACAAGCAAAAATGTTTGCAAGCACTGATCTGTTTTCATTGCTCGATGTGCTCCTCGCTTACCTTCTGCTGTTCCCACTGCAAGGAAAGGGGCCTGATGCTGCTGCTTACTTGTGGGGCTGTAAAGCTCAGTGATGGAGGGAGGAGGAGGAGGAAGAGGAAGAGGAAGAGGAGGAGGAGGTCCTGGAGAGGGAGGTTGAGCAGAACTGGGTCAAAAGACAATAAACTACTTGGTTTGATTTATGGGCTTGTGGAGTGGAATGGCTGGATTGCAAACGCTACAGAAAAAATATCTGCTGATTTAAAAAAAAATAGTCACCAATGGAAACAGGTTGATTTATTTTTAATCACTCAAACAGTTTTGTTTGACTTAAGTTGCATAAATGTTCTTAAAAGCCCAAAATGTTTAGACAAGCTGAAGTCTGACAATGTCACCTTCATGGCCAAGTGGTTCCTGTCAATGCATGGCACGCCCCGCCGGGTGACAGCGGGGCGATGCTGACTGGCCCTCCAGCCTCCAGCCCTGCAGCAGCCATCCCACACTGCTGCCGGTCCCTTCCCTACCTGAAAACCATCACATCAGCCAAAGCCGCAGCAGATGATAGCAGGAACCAAACGCTCTGCAGCAGGGACTTACTTAGCTACTGCTCTTGAGTAAGTGGTGCCAGGTAGATTGCACAGCTTGGCTTGCAGTGGAGACCCAACTGGCATTGTGGGATCCACATGAGCATCCCAGGAGTCGCCCAAGAGCTGGCAGGCAGCAGCAGCAACCCAATGGATAGAGAACCATCAGCATCACCCCGGCCCACGAGCTGCATCCTTCTCTTGAGTTGGAGATGAGGTTACAGTGATGGACACAAAACACTGACGGGTAGTCATTAGCAAGAAACACTAAGTGCATTTTTATTATTCAGTACTTCTGCTGTGACTGGGCAGCTTCTGTGGAGGTGCAAAGCCCAGATGGTGAAATACTTCAGCCCGTGGCTTTTCGGAAAGAAAGGGGAAGAATTAAGCCTGCCCGTGGGAAGAGAGCAGTGGCTCAGGGCAATGCAGCCCACCTGCGCCAGCCGGCTGAGAACAGGGGCTGTGAAGTTTGCTGAGGGTGGCCAGGAGGAAGTGTACAGTATGTGGCAGAAGCAAGCTAAGACTTTCATAGTGGTCACACAAGCAACTGAGTTCTCAGCTATGGAACAGGAATTTGGGAAGGTGTCAGGTGCCAGCAGTTTGCCAGGCACTGCGCTTCATCTTGGCTGAGGCATGTGCTGTGTGGCACAATGTCCTCACCTTGCTGCTGCCATCAGTGCTGTCCCACTCCTGAGGCCCAAGCCATCACCTCCTGCTTCCTCAAGAAACTTGGGTGAGAGAGCTGTGAAAGGACAAACTGACCCATCGACTGACTGACCAGGACAAAAAGAAAGATCGCATCCTTGGTAGTTATTTACATACCGGTAATGTTGGAGTCCCCTCGGGCAGACTTTTACCACATTCCACTTCATACAAGACACATTTCAAATGCTCATTAATTTACAGAAATTGCATTTTATAGAAAATATGATACAATGAAATATAAAATGCACCAGGAGCATTTCAAAAATCTATAGAGACGATCTTGCAGCCTAGTATACCCTCTGAAACGACGTCCACTCATCACCGCAAGCTCTCGTCCTCTCATTCTCGCTTCCCTCCCACCCCCCTTTAAACTCTTAGCATTCAACTTGAGAATTAATAGAGATATCAAAAAAAGCATGATTATCCCCTGGATAATCACCTTCCAATATTGTGCACATTCTTGGATTTAAATGAAAATATATCTAAGCACTTTTACAAGTTTTAGCGAACCCACTGCAAAATCGTCTGCAGAATATAAAACACAGGTAATCCAAGATTTCATAGCACATTAATTAAGTGGCTCATAATCCATTAAATGTGGTTTATATTACACATCCATGCAGTCTAAATCATTTTACAAACATTAGACATAAACCCACTAGTCCAAATCAGTAAAGGAAAAATGTAATAAAAAAGCTAATAACTATTTGTTATTGGTTAAACTGACCCTACATATAAACTAGGTAGTATGCTACCATTTATAATACTGATGTTGAATTATGCCTGGATGCTGCAAAACCTCTTGCTTACTTGGCAATGCTTGAGCATATTAACCACAAGATACTTAACAGGCCCTCGTTGCCCTTCTCCTCCAAAAAACCACATTTACTACAGATAGCAGCGCCTACCCATCAAATAGAAAGGACACACATTAGCTGAGTTACACAATATTGTTGAGCTTTGGCTACTAATGCTCCAAGGCATTAATATTGTACTAGACTAACTTCATACTTACGGATGGCAAAAGTGCTGATAAACTGCTCCTGCCCTTCGCGCTGCCATGGTCTCGAGCGGAGCCACTGCACAAACCCCTGCTTCCACCAGGAAAACGGCATCGGCTTTCCTGCTAGCAGGAATCCCCGGGGGTGTGGGACACCACCACCTAACCCAGTTGGTATTTACATCACTCCGGAGGTCATGGGAGCCAACACACACCAATAGCATAAAAACAAACAACTGGGCCTTTGGTCATGTCATGATTTACTTTGTAGGGTTTAGGCAAGGGCTGTCGGAGATTTCTGTTGCAATAACCAAAGGCTTTATCAACGCTATAGTTCTATGCAGCTACATTGAGTGTGACCAGGTGGCGGCAGAGCCCCTAGTCGGTATTTTGCATCTGATAACACTGAATTATATACAACATGATGACTAGTTCACCACCTGCTGAGGCTTAAAGATGGCTGTTCAGATTTTGACTCGAAACATCTTCCCCCTCCCCGACCCCCGCATCCTCTTCCACCCAGAACGAGTCACCCCCTTAAAAAAAGAGGCAAAAAAAAAAAGGGGGGGGGGGGGGGTGGAGAGGGGAAAAAAAAAAAAAGAAACAACAAAAAAAAGAAACAATCTCCAGAGTTCCTTTTTGTTAAATCCTTCCCAGCTAGAACTGGCTTAAGGTCACAGGGAGTGCTGCCCAGGATGGTTGTATGTTTGTTTTCATCACTCCTGAGATTGAAGGGAATCTGATACATGCACCAAAAGGCACTTTCAAATATATATATATATATATATTTTAAAAACAGTGCTTCTGTTCTAAGAAATTCAAGTTAAGACAGAGTGCCTTTCACTCTCTTTAGTCATAAAGCAGGTAAACGAGCAATATCCCAGCTGACATTAAAAAACCAAACCAAAAAAAACCTGCAGCAGAGACAAGTGTTCATGCGAGACAGCTCAATATTCTAAAAAATAACATTGGAAAGGAAAAAAAAAGGGGGAAAAAAAAAAAGAAACCTCCTATGTCACCACTAAAAATAACAACACAGTCAGCAGGGGATATTAATTAAAAAAGCTGCCACATCTGTACAGTTCTTGCTTCTGCACCGGCTCTTTTTGTTAATGTTGTCGTCTGTGGGTTTGTTTTTTGTGTTTTTTTCTTCTTTTTTCTTAATATTCTTTTTTGTCTTCTTCTTTTATTTGTTTTTAAATAATGTGAGGTCAGTTTAATCTTCCTCGCCTCCCCCGTACATGTCCGCCAGTTTCTTGAACCTGGGCCCCCAGTCGTTAAGGTAGTCGTAGTCCTGGTCCCCGGAGCTAGAGGAGTTGAGGGAGCTGACGGAGCCGGCAGTGGAGCCGCTGCCCTCGTAGTCAAACACCAGCAGGGAATCATAGGGGGGGGCTGTGGGGTCATTGTCGGCCGCACGCAGGCCCTGGGAGGGGCAAACACAGGGTGTCAATACCCACCATGGGTGTTATGGTGATAGTGCTAAGAAAAAAGTGCCCAAAGAAGTGGTAAATGCTCCATCCCTGGCAGTGTTCAAGTCCAGGTCGGACGGAGCCTTGGGTGTGAGGTGTCCCTGCCCATGGCAGGGGGTTGGAACTAGATGCTCTTAAGGTCCTTTGCAACTTAAACCATTCTATGATTCTAAGGAAGGGAGTTCAGGTCAGGGTCTGGGCTGGTGGGATGTTTGGGATCCCTTTAGCAAAACTAAAAGAGGAGGGGGAAAAGAGAAATGAGGATGGTGTGAAAATGAGGGTTCTGCAGCTTTCCCATGCTTGGATACCCCCCTGGTTGAACCCTCCCGGATGCCCCCAGCAGAAACCCACTAACTCCCAGTGCCACTGTAAAAAAGCCGGATTGAGTGGGAGGGGAGTTATTTCCAAGGATCCAAGTCTGGACCTGGAAAGCTTTCAGTTCTGGACAGCACGTTGTTTCTGGGGTTGCCTGTTAAGATTTCCAGCTTGACCAGCACTCAACCAATAACCATTATTTGAATTTTGATGATTTGGATTCCTTTAGGAAAAAAACCCCAATATTGCTCCTAGCAAAATTCTGCAATTAAGAGAGACTTGGGATATGAAATTCTGGGCAGAGGGTTGGGAAGCACTGCTGGTCCTGTGCATTGTGGGCAGCAGTGTAGGAAGGCCACGGAAATGACCTCGGGATATGAAGAAAAAGAATTGCTTTGCTGCAGCCCAGCATCAGGAAAAGCCTGGTGGAATAGACCTGCAATAAAACACAATGTTCTGCATTCATACCTTCCAAAACCCCAGTCTCAGCATGGGGAGATGGAGCAGGTTTTACCACAGCAAACAGCAGCCGGAGTGTGTGTAAGAGTGAGTCTTCACGCACATGGATGTGTGTAAATGTGTGTGTGAAGGATGGGCAGGAGCAAAGGAAGAAGAAACTTTAATGATGAAAATAAGAAAAAAAGCACAGCAGGAAGTGGATATAATAACAGAATTAAATTGCTATAACATTTATTTTTCTAACTTAGAAAATGAATGGTGTGTTTTGTCTCGGAGGAAATAATGCATCGATTGGTTTGTAACCACTCAATCACTCAAAACTAAAAACAAGATAAGAAACACTAAACGGATAGATATTTGTACAAGCAGATAAAGGAGCAGTAATCTAACACAAAATAAAGAAACCCTCTCTCATCTGAGATGAATTTCTCCGTTCTGTAAACTCTTTGAGGCTTTAGACCAAATAGAACTTACTAGGAAGGCACAGACTGGTGAAGTAACTACAGGAGCCCCAAATGGGACCTTAGGCTTTGGGGAACCCACGCCGCTGCCTTGCCACCACCTCCCTACCATGATGACACTCCTTTGCCCACATCCAGATAACTCCTTTACTTCAGTAGCTGCAATATTCCCAGTAATCCAAGGGAGACTGGAATCAGGTTATACTGCCCAGATGCTGAAAAGCATGGCGTTTGTGATATCTACAGATCAGGAATCTTCGTCTTTTTGCTTGCACTTTGGCTTTTTACAGGCTCAACGCCTTTATTAGGCCAAGTCCTGTGTCCTTTGCTCATGCCACTTATTCCCCTAGTTTGCACCTGACTTCTCATGTGAGTAATAGCATCACTTGGTCTGTGCAGCCAGGAAAATGTTGCATAGCTGATCTTAGCTGGCTGCTCAAGCTTTTAATATGTGACACAAGACACCCTACAGAACATACCTCATTAATAAAGTCACCAATATCCCCTGGATGTGGGATTACTGGTCTTATAGGATACTGCGGTTCAGCACCAATAGGTCTTTCATCCACCCTTCTGACTCCAGGTGTCTTGTTCAGAACATGATCCATGGTCTCTGGCTGCTGGAGCTGGCTTAAATCATAATCCTGTAACAAATGGAAAGGCACGGAGTGAAACGAAGAGCTTTTCGTTCAGATCATCTGCTCACCCAATGTACAAACAAGTTGAGAGGTCTAATCCTATTCCAGCTGAAGTTCAATGGCAAATCTGATCCGCAGGTGTGCAGCACCTCTAACTATCTAAATTACAGATGAACCTGACCTCTGAGTAGCTCATAAAATTGACCTCCTAAGAGTGTATCTTAAAACATGAGTAAAATGAAATATTTAAATTCTTTGTGAATATTTTATGTGGCGTCTAAATCTTTGGGATAAAAAACTGGCTTTTGTTTGCATGTGCACAGGGATACACGTAACTTTTAATGAAATATGCAATATAATGTAAAGACACTGCTGGTAGACATATTATTGCAATTATGTTTCTACAGAAGTAAAAACATTAAAATGTGCATTGCATTTATGCATGTAGGCCTTTCAAAGTAATTATGTTCTTTCTGCTCATGAAAAATCCCAACAGAATAGGTTTCTATCAAGGAATGAGAACCAGGTAATATTTTATTAAAAATGTATTCATGTAGGTAATGGTGTTTTGCTGCTCTTCCTTTGCTCTTATTTTTAACAAATCCTTTCTAAAATATTTAAGCCTACAGCGTAGTTGCCTGAAATCAGATACTTCAGCTGGTTTGAATGCTTATAGCAGCACTTTGTTCTACCGGTGAAACTATTCTTGTGCTCAGACGGGGATGATTGAATCTCCAGGAGCAATATTTATAAATAACTTGTCAGTGACGAGAAAAAAGAAATCCTAATTGCAAGGATTTTTCTGTGAAATAAGAACTTCTCAAGTTTTGTGCAAAGTCTCTGCCTCGGCTCCCCAAGATGGCTATCGCCAGGCTCACCTGCTCGCCTTCAGATGCCACTGGGACCACCCTCAACCATGACTTTAGGACTCAAGCAAGCAAGAATACAGCCACTATACGATGCAGAGTCACATAATTTGTGTGAACATTATATTTGAGAGTGTCACAGGCTCTTTACTTAGGTAGGAATAAAAACCCCAGTGTCTTAAACATGAGCAACCAAACTTTGCTATTTTAGTTGAGGAAACACATCCTTAGCAGAGGGAAAGCACATCCCAGGAGTGCAGGCGAGGGAAGTTTTCATGCAACATCAGCATCGGTGTCTGTAAGAAGCCACCGCAGAAAAGCTGACGCATTCAGGCAGACTGTGGCTTAGGGCTCCGTCACCAAGCAAAGCTTTGCCACCATACGCTTTGCAGTGGAAAAGAAAATCCCCAAATGTATTTAGACACTTCTCACAAACCACGTTCAGAAATTAAAAGAAATTAAAGAAGCATTAGAGATGATTAAGTAAATGCAGGGAAATCCCACAGAGGCTCTAGGTTCAAGCAAGCCAAGGCAAGTGCCTGCAGCCACGGTTCTGGGGAGGGTGGTAGCTGCTGGCTGGGTTTTATAAGGTCTCTGATGGGAATGGTAAAATACACAAATTTAATGACTGAAATAACATAAATACTGTTCGAATATGAGTGCAGTGGATTGATTTATTGTCCCTCCCCAGGAAGTTGCCTAGGGGGTAGAAAAATCCACGTGGCATCAGACTCCTGGCACAGTCCTGCTTCCATGGCAGAGTCCCAGTGACATGCTGAATCCCCTGGACCTCCACTGGCTCTCACTGATGCCCATGCCACACCAGGGAAGTCAATACAGCTGCCTGGGCACAAACAAGGGGAACACAACCCTTTGCAAGTACTTTAGTGAAAATACTGTGGTTTCTGCCTTTTTGAGAGTACAGATTGCACAGCTGCTCTTTGGCCAAGACCCACAGGCTCTTCTCACCTGGTCTTCCTCTCCACCTCCCTCTTCATCGTACTTCAGGATATTGTCCCTGACGTCATCCTCAGGGTCGATCAGGAGCTGCTTGGTGTGGCGCTCCTTCTCCCGGCGCTTCATCCACACCACGAACAACAGAACCATGGCTGCAACAGGGAAGAAGCTCGGTGAGCTGCAACCTCACATGGCGCAAGACCAGGCTGCGTGGGCCAGAGCGTGGTGGTGTGTCCCAGTGCCCCACCTGCCCTCTTCCATTATGGAGAACCTCAGTGGCTGCTAGTAAGAGGAGTGTAATTTTGTCCTATTCTATGTTCTCCTTCATAAGGGAGAACTCAGTGAAAGCTGTAAATGCTGTGACAGGCCTCCACTACAAACATTTCTTTAAGATCCATCACCAGTGCTGATGGGGCTGATTTTTACCAGATGTAAAACACATAATCAAATGGAAAGCAAACAGGCAGTGTGAAACCTGCTGCTTTCTGAAAAGATTTGATCTAAATCCTGAATTTTCAGGATTAGATTTCCACCTTTATTTTATTCAGGGGCACAAAATAAAAGTGGAGGGAAGAGAGCTGCAGAGGTGCGGAGAAGCAAATGGGTACAGATGGCCCACGTCTTGTGCACAGGCAGCTCTTCCCCCAGTGTGACACAGCAATGCCCATTCAGGTCACAAGCCCTGGTCATGGGAGTCATTTTGCTGCTGTTTGCAGTTGGCCAAGAAAGACTGGTTTGAGGAGGCTGCGTAACGCTGGGTGCTGTAATTGGATTTGGACTCCCTCATACTCCTCTTTGGTACATGAGGAAGGCTTTCTAGACTTCCAAGATCACATTAGCCAGGACATTAGCATACACATTTGGCTACTGACTTGCAAAGCAGATCTAAGATCATTTAAAATCCTTTCAGAGAGCAGGGCTAGCTTTGTAGAACAAGGGAGAGCAGATCTGGTAGCACACAGCCAACCTCCTCAGGCATCAGCATTTACATGCCAGGCCCTGTCAAATCTCTCTCAGCACAGTAACAGTGAGAGATGACCAGTTCTTACCACGAGAAGTTTCTCCCAACTTAAACAACTTTACCCAAGGGGAATGCTGGCTCCCTGATCCACAACCTCATCCTTCTCAAGTACACTCATGTCTCAGAAGCTGCGCGCTCCCTGTGACTTACTCTGTGGAAGCTGCTCTGGGAACCTAAGTCTCCACTAACGTAAGGCAACCAGACCTTGTCTTCTTCAAGAACCTGTTAATACGCTTGTTTTTGTTCTCATACTCAGTAGCTGCAAATAATGACATCAAAATAGAAATTAAACCTGGGCAGCTGATGCAGTCACACCTCCCAGTGCCTGCTTCCCCCTCCATTCTCCATGCAAGCCACACACCAAGCTGTGACAGTGGCGATCTGCATGAGAAGGGACAGATGGATGGACAGTGGAGGTGGGAACACATGGCTGAGGTTTGTTTCATCTGAGTCAGCTCTTGACCATGCCAAACCAATGCATCCAACACAAATTAACCCATGCAAGATGTAAGATCCTGAACGTTCTTTGTATTTTTCAGCTGCACAAGCAACCAGTTCTTCTTTCCCTACCTCTTCACTGAGCCTTGGTGTTGCTTCACCAAGGGCAAGGATGGAGAAGAGACCAGACCCTGGGGACATGGGTGGGCAGCTCAGCCTGCAGCCCCAATTTGTGAGGAGGTGGTGAGGAGGATCCGAGTTCTTCCTCCCAGCACCAAAGTGTTTATACCCAACAGGAATTCAGTGAAGTGAGTAGAAGAGGATTGGACAGCTAATTACTGCCATTGTGTGCCAACTGGCTGCCATCCCCGCCTGCCAGCTAACAGAATTGTTTTCAGATAGTTCAGCATTTCTTTAATGCTTATCCTGGATCTATTCAAGAGAGAAAAAAGAAAAGGGAAGAAAATGTAACTCTTATCGGCAATATAAAGCCTCAGCTATTTAGCAGACTATTGAAGTTCTTTTCTCGTTGTTCCTTTTCAAGTCTCTCACAACAAGATACCTGCCTAGTCCACAAAGACAATATTATAATGGTTACTAGGGTTTATCTTTTTCTCCCCCCCCTTTTTTTGATGCTACTTTTTCATGCAGTTGTAGAAAAAACCTGTGCCATTAACGCCTTTACAGCTACCTTGGAAAAAAAAGGGACCTTCAAAGTGTCAATAGTGGATGTAGCGCACTCTCCTTCCTTTTATTCACTCTGCAGAATGGAAAGTGCTATTACTGCTGTTAGACCCATTTTCACTCTGCATGTAGTTTTCCTTGAAATCTATTGTCTTCACCCTTCACAATTTTTTATTGCATTGCTTTCCTAAATGTGTTATTTGTGCAGCTAATACATCAGGTATTGGGAAGAAGAAAAAAAACCTTTGAGCAAAGGAAAAGGCAGAAACTTCCTTCACCTGAGCAACCTCAGATCTGTTCTCTTGCTGCTTCTTCCTTTTAAAGCCATCAAACTTTGACCGGCTGACTCAAAAATGGACAAATAGCACAAAAAAATCCCGCATCTGTCTTCTTCCAGGCTATTGTTTAGAGGTCACGATATAAAACAGATAGAAAGAAGGCAAAACACTGGAAGGATGTAAATGTAAAACTGCTCATCGCATATTACATTTTTCATCACTGATACAGTGCTTTTGCAGCTCTTGAAGTAAAAAAAAGTCAATTAGAATGACAACGAATGTAAAAACAAGCTTTTGTAATAAAACCCGTAATTTAAAATGGGATAATGTATCTGAAAATGAAAAAAGGAATCTCTTAAATCAAATGTCCTTCAGCTAAAGTTAATTTCAGTCAATGGGATTTTCAACTTTTTAAATCATATTTTAGCACTAGATTCATGCAAGACCAGCAAAATAAAAGCCCCATGTTTAAATCACCTTTGTGGCTTCCAGTACATCACTCCTGCATATCCCAGAGTACCAAACGTGGTGGGACTGAGGAACACCACATCTTCTTCTGGGTGTGCAACTGTGGTGTGTTTGCAACAAATGCCCTTGCTGAAGAGAGCAGCCTGGAACATTTTGCCACTGGGACCCCACACTCAGCGAAGGACAGGAATTGTGCATCGTGGCTAGGCACAGGGATGCTTCCACTGGCTTGGGTGGGCTGGAGAAGGAACGGGACTGCATGGCCACAAACACAGTTTTCTTGCTCATTCTCCAGACCAATACAGTAAATCAATTATACAACAATATATTCCCATTGCTGGCCCAGGAGGGTGGATGTTTGCCCAGAGATGACCCATTCTCTTAATGTACCACATCATATCCACATTAGATGACATCTGTAGCATACGTTGCTCTGTCTGCTCTCTGTTTAAACACATTGGGGGTAAATATTAAATGTGATTTAGCACCATAACTCCTATTAGCTTTAATGGGAGTCCTATGGTTTCATCCTGTGTTTCTTGATGAATATTTACCTCATTGTTCATTTCAACGCTCGTTTTTATCTATTCCTACTGTGCCAACTCCTGCTTGAAGTTATAATGGTATCATTTTTATTTTTAAGTGTGTGCACACATGGTTATTGGTAACGCTCATGCAAGCTTGGGACTAACAGCGTTGCTGGGCTAAAGGGATGGCTTTGCCTCGAGCAAAGAGATGGCCAGCCCTTCTCTGCGATGCACTGCCAGCTCTCCAATGCTCCTGACAAACTGGGGATCCTTCCTCTTAAAGCATTCATCATCCACCATGATTTTAAAATACGTAATTTTACAAGCAATGGGAATAACTATCATTGTCTTTTCCTTTTAACAACCAAAAAACTACAGCTATGCACTGGCTTGGCCAGGGACTAGCCAGACTCTTACAACCAGTGCATGAGGTACTGGGAACCAGTATATCCACAGCCAGCCAGGAATCTGAGAACTATGGGGCAGTCTGCCACAGGATTTTGGACAAGTCGTTCAACTTAGTCCTGCACTCACTACCTACAAGACATTGTCAGGTGTAATGATGTTTGTAAAGCTACTGGAAGTCTTAGAAAGAAAAGCCCGATGCATGCAGAGAGTGCTGTGCTCTAGCTCATTCTGCTGATGCTGCAGTGAAGGAGCTTCAAAGGCAGATGTGTGAATCACCCCCCACAGCTCAAAGCTCACAGCTCTGTCTCTTGCATGGAGCTTGCAAGGGTCTGGAAAAACACCATGTATAAAAGTGGGACAAAAGGGAATGGGATAGGAAACCTGATGTTTCCCAGCAACGTGAGCCTTGTTATACTTACTGAGTAAAATGATGATGCAGATCAAGATGGCAATGATGGCACCTGTGCCCAGTCCCGCCGCAGCCACCGCCCCAATAGTGGTGCAGTCGCCATTCTCGTCGCACGGGCACACCTTCACTTTGATGATGGACGTGTTGTACAAGGGGGGGTTTCCCGAGTCTGTCACAATGATTGGCACATCATACACACCCGCTTCCAGGTACGTGATTCGTAAACTAAGCTGGGCGTAATCGCCTGGAGAGACCAAGACAGACAGATGGACAGATGACAGACACTCTGGTAGAGCCCTACAGCCACACTTGTAGATGCAGGGCTCCTCTGCTACAGCAGTCTTCTGAGTCCTGAAGAAGCTATCAACAGCACACCCGGACAGGACAGTTTCAGACTTCTGCCCTAACAGTTGGGTCAACAATCAGCCTGCGCTTTGCAAAATATTGTGTTTGCACTGCTGCACTAAACCTACCTTGATGCCATTTGCAAATCCAGTTGCATGCGTTTAAAACAGCATGAAATGCAAATAGTAAAGCATCGATGATGCTCCCTCAGTCTGGGCTGCCACTGTGGAGGCTTTCTGCTCACCCACCCTCCCACATTGGGATTTTTGGGAAGCCCATTGCCTGTTGATGACATGCTCAACCAAGCAGTCCCTCTTGTGTTCCCTCCCATGGAGACACAAGAGCTGTGGGACTGAGCCCTGAGCTGTGAGGGCACAAGCCATTGCCCCTCAGCGAGAGGGACCAGCTTTGAAGCCAAAACCAGTCCGTGGCACCCTGATATTTTCCATCCTCTGCTGAAACTACCAATAAGAGGAGCAATTATGGCCATTTGTGGTTATGCACTGCAATGTAAAAATCCTTCACATGCTGGTAATCTTCACACTTACCTGGCCCTCCTTGTTCCATGGTAAATTAAAAGGCTGCCTTTATGCAATTATGGTCAGAGAAATGAACATTGATCCTGATTGTGGCTTATGACAATTACACTGGAGGAACATAAGGAAGACTGATAATAGCTTTTTCCCTCTTGGCCATTATGGATGATTTATACTCTGCTCACTACTGATAACTGTTCATAATTATGAACTGCATTAAAAAAAAGCCAAGTGCCAAGGCTTTTAGAGTTATGCTGCAGGTCTGATACAAATCATTTCTGATTAACTATCTTGTCTATAACATCGGCTATAATGTGCTTTAAAAAATAAAAATCAGATAAAAAAGTAGGAAAGTTTGGAAGTTTGAAACCACATGTGGCCTCATTAGTGAATCAGAGTCCAAATGTCCTCAGGATTGCCTGCCCCATTTACCATTCAGCCGTGTTATGGTCCAGTTCTTCCTCACTGCAGATGGCACACTTGGCAGCTCGAAGACAAAGGGCCCGACATTTGGATCGATGTCAGCATCCGCGGCTGTTATGTTGATGACATTCAGGTTTGGCTTTTCACAGATCTGTGCCTCCTTTGGCAGGAGCTCAGGAGCATTATCATTGATGTCGATTAGGTAGATCTGCAGAGTGCCAGTGCCGCTTGCAGGGGGTATACCTGAGTGGGAGAGGCAGAGACCAATGACCACCACTTGAGAAGCAGCAGGACTGACAACAGCCCCCTCTCTGCCATCCAATTTCAATAAACCAGGATTTTCACCCTCCCTCCTTGGACCTTATTAGGGACATACTGCACTTTCACGGTCCCTTGCTTTAAGAGGTATTATTAAAAGTTCCCCAAGCCTCCTAATGTTGCTGGTTTTCACTCCTGCAGAACATTGAGGTTGAGTTCTGCAGATTTGTAGCCTACAGCAATGTCCTTAGTCAAACTCTAAAAATACAAGCAGGCGACGTCAAGTTGCTAGTGCAAATTTTGGTACTGGCTGTTTTGAAGATGAATAACCATTAGAAAGATAGCTAACAAGAGGAAGAAGACGGCTTGGAGGGGAAAAAAGTAACTAATCTGTTGGTCAGCAGTTACAGTAGCACTTACTAGCCAGTATTTAGATTTGCAAGCTATTACACTGCTGCAAAGAACGCCCATCCCACAGTCAGCCCTAGCTTCACCAGCGAAAGGTCTCTGTTCAAAGCTATGAGCTAACCATCATCAAGCACATTGAGTGATGCTACTAGCCCATGCCAGCAGCAGTGTGCCCCAACATACAGTTCTTCATCCTCCCTACATTTGTCCCTAACAACAGGGATGCTGCAGCACAGCAGTCTCAGTCCTCCAGCCCCTTCTTGATGAAGAGCCACATCTGTATGACTAATGACCACTTACACAAAGTGATACCTGCCTTGGCAAGAGAGACCAGCCTTCCCAGAAATGCTGCAGCATTTTTAATTCCTCTCCCCACATATACAACTGGCAGCTCTTTGTTGGCCTGCCCACTGCCTCCCTTCCCAGGCAGCGTTGCTTCAGCAATTCTTTATTGAGTTTGTATTTTCAGTTCTGGCTCTTTCTCCCAGTGCTGGACGTAAAGCTACACAAACTACTTCCCCACTAGGCTTCCAAGTGTTGCTTCTGCTTCTACAGACTTTTCTTCCTACATTCCTTTCTCATTTCTCCTCCGTTTTTCAAAGGAGCCTTGAAAACTCTGAAGAGCCCTGAAAATCCTTCTTTCATGGTTCCTACATAAGCTCTTCAATCATTGATCTCATCCTTTCATCTAGTAAGCATGAGGTAGGTCTCCCTCTAAAACAATGTCTTTGATCAGCCTTGA
This sequence comes from Strigops habroptila, assembly GCF_004027225.2. Taxonomy (NCBI): domain Eukaryota; kingdom Metazoa; phylum Chordata; class Aves; order Psittaciformes; family Psittacidae; genus Strigops; species Strigops habroptila. The sequence goes on from NC_044289.2 coordinate 4,567,733, forward strand.
AAGTTTCTGGAGAGACAGATGGGATGTTGGTGCTGAACATGAAAACTGACTTTTGGGACCAAGCAAAGTGGTTTCGCTGTTTTCACATTACCCAGAACATCTTCTGGGATGAATGCAAGGCTCACACTCTAACCTCTGAGATAGACTGAACAGGAACTAGCAGTCCTGAGAGGCGCTAACTGGCATGTGACTGAAATAACCTGCAATTGCTGCACATACAAATGCAGTTTTGTAGGGCTATTCGGTATCACTGGGCTCTGGGTCCTGGTATTTTGGTTCTTTGTGCTCCTGAGGGCAGTTCTGGGGCAGTCTCAGGAGAAATGAAAAGTAAACAGCTTTTGCAAATGTCCAAGTACTACAAACCATGGAACATTTCTCATATCTCAGCCTCAGCTGTCTCATGTAGAGAGAGCAAGTATGTGGATAGCACAGGTATCGATGGATTCTTGGACTTGATGCTCAAGAGATGAGGACCACCATAGCACCACTGACTCTAGTGGAGAAGTTGGTCTGCTCCCTGAAGTTGAGATTGAAATACTAATGACAGTAATTCAAAGAAAGAGGAATACACAACTGCTACCTCTGCATTTAACTGCTGCATTCCCCATCATTGCCTTTTTCACAGTTCCAGTGAAAGCAAGGTCAAGCCAACTGGCTTTCATGTTCAGCTGTAAGCAGGAGCCACTCCCATCCTGCTTGTGCAAAACTTTCTAAGGAACTTGGGCCACTGTCCTGATAAATCATGACAGAAATGAAGTAAACTGTGCGTGTGGTCACTAAAGCATCCTGGTTTCCTACAGGATTGGGCGCCAAAGGTAAGTTCCCATGGTGTGCTCTGATATTGAGGAAGGGGCAGGACATTGCTTCCTTCTGTTACAGAGCCCCTCTCCCTCCTCATCTCAGCTCCCTGTTTTATGAAACCTGTTGGAATATGATATATTTGAGCTCTCAGCTTCCTTGGGAGATTGGCTGAAACTGGCTGAAGGGTTCTAACACTATGAGGCTCCACACTTGTGCCGACATGGTGTGATCCAAGAGCCCCTCTCTCTCCTGGGAAACCAGGCTAAAAATATGCTGTTCATTAGGACTCCCCTTTCCCCCCTCCTTTTCACTGCAGAAAAGACTTTTCTTAAAGTGTGTATGTCTGCACTGTAGCCCAAGGAGAGAAAGAAAGCATGTCCAAGGAGTACTTGGCTGAACTTCTTTATCATATACTGAAACAGCAAAAAGAACTTCAAGAAAACAAGATGTTGCTGCTGCTTCAAGAAAAGAACACAAACCTCCACCAAAACCCTCGAGCCAAAGCCTCTTCTTAATGAGTACATGACACTGGAGAGCCTGGAACTTTGGAGAAATGTGGAAAGAGTCTATTAGCCTAGATGAAACTTCAGCTGTTATCCTAAGCACTCTAGACAGAATTTTAAATAACGTATTGCTTTATGTGCATTTTAATGGCTGCAATATACCAGTGACGGATTAATTTTTCAGAATACAGAGATTTATGTATGTCCTTACTTTCTGAGCTGCTGAATGATGGATGTGGAAGCGCTGATGCATTGCAGTGTCAGCACTGAAGCCAAGGGAAGGGGTTAACTCCTCATCACATTGTACTAAGTGCCTGGGATTTGCAAGGTCAGATGGTGAGGATTAGTTTGATGGGTTCAAGCTCTACCACTGCTTTTGTGAATAGTCTTGGCCAACTTATTTGATCTGTTTTGTGGGTCTTGCAGATGAACGCTGCTGGATCCCCTTGAAACTATTTTGGATTTTGCTGCCCTGGCTGCCTTTGTGGAGTGGAAGCTTAGGACTGGGTGAAGTCCTACCATTGATGGCACAAAGAAGGGGCAAAACTTGCTTTTTGGTACTGCTACTGAGCACTGAAAATCTTCCATGAGTTTGCTTTGCCCCTGTGACCCTGGATGCAATGACTGAAGTGAAGCCTGAAACCCCAGAGGGAGCAAGTTTTCATTAGCCCTGCAAGCACCACCGTAACTGCTCATAACGGACATGGCACCCTTCAGCCTGAGGGATGACAAGAGCTAACACACACTGCCCTGAAAGCACCTACAGAGTATGAGCAATATACTTAGGTGCTCACAGCTAAGCCTAGACTTAATTTTGTTGCTGAAGCATGGCTCTGGTTTGATGTGAGTGCTCAGCACTTGCAGGGGGAAGGTGAGGGTGGCAGAAGGGGAGGAAGACCCTCTTCTTGCCCAGGGAAACTACTGAGCCCTCCACAAAGGCTTTTCCAAGTGGAGGAACTGATGAATGAAATAACAGCATGGCCACATTCAGGTATCATTAGCAAAAAAGTCATCAACTCGTCCTAATCAGAATTAGGGAGAGAAATCCAGGGCAGCAGCAATGGACTGTGTGCCCTTAAGTGAGACCAGCACTGAGATTCACAGTGCTAATTTGACCAAAAACACTGTGTGACCTTAAATGAGTAATGAAGAGCAAGCCTTAGTGGGACTTCTCCAGGAGAAGATCTGTACTGTCCTCAATGGCTTTGGTAAGACAGTACACCTGCATTCAGATGCTATGATGATGGTGGGACGTTTCAGAAATGGTCGAGGCCAGAGCGAAATTAGCCCCGATGACAGACCCACAAACAGATACCTCTCATGAAAGCAACAGCAGTTCAATGGATCATCAGCTTATTTTTAATACCCTCCTGCCATCCCCTACAATTATTTCTGATTTCCTGAAGGAAGGTTTCCGGAATGCTCTGATCAGTGCCTTTGGGATGATTACCAGGACCGGTGTGTTTGGCAGCCCTTGGAGAGCATATCCCTTTGATATTTTTTTAAGTTCAGGCTACACTGAACTCCCCAAATCGATTTTCCATTTGTCCTCCCTTTCCCCTAAGAACACTCTCTGTATACTGTGCACATTTAATTTACTCCAGCAATTTCCCGTCCCACTTTCACATTTTTGACCATAAAAACCTGGGAAAAAGATAACTTATACTGACAACTCTGTCAGGGCATCATTTCTCCTAATGCATCACATTAGAGTCTTATTGAAGCATGAACAATGTGAAGCCTGGGCTCACCGTTGTCAGCCGCCAAGAATGTGGCCTCGTAGACATTATTCTTAATGTAGTCTGACTCTCGATCAAGGACAGCAGCAGTAGTGATCTGACCATTTGTGGCATTAATGTTCAGCCAGTTTGCAGGATCTGACAGCTTAGAGTATCTACAGAGAAAGGAAATAAATACACGGCAGTCTTTTCACTGACACATCCTTAATATTGCTTGAAATAAGGTTTGTCTGGACTCCTGACCCATGATTCAAAGGACCTCTGATAACTGGTTTTGTTGACAAACAAAACGCTAATTGAGTATCTGGGTTCTGACCTCTACAATTACTCAATTTTTTTATTTCTTTCATTTTAAAGGCTTTTCTTTTTACTAAGTGCCACTTACATGCCAGCTTCCTGCTGCTGGGAGTGGACATAGCCTGATGTCTCTGCAGCCAGGGAGAAATACGGTCTGTGATGACCACTGCATTTGTATGCCTGAATTAGAGGATGGATTCCTGCTCTCTCCTTCTCTTAATGTTGCCTTTCCTAAAATAGCTCTTGCTCTAAAGCCATAGATATTCTTGTTTTCTGCCCTTCGCTAATAAACAACAGTTTGGGAAATACCACACTGGAAGAATGTGAACAGTTTTCAGGCCACTGTTTTCTATCAGAATTGTATCTTTAGCATCAACTGCCTTGGGGACACTATAATGGGAACTCACAGCTGTATTGAGGCACAGACCCAGGTCTGCTTTCCTGAAGCATTTTTATATGTTCCTGAAATAGCAGGTAGGATGATCCTATGCATGTGTGAGCTTTGGAGAGAGCAGCAACAAGGGGGTCCTCTTGGCAGTCCCTACTGTGCCCTGGGGCTGGAAGAACCCAAGGGCAGATTCACCTCCCAACGACTCAGTCAACTCACAGACCAAGTCTGTTCATGTCCTACACTGCCAGATGTGAACATGGTTTGTTTTGGGCAAACTTTTTGCATGCTCTCCAGATCAATGTGTTTTGTTTACCTTTCCCACTTGCTTGTTTTCTTGGTTTTATTTTATTCCTTATTTACTAGAACAACAGTTTGAGTTGAGATGGACCCTTATCACCTAAACTGGAAGCTAATAAATGGCCAAATTACTGAAATAAACCAAAGCTGAGCTTATTTCATGGGTAACTCAGACCTGCTGATAGTTTTATATAAATTTTTGTAGTTAGATACACAGGCAGGAGGGAAGGTTTCTGGTGAATATCCCTTTCCAGAAATGGGCTGTTTGAAGCTGAAACTCAAAGTGAAACTTGAGCTGCATCAATCCATGTGAGCAGGAAAGCAACACACAGCTGCAAGAGCCCCTGCCAAAGGAAAGAATTACATTTCATGGAGCTAGACTTTTTGGGATGTTTTCATTTCTTTTTAATATCACTGCTGTGAGTTCCCTGCCCTTTCTCTCCTAAATGACCAGGGATCCAGTTTCAAAGCTGACTTTGTGAATGTGTCTGTGGCTAATGAGGATAACTTAAGGCGTGACATTGGTCATGCCAAGCTGTGCCTTACTGGAGGTGCTTCTGTTTCCTTATCTTTTATTTGTAAAAACTCCATTTCATCAAAGACTATTTAGAGGCTGAAAACTGTATGCAAGGGTCTAGCAGCTGGATCAGCTCTGAGAAGTGCTTATCATGGATCTGTAGGCTTACCTGTCTGGGTATCTTTTTCCCCTAACTCACCAATGCCAACTGTGAAGAAAAATCAATATATCCTTTGCATAGCTCACAAAGGAGGACCCCAACAATGCTCCACTGCTTTTTGCCAAGCCTTGACATTGGGCTGTCCCTGATCAAAAGGGGGTAAGAGGGATTGTACTTGGGTTTGGAAACAAAGTGCTGGTGTTTACACAAAATGTGTGTTCTGGAAGCCCTAGGAAAAAACAACTCAAGTAATTGGCTGCTCATATTCACAGAAAAGTCTTATAGGACCCTGCACTTGCTCTGTGTGATGACAGGAACGGTTTAGCAGAGCCGGTCCTTGTCCCAGAAATGGCAGATGCTCCTTTGGATTACAGATCATCCATCTCTGGGTTAGAGGGAGTATTCAGTCAGAAATGAGCTGTTCTCTCCTCTGAAAACCAGCCTTGGTACAGACATGAGGGAAATAAAGACCCTTCAAAGGCCAATATTTCAAAACGAATATAAGAAGAACTGGCTTGTTAGTGAGGATGGTCTCCCTCCTCAAAAGTCACAATACCTGTCTAAAGACAACAAGATAAGGCAGGGAGTAAACTATCATATTCTAGACCAGACAGCTCTGTGCCAGGTGAAATATTTCAAGCTCTTCCTGACACGAAATGTCACAACTGATGTAAGTTTAAATGGCCTTGTGCTCATGTTGTATACTCAGGTTTTGCCAAAAACACTGCGGTCCTTACAGACTGAGAGTAAAAAAGAAACAAACTTCTGCGCATGCAGAAGTAGACAGGAGCAGGAAATGCATTTCCCATCTGCGCAGATGGAGGCTGAAGTACTTGTGAAAAGTGCCACAAGGACTCTCATTTTCACACACACTTTCCTGCCAGTGCAATTCCTGTTGGGAATGTGTGTGAGCTGGGGTCCTGGACAATGGTGGGACAAAAAAACCCAGTGAGTGACACCCTCCTGGTTGCAGCATGGACTAAATTTGATCTTAAACTGCTTAGATCAAACATCTAACTTTTACAAGGCTAAAATTTTTCCAGCTGCATCCCATTCATAGCGAAGGCAACTAATGAGGAGGTTACATTTGGCGGCTGGTCTGAAGGGAAAAAGAAGGTCAGAACAAACCTCATTCACTGCAGAGCAGGCAAGGGCTGCTGGAGTGCTTTATGTGGACTGGCAATAGTCGGATAAAGACCAAGTGCCAATGGCATGTGAATGGGTGTTTGGCTGCTTGGGCAATATTTAACTATATGACATCTTAAAAGCCTGTTCAGCAGCTATTTGTAACCAAGCCAGCCTTGCTCTGAGTGGGCTGACAGCTCCTTTGTACTAGGCTTTTTAACACAGGTTGAACCTAAATCCTCTGGAAGCAACACAAGACATGATTAAAAATCCCAGTCATTCCCTTTGGAAACCTAGCCCTTAGCCCCTTCTGTGCCTCAGTTTCCCCCTGTAAAACAGAAAATAACAAAGCTGTCTTTGTCTATGCCTCTGTGTTTATAAAGTGCATAAACAACATAGGTCAAAGCATCCTTGACAAGGCAGAGACAAAACACTTAGTAGAATGCAGGTCTGACCTCTGTGGCTCTGTAACCATGCAGAGGCCCCTTGCTATTGACTGCTGGCACTTGAAGCTGCCAACTGCTCCTCTGCAAGCCAGTAATGTGGGGTCCAACTTTGCCTGCCCTCCTGCACCCAGCCACTCTGGCTTACCTGGAGCAGGGAGAATGGCGAGTTCACAAGCCTGCAGGATACTCTGTAGGCACTCGACTGAGGGTGCCAATCCCTGCCAAGCATTTTACTCATCTTGCATCAGTTAGTTTGTGAATTAGCTTTCAGCTGCTTTGCTCTCCAAACTTCTGCAGCTGCAATCCCCCACCTGTACATGCGCTCACTTGGCCGCCTGGTCTCCCACCTTACTGCCTGCTGCATGAAGCGATCAGGATCCACTGCTGAAAATGTTGTCAGGACCGTCCCCGTAGGCACCCCTTCCTCCAGCCTGATTAACTTGTGGTTCGTCGGGAAATACGGTGCTTCGTTGACATCTGTGACTGAAATGGTGACTCCTGCAGTCGACTGGAAGGACATCTGGATGCCACTGGCCAGGGGAGCTTGGTTTGATACCATCACTGTCAGCATGAAAGCTCTGTTCATCTCGTAATCGACTGCCTAAAACAAACAAGCAAGCAAGCATAGAGCCAAGCACAGGATAAATTTTACCTTCTGGCTGAAAGCTGCAAGATTTAGAAGGCAGATGATATCAAAGTCACTGCCTCAACTCGTTTCCTCCTGTGAGCTCAGTTCTTTTAAAGGCGTAAATCCAGACCAGCTTCAATCCAGTGGAGGATTTGGCCTTCCAGTATTTGGGTCAAACAGTTAAAAACCCCCACAAAATAAAAACTGCAAACAGCAGGGGGGATTTGCCCTGTGTTTTGTTCCGGTGCTAAGTGGTTTCCAAAAAAGAACTATCTGTGTTAGCTGAGCACTGAGTGAACAAATCCACCAAGAGCTGCTCTAAATGCAACACGCAGAGCCTGTTAAGAGGGACTGGACAGGTACTTAACAATGCTATTAGCATTTCGAGCTGCTGACTAAGTAACTGTGACAGTCTATGAGGACTCATGAGCTTGAAGTGCTCTTCATTCTTCCTCTTAAGTGAGTTTATAAGCAAAGGTGGAGCTGCAGTGAACAAGGCCTGGTCTGGTTTAATCAGGCAGCCTTTCCACTGAGACCTCTTGTCCTCTTGCAAGACACTTTGTGATTCCCTGAGGTTGCCTGCACACTCCTACAGATGTGATTTGCTGTTGGGTGGCCACCGGTCTCTTCTCAACAGAAACATAAAGATGCGTCTCACAAGCCAGAAGGAGTGAAAAGCCTTTGCTGGCACAACTGACTGAACCACAGTATAATAATAATTTCTAAACCACCCCACTAATTACTATGAGGGAAGTCACTAATCATCTGCCAGGGAGGCTTGAGTTATGCAGGATCACACCTCTGCTTGTTAAAGAGTGCTTTGCCATGATTTATAAATGTAGAAGTGTAACCATTCTCCCTAATCCCTTCTCCAGTGCTGAGTCTGCAGAGCGGACTCTTCCCAGTGTAAAATGCCACAGTTACATTGGCTTCAGTAGAGCTGTACTGATTTACATCCGCAAGATCTGGCTTCCATGTTCCGTTTAAAACTCCAGTATTGTCAGGAGAGAAAACAAATCACAGGAGGCTACATGAGAGAAACAAATTTCAGGGGCAAAAGGTAAAACACTGGAATCTCTATTCGATTGAAGTGCAAATGTTCCTATTGCTAAATGGTTTCCTGACAGGCAGGGCCAACATTTAATAAATAAAAGGAAGCATAAAGATTCCCAGTACACCCACCAGCACTGACTCACAGACTTGTCCCGCATTCAAACAAGACTCATGGTAAAGGATCCCATTTAAACCTTATTCAAGGCTTTGAAACAACTTGACTAATGCATTTCCTCAATTTCTTTTCACAACCCTATAATTTATATTTCTCTAGTCTTATTTATTTCCTTCTTTTTGTGCTGGCCTGTTTGCTAACCTTGCTGGCATGCGGTGGCAGTGTCCACAGCACTTTAGTCTTCAAGAGAGACCATCTGCCTCCTCCTCTTCTGTGTCTGAGTCCCCTTTCACATACTTTGTTGTCAAAAATATAAGGTAAAATCAAGAGTTTGTGCCTTCACGGCAGTGTTTGTGCTATTGTCCCCAGTGAGACAGGAGCCCCTTGCAGCCAGACACAGTCCAGCCCTAAGCAGAACTTCTTTTACACCATTATAAGCCATTTCTACCTAACAGTTCATACTTCTGATCCCTAAAACTGCCTCCTTCTGAGGATAACAGCACCCAGAGCACTCAGTGCTCTTCACAGTGCACTAACCCTTCCATCTTGATGCATCTCACTGAAAATGCTACATATTCATCAGTCCATGGTTTTAGGGACATGGTTTAGTGGTGGACTTGGCAGTCCTAGGTTAAAAGTTGAACTTTATGATCTTCTAACCTAAACAATTCTATGATTCTATGACAGCAGGATCCTAAAAAACCCCATAGAGCCGCTACATCTGGGACAAGGAGGTGCTGGGCTGTTGCTTACTTTCTAATTGTATGTCCAAGAACCACGTAACATGAAATTAAAAAGCAGCACCTTTGCAGATACCCCTTGATGGATGTTCAGTGTCTGATCTGGCCCAGCTGCTCTGAAACACCCACTTGGAGATGCTGCACATCCTCCTCCTTCACTAGCGTCTCTGACCTGGATGCAGCAGAGTGAAGCCTCGTGTCCTCCTTTTCTCAAGGTATTTTTAACTAAAGTGAACAAATTTTTCTTATGTTATTGTTGAGGCAAATAATAACTGAAGCCTCGGAAGCATCTCCATTATAAATTCAGAGCTCTGATCCATGCAGAGTTTATAATAACATTTTACTTAGCTGGCTGCCACAGGGCAGCCACTGCTGCTCTGGGAGATTGCCTTCAGACTCTGCAGTGTCTCATCTGAGTGCGAACTTTCTCTCTTCCCTTGATCGAGGCTTTCTTTGAAGATCAGGGTCTTGCACAGTTATGGAAATGTTTTGGAAAGGCATGAACAGAAAAAGGAAATGTTACACTTCTTGTGATTGGACTGGAGCTGGAGTTTTGCTGAGAGTGGCTACAAAAATGCCCTCCCCTACCCCCTCAAGAGCATCATCTGAACTCCAAAAGGCTTCTTGGTTTGGAAGCATTTTTGGCCTTCCATTTCTGACCCCCAAACTTCTGGTGAAGAGGTGGGATTCTTCACAGAACACCCTTTTTTGGACTGTTTCTGTGACTGCCATAGCCCAGATGCAAACCCCGTTGCTTGCGGCAGTGGGGAGTTATGTATAAGCAGCTTCAAAGAGCCACATAAAAATCCACCCATGTAGGGTCTGTAAATAAAAGGTTCATTACTTGACTTAATTTTTTACCTGAGTTTTCAACCTACATCAGTGATCAAACTAGCAAGAGTCTGCTCCAACACCATGAAGAACAAGCTCTGATTGGCCACCCAGTCTGACTTGCATACATTTCCCAAATCTTTAAGCATATTCACTTATTAACAGAGAACAAAATATTTCAAAGAAGAAGGTGGAATCCTAAGAGTCTTCCCTTCTTCACCATGAAAATTTAATCACAAGCAATTTTACTCATTCTCCTTGCTGAAAATACACTAAAAAGCCTCCTGGGTCGATAAGGGCAGGAAACTCTTGGTGCCCAGGAGGATCAGGTGAGGTTATATAGTGAAGACATTCAATGCAATTTCAAGCTTTGAGCTCAGCTTGACAATGGTGGATTTTCCTGTGGTTCTCTGCATTGTGATCACTGTGGGTTACACAGCAGTGCAAAGTCAACAGCAGCATCAGTGGTGTCCTGGCAAATCCTTCGTGCTTTTTGCCTGTAAGTTCTGAATAAGGGATGGTTCATTATGGAGAAGTCCTTGTGTAGCAGCGATGATCATGTAAATCCCCTGTTGTTCATTCTGATCTGCCTTTAAACTACAGCCGTGACACTTTACTAGGTTAAGGGGCCCTCCCCTGCTCCCAGTGAAAACATTGTGCTTCAATTTCAGACTGGCTGCTGATGTCTATGGAAGTTAAATTCTTGCATTTTACTTTGTTGAATGTTTTCTGTTTAAGCAGAATACATATATATATGTATATGTGTATACTTACATGCATATATGCATCCATATACATAGGTGTCCAGGACCACTCCTAAGCTTGAAGAGGTTTTGTAACCTTGCACCAGTTAAGGCTGTCAACCATCATTACAGAGCAATAAACAGTGGAAAATAAAAGGACCCTGCTGAAATACCATCTAGCAGGTAAGATGATGTCTCCCTTAAAGTTTCAGCAAAGTGGCATCTGCAGACACACACACATAGCCTAAGGGTCAGAGAACAGGACAAGCTCAACAAGCTCACACGTTCCTACCAGCATAACCTCACTGGCATTTCACTGATGTCATATTTCCTAATACCCAAGCTATGTATATTAAGAATGACTGCCAGTTATTAGCTACAAGGTGGTGGGGCTCTTTTTTTCATCATGTGTTTTCAAATCACATTGCTCTTTAAACATTAGTGTTTCATCCTATGTTGTTGATTAAAACTTTCTGTTAGAGAAGGCCAGACTTATCACAAGATGCAGGCTTTATGCATCACAACATGTATTATGCTTTTCAGATGCAGTGCACAGTGTGCATCGTGCGAGCTCTTACAGATCCCAGCAGCCTATTCGTGATGCCTTTGCTTTTTTGGTAGTCAGAGGGAGCATCCACAGGCATCTTATCTGGGAAGAGATTCAGTGAACTCTGAATGGATGTGGTTATGTTCTGGCTGTGTGCAGTGACTGCAAAAGCATTCACTGCCTGGGCTGCTGGCCTCAGTAACTGAAAGGGAAGCAAATGCTCAGATGAAGATAAAGTCATGTCCTTTGGAAGCAAGGAGGGAAACAGAATTTGATACTTGCTGTGGGTATCTTGAGGGCTCAAGCTCTCCTAATGCTGAAAGCAATAGATGGAGGAAAGAAGGGATGATGGATATTTAACAGTCTTATTTCAGTCTTTCAACAAGATCCTCTGCTGATCTAGGGAATGGCTTTCACGTGAGAGAAGCTATTCCGAGCTGAGGATCTGCCCCACACTCTGTGTTTATTGCTTGATACTAGGAAAAGGAAAATTTCTCTAAGATTTTTCTGCCAAGCAACTCAATCAGAGGAAAATCTCTCCTTTCTTTCTGTTACCAGGAAATGCACTCCTCCCGCAATCTCTCCTGCACTCCCTGCTTTCACAGAGGATCACTTGACTGACCCCCTGCAGTGAAACGCTATCCCCTGATTCACAGCTAATGGGGAGTTTTCTGGCTCAAGAAGGAGAAGGTGCAGCCTCTGCCCTAACCTCACCAGGCAGGGCAGGGCTGCACAGCCCAGGAGCCATTCCCTCTTGCAGTGCTCAAAAAGCTAAGGAGGAGCAGGACACGGAGGTCAGGCTCAGAGACTGGGAAGAGCCTTCAGCACGGGAGAGTTCATGAAAGCTTAGGGTGAGCTGGGAAATCCAGAACCAGTGGCATATGCTTGAAGTAAAAGTATTCAGTACTCCTGTACAGGGAGAAATGGGAAACAACAGATTTGAGCACTTGCATTTCTGGGGTAGAGAAAGTATGAAATAACTGCAGGCTTCCGGCAATCCCTGTAGCCTTAGCTAGCTTAAAGTGACAAGTCTGGATTTGCTTTCGTGTCCCCCTTACCTTCACAACGGTTACCATGCCTTCGTTGGTGACCGGGTCTGTCCGGATGGTGAAATGGCCGGAGGGGTCTCCGCTGATGATGCGGTAGATGGCGTTCCAGTTGGGGGAGTGAGGCTGGTCCCGGTCCATCACTGTCAGATTTGCCACCACCACCTCCACTCTGTTCTCAGGAACTTCTCCTGAATACTGCAAACAGAAGACAGGAGCGGTCATGGTGGGAGCTTTCCTCTACCTCTCCTCTTTTCTACATCAGCACACTGACTGGGAAATCAGTCTCATGAAGAGGACCATGGGGTCCACACATCCCTTTCTCACGTCAGGTTTTTGTATTTTTTTCCAAACAATTCAAAGCCTAGTTTCACCCCTCCACCTCAAGGAGAAGAAGCTATCACCAAACCATTGCCCAAGATTCAGCAAATGCTTGAAATAAATGAACAAAAAATGCTTTTGATGTTCTGTTCCAGCAATCAGAGAGTTAATTGTCAACAACAAGTAAAAATGGCAGACTAAAACGTACATTTTTTAGGATGACTATGCCCCTTTAACCTGAGGTATTTTGCCTCACTCAGATTTCAGTGGTGGCATTTTATTGCTTTTCAGTGATTTTACTTAATTTTCTTTCTTTCTTGCCCTTGATTTGATTTTGTCTCATTATTTGAAGTGTTTCTTGTGATTTTGCCACAGCCTTTCGTGGTGCTTAATTCTCTCATTTAGCACTGATTTTCATGGAGCATGGTCCGCTCAGCCGTATCCTGATGCATTAGCTGCATTCTCCTGCTTTCCAGCCTTTGATTTATCATACGGCTGATCAGGGATCCTGGCCTGTGAATACTTCCAGTGTTTGGGGCTGCCAGTAAGACACATTCCCAAATTTTCAACTGTCTTCATCTCTCAGCATCACCTATTAGCAGCACTTGCGAATCAACACTCTGATTGACATATGGCAAATTAAACACTGGGGAAATGATGGGAGCGGCTGGCTCTGAGTCTGCAACTGAAATCCTGGCGCTGAACTGCAGGAGCAGAGCACTACTGAAAACCTGGCCTTTGGTGTGCACAAATGCCAGGTTATGTAAATGATAATAAATCATTCCTTTGTTAGCACAAGACTCCCTTTCCACTTGTACCCCATACCCATCCATTGGAGTCTTTCAGTTATGTGTGCTTATATTTAGTATATATTATTCCACCACGGACAGCAAAAATACTCAATCTGGCTTATGTTAATGCAAATTTAAATTTGCCCTTTAGTGGTATCCTGAGTGGCATTTTGCCCTCTCTTCTGTTATGCACCTGTCCTAAACAAGTTTCATTAGTGAATGCAGATGGCATCTCTTTCCAGCCATGCTGAGTGGTGGGCAAGAACAGTGGGAAGCTGCAGGATGATTTTAATTCCAGTACACACTACAGCTCTTCTTTCCTCTTTATTTCCCATGATTTCACTCATTTTTCACCCATTTTCTTGCTCAATTTGGAATCTCTGCGGCACACAGCTAAAGCAGGGGAAATATCATACGGAAATTTATCAAAAGCCTCTTGAAAAATCCATTAGATTATGTCATATGTACACTCCTATTACCAATCTTGTCTGAAACCTGCTCCAAAGAACTGAAGGAGATTAGTTAAGCAGGATTGTCTCTTACTAAATCCCCACTAGTTATTGCCATTACATTAAATTAATGTTGTATGGCATGCCAGCAATGACAAGCTGATGAGCCCCTGTCTCTTTTAGGAGGTGGCTGCACTACTAACATCAAGCTTTTGTAGTGTAATTTCAAAGGTGTTAAGTACTTTGTGCCACCATCTCAAATCTTTGGCCTAGGACCACATTTCTTTGTCCGTTACTACTAAGTTTACGCCTTGCAGGACCAAACACAATTAACTCATCAAGAGCAATCTATCAGTTGTATTTGAGACACTGAAGAGGGCCAGTCCTACAGGCTGCTGAACACCACCAGCAGGTCATAACCCAAGACAGTTTACAAGACATTTTTAAAATACAAGGTGTATTAAAAATTATAATACACGAGCACATCTCAATATAAAGCCTGGAGAAAGATCCCAACAGCATATAAAGCTTTTTTATTAGTGTGAAACCCACAGTGCTTGGCATACACTGAGCAATTCAGCATACCTATTAGGTATAGTTAAGCAATGGTCAGTCCTATGCAGCACTGAGGGTGGATATTGTCTATTAATTACACTTATAAAGACAAATATTTTTCTGATGAGAACAGATTACCTTCACTGGAATCAAAGGAGCCATCCAAAACTCTCCAGGTTAAAAAGAAAATCTTGGTTAGATACACCATAAAGAACAATTTTCATCAGCTACTGGGAATCCAAACCGGCGCCTGCCTTTCCTCCTTCTAACACTCCCCCACTATCATTATTATAAGTAAATGCTGTAGTGTGTATTGTCCACAATTGTCTTTACCTTTAACAAAATTAACTAATGACATTAAATTACATCTACTAAAGGAAGGATGGCAGCTCAAAGCTACCCACACTTCTTTAATGTCATTCCTTCCCTACCCAGGAGTAATTTAGGAATAATGAACGATGGCATCTTTCACTATGCTGCTTTCCAGCATTCCTTGTGCTGTAAATTCTCTTTCATAAGATTACAATTGATTTTGAAATAAAGAGAAGCATACCTATCCAAACAAGGTAAAACAATGGGCAACGGAGGAGCTGCTGGAGTAAACATAAGATTGATAAAGCAGTGCTTGACCTATACTTGTAGCATTTACTCATCATGTTCCCTTGTATTTCACTTAGCTTCACTTTCAATTGTTGCATTTGAAGACCTCAATTTCCAGAGTGCCTTTTTAAAGACGATTCACAGGGATTTCTACGGCTCATCGTTACACACTTCCCTTCTCAGACAAGGATTTGTTCTAAACCTGGCATGTTCCTAAATCCTTAAATTCCATAGGGTCTTTTTCCTTCCCCTCTGTCATGGTTTAAGCCCAGCTGGTAACTCAGAACCATGCAGCCATTCACTCACTCCCCCTTGTTCTTTCCCCCCCAGTTCCGGAGGGATGGGGAGGAGAATTGAAAAGAATGTAAATCCCACAGGTTAAGAACAGTCCAGTAACTAAGGTATAATACAAAACTACTACTACTACCACCAATAATAATAATGATAAGGGAAATAACAAGGGGAGAGAATATAAAACTAAATGGAGAAAGGGAAAAAAACCCCAATAAACACAAGTGATGCACAATACAATTGCTAACCACCCGCCGACCAATACCCAGCCCGACCCAAGCAGCGACCTGGGCCTTCCAGGTAACTCCCCCCAGTTTCTATACTGGGCATGACGTGCTGTGTTATGGAATACCCCTTTGGCTACTTTGGGTCAGGTGTCCTGTCTCTGCTTCCTCCCAGCTTCCTGTGCCCCTCCTCACTGGCAGAGCATGAGACTGAAAAAGTCCTTGATTGGAGTAAACATTACTTAGCAACAACTAAAACATGGGTGTGTTATCAGCGTTGTTCTCAGACTAAAGCTGAAAACACAGCGCTGCACCAGCTACTAAGGAGGAGAAAAATAATTGTTACAGCTGAACCCAGGACATCCTCCCATAAAAGCCTGTGCTGGCATATGTCCTTCTCTCATTCTTCTGGAGCTGGCCTATCTGAAGTCATGTCTTGCTGAAAAGGTAATAATTCATTCTGACTTTTGGGTTGAATCAGATTATACTAAAATTGGTTAAGCCCAGAGTTTTCTTTCATCTCACTCAGTACCTGACAGCATATAAACATGCAGACAAATATCACTTTGGAGGAGAAAGGGATTGATGTAGGGGACAAATGACGAATTCACACAATGACTTGACTTTGTGCAATAAATCTGGAGCCTGGGCGGTGAAGCCATGCACAGCAGAGTAAAACCAATTAGCTCACTGCACCCACTCCTAGGGAGGTGTGGCATGGAGATGGATGAATACAAGGATAATTATTCAGGCTTCCTTCTAAAGGGAATTCCTTTTTTTCCAATGTTCTTGCTTTTTTCTAGCTGGTTTTGCTAAAAAGCTGTGAAAGCAGAGACTTCATCACATGAACATCTGCAGAAAGATTTTTGTGTTGTCTCCAAGATTTGCTAATGATGACACATTTGTTACAGGCAGAAGTAGTTTATGAAGGCTGAATTGTCTAGAGAAATAGTGTTTTATGACCTATAGCTACGGATTAATGCAGAAGAATAAGGGCATCTCAGTCTTCTTATTAGACTCTGAGCCCTTACCCTGACAGCTATGACTGCTGCAAAGTGCTGCATCTTCTCTCTAGGTCCCCAAAGTTGAAAGAAACTAAAATGAGAGCACACATGAGCACGTGGCATGGGGTGTCCCATCTCCAACTGCTTTCTGCCACCAGGCCACCCTGTTATGCAGCAAGCTCTGGATACGAGGTGAGGTGCAGCTGGGGAACCCAGGCACAAGTATACTTGAGGGCATACTCCTACTATCCAAGTGCTGACATGTGAGCCAACTGCTTACCTTTTCCACATGATATTTAACAAAGACACTTGAATAGCAGGGAAATTAATAAACAACTGCAGTCTGGTTGCCGCAATCTGTGTAAAATGGGGAAAAAAAAAAGATTAAAATCTCCTAATAAATCATTAATTGTGATGTGCCTGCCCAGCTGCAGCACGGAAACAAGCAAATGCCATCCTAATTGATTGCTTCTTATTCCATCTTTATAGGCCTGCATTTTGTATTGTGGGGGTTGAATAAGCCCAGAGGTGTAAAAAACCTCTAGATTGTACTCTGTGTATCTGCCAACTTGATATTTAGATCAATAATTCTCCTCCCCCCCAACCCCCCTACTCCTACTACCAGTAATTTAGCTTTTCTTTCTAGCAGCCTAATTGCTGTTTTCATAAGCCTTACTATCAATTCTCTGACCTTTAATTTCCAATATCATTTGCTGTACAGATGACTCTGCTAGGCTGCAAGTTATCCTACCCCTCCACACTGTACGGGTCAGACTTGGCCATCAGCTTCTGTGACACTTAAGTAGTGACTTCCAGGTTCTCTCTTCACCATTACCACTGTGCAGTAGAGACCACAAGCTCGCTTGAACCTCCCTAAGATCTCCATAAAGTCAACCTATTTTGCAAATCAGATTTTGAGATGCTCACTTTTTTATCACATTTTATTAAAGAACTACTTACTCTTCTGTGGTCTTGAATGATCATAGAATCATAGAATGGTCTGGGTTGGAAGGGACCTTAAAGCTCATCCAGTTCCAACCCCCCGCCACAGGCAGAGACACCTTCTGCTAGAGTAGGCTGCTCCAAGCCCCTGTGTCCAACCTGGCCTTGAACACTGCCAGTGACGGGGCAGCCACAGCTTCTCTGGGCAGTCTTATTAGATCCTTATATCTAATCTAAGCCTACCATCTTTCAGTTTAGAACCATTCCCCCTTGTCCCGTCCCTACATGCCCTTGTCAAAAAACCCTCTCCACGTTTCTTGTCAGCCCCTTTAGGCACTAGAAGCTGCTCCAAGGCGTCCCCAGAGTCTTCTCCAGGCTGAACAAGCCCAGCTCTCTCAGCCTGTCTTCATAGTAGATGATCATCACTTTGTAAGTACCAATGTCCTCATTTTTTTCTGAGGCAGCCTATGGCATTACTCCAGCCAGCAACCCCTGTGTAAGCCTCTTAGCTGTTGAGTCTTTTTCCTCATGCCCACTGCACTGCAGTGTCCCTGCTTCAACTTCACGTTCACTTGGATCTACTCCACAGTGCATCCATGTATGCTTATCATACTTCAGACTAGTTATATGCCATGGGGCAAATGCTTCCCAAAATGTTCTCTATAAAGCCCACTGCACTCTTGCCAGCTCACGGTTTTGCTCCATTGGTATGAGGCCCAGCTGTCATGGTGCTCATTCAGAAATGGATTGCTTGGGCTGACAGGCACCGGTTCGTTGCGTTCGGGCAGGAGTCAGCCTTGCCCAGCCGACCAGAGAAAAGCCCATGACAATTAGCTCACCAACTTTTAAAGGATGCTTTGGAAGTTCTGCCTTCATCATCAGTGGTTTGTGCTATCAAAATGCCTCACCTGCCTGCAAAGCCATTCTCACAGCTCCATGGTGCGGTGGATCCGGTGTACCCCCTTGTTTATTGGAAGTTTCTACAGGAACGTTGCATGATGTCCAGCATGGTCTCAGTGTGCTGGTTTCACTTCTGCTGGATGAGTTTGAAAAACAACAGCAGGACCTAAAGTTTTGCACTTCTGAAGCTGATCTTATGATGGGGTGTAGACAACCTCCATCATGTTCCTGCAGCTGATCATAGCCGTTGGCTGCATGCTTTGTCTTTACTGGTGGTGTTATTTCAAGACCTCAAATAATGACTAGATTTGATTAAATTACCAGATGTACTCTTTGAATATGAAGACAAAACAGGAACAGAGGACAAGAAAGCAAGACACTTTTTTAATTCGGAAGCAGCAGAAGAAAACAGTCTGATTTCAAACTCTCTGGCGTGAGGAAGGAACGTGGAGGTCTCGCCTTGGTTCAAAGACTCTTCGAGTACTTGCCAGGAGTTCAGAGACAAGAGCACATAATAGTAAAAGGATATTAAAGGAAAAAAAAGAAGTTTGCATGTCTGACAATGAGCACTATTTTTTTTTCATTATCAGATGTTATATTCTTGTGACAGTATGAAAAGATGCCACAGAACTGATGACACAGGACACTATTCTGCTGCAAGATAATCATTGCCAGATAAATATATGTTATGAAATGAGGTTCAAACTTTGCATAGAATTTAGATATTTTATAAAAATGCATTTCAACACAAAGGAGCTTTTTAAAATGTTCATATGAAAGGTTTAAGAAGAGATTAAAATTATGTCCTTGGAAAGGCATATAGCCTTGTCAAGAAAAAAAAAATTCTACATTAACCCCATGTAGGAAAGTTGTACTTTATTTCAAAGGCTATAAAGAACAACTTTAATCAACCTACTTGACTTTGGGGACTTGCACGTCTTGCTGAAACTCATGAAATCTGGCATAGTGTGGTTTCCAGAACACAAAAGCCTTTAATCTGTAACCTGGCACTCTAGCACATTCAAATCCTGATACTATCTCCTTGTTAGGAACTAAAATTGTGAATTTATCCAAAATGGGATCTCATCTCATCTAAATGATATAGCCTTTGCAACAGTGACCTTTAACAATAGTTATACTCAACAATAAAAGATTTTATGTCAGGAGCCAGTGGAAACAGTATATGTTAGAATTCTGATCTGATAGCAAAGCCTTTTATTTTCCAGTTTTAGATGAGAATCCTTTGAACATTTCATTTGCTCTCTTGTCTAACATACCTTTGTTCCTTGCCTTCAGAATGAACAGCAGGAAAAGGTAGCTGATAACTTTCTTCAGACTATTGGATTGTCAGGTGTAATTAGTAATGCTATCTTTTAAACAGAGGCATAGATTTTAAAACAGCTGCAACTGCCTACAAAATCTCATTCTTAATAAGGTATGTATACATATTTTTATATAATAAACCAGTTTTGCACAGATACATTATCACTTTACAGTGGCTGACAGCCCTATGCTTCCCTTCAGCTGCAGAGCTAAAGGCTAAGGGACTTGCCCCTGTAGTTGTAGAACTGGGGTTGGAACCATGTCCTGTCCTTTGCTGCCTGCGTTGGGGCAGGATCCTGAAAACATCATTAATTCATGTGCTACTTGATAAATCCATTAGGTCAGCCTGGATTAGTCTATCGATCTCCCTAGTGCATTGCCATGTAGCTTTGTGATCCCTGCTGAGCTACTGAGATGGAAAAGCTCCCAGACAGGAATGTTGGCAGAGATCCATGCACTGGGGATGATGGGCTGGATCACCAGCTCTTCCCCAGGCTCTGCACCACAATGGCTTCAACTGGGGAACATGAACAGGTTTGTACAGCTCGGGAAAAACAGGCCAAAAGAACCGTTTGTGAAGCTCCCACCATCTCAAAGGCCAACTGTGGTTTAGATACGTTGACTTTGAATTGCCAAAGCAGTGCTAGCATCCTGTGCATCACCCAGCGCGGCAGGAGGAGAGCTTTCCAACATGCAGACTGCCTTGTTTGCACTTGCTCTCCAAAATAACCATCTTCCTTAGAAGAGGACGAAATTAATTTGTTGGCATGTCAAGCCTCACATTTCTTTCCCCATCCTCAAACTGCGAAGTAGCAAATAACGCCCCTGTTTTGAACAAAACTTTGAAAACAGCTTTCCTGATTAACATGTAAACCAGACTGACAAAAATCATGTGACAGAGTTCAGCTCCTAAGCGAGCAAAACACACTCCACAGCTCTGACTCTGTATTTCTTGGTGAAATGTGTATAGAAGAGGATGTTTTAATTCAGACACCTGTAATAACATTTCATAAAGAAGAGCCTTAAGCTGATAATTCTGGTTTAAGATTTTCTTATTAACTGCCCACTCCTCATAATGAGTTTTTAATTTTTCTTTTTTTTTTTTCCAGATTTTAAGGCATATAAAAGCTGTTCGTGTGCCTTTGGGATCTGAAGATGCATATTTGGGAAAGGGGGAATTTTAAGAGGACTGAAACTGAATTTTTTATGTATGCTATAATCCTGGTATTAAGAATTTTAACAAGCTTCCCATGAAGCACAGCTCAGCCAGTCTGTGCGCTGACTCCCGCTCAAACTTCCTCTGCCCTGCAATTGAAATCTCTGTTGTTTCCAGATTAGTCTCAGAAATCAGCACACAAGGGGATTTTTTTCTTTATGAGTAGATTTGAACACCACAATCAGGTGCTGAAAAACCCACAGGGTCTGGTCATAAACAGGGTTATTGTTTATATTGACTAGACAGAGCATCTTTGTAGGAGAAAGTCACTGAAGCATGTTTTATTCTAAAGGTGCTGCTACCATGGTTTAAAGATGGGATTTTTTGAGCTGGTGCCTTGATGGCCAATGTTTATTTCCTTACTGCTGTATAAAATGTAATGGCAATGTTCATTGGTGGGGTGAGAGCACAGGAAGATCTGTGTGCTCCCACCTGCACCCCTGTGCTGTGGTTTCTATGGGAAGGGCGTAAGAAGTGTGGGACACATCTCCCCATTGCAGGGCTTCCTGAAGAGATAAACCCAGATGGTCCACAGAAAAACCCAGATGATTCAGCTGCAGCACTGCTCCGAAGTAAGCAGAGGAAACCTGCCCTTCCAACCTCACCTTCTGGCGGACTCCCCAGAATCACAGAATTGTAGAATAGTTTGGGTTGGAAGGGACCTTTAAAGGTCATCTAGTCATGAGCACGGACATCTTCAACTAGATCAAGATCTGGTACTACAGAAAAATGCATGCCTGCCTGCTTGCAGTAATTCAGAGCACAGAATGAAGACTAAATTAAATGCTGTGCAATTCATCAACCTTGCCATGAGAAAGAGGCTTCTCACTGAAATTCTGTTTACAACAAGAAAGTCAGCGCATGTAGCAGAGAAATGCAGTGAGAAATGGGAGATTATTGGGTTAAAGTGAAGGAGTCACTATATACTTGTAAATTTAGGAAGGAAAACATTGTTATTTCTTCTGTTATTTTTTGGCAATTAAAACAAGTTACTGCATTAAGCTGAACAGTTTGAAAAACTCTACCATGCTCAAAACCCCTATGTGAAACCTTTTAACCATCCTCTATGATTTTAGTTCTGCGTTTTGACCCTTTCTTCTACAATTGGGAAGTGTTAAGACATCCTGGACAGTTTGAAATGTTTGATAAGAGAAAACTCACAGCACTACCAAATCCTTTGCTAAATCTCCTCCCCCGCTTCCTCCCAGCATGTCACTAAAGATTTCATAAGTGAAATGTGCTTAATGAAATTCCAGATATATATCCTCTTAAAATGATATCCCTTGGAAGCAACTATTTTTAAGGCAACAGAATATTGAAGAATTAAAAACCTGCCGACCCAAGGAAGTTAGCCAACTTTAGAAGGGGATTTATTTCAGTGCCTTCCTATAGTGGAGTTACAAAATGCATTTAAATGTCTCAGCCTCACATCAGTGCCCGAGATGCTGTGTACTTTTAAGATAATGAAATAATCCACTACAAATGTGTATTTGCCTGAGACATCTGGCAGATGTGGAGATGTACCTGCCAGGGCTGTGTGAACAGCCTGGACGGTGCTGGGTGTCTACAGTCAGACAACTGAATTGGGCCCTCCAAGGCCAGGTGTGGCCTCAGGAGGAGAATTAGGATATTTAATACATATCCCAAAGCAGGAAGAGGCCCATGATCTATACAAAAATCATTAAAATTTGAGAGAAATGCTACAGGTGGATAAATGCTAGATAAGAAATGCTGGTGTGGGTAGATACATGAGATGCAGGAGCATTAGCATCTGATTTCTCTTTAAAATTTTATCTTGACTGACATACCAGGGATTACGGGAATGATGTCTAACCCACACACAGGTATCAGGTGGTGGAGACCACAGTGGTCTCCATCACAGCACATCCCAGAGTAGGAAGGGTATTTCTCTGTAGATGTCTCTTTGTTTCGACTACAGAGATCTTGTCGGCGACACCCAGTGTCACACCTCGTTGCACACACGTATATCTCCCACATCCCCTGGCACCTCCTTCTCTCTAGACAATTCCTCTACAGCACTATGGAAGGCGCAGTCTGACGATGTGGTCTACAGCTACTCCCTCCAGATCTCATACATATTAAACAGGGAAGGAGAAGGAGGAGAGAAGTCCCTGCTAAATGA
Organism: Strigops habroptila; assembly: GCF_004027225.2. NCBI lineage: Eukaryota > Metazoa > Chordata > Aves > Psittaciformes > Psittacidae > Strigops > Strigops habroptila. Next base: position 4,590,471 of record NC_044289.2, read on the forward strand.
GACATCGCACCAGGAGATACAGCACTGCCGGATGTTGCAAATGAAACATCTGATGACAAATGGGTTATGGCAAGTGATAGCTGATAGATGCCGTAATACTGCATGGGACAAGGGTGGTCTTGGCATTGTACAGGTATCATCTGTGTTTTGGTAATATGAACCTGACTGCATAAACCAGCAAAACAGCAGCCGAGACAACCAAATGTCATAATAAATTATCACCTATCATTACGATGCTGATGATGGATAGACACATGCCTCTCAACCCCATCAACAACAGCTACCTGAAAGCACTGTAAAGAAAGGAAAGCATCATGCTGTACATTACAGTGGGCTTATAATGCATGAGGTACACAGGCAGAGGTTGTGCTCTTAACTTGTGGATTTCAACTACTTAGGTGCTGAGAAGCAGGGCATGAGCAGCAGCGTGGGCTCTACCTCTTTTGTGGTGCTGTAGTTCTAACTGGCTGAGATTGTGCTCTCTAGCATGGAGAGAGGAGGTTATATTACTCTTGATTTTACACTGAGCAGTACACGTGTCCAATCTGAGAGACACCAATAGAGTATTTTTTCCTATTCCCTTTTTTTTTTTTTATTGTGACAGAAAATTGAAATCTGTAATGAAACTATCAGTCCCATTTTTTAAATCACTGGTCTTTGGCAATTTAAACTCCAAAGTCTGAAAAATTCATTACTACTAACTTCCATCAAGGGTGCTCCTGAAACTAAAATTACTTAATCAACTCAATTTAGCTTCTTGTATAGACCTAATTCAGAAAAACTTTATCTTCTTGAATTGTTATTGCAATTAATTCCCCCTCCTTCTTTTTCTGCAGCAGACGACATTTCAGTAATTAGATATTTTATAAAAAAGAGTTATTCATTCAGAGTAGCTTCACTTTTATATTTGATTAATCATATTACCACTGAGGCCTGAGTTTTGTCTCTAAGGAAAGTTTAATGACCTCATTTTAATCCTTCTTTTAACCACCAGGCAGGTGTCAATGAAGAGAAATAAAATTACCTTTTTTTCCCCCCTTTTCTCTTTTTTTTTTTTTTTTTTCCTTTTTGCAATCTCAAGATTACATTTGATGTTTGTTCTGTGTGACTGACCCATTTACAAGAAAGAATCTAGCTGATTCCAATTAGGTTCAGGACAGAATCAGGCTAAGCAGAGACTTGAACTGTGCCTTAATAACTAATGCTCAGTGTAAAGGTGAGGAACCAGAACTGTTTCACCAAATGGCAGTAGGTTTAAAGCACTGTACATGATTAATTTGGTGATAATTTGAAAATGAATGTACTGAAAGGAAATAAAACAAAAGCCACTGTAAATTTAGGTTTTGATTAATGGGGTCTATTAGTAAAAGACATATCAAGGAGACCACATTTTTTTACATGAATGCATATATAACCACAATATGTAATGGAATAATTCATATAAACCAGTATTTATCTGGGAGTAGAGACTTGGATATTATTGATGGCTGCTTGCCTTATATCAGTATCTATCTATGCTTTGAATCTAGCTATATGCTTATCTATATTTGTGTATTTGTACGTATACGTCTTTGTATCTCTCTATCCATTTTGCAGACTATACTAAGTAGTCTCAAAGGCATTTCATTCTTTCTGTCGTGTGCTACACTGGTGTAAAGACTTAGTAGAGATCACAGAAGGGGTTGATGCTCTTTTTATTAAGACATGAGGAATTTTTGTTTTCCCATAAACTGAGAAATATCTTTCATTTCAGATGAAAGAGGTGACAAAATAAAGAGTAAAAGTTGAGTATCCACAGGAGAACATGCAGCGTGTCTTGTTTTCCATAGCACTGCATTGAAAGGGCCTCCAGGCACTTAAAGATGCTGTGCCTGGGAAGAGCCATGCTGCTCACAAAAGATCTGCACCCCGAGTTGGGATCTCACTCATTCCTTATCAGAATCAAAACTGTGTGGGCAGCGCAATTCTTAAGCTCTGTTGTGCAGGCTTTGCACTTAGGTAGAGATCCATCTCCAAAGGTCAGTTTGATTCGGAAGGCTGACAGGATGTAAATAACTTCTACCAAGACGTAAATACTTTCCTAATCACAGCTACGTCTGGAGCAGCAAAGCCCCTGGCATTTGTATGGCAAGTTCTAGGCAAAGCTGCCACAGGATGAGAAGAAAGAACAGTTTCTGCTTGTGCTCCCTCTGTTTGTTACTGCTGCCTCTTGACCTAACATCCTTAGTCTAATTCATTGCTCATGACAAAAGGTTTTCATCAGGACCTGCAATGAGCAGCAGAAAGCCCATTTCAATTTATAAGCACCCAGTTCTTATTTAGAAACACTAAACTGATTTGTAGTTTTTAAGACTTCACCAACTATATATTTAATTGAAATGCACGCATTATTAGGTAGATGCTCACGTACTCAAATGCTACTGGGCATATTTGATTCACTTGAATATAATAATTTATTTCAGTTAGATGATGACAGCTCTATAACAGCCCAAGCTTTCCTGTGTAGTTTGGCTGAGCTTGGAAAATTGCAAGTGAACAGTCACCTGGGATTTCCCATGAAAGCCCAATTGATTTTTAATGACAAAGCCTGTCTGCAGGACTGTTCAGAGCTCCTGAGTTTGTTTGCATCTGTAGAACAACCCAGTCCTGTACATTTGCTCACCATAGTATTAGGTCTTTCCCCTTGCCAGCTCTGACCTGTGCTGTTCAACTTGATTTCTGCCTTTTACGACAAATGCCTCTAAATTATGCAAAGGGCATAATTTTGATGATTTTAGAATACTGCAACATCCAGGCTAATCTATATTCAAATGCCATTGTAGACTTTCTGAATGGCACAGATGTAATGATGGGGACTGTGAGATCTGAATGAGCAACTACATACAGAAGTTTATACACTGGGAAATTGGGCTCAAGATTTAAGACCTTGATTTTTCCAGGTCTGGACACATGCCCCGGTCCTGGGAGATAGTTAGCTACCCACTCCCACTGTTTTTTTCCTGGATCAGTGTGGTAAGACCACTTTTCAGGAAGCCCTTGGTCGGCATCCTGGTCCTTTTTTGCTGTCTGCAGGAGATCCCACTGAAATCCTGAAAATCCATGCATGTAAAAGGGATTTCTCATAATGCTCACATGTACTGAATGCTTCTGGCTACCTCCGTCTATAAATGTGCTTAGGAAACCCCAAACCGCTGAGAGGCTCACTTGGTTTCCTACTTTGATTTCCTACCTCCATTAAACACCCTTTCTCCAAACTAGACCTATTCACATCTTTGCATCGCACTCATTTGGAAGTCAGCATCTTTCAGCCTGAAGGAAAAGCTGAGGGTTTTCTCTGCTACTTTGCTATTTTTGAACGCTCCATTAAAACCAGAGCTCAGCAGGATACAACTGTGGGGCTGGAGACCAGGTGAAGCTTCACCCCAAGCTTTGCCACTTGCAAAAAAAGTCACATTCTTACTGCTATTTCTGCAGCTCTGGATAGCATTGCTCTTGCATTAGTTAATGCACAGCTATATTTTTGTCCTCAATTAACATGAGAAGAAATGCACACAGAACAAGGAGTACAATTTTGATTTATGCTTGTTTGCTTTTCCAGAATTTTGGCAAGTTCACAGAGCGAGAGGACTCAGCCAGCATTATGCCACGGCTGAGAAAAACGCACATTTGATTCCAGCAAATATTAGTGTTCTTGTTCAAGACACTGAAAAAAATCTTATCTGGATTACTATATACAAATTGGGTCAGAAGAAAGATATCTGAGCAGAGCCTGGAGCACAGCAGGGTCAGCCAGATAAGCAGGGGAATGGAAAGCTGGAATGTAACGAGGGGTTGGAGGAGCTTGGCTTCAACAGCTTCTCCAAACGATGTGCACTAGCCTATCAGGGTGGAGATGGGAGAGAAAATTGGAAGGAAACATCAAAATGAGAGAAGGAAGAACTATGGTAAAGGATAATGCTAGCATGGCAGTACTGCACTGAGAGCCTGCTCCACTTTCAAATTTCAAAGCATTTCTCAGCATGGGCTCACCAGCATTTTCAATGGCACTCAGTTGAGCCAGAATACCTGCACAGATTAAAGTCAGGCATTTTTAGCAGTGCAACGCCAAAACCAAAAAGCCCATTTAACTTGCATCTCCATGTCATTTTGCTCATGAAGCAACAAGCTCTTCACTCTGCAGATTTCATCGCTGACTGATTCAGCGCAGTACAAGCCTGGTTACTAACTCAGAGTTACTGTAGCAGCCAGAGATGAGTCTGATCTGACACGATTAAACAGCCCAGTTAAAGAGCAGCAAGAACTGCTTTTTCTGATGTACCTGCAACAAGTACTTGCTCCTCCAAGGACTAGTCAAATCCAGTTTGTAACTAGATTAACTTTATCCAGCTATACATGCTTTTCTGCTAGAATAGAGCCTCTCCATACACAGGGTGTTTGTTATTCTGTACCAGGTACTCTGCTTTGAGCTCACAGCCAGCCTTTGACCAGATTGCTTCTCCCGGGCCAGCAAGACTCAATGCTGCCTGGGTGCTGTGAGCTGGGAAGCATCCACCCATGCCCAACAGTCCGTTCCTAAACCTTTAGAGCTGTTCCTAATGGAATTCAGTGCCCAGATTAGCCAGAGAAGCAGCGTCGTGGGGAAGGGGATGCGGTCCTAGAGCTGCCTCTTTAAAACATACTCCACTGGATTCAGCCTTGGAAGAGAAGATTCTCAAAGCAGTGCCAAAGGGCAAATTTTAAAGTAGCTTTAAATAAGACCTCCTAAGGCTCAGGAGCTTAAAGAACTTCAATAACCCAGATTCTTTTTTTCCCTTCCTTTCTTTCCTGGTTTTTTTGAAGGAGATGTTGATTGCCAAGCAGGTTTTCCCAAGAACCCACAAGCTCAACTAATTATGAGCACTTCAGCCCTGCAAAATAATATTTCCCTTACACGGGCTACTATAAAAACAAGTTCTGCACAGTAGGCAAATTTAAAATAACTTTTAATTAACATTTAAGACACAGAAGTCTGATCATGCAAATTCATCTGCGTCTCCTCTCGGCGCCTGATTGTTCCTGATTGAATACGATAAAAATAGACTTTGTGTGAGTCAAGTGTAGGCATGGATTTCTTTCACTTCTCCTCCCCTCTGATTATGAATTTCCTTAGATAAAGTGGAAACCCCTGGATGGCCATTAACAGTATCAGGGGTCAGACTGGAAAAAGCATCCTACCTGATAGAGTTCACTGGAATTAAAGGCATTCCTTCTGTAAGCAAAAAAGATGCTCCCACATTACGCAAAATCTCACCCAAGACTATCCAGCGTTGTCTCAGCTGACTTTTAATCTCTGAAATACGAACACTAATTTCACTGCACCCCCTGGATCCGAGGTGAGCATCTGGCCAGAGGCTCAGCTACGGATCTGTATTAACACAGACAGAATGCAACTTGTCTGCACACGAGAGATAAACATTTGAAGGGAGGCTGAGGAATTTCCACATAAATAAGACATGTCAGAGGGCATGACCCTGTTATGAGGAACAAGGAGTCTGGTTAAGGGAGGACACACTGATACCAGTACCATTATCTTGTAACAGTAATGGAGCCAGTTTCCCAGTAAAACTTCCTACGAAGCCATTATAACGCAGCCCAGTTAAAATGTCACTATGTTACACCACTAAGCAACAATGTCACACGAAGAACACAACACAAAGACCACGCTGAAATCCCTTAGCTAGCCAGAAGAGTATTCCCTGGGTCATGGTCCTGCACTAAATCATTACAATTGCACAGAATAGCAGCCTGCAACGCTAGCAGCATTTCAGAGGATGCTCCACTGTCCTGGTACAGATTTGGTTCCTTCCCGATCTGGGACAGTCTCTCACGAGAGATTTCCTCACTGTTAGCTCTCTGATGCTTCTCAGCATGGCCAGATAGCATCACAGATAAGAAAACATTCACCTTCACAACAAACAGAGCTAGAAAGGACTAGAGGAGATCACCCTCGCCATGCCCCAGCACCTCACAGTTCAATGCAGGTAGCCCCGGTTGTGACTTCCAGGACTGGTCATGCCCCTTGCTGATGGAGGCTGCACTTAAGTTAACAGCTGGCTTTAGTTTAAAATTGTTTTCGCCTTGAGACTGTGATTCCTCTCACCTCCCAGTATAATTTCAGTTGGGGCTGCTTCTTCCCCTGCTCTTGTGCAGAGTCTTCCCCCAGCCTTTCCAGTGATGTTCTAAAGGATGTGAAATCCACACCAATCTATTTTCACGTAAGCAAGCAATCTTTCTGGAGTTTTACTGTGGTATCTTCAATTTGCACACTTAAGGATCTTTTGTGTCACTTCATTGCTCTTTTTCCACTTGTCATCTAGCACTACACTTTGATCACAGCCCATCTGGTATTTTGGATGTCCATTAGCTAACACACTTCCACAGGTTATCCTGTGAACTTGCATGCCTATGTCTAAACTTTCACGTGGTCTCTGCATGCAGTCTCTTCTCCCCCCTGCACAGTGTGCTCAGCTACAGACGTGACCTGACTTTCTTGACCATCACAGTGGCTGTTTTCTTCTCTCCCATCCTGTTGTTAAATTTTACACAGCAACATTAATTCCTGCTGCTGAATACATGAGCTGTGACACCAGCATGATGCAGTGTCCGCCTGAGCTACATTCTTACCCAGAAATGATTAAGTCTAAAACCACCCTGGCTGAATGACAGGTAATTTAGGAGCACTATAGGGTGGGCTTTTGTATGTGTCTATGCTGAATATGGTTCCTTGAGTTCCTTTCGTCTGCCAGCTTTCCAAGAGCAAACCACAGTTTCAGTTATTCAGCCTATTTTGTTTTTACAACAGCATCTCAAAACAGAAGTATTAAAAATATAAATATCCCATATCTCTCCAAACAGTACACAGTCTTAAAAGAGACCATGGGCTTTCTTACCCTCTGAGGAGCTGTGGATTTCCTGGAAAGATATTTTTGCTGGTTTTTAGAGGTGTTAAAATGCAAATCAGCCTATTTGAGGACAGCAAGGATATTCAGCTTAGGTTTAAAGAGACAGCCTAATGCTGTTCTCTCTGTCAGTCAGGGGAAAAACATATTATACTTTCATACTCATATGAAATTCATCCTGCCTATACCCGGGAATATATCAAAGATATTTGTTTCTGCAGAATCAGAAAATATAACTGTAAAACACCATTGGTTTTCAAATCTTTATAAAGTCCCATGTTCTACTGTGTGAAGCCCTTTGGTTCTTGCAAAACTCTTCAATGACTGAAATTAGATAAAGAATGGTACACATCAACCCTGCTTAGAAGAAGAGTAGTGTTTTCTAATCCATTTAACACAATCCTACATGTAATTCTCTTAATGGTTTTTATTCCTTCCAGGTCTAACACTCAGAGACATTAAATACTCAGAATTCACCTGAAAGCAAATTTCCATTATCCCGCCTGCATTAGATTCAGCTTTGGAAAGTGTTTTGGAAAGGCATTAAAACACACCACATGGGGAGGGACACTGCCTACTAGAAGGCACTGATGTGCACGTGTGATGTGACCCCTAACACAGCTCATCCTGCTACCCAAAGCCTCACCTCCTGACTTGGGTTTGGAAAGGACGAGGCAGCCTGGGTCATCTGGAACAACCTGTGCTTGAATGACATGGCCACTAGATGTCATTCCTTTTTCACTCAAATGGAAGTTAAAGTAGTATTTACCTGGCAGAATAAGGTCCCCCTGCAAACACTAGCAAGCTGGGGTGTGCTTATTGCTGTGGTGAAAAGTCCCATGGCCTGAGAGACACAAAACTCTAAGACTGGATGCTACGAAACTTTCCAGAGAACAATCCCATGCTGGCAGGAGAAATGACCACATGACCCAAGACTTGTATGACACTTTTATCTGATACAACTCTTCACAACTGTACATATCATATGTAAGAAGATATTTAATGATAGCTTTACAACACAAAGCTTGGTGTATTCACTATGACAGGTATGAAGCACATGTGCTGCTGTTAAACCCACCCTATACGCAGGCTGCAGATTGACACTCAGATCTGAAAAAGAGCTGGGTGCCTGTTTTTCTCTGATTCACGAAGAATTTAGTGGAATCTAGTCACTTTGTCAGAAAATTCTGGCACTGCTCAGGAGCTGAGCACACTGCATCCATGAGCACAGGCCCCAGTGGTGACGGGAGGGAAGGACCCAGACTCCATGGCTGGCATGGAGCACACCTGAGTCCACAGTGACATAAACTGGGCTCTGCACGACTTCCTTGAGTTCTGCTACATATTTATAGTTTATAAGGGTATGGCTAAGGGGAAACTTTAGTGCTACATTAATAAACACTTGCAGACCCCTTAAGGTGGAATGAAAATTCAGAATAATACAAATACTAAAAAGATTCCTCAAAGGATGTTCAGTGACTTGAGCACAATGCAGTCAGACTTCCTGTATTTTTAAAGATTTGGTATCAGTTTGAGATACATCATTTACTGCTTCTTGTAGACCATCATATGAATATAGACAGTTGATTTCTCATTTATTAGCATGTAGGCCTTTGTACTGCTCTGAGGTTTCTAAAATTGCTATGCATGTTTCAGATGTTCTGTGTCGTATCGGAAGGCTGTAAAGAACCAGAGCCCATCATTTCAACTCCCAACTCTTCATTTTTACCTCAACCAGCTTAAAATGTTGTTATTTGCAATCTATTTTTTCCTCCGTTGTCCCCCAGCAATAGCAACTGGGAGCAGATGAAAACGTAATAAAGAAATACTGTGCTAATATAAGGAAGACCTTTAACTGATTAAAACCAGATGTACTGAAGAATGTCTACACATTTACTGCCAGCACACACAAATACATCTGTTAGAGCTGCCAGTGAAGTACAAATTTTACTGGGTACCTGTTACCATACAGAGTATTTACTGCTTCCTTGAACTCATATTCAAGATAGTAAACCTAAAATATCTCTTACTGCTCAGGATTTCACTGCAAGTAATAATAACTCTGATATGTTATAGACAGTTGTTGTGTAACAACTGTATGCTCTTTGGTGTAATCAGACATCCTCTGCCACATTATTTCAGCTTCTTTAGTCTCTTAGCAAAACTGGTCACCAAACAGTTTTGCTAGTTCATGAATCATTCTATTTTATCTTTTTTCTCCCCTTTTTCCTGCTGAAAGTCTTTGTTGCACGGTTATCTATCACATTCCTTCTATCTACCAAACGGGCTAAGAGAAATGAAGGATATAAACACCTATGAATTACAAACATGTGTGTCCATGCATCATGGTGCTGATGTATCAATACTTACAGTGCTTGTAGTGAATTCGGGTGGGTTGTCATTCACATCTGTCACCGTAATGATTGCTGTTGCAGTGTTTGAGAGACCGTAGTTAAGATTTCCTTCCATATCTGTGGCTTGAACAATGACTATATACTGCTGAACTTTCTGGAAAACGAAAAGAAAAAGATCAGAAATAAAAATGCATCCTGTAAAATGCTTTGGTTTATTTTCCATGTAGAAGTGCAATCTTTACGCAGACTAAGAAGTTAATCAGATTCCAAATGTTAGTAAAAAATCCAGATAATATAGTCTATCGCATTTTTGAAGGGATTTTTGCAGAGATTGGTGGATATCACCTGTTTTATAGGAAAATAAAAATCTCATGGGCAAAATTCCTTGGTCGAAACAGACATTTTTGTTAGTTTTAAAGCCTCTTTGACAACATTAGCTTCTGCCCTCTGAAAACCAGTAAAAATTTTGCTAATGTGTTTTCATTGAAAACATCACTAAGAACATTATACTCCCAAAACTGACAGCAACATTACCCAGCAGCTCTCCAGCTCGTTCTGCTCACACAGCTGGATGCCCACAGAGCATTTTGACACTTAAAATACTCCCCATGTTTCAATCCTTAACACAATCTTGGTAAATAAGGAGAACTTTAGTCCAGTATGAAAAAACAACAACAACAAAAAAATACTCAGTGCAATAAACAGAAGTTCAGCAGAACTGATTCAAATTCCTGAGCACCCCAAGCAACATGGCTCTTAAAGAAAAAGCCTTATAGAGCCAGCCTTAAAAATCACACATTAAAGTTCTTCTAAAAGATGCTGTATGTCAATGTGACTGGAAAACAAACCTGAATAAAATAGAGGAGGGCATCTGATCTTGCATGTGTGTACATCTCCCTAGGATGTCTCTTTACTCAGAATATCTGCCCACTCCAAGAAAAGTCTCCTCATCTTTAAAACTGGCCTCAACAATAACTGTTTTATTTGGATCAGCAGAATTTACTATTGATGCCTACTCGTGTCATGCTCAGGGTACACGCAGAGCACTTCCCGGGTGGGTATGAAAGCAAAGATCCTCTCCTGAAACACAGGCACAGTGATGTGCCAAGAACCAGGGAGGGATCCAGCCAAAATCAGTGTGACTCAGGGCAAAACTACACATTACACCCTCTTCCTTAAGGTTTGGGGTGTAGTTACAGATGTGAGCTGGGATGCAAGGACCAAGTGTATCTGAGGGCGCATCAGAGAGCCTGAAGGGTGTGAAAACCAAATCAAGGCACAATCTTACACAGGAAAAGCTTTTTGCAAAGTCAAGTGGAGGGATTTTGCTGTGAAGACAGACGACTGCATGCTGGATTGCTCCTGCTCTCGGAACACAGCTTAGATACTCAAGGGCTGCTCCTCTCCTGTGCTGATGTTACAAGCCTGCGTAAAACGTCAATCGTCCTTTGAAATCTCAAAAGGCAAGAATCAGGTCAATTAGATCACTCCTAGATAAACATTCCTGAGGTGCTGTAACTGGCTTAATACTATAATTCTTCCAAATTGCTAGAATAATAGAGATCTGAATTTTATCTTTATTTTGATTCCAGGACTTAACTGACAGATATTAACCTGCTAAATTGACAACCCATCACATACAGGGATCCATCAGCAACTTGCAACTGGAATATATTATGGAAATTCACTTCCATTATCTCTTGCCACCTTGTATAATAGAACATGAGGGAGAAACTATTGTTAGCCTTTGGTTTTCCTCACACAAAGAGTTGCTGTTCATTACTCCATTGGTAAAGCACTGGGTAATTGGAAGGCTGAAATGTCCTTATTAGTGAATGTAATTTCTATTTCCTATTTAGCTTTTCCTTTCTTATTCTCTCTTATAGTCAATCTGGGAGGCTGACAGAAGTATTCTCTAACAGGCCAAATACTTGTGAGCCAAATTAGGTTTAAATCTTAGAAGAGGGGCAAGATGTTAAAAAAAAAAAAAGAACAAAACCACAAAACCAGGGGCAATCAGATCCCACATAAATGAGAAAATCAGGTCAGAGGCCCACATGAGAGATTCCATTTCAACAGCGCGTTTAAATGGCAAAGCCATCTCTAATGTTGCTCACTGCACTGAGATGGAGACACGTAATTCCTACCATCTCCGATGTGATGGCATAGCTGCAACATGTTAGTGTAAAAGCTTCAGTGCTTCAGCAGCAACTGCAGGAAAAAAATATGTTCCTTCCTTCCCACCAGCTGCGAGGGCAATAAAACAGCTTCCATTGACAGGGGTGCTTCTGTTTTAGGTCTTTTCCCCTACTATTTGGTGTTTTTCTATTTCACAGCTCTCAGATGTGCCCATTGGAGCGAGCTGGGACCATCGCGCAGTGCGCCTGTGGAGAGGGCATGGCAAAGGCAGCTCCGCTTCTGTGCCAGAAGCGATTCTAAAGCTTGTGACAGCGTTACCTGAACTCTGAGAACAAGCTGCAGACTGTGGGTAAGGTCACACCCTGTCTGCACAGCACTTTTTCATACCATGATCCAGCCTCCAAACTCCCACTGCCTTCAGCTCCTTTATTCACTTCTGAACCAAAGCATCCCCTGGAAAACTGAATTCTCCCATACAAGAGGGGGCAAGGGACTAGAAAGTTTCATTTAAAAGCTTTGTTAACTTCACCATTTTACTGCTTATTAGATTATACATACTCCGACAACACACGCACGTGTGTGTGAGCATACTCACAGACCCTGTCTTATTAATCTCAAGTTTACAATAAGGTTCTTTTATTTAATAAAGCACCTTTCCCTGAGCATCACAGCATAGTGATAATAAAATCCCACACAAATTCAGAATGATAAATTAAAGTTAAAAGAAAGATTTTATCAATCACATAATACAATGCCAAAAAAAGAAAATGCCCAGAATTCAGTGACGTACGAATGTACCAGCCACAAAGAGCTGGAGCATAAGGATGGGATGAAGGGAAGGATGGCAAAGGAGCACTGCACACGTGCAAGCCCAAGCCTAGTGCAAAAATACAAGGAATTATAGGAGATCTCAAACAGATGGAGTGATCAGGTAGGATCTTTAGGGGAATGCACATGTCTCAGATGGGTGCTGTATCTCTCAGGATACTGGAGGCAGTTGCAGCAATTAGGGACACATGAGAGGTGAGCTGGTGGTGGAAATCTAAGAGACATGACCAAAGTTGCACTGATTTCCATCTGCTGAAGAAGTAACTCACGTTTAGAGCAAAAGTGCAATCTGCCATGGAGAATGGTCTTGGTTTGTACGCAAAGTTGTACAAAACATAGACATGTAAAGCATAGAATGGAATCATAGAACATTTAGGTTGAAAAGACTTTTAAGACCATCAAGTTCAACTGTAAACCTAAGAGTGCCAAGTCCACCAAATGAAGTAGTCTGAGATTTATCAAACCTTTAGGCACTCACTTGGCGTCCATGTCCAGCTCCAAAAGGCTCCAGTGTGCACATGTAAGAGTGGTGCTTTTAGGTATCTAGTTTTAGTTTATAACTAATCCAATCTCCAGTGAGATTGGCTCCAGCAGATAAAAACAGTGATTTTTTGGTTTTTTTTCTGTAGCTAACCTTTTTGCTCTTGTGCATTAAGCTCATTTTATTGAACTATTCAATCAATTTCAACATGTCCTTCCAATTTGTCACAACATCTCCAGGGGCATCTTAGTTTGTTGTCCTAATATTATTAGTATTGTTACAACTATTAAAAAACAAAATAGGCAGCCACATGCCCCCAAGCACAAGAGACATTTTCTTGATGGCATTTTAATCATACAGAATAATTCTTATATTCTTTCTTTACAAAAATGACATTTTAGATAGCACAGGGCAGAAACGACAGCATTGCAGTAACACAAAATGGTCCTAACTCAGAGAAATGAAATGGTTACTGTATGTTTGCTCTGCTGGTGATGCTGTGCAATTAAAGAAATAAGCCTCTGCCCCAAGGGGTCTAGACTAAAGACCCAGCCCCAGTGAAGTCCCTGGGAGGTCCAGTGGACAGTATTTTTAATAAATCTAACAAACTGTCACGCTAGAAGAATGTAAATGCACTGCTTAAGCAGAGGAAAACACCCTCATCTTGATAAGTGCAGAGCTTTTAGTCTGACCTAAAAACTAAGAAGGGCTAAGCTTGCAGTATGAGCTTTGAACATACGGCAATATTAATTCCCTGTGCCAAGACTGAGGCCTCATCGGGATGCTGTGCACAATCCAGGTCCCCTGTATTCACTGCTGAGCAACCCAGATCCAACCAGATGCCGGCAGTGAAGAGCCCATCACAGGAGAAGAGCCTAGAAGAGCTTGGCTTGTTTAGTCTAGCCAAATGAAGGCTGATATCAGATATGATTGCTGGCTATAAATACATCAGGAGGATAAACACTAGGAAGGCAAAGGAGCAATTAAAACTAAAGGACAATGTTGACACAAGAATAAATGGGTCTAAACTGGCCATGAATAAATTTAGGCTGGAAATTAGTAGGTCCTTCACCACTAAAGGAGCGAGATGCTGGAGCAATCTAATACAGGGTCTGAGGAGCAAAAATGTTCTAAAGAATATATTAAATTAGGGATAAAATCCTTTTGGTCTAGGTAGAAATTATGACAAATGGAGCTCAAGCAGAACTTGGATCTCGGCATTCACTGCGTACAAAAAACTTCTTAGGAAGAGAAAGAATAAAAGTCCTTTCAGTCCAAATACCACAACATGTCTGTGTGAAAATGGTTTAAGACTTAACACTGATTGATATCACTGAACCAACCCATTCCATCCACACAAAGGAAAAGGTGCCTCAAACAAAATTATAGCTATTGCAAGTGGCTCTTCCCATCAAGAGACAGGCTGGCACGAAAGACAAATCCCTGGCTCAGCTGAGCACAGTCTTGCCAAGAGAGGTTATAAACAAAAGTAAATCATATCCAGAGAGAGAGTCTAAAAAGAACAAAGTATTTTAAAATGAAGTTCTTAGTAATGAAGTGCTGTGATCCCAATTTTCAAATGTGCAAACATAGTGTTTTTAGGAATGTGGCTGTTCCTGGTTTACACATGCAATTATTATAAATCACACAGGAGCTGGGTAACCGTGCATACTGAAGTCCAGAAACGCAGTAATTATGTGATTAAATTAATCTGCATTATGGACAAAGGGTTTGCAAAATTAGGACCTACATTTTCAAAGCTCTGTACAAATATTGTCCAATTAATTACCACTTCCTGAAAAATGTCTGACTAGCTAATTTTAGCATCGTGTCTGGTAAAGCAAATAGGGTTACCAGGATGTTGCTATAGGATGTATTGAGTAGAAATCTATTGGCGAAAGAGATAGGATTTAGATTTTCTATTTCTTTCCATGGTTATCCTCACATCTTCATTGTATTTATGTGTTTCTCCATCTCCCCTTACTCTTGCAATACCAATGGGAAGACTACAGGATGTTCTTCTGGATGTTTTCTAAGTCATTTCTTTACATACCAGTGAGGCTTTGATGCTTACTTTTTTTGGTACTAGACTGTTGACGGTGAACACACTAGTAATAAATATTGCACTAGAGCCAGGAAAGCTGATTTGAAAACAAATAAACATTCCCAAACATTCACTAGACTTTAGCAGAAATGCTTTTCCCAAGAAGATCTAACTAGCCATCATTTAAACAAAGCTCATAAGCAGATCTTTTAAAGCATTTACGCATTAATACTCCCTACTTAGCCATGGCTAAATACAAACACAGATTTCCAGAGGAATGCCTTATTCTGGGAGCTCAGTGGAGAAGGCAGCTTCCACAGAACCACCAGAGCACCTGACACCTTTCCCAGCTCCAACCCCCAGAGACAGCGGTGGTGGTGAGTGAGCTTCAGCCATGTGCCAGAGTCAAGCAGAGCCTTTGATATAACTTGACCTTTTCATTTCTTACACATAGCACAGCATTGTGTCATGTATGCAGCATCCTTGGCAGACATCAAACCCTGGGTCTGTGAATCTTAATGCACAAGCTGCTGCTTCCTGAGTTAAAAAGACAGTTTTGCTCCACCTTGACCTCGCTATACAGGACCAGCTACTATCAGAGGCGTTTGTGCTCCTGCTAGGGCAGGGCTAGAACAAGGGAGGGGACCCCATTTTTTAAACTAACTGGGCTTAGTGCTGCACAATTATGAACAGTGAAGCAATAAGACAGGTTTATTTTCTCCATCTGGCTAGGGTTATGTTGACTTTTCTTCCAGCATTGCGGAGTGTTTCCTGTCCATGGTGATCTGGCATATTTGATTTTCTGAGGTACCTGCGATTGCAGAGCTCCTGGGGCAGTGCCTTCTTGGTCTTACTCTAGCAAAGCACAGTTCATCTCCTGCAAACAGCAGCGTGTTAGTTAAGCTAGCTTTAGCAAAGGTGTCAATGTGAAACATCTCAGCCTCTGACATGCAGGTCAGACCCCCTGAATTCCTGCTACTTTCTGACCAAACCTGTCTTTCATCCAGATGTCAATGAACACCTTCAGCTCAGGAAAAGCCTCACTTTGCCATCCACAGCTCCCCAAATCACACCTCGTAGCACACTCCCAACTCTCCCATGCCATTAAAACCAAGCCCAGCAGCTCACACCATGGCATTTCAGCCTGGTGGCATTGCACAGAGAGCTGGAGGCTGGGGAAGCCAGCACACACCAAGCAAACACCGGTGGGAGATGCTCCTCTGCTGTTCTTCAGGGTTGAAGCACACCCCATGCTGAAGACCACCCCCAGCTCACACACACTCCACTCCCATGCATGTTGTACTTAACTGGAGCCTACAGAGGAGGCAGGAGAAGATGACATCTCATGCTAACCCTCTGCCATCATCACTGAGTGTGCATGACTCAGAAAGGAGGAAAATATTTATCCAGGAGTCTGAAGAGCACTTCTGGGGCTTGCTCTGACTCACTGCATGTCTTCACCCACTCCACCAGGCTGAAAGGGCTGTTCCACAAACCTTCAGAAACTAGCTTAACATATGCCAAGTCTCTCTGAAACGAATAAAGGTTCAGAGGCCACAAGCCAAACCCAGGATTGGCATTTGGCACTGCACCTATATTGACAATCAGCCTTTAATAGCTTTTCACCTGGCAGCCTGATTAATGAACAGCAATTAAACTTTTTAACACTTTCCCAGAGCACCAGAGACCTGTAACTCACGTTATATAGCTAATCTATTTCTCTCTAAAGCTACTACATTTCAAGATAGTATTTTAATGTGTTACAATTTACACATTTTAACCCATTCAGGACCAGCAGACAAACCATCAACTCTTCCAGCCTCTCCAAGGGTGGGTGTTTAATCTCCCACGTAGGTGTAAATGGGACCTGCTCCAGCTTAGCAGCTATTTTCTCTTCTGTGTAGCAGCTTCTGAAAGCAAAACAGCTTCTGGTGGTGGGTACGACACCCAGCAATAGTGAACTGAGCTTTTGTATTAAAGCATGAGGAAGTGCTCTAAAAGTTACCAGGAAGAAAGCAAATATGATCTTTTTATCACAGAGAGGTTATAACATCAAAGAATGCTGGAAAGCCTTTCAGGAGTCACTCTCTTTGGCCTTTCAGTAGTGTGAGACCAAACAGTTCAGTGGCTGTTGCCCCTGGTTGCCTTTTTTTCTGTTATTCAGACATGGAAAGTGATGGAAGTGTAAACCTTTCCAAAGGACATGCTGGGTACAGAGCAGACCCTAGCAGTCACACTGAAAGCCTTCCAGCACCCTGGCTGTGTGTCCCCGGACATACAGGACAGAAGATAAGTGAACCAAATTGAACGGCTCATCTGCCTAATTTCATTGTGAGCGCCAGGGGTTTGTGAACAGCCAGCTCCAGGAGCTGTGTTACTGACTGAGAATCAAGTCTCAGAAAGCGATCTGCTAGTTGTCAGGGATACAAAGGGAAGCTTAGAAATAGATACTGCTAACACTAAAAAGCCCAGAAGCAAAACCAGAACCCCCTCAGCAGAAAAAATGGTAACAATGACTGAGGATCTTGGTGGATCATTTTCATGACATTCTTAATGCTGGTGCTAGCAATGCTGTGCACAGGAAGGGCTGTATTCAACAAAACCAGAGATGCTTATGAGTGTGATATCCTGCAACCACATTCATATGACATACGTATACATACAGATATCTGTATTCTGTATTTTCTATAGTGAGTTTTATTCCCGAGGGATCAGACTCTGAGCCTGGGCTACCAAGATTTTGAAGAAACACCCAAGCTGAAACCCCACTGTGGTGGAACACATGAAGAATACGAATGCAGCGACTTCTGCCCAAGGAAAGGGACCCACTGGAAAATGTATCCACCAAAATAGTCAACTGACTCAAATGCACCATGCAGAGAATTTGCCACGCTCTGACCCCAGCTGGCCGCCACATGCAGCAGCAACATGGTTTGAAGTATGCTGTATACAAGGTTAATAACAAAGTTGGGTCTGTTTAACCTGATACTTGTTCTAGATTTTAAGTTGCAGAGGGTGGGGATTAGAAGTCACAAAATCTTTTAGCTGATGTTTGAGCACAGACGTTTGTCAAAACCTGAACGTAGTTGCTTAAAGAAATTTTAAGCCCAAAGAATTGTTTTTGTATCTGAAATAGTGCTTTAAAATTGTCCTCATTCCTCACAGTTCACCCAAAACGTAAATAGGACTGCAATACTTAAGGCTGTTGCAGTATTTTCCAGTTTCAGGAAGTTTTATAACATGAACATAACATTTGTTGGGATATTTTAGGTTTGTTTGGTTTTTTTTTGTTTTTTTTTTTTTTTGACAAAGAGAACACCAAGCCTGGAGCAAACAGAAAATAATGACTGGGCTGTCTCCAGAAAATACATATGAAAAGAAAAACACCATCAAAAAGAGGCCAGTGTTCTGAAGCATTTCTTTTCTAGTCTTAAAATGCTTCACATTCTGATGCTACCACTGGGGAACCTTACAGATTTCCATGCCCAGCCTATTGAAGCTATTCAGGTGCTATGGACTGACTTTAAAATTATTAACAGAATTATTATTAAAATTATTATCAGAAACTCTGTTGTAACAGTGTTTCTGTCCTTGGATAGTATCAACTTTGCTGTTTAGAAAGACAGTCAGTTAATAAGCCTCTCATAGGTTCTCTCATTTAATGCCAAAATTAGAACCACTGAATCATTAGAAATGGGTTACACCTCACTCTTCAGTGATCCAAACTGCAGATCAAACAGAAGTCCACAAGGAAGCAGGAGGGAAATAAGGGAAATGAACTACGTGCTTCTGATTGTCACCACTGATAGACATGCAAGGGGGTGGCAATGAGCTGGTATGAGCTACAAATAAATTTCATTAAAAAAAAAGAGATATGACAAATATCTTGTACAATGTGATTCTGACTACAGCCACTGAGTCGGTGCCAAAACAGAGAAGGGTTGTGATTAAGGCTGCAGGCTGCAGTTTGGAAGACCTGGATTTCTTTTGCATTTTCCCAAACACTCCCCAAGTGACCTTTAGTAGGTCATTTAATTTTTTCCATGCCTCAAAGAAATTGAAAATAACACTTCACGATGAAATTAAACCACTTTCTTATCTCACAGTGATATCGTGAGAATAAAAATCCATTAGTTTGCTGAAGCATTCAGCCACTCTGATGAGGAGGGTTGCAGAAGTGCCCTTCTCCAGCACCCTTCCCTCTGGTGGCATCCACACTGGGTACTGGTGCAGAAGTCGTCATTCTTCTGCATATTGGTGGAATCAAGAAGCAACTCTGACCCCGCAGATGCTGCTCTCAATTCCCATCAAGATTTTGCAGGCTTTATGCCCCCAAGATGCCAGGTCATCTAGCAAAGCACTTAAAAGGGGGCCTGAGGAATAAGCCTTCTAACGTTTGGCTGAGGCAATTTTTGTAAAACCATGAAATTACATTTGGCTTTCCTTGGGCAGGAAGAGATAAGCAATAGTTCAATGTCTAGGTGGTCACACAGCAGCCATTGCTGCTGAGAGGTGCCCTTTGGTAAATATGCCAGCACTAAATTGATGCTGCTTCCAGGCTGTGTCTTGCACTCTCTGACAAAAGGAACGAGTGTTGAGAGACAGAAAAAGTCCAAAAACCCCAGGCAGACCACAGAGAAGGGAAAGTAAACAGCAATCTGAGAAACAATTCTTCAAGTAAAAAAAGGACCTTCTTTGGACTTGTGCAAACTAAATTCTTCCTACAGTGTGTAACTTCTTGGTGATTACCCAAAGGCCAGGCTTTAGGAGAAAAAAAATATCCTAGTTATGTCCATTGCACTCTTACAATCCACAAAACCTTTGCTGTCAAATGCTGCCAGAGCAATTTAATAAACAGGGAGAATGCCTTAATACATTCTGAAACCTGAAAACTACCCATCATTAGCCCCACATGCTGTTTTCCTACTTTCTCTGCTTTAAGCCATTTAGCTGTTACAGCTCTTTTTCTTGTAAGTCTGAGTTCTGTTTTCATCAGCCTGATTTGTTTTCTGGTATATCTCGCTTGATTAAAAAGAGGAAGAAAAACCTTTCACAATTCAGGTAAAACCACCTTCTTCTTTAAGCTCTGTCGAGCTGGAAGCTTGAAAAAGATCATCAAGAAGATGAGTGTAAGTGAATAAATATTCATAATATTGCTCATTATTTATACTTGGACTCATTTTTGCAGATAGGCTTGAAATTCCACACTCACGACATTGCTGCTATAGTCAGACCTTTTTATTCTTAGGAGCACGAGGTTTTCTAAATCCTATCAATACAGCAATTAAAAAAAAATCAATGTAATATAGTCAACATAATATATGCAAACCATTTCCTCTAATCCTATACATATACACATGGTGAATACAACACAAGGATCCTGGATTTTAAAATTAATGGCAGGCAGGAGCACAATACAAGTCCTGGGAATCTGTACTGTGTTGACTCTGTATGGTCTAGATGAAATAAATTAATTTGGTGTCATTTGTTATCCATTGATAGGAATTATGTTAAGAAAATAGCTTGGCTAAGTCTTTGCTAGCTGCATATTCTCTATGCCTTCACCATTATGAACTGAAGGAAACATCCAAACAGCTAAGGAACAGGGTATAGTCAGAAAAGCTGCTAATTTAGATTTAGCAGAATGAAAGGTTAGTGGAAAATAGTCAAATAACTGAGAAGAGAGTAATGCAAGAATCTCCCTATTGTATTTCACTTAAAAGGTGTGTTACCCAGTATGGTAGGGTCATGTTTTGTCGATCTGCTGAGAGACAAGGTGATTGACAGAGTTACTGGAAAAGAAACTCAATTTGGTTGTGAAGTTGGAAATACTAACAGGGGCTTCTGTCAAAACCAGCAAATTGCTTTGTTTCCCTGGCTATGCTCTTCCAGGTGCTGTACACAAATACTATAAACACAATCAACTGGCCAGGTTAAGTCAGTGTAGACTCAGCTGGAAGACCAACCCCCCATTTAAAAGCCATCATGGGTACTATGCCTTGTATGCACCACTAATGTTTGGTCTACTAGATCAGCACCAGGCATCGAGCAACATGGGACATACAGAAAAAGTCCTTCCTGCCTCCTCCCTTGCCCTCCTCTGCAAACTTCGACCCTCAAAGCCATGGAAGCTTGCCAACTGTTTTGTTTCAGCAGAAACTGTAGAGTTGCTGTGTATGGCATAGGCCCAGCCCCTGCTCTGACTGCCACGTGGATGATCCCTGAGCTAACCTGCAAGCCTGCTGATCAGGGAAAGGTCAATGTTGATGTGAAAACAGGTGCAAAGGAAAAGGTCTTCCATGCTGTAGGAAAAGTAACCAAAAGCTTATCCTGTGAGTGAAGGACTTTGAGCTGGCTGGAAATTCTGACCCACAACATGAAACAGAGACTCATGAACATGAATGAGATCTGATCTTTTCATTTCATAGATATTAATAATGCTAAAGATGTAACACACAAGAAATAAAAATAAGCAGTTGATTCAACACTTGATTGTTGTACTACATCTTGGTGTAGAAGAAGGGATACAATTCAGACTAAATCTGATGGAAAAACCACCTCGGTCCAGACCAAAATACAGTAATAAAGTTTGTGATGACTTAACCAAATGCAACACAGCTACTTGGTGCAAATCACTCACTGAACAAGATCTAGGATTAATGGAGGATAAAATGCTATACTTTTCAGAACAGACATCTCAGCTGTTCTTTAGAAGCTAATGATCCTAATGCTTATATGTAGCTGTATTAGGTAAATAGAAAAGAAAGATTTTTTATTAAACATTGTATTAATAGATTTGAGTGAAGTCACAAATGGATTATTATGTGTAGTCTTACAAAAGGCAGGCTACCAAAACAAACAAATATTTGCAGAAAGCAGTCTTAACAGGTCAGTGCTTCCCATGGAGCTTACTGATGGTTCTCAGCACTCATTGGTCTCTGGGGTACAACATTTGGGGAATGAGAAACAGAGAGATCCTGGGAAAATATTGATTGCTATCTTGAGCAATCATAGGTTTGCAATAGAAAGGCTCCATGGCATTTGAGCAAACTTAGTTTTGGTGATGATGTCTGCATCTTTTGGGTTCAGTCAGCCTCAAAGACTCAGCAGAGAGACACTGCAGCGAGGCTTGAAACACAACAACTGGTCATTCGGATGCATTGCAGATGCCTTTTGAAGGATGTGATGCCAGCTCTACGGGAGCCCAGCTTCAGTGGGACTTCACCACCCTCCAGTGTATTTGTTTTCTGCTTTGGTGAGTAAAGACCTGTACAACTCAATATACTGCCTGCTCAGAAGGCTTCAGACAAGAGATAACACTGGGGAAGTGAGGAACAGGAATGAATGACTTCATGATAAACTGAAAAACTGCTGATAAAGTAAATGACTGAGAAGCTGAGCTGGCAGAGTGCCATTGAGAGTATTTGCTGTGATGAGCAGGGACATTTTCCTTCCCATATTGGGCCTGTCAGCTTGAATCAGATCTCCATTAGCAGAGTCACTGTATGTCCAGGTGAGACTACAAAGACAGCAATCATCGTCCAGGAAACAACCTGCTCAATGTCAGCAGCAGGAGGAGAAGGTCTGGTCAGAATAGTTTTGTAGACAGTGCTCCAGAAGCAGCATATTAATACACAAAGTGGGAAATGTAAATGCCATGTTTATTCATTTGAAAGAGGAGGGAGTTGACCAAGAAGAATTTTTGATAATCCTAAAATGTCCCAAATGTACAGGGAGACCTTTGTCAGGGCAACCTGGGCCCTTTCTTGTGACTGTATGTAAAATGAGGAATGAGCAGTAGCCACAAGTCATTTCAATAATTGAAGGCAGAATTTAATTTTCTTAGATCAGAGCCTTAATCAAGCAGCATTTAATTTCTACGCTTTTTGTCATCTAAGGGATCTTTGCAAGTGTCAAAGGCCTTTAAGTGACCAGAAGCAGGTTCCACCTTATGAGGGGAAACTTTATAAAGGAGTGAGCACCACTGCGACACCCTTGACAACCTCTCAGGTTTCTGTAACACAGAATTAACTTCAAATTGCCAAAGGCATGAAGGAAGAACTTGCCAATCACCTTTATGTGATGAAATGCAATTCTTGCGGTTATAAAATTGGAGGAATGTAACAGTTTCTTGGCTATTAGCTGCAAGAAGGAGTTTCAGCATTTCAGTTCTCTGCAGTTCTGGCTATGTTTTCTCTTACAAAACGTTTACGTATTGAAGGGCTGAATTTCACATATGAAGGAAAATGATCCTGAATTTAGTATCCCACATTACAAAATACCTAAAAGTAACAGACTGAAATGAAAAATTGCAAAGCATAATTCTGCCAAGATAATTAATCCTTGTTAACCCATGGCCTGATCATACATGGTGCTGCTCTGATGAATTTACTGAAATGCTATAAATAATGCCAGCATATTTTATTTTCTTTGTAGGCATAAATATTGACAAATTCATACTCATTAAACTTCTGTGGGCTAGGAATTATCCCTATTTCTCAAATGGGGAACAGGCAGAGGAATTAAGAAAAAGTTATTTAGAGACAAGCTGGGGTATGGATTTGCAGCGCCTTGAGTGCCTTATTCCCTCCACAGGATCTACTTCCATGCTCCCCTTCACCTGCAGTAAGCCTGGGGTATCTGATCCCATTTCAGGTGACAACAGGTTAGCTGTGCTTTGTTCAGGCTACGTTAGTTGAAAACAACAGTCCTTATTCTAGTACTGACACTTTCTCACAATTAGGGCATATCGTGGCATGAAGAATCCCTCAGAACTAAGCATATTTGCTTTGGTCATGATGTTGAATTCAAATGAAACCATGTCTGTGGCCCTGTGCTCTATAATCTCAGCTCCCTGTATGACACAAGGAAAACATCCCACAACTGCACCAGTATTTTTGTCAGAATCCAGTTTAACATCTTACCCTTGTAGCAGACTTAGAAGGGGCTGATGAGATCATAAGCTTAATGCTCTCCTAAATGCTGGTGAGACGTGAACTTTTGGATAAGAAAGTATTTATCCTACTACTATGGCAGTATATAATGTTAAGCTTCTGTAGACCTTCTTATCTCAGGTTCTGGAGGTGGTGTTCAAACTTACACTGAGTAAATGTTACATGCATTGCTTTATTCCTCCACTTCTCAGAAAACTGTCCTTTGAAAGTAGAAGGACTAGAAGGTGATGTACTTTGCAAACAAGAAGCAAGGCTGTAAGATCAGGCTCCATGTGGACCTTTTGGGACCATCCTCTTCAGGCAGGATGTGAAGGGATTTAGGACTCTAGTCCTTGGTTTCTCCTAAGAAGAAGCTGGAGGCTGTGATAAGTATTTGTCAAGATTTTTATGAGATGCATTAACTCCCTGTGGGGAATAAGGTGAGATCATGAAATGTATTTAATTTTATCCTAAGTTGCACTCACATTTGTGTCGCAGAGGTGAAAAGGTTGTATCTCATCCCACTAACTGCAGTGTTTACCTCACTCTTGGTTAATGGGAGCTGTATGGATTTTTTATTTCTCTTTTCTCCTGTCAAATATCAGAACAATCCAGGTTTAGAAATGCATTATCTGACAGCAGAAACAAAGTGTTAACTCAAACCAGCTGTAACAGGTCCTCACTTTGAGTCTTTAAGGTCTCTAACTAAACCATTAGCCCACAGAGCCATTGATTTAGAGGACAGACCTGGCTCCCCATGCATTCAGCCCTGTTACTTTGAAAGGGTAGAAGTAGAAAACAGAACACACGCCACAGAGATCCCATTTTCACTGCTCTATTAGAAACAGAAAAGACCATCCTGGACAGGCACCTTCCTCTGGTCTGAACACTGGAAGGTGCATATCTGTTGGAGGGAGAATTATCCAGGTATTACTGTGAGAGAGTGTGAGCTCGTGCCAGGGGCCTGGCATACTGTGAGCAGGCTGAAGTGGGCATCAAGGAGGTGAGATGACGCAGGAGCATCTCTTCAGGCAGTTTTCCATTTGTTTTATCGTGCACACACAACACAGCAGCGTGGGTGCCGGGTTAGCACAATGGATCAACCCGGAATGTCTGTTGTAAAAGTCTTTCCCTCTCTCCTGGAATACCGTGGTGGATAAACAGGCCCCCAGCTACACCCCAGGGGCACACAGCAGGTGAGGATTCAGAATTTTATGCTTCTGGAGTGCCATGCGGGGTTTGGGAGGGTCTGCATATTTGCCTGATGTTATTTTTCAGATTCTTTTTCAAGGGGAAGGGGATGTTCAGCCCCATGTGCCTAGTGCTGCTCCCTGGGTCTTTGTGTGCAGAATTGGGCCTCGGTATTTTTATAAAAGGGGAAAAGGCAAACAAACCAAATCAACAGATGGAACTCCTCAGATGGAAGGGGACATAGTGGTTATTTATTTAAAGAGCTGCTAAGGTCTAATGGAATTTTTCAAGCAGCATTCCATTTAGAACTAGCAGAGGTTTATTTAGCCCATATTTTCTGTTTGTTTTCAGTCATTTTTCCTAGCAAAGAACATTTGCTAGCAGTGCTCATTCTTACAGCATCTTCAACTGTGTATTCCCCAGCATTGCCCTGGTTGCTACGGAGACAACAGAGATGCCACAAACAGCGGAAAGCTGTTCTGGTGTGGAAGCAGTGCACTGAGGAGAGAAATGTCCCTCGGAAACATGAGATCTTCCAGCCCTTGTACACAGGCGTGGAAAATGGGTGAGATCTGCAGGACATACAATGTGCTGGACCCTGAGTCTAAATCGAGTGTTTCCTCAGAGTTGCTTCCCTGTTGCCAGCTGCTTTTCAAGCTGCACAAAAGCTGTGTGTCTACTACTCTAGACTTAATGCCAAAGAACATTTTCTACCTGGATTTGAATAATGTGAATATATTAATTAAAGTCGATAATGGCTGATAATGATTTCCATCAGCAGTAGAATGTTGCTATATTTATCATTATCTATGAGATTCTCGTACCTAACTGTAATTTATACAGAGAAGGCTTGAAGTAACGTGACTTGCCATCTTAACAACTTTTCTGATAACACCTTTAAAGTCACAGAACATTGTTTTCTCAGCTGACAGGTCCATTTCTCAGTATGTGAAGGAAAGCAAAGAGAGGAAATCAAGACCCTCAGGTTTTGCTTTAAGCAGCTTACCCTTGAAAAGGGGTAAGAGACTGGCTCCACACTGCCAAAAATTGGAGAATAATTTATTATTTATTATGGACATTGCTTTGCAGAACTCTGACATGGTTTGCAGACAGAAGTAGGGCTTCAAGTAAAGGAAGATGGGGAGAGGGAGAACAAACTCTGTGCCTTGGTCCTTTCTAAAATCCAACAGGAGATAGCTCAGAGGCATAGGGAACTGCACCCCAGCTTCCCTTAGGCTATGCTCAGGGGCCCTTCAAAGTGGGAGATTTGGCAGCAAGAAGTAAGAAACATCTTGCAAAAGCCAGAGAGGATGCAGCAGGAAGAAGGCTGGAAGATGTCTTCTGTGATCCACCTCTTGGGCTGGAAGATTGGGCAAGGACTGGACTTTCCCTCAAGGGGAAAAAGGGATGACTAGATCCTACATGGGAAGCACCCAAGTTCTCACACAGTGGAGGATCACAAAGACCTACAACCCAGTGGGGTGGAATTCATGAGGTTGTGCTGGTACTATCCCAGTCTGGATGCAGGAAGCATTTCCCCTGCTGCTGCTGTGCCTGGGCTCAGCAGGCTCCTGACGGGACAGTGCCTTGAAGAAGAAAAATCAGAGCTAGACACTGAATGTCAGCCAGTCATTATGCCTTCATGGCAGTATAACCTAAAACCAGCTAAACTATATCTGACTTCAAAAATGTTTTTTTATACCAGTCACTGGACATAGACATGCAACTGAAAATTCTGGGGAAAAACCCCACCAAAATAAGCATTTCCTAAGAAATAGGTCTTGGTGATATAAAATTTATAAAATATGAATCCATAAAATATACAAAACAGAGTCACTTTTAGCTAGCATGCACAAACCTCAGGCATGTCAGTAACTCTCATACAGAGGTCAAACCAGTTTGCAAAATAAAATAGGAATAAACCATCCAGAAAGCTCAAAATGTCTCAAAGCTGATGATGTAACTGCTCCTGGTTTCAGCAGACCTTGATCAAAGCCAGAACAACAGGAACCTTCTTAAATATTTGTTGTTAAGGTAAATCTAAAATGATTGTCTAGCACAATGTTAATTACATTGTACAGCAATCAAAACAGAGACGCTGAGTCTAATGAATTCCTGCTCTCACCTTTGGAACAGAACTCGAGTGTCTTGTTCACCTCCTTATTAGCCCATAAATATTCTAATTAGGAAGCAACTCCAGATGAATAGGATTAGCAATAAGGACATTTTAGACTAGGTACACAAGAGATACTCAAAACTCTCATGTCTTATCTAAGGCTCTCCTGACATTTATAATCATGTAGAAACGCTAAATTTACATAGCTCTGCCTAATTAGACATGGTTGCAATTATGTTTGTGGGCTTTCTTTTTTTCTTGCCCTTAGTATAACTTACACTGTCAAAACAGGAAGCAGGAACTGAATAGAAGCTTAGCAAAAAATAAAAGTATTTTCTGCTATTTATTTTTTGCTCGTTTTAATTTGAAATTCATATTTCAAAGCATTTTTTTTTTTCTAGATCCCAGGCAAGAACGGGCTGTTACGGATCCAAGTCCAGATCGCTGCTGCTTTAGATGTAAAAATGTGCTTTTTATAGATCAGCAGCATCTCAAGAGCAGGCACTAAAACAGGCCAAATTCTGCAAAAGGTGACACATGCTGTGCCTGTAGTAGGTGGGTTGCTCCTGGTCTTGATGAGAGCAGGAAACAAAGAAACTTGTTTCCTTTGAGGACTGTAAGCCCCCTAAAATTCTCACCCTGCTTAGTATTCTGCTGAATGCCCTGTGGTTTTTTTGTTTCAGTCCCTCTCCCCAGCCTGAAAGAGCCTGAGTCTGACATTTCTGCAGTAATTCTGTGTTTGCCTTCCTTGGCCTTCAGAAAGATAGTGAGAAGCAGGTAATCCATCAAGTTATATTTTCTGTGCAGCAAATTCTGGCATTATTGGGCAGGAATTTGATAAATGATGTGTACATTATAACTGAATTTCAATATATTGTCTTTGATGTCTACAATCACAGATAGAGTTCTTTCACCTGTGCTCAAACATTAATCAAAGTAAATGATACGCACTCAATTCAACATGCTTACACATTTCTGTTTCAGAACTAAACCATAATCATGAAAGCTCACCTGCATCGGCAGACTCCACCTGCACAGAGCTCAGGCGGCAGTCAAGGTAGGTGGAGATGGCCAAACATATGTATAAACTCTTGGGATCAGCATATTAGGAAATTCCCAGGGCAAACAGCAACGCATCCATTTTATTAACTGTTTATGATCTAATTCTCTCTACTCCTAAATAGTTTATTAGAAAACCAGCATCTTATCTGACTCCCATGTCACATTTCAAGCTTCACGCAAATGATGCCAGCAGAGTTACAGAGCCCTTGGAAGCCAGGCTTCCTGGTGGCAAAGGTCAGTGGCTCTGGGCACAGCAGTACTAAAGATCCCTTCTTAGTAATAAAGACTCAGGAAGGATGAGAGAGCAACCAAACAAAGGTATTGAAAACCTCCTGTTTACAGCTTCACTGCTTGGAACGTGGGAGAGGTGGCGAAACAACAGTTCTGCTTGTGCGGGTCTGTAAAAGCCAGACTCAATCAATTAAGAAACCAAGAATCCTCCTTTTAGCAAACTGAGGAAAAGCAGGTCACGCAGCAAATTGACTCATGTGAGCACTCTGTTTAATGCAGTGCCTAGAGCAGTAACATCCACCAAGTCTTGGGTCAACCCAAAACCAGCTGAAGCCCAAAGCCTGCTGAAGCCCAGCTGCAGCCTTCCAATGAATTTTACACTCAGGCTCCACAGAGCTATAAAGAGCTGGCACATTTCTGAATATCTGCATGAAATAAGTGCAACAGCCTGCTTCTAAAAAGACATAACTGGCATGTTTTCTTTGGCTAGGACATCAGTCTCATGCCTGTTTCCTTATCAACCTTTCTGATCAGGACTTTTATCAGTCCAGGTAGTTGGATCTGAAAGCTTATGATGACAGCCCAAGGAGTTGAAACGAAATCAATAACCATACAAACACCACTCCCATTCTCTGCTCGGCTATATTTAAGATCAATCAATATGCATAAACGACTAGCGACAGGCACATCTGCACTAGTCTAGCCATAATCAACTTTGTCTTGTCTCAGCTTAATATAATTTTCCACCATATTAGCAGTCTTTATGATATCCTGTCTTCTCAAATAGACATAATTCAGAATCACTACATAGTTCAATTGGATTATTTGAGTTGCACAGACCCACACTCGCGCACGCACACACACACACAAAGCCACTCTTCAGTAGCAGCCTCTCTTCACTCCACTGGGGTTGGGATTAAAGCCATGTTTAAAGTGTTTGCAAGGAGGTGACATCTGAGGCCATCACCAGCTTTTACCAATACCTCTGGCAGGAAAATTTATGTGTGTGTGTATACGTATACTTAACAGACTGGGAAAAGAAATGAACCAACTTATCAAATGCCATGCTGAAGCATCCATTAAAAATTGCATACACTTTTAATGACTTGGGTAAGGGTTGCTGTTGCATAAATTTATTTAACGTTAATGTCCCTAGTTTGCTGTAAATTTCACACTGTGAAATTACCAGGGCAATTCTAATGGAGCCGAAGCCTCCAGCTGCACTCTATGATAAAGGAGGAAATAATTATGAATTCCTCTGGGAAGCCAAAGAAAGTCAAAGATCTCCTTCGAAACTGCTCCCCGATGAGCTGCTCATCAGCGAGCTCTGGGGGTGCAGAACCCCTGCCCAGCGCCAGGGAAAGCACAAAGAGCAAGACACTCGTGCTGACGATGACTCCACCACCGACATTTAATTTGAAAGGATGGAAAGCTGGTGTCTGCAACAGCTTCTGCCAAGAAATCTATGAACAGTCAAGACAGAGCATGGAAGTGGGTTTTATGTTCCAAGTCAGGAGGATGCTGTGTAATTTTACGTTTAATCACCTAGCGTGAGACATAACCACCAAACATGCAGCTCCAGGAGCTCATGCCTGAAGCTCTGACAGATGCCTGTAGAATGAGAGGATGGTTATTCCATCTAGGATGGCATTTTCTATATCCCTTTGAATCCAGAGCTTATAGCCTTTGCCAGAGTTCACAAGAAGAGTGGAAAAAGGATAAAAAATAGTAACTGCCGAAACCCCTTTGTACCAACCTCCTTAATCCTCCATCCCTGCAAATGTCTCTTCCTCCCTTTTTGGTTTTATCCTCACTCTTGTTCTCCCTTGTATCTCCGCATTCATGAAGAGGCAGAAGGCTGCAGAACAGATGTTTCCCCCTTCTCCCTTCTTCCGCATCATTACAGGCTCTCCGAGCAGCAGGAGAGCCCACCTCGGCCATGAGCAGGTCAGGGAGACCCCAGCCCCTGCCTCCTCCCCACCGCCATGCTCCTTGCCTGGCAGTCAGCATCTTCCCTTCGGTCAGCTTTGAACTCAGACCCTGCAATGAGTGACCCCATAACTGGTCAGACTGCACCTCTGAAATGATAAAAGAACTCATTCCTGGTAAGGAAAGTAGAGAAATGTAAGAAACAAAATCACCTAATGGAACAGGCAGGCAGCATTTATTCAGTCTCTCCCTGTGCATCACTCACAATAACGTGTTTCAGTGTACTTCAGGCTTGTTTCCCAAGAACAAATATAATTCTTATTTATAATGCAACAAAGGATAAAGCAGGTTTCCTGATTCTGATAAGTGACTCTGTGATTATGTCTTCAATAAAAACCACCATGTCTTTCACATAATTCTTTCATATTTTACTCTGGTTTGGATCAGAGAAGGCACAGATGAGCTTCTCTGTGCCTTGAGTCACTTTGCTTATTTTCTCATTTATAAAACCCAGGGACCTACTGGAGAACACTTCAATGGTACTTAAGGACTTTTGAACACTGGATTGAACTTCGTAGTCTGGACTTGCAGCAGTGTAAAACCAATGCAGAACTATGGAGAGCGTCACCGTTTATCAGGTAATTGCATCCTGTGAGATGATAACGCGGTGGGGGGGGCTTGCAGCGTTATCACCGCTGATCATGATACAGCCCTCTCCCTGAATAGCAATCATCTGGCTTCCTGAATAAGCAGTGAACCAAGATGCTGCTGGGAAGCCTGGTAGCAAAACACCAGTACAGTGCCTCAGCGTGCTCCAGGTGTTGGCTTGCTGTACCAAAATGGGGTGAAAAATGTTAAATCAAATGCAGTCACCTCCTTGGACTTTCTACTTGCATTCAAATTCCTCTAACAAAAAACGTACCATCTTATTTTCTGCATCTTCTTTTAAGGTAGCTGTCACCATACGATTTAGAAATACCAAACATAGTAAGAATGGGAACTTCTGTGTCAAAATGTCCCACTGAAATTCAGACACCTCCTTCTCACAGTCTGTGCAACACTGTGAAGCCAACAGGGCCTGGACCTCATCGGAAAAAAATCCCCAAACAAATTCTGTGTTTATGTAATGATGTATTTATTTAGGGCCACTCCAAACACATACAGCTGGTTAGACTTGAAAATAACTGCATGTGAAAATGCAAACAATAATTTATGTAACTTTAAATGAGTTTTTCCAAGATGTTTTGATGTGTTTTCCCTCAATGTTCCCCTGCACATCTGCTTATTAAGTATGTCATTTAGCTTATCTTATTTCCTATGGATGTTGCAAGAAAAGCACCGTGCCTGTGCTCCTCTCTAAACCTGCCCTGATACAGCATCTGGGGTCAGCACAATAATGTGAAATCCATTTCTCAAATCTGCCAGTCAGCCTTTGAAGATGCTAATACTGCAGGCAATGGTCACTCTGAGTTACATTAATAGGCTCTTACTGCAAACAGTGGAATTAGTTTTCAGAAGATCATCCCTAAATACCCATTTTGATATGGTAGGATGACAGTAGTGGCAGAGACCATATAGAGAGCTGAAGGGGCCTGAGGATGAACACTGGTGGAGAATTATGACAAAGTGGTTTTTCATCAGAAGATGCCAAGAGTGAAACTGCTCCCATGGAAGGGCATTCAAAAACTCTCCCTCACTTGGAATTAATTTTTACATGGCAAAATTGTCCCTTTTAAAATTGTTTTAATGGTTTGAGATAACTTTGAGAAAAATTGATCTTTTAAAATGCCAAACATAATTTTAGCAGACCAACATCAATGTGACATTTTTGCAGCTATTATAATAAAAATGTTGATTCTCTCTGGATTTTTTTTTTCTTCTGATTGGTAATTACGATTTAAAAAATTCATTGTTTTGTCCAAATCTGGGGGTGGGAAACTTTTGTGGGACATTTCCTACCTAATCAGGATCATCTACATAAATGATTACTGATGCTTCAATTTCTGTTCCAATGCATATAGCCAAGAGATTCTCCACCTCTCCAGTTTGGGGGTTCACAGAAATGTTACCATGGCCAAAGGAGCTACCACCAACCCAAAGATCCATCCAACCTCCTGCAGGTTTCCCTGGTCTTTGAGCTATTTTCCTAGCACTAGTGAAGTTTGCTCACGGAAATTCAGTTTAAGTATATCTACATGTGCCATGGTCAGGGCAGTGACTGCTTTGCAAACAGGCCATCTGTTGAGGTCGCACAGTCATTCAGTGCCTCTCCAGCACATGCCACTGGAAGCTGCCTCCTTTCCCACCTGTAGGGCAGATTTTCCAATAGTGAGGAGTACTGGTAACCTCTCTAGATTTTCTCTTTATGCTCAAATATGCATTCATTCAAACCACATCTAGCTGCTGATTTACAAACAAATACTGTTCATTATGTTTTCTGTCAAACATCATGTCTTCCAATATCAAATATTAAAGGGGGAAAAATGCACATAATTCACAAATCTAATAATGCATTTCCCATCACACTCCTCTGCATTGCCATGGCCACAAATCAGCCAAGATGAAAGTATTTCGGGGCTGAAGTTTAATGGCTAAAATAATTGCAGAAACATACACATCTCCAAAACAAACCACTTCCAGAATGAATAATGTTTGGAGTATCCTCTCATCCCCTACTTCAGTTCACCTCAGTATAAGTTCCCCTGTGAGCAAAACACATACAATATATTGTATGGTATTTCAAACACTGCATATCTCTACAGCTGGACCAACTCCACTCTGCTTCAAGCAAAGCAAAGGGATTTGCAGAGAGAAGGATGCTGCTGCCCTTATCTCTCTGAAGTTCACCTTCCGAAGGTGAAAACAATGCTTCCTAAGTAGGGATTTCATTTGGCATATTCTTGCTTTGGTGGTATCAATTCCCTTCAGAAAAGCAACTATTTACCAGAAAAGCTTTACCAACTCTGCAAGAGTCACTCGCTGTTGACTTACAAACCCTGCTTCCTATCCTCAGGCAACGGGAACCGCCTTCGAGCATCTGCCCAACTTTTAAGCATTTAAACAAGATCCTTCCTCATAAACTGAGATGAATTCCATGTTGGTATGAAGCAAAACTGCAATCTATTTTTCAGAGATCTGTATAAATTAAGACTGGAAAGGCCAACTTATTGAATGTCTGGATAATATGAGTCACTGCATTTTTATTCAATTAGCTCCCCTTCTAAATTTTAGCCATCAGATTTGAGGTCACTCTGTATGTGACCTGTTTACTTTAACTGAAAGCTGCATTTACTTTTCTGGAAACGCATTTGGAACAGAAAGCCTTGTAAGTGCAAAACATGAATAGCTTGAATAAAACATGATTGTACTGACACATACTCTACTTAATGAGGATTTCTTCCACTAAATCCCCACATTTTTAAAAAAAATTGGAATAACAGAACAACAATGAAAGGAAAATATTTAGCCTAAAAATTGGGAGAAAAACTGGTGAGGTTACCATGACAAAAGAACAAAATGCCTCACTGTTCTGCTACTACAAGCTCCTAGATGCTTTAATGTGCAATGCTGGCTAAAATAAAACACAACTCCTTCCTTCCGGCACATGACACCGTGCTGGCCTTATCCAAGAGACCCTCTCTCAACCTGCAGTGAATGGAGAATATCCCAGATCTCAGCACCTGATGTTGTGATTATTTATAGCCAGTCTAGTGATGCTTGGAAGTGTCTAACAGGAATAGTTCTTTCCTTCAAAGCGAACCTTCTGCCATCTTTTTGGATACTAATTAGTACAGAACTCAAGGAATAAGACAGCATTTGTGGTGCAGAATAGCAAACTCCCACATTTTTGTCCCTGTGCACAAATTTCTGCCTTTTTGGAAGTGCTATATCCCCAGCAACTACGTACTCTATGATTCTGCCACTGTTCAAGTGCTCGGATGAGATGTACTATGAAGATACTTGATATATCTCCATTTTAACTACATTTTACAAAGCATGTAATAGCCTCTCCATTGTTTATACTGATAACTTTCCCTTTTAAGAATACTTTCAGAATACAAGACTCGATACCTGGTCTTCTGACAGCTGCATTCCTTTGCATTTAAGCTGCCTTTTTTTTATGCTCTGTTAAGAAAAGTCACTGCTGCACACTGAAAGATCCTGTACTCTCATTCATGCTCTATCAAATGTGTTGATGATAATATTTTAGTAAGAAATGTAGCCCAAGATGCTTATAGAAATTAGTTGTGTTATTAAAAAGACAGTAGTAGCGTAGGAAGAAAGAGTTAACAAAGCCTCTCTTTAAAATGCTAATAACAGACAATGGTCTGTGGATAAGTTAATTAGTGGAGCCAGCTTCTGCTTAATTATTTCACTTGACCTGGTGCAGATTCAGACAATAATCCCTTTAGAGAGGGGAAGGGGCTGTTGGAAAGTACGTGATGTACTGGAAATAAAACTTTAAATCTGCCTGAGCTAAGCAGGTAGACTTCTATCTGAAATTGGAATGATACACTCTTCTCCATTGTAAGACAAGCTCAAATGGAAAAAGAAATGCAGGTCTGAACCAGAGAGATTATGCTAAGGACCTCGTGAGCTTTCCACTCCGATACTTAACTTTTTTTTCCTCCTCCCTATTCAGCTGGGATTTTACTATTGAATAATGTATAAACCAACCTACTGTAGTCAGAGGTGGGATTTCAGGAGCAACTTGAAACAAATGCAACCAGACTGTACCAGAACTCTCTGAACATACTAAAATGTGTGTGAAGAAAGAAAAGGGTCTATAGACTATTAGTACAGGTGGGATTTTCTTATAGGAGAGGCTCTGA
Organism: Strigops habroptila; assembly: GCF_004027225.2. Taxonomy (NCBI): domain Eukaryota; kingdom Metazoa; phylum Chordata; class Aves; order Psittaciformes; family Psittacidae; genus Strigops; species Strigops habroptila. The sequence continues at coordinate 4,625,549 of NC_044289.2, forward strand.
AGATTTCCAAATTTTAAAAAACAGGACTGATTAGGTTGGGTATCAGTTCTATTCTCGCTCAGACTCTATAACTGGATCCAGATAAACTCAAAGGTTAGTTTTATCTGGTTTGGGGTTGAGTAGGTCAACCCTAAACCATGCAGCTTTTCAATTTGGTAACATCTCTTCAATAGCATGCCCAAATATGAGTAAGAAGTCATTACAGATTAACATCTGAATCAGTACAATCTCAAAATCAAAGAGAGTCTAAGCCAAATGGAAAAAGAATCAAAAAAACAAATTAGGAGCTACTCTGGCAGGGCACTAAATAGCATCATATGCACTGTCTGAGTAGGAGGAAACTCTTCATTTCAGCCAAAGGCTAGGACTCATTCTTGGTGGAATCAGCTCCATGGGAGATGTGAGATGGCTGTAGGTTTACTTGTACATACTGGTTCTCCCTGTTCTATGGTTAGAGCATCCTTCTGTGCACGTCTTCAGAAAGAAAACACACAGGGACTCAAGCTGAAAAATTTCACAGAGCAACTAGAATGATAAAAGCAGCACCATTTCTCTGGTTGATCCTCTTTATTAAAAACATAATTTGATGGGGAATGACAGGACAGGAGCAGTGCCAAGACAAATGCAAGCTGTATGTGGCAGATCACTTTGTCAGATACTTATTGGAGAGAAGTGCCTCTGGTGCCAAGGTGGGCTCCCCATCAGCTCCTCTAACAGCTACATTTCACTGGAGCATAGGGATTATCATCCTCATCAGGAAAGATGAAGCCTCCTCAGCATCTGGTCTCCAAACATGAAACCAACTTCTCAAGAGGATCAGCATGCCCACAAAATCATGAGTTGTTCCTCATCCCTCACAAACAACTATGACACTCTCCTCCTTCAAAGGGCAAGAAGAGTGGCAAAGAAGATACAGTGTGTCCTGGTCACGATCAAGGCACTTTGGCAATGCCAGCAACAAGGCAAAAAATTACTGAAGACAAGTTCAAAATTAGCATTAAAAATATGGGTAGGACTGCTTAACCTAGGTCAACCTAACAGGTTGACCATGATTTTCTGAATCCCAAAGAGTTTATATTGCATAGACTGAAATAACTGGGAGAGCATGATAAGGTTTCATGGAAACTATCAGACTGAGCAGCTTGCTTAACCAAACTGGGTCTGCTCTGCCATGTTCTTCCAGGGCATGCAAATTGCTCCTTTGCCAAAAGCAGAGGTGTCAAGGATTAAATGCCACACATCTATTGGTCAAGGATTAGCAATATGGGCAACCATACAGTGCTCTCTGCCTGTCCAGGCGGTATGATTAAATAAGTGTTTGCTGTGCTTATGTCCTTCATTAGTGTCTATCTTTGCTTGTCAATGTTATTAACTTCCTAAACCCCACAGTGATGACAGGGACATTAGTGTCTAAGCACAGGGAGCATAATGAGTGAACATGTGCAGATGAAACCTTAGCGAGGCTGAGCTTACACAAACTCACATTCAAATGGTGCCAACAGATCATCACAATTTGTATAACCAGTTGGCCTCCAGCCCCTTATATTTCTGTCCTGATCATCTCGCTGGTGAATTATTTCTGGAGGTAAATACTATGGCTATTTTCCTATCTGTTCACTGGACTCCCATACGTTCAAACTATTTACCAGCCTCTTTTTTTGGAAAGCTTTTTTGTTCTTTTCAAGGCCAGTTTGGATGGGGTTTTGAACAACCTGGTCTAGTGGAAAGCGTCCCTATCTGTGGCAGAGGGTTGGCATTGGATAAGCTTTAAGGTCTCTCCCAATCCAAACCACTCTATGATTCTTTAGAAGTTTCCCCTATCATCTCCAAATCATCTTTTTTTTTTAGTGAAGCACAAACTAAAGCTATCATCTTCCAAGGCTCGTGCCTCAGAGCCCTTCCTCTATTGATTTTACTAGTCTACCTAGCTAGCAGGTTTTTATCAAGGAAAAATAATGAAAAAAAAACCTTTCCATACATGCAGGCTCCAAAATCTGATTGGCAGCATCATATTTAGAAAGTTGCAGCAATCATGCAGAAGACTGGAAGGTACAGATGATTCTGGAAACACCCAGCAGAAAGACACATAGCCATTGCTATTTGGGAAACACAAACAGGAAGACATATTCTTTCCAGGTACTGCAACAAGGCTTCAGAAACACTGACATAATTCCCCTTTTAATTAAAACAAATGACAGTATTTCTATAATGAGGCTTCATTCACATCTTTTCCATCCTGCAACAGGGGCTACTGAGGAATCCATTAAGCAATGCTGAACCAAGAGCACTCAGAGCAGATTCAAGCCCTCCCCATCTACTAACTTCTGGTATCTCAAATTACTACAAGTGGCCCTCCAGTGGGTGCATGACGCATTTCCACAGGCACTAAATGAGGTTAATAAAATGAACCTTCTTCACTGATGAGTGGCAGTGCTCCTCACCATAATTTGCTGAAAAAGGTCATTCTTGTCTGTAATAAGAAAATGAAATGCATGCTGGAATGATGGAGCGAGCTCAAATCAGTCCTATGCACAATGTGGAAACATAAACCAGAATCAACCATAAATCTACTGGCTAAATTCAGCTTATGGCTAATCAGCTCTTCCTTTGGCAGGATATGCTGCTGTGGAAATGGGATAATTTTATAACTGAATAATTTAAGCAGTTTTATCTTTAAGTAACGATTTCAGGCATATTAATATATAAAGCTTCAGTATTTATATTTTTGTTACATGGACCTGAAAAATTTTAAGGTATCAGGTTTAACACAGTATTCAGTGATAAATGACATTTATAGAGTGGCTTTCATCCCCCAGAGTGACTCTGCTCCACAAATCCCTGGGATGGCATGTGGCAGCCAACAAGGGCAGAGCCTGCTGTGCAACAGCACTGGGGCAAGCTGCTTCTCAATAGCAAAGAGAAACTGTCCAACACATTAAGGCCAAGTCTAGAACGGACAAGTAGATCAGAGCCTGACCTGCTGTTCAGAGGATTCTATAGTATTTTACCTGCCCATTCCTGTTAAGACTCTGGTAGTTTATGTCTGCCTTGAAGACATGCTCCACGGAGACTTACAGCCATTATTTGAATGCTGCAAGAAGTGGAAAAGCCACTTATCCTTGGAACTCTGTTATAGTCCATCATCTCAGCCATTGGAAAACAATTTGAGAGCCTATGAGTTTGGAGCCTAAATATAATGGCTTGTAGTCCAAATTCATAGAAATGGATGTGCCTCACTGGCAAAATAATCACTGATCTCTCACTCTCATTCTCTTCCTGTGAGTTCAGCTGTGGATGCATTTTTCTGCATGTTTTAATGCAGTGATATGGGAACTTCATCTTTAAAAGCAAGATCCTTGTGGCTCAGCAGAATCTAACTACCTTGGTTTAGTTCTTCTCTGGAAAAAATAATGGCGCGAACATGAAAACCAGAATTCCTCTCACTTTAAAGAACTCCTGTAATAGATAGAAATAACAAACAAGGTGCACGCTAGATTGTGCCTGTCAGAAGGTGACATCCTCTTACCAATTTTTGCATTAGTCCTCACTGCTCTTTGGAGATGGCTAATTTGAGTGAGGAAAATGGGAAACTCTTAGGATGCAGTTAGCCATTTAGATGTCACTTTCCCTCATTCTTTGTGTTTTGTCAGTACACATACAGGACTGATAATCTGCACAGATTCACTCATCTATCACTCATATTGTGTCAAGATCCTTCAGCCTCACGCTGCAGCAGATGTTCCTCCAGCCCTGCTCAGAGGAGGTGGCACAGGTTTGCAGAACATCACATTGATATGCAGTGAAGGGAAATAATTAACATAGGCAACGATAATTTAGAACATAATACATTCCTTTTGTTATATTCCAGGGGTGGAAAAAGGATTGAAAGCTGCTTGACTCTCCTGTTTCCTGGTACAGGAAGCAGAGCTCAGCCTGTGCTACTTGTTGGCTACATAGAGTATGTATAGAGTATATAAGAAAGGTATAAGAAGTAAGGTATTATAAGTATATAAGCAAGTATATAAGCAAGTATATAAGCAAGGCTCAGCCTGTGTTACCTGTTGGCTACACTTAGTAGAGTATATATTCTTAGAGTATTAGCTGGACGGAAGAGACAAGCCCAGATTACACCCATTGTATTTGGGTGATCTCAAACTAGTGGATTGCTGTCTACGAGACTGTTTCACAAAGGATGAATTACAGTAATCTAAATGGCTAAACTAATTCTTATCATCAGTGCAATACCTTGTTTACTCCCAGCCAACATTTGAAATGAAAGAACAAGGTTTTGAAAAATTGCTGCAATGACCTGGAGATAAATGCACCCAAAATAGTTACTACAAATGGTAAAACCCAATCCTTGCTCATTTTTTGGAGGAACAGAATACTGTTTTTTGTTTTTTAATGTAACATTTCAAAAGTCTGCTCTATCTGAAATGTCGAGTTGCACCAAAACCAGTGTTGGAAAAGAAATCAACTGTCTCTGCTAATAAGAAGAACTTTTCCTCTTCCCCACAAAAATCCTGCCATTTCATTCATAAATAAAATAAGCCACTAACTCAGTTGTTGGCAGGCTCTCCCTTTTATCTTTCACTCACTTGAGAAAGACTAGCAACATCACGTTTTTGGAAAGCCAAGTGCAGTAATCATAGAATCGTATTTCATGTATTTTTAAAAGCATTTGCAGCAGCTGAGAGCCAATCACTTTTGAAAGAAATATAAACATACAGAAATTTGGAAGAAGCAACTCAGAACTCCTGACTTTCTTCATTCTTTCAACATGAGATGAATGTGCTGGGAAGGGACTCCTTTCTCAACAAGATTTCAAAAAGTTAGCAACATTATACTACAACCACCACTTATTACCTCAAATAAGCTTGCATGACATTTGAGATGTCTCGACATCTATTGGCCTGGCAGCAGAGTGTGGGATCAACCAGCTCCCTTTCTCTCGTTGCTTTTTTTTTTCCTCCTGCTTGCTCAAAGTCCGTGTTCATAAAATATTTAGAGGAAGCTCTTCAGAAGCTGATATTGCCTATACTATAGCCCCAGAGCAGGTTTACTATACTACTGAGACAGATATTCTGCCACCAGAGAAATCAAAAGAACTGATGGGGTTGAATTTCTGCCCCAGGAGCTCACTGTCAGACTGACAGTCTGGACTCAATCCCTGCCTGGGATGCCAGTGTAAGCAGCAGCGGATGAAATGAGCTAATATGCAGAACATATCTGGTCCCTTTTGCATGGGTATAAGGAGAAATGTTACTTTTCAGAACGGAAAACAGAAATATGAATGTTCTGCCTGCTTCTGAGCCCCAGCTGGGGACAGCTGACCCTTTGTTACCTCTTACTATTTTCTTCCCACTGAAAAAAATAAAACCAGCTATGACGTGGAATTCAGATGCACTGCGAAATTAAGCTATGAGTTAGGTAGCATCTCCTAGTAGTACCACCCATTTCTGCAGCAGTCTGCCACAATTCAATAAGCTAGTATGGCCCCCTCCTATCCCCTGAACTTTGTTACAACTTGTTCATCTCATGTGTTCACAGCCTTCCCTACTAATCCACGCATTTTTGCTCTTAGCGCTATTTGATCTTTCCCTCCTAGCTTCATTAAATCAGCTACAGATTTCCTACATTTCCCTGTATTAGAGCAAGTATCTGCTTTTAACCTTTTCAGCTAAGCCTGGCTGTCTGAATGCACCTTTGAACCTCTGGCATACTCTAAATCCCTATCATTTTCTCTATTAGTTCAAGGGATAGAAGTTCCTTTGTTCCACCTTTGGCATTTCTCACCCTTAGGCATCCAGGAGCTTAAATCAGGCTGTTGCTAAACCGTCCTCCTTTAATAATTTTCAGGAAGTGCAGTCCAATTATCTCTATCTTCCTTGGGGATCCATTCAATTAAGCACAGTCATAATGAGTGAATGGATACCGTGCATTGTAACCATATTTACATCCAGATTAATGGGAACCAGGTAAGATAACTTTAAAGCCATCACTATTATAATACCTTGGCTTTTGATTTTGTTATTTTCAGTGTCAGAGACATTTAGAGTGACCAGCACAATTTGAGAGGCTGAGTTTTTAATTTCCTCTTTGGTTTACGGAAAAAAAGGCTTAGAAACAGCAGCAAACTACATGAATTTGTCTTAAAATAGGTTTCTTGCAGGTTAACCGAAACACTTCTCATGACACAAAACAAGCTGGAACATATTATCCAGTTTCTTGGACATTTAATGAATTGAAGGTAATGTAAGAAACCAGTAACAGAGCCTTGGGAGACATGGTCTAATGTGAGGTGTCCCTGCCCATGGCAGGGGGTTGGAACTAGATGATCTTAAGATTCTTTCCAACCCAAACTGTTCAATGATTCTATGAATATTTAAGTGGAGATGCTGGGAGTATTAGGCATGCAACAGAAAGGCTGAGCTAGAAACACCAGTTCTGAAACGACTTTTCTCCCCTCTGAAAGACAAATGCTGGATCTGGAACACGGGCCTGTCTCTCAGATATGGAACAGCTTTGACAGTTATTTTCATGCCTGCTTTGAGGCACCTCTGCATTGCAGGAGCAAGGCAGAAGGGTCCAATGGAGACTGAAAACCTGGTTCTGTTTCAACACAGCTTAACATAATAGTGTCATAGGCACTGATAAATGTGTCAATAAGCATTTGGAGAAATAACTGGTATCCAGGGAATTCATCTCGGTTGTAGTAGTTTCAGCTGAATAGGTCAGATTTGTTAACATTTTAATTTACACAAATCTGCATTCCAAGTACTGCTTTTCAGCTCCTTTTCCTAACAACAAGAAAATGTCAGCAGCAAAACCAAATTTACTCCTCTAATAGCCTTCTCCAGATTTCAGGAAAAACAAACAAAAACAAAAAATCCCAATCTGTGCTATAGTTATGGGAGTGCTTAAATACATTTTTCAATTTAGACCTACCACAATTTTATGTTCATAAACCAGAAACTTTTGCCAATTCCAGATGTAATCCTCCAAGGCAGCACAGAGTGCTGGGAATAAGCATGTCTTGTAGCTTCAGGGCAGCCCCAGGATTGTGCCCAGAGCTGGTTGTTCTGCCTCCATCCAAGTGTCTCTTGCCCAACCTGGCACCAGCCTGGGACACTCAACACACTATTTCCATATACAATGTGCCAGCTTGCCTTGATTTCCCAGACCCAGTGCGACAGGGGAACTAAAATGAAGCATATGGTTCCCCTGCAAGTTTTTAAAATACTTCAGATGCAATTAGACAAAATTGGGAAAAGACGATGTTCTGCTTATCCTTTCCCCCTAATTATCCCCTGCCTCTTTTTTTCAGCTGTTTTACTAAGATTGAAACCTCTCTCCTACTAAGCTATCGCGATCTGTGTCTCTGAAATAAACACAAACCAACAACCTTTCTCTACCTATAAAGCCGTACCTTAAAATGCTGGCCCCCACTGATGTCAAGGGGGCAGTAATACTTCTGTCATTTCCATAAAATCAGCATTTCCCTGCCAGAATTCAGATCTCTGCTCTGAGTACCCTGCCACCATCCGTTCCCCTAAGGGCTGCCACCAATCTCTACAGCACTTGTTTCTCCTCTTCCACTACAAGCATGCTGCAGGCTTCAGCCCTGCCTAGGATAATCCACCTGCTTAAGATTCAGCTGACTTTGTGGTTCTCTAAATAAAAAGAGCAGAGAAAGGTCAAATCTGCCCCAGGTTGTGCTTGCAAAGCCTGCCACGGCAGGTGGGAAGGAACAGGCTCTGGTGCTCCTCCTGCTCTCCCAGCTCTGCTTCTTGTCTTCACATCTGGAATGCTCTTCGCTCACCCGACCTTCTCCTTGGAAAGCTGTTTCACACAGTGTCTACCCCTGGGTTGGCTTGCCCTGAAACTGTGCCTTGGGCAAGCCCCAGATCCACGCCATTCCCAGTCAGCAGCCCCGTCCCGTGCTGGTCCTGCCGGCTGCCTGGGGGCACTCTGCTTGCTGCTGAGCTGCTGCCAGAGCTTTTATCCGCTCTCAGCAGCAGCTCCACAGCCACATTTGAGATTCATCCCAAAGCTTCTGTGCAGCTCTGAAATAAAAAAAAAACCCTCTGAGGTGCTGGAGGTTTTCACTCCTCTGAGTTGGGTGTCCCAGGCAGGAAACCCATGCACCAGCGCGCATGTTGGGCATCCTGCTCATGCCGTCCCTGTCATCAGTCACGGGGGAGGAAGGGAGAGAAAGGAGAACAAGACCAGTTTCTGGTGCCTCCTCTCAGGAATGCTCACTGGACTTATCTCTGGGGACTGGCCGAACTTAAACATCTGAACCTAAGACTATGTACGTCCTCACTTTTGTATCTGCTGTGTAGCCATCCTATCTGTGGCTGGTTGCTTACTGAACAAATGGTCCTTCCCATCATTTAGTTGATCAAGATCTACTAATTGCATTGGACAGGCAACACTACATGAACCACTGAGTCCAGTGGAGAAAAACTTCAGTTCTGGGATTCTTTCCCTTCACTGACCTCCGTCCCCTTCTTCCCCAGACACTCCAACCCACCACTGATGCTACATTGATTTTTATTTAATGTGTGAGGTATAACTGCTTTGTCCTTGAGCTATACTCACAACTAGAAAAGGCAGAGCTCTGAGAATTATACTATACAGCTTACACTGACAAAGCATGTTTTTAATCAGTAAAAATGAAATTTCTTCTGCATTTGGAAAAGCTGTACATTCCAAAACAACAGGGAGAAGAGGCATTAAAGGCAGAGCTTCATGCAAAACCAAAACCACTGGAAGACATTTTCCTAGTTTGGAAATGACACAAAGATCATGACACATGCAAAGTGTGTTGAGTACAGGCTGTGTAACTGCTTCCAAAGGTAACATGCAAAGAATTAAGCAAGACAGGTTTAGAAAGGGCTATCGATGTCTGGCACTTCGTCTCACAATAGAAGGGGAACAAATGCCAATTTACTCATCCCCCTGCTCCTTCTGGAATATTTTGTACACCTTTGAGTAGTACAAATTCACGCAAGAAAAGTATCAGCTTCAGGAGTTTGAAGATTCTCCCAGGGTTTCATTGACTGGATATGGATTCAGACAGAAATACCACATCAAAGCCAGGATGCTCCACAGCTGCTGCAGAAGCAAAGACTGCGATCTCCATGTCACAACTCAAACTTTTAGAGGCGTAATATTTAAAACAGGATTTGGGCTTTGCAAGTCAGTAACCCTCAACAGTGGGATCAACAGTAGGATGGCTTTTAAACTCACCTCTCTGTCAAGCCCAGCGGCCACAGTGACAATGTCTCCTGTCTCGCTGTTAATTGTAAACATATTCTGTGATGGGCTCTGTGGGGTCTGCGTCACGATGCGGTACCTCACCATCCCGTTTGCTGTAGTACTGTCATCTGCATCATTTGCCGTCACCGTCATCACGTAGGTACCTTGAAACAAGAGAAGATGAAACATCAGGACTATCTCATTGCAGAGCAGATTGCGGTCCATTGACTTGGAGTCATGCATTTTACTCAGAAACGTTATGGAGCAGACATCCCATTTCAACACAGCCAGCTAGGCAAGGCAAGGATTATGAAAATAGCAACACTGCTGAGACTAGATGATCTGTAAGGATACTGATTACACACAACTGGTACATAGTGAGAAGTCATATCAGGTTATCTATGATTAACTTCTAATTCTTTCAGTGATTGTAAGTTCTAGGGCAGAATTTTTTGTCCTGCCATTTCATAGTTTCTCACGGGAGATTTCTTTCCACCCAATCACTGCATTCACATGCACTTAGACATAGAGTTGAATACCCATCAGATTTCTTAGCAGCTTCAGAAGGACCCCACCAACATGCTCATGCCCAGTGCAGGAAGCAACTGCCTGCTGCCTTCAGTTCTTGGAGAAACATCCACCTTTCTGGCCCTTGCTGGGGGAAAAAAAAGTAATTCTGCAGAGCAAATGGAACAGCTGCTGCCCAGCAGGACAGAAAATCAATGATTTGGTGTGTGTGGCCAGCGATGTATCGAATCATTGGTTTGTTTCTTGCTAATCATCAGTGTCTTCATTTGCCTTGCAAAAAACAGTCCCTACTTTCTAGATACTGTTGGGAGTGCACTGATGCACTGACAGGCTCATTATTACTGGAGTTTGGCAGCAGGGTGTTGTATTAAAGTGGGAAATTATCATTATGAGGGTAAAAGATGTTACTTGATTGGATGGACTCCTGCAGCTGCATGGTCCTGTGACCCCCCAGAGCTCACAGGGCCTAGCTTTACGCTTGCTATACTGGTAGGAGAGAATGACTAAAAGGGCAGACACATACTGCTTACAAAAAGCAATCTGCAACAGTGGCTGAACCTAATGATATGAGACCTGAAAGGAGGAGTGGGAGGCAGAGAGAGACAGTGAAACCAGACACAACCTCACCTAGTAACCACCAAACCCAACAGCAGCAATGGAGAGATGGAAGGAACCACCTGAACACTGCTCATTTGGGAACTCTAAACAGATGAAACAATTTAGGAGTGCACTGTGCTGGAGGGATGCAAAGTGGTCCCAACAAGAACCTGAGCTGATTCAAGATAGAGCCATGTGCTGTTTTGCAGAAAGAGCTAAGTTTGTTCTGTTCACTTGCTTAGATGTGAGCCACTGGCAAACTTGAGGACATGTGGCTACATCAACACTGTACCATGTATCATCTAATTAGCCCAGATCCCCAGCTTGTCACAATGCTACCGAGCTTCTACTTCAGAGAAAGCAGAGAGCAGGAGAGCTTGCATCTGTTTGCGAGAGAGCTTAAAAACATACTCCATGCTCTACACAGGCAGATCTAACAATGGCTGTAACATGCCCAAATTTTGTACCCCAGCCAAGTGTTTTTAAGCCACGTGGCATGTAGACAATCCCTCCCCAGTATCTTCCCCAACTTTGGGAAAACAACATTTCTCAGTATTAGCAAGAAATGGCCTCATAAATTTGTATTTTTGCACTGTGCAAAGTGCTTTGCTGATCCCCTTCTTCCTGGCTCAATCAGGCTCTTTTTGTTCTCTGTGGGGATACATATTCCTGTGAGTTTTCCTACTTCAATAAGAATTCTAGATTAAAAAATAAATGAATGTGTAAAGCAAATTCTAATGATGAATACATTCCTATCTTTCCACAATAATCTGGATTCACATTTATGAAATGAAAACAAACTATTCAACAACTCGAACATTTTTCCAATCAATAAACTTCAGGAGAGGGAAGGAACACGGAATTGAAAGAAAGCTGTACAAGCAGTGAATTTTCTCCTTTCTCTTGAAGCATTCTTTTTCCACTCTTTTGCAAAACCAGTTATCATGAGACAACTGATACAAATAAAGAAGCCAACCCTTAGATAACTACAGGGGAAATGTATGGGAGAAATTTTAATAGGAAATGTGCTGAATGAGATGTTTGATTTGGAATTTATGTTATCTTAATGCATTCTATACTGAAAATATCTCTGAACAGAATGTCAAAACCTGGGGCTAATGAAAACAGAACTGGAAGAGGAAAACAGAATCTATTTTAGGACGTGTGCAGTCTTTGGACATATTCCAAAAAAGAGGTGGTATTTCATGAATCGCTTCTAGTGCAAGAAAAACCTCAGGAAGGAAAGTTATTTGGGCTACTAAGTTCAGACAAGGGCACCCCACAGTTGTGGTCCCTCCTCATCTGGGATCTCTCAGACTGCACTGTAGTTTCTAAAATAAACCAGGAAAGTGCAAGATGGTACGTTCCCAACTTGGCTGGGGAAACCAACAAGCTGCAGCTGTGGTGGGCATAGGGCGAGCTGACAGCAGCTATCCTGTAGATGGAGTGCACAGTCGGTCTCCTTCACTCTTTCCCGACCTTTTTGCTTCTTCCCTGCAGTGTAACATTGGACCGAGCACATCTGCTCTAGAAAAAGAGAACTATTTCAACAGCATTTGACCTACATCCCCATAAAGAGAGACGGGACTGGACAAATGTCTCTAAGGTCATGAATTAAGCACCATGGAGCTGTACTTCAAGAAGCAATCTGCTCCCTAACTCATACCTTTAATTTTGATTATGAAACCCAACCACAGAGAAAATAAAGAGAGGAATCTGGCATTAATTACTAACTCGTAACTTAATAAAATGGCTTCTGCAAAGGATCCTGTGTGGCTGCAGCACTCTGCAGCACATGATGGAAGTGCAGCAGCCACTTCCTTCCCCGGCTCTCCCTGGGGCTGCTTGTCTGACCATAGTCTGCTGTAAACCGGCTCAGATTGCTTCTTCCTCTGTGCAGTCTGGATGGTGGCTGATATACCCCTTCCCATTCCTATGCACACACATTTCCCACCTGGCAATGCTGACCCAAGGATAAGAGCACGATGGCATCTCCTGTTACCCATGCTAAGGCTACCATTCCTGAGGACCGCTCCATGATGCCGGTGTAACCTACATCACCATCTACATTCCACTCAGTTTTCTGTACATTTAGTCTGTCTTTAAGCAAGAGATATCCTCTAGATACCTGTGTGCTGCAGCAAATGACATAAACATACATCTATACACAAGAGTATTCAGTAGAGCAATGTGGATATATACTGCTACAGTCTCAAACATCTTCTGGGTGCTATATAAAGTCTCCCACTATACTAAGATGTTTGGTGATGATTTACCTGCTACAAAAGTAAATAATGTAATGTTTTTGTGTTCTACGCATGGGGATATATCTTCATATACTTTATATTAAAATAAAAGAAATACATCCCATACCCAGCCCCTATTACTACACAAATTAGGCACATATACAGTGGCAGACAGAACAGTTCTTACATGCTTGAGGATGGTATTGTTAGGGCTTCAACGAAAAAGCACAGACTGCCCAACCTGGCCCACAAGATGTGCGTATGTATTTTTTGGAAATCGAAGTATTAACCACACCACCTTTAAATCCCTATATCCTATCCAAACAGAGAGTGGAAGCAGTCACTATAGACCAGAAACACTAGGCAAACTTCTCACACTCAAGACTCACACGCTGTACTTTGCCAAGTTATCCCTGCCCACAGCAGAGGGGTTGGAACTAGACAATTTTTAAGGTCCCTTCCAATCCAAACCATCCTATGATTCTATGATTTTTGGGTCAGATCTTGCCAGTGGTGATGTTTCTATAAGAGAAGTGTATAAATGAGGCAAGAGGGACTTTATGCTTTCAGTGCATGAGAGAAGCATTAGCTTTACTTTTCTGCTCTGAAGGGCTTGCTCTCAAGCACACTGATAACATTAAGTGAATGCAAGAAGAGCCAAAACTCAGGAATTTACCCCAGTCTGTGCAATGTATTCACATAATGAATACCCAGTCCAGACAATGTTTGATATAACTGTATTAAACTACACACTTGGCCTACTAACTCAGGTAGATAACCTGTTGAAAGAAAACCATTTCTCATTAAATAAAGCACACAGCCTGTTAAATAAAATACCTAACCTAGTACATCATGTCAATATTAAATCAAATTTGTCGCATGTTGAACAGCTCTTCTGAGAAACAGATTGAATTATCATGCACAGCTAGTGATGACAAGATTACTGTGAATTAGCTTTCATTAACTAATGTGCCAAGTTCATATATCACCTGAGTTAAAATTAATGTATGGCATGATGAAGGAGATCTATCAATAAAAGGCAAGACCCCAAGAATTTGTAACTTCACGTGTTCCCTTTGATTGCCCAGAGACTGCCATCTCCTAGATGCTATTTATCAAATGAGGTATTTTTGTTTCAATCTAAGAAAGGACAAGGCACGTGAGAGAGATGCTTGAAAGCACTCCGTATGGAAAATATTCCCATTAGATTAATTAAGCTTTCTACAGGATAGGCAAAATAACACCTTACAGAACCTGGGGGGATGGAAACAAAGCGAGATAATTTTTACCTCTATATTCAGTTTTGTTTATCAATTTTGAAATTGATTGCATCTATTTGGAAAAGGATGCAAGAAGGTTTTGTTAGGTTCACTATATCTCTTTTGAACTGTACATGTTGAGTAAAAAAAGAAGCAAAAGAAGATAGTTGTCCTGTGTATGTGTAAGGAGATAAGCACACATTTCTAAACAAATGTCCCCCCAAATCACTCTGGAATCTGAGAATCAGCTCAGACAGTCCCCAAGCATGCCAAGGAGTGCTAATTCACATCAAGTTGTCTGCAATCTCTGCTCTCCCATCTATGCAACTTCACTTCTCCGTAAAGACTGAGCTTTCACGGCTTTAAGGCATACAAACAGTATCTTAGTTTTGCTCCCAAAGTCTTTGTTTCAATTGCTTCATAATTACCATTTTTCTAAGCTGGTTTGATATCCATTAGTAAGATTTAATGCATGTTTAAAAAAAGAGCTAATGGGCACTTATCAGGAATCAAAATAAAAAAAAGAAAAAGAGAGAAAAAAACCTTTCACTTTGCCCTTTATACCACATATCACTATAAAAATGCACAATCCTCAGTTTACTCATGTGATAGAAGCAGAAAAAGCTAAAACTTCATCCAGTTTTTACTGATAATACTAACTCTCTACTTAGCTTTATCTTACAGTTTATGTTTTTTAATGGCTGGTAATTGGTTGCAGAATCATTAAAGGTTGGTTAACCTTCTCAGTCTAATTTTGACCTACAAGATACTTAATTTAATCATTCCCCCATAGAAAAGGATTGAATCATTATGTGCAGACATGTGGTGATGGCCATATTACATTAGATCTTCATTAACCCAAGTTAATAATGGCTTAGTACTAATGGAAACCTCCCCTTACTCCTAATTTTTTTTCCTTCCAAACTGGAAAGCTCACTTAGTGAATACTCTGCATCTGATGCTAGATAGAGAGAAGACAGTAATTGCTGATGGGAAGATTAAATACTGAAAAGTGGTGTAAAATTTACAACATTTCCTAAAAAATAATTTTTTCCATTCAGAAGTGTTTCCTGGTATTAGTTTTCCTCCCCACAGAGGATGAGAATCTCATGCCCCTACTCACAATAGGAACACTTTACCCTTTAACTGATTTCATTCATTGCAACAAGTCTCAGGAACAGAAAGATAGAACACTAGAAAAGCAAAGGCGTCAAAACTAAGATGCAATGAGAAGGATGATAGGATCCTAAACAAGTCCTCAGAGTACAACTATACACATAATTACTTGTATACAGCTTCTCTATGCAAAATATGAACTTTCTTACCCATAAGCATGCTGAAGTGTGCCTGTGCTACAATTTTTTTTAATTGATCGATAAAACTAATAAGATTCTTCCATTCTAATGTGGGGATATGAGGTGAGGGACAGGAGGGGGCTGTCTCCAGGTATGCAGGTTGCAATGCTGATGAGCTATCCCAAGTTGGTTTTACTTGCCCTACCTGGGGTACCAGTAGCAGTCTGGACGGCACAGCACAGAGCTCCTTATGGGTGAATTTACGTTGCCAGTAAGTATGATTTTGAGAACAGTGTTTGGAGAACTGCTGTCATGTTAAAGACTAAAACACCTCAGCAAACAAATTTGTATCCTCAAGTTAAAAAAAATAAAGCTTACTCAATAGGTGATTAGAAGCACTTTCATGTACTCCTTGTTGAGGGTTTCAAATGAAAAATGGTATCATCAGCAAACTTGGTCAGGGTACACTCGATCCCGTTGTCTAGATCACTTAGGATGATGTTGAACAGCATTGGGCTCAGTATTGATCCCTGGAGGACCCCACTACTGTCAGGTCCCCAGTTGGAGAAGGAGCTATTCACCACCACCCTCAAGGCGTGTCCTATCAGCCAGCTCCCCACCCACTGCACAGACCACTCGTCTAGACCATAACACATCAGTTTCTCTAAGAGGAGGCTGTGGGAAACTGTATCATATACTTAAATTGCACCCCACATGCTGTAGATAGAAAAATAAATAGAAACGGCACTTTCCTTCTGAACGATATTCCTTCAGTCCTAACAGAGAGCTACCGTCATTCTCTTCCACCATTATTTTGTAATCATTGGCAAATTTTGACCTTTCAAGCAGCTAACCTAATTCATAAAGGATGCCACTTCCTAATTAGTGGAGACATCAGATTCTCAGCCTCCAACAAGGCAAGAGCCATCCTAATGAGCATAAAGACAGTAAGCAGTCTGAAGAGATGACTGAGCAAGTTGAAGAGGCTGCTGTCACCCAGAACTGAAATAATACCTTCTTACTGTTAAAAATGAAATAAATACCTCCGGAGAGGAAATGAACGGATGCACTGAATGCAGCACGCATGTGGGCATGGTCAGATTTGGAGATAACTCCTGTAGAGCAGTCTGGAGCCTACTGAGACCCTGCATATTGCAGAGAAATAACAGAAGTAAAACATTCAGCCTCTGAGCTAGTTTTGACTGCATAAATCAATGAGCCTCAGCTCAGCTGAGCTCCTGCAGATGAATCCTCTTGATTCCCAGAGCTGAATTCAGAAAATAGGGAAAGCGTGACTTCGGACAAGGTATCCTGAATACCACCACAAAACTGTGCTTGAAAGTGTGGCTGAGTTTCATGCTTAACTGAAGGTGTATGCAACTAGTGAATTCATGCAGACCCAGCTGCAAAACCTTAGACTTAACACGTCTTCCACAAGGCCTGAATCCAATCCTTGAATTTTGACAATATAATGTAATATAATAAATATATTATAATGTAAAGTAATACAAACACTGTAATATATATGATACTATGTTATTCGTAACTGCTGGTTAAAAGGTGGCAGAGAGTTTACTGTTGTAACTCCCTTCTAGCATGGCCTCAGAACACATTTCCACATTTTTTTTCTTTACATCAACTTGGCCATTTCTTCCGGAGGGAATAGCCGTCAGCCTGGGGATTTGCATTTTTTCCTCACCTACAGCCCTATAATTCACTTCTGTGCTCTTGGGACCGGATGCTTCTGAAAAGGAAATAAAGAGCACAGATTTCATAATCACTCACCTTGAAACAAAATGGAAAGCACCACCACATGTGTCTGCAGAAAAACAATTCCTTATCTTAAAATTGTGCTTGGCTGAGCAAAAGAACTCAAAAAAGACTATTGTGTATCTTAAGTCTGTGTGTAATGTGTGAGAGAATACATGGGTTGGACAAAGCCATTTCTAATATCAGATAAAGTGCAAGGATAAGAGTAGCACCTACTCAAGCTGCAGAAGATGGCACTGCATTGATGGGTCTATTTGGGCTTGTGATGAACCCAAAAGCAATGCACTCAACATGTGTAGAGCTCTAGGATGACTGGCAGAATCTGTTGAAAACTATTCCGGCTCTTGAAGATTTTACCATTTTAACTTTACATCATCTTTCTGAAGCATAGGGCATTGGGATTATTTCTAGGTTCTAGTGCTATCAACACCTTGGCTGCCCTGTGCCAGCAGCCAAGCCAGCTGATGTCCGCCAACCTGTTCAGGTGCTCTGTTGAATTAGGGCCTCCCTAACTGCTAAAATTAATTTGCCTCCAAGCTGGTAAAAGAACATTTAATGTTTTAATTACGAGCAGCACTATGGTGTTTTTGGAATGGTTTTTACTGGAAGAAAGGGGTTTTCACTCAGTGTTCTATTAATTTTTAAAGATGAAGCATCTTCTCTTCAGATCTCGGGCACTGCTGCTTTCATTTCCTCCCATGCCACCCAGCAACACCCGCTCTGTTCCTTCACTGAAAGAACAACCTGCAGGACACCAGTCATCTCTTTATGAATTGTACTGTCATGTTGGAGAAGAGGAACAAGCCAGAACACCAGAATACAAATTCTCCACATGAATATATATACAAACGCAACTATATGCCTTAAAAGATTAATTTCACAAGCCTTAAATTGCAGTTTAATTTGAAAACTAATTCAGCCTCATAATTGGCTTTCTGTTCAAATCACTGAGGCTAAAGATTTAAATTCTTAATATTCAGATGACTTTCAAGTTTCTGGCCCCATCTGTGCATTAGTCCATGGTGCTAATCTCTGAGGGAATCTGCTGGCACAGAAATAAAATAAACAAACTGGGACACTAGTAGAATAATCAGCTTTTAAAATCCTTGGATTTTTATATACTGCTTATTTTTATGAGATTTCTTTAACTCAATTTGCCACATATAGATTTGGCTTCTAGCTATTCCATTTTTCACATGGCATGTTATCAACAATTATTGTATCAGAGTTCCATGAAATCACGAGATTGGGAAATTTTAAATGACAGCATTCCTCATGTAAGAAATACTAATATTTCTTTGTTTTGGAGGACTGTCCACACTTAGCACCATTCACACCACTTCCAGGGACGGTAGCAGGAGGAAACTATCCTACACAGCAACATGAGCAACAAGGAGCTGGATGAAACTCTAGTTTAAAAGAAGCCACTTGGACTTTTGCTATTGGCTTGAAAGATGTATCCAGAAAGTTAGTGAAGTGGAAAGGATGAATGGGAAAGGAAAAGGCCAGTCTGACAAGAACAAATTGTTTTGGAGAGATGTGTTAATTTCTGACAATCTTTCTGTTAAAACAAAATAGATACAACTCAGAGCAAAGCACTCGAGTCGCTGCAGAGCATTTCACATTGACCTTTTCAGAACTGAACGCTTCAGTTAAGTGAGACATCCACATTCTACCGTAAGGTACATTTTGTGGTGGTTATATCAAAACTAAGCTTCTGCAGTGAACAAAACAATCTTTCCCCGTCACGTTTTTGTTTTGTGATTAAATTCGCCTTTTTTTCTTTTACATCTAAGCATTTTCATTCTATCTTATTGAGCAAAAACTGTAGAATTTCTTCTGAAACAGCACTCCCCACAGACACCCCTGGGATGCTGCAAGCTCAAAGGTACAAGTACAGGGCTGGGCTTATAGCAGGCAGTAATTGGTGTTGTAGACCCCAAGCCCCAGCTCCTTTCTGCTGTAAGGTGGTGGAGCTTGCACAGTGCAGCTCAGAGATGGGGGCTTTGGAAAGGCAGCATAATCCTCGCAGGGCAGGCAGCGTTGGGCAGTGAAGCTGTGCAACCCATCCCGCTTTATCAGTGCTTGAAAGGCAACTGCTGCAGCTCCAGGAGAACTTTGCTGATTAAGGCTGCCAGAGGGACCAGGGGAATTTCAGCTCGAGCTTGCAGCTGCATTTTTAAAACTTGGCTGTGTTCTTCATATAGAGGCAAAGTTCAAAGAGGCAGAACATTATTCAACATGAGTAAAACATGGTCTTTTAAGATACACTTTCAAACAGTGTAGTGTTAAATCAAAACAACTTCTGGAGGGGGAGAGTAAAGGAAGAAAGATGGTCCTATGGAAAAGAAAACCCTGCACCACTATTCCTGTTCTGCATTTTTGGAAGACCTGCATTTACACATTTAAATTGTCCAGCTGCATGACCTTAGGCTAGATAAGAAAGAAATGCATTAAAATGTTTTCCAGAGAGCGTCAGAAAAGGAAAAAGAAATGCAATTCACTTTAAGAGCCAGCACACATCTGAAGATGTACAGGGGCCAGGCTTTGACGCACGTGTTTGCACTACAGAGAACTTTACTCCACGAAGAATGAGCTTCTGATTTCAAGAACATTAGGCTATGGTGTAAGACACTATTTCAATTAAGTTATTATAATCTTAACCAGCAACAACAACCCATTATAATTAATAATACTTCATGATTTCTTTTCTATTCCTGTCAAGGGTTGCTTCAAGGTGACTTGCACACTGCAGAGAGCACGCTCTTTGGAAACCCAGGCAGCCTGAGTACTCCGCAGTCTGGGAACCCCTTCACTTAAACCCCATCAGACTGTCTCTAATGAGTCTCTTCACTTTGCTGCCAATTCTTCCAGCTCTTGGACAATCCCCTTTGAAGGATATTTGTATTTTAGACTAAAGCAAACTTGCTTCTTCTGTGGGAGGCTAAATGCCCATCAGTATCACACTGTGCCACAGGTTGGAGTACACATCCTTCCTGCATTCCCATTTTCTTGGTTCACTCTACCTCATTTTGGCTTATTCAGTGTCGAGTCAGTAGGCCATATCTTCCTTGGCCACCCTCCATACCCTGCCATGGCCAGGCACAATTTGCAGCTGTCCTACAGGGTCAGAGATGAGGCACAGTGTTCTTTGTCAGCTCACTGCATTCTGGCTGCTATGAGGGGACCACAGTGCCCCTGGTGCTGCAGCATCCTTGGAGACACAGCCCTGCCCGCACTGCCTGCACTCTGAGTGCTTGGCTTTGCCCTCTACCCTGGGGTGGGCTCTGACAGCACTGCTGAGCCCCTTCCTGTGCACTTCCAACGGGATCTGCTCTATTGATCCTGCTAAAGCCTTACAGGGCTTTCCCTGCAGCTCAAGGTCACTGTGCCCTGCTCGGTCTGTGCTCAACAGCATATTTCTGATGGTCTTGCTCTGCAAAATTTCCATGGGTAGAGCTTCAGCTCCATATGTCCTTTTTCTTTTTTTTCAAATCTGGGCAAAATTCCTACTGACTTCAAACAATCATTGGCTGCTTACATCAGCTACCCTCAGAGTCAGCATTTATTTGGGATACTCTAACACACTACTTTTCTCATAAGAGGTGTGCAAAATTATTAAGAACCTTGCAGATACTGTGGTAACTGAGTAATACTGCATTTTTAATCACAGCCATTATAAATGGGCATATGGAAGATGTAAGAAATAACAATTGTACAGGATATCCAGGGAAGCATTTTTAGTCCTCAGGCATAGTTCAGCAGCAATGAACAGTGGAAAATGAATGCTGAACTCCTCTAACATATAATAAGATTTTTTAGTTTGCTTGAAGCAAATCTGTACTTTATACATGGATATACACACATATGCATATACATATTTATAGATGCATAGACATATATAACGTACTGTTGAATCAATATTGAACACATTTTGCTGTTACCTCTAGGAATATGCAATGTCTTTCATTTGTCGACCAGTGCCACAAATAATCACGAATTCTGGCTGCATATTTTTATTCTTGCAACGGCTGGTGTGGCACCTCCTTCGTTACTATAATACTCTGAAGCATCCTGAACTATAAAAATGTTTCCAAATCTCTGCAAGATCTACACTTAGCTAAATACATTGTCTAGACTTGTCTCTGTACAGAACAGGGATACGGAACTTTGAGGCAAAGGAGGAGCACGCAGACATTCACAGAAACTATGTGACCTCTCTATCACTTTCTCAAAGACACAGCATCATGTTTCTTGCCAAGTACATGGAATGAGGGCCTCAGATACCCAAATTCCCATGAGGTTCTACAAAAGCTAAGAACAGCAATTCAATACTAATATAAACCTTTAAAAGAATAGCGATTAAACAGGAAAGAGGGAAAAAACAACCCACAACAAATACATCAAAGACAAATGTAATTGCTTTTGAATAAAACCAGATTGCTTTCTACCTGCCTGCCTTAAAGGCAAGCACTCCAGCCTGGGATACAAAACACCGAAAATCACTGGCAGAAGCAAGAGGCAGAAGTATTTTGTAGGCAAAGTTATCCTATTTTGATTTAATAGCTCAAAGGCTTATCTGGATTTCAGACAAGAAGAGGATGCAATTTACTGCTTTTTTCACACAAATGAGCAGAGCTAGTTAGAACATTTGGGAACACTTTGAATATTGATCTGTCCTAGAGTAAGATGTAAGAAATTTGGTTCGCTATGGAAATGTTGTATCAGCCTTCAAACCTTGATATGCCCCTAAGTGGCCTTCAAACGAAAGCCAGAAAATCCTCTGGGTAGATGTCAATAGAGGCTTTAGCACAGGGACTTCTCGCATCCCCTCTGCTGAGCAGGACCAGGATCAGCGCTTCGAAGCCAGTACATCCCCACCCAAAGCACATCCGGAAAGGAGCTGTACCTATTCTTTCCTCAAAAATAACATCATGTTCTATTCCCACAGCATGTCACCACAGCAGCCTGTTCCTCACAGTGCTGAAAGACAATCAATCACGCCTGTGAATCACCTTGTTAAAAACAGTGGCCCCCAGAGACTCTCCTATGACACCTCAGGCAGGGGAGAAGCCATGATAAATGTTTGCCGACACCAAATAAAGTCATGCGGGGTTCAACCCCTCAGCCAACAAACAATTGTGGATAAAATCTGCCTTGGAAAAATCTCCCTCTGATTTCAGGAGGCTTCCAATTGTACTGCTGACAGTTTTCACAGTATAATTTATGTTCCAAGAATGAATACACTTGGGTTAGTTATGCTCAGCAATAAGCTAAAACAACCCTGCTACCATATTGGAAACTACACGGTTACACTGCACTTAAATAATAAATCAACAATACAGTTGAAAAGAAAACATGAAAGACCTTTATAAATGTATTTTTCCAAGCACATAAACATGTTCATGTAAAAATCATCACTTGTATTCTGCGTACAGCTTACGTCCTCACTAATTTTTCACCCACAGATGGTTTTCCCCCATTTCTGCCTCCATAAGAAAGTCCATGGGGTGGAGGGTGAATCAAACATTTCAGTGGGAACATTCCCACTTCAACACGTTTGCATCTGGCCCCAAATAAGAAAGGATTTTCTTCACACCTTCACAGAGTTTTTGGAGTATTTGGAGTCTGCCTGGATTTCAGATACTGAGTTTGCAAATGACTAAGTATCATAGAGGCAGATACTCAGCATTTCAGACACAAGGTCAGGGAACAGCCACTGCCAGGTTGGCTGTCAGCACTCTGTAGTTAAACTAACAGCCCTGTACACGTGAGAACAGCAACACAGAGCATTACTCTACAAAACTGCTGCTTTTGCAAATTCCACATCTAGGAAGGGACCACCAGGATCCAGGTTCCTTCTAACCCCAGTCTGTGCTTTCTCTGCATCTAGAGGAAGATACACCAGATAGATTGTTCTCACCTCCATCAGCCTTCAACAAAGAGCTAGCAACAGCAAACCTCGCCTGCATTCCCTCCATCTCAAGAGGAAGTGAATCCACCACACCAGATTAATGTTGGAAAGCCTGTGAAACTTTAAGACTTCTTTTCAACTGTACCTGGTTTAGAGCCTTCATCAACAGATCCATTATAGACTTGGTTTATAAACTCTGGTCTGTTGTCATTCATATCAATCACATAGATGTACAGGTCAATAGGATTCTCCACCTTGTTTCCATTCATATCCACCGCATGAGCCCGGAGCTGGGAATAAGCACAGTGAAAGCACAGTATCAGCAATAGGATTTGTTGCAGAATGAGAGACCATGTTTTGCAAGAATTGACTTCACCTCATAAATACTTCCTCAAAATTGAACTGAGCAAGTATCTAACTCCAGCAGAAAGCAATGACGTGGCTTCCATCTCAACTCTACACACAGTTTTTCAAGGCTTAACATAATACTGAAATAATATTTTAAGATAGCAGCTGTTACTGGAAACACTTTAACTGGTGCAGTGATGTTATCTCCTCCGCTGCTAATAGACCACTACATTTTAATTTTTAAGATGCTATCTCCTCTGCTGCTAATAGACCACCACAATTTAATTTTTAAGATTGTCTGACAATCTGAAAAGCAAATTTTGCTTAGTTCCAAATGCAGTGAGGAAATGAGTTTGACTTGAGAAGTTTCTTACGGGAACCTGCAGCCTTTCAAAACCACAATAACATGGATTAATAAGTGAAGAGATTTCAGAATGACATTAGTATTGTTGATTGTTTAATCACAGTCTCCAGGAACAGCAACAGCTACTGACCTGGTTGCTCCATGCACCAAAGAACATAGAAACGTCCCTTTCCTTCAAATGATGGGAGCCCCTGTGGCACTAAGAATGAAATATTTTTCTCAGGCTTGACAAAAATATTCAGTGATGAAACATAACCAGAGCCACAGTGTTAAGCCCCTCAGTTAAACTGGAACTGTGGCTTTATCTTATTAGCAATAACCATCAGTAATGACGCTCGAAAACAAGAGCATCTGTTTTCGGAACAAAAGGGACAGATACAGCATGTCAAAATGAGTAATTAATAAAACAAAGCAATCAACAATAGTCTGGAACAATCAGTAATCAGGTGAAAAAAATGGATAGCTCTCTCATTAAAGGGAACAGATGGCGACTCTAAATGGAGTGTGCTGAATGGAGCTGGGGATGTCGGCTTCAGAGAACAACCCAGACAAGTGAGGAAACGGCTGCATGGCCCCTGGCTATGGCTGGGCAGCTATGCCCGGGGGTCAGCACTGCAGATTTAATTTGTCATCCCTTGTCATTTTGGCACCTGTGAGTGTTGCTGAGCCTCTGCACTGCCACCTCAATTGGGGATGGTGGTGACATCCCGCAAGGTTGGAGGGAAGAAGGGTGAAGGCTGCAGAGGATGTTAGCTTGGTGCAAGGGCTGGCTGGATGAGCGGGGCTGAGGGACAGAGGACACACCAGCTCCTGTCTCCAGAGGGATCGAGGCCTCTGGTCCCTCCCAGCAGCAACCTGGGCCATTGGGCCGCTGCCGGGAGTCGGAGCTCCTGTGCCAAGCAGGGCTCCAGCTCCTCTGATGCATGACAAATAAATGTGCTAATTGCATTAGCACTGGTTTCCGTCTTCCGCTCTCGCTGTGTCTGTGATTGATGCCACTCTCTCCTTCATCTATGGTGTTCAGAAGTCCAGAGCTTAACAAAAGAAACCGCACACTCTTAGGGTGGGCTGGATTAACATTTAATCAAGCAAAGAGAACAAACCTCCACGTGAAATGAGCCAGGAGAAAAACATCGCTTTTTTAAAGGAAGTCAAGCAGCACATTTCTTTAAAGACTGAAGAAATCTGGCTTTGATTTCCACACAGGATGTATAATTTGTATTTCACAACTTGTAATGCTCTTAGTATCTGCATTTCTTGCCTGCATACAAACTGCTTTGGCTCTCACCTGTTGAGTTATTCCTCATCACGTCACATGGAGCAATTCAATAACTTTACCAGTCAGAGGTCAGACTACCTTTGAAAAAAAAGTAATTCGGAGCTAAAATTAAAGTTATTATCTTCAAACTGAGGCAGCACTGGGCTCTCTCTTGCTGCATTTCCAGCAGCAGGAACAGTTCCATTCAGAGATAAAGCAGAGAGCAAAGCTGGTATCTCCCCCCTCAGATCTGGCTCTCTCCCTGCAAATTTTTAGTTACATTTGAAAGCTTTTGTTTGAAACCTCCAGGAGTAAGGGATTTCTCAGCAATGCACATCTATGTGCTTGTTGCACTTGCCAAGCACATGTACCCACAAACACATTGCTGCCTGCACTCAAAGGAAAAAAAGATTCAATAAGCAAAACTGGAAGAATCTCATCAAACCTGCGGTGACATGCACAAGTGTCACCTCTGTCTGCAGCCCAGCACCAGCACGTGGGCTGAGCTCTAGGGGAGGATAGTGCCTGGGCACACAGGCACTGGCGTCCTGACTAAAGGCTTTTGGGCAGCCAGGAGGAAGGTGCCCACTCCCCAAGCCCAGCCAGCAGACCCTGCCCCTTTACCTCCTGCACTGTGCCAGTGTCTGGGTGTCCCTAGCTGCACTTCTGTGCCCTCCAACACAGGCATTTCTGCTGTCCTTTCTGCACACTTTCTGCTCCTTTTCTGCCTGATTTCAACGAACTTTTCTTCTTTTTTCCTCTTGTGCTTGCTGGCATGAATTTTCTTTATTGGTATTTTAACAGCTTTTGTGCCAATGTCTCCCTACCCTTCCACAACACGTTGGTCCTCTGTGGCCAGTGCCAACTGCAGCAAAGGGAGAAGAGAGGCTTGAGCCAGATGGTTGAATCTCAAAACAGCTCAATGGGAGCTCTTCCTTGTTAGAGATCATTTCTCATTAGAGATCATCCCCAGCAGAAAGAAAAATGAAGGAGGGACACCAGTGGAGCAATCTGTCCACTAGAAAACTAGTTCTATCTCCAAGTCAGATCAGATGTTACATTTGGGATGATACACACAGGTGTCCCTGCCCACGGCAGGCTGGCTGGAACCAGATGATCTTTAAGGTCCCTTCCAACACAAACCATTCTGTGATTCTGTGATTTCCCCTCCTTAATTCACCTTCTTCCTTGTTCTCCTGCTGTACTCTTTAAATTAATGAGGCATCCTCAAACTGGACAACACAGTTTGTTCTGGAGTCGTTCATCAGATGTTGAGACAGGGCTCATTTGTGCAAGGCACAGTTTGGTTTGTGTGCTCCACAGCTCAGGCCTGTGACCAAGCGGGTGTTTGGGTGGTAATGATGGATGGGATGAAAAGCAGACGCATATGAATGCTTTATAGCACTGGGCAAGGCACAGAAGCTGATGGCTCTGCTCCGTCAGACACACATGCCGTTTAGAGTTGGAAAAACCACCAGTGGAAAGGCTGGTGAGCACAACCTGGGCCACGGGACACATGCCAGACACAGGTCATGCACAAGTATTTAAATGGAAGCTGGTGGCTAGCTGGAGACACAGTTAAGAAACATTTATAAAGTTGGTTTGAAGTATTTACATTGTCCCCAAGAGGGAGAACATGACAGGAGTAGAGAAGGAATAGGTAAAATGAAATGAAATACCTTGCAGAGGATTCTGAAAAATTAATATAAGTAGCTGGCTAATCTCTAGCTGGTGTGTTGCTGGGCTTACACCAGCCAAGGAGCTGGCTCGACATGATTTAACAAATATTGTTTAAAAGTATGACAATCATTGCTATCATATTCAGCAGCAGCTACCACAGGACTCAGAGTTTTTGTACTGAAGTTTCCAGTACAAACGTAGCTGTTGGCACACAAATGATTCAGTACTATGATTATTGATTATACTGGAGGCTGGTGGTATCTGAAGGTAGTTAGTCAAAGTCAACATAGTGAATTGTGTTAAATATGAGTATTACTTCAGCACTAATGCTACTAATACAAATATACACTATCCATCAGTGACAGAGCCTTTAAGCAATAAGCATACAATGTCATGCCCAATTTGTGTGCTCTTGATTGTGATTAAAAGTTCAAATTAGAGTATTGTGACACAAATGGCTGGCATTACTCACTAGAACTGGGTTCAAAATTCTGGAATTAACTCTTGTATCCCTTAACTTCTAATAAACTTTATTGTCTTCTTGCACTTCAAACAGACTATCACCCACCTCTTCTCCAGCCATTTCTGAGATAGTATTTCATCAGTCCGATGCTGAAGGTGTACACGTGTCTGGGACTGGATTAGGACTTGCTTCAAACTTTCCCCATAACGGACATTACATGAGTATCATAAGCAACGACTACTTATTGACATGTTTATGTTGATGTCTTTTGAAAATGGAGCTTGAAGAAAGTCTTGGAAAACTAACCTGCCAATTTACTATCCCTTTTACTTGCCAGGACTAACTGCAGCTTAATATGAAGCTGGTGTCTGGATCAGAAAAGACATTCAGAGTCACTAATTCTGTCAGCAGCACAAACGGGACTTTGGGAACGCAGCTAAATAAGGCCAAGAGAACTCATGCATATTAAATATTACTACCTGCCGAAACTTATTTGGCATGCAATAAAAATTAAGGGCTGACTACAAGGGGAAACACACACCTGCTGCAGTGAGATGGCACTCATGCTTGTGCTGGAAGCGTGCCCCAAGGCTGCGTCCCCAGACACTAAAGATGGTGGAGCAGTTCCCACAACATCCCTCAGTGCAACACGTGCAGTTCTGCACCACAACATGGTGTTTGGTAAGTGGCTGCAAAGCCCTTCTCATTTCTCTTTGCTCATACTTGCAGCTGACTCTGCATCTGGGATGTCTCAAGGTCCTTGGAGAGTTTGTACTCAGTTTGTAGTGCAGCCAGGAAAACAGATGAGGCCAAAATACAGCTGAAGTTGTGATTGCTCCCACTGCCAGTTGTGCTGGGATGTTAACGCAGGAATGCCAGCACACACTGCACCTGGGCAGACACTGCAAGTCCCAGATGCATATACATCTCTGCATATATAGTGCTCGGAATGATCCTCCCTGAAAGTTCAAGAATGATCTTGAAAACAGGGGACGTTCTGCTACAGAACTCCTGATCCAATTAGAATAACTCTGTTTCACCTTAGGGAAAAAGGTAAATTTCATCAGACAAATGGCTTGCTAAATGCAGGGAGAGTTAAAACACTAGCATTTTAAGAATGGTAGTCCTGAAGCAATACAGATAATTATGCGTAAGAAAATATGTGTTGAAGATGTGGGAGTTAATGAAACAGAACTCTTTGCATGTAGCCTCACAAACACTTGCAAATTATTCTTTTTTTTTTTTTTTTTTTTTAATATAATTAGGTTTTAGATTACCTGGGAATGAAAACAACAAGGACAACACAGTGACAGAGATGCTGGGAAGACTTCATTCTGGTTAGGACTACAGAAAACCTGAAGCTTTATAAACACATCTATCTTCAGCCAGAGCAGCAAGCCTGTATCAGGCAAGAGCCCTTGTCTTACTGGGTAAAAGGACCAGGGATGGTGCCTTGCAGCTCCACTAATATCCTCTACCCCAGCTGAAAAGTTAGGCTACTAATCCGAGATAAAGAAATCTCCACAGCAGATGCCAAACCAATTTATGAATGGCCAAGCTCTACAGTTCAGATCCAAGCCTACACCTCAGTCACTGCTCTTCCATTACTCTGTGTAAGTCTGGTTCCCAGTTTGCCTTTCCTTTCAGTTAGAGACTCAGCTATGAAGTGGCATAATTTCACTGACCTTTCCAAAACTTGCAACAACCAAGACTTTGGACACTATCTTGTTTCTGGAAGCTGGCCTAATTTTTCTAGTCTCTAGGATGGTTCATTGCTACTGTAAGTTTCTGCACTAGTGAGTCTTTGTTTTGTGCATGGTATATTTATAAATGCTTTGTAAAGGGTTTTCAAATGAACAATTGCTGGTTCAACATATCATCAATCCATTGCTACTGAGGCTAAAGGATCTAAAGGTTGTTTACAGCCATGGCTTAAAATGTTCTCCATCATCTTCTACTGTTCTGCTAATAAAATGCTCTATCACTCACTAGTCCTGTCTATAAGGTCTCATAACATACTTATCAGTTACTATATAAACTACATTTTCCTGTAACCTTCAGAGTGTGAATATGCTTATTTATGTTTGGATGTCACTGGTTCAAAGTTTCTGTAAGGAACAGAAAAGACTGGCAGTCCTGCGGTGTGTTTGAGGCACACCTACCCGGCCACCCTTGCCAAGGCAAGAATTCAGTTTACTGAATTCACTGTAACCACGAGGTTAAGTTTGTTATTAGGGAACACATGATTTGTTATTATGGAGGACAGTATCTTTTTCATCTTATGTTTTTGACTGAAAGCGTCTGATAGTAGAAATCACAATGGCTCCATCAGAAGTTTTAACTTGTGTATTGTATTACTGACTACACTGTTATAATAACCTGGCACTGCTGAAATAATACCGAGATGACACACACTGTATCTCAAACATTCCTTTTTCAAAACAATCTCTCTTCATATTTTCCTAGGCACAACAAGCAAAATAATTGTTCTTGCTCACAGAGGATAAAATAAATTTCCTTCAGATCTTCTTTTACCCAGGGGAAATCTCTTTTTCCACCCAACTAAAGAGGTAATCTATTTTCTTTATCCTTCCACCCCACTCCAGAAGCTGTGTCAACATGGTTAACTGGATACCTGATAAAGCTGTCAGAATGTGCATCTCCGACGGCGCAGTTAGGAATATGGTGTCACTGGAAGTGACCCGTGCCACTTCACTGACATTAGAGCATCCCTGGGAACAGCTATTACGATGCCTATAGATGTGGCTAATGCTGATACAAAGCAATCCATGAAACAACCTTTCACAACCATTCCAGGAGAGAACTAAAGCGTAGACGCAGGAAGTGTCTGAGATTTTGCAGGGCTATCATGCAAAGTACAACATATTTTTTTAGCAATTTGTGGGACTGTACCTGCTGTGCAATTATGCTGTGCAATATAGGGGCTAGGATTTATATCAAAACATAACAGCCAATTACACTCTAAATATTCTGCAGGTAGAGCATTTTATGAACTAGCATGAGGTACCACTTTTGAGTGTAATTAATCTTAATTAATTTCCTCATATTTAATATTAGCCTATCTGCATATTTAAAAACCTATCTGACACACCCCCATCATACTGCCTGAACATCTCCGAGTGATTTAAAATGAAAAATGGCTATACCAATTATTGCCTGTTTAACTGCAGTAAATGATTCTTAAATTAGTATTTTCTCCAGGCATGCTAGCGCAGAGATTGGCTTCTCATGGTTTTGGGGGGTTCGGTCTGCACACAAACTTGCGCGGATTTAAGCAGCAGTGTGAAGTTGTACCACTTCAAAGAAATGACTCTGACTTTGTGTCCAAAAAGGACATCAGTTTAATGCCAATTTGCATTGACTTGGCTGATTTAGCAGGTTACATTAAACGAAAGCAGAAACAAAGCCAACATCTCCATACACACACACAATTGCTCCAGCAGAGCGAGACAGAGACTCACAATGTCAGTTAAGCCCAAGCACCCCTGTGCAGTCAGCTCCTCAGGTCTGCTGACACAGGGAGCCAGTCCAAACTGTGATCTGGGCTCTGATGTTGAACAAAACCGCCATTCTTCTCCAAGCTGCGTGTCCCTCCTTGAACCCAGCAATGCTGCTACAGTTTCACTGTGAGCTTGTGAACCCAGTTTTATGCTTACATGGTAGGAAGCTCTTTCTTCTCTGTCCATCGGGCGAGTCACATACATCCTGCCAGACACAGGGTCAATGCTGAAGACTTCCATTGGCGGCTGGTCGGCTCCCACTCCAGTGATGCTGTATCTGATATGGATCTCTTTGTCCTTATCGGAACGAATCTGGATGAAATAACAAAGACAGCAATCAATAACTTTGGGACAAAAGCCATATGGATGTTTAAACAACTTAAAAGATCTGAGCCTGAAAGCTGCATAAATGTAATGCCGCTGTCAATTTTGACAAGGGAACTGTATGCCAAAGAATTGGTGAAAAGCCAGGAAAAGTATATTCCACATATTTTCAACTATTTTTCCTCTTCTTTTATTCACGACAATTCTCCAGGAACCATTGAAATTCTAACTCTTTGTCTTAGGATGTGGAAGAATCTATACGCACAAAAAAAAAAATGCTGTTTAGATGTTTTCGAAACCCTAGGCTCCTTGAAGTGCCCAAACTGTTCAGCCATACCTGGAGTCTCCTAGGCATTAATCACTTCTGAATATGCTGTCTGCAAGACCCCACTTTCTCAGTCCCTGTGACTGTGTACGCAAATACTCCCATGAAATTTGGAGAACTGGGGCTATTTGCTCCCTCTTTGTCCAAATCTGCTGGCATGACAAAGCAAGGCCAGGAACGCCCAGTGGGATGTTATCATTTCCTGTGGCTATTTCTTGAGGAAAAGTGTGCTTGGCACATTGCTTTTGAAACCCCTTTCCTCCCATACTTTGAGAACACCACCACAAAATGAATGCAGCACGATGAGTTACATGAACCTCGGATACAGAGCTGAGAAAATAAAACAGGGAGGTTAATATGTTGTCCTAGCAACCCCAACTATCTCTTTAAACCCAAATTTAATTTGCTGATCAAATGCTGAAAGAAGTTCTTGCAACAGCATGACTATTCCTGAAAGTGCAAGGTACAAATAAATTACCACCCCCCGCACCATCACAAACTGTCTTGGCAGTGTAAAAGCGACGTGCATAAATTTTTCCCCAACAGGTCTATGAATACAACAAAGTAGTGGGAAGATAATAGAAACTTCATAGCTGAGTGCATGTTAGCATCTCTGCTACAGCAGCTCGGAGGAGCCCAAGTGGGCTCAGTGGGATGCAGGAGGCCCCTGCACTCCCCAAACAGCCCCAATTTGGGGAGTGAAGGTCATTTCCCAAGGGAAGAGGAGGCTTTGCTTTGTCAGGCAAAGGAACAGGGATGGGGCTGTGGGCTGCTCTTGCACTCCTCCTGTATGTGACCTACAGCTATTTCTTCCTCTCCTGACGCGGGAGGCTGACAAGATACTGAATGTGTTGGTGCAGAGTAATATCAGATCCCCTGGCTTTGAGAATCTCCTTTGATGCCTTTGTCCTGATCGTTACCAAGTTTGTCCACTGTGTTCTTTGTACTGCCTCCACCAAATAGTCTGTTCCTGTTAACGGCTAATAATGTCAGTTATTACTAGACACTGCCGGGATTGATTCGTGCTGCACCTACACTTCTGGAGCTGAAGGTCAGGGAATACAGACAGTTTCATCTGTCTTTTCTCTACAGGATTCACTGCTTGTTAGGCTGTTAGTACCAAGAAAAACAGATTGGACTTACACTGGTATAATCACTTAAAAGAGGTACTGGGGACACTGTGAAAGTGCCCTCATGATGCACACAATGGTTTATACAGGTTTTTGTGGGCCCAGGGGGTATTTGTAATAGGGACCCAAGTAGACAGGCATGAAACCAATTTTCATTAGCAAATCTGTGGGCGAATAAGAGTAAATTAAAATCAAGCTTTGCTTGTACAACTGTGGTTTTAATGATGGCAACTGACTCACCAGCTCAACAATTGAAGTCCACAGTCCCCATTTCAGAAAGTCAGCTTTCACCCTGCCAGGCGGAAAGGGCTGAAAGTTGAATTCAGTGAATGTCTGTGCAAATGTATAGCTCAAGTCAGGGTGTTCAAGCTCTAACCTACTCTGTACACACTTGTATCTAGGCCTAAGGTAAGTGAAAATGTAGGAAGCCACTGCTGGACCTTTGAGCCAGTGTGGGGTTCCCATCTTAGAAAGGGTAACATGGGGGACACAGTTATGGGTCTGTCTCTATCACTGTGCATCTGCACAGCTCCAAACGACCTGTAACATGTCAGGATAAAAACAGCCCTTCACCCTTAACAAAGTTTTTCCTTAACAAAGGTGGAAGAAAAAGAGAAAACAACCAAACCCAAGGTCTTTGCACTTTTTCTGCTTTTTTGCTCACTGAAGCACAGGAGTCAGGAGAGTCTCGCCAGCCCCAAGCCCCAGCCTGGCTTAACTACGGCTATAATGAGCACAAGCACCAAACAGCACACCAGTCTCTTTTCAAGGAACCAAAATGGAAGCAATTTTAACCTGAATCGCAGAAGGGGAGAGCCTCTTACTTCTTCATGGACATTTTTCTGCTCTATTTCCTGTTGCATATAGTACCCAGATCCCATTGTGACAGAAGCATTAGAAATGCATAGAGAGAGACAGGAACAGGGAAAAGGAGTCTGGATTTAAATATTCAGTGCTAAAGGCACTATATTTTATTTTCAGGAAACGCAGATAAACAGAAGCTCTCTAAGGAAGCTATGTACAGCTTAATAAAGTGTATGCTATAGGATGTCCTTGCAGCACTTTTATTAGCATTAATAGGGTCTAAGTTGTCTGTATGTAAATCATTGGAGATCTAGGAGATGAATTATATATTAAGACCCACACAACTTACCCAATCATACTAAGAAAAATCCATGAGCTAATTATACTGCACTGAGCAAAATAAAGACAGGCAGAAATATGTTGCAAATATTCCGCAATAGCTCATTATTTGTTGTTAATTGACATCACACTATAATGGTTTGCCTGTTACCTGTACATAATTCCACTTCCAGTAAGAATACAAAGATGTGAAGTGTTCAGAAAAAAACATGTAAGAAGTAGCACTTGTCACAGAAAGTTGCAAAGACCACTGACAATGAAGCATGGAACGTAACAGAAAGTATTACTACCAGGGAGATATTCATCACACAAAGGAACATGCTTTTTATATTAGAACATGTAATTTTAGCACTCTTAACGAGATATTAAAAAAAAAAAAAAAAGTTTGTTTTTTTTTCCCCCCAGTAATCCTGTAACATTTTGACCAGAAGTTTCATTTGCATAATTCCCAGGGTGCAATTTAGTAAATCTTGTTGAGAAGTTAAGAACATTATCTGAATACAATGTAAGGTTTACTTCTTTTGTTGAAACCATTCCTGGAGCAGTTTACCATAATAATAATAATACTAAGAATACCCCTCCCCAACTCCCCCCCCCCCCCCAGTTCCCCAGGAGCTCGCTAGATCAGGAGAAAAAAAAATTACTGGTTGGGGAATTTTCTGGTTCAGCGAGTTGCTTTTTCCTTCATTTACGTCTGGGAAGTGAGAAGATGGTAATATATCTGTATTATATGGACAACATACACATGTTTTTTCAAATTCATTTATCTATCCTTTTAGAAAGCAGACAAGAGGTATGCAGGGTTCTGGATTACAGAACAGATGGCAGAAGAATAGTTTTCCTTAGCTGCATTTATACATTTTCTATTTGAAGAACCCTTGGAGCCTTGAGCCAGGCATGGTACAACACTGTGTATGATGTGCAGGATAGATGATGATGGCTGATGACTGTCGTAAGAGGAATTTACTTGTAAAGAAGTTTTTATTCTCTTAAAAATGCCTCCAGGATGGAGCTTTGAGTGGATTGTTCTACTGGAGAGGGAAGATGTCCCAGATCAAAAGGCAATTTATGGTGGAAGATGTGACCTCCTGATAGTACCTCATGAACAAACTTGAAATTTTCGAGGCAGGAGGGATGCTAAGAATCCTCACATACACTGACAACATACAAATGGACTATCTGGGAACTGCAGGACTGGCCACCAAAGCCACAGAGGGAACCTCCAGCAGAGCTGGGCACTGGACTTGAATTGCCAGACCTCCTCCTGGCTCTGGCAAGCAGGGACACAGTGGCCTTGCAGCCCAACAGTGAAGTAGGGGGCTGTAGAGTAGTCTGAGCTGAAAGCATCGATGCACCATCTAGAACAGAGCACAAAGGCTGCAGTCAACATTTGCAACTCAGAACCAGAACGCCAGGAGTCTGACTCAATCCCTCAATTCTTTAGAGTAATCCCAGGAACAGGAGAAATCTGTGTGATTTCATAGGTGGGTATTTTCCACTGTGGGTCCCGATATATAATAACTAAAATGTGTGAAAATGAACACTGCAACTCTTGAAGTAATACAGGACTAAGCCCTTCAGGGCTGGCTTTCTCCTTTGTAGCAATGCCATATTTAGATGGGCTTGAAAAGCAGCCTGTGCTTCTGACACAGGACTGCATCTCGCTTTTACAGCTAAAACCTTACGGTTCTTGCATCTCCATCAGGATTTACTGGGTAGCTAAGCTGTTCCCACAAGTTTTACTGGTAAGCAAAGTTTTGGTTGATGAGTTCCTCTGAGGAATCAGATTTTATCATTCTGTTTTGCTCCTGTTGATCCACATCCTTCAAGTGCTCCTAGCACTTCCATTTCCCACTGCTGGGTTTTGAATTTACAAGCCCTCTCATCCTAGCAGATAAGAACCACCAAAGATCCCTGTAACTCTCCTGTGCCAGGAGCAGAGGCAATGCAGACTATAGAAAGCCGTATGGTCAGCAGATTGGAGGACACCAGCGAGTCCATAAATTACACAGGTAAAGTAGCCCAATGGAGGTCGTTTAGATATCAGTAAAGGAAATGCCCGGAAGCCTAGGAAACTGAGTGTGCAATGAGAGGTTGAACAAACAAAGACATCTGAGCCTACAGAAGAGAAGATGGGACTGTAACAACAGTATTTCTTTACCTAACAAACTATACATAGAGGATTCCACATGGTCTGGGTTCTGCCCATCACCGTGTGATGGTGTATGTAAGTGCCTAGGAATGTATCTGGAGAAAGCATTGCAGGCCATTTACACACTGGTGCATTTTCTATCCACAGAACAAACTAGAAAATAAATTTCCCTTGAAGTTCTCCAAATTGCTCTATAATATGGAGTTAAGAATGCCCATTCAAAAAATACTTAGTTTTCCAGATCTCCCATAGAATACTATGCAACATTTGAACTAACATGACCTGGGGAGACTTAGACTTGATTTTTTTTTGTTTTATAAAACCCATTATAATTATTAATGAACACATAAAATAATGTAAATGATAAGCAGTATCTTTTATTATTAAGCTCTTAGCTATTTTGCCCATTAAGAAAACCAAATTAAAATAATTGAAGACTATAATCTGTCATGCATTCAAAATGCTCCATAGAAATTCAGACAGGCAAACATATTCAAAGTCTTTAAAAGAGCACACTTAAGAGTCAGTCTAAGCATTCCAGGATTGGCTCATTAATTTTAGTGGAAATACTTTAATTCAGCTACTCTTACTGCTTATTGAAATCCTTGCTAAGGACTTACTCATTTATTTTTAACTGATTCTGCAATATGTTTAAGACTCATTTATACAAAAGTTCCTAACTCTTATGTCACAATTGTTTTAGAAGCCAGTAAAGAGACACATCTCTAGCCCTGTATTTCCAAACAAATTACTGCATGCTGCTTAAAGAATCACATATGGTTTCAATAAATAGATGCAAAAGTCAAACGGACAGAGAAAAATTAAGACACATTTGTAGACCCAACCACGTTAAGGTGGTATTTATTAACTTCTGTCCCCTTTTATCATACTTGCCAATGATCCCAAGCTACTTCCCAGAAAGAAAAAAGAAAACAGAAGATCCTCTGAAATAATTCAGCTGTCTTCAGAGAAAACCATCTATTCTGCACCTTGCAAATAAGATGCTTTGACTTGGCAAGGCAGCTATCATTTTGAATATGTAGTTATTTCCACTAACTACAACACTGGTCTTAATAACAGCCTGCAAGTCTTTATCCTCTACTGGACAAAATGACTATCAATTGAGCCAAGTTTACCATGGCAGCGGTATTTGCAAACAAGGTTAAGTTAGGAAAAGTTCTCTATTGGCAGAGAAAGAACAGGTGGAAATGCACGTTTGTAACGGTGGATTTCTTTCTTCCCTCAACAGGGACTGGTTTCATCTCATACATAACTTTTTAATAACTTTGTATCTGGTCTAAAATAGCCAGATAAACAGAAGACAACCAAGCCTTTCCGGATTGAAATCCATCCTCCTATCTTGAATGCTTAAGTACACATCAAATTTCCTGGAAAAAGTGTTTTTCTCTTTCCACATATTGTAGAGAACGAACCAAGGATTACACTTAGACTAGATGTCTAATTTTTACATAGATGAGAGCCACTGCGATTCTTCCTGCAGTTACAAACAGCATTTAGCCACTACCATTACTACTAAGCAAAGGCTTAAGTTTCTACCTCTTCTTTAAAATCCAAATCCAAACTGTAAAAATGTTCCCTTTGTCCCCACAGCTGGATGTCTCTCAAGTTAAATCTTCCTCTGCTCCAGCTGTAATCTGTGCAAAGTGATTTATAATGCATTTATTTTGATGATAAACTAGAGTAAATCTAGTATGTCAGAGAGATTTAAGCCGTCATTTAAGTAAGTTCTTGATGTAGTTAATCGTACAGTCTGCATTAGAGAAAGAAATGAAACTACAAAATGTCTGAACCCCAAAGAGAAGAACCTCTCGCTCATGCTCAGCTCATGCTCTGCTGCCTGCAGAGGAGCAGGTTCCCCATCCAGCTCTCCTGCTTCTTACCGGGGGGAGTTTGCTTTCCCTGCACTGACCCTGTGAGAGCTTGGCTAAGGCACTTCGCTAAATGTTCAGTTGCTGAAAGCTTCCAGTGTTTCACAGGTTCTTTGGCTTTCATGTGTCTCCCTCTGTCCGAGGGCTGTTCTCCAATGCGGCAGCTCCCTTCAGACCAATTATGTCCACATGGGTACATCCCTCTGGAGCTTTCCCCCATGCCCGTCATTAGCTTTGATAGCCCTCACTCCCTTTCTCCCTTCCAGGTTTTTCTGAATTGTTTACCAGGGGTTTTCTGCTCCACCTGGACAAAAATGTAACATCGAGCAGATGGAGAACAGAAGCATATAAATCAAGTTCAATAAGGAGACTCTAATGCAGTGGGATAGAAGAACTTCTGCCTGCAATTCTGGCCCGACAGACTCACGGTCCAATTCAAAACTACCATTATTCTGCTTGGAATAAAAGCAAAATAACAATTGCCTAAGGGAACCATATTTCTCACACGATGAGATGAAATGGTACAAGTGCAGGATACCTGGTGCTCAGCAGCGCAAGCAGGCTCAGGGTCTGCTGCAGTTTAGCTTTGTTTTCTTACCTGCTGAAACAGCAAAGAATTTTTGCTGTAGCATGAGTTGTTTGGACACACCAACACTGAGGTCTGCAGATTCATAGGGCCAGTCTGGTCTCTGTGTAACTCTCCAGCCAGGCCAAAGTTTCCAAGTGGTGGCTTGGGACCAACAGCAGCTAAGATAAGAGCAG
Organism: Strigops habroptila; assembly: GCF_004027225.2. Taxonomy (NCBI): domain Eukaryota; kingdom Metazoa; phylum Chordata; class Aves; order Psittaciformes; family Psittacidae; genus Strigops; species Strigops habroptila. Next base: position 4,663,781 of record NC_044289.2, read on the forward strand.
CCCTGCCAGGTCTCTGCCTTTACTAGTGAAAACTAACTAAACTTCAACTTGTGGCATGCTCTTCATGTTTAAATAATTAAGTATTTTTCATTACTTGCTATTATGAAGGTCAAGAAGCTAACGTGCCTGTACCAGGAACTGGCCAATGCTCATGGACCTTCCACATTTAATGGTAATTGATACAGCAGAGTGATTTCTAATGCAACATGTGCTTTTCTTGAGGCCTTTTGCAGCCAGTTCAGTTTTTAAGTACTCCACCGTGGAAATGCTTCAGACTGCAGCAAGATGAGTGAAAGGGAGAAGAGCAGCTCTGATGGGAAGAGAAGATTATTATGGACCAACAGAATACTGCCACGTGACTGCCAATGTCTTATCACTGCCAGCACATTGATAACACAAGCAACAAAACTAATTTTTACTACTCTTTCTCTTATCTTTTTTACAAGAGAGCAGATTCTTCACTGTAGTGACTTAAGGCATCCCAGTGGAGTTGCATGTGCTGCTATCAGGTGAATTTTGGCCCTCAAGAACTGATACTGGTTCATCCTATGCAAGATGCAAGGGACTGGTATTAACTAACTGGGATTTGAACCAGATGCACAAGCCCTCCTCTGCTATAGAGGATGCTCCACGACAAAAGGTCAAAACAAATACCTCTGAGAGTTTAAAACACACTGTTCTTATTCCTGTGTTAGAGGAGTCGTGACAGGCAAGAGATCATCCTTCATAATCTATTTATGAAGGGCTACACGCTGTTATTCTTACATAGGGCACGATCCTGTGGCACCTTCTTACAGCTGACTCTATTGCTGTCTGCTATGGTTATGCCTAAACAAAGACGAAGTCAAGAAAAATACATCACGGTAGTGGGACTTTGTCCTCATTTCTTTTTGAAGTGTGTCTGCCCTGAAGCCTTACGCCACATCTGCCACAAGGCCAGCATGGCAAAGAGAATCCAGCACCTTTCTGGATAAAGCTGAGCAGGAAATCCGAGTGCTCAGTGCAGAGGATAAACAAGGGTAGCAGATACTGACCTACACAGGAGTAACGTGACTACTGTAACTAACGATTGAAGCACTCGGCTAGTACAAATCAGTGTAGACTCACTGGCTTCAAGCAGAGGCATGCTGATTTATTTCAGCTGAAAATGTGGTCCACGGCGTTTAAAAATTAAGCTGCACAGCAGAAGAACAAGTGAATAACAATCTTTGTACAACAACACACAGCAATTTAACACAAGCAGCATTCTTGGTAGGACAGTGAGCTCAGACACCGGGAAAAAGTATTCAGTAGGGACAAACACACTTGTGTTTTTCCCAGACTCAAGGGATATAATTGGTCTTAGTATGACCTTTGCTTTGTAATGAGCTCTGGCTTTCCCAATCATGTATAGCCATGCACTGAATTCACATTTTGCACAACACAGATATTACTGATCATGGAGAAGTGGTGCTGTGGCATGATTGCGAATGCTAGTCTCAGCATAAAATTAAGCTTTTGGACCTGTTTGCAAATAGCTAACAATAGGAAAAATAATAAAACCCTCTAATGCGTATATTTTGGAGAACAAAATCTGCTGAGGCTCCTGTTTGAGATGTTACTTCGGGATGCTTGCAGAGCAGGATTTAAAAGCTCTGCAATTCTCAAAGTCTCTGTAATAACTTTAATTATAGGAAAAGCAAACTCATTTGTTTGTTCTGTAGGGTAGATTACATGGCACAGAATATGTAGAAGTTATTTCAATGGTCAGAAAAGGGAAACACCAAGTGTGAGGAAGCAGAAAATGAAGTTCCCCCTATGCACTTACAGGAGCAATGCTAATGGGCATCAGCGCAGGTCTAGACTTGATGATCCTTATGGGTCTCTTTGAACTTAAGACACCCTATGATTCTATGATTTACTGTCCACAGAACAAAACCAGTGAGATGACTTTGGTCCTAGGACTCACTCACAAAATACTGGATTGTCTATAGCTTTTCTGTGATGTCCAAACTCTGCCTCACCACTTCCAAGTGTCGAGCCTCCCGCATTCCTCTCCCAGCCAGCTCTCTTCTGCCCCAACATCCTGTCTCCTCCTCCTGCAGCTCAGTGACTTTGCTAAGGGTCCCCCCGGCAGCTGCAGCTCCACTTTGCAGAGGTACCTTCCCCTCTGGCATGAGTGTCCTCAGACTCAAACACCCAGCATTTCTGCTTTGAGTGCTAGGGATGGGAGATCACCTTCTGGAAAACATCAAACCTGGCTGAATCTGCTCATTTGGAATGAATTCACAGGGCTGAATTTTTGGCATGTTTTTCTTTTTCATTAACTATACTTCTATGCAGGTTACATCCAAGACCCCCGCTTACTTTGACTTGAATCCACATTAAGCTTATTCACATGACTTACTGATGTGCTTCCTGCCCACATGCTTTTAACACAAGAGGCAGACAGGTCTGCTTGAGCACATGACACCATACATTAAAAAAAGTATTTTCTGACATTTTTATGAGCATTTTTACATTTCACTTCTATTTACAGCACATTCAGTTTCTGAATTTAACCCCCCAAACCCAGTAGCAGTCCTCAAGAGCCGTAAGCACGGACACAACCACAAGCCTCCAAAAACCCCATAACAACAACTGTGTGCATGGTGGTACCTATACTTGCAGAAGGAGCAAAGCACAGATGCCTGAACAAGCAGCTGAGGTGCAAACCACTTGACAGATTTTCTGCGCAAACCTGCAGCTTGGTGGACTTGGTGAACAAGAATGGTGGAGTCCAGTCTCATCTGGGATGCTAATGCTCAACTACCTTTTTAATTACAGATACTCTGACAGACACACTGAACTTCTTGTTTAATTCTTTTGCAGTCTTATTAATTGATAATTTAATTTCCGATCTGGTGAATTACATGCAATTCCTTCATCATCAGTGAAATGACAAGTTGAGAGCAGAATAGTTTAGGTAAGCAGATTGTCAGTGCTTATGGCTGCAAGACATAATTATATACAGCCAACTGTGTAACGCGCTTGAAAAAATTATAAGCCTAGGCACAGAAATTAGAATTATTTCAAGATGAAGTTGTACAAATACAGCCGCAAAAAGCTGCAAAATCCTATTCATATATTCCAACTGTAGTGGGCAGTGCAGTGGGGTTCCAGCTCCTGCCACCATGCTAAAGAAAGTTTAGCTATAACACACAACATATAAAAGGCTGTTTAAATCTAAACATGGCTCCAGAAAACTATTTCAGATATTATTTATGTACTCGTAAACTTCTGGGCATCAGCTGATAGCTTGGCATGATGACTCCTCAGTGTGTCAGGGCAAACATTAAACGCTAAATTACCATATGTCAGCTTAGGGTAGCTAATAATTCCACCACATCTTGGACAACTTGAAGGCTTTTCTGAAACTGCTGTCAAACTGAATCTTTCCTCTGATCAATAAGGCAGCACAATGAAATACACTATTTGTGGTGTCTGAAAGAATAGATTAACAAAGCACTGTAAATGCAACTGGCAGGGGCTAACTCCATTTCTTAACCAGAGTGCCCAATACCCATGTCAATACTTTCACAAGGCAACCCATGCAAGGAAATGGCACGTGCCTGTCCACCACCTATCTGTTTCTCTGTTATGTGCACTTCTAGTTTGCCACCAGAGCCCCCCTACAACCCCTGAGCTTCATGTTACCTGCAGATCTAACAGGCAGCACTTAATTATGGGAGCGATGTTTGTTCCACACTGCTGGCTCTATCAATCGCAGCTGGAGGAGTAAAATAGAGAAGGACTGCAAGCATAGAGAACCTGTCTGACCCTCTGCTTGTTTTCCACACTCTAATAGAGATATCTCTGGCGATACTGAGAATAAGGACCAGCAGCAATCTCTGAGGACAGCCAAATAAGGTAGGAAGTGCAGAAATCTGCACGCTGGGCTTTATTTAAAGGGGTATTACCAACCCCAAATCGCACTTCTGCTGCCACTTTTACTCTGTCAAGTACAGCTACAACTAACACACACGATTACAGTAAGTAAAAGAGACTGGAAGGAAATGTTATTTCCTTTGTGCATTTTACAACATCAGTAACACATTTCAAGATACTCAACACTGGCAAATCGGGCCAGATTGTGTTCCTGCCAAAGCACCTGAAATGCAAGTCAAATTATTTCTAGGGCTTGCTGCACATCTCACTATGAATATGCAGAAAATCTGGCCCTGGCTTCTCACAGTGCAGCCACAGGTTGCTTGTAGCCTCTGTATGAGCCCTGGAAGAGATTTTTACTTAACAGAAACTGAAAGCAAAGGTGTTGCATTGCAGATGGCTTCACTGTGCAGCACCCGCCCTGGTCCTTGCTCCCACAAGTATCCCTCCAGGAACAAAGCTGGGAAACCCTGCCCCAGTTTGTTCTTTTGACACACAAACCAAAATTGAGCTCTTACAACATTTCTGTATTTTCTCATGCTCTTTAGTCTGTTCATTGTATCCACTGTCATATCAGATTTTATAGTTCGACTGTAAGTCAGAAATATGCCCTCTAGATCTTACAGAGCCATCCCATCCACTACCCACACCATCTTAAAGCCTTCTTGGAGACTGGTGGCAGCAGGAGCGGACCTGAAACATGGTGGTCCCCAACAACCATCAGCAGGCAGTCAATGAAAACCATTTCTTACACAGCATTTTTTGGAGCATTTTGAGTTTTTTTGTAATTCAGGGCACTCCATCCGATCCTCCATCGCTGATGGGTTTAGTTGTAGCAGTTGTTCTCCGGCTGCAGGTCCCTGAGAAAGTGCTGTGAAAGTCACTGGTGGCAGGAAATTGCCTTAATAATACTTTCAATTTAAAAAAGTTGATAATAATGCAGGGAATAGGTCCTATGGGAACTGGGAGGGTTGAAAATAATTCACCAGTGAAAGAATTATGAGCTGCTGACTTTCAGCATTTAATTGAGATGGAATTACAGGTCATCTTCCTCTATCAATCACATACTCAAAAGGTGATACTAAAAAGGAACGGATTATTATTTCATACAGTATCCTTTCTTAATCAGAGGAAATGAAAATAAAACAGTCTGTCACATACCAAAACCACGTGCTCCTTTGTAAGCCATGCCTCGGTCTCCAAGATAGCGTAAATCAGCATGGCTTCTTCTAGTTCAGTGGCTTTACACTGATTTCCACTGCCTGACAAGCTGACCCAGGATTTTTGTGGTGATTAGAGTGGGATATGGCTTCATGTTTATATCTAGGAAAGCTCAAAGTTGGCTCTTGTGCCTTTGAGAAGCTGGATGTATACGGGGGAATAATGTTTCTTCAAACCCTAAATCTTCAGGGCTTTTCTTTTTTTCTTCTTAATAAGTGGGAGGAAGATTTCCTGATCCTCTGAACTACCCCTGGGTTTGAATACGCTACATGGTATGCCTGTAAACAGAAGAAGAAAGCTCTTATGTGAAACTTCTTCAACTGCAGAGGATAACGGACAGCAAATGGGATGCAAGCCAAGGAACATGACAATTAGCAGAGAGAAAGTTTCCAGGGTTTATTCCATCAGTCAGCACTTAAGGAGGCTTTGAAGGGGAAAAAGCATCCTTTTTATATTAATCCACTACTTCTGCACTTTCCCCCTATTCCATGGATTTAGTGCTTAGCTGCTAAATATCTATATGCAGAGCTTTATTAAGAGGAGTTGGTTTACTTTTTGAAAGATTCCACATCCATTAGTTTACAGAGAGGGGGAAAAAAAAAAAAAAAGCCAAATCATTTTGCCTGCTGCAATATCCAGAGTTGAAATGACAATTTATTCTTCCCCAGCTTTTTCATACTTCAAGATGGGGATGAGAGAAGAGCTAGCATTTCTTGCAATGTTATTTCTGGTCACCACCTTACTAAAGAGTCAGGTTGTGCTACTGATGATAAAGCAACTCAATGAAAGCAAAGGGAAAATTCCCCCTATTTCACGCCCTTCCTGTTCTGTCTTGGCAGACTTCACATCTGAAGAGGCACCTTACTGTTCCAAGAGGAAATATTTTCTTTCTTCTTTAAAAAGAAAAAGTTTTCTCTAGCAAGAAGTTGGGCAACAGCAGGAGACATTATCATGCCAGTATTAATTAGCAAATCCAAATGAATCATAGTTTGTGCTTAGCGGGGTATGCTTGAAAACCATGAGAACTTTTAAAATGCTGTGTTGAGCATAATAGTTGCAGCTCATTTTTATGTATTTTTTAATAAGACTAACAAAGAAAGAGTAGCTTTGGAAGGGCACCTTATTCATTCCCTCCATGGCCCCATTCCCAGGCGTTTGTGCTCTTGCCCGTCTCTTTATTCCAAGGATGACTCCCTGCCGTAGCTCATCCCTTTTGGTTCGAGGCCACTACTGGGGGACAGCATTTTCCCTCTAATTGGGAGGTGGCATGTGTGGTTGTCCACACCGTGCCCTGAATCACCTAGCAGGAGGTGTGCTGTGACATGCCACACTTGTCATCTCCACAGCTCTTTGATCCCAAGTCCCCGGGACTCTAGAATTTGCCTTCCCTGCAGTGGAGCAGTGCTCCTGCTGCCAGGCTGCCTCTGTGCCAGGGCTCCCATCACTCTGTGGGTTGGTGCTTTCATGCACCCAACTCCCTGCCTCAGCATAGGAGGCAGAGCCAGAGAGTGGCTACATATGGCAGCAACTGCAGTGATAGGCTCTGATCTTAATTTCAGGATTATTTAGGTTGTGATTGAGCTGGGGCAGCTGCCTGTGCAAGGCTCATCAATTCTCTTTGATTTAGAAGACTCTCTGCATCTGTGTCAGACTGTGAACTTCAATTTCAATGCAGAGCTTCATTGCTGTTTTTCCCTCTCTTTCACTTCTATATTGAGTTTAAAAGACACAGGAGTTGAGGAAAGAAATTGGTGCACTGGCATGGGGTAAGCAGTAATGGGAGGTTGTAAGCATTCATTCAGGTAGCATGGGAGGAGAAAAACATGCCCTTACTAAGATGCCTACTAAGAAACACCAGCATTTCAGCTCCAAACTTCAGGGTGACGGTAAATAAACAAGAGATCAGACCAAAAGCATCTTTGACCATCTGATCTGAATTCCCTCAAAGGTTCAGAAGGTTGGTATAGAAAGGTTTCATTGGCTATGCTTGAGCAGGCAGCAGAAAGACCACACAGATATCCAGGATGTGGCCAGACCAAGCTGGGAAAACAATGCTGGTGATTCAGCTTTGGAGGGGAGGATGGATGAACCACCCCAGGTGCCCTTTCTGCCATAGAAGATCAACACCACTTTCCAGGGGAGAAGCTCTTTCAAGGTGGGTAGAGGCAAGGAAAGACAACCCAATTTTTAAAGGATTATGATCTAAACACAAAGAGTGCTCCAGTGCAACAAGAAAACTCGTACAATGAAACATTACGATTTTTTTCTTGGCCTGTGTATTTCTTGAGCCAGCTAAAGGAAGAGCAGTTGCAAGAAGCATTACAAACCCTATCTGCCTGTTGGCTGGGAGGAGAAAGAGAAAAGGGAAAACAAAGAAGATACCATCCCCTCCCCATTCTGCACCAGGATAACCCTGCTGCTTGCAGAAAGCAGGCTGTGGAATGATTCAGCCACTAGAATCCACATCGCACAGTGTGGGTTTAATTTATCTCAAACCTGTCCACTGTGATTCAGCAAGAACGATGATAACTGTGAGATTCACATGTCTCCTTACGCTCTTCCTCATGCTGGCAAACAGGATTGACCGTGTACAGAAAAGCTGGGGGCAATTACAACCTAAAGGACAACTGCAATGTCCACTGGGATCCAGAACATTCAGAGCTATTTTAACCAAATTACTATCGATTAGGGACAAACTAGAGTCTACTGAAGTTAATGGACAGATTTCCATCGACTTCAAAGAGCTGTAGAACAGCCTGTAGCACAGAAAACAACCATCAAAATGAGAAAATGCATTTTAGTCTAACCCTAATTGCATGAGATGAAAGAACTGTTTTAGCCAAAGCTTTCTGGAACTATTCTGCCTGAGACAAACATCAAACATCTCAAATAGTCAAAATCCAGCAAAGCTACCAGCAAAACAGAGTCTGATAACAGCAAGTGTGGCCAGCCACAGATACCAGAGACCTACAAACAGATATATTAGCTCTACCGACAGCTATGGAAGAGCTTTGCTAACTCAAGTAGGAAGAAAACTTTGCAGTTTTGTTGATGTATGGATATATACAGTAATCTAGTTTTACTTTCCACTCCAATTTATTTTCTCCAGAAAAAGATTTTTTTCTTCTTTTTCCCTGGAAAACTGTTAGTGTTTAAATCCACACCACGAATGTATCATTTGTCCTTTTGTCTTGACAGGACCTAATCATCTTCTCTGGGGGATGAATATGAAATCATGATACAAGTAGTTTGTTTAAACTAGCCTCTCTTACTGCCTAGAACATTTCATTGTCTTTAAAGCTATATATTTATGTGACAGCCAGACATCCATTATACCCACACATCTTAAGACCTAAGAGGCATAAAAAGGATTTCTTCTTTTAAATTTTTTAAGGAAAAAATTAGGCCTGAATACTGGGGTTCATGACTTCACCGACCTTCACAATATTAGGTTCTTCCCAGAGCTGGTGTAATTGAGTCTGTGGAAGAAATGTTTTGGGGTTTTTTTCCTATTAAAGCAGCTAAACTGAAAGAGCACTTCAAATAGCTTGTAGGAACCAGCAGCACCATATTTTTGTCAACTCCAGCATTACACTTCCCCAGCTTTCATGGATTCAAGAGGTTTAGCTGGTAAACAGATAAATCCCACTCGAAGTCACTTGTGCTGTGCTTCACTGGCAGTGGAGGCTGTACTGGCTTTCTTGATCACACAATAGTTGAGAAAATTTGAGGCAGTAATTAAAAGAATAACCATTCTGGGTTTAACGTTCCATCCTGTCTATTTCCTTCTTCTGTCAACATTCAATGGGACATTTTAGAATCATATAATCATAGAATAGTTAGGGTTGGAAAGGACCTTAAAATCATCTAGTTCCAACCCTCCTGTGATGGGCAAGGACAAGTCACACTAGACTATGCCACCCAAGACTCTGTCCAGCCTGGTCTTGAACACTGCCAGGGATGGAACATTTACCACTTCCTTGGGCAACCTGTTCCAGTGCCTCACCACCCTCACAGTAAAGAACTTCTTCCTTATATTTAACCTGAACTTCCCCTGTTTCAGTTTAAACGCATCACTTCTTGTCCTATCACTACAATACCTGATGAAGAGTCCCTCTCCAGCACCCTTGTAGGCCCCAAATGTATCAGAATAAGTACCAGAATCTGCCCATATAGATTTTTTTTATTTTGATGGATGGATGAAGATCCCAACACCACCATTACCAACAGGAAAAGAATGCAAACATACAACAAACATCTAGCTACCAGAGCCCTGATCACCAGGTCTTTTGGTAGAAAAGGATTCAGAACGTTACCCACCAAAAGCCCCAGGATTTCCAGACAAACCCTTCATAAAAACCCTTTGAGAAGTTCAAATGCAGAGCACTGCAGTAGTTGCTGGCAGCTCTTTCTGCAGCTATGCTGCCATTTTGAACTGCAACGTTCAATCAAGAGAGATGCTGTTTATCACTTTCCTTCACATTGCTTCCAGCTAAGTGTCACCTCAGTGGTCATGTGTGTGTGACTGGAGCACCGGCCAAAGAGCGTTTACCTCCATGTTGCTTCAGATAACCATGTCTGGGACTGAAAGATATGGTTCAAGCATCTCTTAATGTCCTATTATCCGTGGATCACTGACAGGGTTGATTGTAACAGTTTGACATGACTCCAAAGGAGCTGTACAGTCTATTGTATCAATAGGTGCCTAGGGAGCCTTTAATCCGCAGATGCATGTGTAATAACAGCATACTAAAAACACAGTATTTTTTTTTCCCCTTAAAAGTTGCTACTGCTAAAGCAGTACAAAGGAGCAAAAGGAATGCTCATTGTAAAAATAAAAGCCCTGTCTTTCTTCACATGACAAGCACAAAAAAAGTCTGAGACACAAAATTTTTCCCTTTTCAGCTGTAATACAAAAACAATCCAAAATGTTTATGCCAGGAGACAATTTGGAATGACTTGTTTTCCTGCTGAGCTATAATCTTGGTCAGCGGGAATGCTACTGATGTGACTCAAACTGTATTGCTGCTGTAGTGTGAAGGAAAGAAGGGGTGAATTGTCATAATTCTTAAATTAGCAAAAGTGGTTTTGTGTGTATGATGTGTGAAAGTACGAAAATAAGCATGGGGGGAAATGGTATGTTTCCCTTGGAAACTGGTAGATGGATTTGATTAAGAAACATCTACTTCCACGTTGGGTTCTCATGAGGTTCCTGGATACTGCAGAGACAGGCGTAATGTGAAGGCACACAGACAAAGACTATTTTAGTGACAGAACTGAAATGATACCTAGAATATACAATTATCACTTACGAAGTCATAGGCTCCTCTGTTTTTTCAGAGCAGATTCTTTCAAAACACCTATTTATGCAAGGAGGTCTTGGAGATGCCAAATACCCACAGCACAGAGAGAGGCATTCAAATTTGTTTTTCTAGAAAACGCTATTAAATAAAAAAAGATTAGCTTAATAAAGAATTCTGTTTATAAGAAAGGAGTTAGCAGATGCTTTGGAAGCATTTGATTGCTCATTCTTTAAACTGAACCTTTTTGCAAATACAGAATAGTTTTTTAGAAAGGGTATAAGGTACACAAACATCCAGGATCTCTGATGAGAAGAATGCAGACTGTTCAATCCTATTCCCATTTAGTCCTGACACAGAAACATATCCATAAGTTTTGTAAGAGAATAAACATCCATTGCTCTAGCAATTAAATCCTTTCTTGCAGAAGGGTCTTAAGGTTTCCACTGACAGTTGTGACAGAAGAGAACCACTATCTCCTGAGAATTTTAATGAAAATTTCTCAGATGTTGAACTGCACTTGTGTGACTTGGCACACTCCAGTCCCTAGGTCTTCAGGGGAAAACAAGGCTGGGTTACAAACCCCACATGATAAACAACGTTTGACAGTGTGTTTCAAAACATTATTTAAATAGAGACTTCTGTTCGAGTTATTAATGCCTTTAATATGGATTCACATCTCCTCTGTTTATTACTTTGTGTGTCTTTCTGGTTATTTAAAGCATTATGAAAAGAGCTGGTCAGCACTTCAGAGCTCCCACTGCTCATCAGCAACAGATGCTGACCGTAAAGTTAAAGCCAACACAAAAAAAAACCCCAACGCAGAACTACTTTTCCTTCTCTAAGCTGAGGGAAGGCAAACACATCCATCCTTCCCCTGTCCTGCTCCTCCCTGCTTCCTACTGGAGAGCAACACTGAGCCGGCACTGAGGTCGCCAGCTCGCTTTAACTAAGCACACAGGAGCTCTTTACAGCTATTAAGCACTGTATTACCTGGACCAAATCTGCTGTCCCATCAGCTCCCAGGGGAGTGCTAGAGAAGGCTCACAAGAACATCTTGCATCCTCAGAAGAAGAATCTGTGACTTGAGCAGTATGTGCCCCCTCCCCTTGCACTGTGCTGTCCTTTCCTCGGGGCAACACCTGGCTTTGACAGCCTGTGTGTTTGATGGTGTTGGGTATTACTCACATGGGAAAAGGGTCACGGTTTCCAAATCATGTGGTGGAGTAATGGGAAGACACAGCTCCCCAGAAGAAAGAGCCAGAACATCTCTGTGATCTGACATCATGTCAGGACACTGGGACAGTCAAAAGAAAAACAGAGATCCCCCATGCCCTGAATCATCTGGTCATCTACATTGGACCAGTCGTGGTGTCAGATCACGCCAAATGCATCTGGGCTTCCTTCTTGTTTGCTCCATCTTCCGCACCTTCATTCTGAAGTAATTCAAAGCTTAGATCAGCTGGTGAATTTTTAGCGATCATGAAAGCTGGGACCATTAAGCACAGGCAGAACAGGACAGACACAATCCAAAGGTAAAAACAATCAGTCCTATCTTCTACCCTACCTACTGGTGTAGTCCCAGGTGCTCTCAGTAATAGCTTCTTTCCCTGACATGCCAAATGTTTATATCACATTTTTCACATTAACAGCACAGCAAGGAAATGACAGTTCATGTTCATGAGTAAACTATATATATAAAGAGAGCAAGAGATCTAATCCATTTGAATACTGAAATCAGATCTCCGGGGACGCTTTAGATTATTGCCCTACAGGACATCTGGAGTTTTTATCTAACTTGATAGTTTTCCTAATAGCAAAATGCTACTAATGAGTAATATGGCTGGATGAAAACACTTTTGTAAAGTCACTTGCAACTGGATTAAGTGTATCAAGATGTTTTCTTTGATATTGTCTTGTCAGTTCATATCAAGTGACTCTTCCATGCTTTCATGTCAGGTAATTCCCAAGAAATTCATGGCTACAATCTAAAATAAACGTGTGACTTTCAAATCAGTGAGAGCTGAATGATAGGAATTTTAAATTGGTAGGATAAAACTGCTAGCTACTTCATAACGCTCATGCTGCTTCCAGATTTAATACCTGCCTTTTCAAACACTATCAATTCACTTAATATGTCAGTGGGGAATAACATTATTTTATTTTCCTTTATAAGGATCATGAACCATTTTCTCTTACAGAAATGTACCAATTACCCACATGCCAATTGTCCCAGACACACTCTGATCTTCCAGCATGGACATTCAGTTCAGACACACACAAAGCTTTCTGATGCTACAAAAGAACCACTATGGGCTAAATTCAGGACTGATGTAAGTAGGCAAATTTCTGCTGACATCAATGGAACCGCACTCCCCATCACAGGTTCTGAGTTTTGCCCTCTGCCCCAAGAACCTGACAAATGCCGATGGAAGTCAGAAAGAAACCTTTCATGTGAAAAATACCTCATTTAAGGAATTAGCAGAAAAAAGCCATTAAAAAAGAGGCTAGAAATAAGAGATTATATTGTTCCCCTTATGGTGGGATAGGCAAGTTGTGCCTTGTTCTACCAGCTGGAACACTTGAGGATTGGGAATTACTGCTGGGGCACGGCACGTGGTATTTGTACTGCTCCCTGCCCTTGTGGGATCACTGGGCTTGAGGAGTGCAATGGGAAAAAAGGAGCCAGTCTTCAGGAAAGGCTGTATTCAAGGAAACACCAAGGGGTCAGGTATGTGTGGTGGCACACCCTGGCCACTCAGTGTGTAACACTAGATGCCATGTCCACAGGGCACAGCGAGCTAGCACCAGAACCAGAAGCCGTGTATCTAAGGCTACCCTCACTAATTGGTCCTGCTGAGAGCTTGGGTCTATTAGCCAGGGCAGAATGCCACACTAATGAAGCTGTACTGCTTCTGGACCAGGGCTGGGAGCTCTGTAGAGCACTGCCCCATGCTGTTTAGGCTTTCCAGGCTGCTCACAGCCACCATGGCCATCCCTGCCTGCTGCTGCCCAGTGCTACGTTGATGTACCCCATGACTGTGCCACGGGAACTCTGCCTCCCACAAGCACTAATGACAGAACAAGCTCTGACCGGATAAAGGAGCTGTTATTCTGAAGCTGCATTCACCAACTACATCCCAGAGCTACCAGCTTGCTCTGTCTTTTGCAGGGTCCCATGGAGGAGACGCAGCACTGCTGTCTGATCCTGGGAGAGCTGGGAATTCTGCAGCAGGTCCCTGCCAATTGATTTCTGGTAATGAATTGTCTCTCTGTTTCAGCACTGTTTACAGTGATTTATTCAGAGTATATATGCATATACATTACATATGCAGCTCTCACCAATGCTTGGTAGACCTTATTCTGCATTGATTGGGGTGTGCTGGGAGATATGCCAAATGTAGTTAGCAGAGAGTATCACGTTGTATTCTGAAACATTTACCTTGAACTTACCAATGCCTTTCAGCAAGAATACTCATCTGTCCTGCTCTTTTGAGAACTATTAATAAAGCCTCACTTTGGGACTTTACCTCTTATACCACCGATGCTAACATAGGTTATAGACACAAATACCATTCTCAACAGACTGATGAGCTAACTGTGATATCCTAAACACTGGACGCTATCAGCCCAAAGACATAAACAGTGTTTTTTAGACTTTGCCCATCTAGGCAATACATTAAGAACAGAACTGTAGAAGCCAGCATTTCAAAACCAAACCTGCTTTGCTCCTGGGGACTGAGCATTGCATAATGTTCATCAAGGGTAAGAAATTATGTTATCCTCAGGCCGAAGCCATCACAAAGCTATGGTCAGAGCTTTGAGCTCACGTGGTTCTCTTTACCCCAGCAACATGTCCTGCATCTGTCAGCCCATTTTTATGATATCCCCAAGAACAAATGTTACCCTTCTGTACAATTTGCTTCTATCAACTGAAAGGTTAAAAACAATTGGGCAGACTTCCTCAAGAAACAGGGCTAAAACCAAACCACACTAAAAATCATTCCTTTGATTTCCAGATGTTCAGATGCCTCACACTGACCAACCTGCCTGAGCTGACAGTGAACTTGTGAGCAACTCTCCAAAACCCCACGTTACTAACCGTGCTGGAGTTGATCTGACCCCATTTGTGAGGATGATATAACATTAAGATGGGTTCATGGAGCAAAACTATAATGTCAGTCCAATACTGAACCAGACTATACATTTGCCTGATACTGTGGCTGGGAAATATTAAAGAGATGGGAAAGAGATCAGTCGCAACGGTATGATAAGTGACAAAGATCTCACTGTATCTGCAGATTGTATTGTAAAACCTCTACATGCCAGTATAGGAAAGATATTAATGAGAATCAGACAAATCTAATAGGATGTATCAAAAGCAGACACCAAACAGGGTGCAAATAATGAAAGAGAGAAACATGTGCAGCAAGAGAATAATGAAGCTAAAAATGGTGGTTTATATCTCTCGGACCACAAGTAACAATTTGATTTGCACTGACCTTCAGGAAGCAGTCACAGATTTGATTTTAAATAAGCAGGCTGCAGTGTCAGTGCTCATTCACTGCGCAGAATCCTGCCCATCTCCTCTTAGCGGCAGTTAAAGACAAGGGACTGAGGGGGCAACCCCCTCTTGAATTTTACAGCCGTTCCTGGCAGACCTAGAGACAAGTGATAAACCCCATGGCATTGCAGGAGCCAGGGATGCGTTACGGCCGAGTTGTTCTCCTACAACCCAGTTGTTTCATGGCATATTCCCCTTTTTAGCAGGTTGCTCTGGTATTGATTCAAATCAGCAAGAGCTGTATTGATCCCCCAAAGGGTTTGACTGTTGCACAGGAAGAACATTTCAAAAGACCTGATCCTTCCTTATTTTTCACACTTATTCCCAACAATGCAACAGGAGAGAGCTTGAGGCTTCCTCTGCATTCCTCCCTTTTACCGCTATACCGTAAAAACATTTCAAGAAGTGATCCTCGGTTGGCAATAGCATATTGGGCAGCTGAATTTCACCATTTAAAAATAGTTGGAGACCTCTCAGCATGGCTTCTTTGGATGAATGCCCCCCATGCTGGCTGGCAGGCCCCCAGGACTTCTGCTTGGATGAGGCCCTTCTTTGTTTTATTGGTCTTCACTTCGTTTTCATTTTAATGTGACAGTAAAAATTTTATCTTATAATCTAAACAAGGTAATAATTTATTGCTATAAAAGTGGCTGTCTTCTGTTGTTACTGCCACCATCATCTATTGGAGAGTAATATTTGCAACGTTACACAAAATTGTTATTCTATTAAAATGATAAAATGGCAGTGGTTTTATTACATGAGTGATTTTCCAGGCACTGAGATGCCCTTTACTGCAGACAAGAATCATAAACACAGTATTCACCAACACATTAGGGAACAATCCTGTGATTTTGGAAAATAATTGTAACAAACAAGTAAATTATGACAGTGACATGCTCAGGAAACGTATCCCCAAATCTTATCTACTGTAACTAAATAGTGCTAATAGCCAGGGACTCTGCTTGCTTTGCACTTCAGCAGTTTGTTCCCGAGAAGTTGGCAAATCATAAGACAGACGCTGAGAATTGTTCATGCACTTTTTGCAATCCCATCTGATCCAGGCTTTGGGATTTTAACCCTTTATTCCTACTGAAGTCTTAAGGATTTACCATCTGGTGCTGCAAAATCCACGAGGATGAAGAAGGGGAGAGGATTAAATTAATTAACAAATTCTAATCCTAAAACAGTGCTGGCGATGTTCAGGCTCTTCGAATTCTAATGAGGATTTAAAGTAATGCTGACTACTTCCCTATTAAAAAGAAGAAAATAATGTTACATTATCACATCCCCAGCCTTTGCCCACCCCATAAAGCATGCGTGGAGCATTTTATCTGACAGGAACTATTACAAGGATCGTTTGGTTATCCGAGGCACTTTCCCAGCCACATCTGCAACCAGGAGCACAAACCCATCTGCATGGTTCAGGGCTATGTGAGGCTGTTGCTGGAAAACATTATCAAGTTTATTTATATATTACTGTACATCCTCTAAGATTTTTTACAAGGTAATCCTAAATCAGGTAATACAACCTGATACATCTGACTGGCAAACAGACCTCAGATTTTACTCTCGTCTTTACTAACTCAAATGGACTTGCATCCATTGCCACCCAGAACTGGCTGACAGTCAGTGTCTGCCGGCAATGAACGGAAAGGTCAAAACAACATAAATACGCATCTTTGAGATGGACATCTATGGACAACTGTGACTCCAGTATGACATCAGAATGTGACAAACACAACGTGGGAAGGTGAGGCAAAGCAGGGAGAGCTTCAGCAGGGAAAACACAGTGTTCCCTTCCTAACACGTTCTGTTCTTGTCATAAAAATCAAGCATAGGATGAAAATCAGACTAAAATGATGTTTACCTGCATGTAACGCAGTGACATACAACATGCCCTCTCTGCAGCAAGCAACATTACAATGTGGAATAAAACAGTTCACAGACCCACATGCCATTAAAAGCACTCAGCTTCTTGGGTGAAAAGTGCAAATTTAAGCCATGTTGGGAAAGGAATTTTACCAGGGGGACCTGGGCCCTCTGTGCTGGGAAGCAACTGCAAATTTTCTGACATTGCTGTGAATTTGGAAAGGAAACATATGGAAACCAGATGACATGTTTCACAAACTGCCAAAGCAGATTTTGTGCGGCTCTAGAGAACATGTACTCCAGGGAGCGTCCACAGCAACTTGATGGTCTTGATGACTAACATTTGTTTTTGCATCTTTATGAAAAAGAACTAAGACATGATCATTCATCTGTCTTGTGTTTCCATACAGGTGCACGCTTCCCTCCTGTGCTAGAAGGGCAGATGTTGCTATCAAGTTCCTGTTAAAGGAAGGAAAATAACAGGATGGAGGGAGAGAGACTACTCAGGCGGATCAGAGCTTTGGGCTGCTCTCTATTCCGGAGAGCCCCTATGGGCAATGCAGATGCGCTGGCTGCAGCAATCACTCCTTGGAGCATGGGGTCTTTATGGGAACCGTACACTACATTGCAAATGAAATCAGTTTTCTTATTAGTCTCCATAGTGGAATAACAAACTTACAGAATTCATAATATCATAATATCTAGAGACCAGTGGTTACATTTTGATTCTCAAGCTTTTGAAACCTCTGTGCACAACCAACCTCTTCAAAATAAATGCAAATTTGGCAGTTTATGCAAGAGGGAAAGCCACTTGGGGGGATTAAAGGCTGATGTACTATCAACTGAGAAAATGAGTAACCCTGAAACACAGAACTAGAGCTCTAACATTTGTATATTGATCCTCTATAAACTAGTGCTGCAAGTAGATTCTTAAGGACACCAACTCCTTAGCTTTCAAGCTTTTTCTTTTTATTTTAGGTAGGAGGAAGCTGAAGAGATTTGACTGTTTACATGCCATGAACCCCGTTTTCACAAGCAGACCCTGAGTTTTAGAAGCACAGCCTGTAGCATACAAGCTCCAGGTTACATTATTTATATGTACTGATATCAAAGCTACCAAAGCCAATGGAAGCATTTGAGACCCTGTCAATAATTAAGCCTGTTGTATTTTATTCACATTTTGATGCTTGCTTTAGAGGAATGATTCACTGCACAATGGGAGGCACTTGCAGTTATTCCTCCATCTCGGCACCCTAAAAGATGCAATGGGTGATGAAGTTGCCTGAATCTTGACCAAACAGAATATTTGTTCTTAGGATGTCTCACCAGCTCATCAGGATGAGAACACATAGCTGCTAGTGAGCTTAAAAACTTCATTTCTAAGACAGTTTTCTCTAAGAAACTAGAGAAAAAAAACCAAAACCTTAAGCAACAGAAACCTGAATCCCATTCAAATTAGCCTGTCTCTGTTGAGACATACTGCTAGCCTAGCAAGAATAGAAAACCATTTTCTCTTCCATACATTGTGCTTCAGAATATTGTTACTTTTAAGACATTTTGTTCACTCCTTCAAAAGGCCTCATCAACGATGCACAATATGTTATAAAGACAGAGTAACCATGCACCCAAAATGTGCGTCTAAGTGTGTAGGTGCATATCCACTGGCAAAACTAAAATACATTTAAAAATACTTCCACATAGCCAAACAAAGCTGGAAGATGAGCTGGTAATTGAAGATGAGCTGGTAATTATATGTGCATTCCAAGTAGACTACACACAGTGGGGGGTTTAAAGCATTCATATAAATTATACCAATCAGCATAGAAAAGAGGAAAAGAAACACTGAGGACATCAAATATGACACTTCACTATACCTTATACAGGTAAGCACTAAATCATGGCAAAACAGTGCCTTAGAAAACAGGGACTAAAATGTCATCCTAAAATGAGTTCCATCTACAGCTTTGCTGCCTCTATAAATGCATATGATCATCTCAGTGATGGATTTGGAGGAGCCATGATAAATCACAGAGTTAAAAGACCTCATGGAATGTGAATACATGTGGAAATTTTCTTCTGGATAAAAAAAAAAGTACTGTAAATGAACTGGAGCCCTGCCTATTGCACAGATTTCTTTAATTGTGTGCTTAAATGTGGTGGTTCAACAGCTTCTGGGGTGTGGTAAGAAAATGGGTTTGTTGAACCCCATACAATGAGCACATGGGACGTGGCGGTTCTGGAGTGCCTGACCTACATGCCAGGGCAGCCAGCATAGCAATGTTTTGTTAGGAAATCTCCAGTCATGGTGCCTTGGGACAAAGGAATTAGAAAAAGAATTAGGATAATCTTTCCAGGCAGAAGATTTAAAGTCTGCTACAGTTATTCTCAATCGATCCCCAAAAGATTGCCAAGAAGTGTGTATCTTAAAACTGCTGCTAATTAGAAGGTTTTAAGACACTGTTATAAAACACCTTCTGCTTGGCTTGTAAGGGAAACCATTTAGACTAGTAGTACAGAGAACAAAACACTCATAAAATGTTATTTGTAGCTTCTATTATATTACCATTACGCTATATTATCACCAGCATAGCTACATACCTAACATAAAACCATTTAATGAAATGTTTGAACTTTCAGGAGACCTACCGGTAACCTTATTTTTAGCAATGGGGATGACATTTGTTGTTAGCAAAAATACAAACAATAATAATTACACATCTAGATGTTAATGGGAATGAAAACTTGTATTTACTGTTGCTGCCTGTTCATGACCACACACACAAATATACGGAATCCAGGATTAGTGATTTAAGAGTTTTTTTGGTTTGGGGATGTTTATTTTTCCTGTATGGGATGCTTTTTAAGTTTACATTAGAAGCAGCAACAGACAAGGAAGTAGGCTCCTTGAATGAATGCACATGAGCAGACTCAATTCTGCAAACTGAAGGACTCAATGTTCTTTCAATTCCTGTAAGAATGGAACAACCTTTAACAAGTTTTCATTATCAATTTGCACTCTATGCATTACGGCTCTTTTAAAACATGTATTTGGAATAAGTTGTGTTTAAATGCAAGCCGTGATGTCTGAAAACTGATTTTTTTTTTTTAGCCTGTAAAGATGGCTAATCTTGCCTGGCCAAATTGCATGACCTTTAACTACTCCTTAAATAGGAGCTGGCAAAAGTCTATCCCATACAATTACTTGAGATGACAATGTGAAAGGTGGGGAAAAAAAAAGAAAAAAAAAATTTTGCCTTTTTTTTTCCATGCTTTTGCTCTCCCTCTTTTTGTTATTTGCACTTTCCCCCTTGCTGCTTGCTTGTCTGGATTTCAGTGGTGAGCCACACACTTCTGCTTTTCAACTTTGGCATCAGAACTTGAGTTTTGTGGGATCGTCATAGACTTTGGTATTCATGCTATGCAGAAGACCACTTGCAACAACCAGATGTGAGAAAACATTCAGAAAAAAATACAGGTTGCCCCAAGAATTGATTTGTGGCGGGGTTTGTAGATGATTTATACTATTTTCTGTTTGTTTTCTTGCAATGGCTCACACAAAAAGCTTCCTTAAGACTTCTGTAAATGGAAAAATTGATGGCAGGTTTAGGTAAACAGAATTATGCCTGATCTCAATGCAATTATGAGGTCCCATTTCTAGCAAGCGAAGAGGGTGCAGACAGCAGGTCTGACGACTTTCCATTTGAAAGCTCAGCTACTCTGATGTCTCTATGTCTCTTTTTTACATGTTTTCTCATGATAATTTAGGATTAGCAGCTTTGAGAATCAAAACTGAGAACAAAGTTTCTTGAGCTTAAATTTAATTCTGGCTTGATTCTGATCCAATGCCTTTGTACATTCACCAACTGTGCCATAAAACATCACTGAGCGGAGGATCACCAACTGATCTTTAAAGTCCTGTAGGGTTTTTTTCATGTTGAAAAATGAAAAAAAGATTAAGAATTATGTGGCCTCAGCTTATTTCAGAATATGTGGCTAAGAGTTTAATATTACAGGATTTATCCCTTCTTGGATCCACTAAAGCGATTGTGTTTTAATACTGAATCACTGAAATCACCTGGTTTACGAGAGGGACCAGGTCAACTCCCGGTCATGACAAAGCAGTAAGATTGACAATTATTATTATAGCATGCCAGTGACTTCCAGGTGTGCTGGCTTTGCTCTAGAGACCACTAGAGTATAAAAAGAAAGGAAAAAGCCCATAAAATGCTAAAAAAAAACCTTAGCACACAGACATACAAGATTAGTCAACTCAAATGTAATGATTTACTGACCACCTGGACTACAGCCATAAATTCTGGGGAAAACCTTTCTTCCAGCTTCATCCAGAACACGTCCGTGTCCCGATTCTCTTCTACTCTCCCTCCCACTTTGTGGCTATTTCCCCCTATCTCTCCCAAGGGTGATATTAGCATTAGAAACGTCACAGTGGGCAACATCTTATTCCACTTTCACAGTGAAATACTCTTTGTAGAGTGTGTGTGCAAATAATAAGGGTGCAGTAAATTCCCATTCTATCTTACCGCATGCTCCCATTTGATCTTTATTAAGCTTTTAGCCACAACATAGGAAATAAATACTCAGCATAGCCATTCCTTCCCCTTTGAGAAATGTCCAACCAGACATGGACAAAGCTGCTTCGTCTGCAACCTTCCTAAATGTTTAGACATCCCCTAAAAGCACCATCCAAGCCTCCAAGCAAGCTGGAGCCCTCCAGTGCCAAGCATGAACGGGGAATGGACAAATGTAAGACAAATTGATCTTGGGGCAGCTGGAAATAGGAGGGAGATTCATGCAGGAGCTGAGAGTCTATCTGGAGAAATCTATTTCAAGTTGGATCAAGGCTAACCCCATTCCCAATGGTCATGCACTGTAGCTCACACCATAGTAAGAAAGAAAGGAAAAAAGCAGAGCCTGCAGGATCTGCTAGCAGGACACATTGCTGTGTATTAGGGGAAGGCCATAGGAAAGAAATGGTGAAATTCAGAGGGAACACTGGCTTTTTATGAAAAGGGATTAACGCAAGCAAGCCTTGGGTTTAAAATAGCCTAATTGACCCAAGCATAATGTAGTTCACAGTCACATGGTGAAAGTCAGGCAGTGTTTGAATGCCTCCTCATCATTTAATATAACATTTCTGGTAATAGAATATTTAAATCCTATTTTATCAAAATCTCATCACTCAAGTGTAGGAGCCTTTTGCATTGCTGGAGCATACAGTGTTATAAATTCATGAAGGTCATAATTGGCAAAGATATTATGCCCTTTGTAAACAAGATTTGAGTGACTGAAGCACACAGAGTTACAGAGTTTTCCTTTTCATGTGCCTTGCAAGCAGCAGACCATTCCCTTCTCCCCAAGATTCCCACTTGGAAAGAAATGTTCTGTAGACAAGAGGTCACCCCAAACTCACCACTGCCTCTTATCCCAGTGAGCAGACATGGAGGAATACTCCTCCTTTCTCATGAAACCGGACACGTAGAATGTTCAAATCCTTATTTAATTCAGGCATTTCACATCTGAATAATTAGTCAGGCAAGAGATCATTTCCCAGGATGCAAGGACTGATTATCCGTAAGTGTGACCCAAGCCTTCCCAGACCAGTGCTGCAGGTGACTTGGTGGCCGCAACATAACCCCAGCAAGCTTTCCTCTCTCTCAGGAGAGAACACATTTTTTTCCTCCCAGTTTTCTTTTTTTGATAAGGAAACTACTTCTCTGCCCAGATCTAAAAGAAGAACATCCCCCCAGAGCCACCACTGAGCTCTCGGTGTTCTCAGGCAGTGCTCAGATCTGTGCTGACCTCAGGCCTCTTGGGTCCCTTCCCGGCAGCAACTATTTAGCTCAATCCTTCCTCGTGGCACTGGGATCATGCAATGCTCTGCTCAAAGCTGGACATCTGAGCATGACCTGAAACACTGCAAAACACAATGCTTGTTACAGATCCCACAGCAACCACGTTGGCTCACATGCTGGAAGTGGTGGAAATATCAAGTGCACATAACAGGCTGTGGTTTCCTCTCCATAACCTCTGAGCAATCTAAAAAAGATTCACTTTGGGCAGTTGAGCTGCTCTGCATTTACATTATAAGAAAGGAGATGAAACTCCTGTGACAGTTTTATACAGGGCTGGCTCTCAGCAGAAGGCTGCTGTGTGGGGAAGCCGGTTCGTAAGGCTGTGACAAAACCAACTCTGCTCCCTTTGGCCTCATTTAGCTAAGACCTGGAAAACCAGTCTGGCTGCTGCCACTGGTATCACAAAAGAGAAAAAAAACCACCATAAAATTGCAAAATGGCAATGCCAACGCCCAGGGCAACCATTTCCATCCACATCGATCTTTCTCTGCAGGAACACAACTCAGCACCTCCTGGGCTCTCCACACTTGTCCCAGCTCCATCCCCTCCTTCCCACACTGTTTGGAAGCTTTGAGCTGGCTCTGACTTGGTATCCTTACAGCAGGTAGCAGATATTTGTTTGGGAAGGAAACAAAAAAAAAAGGGGAAGGAGGGGAGGGGAGAAAAACCAAACCAAAAAACCTTAAGAGCTTTATTCTTTAACCAAACCCAAAATTATTTTCAAAATAGGATGAATTGTCCTTCTATAGGCAAAACTGACCAAGAGGTTGGAGTCATCTGCATAAAATTCAAAGGCAAATCAGTGTCAGAGTCAAGACTGCAGAGATTTGAGATGAAGATTAAACATCTTTTACAGCCTTGTGCTTTGTCCACTTGAACCTATGCATGAATAAAAAGTGGCCATGTGGTTTTCCATGCTCCCCAGCTGTTCCCTGTGATCCAGGCCAGCTGAGTTGGCCAGTGGATTTTTCATAAGCATTCCCTTGGGGAACATCACTTGAGAGTCTGACCAGTGCAAACAAGAAATCCTTCCATGTTACTCTCTGCATGTTGTTTTCTGCTGTGCACTTTGCATACTATAGCATATCTTGGTACCCAGCTCTCATTAAATCAACATGTATCATCAGCTGCCCAGTGCATATCACAAAAACCAATACTTAATTTCATGCTCTAACAACCAAGTTGATCCACCAGTTACATACTTAAAACAGCCCCTGCATCTGGGGGCATACAAGAACAGAAAATACAAGTCTGCATGTTAGCTGAGAAGTTGATGTCTACTATTCAGCATTGCACAGCACAGTAACACATCTTAATAATTTATATATTTTACCAAATGTTCCCTTATGATCAGTAAGAACATAGTTTTTATATGGCAAATTCCAACAATTTCCAATTTTACAACTGCTCTAAGACTACGGAAATTGGTAGCATTTCTCAAGTGAGCGGACCAGAGTCAGAGTGGATCCTAACTGGGTACTAATTTAATATGAATTGTCTTACGGTTATCAGAAAGGCCTGTTTTTATTTGAAAAGGCTCATTATTAAATAAACCAGCTAGAATAGGATTTGACTGATTTTCCTAACATATCTAGTAAGCTTGATATAGCACAGCGTGAGAGGCAACCACTCCTCCCATTCAGATCTTAACTTTTGCACACAAGTGTCAGGTATATGACTTTTCTATTTCTACCATCGGTAGTAAAATCTGTCGTGAAACACAATGAGAAATCATATTTAAGATAAGATCTGCAGAAGTAAAAGGCACCACACATAAATGCTCCTGTACTAGTTTCTTCCTTCATGGTCATGACTTGTAGGTTGCTTTCCAGCAGGATATATCCTTAAAAGCCTTTTGTTCACATTCTTTATTCTCTTCTTACTTGCAAACACTTGATAAGAATCAAAGCCAACCAGCCACACAAAGAACACAGCCAAATTGCTCAGATGCAAATAAAGGGTTGAGATACGTATTTTTTAGTAATCAGGCCTGAAGTACAAAATTCTAGAAAAAATCTAAACCTTTGGTATCCAGCTATAAATGTAGGGCAAGGGAACACAGGCTGACAAGTAAATATTGAATTATACAGAGCCCTTGGTTAATATTTATGTTCATGCTCTAGATAGTCTAATATAATTGATCAGATCTGCACTTTAACATAAAATTATGAACATGCTTTTCACAATTGGTGTCTCTGCTGAAAGATGAGCTTTTGTGAAACAAAAATACTCCGCAGTTACAGTTACATTTTGCTAACGGAAAAGTGTCCATATTATTGAGCTCTTTGGTCACTTCTCACCAGAGACAGAAGGAAATTCAATCTAACAACAAAAAAAATAATCCCCAAACAGCATGTCCTTTTCTATTACAAAAAAAAAAACCAACAACAACCAACCAAACAAAAAAAAAGCTTTCATCCAACTGGGCTTCCCCAAAGTAAAGATGATGAAGGTGTTTTATTTTCTTCCTGTTACGAAACAAACACAAATTCAGAAGCTTGGGAAACTCTTGCTGTGGTGGAATCAAGGACGCAGAGATGCAGGGACACACTATGAGGACACCTGTTCTATGTGCAGTACATGGGGAGCTGGTATAGCACTTTGAGGGGCTGGGCACACAGAGCATGGCACGTCTCAACCATTTGTGCTGGGATCAGGTGGGCATTTTGGACAGGCAAGTACTCTCAGAGGTGAATAGAAAGTGGTGCGGTGGGATAAAATGATTCACAAGGGACGAGAAAAGGCAGAGGAGGTCTCCATTTAACCCCTTCTATGTAAACCTCTACCTCCAGTCAGCACTAAGCACAACCACTGCATTTTTATTACGTTATTAAAGTGGCTTTTGGAAGGCTTTTGTATTTATAAACTTACTCAAAGAAAATTCCAAAGAAGGCAGTGCAAGTTGTTATACTAACAAGACAAAAACCAATATAACCCACTGAGCTTTAGATGCTGAAATCAATCGAAGACTTTCCATTGACTTCACTGAGAGCTGGATCAGGATTTAAAGAGATTACAATTCTGAAGTTCATCTCTGTTGCAGTTCAGAATTCTTCTTTTGTTTCACATCACATTAAAGATTCAGCATCTCTTTTCCTAATGCTCTGAAATATAGTATGATCTATGAGAGAACAGAAAACAGAACTAAAGGAGAAAAAAAGCCCTCCTACACCTCATTAAGATCTAAAGTTTGTCCTTAATGCGCGTATGAACTCAAAATGAGTCTCTAAATAGAGACATTTTTTTGTGCTACAGGGTAAAGTGATTATAAATGTCTCTTTGTGCAAAAGCTTAGTGGTATTTTATGCAGCTGGCACTGCAGAGTTTGAAACAAATCCAAGAAAACAGATTGTATCTTTAAGGTTAGAAATCAAACTTTCCACTGCCGGAGTGCACACTTCCTGGTAACGGGCTAAGCTCTGACACCAGAAGCTACGCAAACGGGATCTTCACTGCTACATTAAGTGAAGTGTATTGCTGTCTTTATTCCCTATGGCCTTTTTATCTATTAAACCGTCATTAAACGGACATTATAAAGTAATTTAATGTAGTTTTCTGTTTTGTGTATTTCTTACCATTTTTTTCTAATACCCATTCAGCAGTCTGTTAGACATCTTTCCCTTAAGCTTTTTAGCCTACGTTTTCTACAGACCTGCAAACACCACAGGCACCTTTGTCAACCAGCAAAAGCAGTATCTTCAGTTTACAGGTAGAAATATCCCATGCTGCTAAATCTTGGCTACAATAAACCTCATGCAAGAATAGAGAAAGCTCACATCCACACACTGCGATTCTTCCCAGGCTTTAGAGGCATTTCAACACAAGCACATATTTTTGCATATATTCTATCTAGCTGATTGAGTTGACTCTCAAAAGCTTAAGAAACCCTATACAGCTGAATAACAAAATCCCACCTTGCCTTCACTTCTGAATCCTGCTCCCGCTCAGGGCTGGTGAGAAAGCATGGTCTGCAGGATCCCTGGAGGTTACTTCTGCCGGGCATGGCAGGAGCAGGCAGAAGGACTCTTGGGAGCAAGGAGCTCATTCTCCTCCACTCGAGTCATTTGGTGAAGCGTAGGTTAAAAATAGCCTCTTGAGGTTCATTCGAATCCCACAGAATCATGGAAGCCATGAAGTGGTCTGCTTTCTGCATGATGGACTACCCAACAACTGGCAGCTGTGTTCTAATTTGAGCTCCCAACCAGTCCTAATGAATAACCTCATGTACAGCACGGGCCGCAGAGAAAGGATTTGTCTCCTATTCCTAGCTAGAGGTAGATGAGGAAAAATCCTATTTTTGCCTAGAATTGCCATTTGATCTTCCACAAGCAGCCCTGCTTCTAAGAGAACTCCACACTCAACTGCGCTCAGTGGGGACACCGCAGTGAAGTGCAGAGGGCATGGAAGACGCAGGCTTGGAGAATGGCAAATGAGTCTGTGAACCAGCTGGATTTATGACCCACGGTTTGATCCAATGTGGTTTGTGGCCAGTAATTCCTGCCAGTACTGTATAGTACTGCCTTTTAGCTTGCTCCGTGCTACTCCAGTAGACTAGGGGAATCTATTCTTTCCCAGATCTGTGATTGCTGCCGAGAAATTTTGTCTGTGCTGTCATCTCACCTCTAGAACTTGATCAGGTGTATCCGGCATGGGTACAAAGCATATCCTCTGCCTAGGCACATAGAGCAGGGAGAGATTACATTCTTGCAGCACACTGCTGTTAGCATTCCTTACGTATCTGTAAACGTCTGGGTTCAGAGAGTGTGTCGGGTTAATACACAGCTCTGTGACTAATATCACTGGAGTCAACAGGAGCAGCTCCATGATTATGATCTGACTCAGCACAGGTACCAGAGTCGGCTGCGCAGCCCCAGCCTTGAATCTGTGAGATGCCCTTGCAGGAGCATCCATGCAGGGGAACTGATCTCAGCACATCATATCCCCTAGCTTAAAACCAGGTCCATAAATTCAAGTTTCCCTGGAAAGCACTGAGGGGAAAAGCAAGCAGATTACACTGAAAGTTTACCCACTTGGCCTACGACACGGGAAAGGCAAGTGCAAACATACTGTATCTCCCTGTTGGCATAATTCAGAACTTCGTCTCTTGTCACAGATACCTGCTCAAACACGACCTTGACTTAGTCCCTGGCAGCCGTGTATCACTAATAACCGATAGACAAACAGGCATATTTACTTTATGTTTACCTTTCTCTTTACCTTTGTTGCCCAGGCTAACGCTGCAGAACCAGGCCCCATGATTAGTTCTGCTGGCTGCAGTAACCTCGTGGCCCTTATTAAGGAAAAGCATTCCAAAAAACTGTATCCATTCCATTTTCTATCATCAGTCCTTTGTGAAAGTTGGATTGAAAGCACCTTGGTGATAAATCTACCTCTCCCAGAGGTAAAATGCAAAGAGCAGAGAATGATGCTCACCAGTGGAGAGAGGACGTGATTAAAATAGAGAGAACAGAGGATGAAATGTTGCCTTTAACAAGAGATGCTAAGGATAAATATTGAAATTCATTTTCAAAGAGGTGTTTTTTGCTTTCTGCTTCAAGAAAAACAACACAAAAGCCACAGCACGAATTAGCCTGTTATCATTCAGCAATCAGAGACAGCACCCTGCTCACTGGTAGTGGGAACTTCACTGATCCTACTAATACATTTCAAATATCTGGATCTTCCCATCATATTTACTATTTGCATAAACTGATATTCGCCTTTAAAAAAGAGCAGAAAAAAAGTTCTGGGGGGTAGCAAAGATGAAAGGCAGACTGACAGTCTGACTCTGCCTGGTTTGTATTTTCACTCCAGTGAGTGGAGTGTGTATAAATAATGCCTTTGATTGCTTCCAAGAGGGGGCTGGTGTCACCACGGTGTTTGAATCACAGCAGTTTCTCTTTGTATCACTTCTGTCAGTCAGGAACAATATAGAACTTTTTTGTTAAAGAAGCTTTTAATTTCACATAGTAATTACCTATTTGATCAGACAAAAGGTGCTGTGAATGAAAGTCATTTACTTGTTTGATGTGACTGAGACTGAGTGTCACTACAGCTGCGAGACTGTCAGAGAAAACACTAGTGGCTGATTAGATAAGCAGTCCTGCGTGGAAAAAAGGGTGAAAATGGAATGGGGGGAAGAAAGTCAAGTTCTACCTGATTTAAATACAAAGAATATAAGAAATCCTTCAGAAAAATAATTAATGCAATTATCAGAAGATGTAACTCCTACACAGCTTCACTGAGGTCAGCTTTCCAGCCACCAGGTTAAATGCTCTCCTCTCTCCCTCCACTTCATCAGACAAGGCCGATTTACAAAGCAACTAATGATCTGCTTGGAACTTGCTGAACACCTGCTGCTGTGTCACACGCTCATTCACACAGCAATAGAAATCACACTACAAGGACATGAAGAAGCATCATCTGCTTAAGGCAATCTACTACTATTCAGATAACAGTTTTGTATTTGAAATCAGAGATGCTGTCTCCTTGCCAAAAGGAGCCTTTTGGCACCTCCTGGCTCCCAGTGGTAATTTCAGGACACAGTGGGGATGACTTCAGCTTGTGGAGCCTTGTTGGCCTCTCCCACTGAATTATAAAAATTGTGGAAATTTGTGAGGCTTAGCTGGACTTTACACTCACCCAGATTGAAGCCCTGAGATCCTCCACCCCAGCTTCAGTTTTGGCTCTTGCACAGACCCAGCCACGAATGCAAATGGGACTCAGATCTTGCCTTCAGATCTGATGCCCTACCCTAAACAGAGTCTTTTGCCTCCCAGTATCCAGGCTGGGCCCACCTCTACTCTCTCTGAAAAATGATGAGGATTTTAAGGAGGGAAGGACCATCTTCATGGACAGGAAACTGATGAACTAGAACCTGCAGGATGAATTCACTCTTCTGATCATCCTGACTTGAGGCCAACAAAACCTTTACTTCACAGCAGCAGAATCCTCTCTGCCTTTTGTACAGGGGCATGCATGAAGCACAGGGCTGGTGGCTTCAGCTCCCCAAAAGCTTTCCCTTCCCTCTGCTTTCCTCTCCCCATCCTCCATGAAAGCAGCAAACAACGGGACTGCAGTTTCCAGCGGTTCATAACTGGTCGGCAAGAATCAGGAGTAAGTTGGGATGCAGGCTGCCTCACCCGTGCTAGCTGTTGCCCTCTGTGCACTAGCTAGTTAGTGCTGCACATGTTTAAAACATTAACCGGAAATATTTTATTCTGTTGGATAACATATCAAACAACACAGCAATGAAACTTTCAAGGGCTTAGAAACTGTGCCTGGAGCTACTTGAGAGGTCTTGTGGACTCCTTTCAGCAGCACACTGCCGGAGCGCTGCAGCACAGCCAAAGGAAGCCCAGAAACGGCTTTTTCCCCTTTTCTATGTCTTCAAAGTGACTCAACACGAGTGACTCACAAAGCACAGAGGCTGAATGCCTTGATTTCTCTTTCTACATGCTCTCGAACAAGGCAGAAGATAGAAGACAAAAGGAAAGCCCTCAGCTAGCTGACAATACTGTTTAGTGCATCCCAGATATGGAAGGCTACTGGTGTGATGTATATATTGCTGTGGGAAGGCTGGAGCTCCTATACAAGAGTCCTCATAGCCTCAGCCAGCGGGAGGGCATGTCCTCAGCTCCATTCATGTGAAGAGGGAAACTCTGCCCACTTCTGTCCTGCCTCCAGCCAGCACTGCTCAAAGCACTCACCTGTCTTATGTGACCCAAGATCTCCCCATTGCCTTGTCCCCATACCTGGCTCTTCGAGTGGTGGCTCTGCTGAACAAAGGGGCCCCTGCACTAATGACTGTCTCCTCAGATCACATGCTTCCAGCCTTGGCTGGGAACTGTTTTTGAGGAGCTGCTGCTGCACCATCTCCCAAGGAACCACACCAGAGCTACAGATGCTCTCACAAAGGCAAAGCAGACTATTTCTCTTTAAAGCCTGCTCTCAAAATCTAATTTCACAGCATGATCAGTTACTGCATTGGAATCACTTGCTTTCTCATTTGAATAGCATAAAAATGAACATATTAACAAATAATACTCGTAAAATTCACTGGACAACACAATGGGAAAAATTACACTGCATGAAGAACTAAGTTACAGAAGTTACATCACCATTTGAATCAGATGTAATATGCATCAACCTGGAGAGCCTCTATATGAAATTAAAAAAATAATTTCATTTTAAAGTAATATTTCATTCAATGCATCCCTTAGTGCATGTAACTGCTAAATGAAACACACTGCATGCTTGACAAAACACATCATCACCTTGTAAATGAAATACCCATGATATTAAAACTGATATAACATTTATTAAAACCATTATGCAAAGAACAAGGTTGGGTACTTGAACTGCTGAAAGCAAGCACTAGTTCTGGCCTCTCAGACATGCACCCACCAAGCAGCTTGTGGCTCTGAAACAATAAACGGAGACTTCTTTCTAAAGGTGAGAGTTCATCCAGATGGAAAGAAATCCACCTCTCCTTCCCTGAGTAGGGAAAAGCGCTGGACTACCAGGCAGAGCCGTGCCAGAGGAGAGGTATTGATGAGAAGCATTCCTGCCCTGGAGTAGGGCACCAAGGTGTCTGTTTTGTTCCACATGAGGTCACTGTAAGAGCACGTTAAATCCTCCACAAAGCTGAGCTTTCTGGTTTGACACTGTTCCTTCCCTCTAGAGTAATAGAAAAGTTTAATAGGAACATGTTCCAGGATCAAACACGACCTGTTTTCTCAGGATGGCAGAGGCTGAAGTACATGTTGGATTTTGATCTCTCGCCCATACAGATCTGCAGTGATGGCCAAGGGATATTACAATCCCCTGATCCAAAGTAAGGAATCATTCATTTATTTAGAGTCCCGAGTGGATAAGGAAGAGCTGAGCAGCAGTTACGTGCCGGAGGGAACACTGTGCTGAACCCAAACGGGTGATGCCACCTTTTCCAGAGTGGGTACGCAGCAGAAGGATTTGTGCAGCTCTGGACCATCCTTCTGCCTCCTTGCATAGTGCTCTTGCTGGTTCATCTTTCTGTGTATTTCAAGACATCTGGCAAGTTTTTCAATACAGCCATCTTTACCATCTTCTCCTTTTCAAAATCAAGCATTGTACTACTAATTAATCTGTAGGGGATAGGTCTGACTGCTTTAAAAGCACAGCTCTACTGTGAATGCTTGAAGCACAGTTTTAAAGGGAAATCTCAGAATTTTACTTTATACTATTGCTTCATTCTAGCCTATGACATTTTTAGCTTTGCACAAAGGATGCCCCTCTGCCGAATGCTAGCAGTTCAACCAAGTTACACATTATAAAACCCTTCTATTTGTCACTGCCTTCAAGACTCTTCAAAACGAATTCTGGTTAAGGTATGTGAATGTAAAATGCTCATTTCTAATGAATCACTTTGAAATGCTCTGTAGCAGAAGTTTGATTTTACCCTTCCACAGACACAAAAAGGAGTTCTTGCCTTTAAATGCTCTATGCTGAAAGAGGAATTTATGCAAACCACATATAGCTCAGGCTGCCAAAAAGGGAAAATATAAACCTTCCTCCCCATCCCTTTCAACAAATCTCAGTCTAGAACAGAAAGAAATGAAGCATACATTCAGCAAAAAGGGATTAAATGAAGGATGAGGGAAAATCCTTTTAAATACTAGTATCCACAGAAACTAATCTCCAATCACATCGCAACAGAGACAGGTCCCTGACAAAAAGAAAGAAAAAAACACACCTATACTTCATGCTGCCAGCCCTGCATCTTTCTCCAACCAATGTTACAGAAATCTACATGTATCTATATGAACTAGTTATCAGAACCCCAGTGCAAGCTGTGATTCCACTACGTATGTACCATCAGATGTGCTTACTTCTGTGGATGTCAGTACTCAGCTATCAGAAAAATCCAAGCAGATACAAACCCCATCACGGTCACTCTTAAAACCAAGGTAAACCTGGCATCTCTACATTTATTATAAACTGGTTAGAGACCTAATGAGGCTAAACAGTTTGGAGATTTCACACTGGGATTTGCACCAGTTTATGTACACAGCTGGCAGTGGCTGAAGCAGAAAGGTGTGCGTCCTGCAATAAAGCTTGCTTGCTGTGCAGCTCCTGCCTGAAAAACATCCATGCTTGTGTTTGAGCTGCCTGTCTGGCATGCTGTCATATACCAGATCACCTGCACTATTCTGGCAGGGAGCTGCCAAAATGTTACACATGTTGATGTCAACTTCATACCAACTTTGTATAACCCTGCACAAGACCAGTCCCCATCATCACACAGGCTGACACCAGATACCACTTATTCTCAGCTACCCTGACTTGTCATCAAATGAGAGTTATCCATTTCTAAGAAAAACTGAATTAAATCATGTCATTTAAGAACACAAGTTTAAATTTAATGACTGCATGCATAAAAGTATTAAATCTTTTGACTTTCAAATAGTTGAACATTGAGAAATTATACCACAGAAAATGTGCCTGGACTGACTTTTCGATAGCATCACCATCGACTGCTGGCTTCCATGAGTAACACGCAGTGTCCTGAAATGCTGGAGACTTTCTGGTCAGACATTTCTAATGTGATCAAGAGAACATCGTGACATTTAATATGGCAACACACTGAAAAAGGCTCTCCCACGCATCATTATGTAAACAGGTAGAGCTGCTAATTAATGAAATGGAGAAAGAAACTACTGGCAAGACTGGAAACTTGGGCCAAAACCTCCCCTGAGTAATGTTCAATCAACTGAACTAAGCCCAGCTAGTGCTCGCTGGCAGGTGCAGCTTTAGCACGCACTGAAGCAAGCAGATTTTTTTTTTGCAATATTCATTTTTTTTTCTTCCTTTCTTCCAATTACTAAGAATTTTTAAATTAATTTTTCTTTCCTACTACACGACTGGTATAATTTTGTATGTACAACAGCACTCCGCATCAGGCATGAAAACAAGGAGTCAAGGGTCAACCAGCACCTCTCCGAAGAGGGCACATATCCGAGTGGTGCCATCTTCTCCTAACCTCCTGCCATCCAAACAAGGCAACATGTTCAAAACATAGCGAAGCCGTGAACGCAGCAAGCTGTTCAAATACAGCTTGGCTGCAGATAGATCTTAGGGAAATTAAAGACTGTTTGGATTCAAATAGAGTTTTCACTGTTTCCATGCAGGAGGGAGTGGGACAAAGTTATGAGATTGGACGGAAATCTTTGGATGGTGGTAGGGAATACATGCTTCTGTGCAATTGGTAAAGTGTTAAAAAGCAAAGTATGAAAACTGAAACCAAGCTGGTTGGAACAAGGAAAAAAATCACTGTCTCTTAGTCATGCTCTAGTTTGCCCAGCTTTTATGCAATGATGTTCCTGGTTAGTTTTGCAATACTATTTTACACATGATGAGGACTGAAGAAGTACAATTGAAGCTTTACCATCAACATCAAAACCAGCACAGTCCGCCCAGTACTAAACTTAAAAAAATAGCAAGTACTACCCTACTCTACTCTCGCCAATACATTTTCAGTACAAATAGTTTAGAAATCCGGGGCTGAATGATTGTGAGAATTACCAAGTACTATTCAGGAACACAATCCAAGTGTATTCTAAATAAAAGCTATTCAGAAAGTGGGCTTTTTCTTTATCTGCAGAAAATTAATGAAGAACTAAACCTACATAAAAATCAGAATCTTAATTCCAATTAAAATACAGTCATATTTTGAGAACCAGTGCCTTTGTTCATAACTAAAAGTATAATACTGCTGATAATACAGAATGTGAACAATCAAAATAAATCTCAGTTTGGCTGAATTTTCAAAACTCAGTTTTGTGCAAATATCTATCAGCTCTGCTTTCAAGTTGCCACCAGCAGTATCTTAACAACTCCAGAGCAAATGCAAAAAAGAGGACGTGGGGATTACACTGGGGCATTTGGGAGACTCTGTTCAGTTCTCAAATATACCCTTTCTGATTTTTGCCAAGTAATTTAGCCTTTTCAGCATCAACAATATTTGTGCTCGCAATTCAATTGTGAATAGAAGTCTGAGAGCATGTACTACTAAATATCTGAGAACGAAGCCAGGTAGCTAAAGCTACAGATTCAGCCACATTCAATTTACAAGTGAGAACTGGAGCCACAGGAAGAGAGGCTGGACCTCAACCTTGCTGGATAATTTACTGCTTAATTTCTATCAGTTTGTTGTTTTACATTTTACCAGGTGTCAGCCATAACTCAGCTGCAATTGGTTTTTGTGTACTTGTATTACGAATATGCTATGCACTGTTTACTACTCAAGAGTGGTAACAGCAACTTGGATTTTACAACATTTTAGCATATCTATCACTTCAAATAGCTTAACAAAAGGAGATACCTCACCAGGACAAGCAGCCAACCTACCCATTCTGAAATAAATAAATCAGTTTTAAGATCAGACTTCAAAAGGGAAGTGGTAGATGCCCCATGGGTTTTCACAGAGCAAGAGCTGAGCGGCTGCTGCGGCAGCATCCTTGGGTGACACATCACAGTCCGTGCCCAGTGTAGATTAATGAGCAGCAGGAATGGAAGTGCTAATAATTAAGAAAAGGTTAAAATGTTCACACTGTGGGAGAATGATGCATAAAAGGGTACAACTGCTAAAAATCACTGCAGAAATACAGGTTTTTTTCATTTTTTTATTTTTCGGAAACTAAATTCCAACTGGGAATGTATTAAGAACGAGAAAAAATAAATCCTCAAGAGCAGAAAACCAACACATTATAAACTAAAGCTCTATTCTGAACCAAACATCATTTGAAAAAAGACACTCAGGGAAACACCCAGACATTACAAATCCCAAAATTAGTCTCAAAATTATTAAAAAAAATTATAAAAATCAGATGTTTTTCCCTATTAACGGTTTGTGTTCAAAGCAGCATTTGTCCCTCAAAACTCTCCTAGTAGAGCTCTAATTCACACTAAGAAATGGGGCCAAATTTTCAACGCACACATTCAGTACAACCTGTTATTCCATCATCACAAACACTCAAGTGATCAGCTCTGCACCAATCTAACCCATCATCTGCATGTTCCCAGGCCATGTTTCCCTCCTCCTCATGCAGCCTTTGTGCAAAGTTCACACCCAAGTGAGTTTCATATGCAAAAATTGCAAACTCTGGTCTCAGCTATTCTTATTCTTTTTAAACCCCTTCCCCACCCCCCCCCCCAAAAGGGAATTTATTATTTACTAACTGCACATTGAAGAAACTAAAACACACCACAAATTATTTCAAGGAGTCTGCAGGAGTTTCTTTTGAATAGGTTAAGAGTGGCCCAACTTCTGCATTTAAGAAGGATGTGCTGGCCAAGGCTCTCTCTATGATGGCATCTACATTAGGGCAGGCTCCAGGAAGCCACAGCTATAGAGGTCCATAGATTTGGGCCCCAGCAGCCAACTTCCGCTGCAGATAAAGTTGGTTCTAGCTGCCAACCTACACGTTGGAGAAGTATCAGTCCTGCTGTCCACAGGACAGACCTTCCTTTGCAGCCAGCACAGAGACCAGAATCTTGGTGTATGTGTAAAAAATTCTCCTTTACACCACAAGGGTCAGGAGACTTTTCTGTTGCTTTGGAGCAAGTACTTCAAGAGCAACTGCAACAGCCCCAGGCTCATCTGTCTTTAGCCAGCACCTGACACACACCTCTAGGGTCTCTGCTCTAGACAGGCTGGGAAATAATCTTTTTTGCCCATTTTAAAGCACATTTGAAAACAGAGAGGTGGTAAAATTGCCTAATACTGATATCCTCTAAGTTGCTGGGTCAAAGGCTCAGCCTCTCACAGCAGCTCAAGACTCTTCAGTTATAGGGAAGAGAATAAAGCCATGGATCCTCAGACAGCCTGGGCGCCACCTCTCCTCCTCCCAGCAATTCTGGACTGGTGGACTGGTCCTGTCCCCTCTGGGAACACCAGCACTGACAGTTACAGCTCACAAGCACCTTGCACAGCCACGTGCCAACCTGGTCTTCTCCATTCACCATGGCTATCTCCAGATATATGATTTACACGAAGGATTATTTCAAATCCACCCCTGTTTGATGCATGCATTTAGGAGTGCACTTTTCTGTATCTACAGAATTCACTATAAACCGGACTTAACACACTAAGAGATCACCACCTGTGAATTCTATCAGACTTCACATTACCTCATCCTCCAAATTTCAGCAGCCACATTCTGCTATCCAT
This sequence comes from Strigops habroptila, assembly GCF_004027225.2. Lineage (NCBI taxonomy): Eukaryota > Metazoa > Chordata > Aves > Psittaciformes > Psittacidae > Strigops > Strigops habroptila. The sequence goes on from NC_044289.2 coordinate 4,700,723, forward strand.
GAACTGCTTTTAACAATACAATGCGAGGAAGGAATTCCTATAACTAGCAGAAAAGTAACGTAAGGAATAGTGATGGCCCTTCTACAGAAGTACATTGAGATTTTACTATTATCTTTTGCTATTACCTTCATATACTTGTCTGAGATTACATATTTATCCTAAAATTCTATTTTTACACACACAAGTTAATTTCCACTTGTATAACAATTATTATTTGCAAACCACTAGTCTCAAACATAGAAACCAGCATATAAAGATTTTTTTCCTCAAAGATGGTATTAGCGTTGTACCACACAACACCTAACAGGAGAGCGGGGCCTGTAGAACATGGGTTGTCCCCATGTGTCCAAGGCATTCTGTCAGCAACTAATCTCTTAATCACCACAAATTCATTTCCATTTGCTTGCTGCTAGTATACTACTGAAACCCACAGGTCTCGTTTCTTTCCTCCCTTTCCTTACTCTAAACAGAACTCATTTTTAACGTCTACTGCAGAAGGCCAATATGATACAAAAAACCCCAAACATTTCACTACTCATGCACTCTTATTCATAATATCACATCAAATTGCTGAAGTAGTACCATATGGAGCTTGAGCACCAAGCCAGAACAAGTTGTTCAGCTTGTCATAATCTCAAAAGCTGTATAAAACTTAAATAATATCTCTATGAAGTGGAAGATCTTTGGGTTTAATATAACTCATCAGAAATGGAGTCTACATTTTCTTCCTATTATTTCCCATGTTTTCTCATATTCACATTCCATCTTCCAGTGTGAGCTATCAGCATAAGTGGCTAAAACTACAGGGCTGAAAGCCTCTAAAAGCATCCTGTCCATACTTTCTTCTTGATCATTCATCATCAAATTGAATGGATAAACATCTTTCTCAATCAGACAGATCTATAATTGTAAATAAAAAAAGCCCAACCACAGAGACTGAATGAAGAAGATTCATTAAATCTCCCATACTTTAATTCAATCCTTAAAGCAATATCCTCAGTTGTAAAATATCCACACTTGCACCCACACTGTCCTGTAAGAAAACACAGCAGCCTTTCAAGAAAACCGGAGTGGTGACATTTAACTGGTATGTAAATCCAAGGAGAGACAACAGTGGGAGTGCTCTGGGTTTCATCACCGATTGCTCTGTATTTACATTCTTAATTCCTGGAGTCACTGAAGATCTACCTTTTTTCTTTTTCTTTTTTTTTTTAAATTAATTTTTTATTTTTGTTTTTAAATATTTCTTACCCCCGTGCCTGAGCAGAAAGGTTTGGAGTGATGTAGGACTGGAGATTGAAGGTGCAAGAACTACAGACGTGAGACTTCAGCTGGCCTCCCAGTTTTTAGGGTTTGTGACCAACTCCCAATTCCGAATGGCAGAGCAGCAGCGTGGGTACCATCTGAGATGGGAAAACACATGGGGAGATCTTCCCAGGAACACACAACAGCAAAATTAAAACGTGAAGGCACAAGTAGATAAGACCCAAAATGGAGGGACAGAAGACAAGTCCAAGGGGAGCACTGGGAATGTCAAGACACACAGAAGGCAGGTATGTAATAATGTTCTGGAGGGGAGAGAAGGGCATTACATAACTTATTTTAGGGAAGGCTTATTTTAGCAGCTGTTTCATCAACCAAAGAATAAAAAGGACAGTACCAAATCGAGTACAATTTCCTAGTTCTTCATAGCATATATGTTCACACATATGCGATTAGGATAGGCAAGAACTGGTACTGAGAACTGCAGGCTGGCACAGGCAGTATAGAGACAACCACTATGCAGCCTTTTGTTTAAGAGAAAAATAGAACTGGGACATGTCTTCTGGAGTTAGCACGTATTGGGAGTTTCCAGAAAAACATTTCTATAATTGTTACATACGTGATTGTTCTTTTTTTCTTCACTATATGGAGAAAAAGTGACTTATCACCAGCCCAAAGGGAAAAGCACTTGGCTGCGTGGGGGAAGACAGGACTTGGTACATCTGTAGCTTCACAGAAAGAAAGGAAAAAGCAAGAAGTGCAGGGAATATCTAGGATAAATAAATGAAAGGAATCAGTCCTCCTTCCCTGATAAAAGCCAGCAAAGCCTGCTGGAGTCAGACTGGTGAGAAGGTGGGACCCATGTCACTGGGACAGGCAGCACTGACAGCCCTTGCCCCCTTGCACAGGGTAGTTTGGCCATTTCCACCAGCTTAGCGTGAGGTGTTGCTCTCTCCCTCAGGCCCAAGCAGGTTTGAGGACCAGCAGGAGGTTATCCCTGTCCACCTGTATTGTTACAACTCAAGAGGTCTGTATCTGAGCCCACAGTCTTCCTTATTCTGCATTACAGGTAGGAAATTGGAGGGCAACAGGATGGCTCCACAGCCCCAGGCCAAGGTTCACTCCTACCCTGTGGATGTTCCCACACTGCTATGCTCTTTCCTTCATGTACTTTTACCATTAAAGATCTGAAACAGCATAAAAAGTCAAGGAGGGCCATGCACACTTTCTGTCTGTCTTTATCATAAGGGCCTATCTCCTGACACAGCAAAGAAGAAACGGAAAATGGTCCTAAGCTATAAAGATCCACACTTTAAAGGCATCTGGGTATGAGGCAGGATTTGCTAAGCACCCAGGTACCTAACTCCCATCAGCCCATATGGCAATCTAAATCAACAGGGTTTAATTCTTTGCTGTGCCTGATCCTTCCCTGCACACCGCCCAAGGCAGAGATGTAGCTTCCATCACTGCACTGCTCCCAACACAAAGAAATACAGAAACATGTTTGTCTTCACGAATCCCCTGCAAGGCACAGCAGGGCTCTTATCTTTGAGACAGGCAATCTGGGCAACACAGGTAAGTGCCGAGATTGGAGTCAGGCAGGCTGAGCCTATGCAGGGTCTGCAGGCAGAGTCCAGCTCTGCCTCTGCTTGGGTCCCTGGGATGTTGGATGGGTCAGGGCTGTAAAGGGGTGATGGGAGATGGAAAGGAAACAAAGGCAGAAGGGGGTCTGGAGAGCAGGGCCATTCACAGCCCCACTAGAGAGCAGCCTCCTCCTCCCCTGGCCCCAGCAGCTCCTTTTGTGGCTCTTAATAAACACAGCACCTCCAAGAATTAAAATGTCTTTAAAATCTGGACAGGGTAAAAAGGAGAAAACATTATAAAATATGGGCTGCTTTGACATGCCTTGGGGTAGGTCTTCTGTCAGCACAGCCTCAAGGGAATCTTCCAAGTAGTCCAGAGAAACACAAGCCAGCCTTGATGGCTCGCTTACAGCAGATTTACCAGCATCAGGAGCTCAGACTAGACATTTTAGGTTCCTTTAAACAATGTGTTGAAAGCACCCTATCCCAGAGAAGAAAAAAGGAAATAAAAAAGCTGTTGTATGTAATTAGCAGCTCCCTTTGATGAATCCTTTCCAATGCTACCACCTTTTTGCAAATAATTTGTTTCTTGAAGAACAATTTTAATGGAGCCAAGACAGGCAGAACTTCAGAACAGGATTACAAGAGGGAAGATGAATTGTGTGCGACAGCACCCATTAACCTGGGCCACAAAACTCTCCCTGGTCTGCATTAACTCCTCAAATGTCTGATGCATAGTTATAGTAAAGACTGATGCAAAAGGAAACTCAAGTTTTCCTTCCTTTAAGATCATACCATCCAGCATTTATTCTCTTCTTTGAACAATATACACACTTAGTGCTCAGTACAAATGTCTGATGCATAGTTATAGTAAAGACTGATGCAAAAGGAAACTCAAGTTTTCCTTCCTTTAAGATCATACCATCCAGCATTTATTCTCTTCTTTGAACAATATACACACTTAGTGCTCAGTACTTATGAATACCCTCTATCCAATTAATACCCCATTAAGCAGCACGCCTGCAGTGACTTTATCCTCAGACCACTGTATGGGAGCTTTTAACTCCATAATACCCTGGCATTATTAACATATTAGACTACAAGGGATTGATCCAAAGCTCACAGAGGTTAATGAGGGCTCATTAAACTTTGAATTAGGCCCTAACTGCTCAGCAAACATGAAGTGAAACAGCATGTGTCAGATAAGATCACAGAAGGTGTAGTAAACTTTAAGGTGAAATATTGAATGCTGATCATGAAAAAGGCAGGCAATAACGGGGAATGTGTGTGGAAAGCAGCTGTGGGAATGAATTATGATTATATTACACTCGATATCAAGCAGGACAGATTTGTGTCTGTATAAACAGATATTGCCTGGTCTGACTCTGATGTGATTTTGTCATCATATGGTTAGACACAGCATAATATTGACATTACGGCTTTCCCTTAGATTTTAGTTCTGAATTTCAGCTGGAGAGTATGATACTAGAGACTTGAAATCAGTATGACTCCTTCCCTAATTACTGATTAATCAAGAGCCAAGGTTGCTTGCATAAAGAGTCATGGGGAGAAGGAGGAAGTCTCATTAAGAACAAGAGGTTAAAAAAAAAAAAAAAAGGAAGGGAGGGGGACATTTAACAACTGGATGGATACAGAATGAGAAGGAAAAGAGCTGATCTCCTAATAGCATGTTATACCCAAATGTTAAATTTTGTATTCATGTCTAATTAAAAAATTATAAGAAAATGTTTTAATACTTGCAGATACCATGGGTTATGGTTCAAAAAGAATAACAGAAAGTTATTTTTCTTTTAACAACTTCAGGAATACATATACGTTGTGCCATCCTGTTCCTTAGGTGCTCAAAAGACATAGCAGGTGTTTCATACATTTTGAATTGCATTTTCCTTTAGCATACAAAAATCTGTGCCATAAACATAACACTGTCTGAAAAATATTTGGTAAACCCAGACAGTTGTTGGAAATGCTTCCACCGATATTTTAATTCCTCTCTTAACAGGAGTTTCCCTGCAAAAACAGATGCTAACGAATAGTGTTTCTGCCATCAAGCTGAATGGGAATGCTTTGGTGCAGCGTTTTCTTTTTTCCATGGAGACATTAGAGGGTGCATTTCCCATCACTGAAAGAAAACTGCCACCTTGCTTCTCAAATCTTTGCTTTCAAATAATAAATAACTGCTATAATCTTCCACAAAAGATTTACACTCTGATGATGTCTGATTCTTCTACTCTAATTTCTTTTCATGGTGCAGTTGAATGCCATTTACTGGTAAGTAAATTGTATTATCACTTCACTGCAAACCACACCATTGAAAATGTAAGATGGCCAAACATTTATTTTTGTTTTCCAACTCACAGAAATCCCTTCAGAGAGCTGTAGATTAGCTAGCAACACTTTTTAGTGCAGATTCTTAATCTTAATTTCTTTCCCTCTCTCTACTATCATGCTTCCAGTGATATTACTTCAGAAATAACTCCAAATAGCTTGATGTGGTCAGGAACACTGCCTTTTAGCTGCCACACTTTTCACAGTGACTTGGAAATACAGCAAATTGGCCATTTCCACTGAATTATTCTAAGTCCCATAGTAACAGGGGCACCACAGCTCTGTATCTTTCTCCAGAGCAGTTTCATTAGCAGAGAGAGGGGGCTGCTGGAGGACCACAGGTTGACAGTTTTCTAAAGGGGCAACCACAGGCCTTATGCTCAATCTTTTCACAACACGATGTGTGCCTTTCATTTTTTGGACAGAAACAAGCCCACACAGCCTTTCTCCTTCCTTAAACTGCCCCACTTTTTACAACAATAAAATTAGCTTCTTTGCTTAAATAAATCTTACAGCTCACAAAGCCTCGAAGCACAAAGAAAGAAGTCAACTGCGAAACAGCTGAAAAGGGCTATAAACCCAAGCACAGATGCAAAAACCCCATTAAGGTCATGTAATGTTTTGTTTAAGATGAGTGGAGATCACGAGTGAAAGAAGGAGTCAAGAAGATGAACTGTCCCAGCACTATGGCATTTAAAGATCTAATATTTCCACTAGAAACTTCTAGTTTAGGGGTTTGTATCTTGAGTCATAGAGACTTAGGCTTAGTCTCCAAATCCCAATCCCCAAAGTGGAATTACTCACGTAAAGCTTTGCAAGGGAGGTTACACCCAGAGGGTTCATTATGACAAGGCTGAATACTCTGCATAACTTCTTTTCCAGCTGTACCCCATATAATGCATATGCATACATACATATACACATACACATACATATCCCAGAAACCATGCACAGACCTGAGGCAGGGAAGAGACCCCTTACATGGGTAATGTGAAAGTTTTCTAAACTATCATCTTATTGGCACAACAGTCTTTGCTGAGTCCTCACACTCAGCTGCTCTCTCCTCACTTGCCTGTCAACACCCAGGGATGAACTAGTGATGAAGCCCCGCACCACACAGTGCACAGCCTCACCAGGGCTGTGTAAGGCTGGGTGCATGCTCAGCAGCGCTCCACTGGTATGAAATGACACCACAAGCCACACCAAATCCTCATTTTCAAGCTTTTGCTAGCTTGCTCTCTTCTACAAAGGACACTTGAGCTTTGGTAAGAGCAGCTTCCTTTGCTCCAGCTGCTTCTAGCTAAGCCCTGAACTATGCTCCAAAAAATCACTCACCTTGAAGTCCTTTGCCAGCACATCTCTCTCATCCTTCATGAAGCATGAACACCCCCTACTCCTCCTGGAGGTTTTTTCTACAGAATATCCACAGCCAGGGTCTGCTGAAAACACATCTCACTTTCCCATAGAGAGGAAATCAAAACTTCCTACACCTGCAGTCAAAGCCCTGTCCCTCTTACAGGGTGAGCTCACCCTGCCCAGCTGCTCCAGGGGCTTTTAGGGGATGCCTGAGTTTCTGTTAGGTTGTGGAGGGAAAAGAAATTCATAGAATCGCAGACTGGTTTGGGCTGGAAGGGACCATAAAGCTCATCCAGCTCTAACCCCCTACCACAGGCAGGGACACCTTCCACTAGACCAGGTTGCTCCAAGCCTTGTCCAACCTGGTCCTGAAACCAAGCTCTGCTTGGGTGGCTTGGTTAGGAAAAAAAGGAATATGCTTGCATGACATATGCAAAAGATTGGATGTGTGTGCATATCTGGAAGTGTGGTCTCTGTGTGCTTCCAGTACATGAAAAGAAATGTAAATAAAATAGAGAATCTAAGAAGAAAAACTATAAGCATGGCCAAAGATATTGGTACTGCATAATGCTGAATGCTTGGTCTATATCCAGCATGGCACTATTCGTGTCCTTAGTTTCCAGGCACTAAATAGACTCAGACGAGCCACTGGAGCTACTTAAAGGCTCAAATTTAGGCACATACTTAAAATCTCTGTTTGGCTGAACAAGGGCCAAAACTTTCAGTACCATCTGCAGATACCCAAACTGCCTTGGGCAAAATGTTTTCCTTAATATAATCCAAGGTTTTGTTTGTTTGTTTTTTAGTTGTCTAACTGTTCAAATAGGAGGAAAATTAAGGAAATTAACAACAAATTTGAATGTTATTATAAATATGGTAAGAGCTATGGGAAAGAACAAACTGCAAAGAAATGGGGCCTTTAACAAAACTGTGGTAAACTACTGCACTTCCTCTCTTTGCTGCCCCATCATCTAACCATTGCTTACAGCTCTCATCAGTCTGCATTAGAGACAGCTGAGAAAGGTTTAGATGGTGACACCTTTATCAGTGAAAAATCTCAGCAGTTATAAATAAATTAACTGCAGCAGTGAAAGCTTAAAATTATCCCGAGAGTAAATTGTCTAAAATTTTAAAAGCTGACATCTGAAATTCCAAGGTGCTGAATTTAATTCTTCAGTAGTGCAGACTAGCAAGAAGATACGCTATAGTAAGGAATTAAAAAGCGTGGATGGTTTTTTTGCTTCCTATCTCACTCCAGCCTGATACAGTGAATTTCAGCAACAGCCTAGCTGTCAAGGTTATATCTGCACCATCATTCTGCAAATCCAAACTCACACCCACACAGTGCCACTATGTCTTCGGGACTCCATTTCAACTCATCACGAAGCCAAGTCCCACAGTAACCTATTACTAATGTGGGTGATGAGTGTTAAATAATGAACTACTGCAGCAAAGAGGCAGGTTGCAAGTTCTTTGTCTCCGTTCCTGTTTCAGCTTTTTTACCTTGTTACTATTTTTCTTTGGAAAAGGCATGAGCAAAACCAAAGCTTTTTTTCCTAGCAAATTAACCCACTGTTTTCATGTACACTCTTGTCTTTACAGATTTTCAATAGCTTTCATGAGCTGTGTACATTAGCTCTGACTACGCCTTCCTGTCTTTGCCTCTGCACATAATGACAGCCATACTGAACGGCTATTACAGTTATCTCACTTTCTGGAAAGGATGGGGATGTAATGATATGTTGCAATATGTGCAATGGGGTATTACAGCTAAATACTCTTTGGAGTGATTGATGAACTATTTTGCAGTATGCCTGGTACGACAGTTCAACGCGGGGGGTACTTATCCTTCTGTGCTTCCCACATTTCCTGCTCCCAACGTGAACTTGGAGCAGGAGCTAAAATGTAAGGGCAGGATGGGGGTGGTGGTGGAGGAATCGACTGAGACCTAGCAGAGAAAAGAAGCCGCTGCTTAGTGCCTGGGTCGTGGCGGACAAGCACCTTTGCATCATTTTAAAAACAAGCCTGTACCTTAGCAGACCCGATGCACAGATGTAGCAGCTGAACCCAGACAGGAAATGAAGTGATTGAATAGAGCCATCAACAAAAGATTTCTGAATACTCTGTAAAACTCAACTCCATTATGAGATTCTTCAAATAATCCAAGGACAGGCCCAGATGCTGATATCAGAGAGTGCTGTTCATGGCCATGGCAACAGCAATGTGGTCTTGAACAAAGCCACTCATCTTTCCTGCCTCAGTTTCTTCTTTGTGAAAGAAAGACAATCCCCATTTAGGGAAACAGGATGAAAAGATCAGATTCTGTACAAGAAAGTACCTAAGCAAAGAAGTATGTATGGATCATGGCTGGACTCGATGGTCTTAAAGGTTTTTTCCAACCTAAACAATTCTACGATTCTAACTTACAATATGTATTTAACAAGCAGCAGTTGGTGGCAGGGTCACAAATACCTGCTAGTATATCCCCCCCCACCGCCTTGCAGGGATGCTGAATGACTGGAAAACAGTTTAAAACATCTGACATAAGGTCAGACCAATGACCTGTTATCCCTGTACCCTCTTGGCTTGACTCACTGCACCCCAGATTTTCGCTGTCCTTCATTCTTCGTAACTTCTCCATTTTTCATGCTTGCAAAATTGGTGGCTATGTGATAGCTTTCCTTTTCAGGAATCTATTATCATAAATCTGGCCAAGATTTGTACCAACAGTAAATAATCATCCACATACATGAATGTAAGTTTTAAGACACCAAGTGCTCTTTAAACACTTTCAGAGCACTTAAAGTGATCATTACAGGATCAGTGTTGATCCTGTATATGATGGCACCTGGACCCCGACCCAACTTTAACCCATACTATCAACAATCAACTAAAAAAGCAACATCCTGAGATTCTGCTTAACTGTGGAGAAAATCAGAAATGCTACCAATGAATTTTGAAACTTCTGAAATATGCTGATACTTCTCCATCAGAGTGGAAGCAGTCTCATTGCTGTCAATGGCTTCTGAGAATCTCAGTTTTTATGTTGTGTGGAAAATTAAAAATTGGTTCCATTTCTTTCGTGCAGCTGGGACACCATGTTTGATGGAAATGTATCACTTCCAAATCACGTGGCATTTTATGATTTAGTGTTTCTTTATCATTTAGTGGGGCTTTTTTCCATTCATGTTACTATTCCCAAAGCATCTTGGAAAATGGCGAAATCTCAAGGGCAGTATTTTTAGCTGAACTGTGCAATGGGAGTCCTTGATATCTGTCTGCAAAGTGTCAATCACCTTAAAATCTCAACCTCACTTACGATGGTTCTCCTTGAGCAAGTAACAAGGCTGGGCTGGCAAAATGAAATTCTTCAGTAACACACTGACAAACTCAGACCCACAAAGCACCAAATTCCCCTTCAGTCTGGATTTGAATGCATAAATAAATAAGGCTCTTGCATTTATTTCTGTTAGAAGATTGTATTATTCCATTCTGCAATTATGGAAAAATGCAGAGCACAGGCAAGATTTAGTGTCTGAGTTTTTGCTGCAAGACTTACGTCAGTAGAAAGGCATTTGTGCTCTTGGGAATCAAAGTGAGATTCACCCATTTGTGGCAGGTGTTTTAAGCACTCAGCCTAACAACCTACCCACGCATGGCACTACAGCAATTCAACGACTAAATTAAATCTCTGAATATTAAATTAATGATGGAAATCTAAAATATTAATATATTCTAATTGAATATTCTCCGATAAATTATCTAGGCATTCTCAGCAATTTGATTTTACTTTCATTTCTTAAGGAACTTTCAGCTGCATAAATACAGCTATTAAGGCAATTCAAAAAGGGAACATTTTCTGCTCAGACAAGAGAACTCTAAACACAAAGAATCTAAAAATTTCTTTCATATGATTGATTAAATCATAGAGCCCAAGACAGCTGAATCATTAAATGACTGCTTTCCTTCAGTCCCTCTGGCTTTAGCAAGGACAATATAAATTCCCCATGGGTCTGAATACAAGGAAATACAATATGTATAATTACAGTATAGGCTTGAATGCTGTTGTAAGAGAATTTTAAATGGAGCATTTATGCTGTAGCTGCACTTTTCAATCCATAATGCTGGATGTGTGCATGCCTGTAAAGCCCATAAAGCACTGGGCATCTGCTTTCTTTGACCTAGATTCCCAAATGGTATTCACTGGTGTAGCCCCACCAGCTTTGGCAGGGACATGTGAATTTACATCAGGATCTGGCCTTCTATTTCTGTGAAATGCTGGAGATTAAGAATGACATCTTCACACACCAGGGAGAATGAATGTTGTTTGAGGAATATATATAGTGTGGTATGTGTTTAGGAACCTGCTTTAAACTATGTTTTTATAAGAAATTTCAATGGATGTGTCAAGAAAGCAGCCATGTGTTGTATTTCCCTTTCTCCATTCATTCCGAATGTGCCAAGCCCTTGTTTGGTAACACATACACAGAGGACAGATCAATACCAGAGCCAAGACTGTGGCAACACAAATGCTTAATGAACCATTTTCCTGCTAATCTTTCTCTCTTTGGTGTCAGGTTGGTTTGTGGCACGAAAACACAGTCAAGAGCTGCTACAATCTACACCCTTTACCCAGCTTTCAAAGAAAGGCTGTGCCTCTAAAGAGCAACACAACTTGCATGCTATCCTGTTTGCTCTCCACCCTCTGGGCTTGCTTCTTCCTATCTCTGTGTGTCACAATAATGACCAAATCACCCAATTTCTGAATTTCAGCTAGTGATGCTCACGGGGGTACCAAAGGCGAGACCTACTGAGAGCCAGAACTAGCAAAAGCTAGTAAGAACAAGGAAGATCTAGGCCTATTTGTAATCAAGGCTGTCCATGTCTTTCAGGAAAAGTAAGGTCTGATGTCCTCTGGGAAGCATTTGCAAGGCCTTTTCTCGGCCTTCTCTCATCCAGACAAATGCCATCTGTCTTGCAGCTGGGAGTGAAAGGATTCTGAACTGCCAATTTCACAGCAGTAAGCAATGCGGTTGATCAAGGAGGCATGAGGGATTTCCTACAATAAAACTATGTAAAACAGTGCAAAGGCACATGCTGAAATAGCCTTGATGAGTTGAAACAGCAATAGTGAGGGCTGATGGTCCAAGCCAGTGGGGATTTCACAGCTCAGTGTAACTCTGTGATTTTAGACTTTTGGAGAACTGTCTCACTACTCTTATTTCCTGCACCAGGCAGGAAGGATCTGTGTCCTACAGCACACAAATAGGCTGTGGAGGTCTAGAGTGTGCTATCAACTTTTTTCATATTAAGTATCCCATTTCACTGTAGAGCTTCACACGTGCTAAACCTGCCCATGAGTCCATCGTAGGGTTTTCTAGTGCACTAAGAAGAGCTGTCTGCTCCATCAACACGCACCGTGCAGCATGAAACCCAACCAATCAATACCTCTGCTAAGAAGCAATGCAAGAGTCTTCACGTGTATTATATTCTGCCAATTTTCCAAACCACTTCAGGACTTTCTGATTAAATTTACATAAAATGCATCCTTCCCTCTTATTCCCTGTTGTACACATTAGATTACTTCTAGTATGCTTGTGCCTGAGATTACCAGTGCTCAGATAGGAGAGAGCATGCTGTGCCTGTAGCATGCAATCAAGTCAGTTTGTAAGAGCACCAAGATCCTGTTTCAGTCATCCTCAGTGGATTTTCACTGCTGGTGTAATGATAATGAACAAGTTGTTTATCATAAGAGATCTAATGGGCAAATACCACATTTTTCAGTTTCAAGTTTAATAAAGGCAAGACGGAAAAATTAGGGTCTATGCAGATCAAGTTAGAGACATGCGATTCCTAAGAGATGTGGAAAGGTCCTGGAGATAAAGTTGGAAGTTTGGAGCATTCATAAAGGTGAATACGGTTGCAGTGGTTGATACAGTGGTTGATCCATGATTATCTAACCATGCCATGACCACAGACCAGTCCTGCACAAGACCGTTGGTCTTTTAAACTAACGCTTTTCATGCAGATACTTTTTGAAGTGCAGAAGAATATTAAATACAAGATTATCTAATAGATAACTGGATGATAGATAATTAAGAATTAGCTACACATGTAGCTAAAATGGATGAGTCAGAAAATAGAAGGTACTCAGCAAGGACACAACTATTTAATATATTATCTTAGTTGATCAGTGTGCCTGCATGAGTCATTTGCTTGGAGGAGGAGGGGGATTTCATATTGGTTTTGTATTTTTAATGGGAATTTTTATGGACCTCATAGTTGTAATAATGAGACTACCTGACAATTAGTAATGAAATTATCCTCACTACAGTAAAATATTTCACAGCATGTAAAATATTATTCCTAATACAAAGATGGAAGTGAAACACAAGGAAATTAAACCCAAGATTTTCATAAATGTTTACAAATAAATAAGCATGTATCAATAAAATTTGTTAACTGTTTTCTCAGCTGAAAGGCAAAACCAATATTTGCAAAACATTTTCATAACAATAAAAGTTATTTTTAGCTTATGCACGTCAGATGTTTATTTAAACTCTTTTATGAATATCTTTTCAATAGCCAAAACTAATCAGAAATTCCTATTATTATTTTTTACATATTATCTTACTGAAATACATTTCCTAGTTAGTGCGGTTGATGCATATGAACAGACATGGATGTTCCTTTGAAAGAAAAAGCCCTGTAATTAACAGAGGATTTTTTTTTTTTTTGGCAGGGATAATGTTTTGACATCTTCCTTTTTTCTTTTTCTTTCTAAAAACTTTTCATTTAATGTATTTTATCAGAATGAAATGGTTTAATGAGCAGAGAATTATAGTTGATCCCACCTGAACCAGACAGGTTCAGGTTTCGAGGTATGTGGCTCCCATCAAGCTGCATTCACTTTTACTATGATTTAAACTTCACTCAGGTACAGCCTTGCTAAAAATACTGACGAGTAACTAGTCAACTTCCATAAAATGGAATTTTCACCTTCACAATAGGAAGCAGGAGTAGGAGGGAAACTGAAAGATTTGCCTATGCATTTCAAAGTAGTCTAACCTATAAAAACGCAAACAGCAAGTGGTACTATGAAAATGTACTTCTGGTAGGGCTCTGGGGTTTTCAGCATTCAGATTTTTCATGCCATCCCTCCCTCTCCTTGCGGTTAACCAGAACCAAAGATAACATAATGGAGGGACTGGTTTCCATTAGCTACACCTATAAAATGTAAGCTAAAGCATGGTTCTCTGGACGAAAAAAAGCTCAGTGTCCAGGAACTAGCATTGGGTTTGAATGCTTTATATAAAGTAGCAGAGAAAACTGACAGACTCCATTCCGTACAAATGGACCTGAGCTGTAACTTCACGTGTGCACTTCTAGCTCCAGTCTGTGAGCAGATGGACACAAAAATACTCAGCACCCAGTGGGCAAAAGCATGGGAAATCAGATCAAAAATGTTACCTAGATCTAGGAGACAGCAGAATGCTCCAGGGCAATCTGAAGATTATGTGGATGGAAATAATCAGATAGTGCTGGTCTTTGAAGACGTTGATTTATCCTATTCTGGATAATTAAAGAGAAAAGTCTAATAGGGGAAGCTGTAACTCCTGCTAGGAATCACCCAAGCTTCAGGTTCAGAGGCCAGCACATGGCCCAGATGCTGCAGATGAGCAGAAATTCAACCCAACCCTGAAACATCAGGGGTGTCATGCTTAACCAAGTTGCCCTCTTTGCAGGATCTTCCCTGTCATTATGATACTTTCTGTATGTCAGGTGAAAAGGAAAGCAGCCCTTTGTAAGTCATTTCTTTCTTTCCAACCCCATATTTTACTTCATTTTCAGTGTTTCCTCTAGCATCTGTATTTAAAAGCTGCAATGGAATATATCACTGAAAATGTGGGAGCTCTGTGTTTCCATCAGCTAGGTAATCTTTCCAAGGTTATTCGTAGTTTAAGTGATGAATATAAATTCTTCTGTACCTATATAAAATTTATTATTTGTCACTTTTATTAATACTGGAGTTTTGTATTCTTGAGTCCTTCTCTTTCATCTCCAGACTGTAGGGGGAAAAAGCGACACAGAGATTTCAGTCCTTATAAATCAACAAATTGGTCATGGTAAGCTTGTGCCAAGTTGTCCTCTCACTGTCTAGTCAAAGCTCAAAAGAAATCAGCAGGGAGTGGGACAGGGCATGAGTTCATTTGCAAGTACCCTGCTTATTTTTCACAGGAATTAAGGAATTAATCTAAATTATTAATCTGATTTAGAAAGATATTCTTGACACATAAGGTTAGGCTTTTCTTCAGACATTTCTTCAACTTCATAGGACAACACACTAATGGGTCATTCCATATCCAGCTCTGCTGACCACACAAAGACTCCTTGGCTTCCCCCCCTGTTTTTCCAGGACAGACATAAAAACATTTGCCACCTGCTCCTTTTTTATTCCTTGTCCTAATTCCCTAATTGCGCAAAGAAATGATGCCAACAACTGGTTTGCCCAATACTTGGTGAATTGGGAACATGCACTCTCAGTCATTGCATGAGTAATTGCAGACTTCACCTGAACTTCCAAAGGACTCGGCAAGCTCCTTTTTTCCTCCCAGACATGGGCTGTGCAGAAGAGTATCAGATAATCAGTGTGAAGCAGGTAATGAGGACAACTCATCTGAATCCAGGCACTGTTTCAGGATGACTAGGTGAACTCCTGAGAAGGGATGCCAATGGCACAGTATTGTTGCTCGAATTAAGTTCTGAAATTTTATAATTGTCGCCATTTTCCTCCAAGGGAAGAGCTGAAAAAGTCTGCCAGGGAATTCTTTTTTTTTTGCAGCTAATCTTTTTACTGCTCCAAAACCTGAAACCAGCACCCGCAAGAGGAATAGCAGCATGTATGCGTATTTTGCTAACACTTTTCAACAGCAATAATGTATCAACCAAAAGTGTCTGTCAGTAGCCCCTTTTCCCTTCTTCTTCTTTCCTGTCATCCAATAATCATTACAGAAAACCACATGGGTGAACTTGATCTTGGAGATCATCCTTATAAAGAAAGAAACTAGTAACATACAGAGGATGAGGGATCCATCTGCAGCAGCGGCAGGCAGCCAACCTCCTCCAGCCCCGCCACGCATCTGTACCCCGGCTCTGCGATGGAAGGGATGGAATACAGCACCCCCTCCTCGCTGGGTGCCACCAAGCCCAGCTTTCCACCTGCAGCCGTTTTCTGGATGAGAGCACGGGCAAAGTGCCATCTTGGCAGCAACGCCAGCGTCTCTTGAGGGACTGGCTGGAAGGAGGCGATGAGGCTGCCGTTCAGCTGCGGGAGGGAAAACTGGGACACATCGCTTTGGAAAAGAAGTGTTTCAGCAGCGTGTAAAAGGCAACTTTTCCTGCACGAGAGATGAACAGCAGAGAGTCTGTGCTTCAAGCCAGATCTCCCATGGCATGGACTTGGAGCTTGCACTGCACCTACTATGTCACTAGACCCACTGCAAGATCACCACTATCATCATTATTTCTGTTTCTGTTTTCAACTTACCCGAACCAGCTGCTGTGGGAAGGGTCCCCTGGAGTTCTCCGGCACGTTGATGGGTGGGATGACCCAGTCCCGCTTCTGCCGCCGCAGGCCATTCGAGCTCTGATGCTGGCGCCAGGGGAGCAGAGTGTCGCTTTGCTGCTGCGCTGGTTCTCCAGGCATGGTCTTCCTTCCTTTTGGCTGTTTGGAAACAAGACAGCAAGACCAGTTAGTGTCTTCCTCGCTCCTTAAGACCTCGCTCCTTAAGACCTTGTTCCCAACAGCAGCGCTTCCCTGTGTGCAAATGGTCACACATAACCGTGAAAATTATTGTTATTAACATGATGTATTTCTGCATCACAAAGACAAAACACGCTCTGCTGGCAAGTCTGCTGCCACTTCATTTTCACAAATATATGGAGCTGTCACCCTCAAATCAAGATGCCTTCCAGAATATATTGTCTTCATTACACCAGCTGCAAGGAGATTTAGCAACACATTGGAGTAAAGAGGTTTCCAAATTTCTAATAAATGAAACCTACCAGAATGCAAGAAAAGAGAGAGAATTCCTCTACTGCCTATGTCATGGGTCCAGTTTCATAGTACAGAGTTACCCAGCTCCTTGGCATTAGCAGGGATACAGTAACCCTGTTTGTGGTTCTGCAGGTGTATCCTGCCAAACCACAACCAAAAGAGTCAGCTCTGTGGCTGCAAAGGTGAATCAATGCAACTTCTTAGTGCTTCATGACAAATGACCTTCTTATAAGAGCTGGATTTTGAACACAAATCCCAACTACACTTCTTCCCACATAGGCTGAGAAGTAGCACGTCTCATCAGTAACAACTTGTATTAGTTGGGGCACCTTTGAGTCCCTCTGCGTTAAGTTTTTTTTAAACTACAGATTCTGACCTTGGTATATTTCATTGTTGCACATTAAAATGTTGTGTGGCCATGGTTTGGACTTAAGGAGTCTGCTTCATTATTAGAAAATTTCAGCCTTATAGAATGATGAATCAATGAATTGTAGATTTGCAGAGGCTCTTCAGAGGTTAACCAGTCCTAATACTTGAATATTCTGTGGCTTTCTAGGATTCCAGGCATTACTTCTGTTAAGCCTGCAGAAAAGATAACTAACAAAGACAAGCTTTTTTTACCATATGGTGACCTGCACTCCCACCAGAAAATGTTTAAACTTTCATAAATCAGAAAGACTGCAAGTCATATTCTCTTCATTTGAGGTAAGATCCAGTGGGAATAACTATTCTCTGAAATTTACAATTTTCAGCTATTTTTCTTGCCCTCCCCCCCAAAAAAAACCGCAACAACCCAACAGCCAATGCCCTCCAAAAAACAGGACACACTAGGAAAAAACTCAAGGTATTTTCTGAGGCTCCTGCAATTTTAAACCACACTCACTTTTTCTCTTACTTCAAATGTAGAAACTCGAACATCCTACGCACATTTGCAAGCAGTTATCTGCAGACACTGATTTCAGTGGGAATCATTGCTTTAGTGTTTATGGTTTGATGCAAATACATCTATTAGCACATTTCAGTTCTTGAACTGGAAATGCAACGAAGTAGGCAGTCACCTCAAAACTATATAGTATATGAAAACTAAACAGTATGTGGAACTGAGTGGTGGCCTCAAAGCTGCATGGACCTTCTGGATGCTGAGAGATAGGCATCGCAGCCCAGAGACCATTCTCACAGTTTGATCACAGCTCCAATCCTTATTACATGTGGAGGGCAGACATCCACCAGCTGCAATGGTTGAAAGCATTCATGCAAAAATGCAGCTATTTTTTTTCTGCAGACCTTAAAAATGAGCCAGTTCCAGAGCTGAATTTCCACAGAACACACAAGTACGGTCTTTTTCAGTCACACACAGAAGAATGTTTCTCAAACCCTCCTCCCGCCACCAAGTTGACTTCTGTTTTGCGTTTTGCTGTGTAAACACCTTCAACAAGCATTGTCACTAAGCCCGTGCAAGATCAGTACACCACTGTTCAATATCTAGATGTTTTTTTCTAAAAAATACTTCCTTAAATGTATAATGAACACAGAAACAGCATCATGATGTGGCAGTAGATTTTCTGGGATATTCAGCATACTGGTAGGCACTGTTGACCTTATCCTTCCTATGGTATGCAATATGCTATGTCCGATAAAGTTTTCATCTAAAAAGGGTTTTATCACCAGAAAAATATCTTTTCTGAACACTGAGGAAAACAATGTTATCTAAAGAAGAGATCCAGAAATGAATGTCAACATGGAATAGGACTACCAGACATGAGCAACACAAAAGTGGATATCCCCCCTTTTTTTTTTTAATTCGCTTGTAATTCCCAAATGGGGATCCTTTGAGAGCAGGTATTTGGATCAGTTTGTATAATTGGGAAGTGAGCGTGGGGACAGATTATGAAAGGATGGTCAAATAATTTGTGCTCTGCTGAGTTTACACAGTGGAATGAGTCTGAACTAAAGACAGACTTGAGAATTAACACGAATCCCAAAGCTCCATGTATACTGAAATAATTAGTGTCAGCTCAGCAAGGCAGCACCAGCCTTTTTAGTCTTTCTGAAATACTTGCTGGCAGGTGACTAGACAGTGACTAGCTTGCTTGTCACTCTTGATGATGTTTTCCTACATTAGAATAAATCATCAACATGACTCTGAATTTGGTATGTAGAATTTCAAAAGCGTCTTGCAACAACAATTTTTTCTTTGAAACAACAGCTCTTTTTTATCTTCATTTGTTGACAATGCATTCTCATGACCTTAATTTCTCTGGTGTTGTTTAAATACGTTGTACATGTTTTCTGCTGTTTAAAAGCTGTGAGACAAATGCAGTAACAAAGTCTGGTGAGTATAAATGCCAGCACTATTCAGATCTCTGACTGAAACATCCAAGAACATCTCTGGAATAACAGCAGTGGCTGACCGTGAGCCCCAGAAAACACTCCTGTACTTCTGAGTTTGCAAGGATCTAAAGTTCAACTCAAAAGCAGAATGTGACACCAAATTAAATTAGTTACAAATACAGCTTCCAATTCTGGTTTTGCTGAATAACAGTTTTCACTGAGAGAACAACTGCTCCTTCTTTCATGGCCTTACTGGCCATATGCTTTCCAGAATCTCCGACAGACATTTTCAGAAGATTAAATATTCCTCTACCTTTTGCAGTGTCATCAGAACACAATCTGTCCAAAGTTCTTCTCATAGTCAAATCAAGCACCTTTAGTGCTACTGCTTTAGGGTGGTTTCGCACCAGTTGCTTTTCTGAGGTGCCATCACCTCTTACATATGGCCAAAGGATGATGGACATTTGAGCAGCAAAAGAGAACCCGGTCCATGAAGCGCACGCCCAGTGTGTTAAATTACTCTCCATTATTACTAATGGAGATAATAAATAAAATAAATTCACTCTCCATTCTGAAAATTACATCGTGACATTTATAATTCGTTACAACAGGATCAAACACCAAACATGGAACATGTAAGCATGGTCTTTGGCAATTCACAGACAATTAAATGAGGATATAAAATATCAGGTAATTCAGTAATTATGCCTGTCTATTACTTTAGGACATTGCTAAGCTAGAAAAGAAAACAAGGACAGAGGAAAACCTTCAAGTTCAAGGAGAAAAAGTGATTATAAAGCATGTGATGAATTAAAACAACAGGAGAAAACACCATGCTGGGATGTAAATTTGTTATGAAAATTTGGATCTGATGCCTTAGCATTCATATTAGGGCAGAATTTTTTATGGCTTACTGTGCTAGCTGTATTCTTTAAAGCCTACATTCTGGAAACCTTATTTTGAGTTGTCCAGTACCCCTCCAACGGGCTTATAAGCCCATAACTGCGATGTATGTCTGCACAACGCCAATATGGGCAAATCATAATGCAGCCATTGCATCCTCTGCTAACAAAATGCTCCTTTCTCTGAAAAGCTCAACTACAATATTTGTTGTGGGCAGAGACAGGGGAAGTCTCTCAGAAACCATCCTCCCCAAGTTCAGTCAAGAAGTCAGACTGATGAGCTGAGGACTAACAGCAGTACAGCGGGGCAGAATCTACCTTACAATTGCCTTGCCACTCTTTTGGGTTTTGTGGGACTATCAGTTAGAGTCAATTAAAAACATACTGAAGTCAACCAGAAACCTTTCACTGAGATGACAGGTCAAGCTTTCAGAAAGCAATGCGAGGTTGAAAGAGGAAGTCTCATTTGTAAGGATTATGCAAAGATCCTTCTTTTTAAAAGTTGCTCCACAGAAGGTGTAGGGCTTTCTCAAAGTCCATGTCAGTAACTTCAATAGCATCTTACAGGAGTAATTTCCAGTTCCTTTTCAGTCCAGCATTGCATTTAATGACGGTGAATACAACCTGCTGCATTCGGAAGAGGGTACGTAGCTAAACCCCTAGGAAATGTCAGACTTTAAAACCAAACCGATTTAGGAAATCCTACTCCAAACTGGTGAGGTTGTATGGTTCTCCAACTAACTCTATTTACACTATGGCACTGAGAGCTCAGGAAGATTCTTTGTCTGCATTTAGCACTGGCAATAAAAGATAAGTCAGAATAACCACCTAGCTAGCCAGTGTTAGACTATGTGGCTTGTCACCCTTTCATTTGTTAGGAGACTTGGACTAAACTCACAGAAGAGGTCAAAAAATAATTCACTGAAAGAACTGGACACTCAGGAACTCTATAGCCCCTCAAGCCCTACCCTGCTCATGCAAGTCACTGAATTTTCACTAGTCCACAAATAAAACCAGTGAGTGTGAAGAAATACCAGCTTTCACCTTCCGCTACACTTAGCAGTAGCCAGTCTCGCCAGCTGGCACGTCTCCCCTCCCAGCCAACCTGCCTTTGATATCCGTCAGCCTCTGGCTACAGAGACATCTGGAAGTTATTATCCAGCAGAGCGTATCACAAACCCATTTACATAATATAATATCATATTTTGTGTTCCTGCTTAGCTGAACATTTTGGATCACTCTAATGTTTGGGTAAATAAACCACCATTCTCTGCATATAAATAACAGTGCATTTTAGGGTACATTTGTTGGAGATTATTAATTTTACAGGCCTCAACCTGCAAAACAAAATGGTCTAGATCTAGCACTAAAATATATTATTCTTGGAATAAAAAAGAACTTGCAATCTGAGGAGAGGTAATAAGGCTTTTATTTCCAAAGTATCAAAATTATTTACGATTTAACCCGCGTTTTATTTATAAGCCCATCTTATTATTTTCCTAGTCTCTTTAGCACCTCCCACTAGATATTTTCAGAAAAGAAATAATACTTGGCTTGGTTTGTTTCTAGTGTCATTCCTGGGTTTAACTGAGACAACTTGTTTTTAATATATTTTCATCAATACAAAGGGATACAAAGCCACCTTTAGCCCATTGCTCAAACATTTTTCCCTTCATCTCCTATACCAATACTCATTTTGAAAACTGGTACCATTTTCCACCAAGGAAAAAACAAAAAATCTATTTAAAAATATTTAATCTGAAACATTTTTGCTTGTTTCCATGGTAGCTGTGGAAAAGACAGGAGAAAATGATATTTACCAAACAGAAAAAAAGACAATGAAAATATAGCTTAGTTCTTTAACAAAAGGAACATGAGAGAGCTGCAAAATAAACATTTGCATGAATTCTGTTCTAAGGAGACAACGCATTGCTGACATCAGGGATGGCAGTGGAGGACGAATGAGCCCTTTTTTCCCAAAATGCACTATTTTGCCAGTTTTTGATCTTTTAGCAGAGAGAGATATTTCATTTTGTGTTCTCGTACAGTATAATGAAAGGGTTGCAGAAAACAAACAGCAAATGTATTTATTTTAGGGTAATTGATTCTTTTTTATTTAGGTCATTGCTGAATTTGACAAAGTTGTAGACAAGAAAAAAGTAGTCTTAAGATCAGACTTTATTTTAGACTTTCACTTATTACAGCCATTCTATGTGAAGGTATTCTTTAGGAACTGCACAGGTAAGTAATCCATAATCTGTTCTTCTCCTTATCCACCTTCTAAAAATCTGTTATGACTAGCTGTATTAGCTCTATTTACTAATAGTTGTAAGCTGTGGTAAATTTAATCAAAGATAGCTTCATGTCACGTCCCATTACCATCATGGCATAAATTGCTATGCATGAGTGATTTGTGTCAAAGTGCTCTGAAAACTAGTGTTTTAGCAGCAAGATGTTCCAATGTGCACAGTTCTTCAGCAGGGGCATTAAATTAATGTGTTTGCAGAGAAGCCACTAATTGACAATGAGACGTGATTCTGGCAGTCGACTTCCACTTTAAAGATAATGAACAGTGTTCACATAGAGAGAAGAGCCCCCTCTGCTTCTAAAACTATACTAATAATTTCTGGTATAAACAGGAATGGAGGGAACCAATCCTGACAGGATACTTCAAGTGCCAAAACAAGCTGTTTGATCATCACGACTCACAAAAGCAAACAGTGGAATCTCAGTGTTTGTGACCTTTATCAAATCTAGCTACGTACAGCCAGGAATGTTATGTTTAGTTAGGAACTCATTAAACAAAATTACCTCTCCATTTATAGAAACCATACAAGTACAGTATAAAACATTTTAATTAAATCAGCTAGTTAAGCAAAAATTCATTACTTTTTTTTTTTTTTTTTTATCAGCTAGCAGTGGGGCTGCATGGAGCAGTTCACATTAGAGTCAATTAGTAAGAAAAATTGTCAGATTTGGCAAGTGCATGAGCTTCCAGAACACATTAGCTGACGGGGAAGAAAAAGTTTGCCTAAAATCTAACAGAGTTACTGCCCCCAGAGGAGGAGAATGAGCCACGTAAAATGCATATACATGCATCAGCCATGCCAAAGGCCCCTTGCTCCCAAGGAGTCTGTGTCAAAGCCGAGCAACTGCCTCTATGCGCTCTCTTCCTCGAGATCTGGAAAATGAGGCATGCATGCAAATTTGAGGTTGTTGGGTACCTGGCTGGCTTTGCAGGCTTTGGAAAATTTTATCCGATACAACTAATACAATCTGCTCAGTGTGACTGAGGAATAAAAACGTTCCTTCGTGCTATAGGACTGCAAAGCAAGAAAAAAGCTGAAGAAGCATAACAGGTAAAACCAGGGGATTTTTAAATAGGGAGAACAACACTCTGGCTTGTAGCTCTGGCAGAAGATCATCCTTTCTTTACAAAAGATGCAGCAAGACCCTTAGTGGGCAACTGTAACTAAAGACTGGACTGCAGATAAACGAGACATCCACTAAGGTGGACTCTTTGAATGAGAAAACTCTCATTTAAAAAAACCCCGAATATAATTTATTCTTTTTGATCAGAAAAACTAACAAAGTTCATGGCCCAAATAAGGACATTGTAGCCATAGACTGCAGCTTGCATCTTGAGCCAGAACATGGCTTTTCAGGTGGCTGCTGACCATGTGACCCACTGGGATAGAAAGAAGTTGATTTCCCAGTACAATTTAACTGAAATTCAGAAATCACCTGAACTCACGCCTTCTCTTTGCCTAAATGTTTGGTAAATGATCGCTGTTTTAAGCTGAAATCTGGTAAGCCACCAGCACACCTCAATATTCTTTGCTTTAGTACTAGCAGAACAGTGTGCTCACGTTCATTACTGAGCAGACATGAAACATGAAAGAAGTCTCTAGGGCAAGGGAAGTTTCGGCTGGGGTGGAGAGGCAGAGCTGTGCTGAAACTTATTTTGTAGTATGCACACCACAGTGATGATTAGAGGTATCTCCTGGACCATGCACTGCTTTCGAGATTTCAAATGATGCTCTCCCTCTTCCATTCTCTGGAAGAATCACATGCCAAAGCCGGTATATAAAGAATCCATCTGCCTTTGGTGGAACCTTTTGTGGTTCCCACAGGTTTCAAGCACCTGTGATACCCTTCTTGTCATTGTCAGGCTCTGAATACCACAAGATCCTCCAATGAACAGGAGAAGACGACATCATCTGCAAAGCACAGCTCCTGATGCACTTTTCTTTCTTATTTTAAGGCTTGAACATCTTATCGCAATATGAAAAGTTCTGATGAGGCTGTTTGCTTGTATAGCTCCCAACATCAACTTGACCTTTTCACATTCCCTTTGTAAAATCTAATCTCACAGTGCTTCTTAGGTAGGATTGTTTAAGAAACATCTAAATTACTGTTGTACTCTACCTTCTAGTGTTTACAAGAAGACACTTCTATCGTCAAGTTAATGTCATTCTCATAATTGGAAGAAGACATACACAATGGCTTCAGAACTACAAGTACTTCTCAAGAGCATGGCTATTAAATTACAGAATACTACCTAGCTATTACCTTCTCCAATACATACAGGACAGCAATAAAGGTAATAGATCTTGTCATATACTATATAGTAAACCCCACTACTTCAGCTTGATATTACTTCTCTCATTCTGCACATATCTTGTTGAGAAAAATGTGTGCAGTATCTGGGCTAACAAGCTGAGTTCTTCCTCCTAGATAAAACTTCTAACAAGTTATGTGAAAAATTGTTCCAAAACACATTTCTTTTGCTTCTAGAACTCTGCCTAATACAACTGTTCTTCATCACAGAAAGAAGCGGGAGCAAATCCACCCCTTAACAAGCCTGTGAAAAATTTTAATCTCATTTTATTTTTCTAAAGCCATGAGGTTCAGAAGATAGATGAATTAAAATAATCATAATGAATCAAATGTAAAAATATACCCTCTCTTCACAATGTTTGCAAGAAAAAAGATCATAAGAGATTTAAGAGATCACAAGCACCACTGCTACTTTAGCACAAAGCAAAGTAATTCATTCTAGTACTTCTCCCCAGTGCTTGTGTGCAAGTTTGCCCTTTCAAGTTATCCTTTGGTTATTTCAAGAAGCTCTTGAGAAAAGGCTGTTCTTCTTTTAATTCCTCAATTCCACAGCGCACCTAAGCAAATGCTTAAATCTGAACATGTGAACACATTCAATTCATCTCCATTTGCATGATGACATTTAAGCTTGTGTTTAAATGTGTCGCTGGATGGAGACAGTGTTTGAAATCCTGCTCTTCACTGGTGGCAACGACAGCCTGCTGAGGCCACCCGCCTCTGCCTGGCCCTCCTCACTCAGACCACGTCCAGAGAGCAAGGACCTGGCCTCCAGAGGCCGGGAGGAACCAAAGCTCTTCTTCACCCTGAGCTTCTAACCACCAAGCTGTCTCACCTTGCTGGGATACAGAAAAAGATAGGTGGACACTCACAGCCCCTAAAAAAAGGTTTATTTTAATGGATGTGCCTGCATGAAGCAATTTTTGTCTTCACTCAAACTCATGTTTAGACACAACTGTCAGTGGATAACCACAGTAGTGAAGGTTTCTTTACGAAACTCAGTCCGAAATATTTTTTGAAAGTGGCAGTAAGACTTCAGCAGTTAACAACAAAGAAAGTGAAACCAGAGGTCAAAGGCTTTGATCTCGCAAGAGCAAGGCACACATCACAGGCAGGCAGTATGCAGCAGTCCAAGGGTTTTGTTTTATCAGAAAAAAAGCTTATTTCCACATATGCAGTTCAATCCTCAGGACTTCTTTTTGTGTGAAGGAAGACAGATCTGGAGTGAATTTCACTTACAGATGATCTTTCTAGTATGGCTTTGAGCCCGACCCTTGGTAAGATGCTGACTATTAAAGAACTAAATGCAGCAAGTGCAGTGCTTGGAAACTTCCTATAGTGGGCTGATTTTCCAAGGCAATGAGCACCTGTATGTCAGATCTTATCTTGGCTTCACTGCAAGGCAATGTGATTCAACACACCTGAAAATCAGGCCAAGTATTTCATGTGTTTTCACAAACATCACTTTCATCTCATGCGATGATTAAATGCTAGATGTTCAAATTCATTTAAGCATGAGGTCAGACAAGTTCACCTGAAACATCTTCATTAGACTCCCACAATTAACATCAGCAGTCTCACTGGTAATTATATGATATTAATTTATTAGTCATCAGCTTTCTCATCTTTTCCACTGATCTGATTTGTTAAACCCCCAAACAATGTCTCACAAGCTACCTAAAGAAAACAGAAAGCTCTGTATCTACTCTCACTGACTGTGGTTAGTCCAGGCCTTGTTTCACTGATGAGGATACAGAAAAAAACTGATGCCAGCTCCTGTTTTACTGGACTTAGCTACTGTCTTGGATTCTCCCCAGAGGTAGTCAAACAGGACAGCCCCAGAATATTGACCCAGTACTTATGTGCATAAATATGGGCAAAAAAAGGCAGGATGACAAATACAGTCTCAATTCTTCAGCTCCTCTCTAGGGATAACACAGTTTGATGGGGTGGACTCCATCCCCTTAATGACATATACAATATCTCATCCCAATGCAGGGGAAGGAAGAAAACGGAACAAATGCAGCGGCTCTTTTTCCTATTTCTTTCAGGTACACCCACTTGAGAGCATCAGGAGGACCAGGAGCACTGGAAGCACAGCTCTCACTTCGGTTGTCATTTTCTTCCATCAATGGAAAGCTACATCTTCATTGCTCCCAGGCCTTGTGCAGAGAGAGCATCCCAGCTAGCACAATAACCGAGGTCATAAACAAGATCAGTGCTGAATAAGCCTTTCCTTGCCCAGGGACCTTTGTATTTGTGATCAGCAATAAAAGGCTGTACTGGAATTTAAAATCTCAGCTGGGTAAAATGCCAGAGATGATTATTTAAAGGCTTTAAATAAAAAAAAAAACCTCTGGCTGTAAGAATCAGCTTTTCAACATTCATATTGTATGGCTGTGGACTCATACCTGGGTTATGAAAGAATCCCAAAATAAAATGAAATGCAATAAAACACAAACTGAGCTTAAGCAAGGATTAATTTCTGACAGTAGTTCTGAGTGTTT
This sequence comes from Strigops habroptila, assembly GCF_004027225.2. Lineage (NCBI taxonomy): Eukaryota > Metazoa > Chordata > Aves > Psittaciformes > Psittacidae > Strigops > Strigops habroptila. The sequence continues at coordinate 4,727,685 of NC_044289.2, forward strand.
TAAACAGTAGCTGCATACCCATATATTTGCAAGATTTTAATTGCACAATTCCCAGTGATTCAACATCGCAAGACTTTACATACTTCCATGCTCAGGATTTCAGAAACTAAGATAATGAGAAACTTAAGTTGACATAAACATGATTCAAAGAAAACAATGTGGTTTTTTCTAAAATAAGTCACTGGCAGCAGATGATTGACATCCTACATGTGCTGAATATATCCTGTATCTCCAAGCTCTTTTGCTGTGAATTCCTTTCTATGCTGTATTTCTATGATCTTGGTTTTAACTCACAAGATGAGAACTACAGAAAATAGATAAATAAATAAGAAAACTTGTCAGATATGCCTTAACCTGCTTAGACACATACAGCACTGAAAAATACAGAGCAATATGAAAGAGTGGGCCAGAACTTCAGATGGGAAGAGCCAACACGGAGTAGTGGAGGACGTTGGTTAGTGAGGAGTGATGTGGAGGAGCTCAGACTATGGCACAAATGGTTACACACCTATCCATGTACTTAGGAAGACTTGAGTTTCTGCAACTAAGAAGCAGAGGACAATCTGAAGACTGAAATCTCCAGCAATGTCACTGTTCACAAATATAATCTTCATTTTTAGACTTCTGGTTGAATCAACATCCAGTTGTTCAAAAGTGCTCATTGCACTGCTAATTCCAGATAAGTAAAGCCTGGCTTTACTTTGTTCTCTTCTGGAACATTATCCCACTCAAGATTATCTTTCATAAATGCTGACACAACCTACAGGGACTTTATGTTATTTCATATAAAAACCTTTTTTCTTTTCTTTCTCTTCTTCTTTCCAAATTATACCCACAGGTCCAACTGATACTTTCAATTGCAACAACAGGCAGCCAGACAAGAACAGTACAAGAAACTTTATCTAAGTATTTATTGTTATGCTAGAATATCACTCTGTTTCCTCTGGGGTAATTCAGCACTCCTGTGGGAAATATGTGACCTCATTTGCATTTTCTAATTGAATTGCTATCAGGTTTCCTGCAAGACTGAGCAAAAAAAGTTCCCAGAGTAAGTAACATCACTTGTATTAACCAGAAAAAAAGTTTATGTTCAAGTGGTTGCTGGGGAGGAGGGAAAATTGTATGCTTCATGTATCTTAAAATACATTCAAAGAATATTTACCTTCTTTGCTATCATTTCCTCCTACTAGCATGAAACTTTAACGTAGTAGTTAGAATTCTTTTGTAACAGCGGTTACCATGAAAATGTGTAGGTTTGCCCAGGTTATACAGTCACCTAAAGCAATTAGCACATTTGTAAGGCCAACACTATGAAGGAGAGGAAGCTGTTGTCGTACTGTGTCACTTACCATTAAAATGTCAGCTTGAGTGAGAGTAAGAGCACAGTTGTGGGACCTCATGTGCAGGTAGAGACACCAAACCCTCTGATTTTGTAATAACAGCACACACGGAGATGACTATCCCCACAGGAACCCCCCTGAACTCATATGCCACCGTGAAAGTATGCTGGCCACCATCAAAGCTCTCCCAGCCCATTACACAGATTTCCAGTCTTATACATTGTGATGATAAAGGATCACAAATCCAGAGGATCATGTATTGAGGGGTTTATCCTCTGTGCCCCCTCCTGGGAAGTAGACCACTGCCTCTACCTTGCAGGCAGGCTACAAGAGGCTGGGTTTGCTCCCTCCAGAACGCACCAGGAATTTGCAGCACAGCAGGGACCTCACTTCTGGTCCCCCAGGACCTCAGCCAGTATCCCAACAATGTTGACTTCTATAACATTTATTCTGTATTAACCTCCGTAATGAACCAAATGTCTAATAACTGTTATTCCAGGAGAGCTAATCATTTTCTCATGAAGCTTTAATCCATGGATAATCATGAACTAGATTCTGATTTATCCTTTCAGAGGAGATTCAGAGGGGCAGCACACAGTGGGGCTGCTCTAGCTGAGAGCCATCAGTCATGGAGAAACCTACAGGAACACAGAGGATGGCGAGCAAGGCAAAGGACTTGTTTGTGCTGCTGGTGCCAGCAGACAGGGATCAGTAGGTGCAGTAAGGCAAATTTAATGCCAATTATTTTTAACGGCTGGGAACTGTTGAGCGTTTTCACAAAATCAGTCACAAATTTACAAAGTGAAATGGAAATGGAGACATGTGCCAAAATAGAGAGATGGTCTCTCTCCCTCTCTCACATCACCTCCTCCCTTCTCTCCCATATTTGCTGTCTACACATCCTGAATACAACACAACAGCCTAAAATGTCTTTTAAAAAGCTATGTATTGAGTCTTACTGTACTATACAAAACCAAATATGAAATTGGTTGCTAGTAAAAGCCATGAACTACATTAGGGTCATGGCCTGAAACGTATTCAACTGGATATTTGATGCCTTTTTTTTTTTTTTCCGCATAAACACTATTATTTTTTAAAATAATCTCATAATCATATTTATTTCTTTAGTAAACAAAGGATTATTTTGCTTGTGAAAAACACAAGCATTTAAATAAAACACAAGTCAGATGCCTGCTATAGGGACTCACAATGAAACTGCTTATGACCCTGTCATCAGTCTTGTTTTCCATACTTTTCCAGCCTGAAACCACATACTAATAAGGCTTTAGAAAGGAGGGATATGAATTTTAAAAAGCTTAGCTTTTCCTATTTTCAACAGAGGCAGAGTTCAGCTAGATCAATTTCCAACCAAATATTTTACTGAAACAAAATTGTGTGCTTATTCAGTTTTCTTTCTGCTACCCTGAGGAGAAATTTAAAGCAATAGATAAGAGATCTTACTTTGTTCCTGCAATATTTAATTGCTTTTAGAAGAAAGCAGTATTTCTTTGGTTAGTAAATGGTAAATTCAGTTAACATAACATACAGGGCTTAATTATATCTTGCAAAAGCCAGAGTCTTACTGAAGAACAGCAGAAGTGTATTTATACGACTCTAAGCCATTCAAAACCTCAGAGGTCAGACCACTGGGCTACTGGTAGATTTAAATTTCTCTAAGTCTTTTCCTTCTTGTCTCATATGTGGCAAAAGTTCTCCAAAATGGCACAGACGCACATGGCAGCATTCTGACACTACGGCACAGAAAGTCTCTCCCTCTTTCCCCATCCTTTCCTGCCGTGCCCTCTCCTCCCAAGCACTGCAGAAAAGTGGAAAGCAGAATCCAGCCTTGATATTTTGACACCTACTGTGGCTCATTAATCCCAACTACAGCCATGGCCAAGTGACCTTGCCTGTCCCTGAACTAGCCACGACTGTTACCCAGGACACCCACCTTCATTCTTACTCTGCAGGTCTTCAAGATCCAGCAATAAATCAGGCTCCTCAAAACCAATTTCCTGCCAAATCCTGCTTAAATGTAACTGCCCAACCATCACAGAACTGGTCTTTTTTTGAGTAAGCGCCAGACAATATAACTGCATTTACACAGTGTAGTACAGGATCTTCAGCCCAGACTACACTTAAAAGGAAGGAGGAGAAAATGAAAAGGTGAACTGCTGCTGCCAAAGATGATATGGAAGAGGTGGGACAGAGATAGCTACTCAAGGAGCAGACCAGAAGAAATGTGTTTTCATGGAGCAGTCCCAATTACAACAGCACCATGCAGCCTACCGCTGTACTCAACTGAAGCAATACTGCTCTCACATTGCTGGGCAGGGACAGATCTTTCCTGCTTTTCAGCTACATATATGAAACTAAGAATAAAAGAAAGCATCTGTAACCCTGTGTCTCAAATACTGAAAGGTGCTGGCTTTTCACTCATCAGCTGTGGGGAAGGGAAGATGCTGGCACTGGGTGGAAGGAACGTCTGTGGTGCCATGTTGTGCTTCACTGCCTGGCTGGCCCGTGCTCCATGTTGAGCATATGTCCCTTATCAAGCAGCAGCAATGCTCCCTGTCCTTGCTGCACTGGAAGAGATCAAGCCCAAATTTCCCGTTTGGAAGCCCCCCTGGCGCTGCAGGGCCATGCAGATGGCTCACAGAGAGAAAGCAATGATGGCAAAAAACAGGGAGATGTCTTAGCACGGCAGCAGGAGCCTGTGTGTGACTCCAGGTCTATGCTGTCACAAAAGAAATCTGAACTTAACCATCAAGAATATGGTTGACTTTGACACTGGACAGAGGGAGGCACCCTTCATTTGCAGGTTTTATTTCAAGTCAGAAGGGTGAGATGCAAACACAACCTGTAGTATATAACAGAGCCAAGCAGTCATTTAAAAATACTAAATCATGAACTCAAAAAACACTTTTCTCACTGGTGACCTTAAATAATTTCTGTCAGAGAGATTCAAGGATCATTTGCAAGAAATTTGATGCTGCTCATGGTATCGTTGACCTGGATACTTCCTTGGGAAGCACAGGCCAGGGAACACAATCCAACGCCTCATGTAACTTCTAAAGGTTTGAGGAACACAGGCAAAGGAAGAGTGAAAGAAAGATTTGAAAACTTCTTACCTTGTGTCCACTGCGCTGTGACTTCTCTGCCATGAGAAGCCTGACAATCGCATCCCATCTGCCCAGGGTCTGGGGATCCCATGCGGTCACCATCAGGATCCGCTGCTTTGAGGGCATTTGCACTTGGTGGGCAGCATACATGGTCCCATCCGCCCTCACCTTGAAGTCCAGGCTGTTGGTTTCATACCGAACTCCCTTGTTACCCGCACAGTTATTAAATTTTACTAGAACAGAGAGTAAGAGATGGAAGAAACGTGTGAGATTGGCGTGATAAGGAAAGCAATCAAATACAAGTTTCAGACATTTAATTTTCACTGATGTCTTCTATATCTCTAATAACCATCAAGGAAATGATTTAACTGTTTCTTCGACCTTTCAGAAGCACTCTTGTGCTTGATCTCCATTCCCCAGGGAAGAAGTTGTAAGCCATTTTTAAAGTATTTGATACAGTTTCATTAGATTTCAAACACAGCTGTTCCCCATTTCTACAAGTGGATTTCTCCCTTGTCGCCATTATCTTTTAAATTCGACTGGAGTCTATTACCCACACTGTGGGTATTTTTTTGCACAGAATGTTCTCCATTTCCCTAACCCTTCAATAACCTACTTACCAGATAGCCTATTTGCACATTCTTAACTGAAATTCAAAAGCCCATAACAATTCCATTATCAGAAATCTAAAACCAAAAAGAAAATTAAATACAGAAAAAAAAATCTAAATTGTTTTACAGAACGCATCTGCTGCTGGAACCAGACCCCCCACCTCCCAGCCACAATCCCACCCTGGGCAACCCCTCCACACATTACAGCTACTGCAAAGAGGAACCATAAAACTTTGCTTCACAAACTACAACATGTGATTTAAAAGCCTGCACTGGCAGATCAAAGCTTCTCAGTTGCTGGTATATTTATTTTCGGTGATTTTTTGGTCAAATTCCTTCACAGCCTAGTTTGAAAACTGTTTTCATTGGCATTATGAAACATGTCACATACATTAGGCTGAAAAAAAGCTATTATATGACAAAATTGACGAATCTGATGGAAATGGAACCTGCAGCTAATCGCAGAGGAAACAAAACACTTTCTGCCATTGGAGTAATCCACGGGGCGGAACACACATGTGGTGAAGGAAAACATATTGTACCCATAAAAACATCTCAAATGAGTGAGAATGGATATATAGCTTTCCAGCTTGGATTGTTACTGGGGCTTTCACGCTGTGGCTTCTGAGTGCTCAGCAGTGATGCTACCAGCCTGCCCCAAGATAAGGAAAACCTGCTGGCCCACAGCTGATGCTTAATTTTTGCACAAGACAAACTAAGTCACATGAATCCTACCCAGGCTGGCTGTTGTGGGAGGAGAAGGGATGCAGTGGCAATCCAGGAGCGTGTTGCTCCTGAGCCAGTTTCACCTCAGCTGTCCCCTTTCTCCATACCACAGCTGACTGCTTCTGCAGTGCTGCTTTGAGCCCAATCAGGGAATAATCTGGATTGGAGTAAAAATATCCAAGGAATGGCACAGGAAAAAGGAAAAAGCAGCCAGGAAACTGCTCAACCAGTCCTCCTGCTAAATCCCCCAGGGCCATCACAATACGGAGAAATGAGGAGCATGCTGCAGTGGAGGAAGGGAAAAATCCATCCCCTTCTTCACCAAACTGCACCTCTCAATAACTGTGATCATGTCATAAGTATACATCTTACAAAGGCTTTCCATGCTACACATTCATTTAGTGCTCAGGCCCTTCTCCAGATGCCGTGTGCCATGCAGCATGCGAGCTATCCCACCCAAACCCACCTGGTGCTGAGAGCTACCAGCCAAGGCTCTGGCCTTGAGGTCAACCAGCATGCAACAGCTCATCTCCTGACAGCCAAAATTTCTTACTTCCCCAAATGAGCTTTCACTTCCCAATGGCCTGCTGGGGACAATGCATGGTCAATGCTAACTCCAAAACTGTGGTGCCACCATCAATCCAACCACGTGGGCAATCTCAAGTCAGTTCTCAGACCCAAGCCAGGCCCTGCTTGCTAACGACACAGTTTTTAGACTAGCCGGAAAAATACAAATTCATGAAAGCACTGAACAAGGTTAAACACACACATGGTTTGGTGGCACCTACAAGAACCAATGCTGCACACCCGAAGAAACCAAGATTGTCTCAGACACCCACGGCACGGCTCATGTTGCTAATGAAGAAACCTCACACCACCACGGACCACCCTGCTGCAAGGTCTCCTTCATCTCTCAGGAACTTCTGCAAATCTCCCTTGCATTCACAGCTACAATAAATATGTGTGAACACATCAAGTGCTTCGCTGCTAATAATGTTATTTATTTTCAGCTCCACACCATAGAATCATAGAATGGTCTGGGTTGGAAAGGACCTTAAGATCATCTAGTTCCAACCCCCCCTGCCACGGGCAGGGACACCACACCCTAGACCATGTTGTCCAAGGCTCTGTCCAACCTGGCCTTGAACACTGCTGAGGATGTTAGGAAGAAGGCACATCATATGGTGCGTTATTGCACTCCTCTGCTGCATAATGGCAATGTAAAAAGCGAGTTCCATTTATACCTCCAGAAGTACCCAGAGATCATATACAAAAAGATATCTGAAGAGAGAAAGGAGTGATAATGACTGCACATTAAAGACAATTCAGAACTTACTTTGATTTTATCGAGATTAAAAGAAAACCCTACAGCGTACTAGTAGTCTGAGAGGAAAAAAAAAAAAGAATAAATCCCTTCCTATACGTGTACGTTGTGATTTCAGTATTCAAAGTACTTAAACATCTGCTTAAGACACAGCACGTGGCTCCAATATGCTGCTCTGGTGTCATATGTCACTGTGTCGACTTTTATGCTCCATTATCTAAAAATGGCTACCTCTCAGACAAAGTCCCTCTGTGACTCACTAATTACTTCCATTAGTTTAAAACAAACTTGACTGGAGACAGAGAAAATCCTGAGAGGAATTGTCTGATTTTTTAAACAAGCACCGTCTCTGCTCCACACTGCTCTGCACAGGTAGCACAGGTGGATGGATGCTCAGCAATGAATTAACACAGCCAGCTCCTCTTTGAAGAGTCCTTAGGAGCTGCAGGCACAAAAAAGCTTCAAGGACATAGGGAATCCATAGCATTTCCTTCCTGAAGAGCAGCAGCGGACCATGGCTCACCACAGTGCCTTTGCAGAAGATCTCAACCACGCAGGGGAAATGATCCAGAAACTCATCAGGGCTGAAGTTTAAGGATCACCATGCTCACGGCTGTCAGGTGGAGCTGGTGCTGTAGGCACTGTTTATACACAGCATAGAAAACACATCTGCAACACAGTATAGACGAACTGTTCACACTTTCATCACATGGCTGCAAGGACTCTCATTAAGAATCCTGTGCTCATCGTCCTTGCTGCGCTCTGAAAATGAGTCCTTGGGATGTTATGTAACTACTGAGAGGCACTGCTGTAAGTATATGTCTATATATACATACACACACCATATATATACATAAAAAAAATATATATGATATTTTCCAAATATATGAGTATAGGTTTGGAAAAAAAATCGAACTATTGTTCTATAATAAATAACATAGCTCAAGGAAAGGAGATCTCTGTATTTTCAAATTCCACCTCTTACCACTACTCTTTGCTCTCACAGAAAAAGAAATTAAAATTTGAGTGGCAGAAAACTTTTTCTTTTTCTTTTCTTTTTTCTCCTTTGGAAAGCTCTAAGTCTACGTAATTTGCAGTTGATACAACTCCTGACTTTAAAATAATTTAATAAATAAGCAAACAAATATTGGCTCTGTTTACTAGACTTGGAACTCTCTGTGGACACAAATCCATCTTTCTTTGACCAGTCTGAAGTCTAAAGAACACTGCATGAATTTAACATTCAAAAGCTGCAGCATCAGTAATTAGGGTTTCAGATAAACAGCAGAGCCACACATCTATCATTTCTGCAGGATGGTAAAAACTCCACTTTTTTTTTTAATATGTGCTGGAAAAATGTTCAGTGATGCTTATCGAAAGCTTATGCTGAAAACAGCATCAAATGCCTGATGAAAAGAAAACCAAGAAGACACCCTCATTAGCAGGCTTTTAGGTTTAATCCTTTACCCTCATCATTTTTAATTGCTTCGCTATGAAAGCAGGAAGTAAGACAAAATGATATGTTGAAACAGGTATTGAGTGATGGGCGGAAAAGCTGCAGGAGTCTGCAGCAAACTGCTGGGCATCTGAGGGGAAAAAAATGGTATTTTTCTTCATTCTTCAAAAAAGACACAGGGTGGAAAAAAATCCAACAAGTTTTGCATTGTTCCCTTTTATTATTTAGCTTGTTAAACTAGCTGGACAGAGTCAAATGATCAAGCAAGGATCTTGAAAGATGTATGAATACACTGAACTTCCTTGCCCCCCAAATGTCTGAGAAATATATTGAATTTAATAGGACTATAAATGGTATAAACCAAAGAATTTGCTTTAAGCCTTACCCTTCTGGATTCTCCTTTAACTTCTCCTAGTCCATTAAAAAGTACCCCCTCTGGCAAGCTGCACAGGGCCAGAAAAGCAGGAGGGATAATACTTATTAGGATATACCCCCTGGCAGGACACCATCCCTCAGTTCAGGATATGGGTCCCTTCAGGACTCTGTTTTTCACTGTGGTTTTGGGGATTACTGCTGCAAAGATGTTTCTTTCCCAATGAACTTCAAAGCAGCAAACACTCACCATTATTTACAGTGGGATCCTATCTGCTTTTCAAGTTGTGCCTCGTGAACAGCTCCCTTCACTCTGGCGCGGCTGTGATAAACCTAAGCTGCCAAATCCACCCCTCACATCACTTCTGCGAATGCCGTTAAGACGAAGATGGCTTAACTGTAACCTCTGGAAATTTCAGATGTTCAGATAACCTGCAGAGTCCTGAGAATGTATGGAAATGTCCTTTTGTGTGATCTTTATCAAATCACTTGTATTTCTGCCCTCACACTTCTGGCCCATTGTTCCCTTATGTCTGCACTCATCCATCTTCTCTGGTTTCTGCTGGGGGGTGGCAGTCTTGGCCAGCATTCCCCTGCATGCACCATATCAGAAATCAAAAAACCCAGCCTCTTAGTAGATAGGAATCTGTTGCCTAAGCGCAGGCACGAAACCACTCAGTTAACCAAGGGAAGGTACGTATACCTGGGCACCCTCTGAGTGCATTAGATTGTTGCAAATGGATTCCTCCATTAAGTGCTAATGTGAACCAGGATGCACTTGCCTCATTGGGAAGCTTCATTTAGTTGGGAAAGTAAGTATGTAGTATGAACTTTTACATGGCCACATTAGCAAGCATCTTTCTTTATGTTCATGCAATTCCTCTGTGATTCCATGAGAAAAATGTTTCACACTAGTGGGAATGACCTGCAGTCAGTGAATTCCCCACGGCCACACTGGAAATTCCCTGCAAAGCTGGGATCTGAATCCTGAAATTCAGTCATCTCGCTTCTCATTCAAACTGCCAGATGATGCTGTCTCCATCACCCACATGCAAGTTAACAAGAAAAAAAAAAATTAAATGAGGAAAATAGACTGTTACGGACACTTCAAAAAGCAAATAGAGGCAGATTCTTAATCCCACAAACTGCTGGTGTATTTCCAAATTAGCACTGGGTTAAAAAATTAAGGAATATCACACAACTTATTATTGCAATCATTTTGTAAAATGGAGTCCTATAAACAGATGCAGACACATGGTGGAGTTCTGGGACTTAACTATCTTGCCTACAAAAGGCCAATGCTGAAAGGAAGGAAAGATTTTTTTCTCTTGTGCTAAAAGGAGGAGTGTATCTACTACAGCTACTACAGGCTCCTGACCACTCTGAAAGAATCCAGAAATGTCGCTGTTCCAGTGTTTAGTGGAAACAAAAACTGACTTGAGCCATTACACACAATGCTACATATAAGTCCAAAGTCCTATTTCTGTCCCACTCCTGTTTACAGTAAATCCCACACTATGGTACAATACACAACCAGATTTATTTCTTGCAGGTAATAAAACACTCAGAGACATCTCTTTCTGTACAAGAAAAAAATCCCATGTGAATAGAAAAAATGATGCCTGCAAAACCTGATAGAAACAATGTGTAATTTTCATCCTTCCATTACTAATTTTATAGTTTACATTTTCAAGCATGTCCCCATAAAAAAAAAATTACACTAATAAACTCTTGGTGTCTTTATTTAATATTTATAGCACTGAGGGAGAACCAAACTGGTAGAAAAACAGCAATTCAAACAGCTCCTTCAGAGTCTAATAAACATATCCCTAGTGATCAAGTTTAAGAGTATACAGTTTAAGAAAATGCTTTGATACAAAAAAGAATTGGAGATGAATGTATGTATGTTGGTTGGTATATGGATGTGTATGAAAATGGGCATGTCCACACCCCCAGCTTCACAAAGCATTGATTATCCGATAAGTGTTCTCAGAGTAAAACCCCAAAATAATGAATGAATTAGGAGAATTAATGAACTGCCCCACAGTCTATCATCTGCTGAAAATAGTTAGCATGCTTTAGCATGTTCTTAATGTTATTTTCTTGTAATTAATGGTACAGAAATCTGCTGCAATTTTCCCCATCTTCCGTATCTCAGGTCAATGTGAAACATTACATCAAATTTCCCAGTGCATTATTTATAATCTCCGAGCTATGACTGCTAATATTTGCCTTATTGGAATAATAATAAATTACCATAACAATTTACTATATGCAATTATGTTAAACAAAATCTTTATTTATCTTCTTGTAATCTTCAGTTATAGTGAATCCTCCTATACAGAATAAGCAATAACACGACATTCATGGCATTCCTAACCTATTATATGCTTGTTAAGAAGGACTACATGTGCTAGCCAACTGGCAATTCCTCTGAATCAGCAAACGAGTAACAATCCACCTCCAGCAGGAATTAAGGTAGACGTCAAATGGCATATAAAAGTATTTTACATTTAAAAATACATTTTGGATTTCCCCACTTTAAATTCTAAAGCTCAACCCCCTCCATGATCAAATTATCCATGTCGGTTTTGGACACACACTACTGAACTCCTAACCGCCCCATGTTCATTCACAGGCTGTTTTGTTTTCACAAAGTCAAGGCTGCTTCCAACAGGTTTTATGGGGAAAAGGGCAAGCCTTGTCATGCACAAGGCATTCATTAAAAATAAATAAAATATTTTTGTGGACTTGATAAAGCTACATGAAAATTCATCTTTTCATTTCCAGTCACCTAAATGCCTTCAACACCTTCTCCAGCTTTATATTCACTTGTAACAGCTCTTGCATACACAGGGTTTCTGTTTCCATGGCCAGATGAAAAGAAAAGGAACAATACAGTTCAACACAGTGAAATCAGGATCCTTTAGAAAGTCGTTCTGTCATCTGTACAGTCAGCCAGTAACAATGAGGAGTTAAGAGTACATTAAAAAAAGATCTAAATCCCATTCAAACGAAACAAAACCCAACCCTACAGTAAACAAAACCCAATTCCCAGACACTGCCTTGCCTCCTTCATATTCCCACCAGTGCTATTTTTCATTTACTGGAACGCAATCCAACTAAAATACATGTTTTTAAGTAAGTAAAAATAAAGAAGTGTATTTCACTTTTGGTATTGGAATTGGAGGGGAGTACAGACCCCTGGAGAGAAGGACTGTAGAATATGATAGAAAAGATGAATCACTCTGGCAACAGCCAGCCAGCCATTAATTTTCAGCAAGCCAGGAGTTGGTCCAATTAAACCAGGTTCCTTTCTCTACATTAACATGCTTTACTTGGTTTTTTTCCAAAGCTAAAACATCAGCTTGAGACCCCAAAGGCTTTTCTATTTAGGATCAATCAATCTACCTTGCTGCACTGTAAAACATACACTGTCAGCTCTGAGGCTAGCTCAAAAAAGAGCAACAGTGGAAAAATTTGATAAATCGACATGTTCTGGCAGTTAGAAGAGGGATTCTTCCTACACTGTCACTTATTTTTATCTGATTAGAAACAAGTATTAGTAAAGGGAATATTCCCATCTATTCTCTTCCTGGTATTTAGCACTGGGATAAGAGTAGTCTTTTCATCCCCAATTTTCTAAATCCAAGCCAGAAGCTTCCTATGACGAAGGCAGAGAGATACGACCCAGATTTCAAAGGGCAGTGAGTTTGAATTGGATTTGCATGATGTGAAACTCACATTCAAGCCTTTTCTTCAGCACAGGAATATGAACTTGCATCTATTAGCACCCCATGTTTGAGACCTTTTTCACTGTTTTCCACATTTTTATGCTCATGGCTTTTCCATGGGTCTGCAACCTCACTTCTGGGTTTCCAGCACCTGCATTGGCAACAATTGCTTTAATCGGGGTTTCATTGCCTATTTGGGATCCCTTTACCCTACTGAGACATTTCAGAACTGATTAACTAATAAATGAGCCAAGGACTGATGCCAGAGGCTGGTAAGAAGGACACGAATATGATCTGAAGTCCCCTGCAAAGAAGCACTCCAAGCTGGGATAACTCAGAGGATGACCCTTTTCTTCAGTGAATGCCATGGTAACTATGCTGTTGTTTTCCGTTCTTGTTTTCAACAGACATCTTTATCCTTCGATAAAAATCCTTTCACAATAGTTTCACTATGGCAGTCCCTCTCTGTTCTTAACAGTAAGGTTGACCAAAAGCTACTGCGAGGCGGAACTGATGTTTTAGCTTTTGATTACAAGGCTAAGAAAGAGAAGCTTGGTTTGGGCAATCTTGCAGATACCAACTGCACCACACTTTTTGGCCAATGCTCAGATTTCACAGGCAACCATTTTTGTCCTTTCTTCTTCTTTAAATCCCATGCATCTGTAGGACACTACTGACGTTCACTATGGCACTAATGAGATCATTTTGCAATTAAAGGCTAAGTAGCAACAAACCTCTCACCACTCTACAGGAGAGTTTGGGTTCTCTGATTAAGCAGCAGTAAATAAACCTGTTTCACTCTTGGTCTGGTGCACAGGCTTTCTATGATTAACTCTCCAAACGAGATGGACTGATTGACCCCATAGATTAATCAATGAGTTTCTCAGCTTCAGAGCAAAGTGCAAGTTGTGGCAGTTACCTGCAGTAGGATGTGTATTAATTATTATTACTACAGCACAGAGTAAATAAATCCCAGGGCACTTCATTTGGAGGTTTTACCCTTAGCACTAATGATTTCCACAACACTCTCATGTTTGTCAAACTACCTACACAGGAGAAGATTTTAAACATCACTACGCATTTCTTGAGGACGAAACTACAGATTGTAGGGTAGCTTAATGGGATAAAGGGAGGAGCCTATGTAATTGCAGGGCAAGCTCTAGGTTACAACAGCTGCTCGCCCACCTTCTCTGTCGGCTGGAGCGTCCCTGGGAGAAGCTACTGGGAGGCTGGGGCTGTATTTGAGGGAAACCCTGGGTATGCTGCACCAAGCACCTTCACCCCAGCACTCCTGGGCAGAGCAGAGAGCCTGGCCCTGCAGGTACTGGGAACATCCCTACATCCAGAGCAGAGGTGGGAAGCAGGCAAGCACATACAACTCCTGCACAACCGCAGCCACCCTGCCAGCTCCCACTGCCCCACCGATGGTGACCTGCTGGCCCTGGGGCTTCTTCCTCTCTGTGACAGATCTCTTTTCAACTTGCCAGAACTGCATTTGAAGGCCACGGGGAGCTGCAGGAAGACTTTTTTTTGGGGGGGGGGGAAGTGAGCACGGGCCATTTTCAGCCTAGGAAAAGAAGTTGAAAGAGATGGTCCAACCATAGCCGTGTCAGATAGCCTCAGGCTCCTCTCTCCTCACACTCTTCAAAACAAACAAACTCTCAACACCTTGAAACAGAGACTGCACATGTCATGAGGAAAAAAAATCAGACACACCAGTAAAGGCACTGAACTCTTCACGGACTTGACTTGCGTGTAAACACTGACAACTTTGGGCTTGACTGTTCTCGTCTTCCTTAGCCTGGCTCAGGAGCAAATGTGCATTGATCCAGAGAACGAAATCACAATGCAGTAAATGAATAGATGTTTCAAGCAAGAATATTAGAAATGGAAATTTCTGTTACCTATAGGAATCAAGGTAGGGTAGCTATATTTAACTTGCAGCTGCTGTGCACCTCTGCTCGTCTGCCTGCACAAAAAGCAGCTGCAGCCCTTACCTTCAGCTATAACCTACACAAGTCTTCAAGCTGCAAGAGAAATTAAAATTAGGTAGAATAAAACAGCTTGGTACCTGGTGGGCTCAACTGCTTTGATATTTAGACAAATTTAGAGAATTTTATTTATAGATGGAGACTCTGGGTTCTGTTTCTGGCACTTGGTCAGAGGGAGCAGAAGAAAAAGTGGCCTCAATGCCCAAGCTGCACTTGAGTGGGTAATAAATACTGGGCAAGTTGAGAGATGGCAGAGCTGCATTGCTGCAGAGCCATAGCATCCGGGGCTGGGCCTCAGTGTCCACTGAACTCCCAGGAAATTCACCCACAGAGCAGGAAATTAACTGGAAAAGCAAACCCACAATAAAACCCACCTCCACGCTCTCTGGTGTTGGTCATCAGTGAATAAAAATGAAGCTCCTGGCCCCTGCAGCCACCCTTGGATGGGCCATGTCCTGACAACTGCATCCCCGCAGCCGTAGTGCAGCTGCTGATGCTTCCAACAGAGACATAGGAATGAGGTTTACTGCAATTTTTGCCTTCCTCTTTCACGTTCACCCCCTCTGCCCCTTCTTACTCCGGTGGTCTCCACCAGAAAGGCAGCACTCTCCTCGCCTAAAGAATGAACTCAGGATTCAACTAGCAACCTTAAATTTAACAGAGTGCTTTTGGCAGGGCTCAGCACCATCAATTAAAACAGAGAGAGACTAATGCCAGTAAATTAGAGAACGTGACAAATGCAGCACAAAGCACCAACGATCCCAGAAGGTATCAAATTTAGTGTTAAAGCAAAGAAACAATAGGGAAGTCCAAGACATTTCAGAGTGTAGTGAATCAAATTAAATTGCCTGAAATTCCACATGGAATACATTTGACAAATTTCTTTCCCCCTCTTCAGCTTTCTGTTTGAGATGAACTGTCGTCTGGCAGCTTCAAACGTCTGGCACAGCTTCAGCTTCAGTTTGCTGGGGCTGAATCCAAACACGAACCTGAACTTTACCAGTTCTGCTCTTTTTGTAAACATACTTGCTGTGGCTGCCAAATGCTTTCCAAAAGCACACAAAACCCAGAATCCAAAAGGAAAACACTGACTTGCTGCAGTATAATTTGCAATTTACCACCTATCGGTAGCATCCTGCGTGCAGAACTGTCGGTCGATCAGAGCCCACCTTGGCTTCTGTTTCCTCACACATATTGAGAGGGGACTGGGAAGCAGGAGCTCCCACGGGAGGGATGCATCTCCCCTACTCGCAGTATGAGTCCCGGATCCACATCTTCCCCCAGGGCTGCGTGGGCAGCTGATAAGACAACAATTAGCAGTAGGATTCCTCAGACGTGCTGGGTAAGACAAGCAGTAAAATGTCATTATACACGTGTCGCTGATAGCAAAAACCAGTTTAGATTACCCCAGTGAGTAGTCTCAAGAACAAATTCATTTTAAGGCAGGGAACTTCAGGCAGAGGAAGAAACAGATATAAAGAGGGTTATGATCAAATTGTTCCTGAGCGCAGATAGCATCAGCCTTGATATATCACCTTTTTTTTTCCACTTTGCTTTTTAAAACAGAACTGTTTTTGAGAAATGCTTACAACAATGGCATATCCCTTTGAAGCAGGATGTGATTCTTCACAGCAGCATCCCACTACCTCTGCAGATTCTCTCTCACAGAAAACAAATCCTTTCTTCCTCCATTTTAAACCTTTTTAAAACTACCAAGCTGCATAAACTACCCAACTGCAGAAGGCTAAAGGAGGCCACCCTTAAGCTGAAGAGCAGCAAATGACAGAGGCGTGTGAATTCTGGCACAAGACACACAGGCAAGCATATGCTGTTAGAAAAGCATATTTTATTGTCCACAAAGCATTAGCCTGATCTCCGAGAGCCACATGGAGTTCCACCGCTGCCCAAAATACACAACATCTGGTTCATACCAACTCTGATTTATTTCATGTCTTCTCTCCCCTTGGATTTTAATTATGAGTAGATCTTGTAACCATTACATTTGTATTTATTTTACCCATCTAGATGTTTTTCTATGCTACTACCTGCAGACCAAAAGCCCTCTCTAAAAATAGTACAAAAATATACTTAAAAATATGCATCTGGCCTTTATTAAGGAAATCTCTCTGCTGAATTTTTAGGAAGCAGAAGTACCACTGAAACCACTGCTTAGCAAGCAAGCCTTTACCTGATTTCCTGAATAGGGTGAGACTAAAGAAATAGCTTTTTATTACAATAACTGACTATTGCTCCTCATATTAACCAGTCTGGTTACAAAAAAACCTCACTCATTACTGCACCCCTCTGCCTGTCTCTGGGGGCTGTCTGGGGCCTGGTGAGCCAGTTTCAATGGTCAGGTGTTGATACTCTAAAGAGTGATACTCTAAAGAGTGTATCTAAGGTGGCACATCCTCAGAGAAGAGACAGATCCAGGCTGTGCCTGAAGAATGAAATACTCTTTGTCCCCCGGGTAAGACAAACACAATCAGGAATGCAATAGTTGGAAGCTTTCATACTGAGAAGTTTCTTGCCTACATATTTTTCTGATGAAGCTCTTGATCTTTCTTGATCTTTCAAAGTTGATTTAGAAGTGACTTTTTAATTTGTATGGTTGAACAGCTACCACCATAAAAGAACATACAATGCAATAAATAAACACCACTTGCAAACCTCAGAACTCTCTGCCACCACTTCATCCATCAAAACTAATTCTGTAAAAAACAAAGGACGTGGCAAACCCAACCAACCTTTTTTTCCCATCTTACAAAATGACTGAAATCTATTTCTGGAAATGCCATAATGTTTCTATAAATGATTGAGTCTTCTGAAAATGTATCGTGGTCCCACACAAACACCCTCCACGAGGAGCAGCAGCCCTCCTCTCCCCAGGCCCAACGCACTGACTGGGCAGCTCAGGCCCAAGCACTTATGTAGAAATCCTGTCCTACTCATGGCACAGAATTTCTGGAAGTATGATGGAAAACAGAGATTGCTACAGATGTCTGAATTGCTGAAATTGGAAAGCAAAAAGGGCTGATAGCTGAGTTTCCCTCACCCCAATGTCAGCACATAGCAAGACTTATGTGTTGAACCCTCCTCTGCTCACCAATAAAGCCTCTGGGTGGAGTAATATGAATGTAAGGTACTCCTTGTCTCTGTACCTGTTTTTTAATTAAAAAGTTTTGCATGTAAACAGATACCTTCTTTTCTTCCAAATCCACACTGACATCCACTACTTATCATTCTGAAGTGATTGCTAGAGGAAACATGATTAAAATATAACGTATTCCAAGTTTTCCCGGTACTGCCCATCATCATGCTGTCTCTCCCCTTTCACATCAGCTCAATTGTGAGAATTTCAAGCTGACATCAAAAAGTCAGGCCATTTGAAGACATAAAAGCCAGCTATGAGGTTGTAATTTAATTTTTTATTTATGTATTGATTGGTTGAAAAAGCAGCATTGACTGGCTGATGTATTTTAAAGGTTAAACGAGTGTGATGAATGGTATCAAAGAAAGCCCTACCAAACTTTGATTCCCACTTCTTTTACAAACTACACGCTGTGTAAAACAGCCTAAAGATACATCGATCCCAAGTTACCAATAGGTACCACAGAGTGATGAACACACCTGAGCTGGAGACTCATCCTCTCCTTACAGATATGAGGGGAGCATTTGGCACTGACCGTAGGAGGACGCTGAGTTGGCTCTTACCGTTACCAACAGGGGTAGCACCATTTCAACACTTTTAATCACACTTTTGCAGTTTTTTACAAGACCACGCCTCAGTAAGGACTGTCAGCTACTGCTGTCAGTAACGTCTAGCTCAGTGTAAACATTTCCTTAGTAACGTGATGAAATTCCACCTTCAGGTTTATTCTAACTCCTAAAATAAATCTTTTCACAGAACATGTACGCATTCATTTATACTGCAGTGCTATGACCACAAGTTTTAATTCTTACTATTTAATTATTCAGCAGGTCTCGATTTAAGCTAATATGCAAAGAGAGGAAGAATGGGCACTTGTTTATCTCAGTTTTTACCAAATAATTCAAGTTGTTCATTAATCACATTCCTTTTCCACTATCTGATAAGAAAGAAAAAAAGCCCCAGCAACCATCCAAATAACAAAAAAAACCAACAAACAAACAAACAAAAAACAACCCAAAAAAAGAGACTCTCTTTATAGAAAAAGCAGCATATTCTAGAAAATCTGCTTGCATGAATAGACTTCATTAAACCAATAAAATATTTATGTATAGGGATGGCTCATACTATTGACTCAGCCTACAAGGGAAATTTTACTTCTTTTTTGCCCTTAGTGTCTAAAATATTAGGAGTGAATTGACCTAATAACAGATTATATGTTGGATTTTGGCACAGGTTTTATGAAGAATTTTGCCTGTTCTAAATTTCCCTCCTGTTCCATACCTGCAGTGACAATATAAAGTACATCAACCAGCAATTTCATGTCTATTACCAAGGGCTATACCTGAATCAATCAACCAAAATGGTCCCCAAAATGTCTACTAAATTAACCATCTTCTACTTTTTTTTTTTTCTTTTAATCAAAACTTGGAAAAAGTTGAAATAAGAAACAAGAAAAATATTACTCAGTCCATAATTGATACAGTTTTAATGACATTTCTGACCTTTAAAAGAAGTATGAACAACTCAGTCCATCGGGCAAGCAGAAAAAGTAACAAGAAAAACCAGGAAAGAAAAGAGGAACTAACCCTGAGGAGTCCTCTGCAGCTCTAATATGAAACCATTTCTGCTCTGTAAAGATAAAATGCCTTTAAAACTTCACCAGCCACTCCCCTCAATTTGTCTGAAGAGAGGTCTTATTGCTCACTCAGTTGTTCCTTTGATTACTCTAATACCCAAAAGTTTCTGATAAGTAGTCTGGTACTAAGGACATATCACTGTCTGGAATGTGGTTGCCAAAACAAAGAAGTATTTCCTTTTTCTTGCATGTAAATACTAGCAAGAGATCACACTTTGTCATCTGAATTTGTTACTGAAAATTGTCCAAAAGCGGATACGAACTCCAATGAGCCCTTCTGATTCATGCTCCATGATATATTAACAACTTTATCTTGTCTGTATGAAATATCAGGGTCCTGGGATTTTAAAAATATCCTGTATTTCACTACTGGAATATGTAGCCTTGATTATTTTTGTGCTCAAGCTTAGGTGTGTGCAGGCAGCCAGGACACCTCCGTGGCACCTATCTGCAGCATGCTTGGTTTGACAGCTGCTTATTTCCTTGAGCACCAAAGGGTTTGATGCTGTAAAATGAGAAGGTAGCGTGGAGGTATGACACCATCTGGGGAAGATGCCCCCAACCAGTAGTTTCAGAAAGAAAAATACAGACTGTCTTGCTTAAAACCACTGTCATACGTTTACATGGCCTTCCTCCTTGGGTATTTGTGCTACAGAACGCCCCTGTGGAGCAGTGATATTATATGTTAGTTCTCTACGCTGTTATTTCTGGCTGCTTAAGCAGCAAAGGACCAATATCCTGTTCAGCTATGCTCAGTTGGTGCAAGGGAAACCAGTGAGACGCTGCTCTGCAGCTCACTTCACACACCTCTCGTCCTTGTGTGGCACTGCTTGTTTTTGACAATGATTGACGACTCGCACCAAGCCCCTGCATTTCCTGTTACTAGAAACCAAATGGATATTTCTTCATGAGCTAACCCTTATCTCGCAAACTCTTTGAGCTTTAAGGGTAGAAAGCTTATCCTTTGAAACAGCCTTTCATTCCTAAAACACCTCCTCCTTTCTCCTGTGATTTACTGCTCATTTATCTTTAGTGGAAAGCTGATATTTCTGAGTTATAAACTACGTCTCAGCCTCTAGTTTATGGAAAAGCCAGCCATGGAAACCTGAGAAATGAAAAGCCAACACTCCCACCAGCATATTAGCTGGCTTTAGACCATAGTTAATGAATTGTCAATCAGACATAATTTTACATTAAATTTCATTTACATCTAAGCCACAGTGGACTGAGCAGTGGTGTACATATCCATCAATCAGTTTCCAATGACCATCCATACTTAATAACCTCTGTTCACCCTATAATCTTGTTTCCCAAATCCAGATTGACATCTACCAGGCAGACTGGCTTTCAAGAGAGTACTTCCCCAAAAAGTTATTCATACCTGAAACACAGAGCAGACACACGGCCATTCTTTTAGCAACAGTTTACTTCCTTTCCAAAATCACCTCTCTATTTCTGAGTACAGGAAAAGCACTTGGGGCATTTTGATTTAAAAGCGAGCTTCAAACTAAGCAGTGCCAAATATTTCAAACCAAGCAGGAAAACAACTAAGGGATTAATGAACTTTATGCACCTACTACTCAACATCCCACAGGAGAGCCACAGAAAGTGCTTCTGTCCTCCTCCAACCTCCTGCCCCAATGCTTGGTGGTGACAGTCTTGAAAATCTTGGTTCCATTTAGCATTATATGCCATTGTATGGTTTTAACTTTTATATCTAAAGGGAAGACTGAAGGATGAAGGTCCTCAGCTGCACCAGATCATACTCATGAAGTCAACTTCGCAAACAAACACCATCACTTTGTCTTTTGAAACTCTACCTAGTCTACAAGGGAACAGAGAAGACCCAACCAAAACATAGCAGGCTTAGGGCTGGTATAAATAACCAGCATCCAAAGGACTGGTAGGCAGCTACACTGCAGCCTCCTGAGCAGGGTTTATCTCCATTAGTTGTGAGTTTAGGCAGTTTTCTGACACTGTCTGAATGGCGAAGGACCAAAAGTTGATCAAGTCTGCAAAGAGTATGCTACGGATAAGCAAAAGAGAAAGCACTAACTGTTATTCTATTGCTACATCCTGCTAGCTCTGAGCCTTAAAATGTAAACTGAACAATATTTAGTGATTTATTCTGCTTAGCTCTAGATAGATAGAATACTGACGTATTCGTTTCCATTTTAGCAGCAAGGCAGGGTGTGGAGACATGAGGTGAATTCATGTCTGTTTACGCCACCTTTTAATTTAGCTGATTTGGGCTGAAAGGATTGCGTTAGAGATGAATTGCTCCTTAAGAGGTTTCTTTAAAGCAAGGAATTAAAAAAAAAATTCTGAAAAGCTTAGGGCCTCCTAATACATGTGACTCTTGCTGTATTTCAGCCCTGGAAAAGAAAATCATTATTGAAGCAGCAAAACTCTGTTTCTCCTAGTAATGAACAGTAAAAGCTTGTCTGGGGGAAAAATAGTGATTAGATTGTGACTGTGCGTTACTTCCAAATGTAAAGCCATTTTGCCTGAGACAACATTAAGATGCTAGGATGCAAGGTTTGATCATTAATTTTGGCTAACACTACACTTCAGTGTTGCTGCAGTCCTGGATTTTTTCTTCTCCCTTGATTTTAGACAGCCTTAATCATGCTTACAGTCTATTCTAATTGCTGAATCGTATCACTCTCCACCTTCTCTAAAATGCTTGGGGCAAAAGAAATAGTGAAGATTAATGACAGACGCATAATTAGAAGAAAATGTAAAGATCTTGTGTTAATCATTCAGAAATAATTTGAAAAATATGAAATTCTGAAGAGCTCTCTGAGTAAAAGATGATAAAATAAGCACTACGGCACAAAGCTAAGCAAATTTATATGTACCACACTGCTTGCAACCAGAAGAGGAGAGCTCACGCGAGCACATGCAAGTGTGTGGGTATGCAAGGGAGGCTTTATTAACATAATGGA
The DNA here is from genome assembly GCF_004027225.2 of Strigops habroptila. Classification (NCBI taxonomy): domain Eukaryota; kingdom Metazoa; phylum Chordata; class Aves; order Psittaciformes; family Psittacidae; genus Strigops; species Strigops habroptila. The sequence goes on from NC_044289.2 coordinate 4,750,096, forward strand.
ATGCAGCATGGAAGACCATCTGTTTTAATTGAGCAAGCTTATTCATACAAAGCTTTGCTCCACTCATCTTGTTTAGATTAATGTTAATGTTCTATTAAAAGGTAGTTTATCATCCCACAGTAGAGTTAAAGTGAGCACACCCATAGTAATATTCTCACCTCGTATGGAGGGAGAGAGCTCGCTCATTACCAGGCTATTGATCATCTTACAGCAGAACTATTAAGGCTGGGAACCTTGGTTAAAAGTAACCAGAGGTCTTTCTTCTAGTGAGGGTAAAGGCATGATTAAATAACTTTTATTTAATTAATTTTAAAAACAAAAGAACACAGTCTGCAAAATTATTCTCAATTATACCTTTGGATAACTACAGGAATGATGCTTTAGCTAATAATACCTTTCAGGTTGTAATAGAAAGAGTAAGTATCAAACCAGGATAGGTTTTCTCTGGATTCCTTTTCTACCTGTGTCTTCTCACCATAACACTTGATCTGTCCTTAGCCTTTGCTTTAATGAGAAAGCAGGAAGTTGGGTGCTACTTGGAAGCATGCCTATCATTAAAAATACACACACAGGGCAGGTAAAAAAAGTGTGCAGCAAAGCACATTTTGTATATGAATCTGAAATCCCCAAATTGTAGGAGGCATTATTATATCCTGAAGGTTTAACTTTTTTGGGTTTTTTTCAGATTCTGCAAATATGGCAGAATCTGAAAATGAACTCCATGGCTGAAGAATATTGTACCTAACTGTTCTAGTTATTATTTTTAGAAGGTTATCTTTTTATAACAAAACTATGTGCCAGCCGAGAAATGAATCATTCCATCATTGTTTGGGGTGGGGGTTGGGTGTTGGATTATCACAATGGATTACAACCAACTATATTTACAACAAAAATAGGATATAATAATAAAAATACACCCATTAACATTGCTTGTAGAGCTTCATCCCTGTCTCCCTTCCCTCTCTCATTTTCTTAAACGCCATCTCGATCTGCTCAAGCCCAGCTCCAAGCCCCCAGTGAGGATCACATCTCCTGGCTGTCCCTTCCACCATGCTGTTTTGTTTCGTTGCACATCCCTGGGTCCCCTTTCTCAATCACACAAAGCAGCAGGTCAGTGTGTGACCACTCAAATGCTTCTCCCCCTCCCATGCCACCACAGCCTTAGCATTTGCTCCTCTTGTTCTCAACCAAGTAGCTCTTTCCTTTCTCCCTTGCTGCTCCGTCATTTTGGAATTGCTCCTGGTGAGCCAGCAGCAATGGTACCTTTGCATTTTCCTCCTTAAAACATACTTTGTCAGAGCAGATAAAAGAAGTCCTGACAGTGGCTAGGCAGCTGGTGTGCTGGACAGCTGCCTCTTGCGCAGAAACTGCTGTCTCTGAGGACTCACCCCATCCATCCATCTCAATTCATCAAACGTGTCCCGCCTCACATTGGAATGGCAAACTCACAAGGGCAAGGATCAAGTTTTTTGTGTTTATTTTGTACAGTTCCTAGTAGAATGGTGTCGACAACTGCAGCTGCCAAACACCATTACGGTACAAATGAAGTAACAAAAGAAACGACAAAAGGAGCCCCCCTTTCTTCCCCAAATTTCAAGCAAGATTTAAAAGAGTCCACTTACAATTTTTATTCTCTAAGAGAACATTTTATAATTACATTTGGACATATGAACAAGGAAGATGAAGGATACCAAGAAAAGATGAAATATAGGTGAAGAAATTCTTCACACACCATTCCAAACCAAATAATCTCACAAACCAATAGTTCAAGTGAGACTTCATCCCTGAATATCGAAACATGCCAGTCATTAATTAAAATTCAGAAAAGCTTCTTTGTGGTACAAAAGCATCACCATTCCCCCTCTGCAAAACCGGGAACCTGAGAAGGAGGAAAGTTAAATTGTTCACGCAAGAAGCCCCAGCTGACAGTTGCCAAATCATGAAACACTCTAAGCAACACTGGACCCTTGTTTTCACACTGGCTACAGGGATGTTGGAAACTACCCATTTTAGCCTGGGGTAAGTTTTAAGTTTCTCAATAAAACTAAACCTGAGAGTAGCCCAAGCACTGAGCTATTGAAAACCCCACCTGAGCTGACTCCAAAGTAATTATGCAGGACACAAAGGCATCTTCTCATTAAAGAGCCACACTCTGAGATTAAATCCTCTCTCAAATTGGTGAGCTCTATTGAAAACAAGACCAGCTGAGGATGCATGTGTATGAGCCACAATTTTTCACGGGAATGCTGGGAGAGACTTAAATGAACCCCTTAATTTGCAACATGGAATTATTTATGCTTCCCTTGGAAAGACAAGATGCATTTCTACCTCTAACAAGTGATATACATCTATAGCTAACAAGCCGTACAGCCTCTGAGCAACTGTCGACAACTTTGCAAGGGAGACGCACCAGCCAGAGATTACACTGGAAAAGTTGGTATGATCAGAGTCACAAATCACTGATTTCCTGAGTATTTGTCAAGCACCCATCCAACACTCCAGGCTGTGTCCAACACACTGAAATTACAAGTGATGAAATAAAATTACAGTACACAGACATCTTTGCCCCCATCTGTTTTCCCTGTTTATTGTCCTTTCCAAACAACTTCCCATGCTGAGCACTATCTACCCAGCCTGGCTGTCCACACTATGACCCACCCCTTTTGCAGAACAACTCTGGACCGGGGATGCAAGGTGCTTGCCTCACTGGCTGCTTGTTTTGTGGGGCATTTGCCACACTTTGGGGACAGTTATCATGGCACAGAATGGATCTGTACTGCACAAGGGCCTGCATGAAGCAGTTACAAGGTTGCCTGCCTCCAAGCACTTTGCTTCTTTGTGCTGAACCCAAGCAAAGAGAAGTGGGAGAGACATCTGGGGAGTGAGAAAATGCTGGGGCAGTGTGAAATTGTATGGGAAGTGTGAAAGGACAGGGACAGCACTCTTGAAGAATCACAGTGAGCAGACAATTAACTCCCATACGCTATTTCATTCCACCATCAGCTGTATTCAACATTACCATGTCCCAATCAGTTTTTTCTTTAGGCTGAAGTTAGACCGTGCAGTGTGTTTTCAGCAAGGTGTGCATGGAGCTGCCTGTCCTTCTGCTGGGCTCAGTATGGAAGCGGAGAAATCACATAAGCTATGATGTAAAACTATCTTTACAGCTTTGCTTAGATTTCCTGGCTACCTCCTACATCTCCACACACGGAGGGGAGAGAAAGCTGCTTCTCCAGAGCCAGCATCCTTTCGGGTCATTCCTCTCCCCTGACAATACTGAATGAGGTGCCTGCAGGTGGTCCAGGTGAACACGTGTACCTACATAAAAGGCACAAACCTAAACACCTTATTCAGTCAATAATCCAATGCAGAATGTGATTGGCATTTCTTCCTTGCAAGACAGATAAGAAATGCACTCAGGAACCTGTGACTAAGCTGCACAGGCTGTTAGCCAACACACTGTATCTACACATGACAAATTATGCATTCATCCATTGTTTGAAAGTTTTGAATTCACTGTTGGTGGTAAACTTTTTACTAGAACACACAGATGGTCCTGCCTGATCTTGTTAATGAAAAACTCTCACACAGCTACAAAAACAGACGTGATCATCTGTTTTTCAACATTCTGAAAAAAAAATCTACAGAGGTGTAAGGTGCTATACAAATGAGAATAATTAGCTTGTGCCATCTGTGGACATTAAAAAAAACAGATTATCTGTATTCCTATGCTTTATAATGATAAGCATTATGTCTCCAGCAAAGTACACACTTAATAACTTTTCAATTTATTGTGACCTTCTGCTCCAATTGACTAAAGGAACTATAATACTAGTGGTGCCTCATACATTTCTACCTTATAATTAGCAGTAATAAAAAATGCTATTAAAAAAATAGTGAGTCTGAAGCTCTCTGACAATTCACTGATTAATTCTGAAAACTTTAAAGCACATTGGAACATACCTGGCTAAAACATCAATTTTATCCAGTTCTCAGTTCCACTAACAAGGGTTGGTGCATGATCAAGTCTCACAGCTCACCTACACGTAATGGCAGTAGGAAGTGCACCCTGCAATGTTACATGGTTTGATGACAGGATAAGACTTTCCAGATCTTTTCAATCCAAGTTTAGTGGTTAGCTGTATACTGCCCTTGCACATGCAGTGCTGCATGCCTGAGGTCTTCTGGCATGAAGGGAAGGGATGCCCTTAGCATCTGATGAGGAATAGTTAATATCTAAGTACCTTAGAGGGAAAACAGTAAGAACGATCATCATCCAGGACAGGATTTCTGTATAACATCCCCTGAATACATTTAAACACACTGAGGGTGCAGAACTCATACTCCTCAGCCTCCAAAAAATGGGAAGTGAACAAGTAGACCCCAGGTGTACAATGCAAGATCCTGACCACAACTGCCGTGCCCCAAGCAGCCTGTCACCTAGAGAAGATTAAAATTGGTAACATATCCTGTGCTCACCTTGCAATCCTAGCACCAACCCCTGTAGCTGCAAATATAAAGATACACAGTCCTTACTCTTATCTATTACATGTTTTAATACCAACAAAGTTTATCTCTATTCATATTTGACTTGAAACCAGTAAAACTGCATGAGGGAACAGGCAGTAGACACTGAAAGCACTTTTTAATTGAGTAATCCGCACTCCCCACACAATTTAGTGGTTGCAGTGATTTAAAATCCATCCTGTACTTCTGGTCATTTTCATTTGTAGTTTCTGATTTGAGCTACTGTTATACTGGCTCACCTACTGTCTTTAGAAAACATTCACTGCTTTACCTATTACAGATGGTTAAGATTACAAGTGCGAACAGGGGAGGCCCAACTTACAACAGCAACTCTTCCTCGTCCATTTCCTAAATTTCTTATGGACACAGGTGAGGTTAGTCAGTCTTTCCTGTCAGTCTAAGGACTTGGTATTGCTTCTCCTATAAACCTTGTTTCTTTCAACTGACCCATTTTCATTTCTATTCCTGAAATACTTCCTATTTTCCTTCCTCTGATTGCATTCATTTGCGTGGTGCAAACGCACAGCCCTCTCTGTTCAAGGTTTGAGAGTACCCACCTTTATTATTACTGCTGTGCTCATTTAAGCTGAAGCATTTCCTAATTAATTTATTTTAAAATGTTTTATTCCAGACTCCCACTGGATAGGAAGTAGCCTAACTTTACTCTGAGATGACTTTGAAAAGCCTGCATGCACTGCTATGTCCTAAGTGCACTTTGAAGTCAAATCTGTTCACAATGTCATGTTCATAAAATGGGAAATGATAAGAAAAGAATGAGTTCTGTTATACAAATTACCAGCAATTCAGTGTGGTGCTTTAATGTCATTCCTGTTCTTTAAGGATGTCACTGAATGCATCCGGCAAGTAAAATGCCCATATGAAATTAAGACACTAAAAGTAAATGTTTGCTCCTATACTGTAAAGAACCTCATAAATGTCAGAGGTTTTTATTTCACACACACCACAGCTTGTAGAGACACCAGGAAATATTTGGTTCTAATGGGAAACTGATGTTCATTTCAGCACCATGCTGCCCATCAGAACCCATCTGAGTGATGCTCTCCTGCAAGTCTGAGCAGGCAGTCACTGCAGCTGACCCAAAGAGCACAGAAATGTGGTTTAGTTTCTACATTGTTTTAAGTGCCAAAGAGATGAGCAATTCACATACTACTCAAAAACACCTGTGTAAAGTTTTGTGTCCCTTCACATGGGCAAGCATAGGAAACCTTCGTTTCAACTCAACGGTAGCTCAAATGCTTTTGCACCGAACTCCCTTTTCTATCCTGCTGTGTTTGACAGCTCACCTATGCTTGTGCAGATGAAAGGTGACAAGTTTGTATGGGCTGGGCAGGAGGCATGGAAGGCTGAAGGAAACATGCTCTGCGTGCTCCTGCACTTTCCTACTTTTTGTGATCTCTTTTCTGCCCACACTGCTGGGCACAAAAGCAGCTGATGTTGCCACTCCACCAGTAGTCAAGCAAAATCCTACTCACTGTATTACCACATACAGCTCTAAGTCCCTCATCTTCTTTCCCTCACTTCCACACACTTCATCTCATTCCCATTTACTCAACAAAACTGTAATTTGGAATGGACAGGAGGCAAGGAGAGCTGAGGAAACAGGTAATTGGGTGATTGGCAAGCAGAGGAGAAAAGGGTGCTGAGGTTGGTGACTCAGCACATCACTCCTTTGCTGCTCCTTTCCTAATGTTTTGGAATATATGGTTATTTTGGGGTGTACCAACTGCATTAAGATGAGCTTGGCTGAATACTATTATCCTCCATTATGGTTTAAGCTGGATATTGCTATCATAACAATGGATCTATGTGCATCATTTTTTTTCCAGTATCTTCTGGTACCAAGCAATGCTGTAAAAGCCCAGTGCAAACACACGAGGCCAGATTGCCAAGAGAGACCAGCATCTCAGCAGTTCCTGCTGAAACACAGGTAAAAAATAACTAAGGGCATCATATCAGAGGTGCTCCATTCCCATTACAACATATGCAGACAGATGGTCAGCCCTCGGTGACTCAAACCTTGCGGTAAACCTGGCAACTTCATTAGGTGATTCAAAGAAGGCTCCATCCTTAAAAATCAGGTTTCAGCTATGAGAAGGGAACATCTGAGCCTCTGACCCCAGCCTTCTTTGGAAATAGAGGCTGAGCCCTTCTCACAATCCAGGTATTATCCTGGGGAGGAAAGGAAGGAGGAAACATCCAGGCACGAGTTCCACCTGTTCAAAGGCAGAATCCCCTTTCAAAGAGGAAAGCACACACTCAAGTGGCATGTTTTTCAGTCCTGGAAATACTTATAAGATTTTTGTGTTTGATTTTTGGCTTTAAATGAGTCAAATCAAAATTAAGGGATTTCCATGTGTGATATCGAACACCACACACATACACTTTTGCATAAGGGATTTGTGTTTTGTAAATTATAACCTTTAGCCATATCACTAGTCATTAACCTAATTTAAATCTTGATAAGGAGATTCTCTGTTTTTATCTCCAAAATTAACTAGCTCCTCACTTCGAAGATACAATCAGGATGGTGAGGTGAAAGGATATCACCAAGTAAGTCTGATTAAATCCACTTTTTATTCAGCAGCTCCTTGTACTCCCCTGCAGTGACACAAAAGCAACTCCCAAGCGACTTCCCCTCACTGACTGATAACGTGTCGAAGTATCCCTTTTGCAGTGTCTCAAAGGCTACTCGCTGCTTGCTGTTTCTGCTAACTGCTGTCTGTCATGTACTGCTAAGATTTATAAAGACACTGCTGGGATCACCTCGCGAGTGCCTTTCTACAATGTGTTCAAATGCAGAAGGTCACTCCAGGAATTACCCGTGCAAGAAGCAAAGGTAATCCTCGGGAACAAATCTGTTCGCTCGCTGTGCCAGTCTGTCGAGTAGCTGTGGTGGTGATGTGATCATCAGAAGTTTGCTATCAGAGTATGCCATGACCCCCTTGACTGCTCCCTGCTCTCTCGGGTGCTGCGGGATGCAGCTGAAGTCATGCAAAGGAGAAGGGTAAAGCTTTATCTGCCAGGAGCCAATAGGACAGTGCTTTTGTAAAAAATTCAGTAGAGATGCTGCCAGGACCTGGAACAAACTGGAACAAGAAAATCACATGTGTGGGAAGGCAGAGTTTGGAGGAAGAGCTGCCCTTGGGGCTCAGTGGTACCCGGCTGAAGCAAGGAGCCCTCTGGCTCCGAGCAGCAGCACAGGCCCATGGGATGTGCTGCAATTTAGGAAGAAATGAGCAGACAGGCGCTGCCAGGGTGCTAAGCAGCAACTGTACTCCTCTGGCTGCAAGCAGGAATATCAGGCAATGAAATCTCAGCCGTGCTGTTTAACAGGGTTTCAAGTATTCACGTGGGAGAATGCTGCAAGTCCTGATGTGAAATGAGCAGGTAAAGTACAAGCATCCAGATTTAATAAGCTGCTTAAAAAAACAGTTACTGAGGAACTTTTTTGGGCCAAACTGTAGCAACAGAGACACCATATGTTTAAGAAATACAGACAGACAGAAGTCTGGCTCCTCTATTGACTTGTGTCCTGCATCTCCAGACCAGCAGGAGAGAAGCCACAGAACTTTGAAGGCTGATTTGCCTTGGGGCATATTCTTCTGCATTTTTTTTTTTTTCTAGATAGAGCCGGGGTCAGCAACAACAGCTAGCAAAGACAAACAAAGCCCGAGTTCAAAGCAAACCCGAAGATAAGAGTTTTCCAGGGCTTCATCTAGAAAAAAACTTCCTCTCTACAAAAGGACATCCCAGCACTGACCGAAGTGCCTCAGATTTTATGGATGCTGCTGTTGAAGTAGGAAATTAACTGGATTGTGTATTTCACAGAAAACAGGTAAGAAGGATGTTGAAAAGAAATGTTATTTTAATTGGATTTCTTTGTTCTCTTCTTATCTTCAGCACCTCAACAATGCCTGCAGTACTCAAAATCTTCTGGGACTTAAGAAAGCTCCATTTCTTTGATTCCATTGTCATTTGAAACTTATGTGTGAAATATTATTGGTACGTGAGAAAAACCATTTGTATGCAAAGGACACCAATGCTAACTGCTGTAGGGTAAACCTGTTCCACACAACCAGCAACAGATGTAACCCAAGAATTCTAAATTTCAATCAAATGAATTTGAAGATTAATTGCAAAATCCATCAAAGTACTTTGGGGAAAAACGGTACATAAACATTCACGGACTTTTGCAAACTCCTGTAGCCTGTAATTAGATTTCCTGAATGCTATCAAATCTGAGGCTCCAGTGCAAACATGGACAGTTCTTGTTGTTTTAAGATGTGTACAGATACATGAAATGTGTCTAATTACCAACAGTTGTTTTGTTTCTCTGTTTAATTTCAACAGCAAAAATCCACTCAGTGCAAGAGTTTCATGTACACTGGAATAATTAACTGCAAAACCTGAATGCCTACCAAGTGAAAAGTAAAATACAAAACCAGAAAACAGTCATACGTACTTGATAAAGCTGTTTTGCCAGCAAAGTCAGGAGTCGTGGTGTCTACACCTCTCATGCAATTTATATCCAGATTCATTAAATTCTCATCTTTACTTTTCTCATTACAGAGAAATACAAAAGCCCTTCATCTTGCAATTTCATCTGGGTGAAGAGAACAGTTTGCATGAAGCCCTTCTGGGTTTAGCTAGACTGTCCCTGCAATGGCTCTCTGATGTCTGCAGAACAGGTCATCTTCAGTCACGGGATGTTTGGAAAGCGTCACCAATTTTCCCTAGATCCCCAACCCTCTATTCTGAGAACGAGTTTTAAAGAAGATTTTGGAAAGCAAATTCAGTTTCCCATGTGCGTTACATACACAAAGTAAGTTTCCCACATTACACACACAAGTTGCCTAAACGACAAGGAGACCACAGGGATGTTGCAGTGCAAATCATACCCTGTGCTCAACTGTGTTTGTGCTTTCCTATCAGCAAGGAATTTAAGTTGTCAGCATTTTTCCCTGAGAAACAGATGCTGATTCTATACCCAGAGCTAAAATCATGCAAGACTTACTCTCATATGCAATCCATGTCTGTATACATGTGTTGGAATAAAAATGTTAACACTTTTAGCAAATGCACAATTACAAACCATTTTGAGACTGAAGTCACAGGATGTTTAAATACACCCTCCCCCCCCCCCCCCCCCCCCCTTTAGGAACAAAATTACAGATGACATTCTTCAGCCTTAACTGTTCTATGGAAAATATTTCCCAAACTTGAAGAAAGAATACACTAATCTGTTTGCCAACAGAAGTAATTTTAGAGTTAACCAGAATACTTTTTATTATTATTGGTACTTGCATGTTTAATTTTAGAAGAGTAAATCATATAATTAGAGGTGATTATGTTCGAATGCAGCTCTCCATGCTATGAGAAAATACGGAGGGATGGTTTCAGATTTCTGTGGTTACAAAAAAAAAGGACATATTTTAGAAACACTTAAAAATACTGTATTAAACATCATTTTTCTGCAAGTGCACTGGAGTAAACCAATGGGTATCATCTTCATATGATGGGGTTCGGCATTTTGGCTTTCAGTGAGGCTTTCGTCAGGTTAACAAGCTAAACACGTTAGCTAAGCTTTTTGGTCACTGCCACACACATGAAACGCAGACATGTTCACTAAGGCCTGTGGGTTCTGGAGCACGTCAGCACACGCAGCAGCAGACCTGCACATAGGCAATGCCCAGGGCATGTGAGAGCTGCAGCACACGGGCAGATCATCTGTAAGGTGTTGATACTAGATCCAACACAGCCATCTCGGACATGCTGCCTGGCTGTCCCCCACCAATGTGTGTGACATGGGTCAAGAACCATTGTCTCATCTCACCCAAATTGCTCTGCTTATGCCATGAGGTAAGGAGATAGAAATAGACAGTGATCGGAGATCAGCTGGCACGTAATAACACGTTACTCCATTATGCCATGCATCGAGTTTCTGAGACTCCAAACTCAAGAGAGGTGCCTTAAGAAATTTTACACTCCAATGTTGCTCGGTGACATTGGGATTCAGATGACAATAATTGCATGGCGTCAAGGACAAGATCTTTGCCCCCACTCCATGATAGCACAACAAAGAGGTCCCAGAGCCATATAAGGAAGGCTGAGAGATTCTCAAGCCCCCAGAGCAATCCAGGACTATGAAAAACTACAAATTACTTTTAGCCATTATAACCATAATAAACTACTTCCATATGAGATCTGTGTCTTCCAAAGGAGTACGACTAAACCTCCTCTCTATTGCCAAACAGATTTAACTGCCAGACACTTTCTGCTGCTTTCCCTTGCTTGTCTTTTCCCCTTATCGAAAAGAATCAGCATTGCTGAGTTGAAGTAAACTGATAGCTACACAAGATAATTTTTTATAAAACACTTATAATTTCATATTGCATTAATAAGTTTCACATAATCTCTTAGACTTTGTTGGAAATTAGACCCTAAGGGAATTAGAAGCCTAACTCACCTTGACTTTCTATTGTATTTTGAGTCTAATTGGCTTAGCATCTTTTGAAAATTCTAGCTTTAATTATTTGTTACACTGGCTCTTAAAGTTACAGCTGAGTAAGAAAAGTGAATAAAAAGCTGATTATCCCACTTTCTAGGCAGGGTAACAACCTTGCAAGCACATCAGCTGAATCTCTTTTAGAGAAGCACTTTGGTCTCTCCAGTTTCCAGTCTTCAGGAAGCCAAATGCTTGGAGCATCCTGAAATCCAACAAGCCAAAGGACAGAAGCAGTAATGTTCACCTGTACTCCATGAGCTCAGTTTGAGCAACTGGCAAATTGGGGTATGTACTAACTTCTGTAACATGGACATTTTGTAAGTAACCTGTTTAATAAGCAAAACTAATTTTGTAGTCAGACTACAGTAATACCCCCCTGCACTACTTGTTTAGAGGTATAATATTATTTCCAACCTATCTAGAGCTGTGACGAAGGATGCTTCTATACTTGGTAAAGTAACTTTGTGGTTAAAAAGTTAACTGTGGTCCATATATTATTCCATTTTCCTAAACTCTGGGTGTCCTTCTAAGAAATCTTCATGTTCAAATTATGCTTTGCATGGAACTGGAACTACAGTTAGCAGAACCGGTATCCAAATCACAGCATCTGTGCATGCAGAAAGACCATCACCCAGTACCTCAAAAAGCAGTACAAGGCAATCAACTGTCATCCATATATGAATTAATGGTCTGTAATTTCTGAATTACATACATTAATGTCCACAGTACTATGAACACTATGGCCAACAGTAATCACTTCTCGGGCTTTTCTCAGAACTGCTCGCCAACCTCCTTCATGGTCCTTTTGCTCTTTCTGTGGTTCCTTTAACAGTGAAAAGATTCCTTTTTTCAAAAGAATAAAACCAGTATGTGCCACTAACTTCTCACTGCTGCACACTGGCAAATGTACAAACTGCAAAACTCAGTGAACTGCACGATACTGTACTTACAGTGCTTTTACATCTTGCTTGGCTTCCCTCAGGGCACAGCATCCAGCCTGCCTAAAGGTCTTAATACTAAGATACTTGGAAGAACAGAGAAGAAAATGCTTCCCTGTGAGTGGTGAGTCACTGACACAGGTTGCCCAGAGAAGCTGTGGCTGCCTCATCCCTGGCAGTGTTCAAGACCAGGTTGGACGGGGCTTGGAGTAAGCTGGTCTAGTGGAAGGTGTCCTTGCCCACAGCAGAGGGCTGGAATTGGATGAATTTTAAGGTCTTTTCTAACCCAAACCATGCTATGATTCTATGAAAGGGCAGTCTGTAATTGTGGCGTTTCTCTTGGAGATCTCCAGTACCCTCCAGTGCCACTGAGGATGGAAAAGAAAGCTTTCCAGTCAGATCTCTCTTCCACTGTCACTAAAATACTTTCATTAAATCTACACTGGGCTGACACTTGCCTCTTCCTCTGCATCTCTGATTTGTTAAACTAAACATTAGCATAGGGATCAGCTCGCAAAAATTGATACTGGGATAGAATATTTTCCTACTTGAGCCAGCCAGTGAGAGCCAGCCTGGATCAGCAGGGACTGAAAGCTGGTGCTGGGTTAGCCCCCTTTGGCGGTGGCTGCCAATGTGGAATTACAGCTGGCTCTGGCAGGCGGGCTTCCAAGCTCGGCTGGAGCTAACTGGCAACTTTGCAGGCAGTTTCATTTGCTCATAAAGTGCTAGGTAGGGAAATAATATGAATCAACTATACATAAATGAGGTGGTTTGTAATCAAAAAGGAGAAATAAAAAGAAGAATACACTCAAAGGTGTCTGTTCCTTTGGGTTATTACAGCAAATAGCCAAGGCACACACCTATAAATGCAGCTGGAGTCTAATTTCAGTCCTTATCTTAAATAGTAGCACATTCATGGATTTCACTGGCATTATTCCCAATTTACATTGCAGTAAATTGCACCATCTCCATTCCCTGCCTCTCTCCGGGAACAGAGTTCCCACAGGGCCAGGGCTCCAGAAATCCCTATGGAGGCTACATCTCTTGGTCAATCCTGTCTCTATTGAGAAAATGGATGCTTGCCTAAAGCACAGTCTATGATCCGTACATATCACGGCCCCAGGGAAGAGCTACTTTTACAGAGGAGAGGAGAGGAAAAAATGTATTTGTCCCTAAAGCTGGCAATTTAAAGCAGTGTCTCTATTGATAGATGGTCTATCTATTCGTACAAGCAGTGCTACAAGACCAAGGTGAAACACATTTATGGAATGCTTTAGAATTACCTGTATTAGAAAGCACCTCTCTATATAAATTATTGCTATTATTATTAGCCTCTAAAGTAGGTTTCATCCTGCAGAGATGCCACCTTAATAAATCTGAAGATGGTTTTAAAATGCAAACAGTTTGTTGGAATATTCAGCATTCAAACTTCTCCAACTGCTGGAAACGTAGAGTCCAGGAGAAAAGCCAAATAAATCTTACAGCTATAATGAAAGCAAGTTAACTTTATGCCTCTTCCCAATCTTGTTGCTATCCATGGCACAACTATATAACTTGGGGGGCTAAATTTGTTTGCACTGCAGTATGTGTTACTGCATGAGGATGTAAGACTTCAAGTACTCTATACCTTTTCTGAAGCATGGCAATAGGGTGCCCTGCACTGAGCTTATCAGTATTCTCTTGTTTGCCTGATCCGCGTGCTTCTGTTTGCAGACTGAGTAACCTTTGTGGAAGTGTGGAATGGGCAGCCAGTTAACATAAAATACAGAGAAGGTCAACGTGTGTCCTAGATGACCACATTTCACATTAAAATTCAAATACATCACCGTTATCTCGTATTGTAATGAGAATATGCAACAGCACAGAACAGTGTTTTTGTGGCAAGGGTATAAATATAATCACTTTCCAATATTCTGTGAAATGTGAAATCGTCTAGCCATGTTTTCAGAATATGACATTTTAAATAGCAACCCTACTTCCAAAAGGCATCTGATTTCCACAGTCACCAAAACGAGGCCTTTTACATTGGCATGTTTCATTGAGAATATTCCCACTGTGTGCTTCTGCCACCAACTTGCAGGTGAAAAGGGAACATTACATATTTAACTTGTTCTAGGTAACATATTAGGGAGTTTAAATGAATACTTGAAAATGCATGTTGGAGAGTTTTTCTTAAATTGCATACCAGAAACAAGCAAAATCTTTTGTACCACTACCACACCCCATACCACAGGGTAAGGGAACTGTTATCTGGGGGATGGCACAAAGGCAGAGCAAGAAGTCAGTCCTGTCCTACTGAATACAAAAATAAGAGAACAGACTGCAGATGGGCAGGGAGAGATGGATAAGGCAGGAGGCTTGAAAAATGGGACATACTTGATGAAAGTGATTTTTTTTTTTTTCTTAATTCTTCTAAAGGGACAAAATAAAAGTGCTTTTTTCCACTCTTAAATTCCACATTTTCATGTTCTCTATATTATCATCACATACTGTACTGGTTTCCTTGTCTGCCTGGTTACTTTGCCTGTAAACCCACAATAGCTCAGATCTCACGAGAGAATAAATTTCACCGATTCTAATATATACAGTTATGAATATAGTTTTTAGCAATATTGGCATCAGAGAACATCTGTTTACTTTGAGTTAATCAAGATTAATATTTTATCTTCTGTCTGGCTAAATCACCCACCTATATGAAGCATTTGGCTTCAGTTGCAAAGATGAAATCTTTTAAGCAACATACTAATAAGCACATACCAAATTTTTGACAGGGTTGTATCAGGGTAATAAATGATTAAAACTGACTGTTTTGCTTCATAGTCTATCCCATCCTGAAATAACTCAGGAGTACATGCTACACATACACATAGCCATATAGTGCTATGCTTACACAGAGAGACCAGCGTGGCATCATGGACACCTCCTGCTTATGTAAAGAGAAGATGAGTCATATTTGGAGCTCTCCAACTCTTTATTTTAACAATAACTATACCACAAGGCAACTGAGGGCAGACGGGGAACTCTCATGGCCCCACTGACCCATTTTCTCTCAAGCATCATTGCTAGGCTTATGGAGAATTCTATTAATTCCTCCAAGCAGGTACCCATCATTAACACGGGCAATCTGGATGTACAAGTTTCAAAGTCTTAAATTCCTTCTCTTGGAAAACACTTCTGTTTTGATCTTTTTTATGCAGCCAACCAGTAAAAATGTTGCACATATTTTCTGCACCTATCCAAAGAAAATTTTCTTTCACACCCTACTTCATGCCATATGTTGGAAGCTGAAAGAATGAAGGATTTAGCTGTCAGTCTCTGAAGGCAGTACAGGCCCTCTTCCAACTGCACACAGCGTCAGATCTGAAAGTATGACATTTCACTTTAGCTTCTGTCAGCACTATCTGCAGTGTATCACTGGTGCACTGTTGAAAATATTCTTGATAGGCAGCTCATATGCGCTGGATAAAGTGCTCATTAATCTTGCCTTTAAAGTACTGAGAAGTTGGGTGGTAAAATACTTCAGTGAATGCACTCGGCTGCAGTACGGAACGGATGTTTCCACTGTATTTCCCAGCCAACCAAGGGAGTCTTCAAAAAGCTGTCTGTGAAGTTAGTTCAGCGCTGTTTGTTTGCTTTTGGTATGCTGGTTTTCCTTATAGAAAATCTCCTTCCACACCAGTTGGCACAGCCACCGTGGTGGCATGAGTGATGCTGCAAGGCAAAAGCCCCAGTTGCCTCAAGAAATAAACTCAATGGGTGATTTTTACAACTGCTCTTCCCCCAATGCTCGAATACTTTGGTATTTAGCAAGAATAGCTCAGTCTGCAAGAACCTGGTTTTCTGACAAGTATTTTAATAATGTTTCCACAAAACAAGGACACTTCATGAAACATTTAATGAAAATATGGATTTTTGCTTGTTTTTAATCCCTTCCCTATTAATAAAAGATTGGGTTTTTTTAAAGATTCACTATTTATTTTTCTCCCTCTGCAACCTAATACAGCAGAAACAGACAGCAGGTTAGGCATTTGCCAACAGCAACAAGAAAGCAATAAAATGAAACAGAATAATATTTTTTACCCCCTACAAACACCTAAAACTCCCCGGGCAGAAAGTGTTTGATATGAAATTCATTTTGACAAGGGACGATCAATCACTTCTGGTGATGATCCTCCAATTTGTTATTACTGTTAAACTATTCTATGCTTCTATCAGCATTCACATAAGAAAACTGCTTCATAGCAGAACACACAAAATACTCTGCTAACAGCTGAAATACTGCATTTCCTAATAAAGTCAAACCCGTGTTTTGGATGGAGTCTTCTGGTGTAATTCTATGAGGAATAAAACGCCAAAGAAGAAAAAATTCTCGAAGAGACCAAACACCCTCTTTCTAGACATATACTATCAGTGATACCCATCATAAAATAATTGAATGCCATTTTAGCTTTATTGATCTTTGTAGTCTGCAAATATTCCTACGCTAGGTAGGTATGCTGGTTAAACCCTGACATGCCCACTTACCAAGCACCACATTAGATGGTGACATGAACCTGCAATGATCCGCTACAATAATAGAGCCTGCTGAAGCCTCAAAAACTCTTGATTTCAAATCAAGGTGGTAGGAAAGTGGCTGCACCAACTCTATGTCTACCTGAGGTCCTGCAGGAAAGATGTAGAAAGATATTCTTTGATTCATTCACATGAAAGCATGAATGAATCAAACTTACCCAAAAATGTTCCTTAGACTCCATTCACGCTTGTGAAACAGAAGCACAGACTCAGCATCCCACTCTCGCTAATGCCCATGCCTTGTTTTCCCATGATAAAACAATCTGACTGTCCACATTTATTAACATTTAAAAATATCTGCACCATGATCTCATATGCATGTAAAATCCTAAAACACATACACTTTACTAGGGGACCTCTCTCAGTAATAACATTCAGCCACAAACTAACAGCTTAGTGTTAACTACCCACTGCCAATATCTTAACATATACATTCTTCACAACCCATCTGCTTTGGAAAAATCTGGCAGAGAAGAAGTTCTGGCAGCGTCTATGAGCTATGCCCTACAGCACGTGGAAGATACAGGGAATAAACCATGGACAGCAGGTTCTGCAACAAAAATGTCCTGTCCCACCGTGCAAGCTGAATGACAGCTCAAGCCTTGTAGCTGTGCTGTAGCTGTACCAGGAGAAAAATGATCTCCAAGTCTTTGCTGAAAAACACCCTGCCTTCAGTCCTATCTTCCCTTCACAATTTTCAGGTCCCAGGACAAGAATAATCAGTGCGCTAACAGTGTCAAATGTGCATTAGTCAAAGGGGAGGCATGCATGCCAGAAACATGCCTCCCCTGGGAATTCCACTGCCAGGAATCTGGAAATGAACCATAGAGACCCCCAAATCTATTGCTCACCATTAGCTGGAGAAAGAGAGCACGTAAGTCTGAATACAACTACCTGCTCAGTGAGGCTCCTCAGGATAGAGCTTTGCCATACTTGTAGCTGGCTGGGATCACGAGGAAGGAAGAATGGCATTTCAAGGATACCAACCAGACAAGACCACACCAGTTAGAAAGAACACTTTAAGTGAGTGAAAGCACTTGCTAAGTCAATGTCTAATTATCACCCAAATGACAATACTAATATTTTCTGCCATGCCCAGGATACAAGAGGCTCAGACCAACTGATGTGTGGTACGTGGGAAGCGAAGAATGAGACCTCACTACACACATGCCTCCTGACTTATTAAGTCCATAGAATGTCTGGAATTGGAGTTTTGAACAAATAAGGCTTGACTCAGCCCTAGAGAAAGTAGAAAGAACAGTGTACAAAATGTTTTTTAAGTAAAACCTGTGTAAGCTTTAGACCTCCATATTAAGTCTTCAAACACTCCATCTTATAAAGGTACAAACATAATAGCAGATGCTCGCGTACACTCGGTGTGTGTGTGCCAGAACAACCGTTCTGTGCATCAAACTGCCATTCGTACAAAGAGCTACCCTAAATGATACCAGCCTATGGATGCACAGCTGTGCAGGGATTTCTACCTCCACATTTGCACACATACCTTATCACAAAGAGGAACTTAAATGAACGTGCTCAGTAGATGATGCTCATGCCCATGGTGATCCTGCCCCTTTATTCTGCTCTCGTGAGACCCCACTTGGAGGACCGTGTGCACACACTGTGTGGGGTGT
Organism: Strigops habroptila; assembly: GCF_004027225.2. Lineage (NCBI taxonomy): Eukaryota > Metazoa > Chordata > Aves > Psittaciformes > Psittacidae > Strigops > Strigops habroptila. The sequence goes on from NC_044289.2 coordinate 4,768,293, forward strand.
CCTCAACATAAGGACATGGAGCTGTTGGAGCAAGTCCAAAGGAGGGCCACAAGGATGATAAGGGGGCTGGAACACCTCCTGTATGAAGACAGGCTGAGAAAGTTGGGGTTGTTCAGCCTGGAAAGAGAAGCTGTGTGGAGACTTAAGAGCAGCTTCCAGTATCTGAAGGGGGCCTACAAGGATGCTGGAGAGGGACTCTTTATCAGGGACTGTAGTGACAGGACAAGGGGTGATGGGTTCAAGCTAAAACAGGGAAAGTTCAGGTTAGATATAAGGAAGAATATCATATTCAACACCCTCTTTACTGTGAGGGTGGTGAGGCGCTGGAACAGGTTGCCCAAAGAAGTGGTAAATGCTCCATCACTGGCAGCGTTCCAGGCCAGCCTGGACAGAGCCTTTGGGTGATATGGTCTAATATGGGGCATCCCTGCCCATGGCACGGGGTTGGAACTGGATGATCATAACGTGCTTTCTAACCCAAACCATTCTGTGATTCTATGATTCTATGAGTCTAGTTCTGGTTCCACCCAAATAGTAGGGTAAATAGGGAGGGGGGATAACAAGGCAGATCTTGCCCTGAGAGGACAAAACAGGAGATCATTGAGGAGTACTATTAGAAAGGCACCTATGTGGTACGTGTGTACCTGGTGAGTCTTGCCTGAGACAATTTAATTGTAGCACACAAACTAAACAGCTCTCTCTGGCATGTCAAAGCGTGTAGCTTCACGTATCAGCACCTAAGCCATTTTCAGTGAAGCAGAACTGAAGTGTTTATGTGAAAGCTGCTTATGTGGCTGGCCACTTGAGAGCTCTCACTTTAAAGCAGCATGAAATAGGCACACTATTATGGGAATTAGGGACATTTCTCAACAGAGGGCCAGCTGGCAATCACAGGGAGACCTGGCTTCATCTCGAACGTGATTTTGCACATCTCGCCCTGACCCACCGCCCATCTGGATAAACACAGAGCACGCTGAAGGTTTACTTCCAGAGGCAAACTCTTCTCTGTAAAGACCACAGGAGACTCCTGGCAGTGCCTTTGAAAGGGAGAGCCCCACAGGCAGGGACGTCAGACAGACCTCGGGATGCTGGGGAATGTTTCACAAAGCTGTACTTGATACTGTGTTATGTTTTTGATTCACCGCTCTTTTACTTAGTAGACACGCTTAGAAGCATTAGAGTTTCCTCTGCAAAATTTAACTCTCAGAGAAGGCTCTCTTCTGACACATTACAAATTTCAATCAAAAAGTTATAACCTGCTGGAAGTGCCACATACAGTTTCCTATTAACCTTCCAGTGGCTACCATCACAGTATCTTATATAGGAGATTCAGTTCCATTATTTCCCTGAGGAAGTACTCATACTACCACAATAGGTAAAGCTGGCTTGAAAAATTCAGAAAAGACCTTGAAGTATAAATGCCCTGTGATAAAGTTGCCATGGCTTCATTGAAACAAAATCTTGCCAAAGGAATATTGAAATATTTCCAGTTGGAATTTTTCTAGGCACAAAGTCACATGAGAAATTGTCATTCCTTTTTTGAGGGTGAAATTTCAAAATTTCTCCCAGAATAGATATTTCCAATTTTACTGTGCACCTGCCTGAGGCTCAACCTGCCCTCAATTCAGTGGGAATACTGAAATGCAGTATATCCCCATTAATAAATCTGTATATATGTTAGAAAATGTATATTTAGCAATGGCAATTTCCAGCTCGGTACACACCTACTGACAAAGGACAGTTTCCATAAGGAAAAACCTCTCAGTATCTTGGAGGAGGAAAAAAACTTCTGAAGTTAATCAGTATTTGCAGCCTCCCCATGCCAAAGTCAGTCAGCACACACAAAGGCAGCTGGACCTGGCACACCTGACACTGAGCAAGGACCATCTTTTCCAGCTCTGCCACTGGTCTGCCCCATGGCACGAGGAGAACCACTTCTCTCAGCCTCCCACCCTAATGATATTGATGCTCTCCTTACCAAATGTTAGGAGATCTGGGGTTGAGGGATGATCCCATCTACACTCCATGTACTCCTGTGATTGTGAGACAGAGAAATCTCGATAACATCTCCGCTAGCCCATCCCAGCAGCTCTAGCGTGGACACTAGAGGCAGCGTGGACATTCAGCATGGAGGCTTGGGTATTCTTCCCTCTTTAAACTCTGCCACACCCCAGCTAGACCAGCTACTGTCTTGTCTTTCAATATGACTAACCACAAAGCTGGCAGTGAATATAGGACAAACCCACTATTTAGAATGTTTGCCACTGTTTGTGATTTCTGTTGTGTTTTGTATTAATTTCTTTCCAGAATGTGGTGGATATATTAATGATGGGGAAAGTTGCTGCTTTAACAGCAATAGAGTATCCCAATAATGCTTTTGTTTCCAAGTATTTTCATCTCAAGACTACAATTTAAGGCAACTAAGTATTTCACCATCCCTGAGAAACAAGTAATTATTGTCACTTCCATCTAACAGACTGAGGATCTGGCAAACACCAGTTGCTGACTAAAACAAACTGGAAATGGGATGTTAGGAGTTGCTGCACAGGACCAAACCTGGGAGCCATCTCTCCCAGCACGCTGCACCCTTCCCGATCAGAGGAAGATGGGGGGAAGGCAGTGGGAAAACCGGGCAATTCATCCTGACCCCAGGATCAGCTCACGTCCAAGCAGTTCCAAGCAGTGTCTCTTAGTTATCAAATATGATGTTTTGAAGCTGTGAAAGCTTCCCAGCCATTTAAATGCCATATTTCCCGTTGAAGATCCTCACTAAATTCTTAGTGTCAGTGACATCTTGTGGCAACAAACTCTTTGCTACAGCATATGGTAAACGCCAGCATGAGAGGACAGAAGAAAGCTCAGGGACAGGCAGAGTTTATAACCCTTTTCAGGCTATAACCCAAACACAAGGCATTATCCAAGTGAAAATCTACAGGCTTATAGCAAACCTAGAAACTATGTATGATTTTTCATACTTCTTGTCCTTTGCACCACTTGAATGCTTGGGCTTCTGAAGTCCATATGAATCATCTCAAGAGCTTCCCAGCTCAGTGTGCAAATTTGGCATAAAATACATTTAAAAAAATTGTTTGAGTTCATAAGAACTCAAATCATTGTGTTTTCTTTTTGTAGAATAAAAAGGGATTAGTGCATGTCCAGCTATCTAAACTGAGCTCTTTTAGGAAAAAATGTTGACAAAGGAGAATGTATATTTTTATAGCTCTGAAATCCATGCAGAAAATAAGTACTTCTAAGATAAATACCGCAACTTCATAACTTCAAAAAGTATTTGATGAAACAAAATCAATTTTCTTTAGCAGCATTTCATTTCCCTCTGTTCTAATACTTTCTTTTTTAGACTTTCTTCTGTCACTTTGTGTTGTTGGTCTAGTGAGTATATAAAAAACCACCAAGAAGTCTACGCCTTGATACACAACCTGCTTAAGCAACTGGGAATCGTCTTTACTCCCAGCAAACCTAAAGTCAAGCCCTTCGATAGCCTTAAACAAAAAGGTATTTTTGCATCATGGTTGTTTCTCAAACACTCACAACATTCAGCTTATTTACACAGGTTTGTACATATCAGCACTTGCTGTCAGTGGGAATTCTATATGTCAGTACTGCTATTAAGCCGCCTTCCATGCAGATTACTTGCATGGGATTTTAAAAGTTGAGGGAAAGAGGATCCTGGAAGAAGAGAAGCAAGGGAAGCATGGCAAACTAGAACTAGGTAATTAGGTGCATTCAGATTGCTAAAGGTCACAAGAGATGACATGTATGTGAAATATGTAGGCGTTTTTGTCTTACTGAATGCACGGTCTCGCGTTGTGAACTACAAAAGAGAGACAACATCCAGCCTTTTACAGCCTGAGGAGAAAACGTGTACAAAGGCAGAGATCTCAACAGGCAAACGGCACAGCATTAGGTACTTTCAAGTACCTCTCACTATCTTTCATTTGGAAAATTGTCTGAATCGTCTGCTCAGTGTCTAACACAGATTTCAGGCACTGGAAATCTCACTCCTATATGCTACAGCAAGACATTTAAAGATCTTCATTTCTCACTGCAGTTGTCTCTCAAAGCAGACTGAATGTTCTGGAAAAAACTCTGGACAAAACCAAATTTTTTTGTCAGGTGCTATTTAAACATTTGTTTAGACTCCTGCCTACTCTCCCATAATTGTTTCCCATTTAGACAAGTAATTAAAAAGCAATTGTGCTATTTCACACGTTACCATTAATTTACTTTTCCACTACATATCTGAAAAAATGCAAAATGAAAGCACTTGAGCCTAGATTTAGTCAGTCTAAATTCCACTTGAGTTCTTGCACCTCATGTTTCCAATTAGTGAGGTGTCTCTGCAGACCCAGCAACCAAGAATCAGGAGCCGAAAAGCCTGAAGCCATCTGCATCTGTGACTCCATGCAAGCATCCTGTTGCATAAAATACACCCTTATAGAATCACAGACTGGTTTTGGTTGGAAGGGACCTTAAGATCATCTGGTTCCAACCCCCTGCCATGGGCAGGGATACCTTCCACTAGACCAGATTGCTCAAGGCCCTGTCAGCAGAAGGGTGTCTGACCTGAGGCATTGCTTCCATGCATGGTTTCAGCCAAGGTTAGTTCATGGACTTGATTTAAAGACAGGTTATTGACAATTTATGTCATAAACAGGGATAGCAGCTTTTTAAAAATATATATATATATTATAGCCATAACCTGATCCAGAACTTCCCTGCAGCATTCATGTAACGCTTAGTCCTTCAAAAGACTCAAAGGCGGCTACAACAAACAGTTGTAAAACATGGCTTTAGTAAGGACTCTTTGTTGAAGAAAACCTTAAGAATGGAACTCTTCCTATGAGGAACCAGATAAGGAAGGGTTTCCAAGTACTGAGGGAAGTGTCTGATCTGTACTTATGAGCAAATATGAAAGAATGTCCTCTGTCCCCTAAAGGGTTCCTAGTTCACAATAGGCTGAAGATGAAATACTGGTAACAGAAATCTGTAAGTCCCAAGCCTTCAGAAAGCCAAAACTCTGTAGATATCTGTCACTAAGAACTGGGTTCATTTCCATGCCTGGCTTCATGTGTTCATTTTTAAATAATACAGTGCCAATTGTAAAAGCCACATACCTCCACAGCTGAGTGACAGTCCACTGTATTTGTACAAGCCAGAGTTACTGAAACAAGATTGCCTGTTGATATCTGTGGCCAATGGAAATGCATTTTGTAACATCAGTATGGACAGAACATAAGCAAGTAGTTAGGTTGTCTACAAACAGCATGAACCACAGCAACTCCACGAATGTGCTAGAGCAAGGAACCTATTCTCCTTCTGGGAAAACACTGGGAATGCATTAACTCTTCCTTTCCTATTCATTTTGATCAAAAGGGACACAGTAAGGATGGCATTTCATTTACTCAAAGAAAATAGTCAAGATTTGACCAGTACATCAACACCAAAGACAAACATGAAGCACACATCTAATGCAGAGAAAAGCAGTGCCATCTCCTGAAGACTGCTGAATCCCTTGAAGTCACCTGCAAAGCCTTCCAGGAGCAACTCAAGACTCCATAGTCAATGAAAGCGTGTTACATTGGCTCAGTCATCTTCAAGAAGGCAAATCACTGTAATTCCCTTTCAAGGCAAAACAATTTCAACCTCGCTTTCAGAAAGTTAGGCACCTCAGCACAAGTGGCCTTATTTCCAACAGTAGCAAGCATTGAGGCTCTCAAAAAGATGAATGGAAGCTGTGATTGCTCACCACTGCTGACAATCAGGTGGCTTGTAGTGTCTACATTTGCAAAAGAAAAAAGCTGGCTCAAAGTCTTCATTTTTACTGCAAGTGCAAGCTGGGGTATTTGAGTGCAGACAACAGCCTGAACGCCTTCCCTGCAAAGTCTTGCAACCTCCAGCAAAAAATACTAAAAGCATCGCATGGGTAATGCTCCTATTCACAATCTGAACTTGTACCTTCCTAAATATTTTAAAGGTTTGACATCAGCTGTAGGCATAGGTACCCAAGAAACGCGTGCCTTCTGCACCGCAGGCTCCCACGGGATCTCGGCAGCAGGCAGTTCTGTACTTACACTGAAGGGAATACTGCTGACGGAAGGCCATTTGCTGTGAAGGATGGACAAGAAGCTAAAAATGTCTTTAAATAAATTAAGTTGGATCCATTAGGCTGGAGCTCACTTAGGCCGTATATTCTTGCTGTATTTGGGGTGGGGCTGTGACTGGTCAGATATACTTAATAAACCTTTCCTCCATTTAGTCCATCTATTTGAAGAATCAGCTCCTCAGTAAAATACAGAGAAGGATTGCTTCTCAGCAGGAAAAGAGAATCAGCATTCCTTACTCTGAGATCCTGTCCTTCATGCACAGGAAAGAGTGCCTGTAAATCTAGAATTGTGGATCTGAAAAGCTGAAATAGGATTTATTTGGATGCCTTCCACATGCTGCAGGTACAAATTTCATAACCACTTACAATGCTCTCTAAATTTTGACATGGCTGTTCTTGAAAACACACACTTTTCATGTGGGGGGATAATTAACTGTACACCTTCTACCCACTCAAGAAGTATTAGACTGACTACATTACAAGCAAGATCTGAAATCTGTTGCGACTGCACCGTAATTCTTCTTGAAAAGGTGTTTAAAGTTCTAAGCATGATGACAATTCAGAACTATCTAAAAGCACAACCTAGGCCTCTTCTTTGCATTCTCACCAGGATCTCAGCTACCACGTTATCTCCATGTTCGCTGTCAAATTTTTTGCTTCTAAGCAATTAAAATGAGGAAGCATTATTCTGTGAACAAGGAATGTCCTGACATCTAAATCAAGTTAAAGAAGAAGGAAACAAAATTTTTTCTCTTTTAAAAATCATTGTGGGTTTTTTTTTTTTTTTTTGGTTGGTTTTTTTGGAGGGGGGTTGGAGGGAAAGAAAATAATTTCATCACCTACAGCACAAAACACTGGTTCAAAGCCTGACCTCAAGGAAAGCAAGAAAAGATAAAGTTGACTACTGAGTGAGAAGGGTGTCAGTGACTACACCCAGGAGAGGAGGAATTAAATTAATGATGAGAAATTAAGGCTGAATATTAAGACAGAGGAGAAATTCTTCATAGGGAGGCTTCTTTCTCTTAATGCAGCCCAACACTTCAATGCCTGCTTTTCGCCTTATGGAAAGATTTACAATCTCTGAATGTGTGTACTCAGTGCTTGACTTCCTATGGCTTTCGAAAAGAATTAGATGTCCTCACTGTCCTCTATGCCTTTGGAAGTTTTCTCCTCAGACCCTAACTAATCCTTATTCACTTCACTTGGTCCATTTCCAGGCTGAAAATTAAGCACTCAAGTGCTTTGCATAAGATTATGGGATGATGTTGCAGAAGCAAGGCTGAAGTCCCACCATGTGGAACATTTGAAAGGACCAGCAAGCATCCTGATAAACGTACAAGAGTGGCCAACCAATATTGTTCTGCAGGGTAGGCTGAAAGAGCAATCCAACACCTCTTCTCCATTTCTGATTCTTCGAAACAGAAATCCAGTTATGCAATGAACAAAGCCATAGTTTCAAACCAGAGTTGCAGCTTCTGTACAATCTGAAGCTCTTCCTAAAGGGAGTCTTTTTATGCTCAAAGTACAATAGATACTCATGTAACTATGAACCACCATTTTAATTTTTCTTTTTGCTTCATCAAGTATTTACTGAGCAGAAAGTACTACCTGTGATAAATGCTACCTGTCAAGACTTTACTTTGATCATGCTTCAAGAAGGAAGGATTTCCAAATCATTTGCTTGGAAATTTTTAATTCTTAAGTGGGTTGTTTGTTTGCCTCAAAGGAAGCACTAACCTATTTTACATTGTCAAAAATCTATTTTTAAACAAAATTTTCCTTTGTACTTTAAACATTCCCTAAAAATACTTCTTAGGCTCAATTAAAATGAAGTAGATGTTCAAACTACTGTCTGATTCAGCAGGTCTGTCACTGTGCTTACCCACTGCCTATGGAAGGATCAAATCTGGCCAATGGCTCTGTTCACCTGAATTAGGGTGTTGAGTTAATACTGTCATTTGTCATGGCACCAAAGTCCCTCTAACTGTGTCAAACCACAAACAGGAGAGATTCCTAGTTTTGCTTAAAATTCTTGTAAAAGCCACAAGCAGAGCACAAGTATTACAGCCCTCTCGCTAGCCCTTCCTATGGTTTATATTTAGTGTCAAAAATAAAAGTAGGAGGCTTGGTGTGGGAGGTGGTTTAAAAGGTCACCTCTATAGCTTATAGAAAGGATTTGCCTTGCTTCACTAAGCCCCAGACACTGTACTTCAATTTTACCAGTTAAATTTGACTTTGCAAGACTGGGCAGGAGGGGTGCAATTTATACAGTGTGGTCAGCAGAATCCACAGTGCAATGCATCACAGCCCAGCAACTGCAGAAGCAGCCCTGGGCTCGGCTCTGTGCAAGATAAGTTTGCAGAGAACCGAAGCAGCCTGTTTTTCTTGTAAAATGAAAGATTTGGAAATACATTGATATTCTGAGCTGTCCTGCTCTACGTGACTGGTAGCCTTCTTATGGAAGATGACAAAAAAATAACCAGAATACTACTATAATCGAGACATCACCTGTTAACGGAAGGATCCTAGCACTAATATTACCTATTTCAATCAACAGTAAAAGCAGTAGCAGGAGAATGATTCTCCTGGTAATGAAGACTTTGCTTTCTGCATTTGGAAGATGCTCTATTCCACTCCTTCATGTCATGTCTGAGGGAATTAATCACAGGAAGCACAGGAGCTATGGCTCTTTGTTTTGCACTTGCTGTTCTTAAGACTCAAGAATTTCATTAAAATCCTTTAACATTAAAAAAAAAAAAAAAAAGGAAAATCTTGGAGGAAGGGAAAAATAAAGCTTTTCCCCCATCTTATTTACAGACACTGCTAAGCTTCCTTAAGCTACTTTTGACTCTCTGTCTCATACCCCAACAAAGCAGATGTGAAGAACGCAGATATGTAACAGTACAGCACGCACAGCAGGGCTGCCAACTGTCAATAAATTTATGAACAGTTTGTAGATCTACAGGAGTTTTGTGAAAATCCTTATTCTTTCAGTAAAAACTGGCAAAGCTCTCCTGCATCTTGTAGGAAAAAAAAAAAAAAAAAGACAATTTGAGAACATACTGGTCCTACTTCCACCTGGGAAACACCCCCCCCCCCGCCCAAAACATAACCCTGACGTTGCTGGATCAGATCATTTCTGCATGGAGCCCTCTTTCAAATTTCTCTGATGCTGGAATGGTTTATGGAATTGCTGATCTTTAAAAGTAATTGGCAAACGAATTCTGCAGGATACTGAAGATTGTTCAACAGAACACAAATGCAGTTTAGTTAGCCACTAAAATAGAAATACTTTGTTTCAAAAATAACTTACTGACACTGGGGTTTTAAAAATAGCCACCCAGAATTACTTTTGTGACTAACCATATGGGATATTTCCCTTTCTGCCCCCCAAACCGGGTAGGTTGATATTCAAATGCTAATCTGCACAAACAGCTATGAGCTTTATTTTCACTGAGTGACTTCAATGTGCAAAATCTGTGCTTCCAAATGTAAAGGCTGTACCGAAACTGCTTTGCATAACTGGCTTAATGTGCATGAAATTATAGGGGCATCCTACAAATTAATCATTGCATGTTTTGGACTTGCACCTGCTTCAGTATCTGTAACTGCTATTTGCCTATACGGGTCCGGCAGGGAAAACCACACCTGGATACCCAAAATATATAAACCAGAGCGGACAACCTGGTGCAGGTGCAATTACAGAGGTCAGCTCGCTATCCAAAGCCATTTAAAACATCAGCCTCCAAGCTCCCTTGTTCTACAGCTAACTCCTAAATTCAGTTTTTGCCTCTCTCCAATTTTATGGATTGCCAAGGTTTGATTTAGAGAAATGGGGCAGGAAAACTATTGGAGAGAAGCTTTGCCTACAAATTTTTATTGTAACAGAGTTGAATTTATTCCAGTTGGCTTTTTGCAAATGCAAATAGGACAGCCAAAGATTTTACATTCAAGATTAAGCAGAATTTTAAAGGCAGGATCATGTCTGCCTGCAATGGCATCTCATGAGGTTCCACATCTCTTAGTGGGGTTGAAAAAATTATGAAGAAGCTACAAAACGTCCATTCTTCTCAGTAGTTTTCCTGGTCCTATAGCTAGAAGTAAAAGATTTTTAGGGCTCATGCTATCTGGCAGGCTTCACAATCATTTTGAACTCCTACTTCAACCACTAAACACGTATTATCCATGCTATGCTTCTACCAGCTACTTTTATCAGCAATATGTGTTCAAGGCCAGGTTGGACATGGCTTGGAGCAACCTGGTCTAGTGGAAGGTGTCCCTGCCCATGGCAGGGGGTTGGACCTAAATGAGCTTTAGAAGTCTGTTCTAACCTAAATCATTCTGTGACTCTATCAGGGACTTAACAAAATAAAATTAAGGAGCTGGTACTGTCTTCATCCTCTTTCTTTTTTTATTTGGTTTGGGCAATGATAAATACAAGCCTTTCATAACAGTGTATTTGTATTATTTTGAAAGTTATTTTAAATGTGTAGGCTTGAATAGTACAAGTGAAATCAATGGTGATGTTTCTTAGCATCCTAAACGTCAGAAGTGGTGTGTGTGCACACACAAACACCCCACCCGAGCAGGGGAGGGAAGCAGAAAGAGCAAGAACACACGTACAGACCCAGACAATCATCCTGGTGGGAAGAAAAAAAAGAATTGCCTTATATCAAACTGAGATTAAGTGGATTTCTGCCACTGCTGAATGACTTGGGAACTCTATTCACTTTAATGTACTTTGAGCTGTCATTCCCGTCTTTGTATAAAGACACTGAGTTTCTCAAGAGCAGCCTGAAAAAGTATTCAACATTTTCTGTACTTTCTATATGTATTTTCTTCCATTAAAATGATACTGCTGCATGTTAGCAGGAATAACAGAGGCCTCTTGTCTCCCCCAGTTTTCTGTTTGTATATATTATTTATGGGGAGAACTGGCTCCAACCACTGCATTTATGCTACCTAACACTTGCTAATATAAAATATTATTGTGACCTTTTTTGAGTTCTTAACACTGTCATTGTTTGAAGCTAGCCTTGGAAATTCAGAAAAAGCCCTGAAGGCTTTTCCTTGGTCCATGAAATTCATTTCAGATTTGACAGGTAATGATTCGAAAATCTCCATTTTGTTCTCTCCCCCTCAGCAATGTTCTGGTAGTCTCCAGACAGCAAACATCTGGACACATGGAAGTGCTGACCCAAGGCAGCAGCACTAAATGCAGGGGCAGTAGCACATTTAACTCACCTGCAAGAGCTGAGTTTTGAACTGCACTCCTGCCCTAGCCAGGGCCATGGTTTGTAAACTCATGCTCTGTGACACTGGTTTTAGCCCATCCAAAAGGAGTTCTTCAACATGGCCGCTGTTCATACAGCTACACAATGCCTTGGGACTGCTGAACCTGGTCTTTAGAGTCTCCCCTTCAAACTCTTGACTTTCCAGTGCCATGTCTGTGCATTATGTATGACTTCACATAACACACATTAACAGAGATCCCAGGGGACCAGCATTAACCTCTCGCCCATTTGTGCAGCAGAAAGCATGGGCAGAGCATGAACAGCAATTTAGCTGTGTCCTCGACTGGTCTGGGCTGGAAGGGATCTTAAAGCCCACCTAGTTCCAAGCCCCTGCTACGAGCAGGGACACCTTCCACTAGACCAGGTTGCTCCAAGCCCCCTTCATGCGCTCACTAGTCCCAAAACCATGTCCTACCACCAGGACAGCAGACACAGCTCTTGCTCTCAACTCTATCTAAGATCAAGTCAAGATCAAGCTGCAGCTACAAGCGCACCAGCCGCTTAAAGAAGGCAGCCTGGGGGAAAGCAGCAGCACTGAGAGCCGTTTTGCAGCCAGTGTGTACCTACGACAAGAACGCTTTCAGCTCCAGTAATTCCTTTATACCACAGTAGGGACAGGATGACAAATCTGATTATATTAAAGTTCGTTCTTTCACCAGCTTTCCAAAATTCACAAGCTCACCATATGGTTCAATGAAAGAATAACCTGCCTCTTTTTAGGTAACTATTGTTTCAGTTTTAACAGATTCAGTCCTTGCATGCATGCATTGTCATGTATACTGAGAATTCAGCTCTTGTATATTCATGGGCAAACAATCCTTTTGCCAAGGCCTTGCACAGTACGCCTGGCATACGACAATCAGCAGTTAAATAATGTTTGCAGATGGGTATTCTCCATTTAAGGGCACTTGTACCCAAATTTTAAGACATACTCAGGTGTCAATTTATCGATTATGTCAAGTTAACATTAGAAGCGTATGTATATGTATACAAAAATAAGCAGGGATGGAGGAAGAAAGATAAACTGTCTAATATATTTTGCCACCTCAAAATTTACCTATATTCTACTGCATCAGATTTAATATTTTATTTTTAATTTCAGAGAAGACGCATTGTTCAGTTTGTCAGTGAGAGGAAACTTATACTAGGTACTGCAAAGAGCTACTTGCTGGCACTGTATACAATTTGTAGGTAATTCACATTAAATTATGTCCTCCATTCCACTGTATATTACAGAACAAAAGATATGTCTGCAAGAATGACAATGTAACATCTGCATAGAGAATCTGTGACTATTATGCAGGAAGGCACATTCTTCCCACATACAACTTGTGGAAATGTGGATGACCTAAATCAAGGGCCACAGTTTGATACCACTTATGTCAATGGGACACTGCCGTGAAATAGGACAAAAGATAAATTCATCTCCCAACTACACCGAATATAAAAACACAGCATATACTGGAACGACAAAGTTTATTCTGAAGAAAGGATGGATTTCCACTTTTCAGCATCAGCGTGCACACACCCGCACCCATGTTCACACATGCAGGAACCCCAAAATAGGCATAAACAGCAGCAGAAAGTATGTGTCATACTAACCCAGAAGAGAATTCTGGGGCATGTAGGTGTGAGGCTATTTAAAGGACTTCCAAAAATGTCAAAATGTTAGCACAGATTTCTTGGGGTTTTTGCAAATAATCTGTTTTCAGCCCAGGTGGAGGCAGGGTTGAGGCACAGGTAAACATTTTGAGCCTAGATCAACACTGACTTTTTGTTTCCCTCCTTATACAAAGAAGGAAAAAGCAGAATGGCAGCCTAATCAGAAGGATGTTATCGAAACCCAAAGCCTGGAAGACAGAAGTAAAAATCCAGAGCAGTCTCTTGCATTCAGTGGAACAGCCCTTCCTAGTGTTAACAGCAAAACCCTAAGTCATTTTTCAGCAAATTTTCTCCTAGGAAGATTCAGTCTACAAAAGCAAATGAGAGACGTTCACCCCCCAGTGGGTGGCACCCACTCCATCAGATAGATACTAGGGATTCTGCTGCAAAGGAATTACTGGTTCTTCCTTTCTCCCTGGTGAGAAAGAGGAAGAAACAAGAACCCCACTGGGAACTGTGGAGGAATATTGCTGCCAGCCCCATTGCACACATTTGGAGAAGTGGCTCGGCATGCCTGCAAGATCTCACCAAGGGCCATTGCTGCCTAAGCTGTAACAGGAGGTTCAGAAAATCCCTGTGAGCACCATCAGAGGAGCAATCACAGGAGAAGTGGAATATTTTTTGAGATGACTCTTTTCCTCATACTACTTTCATCAGATACATAAAAGATCAAATAAACCCTCTAATTACAGTATGTGTATACATGCTAACTTACACATAACTAATCCCTATACTAATGAGTGCAGTATTTTAACATTTGAATTCTAAGGAATAAAGTCTTTGGAGAGCTTTTTAAAAACACCAGCAGTTGGGGTGCCTGATATTCTTCCTCCTGAGATTTTGTCGTTTAGAAGATATATCTAAAAACGCTCCTTTCCAAAGTGAGGCCCCAAATGCAATTTTTGCCCTGAAAGCCATCCTTCATAATTTGCATGTAGTTAAACACTATTCATTTTCTGTCAATTTTAACATTATTTACAGTACAATGATGCCTAGTTTTAATTGAATATTTAAATACATGCTTTCTAATACATGAATGCTTAGTGCTTGCAATAGGAAGGCAACCTTGCTCTACATAATTATTTCCTACTTTGGTTTGGAGTTTATTTTAATCATAAAACAAATGAAAGGAATGGGAACACAATTTCAGCTAGAATTGTATGTTTACTCATATATAATTAATAAGGCCCATATCTAACTTGCATTCCAAACTTCTCAAATGCATCTGTTTAGCCAGGAAATAATATGTCTAATCGGTCTAAATGGACAAGTTGCATCCTGTCAAAAAACCCCTTCCATTTGCCAGATGAAGCCCCTGTAGGCTACTGTACTGCATGCGTAACTTTTGCCAGGACATGTGGGAAGGAGGCTTTCGGATGGGAAAAAAAGGTCAGTTCCTATAAGGCAAACAACTAAGAGGAATAAATTCCCTTATGCTTGAATATTAATCACTTATATGTGAATAATAAACATGTCCCATGAGTCTAAATGATCCACTCATGTTTATAAATAAGCTATCCATAGAGATTATTCCCACATAATCTTCTGAAGACCCAATCTTGCTGCTATTGAAGTCAACAGTAACATCTTTATAAACCTCATTACACTTCCAATTTGTCAGACCTGTAATAAAATATTACAGTCTTACCATTACAGGATAGCATTTCTCAAACGTCAAGCTCACTGTCAGTTTCTCTAAGCTACGGAAACCTACATCCATCCTTTCAGAAACAACAATTCCACAAATTCCTTTCAAAATACACACACATGCACACATATACATAAAAAACAACAGATATATTTTATTGAAACCAACTGATTTTGGGAGCTGCTCCATCCAAGCTAATACGCACTGCATATCACACTAATCCATATGGTTACATTTTCAAAACAGCTACCTATGTATAGGAGAATTTCCAAATTAATTACACATAGTAAGGTTCACAAAGGTGCCCTCTCACTTAAAACACTGTTGCTGTCACAAGTGTAACACTTAAACCTTAAAAGGTGCCATATATTACCAGGTTTACCACTGCTTGTTGGAGTGGTACAAATAATTAAAAGCCACTCTAAGTTATGCAAGAAGATTATTCTTTGAGGGAGCAGTGCTTTAAAGGCTTTTGTTTGCTTCCGCAGCACTTAGCTATTTGTTTTCTTAGAACCGTTTTATTTTAATGAGTGCAGTTTTATATGGGTTGCACTGCCTTATTGTAAAACACATGAATATGAATCTGCAGTATTTACAGGAGACTTCCCCCCTGCGTTCTGCTCTATTTTGTCATATTGTCTGCAGTAGATATGTGATTTTTATTTTCCCTTTAGCAGTGAGGTAATTTGCCCATGTTATTTGCTCTGTGGGCATTCTCATAACACATTCTGAATTTATTTCATGATGTCTCTTGAAAGCACTGTGAATCCAAGACATGTCGAATCAAACTAATGAAGTAACCCCTGCACTAACAAACCCTCCCTGTCTCAACTCTGTTAGAAGCAGAAAGGACATAAGACTGATAGACAAATATTAAAGATATAATTCTTTCGGACTTGGTCCACATGTTCACGAGATAATGAGACCTTAACAAAGACATAGAGACTTATATGAAATATTAGATCTGACATTTCATTTGAGGTGAAAATTGCCAGTCCTCCTAAGGATATCTTTTCTTACCTGGTACAAGAGAAAAAAGGACTGAATTGTAAAAACTCGCTTTTTTCACAGCACTGATTTTGATCTTACCATGCCCATTTTCATTGAAGAATTTTAAACTGAATACAATGAAAAGCTGGTAAGGAAGAAAAAAAAGAAAAAGCAAGCTCCTGGTGCCTCACCAAGAGTTCTTTTAATTTTAAGACATCAACACCATGAAACAACCTTGCTGATACCACCATTATTCCCTAATTTGTGGCTGGCTCAGGCCCCTAAGATTTAAAATGCTCTACAGGAAGCAGAAAGGGTGAATGTAAAGTGAAAATGGGCCTCCTCCAAGTTAATGCTATTTATTTTGAAATACTGAGAGGGTTAAAACCAGTTTACATCAACTGAGACATTTTCATTCCTCAAGTTGCATCTCCAGCTGGGTTTGTGACCTTACAATGCAATGTGTCAAAAAAGAAGAGGCATCTGAATCTTTTATTCCAGCTGTAGTATTGCGTCCTGCATACATATATGCATTTTGTTTACGCTCCGATGTCACATCCCATTCCACATTGGTCACTCAAACACAGCTGCCAAAAGTTATTTTCATTAAAGCCTTTCAGTGTGTAGGTAGGGGAAGGGGATCAGGGCTGAGAAGCCGCCTTTTTTGTTTGCTTGCAAATTGCTAGAGGTTTTTTGAAGAGAAAATATCAAGAATACAGAAGAAAGGAAAAGCTTCCCAGGCAATACTGCAGAACACATAAACGCCATGGCAGACATTCACTCCAGGAAGATAAAAGAGTGTGTCTTTTACACATTTTACACATTTAATCATTAAGAGATGACAAGATTTGTAAAGTGATAATTGTAACTTCACTAACTTTGGGGCTTTATCCCAGCAAAACCAAGGGTACCCTACTGTAAACTACTGTAAATGGTAGAGAAACGTGGTGAGATATCCTCACGACTGGATCTTTTCCTAATCTTTAACTAGACTGCAGCAATTAGCCCTTAAGGTCTCCACAGAGCTCCAGTGTCATTCTTGAAGTTTGATCTCCAAATCACTGTGCACAATGGCCCAATCCAGATGGGATACTACCAATGTGCTTAATTTCAGTAATCTAGTTAATGTAACCACAATTATTGGCTATATTCTTCCTTTCTTCTCCTCTTCCTCACCCTTTCAGGAAAATTGTGAAACATGGGCAGGCTCATCCCTATACAAGCCATTTGTGCCAGCCCTTAAGTCCAGAACCAAGCTGGCAATAGGACTTTATCATACCATAAAGGTCTGACAAATGCTTCCAAGCTTTCCTGAATGAAAATCCCTGTGTCAAAAGTTACACAGAGCATCCTGCAGACCCCTGCATTTTCCAAAGCCATGTCACTGACCAAAAAGAGATCTTATACCAGCTTTCCAGTGCCTAAAGGGGCCAACAAGAAAGCTGGAAACGGACTTTTTACGAGGACACACTGGGACAGTACAGAGGGGAATGGCTTTAAACTGCCAGACGGGAGATTGAGATGAGCTCTTAGGCAGAAGTTCTTCCCTGTGAGGGTGGTGAGGTGCTGGCACAGGGTGCCCAGAAAAGCTGTGGCTGCCCCATCCCTGGCAGTGTTCAAGTCCAGGTTGGATGGGGCTTGGAGCAACCTGTTCTAGTGGAAGGTGTCTCTGCTCACAGCAGGGGTTTGAAATTGCATGAGCTTCAAGGTCCCTTCCAACCCAAATCATTCCATGATTCTATGATTGCTTAGCACAATAGTTCTTTATCAAGTTGCTAATATCTGTCGATATTAGCTTTTCCATCCTAAAATAAAGCTCATTGTAAACTTGTATAATCTTGGAGGATTCAGATGGAAGAAAAAATAAAAAGAAAAAACAGAAGTCAAGGGGAAAAAGGGGAAAATGACACATACCAGCAGACTGTGCCAGTTAACAATGTAATCTTTGCTCATAGTAGCAGCACAGCCTTAACATCCTACACTCAAAGGTCTCGGACATGTTTGATGTTAAATGACCCCAGTGAATCATATAGCAACCTTGCTCTCCTTGGCTACACATGCTTCATGAAAGATGAATAAACATAAGCTGGTATGCAATTGTGTATGTGTGCTCAGAGTAATCTTGAGGTATTATTGTGAATCCTTCCAGACTGTCTAAGCCCCTATGAAGAGCATGTTATAAAAGGCATTCATCATCTGCTAAGAAGCTACATCTGGGACATTCCAGCTCCTAGGTAGTCACTAAAACCATTTAACAGGGAGAAATGGCAATCAGCAAGATAATCAACTTGTACCACCCAAGAGAGAAACCACCCAATCCTTCTTTTGAACATTCATGCCTTCTTAGGGAGATTAATATCTGGAGTTGATTTTTAAGTAAAGCTACAGACAAAAGAGAGATAAAAATATTTTTTAAATTCTTCCATAATATTAAAACACAATCTGGAGTGATCAGTACCAATAAGAAGCCAAAGCAATTTTATTGGTTATTAAAACTGGACTGTTAAATGCTAAATTGGGGAGGCTAGAAAAATCCAAATTAATGCTTATTTATAGCACCATTCCCTTGATAGCTCTAAATAGCATCATTTTCATGGTTATAAAAAACACTGGCATGTGCTCCAATTCATTCAGTACAGGTCACTAGTTAGAGCCAGGACAGCAGTATCTGAGTCCCCAAGTGCTTAAAAAATCAGCTGTATCTGAGTCCCCAAAACGGGCCTCTATAAACAGTAACACTGCTAATACACCTTAGTATTTGAATAGTAGCCTCTACTTGACAGTTTCTTCTGCCCAGATATAACTATAAATATACAGTTCTCGACAACTGCTGGTGATTCTTCATTATTTTTGTTGCTGTTAACATGCTGGACACAATCCACTGAATTTCACAGCCTATGATGGAAGAACTGTTTCTCCTAAATTACAAGTTTTTGTTGTGAACAGAAATATCGATCTACCAGCAAATTGCAATTTTATTTACTCAATACCCATAAGAACAGGCCTACAGAAGTAATTTTAATTATTAAGTCTATGTTTAGCAATTATATGTTATGTACAAATTTCATTTCTTTTCTTAATTTTAATAAAAAGTCCATTCTGTGCCTGCTGTGTTCCTCTTCTACAAAGGCATTTAAAAGATTAGTCTTAATTATGGGTTTCAATATACAACGTGAAGAGAAAAAAACCCAACAAAACCCCCAACAACGATGGATGGACTGCATGGCTTTCTGCTAATTTCTTAGCTGGCACAAGCCCTGTGGCATTAAAAATACAGAAGGAAAATGACTTCTAAAGTTACTAAGGGGAAAATACCACAAAGCAAACTTATGCAATATCTGCATCACGCAGTGCATATAGAAACACAGACTCATAGAATGGTTTGGGTTGGAAGGGACCTTCAAAGGTCATCTAAGTCTAACCCCCTGCAATGAGCAGGGACATCTTGAACTAGACCAGGTTGCCCAGAACCACATCCAGCCTGGCCATGAATGTCTCCAGGGCTAAATCTTAGACATTTCCTATGCGCAATTAAGTCATATTTTAGATGAGTTTGGGGGGTCAGGTTTTCAAAGAGCATTTTGCTGGCCCAAAGACTCAGCTCAGTGCCTTGTAATGAGTGAATTATGTACCCAATCAAACTCACTTCACCAGGTTTAGGGAGCCAGCTGGTTTTGGCATTTTGCAAATCCCAGCAGGCACCTGCTGGTGTCCTTGGGGAACTGAATCCCTTTAGACAGCTGGATGCGCACTAAACCTGTCCACATGTCTGCCTAATGACAGACAGGGAGGAATATACATACATGCATACTGCCTGCATCAAACACAGCACCTTTCTGGGTCTTACACATCTTAGCACATCAGCAGTCAACACCAACGGATCTTTTCACTGATGTGCATTTGTACAACACCCCTTGATGCATGCTGAGGGAGGAGTAGTTGGAAACAAACATTAATGTAAGAGATATGATGATGATGGAGCTATGTGAACATTATCTGGTTTGGAAGTTTTTGCTGCTGCTGCTATGTCCTTATCACAGATGAGCACCTGGAAGCTGATGAACGTGTGAACATGCCACTGTCCTGGTGACAGCTCAGGAAAGCAGCTCTCAGCTCTTCCTTTCCACCACTCCCGTTCCCCCAGCCCAGCTCATTTATGGGGCCCAGACGGACTTTGCTCACTTTGCAAGTTATTCACTCCTCATGCCAAGTCCCTCCAAGGTCAGCAGCCATGCTGCTTGGACGATTCATCAGCCCCTCTCTGTTTGTCCAGGATCTCAATGTGCTTGTTCTTTTTTTTTCTCCTCTCTGCCCTTTTTCTCCAGTTCATTTCAGCCTGAATTTTTACAGCCTTTCTTCCTGGTGTCTCAATACATCTACATTCATCCACATTAGCTCTGAATGGCAAAGTCTCACTATCTGTTGGGAATGCTGACAACAGATTGTTTCATAATTAATTGAAAGGCAAAACCTGGACATTCTCAATCAATGCTGATGGGAATTACTTTGTCCAGCTTCAGTGAATCAGCAGTGCATGGCACAGGGAAACCAATGCTCAAGTTAAATACTAGTTACTTCACTGTGAGCTAAACATACAATTTAAAATCTGTGCTTATTTTAAGAAGCCTTTTAAAGACACTGCTTCGGTGGTGAGTAGGGTAGACATTTTGGGGTAGATTATATCTGGCTAAATTAGCTAATATTTGCCTTCAAGACAAGATTACATAATATTATAGCTTCCACTTTCAAAGTCAATGTGGATGTACAACAGGGATTAGACATTCATGGTTATACAACTATCCTAGCTGAAACATGGAAAAAGGGCTCTGCATTTTACAGCACCCATAAAAAAAATAAAGATCAATTCAGTGCACATTTAATCACTTCACTGCCCAACGGCTGTAACATATCTGCAACACACAGGTTATGGTGTACAGTATTTCTCACATGCACTCCTGTTCCACCAAGTATGGACTATATTGTGGTTTTGATAAAGCTGAAATAATTCTGTATTAAGTTATTCTATAGTAACGTTAATGCAGTTTATATCTGAGTGCCTCATGTGAACTGTAAGATAGAAAATGCCACTTCAGGTGAGGCCAATGGTCTAGAACCTCCTCCCCAGTTGCAGAGCCCATCTAACAACCTCCTAGCAGTGAGCTACAGAAGATATTATCAGCATAAGGATGTTGCTCATTACTTCCTTAATTAAAGCTTGCTCCAAAAGAATGAAGGTTTATGCTCTTTCCTAATCCAACACTGGCCACCTTTCTCACCTAAGTAATCAGGGCTCTCACAAATCCTATCAAGCTTTATGTCCCGTAAGATTTAATACGCTGGATCAGATTGAAGGTCCTGCTGTGATTTGCATCTCCTCCTTGCCAATGGCCAGTACTAGATACATTAGACATATAATACAAAGGTACATAAATAAACATGCATCTAGGTAGATTTATATATTCATACGTGTGTACCAATGCATGCAACTAGAATGCATATAACACATATATATAAACTTTCTAACGACGAACAATTTAAAATCCTTCAGTAATCCAACGTGCATGACAGCAGAAATCACACACGTATGTAGATGGAAACAAGGGAAAGCCAAAGGTGAGCAAACCTTTTTCTTTTAAAGGAGGAAATTAGGAAGAACCGATATGTTACACAAAGAAATGTAGCACATTTTTATTATTCTGAGAAGCTGACAGAGGAGCTACATCTTCTAAAGGAATCAACTTTTGTAAGGAACAGAGCACTGAAATACTTAACCATTTGAAAAGCCAAACCTCTCTATATCACAGTTTTGCTACTTATGGTCTCACCTGACTGAACCTTGGAAAGTTTTTCCTTCAGGACCCTTTTTCCACCAGTGCTGTTTACCCACATAACACCTCTCTTAACATTGGGTCAAACCAAATTAACAGAGATTTCACTAATACTTTTTAAATGCTTGCTTTATTCTGTTCAAGATACTTTATTAAAATCCAAGTTAATCTCATGCTCTATATTAGAGTATTGTACCTAGTGGCAGTAAAGGATCTGCCAGGCTTTTCATTATAAAACCCTATTCTAAACCACGCACACACACACACACACAAAAAAAAAAAAATCCCTCTGGGCTGAACCTTGGCATACAGGAAACTTGAAAGGAATCCGTTTTGTGGTTTTTGAATTCTAAGAGTGCAAAGAAAATTGATTTAAATTGTTTAAGAGACTATGTCATGCTTATGTAACTCAAAAAATAAAATTCATGTTTCTAAACAAACTCTTGTTCATTTATTAGTCTTTACCATAAGCTTTACAAAGAAATGCACCCCCCATCAAAATTAAAGATCTTCCACACTTTTCGAATGTATTTTCTATGTATGAGAACTTTTACTAATGCTACATAATGTCCTGCTAAACTCAGATGGGCATCTTCCAGGAAATATCCTGGTTACATCAAGAATGTGCTCAAATTGGTAGATATAAGTGATTTTAAAAAGATATGAAAGAAAATAATAGAAAAGGAAGAATAATAATGACTGCAACTCTGGAAGCCATAGGAAAACAGTCTGATTTTTGCCTTTGAAGGAAGAAGGGATAGTTACAGCATGAGTGGCTGCTCCCTTGCTGCTCCTCTGGTTTGGAGGAGGTTGACTAGGAGTTTTGAAGGGTCAATATTTTGCAATACAGGGGTATGGAGAGCGATGCATTGCTGGGGGAAGTGACACCTCTGAAGCAGGAGAGCCACAGCAGCCTCACATGCAGTTCACAGATAGCGATGTCCCCCACTGCAGGGACCCCACTCAGACAGATAGCCTCCAACAATACAGGAAAAACCCCACTGAGTTAATGAATCACTTCGAGGTTGCAATGCTTAACTTGGGTTATAGAGAAATTAAATGTTCTTAGCCCACTGGTCTCCAAATGTGGACCCATTTTTGCAGCTGATGATGCAAATCAGTGTGGTGAACACTCCTTGCCATGGCAAGGCACTCAACTCACCTTCCTGTTACCTTCTACTCATCATCAACACAGACACAACCCCCACATAACCCTCTTCCTTCTACACGCTGGGATTTAATCTAACTACAGCAACTGCTCTGCCACTTTCCTCTGCTGATACACATGGGTTGCCCTGTGGCCATACAATCCCCTTTCTCTTCTAGGGACCAAATGTCCTCCCCATCCCTCCCTCTGCTTTGACTCCTTTTAAATTCCTGTGGCCTGGAGCCAGCACGACCCCTGCCCCACAATCGAACTCGTCACAGAAACAGTGGTTGTTTCTTCCCTGAAGTTTTGAAATCCTCACTCAGTGGACAGATTAAAGGAAGCAGACATCGACTTCTGGCACTGCACTGGGAGCTGGATCCTGACTCAGCCCTTGCACTGACATGCTCCTGCTGAACTCAATGGGAGTTAATCCGTAAAATGACGGGCTAGAAATTGAATTGGGATGTCAAAAGTCAGTTCTTTATCTTCACAATACAAAATCTTTATTAAGTTCTCACTCAACCAAAACTTGGCAAAATCAATGGGGCAAATCTCAAAGTGCTTACTCAGTTTTTATAGTGTTAGGACTAAAGCAAATTTCTATTGACTCGAGTGGGAGCTTATTTGAGACAGGGCTCAGAAAACAGAGTAAAAACCTTGTGAGATGTTCAGAAGTAGTTTGAAGGTTTAAGCCCCGGGACCTTTTCCTCTCTAGGATGAGGAAAATGGGATAACCACAGAAAATTTTTAGAGCTGCATTCTTGTCAAAAAGCTTTTTTAAAAGCCTTAGTTCTTCCTTCAGTGCCCTGTTTCCACCAGTGCTGCTGTCTACCCATATAACACCTTCTTTTCACCCCTTCCTACAGCATGGAGAAACATTCTTCACATTTCCAAACAGATTTTGGCATTGAAGAAAGACAGAAATTTCTTGTAAGGTAGTTTTATAGCTGCCACTGGTGGTCTTGTTTTTTTATTTCCATGCCAGATTAGCAAACCGTGCTCTCCTCTGGTTACCCTTTCTGCCTCCAAATTTTACTGTGCAGCATGATACCTTGAGGGTTTTGTTTAGTTTCCTTCCCTGCTCCCTTGTCATTTCCTTCCCCTTTGCTGTCAGGTTAGTTTTTCTGTCTGCTGGTGACTCAGATTTTGGACTTCTTAACTTTCTCTTTTTCAAGCTCATCAGTAAAAAGCACTAACATCACCAAATCAAATCCACCAGTGTCAAAACTACTTCAAACTGTACTGCAAGGCCATGATGGAGTAGGGGCACAAATGCACCTCTGGATCCCGCAAAGCTGTGTTGTGGCTTCCATGTTTTTAGGTACAGTCCCTAAGTCCTCCAGAGCAGCATTTCTGCCTCATGATTTGTGAGAAGGCATATGACAGATTATATCAAATTATGTACCTTTAATACTGCATTGGCAAAGGTCCTGCTAAAAGTTCAATTACAGATTTCCTTCTTGTTCAGCATGTTCACTCAAAGCACAGCAATGTCTCTCTTGATCACATGGCTTTATTTTACTGCTCTGAACAAGGTTGCAAGGTTTGCAGCTACTGAAGTGGAATCCATCCTAAATAATCACAAAACACACCCTTTGTGATTTATTAATCTTATACAATAGGAGTATTTGTGTACACCCACTGAAGTAAAATGGGAGCACAATCATCCTCTGTTATCATTACAAGGCTGATGGAAGTCATTCTTGAATTTAAAGGATATTTTATGCAGATAACTCTACTAAGTACATAAGGAATTTAGGCACATAATATCAACAGTTTTCTGAGAAGAGGGTTCATTCTGTAACGAAGCAGCTCATTTATCTCTCTCAGTAGTGCTCTTTGCACTATCCACTTTAATTTTCCATCAGAAAGGTGAATAATAGAATTATTCAGATAATCCTCCCCAACCCCTCCCCCACTCCCAAAATCAATACAAACTTTGATTTGCCTTGAATTCTCTCCCTACCGTACAAATAACACAGAATTCAAACACTCACAGGTATGCATGTTTCATACAATATGAGGCATTAGTGCCTTGCATTGCCTTTGATTTGGCATTCTTTGAGTAACGTAGGAGCTGCCTGGGTGCTCTTTCCAACACAGGCGAGACAACGGGAGCTCTTACACTACCAACCTTCATTTACGAACTGGTACTAAGAAGCACTGAAAAGACAATCATTATTCTTTGTCTGGTTTCTAATTTATTCTGTGGCTGACAGACTCATTCCAGCACAAAATTCTCCATCCAGTACGAATGCAAAGAACCACTTACAGGTTAAGCAAGAAGGAAATGTTTTAATCTATGGATTGCTTAGCATTTATACATTTGTGCTCTGACAGATAATTACTTTCTTTGATTAAAAAAAAACAACAAAGGAGAAAATGAGCTGCACTATGCACTATTCAGTTTATTAAAAAACAGGACTAGGCAAGACAGTAAATTTCTCTGTGTCCCAAGTTCCAGGATCTTGTATCATGATGCAAAGCTATTCTCCTGGCTCACACTGTCAGCAAGACCAGATGAGTCTGATTAGTTCCAACCCAGAAATACAAATGGTTGACAGTCTGTACGAACCAACAGGGAACAGAGAATTCAGTGAAGTGAAATGCTAGAAACCTCCAACTGCACACAGATATTCACTGCTCCTCAGGCTACAATAAAGGAAACGCCAGGAAACGAGTAAATTTGGCCCTTATTCAACAAGCATGCTGAGCTAAAAGTAGAATGGCAATCCAGTTACTGCATGATTTCCTTTGTCTAATACATCAGTTACTTAAATATAGTTTTAAATGCTAAATCCTGAAGTTACATAGACTGCAGCAATGGGAGGGGTCCCCTGATCAAGGATATGGACATAATTACATTCTCTGCTCTAGGTGGAGCTGAAAGACCTTGCACCACAAGACGATTTTTTTCATTTACTTATCCTAGTGATGAACAAAATCTGTAGAAAGGTGCACCTCGCATTTACAGCATCAGATAAGTATTAGAGAAGCAAAAGATTAAGTCTGCTAAAACTTATAATAAGAGCGTGGCATCATTCAAATCACTGCAATTCTGCACAGCTGCTGAAATCCTTCTCTGCGATGAATGGAATTACAAAAAGTAAATGATAAACTCTTAATAATTGTGGAATATTGGTTTTGTTTCATAAGCTTAAATTACTTTTAGAGTGTTGCACAGGAGGAAAGGCCCATCTGCCTCTGAACATAGCCACATGAATGTTACGAGACAGTAATAACTAGGGTGGGATGGATCCTTGCTTAGGATTCAGGATATCAGAGTAGGTCTCAATTCCCCACTCTTCCAATCAGTCATTTCCTCCCTGTGCCGCCTATATTCCAGGAGATGTACTGAAGATGAGTACTCAGTATTGGAGATCACGTAAATACCTTAGAGACAGAAATATAATCATCTATTTAAAAAAGGAAGAAAAAAGCAAAAAACTGCCTCAAGGACAGCCTGGGTGAGCTCTGCCTAGTTGATTTAGAAAACACTTTAAAGACTCTATTAAGCTCATTAGTACCATTAACTAGATATATGCACTTGAATCCCTATAAATACAGGAGGGTAACATCATGAATAAGTATCTTCCTTTTTCTTTTTAATAAAGAGTTCCTATGGACCACGGATTATGGGATGTCTGGTTTCCTTCTGTGGTCACTCACTTCCTGACAGCAGTGCATAAATGGACCAATTGTTATTTCATTTATTCTTTCCTAGTAGAAATGGAAATTCAGTTAGATGAAGGCAAGGGTAACACTGTCAAATTCCCCGTCTTTTGTAGGAATCTCAGTTAATTTCCTACAATGAGGTTATCCTTCCTTCAGTAAAAATGAGGAAACCTGGCACAGAGCAGCTCAGGCTGAGAAGCAGTTGCAGAGAGCTGAAGAGCCACTTCTCCAGCCGCCAGATGCCCTTTCATAGGGCACATCATACTGTGTATTGCACATTTGTAAGCTTAATTCCCACTCAATCAGCACGTTAATTCCAACACTATTCGTCCTCTCCACCTGAACAGAAGTTTACAGCAACAGTTTTGTCAGCCACAGAAACATAATGGACCACTGGAGGCATGGGTGCAGCCTCCTCACTCACTGCTCCCAAACACCCAGATCCACACACCACAAGAGCAGGCGATAGCCTGGGGCCAGCAAAAGGCCCACAAATACCACTGTGGCATGCAAAATGATACCACTTGTTCTTCTCATTTTGCCCGGGAATTTTGGTCTCCATGTATAGTTTCAATAGGATTCTTTTATTAACCCATGGCAAATCATGAAACCTGATAGTTTTACCATGACCAGCCCCTAAAATTTTGTCAACTCTACCCAGGAGTTATACAAATCCTACCAAATTCAATGACAATATCTGTACCAACTTCAGTGGCACAAGATACAGTCCCTGCCTCTAAGTCTTGTGAAATGTTGCTGGCTTTTTGAGGGGCTCCAGCCTC
This sequence comes from Strigops habroptila, assembly GCF_004027225.2. NCBI lineage: Eukaryota > Metazoa > Chordata > Aves > Psittaciformes > Psittacidae > Strigops > Strigops habroptila. The sequence goes on from NC_044289.2 coordinate 4,795,446, forward strand.
AGGAAACATGTGACATCATTTCATGGCTCATTAAAAGCAAAGGGGTTTTCAGTAGTCCTCACTGTCAAGAAAATTTGAAAAAGTAATCTCTGAAAGCTCTAAAACTAAGATACAAATATAAACAATGCTGAATGTGTCAGGTCCTTCATATCACTCTCAGTTTTGGAGGTCTAATGCTTGTTTTGCATCGGCAGTACTGCAATATGCTATCTCCCACGCAAAACTGCATTAAAGTAATAACTACAATATTTACCTACTTCACCAGGGTGTTGTGAGAATGACTGCAAATGTTTCCACAGCGTTTTGAATATGTAAAATACTATATGTTTTAAATATTATTTTTATTTGCATACGACAATACAAACAAGCTGAATCCTGGATCTCAATCAAAGAAATAAAGGCAAATAAAAATCCAAACCTAACTGTCATGACTGTAAACGAAGGAAGCGCCACTGACAACAGTAATGCTAATCTAACCTCACCGCTGCACCATGCTTCAAATGGTCAAGGTCTTAAAAAAGAATAGATAGGACTACCTGCATATTCTGCATAATTATTTAAATGAAGAGTTACGTGTTTTCTGAGAGTGCAGGGAATCTGTCACTCCGGCAATGCCAAGCACCACATAGGAATACTTGTGCTTACACACAAACATAGCAGAACTTTGCCATTTATCACTGAAAAGACAACAATGATTTGAAGATCAAGGGCTTGCATCCAGCACATCATTCACAGCAAAATATCGTAGAAAATCTTTTGAAATGCAGAAATGGTTCTTCTGGGTGACATTCTTCCTTCTTTAAATCATTAGGAATGATTAAAAGTGGGGCTGCACTTTATTGGCTGGCAGTATTGTTATATCCCATCACATGGTATCAGAAGCTGTTTAACCCTGCCACCCTGGAGGAAGACGAGTTAAGTTCTGTTCTCAGAACAAATGAAAGGCAATCATACATCAGAGGTTAGACGACATTCATAGAAACAAAGACCCTACTCCTGCTTTGGATGTGTGCTTCCCGAGGAACCACCTGTAGGTACCTAAAGCCAAAAGGTTCTCCGCATCCTGGTATGTGAATACATGTGGAATCCAAAGGAAGAATTCTTGAGAGAGTTGTTTTGTATTTAAATCCAGATATAATTTTTTTTTTTTTTTTAAATCAGATATGCAGATAAAGGTCAGAGATAAACTAGAACCATGGCTGCAAACTTGTACACCTGGGTTGCCCTACATTTATGGGTGGCTTTTATCCAGAGCCCTGGTTTGGGTCCTATCTTGAATTATTCAAGACAGAAGCACCGTATAAATCTGAGTCTAATAAAGCCAGGGGGATCTCTCTGCCAGAACATCATTACCAACAGCACAAGAGATGGGGGTTTTGACTGGAATACAAAGATGCAGAAATGCCTGGAAGAAAACAGTAATTATTATCAAAGGTCCTAAAATCATCTGCAAAAGTGCTTGTGGCAAATGGTTGTAGCTGTACAAAATGAAATGTAGTGCCACAACCTGCAGACCCTCTGAGTGCAGGAGCCCTGTGACTTAGAAGGAGCTGGGCAAAGGCAGGAGGATGGTGCAGATGTGAGTGACCAGCACAGGGACAGCTTGTATTTTATTACTCTTCCTTCCCAAAGTGAGGGAGAGACATCACAGACCCGTGCCCTCACTCTTGCTGGCCTCTGATCATGGGAAGACAATGCAGGAAAATAAAAGCACCCACATTTTACCCTGGAGTTGCAAGATCCTCCAGGCTACCAGATAGAGAACCAGTTTGGCGCTTGCCTTTGAGATGGTCCCATAATGCTTACACTCATTCATCAAACATGCTGCTGGGATTTCCTGAAACATGCTCAGCCCATGTTTCTGCCCCAGGCACATCTCCAAATACCCTTCCCCTCAGCTGATACAACATAGGCTGTGGATGCTACCTCCAGGCTGCACATGGAGTTCTGCACACCAGACCCAACAGCACATTTTTCATTGCTGAGCAAAAGAAAAACAGAAGGAAGAAAGGAAACACTTGTTCCAAGAAGCTACTTACAAAATAATCACGGAACTGTGAGCTGGAGAGAAAAACCTGCCACCTGCACCTATCTCCTGAAGCTTTATCCTGCAGGAGGAGGACGGGAAGAGAAAAGAACAGGCACAAATAGGTGGTTCAGGAAGAAGCATCCTGGCGAGCAGCAAAACTGCAGGTCACCTGTGTGTTACCACTTGGGTTCTCTCACCGTTTGGGGAGCAGTGAATGTGACAGTCTCTATCTGGACCAATCCAAATATTGCATCCACACATGCAAAAATACACCATGTACAGAGGAGATTTATCTTTAACCCTGGTGCTAAGCATGAGCTATCTTTGGTTGTGATACAAATTCAAATCCACACCTTCTGGTAAAAGCAGGAAAGACAGATTTTGCGGTTGACCTCAGCACGGTCACCCACAATATAATACTTGTACTATGCAAACCTAGCAGCACTTAGACCGCAAGAGAGAAAGATGGAATAATTAAATTTAATTCAGGAATCCAGAATGAGGAACAGAAGGATAAATCTTAATAGGAACATGGGATTAATATCTTAGCATAAATAATAGTCTCAGGAATCGCATTTTGATGATTCAACAGTTCTGCTATAAATAATTCACATCAATAAAAGAGAGATAACATCAAATTCATTTGGAACATTGGTTAATCTGAGCATAAACTGAAGGACTTCACTCAAACTAAAGGACAGCTATAAGTAACTGCTCTACTATATGGGAATTAGCACTATTTCTGCACATTCACATGCATTACAACTTGCTTTCCAAGGTTGCAAGGGATAAGGGGTGAAGAAGGATAAAAAAGCTGGCAGTGGACAGAGCGTAAACACTGGCGGTGGACAGAGCTTAAACGCCGGCACTGTGGAACAGAAAATCAACACAGAACAAACTACTCTGCTGGGTGATCCCTTGCGTGCAACAGTAAGAACTTTTTCTAAATTAGAAACTATGCAGTACATCTAACTTCTTTTGTAAAGGGTAGTGACAAAAAGGGGTAGTATAAACCTGAATCCACATATGGGGACTTTCTGGTTGCTAATTCCAGCCTGCCTTCATGGTTTCCACCTCAACAGCACATATAGAAAATCCACCACCTGCACTAACAAAAAGCCCTTGTTCTGAAAAGCCTAAAAATACATACTGAATAAGCCACAGAGCAAAGAAGTCCAAGGGGCACAAAGGGATACCCAATCCCAGAGAGGAGGTTCGGATAGAGCTTGGTCTCATACTCAAGCTTCCTGAGTCCCAGGGTGTGACACAGACTGCAAAATTAACCTTCTCTCTGTCCCTTGGTTTGAACATGATCAACAAGATCAATATTAATAATGTATTTGTAAGGCTTATTATTTTTCAATGGTGCTCTTCACCCTAGGGAGGTTTCCAAAGCACTTTAACAATTATTTATATATGAAAGTCATTTTTTCCCAAAGAAATGCAGCCATCCTTGTGATGCAATGTGGCAGCTGTGCTGCAGTGCAAAGCAACAGTAAAACTAGTTGAGGCTAGAAACTAAAGAAAGAGACTGCACTGGGTAGAAACTGTGGGAAGTATTTAGGTAACAGACTGCAAGATTTAATTACACAAGTTGGAATCTGGCCAGCAGGCATGAACAAATGTTTTCAGTGTGTTGTGTTTAAATATCTTAATTTACTTTTTTTATAAATGCTATTGCAAAAATAATGAAAAATGGAAAAGGATACTTGTTAGACAGTGCGTTCCCAGAAAGCGAAAAAAATTTAATTCTCCAAAATGCTGTAAAATACATAAGAAGTTCAGCTACTATTGACATTTCCTTGAAAAAAGGCATAGATGCTTTACTGTGAAACACAAAGAACATCATCATCAGAAAAACAGGCACCTCTATCACTGTCTGCAGTGATTAGTAATGATTTCATTTTTCTCTCCTTAAGCATAATTAAAATGTCCAGATATTCTTGACTTCAGTAGATCATGGCTTAGACCCCCTGTCCTTAGTTCACTCAGTAACAGAACTTACAAATCCTTTTTTTCATCCCCCCAAGTTCTTCCAATGCCATTTTGTTTTAACGAACTGATATTTAGTATGTCAGAGTACAACCTATCTATCCTGACCCCACCTGACTGTGCTCCTTCATGCAACATGTACAAGCAGACTGAAGGTCACCAAGGCATGTCTGAGATCCTAATTAGCACTGCAGAGCCCTGAAAGCTAACCAGTCAATGTCCCACTATTCATCACATCCCTGAAATAACCCATCAGGCCTATGAAGATCTGAAAGACTGAATATAGGAAGCTACATGACAGGCCATGCATCAAAAGCACTGTACCACACAAACCAACAAAACATCATAGTGCATTTATTACCTTGGAAATCCCTGCTCAAATCTAGATATGTCCTTTTTGACCAAAAGATGTTGCTCCCTGAGAGTGCTAAAATAGGATTAGCTTGGAGAGAGAGCTTTAGCTTTCTATGGATAGGTATTAGGGCAATTAGAGATTATAATAGAGATACTAGTAAGTTATAACTGCATGGAGAGTAGAAATTTGCTACATTTAGTATATTATGTCTTAATGACAGATGAGGCTGGGATCAAATGACATGATAAACATGCACAGAACCTTTATTACTGAATATTGGGTGAATGCCATGAAGTTATGCACAAATAACGTATGTCACAGGTAATTGATAACACTCCAGCCCATCTATAAAAGACATGTATTCTTCACGGTTGGGCCAAATCACATCCCATACATGATTTAAATAATTTCTTTGCTATCAATTTTTCATCTCACACTTTACAAATCACCTTGACATCTGTCTGTCACTTCAAAGACCTTCTTTAGGAAAAGCCTTTTTGTGAACTTCATCAAACATCAACGGAATTGTATCTGTTTACTCGTTTGAACATCTTGAAATGGGCTTGCATCTAACATTTCTACCCATCTAACATTTCTAGTCATTCCTACTAGATTCACGTGTAAGAATTGCATGCCAGGGGCATGCCCAGGCACTTCAATAATCTTGCTTTCACACTTGCATTTTCAACTAAGCTTTAAGGCAGACGGACAAGCCCAGATTCAGGTGGTGTCAGCAGCAGACAGAAAGAAGGTTCAATCAACAAAGACCTGCTGGGTGTACCACCCCCACCAACATTTGAGAAAAAATATGGAAAGGAAATTTAAAAGATGTAAGAGGAATAGGAGTGTAAAGCAGTGAGACCAGAGGAGACACTCAGCAGATGGTGCCACAGGCATATTAGTGCTCATCTTCTCCCCTCCTGAGCACCTCTTGTTTCTGCTGCCTATCCTACCTTCGTCTATCTAAATTCTGCCCCAACAGACTTTAGAGAAGATGTTAGGCAAAAAATGTGATGCATCTGATCGAACTCCCATTCAAGTAAAAGGTATTATTCCCTGAATATCCAGCTTTTCTTGGTGCCAGCTGGAAATCCCTGCCTGTTGAGTTAAGGAAAGCCATACTGCAACACTTTGTCCATCTCTAAGTCAGGACGGGAATCATGGCCAGGGTATTGTACCACAGGGCAGCCAGGCTTCATCCCCATTTAAGCTCTTATTTGTACACAGCCCTGCTGCAAAGACACATTGCTGGGACCACCTCTCATCTCCCTTAAAGGGGTTGTTTATTTCTACTAATTCAGATCTGAACCATGAAATATTTAAGAAGATATTAGATAGAATACAGAAAAGTCTCTGAAAATAGACCAGTCCTGTAGCCACAGCTTTCACTGTTCTTCATACATTAATCAATAGTTCATATTTAATTAATTAGCACCAAGTTCACTTGGTGATGAAAGTAGAATTTCCATGAATAGGAAAATAAATTAACGTGAAAATCCTGCTACCAAGCTCTTCTAAAGACTCTCTCCCACGTGATAATGGATGTCCCTTCTTTATATTATTAGGCTTTTTCTGATTTTATTTTTTGGGCAAGAAATATCTTAAACTTTTATTGCAGAAAAGCCACCCGCCTGTAATGGCAACATCACAGGTTGATGTAGTTAGATGGTATCAGCAAACACCAAGGTACGTACCAGCACTGACTTAAGAGCACGTTTAGCACGTATGAATCCTAACTTCTCAAGACAGCACTAGAGTCTAAAAGTACAGAACATTTACCAATTAGAAAGCCAACCCAAAGCATCTATTTACAACCAGAAATTCAATAAAGTGCTGATATACTATAGAGTAAACACCTCTACTGATGCTGAGCAAAGTATGTTTAATATTCAGGCTCAATCTGCAATGTTATCATGTCCTTTTCATTAGAGCCTCAGTTTTGTTAATTAGCATTTACTCATGTAAGTAGTCCCTTTGACTTTAATTGATCCATTTTCATGAACATAATTTTATAGTTAAAGAATTCCTGGTGAATGCAACCAGCTGCCATTCTCAAAGTTTAATCCTTGGCATAATAAGGAAATAAAAATGAGTACAACACTTTTCATCAGATAGAAGAGTGTCGTGGTTTAAGCCCAGCCGGTAACTCAGAACCACGCAGCCGCTCACTCACTCCCTGTATTTCCCCCATCTCTCCCGGAGGGATGGGGAGGAGAACTGAAAGAATGTAAATCCCACAGGTTGAGATAAGAACAGTCCAGTAACTAAGGTACAATACAAAACCCCTACTACTACCACCGATAATCATGATAAGGGAAATGACAAGGGGAGAGAATATAAAACTAAAAGGGGAAAAGAAAAAGAAAACAATAAACACAAGTGACGCACAATACAATTGCTCACCACTCATCGACTGATACCCGGCCTGACCCAAGCAGCAGTCTGGGCCTTCTGGGTAACTCCTCCCGGTTTCTGTACTGGGCATGATGTGCTGTGGTACAGAATACCCCTTTGGCTAGTTTGGGTCAGGTGCCCTGTCTCTGCCTCCTCCCGGCTTCCCGTGCCCCCCCTCACTGGCAGAGCATGAGACTGAAAAGTCCTTGATCAAAGTAAACATTACTTAGCAACAACTAAAACATGGGTGTGTTATCAGCGTTGTTCTCAGACTAAAGTTGAAAACACAGCACTGCACCAGCTACTAAGAAGGAGAAAAAAATGACTGTTAGAGCTGAACCCAGGACAAAGAGAAACGTGTGTAAGACAACAACTGGAACAAGTTCAGGACAAGATTCCTGGCTACCAAATCCATTTTGTTATTCCTTACCACAAATACAAATCGTTTAGCTTGAGATAAGGTAGTATCTATTCTAATGGCAAGTCCTTCACCAGCTGTGCTTGTACTTTCTGAAGGGCCAAAAACCATCTGCCCTTCAAATATTTGGGAGTTAACAGACCAAAAGATGATCTGCTGAGAGCTGAGGTTTTAGAAGAAAGAGAAACAGTTCAAACTCCATCTGCTTCCCAAGGATTTGTTTTCAAGCTCTCACTTCTTATATTTGCTCTGTGCCTGTGACTGAACCTCCCTGTTTATACGTTTATCCTTCAAGCTAAAGGCTTCAAGATGGATTATGGAATTGCTTGTAATGATCCTTAACAGCATGATAGTTTAATAGAAGACTACAATAGCTGAAATTTGGAGGCTTTCTGAAGTACACTAATTAAAAATGGCAGCTAGTGTTTTTCTTTCAAAACTCCAGATCACATTTCAAGAATATCAGATTATGGATTTAGAGATACGAGTATGGGTCACTGTAAACTCCTCCAGGCTGACAGAGTGGGTGAGGGCACTAGATTACCTCCATTTCTAAAAGCTGTTCAGAGCAGTATCTGGCAGTTGTTCACATGTCATCATGGGCTTTATGTCTTTAAATTTATCCTTCATTCAGAGTCTGAGGACACACAGTGTAAGATCACCAAAAATCTTTAACTTTATAAACTAAAAAGAAGTCCCTTTAAATAATTCAGAAAGAATTAATATGTTTCAGGAAGCAAGCCAATTTACTAAGCTAATTGCTGTGTATATTTTTTTAGAGTCTATCTTTGAAAAGGTGGCTTTAATCACCAGGTGCCTTTAGAGTTTTCTCATGTGTCTGATTAGAGTCAGACATCTAATGGGCTGCAAAACCACGAATAAGAAATGCTGGTCTTTCAGATGCCCTGCTCCCTCTGATTACTTTGTGACCTTGCCATTTCCTAATTTTCATATATAAGGTAATATTCTTTTAACAATGTTCAACAAATGTCTAAAGGGACAGGACTGTGTTTATGTGAAACTGAAAAATAGAGGCCTCTTCAGTCAGTACCTCCCCCTAATGTGGTCAACCTGGTAACATGTCACCATTTTTTCCAGAAAGTCATTTGCTTCCAAAGAGACTGACATTAGGTTTGGTGAAAAAACTGACCTAACAGCTGTTAACAGAGTAAAGATTATGGTCAGCTTATGAAACCTTCTCCAAATACAACAGGTTTCTGATGCTTTAAAACTATTCCAAATCCCTAGGAAGAGAAGAAAAGGAGAAAGGAGAAACAATCCAACATCTCTTTGAAGATGCACTACAAAGTTATTTCCTTTAGTTTGGTAAAAAGGTAAATAGCAAACTAAACCAGGAAAACAGTTCTTTTCATGTGACACAGATGGATGACCTAGCAATTCTGTTTCAGACCACATTATGCTTTGATATATTAACAGTAGCATAATATTTATCAGCTAGTGCTACAAATTTCTTTGAAGATGAAAAACCTCACAAAGCAGGTTTGGGTGGTTTTGAACACAATTAGAAAGATGCATTTTGAAAACATCATTTTCTCAAATGAAATCTATATAAAAAGCCTGGCAGGGTGGTATTACAGGAGCTTTGGGGGTGGAGGTGTAGGGGATGAAGGGAATGAGGTAGAGTTAGCAAACAACGATTGGCAAGAACTGCTCCTTACCCATGGCAGGTTGGCGACAATCTGCAAACAAGTTCACAGCAATTAGCAGATACAGCCTGGAGCACATGCTCCACCATCTCTTTAGCTGGCAAATTCCCACTAACCACCTCATGGGGAAAAATGCTATAGATGGGCACTTCTCCATTGCATGGGAGGCACAGCACACCTTTGACATGCAGATATTTTGCAGGTTCTCAACTTGCAGCATAGCTAAGGTAGAAGACAGAGTACTTGTGTTTGCTCTGAGATCTCAGCAGCTCCTTCATGTGTGAGACACAATTAGGATTATTATTTATCAGTAAATTCATCATGATATGTTATAATATGCCATTCTTTGCCCTTCAAGACCTGAACACTTCAATTAACATTTTTTTCTTTTACTATAGCACACTGGAAAGGCATGAAGTATTCACTAACAGAGAGAAAAAAATAATGAAATACCACAAATTATATATGCAGCCAATAAAAGAAATCAATTAATTCTATGAGACATAAGATGTTAAATTACCAGTGGTTATCATCAACAGCCTGTTGAGTAATTGCCTTTGCTACTACTAGAGTAGGATGCCACAGAACACATAATTTAGAGACTCTATAGAGTCTGGACCATAAATGTTTTGATTATGTTAGCTAGGGGTCAGGTAGGCAGATAATAAATCATTATTGTTCTAGCATATTTAGTTCATTGCTTTTGATGAACCCCACGAATGGTGTCCAAATCTCATAGACTGCAATATTTTTACTTGGGTATGTACATACATATATTTTGGGGTTTTTTTGGACAGCAATATCCATTCTTGCTGGTTTCTTCTTTTTTTGCTTCGCTATCAGTGGAGCCAGACTTGATGGTGTCATCGATGGAGAGGGGGATAAAGGAGAAGGTGCAAATGTTGCAATCAACTTTACGCTGATGATTTCCTTATCATAAAGTCTGAGAAACTGCTTTGGTAGGTAGTAAAGTGGATGACCAAAGACAGCATGAAATTTGGATTACAACTGAATATACAAAAGGAAGTGGCAGCTGCAGCAGGGAAAGAAGCATTTCAGTTAGCTGGAGAATGTGAGAGGGAAAAGTTGAGCTTGCAAAAGTGGTTCTCCTACTGGGATACTAAAGATATATCTAGTGTAATGCAAAGATCTTCTGGAATATTCAACCCTTATAGAACTGAGCTTCAGGTTGCTGCTTTCTTCCCAGTCTCAGGAGGCAATGTATTGTTTCAACGAAAGGAAGATGACATGTTCTCTATTTGTGACGCTCAAGCATGCAGGTCATCTGGGAAAAGCCACCAGTGATTGCAGAGGTACCTAGTGAGCCAGGGTACTGAAAAATCATTATCATTACTGAGCACCCAAAGCTCATCTGCAGCCCTCCAACACACACTGTGCCCTCAATCCATACTGTTCTCCGGATTCTCTCTCCGACACTTGACCCCCTACTAGAGCAACAACTTCTCCTCTGCTATTAGTCTTTTTCTGTTGTGATGGGTATGTTGAGCTGAGGCTTCTAAGAATTGGTGAAGCAGATAACTAACCACCAAAGTCATGCCTTTTGACATTCCTGCTACTAAACACACATGTGTAGCTGCACACTGTCCTCACAGCGGAAACCTCAAGCCACTGTGTTTCTTTTATCCACCAACCAGGAATAAGAGTCTGGCCAGAGCTATCATAAGCTTATCTTTAGGCTGGGTTCTCCCATGAATTCAAAGGTAGTTTATGTATGTCCACTATTTTAAGAAATAGTCAAGAAACCCCTGCATTTTTATTTTTATTTTTTTTTTCCCCTGAACAGAATCAGAAGGAGGATATTCTTTAGATCTTCCTCTTCTCTAGTGGAAGATTTGACTTTGATGGAGAGAGAAAGAAATAAGAAAGGGAAGAAAAGCAAGGAAAAGGAGCAAAAACTAGTCTGCTCATATCTTTCCAGATCATTTTCTGGGGAAACAAGTTCTATTGCCCATGTCTCATTGTCTCAGCATGATTATTTAGCATATTTCAGCCCCATTTGGTCCATTGTAAATGCCATTTTGTCTAGCCGTGCAGACACAATTTCTCCCCCTACAGCCCCAAAAGAATGTCTGGCCCTTCCTTTTCTCGAGTGTTACAAACGATGGTGTGACTCAAGGAAGAAGATATTTTCTGTTACTTTGGCAAAGTTTTCAATTCCACTCACATTCTATCTTAGCTTCTCCTGGAACCATTTTATTATTTGGAGAACTCATTGTCTGAAATAAGAGGATAATCACTTTAAAAGGAAGGGATGCAGACAGAGGCCAAACTATGCATGGAGAATTTGAAATGTATATTAGACCAGGTAACTAAAAAATGAAGTGCTGAAACATCCTATTTGTATTGGAGTCAAGCTAGGATAGGAATGGGAAAAAAGTCAGTTTAGTAGCAATTAATTCAATTCCAGCTGTATTAGAGACTAATGTTTACCAGTAACAAGGAGAACGATGGTTGTTTAAGCCATTCTATCTGGTGTCTCACAGAATGGTAGCTAATACAGGAAATACACAGCAGGGTGATTTGTTTCTGCTTTTGTCCTTCACCACTTTCCACCATTTCCTTTTCCATTATATGAAACATTTGCACAGAAAACATCTGAGTTTTGCCCCAAGGTAAGGTAGTTATAGCAGAATTTTATGACATGATTCTAAGAAGAGCTGGCGATTGATATTAATTGAACAGCTTTTTTTTTTGCCCACCTCCCCCCAAATAATATTCTAATGGGCAGAATACATTACTAAATAAAAACAACTGATCAGTCATTTAATAATTTGGCAAGCTATAGCACAGGTAACAGAAGGTATCAGAAAAAAACCTTCACTGATTCAAGCAAGGCGTAAAAGCCCAACTAAAAAGCTACTCATGGTCATGCTAAAAGCTTGTATCCTATACAGCTTCTTGCTTCTTGCCAAATGCCCCAGCAATGTTTCAAGGAGCTATGATACCATCAATGGAGGTGCCAGAGAGGGGCTGACCGCAGGCAGGGAGGAAAATGCAGCTGCAATAGCTGAACAGGTAAAAAAGGCAAGAATGACCACTTTCATTACAAAAACACAGAGAAATTAAAGATGAAGTTAACTTAGTTGTGCTTATGCATGTGCACATGAGCAAGCAGAAGTAAATACAGAAGGAAGTATATGTGCTGGTGTGAAATGCAATATTATACCTACATCAGTAACTGCTACAGGAGGTTCAGAAGGTTGTGGATACACTGTAATGTCCTAGTCTGAAATAAATAGGTTTGCCACTGCTCTGAGAACAGGCATAAAAAAAAAACCCCAAAGCCACCCTTTAGATTAATACCCTGACAACAATAATACATTTATTAGCTTCAGCATCAGTATTTTTTCCTCCAATTCCTGCACTAGAATTCCTTTTCTCATGCAGGGTTTTTTCTTTTTCTCTCCTTCACCTTTTCCTCATTTTTTTGAATGTTTTCCTTAATCACTGCTGAAGAAAAACAAAACAGTGAAACAGAAAGGAAAAGGAAAGCATGTGAGAGAGAGCACAGAACAGGAGAGTTGTTACTGGACTTTCTTGCTTTGATTTTGCTGGCATTCATGAAAGATAAAAATATTTTTTAAAAGAATCTCTCTCACAATGACAAGGAGTGAACAGTTAAAATTGCTTAAAGAGCACAGGCCTGGGTTGTATCCATAGCTCTACCAGTGGGTTACTGAATGACCTTGCACACACCTTTCTGCCTCAGTTTCTCTGAGTGTAAAATAACTGCAATGATATTGACTTCCTGAAATGCCTCATTGCTTCAGTATCTACTCATGAAAAATACTATTAGAAGAGCTGAGCATAATTATTATCAGTTTCTGAGCCGTCTGCTGTTAGCTGGTGAGGTGAATCAGCTGACTCAGTAATGAAAAGTCACTTTTTCTCCTCAAGGTGTTACATGAAATTGTCATCTGAAAGACTTAGGACTTTACCTTAAAAAGAATTCAGCTCCCTGGAGTTCCAATTTCTGGCACTTTTTTAAACACTCAGGAACAACTGCACTTCCTAGAGACCTTCTCCCACAACAGATCCCACCATTTGCAGAAGGGTTCTTCTAAAATCCCCCAACTCCCGCTCAAAACTGGAACTCAGCTTCCCCTGAGGATCCCTCCATCCTTTGTTATCACCATGGTGCAGATTTCAGTATCTGAACCTACGTATTTTCACATGGGAAAGAGAGAGCACGTGCCAAATTTCTCTTGCTCTAGAAAAAAGCCTGACCATGTGACAAAGAGCAAGGAGATTTCCTCTGTCCTCCTCCTGTACCTGCTTTAATCCCACAGGCAGCTCTGAACAGCGAAAGCAGCAATGACAAAAATCCCTTCTCACAAAAGGACACAATGAACACCTTAGGGCAAAAAACCTTTTTTTTTACCCACAGTGTCTGCAGAGTCTTATTTCAGTAAGAAAGTGTTTTTATCCTAGAAGGGAAATGTAGTCTGAGGAAGGAAGCCAGCGTTCAGTCACTGTCTCAATGTACAGGATGTGTGCGTGCCCATGTGTGAAAACTGATGCTGTCAGCAAAACTTGCTGTCTTCTGACAGATACCCTGTGCAGCCTTCAAAACTTCTACAGTCAATCCCCTCACCTGTCAGCCTGAAAGATAACCTGGACCGGTCTTTCCTTCTTCCTTTTTCTCCATGAAAATAATAGAAAAGGTATGGTTCTATCATTTGGAAATATGAAGATTCTGGGATTCTCCAGCAGTCTCTCTCTGCGGGCTTATTTTAAGCATTTTTATCTTCCAGCTCAGTTAAAACTGTAACAAATAAAACTAAATGATGGTGTTAATTTCATCTGCTGCTCCATGTATTGCTGCAGTCTTCAGTCTTCTGCTGCGGTCCACCCTGCAGCGGCACATACAGCAGAGCCAGAGCAAAAGGCCTTCGCTGACTTTATACGATGCCTCAGCTAATAACAATCTGTCAATTTATCTTCCTCCACTGTTCTCTGCTGCTTTCCACAGGGGCTAACAAAAAGTGTTCCCAAAGCTTTTTTATTTTTTCCCTTTTGCAGCATATGTATGTCTATATAATTATCAAAGCATCACTTAACGTTCACTAAGACAGATCGCGTCGCTGAACAATTCATTTTCTAACACTGCAGCCTGGTATGACTGGGCCTTTTGGCAGTAATTGAATCCAGTCTACTGCTGTCAAAACAGAGAATTTATGAATAATAAATTGATTGTAGCCAGCAAAGCTAAGTCTGAGAGATAGCAGGTTATGTCAAGGAATAAGAAGAAATTTAAAACCACAATAAAGATTAATTTAGAATCAAATCTGCAATGCTTCCACAGTGCACAATGAAAGCAAATAAAACTGTCGTTCTTATATGACATAATCTATAGGGCCACAAAGTGCATGAGCTCACAGACAGAAATAAGTGAAGCCAAACCATACGCATACTCAAAACAGTAGTGCAGGTGTAAGATGCAACATAAGAACTCTACATGGTGGTGTGTTCTCACAGCCCTAATGGTTTTTAGGTTAGGTTGCCATGAATTATAGGAAGAGCTAATGTGTTTTATTAGACCAACTGACATGCAGAATAAAAGCAGGCAAGCTTTCTGACATGTACTTGTGAGGTCTTTGGGCTTGGAACAATCACATTTTAAGGTTTCTGTACAACCAAAAGGCAAAAATACAAAGGAACTCCACCCACCAACGAAATAGTAAGAATTAATGGCCACAGAGTAAAGGCAGAAAATAAGCTGTAGGGTTCAACCTTCCTTACAGCGAAGGCACTTACGAGATGGAACAAAGGGTCAAAAGGAGGGGCATGCTCCACATCTCGCTGCTTTCAAATCATGACCAGCTGCCTGTCTGGAAGGAGCATTTTAACTGCATAGACATTACAGGAGCGAGAGAGTCACTGGGTAATATTCCTACAGCTTCTGATCTGTGGAAAGTCACTCGGTGCCCTACCAGTCCCTTGGGGCCTCAGGCTGCGTTAACCTCTGCATGTCCTGTGAGCCACCAAGGGCTCTGCATGTCGAGGCTCCATGTTGCAGTTCATCTGCTAAAAGGAGATAATTAAGACAGCATGGTTGGTTCAGTGGGGATACTGCAGCAACGTCTAATAAATCTCCTGTTATTCCTGTTGTCTGGCAAATTGTTTTGTCTTCAGCAATCTTTAGCTCCTGGTGCTGATCACAGACTTAACAATCCCACTAAGCCTCCGTAAATGGCTGTTTCTGGATTCCTGCAAATTCAGAACTGGTCTGACTTGATGATCTTCAGCATTGCTTCAGCAGTTGTGGCTGAGAGTTTAGCAGGGCAAACAGCACAAGCACACGCCTGCCCATCACCCACGGGTCAAACCACAGGACTAGCATGCGTGGACTAATAGCTGCAGATGGTCCTCCAGCTTAATGGTTCCCAGGAAGCTGATGGGCTCACTAAAGTAATCATTAGCAACACATTATGTTGGTTTCATGACAAATTGTCCTCCAGGAATGTAAAGTTAACACGGGATCAAGCCTTCTCTTCAAAAGTTGGCCATTAACAGCTGTTTAATTATTCTACTTTCAAATAAAATGAGTAATCATGACTGAACTCAATTTATACAAGCCACACAGAAAAATTCTTAACTGCCTCCAATTCATGCTTCATCTAAAACAACAACTTCAAATAAGCTAAAAAAGAAAAAAATTGTAGAGTCTGGAGCCACCCTCTTTCACACAGTAAATTGGAAGTAACCACTTCCAACTCAGTGCATTTATGAAGATGGGTGATAAAGTAAGGAGAAAACACTGTTGGGATGAGGTCTTCTCTGGCAAATTGACTTCAGCATTACTTACTTTTTAGTTGGGGCATGTCCTGATACCTAGCATCCAGATTTCCAGCATGGCACTAGAGTGACCTCTGCAAAGCTTTGCAGAAACCCACCACACGTACAAAGCTCTATTCTGAAGCTGTAAATCTGAAGAAGAAAAAAATAACAACAAAACCCCACAAGCACAACACCACCACCGCCACACCAAACCCAACCAATCTGCGAGAAAATGAAGCCATAGTTTTATTGGCAAGATTTTCAATAAGGAAATGGTTCTCGGGACAAGATTTATTCCAATGACAAGTACAGTAATTGGGGCAAACGAGGGTAAACTTTCAGAACTATACGAATTGACTACCTGTTTGAAAACATCTGTGGATTCAGAGATACTCAGATCAATTCCAAGGGCAAAAGTCACAATTTCAGGTCAATGAAAATAGAAGAGGCTTTCTGTACAGCGTCTTTTGACTGCTAAGAACACAAACTCTGAAGAAAAAAAAAGGAGAGAGAGAAACCTATCTCTATTTGTATGGATGTCTGTATCCAGAAAAAAATTCTCCATGCCCTGACCTCTTATCAGAGCTGATCTTATTATATTCTTTTTGGATGGTATCAAGCGGTTCTATCATTATTAATAAGACATATTGATATGACATTAATAAGACAAGGTCTCTGCCGCAGCCCGACAGAATACAGAGCAGCTGATAGGCTTATGTTCTTCCAAAATTGATGGACTTTTCTTAGTGCTCAAATCTCCCCTTGCCAAGTGCTCTCCCATCTCACCTAAGAGGCCTAGAGAGAAGCAGAACTGTGGATGGGGAGGATGCAGTCAAATGTTCCACAAATTTATCTTCACCCGCCTTGTCTTCTCTTTCCTTCCACCCACTGCCAAACATCCGGATGAGGCAGTGACAAGGGACTCTGAATCCCATGGAAGAGCTTTGTAACACTCTCCCCTTCAGCAGACTCTCTCTCTAACACACATATGTTTGACTTCACTGAGGAAGTTGCCAGGGAACCCAGCCATGATTGAGAAGCAAATGTATTCAGGAGGAGGAATGATGCTTTTTCAAGGAAGGACCAAAATAGTATTAACGCTGGGTACACTTCCACCATCTTTTAGAAGAGGATGTTAAAAGTGCTTTGCAAATAAACAGCCTGCAACATCTTAGTTGGATAAGTATTGTTAATTTGCAGTGTCAAGCCTTGCACTGTATCAGAGATTAAAACCCACAAATGCTCAGGAAACTCTCCCATGCAGAGGATTATGATTATTTTTTTTTCTGCCTCAGGCTGCACCTCAGACATTTCACATACTTTTATTAAAAAAACACGTTGTGCTTCAAAAAGTCTAATAGTCCATGCTTACGTGTGAGGGATAAGACATACAAAGTCACGGCCCTTCCCTGCTGCTCTCTGACATGCCTGGTGGATATCCAGCTACTGGTGCTACCTGTCTAGGTATGTGCAGAAATGCCCTGTGGCTTTTCAACAACATCAAAAAAAATCCCACATTTGAGACTTTTACTCATAAAAGTGTCCTCAAAAGTTATATAACCTATGGAAAGCTTCAGTGTTCATTATCTGGTACTGTGTGACAACCCTTCTCTGTCAAACAGCGCTCTCCAACCTGCATGCCAGCTGGCTGTCATCCCATTGTGCTGCTAAAATAGACGGACATGGGGTAGGGAGCTCGGCTGTGCAGCTGCGGGAGAGAGCTGCTTCCTCAGTGCAGCAGGGAGGAGGAGGAAAAGGAGAGCAATGGGAAATGCTACCTTCTATTTTCAGGGAGAAAAAAAGAAAAACCCAACCCAAAAAAGAGAGTAGCCTTCCCTCCTCTACAAACCCTGTCTTGCCTCTAATTGCACACTCCACATGCTTACCACTGCAGCAATTTGGCCTTAATGTGCTAGCACTGTACCACCCTGCATCAAAGACCTCATGGTCTCTTCTGTCCTTCCAAAGTGGTTCTATGATATAAAAATCTATTTAGATATTGGGTGAAACCTTGGTCCTATTTAAGTGAATCTTCTTCTGCCTTAAATGAAGGCAACTGATTCCTACCCTATCCTTGTTAACCTGTACCCCAAATGCACGTGTGCTTTTAGGACACATTATAAATTTTATCAGCTCTACCACACTCCATCTGCAGAGAATATGCCATGTGCTTACTAAAAATGGACAAGTACCTACAAAGACAAAGATCTAATTCCACTTAAAACTCTTACTGTGCATATGATAGTACTGCATATAAAGTATGGCGTACTGCATATAAAGTCAAATCATCAGTACTGAATTTAGAAATTTTATCACTTTACAGCCATAATTCAGTTCTCTGAGATCCTAAATTTTGTGACACAATGCAGGTGTGCTCATAAACTAGCACTCATGTACAAAAGTACCTTCATCAGTCATGCAGTTCACACACATATTTATAGTCATCAACAATAAAAAGAGACATTTTCAAGGAAACCTTTCAAGGAACCTCTGTTCTCTCAGAACTAGTGAAAAGGTACAGATGAAAACTTATTTTTGGATACTGTAACTCTAATCTCATTCCTTTTATGCTCTGCAGCTCTGGGTGTCACTAGTCGGATTTTACCCTCTTTCATACTTAAGTGAATCTAGGCTAAATCCACTGATTTGACTGGAATTACTTGAGTTTTGAGCTTGTCTCCTAGAGCACGAAAAATGGTATTTGTAGGAAAATGAGTTACTGTATTTTTCTCTCCATTAACATTGATGTGTTCCATGTATCTAACAGTGGTGTAGTCACTGTTATGCACTACCAATAATGAGAGAAATGCAGTAGAAGATTGAAACCTAATTGTTAAATGATCTTTCTGATTGTCAGAAAATTAATGGCACACTGTGGGCCATGTAGTGCATGCCTTGGAAACCTCAATGCAAGTTCCTAACTCATTTCAATAATTTCAGTTTATACATCTAATTTGCTTTTAACACAGACATTTAATTTGGTTTTGTTTTGTTTTTTAAAGAAAAGCACCATGTACTGGGAATCTTTATGCACGCCCATGTACATAACAATCTCAAAGAAAGTGCTATTTTCAAGCAAATTATATGAAATGCAAAATTAACAAAATGCAAATAATATAAACAATCCAAATTAAATATTAAAACAATGCTATATCTGAATGACTGGATTTTATTTTCATAAGAAGCTGAACTATAAACCATTCTTACCAATGCAACACCCAGCTGTTTGGTGTTTAGCATCGGAATAACATTATTCTAGTGCAGCTGCTGTTATTGTTTGCTGTATTTCTGCCAACTCATGGAAGCCAGAGATGTTCATCTAGCAAAGAGGGACAGCTTGGATGAAAGCTCCAGTTTGACAGATGCTCCCATCAACAACTTTGTTACTCTGATTGACTACATGGTATTTTAGGCAAATTAACCTGTCCAAAAAAAATTCTTTATTGCTATGCATGAGGCACAGATGGAAATATGAACTTGACAATTCTGGGTACTAGCTTAGCAATTAACTGAGATGTTTCAATAGACTAATGAACTTTCATTCAAAGCATGCTCTCTGTCAGGAGAAGAGACAGGCTGTTGTTGGAGAAAGTGTTACAGAATGTCAAATAGATCTCGACAGCAATGTTACTATGAAGTCTGAAATATTAGAAAGGCACAGAAAGTCATTTAACACCTTTATAATCTCAGAGATCTGAGATGAATCTTTATTATCAAAGCCTGAAATTCTACCGCGTTTTACAGTCCTTTTGCTGTAATTCATACCCTGTGTAATAACAGTTCTGTAGTCAGTAAGGCTGTTCAGTTTTGAATGGTCACCTTTTATTGGAAAGGGGAAAAAAATATCAAGCCATCATTCTTCTATTTCATGAAGATATTAACATCCAGCTAAAAATTTATCTAAGAAATGACTACAGGAAAACCAAATCATAAGAAATACTAAGGCTATAAAAAGAACTATGTATAATTAGTATATATAGGTAAATATTAAAAGGATTAATTTGTGTGGGGATAAATGAATGTAAGGCTCTAGGGTAGCCTGAAGAAAACATATAGAAATGACTTAAAACCATGCATTTGATAAACTTAAGTGACATTTCTGGGATCAAGCTGGAATTGTGTATCTAGCACCCTTAAAGCAATTAATACTGGACAAATCACATCCTCATCAGCCTGTTTCAACAACTGTAATAAACATACTCTGTGGTCAAGTTGCCTTTGCTCTGCACAAAATGGCCATTACAGCCAAATCACCTGCTGCAAGGATTTACAGCAGGTAAAATCAAAGAGCTTCTCCCTGGTGCATGAATTCAGACTTCACACCACTCCGGGTTTACATGTTATCAGGACTGGGAACAAGCGGGGCAGGCCAGAAAGTGGCATTTTGCTGGATCAGAACCAAAAATCAGCCTGTTCTCCTGGGAATAGTTTTCAATCCAATTTATTCAACACAGGCAATATATTCCTTAATTTTTGACAGTTCCATTATATTTCTGTTTAGAAAAGACAGGCCAGGCAGATGCGGAGGGGGCGTTGCTATCTATGTCAGTGATAGGCTAGAGAGTATGGAACTCTGTCTAGGGACGGGTGATGAGGTAACAGAGTGTTTGTGGGTCAGGATCAAAGGGAAAACAGCAATGGGACACATTACGGTGGGGATCTGTACAGGCCGCCTGATCAATAGGACTCTGTGGATGAAGCGCTCTACAGACAGATAGGAGCAGCCTCACGCTCGCAGTCCCTTGTCCTCATGGGGGACTTCAACCATCCTGACATCTGTTGGAAGGACGGTACGGCCTGGCACAAGCAATCCAGGAGGTTCCTTGATTGTGTGGAAGACAACTTCCTCTTGCAAGCAATAGAGGAGCCAACAAGGAGAGGTACCATGCTTGACCTTGTGCTCACCAACAGGGAGGGACTGGTTGGAAATGTAACGCTCCAGGGCAGCCTTGGCTCTAGTGATCACGAGATGGTTGAGTTTGAGATCCTCAGGACAGTGAGAAGAGCGTGCAGCAAGCTCACTGCCCTGGACTTCAAGAAAGCAGACTTTGGCCTCTTCAGGAACCTCCTTAGTAAGGTTTCATGGGATACAGTCCTAAAGGGCAGGGGGGCCCAAGACTGCTGGTCGATATTCAAGAATCACCTGCTAAGTGCTCAAGAGTGTTGCATCCCAACTAGAAGAAAGTGCAGCAGGGGGGCCAGGAGACCTCCATGGATGGACAAGGAGCTGCTGAGGAAACTTAGAGGGAAAAAAGAAGCTTATAGAAGGTGGAAGTGAGGGCAGGTGGCCTGGGAAGAATATAGGAGCATTGCCCGGGAAGCTAGGGACCGGGTTAGGAAAGCTAAGGCCCAGCTAGAATTAAGTTTGGCAAGGGATGTAAAAGATAACAGGAAAGGATTCTATAGATACGTAGCAAATAAAAGACAGACTAGGGACAACGTGGGCCCTCTCCGGAAGCTATCAGGAGAACTGGCTACCATGGATTTGGAGAAGGCTGAGGTTCTTAATGACTTCTTTGCCTCCATCTTCACCAGCAAATGCTCTGACCACATCATGAAAGTCTTGGAAGGCAAATGCAGGGACTGTGAGAATGAAGACCTTAGGCCCACTGTAGGAGAGGATCAGGTTCAAGACCATCTTAAGAACCTGAACGTCCACAAGTCCATGGGACCTGATGAAATCCATCCACGGGGCCTGAAGGAGCTGGCGAATGAAGTTGCTAAACCACTGCCCATCATATTCGAAAAATCCTGGCAGTCAGGTGAAGTTCCTGATGACTGGAAGAAGGGTAATATAACCCCCATTTTCACAGACCCAGGGAACTACAGACCAGTCAGTCTCACCTCTGTGCCTGGCAAAATCCTGGAGCAGTTTCTCCTGGAAAGCATGCTAAGGCACATGAAAAACAACGAGGTGGTTGGTGACAGCCAACATGGCTTCACTAAGGGGATATCCTCCCTGACCAATCTGGTGGCCTTCTATGATGGAGCCACAGAACTGATGGACAGGGGCAGAGCAGTTGACGTCATCTACCTGGACTTGTGCAAAGCGTTCGACACTGTCCCGCATGACATCCTTGTCTCTAAATTGGAGAGACATCAATTTGATAGATGGACCACTCGGTGGATAAAAAACTGGCTCGATGGCCACACGCAAAGAGTTGTGGTAAATGGCTCGATGTCCAGTTGGAAACCTGTAACGAGTGGTGTCCCTCAGGGATCGGTGTTGGGACCGGTCCTGTTCAACATCTTTGTCGGTGACATGGACAGTGGGATTGAGTGCGCCCTCAGCAAGTTTGCCGATGACACCAAGCTGTGTGGTTCGGTTGATATGCTGGAGGGAAGGGATGCCATCCAGAGGGACCTGGACACGCTTGTGAGGTGGGCCGATGCCAACCTTATGAAGTTTACCCAAGCCAAGTGTAAGGTCCTACACCTGGGTCGGGGCAATCCCAGGCACTGCTACAGGTTGGGCAGAGAATTGATTCAGAGCAGCCCTGCAGAGAAGGACTTGAGGTGTTAGTTGATGAGAAGCTTAATATGAGTCGGCAGTGTGCACTTGCAGCCCAGAAAGCCAACCGTATCCTGGGCTGCATCAAAAGAAGCGTGACCAGCAGGTCAAAGGAGGTGATCCTGCCCCTCTACTCTGCTCTCGTGAGACCTCACTTGGAGTACTGCATACAGTTCTGGTGTCCTCAACATAAAAAGGACATGGAGCTGTTGGAGCGAGTCCAGAGGAGGGCCACGAGGATGATAAGAGGGCTGGAGCACCTCCCATATGAAGACAGGCTGAGAAAGTTGGGGCTGTTCAGCCTGGAGAAGAGAAGGCTGCGTGGAGACCTCATAGCAGCCTTCCAGTATCTGAAGGGGGTCTATAAGGATGCTGGGGAGGGACTCTTCCTTAGGGACTGTAGTGGTAGGACAAGGCGTAATGGGTTCAAACTTAAATAGGGGAAGTTTAGATTAGATATAAGGAAGAAGTTCTTTACAGTGAGGGTGGTGAAGCACTGGAATGGGTTGCCCAGGGAGGTTGTGGATGCTCCATCCCTGGCGGTGTTCAAGGCCAGGTTGGACAGAGCCTTGGACCACATGGTTTAGGGCAAGGTGTCCCTGCCCATGGCAGGGAGGTTGGAACTAGATGATCCTAAGGTCCTTTCCAACCCTTACTATTCTATGATTCTATGATTCTACGATTTCTTCTGTTGGGGAGGAGGTATACCTGCCCCATTATAGTCCTGTGCCTAACCTTGAGTGAAAGCCTGCACTGTGACAAAATGAAATCCACTTTTCCTACATACCTTGTAAACAGCTTGACCCTCATCATAAAATATTAAAGCCTAATATTGTAGTTGGTTCCTTCCGAGTATCAAGACTTGGAGTAGCCCCAAGCATGTCAAAAATGCATTGGAAATGCTACATTTTTAAAGCAAGGTAATGTGTTAACTGATATACTGTAATATTTAGTCTAAAAACCTCTAAACGGTTTTTAAAAGTCTTTAAACCATTAACTACTTGATGACCTAATAGCTCTAAAATGACCATTAAAATTTAAAGTGGTCTTTTTCAGAAGTCGTCAATAAATAAAATAATATGAAAACGCTGCACTGCCTCTATATTTAATCCTACTACAAGAAAATTGCTTCTCCTACTTAAACTAACTGCAATATTCCCACTGGTTTCAAATTCCAGATATCAGCTTGTAACTTGGACAGCTGCCATCCCATGGTGGTTCTTTGAGCTGACAAATTAATAAACCAGGTAAGATGGGCAAACAGCCCTGACCTGTGTCTTCACTTCACTTTCTGGGTACACCAAGGGCAAGTTGCCGTGCACCCATGCTCCAGCCCTGCGATGGCAGAGCAAAGCCCGACCCCTTGCCAATATACACCACTGGATAAAACACTTGATTCCTTTCTCAGACTGCTATATGGTGCTTACCTCTATTTCTCTTGAAATTATGCTCAGAGCCATAGGCAGCAAAATTAATAACGCAAACTATTATTGCGCAGGTCACACCTATTTCCTACATTTAACCACCACATCAAGCTGTACAGCAATGACAAATGAGAATACATGTTTCCAGTGTTCTTGTTACAGACAGAATCACAGAAAACAGGCTATTTTTGTTGAGCAGAATCTTACAGGAATGTTTTCTATCCACCATCTCACAGCAGCTTCCTCTCAACATTCCCTGTTTCACACAATTTCCCAATATCAAGTTAGGAGCATTTCATAACCTCTTGAGATATCATAAAAAACCTGAGGCAGCCAGAAGGCAAACATCCATTTAAGCATCTTTAGGCAGCTATACACGGTATTCACCAACACATTCCTCACCTAAAACACTTGCCCTGATGCTGCTGGATCAAACGATGAACACCATAGTTCAGAGCTATGGGGGACAATTCAAAGCAAACAGGGTTTGGGAAAGAGACTGAGGAATTATTCCAGCCAGAACAGTCAAGGTAGGCTGAGCCCCTTGAGAGAAACAGCAGCCTTGTTAGCGGCAAGTTGGAGGTCAACTGAGCCTTGTGAAGAGACAAAAAATAATGGGGAATCTCTTTGTTTAAAGGTGGTATTAGAGCAAAAAGCTCCGAGGAGCACTGAAACGGGATCTCTGGCATACTGACACATCACACTGAGACCAGTACAGTACTTCTGTCTCAAATATTTGTTTTATATTCTATATCACACAGGCCTGGGAGCATGATGTTATGCTGAAGCTCACCAGAGCCTCTTTGTCTGCGAAGGCTTCATTGTCCAACAGGGAGAAATGGGCAGACGACCTATTGACTACACACATCAATTCCTTTTGTTATCCTGGCCCATGAAACTCTGCCAAATTTTAGCACCAGTAAAACCATCCGAAATTCCCTTTTAACTTGAGAATGAAGTTTCCAGCTCTTTAAAACAGTCTCTTCTGATAGTAGGTAATGGAAAGACACTGCTGAAAGAAATGCTGTAGTGAAAGGCCAAGAAAAGTCCTGTTTGCAGGAAAGTGGAGTTAAAAGGCTTGCCTTAGTAACTGTAATCAAACAGTTAGATTAAAGGCAGTACTGGATTTCCTGAAGCCCACAGAAATCCTCAGGAAGGCCTCCACTCACACCCTCAGACAACAATAAGTTAGTGGCTGCTTTTTCTGTTTGAAAAGCTTTCCTATTTCTCCCTCCATTTTATTCATATCATGCTGAAGATAAAAGACCTGGTGACTGTCACATGCCTGGTACTACCTGCAGCATGGGGTGCATCAGAGTGCAGAGAAAATGAGCTCCATCACATAGGAGGAAAATAAAGCTGGAAGGACCGGTGAGGTACTGCCAACATAAAAGAGCAATGGTGGAGAATCACAGCCCCATCTCAAGTAAGTAATGGGACTAACCTTGCATGAGGACAAGTTTTGGATGTATTTTATGATGTTTTGAACTGATGGAAAGAGGAGGAGAAGGCGGCATTACTTGAAAAAGGAATATATCTACAGATATATATACACAAACATATATACATCAAAATATTTGCAGCTGTAAGCTTTCATAAATCACTGTACTGCCTTGAGTTTGCAAGATGTTTCTGGTGATTTCAACTACTAATTAACTGGTATTTTTCCCCTCATTCTTCTGGTTCTTTGTTCGCTACAAAAATGACAGTTGTAACTCCTATAAAATGTTGATTTGATTCAGAATACTTAATAAATTTACCCCCAACACTTCAAAAGCAAGATTAAGGAATGCCCTGCCAACCTGTTCCTGGTTTATAAATAAATTGTACTTCCTGACGCAGGAATTAAATGTGTTGTTTGGGTGAGGTGGTGAACTGCAGGCAGGCTTACGTTTTCTGTAAATCTATGACAAACAGGCTAATAAGCATTCTTTAATCTTTATTATGTTTTTAAAGATACCTCACCAATTTCACCTTTAACTTGCTAATTTACTACAATCACTAAGTTCCATTTTTTTGTATGAACAATAGTATAGAAGCATACTGTGAGCCTTCCTTTGCAAATAAATCTGACATACACACCCTTCTTCTACTGACTGATCAAAAAGAAATCAGCTAATTCTTAAAACCAAACCCTAATCAACCTTTCTTTTTCATTTTTCACAGCAAAGTTTTTACCTCCCTGAGACATTAAACTGACATCTATAGTCCCATTTTTGGTTGAAATTGAACTGTTTCAGTGCTCGCTGCTGTCCACACATCCTTCTTATGGGTGTAAACATTTGCTCTGGTTTCAGAATCAAGAGTTGGAGGCTGCATCCTGCCCATCATATCTAATCATCACCATACGGTCACCTACTCCTCCTGCCTATTACACAATGATGGATCATACCTCATACTATGGTTGCAAATTTTTCATGTAGGCACCATTTTGTTATTACGGTTTGCATTTGGCTTAGTATGGTAGGACTCTATCCCTATGTGGCACCATAAAACAGTAAGCATAAAATATTAGTAGTAATTACCAGTAGAAAATAATTAGATGAACATGGCTGTGACCTGCCAGTAACAAATCATGATAAAACACCAGTAGATAAGCATTCAGGATTCTTTAAAAGCATCAACACCAGCAGAAGCTGTGCTGGATAAGAGACAAGGCAAGAAGCCACTGTAATGAACCCTGGGAGCGCTTCCATCCAGCACAGACATCTGTCTGTGCTCCTCTATCAAGGAGAAAGACAGGTTCACCTGGAAGTTGAATCATCCACAGAAGCAGCATCTTTGTCTGCATCAACTACACAGAATGCCTGGGGAGAACAGGCTTCTGACTTTGTCACCTCATTTGGAGGCTGATACTAAGAAATTTAAGCACTCCCCTTTGATAAATGGGACATGGACTGCATGACAGAAGTTTCATTTAGAAAGGGGTGCTTTAGGACACTAAACCTGTAATGTTTTGCTCTGAACTTCTGTTAGATGATGAGATAACTCAGCAGTGTTAGAGAGGTTTCTTAGTGACTCAAAAGATGACACATTAGGAAGCAGTGTGCACCTTGTAGAGCATTTAATACTAAAAATCAGACATTCAGAAACAGAAGCTTTTCAGAGTCGATGATAAGCCACAGCAGCCACCCAGAGTCCTGCCCAGATTCTCTGGTGATGTCAATCAACACAGCTCCACTGATTACAATCACAGTTAAATACCAGACTTGAGCTGAGAATCCTTCTCATGGTTTCTTTTGTTCAGAGGCCTCTATATACTTATTTCTCATTTTTCAGCCAGGCAGCATAAAAACACTAATAGAAAAGAAGCATCCCCACGAAGGCGATAATGAGATGGTAAATCTAGCGATTCTCCTGGTGTTCCTGTAAGCAACAAAAAAGGAGCTGTTTGAAGCAAAGGTTTCCATCGGAAACACAGAGGGTAATCTTTTAAATACTGCATTTATTCAATAAAAATATTTTAGTGAAGTTGCATAGGCTACATTCTTGCATGGGATCCTCTCAAATCCTTTGGGTAATGAGCCCACATTCACAATAACAGCCGGGATCTCCAGGATCATGCTGCATTCTGATCTTCAGACAGAAGGTGCAGGAGCTTTGACTCCAGCAGGTCACATCTCTGGAGCAGAGGGCATATGTGGCTGTGCCACGGCAAAACAGCTACCTCCATCTCCATTGTCCTGGCTATATATTTCGCACTTTCTCTTTTCCCTGTAATACCTAGAAACAACCTATTTATTTGACATGCAGCTCAGAGCTGTAATAACTTTCCCTTTGCCATTACTGATGAAATTTGCATCCTCACTAATGCTTGGAATGGAGAATTATCAAAAATACCATTAAAACCATTAATGATTCTGTCACTAAATGGAACATCTTTAATGGCACCTACTGTATTAAACCAAGTATGCTGTGAGCAAAATGGATATTTATTGAAAAGTATGTTTAATTTGCAAAGCTTGGGTGTTGTCCAGCATGACTGGGTGTATGTATTAAGCAAATCCTTGTCCACAGATTACAACACAATTTCCCCTCATTAGTGAAAAGTGAGTGACATTTTGAACTTTTGTGGGCAGACGTATGTCAAGAAATAAGAGAAGCTGGTGTCTGGAAGCCAACTTGCCAGGTCGTAACTGCAGCAGGGCTGTGCAATGGCTCAATAGCACCTATGAAAACTGACCTACGAGAGCATCCAGGGAACGGTTCCTTCCCACCACTTACACCACAACCTGAAAAATGTACCAGGTAACTTGGTATACAGAAAACGTTAACCTGATACGCTCCCTCATAGCATGCTTTTCTATCACATTGAAAACAGAGAAGGTAGTAACGAACCTCTCTCCAGAGGTAGAAAAAATATCTGCCTCTACAACTCGCCTCCTGTTGATGGGCAGGAAACGGATTTGTACTAGCCTGGGATCACTATGCTCTGCTTTTGGTAGCAGCAGCTGGCTCACTGCTTCCAGTGCCTCGGAGGCATTATTCCCTTCATCAGCTGGAAGGGTGAAAAAGCTTTCTCTCCCTATTCCCTTCTTTGAAAACTCATACACACAGTGATATGCGGGAAGGATTGCTGGTACTCCACTGCTTCCCCGGAGCCTCTAAGCTGCTATAACTCAGCTGAGCACCATCTACCAAAACAATCATTTGTTTATATTAAATCTTACTTCAAACATGATAATGGTATCATTTTATATTTATACAGTGCTATTCATCCCAGAGGATCCCAAAATGTTTCAGCTACTTATGGGCAGCAGCTGTTTAATAGTGGATAGTACAACTGCACAGCAGTGCAGGACAGAAGCAGAGAAGAGCTCTGCATCCAACAGAAACTACAGGGGGAATTTAGGCAGGTGAAATAATTACCAAATTGCAATTTAGCCAAGACGCCTGGGGCCAACATCTCTCTGCTCACAAAATGCTGCCCTTAACAATTCAGAGGGCATTCATCTGTTGACAAATAGAGAGAAATGTCTTTGGATATTCATGCAGCTTGCTCAACTCAAAAGCAAATTGAAAATTATAATAAAACCTGTTCCACATTCTTCATTCATTAAAATTGTGTTTCTGCCACATTATTTCTGGGCATATTACCATCTGCTGGGAAGAGCTCATTAAATGACCATTAGGCTGGTCTCCTTTCCTTCCAAGACAGTGCAGAAGCTGAAAGTCTGTCCTTCCTTCATGGCATTAAACACGTAAATGCAACAAGACAAAATTTCATTTTGGCAAGAAAGATGATGGAGAAAGTTTTTAGTTGAAGCAACTGTGAAATAGAAGCAAAAAAAGTATAGGAAAAGTGGCTGTGGAACTGATGGGCAAAGCCTGCACTCTAATACAAAAGGAGAAAAAGCTGTTGGAACAATTAAGCTGAGGAGAGAATAAGCAAGAATCAGATTTGACATGGGAAGCACCAAAACCCAAAGCAATTCTCAAGTTCTCATGGCTTCCACACTACGGATCGGCTCTGAGACAACCTAAAGATGACACATTTACATTGCTTTTCTTTTCAAAACAAATTACTTCTCACTCCTACCAGCAGATCACAAAACATGAGAGCTGGAGTTAACAGTCACGAAAGTAATATTGCAACAGGAGAAACAGAAAGATGGCAAGAGCCTTGCACTCCAAAAAATAAAACAAGTTGAGAGCTAAAAATTGTATTTGGGGATTTCTGTTTTATGGAAGGCTTTTCTGGTGGAGAGAGTGCATCAGGGCGCTGATATTATGGCTTGTGTAAACGTCATTGCTTCATGGCTTCTCCCTCTTCTTCTCTTACCCCTTTTAATTTTTGATTTACCAGGAATATTATTAATAGGCAATAGAAATTGTCATACAGGATCAAGGCACTACAGTCATCTCCCTGGTTATCATGTCTGTGACATTCTTTCAAAACATCTAATTCAGATCAAGGTTCAGTCAGTGGCTGGTAGTCATAGAGTAATCCAGCAACTGTCTGCTGACCACTAAGTAAAATTCACAGATTTACCAAGGCAGGAAATTATGTCTTTCCCTGGAGGCATGACTATTTGGTGCTTTAGCCTCATTTCTCAAGGAAACAGCATTTAAGAATCTCTGTGTGCCACCCTTACTCACTCCCCTCCAGGTAACTTCAGAAGATTTTAGCCCACTTCAGCTCAATTTGACAGAAAGACAGAGATCTCAAGAACTTCATTTTCCAAGAAGTTGAAGAAAAATAACAGGCAGCTGGGGAGAAACTGTATTAGTAACTCCAGCGGGGAAAGCTGCAGTGTGAACTCAGCTCCTACCATATTCCCAGTAATCCCCCAGGACACGGTCCCCATGAAGGCTCAGACACAGCCAGCGCTGCTGCCGCAGTATGGGCTCTGGAGCAGGCAGGAAACCATGCTTCAGCAATTCACCTGCTTAGAACTGTTTGCTAATCTTTCCTGTTGCCACTGCTCTGGCCAAATAGATTTTGGAAACTTCCCAATGATATTGTGTGTCAGTGAGCTCCACAGACTAATTAGACACTGCAAAAAAGCTTTTCCTTCGGGGTGTCTTCAGTTTTACTATTTCCCCTTTCCTTGCAACCCAGAAGGAATTATATAGTCTCCATCTCAGACAGTAATTACCATCACCTCCTCTTAATTGATCTGGAGCCAGTGAGCAATAAGAAATTAAAATAATTAGCAGATATGCCTAGTGTTCCTGAAGTCCCACCTACTCTTCGTAGTCTATTTACTCTAGGATCAGCTGGGTCCATCACTTTGATGGTAATGCTGCACCATTCTGGCTCACCACACTGTTTGACTGGCCAAGTTTGCAGAAGTTTCCCGAATAATACACAAAGCCCAGCTGTAGCTGTTGCAGCGGGCAAACACTCCATCACCAGCACTGGAACCCTCATGAAACAACTCTTTCTGAAGCTCATTTGAAAAGAAACTGAGGCTCGCTGCTCTCCTGTCCCCTGAGAGAAAGAGGATTACGAGGAGGTCTTCATGCTGCCAACATTTATACATTTGCTCCACTTTCATCAGAGACAGAGAAACACATAAATGCAAGTTGCAAAGAGAAGCTTGGAATAAAAATAGCATATTTAAGGGATTAATTTCAGTTTTGTTCCTAGTGATTTAGGCATTGCATTAATTAATGTTCCATCTTGACTGCTGAGCATGGACAGATTTATTTTTTTTTCTAATAGGAAGAGTAAGCTTTGAGCACCATGTGGTTTTTCCCAAGCACTTGCTCCTCCAGTAGCTAAATGTGGAGATATCACTTAAAGCAAAACTATGCCCTCTCTCTGCCCTTAGCAAATAGTCAGTGGGTTTTAATTTTTTTTAGTTTTTCCTTCTATGCACAAAAAAGCTGCATCTATTGCCCTCCTTTCAGGAAACAGAGGAAATCCAGACCCCAAAGCAAAGTTCAATCTTTCTCCCCCTGCACTCTGTAAATTTAGTCAACAATATTAATCCACATCGAACAATTCTGCAGAGTACAACAACAAGCTGGTTACACAGACAGGGATGCATTTGGAATTTAAATGAGTTCCTGTTATTCTTTTTCTCTTGAAGCCTGCACAGTGCTGAAGAAGCCTGTCTAATGTCTCTTAAACAGTGAAAAAAATCAATTTAAAATATTTTTAACTATTCTGCTAGTACTATTGTCTGTACTCATGAAGGAGAGGGTGTTCTTGATTCGCCCCCCCTCCCTCCACAATTAAAGGCAATCATCAGAGATGATACATTACCCTGGTTGTCTTGACAATGCTTTATGATTAAAAGACTCAAACACCTTCATCTTACTGTGCATTTAAAAATCAAATGAAAACAAAGAATAATTCAGCATTCTGCAAGTTTGTTGTTTCTTCATTCCTTCTACTTTAAAATTCTTTTATTAACATGGCATTATTTCTATTGCAATACCACTAATGAGGCCAACTCATATCCTTGTTGTGCTAGGAGCTGTACAAACAACAAAATTATGATAGCGTATGATACTTATTTAACTGCATTCATACAATATATTCTCTCACCCTTGACTCAAAATATTGCCTAATGGTTGGGCTAATGCTCAATCAGGGGAGTGGTGGATATTTGTGCTTATTTCTTTAAGGTGAATCAGATCATAGCCCATTCTTCCTACACAACATTCACTGAATTAAAACACATTATTCCCTTGTTTTCTTTTCTCCAACAAATCAAGGGATTATTCAAATAAGGGAAAGAAAATCTTGGCTACCTTTCAAAGTAGGTTCATTTGTCTATTTGTGTTCTCTTGAACAGTACAGGTTACGTAAGTTAATGTGGACTGTACTATTCCACTTCTGGCTTCAAAGCATCCCTTCCACCAAAGTGTTCATTAGGGAACTCTCCAATCCATCACCAATAAGCTCTATTCCTTGCCCTCTTCTATTGTGGAATAGAACCTGAAGTTCCAGCCTGCCATCCTTAACATTCAGGAGAGCCTTTTTATTGATCCATATGAACTGGACACATGAACAAGTATGCCACTGGACAAGCAGAAGTGCTGAGTGCCCACAGATACCCTTTCCCTGAGTCAATAACAGAAATGAAGGCTAAGATTGAAATAAATGTTGGAATAATGACTATATGAAACAACCAGCTGTCAGGCTGAAGATAAAGTCCATTATTGGAGTCCCTTGCCTTAGACAAAACTCCAATTAAACTCTGGCCCTATGACACTGTACCCCAAACCAAAAACCCTAACATAACTTAGAGCGGACATTTTCACAGTAAAAACTGAGTACTATTTGCATGCTGAATTGACCATGACAAAGGAATGCATTTGCTTTTCTAGGCTTAAATATTAAATAGTATTTTCTCTGAAATCTTTGCTTAGGAAAAAAATCCCTTGCTCTCATTTGAGCTAAAAATTTTCTAGGTTGTTTTTTTTTTTTTTTTTCTCCTAGGCTCTTAGAGCTCCTTTATGCATTTTATTGTAAAGAAAGAAGGAAGAATTATGGTAATTTAATGTTTATTCTTTGTGAACCACTCTCAGCTCTTCTGTACAAATAACTAAATGCACTTATTAGTCCTAACATACTGAGAAATACATTCTATTCGAGACTGTCTCAGCGTGAAATCTATGGAAAATCAACTTCTGCCTCTTGCCCTTATTTTTCCAACAAGAGTTTGATATTTGCCTCTAGTTTTTTCTTACCTGCTGTTTCAACAGCAGCACCCCTCCAGATAGCAAGAATGGGGAAGGACCGTGCTCTTACTGGGACAGCAATTTTCTGTTTTATGATCAGACTATCCAGCCTTTGTACTTCTTTCAACAGCGTGCCTATCAGCACACACGATCAGTCCTGCAGGCTCCACTGGGCTGGGGCAGACACCATGAGAACAACCAGCAGTGCCAGGAGCATTGATGCCACTATTCCCATGGACTACAGCTAGAGATGTTCCCAGGACAAACCATCATGAATTGCAAAGATCTTGCCACAGCCCCAGGATGCTCACATACCTGTGCCAGTGGGGTAGCCAGGATGATGAGTATTGCACTAACACTGAACATTCCTCTCATTTTACTTTAAATGAAAGGCTCAGGAAAGGTTGCAATTTCTGAAGAAAACTTCACATCTCCAAAGTACCTGTGATAGTAAGTCAAACTGCAGTTTTTTTCCCCCAAGTCTGAAATTTCCATGCACTTCAGGCCAAAGCACTTTTAAAAGAGCAGAAGGACACATAGGTTGCTTGTGAAGTCAAGGAAGAGAAAAATGGCAGTTCAGATTTCGAACTGATTGAACTGCCCAGTGGAAATATCTCTCACTTCTCACTAACGAGGTAAAAAGCGGAGAAGCAACTGTGCTCCTCACTCAAGTGAAAGAGAACATGAAAATTAAGTACAGCATCTGCTTCGGCACTGGCTCTAGAGAGCTCAGCAAAGAGGAGCAGAGATCAAGCCAACCTGAATTTCAGCATCGGCTCTGAATGTGCCTTTTTGCCCTGGGAAAACTACAGCTCCTCTGGTGCCATTTTTTTGCCATCTGTAATATGATGATGATAATATTAATTACCTACCTGAGACAGTTATGCTGAGGTTTAGATTTTATCCCCACAGTACGGCACATTTCTGTAGAACTATAAAAGCAGATATGTTTGAGCTCTTAGAATCTTTTCTGCACTACAGCTGTATTTGTAAGCGCCCAGAGCTCAAATTGGCAAGTATTTGTTCTTCATTCTCATATTGATTTCAATAGGACTTCTGAGCACAGAGTGCTTTCAGGAGCAGTTCACGTGCGTAAGTCTCAGAGTACCACATCATTAGTGAATAGAAATAAATACACAATAAAAAATAACAGATGCAAAACACAGGAGGATATTCTACGTCAGAAACAAAAATCCGCAGCCTCAAAAGAAGAAAACAGATCAGAAAAACTTGGTTTTTTCTATGAAGTCTGGAGATTAACAAACATTAAGCACAAATACATAATATTATACATGTATCTCCTTAAACACATACTTTTCTGTCTTTCTAAAACAGTTCAAAATGGTAAGGAAGACTACACAAACGACTTGTTGATTGCACTGTGAATCTAAGAACTGTCTAATTATTGCTGCCATCCACTCAATTTCAGAAGCCAAGTTGTTTTAAAAGATTAAGTCAAATCCTGAGACTAATAATTGGATCTTTCAAGTTATTTTACCCCTCTCAGTACAGTAACTGCTTGTGTGTGTTAATATTCCTTTTCTATTTGTTTTTTAATAGCTTTAAAAACAAATGCAAATACTGATGATGCAAACTCTAAGAACAGAAATCATTTTTCAGCAAAGGACATAAACATGTGGAAAGGAAGAGAGAAATGCTGGGCTCAGGCAGCATATGCTGAGACCATTTTAAGAAACTTCTCATGTATTTGAGGTGGGGAGGTTGTGCAAAGATGCTCCCACTGATGGCTGAAGCGAGCCAAGCACCATGCTGCTGCATGGCTGTGTCTAATCCTAGGCCAGTTGAATCTGGGAGCTGCTCAGCTCTAAGTTCTCTTGCCAGCACACCTATTTATGAGAAATCCCTCCTGGCTCAATGGTCTGGGCCAACAGAGCATGTAACACTGACTGCGGCCCATAGTTCTTTCAATGCCAAGAGGCAGCAGGGAGAAATATCCCTCATATGGGCTTTAACCCCTTTAGCTTTGGAGTATACAGGCATTTTTGGAGGTCAAGGCACTGTTCAGTTCATTAGTGGGAATGCAGGGATAATGATGAATACTCATTGTTTGTCAGGCAAAGAGTTATCTACTACATCAGAATACAGCAGTAAGAGATATGCACTTTACTTCTCAGTCAACAGAAGACATTCGTTTTCTTTCTTGCAAATCAGTTCTCAATGGCAAATGTGCGCAAGGAAAGGTGGCAGCATTCTTCCTTCACATTTTAAGGGGAATAAGCTCTGAATTCTCCTTTCGCATGGTATGTTCCTTTAGAGACACATGACTGCTATATAGTTTTTTAAAGGGACGTTATTTGGCTTAGTACAGAGAGGTGAATTTGTCCTGATGGCTACAAGAAGGTGCTACAGAAAAACTACAGTTGTGACCTGCCCAACAAAGTTAAATGCTCAATTTTCTTAAAGAAGGCAGTTCCTCAAGAACATCACTGAGGCTGGATCCCAGAGAGGGTGACTGCCATGAACTCCCTGTCTTCATGCTGATCAAAATGCAACTTGTGCAGAAGGGGCTCGATGAACCTCAAGTGCACAGCTGCTTGTTTTACAGTTTTATTTTTTTATATTCTGAAAGTTTGTGTGATCTAATTAGCCATTTTATTTCACAAAAATACATTTTGGCACTGTTGGACTTGGAACGACTAAAATGCAAGGGGTTTGCTTATGAGGGAAGCAGATGAGTGCATGGAAAACAGGCATTATGCTTCCATTTCAGAGATACTACGATGGGAAGCAGAGCTAAGCTATACTTGCATGGAGATTACTTCAGTGATTTGAAGCTTTTACGTACTGTACTTTCATTTAAATCTAGCTAAGAAAAAATAGCAACAATGCCTAGCAGAAGCACCTAAGTATTATTCAATCTTAATAAAAAGGCTAAGAAAGAAAGAGGCACAAAAGGCACTGTGTGTTCACACGTATGCCCTGGGTCATCTGCCCCACTGACCCCCTAGCCCCACTGCAACCCAGCAGCAGGTCAGGTGACAACAGGGACTTTATCACAGAGCCTCCTTGCTTCCAACAGCCCTCTACTTCCTCATCACATACTGCTTGCCATTTCCTGTAGTAGCTCCTCTGCCTCTCATTTGATCTGGCTACCTGAGAACGTGGATTACATTACTACTCGCTCCCAAGCACCAGCACTGTTAAAGGGGTTATCCAAGATGTGGGTTATGCCAGAGAAAATACAGCAATTAGGTTCTTGTATCTGTAGTTACTCAGCAGCACAAACATTGCAGGGAAGACATCCCAGCCATTAAAATATCCAGGACATCTGGATAAATAAAAACGTATCTCTGGAGCCAAATGTCAACCAGCCACTTTTTAAAAGCACTGAGATAAAATATCTACCTGTGCTTAGAGAGCTGACAGAGCCCTACACACTACTTGACCCAAAAGAGCACTTAAGCAGGACCTAAGATGAATGCTGCTCCCACATTAACTCTCTTCCAAGAAAAACTTTTTCACAGCCAGTGGACAAAAATCTGCCCTTCCTCCTCTGCCTTACATTTGTATCACGAAGGAAAACCACCCAAATTAAAATGCCTGAATTGAGATATCACCAGGAGATTTGGAAAACAAGACAGAGCCTCTTGTTAACATCTTAATCGCTGTTTTGACACCATCATTTGTGATAAAAGCTAAGTATTAAAGCATAAATTAGCCTTAGAACAGCCGCATACTTAAAACATTCTCTCTACTTGAATTTAACTCCCAGGGTCCTTCCACATGATCTGAAGCCCTAGATTCATCATGATGGGATAAAAGGTAATAAGGAAGGGGTGAACCTTCACAGTTCTCTTCATTCAAAACCAAATACCTTGATAGCAAACAGGCCAGGTATCCTCTGGCTGTGGAACCCCACCAGGGACACAGAATAACTAGTGATTACTGCTATCACTGTGTTGCATTAAAACTGTAATTTGAGTAACCTAAGGCAAATCATTACACTACAGAACATCTTGAAAACACTGGAACAAGAAGCACTTTGTTTAAAGGATTTGTGAATGCAAACATGTCTAATCTACACACTCTGGAAGAAAACCTCAACCCCTTTCTGCTTGTCCTTGCTTTAATCCAACCCACAGGAAATGTCAACTAGCTCCAATTGACAGTGATTGATAATAAGGATAAAATACCTTTTTACTTCAAATGCCCATCTATCACTGTTTAGAATATAAATGCCCCTTGATGATGCAGGAAGGTGCATTTGCTTCTCTTAAACTGTTGATTTCTTTTCATTAAAAGAATAAATCTTACTGTGTATCTTACTGTTAGCAGCAAAATGATTGTATCCCAGCTTGGATCAGGCCCACTGTGTTTGACAGCATACATGTATTTGATGAAAGACAGCCCTAACAAAACACTTGGCTGATCATGGGGAAATCGCACCATTTTACAGTAAAAAAAATATGGCACAGATAATAAATGATGGAGCTGTCAGAACAAATAAAAGCCTATGCACTTGAACAGGCAGATGAGGAAAGGGATCAGATCTTTTCCTATAATTTGAGTAGCTGTTACAAGACTCTTGCCCAAAGTCACATCACTGCGCTGGCCCCCAAGTCTCAGCTTCCCTAGAAAACACAAACGCACATTCCTTAAGCACCTTCTATGGCCAAACATCAAATACACTTCTCATCACTGATTTAGATATTAACCATTTATGCAGGAGTAACTCAAAAAAACCCATAACAGCACATGAATGCTGGTGTATTGCAGTGTACATGCCATGTACCTAGTTTCTCTGCATGTATTATGAGATGCAGTGATGTGCTAAAATGGTTTTCACCCCATTATTTACTCTGCTCTAAAAGTTTTCTAGACCAAAGAGGTTTTGATTTTCCTGTGACACTAAATCCCACAGATTTCTCAATGCTTTACAAGGTTAACCATCAATCCATACTTCCTTGCTCCCTTTCTAGCTGATTTTTTTTGACAAAACTTTCAGAAAGACAATGCAAACAAGCATTTTTGAAGAGATCGAGAATACCTAAAGTATCGAATAAACAAAAACATTTTGAGTGAAGATCAGAAGGGTTACATGGGCCAGCGAAACTTTTTGCTGAAATCATTATGGTCTTCAGATGGGCACCCTAAGTGGTGGCGGGTTACCTCATACACTTGGGCATGACTAACTGCTGCAGAATACCTGCAGAATGGGGCCAGACAGGACATTAAACATGCAATTAATGGCATGGAATAACGTGCCAGAAGTTCAACAGTTCTGGCCCATTCCAATCCCAGCGATTAGTTGGACTTGTGCCCTGCATTTGATAAGGACAATTTTCAGCAGTGAGCCCCAGACATACTCCTTATGCACCAGTACGTAATTAAATTGAAGGACACAACAATGCATACTCAATCCTAAAAACACATTACCGGTGACACCACATGAAGATCTGCTCTGTTATAATTTAGGATAGATGCTTAATCAATTGCCTTGATTTACTAAGCTTTATTGCTTTCTAAATGAATAGCAATACGTAACACGATTTTCAGCCCAGCTTCAGAAACCTTGATCATTTACCCCATTAAATCAGAAGAAACACAGGCTGCTAGCAGGAGCATGTTCTCCTTCTTATAGGCAATTCTGTGACAGCAAAACACACCATAAAAATGCATTTGCTGTTTCAGCTGACATATAACACAGTATTCCAAAAGAAAATATTAGCCTTGCCACTGCTACAGCTAGTGATATGTCCCCTCGAATTAGTACATGCAATAGGCTAGAGGATAAAAACATCCCAAAGATACCAGAAGAATTTATAAGTCAATGATCTGCTTATGAGGAATGGAGACTGCTGATGCAAGCTGCAGTCTTACTGATAAAAAAATGGATTTCCCATAGCATTGCCGACAGCACTGGGAACTAATTGGCCTGAATTTACTCCTGCTGACTGTCCTGTGTTCATTTTGGCTTGCTCTGGAGGACCCAATCAATCACAAGCCCCAGCTGCAGCTGACCCGTAGGCAGCCACAATTAAAACTCAGTTTCTACTCACTTAAAGGTAGAAAGTGAATTTAACCTGATCTAAGTAAGAGGGAGAGGGCTTGAAACCGCTTGCAGTCCCTAAGACATTCTATCACTTTAGACAACCCTTTTACTTTTAAGCAATGCTGTTCATTGCCCACAATCTTTAGGAAAGCTCAAACACCATTTTCGCAGGTGGTTCCTCTCCCAGATGCGGGGTAGATACGAAAGGATGCTACAGCAGCTCAGGATTAGGCCCATCGTTCTTAAGGAACTCGCTGACTTGCTTTAATGAACGCTCTAGAACTAATTATGTGTCTGCATTCACAGCACTTCTCCAGGCATTTGACAATTTATTTGCCTATGCGCTACAGAAAAGCATTCCACAAGAAAAACAACTCTTCGAATAAGCCATGGGTTGCAATACATTTAGAAGTAGGTCATGCACATCCTTGGAAACCTAGGCACAAGCACACTTCCTGGTCTTGCATCTCATTCTCTTCGTGGAATTTGTTTATTTCACTAACACACAATCTAAACCCCACTCATCTCACATGGGGCAATTCCACTTTTAGGACTTTACAGTAGGGTTAAATTTTGCTCAGTGGTTTCTAAATGTACAGCACATACCTGAGAAGGAACCTGAACTGCTTTAGTATCACTACTGCTTCCAGGCAAAAGCTGCACCTAAAACTGCAGGTCATGGGGAAGTCAAAAGCAGTTACGCAGAAAAGAATACCATTAGAAAAATAAAAATCTTGTAATAGCTCATAGTTACTAATTCTGTATCTTCAGAAGCCTAATTTAAAAAAAAATAATGATTTTCAGTGGATGCTAAATTTCAAAACTTTGTCCTCCATATATTCAGCCAGGTAGCCCCAAAATCTCTTAGCCTCTAATTTATTTTTCAAACTCTGCAGTTTTATCACTCAGAGAGTAGCACTGTTTTTCTCAAAAGAAATCAGCTAAGGGACAAGCAAGTCATATTTCATGCTGGGCACATTTTTGGCCAGCTTCAAATCTCTTTGTATCTTCTTGTTGGAAATCTTTTCCCCCCATATAGCAAGAAACACATGTCTGGTCAGGTTAAAGAAAACAACTGACCAGTCAAGAATAAATGGGAAAGTTCTTCTCTGAAACAGCAGGAATTAGCTTTGGATGACTATGCTTAACACATTTCTTTGACTTAAAAAGCTGATCATGGAAAACATTCAAACAGAATTTAGGAGAACAGAAATTGCTATTTCATGGTCAAACTAAAAGAGATGCCAAACCACTGGATATACTGGCCTCTTCTCTAGTTAATAACATGCATTTTCTCAGCACTGAAGCCTATTCTCCTTTGTAACTGTCTAGGAAAAGATTGTTTCCTGTAAACTGTAACAGGTTTTTTTTAGCATCATGTGCATGCCCACTTCTTAAATGTGTTTTAAAAACATACAGCGTTTCCTATTCACAAAGTTACCCGAAGAAAGTAATTACCATTTAGATAAAACAAGACAGGACGACAACAATTCAACTGTTACCCAAATCGTAAGTTTTTCAATTCAACCAAGCATTTATTCCCTGGTTTTGGTGACAGCTACTGTTGGGGAGAAAGCTCTGCTTCCTCTGCAGAGTGAACATGTGCACCCAAACCCACCAAATGCCGAAAACCAAATCATTTCAATTTCTCAATGTTGTATTTCAATCATGACTTGGAACCTGAAAGGTCAAACTGACAGGTCTGCAGTTCCCTGGATCATCCTTCTGGCCCTTCTTGTAGATGGGCACATTTGCTAACCTCCAGTTAACTGGGACCTCCCGGATTAGCCAGGACCACTGATACGTGATGGAAAGTGGCTTAGTGAGCACTTCCACCTGCTCCCTAATTACCCTTGGCTGGATCCTATCCAGCCTCTCAGACTTGTGTCTCAGTGGTGTAGCAGGTCACTGACCATTTCTCCTTGGATTATGGGGGGTCTCATTCTGCTCCCCATCCATGTCTTCCAGCTCAGGGGACTGGGCTCCCTGAGAACAACTGGTCTTACTATGAAAGACTGAAGCAAAGGTGGCATTAAGTACCTCAGGCTTTTCCTCACCCTTTGTCACTATGTTTCCCCTGCATCCAATGAAGGATGGAGGTTCTCTGTGGCCCTACTTTTGATACTTACACGTTTATATAGAAACACTCTGTGTTGTCTTTTACGGCAGTAGGAATTAAGTTCTCGTTGTGCTTTGGCCCTTCTAATTTTCTCCCTGCATACCCTTGCAACATCCCTGCAGTCCTCCCAAGTCGCCTGTCCCTTCCTTCATAGGTCATAAACTCTTCTTTCCCTGCATTCCAGCTAAAGGTCTCTGTTCAGCCAGGCCCGTCATCTCTGGGCACATGGGTATGGTCTGCTCCTGCGACATTAAGATTTCCTTCTTGAAGAGTGTCCAGTCTTCCTGGATTCCTCTGCCCTTCAGGACTGCCTCTCAAAGGACTCTGTTGACCAGGCTGCTAAACAGGCCAAAGTCTGTCCTCTGGAAATCTAAGGTAGCAGTTCTGGTGCTTTCTCTGAGAATCAGAAATTCTATTATTTTGTGATTGCTTTGCCCAAGACAACCTCCAACCATCACATCACCCAACAGTCCTTCTCTGTTCACAAACAGCAGGTCCAGTGGGTGCCTTCTCTACGTGGGCCACTCACCAGATGTGTCAGGAAGTTCTCTTCCACACACTACAGGAATGTCCTAGACTATTTCCTCTCCATTGATATTCTTTCAATATCAATGAAAGATAATGGATATCTGGTAAGTTGAAGTCCCCCAATGAGAACAAAGGCTAGCATTGTGAAACTTCTCACAGATGCTTATAGAGTATTTCATCTGCTTCTTCATCCTGGTTGAGTGCTCTGTAACAG
Source organism: Strigops habroptila (assembly GCF_004027225.2). Classification (NCBI taxonomy): domain Eukaryota; kingdom Metazoa; phylum Chordata; class Aves; order Psittaciformes; family Psittacidae; genus Strigops; species Strigops habroptila. The sequence continues at coordinate 4,837,049 of NC_044289.2, forward strand.
GCTCTGCCTTCTTGGCTTGCACCCTGATTCTGTCCTGTAAGCACTTAACCTTATTGTCAGCATCATTAAGGTCTGTTCAGCAGCTCATTCACCAAAGGTATTTAAAAGTAAGAAAATTCAGACAAAATGTGTGAAAAGATCATCATTAGTACCTGCCTTTTATGAGATTCATGCACAGCAATGGAGCAAACATAAGAGATACATTTCTAAGTATAAATCTCCTGCCTCTGGACCAGGACCTGGTACTGCAGTCGCACGCAGTAGCAGTGTATTTACCATTACAGTGTGCTGCCTGATAGCATGTGTCTTGTTCTTACTTCTTGCTGTTTCTGCCTGCTTGGTGCAGATAGGCCTGTTTTTTTAATTGCCAGGCCCTTCAGGTTGGAGTCACCAGTCTGCCATCAGGAGACGTGTGAGAGACTAGGGCAAACCTAACAATGCTCTCTTTTGCCAGCCCTGTTGCCCTTTCCATTAATAGGATTCTGCTTTATTCTATTGTTCTTTGTGCTTAAATCCCTTGGGCTCCTCAGGTGGTGACTGCTAAATTATAAGATGATTTTGAGAGGCTTGGTTAGATGTACCATCTTGTTACCTGATACCTTTTTATAGGGATCATATGGGAAATGCCAGCCCCTGTGGGTGCCACTCTCCCAGTCCCTATCCTTGGCTCTTAGACCACAGGATTTCAAGCAGTATTTTCCCCAGAAAAAATGGCTTTTTCTTCTTCTTGATTTAAGTTTATTAACACTGCCACATCGAATCTCAATGCAAAGTGATGGGAAATGCCTTACACTAAAAATAATGTGTTGGAAATGGGTCAGTACAGTAATATTTGCACTGTCTCCAAACCAGTTTATTATTTCCTCCAGTTTCAAGCTCTTTTAACCCAATCTTCATGTATACCAACACAACAGAGAGTTAAATTCTGATGAATTTGAGGAGAAATACAGACAGAACTGAGTATTTAGATCACTGTTAGTGAAGTTATTTTGAGGGAATTTCATAATTTTTGTGTAAAATAATTAAAATACATGCTTTTGAATTCACCACTCCAGCACATGTGGTTTCATACAAGCTGCTAAGGTGCCCACTAGGTACCCACAGTGGGAGGCAGGAAGACCACAAGCAAAGACCACTATCGAATAATTTAGGTTGGAAGGGACTTTGGCACATCATCTGGCCCAGCCCTCCACCCAAACCAGGAAAAAAGAGTGAAAAGGAGAACGATGCCTTGCCTGTTTTAACAAACTCAGAAGACACATAGAGAAAGGGAGATGGCAAAGATGGCTTGAGAGACAGAGAGAACTGTTTCAAAGCTTTGCCAGGTAAGTAATGAGCTGACAGACAGGATGCAAAGACAAGGAAGGATGTTGTTCTCTCTACCTTTACATGGAGAACTGACATATAGAATAAGCCAGCTGGGGGATAGATTATCAAACCAGCAGATAAACTGTGGGTAGTTTACGTATTTAACACAGCCATGTACTTCCGCTAAGATGCAGTAATGGGAAAGTACCTCTGTTAAGAGAGACATGTGCAGTTTACCGAAATAAACACAACCACAGTCAACAGTGTCCAAGTAGCTGTCATCTTCTCAGTAAATAATTAACATGAAGCTGGAGTATTACTCTGGGAAGTAGCTGGCTTGGGTTGTGCTGGGTATTGAACAATGACAGCCTCAGTCCTTCACAGCAAGTACAAATGCCCATTCCAAGTTATTTACTCCTTTGCACCATACACGCGCATCCTTCGAGGAATGGCTCCAATCCACCTGGCACCCAGAGACGTAGGAAACAGTGTCATAACATTTTAGAGTTTAAAGTGCAGGCACAATGTGCCAAATTGAGGTAACAGATGGGGATCCAAACATTGCTAAGTGCTACCTAGCAAGGCAACATATGCAGTGCCTGGAAATTGTGACATCATCTAACAGATGAAAAAGTCCTGCACCAATATCCAAACCGCATACTTAATCAAGACAAAAACTGGAGACCAGCAAGGAACAATGGCACTAACGGTATGAAAGATAACAGTGCTAGGAAGAGAAAATATAGTCGCTCTGGTATATTTGAGTGACAGAAGTGTGGATTCTTTGCAGTCTTCATCTTTTCCCCTTTCTGCTTCAACAGTTTTTGGCAGGCAGATAGAGACAACCTGTGAGATAGTTTTGTGTTGAGAGTTCTGGAAGGGTAGGCTTGTATCCAAGAATCTAAGATAAAAAGCTAAGTGGACTTGCAGAATACATTCATCTCCTGGAAGCTAAATATGTACTGTATAATTTGAGTGTCATCAGTTGGACTTTTTTTTTAATTGTTAAGCATGTATCAATTTTATGCAGTCTTTTATTTATATTATTTGGGGAGATTATTATGAACAGAAAAATCGGTCTAGAATGCTGAACACCCAGCCTGAAAATTCTGGCCTTCAGTAAGATGATGAAAACACTTTTTACTGATTCAACTTTCATTCTAAACTCATGTAATTTAATCAGATATGTTCACAGCTAGAATTGCTGCATGCTGGAAATCCTTCCTGGCAATACAGAAGCCACCACTTTACCACTCCACAGATAATTTTCTCATTACATTATATACTACAGTTAGAAAAATCTCAGTTATATTTACAAGCGTACAGTACAACCAACGATTGTAAAAATATGCATAATGCATAGCTAGCTTGCCCAAGTAATTAATGTCATTATGCATGCAAAGCAGGTAAGTGCAATAATTTGGTTGCTGTGCAAGCTGTGCAAGTGCATGCACAATTGTGCACACCTAATGTTTTGGGAAGTTTGCCCACTCAGGGAGATTCTGAAGCTCTGTTTTGCAATCACAGCTTAGAAAATAAAAATAAGATCATTTCCTGTGCCATAAACTGACCTAAGCACCAACGCTATTTTCCCAATATAATTAAATGTTAAAAGCCTTTAATTAAAGAATATAAATCAGAGTGAATAATTTCAGACCAAAGCAGGCTTACAATACTGGACGCATTTGTTGCTTAAATTCTGCATGAGAATGAAGCTATAAAAATGCCATTCACACCTTTTAATTGGTACATTTGAGTATTCCTTTTATTGCTCTGCCAAACCAGCAATGGCACCACTTTCCTTCTCAAAACACTTTCAGACCTTCTAAACTTCAATCCAAGTGTTGACAAGGACAAATGATGGCCACTGCTTCCCCGAAGTCCCACTCAGAACAAAGCAATTCTTTGTCCCAAAATGCCTGAAGCGTACCTGAGGTTTGAATTTAATTCTCTTTGATATAGTATTTCCTTCCATCTCAAGCTTTTAGATAGGGATTTTTATTTGTTTATGTAGTTATTTTTAGGATAGAAAAGATTATTGGTTCCCTTGACATGGCTGTGTTATTACACACTGAGATTATACATGGATTCCATGGATTGAAAGCAGGAAACAGAGCTGCACTTCCAGCTGCTGAAGGGTGGAATTATCCCCATCTCTCACCTTCTCCTTCCCCCTCTGTGCTCTGAACTGTTGCCACGCTCCCTTGTCAAAAGTGATGGATATATTTATGGATTATTAACAGAATAAACTACAGCAGGGTAAATATAATCAGATTTACAGATAAACTCAAGGCCTCTGTAAATCTGGACTTCAATAGAAATTAGAGAGAGATGGGGGAGGGAAGTAGGTTTCTTGGGTTTGAAAGTTAAGATTCAGGTTCAGTTCAACAATATTTACAAAGCTTTTATTACCACTTCCTAGAAACATTTGAGCATTCCAGTTTTGTAGCTAACATTGAGGAATAAGACAGCAACAGATTTTGAGCTTGTAAATAATTTCCAACTGTGTATTCAATTCTAAGTTTCAGTTTATACTGTGCTGGGTAATCATGTAACAGTCAAACACAGAAAAGGAAACCAAAGCACAGGATAATAGGGAAATCCAATAGCACCAAATTTGCCGATAATTACAATCCTAGAAGAAAGCAAAACCCCAGAATGATGCATGAAAGACTTCTACAAAGAATTTCAAATATGGAATGAACTCTAAGGATTTTGTGATCAAGTGTTTATTAAAAAATTTCTCAAAGGAAAATATTTGAATTATTTACTTAGCCCTGATCAAGTGAATAGAGAATGAAGTAGATGAAAATAATCAGAAATATTTATTTTAAAGTTGCGTTCTAATAGTAGAATACTGCTAAATAATAGTAATTAATATCCTCATAGCTGTTAAGTATACATAAACAAGCATGCCAGTTCTCCCTCCATCCCTGCAAGCACAATATGGGTTTACATCTGGTCTCAAGAAGCAATGGGCAGATCTCGAACAGTTTGGCTGTTCAGTTCAGATAAGCGCCAGAAGCATGGGTTCTCATCCAAAGCTTACTCAACCTACCTGGACCTTTTGGGCCAGCAAAACGAAGCTGGCAGCCTAGTCACAACAGGCGTTTGCCTTAACACTTCTGGCACTGACTGCTTCCAGTTGGGCTAGAGATACTGCAGGAATAATCTTTCTCTTTTGACATTTCATATTGCCATAGTGGCAGGAAGCTGGAAGTGTGAAGATGCACAACATGCAGCATGAAAGAGAAAAAATATTTAAACAATCCAACACAGAGTTTGCAGTGAAAGCCTGGTAGCCAGGAGCTGTGTTCTGCTCTCTGTCATCCACCCATGGCATCACAATCACACAGCCAGTTTTATTTTTTTTCTTTTTTTTAGCCCTTTTAATCCTTAGGAGATTATCACATGAACAAGTAGCTTCACAATGTGAAATCTGAGGAATAAATGGTGCCTCTCTCACACCAGTGTTTGAGGGGTGCACGCCATCGTCCTCAAACCATGCTGCCAGAGGCATGCAATACAAGTGTGGGGCAGACCCTAATCTTGCTGAGAGTTACAGAATTTCACTAGCTGAGACCTTGCAGAAAACACTGCTAGAGCAGCACTGCAGAGGCTGCACCTAGTCTTTGCTCTGCACACCGCAGATGGTGCAGGGGTCCTGGTTCCCTTGGCATCCGCATCAACTCTGTAGTGAGACAGGGTGTGGATGCTGGCTGGGGGAGCCACCAGGGTCTCCACGCAAAGCAGAGGATGGAAGGGGTCTGCTATGCTCTGGGGTCTCGTGCTGTTGAGAGATGTGGTATGATGGGGTTGGGGAAAGCATCAGGAAGCTGATGGAGCCTCCTTTGGAATGGCAGAGGAGGAACATCTCTGGGGTGAGTCAGGAATTTAACTGGTGAAAAACGCAACTGCCTGTAACAGGAAGAGGTGACCTTTTCAGCACAATGTATCTTTGAAAAATAGCAGCTTCTTGTGTAAGACCAATCTCCTATGATGATACTGATGCACCACCCACCATTTGCAAAGCACCTGTTTACTGAGCTTATATATATACCTTATACAAGCATAAACTATATAAAAAGAGCTCCTATTCTGCTGGCCTGTGATTTCACATTAAGGGCATGATGCAGAGCAGGCTTTCAAAAGCATGTGAACAATGAAAGATATTCCATACCTATGGACTCTTCAGGTAATGCACAAATTATAAAGTATCCTGCACGATCAGCTAGGTGACCCTGGGAGGATTGGGGGAATCATCTGAGAAGCTGATGTAACAGTTAAAACAAAATCAATAAATGAAAAAAAGCAAAAACCAACCAAACGTTCAATGATTTGATTGTGCTGAGAGGATGACAGACTTTCCCCTGGAGACGGGAGGCAAGATTTTCTGGCTGGGAGAGCTCCAACGCAAGCAGCATGCATGACCAGAGCGGTCAGCTGGGCAGCACGGTCCAGCAAACCGTGGGAGCCACTGCGAGCCAAGAATTCACAGGCTCCAGTCCGAGATCTGTCACCACTCACTGCACAGCCTTGGGCAAGTTACTTAACCTCCTTGTGTCTCAGTTTCACCATCTGTAGGACTGGGCTAACACTAACTTGGCTAGCAGATAGGGCTATTCAGAGGCTTAATCAAGGATAGCTGGAGTGATTAAGTTCCAGCTGCTCAGTTTGTGGCTGCAGAGACTCACTGCCCAGTGTCAAGTCCCAGCACTATGGAACTCAAGCCAGGCACAGTGACCTCAGGGCAGGGAGGAAGGCACTGCTGCAACACAATGTGTGGGTCAGCATCTTCCAACCCCAGCAGTCAGGGTGCTGACTTAGCATTACCCTCTGCCAAGCCCTTGGCTGATGCACACCAGAGAAAGCCTATCAGAGCTGGGAGCAGAGCCAGGTCGTGTCTCCAGGCAAAGCCCCGATGAGAAATGAGTGGACTGCCCCCTCCGCACGTGGGAAACTGGAGCCAGGTACACCATGCTCTGACTGTGTGCTACAAGCAGCGATGGGAACACAAAGGCATGAGAGTTGTACTCCATCTGCCCTTCTGAAGCACTGCCGACTGGCATCCAAGCACCCCTGGCCACGAGCCCAGGAAGGATTTGAGCACAGACTCAGCTCAGGTTGCCTGAGACTTGCTAAGGGAACTGGCTTGGTCAATCCCACCCAGGAGCTGAATCATGGACTGAGGCCACCAGACAGCACGAGAACTGAGAAACTGAGGTCTCCTGCATGAAAACCTCTGCCAGCTCCAATTTAGTTGTTGCTAATTTCACCACATACTCCCTTTAAAATTGAGCTCAGTGCCTAACCTCCCTCACAAAAGTCTCCCCACTTCTTATCATTGCATCTCTCATCATTTTTTGATTGTCTAATGTACCTTCTCATACACTCACTTTCCAAGCAGTTTACAGTAAATTTTTAGTTGTCACCAAATATCCAGAAAAACACAGTCCATCTTTCAGCTTTACTCCTGAGACAGTCCATTTGAACGAGGTGTTCATGCCCTTTTCAGTATTAATAGGACTATTCAGACTAAAGAGGACCCATACGCATATACAAAAATAGGCATTAAGTGCATCTTGGAATAAATGTCAAGGTACGAGTGATTGCTCAGGTTGCAAGGAGACTCTTTAGCAGGAAAGAGAAACTATTTCCCATACGATCAGTAATCAGTGCATTGACACAACATGAAAATAAGACAATACAGTAAAATGGCATGGTAATAAGTCAATTCCTACGAACCCATAAGCCAACTTCATTTCAAAGATCCATGCCTAAAAAAAGGTGCCAGAAAAGAAATTCCTTTATCTCTATAAACTTTATTTTTTAAACCTTCTTTCCAGCATGTCAATTCCTTCCTGTGACCTTTTTAGCATGATAAATCCATTTGAATTTTCCAAAAACTGAACACGGACAGAAATGCACTCCTATGCAGAACTCATCTGTAAGAAATGGAGTGCTTTGATTTAGGCTACAGGGCTTTTGACCACTACTTGCCAACACATTCAGCCTAGGAATATGCATCAATATTTTTCACATTACCAATATTAAAGTCTATTCCTGCACAGTCTTTGCCCACTGGGAAGAAAACTCCCAGACACAGCACACTGAGCAAATGAAGCTCCTGCATGAAAATCTTCGTCATACTGCTTTTCTTTTTAAACCTTTTAATATCCTATTAACCTGTCACATATGCTACCTGACTTCTGCAGACAATGCAGAGCACTGCCAGACCAACCCACACAGAGCAGGAGAGAGAGGGTCAGGAGGACCTGTCTCACAGGCACAGAAAACCATGATGTGTTGGTTCTTGTGCTGGCTGCCATCAGCATGATACTGCATTACAGGTGTCAATAGATTATCACCAACCCTTCCCACACGAGGCCAAACACTGTGTCGCTGACTCTAAATGCCAGGAGCCAGCCAGAGTTTTCCCACAGCAAACACCAAGAGAGGATTGCAGTATTTGGCTCTGAGTTTTCACAAACAACTTTATTTCTCTCTCTGTCCTGTGACCTAGATAATGAAATAACATTTAAAACTCAATTAGGGCATCTAAAATACACATCTCTCTTCTGACATGCAGGCATTAGTGGTACCGCAGATTTAATATGGTAAATGACTGAACAGATGTTGAGGAAATTTTGTAGACTAGCTGATGCTGACTGACAAAGGATTCCTATTACAGGTGTTTGACTTCTGGGGGTTTAAGCATGCCGCAGCCAAAAAAATCTGTTTCCTGCTTGAACATAAGTAACTATAAAAGCCTCTGTGCTTTGCCTCCATGGCAAACTGAAGAGTTGAACAAGTCAAAGCAAATCTCTCCTCCGTATACAAAGATTGCCAATGACCCAACTTCTTTGCATGTTTGCACCACAGTGAAACTACCACAATGCCTTTTACTCTGAAGAGTAACTCTAGACTCGCATAAAAACTCAGATCAGAGCCTAGTCCAAGTAAGAAAAACACACAAACTGCTTGTAAAGCACTACATCCTGTAACTTCACTTTCTGATAGAGTGATGCATACCACTGGATTACAGGAGACTATTCTTACTATGAAGCACAATTCAATACAATAAAAGGTGGCAAAATTGAGCCCAGATTGATCAAGAAGATTTAGCTTCAAATTGACAATATTGCTGAGCAGCGAGGCAGGCAGTGCAGGCATAATTTGGTTTCTTGCAGCACCACACTAAATGATGGCTATCAGTATTCCAATCAGTGGCTGATAGTTTTATTTCCCCCATGAGTTTCTCCAGGTCATCTCTGACAGTTAGAAAAGTGCTTAGGCGTTTGGGTTGCATTGAGCAGATGGTTACTGATCAGAGATGAGTACTGGAGCCTGGGGTCAGCAGGCTGCCAAACAAACTCATCCAAAGGCTGTCTTACAGTCACCCCTGGGACAGCAGTTTGCTGACCACTGTAGACAGGTGATTCGCTAGGCAGTGTTACCATACACGTTCAGACCTCTCTATAGTATAGCCAGAGCTTGCCTGATATATAATTTATGTCCCTGCGAATTCACTGCCTGGTGCTACAATATCACTTTTGGCTTTGGGTCACTCAGTATAGACTTGTGAAGAAAATGGAGGGCACACAGAGGTGGTGGAAGAGAATTACTAAAACCCAGACCATCCTAGCTCTGCAAGAGCGGGGTACCCACAACTGCATTTAAGCCAACTCACATTTTTCAAATCTCAGAGCAGCACGGCAACAGCCATCACTTTCCATAGGTTTATTGCTGTTCCAACAACAACTACAAAAAAGAAACAAAGAAAAGAGAATGGCAAGATTAAAATGTCAAAAAGCTGGCAGGCTTGTAGAAACCTGGGTATTTCAGGAGCAGGGTATTTTGGCTACTGCTATGCATGGTGCTTTTTTCTTTCTCCTGAGGTGGTTCGAAGGTGAGTTCTTGCACTGACCCAACTAAAATGGATTTTACATGCACACAAACCAGACATGATCCCTGTATCTCTACAGGTCTGAACTCTCTGAATGGTGCATATTTTTATTAAAACACAAGGACCAAGTCTAAGCAACGTGTCTGTATTTCATTTGACCTGAGGTTTTCCCAATTTCAGTAGGGTTTTGTTGCCATAGAACGAAGACAATCCTAGGCCAAAACCACTTTTTGCTGGTAAATGCGATGAAGGAACAAAGCTAAGCCTTACTCTAGTACAACAGTCATTTCAAACACCATTTTTTATACTAGTACAGTACAGCAAGAAGTATTCTAAGGACTAGAGCTCAGTGTACAGCACATGGCATATAAACGAACCACAGAAAGCCATGCCCTCCAAATCTGGGTCTATACAGCAGAGGAAAAGAAGAAGAAACAAGTAGATGGAAGTAAGTTGCTGAAGGTAATCTGGAAAGTCACAGAATGAGAACTATGGTCTCGACCCCTGTCTAAGTGTCTTCAAAACCACCTGCACCATAACAACAAGGAACTGTTTGCAGTCACCTCGTTTCAGGGAGTTGAAAAAGAAAGGAAAATGCATCAAGCTATTTCAGACTTTCAAAGAAGACAATCTTATTTCCTCTGATTACAATATCCTATAAAGAATGGGTACATGTTGCTTAGATACAGTACTACATATACAAAAATAGATTCCTAACAGTTTTCAATTAGGCATTACACAACAGTATTAGTTTGGGGACACTTTTAAATCTTGTTTACTCAATTCCATTTTAATCTACTTTCTCATATGTGCTTTAATTTCTATATGCATTTAATTATGTACTTCTGTGACAGTATTAAGTCAGATCTCAACCCTGCAAACACTTACATGCATTGTTAATGTACATACAGCCTCATCGTGAATTTACAGACGTTTCACTGTTTCCTGTTTATAGTAATGTTTGCCTTATTCATTCCTATTATTCTTTGATATTATTTCATTGATTATTATGACACTCATGCATTTATTCGCAAGCCAATACATTGTTTGAATTTAAAAGACGAAACTCTTCAGGAATTTAATGCAATGAAAAATGAAAGATCCAGAATTCTAAAAGAGGAAAATCAGGAATGTATCCTCATGTCAGAGAAGCACATTTAAAAAAACCAATAAATAACATTTAACTTGCCTTGAGAACTATTTTATGGTTGCACCTTGAAATCTGTTTGGAATTACCATTATGGCAACATTGCTCTTCCGATTGCAGCATTGTTTCTGTGTGGCTAATAGATCTCTGAGGCTCAGGTTCTGAACCCGGGTCTCTTAATCACCTCAGCATGGATACCCTTCATCATCTGCACTAAGGAAAGAAAAATATTCAGGAATGTTCAGAAAACTAGAAAAAAAAAAGTTATACATCATAGACAAACTATATTTTGTCTATTATACCCTACGATATTACTGGAGTATATTTGCCATGATAAAACTCCCTGCTTTGAGTCCTGAACTAGGAAAACAGAGCATCCACTGACGAACAGCTTCTTAACTACATTTAGGACTCAAAATGTCTTCAAGCATTTGGTACTGTGGCTTCAAGTAACTGTTACAGTGCAATTACAGCATCTGGTCAGCAGGATTTCTTTAGAAAAATATCAATGAGATTTAACAGACAACATGCTGCAATAGCAGGAGAAGCACAAACATGGTTTGAAGTCTTGAGAGCAAGCACAATTCCCAAACACATTCTCAATTTAGGCTTTCGACAAGTTTCTTCTTCCTTGCAATCTTGGGAGATATTGGAAACCTTCCATATTTACTTTGGGCTTTGACTTTGCGTCAGTTATTAAATAACCCTCATCCTCCTCAACACATGGGCAATGCCTCCTGCACACCAAGTCTGTTCCACCCACTGTTGGTATAGGTGACCCAAAGCAGCTGTCACATTCCATGGCAATAGCTAATGTCATGTTTTATCCCAGTAATTACCCAGAAACTTGCACTACCACAGCAACAACAACAAATAACCAAAAATCCAGCTCCAGCCAGAGGATTGCTGTGCAGTAAAGCTGCCATATTTCTGTTCAGGTTTTACCACAAATAAATATGCATGCAAGCACCGCACAGGAAGCAACCCTACTACACACATTCAAATGAACTGTTTAACACACGAGCCCCAAGGATGACTTTCCCTGTATGAAACTGATCAAGCATTGGAGAAGGCTGGCTGGATTTAAGACTTTAGGTCTACTCACACCTATAGCACAGGAACTCCTTCCAAGTGCCAGATGTATGGAAAATTTGGAAGTGATTGAAAAAAACCCCAAAAGATAAATCAAAATCCTTCATGGACAAATACATTGAGGTAGTAAAAGACGGTATGGGCTCTGAAATGGAGAGAGATGAAAGCCCTATATGGTGTGCTAATTGGAGTATTGCAGTGCTGCTTTCTCGAAGTTAGTAGAACATTAAAGGAACCATTTTTCTTTGTTTCTTCTAACAGACAGCCCTAAGCAGGGACTTTTGTTTTCAGGAGAAGCCCCAGAGTGCCTGTCTACACATCCAGGAAACTTCCTGAAATAACCATCAACACTTACTGCAAACGGTGGACATCAGCTACTCTTACCAGACTATGCAGCTTTCCAGAACATTACTGTGCTGCATTTTCTTGCTGTTTTACGCAGCGCCGGCATGGCAAGCTGCACCGATGATGGCTCAGTTCCATTGTCAGGCTGCTGAACAAGAACCCACAAAACAGCAAGACACAAAGCACGCCTCTCCCAGAACTGTTACCTCTAGTTTGCTGCAGAAATGAAAACTGAATTGTTACACATTTCTCTTTCATATTCTGAAGGTTTTTCAAGCAAAAACACAGCATTATTTGTGTGTTGGGGGGAGGTATTTTTAGTGCAGTAAACAAAAGCTTAGATTCCGAAGCACAAGCTACAGCAAATAAAGTAGATATGTCCATGCACTACCAAATACGAGCCAAAGCTGCCAATATATGCTACTTGCCAGAATTACTACTTTGAGTATATACCATTTATACCTTGAACTATGTGTTGGTAACCTTTTGAAGTAGGATTTGCTTTTGTTCCCTAATCTTCGAAAGAGATTTCAAAGCAATCAAATTCTACTGATGCAAATGCTTGAGCATACAGTGTATTTTGCTTGAGTGTTTACAAACGTTTTTCTTATTCATGAGCCACCTTGTAAGCAGGAACTTGTTTGAACAAGTATTCCTGGAAAATGAAAAATAAGTTACAAATATGATTGTTCATTAATCCCTTTTCATATGCAATATTCAAAGGAGTTCTTCTTTCAAAGGTGATTCGAGAATGAATTCATTCAGTTGCATAGTGCTCCAATTGTGTAAACTGCTATCTAAGTGTTAGGTATTATTACACTACCAGAGTCTAAGCATGCTTGTGGTCCCTCTTGGAAACATTCATGCTTGCACATCCGGAAGGAAGAAGCAAAAGCAGATAGAGAAGAGATAGTTGAAAACCTGTGTGGTGTATTTTTTCCTCCCAAATACTGCTTTTAATGTATAATCAATCTTTATGGTCTGTTGCTGCAGGGAAGGTGTAATAGAATCAAGTTTTCATACAATTGCAAGTTGTATGAATCTTTCAAAAACAAGATTATAGCATTCTTCATTCCAAATCAATATAGATTATTCCTTAAGTTACATATAAATTGCTTTTAGCCTCAGACTTTTCATGTCATATGAATATACTTAATAATGGGAAATATCCCTTCTACCACACTAACAATGCCATCCTACTTGCTGGGATCATTTAATGAGAAAGATTATTTCCTTCCTTGTCTCATACATTATTTTAAATATATTTTAGCTAACCTGCAGATCCTATTTTGCTCTTGTCACAGTTGATCTCTGCAGAACTTTCCAAGAATAAAGTATTTTGTGACACACAGCTTGCTGGTCCTCATCTAAAGGTCATTTCTTTTAATGCTGGTATTTCCTCACTTAAAGATTGAGCCCATTCTGAAGAGACAAACTCTCCCAGAAAGAAGCAGAATTCAAATTATTTATACCAAGGAAAGAGCAACGAATCATGCAGGAAACAAGTCAGAGGAGGCTGCCCAACACTGTAAGTGCTGCATGGGCGTTTGGCCCGCTGATTTCTACTAACGGCTCTAGAAATTCATACATGGGTTGAAAACATGAAGGTAAGCGAAATCTCTGTTCTGTTTCATCTTTATGCTCTTTTCTTTCTACTTTTAAAATATACTTTAAAAATTAAATAAATAAAAAACCCCCTAACAGTGAAATTTGTGTTCTTAATAGACTGGAGATAGACAAAGAGCACAAAAAGTAACAAGTCACTTGGATGAGAATTAGGAATTCAGCAGTTTCCTCCTTGGTTGGCTATTCAGCCACAATGGTGCAGTCCACTGCATCTAATCCTATATTCTGTCACTTCGTACATGGCCAACACAAGAGTCTGATCATCAGTTATTACAGCATATTTCTGCAAAAGGTAATAAAAAGTTCCCTTTGCAATAAAATGTTTTGTCTTATCTTTCATGGTTTTAAACCACAAAATACTCCTTACATTTTACTGCAGCAGTTAATGCTTTTTAAGTTTACATTTGAGTTGTGATGATTAACTTTAAGAAGCAAAGTAAACTGCATGTGTTTTTTTAGCCCCTAAGGACAGTTATTGCTTAGAATATAACTGCAAAGATATTTTTACATTGTAGGAAACTGAGTATAATGTATATTACAGCTCATTTTCCAACATTGGATTGCATCATAAATATACTTTAAGCTGCCAGCGTTAAAATTATAGTGGAAAATTAAAACAAGCATAACCCACATTATTTAAGATGAATTTTATAGCCAAGTAAGAACCACAACGAAATAAAACCACAGTATTTGCATCCAAGAAAACTTGGTAGAAATAATATAAAAAAACCTGTTACAGATAAAACCTACTTAGCAAAAAAAGTAGATGAAAACATTTGCCATCTGTTGAGAACATGGAACTGGTTTCCCTATTACGAGCAGTAATCTTAAAGCCAGGGATTAATAGCTGTAGCACCATCACCTCCTGCAAATCCAAGCAGAAAGGTTTAGAGTTCTGTGGTTCCGCAGCATTCCTCAGCCCCCCGTGGAGCCTGGCACACTGGCTCTGCACCAGAACAAGCCCTTCTCCAGGAATTTGGCCTGGCCACAGATGTCTCTTCATGCTTGCAAGATGGGCTGGGGAGCAGAGCCTGCTAATCAGCAGGTGGAGATTCAAATGTCAACAAGTCTCTCTAGCTCACCTGGGATTGAGAAAAGACAGATATTGGCTGGAAATAGCTAGGTTTGGGAGTTTGGTCTGGATTGCTTGCTTGCTTGGTAGGTTTTTCCCTTAAAATATGCGAACATGAATTCACCTCAAGCCCAAATTAGTTGTTGTGGCTGAAACTCCTATCAATGTGGTAAACTATGAAGGCTGAGGAACATTCCTTTTAAAACATCGATGTATTCGTGATCAACATTATATTCGTCTTTTCACATATATACAGATATGCTTAAAAGATTTATAAAAATCCTTATAGTAATTCCTGCATTTAATTAGAGATCCTGCTCAGGTTTAACAGTTCATGAGCACGTCACACAACATAGCACTGCTTCATGTCATGTCAGACCACAGGAGAGAACGTTGTCATGCTGAAGCATACATAATTAGAATATATTGCTCTTGCCTCATATGCTGATGCTGGTACCAAAGGTCAGAAAGGTAACGAGGACTTTGAGTCTCTAGACCTGAGTTGAAGAGCACTGGGGACTAACTCTGCCCAGGAACCTGATTCTGCATCAATAAACTGTGTTGCTGCAGCAGCAGCAAAATACAAAAGTTATTACTAGTTTGAGACTTCTGGCAGAAAGATGGATTTCTATCTCGACAACAAACTAGATTTTTGTTACTAAACAACACATTCTCAGGGTGAGTATTTTCTGCATTTTTCATCAGTCCAAAACATAATAGTCCAATATATATTTTTATCTATTTATACTTTTATCTATTTACTACCTTCAAAATACCTTTGAAAAACTACCAGAATTAGAAGTTACAAATGAAATCAGATACTGGGATTTTACAATGGTTTATTACAAAAGATCATCATCAATACAAAATATTTGAAGAAAATGCACATGAACTTTCATTGATCACAGAAAGCATTTATCAGGGAAGAATCAAACTTCTAGTGCTCCCTAAGCATGTGCTAGAGACCACTGCCTTTTATTCATTATGCTTAATGATTATTAACATCATAAGTTTATCATGTATATGTCATAAAATCAATGGCTAATTTATAAAATGATCCTATTTGTTGTTTCATGAGGCATATATTTTCTTTCTTAGTCGATGCTATGTTGTTATAACAGCTAAAATCAAAGCTGTATCACACATAATTAAACTTCTCACATTTAATGTTAGCTTATCAGAGCTCAGCCTGGTTTAGTATTCCTCGAGACTCATTTGGACATAACATTCTTGAATAAACTTTGTAACTTGCTTGCTATTAAACTGATACAGTATGACCTCCTCTTGCTTCAGAAAGCCAGATACATTTGTAAACTGAACACAAATCTTAACCATTTAACCACTCTACCATTTCAACTTCGTATTTGTGTTTATTCATTATTACAAGTATCAGCTTGCTTGGTGGACATGACCCCCCAGATATTTTTATTGATATGGTACTAAGCCTTATGGTCTTTAAAATATTTCCTAAGTTGTTACATACTTGAGTATATATACTATAATAAATATATTATATATATGGAGTATAATATACTCCATATATTTTTCACTTTAAAGGCTCCCATAATCCAGGTCACTTTGAAGGAAGCCACTGCATTTGTTAAGCTTTCTCTCACTTTTTGTATTTAACTAAAAGACCCTCTGCAGAAAATACATAAGAAAAAGGGGACTGAAAAACAACTTTATGTTATAATATGGAATATTTCATTAGTATTTCACTTGTTAGGGTAAATAAGGTGGAGAGGAAGAGGAACCCAATTTGAATGAAGAAAACATTTCAAGAAGGAAAGACAGGTAAAGTAACCCTCATACCAACTGCCATTACTTGATACACAGAAAATATGCACATGTCCCATTAAACCACAAAAACTCTGAGTATTTCTGATGGATGATAATAATTTCTTGCCTCCATCCTTATCTGCTGCCTATAAGATACTGGGTATGACCTTCAGCTGCTGTAAATCTGGGCGGGTTATCAAAGCCACTACACACCAACTTCCAGCTTTCTTAGTGTTTTCTGGCCATTTTGCTCTCCACTTACTGTTTATTGATAACACAAGTAAACCTGTTTTATGAACAGTTCAATAAGGGCACTGTATACTGCACACAGTCAAAAGGGGTCATCACCCTTCCCCATCACACCAAAAGCTCACATAAACCTGAGGCCAATGTTGAACCCAGGGAAGCACACAGTATCCTTGTGGTCTCACTATCTTTAAAAAAGTCCTTCACCAAAAGTAGACACCCACTGCCATGCTCAACAGGGTATGAAGGACCATAGGCTGTGGAAAACCTGTTCTTCCATAAAGGTCAATGTTAGATTCCATTTAAACAGATCCTCAGCTAGCTGTTGTTGTGATCACAGTAAAAGTAAATGCACAATGACATGGATTGTAACATCAGTTTCCTGCCAGAGATGCAAATGACCCAAGCAAAGGCATTAAAATAAGCAGCAAGACATTAATAATTAATTCAGAATTCACCGTAACAATACTGATTACGGTGTGTCATGTGGTATTATTGAGAACATAAAACGTGCTTCTACAGGAAATTAATTGTAATTCACCAATTAATGTGCTGTTGTGAAATGTATTTTTACCACTACCATTAGAATTTAAAAGCCTGATTTAAATCTTCACCTCGGTGACATGTTTTATGAAAGCAGAAAGCGTGCAGACAGATTTGATGGCAATTTTATCCACACAAGATACAGGGCTGAGGAGCCTACAGGGGGAGTAGAGTTTTGTTGGGTATTTCAGAAACCATATGCAATTCTTCTGTAAGGCTTATCTCTCATCTCCTCCCTAGACTGAAGGATCTAAGAAATCCCTCTGATTCAAATCAAATATCAATCCAACTCCTATTGTTCCTTTCCTTATCGGAGATGCAATCCTCTTGATAAAGAAGGATGCACAGTGCTTCTGTAAGTACTTATCAATACAACACCTGCAGCAGACAGCAGTCTTGTTCAAGGCTATCCGTCTCTGAGCAGCACAGACTGACAGAGGCTAGAAATCCTGCATTTATGAAAACCAAAACAGTACTGCAAGGCAATGGGTGGGTTTTAGTCACACGTTCAGTCCACAAAGTCAAACTCAGAGGCTTATCTGAGCAGGGAGTCTCATACCCCTGCCACACAAATACGTAAGAGCAGCGAATATCCTGTAGCAGGGCAGGAGATTTGATCAGGTTGCAGGTGAGAAAGAAAAAAACTCTCAGGAAACACGAGCAAAACATTTTCACAGTCATTTACAACCCCCAATAACGTCACTGTTTACCAGGGTGTTTTGAGACCCTACTCTCTGATTTCCCCTCTGGGCAGCATCTTCAGGACACCACAGGTCTGAGCAGTCTCCAACAATCCCATGCCGGCGAGGCTCGCACAAGTCCCATCTTCCAGACAACTGCACAGGAATGATATCGCCTTAAAAGGTGCAGACTCACAATTTCATTATTCAATCATTCAGGGGAACATTAATATAAAATCCCTTATGCCTGGAGGCCTGTGGAGGTAACAGGTCGAAGAAAAAACCTCTGAGAAGGGGAGCAGTGATATCCCCTGTGGTGTCTTCTCCCTCTCACCTCAGAAGAGGTGAAGAATTCAAGGGCACAAATGAATTGCCTGGTGCACAAGGAGAGGCTGACCCGTGCCATCGTGCAGCAGAAACACCCTAACTCACACCTACCATCCTTTTAAAAACTGCTGGATTGGATACCTTAATAAATTTGTGGCTTTATTAAGCTCACACGTTCTTTCAAAATCCCATCCCTAATTGTCTTTTTAACTGCTCATATGTCTGGATCAAAGAAAAGATGGATTTAGTGTATTTTTAAAAATGCTGAGCTTTGAAACTGTTCCTAAAAAAAATTACTAATTCAGTTTAGCTAAAAAGCTGAATCACACTTTTATTTAGGTGGGGAACAACTCTCTCCCTACCCCTAGAAATAGCAGGGATGAGGAAGTATTTCCCTCTCCAAACTTTAACCAGAGCAAAACCTACACAGCAAACAGAGGTTGTTATGGTTAATTCCTTCTCCATGTCCACTGGCAGGTTTGTCAAAACAAAATCAAAGCAATTTTAGTTCAGGCTGCAGGCCTGGCTCCCACTCTTCAGCAGGCGTTTGGAAAGGAGCACAACTGACCCTCTGCCTCATGCTAGCACACTCCTGCACACCTCCACTGATACGTCTGCCTCTATTCCAAGCCAACAGACCCCTTTCTCACTCTTGCCTCACAAGAATAATGCAGCTGCCTGCCCAAAGCAGGAATCTTGAGGCCAACGTCGACAAGCGACACTGCCACCTCAGGAGGGACCTTGAGGAGAGGTGCAACTGAGGAGAACCACCACTCACTCCCCATCCTTCCATAAAGGACGTGAGTGCAAGGAAGCTTTTACAACAGAACCATCACAGAGTTTCTCTCCCCCTGAACCTGGTGAACAGAGTCATAGAAGATGCACTAAACCGGCCTTGTGGTCTAAGAACTGTGACAATGGAGCCATATTCCCTGTGAGGGTGCTGAGGCGCTGGCACAGGGTGCCCAGAGAAGCTGTGGCTGCACCATCCCTGGCAGTGTTCAAGGTCAGGTTGGACAGGGCTTGGAACAACCTGCTCTAGTGGAAGGTGTCCCTGCTCGTGGCAGGGGGTTGGAACTGGACAAACTTTAAGGTGTCTTCCAACCCGAACCAGTCTGTGATAGTTCAGGCTTTCCATGTTGATCCCTTAACAGGCCCATTACAGTTTAACCTGGCAGACAGTGAACACCATACAGCCATTTGGTCATCCCCCCTCAGTGGGATGGGAGAAAGAATCAGTTGACAGAAGACAGTTTAATAGGATGGAAAGGGAATGGAAAGTAATAGCAATAATGATAAAAGAATATACAAAGCAAGCGATGCACAATGCAATTGCTCACCACCCGCTGACTGATGTCCAGCCAGTCCCCAAGCAGTGGGTCACTCCTTGGCCAATTCTCCCTGTGCTTCTTGTTCGGCATGCTGCCATATGGTCTGGAATATCCCTTGGGTCAGTTGGGGTCTGCTGTCCCGGCTGTGTCCCCTCCCAGCTCCTGGTGCACCCCCGGCCTCCTTGCTGGTGGGTGGTGTGAGGAGCAAAAGAGTCCTTGACTCTGTAAGCACTGCTCAGCAACAACTAAAACATCCCTGTATCATCAACATTATTCCCATCCTAAATCCAAAACACAGCACTGTACCAGCTACTAGAAAGAAAATTAACTCTATCCCACCTGAAACCATAACAAGGCCACAGTTTCCTTCCTGTAAAATGAGTTTAAAAGCCCTTTCTCATAGCACAGAGCTACAACATGGATAAAGGGAGCCCCTGCTCTGAGACAGTCAGAGAGGACACTCAGCCCCGTGTAGCACCAAGAGGTGCCAGTCCCAGCAGCTGGGGCAGCTCCATTCGCTCTATCTCCACCTCAGGGAAAACAATACGGAGATGACAAAGCTGCTTCCTAAAATAGCCTATAGCTACAATATACTGCCCTCAAGCTACCAAACTCAACGTTCATTTTTATTACCAGATTTTCTGAACACCCTCTGCTGAAAGAAAAGTTGCCTCGCCACCTTTTATTTTTTTTTTTTTTTTTTTTTTTTTTGAGAATTTTCCTTTTTAGCTCCATCTTTCAGACAGGCACACTTATCACGTTCAAGGCTAGCCCTGCAAGCAGGATGTAAATCACTTTACCAGCTCAGCTGCCACGTATTTAATAACTTATTCACAGTTGAAGGAGGGAAAGAAAGGTTAGATTATATGAGGGGGAAACAAAGACGGAATATAATTTCTGAGAGTTATACAGGACTTTTCATAAATACTTTGATTAAGTATCATGGTGGAGGGAACCCCCTTGTCATGGTTTAAGCTGAACCCAGGACACCCCTTCATCACACTGCAAGGGCTAAAGCTGGAGTCTGAGTTAAAATGAATGTTGGTGGTGTTTGATGCTCCTCATGCACAGGAGAGAATAGCTGCTTGTAAGCAAGAGCAAGACAAGGGGAAGTCAATTTGCTGGGGGAAAAAAAAAGGGAAAAAGAAAAAGGTTTTGTTTGTCCGACAGAGCTGTACAATTGTCTGCAAATGCCAAGGAGGGTGAAACTCTCTGAAGAGATGTCAAGCCCCTGATCCAGCTGTCAATTGTTCTCACAGGCAGAAAATGAAGGATGACATGTGAAATGAATTCATACCGTGCTTGTGCGATGGAAGCCCTTCTCATCCTCCCCAGCCAGCCCCTCTGCAGCCAGGGCCTGGGAGAAGGGAAGTGCTATGCAGATCTTGCTATTAGCATGATTGACCTAATATTGGATGACTCTGTACCCAAGTGCTTATGCGAAATAATAAGCCTGGCTACTGAGCAATTATTAAATACAAGGAATTGTTAAATCCTTGCATTGTACGTATTCTAAAGGAAATTAATCATTTTGAACTCTGGAGAATACAGTTTTATAAGAAGGGAAGAAATAGCAAATACACAATAGGGTATTTAAATGCTAATACAGTCAAACAGTTTAAAGCATAGCATACATTTTAATATTGGTTTACTGAATACTAATTATGCTCTACTAAGTAGCAATAAGTAGCATTTATTATGATTTGTTGAAAGTATTGATCCAAATGGTGACAAGTACAGTTTCCTTTTCTGCATATATCCTCAAAAACTACATATTATCAGATTACCCAGTCTTCTTAAAACATTTTTATTTGAATATTCTGCTGCAATATCATTGGCAGCTTGACACATTATAGCCCAGTATTATTTCACCTCAATGGTATGAGGCAAAGAGAGACTGTTATCTATAATCTAAAATTTATTCTCATTTACTACTCAAAGCTGACAACATTGCATGTGTTTTGCATCTGGTCACACACTAGACTATGGGATGGAGAAGAGTATTAAATAGCCATTCCCTGTGTTTCATCAGCAGAACTAACACTATAAAAACAAATGGATCATCCCACATCTGGAAGCATGTGAAATGGTGAGTTCCACCATGGGCTGATCGCACTGCTCCATGATTTGCAGCCCTGAAGATCCCCACGTGTGGGTCAGGCAGACAGACAGGTATTCAGCCTAATACCCAACCAACTCAGAGCACCTAAATTCCCCATATAATGACTATAGAGAAAGAAGCACTTCCATTGCCTCGATAAACCCCTCGTGCCCGTGCCCATTTTGAGAAGTATCAGCCTGTGAGCAACTCATCCATTTCAATTAAAAGAAACTGTGAAACAATGTCAACCAAGCAAAATTCAACCACGCTGCTACTAAATCAAAGAAAGTTGGCTGGGGGAGAAACTAGCACAAAATTTGTCCCCTTGCCTGTACTATACAACACTTCTAAATACATCTGGCAACAACTGTCACAAACAGAATTCATCCTTAAGAAATATTTTTAACAGTAATCTTCAATTTGATTAATATACAGTATCTGCTGCATTAAATGCAAATTAAATATGCACTTAGGAAATTCAATTTAAAGCTTTTCTGTTTTATCTATTACATCAAAGATATCAAAAAAGAAGTGGATTCCTTTTTTTCATGTGCTTCAGAAATATAACGTGGCTAGAACTGACTCAACGGGAACATGAATGCAAAAGTATATTCAACTCTATTAACTTTTACAATTTTGCTGCAGAAATTGCTTCTCTTTATATTTTAATTTCAACTTTGCTGATCACAGAAAGAAGCAAGGTCAAAACCTCTGCTGGTGTTCCTCAGTCTGCACAGGATCACTTAGCATAATTCAAGCAGTTGTAAAAAATTAGCACTGCATGCTACGACAAATGAGTTTATGTTTGTGCCTCTAATGTAACAGGATTAGGGTAAAAGAAAGTACCATTTCTGTAGTTCAGCTGAAATAAACATTACAAAAGGCCAATCTACACTTCCAAGATTACTTGTAATGACACAGTGTTTAAGAAATTATTTCAGCCTAGCATTATTCTGCCATATAGCTGTAAGTAGGCCATTCACTAAAATATCTTAGCTGTTTTTCTTACCAACAACAAATCACAAATGTTTTACAATTTATTTTTATCACTAAAATTAAAGAGAATAGTGCTGTGTTTACACTGTCATAAGGGTAATGTATCATGGCTGTGAAAGTAACGAAACAACCTGACACTGATGAAATTAGCATCATCTTTGCCTGTTAAAACTTGCTGCAAGAAACTTTACAATCAGAAATACCCATTTTTATATCAGTCAACTTGACACTAAATAAAACCCCAAGCAGATTATAAATAGCTCTCTAATAATTTGCAGATTCTGATGAGCAGGTAAAAATTCACAAGCCCTTTTTTTTTCCTCCCTTGACAGGCTTTCAGTCTGAAACTAGAGCTTTTTAAATTGTAAAGGTATTTGGGTATATACAATTAAGAAGATACTTGGTGCAAGCACAATGGTCAAATCCCCCTTCCTCCACTCCTACTTATACTTTCTTTTTGAAAGAAAAGTTACTCTTGGCAGGTGATGCACAGTGACAAAATGGCTTTCAAGAGATGAGCAAAAAGCTTTAAAGTGAATATCCTGTTTATCTGACTACAGCTATATGCAACTGGAAGTCGGTGTGATAACGCTGAAGCCATTCAATTCCAGTGTTACTGGAATACTGCCAAAGCAATTAAGGTTGCTGACTCGGCCATCAAACTGAGAATATATAAAATTATTTTACACCCATCATACTGCGGTAATGGGTACTTGCACCCACAGATGAGGGAGAACCAACTGTACAGCACAGATTAAATCAACTGGTAGAATATTTACCAAGAGCAAACGGCTTCCAAATGTGAGGTAAAGCCCCTGCCATCAGTCCACCCCCAAAACTGGGAAGCAGTTTGGGTCCTGTTGGGCTCATCGTTAATGGCACGTTATGAGAAGAGAGCCCCTTCCATGGGCTCCAGCACTGGCCAGGTCCCTGCCTGACCCCCCCCCCCCCTCCTGAGCACAGAAGCAGGACCCCAGAAGTGGGCCCAACCTCAGTTTATGAAAGGGAGATGTGACAGAGAGCTCTGGCTGCAGTACACTGCATGTCACTTGCACTGTAAAAGCTAGGGTATGGCCATACTTGAAAAAAATCCAAACAGACAGACAATAATAAATGATACACTGAAAAAGATGTCAGCTCCATGACACAGAGTCTCCTAGAAGCTGCAGTCAAAGACATGCTCTTCTTTCACAGATCTACACTTCTACTTAGAGTCCAGCATTCATAAATAGTGCTGAGATATGCTGCTGAGCAAATGCAACACCCTTAAGTCAGAAGGCTTACTTTCTGGTTCAGGGCAGGAGTGGGGGTTATTGGCTGGTTTGCCTTGTTTTCTTTAATGTATTCAAATGGGAAGTCCCTAGAGGGAGCAGGCACTATGCTACAATGCTAAGGCATACCCTTAACAAATCTGGTGATGTAGAAACGTACACTCAGCTTATAAATTTCCCAGCCCAGCTACACCTTTCTTAGATTCCCATTAGAACCTCATATTCTCCTCCCAGCACCAATTCCCAGCAGGCCTGTGCAAGATTCATCAGCCCAGCAGAGAGCAGCTAGTAGGAGTATAGAAAGTCCACCTCCGAGAACACCTCCAACAGCAACGCTCTCAGTCTTGGACCAAGCACACAAAAGAAACAAGCAGGTGCTGTGGCAACCTTTGGAAAGGGCTACATAAACACAACCACATATACAGGGTCATTGAACAGTTCAGTACATGGGCTACATGACCAGCCAGTCCGTACAGATGAGAGGACACCACAGCACACAAACACAGGAAGGGAAGTGTTTTCAGCATGAAGGGTATAGAGCTCACTGCAGCTCCAGGACAGCAGCACAGCCCTGCACCAGTTAGCAACCTTTACATCCTGCTTAATATAATTATCAATATATGGGTGAAAATAAAAAAAGGGAAAAAAGCAAGTAAATGAGGAGTTGCCATAGCAACTGCTACCTCCTAGGCATACAAAAGATACGGGACCACCCTCGCCAAGAGAATGTTTTATTTATTGTTTCATATTTTGAATGCTCAGTGAAGTTATGCTGCTGGACACTGCTGTGCATGTTGGAGACCTTCACTTGGTAGCACTTGCATTTTGTTGGCTAGTGCTGCCTCGAGTGCCTCAACCCAATCTCCAGTGCTGAGAAGCCACACTAAAGGCAAACTCTCTGATCAGCACGCTAACATCTGCTCATAATTCAAGCGCCTGCTGATGGTCAGCACTTCCCCTGCTAAATTACAACATGCTCCCAATTTATAAAGCATCTAAATGACAATTAAAAGTAGAAAGACAAAGGAATTAATTTCAATCTTTGCAATGATCAGTATATAAGGACCCATGGGTTTTTCTATTTGTTTGTGCCCTCTTTTGCCTTAAAGGTGCTGCTTTTGCCTTAAATCACTATTTCACTGATAGCTGAACTTCCATGCATTCAAAGTATTTTGAAGCATATGCGTAAACCCCATCAGTATTAATGGGACAAAAGCACACATCAAAACGCTTAGCTGTATAGAAGTGGTGCCAAGTACACGATTAAAGTTAAGTATAAGCTTAAGCTTTGAGGAATTGTAGCCTGACACTGTCAAATTTAGGCACATGAGCGCATAATGTTGTTACTGCTGCACAGAGCTGAAAAATTCAGACTTAGAGCAAGGGGGACAATATTCCTATTTCAAGATCCTGATCAGTTTCCAGGACACAGGAAGGCACATCACAAAGACATAAACACACAGTTTACATACTGACCTCATTAATACAATAAAATACTGGAGGTCATCTTCAGAGAGCACAATATTTTATAGATACTCTTTTTTTTATGCATGGACACATGAGAAAGGAAGTGAATTTGAGGGTAAAATGCAAGATTTAATAGCAGTACAAGTAGCAGAAGTAGTAATAACAAATAAAGCTAATCTCAATTCCATGTAGACCTAGATTATGTTCACGAACCCAGAAAATCATTTCTCACCTTCGTTGAGGCTAACTTTTGTCACTCTGACATCAGCAGCCTAGTCCCTTTCTTCTCCATTTTTTACTGTATTTTATCTCCTATTCAGCTTATACATTTCTCTTTATTCCTGCTGTAGTTTTCTTTAGGGATGCACTGCTCATTCAGCCAGAAGAGACAACAGGATGTTCATTCCCACTACCTATCATTTCCTTGAATAACAATCTAAATAATATTTCTAATCTACAGAGTGACATTACATTAGCACAGTGCAAATACACTTGCATATAATATGAAATATAAACTTCTAACAAAACAATTAAATCAGTATTACCAGCTGGAAGTAGAAACAGGATGATAATGCTGAAACACAAAATAAAACAATAATTAAACCCACCACTAAACAAACAGAAAACAAACAGCCTCCACTCCCTTGTGCATTTCTTTACCTGAAACAGCTGGATTTAAATCAATCTAAGTCTATGCTGAGGTTTTGAAAAAAGCGAAAATTCAAGCTAGCTCTGTCTTTTGGAAGCACAGAAAGAGAATTCAAATCATCCTTCTAAACAATTCTCATTTTAAAAGTGTCATGTATTGAGCAGAGCTATCTGAACAGCTGACAGTGGCAGTGTAATATTCACTTGGTTGGGTTATGCCATATGAAAGAAAGAAATTCACCCTTATTTTTCTACCTTGAAAAACGGAGATTTCTTTCCCACCCTGCAAAATGCCTACTCAGTAATGGAATAGAATGAGGCAGAAACTACACATGTGTGGAAGGGCACTAACAACACAGCCAAGACGGCAACGGTTTTGCCACCAACTAAGTTGTTCTTAAAGAAAGAGGGAGAGACAAGAAGCAGAAGTGTGAGGTAAGCAGGTGGGAGTGAGAAAGAGGTTTTCTGCAAGGAAGATGCATTACAGGACAGTCATACAACACGCTCTTCCCCTAGGCAAAAGACAGGCAGTGAGTAGCAATAACAGCTTTTACTGTGACAGCAGCTGTAGCAGTAAGAGCTGCAGCCTTAAACCACATTCCCGTTTTCTCTTTTCCTAGGATTTCCTTTCCTAACTTTCCATCTTGCTTCGCTGCCAAAGCTAAAATAACATCACTCTGTGCATCACATCATTTTAGAGAGAACTGTTAACTCCTGCACTCTCCCGCCAGACAGGGGATGTGAGCCCAAATATGTCACTGGTACAACTCAAAATGTTTGAACAAATGAGAACTCTGCCCCTTAAACACTGAATTCCCATCTCAGTATTCAGGGTAGAGTGGAACAGCTCCAGAAAGAGGTGCTCAACCCATTGAGATGTGTGCCCAAATAAAACACACCCGGCAGCTGGCACACCCGAGCACCAGAGCCTCTCCAGCAAGTGTCTGATTATTTGATCTAAGCAGAACAGCGGCAGCAGGAGGAACTGCGAGCAACATCTCCTCCTCCCAAATCCTCAGTGATGTGGAAATCAGGATGATCTCCAAGGACATCAGACAGTTGAGCTCAAGTCTTACAGGAGAAGAAGGGAAGGTGAGTTGGCAGCTTCCACATCTTGAATTCTGCTCGTAGGTGAGGATAAAGAGATCATTTTAGCACAACATCCTTCCATAGCTCTGCTCCTTGAGTTTAACGTTTCACGGCTTCTCCCATAACTGTCTGAAATGCACTATCCTGTATCAGGTCAGATGCAAGGTTTGTCTGACGAAGCTTCTTCTTTTGTCTCTCTCCCCTTTTTTTGGGGGGGGTGATACCAAGGGTTGGAACTAGATGGTCTTTAAGGTCCCTTCCAACCCAAACCATTCTAAGATTCTATGATTTCAAATAAGGAGCAAGAGAGATAAAGGGGGAGAAAAATAGTCTTTCAAAGCATATCAATCCACACAGATATATATTTCTACTTTTGGTTTTACTTGGAAAAGTGATGATTCATGCAGCCAAATTTGTAGGCAGAAAAGGATCACCAGCTGAATTTCCTGTGGGGACACCACAAATGCAGCATTGGCCCATAAACCCGTTAGCAAAGACTGCTGCACCACCTACTGGACCCCACTCTAAGCTCCATTACAGGTGACTTCTAGCCATGCCCAAGTCTAACACCTCTACAGATGGGCACCAGAAACTCTGCCTGATGGACTCACACCTCTGAAGTGCTGCCACATGATGGAAGCAGCCATGAAATCACTCAGGAGAGGAACAAGGGCCCATTCACTTCATCCCACCTTTATTTCAGTGTGGGGCAAAGCTCCAAGCAACTGCAATGCAAAACTGCAGCAGCAGCACCAAGACTTTTCAGTGCTCACAGAGCCATAAGGTCTTTTTGATGTCAAGCACACACAGTGACTGATGATGGCAAAAGAGGGTGTGGGGAGAAGACACTTCAAGAGAGATGAAAATGTTCAAATTATAAAAAGACCTATTTCACTCATGCACTTTGAAATTGCAATAATCCATTTGATGCCAAAAAGAAAAGAAAAGAAAAAAAGAATCAAAGATGCTCTGGCTTACAATTTTAGACTTTTCTTTACAAATTCTGTAGCCCTTTTTCTTCCTGGTCTATCATGAATCTTCCACAGTTTTAAAAGCCTTCAAGCTACAGACAAGTTTCAGTCCAGTAAGACTGCCTGTGGCTTTTTACAGCTGAAGATCCATGATGAAGGACTGAAACATCCTTGAGCTTGCACACTTGAACAACACTAGAGATAAGAACAAACTTTAAAATCCTGGATAATCCTCACTTTACTAATAAGCAATTTTATCTAAATCCTCCTTCAAAAAAAAAAAAAAAAGTGCTTCCCTGAGTGATGCTAGGGGAAGTAAGTTACCACGTCCAATTTCCAGCTCTATTCAGCAAGTATTAACCTCAGCCCCTGCCAAGTCATGGGGATTCTTTGGTCCTCCTCATCTCAGTTGGCTGGAGTTTCAGCTTCATCCTTTCTCCTGACAGTTTGTGGTTTAGCTCTCTACAGGCTCCCTCCTGCATGGTGCCAGGTATTCCACTCCCACTGGCCACCCTAATGCTCATGTCTCACAGTACTGTTCTGTAGCATTAAAAAACACTTATTCCCTCAACACCCTCAGGAGGTAAAGAAGTAAAATTATGCTTTTCTGGCTCTGAAGCTGCAGCAAAGGAAGGTGAAGAGATGAATTTACAAAGGCACTTACATTTTGGGGCCCTCAGCATTGACTAAATGACCTCCAGCTTTGGGTACCCAAAGCAGAACCTGCAATATTAAGTGTCCCTTCTCATTTAAAGAGAAAGGCTTCCTTCTCACACAGTTTGGGGCAAACACACTTGCTCCAAGTACGAACTGATGAGAATTTTTGGAGGAAACAAAGCTTCCTCCAAAATAGGACAATTAATTAATCACCATGTCCTAAACCTTTTCTTGAATGCAGAACACTTCCCAAAGGACCCTCTAGCGATCAGTGCCCCAAAACAAGGACATGCACACATAGAAGAAAAGCTCTTTTTTTCCCTTATCTGCACAACTTCCAAGAGGCTTGCTCCATGATAACATCTCCAAGAAACTGCATGTGACTTGCACACATTCACACCAAACCTGTATCACTCCATAATCAAACCCTGAGTCAAAGTGATGCATTTCTTCTAACAGGAGGAGTTAGAGTTGGTCTTGAAGATGGAGCCTGTAGACCTGCAGTAGCCTTCACTGTGTAGCTGCAGTTCTAAGGCAGTTTTTCAAATATGAGTTGTACAATCACAGCTTGAAAACATTTTCATTGTGGAAACTCTGCCTGGCTTCATTTTTAATTTTGTGCCCTGTTTAGAAGATTAACTGTGAACCACAGTATTGTATTCCAGCTGGCTCTGCTCTGAAGAAGCCCATCCAACAGCAACGTAGGAATTCTGCTCAAACCAGGATCTCCTTGCGGCATGCTGTACTTCCCCACAGCTCACAGAGCCATGTCCCTAATTAGTGCAACCTCATCAAAGGTGGTGCACATTCAGGTCAAGTCGCTGCGTGCACAGACGTGGCTGGCACATGTACTGTGAGAACAGCACTGCAGCAAGGGTTATATCTACAAACCTTCACCTGGCTATTTTTGCTACCAGGTTTGGACAACTCCAAAGCAGTAAGCTGTAATTGTAATACACAGGATGAAAGACAATAATTTGTACTGAAAATAAATTGAGTGCAGTTAAACAATCTCCTCGCTGCAATCTTTAATTAAAAAAAATGAAAGGAAATGAGTGAATAATTCCTTTCCTCCCTAGGGAATAAGAGAAACCAGATCTTCAGAAACAGGGAGTATAAACAGCAAGGCAAGATCTATTCCCAAACAAATTCATCTACAGAGCAAATACATTAAAAGTTTTTTTCCATTAAAACATATTTGTTTCTCAGCTTATGAACCAAACAGAGCAAACTGCACACACATTTGAAATTCTGCATTAAAAATGTGTACAAACATTTCCAATAATCAAGATGACTGCAAAATGCTTGTGCCAAGTATTTCAATAGATCTCCTTCATTTGAAGATGGTTCATATCCATCACATGGTATTGGTTCCAGGCCAGCGTTTCAGCCTGAAGTAGTCAAACATCATGAGTCAGCTCCTCTCAAAACCATTTCAGTGAGTTGAAATGAAACACAACACACACAACCCAGGTTCTTTTTAAACTGCCTTTTATCTTACACGTATCTGTATCACTCTTTTCAGGCTCCCTTTTTCTAACACTAAGTTAAGACATTTACTACAGAATTTAATATATTAAATGAGATAAAGGCCATTTTCTCACAGTCATGTTGTTCCAGGAACTGGAAGGTTAAAACACCATTTATCACAAGGGAATCCTGAAGGTCAACTTGCTGCTCCCAGACTGTGAAGGCAAGCTGAAACCTTCCTGAATCCTATGAGTACACTCAACTTATTTGATCGCAGGGGGGTGAACCACAGCAGCCAAGAGCATCACTCCAGGATGACACTGGCTGCGGCACTGCATGGGACACTCTTCACCTTAAGTTATCAAGCTGTCAAATAAATAATGCCCCTGGCAGAGGAAATGGATCCCTGGCATGTGGCACATCAGGGTGCAAATGCACCTGGGAAAGCTCCTGCTTCTCCTTAATCTGGGTTATATCTTTGCAGTGATTCTCTGTTTAGGATTCTAACTTGTTACTTTTGTTTATGGCATTTTCTTAGCAGCCATCACGCCCAAAACACACCACTTAAAAACAAGCAAACAAAAAAAAACACATATATAACCCCCTCCCAAAACAAACAAACAAAAGCCAACCCACACCCAAAACCCCATCAACCCTCCAAATAAAATTAAAGTGCCAAGAGCTCATCATGCACATCAGGTGGATGCACACTTCTGCAGGGATTTTATTTGTAAAGTCAATGCTCCCTATCTCCTACATGGGCAGAACCCATGCTTAATAGCCTTCCAAATACCAGCACCAACAACATGAAAAGCTACCCAGAGTTTTTAGTTCATCTGAGCCTTAACACAGCCTCATGACAGTTTGGTTAGTTTAAAGCCAGAGAAGCTCAGGATCAAAATATTCCAGCAAAGTAACCCTTCTGCAGCCTGTTGGACAGCAATGTTAAAAAAGAAAAAAAAAGAAAGGAAGGAGAAAATTCCCCCTTTATACTCTCCAGTGTTCATAGAGGAGCACTGCATAGAATTGTCACAATAAGTTAATATGACAGTATAAAAGCCAATACTCACCCTGGGATTACACAATAAATAGACTCCATTAAACTACTCTGTAAACTCTCTTGTGAGATATTTCTCTTTGATACAGAACTTAATAGGAATTATTTAATCATAATGAGATGGTAATAAAACAGCATCACCTGAATAAGCTATTTTATTACCTGTTTTATAATTAGCTCTTCTTCATTATAATTCTTCCAGATATTTCAAGCTCATAATGTAAAGGGCACATACAGAAGTACCTGGAGCAGACATGTATTTGTGCTAAGGAATCCTCTGCAGAGCATCCAGTATGTTTTGATATTTATAAAGTTTACGACTGCCCTCAAGGGGGAACTCCCTAGAGCAATCTTATCACACAGATGATGGAGAAAGAATGGTGTCCTCTCCACACAGACCATGCAGCAGAGGGCAGGAAGGGTGAGCTCTCTTTCTTTTTATCTAAATTTTGGCTTTTATCAGAAGAGGCAGGCTCTGTCTCCTCTCTCTTGCTCCTCTACTCCCGTATTGCTTCCCTTCCCATCAGTGAGGTCTAAGGACTCAGTTCAAAGCTTGGGGGTTTTTGCTGGGTTACTTTTCAATACCACAGCTACATATGCACTTGTGTCGGCACCAAGGAAATGACAGCAAAATCCAAGAAAGGCAAGACCTCTCCCATCTGGTGTTTATAAGTAAATCCATGGTTTAACCCATCTCTACTGACCACGTTCACACAAATCTTTTTTCAAAGACCAAGAAAATCTGGTTACAACTTCTGTAAGAAATAAACCACCCTTTGCCTTCTCCAAGCTTGTGCCAAATATTAAGTTCCTGCAGCAGTGTTATGCTAGACGTTAAAGACTGCCGATACATCACACAAGCTTGGAAAACCAAGATAGCTTTTCACCAAAGCACACTGTTGAGTATGACTAGACCACCATGACTGAAGCTTTCCAAAACTACCTGGCACACACAGGCACACACCATGCAAAATACATGAATCATTTATTTTCACTTGCCAAAGCTACAGGCAACCGAAAAGAAGTCTTACAGTGGAAAGCATCAAGAATCCTTAACTGAAAATAAGGGCATAGCGTGTGCATACACTGAGCTGTTTAAAAAGTAATGTGACATAATTAGATTTTACATTTCTGGAAAGGGTTTTTGATCACACAGATGTATAACCAGAAGCCCTTACAGAGCATCCTACAATTTTTAATGTTCATACACCCTGTACAGCTGCACATCTCTTAAACAAGGCTGTAAAAAACAGTGTTTCACCCTTATGTTCTTCTATTCTAAAATTTTATTTAAACCTATTAAATCTTGCCACTACTATGAATTTTCTCTCTCTAGCCACACATCCTCCTAAGTATTTTCACACAGATATCACAAGAGTTATGAGTATTAGAATAATTTTGTAATATGTTGGTATTGCTAATAATTTCCTTTAGTGCATATATTAAGTCAATCAGACCATGTTTTTATGTAGGGCTGTCTTTGAAACCTCAAAAAAGTATTAAGAGATGACTTGACAAGCCTTTAAATGCTGTTGAGCTCCCAACAAAAAATTCATGTCAGAAACCAATAGCCCTGGCTGAATGAACGGGAAGTGTTAGGCAAGTTTCACTCTAGTAAGAATGTAATTGGATTAAAACACATCATTTGATAATTTTGCAGTTAGTCACCGACATAAGCATGTAAGTGATTTTAATTTTGCAGAAAACTAGTCATCCAGCTGGACAATTTGGTAGAAACTTATTTTTAGGAAATATGGAAAGACTACACTATTTAAAACAATGTCAAAGATGTAACTGAAAAAAAAGGTTGTATAAAATTCTGTCAATATCTCAATTTGTGAATCACCCAGCTCTTGATATTCAACTACTAGAGTGATTATGGGCTAGGGCCAAGAAGGGGCGCATGTGTGATAAATCTCTCTCTTTTTATGCCTACATAAAATGCTCTTATAATATTAATAATAAAAAAAAAAGGTAAACAATCTGTGATGACAAATTAGCATTTAAAATTTCTAGGCTATCAAACCTCCTCTGCACGTACTCTGAACAAACACTAATAAAGTGTTCAGCACTACAATGTAGCTGTTTTGGTAGCTAAATAGTAATGGAGCAGATGCTTAGTATCAGCCTCTAAGCCTCAAAATGTACAAATACAATTAATTGCCAGCCCAGTCTTGGAGGCTGGGTTGTGGGAAAAGGAAGTGTCTTTGAAATTCTGACTGGAAACAGAATTGGAGGGGGGCGGAGGGGGTGGGGGGTGGAGACTGCTGTGTTATTTTTAACGTAATTAAAAGCTTTTTAGTACAAGCATCATCTTCACTGGTGTTCCTTCCACCCTCAGCCATAGATATTGACTTCTACTTATTTATATTCTTCTTGTTACATGGAGAAAGTCAAAGTCTGAGCGACCCCTGATAGTCTTCTTTAAATGGACAATTGCACTGTTCAGCTCTTAACAATGTAAGCAAATTGAGGTTATCAGTCTGTTTCTGCATGAGTTTTCTTTGTGCTCAGCACAATAAAACCCTGATCTTAATTACTGGCTACCAACATAAAAATAACACTATTACTACTAAGACCACTGAGTCATAAGCATTGTTTTATACCTGATTTCTAGAAGGCGAACCTTCCCCTGTTCAAGCTGAGTGAAGTAATACTGAAAATAAAATAGCCTTTTAAAATAAAATCAGTTTTCATAGTTTGAAGTGCTGCTGGAAATAGGACAATATAAGCTATTCACTCCCGACACTGTTTCTGCGAGTACAATCTGTGGTTTATAATTAACAGATATAGAATACTTTTCCCCTGCTACTCCTTTTTTAAGCTCTCCTACATTTATGACTGTGCTAATTCCCAGTGGACGCGCCTACACTGCAATGCCACTGAAACTTCCCTTATAGCAGAGTCCTGCTAATACAAGGCATTGATCCAGCAGCAATTACTAGCAGGGTAGTAGTAAAGTTACACTAATTCCCTCTCTTTATTTTTTTCCCTATGCTGCAGGGTGTCTGTTTCTCAGGCTGCCAGATGTGTGCAGCACCCCCTGCTAACACTGAAGTGCTCCCCAAAACCGAGGTGAAACCTCACTGCCTGGGTAGGGGGACACTGGGGCGAGCAGGAGGATCCAGGCTCTGCTCCCAGCTCTGCACAATATTATTCGTCACCCAGGCTTAGGGAAGAGGCCATACCTTCATCTAATCCAAAGCAGAAGGGCATTTCAGACAGGTCAGTGGCCTCTGAAGCCCACTGAAGAGGTAATGCTGCCTAAGTGAAGGTAGATTACCACATCCACACCCCTTTAAGAGTCCATACATTATAGAAACATAATCAACCTGATGCTGCTGAGGATGACTCTCTCTCCCGTGCCACAGCACTTGGCATTTGTTAAACATCATAGAGTCATAGAATCCTAGAACAGTTTGCGGTTGTAAGGGACCTTAAAGCTCATCCAGTTCCACACCCCTGCCATGGGCAGGGACACCTTCCACTAGAGCAGGTTGCTCCAAGCCCTGTCCAACTGGCCTTGAACACTGCCAGGGATGGGGCAGCCACAGCTTCTCTGTACCAGGGCCTTACCATTCTTAGAATAAAGAACTTCCTCTTAATATCTAATCTAAATCTCCCCTCTGTCAGTTTAAAGCCATCCCCCCTTGTCCTGTCACTATATGCCCTTGTAAAATGTGCCTCTCCAGATTTCTTGTCAGTTCCCTTTAGGTATTGGGAATCAACAGATTTTAGGGAGATTTATTTCATATCACTGCCCAGTCACACCTTCTCAAGAGAGGAGAAGAAAAGAAAATAAAAAACCCCATGAAGGGTTGAATTACACTGTCTCATACATTATTCTCAACTCTTATCAATTGCTTCTATTTCTTCTGTAAAATGAAGAGCAAAGTACACACTTTAATTTTGCTGAGACTACCCCTGATCAGTAAATAAGCATTCTGTATCAATATTTACTTCCCTCTGCACAAGGCAATAAACCATTGTTAGAATTCAAGTCTTTTTCGTCCTCTCTCAGAAGTGTTGGCTACCCTGAAAAAATCCATCAGCTGTAGCAGTCACTCCTGAACGGTTTATAATAGCTCAGCGCAGGCACTGGGCAAACTTTAAGATTATCATCCCAAAGCTAGTTCCTTATGAATATAGCTGGTACTACAAATCCTTCTTAAATTTATCAGTAGTTATTCTGAACAGGCATCGGTTCCTGTTCGGTGTATTTAGCGAGGCTGAGAGATACTCCCGGACATAACAGGCTCAAAGGCATCTCTATACAGCCCACCAGAGCTCGTGTGACTGCAATCCACGGGGAATGGCCAGAACATCCTTCCAGCTGGTGGCTCTTCAAGAGTCATCTCAACACTCAAAGCAATGTCCATGTTCTGAGAGACTAAACACACAGCAGGTTAGGAGTTACCTGTTTTGTTACCTGGAGAGAAAGCGAGTGCTGAAGCAGACTATAAAGGCAGCAGTCTCCCAGAAAGTCAAAGCAGCTACTGCAAACAGCAGCAAGGAAAACGGGGGAAGACACAGAAAGCTCCCAGCTTTCAGGCATATCAGTGTTTTGTGAGTTTTGTTTGCTTATTTTCTCGCCTCAAAGACAATCTCCCAGGGATGCTTTGCCCCTGACAGAGGGAGGAGGGAGAGCAATTCAATTAATAAAAACAGATTACCTTTTACCCAGTTAAATAAAAACTAATAAAAATGAACTACCAATGCACATGGCAGATTTATGCTAACCATTTCATTGCAAGATAGACACACCTGGGTATGATATTAAAAATTATCAAATTAAACTTCAGTGACTGCAACAGCAGGTGACAGAGCAGTGCTTTCCCTTACATCTTTCAACTATGAAGCATATTACTTTCTTTCTGCATGAATCAACTTTTCAACCAGCCCTTCTTGGGAAAACTAAATACTCTCTCCTGCACTTCTCCATGACTGGAATCCAGAGCTACAGTTTCTAAATAATGGAAAGACTTTGTTTTTGCAAAGTCCCATGCTGCTGCTGCAGAAGTTGTACTGTAATAACATGTATATAATGAAAACACAAAGCCATGTAAGGAGCCTTTTGTTTAGACACTATGAACAGTTTGACATCTTTCATCATAGCCAGCACAATGGCAGAATTCTTTTATTAGAAAAAGTCATAAAGATGTAGAAAACAGTAAGATCCCATATTATGTAAATGCTAACTGGGGACAAACAGCTTAATGTCTAACAACAGCAGGCAGTGCAAATTTAGCTGCTTGCAGTGAAGGGTGTTTTGCTTATTATTCTACAAAGTCATTATTACTTCAACCTTATTTACACACACGCACACACAACATACACAGCTGAATGCATCATATTCTTGTTAGTGCTGTGCAGGAAACGCTTTTCCCCCACTCCCTGGAAGTGAGATTTTCCACTCTTGTGCCACAACACGAGTACAGTCTTCAAGGATAAGACAGGGACAACCAATGAAAGGCTGCGGGTCTGGGACTCTGGAAAACCTATGGATGGCAGACAACCAACTCGTGAGTGTAGAAGCTTTTGGATTTTTAGCATCTTCTACTCTTAAGAGTCACCATCACACGTACCTTGATACCAGCTCCTACAGCATGTGCCTACACAGGCGTCCATTGACTTCCCTCAGTGTTTACTACAGGAGTGGGGCCTGAGCATCAAGGCCCCCTGCTTCCTGCCCCCACCTCAATTCTGCAAAACGCCTAAAATTCAATTAGTTATGCTTTCTCTCTTCTTCTACAGCCTTTGCAGCTAATTTCACATTGTGACAAATGCAGCTTGGTTTTGAATTTCAGCAGTAAAAGTTGACTGCCCAATGCATGCAGAAGGCAAAGAGCAAAGTGATACAATCATGACCAAGGTGAATTCACCTAAATTTTAAATGAACACTTGTAAAGCTGTTTCTTAACACTATTCACTTTAGCTTTCCTCCCTCCAGAAAGCAACACCATTTTAAACAATCAGAAAATCCACTATTTCATGTTTCTAGTTACATGTACAACATATTCTATTTTATATCATCACATCCTGGAGAATTATGGAGATTAAGTGTCTATTTATCTTTAAACACAGTAGTAGGACTGTTTAATTCCAAGGTAAGATGTCCAAGATGACAAGCTGAGGACAAACAGTCCTCTGGCACATCAGATACTTTAACATACAAATGTTCAAATGACTTCATGAACAGTATATGAAAAATTGTCATCATTGCTACATTTAAGCGTGGAATTACATTAGGTTTTTGGTTGGGTTTTTTTTTTTGGTAACAAGAAAACTATATATAGAAAACAGACAATAAACAAGGGAAAAACAAGGTCTTCATGCAAATGTCATAAAATAACATCAACAGCACTGTTGTCCATACAAGTTCACATCATGCTCCCACGATACAAACCCCATCTTCTCTGGACTAGAGAATTTTTTCCACTTGTAGTTCTTACATGTTCTTCAGATCCCCATAACCCACTCCCATGTTGGGATGCAAAGCACGTGAGCTTCCATTCCAGCACACTTCACATTTCCTAAGTGCAAGCACAATCTGTAAACTTTCAAATAGCATATATCCATTCCTAACTGCTTAGTAGGAAAAAGAAAGAAAAGCCCCCTGCTTGCCTTCCTTTCAAGGGGGGGAGGGGGGAGGGAAGGGGAGAGATGTCAAATGCAATTATAGTCCATTTATTTGTAATTGCGAACAATGGTGGGGTTTTCACTTTTTTTTATTGGTAACAGCAATATGAAATGCAGTGATGTACAGCAGCCAGGCAGTCTTACTTGGCTCTGAAGCAGCTGAATCATTGTAGATGTGTCCATGAAATTTCAGTGCCTGTGACATCTCTACCTGAAGCACACAGCTCAATTATACCTGCATGACAAATACCTAAAGCTCAAGAAAATGCTACCAACAATTGGCATTGGTAGACAAATGGGCTAGGAAGCAGAAATTACAGCAATCACTATTCATTGAGAGGTGGTACATTTGTTTAGGTTTGGGGGATTCTGGCTGACAGAAAAACTGCAACCTGAGTTAACTGATCAGGACTTCAATTTCAAAAAAAAAAAACCTTGAAGCCGAGAACGAACTAGAATATACAGGTATTACTTACTGCATATCGAGATAATGATGTTCTATTGTTATGAATCATCATGTTTCCAACGCTTTGCTTTGTTATTGCAATATAGAGTCTGATGGCAAGACTTTGCCTGAAGATCTATCTGCAAAACAACACTGACTTCAATAAAAGTCTTTTATCCATGAGAATTTTTCTGTGAAATGATGTGCGTGGGTAGAGTGGAGGCAGTAAGAGAGGAACAAACAGAGGGAAAGGCTGGCAGCATAAAGGAATCACTGCCATCTCCCTGCACTGTTTTACACCATCACTGCACGTCAAACCTCACTGCGCAGCATTCATGTGTGACCACTGCTGGAACCCCTGGAGTGAAACAAAGGCCAAAATTTTGCTTCTGACTGTACAGAATCATTAACTTTATATAAGCAAAGGGACTTATAAAGTAAGCGGTGAAATATATTTATGCCACCTCTTTACTCAGTGACATAACAAATAGCTTAACATAGTAAGAAACAATGTGAAACAGCGCAGTCCCATCCCAAGTGCATAGAGAACAGGGTCTGTATTACAGATGTGCCTCTTGATGTGGCCCACGCAGACAGGGTGATGCCCTTTGGGGTTTTGTATGCAGAATTCAGCACCTGCTGCTTTAAAAACCTCTGCCAGGGTTTTCATGCAGGCCAAACCATCCGTTACTTCAAGGTAATCTCCTGCACAAAATGCTCTCAGGGCCATGCGCCGGTGGGTTAGTGAATGCTCGCTGCTCTCCTGCTACGTTCACACAGGGGAGAAGCACCCAAAGCAAGAGAAGGATGGTAATGTGTACAGTGCATTTTTGAGAATAGCCACCAGATTTTTGTCCAGTAGTATTCTCACTTTTCATGATAAATTTGCACTTGTAATCAACACAGCACTATCAGGAGAAAACCTGTCAAGGCCAGGCTGGATGGGGCTTGGAGCAACCTGGTCTAGTGGAAGGTGTCCCTGCCCTTGGCAAGGGGTTGGAACTAGATGAGCTTTAAGGTCCCTTCCAACCCAAACCATTTTATGGTTCTATCATTTTAAGATTCTATAGCACCAACCAACCAAGCTCCAGAGCAGATGCAGGGGTAAGCACTTTTCCTGCCCACCTGGGTTAAGCAGGGCATAGAGAAGTCACGTAGTTTGGGGCCAAACTGCAAGCAAAGCCAAGAACACAAGTCCCAGCACTGCCCTGACCTTTTGATGTTGTCCTGCTGCTCATGTAAGCAACTACTAACAACCACTTCTAGGCTGCACTTACAAGCTTCACAATATATTTCTCCATTTACCCTTTTATCTGAGAATTAGTATTAAAAGGGCTCTTTCGAAAATTACTTTTGTCTATTTAATTAATCTTCTCCCCATATAAAAATCTTAAAATGATTATGAACACATTCAATTTTACTTCCATTGATTTATCTCCATCTGATGGCCTATTTTATGTTTCATAAGGCTCACAATAGCAGAACTGGGTCATAATGTAAGTAATACAGTAGTAATGTACATTTTAGTGAACCCTGTTATGAAACCTCTCATTCCTCTCTGCTCTGTTCAGAATGAAGCCTATTACAGCAATTGGACTTGTATAGCTTGGATAAAGCTTGGTCAATTGAACTGACTCACCCTAATTTTTTCAGTCTTAATCCTGACATTCAATTCACCAAAACCGATCCCACCAAGAGATTCCTTATGCAGTGCCTCTGCACGAAGGCAGACACTACCACAGCAGCCACAGTAGCGTCACGGGAGATTTTGGAAGAGACATGGAGAAAGCTAAAGGAGAAAAGGTCACCTGCAGTCACACTGGGGAACGGACAGAATTTACTTACTCCGAAATACTTTCAGAGCAGAAATTGCAGCAATGGAGGAGCAATGAAGTTAGACTTTGCTTTTCATCTGAAAGTCCAAGGAACTGATTCAACTACGTAACAGCCTTCACCAACAGTGCCAAGCACCCTTGCAAAGCTCTGCGGCACGAAAACAGCTTGGGATCATCCAGCTTTGGACTGGAGATGAAGCCCAGAAAAGCCAGTGCCTGTGAAGGGCGTTATTTGGTTTGCTGCTAAGCTTCTGAGCCCCAGAAGTCGACTGCTGCAGTCTGAAATCAAGATGAAATGAGCTGTATCTACTTTGCTGCAGGCTGCATATCAGCAGTGTGGAGACATTCCAGAGACTCATTATATACAATATACATGAGAGATGTGGAAATAGTTCCTTCCAATTTATTGCAGTATCAATGTCCTTAAGGGGAGAGATTCTGTCTTTTTGAATACTATTAAGACCATTGGCACATGGTTCTTCTGAAGCCTTTTTTTATCAGGTGAGATCCACCTCAATTAACCCAGTGAGTACAGAGGAGATGAAGTATATGGGCTGCTATTCAGAAGTTGCTTGAATTTCATTTCAAGTGGAAATTCATCACCATGGGTGAATTCACTCACTTCAGAAGGCTAATAAGAAAGCATTCACAGCACTTTGGCATACTTGCACAATAAGACCTGTAAGTGAAGTTGAAGTTTTGCGTCCAACTTGATGCTTCACTAGGAGACCACCATTCTCCAGCATCTTTCAGTGTATATTTTTTGTGCTTTTAAAATATTTATGAATGCATTCATCCGTTAATAAGAATTTAAAGGGCAATATTTGAAAGTTAATGCTAGAATTAATATACTTTCCCAGTTTACATGAATTAAATGTTCGGTTGCTGCTGCTGTACCAGTGCATTTGGCATTTAACTTTATGCAGTGATAATAATGGAAAATCATGGCACTGAAAATCGGATTCTTTTCTTCTTCAGACCTTATAGTTACAGCTCACTTTGTGAGAAGGAAATACAGGATTTTTACAGTAACCACTAGTCTGTCTCCTCTTACTGTACAGACCAGAAACCTGAGGAAGTCTTGTTAAACACACATACTGAGAAACAGTTTTCTCAGCACCTGGCTGACAGAGGCTCCAGCACTGCCCTGGATGGACAAGATGGGGTTTGCATATATGAGCTTCCCCACCTCTCCTCCTTCTTTCCTGAAAACACCCCAAGAAGAGGTTTTAATGCATCCTTCTCCATCCCCACAACCTCTGCTCAGTCCTAAGGCTGCACTCCAACCCCCCCAACAGCCTGTAGTGACCTACACAGCCTCTTCCCTGAATCCGAGAACAATGTCTTTCTGCCACTACTTCTCAGGTCTATCACGTCACAGGCAGAAAGGGAAAAGTACTTATCCCTGCTTGATTAAAATTAATGTTACTTCTGAACACCACACAGAGGTATTATTACTTAACCTAGTCTTCAAGGAAAGAGAAAATCCCATCAGCTTTATTTTGTCAATCTTTGCAAAAGTCTGTAATTCTTTTTAATACCTTCTCTGCCCATGGTACTTCTGGAAACCATTAAAACTGGAACAGGTCCCCAAGTAGCATGGAATAGCCGCAGTCACAGAAGATATTCTGAGAACATGGAAATACTGCATGTCCTCATTTTATCTCTAATTTATGAAATAGCTTCATGAGCCCCTCTCTAGAACTCAGTGAAGTGAACAGGGAAAAAAATGGACTGATTGGAAAAAAAATGTCCATTCACTACACAGAGATGTGTCTCAAGACTTAAAACACTAGAAAGACTCAGTGAGAGGGTCTTTTGTTCTTTTTCTTACTTACACTTTTATATATATACACTACTCTATATATACATGCATATATTATTTATATATATATCTATATAGTAGGTAGGCAAAAAGAATTCCAGCCCAGAACTTTATCATTCTTTGTATCAACCCATTTACAGAATAAAAATGTACAGCTTTTCTGTGGCAAAACAAAGATAACTGTTCCCTCCACAGCAATCACCAATTAACAAATTTACCTTTTATAACGGCTTCCTGCTTCGTTTACCTTTCACATTCTTAGCAGTGTTGAATTGTCAGACATGGAAGAATAATGAATGCTACAGGTGTTCCTTAAAAACTAGGAACAATGCATCACACAATGCAGAAGATCATGAAATAATGATGCCACAAGGGCTCACAGTGGTGTACGAATCACATATGATCAATTCTAATCTCTTACAGGTGTGACCGTCTCATTTATTGAATAAAAGCAAGATAGGATTGAGAAGGCAAGTATGTTTTCCATTAGGATGGGAAATAGAAACTGGCATTTTATGCTGGGCTGTGTTTTGAGGTAGACACACAACTCTTCATCAGCTGAAGAGTCCATCCATCATATTTGAAAAATCATAGCAGTCAAGTGAAGTTCCTGATGACTGGAAAAAGGGAAATATAATCCCCATTTTCAAGAAGGGGAAAATGGAAGACCCAGGGAACTACAGACCAGTCAGTTTCACCTCTGTGCCTGGCAAAATCTTGGAGCAGATTCTCCTGGAAAGCATGCTAAGGCACATGAAAAACAATGAGGTGGTTGGTGACAGCCAACATGGCTTCACTAAGGGGAAATCCTCCCTGACCAATTTGGTGGCCTTCTATGATGGGGCTACAGAACTGATGGACAGGGGAAGAGCAGCTGACGTCATCTACTCAGACTTGGGCAAAGCGTTCGACACTGTCCCGCACGACATCCTTGTCTCTAAATTGGAGAGACATCAATTTGATAGATGGACCACTCAGTGGATACAGAACTGGCTGGATGGCTGCACGCAAAGAGTTGTGGTCAATGGCTCAGTGTCCAGTTGGAAACCAGGAATGAGTGGTGTCCCTCAGGGATCGGTGCTGGGACCGATCTT
This sequence comes from Strigops habroptila, assembly GCF_004027225.2. Lineage (NCBI taxonomy): Eukaryota > Metazoa > Chordata > Aves > Psittaciformes > Psittacidae > Strigops > Strigops habroptila. Next base: position 4,880,016 of record NC_044289.2, read on the forward strand.
GTTCAACATCTTTGTCAGTGACATGGACAGTGGGATTGAGCGCGCCCTCAGCAAGTTTGCCGATGACACCAAGCTGTGTGGTTCGGTTGATATGCTGGAGGGAAGGGATGCCATCCAGAGGGACCTGGACATGCTCGTGAGGTGGGCTGATGCCAACCTTATGAAGCTGAACCAAGCCAAGTGCAAGGTCCTACACCTGGGTCGGGGCAATCCCAGGCACTGCTACAGGTTGGGCAGAGAAGAGATTCAGAGCAGCCCTGTGGAGAAGGACTTGGGGGTGTTGGTTAATGAGAAACTGAACATGAGCCGGCAGTGTGCGCTTGCAGCCCAGAAAGCCAACCATATCCTGGGCTGCATCAAAAGAAGCGTGACCAGCAGGTCGAAGGAGGTGATCCTGTCCCTCTACTCTGCTCTCCTGAGACCTCACTTGGAGTACTGCATACAGTTCTGGTGCCCTCAACATAAAAAGGACGTGGAGCTGTTGGAGCAAGTCCAGAGGAGGGCCACGAGGATGATAAGGGGGCTGGAGCACCTCCCATATGAAGACAGGCTGAGAAAGTTGGGGCTGTTCAGCCTGGAGAAGGCTATGTGGAGACCTCATAGCCTACCAGTATCTGAAGGGGGCCTACAAGGATGCTGAGGAGGGACTCTTCATTAGGGACTGTAATGGTAGGACAAGGGGTAACAGGTTCAAACTTAAACAGGGGAAGTTCAAGTTAGATATAAGGAAGAAGTTCTTTACTGTGAGGGTGGTGAGGCACTGGAACAGGTTGACCAAGGAAGTTGTGAATGCTCCATCCCTGGTGGTGTTCAAGGCCAGGTTGGATGGAGCCTTGGGCAACATGGTTTAGTGCAACGTGTCCCTGCCCATGGCAGGGGAGATGGAACTAGATGATCTTAAGGTCCTTTCCAACTCTAACTATTCTATGATTCTATGAAACCCTCATGAAACCCAACCAGTACTGTCATTCTGACAGCAAACATCATAGCCTTTATCAGACATAAGAAAAGACAATGATTATGTTCAATTTTCATACCAACTAATGTGTACTGAGTATCTGCTGTCATCATTAACTCATGTCAGGTTATCAGAGTGGGGGTTTTGTGCAATATAACTAATTTTAAAAAATGCTCCTATGATCCAAAGCTTTACTTCATGTCTCAAAGTGGTACCTTTCAGATGCGTTGCAACTTGACTAGTACTAAATCTTTCTTTTGTAAAATCCTATTTCTCTGCTGTTTTTAACCAAAGCATTAGCTGGCTGGCCAGGATATGTCTTTCCAACTGCCTGCCCCAGGTTGAAAGCTCCAGCTGAAATGTCATCTGGTTTCAAGATCAATAAACATGGATAAAATGTTTGTATGCATTAAAACAGTCCGGCAATCTTCATTTGAAAAGATGTAGTATCTGCACAGCTTTGAGTAATGACTGGGGATTTAACACAGTGGGCTTTGAACATGAGATAGACCCTTTTTCTAGTCCTGTGAAAACTGGAATCTCAGTTCCCACATAATCAGTAAAAAACTTCTCTGTATATAGCTGTTTAGTATTTCATAGATAACAGGTCAGGGCTCCAGGGGAAAACGTGAATGACTGAGATGAAAGATGGAATGGGTCAGGGCAAGGCAAGAAGTCAGGCAAAGAAAGGCTAAAGGGGTGTCAGAGGTGGGGAGGACAAGACTGTGATGGGGGCAGAGGCCACAGAAGGGAAAGGATGTTCACACGTACACAGGGGAGAGGTGGAAAGGACGAAATGGGCAGGGAGCTGGTGGTTAAAGACTGCAGAGTCCAATCAAGTGGCCAGGACATATCTAACTAAGAAGCCCCTGCCAATGGAGTCCTTCCTCACCTTCATCAGTGTCTGCTCATATGGACGAACACAATCTTTCTACTGCTGCCTGTGATTTCATTATCTTAAGTGCAGGAGCTAAATATTCACAGTTGCAAATGGACTCAGTGGGAGCTGCAATTTGGTTGTGTAAAGTGCTGCACATTGCTAAGTAGGCTGAAAGTCATCTCAGATTGGACACCTGAAATTAATGGGTAGTTTTGACCTTAATCTCTTGTTGGTCAATTCAATCCTACAATGTGGGGAATAACTGGAACTCCCTTACCTCACAAGGAGTTTTAATTCAAGAAAAGAAACTCACAAGTGCTTATGAACCAGCCAAATACTAAAATGATGAGCATTACAGACGAGCCCAAATGGAAATTAATAATTCTCTCTTCAGAACATGGTTTGAATTACGAGCAGAAACAAGGCATAGGGGATACATTGATTAATGAAAACGAAATATCGAATAGCCTTTCATTAACTGAGCATCCTATTTTCTGTGCACTGAATGAGGCCAGGATGCTGTGCAAAAATAGCATAAGAACATATAAAGGTTTTATTGTAAGGCAGATGCGCACAAGATGCAAATAAAGGTTGCACAGACAATCTTAACTTGAGGATTTCTTAAGGTCTGTGTGCTCTTAGCAGCCTTCTAACATCCTTTAATGCAGGTATTCTTGTGTATAACAATTTACTGAGGAAAAGTATTCTGTGAATGCTGAAAGGGTTGAATGTTTCCACCAGATTAATCAATTGCCCAACCTCACACACACTGGTGTGACTGAAAAATGTATCTGACACATGATTTATACAGATGCTTTAAACATCCAGGTACACTCCTAGTGCTTTCTGATCAGCTAATTCAAATAACTACCTATATGAAAGCTCCTTTGAACTGACAAAAGCGTAAGGGCAATATTTTTACATGATATGGAAAACAACAGCTTCTATTCAGTTAGAAAGAGATGCATGTTTAAAGCACATTTTGCACAATGTGACAGCATAGTGTTATATGTGCCATTAAAGATACTCAGCATCCACGACTTTTGAACTTCGAAATTTTCCTTTTAGTATGGTCACAGTGTTATACTTTTAAAATGGAAAGGCATTTCAAAGAAAGAGCCCAGAGGTTATGGAATATATCACTACGCTAATCACAGTAAAGTAATATCATAAGCAATATTAAACCCCCAGTGATAACTGCCCCAGGTATTTAAAGTAACAGCAGTATTTCCTGTACTGCAATCCAAGCAAGACAGCCAGTATTACACCTAAAACAGGAAAGAGACTATGCCTTTTCCCCCTGATTTAAGGCCTTTATACCGAAATATGCCGATCTCTCTTCAGCTAATTTGGTATATAACTGAATATATACGTACCCTTTACTTTTCAACTGCCTTCACTTTCCTAATGGTATTTCCCATAGCATGTGCTTTAACAGGGCAAAACCAGCACAACGGGTATCAGACAGGGTAAAGACTAAGGCAAGGTGGTGCCTGCAAGGTCTTTGAGGACAAAAGTGCTGTGTTTACTCATGCAACAGCAGTCTGTCCACCTCAACCCCTGCACCCCAAACCAATACACATCAACATGCAGTGGGTGCACCTACAAGGATTTTTTTTCTTCCTGCCAAGGTGAGAGGTCGGATGAATCTTATTACATTTGTCTCTTGAGCCAGGACTGAACAGCGCTGTGCTGTGGCTGATTTGTTACACTTCAACCAGAAACGTAGTTACAAGACCTTCCGTATCATACCAGCCTGCTCTCATGGTGCACACGCAATGCTTGAATGGAGCATCTCAGGAACTACAAAAACGGGCCACTTGAGCATGATCTGAGAAGACTCAGTTCTATTTCTAGGGGCCATAACGTGCAGTACATGGATCAACCCAGCGAGAAACCTGCAGTGTTCACACAATGGCGGGGGGGGGGGTGGGTTAGAGTCGATGCAGTCAAACCGCATCGAGACAAGCCCTGGTAATGCCTCAAATCATAAGCACCATTACCAGCAGGAGGGTCTGAAACAAAAACAAGCAGAGCCAAGGAACACAAATCTGTAACGTTCCCCAACATCCAAGCAAGGAGCAATCACTGCTTTGAACAGTTCTGCCAGTACACTCAAAACTGAAGAAATGCCAAAGTGCTTCTCAACCATTTACAAAATCACAGGAATAGTGAGCATCACAGGATGTGTGTCCCACATAAACAACCGTGAAACATTTCAGAGAGTATTTGTGCCTGGAGAGCACACAGTGCTCTTCTGGACTAATATAGAGGAGGAGAAATGTTAGTAAACGTCTCTGCCCAATGCACCCAGCCTGTTAAAACCAGAGATGTCCATCTTTCCAGGGGTCTTCCCTGGCTCCCTTTTCCCTGACACAATACTAATAATAACATCTGCCCCACAACTACCTGACGCTTTCTAAAAGCAGCAGCTGAAACAAAGAAAGATTGGGAGGAATTTCTTTGTCATGGTCAAAACTGTAAGCCACTTTTGCTTGGCTTCTGCTAGAAATCGAAAATATAGCAAATCTACTTACAAAACAACTGTAAAGTGCTAATGTAATGCTGTATTATCTGAAAGATAGTTATTATAATCAAGACAGCTCTGGCTTACTCTGCAATCTTCTAATGAGAGACACTGGCAAATGCTATTCCAGATTTTTTTGGAAAACACTTTCATTATTTTTTACTTCTTTGTGTATAAAGCAGATTACACAGAAACACCAGCTTCATCAGTTCTGCTTCTTAAAAGTCAAATGGGCAACTCCTGCAAAGGGGAGATGTTAAAAGTATTTTAATACTATGCTATTACTGGCATTTTTCTTGTGAGATTGAAAACTGTCTTGACTTAGTGCTTCAAGAGCATTACACAAAACTGTTCTGTGTTTAAGAAGTCAGAAGCATTTGTCTCCTTAAACAAGACATTATGATCATTCCTTTTGTAGCTTACTAAAATAAGATTCCAGAAAAACTCCTTTCTAAGTAAGGGTAAACAACATGGTAGCTTGATCACAGCATACTGCCAGAACAATCACACTTATAATCTTAGCACTGACAGCATATTTAGCAATCTCAGTTACAATTACTTTGGTCTCATTTCACAATATCCTCAGGATGATGATTCTGAGGATGTGAGAGAGAAATCAGGAACCATTTTCAGAGATATGACTGCAACTCGGCAGCTCAGACTAAGGAATAAGAGAAGTCAACAGAAGTAAATTTAAATGAACATTATTTTTGAACAAAGCTACATTTTTTAAAATGCTTATTTGGAAGTATTTTTTCTCGATATCTACCTGGAATAACATCAGGCAGCGAATGGAGATATTTATGCAGCATTTGTGAAATGAAGCCATGAGGCTACGTTACACATAGTAATACCAACCAATTCTCCTAATGTTTAGTTCATATTTTTATGACATATATATTTGCCACTAGTAAAAACTGCAGCGTCCAAGGTTCCCCTGTCTAATTTCTGCCTGTTCAAATAAAAGCTCTTTCCAGTCTGGTAACCTGATGGAAAGTTTGGAGCATGATTTGTTAAATCAGATCAGCACAGTAGCTCTTACTTCAGTAATAGTCATTTCCGAGATGAATGAAAGCAGATACATGTTTCAAAATAATTTAAAAAGTAGCCTGGCATCACGTTTTTCTTAAGCAAAATGTTAAAACATAAGCAATGAAATCTGAGGAACGTAATCAAAAAGAAACACCTTCTTTTACATTAGAAATGCTCTGAACTGCTGTCTGTGTTGTTTCATCATTTTTTCCATTAAATCAGACACTTCTTCTAAATCAAGCCCTTGGGGAGTAAGAGACAAAAGTGATGAGAATGCAATGTGTGAATATAAAAGTGGAGCATGTGTTTTATAACTAGCTCTATTCAAAGATCAAGGGAAATGTCACTGTTTCTAGCCATCAGTAAAGAATCAATGTAATTATATTTGTAGTATCAATTCAGGTCATTAGTCTAATACATACACCGTAAAGCCACAATTACAATTTGCATCTGCATTCAATGGTACATTTACCTCTTAACCTTACATAAAAAACAAAACCAAACCCTCTCCCCCCTGCCCCGTTATTTCAATCTTGAAGCAAGATGCAGTTCAGCCACTCGAATTAAGTCAGAAATTAACACAGTGCACATAGATTTGCATTGAAACCTCAAATATTTGGGTTCAGAAGTGAAACCAGAGCACCAGGACTTTAAGCCTTTGAGACTTGGATGCAAGTAAAAACCTTCATCCAGGGGAAAGAGAAGAATTCCCAGATTTGGAGCAATTCCCACTTCAAAAAATGTAAGAACACTGCACCAGGATACCTTTCCCCCACTCTTGCTAACCCAGCCACTGCCAGCTCATTACTTTTTGGGAAGGTTGAATTTCACGGGATACAAGATGTGCTCTTCTGGTGCACTGTTCAAAAACCAATCTGCTGCTACCAACACCAAAATACAGTGCTTTGCAAACCAACTGTGTAAAAGAAAAATAGCACAACAGCCTTGAAATTTCCCTCCATGGCTTGAAACACTGTGAAGCTTAAAATCATAAGTATCTACATGGTAATATTTTTGTGGCATCATCAAGGATCCACTGAGATGAACAAGCACCGGATTGTTTCAGCCTGTCTGCACACTCACATGCAATTTAACAATTAATGTGACTTTGAGTCAACACCACCATCACAATATTTAAAACCCCCCCACACACATTCCAGCAGTGGACTTCCTGCTGGGAGTTGATTCTTGGTTTTACTCCATAGTCTTCATTTCAGCTTCAAACTTCAATATAAATTAAAAACCTATTTTGCACATGAGTCTACCTCCTCCTTCAGGAGCCCACCAACACCCATTAAGCACACAAAAAATTACACAGAGATAAAAACATTCTTATAAACTTAGAAAGCACTGCAAATCTTTTTTGACAGATTTTACCCAAAGTGAAGGGCACAGGAGCTGCACTTGTTCAACAGGCATCCAACTTTTCAGCATTCAGAGAACTTTCCTGCAGATTCAGAATGGAGACACTTACCTAGAGAAAAACAACAAAAAGAAAAAAGCACAATAAAGGACACATGAGGCAGAGCTAAAACTTCTGGGAAAGTTTTGCTTTTTAAATGATGAGATTGCAGTAGACAAATTTTCATTATAGATTAAAGTTACATATCATAAATACTTCATTGCAGTAAGGTTTCATTGATAAACAGATAGCAAGTATTAGTACACCATTAAAGCACATTTTTCAGAATGACTAACTAATTTTAAAAAGTTCAACAAAACTGAAAATTGCTGATGCTTATCACAACTTTCAGCAGGGATTTGTTAATACTCCCAATTTAGGTTTAATCAACTCCTTGTACACCAGCTGGTAAAGCAAGCCTCAAGTCCAGACTTTTACAAATGCATACACACTAAGCAAACTGGTATCAAAGTAAAACCCAAATATTAAGGTTCAAATTCAGGGTGCAACTCAATTCACTCATTTTAAAACACCAACTCCACCTCCAGAAGCCTTGTCCCAGCAATGAAGATCAGCACACTCAGAAACAGCACCCAGAGCAAAGGCTGAGCATAATGAGGTAGAGCGCAAAACATAAAAGAAAATTCACTGTCAAGAAGAATGGGGAAGAATCAAGTAGGAAGAAAATACGTACAACAGGTTTAATTTACTGCTGAATTTGTTTCATATGCCCAAAATATCTTGTGATCAGAGCTGGTAGAAATCTGGGTGAGGAGCTCAGCATCTGTGGCTTGTACTCATTAATCCTCCTATTCCAGACAGAATTTTAGCACAGATTTAAGTCCCAGTGACTCAACTGGACTTAAGTAGACACGAAAGTTGAACATCAGTTTACAGGCTACCTGGAAGGGAATTCTAATGGCTTACATCACTCCCATGCATTTCTCCTCCAAACAGGCTAATATTTCTAAGTTGAAGGAAAAAAGGAAAAGAAGAAAGTCTTCAATACTATTTTTATCCTTCTAAGCCTTCGGGACAAATGCTTTACAGACCTTCCACTCTCACAGAGTACAATTTATAAAGATTAAAGATTAACATTTATAGAAAAATGCCTTTCCCCAATACTGTAGAGATGCCATAAAAAGTAATACTTTTCATTATAATACCACTTTACGGTACATGAGAGCTTTAGTACCCCACAGGTCTTTTCCTTCTCAGTATCTTGAGGCGAAAGAACAGAGCTTGCAAAAAGTAGATTCTTCTTTCTTTCTTTTTCCAGCTCAGCAAATATATATCATTACTTCAGTCCCTTCAAGGTGAGCTTTGTTGTGAAGAGAGATAAGGCCCAAAGCAGAGGGAAGGTTTGAACAAAATTAGTCATTGTATATGCATTTTTATCCATTTTGACAATACAGAATTTTAATGAAGGAATGTTACAAGGATTCTGCTCTGAAACAAGCACTTTTAATTCTCTCTGTAATTCAGAAAGCAAGTTTAAGTAATGACTCTATAATTTTTAATTATCACGGAAGAATCCTTCTTACGTTCTCTTTTCGTTTATTACTCCAGTATATTCTATCAGAAATTCAATTTTCAACTTAGGCAATAATATTTTTCATTATTTGGCAAATAAAAAATATTACAAAGAACAAATCAGAGAGGGGCACATGCATGAAATGGCATCACCTAGAGAAGATTTGCTTCAGTTTTGCATCCAAGCAACGTTTAAAATTTTGCAGAGGTTGTAACAAGTGTATTTCAGTCTTTATTTTTTCAACATGACGGCTCTCTACACAGCTTGTACAGCCACATCTAGACCCAACTACGCATTCACTGGTTTTCATGTTGCACTACAAAGGATTCAGGACCAACAACCACCGTATCCACTGCGTCCCTCAGTGAAAACAAAAAAAGAAAACCAACCAAGAAAAGGACTCCAGAGCATTCTGGGGATGACTGACTGGGCTTAGGAAGAGGTTGGAAGTGACAGATCAGTTTACAGCCAGGTCAGTGAGATAAATATTTGCAAAAGCCTGCTCTCACGTTGGCTACAAGAGTTGTTGGATGCCCAATACAATCTACCCTGATGCTGAAGGCAGTCAAAGTTGGGAAGATTTGCTTTCAGCAACTGGCTCTGATTTTGTGTGCTCTACATCCACCCTCATGATAAATCCTGTGAGCTTTGACAAGCAGTTTGTCATCTGGGTGAAACTCCAGTAGACAATAACACAGCAAACATCTCTTCATCTCTGCCCATGAAGAAGTTAAGAGTTTAGTACAATCAAAAAAAACCCAAAAACCCAATTTAAAAAAAAGTCTCAGAACTAATTATCTGCAATATGTATATTTATTTTTACATCATTTTGGCACTTACCATCAAAATACCACACTCATAAAAGATAGATTTACCTCCTATACAGATGATCTATTGCCACCACAGCTCATGTTATTTCCTCAGAAGAAAATGAAAAGCTCCATTTGAAACTCACTTAGCAGCTGGTTATTCTGCATTTCATACAGAAAGCAACACCCGTAAAGGTGAAAATGAATAATGATACATTTGTGAAGAAGTCACAAGAATTCAAATGCAAGACTTATGCAGAGCTTCGACACTCCATACTCCAGTCCTCTTAGAGTTTATAAAATAATGCTCTGTGCACAGTGAAAAAGAAAATTCATTCCACCCACTGTATAAAACCAAAGGAAATTCACCTTATAAAAGAAAAACAAATTAAACAAACCAGGAGGTCTAGCAGGCCTGTAATTCATTAGGAGCAGCCTGTAGGTCCCTCAGGAGCAACCTAGCACTCTGCAGAGCTAGGAAACGTGTAGTTAGACGAAACCAAGACTGGAATCTGCTAAAAATTTGCAAATCCAATGAATAGTTCCATTGTTTAATTCATTTTCACACTTCAGTTGGCTTTGGTAGCTGTCTCCTCCTTTGTACTTCACCCAGAAATTGGCCCTACTCCTATCTCATCAGTCCAGCCCCCTCTTGCTCCACGGCTTGTTTTATCCCCAAGCCCACCCTCACACCTCCACACCAGCCACAACCTCCTTTGCACAGCCCATTGGTTCCCTCTGGATCACCAGGTCCAATTTTTCTGGACCCCTCTCCTGGCATTTCTGTGGTGTTCTAACATCTGTGCCTCCCTAATGCAGAAAGCCAAACCACACAACACTCTTACAATGAAAGAGCAGACGTGGTCTTTTCTTCTCTCTGAATGGCTTCGACCCATCCACCAAATGATGGCCAATGTGGTCACCAAAGATTTAACTTCCTGCTAAAGTCACTGAGGCTGTCAGAAGTGAGACAAGATACCAAAGTTAATGGTCAAAGGACAGCAGTGTCAAAGGCAAGTGCAAATAAGTATGTTTTGTAGAAAAAAAAAAACTCTGTTCTTGATATTTTGCCCCATCTTCCCAGTTTTATAAAGAGGACTCAGCTGTTTCTTCTCCAATACAGCTTGACCACAGACTCAGGAGCAAAAAAACAAACACACCCTTGTCCAGCAGAGAAGCTGCTATGCATGAAGTTACACTGAGCAAGCCCCATCAGGAAAAGAAGTTGTGTGGAATGGAGCAGACTTGGTCTGAAAACTCCAGCGATAAACATCTGAGCCAAGTTTACAGTCCAACAGCAATACAAATGGTGCTGAACATCTCTCTGAAACTCAAGCTCGTCAGACTGAAAACTTGCATAAGGATTTGTGTGCAAGATTACCCATGAGATGACAAGAGCAGTCAGTTTGGGGTGGATTGCTAAAGCAGCACAGTGAAGTTTAACAGGCAGGGACAGGAAAGCTTTTGGACTCCGGGCACACACAGTACATCAGCTGTGTATGATAAAAACAATCCTCTAGCAAAGGCTCAGGTTACTCCTTGATGTACGTACAATATGGAAAACGCTAGTTGCATTAAATTTTTAATGCATTCTATGTTCACAGAATTTCTTATTTTTGCTAAAAGGGAGCTTCTAGGCAATGTTGCTGCCTGTACACCTTGAAACACACAATCTCTTTCTTAACGACTCAGATGATGCATGTTAGGAAAGTCTGGCTGCTCTCAGCTGCTGGGATAAAATGGGGCAGGAGAGCAGAATATAAGAAGAGTAACTCCCACCAGTTGGAATAACATCTAAAACCACTGTTTGTACCTCATATTTTTCAAGCTGTCCTTCCATTACAGCACCCAGCTCAGACGAGAAGTACAGAACAGTACGTGATGCAGCAATAAAGATGTTCTGGCATCTGAAATAGGTGATAAAAGCACCAGGGGAAAGCAAAACTTTCAGGCACCTCATTCTCAGACAAAAGGGAATCATCCTCTGAAATGAAATGAATTGATGGGGACAAATGTGGTCAAGGTCATGGGGAATGATCTACTTCTTACAAGGGTATGTAGAGATAGGACAAGGGGGAATGGCTTTAAACTGACAGAAGGAAGATTTAGGTTATCTCTTAAGAGGAAGTTCTTTACTATGAGGGTGGTGAGGCGCTGGCACAGGTTGCCCAGAGAAACTGTGGCTGCCCCATCCCTGGCAGTGTTCAATGCCAGGTTGGACGGGGCTTGGAGCAACCTGCTCTAGTGGAAGGTGTCTCTGCCCATGGCAGAGGGTTAGAACTGGATGAGCTTTAAGGTCCCTTCCGACCCAAACCAGCCTGTGATTCTGCTCCCATGTCTCAAGGGTTGTGGAGCACAATTCAAATGATGAGGACATATAGAGATGTGTGGATTGTATTGAAAATATGTTCCTGCCAGGAAACAAAGCACAAACTAACCCATTCTCCGCACCTGCAGTGACTTAAGGGAAAACAAATAGATCTTAAACCAATCTTGTTCTAACTCCTTAAATTCCCATTCTGTAATGGTAAAGGCCTAACAAGCATTAAGAAACAAAGTACTTGGGATTTGTGTCTGTCCTGAAAGATCTGCAGCCCCCAAAGGAAACCCTGTACACCAGGACAGGGTAAAGTCTAAAAAAGGGGCCCCATTTGAACAGCAATGCACTTTCATCTTCTGAGAAAGGTAACAAATGAGCTCAGGATCACTTCACTACATTGTAAGAAAGGACATTTTACACATAAAGCCTGACTAATTTGTTCCTGAATCGGATAAAGACTTCTGGTCAGAAATAGGTCAGGTGGACCAGAATTAGCAGGTATAAAGAAAAACAGGGATAAGAGCAATGAGAAGAAGTGCAGCATCATTTGGTTTCAGTGCCATGCACTGTGTGCTCCTCTAGAGAATAATACTTGACAGTTAAAAGACCACAATTTTCTACCTAACCTACCAAAACCAAACAAACAAAAAAAAAAAAACCTTTTTGCCTAAAGAATTATCAATTTTTCAATGTCTGCTAAAAAAAAAAAAAAAGGGATAAAAAAGGGAAAAAAAAACCCCACCTGCCAGTCAAAAAAACCACAGCAATCTTTACCACTACACCTTGAAGACATCCTCCCAACGAATGTGCACACATAGCAGATCCCTTTGTAATCCCACACTGACATTCTGCAATAGCTACTCCAACTGATCCCCCTGAGATAAATGCTACAAAACTGAGCCAAATTATAATGGGACTTCGTATAGCAGGGCAACATAACATACAATTACTGTAACCTTGCCCTGAGGCATTTCCCAGGGAGATGAAAAAGAAAAAAAAATAGCCTGCATTTAAGTATTTATCAGTTTTTCTTAAGAGGAGCAAAAGACAAGGCTCATTTTCCTTTCCCTTCCAACACCAGCAGCGTTGGGCTGTATTAATCAGACAAAGGGAAACTGAATGATGGATCCCCTTCATGCAGGGCAGGCTTGTAGGGCAGACACTGGATGCATGCACCAGTTGCATGCACTAGTTTCCTTCTCTTATGAGTGTAAAGCAGTCAAGTGCAGTATTTCAGCAGCTTGTTAGTAAATGAAAGAGGCAGATAAATAGTGGAAAGGAGTTGCTCCCGTAGGCCAGCAAACAACCATGCTGTGTTTTGGAGTAACTCTGCATGGTCTGCAGAAATCAGTTCCCTAAGGACCACAGTGAGGACCTTAACTTTTCCCTGACACTGTCGCCATCGTGTCTGCTCATTAATCACATCCATGCTTTGCAACACACCTAGAAACACCCCATGCCTGAGGCATGACAAAACGGATGGCACTTGGCTATTCATGTCTCTGGCAGAGAGAGAGCCCGTTTCCTAACATTAAGGGAAACCACAGCCACTCAGTTGGCTGAAAGACCAGGCAGAGCTTCCAGAACTGGGTCTGCTAAGAACTGGTCTTCATGATGACAGGAAATCTTTCAGGACATAAGAATTGACACAGATTAATCTCTCAATAAAATCTAATTTAGTTGTTCCTCCTAAAAGAGCTGTGAATTCCCATTCCCACCCAAATATGAAATGCTCAGTTATTAAGCTCACCTGGCTAATCCTCTGCTAGCACTTACTTCAGTCTTGCTCAATAACATCCCCAGTATCACCTTAACAGTTGAGCAACCAAGCGAAAGAATGGCATTACTCTTAGGAACTGCTTAAGCAAAACACAGTGTTTATCTTTTTTCTTTATAATTGTTTAAATTGAATTTATCTCTATGGATAAAGATCATCCTGTCTAGACAGCCATCATAAAGTCTCTGCTGCGTACCATATAGCTTCATTACATGTATAGATACATAGAAGCCTGGTTTTGAGAATATTACAGATACAATAGTACACACTGTGTTCACATCTATCAGATATTAATGCCAAGTGAGGCTCTTGAGCATATGGCAAAAGCCACACAGATTTGTGTTTAAAGCAGTAAGTGCCCGGGCTGACTGGGATTGCAACATCTAGTTTTACTAGTGCCTCACTGGGACTTTCTGAACCTTGGTTCCTGGAGCATACATACTTTTATTATGAGGTGTATTCACAGGAATGTATTCAGGGTTCTTCTCAGCCTAACCAGTATCGGATAGAAACATGGCATCAAGAAGAGCAAGGCAAGCAATTAAATGCTCACACTGACGACCAAGCCACAGGGCACACAACAGGGCTGGAGCAGGAAGGAAGGCAGCTTGTGTCTCATTTGTCAAGACCCCAAAAAATGCAGATTAGATTTTGCATCTGAAACTTCAAGTCATCATCAGCTGTGAAGTAAAACTCTGCTTGGGAAGGATATGCCAATTCATGTGGAAACCCCACCACTACTCAGAGAAGTCAGAATTATGTTTGGTGACCACAGCACACAAACTCACCTGCAAGCATATGGGATTGCTATCAACGCTCTAATTCAGAAGGAGACCCAAGAAGCACACACTTGTGCATGTCAGCCAAACCAAATAACATGAGGGGGGAAAATAGAAAATGGCCTGAAATCATTAAAGACAAAATCCCCCCAAACCTCTGATTCTTAGAATTAAACTCATTCCTCTTGTTTTTCAGGGAGGAGGGGAAGAACCACATTTTAAAACTGTGTTGCTGTGACATCCCCTGAGTCCACAGGTGCTCACTTCACTGCTAAAGAGTAAAACCCTTGCCAAAGTTATCACATTAAAAATTAATCTTGCCAGTTTATCCTCTATAATTGAGCTGCTCTTTGGGAGACAGCTATAACTGCAAAGAACCAGTCTGTAAAAAAAACATTTACAAACACAGTAGTATTACCATAAGTATCTACTATTATTTCTTAAAAACAGGACTTTCTACTGCAGAGATTGCCGCCACAGAGAAGCTCAAAAAGAAAATTTTAAAAAAGAATCTTTCCCCCTTAAAGATCTGAGTATGAAGCATCCAAAACTGTGATATTGCAGCACCATCCTCCTCAAGAGCTATTTTATGTAGGAACAGGCTTTGACACAAGAGGAATTAAAAGGACAATATTAATCAGAAAAATTAGATACTATTTCATCTCATTGTCTCAAATGGTGCCATTAGCTGCACTTTAAATAATGGTAATTCAAGATTATTTTAATTATGTTTAATGCTATTTCAGGGTACCCTGATGGAGGACAGGGATAAACCAGAAGTTCATTGCAGCGGGTGCTGTCAGTGCTGCTCAACACCCCACACCAGCCAAGCAGACCTGAACTTCCCACACTCTGCTATTAATTCCCTGTGGATACCTTCAACTCAAGGGCTCTCAACTCCAAGCATCCTGGACAAATTCCAACCGGATAATTAGATTGTGTTTGAAGTGCTTGTTTATTTCTGGAGTTTTAATTGGATAAACATATACTTTCTTTTCTGGATAGTCACAAATGTTGCTGAGCGCTTTCCACTACCTTCAGACAGTTTATTCTGCAGTTGACTCCTGCTGCTCCAGGTCAAACCTATTCTATCCTGTTCTAGTTCTATGCTGGCTAATAATCATCCACAGATTCCTATCAATAGAAACAGTACAACTAAAAAGAGCAAAAAATTTCATCCTCCTTCAAAATTAGATCATAAAGCACCTACTAATCAATTTTTTCCCCTCAATGTTTATTAATAATTTTGAAATTGCTCTATCCTCAAACCTAGCAGCAAGTTAATTTTTAGTGTACCACCTGCAAATTTCCTGCAAAATCCCATTATAATGTAGCCTTCAGTTTAATAAAAGACTGTCATATATGAAATATGTTTTTCAGATTTCACTATCGTGCTTTAGAACATTTATTTTATCTGCAACTGTCCTGGGTTTGACGACAGCAACCATCAGCTAAAATGCTATTATTAATCATTTATATTTCCACGTGGACACAAAGCCTGAAGAGGTGGCTTTAATCACTCACAAGAGTATTCACACACCTTTTTACATGGTGTGAGTTTAGAGGTGTAGACCGTAACCCAAGCTTACACTTAACTACTACAGTCCCTGAATGATGAGTAGGAGTCCTCTGGAAACTTAATGGACTATCTAAAGAACTTGGGTTCCCAACAGACTCCTGAATTAGATGCCTGGTTTGAGATGGTGTCAGTGTCTCATGCTTTCTATTGGATTAATTGGAAAATGTGTCTAAAGCTAGTAGATCTCTTAAGGGGGAAAAAAACCTTCATTCTCTACTATTAAATTCTACAGGTTTGCAATTTTCTATATACTCATCGACAACTAAACCACTAGTTCCTGCACAAATATTTTCATAACTTTGACAATTACTTTAAAATAGGAAATAAAATTCTCAACTGCAGGCTTATCTTCCTATTCATAACACATTAAATACCTTAGGATATCAAAAATTGATCCTTTGTGCAGCCACAGTTTCATACTCGCAATTAAACAGCAGATTTTGATGTACAGTAAGCACATCAGACAGGCAATTAATTGCTTTTACAGCACAGAATACTCTGCTATAAATGTCTGTAGCAAGAAAACCGAAGATACTGTTTCTACTGAGCATTACTAAATCCATTAGAAATAGAGCAGAGCATTTTCACTGTCCCTCTCAAACCCCAGATATCCTGCAGCGAATGTATTTAGCCCGGAATGGATAAAACCCATAAACATTGAATCATCATCATCACATTCTGGATGATCCTCTTTTAACCTAATCAGCCTAAACTAGGAACAGTGCTGCTGAAAAGCGTGTGTTAATGTAGTAAAGGCATCATCATGCGCACCAGGTCCAGCAGATAAAAGGGCTCTGAGGCACATAATGCTACAGGAAATGAAGCATCAGTGATGAACATCAGTTTCTCATTCTAAAAATTAAAACAGGCCACGGGACTTTGCCCTTTCTAACTGGGGCTGAAGAGACAATTTGAAAGGTTGATTAAATGACTGACATGTAAGGGGGACATGGTGCAGTGTATGTAGAGTAAGGTCCATCCACGGTAAAACATGGCTGTACGTCTGCAGGCAGCAACAAGAGCAGGACTAAAGGCACATCAACTTAAGGACATTCAAGAAAGTTGAGGGAAATCGACTAATGATGTGCAGTCAATGTGCAGGAGTCGCAGTACATTAACCCCCAGTATGAATGCTCCCATGAGAACAGAGTCGTCCTCCTCCTGGGTTTTAACTTTAAAGCTGTTTTTCTCCTGAATGTCAACATCCACATACCATTTATTGTGCTTTAACTTGTGCTTCACACCCATCACAGAAAAGCTTTCTGGAACTTCTTAAAGCAAACAAGTCTGGTGGTTTTATAGCACACATCTCACAACTGTTGTTTTTCAGCTTCTCCTTATTGAAGATTATTTGGTTTTAAAGGTATTGCTGGCCATACAGCAGATGTGAAGGAAAGCAATCGGTCCCACCAACTCTGGCTTGAGAGCTCTCTGCTGCTTAGTCTTCACGAGCATTAGTTTAAGAAATTTAACAAAATACAGCAGGACTTTTGTGGTTTACCTGACTTGGACACAAGAGTGGTGAACAGCAGCATATCTGAAGTCACAAACTCTGACCAGGCTTCTTCATATCTGCACCTTTGTCCCCATAAAATTCAAAAGAAATCTTATCGCTGTCCTCAAAGATACCAGCATGTCACCAGTGCAGCACTTGACTCTGAACATCCTGCAGGCCACCCATTTCCATTACAACTTGTAATGTAGAAGTGTAAGTGAATTTAAAAATGAGGCTCTTTTGATATTGACAACTTAGATTTTACACAGAATTTATGTGCATGCACAGACAAAACTCTTCCCTTACTGTATCTCTGCATATATTATCGACTGATGTATAAATGCCCACATGAACTTTTGTTAGATTTCTGCCTCACATGCTTTTATGTCATTTATTAAAACAACTATCAATTGCATAAGATGCAACCTAGTATCTAAAACAAGGTGGTCAAGAAACTGAAATCCACATGGACAAGACTGAGATTTTTCATACTAGTCATTCAGGAGGGAAAAAGAAATCCATACATTTATTGCAAGCTTGGATTCCTACTACAACATCTTGAAGTGCTCAATAATTCCATAAAAGCTTTGCAGGTGAGAAATATATTCTGTCATGCAGCTACTAAGACTTTCCACTATTGTCAAGGCTACAGGAGCAGTTCTTTGAAACAGAAAACAGAAAGTGCTCAAGGCATTAAAAAATAATATTTGGAAAATAAAAAAGGCGGCATTAGATGTTGCAAACAATCATAATTATGCTTTAAAGAGAGGTTTTGATTGCTTAACCTAAGTTACCTAGGGCATGATGATTACCAAATTCATAACTCTTCCCCACCAGAGAGTAAATGGAAAAGTCTTAATAATCTAAAAAATATTGCAGTATCTTTCTCTGTTTGGAGTGAATCAATGATATTTATAGCCCCGAAGGTATTGAATTTCTTTTGTATCTAAGAACACCAATAATAATGTACAATTCCATTATGGAAGTGCATCTCAAGAAAGTGAGCACTGTCAAAGATTACAAAAAAGGAGAAAGTCAAAACTCAGTACGTATGATTCCAAGAGAACTTCCCAATCTTCCCCCCGCCAAATGGAATGATCAAATAATCTCCGGTGTTTGAAGTTCGCCATACAAAAATGGGATGAAAAATGAAGACTAGTAACTATCAAGATGTTTCATATAGTTTGACGGGAAAATTTACAGCCTAACTCCACCAAAAGAAAAAAAAATATTCTGAGCAAATCAGAGTCGATTAATATATATACACACATATAAAATAAATTAACAGAAGACAGCAGAGATTTTGAAATCCAAAGTAACTTGGAGATAGAAGCATTCCCTAGAATCATAGAATGATTTGGGTTGGAAAGGACATTAAGATCATCTACTTCCCATGGGCAGGGACACCTCACACTAGACCATATCACCCAGGGCTCTGTCCAACCTGGCCTTGAACACTGCCAGGGATGGAGCATTTACCACTTCTCTGGGCAACTTGTGCCAGAGCCTCACCACCCTTGCAGTAAAGAACTTCCTTATATCTAACCGGAACTTCCCCTGTTTAAGTTTAAACCCGTTACCCCCTTGTCCTATTGCTACAGTCCCTGATGAAGAGTCCTACTCCAGCACCCTTGTAGGCTCCCTTTAAATTTTGGAAGGCTGCTATGAGGTCTCCACGCAGAAATTGTCTGGCCTAATAACTTTGCAGACCTTCAGTAAAACAATTTTTTGCCTGCAAGAAGAGCAGTTCATTCTCTGGTTGCTCCCTGGCTTTATTCTCCCACCTATGAAGAGTGTCCTCAGGCATCTTCCAGCAGTTACAAAGAGGACCTATGGGAGTCATTAAAGTAATTAGAACTGCTTGACTGTCAGCAGCAGATGATGCCATGGAGGACAACACATCCCTACCCTACTGTTAATATGAGATGTTAATTTTGTGAAATCTTTTCTTTTGTGTTCTTTCTCCATTAACTATATAAAGCAGAGCCCAAGAGAAAAGACCTACAAAGATCTTGGCAAGCAGGATACCAAAACAGGCAGGGAGTTGGAACTAGATGATCTTTAGGGTCCCTTCTAATCCAAACTATTCTATGAATTTATGATTCTAAGACACTGGCATGCACGTATTTGTTACTTTAAACTACTTAGCATCTTCTTTTGCAGGACTTTTAACTATCTAGTAAGGCAGTCAACTGACACAGATAACGGGCATTTAAACATGTGACAAGTTAGAAATATCTTACTGCTTTTGAAAATCAGCAGCTAGCTTGATTCTTGTTTTCAAGAATGAAAATACTGCCTTAGCTGAAGGCTATCACAGGCACAATGCAAATTCCAGATGGTGCCAAAATCAAGCTCAGCACTTGAGCCTGACACCAGGTTCAAGCTCCCCTGTGTTCTGGGGCAACACGTGCCATGGAGTCCACCACGCTTGCTACTGAGCTTGCAGACAACCAAGACGAGCTATCTCAAGAGCTTTAATAAAGAAGAAATTTCATATTTAGATGAACAACAGACATTTGGGCACAGCTAAGCAAAAGGCACTGCTTACATTACCAGTAACAACTAAAAAATGCGCCCAGTGCATTCAAGATACCCAAGGGGACAGTGTTCTTGCCCCACATTTGCTGGGTCAAAGCATAAAGCAAGCATATGAAAGGAAAAATGAACATAACAAATCAGTACTTCATGAGCTATGAGAAGTATTTCTGGCCTTCTAGAATAATAACTGATTATTGTGAAATTGTGAGAAGTCATTACACTGTAAAGGAAAAAAGATCCTGGATATCAGAAAGGGCTACCACTTAAATCTATATGCAGTATGAATTCATTTTCTTTCTCTTTATACTTTGCTATTCTTAGACAGATAACAGCTTCATGAGACCAGATTTATTGTCTGTATGTATCAAAATAGGAATGTGCTTTTACGTTTCAAAGCATTAAATGAGATTTACTCTACAGTAACTTCATTCTGACTTACCAAAGCAGGATTTTCCATGCCCGGCACTTCTGCCACAATAGAAAATCTTCTCCAAGAAATGCAGAGCTTAGTGAAAAAGTTACTATTACTAGTGTCTGGATACTTAATATTGACAGCCCAGGCCATCAAATGTAACTAGTCTATGACTAGAACTGTCTGGAGGAAATAATGGATTAAGGAAGTGGAACCAGCGAAGTACAGCTGAAAAGACGTCAGTGCTGTTTTCAGGAGTCCTGAGGACTCTCATCATCCCAAACTGCATCACCACGGTCCCTGCAGCCGAGGCTGCCCAGTGACAGAGCAGGAGATGATGGGCACTGTGCTGGTTTTGGCTGGGATAGAGTTCATTTTCTTCACAGTAGCTAGTATTGAGCTCTGTTTAGGATTTGTGCTGAAAACAGTGTTGATAACACAGGGATGTTTTAGGTGACTTCCAGTCTCAACTACTCCACAGTTCTCTGACCTCCAACACATCTGCTGTTCATGTATAGGAGTATTACTTGCACAACATTTAGTAACTATATCCTTAGCTATGTATAGATTTTGAATCCAATTTAGGAGAATGATAAAACATCCTAGATTTTAATAGGTCATCACAGTGACAGTCTGGTCAATACAATCCCTGATTCATTACTCATATCGCATTCTTCTGTTCTCACAAAATAAATCATGCCAAACTAACATGGAAGTGCTTTATACATTTTTAACCGCTGTATTAAAAAAATAAAAATTAAAAGTTGTTTCATAACATTTCTGTGAAAGAAGGACTATATTTCTGATATTACAAAACCCAGGAGAAACTCAGAGACAGATTACAAAGTGATTTCTGAAGGCTATACATAGCTAGGATTAATTGACATCACATTGGTGAATACTAAAAGGGCAACAATAGGAAATCCTCTACACAGCATACAGAGCACCTTACCAGTGTGGCCACTCTTCCATCAATTTACTCACAGATGACAGGAAAATTCAGATTCATATTTTTGAATGTATATACAGCCTGGACCCTTTATTTGCATTTCATGTCAGGTGCTGTTCAGTACCTACTTGGTACTTGTTTCACTGCTTCATAAAGTTCTGCAATATTAAAGTATACGCAAATAGCTACAAAATCATGCAGTTGGAAGTAGAAATAAGCTGTGTAAATCACTTCAAATATAGGCAGTTATGGAGAGATGTTGCTCCATGCAAGCAGCATTTCTGTTCTAATTTCCTCCTTAAGAGCACTTGGGGATGGACCAGTACCTACTGCAAGATACTGACAACACCTGAACATCTTGATCCTGTACTGCTTATGATCAAAGCTTCCTTTTCTCCAGACCCCAGCTCTGATACTTGCATGTTTTGCCTATTACAACAGGACGCAGCAGTGTTTCACTTCAACTGCCAACTATTTTCTTACTAATATTATTTTAAGGATTTTATATAATAACAGACTGTTCAATATATTCTCAATAATGACTCACGCAGCCTGTCTCTGACAGTGGGTTTATCACATCCATTTGGTAAGTTTCATGGGAATCTATAACATTCCCCTGAATGATCACCCAAAGAACAGGCTGCAAGGGAATGAGGTCTTCCTGAGGAGCATATTATAGAGGCAGTTTTTATGATCCACATTAATGGAGGTCAGAGGCAAGGCTACTGTCCTCATCTATGGAGGGAAGACACTAGATCATAATGATGGCATGAGAATGATGAAAATAATAAAGTCATTCCCCTGGTTCAGGCAAGATTAGCACATTTTGCCCAGTTAAGTCCTTTCCACTATAAAAAGTACTGCCTAAAGGTGCCTTTAAGTATAGATTTGCAGAGAGTGTAGAACTAGGCATGTGTATTGCATCAGTTGCAGCAGGTGTCTTTCTGCCTAGAAGTTACTAGGAATAGATGCCCCATTCAGAGCACAAAATCAGTTCAGTGCTTATGGCACTTCTTGATTAAGACATGGCTCTTTAGACTAGAGCAAACAAACAACTGCAAAAGTAGACCAAAGCCTAAACAACAGTAATTTTTAATTCCTGGCTAATATTGGGAATTTTTATATGCTACTCACACGCACAGTGACAGTTCAAGTTTCTTTTGAGCTTGTAGATACAAGCACTGACCCATGTCTTTGAGGTCGTGTTAACCCCTGTTGAGTGCATACTTGTTACGCACATAATTCTTTTCTAAATTACTTTAAGATAAAAAAAAAATAGCCATGTAGAATCAAACAAGATTGCTTCCTATTAAATGGCTGTCAGTTCCACCAGATCTGCACCAACGTTGGCTCAAAGGCAGTCACACTTGGAGACTTTAATAGCAGCATTCATGCCTAGGCAGTGCTGGAAACCTTTAGCTGTGTTCTGATCCTATCTCATTACCTGAATGAGTACTGCATACTGTATTTAATGCCTTTGGCTTCATACCTTCATTCATCTTTGCATGAATGCTTCTGTTGGTAGAGAAGTACAAGTAACTCGGTGAAGATCACCTACTCCCTTATAATACATGGGCAAAGCCAAAACTTCTTGCCATTTAAGTTTGGGAAGAAAGAATTCAGACATACACAATATTTATAAAGCCTTTTGTAAAAATTCACCTCTCAATGAACTGCCCACAGGCCTACTCCCAATGCTGCCCTAGCTCAGAAATCCCACTGGAATCAGCCAGAAAGAGTCAGGTTTTAAACTGGAAGCAGGTCAACCAGCTATGCAGCAGCATAAAGTTGTGTTGTAGTGTGAGGTTTCAGCATTACGGTGAAAGCAAGCAAGTCAAAACCACTGCCCTAACCTAAAGCAGTACAGTGAGTAATAAGAAGCTGAGAACTCTTTTTGAAGAAAATGGAGAATTATTGTCCTAATTTAGAAAGGTCCTCAATCCAGCAGAGGTACCTGCCAGTACTCTGATCTCAGCTGTATCAGTAAGTGGATAGGAGAGCACCCCAGTGTATTCCATACATATACATTAACTTTTAACTAAAGGTATTAGAATGTGAAGGCTAGTATGCTGGGGTTTTCCATTTAAATAAGACAGAAAAAAGCCTGTCCCCTGAATATTCTTCTTGGGCATTCATTTCCATGCTCTGCAAGAGAACGCCTGCTCTGCTCCCACAGCAAATACCCTGCCAACGTTCAGTGCCTATGATCAAAGTTTCTCTTGGCTTTCAGTGGGGATTTGCATCCCAACCTTTAGATGTAAAGGAATGTTAAATAAAAAAACCCCAACACTGAAACCAAACCCCTTGTGTTTTGAAGACCTACAGTAACTCCAAAGACTTGCCCAATACACGCACCAAATTCTACATCTCCCAGGCTTTAGCATATTAGATAGGGAAAAAATGTAAAAGTGCATGACCTGGATGAAAATATCATTCTTCTCTGCTGTGTTCCCAAGTTTTTGAAGTTGGGGACTTTCTTAGTAAAACTAGTTTGGTAAGAACTCTCTCTCCATTGGATGAAAATCTACATTATTAAACTACCCAACCTAGTTTATAGTTTCACTATCCAGTTCCGCTCTAGAGAGACTCCTGATACAACCCAGTTATTCTGTACTACTTTTGATGGTTGAGGCATTCAAATTAGCCATCAGACTGTTCACAAAGTTGTTACGAACATCTTGCAGCTCTTGTGCTAACTCAGAGTAGTAGATGTATCAAGGACTACAGCTTCTAGCATTACACAAACCGATTAACCTTTGCAAGCATTATGCGCTACAGAACTAAATATAATAAGACATTTTTAAAGTATTGTTTAATTCATACTAAGTGTGTTTTCTCAGAGGTAGTTACTAACTGATATGCACTGAATCACAGCCTATTACTATGTTGTTCTGGTTTGCTCTGTAAGGCTCAAATTTGACTCCCTGTACCCAAAACCTGGCACTTGTTTCTCCTAGGTGAGCTAATTCTTCTATAGATAAAGTTGGCAAAGCAGCACTCAGGGCTCACAGACCTTCAAAACAAAATATCTGTATCTTACAGAATGGTTCACTTCTACACTGAGCATATGAATATTCATTTATATTCATATATATACACGTATTCAAAATGTTACATGTTTTTGAGTTAACAAAGTATGCGTATCTTTAGCCTTTCGGAAACTGGAAAGAAGGGTGGGTAGATGGACAGATAAGATGCATGTTTAACACTGATGAACCAAGTAGGAATTTGAGCCAAGAGTTCATTAAAACAGTCTAAAGTGTATCCTCACAAATTTCACCAGTGATGTCAGCACACAACCTAGACCAGATTTGCCAAAAAGAGATTACTTAATTTCCTCCTATTAACAAGTAAATCACCATGATATTTGAGTGTCTTTCTAAACGTCTATTAACCACGTCACTGTTGTTTAAGAAAAGGTTTTCATCATGCTGCACCTCCGAGTGCAAAATCGAAAGCACTGTATGTATAAATTCAATACTGAATTGCAAAAAGCTGTTTTGAATTTTAAAATTTGATCCAAACTCTCTCCCGCATGCACAGAGCTACACAGAACACAAACTACTATCAGTTATATGGACACAGAATATCCCATGGAGACTACCTGGTACATAAGCAGCACTTTTAGGTGTGTATGTTTTGTTCAAATCAGCCTTTTATATTTTGTCAAATGGATTATTTTGTTGTCACAGTCTGTTCTGCTTTTTTCCTTGGTGTTTACCAGCTATGAAGTCGAATTCCAAGAATCAAGTCTATTCAGCTTTCTGCCCCTCCTTCCCACCTGCCCCCACCATTCCCCAAAAAAGGAGGGGAAAAAAACCTTCCAGCTGACCATCCAGGAGTATCTGATCTAACAGGAAAAGGTGAACTCCATATGACATGCATTTTTTTTGGTCAGGTGGATGGGAAGCCTGAGGGTGCCAGAAAGGCAGACCAAAACCCTTAACAAACCCATAAAGTGAAAAAAGCAACATCTGCTCATGGAAAGATAGGAAGGGCAGGGTCTGATACAGACTGACACATCATAACCAGTATACTGCCAAAACCTCTAAAATTTCTAAATAAATTTCACATTTCACCTCTTGATCACTTCAGCATTCTTCTCTTGTCCAAATGCCTCATCAAAAGGCATTATCATGACTTAAGAACTTCAGAGGAACACTAGAGAAACTTAAACAAGGTCTATGAAACACAGCACTTATGTTAATTTTAAAATATATTCTACTTTGATGATATAAGGCACTATGTTCTGTGCCCTCAAAACTTACACCACCTCCCAGGGCCGGAATAAGAAAGCACGTTGAATAATTCTTATCACTTACTATTGAAGTGGAAAGTAAATCTGTTGCTGTTCAATAAAATTCCTCCTTGAAATCACAAGTCTCTCAGTTACTCTTTCTGTCTTGGTGGCACTGAGTATTCCAGGTCACTGCACAGGTTAAGTGAACAACCTCACAAATGCAGAAATAACACAAACTGAGATTGTTCCAATTTCCCCATAGTAGCACTTAAAAAAAAAAAAGAAAATGATCAGATCTACCATCACCTTCCTGATCCGCACCTCTTGTCTTTTTATTTATTTAGGATTTTGGTATTTATGGCCTCCTTAATATAACTGGCTCCCCCTTGAGCGTGCATTTCACAGTCAACTATTATCACCCACAGCATCCCCACTCTTTCCAAGCATTCCTGTTGGGAAGTGCCTGCTCTCAGAGCCAGTCTGATCTCATCAGTTTTTTGTTAAAGCTCTTTCCGATAATGGATTTGCTGAGTTCTGACACTCAATATGGGTTTGGGGCTTCTCACACACACACACACACACACTACTTCTCTCTCACTACTCTAAGTAGTTTATTAACCCCACATAACTGCCAATTAAGAGATTTTCTCCTCAAGAAGGAACATTCTCTCTATGAAACCCATTTAATTACAGAAAAATGCATAGCTTAAATATAACAACCTCCTTTCCTGTTAATTCAGCTGTGGTGAATTTTGCATGCTCTATTTTATCCCCTGGTTATGGCATAAAGGAATGCTGGAAAATAGTCTTTTTTTCTTTAATTATTTAAAAGTTCCTGCAAGTTGGGTAAATCCTGACGGTTTCACTCCTTTGGAGATTATTCCCATAGAGATCAGAAAGCACAACTTTGGGAAGCACCACAGGTGTTTATTCTAAGAGCATCCACAGGTCCCATGACTGTACTAGCTGAATGCTTACAAATACTTCTCATTTTACTCCTGGATACCCCTCTTGTAGAAAGAAAAGTTATCGTCCACTTACAGGATGATTGTGAGACCAGGCTATTTGTCCAGGCTGGCACAGGACATCTGTGAATAAGTACCAGACCTAAACCCAGTTCATCCCCTTGCAGGAGGCAAACATTTTGGTATCCTGTTCCCAAACTCCCAAAGAGATATAGACCCATAGTGCCAAAGAGACTTCTCCTGTCAATCAGCAGATTTTCAAGACATCAAAGAAGGAAAGAGGAAGAAAAAGAAGATTCACTTATCAAAAAGGGTGCAAAAATATTATTACTACGTTTGCACAACTTCGTCTATTTAGCATAATTTGACCACATGTAATGGCAGAAAGTGTGGGGGTTTAACAAAGCAAAGCTAGTTTGGTCCTAAGAGCATGTTCACAATACTAAAAAGCCACTCACTTCTCAGGTTTGCTTTGCAAGTCTGATTCCAGCTGGTATAAATTGATAAAGTTGCTCTCACTGTTCTTTTTAAGTCCACTGTGCTCTCTGTAGAGTGTTCTCAGCATAAGGCATAGTGATCGTGGTGTTTTCTACGTGAAGAGTGAGCATCCAATTGATGACATAAGATAAGCAGAGTAATTAAGTCTTTTATTTAGAGCTATGAACTCTGGAAAGAAATGTATGCAGATCATCGGGTACCAAAATCCAGCCTCTAATGAAAAAGAGATGATACAATTTGAATGCATTTATTCATACGCAGCCGTGTTCATTACTGTACCCTTTCACTGTATGAAGAAATACAAGAGAGACAACAGAAACCATACAGCAGTTTAATAAACAGTATTAGATGTAATAACCTTCCTGCCAGGCAACACATGGAAAATACACATCCTGCTATTGCTCTGGCTGTTCATTTCCATAATTTTCCACCTTTCAGCATCCATCTACTGCAAACAGTTTCTTGTGGAATGCTTCTTCCTCGCTGCTGCTTACATCTGCCAGCAGGAAAGAAAAATTCAAAGTGCTGCTTGGTCAGCATGACCTCACTCTGAGACAAAGCAAATGAGCTGAACATACCTACCCAGTGTGGTCCCTGTCAGATGGAGCCCTAAAGTAGCTCCTGAGCTCAAGTTTCCTACCGAGTAATGCAACACACATATCACCAGGTGGCTCTATTATGTAGCAGTCATTACTAAAGAAATCCCAGCCTTGCATAAGCCCTCGCTTTCATGTAGAGTAAGGCTGCATGATTATTTGAATAAAAATGCCCTGTTTCCCATGGAGACAGCTCCTGTGGCTTACACCTTGTGGGGACAAAAGAAACAATCTGGAGATGCTGTTAACCTCTGGAAAGATATGAGAGAGGCTCGGATGAAGACAGAAAAGTGAATGGTGGCACTAATTGTTTAGTGCAGAATTCATCATGATTACCAGCCTATAAACTCTGCCTTCAGTAAACTCATTCAGGGCATTTTCCTCTTCAGAGTCTGCAGTGGGATAACTAAGATGAGAACTGACCCTGTACACAATTTGAAGGAGGACGTCCTGCATTAAAACACAATAATTAGACATACAATGTCTTCCCAGTCATTTTATTGGCAATTGAAAGCAATTTGTCTCATATTTTGGTGATCAGATTTTAGCTCAATACATGTGCATAAAAACAACAACTCTCACTGTATATTACAAGTTTAACTACCCTAAGCTTGGAGCCTCTGCAAAATTATAGATACACATAAAAAGCTCTTATTCTTCCATCCCAATTAAAAAACAACATATTTTCCAAGCACGTTATCTCTCTCCTGTGGACCCAGTCACTAAAATTTGCAGCAAAACCAATTGGATTTGCATCCCCAGACTACATGGGGACAAGTAGGGAAGTACAAATGCAAGCATCAAATGACTTCAAAACTGGCACCAGTACTAACTTTCTATACTGCTATTTTACTATTTTATTATTCAAGTTAACGTGATCACTGCCAGTGCAAAAAGCTGAACATCTATGTAAGCCCTTAGTTGGTCAGGACTTTATCAACAGTTGCAAAAGTAGCTGCCATAATTAATGTGAAGAGATTTTGAAAAGACAGGAATATGCAAAGCAAAGTACTTTTTTCTTTTTTTTTTTTTCCCCCCCTTTTTTCCCAGGCTGTAAAGACCAGCTTTATACATCAGAAAAAAACACCCGTGGGTATTTTCAAACATACTACATCCAAGTCACTTGGCACACATTAATAAGGTAAGTCAATTTTCCAACAATCATTAAGCACACTGACTGGGAACACAGAAGCCACTCGAACTATAAAGGAAACCTCCAAGGACCAGAGATTAAATTCTATTTGCCTTAGGTCAAAAGATCTACCTTAGTCCCCCACAACCACTCGTGTACATCACAAAGCCATTGCACAATTCAGCAAAACTGGCAGCCAGAGAAGTCTTCAATTCTAGAATGCCAGAGGGATTATAATACAGAAGTGAGATGCTTCAGCTCAGCTACATTAAGGAAGATTCTTCCTCATTTGCATCTGCCTGTAGTCAGATTGTAAGAACCTGATCCATTACATGTGCATCCAGGAATTGCACCAATACATAACAAGAAAACACCAGAACATGAATCTATCATTTCACCCTCTTTTACATCAAAGGGTCCTTCTCAGAGCAAAACATGAGATCTATTTCGGTGGAAAGTTAGGTATCTGAGTGAGCTTCCTGGATTACTACCCAAGTCAGAATCCTGCCCTAGATGCATAAGATATAAATCACTAATAGTCTCCCATGTTAAAGTGATATTTTAATTGCACTGCATATTTTAATATACTTAATATAGGTTTTAGCTAAGTTGATTGTACTTCTTGATTTCTTTGTGGCATTTAGTCACTTATGATAAATTGACATGGTTAATTCTCAAAGTTTCATTTGTGTTATCTTCATTTCCTTGCTTAATATAGACTTAGAATTTGATGGACATTTGCAGATATATGGACATTTACATAATACACAAGACAGAATCTGAACATCCAATACATCTATCACTGTACTAACACAAGAACTAGCACCACAGCAGCAAAACAAAACCAAAACAAATGTCAGAAGAAAATCACCATATTAAAATTTGCACTAGCACTGCCCAGACAAGATCCAATACTTGCAGGTTTATGGCTATTAGACAATTCAGAACATGCATCATGACAGAAGTCTTCATTTTTGTATGCAGGTGTTTCCACCAGAAAAATGCATCTGTATGCAAGAAGTGGATGTCAATTTTGATACACATCCTTTGTAAGAACATAAAATGAAAATGCACTGTGCTTGCTCTGCCCTGTAACACCTGCTAATGCTCCCATCTCAGCAGTTATGAAAATCAAGTCCAGAGAAATAACCACTGATTTCCATACCTTCACTCGAATAGAAAATTCCTTAGTTTTATACTGTAGGTGTTTGGGGTTTTTTTATTGAAGAATATGAAAAGAATAATGATTCCACCAATGAAGAGCCCTTATAACTGACTCTCACAGTTCAGAAAGCACCTCAAGTTCATGCTGGCATTTAAACATCATCAGAAGCTGCTCACAGCCATATACGTTATCCCCCCAAGACCACTATTCTTTAAATATTTTTATTTGTATGCAAAGATGTGAAAAGAAATCAGAATCTACTTGAACTGATGATGAGGATCAGCAGAAATACCCACAGTGCATGAATCTACAGTATCCACTCTATTTATTAATTGCTACTTCATTATTTCATGCTCAAATTAAATCACCCCCTTGATTGTCTATGCTGAATAAGGGCTAGAGTCTCCAGCAGGGATTTGATCATGGGTTTATATTAGCCACCTGTGCTGCACCTTTACTTCAGACAGTTGGCTAAAAATGTTTAAACACTGGCTATCCTCCAGACATCTTTTCTGGTTCACTTTGACTTTATGCCCACAAACCACCCAATGTTAATTTTTCAGAAAAGGATCCCTAGAATTTGCATATACATTCTTCTTCCTGTGGCATCCCAGGAAAACCACCTCAGCCCACATTATCTTGTCTTTTCATATTGTTACCTTAATGAGGCTAAAGTGGAAACTTGTACAATAGAATATTAAAAGCTTTAATTATTTCCTTTTCTTCCAGAGTGATAGCATCTACCTGTCTCCACCAAACATGACCTCTGTTAAATCCACCCTTTCTTCTTCTTGGCACACATCTGCTTCTGTGTGGAAGCTTCCTGAAGAGCACTGCCAACATTAACACCATTTACTCGCACAGGATTCTAAGCCATAAACACAACACTGTAATAAAATAATCCATCAGCACCCACAACTCCCACCCCCAACTTTTCCAGTCTTCTTAATAAGCCATTAGTGACAACTCCATGTGTCACATTCACAGCAAACTACCAGGTACCTGGATATTTCTACTTGCACTTAGTGCCTTTTAGGAAAAGTCATTCTCTCCTCTCTCCACTGCACTTAAACTACTAGGAGTCTGAAAGTTTGTTTCTTAATAATTTTATCATACAGGGGCAGGAAAGCTGTTTCAGATGCTCCAGTGTTCTTATACAAACTATTCCCATACAACAAAGCATTTCCTCCTATGACTTGTTTGTTGTTGGGTTTATTATGTTTTTTAGTATGTTTTATTCTGTAGTTCATTCTCAGGACGTGCATATTTTCTTTGAATAACAACTTAACAAATGAAAATCTGCTGTTAGCAGCAGCAATCACAGTACATTCCATTAAAAAAGAGCCTTTAACAATATCTGTGATTAAATCAATTTGGTTTGCCCTTTTTGAAATACTTCTGGAACTCTCGGAAAACATACTGCATGCATTTATTTTCCAAGCCAATGTAGCAAATACAAATGAAAAATAAAATTACATTATACATTTCAGGTGATGAGACATGAAAGAGGCATACATAAGTAACTGTACCTAGCTGGACAGTAAATGGTAAATAACTCCATCCTGCCTTTGTGTGTAAGACTCTTGATTTTCTATTTTGTATTATCTCTCATAAGAAATAAGAGAGTATCTATGAAAAACAAACAACACTGCTGCTATGCCAGAACACAGCACTGCCTACTGAAACCTCTCCTATGGAAACAATTTAAAAAGCACCCAGAGAAGACGAAATAATTGGAATCACAGTTAACTGTAGCAACAAGTAGGTTTTTAAGCCTTAAAAGTAAACTCTGTAGCTGTAGCTTACAAGCCAGTGAATGAGTTAGACACTAAACCAAAACAATCCTAGAAGGAATTTCCCCAAAGGAATCCACTTTCAGAACCATTATTTTAACTCACACCACAAAGCACACTCAATTGCCCATGGGACTCAGCCACACTGGCACGGACAGGGGACTGCAGGGCCACCTCAACACCCATGACAGCGAAAGCACAGTGCAGGTCTGCATGCTCGAGACCAGGCAGGGAAGGACAACACAGACACCCCTACGGTGGAGTCACTGTGCTGCAGAGGGATGGGGAAGGCAGAAATGGAGAGGAAAAGTAAAGTTAGGAAGATCTGGACTTGCCCTTCAGCTTTTTGATGCATATCAGCGACTTCAGAAGGGGAATAAAGCAGCATTAGTTTTCTATGACAAAATTCACTCATTTCCTACCATTATTGATAATTATTCCTCAGTTAGCAGCTCAATGCTGGAAGTGCAGTGCTTCCACACATTTTTAACCAACACAGCTAATGCTTTTGAGGATTTCTTTAGTGTTTCATATTTAACCTTCAGTTTGGTAACTAATGGCAGAGAATCAAGATCGGCAGGTAAAGATAGCAGAGGTATTTGAGATTTCATGACTGCTACTAGAGATAATAGAGCAGTAATAATATTTATCTTGCTGACAAAAATGATTTGCAAAGGAGAAATAACACAGCAACGACTACTCCAAGTATTGTTCCTCGGCCTGATGGAGTGGGATCAGACAGACAGGACTGTAGGCACCTCCCTAAGACAATCAAAAAAATCCAGTCACCTCAGCTGCCAAGAGACATTACAGCAGATTTTTGCCATGAATCAAACGAACTTGAGTCTTCCGATATTTTAATAACTTTGCCAGCAGTGTCATCTTTTAAAATTAATGTCTGCTCTAGTAGTTTTCAGTTTTCCTTGTAAAACAATGACAGCTAATAGGAAAGCACTGTCATGTATCCTGACTAAAGGTAATGTATATGTGACAGCTGTGTGATCATCAGCAGGAAAGTATTTCCAAAAGACTAAAAGCATAATTAAAATGAGCCTACAGTCCTAGCTTTGGATTCAAATGTTTAAATGTTTTAATTTGAAAGAACAATGGCTCCTTGAAGCTCCTTCACAACCAGTACTGACAACCTGTCACTTCTGAACCAGTGTTCAGTAACAGTTGTGCAGGTCCAAGCACCAAGCAGCAGATTACGCCTCATGATCCTTAAAACTGCACCAATGTTTCCAAGACAGCATCAGAGACAAACAGAGCTTTGCTATCTTTTGAAGAAGATTATTCCAGTAGCGAAGCATCTTTGGAAATAAAGCTAACAAGAGACATGCAGTGTCTTTAACTCTCTTTCCATATGCAATTACTTTGTGTTACAGCACAGCAAAACCCTAAGTATGCTGTGTCCTGCCACTGACACAGAATCTGTGCACGTATGTACAAACACCCAGCCTCTTCCACTGATGCTGACCTCTGTTTTCCATCGTAAAGCTAATCCCAGGACACATACAGACTTCTGAGGCAACGGAGAAGGCATAGGGATGTGCCTGTATTTAGCATGAAGTCAGGTGCACATCAGAAGAAAAAAAAATATGCAACTACAGCCAGACAAGTGTTTTTTCTTGAAATACAAGGCTTCACTCAAGAAGCATTAAAAGCTTCTCAAAGTTTAGTTTTTTCACAAAAAACTGACTTCTCTCTTCCTTTGGAAGATTATGCCTGAAAACTTTATGAAAAGAACTTGGTTTTTCACCAAACAGCTCCAGGAAAAGGGGTTCCCTTTCTAGTGAAGTGCTTCACACACAATGCAGCATTCCTCTGTGATCTCCTTCCTCTGAAGAAAAGATCATCCACTGAAGCTAGTGGCTTCAGAACCACACAAGCGGGAATGTGCTTCAGATTAAGAGATTCTGCATTTTCTCTCTCTCTCTTTTGAGAGAGATATAATGAAACAGTAGTACGATGGTAATTATTTGCATTAAAGCTGAAACTCCAAGTCGCCATCACAAAATAAAAGAGTGTGGATGTCCAGAGTGTCCTCCACCCAACTACCAGACAGAAGTCAACATGCACAGGATAGGTACCCACCTGGAGGCATATCCTAATAGACCACACTGTCCATAAGAAAGACTGCATAAATAACATGGGAGATAGATAGTTTAATTGCTTCCCAATGTCATCAATGTCACTGGAAAAGTTGCGGCTCCAAATGTTTCCAGGTCCTGCTTCCCTATTTCCTCCACTTGTATCCTCTTATGATAATGCAAAAGAAAACAGAACATAGGTTTTTAATAGAGCAGATGTTTATTAGGAAAAGGTCAAACACTCAGAGAAAGATTGAGCCTCCAGACAGCAAGGCAATGCATCACCTGGCAGAAACTAAATATAACATTCTAATGTTGCTAAACTGCCTCTAACCACACAGCTAAAAGAGATTCTTCTTTTCATTTTAGATTATATGATTCCTAAAAGAAAACACTGCTGTAAATATTTCCTTTAAATAAACACTTTTTGAAGTGACATAACTAAAATAAATCCATCACAGCAAAGTAAAAAGGGGAAATACCAAAGTATTTTCCTGTGATTTGGGATTTTGACTTCATTTAGCTGTTTTAATTTTTCTAGTGCCTGAATTATTTATTTCTTCTCCTGTTGAGGGCATGCACATCATATTTCAAATACAGTAAGAATAGGAAAATCAATTTTGTTTGTTTCTTATTCATCTAAATAAGAACCAGCGTCAGACCTTGTATAGCCTTGGAGATTGTACTCAAGTACGAGGGATGGAGCTGCTAATCACATGAAAGAGGAGGTGCATCTATGAGCAAGAGGAGAAACATCTGCATGAGATTCATTAATAAGTGCATGTCTTCAGAGCACAGTGAGCAACACCACCAGGTACCAAACACTGATGAGTGAGTGCCCCTAAGGTCAGCAGCTCTGTCTGGCAAGGATTCCTTCCTGGTGGGGTAACCACGAACCTCAAATAAGATCCTTAAAACCAGTACCAAGGTCAAACCTACTGATCACTCATGATGGCACCAGGCAGATTCCTGAGGAGCCCAAGGCTCCTCCAAAGTTTGTTTGCAATTTTTCTCTTGACTTTTCCATGTAGGAGAAGGAGGTAATTATAAAACCAGGAACATCCCTCCCTTACATCCTCAAGGATGTAGCAGGACCACCAACACTATAGACCACATTTCTAAAGATGTGGTCTATAGTGTTGCAAGATCTTGAAAGGGGCCTTTGGCCAATACACTTTCCATTGTATGAGCATCTGAGGACTCTGCTGTGCTCATGAACAACGAAAATATCATCAGTTCATTTGAGCTCAACAGCAAAATTCCCACTCACTCCAATGGGTTAAGATTTCACCCAGAATATTTTTGCAGCAACTGAGTTTATATCTGTTTTTCCCCATATATTGATCAATTCTCAGGCAAGTATTTGCTTTGCTTTCTGCAGAGGACAGCTCACTCTAATAAACATTCTCAAGATGCTATGGAAACAGAGATACCTGGATCTGCAATAAATTTTGCATAGGAGATGATATACGGTAATCAGAAGACAGCATCAGTGGAAAGCCAAGTTACTCTTACTCCAAGCATGCCATTTTGGAAGACCTTTACATTTTATTGAACACTTGAAAAGTTGCAAAGAGTACTTTACACGTTTTCCTTTTACTGTAAAATGCATCTTCTTGGTTTATAATGTACTTTCAAGGAAAACAAAACCTAGTCTATAAAACTAAAATTTAGGAGAAAACATGACTCTCTGTTGTAAAGGAAACTCCATACTATCAGCAACGGGGACACATATTCTCATTATGTCTGATAGACTGATTGTGTTTTATTGTTGTTTACTTCACATAAATAGGAAAGAGAAGACAAAAAATGCAACTATAAACATAAAAAATAAATCAGTATTTCTAATGAAATGCATAATTTAAAGTTTGTTATTTAAGAAATTGAGAGCTGCTAAAGTGCATTTATTAAAAGTGCTAGACTGAGCCTTAAATAGGCATATGAGGAAAGTTGTTTGCTCTTCAGTGAAGACTGAAATTCATTAATAATTTACCAACTTTTCACAGCACTGTAATCAAGATTTGAGCATGTTCAGGATGGTGTTGCTGTTGTTTTTCTTCTTTTAACATTAACTTCTATTTCAATATTTTTTTGTTCACAAAGTGTTTTATCAAGATAAAGTGCAAGGAGTCACTCACAGCTGGAAATAGGGAAAAACTCTTTGATTCTTGTTATTCCATCAAAGCAATGGTTATGTTTCCACGAAGTAACAAAAATCAACTCTACCCTGCGAAGATGAGATCTGTGTTGATGTTATTCAAGCCTACATAGTAACTGCATCTGTTCTCATGATAACAGAAAAAAACACACCACCATATTTATCAAATCAGTTCACCAGAAAGGGGTTTTGTAGTAAAACATCCCAGAGCAATGCCAAAGAAATTCCATAGATAAAACAGCTGTCATTCATTTGCTAAGGAAAGCTTACCTAAGCTTACAACTATGGTGTAAAGACCTAACAAAATAATTGCAAGGGAGAGACAGTCACACTTTACAGCTCAAAGACATTAAAAACACATCACCCATGACGTCTTGCCCTGTTACCACTGTACATATAAATCTTACATTGAAGACTTTTTGCAGGAAGCTTTTTTGCTGGTATTGTTTGAGATGTGAAAGGTCTAACTCCTGCATTTGCAGAGATCTTGGTATGTACAGACCTGATTGGGAGTGCTTTTAAAACATGATATTAATTTATGCTATATTATCAGTTCATTTATTCTTGATTTATGATGTTATATATCCCAGAAGAGAATTCTGGAACAGCTGCTGTTCAAGTTACCCTGCTTTCCTTCACAAACCATACAGCCTCTGCTACGCACAGCAGTACACGCTTATATAGGACTTTTTTAGTTTTAAAAAGTCATGAGTCAAAAAGCACATCAATCCAGCAAACTGCTCAATAGCTTGGATTAAGAATGCAAAGAACATTATCTGGTATTGCTGGAGCAGTAGTTTTGCTAAATAAATATCACTAGAAAGTGTTGCCAAAAATCAGAAGCCTTTGAGTCTATCAGATGAAAGGAAAGCTGCTTCATCTGCATCCTCTAAGAGGAAAGAAAAATTAATTGAATGCCTCACTGGAAGCAGGATTCCTCTCCTAAGATTCACAATCTTTCTAAGAGGTCTGGCAATTCTTCTCCCTTCAAGCCCCCAGCTAAGATTCTCAGCTCACACTGGCAAGATTGGTCTTTACTGAAAGTTGCATTTTTCTGAAGGAGGACAGCCTTAGTAGGGACCAGAAAGATAGCGAACACAAGTGAAAGAAAATCCAAAATCCAGGGTGAGCCCAGAACATGCTACATTTAACTATTTCTTTCCATGTTACAAGATAAATGTTTAGAAGTAGATAGGGCCAATCTACAAGTAGGTATAGCCAGTAGATCTCCCTTCTGAAATCACCTCCAAAACACACCTTCGCAACCGACCCTTGCAGTAAAAAAAAAACAAAAACGGGTGGGAATGAATTCCACTCCATGCTTTCAAGATTGTTTTGTTGGTTTTGGGGGTTTGTTTTAATTTAAAACATACATTTGTACAGTTAAATTCCCCATGAGCAACATGAATCTCACAGCTGATAATGTCTGCAATTAGACTTTGAAATTCACACTGCTGTTAGTAGTTGTCTGAAAACCGCATTTAAGCCGTTTCCTTTTTCTCAAACTATTAAATTTTAAAGCCTATTAGATAAGATTAATTTTTCTTCAAGAATAAAACTAAATTGAGTTTATTTGAAAGATCAGCCTGTAAGGACAAGATTGAAATAAATGTTTGGCTGTGGCAAATGACCTGCTATATAAATCAAGCTCAGAACGCATAAAAACAACATGCACAAAAAAAGCAAACATCGGTTCTGCAAATTCAACTTACGAAAATGAGAACTGTAAGAAGGAACCTACACGATTAAAAGAAAAATAGCTGCAAGAGAGCTGAGAAAGCATCAGGTAAAACACAGGTTCCCTTAGTCAAAATTCGGACCACACAGCACTGCAAATGAGGGATATCCCTACTGAGAACCTCAGTTGTAAAACACATTAACATCAATATTGCTATATTTATCCTGAAGTAATTTAAATTGGACCTAAAGACATGACAAGATATTTGATGCATCTTTGTCTTTGATGTTCTCTGAGGGCTGCATAAATCAACAAAAGCTGTGTCAGCCTCCACCACCAGCTGGAAACATGTACCTCCATCCAAAAGATGTTACAATGTTGGTGCATGGAGATGGTTGGTGCAAAAGAGATGCAGGGCTATTTATTTTTTCATCCATGATTTGCCTTTGTGCCAGTCATGAGTTTTGCTACTTCTATAGCAGTTTGCTATCCACTTCTCTGTTTCCAATGACTTCTTTTGCCTTTTGGCCAGCTCTTCCATGGATCCCGATATTCAATTAAGATTCTGTTCACTGAGTAAACTTCCCAGGATCTTTTACAGCCCATTGCATCGTGCTTTAAGGTGGAAGAGAAATAAATGTAAACCCTAACTCTTAGTTATAAATATTTATTTTATATTTCAAATGAATTTTCACTGCCAGTTCTTCCATACTTAAGTAGCTTGTTGATACACAGATATTGTGCTACAACCATTACATCTTTTAGAGTTACAGGTGGACAATGTGTGTTGGTCTGAGTGTAGATTCCAACAGCAGATACTACACACAAAACGATACAAGAGGTAAATTATTTCACAGTGCATTTTTCCCCATTGTGGAATGGTCAGTGGGAGGAGTACTCTATTTGAATAATTAAAAAACCCCTTTCTCCTCCCTGCCCTGCAAGGCTGGATCCCAAGTTCTTAGCCTGGACCCCTATTTCTCCTCATATGGTATGTTCAATTTCCATTGATGTTTTGAGTGCTAATAGCGGCCTATGACTTCAAGTACTGCTATTCAGAGTCAGTGCATTTTCCCTGATTAATTACTATGGAGAGATACCACCTCTGGGAATCAAATACATCGTGTGCTTAACTCCAGAATAGACAGTTCTTGTCAATAACGTACCCAAGCAGCTTAAAACTTCAATAGCCTGGATTCTTATATACTGTAAGCGGTGCTGAATATTCAGGTTTATTTCTGTGTTTCCGTGCCAGTAGAAAATAAAGAACACACTTTTAGCTAAATGAGAACTGAAGTGCATTCGAAGAGTGCTATAAATTATATGCAAGCCACCAAATAAAATTCAATTTTCAGGTAATGTGAAGGTGTAATGCGTCTGGAGAAGCTGTTTTGCATATCACACAAGACAGCAGGCAATAAGGAGCAGGGAATGACTAAAACCTGATCTGTCACATGCAACTCTTTGATTGTTCCCCCTACTTTACCTACTCTAATCGCACTGTTGCAGTGTTGATTCAGAACACGGCGGCCCATGAAAAATGTCACCGTTCTGTCGATGTTGCGGATCCGCTGGCAATTTCAGCAAGCACTGGATGCACATAAAGGGTGATAAGGCACTATATCCTGCCATGCTCAGCAGGTTTTCCATTTCCTCCTGCAATTACACATCAAACTGTTTTAGCTTCACAAGCTTCAGCACTATAAATGGCCTGGAGGCAGAAGTCTGCTTTGCACACTGATGAGTCTATCTTCAAAGCAGAGTGCAAACTCAGGTTTTGGGGAGAGATTTTTTTTTTTTTAAATACCCTTTTTCCAGAGCTTTTAAGAGTTTACTTAGAGATTATTCCTACCATTATCTCCATGTACTCCAATTAACAGGCAGTTTTATATCAACATTAACTGGAGCTGCCTCTAAGAGGAGATGAAAGCCATGCATACACTAAGAGCAAGCCACCATCTGTGTAAGAAGTCTGTTTATAGCATTACATCTTTACAGACTGGGCTTTTATTTTTGCCTCCTTCCCCCTTTTTTTCCCCCCTACAAGGCTACCTGGAATTCCAGACTGACAACAGGCAGAAAAATCTGGTTTTCAGATGCTCAAAACCTTGCCTCATACTACAGCAATGCTGTCAAAACTCTTATCTTTCTCCTGTTCTCCATTTAAACCAATTCGTGCATTCCATTATAGACACTTGGAACAGTTTAATTTCACAGATGCAACACCCCTTCCACACTTCCTGCATGCCCGTGCTTCATTTGTAAAGGAGTCCTTACCTACACTGAACAAAGCCAGAGCATCCTTACAGACAGGGCGCTGCACACCTGGTCGCAGCTATGAGTAACCACTTTTCTCACCAGTTGCACCTCTTTAGTATACAGACACGAGAAGATGAGTAGCAGTACCAACCAGATTACTCTGACACTGCCAGAAAGCTATCCTCTGATTTCATACTTACTCCCAAAGTGTGCTAACACTTTGAGACTATAAATGGAGCTCTTGCCTTCCTGATAGGCTGAGATGTTTATAACTGGCAAAATTATTGTAGCATCTGAATTTCCAACATGCAAGCTGAAGGCTGGGACTGATGCTAAGATGGAAACAAAGCAATGTTAAAGTCACTGCTCACGAGCATACTGGCACTGTGGTTTGCTCAAACGCAGGTATCAAACTTCACATAAAAACAACTAATCCCAGGGTGAGCCAAACACAACTGCAGTGCCATCTGTGGACCCAAGCAAAGAACAAATCCCACCCAGCAATTACAGCTTTCACCTATGGATGAGATACAGCAAAAGCCATAAGCCCCACCAGCTCATGACTGGCCATGACTAAAACCTCCACCCACCTCTGAGCTTCAGAGCCCTCACGAGGACTTCACCAAGCTTAACACCACAAAAGCTATTACAGCATCTGCAGCTCCCGTGATGCATTTGGTCACTTGCACAGATTCTCTATAGCAACAAAAAATGCACAAATCTCCTGTAGATCCATTCATGAGATGTTGGGACTAAGAGAAGACACCACCATTACCACAGCACAGACGGTTCTCCTCAACCCATCCCCTCTCCAACAGTCACACAGCAGGGATCCAAGATGCCTGAATTATAACCTTTGCCAAATGACAGCAACAGCAATGAGACATAAGTCTTTGAATGGGTCTGAAGTACTAGATGGTTTGTGTGCCCTCCACCTCTGCAAGGCAGCATGACAAAGGCACTGTCAGGGAAAACATGAAGCAGCAGCATTCAGCCGCTGAAAATGAACAGGAACAAACACTTCCTTGCATGCTGTAACCGACAGCTTGTCCCCATGCCTCTCCAATGACCCTATCCATGAAGAACATGGACCTTTTTTAATATGCCTCAGGGTGTGTTAGAATTCATTCTCAAACTTCGGAAGGCACAGCTGTTATTGCTGCTTACAATAGGCTTTGGGTTCTTTTTTAAAAAAAACAAAAAAAAAGAAAAAAAGAAAAAAAGAAAATATCCTGAACTAATGATGTTTAACACACACCTAATTTTCTGATTAAATCAATTATCAAAGCATATGCATGTATGCCAGCCCTCCCACCCAGGACTGCACTGTATCCATTTTAAACCATGTTTTAACTTCCTGAGCAGCAAAGACCTTTCAGGAGGGAGTCAACAGCTCCAGGCAGCACATTCAAAGTAACAGAATGACTACTCAGATGATCCGACATAGGATTCCAAGCTGTCCACGTTTATGCACAGAGAGCACAACATACACACAGGGCTCCAAAGCTATCGGCATTCATAATCCAGCCAACCCCACCACCAGGAAGCAGAGAGGTGCCAGCAAGGAAGGCAGAAGAGGGTATCTCATACCTTAATAAAGCTTTGAACATCAGCTTGTTGGTGGAAAAAAAAACCAAAAAGGACTGTGAAACATGTCACTAGTGTTCCTGAATGGAAGAGAAACTGCTGGCCTAACAGGGAATGTAAGTAAACAGAAAAGATTTATCTACCTCTTTGATTGTGATCTATGTCTCAGCAAGAGCGGCATCTTCCCTGAACGTTTATCATCATTGCTACCTGCATCTTTGATTCTGCCTCTGCTACCCCATGATAAGATGTTTTCCAACCCTTGTACTTACTGCAAGTACTTACTGTACTTGTACAGACATTTGGCACTGCTTGCGACTCTAAGTTAGCCACCTGCCATTTCCTTCTTTCTTGACATCTTCTTTTTGGTGGCATTGTTACAACTCTCGTTGTAATTCTCAAGTGCTGCTCCAGATTCATCAGGAATAGGGAAAACCTCTTCAAAATTCCAAAAATAAGCAATTATTAAAGTATGGCTGGGTGGGATCTTTTTGTGATATTTTTGGTTTATTTTGTTTTGTTTTAAAATCTGGAGATGTTTGCTGGTCCTTCCATTCAGAACTACAAAGAAGAGAATGAGCAATGATGTGAGAAGGCAGGTGCAGAGGACACCAATCTGAAATAAAGACCATGATGCTATCAATAAAAGGAGAAACTCCAACAAATTTCATGTATAATAGAAGCCATTTATGCATAAAGTCCATTTGAAAAGAATGAAATCAGGACTTACTGCATTAAACTACTTGTTTAAAAAACCCTCATAAAACGGTCCTCCTCTAACCAGTGCCAAAACCAAACCAGACCCAGTCAGAACCACACCACCCTGAATTTGTCTTTTGAGAGATAGATCCAACATTGCAGTGAAGACATCAGTGGCTGTTTCCATGTCCTCTCACAGGTGAGCTTTGGTGATTAAGGAAAACAATTAAGCCCTTAAAGTCTCCTTATGAAGAGGAGTGTAAACAAGCCATGGTCAGAATTTAAGCGGCCTCTACTAAATTTAGATCATCAGCGAATAGCCCCTGCCCCACCATGGTTAATAATGTGGTTGGCAGAAGCACATCTCTCAACTACTGCTGTAACTTTTTTCAGTTGTAGATGCTGCCCAAGTTGGCATCAATCAGCACAAAGAGCAAGAGCATATTTCCATCTACGGTTTCGCAGAAAAGCCATATTTCAAAGTCTTTAATGGACTATTATATACTACTGAGGAAAACTTCACCACAATCACTTAACCAAGAAATGATGAGCATTTTCAAGTGAATCACCACATCCGCATCAGTAACTGATTTTAGTGAGTATCTTTCTTCACTTTATTCTAATGTGAGCTTTCTACAATCCATCTGCAGTGTATCTTGCCCGAACAATTATGTCAAACATACAGAAACAAAGCTGGCAGGAGGGAGGGAGGAAGAAGAGACTGCATGCTACCGACCAAACGGGACTGAGTAATGGAAACAGCCTCTGCCGTTTCACATAGGTACTAACTACTAAAGGTTCTGCAGAAGAAAATTATGTTTCTCAAATATAATAATTTGAAATTCAAGCGTGTTTATGGAATAGTTCAGCTCCTTCAAAGATAAACTGCAAGAGATGATGTTCAAGGCATTTCTATTACCTTGACACAGTTGACAAATGCACCATTGAATGATTTTATCACAACCATCAGCACACCACTACTAGCAACATAAAGCACTTTATAAAATGCCCCGTGTGAAATTTAAAATTTGACATGCCTTCTAACTGACAGCTATCACGTATTAAACTCACCTTTTAACTATGGTTAAAGCCAGGTGAGCACCCAAGTAGCCTTAGGTACCTTCACTGAGAATAGCCAAGCAGATAGAGTTCAGAGAAGCTAAATAACACCATTTACAGCATCAAGTTAATACACCATATTTCCTCCCAGTACAACGTGTTATCTTCAGATGCAACATCAGCCATTTATATGAATCCCGACAGGCAGTGAAGACCCATTGCAGTGACAGCTGAAAACAAAATTAATGCAGGTGGTTTTCCTGTTGGAACGTATGTTTTGCAGGGAAGATACACAGCTCTTAATCCTGTGCAAGTTTGGTGCACAGCAACACTAAGAAATTATGAGTACACAGACATCTTTATGTTTTGCCTACTTGGCAATCTATATTTTCTATACACAGATTTATTTTAAGTGATCCATATGCATACCATTCCCAGAGTTTGTATAAAGGCATAATTCAATAGCAAACAAAAACCAAATTACTCAGGGTGTGGCAACAGGCAAAAAAGGGGAAGGTTGGCACAAGTTATAATTCATACAAAGAGCTCAAACTGAATCTAAACTGAA
Organism: Strigops habroptila; assembly: GCF_004027225.2. NCBI lineage: Eukaryota > Metazoa > Chordata > Aves > Psittaciformes > Psittacidae > Strigops > Strigops habroptila. The sequence goes on from NC_044289.2 coordinate 4,923,497, forward strand.
GGAAATAAAGGAATTGGCTCCAAAACCAAACAGACCACCCATACTCAAAATGTGATGAGTTTCTTATTTAGGATTATTTTTAATTGTTGTTATTTGCTTGTTTTCAAAAAACTTTGTGTGCTTTGTGATGCTTAGCAGAAATCATGTCAGTGAACCGGGCAAAGTTCAGAACTCTCCAGACCTGGCAATACTGGATTGCTCCAGCTGCTCGGTTCATGCTTCTCCCCTTCAGGACCCAATCAACTCTGTGTGAAACAACTTTTTCATATATAAAAACATCTAATCCACCAAAGGCTATAAATAATGAAACAAGGAATCAAAATTCAGGTATTGCTGGATGAGCCAGGCAGCAGATCCAATTTGCATCATGCAAGCAAACAAAACTTCTGCAAACTGAAGCCTGGAGAAATGACAATACCTTCAATGTGCACATTTCTTGCCGTTTAATCAAAATTGTTTTCTTTTATATTTTTGTGTATGTTTGATGCAATTACTGGAGAAGTTTTTAGCTTGTTACGCAGGCTGTCAGAATTGATGATCTAACAGTGCCTTCTGGCCTTAAAATCTATGAATCTTTGATATATGTCTCAGGAGCTGGTGGAATATTACCATTACTTTTAAAACGCCTAGGTATACACTTCTCTGGCAATCTGCAAGTTATTACTCACATCTCATTTACCTAGTACTCCACTTTCCCAACAATTTGAATTAAACTTTCTATAAACGAAGCATGCGAAGGTATGCTCTCTATTATTTCTTTGAAATTAAATTCTAATTGCAGTGTATTATCTGCATTGAACATTTTAAACTGAAATATTTAAGCAACTAAACAGTCTTGTGGAGATGAATCCACCTGAAGTGTAACTGGACCCTGCTTCTGTCCATCTCAGCCTTGCTAGGCCAAGGGAATTTGCTGTGATTGACTGGGTGCACCCATGAGTCAATCAACCCTCTGACCCCATTCTCAGAAGCAGGGCAAACACAAAAGGCTACAGCACACTCTGTTTCACACAAATGAGCTTTCCTTCCACTCAGATACAGCACAGATGCAAAGACAAGCTACGGTTGGCAGTTAAATGAAAAGTGATTTACAGGAGGAAGGAAAAAAGAAAAAAGCTCAAACATGTTTTGAAGATGGTCTGAAGCATGAAAATATGGAAGAAAAAGCTGATTTATAACGCAGGGTCCAATCCCCTCCGCAGCTAGTAACACCACTCACTTGGAAATTTGCAAGTTAAAATATATTCCTAGTGCACTGAAAACATATGAAAACTCACACACCATTTCTTCCCCTGTTTCCTCTGTGTGCCAGCTTACTGCTGTACTTATAGTCATGGGCTTATTAATATTGTAGCTACACAACAAGAATTAGTATAACCAGTGCCCAAACTGAAGCTACAAATAAGGGGGTCAGTTTGTCAGACTACCAATAAACAACATTTATAACAGCTGAATTAGAAATGTCCTGAATGCTTTTCTGCCTGCAACAAGTCTCTGCCTTATTGACTTTGTTCCAGAGTTGCCCAGTAAAACTGCACGTTTAAACCTAATCTGCATCAACTGGAGCTATCCACAAGCAGGAGAATTTTCTGAATACAGCACTAGAAAGTAATGGAAATATTTCCTCCATAATCAGAATTATACTTTTCTCTTGAAGCTTCTCTTCTTGTGTTGAGCAGCTGCTTTGTAGTACTAACCATGATTTTTTTTTTTTTTTTTTACTATACAAACCCAAAACATACTGTTTCTACATACCTTATTTTAATAGCAATATGCTGTAAAGACCAAACCACTGAAAACGTTTAAGTCTGAGATTCATTTCAGACATACCCAATAGCCAACAGGAGGCTTGTGAGACATTTCCAGCTTACCCTTAGGAATTATGTCTGTAAACCCATTGTTATCGTATTTCCCATATTTGTCCAGTATTCATATCCCATAAAAAGCAGCAGTCAACAGCAGAAACAGGATGACACCACTGCAAAATACCTCCTAAAAGCCCTACTCTGTCCCCATCAGAGTGAACCAGACTGCAGCATTTTCCTCCTAACTTAGAAGGCCAAAATTTAGTAAAGAGGAAATTTCTCACGTTTTAACCAGTCTTTCTTCCACTTGGAGTTTACCAATTAGGTAAACTGCTTAATTTTAAACTCTTTCATTATGACTATACTTTGCTTGGAACAATTCCTCAACAGATTCTTCCCCTTCTATATTTTCAGTTTGGGGACATAATTCCAAATTGAATGATTGTGGTCAAAAGACATCACAGAGCAGCTTGGAAAAATCTGCCCTGGAAGAAAATGAGAAAGAAAGTAAGAATGGACATAAGTGAAAAATGGAAAGGAGACTGCTTTAAAATGGCATGAGAAAAAATGATCTGCCATAGCTGTGGGCCCAAGCTGGGAAAAAAGATGAGGTTCTCCAACATGAACATTCACGCAACAGTGCTGGTTTTATGCAAAGGCCCAGGAAAAGCATGGGAAATATAACACTTCCCATAAAAGAATATCCTTCCTAAAAAAGATGATCCAGATTGTGAGAAATGCTACACATAATTTTCAATAGATCATTCTCTTTTCATCATAAAAGCGAGCTCCAGCAGCCCTCCCATGGAATTCACTGCGAAAGAAAATTTGCAACCTGGCAGCAGTCTGATGAGCAATATACAATCCTTCCTGAAAGGCCCAGGAGGATTCCATTGTTTTGAGGCTTAATTTTCAATTTGCATCTTTAAAAAGGTATGATTTCATCCAAATTCACTGGTCTGCTCATTTATATTTATCTGTAAGAGACCACATTTTAGTTCCTTTGAAAAGAAACACAGTAAAAAATTTTATGTTCAGAATTATTCTAAAAGCGCTACTTGTATTTCTGTTCTATTGCAAGCTTGGACAGAGATGTGACTAATTTGTTTTGAAGGGCCTGATTCTGCAGGCACTCAATAGTCAGTAATCCCTTTGTGTTCTGTGTGTAAGGCAGCAAAAAGAGGAGGTCAAGTGGCATAAATCGCCACAGTTCCACTGCAGTCAGTGGCTTTGGGCTAATTTACACCAAAAGAGGATAAAAATCCTCTATGTCAGAATGAAAAATACAGACATATTTTGCCCCATGCCAAACAAGCTTCACCTCAATGACAAGCTGAAAACTAACTGCAACTGAAATCAATTAAAATTCTTTGCATAGCACTTAGTACCTTGCTTCAAACCAACCAAAAAGTTGTGCCTCGCAGCTTACAGTATCTTGGGAATGTTCAAGCCAGCTCCCTTCAGAAAAGGCTCTTGACTGTGCTTCTATAATGAACAACTTAAGAACTGTAAATGCAACATTAACTAGTGGTAAAACCTTCAGGATACACGATGATTTTGAAAGAGAGCAATTAAATGGCTAGTTATTTTGAACCTATGTCCCCATTTAAACTATTTTCTTTGTAGTCCATCTGCCAGAGAGCCTGTAAGGCAGACAAGAAGATGCAATACCCATCACAGAAAGCTTCTATTACACTAACATTTCCAAAATACCCGCAATGCTGACTATCATGAGTCTCATTAAGAAAATGCAAGTTGCTCCACTATTCTTAAATATATTAGTTCCATGGGCATTGTGTACAGAAATGAGATAGAGCTCTTACAACAAATGCGACAAAGAACAGCATTGCACCATCCACTCCTGCTGCTCTCCTGCATCTGGAGATAAAGTCATGTCCTACTAATGGAAGCCAGGTCCCATCTTGACCATTTGCTACTTTCTTTTCATGGAAACTATCGGATTTAATCAAAATGTGGAAAGGAGGATAGGGGGAGCCTTCACAGTTCTCTCAGCAGGAATGAAAAGTTTCTCTCTCATTCACAACTACCAGATGGCAAAACAAATTCCATGAGGAAGACAAATTTTAGGGTTGATATTTTTACTACTCATGTTCAATGTTGTAAATAATGTGAAGAAATTTATGTAACTCAGAGGAGATTTTCTCAGCACAGAAATTCAGGAATTAATTTAATTTCTGTACCTGAAGAGGAGACATTACCAAAGAAAATTCTTTACCCTACACATGAATTTCATTCACCATATCATGAATATTAGGCAGTATTTGCTATCTCCATCAAAGCTCAAAATACTCTAGCAGCACCCCAGGATGAAATCCTTACCTACTGGAAGCAATGGGAATGGAATAGCCAGGATTACAACATATGGATTTGATATGCTTACAAAGATTGATGAACATGATTTCCAGACTGAGTTCTATTTGGAAACCTTCCCGTCTTACCTTTCTTATTTCCTCTACAACGCTCTTTTCAACACTTTTGTTGGCAATCCCTCTCTGAAGGCAAAGAAAATCAAAAGGTCAAAGCCTTAATTTGTACAAATCATAATGTGCATGACTAAAAATTTACTGCTAACCTTGACACGCCAATAAATGATTACCCAACCTCACTTTGAAAGCTGTCAAAAACAAAATCACATGGAATTCACTTCGTGGTTATGAGAATCACTTACCAGCGACATCACAAGCCCTGCAACATTTATTTTTACTTCTAGATCCTGAAAATGAGAGGTTACTGAAAAAGTCTTCCTTTAAAACAAATATATAGAAACCTTTGTGAGGTGCACTACGAAAGCTTTAAAACATTAGATTACTGCACATCTGAACCCTTGAAACCAAGGAACAAATAAAGAACTTGAAAACAGAACTCCCTCCCCGCCAATCTCACAAACATCTGGAGACTGAGTCATGAGTTTTAGTTTGTTTGTTTGTTTTTTATTTTGAGGTTGGCACAACTCTGATGTAGTATGTTATGATTTGGCCAAATTAATCCTTTGGTGTAAAAGATACTGAAGAGAATAAAACAGATTAGATAAATACTATTTTTATATATTTCACTGACTTTTCCAGTCAATGTTATATTTGTGAGACATTCCACACTGCGACCTTCAAGTAGATCTCAATGTAATAGCATTAAGTGAGAATTGAACTAACAGAGCTGAAGTGTTCAGCAAAACCTATCACCGAGGCTGCTCCATCTGCTTTTACTTATTTAGGAAACAGCAGGTTTCACATATTTGAGATGAAACGAATGAGAAAACATTACAGCAACATAACTTCCTTCAACTGAAAATATCCACTTAACAGATTTTAAAACAGATTTCTAATACATGTAGGAAGGGTTCCCTGATTTTTTTTTAATTGGCTCAGTAAAGTACAAAGATGTTTCATTTCTCACAGGTTTACTTCTGTAACACTTATTTGTTTAACAGTTTTGCAGTGGAAACGGTGCTGCCAGCTCATGCTGCTTCTTCCTACATAATGTTGCTAGAACCCATCCTTTAAAAGAAAAAATAAATAAAGTGTGGGCCTCGATGGTGTAAAGTGTTTATACAGGTGGTTAATCTTACCCACAGGCAATGCCAAGGAGCAACTCCTCAAGCCCACATCCCTCCCTGCCTTCAGCAGCCCTCTCACGCCTCTGATCTCTTTGTGCATCCATCCACCTGCTGCTTCCCACACCTCCAGCTACACATGAGCTTCACCCGTACCAAGTTTTGGATTCTCCAACCTGGCCCATCCTGTCCACAGCATGCTCTTCACCTGCCTCCCCTCTCCCACATGCTGTGGGTTCGGGGGGTGCTGCTCCCCCAAAGCTTGCTGCACATCACCAGCTCCAAAGCAGGCAGCATTTCAGGGAAAACCATCCCTGATGCTTTGTGCTACAAGCTCGTTTTTGCCCTCCAAACTCCTCACAAAACTCCCTTCTTTCAATCAGTTTTCCAAACACAACTGCTACTACACTGGTCCATTCAGTTTACACCAGGATTGGTTCACCAGCCAAACCTCAGTTTGGGCTTCGAAGACTTCTATCCAGTAGGATGATTTGATAATAAAAGCCAAGATACCCTGTGCTTCCCTAAGGTAACCTTTCCCTTAGTACCATATATATATATATATAATCACACATACACACACAGAGGCTAGGTTGAATGGGGCTTTGAGCAACCTGGTCTCATGGAAGGTGCCCCTGCCGATGGCAGGGGTTGGAACTACATGATCTTTAAGGTCCCTTCCAACCCACGCCAGTCTGGGATTCTATCATAAATATGTATATAACAATGCAGAAAGCTATGCACTCACTTGAGCTGAACTAGGTCTGTTGATTTCAACTCATCATAAACTCAGTACACAAGTTCCCTACTCAAAAGAAATCTCACGCATCCACAATATATTGGACACTATGTTCTGAAACATTGCAATCTCTGACTACATGTGTAGTTCTCTCAAATGTACTATATACACATAAGGCACTAGAGATATAACACATTAACAGCAAAAATACGAAACTGGAGGAAAAACATAAATCCTTCAAGCCATCTCACACCTGACAGCATTATCATTTCCCTGATGCAATCATCATCAAGAATCATCATGTAGCTTTTTTGCAACCATCATAATTACAATTAAGTTTCAAAGAATTACCTCCATGGCAGGTGCTATACACAGTTTTAATGTCACTGGTCATTTCTGAAATGCTAAGCAGCATAACATTTTTCTGATGTTGAAATGTGACAGCAACCCACCATTGTGACAGAGTGTGCTGACTGTGAAAATTAAGTGAATTACCTCCATCTTCAAAAGATGGCATTTTTAAGGATGCTCGGCAACTGCAATGTTATTGCCTACGTGGGGAGGGGGGGGAAAGGGGGGAGGAAGGAAACCTCACTTTTCAAAGTAAAATGGAATTCTTTTACTTCTACACGGAAAATTAAGTCAAATGAATGGAATCAGGAAAAAGAGGAAACCGCAAATATTTTCTCATTTTTAGGCTGCCAATTTAAAAAAGCTTGGTATTTGTCATAAGCCTGTAAGCTTTATGGTCAATAGTAAGTGATAGTAGTATATATCTTTATCATTTTAATCTACCATGGTTATCAGTCATTTACATATTTCAAGAAAATAATTAAAACAATGTATGAAGATCTTCACATTTTCTAAAGGTTGCCTACTGTAGTTTTCAGATTTTACTGAAAAAGCAAAACCAATAGCCAAGGTCATGTAAGCATTACTTAAAAGGCACACTGTACAATAGGGGGGAAATAATCTTAAAACTTTATCCACATACTCAAATATGAAAATTCACTTCCTGGTAAGGGAACTTATTCAGTACATTAATATGAGAGCTGATTAAGTCACGTTTGTCCATGTTAACATATTTGAGGCAAAAAAGATGTTACAGGAAAACAAATTAGAGCCTGAAAAAAATAAAATTGTAGAAGTCTAAACCTATAGTCTTGTATTCAGTTTTAAACCAGTCTTTCAGCTTCAAATACTGGGGCTCTGTCTATCTGAACTTAAAACTGCCAGTAGTGTAACCACAACTCCTTAATGCTTGAGCTGACATGAGCTAGATTAATTAAAAACACAAGCAGAAATAATTTGCTTACTTAACGCATCAAAACCAGATGAAAAGTTGAAGATAAAACCAGCATGTCAATTGGTGTTTCAAAACTCAACTGACATTATGAGGAGTTACTTGTGAAAATAAATTATCACCTGAAAAGTTATGTAAATCATAGAATAACAGCATAAACCAGCTGTTTGTTTCAATAGGGTTCCAATCTTATACCTTGACCAGGTCGAAACACACACCTCAGTATTTTGCAATGAGCACACCGTCAAATCCTAACTACCACTCAACACTTGGATTTCACCACAGCAAAATTCATCACTGAATTTAACTGATGTTTGACCATTTCTACAAAGCCACCTGGCTGTAATATAAGCTCGTAATAAAAAAGCCAGCAGTGAAATACACAACTCTCCTACCTTGATAAAAGCCTCAGTTCCCCTGTGCTTCAAAGCGTAAATTCTGTCTCAACCGTTTCCAAGGACAAGTGCTGCTACAACGTAAAACTGCACTGCACACCAAGAGTGATTGTCAGATATGACTGACCTCGATTCTGGCACAGCATACTCAAATGCTGACCAACATTCGAGCCCATATGTAGTCAAAATCTATAAAAGCAGCAATCTGTTATCCAGAGTTTTACAAAATAGAGTGTTAATGACTGGCAGCACATCCATGGGCTACAAGATGTGCACAGTCATGGTCAACATCTAACACTCCTGTTGATATCGATGAGGACTACTCTAGCACCAACAGTCCCACTGTTTTACAGATGGGAGCATAAGAGAGGACAACAGCCTGGACACTCTGCTGGGAAGCTGGATAAGCCTCTAAATATGCTTTCATAGGGTTAAAGCTTCAGCAACAGCAGCAAGTATCTGTGAAACGCTTCATTTTCAACAAATTATCATCTTTCTTGCACATCTCTCAGATTCTCTGAGAGCCATTTAAGGCCTGTGAGGTGCCCAGAAGGTCAAAAATCAAACAACTAAACATCTTTTATTAGTTGGCCATGGAAGAGCTGCATCTCTCACCCCCCACCTTGCATAATAATGGCGATACATCATCCAATTTTGTTTTGTTATTTTTCTGCGTAACTCAGTAAGTTAAACATGTATATATCTCCCTTTTGAAATATCTTGCTAAAGGCTAAGGCTCATGTTTATTTGTACAGACAGGAGACACATCTCCCCACAACTGGAAAACATGCTTGTGGCTCAAACAAATGAATTAGTTACAAGAAAAGGGCAACTGGTTGATAAATGGAATATTCCACATAACTCCTTTTAATTACTAAATACATTTTGATCAGAGAAGGAGGCATTAAATGGCTGTAATGGCAAAAGATGAACCATATGTTATTTTTTCTGTCCTGCAGAGTGGCAAAGTTCATGATTCTAAAGAAAATTTCAATCACCATTTTGGCAGACAGAAAAGGGCTGTAAATCTAATTCCATGTGGCTTCTGCGAGGCTATGGAGCATTACATTGAGTGCACAGATCAAGTTCCTTCAGCATCCTCATTTCATGATAAACGAGGTTCTGGTCAAATCTACTTTAATACCATCATGTCTCAACCAGCACATGGGTGAAGATCCAGCACAGTGTTTTTGCCTAATGACTTAAATTTGGTGTTTGGGTTTGTTTGTTTGTGTTTCTTTCTTTGTTTTGGTTTTGGGATTTTGTGGCTTGTTGTTTTGGGATTTTTTAATGTGTTTGTGTTTTGAGGGAGTTGGTTTGGTTGGTTTGTTTTCCAGACAACCCCAGGAAGACAGGAATTCTCAGTAGCTATAACAATGCAATGCCCCTCTCCAAACCCCATATCCTCTTCTCCTGTCCACTCTATCCCATCCATCACAGCCATCCATGACCAAAGACCAACAAAAGTATGTGAGAAGTAGCTTTACTGCCCTACAAACAAAACTGAAAAACAAGAACAACAATAACAAGACATGGCCTTTCTACTTCAAAAATCTTCCTCAAAAACAGTGGAAGATTTCAGAGCACTCTCACAGTAGCTGCATAAGGGAGCAAGACACAAAAATCCATCTGAACCATGAGAAAACAGTCACACAGGCTTGAGCAGTGTCTGCTAAGAAGGGCATGTAGACTTAAATGCAAATACCAACAGAGGCCCACGGTCACCACATCACTCAAACAAATACCACAAAACTGTCTGAAAAACAGAGAAGTTGAGACATCCAAGCACTAAAGATCTCACCATGTCAAGAGAAAGAACTTGATTCCACCCACACTGAAGTCAGGTGTGCATCTTTCCCCTGTAAACACCCCTAAGAAGTTCAGTACCCAGCTTTAACTGCACCACTATAAACGCAACACAAGGAACACAGCTTCCAAAAATCACACTGGCATTTACAGAAGTCCTGGTCTCCCTCCCATCAACCTTGGGCATACATAAACAGTGCTGTGTGGCTGTTTACTTATCAACAATACTAAAATCAAACTTAGCATTTGCCTCAGATGTGAGATCTCTGGAAGATTTGTACTCAAATGTACAAAAAAAGTTTACATCCAGCAAGGATCTTCAGTTCAACAAAATCAAACTGAGGCACATAGGAAGCGTCACTGTACTGCAAAAACATACAGAAGAAAATCTTTAGTGGAAACATGTCATTGTACTTCCGATATATTTTCAGTTTCCACAGTACTTCATAGTTCTTACTTTACCACTGAAACATGGTCACAGAAGTTTACCACAGCCTGAGAGAATCACTCATTAGGATAAGGAATCCTTTTAGATTGAAACAATAATAGTGAAGAGATGCACAGTGTCTGACCCAAAGGCTTAGATACACAACTCCAGTATACTGTGTTATACTGTGTAACTCCTGCATAAGGCAACTTACTCAGGACTTGCTCTGATGCAGTCAGGTTGTCCCAAGATACATAGCATTATTAGACAGACCAGTAATAGGTTAAATTTCATAACTAAGACCATCAGTAAATTAAGTTAACAAATCTGAGACTACAAATTTAACAGCAGCAGCTGCTACTGATGCTAATGCAAAACTTTGATTTGGTAACAAAAAGGGAAAATCTGGGCAAAGAATGGCCACTGTCAAACAGTCCAAAGGCAACTGTTTTTGCAAGACAAGTAATAGTTTAATTTACCAGTCATGGTGAGTTCTGTGGTGAAACAAACTGCAATCTAATTATTTGCTGCAAAACAAGAGCTTAATTTGATTTTAGGAGAGGTTCTCTCTAATTCTTTGTTATCGTTTTGTCACTGTAAACTTACATTTTGCTACAGGGCCAGCGAGTTCAATTTTCAAATCAATCCTTGATTTATACACACGCCCTGACTGACGTGTGTGTAATGTGTAAACGGTAGGTCCCTAGGCATGCCTGTTATACAAACATACATAATTGGAAAAGCATCTACCTAGCTCACTTCTACACACACAGATCTCGAGCTTTAAAAATAATAATTACAGAAAGCCCTCAGCCACCTGCATAAGGAGAAAGCAGTACTGAAAATTCAAGAGCACAGAAAATACGAAGCACCTGGCAAAGCAAACACACACCAGTAAATAAGCAAATCTTAGATGCAAGCTCAATTTCTAGACTATCTGTAAAGCCACCTAGGTATCCAAAGTTATATGTTAAAAAATGAGTCACTTCACATAAGTTACAGAAAGTATAACAAGATTTCTGCTAAGAGTGATCTCTTGCAAGAGATGTTAAATCACCTAAAAATTACTCAGTTTATGACTCCACTGAAATTTATTTGAAAGTCAAAGAGGAGGCACATTGATTTTGCCACAAGATGCTCTTACTAGATTGCCCTGTGAGTGTAGGAGATCACATGACACACTACCTACATTATTTAAAACCACATTACACAGGTGCCGCACACATTTTCAGTTTGAGAATCTGACATACAATGCTGTCTGAAGGCCTCAAAGGTGTATTCTTGGAGAAAGGACTAAAGGTAGCAGCAAAGCCTTTGGCGTCCAGCACTGCCAATGGCACCTCATGGTGAGCTCTGCCAAAAGGCGCTGCAGCAGAGAACTCCCCTCACAGCTCTTTTATTCAGGCAGACCAGCAGTGTAGGACAACCATGTCCAAGATCCTTTGAAAATGTCAAATTTAACAGCATGAGGAAATGTCTTTTGAATCAGAAGATGAGAACTCAGGGGACTTAAATTAACAACATAGCACAACATTTTACCAAGTAATAGCACTATATTTTTTCTTTTATGGAGCACTGCTCGGGGCAATATTTAATCTCTTGAGTTTAATGAACTTTTAAAACTACTCAATAAATACTCAAGGCAATGACAAGTACAATCATGAGATAAATTTAGCCCTACTCCAGCAGACTATATCACTTTTTGTTATTTAAAAATGTTAATTTTAATATACTAGGGGACTTAATTTCTATAAAATAAGGTGTCAGGGTTTCTAAATTCATATCACAATGGTTAGCTTTCATTAAAGATGTTAACTACGTTGTCATTTTTAATAAAAATACATGGTGAGGCCTTCTTTCTAGGCTAATAATAGAACTTTGGATAAATAGCGCTATCTATAAAATGTTCCAGCTCTCAGCAAGGTTTCCTTTAGTCACTGTGGAGGTTAAGATTTCAGGAAATTACTTAATGAATTGAATTTTCACATCACTAAATAATTTGTGATGGACCTCAAAGTGAAGACCTAGCTAATTATTGCATATTAATGCATTATGCATATAAAAAAACATCGCTAGAATAAACAAATAGATGCGGCATCTACAGGAACACTAAAATAAAGTTAATTTCAAAAAGACATTTTTGTAATAAATAATACAATTCAAAAACTCGTATTTTGAATGCAATAAAAAAAAAAAAAAAATCAAGCAGCTGAACTGGTTCGGCATTTCTGCAAGATCCTGGCACATGTATACTGAATACACTCAATTATTTCATGGCTTTGGATGGATTGAAGGCTCCGGCAGCTGGGCAAAATCACTGTCACAGTACAGTCAACAGGAATTTGCCACTGTCTTCAGTGAGCCCACATCCCTTTCTGACACCATTCATGCAAGCAGAGCCACTCTCACAGTACTATAACTCACAAATAACACCTGTAAGTCTAATTATTCCTGTTAGCATTCATCCAGAACAAATGCATTAAAAGAATGCAAAAACTGCAAAGTCAAGTAGTCAAAAGGCAGGAAGCAATAAACCAAGTTATGAATGTGGGCTGTCAATTATCTTTAATTTCAAAGCATTTTTAGTTAGCACTATAGAGAGTATCCGCCTGCAGTTTTCAAGAGCAGCGCACAATTCTTTGTCTACACCATCCCCTGGGATCAAGATGGCATATCAGAGAAAATAGCCTCAAAGCATGAGGTGGTTTTGGTCAGTGGCATGAGAATATCAAAGAAACAGAACTCGATATATACAGGTTACCACATTGCCACACACACCCACCCTGTTTTAGGCAGCACATCCAAGGACAACATCCATGTTGCCTTCATAAATACATAGTTCCTTAAATACTATCAGAATTGAGTACATTTCTGTATACATGCTCCCCGAGTTATCAGACATGAAGTACTAAGTAGACTTCCCATTTATTTTTCATTACCTCCCTGAAAAATGGAGAAAATCAACTGCTGCAATTCTTTCTGAAATACATTTCTGAAAATCTGTATATTGATTTAACCTCTTTCATGCCACATTTCTTTCCATTCCCAGAAGCATGCCTTAGTAAAACATCCCTAATAGCTTCAAACAGCAGCCTGGATTTACTGTGAGAGTTATGCAAGGTACCTCCCCAAGGTACCAAATAACGTTCTGCTTGCTTTAGCTATGCATCTGTAAGAAACACAGTATTTCACTTTTTGCTAAAGTCAAACTTACTAGGCTCACCCCCCAAAAAAAGAAAAGAAAAACGTTTAAAGCCAGCATGCATTTTCGTATACAAAATATCTGAATGAGACCTAACTACATAAATACACTGCTCTGCACTGGAAAGGCGATGTATGGCATCTCTCAAGCCATACACATCATTGGTACTGAAAGCATCTATGAAAGCACCCAGGGTTACAAACAACTCATTTCACTGCTTCCTAAATTTCTCCTCAGTCTGATAAAGAGGTTTAACTGTTTCTATGGGACACAGGAGGCTGCCACTCTGGCCCACTACCGGCAGTGACAGAAGTGCTGTGCCTCATCAGTCACCACCAAAAAATTGTTGTTATTCTCAGCAGTGCTCTGTCAACAAGTCTGTGGGGCCACATGCCCGCACCTTCATCAGCTGCTCTTGTCATATTTAATATGTTCTTCAGGTACCAAAGCAAAGCACTTATGCTTTCAATTTTCCCTTCAATAAACCTTCTCTGCACCTTCTCCCATGTTAAATGATGTTAGTTCTTGACTGTTTGCATGAGCTGCTCCATCAGAAACACTTCCCTTGCAAACTGCCAAGACTGGCCAAGGTACAACTAGCATCTCTACAGCTCTTTTGGGATGTTTATCTCTCTTTTAGGTAACACAACTGCAACTATCTTTTTAGATATAAAACCACATTACTGACTTGAACCTACCTCAGTACTCAACCAGTCTCCTGGATGATCTCTTAAATCAGGAGAGCCCATTCACCTGGCATTCTCCCTGATCTGTACCTGCTTTGGCAAGAGGATGTAGAACAAACTCAACAGCACCAATGAAAGCTTCAGCAGGAGTGATCCTCAAGGGCTTTAAAACAGCTTTTTGCCAACAGCTTCTTAAATGATGCTGATCAAAGCTGCATGTGAAGGTGTCAGGGTGTGAGGTGTCTTCACTTCCTACACTTTCTGGTCTGCACTACAGGTGTCCCAACAAGAGCTCTTCCAGAAACCCAACTGCAGGTGAGCTCCCCAACTTTTACCCACTCAGGAGTGGCCACAGAGGTCCTCACACCCATCAGTTCTCCCTCCTTCACCACACCATTTTTCTGCAGGTACCAAACAGGAAACAAATTGGAGCCATCACAGCTGTGCAGGCTGGGCTTGTCCTCCTCAGAGAAAGGCACAAATGAGACCATTTAATGACTTAAGCACAGCAATGGCTTAGTCTTGTCCTTCTTCTGCACTCACACATTTCAATTAGATCACTGGTGTCAAGGAAACGGGGATCGGTCCCTGGGGTGTAATAGCTGGATAAAATCAATTAAAATTACAGAAAATACTTTGGGTTTCCTCCAAATAAGGAGAGTACAGAGCTCTCAAAGGCTGGGATCTCATATACTTACACAGTTAGCAAAAAGTTCTTGGGGAGGGAAGTACAAAAAGTCAGGAGTTTTTCACCTATCCATAGTTCCTTGGTCTCAGAATTTATTACAAGACCCACTCTTCTAATTAACCTCTCTCTGTTCTTTCTTATTTCCACTAGACAGACAATTCCGACATTTATATAGGGTCTTTCAAGAACAGCGACACACTGTATTTAATAGCATTCTTTTTAATCAATTGCTCTCTTATAAGCACTCTCTATAGTGTGAGTTTGTCTTCAGCTCAGCTGCTCCAGTCACCGTATGAACTATCACCACCAGACACAACCTGATAAGCCTCATTCATGTTCAGTATTAAAGTCAGGTTGTGCCACCCTTGCCACTCAGAGCACTAGGCAATACGAACAAATGAAGTTTAAAATAAGTAAATATGGTTCTTACATATAACTAATTCATATGTTATCTTCTGACACATGGAACTGCCTTCCCAGTTTTAGGAAGACATCTCAGGACTGGAGAAGAGAAACTGTGAAGTTTCCCCTAAGCCATAGGGCAAACAGTCTCAGACCCAGCCTATTCCCTCTTCCCTGATCCCATTACTCAGTGGACAGAGCTGTTGATATGAAGGCTTTAATACTAAATATATTTGCTGTAATAGCCATACTGTACTAGACATTTCATACATAGCTGGGGGGGGGGGGAGGGAAGCACTTTCCAACTTGCCAATTATCTTCACTGAACATAACACTACCCAAAATAATTGTGCACATTCAGTGCAGTTTTCCTATGGATTTTCTTCTCTTTAATTACATTAGAAAGCTGCTGATTGTAGCTGATGATTAAGCTTTGTCAAAATGGAGCCAGTGCCAGCAAATGTAGAGCACAAAAGGCAAGATGACCTTTCTGCTGTGTATGTGGCAATAGACCAAAGTGAAATGAATTAGATGGAAAATGAGACTAAAAAAGGAACCCACTGTTATTACAACCATGCAACCAGGGAGAAAATTTACACAGGAAACCTGTATTTGCGATTTCCCTTCAAACACAGAGCGAATCAAACAGATAACACCTTCAGCACTTCGCATCACCTGAGTTGAGCTAAACAAATCCCGTTGTGGACTGCAAGGTTGGCGACCCAGTAGATTCATCACTGGGAAAAGAATTAAGCTCAGTGCTTCCATTCGTATTGCTTCTATGCCATATACAGAGCTAGTTTAGATTTCATTGATCAGGCCAAACCCATATGCTGGCTTGCGCTTGAGCTACCTTAAAGAGTGGTTGTGAACAACAACAACAAAAACAATTATAAAAAAAAAAAAAAATCTGTATGTTTACCAAGTAAATTCCATTTCTTCAAATTTCAGATGGAATTTTCCAGTCTCATAGGAGTAACGGGACACAACCACTGACATTATAACTCAGTAAAGGGAAAAGAAATCATATCAGTCAGTCCATCTTTAGATCACAGGGCCTCTTTCTTGCTCCTCCTAGCTGACCTTTGCAACAAAGCTGTCAGCTGAGAAGAGCTTAATATCTTGAGAAGATAACCCTTTTAAATTTCTTCCCTGGCTCACTGACATTCTGTCAACTAGGAGAAAACCTAGCCCAAATTTGGGATCACTGGGAATTCTTTCAGATTGCTCAGTAGCATGCCAATGCTGTGCGCAGGGTAAACTCCCTGATCCTGTAAACTGTCAGGAGTCCAAGAACTTTGCTAATGCCTCTAAGTAGCACAGTGCTCACAAGTTAGGAGAAATCTGTGGGCAGAAAAGGTTTAATTGTATTTTGTCTTTTAAACGCAAAAGTACCATCATATTAGAAAATGCTGACCTCAGTCCACCTACATCTCTGACCCCAAACTTTGACATACTTCTAAGGAAATTTCCCCATCCTTTCCCAGTTGGAGGGACTTGCAAGGGCCTCCTTGACCAAAAACAGCAGGTTCTGCCACAAAGATGGACCTGATTTCAACCCAACAGTGCTAAGCACCACCCACACTCTTATATACTCTAAGAAGTTCTTATATACGCTAAGAACTTTAATTAAGGAGCCTGTGAACCTGAAACAAGGTTTTCCTTGTATTCTTCATGAATGTTTTCTGATAATTTATGGCAGTTCTGATTCCAAACAAATTATTTCTCTTTTTATACTCTGTCCTGTAACTCCCTCCAGGTGCTCTATACGAAAGCAAAGTACCTATATCTGAATGTCAGACTATGACCTAGGAAATAGGTGCTGAAGATGAGCCACTGAAAGAGTCTGTCTGCTCAAACACTAACTGTGTCAATGACTGAGCACATGGGCAGGGAGACATTCAGTCAGTTTGAGATCCTCCATCATGGCCCTCAAAATATTGCATTTGACAACGTTGGTGCCTTGAAGTGCCCTGTGCTCAAGCTTAGCAACACCCAGGAGCCTCAAGTCCCACTTCTCACAGATCTGCTCCTACTTGAAACCTTCTCACTCCCCTTTACAAAACACAACAGTGAGTGTTGCAGCATTTCTCAGCATGGACAGTTTCAAAAAAAATAAAATGCAAAGCACTTAAACAAGCGTGCTGGTAACCATTGGAGATTATTGGCCTTCAGACAAAAGAAGTGTTTACTTCTTGCACAGCTATTAAATAACATGTCACACCTTCTACGCTCACAATGCGGAGCTGTTTTGCTTTCTAATGATAGGAAACAAAACTTTTGAAGAAAAACCTTCATTATTCTTATATTGTTATAATACACAGGTATTATATGAAGATATTAAAACATTCATTTAAGGCTAAAAGCTACCACTACTAATTCTAAATATTGTGAGAGAAACCAGGATTTTGGGTAATGAACGTTTTGGGCAGTCAAATTAGCTACCATCCAAGCTGCTGCTTTGCTTTTTGTTTCCTGATTTTGCTGGACTTCTTAAGAAGTCTTTGCCATCAAAATCATTCACAATCTTAGAACCAGAATCAGTCTTTCATTATCTGAAGCCCATTTAGCTAAATTTTCCACAATCATTTTTCAATAAACTACAGCTTTTATGTTTCTTCCCCCCTTTCTATTCACAAGCACTGAGTGGATAATAAAGAACCAGGAGTCAAAAAACTCCAGGGAAAAGACAATCAATTCAAAAGACATTATTTATTAAACTATATTAAGTGAACATATATAATTTGCAAGCTCAGTTGTAACAACTGACATCTGCCCTTTGCTATGTTAACAGTAAGGTATGAAACTCACACCAGCCACCTTAATATTGGCATTTGGCAATTAGTATGTTTTAAAAATGCATGTAATGGGCAAATCCAATCAGATTTATTATAGAAGAATTTTAATTTAAATTGCTTGTTGTTGGTGCAATGGAGTATTACCATTTGGAGGGGAAGTTAGCAGGGGCTGCAGGGTATATACCTATTACCTTAAAAATCGACGTATTTCCGACAGTGTGCAGGGAAATACCACACATTTGGTGGATCTAAGGACACCCGAGCAACCAAGATTACCAGCCTCTGACATAAGGCTTTGCACACAAAACCAGAGATGGCAAGATTATTACATCTCTATCAGGGAATATGGCATTATAAACTTTAGCAAAGGAGCGGGATAAAGCAGAGACAACAATGATTAATGTATGAATAGTGTCCACTCAACCATTGAGGCAGTAATAAAGGTATTAATTTGGCTGCAAACATTAAAATATGTACAGTAAGATGGATTTTTGAACAGTGCAGTGTGGCATAACCCTAATACAGTACATTAAAATCATTCATTACAATGAATAAATAGCTTAATGAGATTTGAAACATCTAGCACTCTCTGTGCAAGCGGGTGATGAAGTGAAGCCTGATATTGGCACTACTGAACATAAATTATGCAAAAGTAATACTTTCAGTGTCATCTATTCACTCGCATTGTTGCTTTTGTTAAATATTCAAGTGTACATCTTTCTAGGACAATATCAAATTAGTCTGTATGAGTTTACAACAAATTCACCTACCATAGCCTGATTTGCATAAAAGTAAACAAAATAAAATTATGCCCATATAGTGTGATTTCCTTCCACTGATTTATTTTTGTGAGGAAGAGAAATACATCTTATCAGGGGTTTAATGTCTCTTCTTGGGCTTTTGTTGGGGATTTTTTGTTGGTGGTGTGTTATTCCCCAAAATTCCATTGCCACATTAAACACTGTATTCTGTGTTAAACAGCAGGAGTATGTAATATACCATGTTCAACTGCAGGGGTATAAAATGAACTGCTGGAGCACCTTTTTCCCCCCTATTAATTTAAACAACTTATTAACAAATCAAGCAGTTTCATTTAAATTACGCGCCTAACCATGTAATTACTTAAGTAAAGTCACCCATAGCACATTTTTCTTCCCATTTGAAACTGTGATGTTGGAGCCATTATATGCTAAAGCAGAAAGAAAAGCAATTACTCTAACAATGATTTTTTTTAAAAGGCTGGTATACAAGTTCTGTGCAGCATAGACAAGGCTGTGGATTTTGTTTAATGATCACTTATTTCTTTGCTGTGCACAGACACAGCTCTGAATTTTGGATTAATTTCAATAAATATAAAAATCTTTATTCTAACTGTTCCAAAGCACTTGTTATTTACATTTGGAAGTGCAGGATTACTCATGCATGGCTGCCTGTCAATTAATCCAATATCACCCTGTGGATTTTCCCATTTGTAATTGGAAAATAGAGCTTTTCTGATTCTCTGCAGAAACAGCAGCCATTTAACTACAGGTGGTACTTGCAGCGGCAATGCACACATTTATGCAATGTTTATATATAAAATAAACCCCTTATTTCCTCCAAAGATAGTAAAAGCATTTTTGGAGGTTATTTTCCTGGATCTAGTATTAAACTGAACTTTTACAACTGGCAGAGGTTGGAATAGCAGCAATGAGGAAAAGAAAATAACAATTGTAACAGCGTCTCATGGTTCAACCCTGGATGGCAGCTGAGCCCCACGTAGCCGCTCTCTCAGTGCCCTACAGTGGGATGGGGCAGGGAATAGGAGAAGTGAGAAAACTGGTGGGTTGAGATAAAGGCAGTTTAATAGGTAAAGCAAAACATGAACACACAAGCAAAGCAAAACAAGGAATTTATTCACCACTTCCCATGGGAAGGCAGGTGATCAGCCATCTCCAGGAAAGCAGGGCTCCGTCACACCTAATGGTGACTTGGGAAGATAGACACCATCACTCCAAACGCCCTTTCCTCCTCCTTCCCCCAGCTTTATATGCTGAGCATGATGTCATATGGCTTGGAATACCCCTTGGGTCAGTTGAGGCCAGCAACTGATAGCACATTTTTCTTATTCTTCTCAAAGGCCCAAATCCTGCCTCAATGACTGAGAAAACAGACTGGACTTCTGGTCAAATCCAAGAGAAAGCCACATTTTTCCTTCCCAGCCCAAAAAAGTATACTACAGTGGGATTTCCTACTAAGCTGCTCCCAATAGTGCACGTGAATTGCTGATCCCTTCTGCTTGCTCCCCACAAACACCAGAAGCAGAGGGAAAGTGACCCAGAAGAGTGCTCAGCCAGGACACCATGTGGGAGATGGTGACAGTGGCATCAGCCAACATCCACAGCCAGGCTGCATGAAATCCATGAAGAAAAGCTGATGGATTCTCTGAACACTAGCTCCCAGAACTCCTACATATTCAATGCCAAAGAGGAAAAAAAGGAACTAAATAAAGATTAACTGAGTGTATATTCCCTACAGCGTCCCAGAAAACTTGGTGTTTTACAAAGTTCAAAATCCAGCAAGTTTTGTCATATGGCACCTATTCAAAGTGGCCTGAAAAATGTTATCAGTGTGCCTTTCCAGCTGCCGGTGCTTACTCTCCCAAGTCTCTCAGATTAATAAAGTATTTCTAGACAATTATTTACATCCTTTTGTAATCTATTTTCTAGAAAGGATTCACACAAATGTTTTTATCATGAGCTATTCTGCAGGAACTTTCAGTTTTATTGGATGTCATTACGCTGAACAGTGATGGTGCTACAACAGCCTTGCTACAAGCCATCATCCGAATTCAAGGGGTTTGTACTCCAGAGGATTCTGTAAGGACAGTGCTTGAACTCTCAGGATGCCAAAAGTCCAGAAAGGAGCCAACGCTTCTGTTATCATGCAAGGAAACTGAACCAACTGGTCAAGTATCCCAGCATCCCATGTTTCTTATGAGAGGTCAGAAACTCAAGTAAATCCAGACTTGGGTACTATCAGGAACCCTGTCAAAGTCTGATTTCCAGACTTCAAAGAAAACAACAGCTCTGACAGTCTGATTCAACTGGAAAGCACTTGCTGACCAACAGCAGGTGGTGGTGGGATTTACTTTTAAAGCATACACAGCATGCTCCAATAAGCCAAATACAATTTAATGTCCAAATTCATATTAAAAAAAAAAAAAAAAAAAAAAGGTCAAATCTCAGGAAGTGTGACTCAGCACTAGAAATTTCATTCCAAGAAGTAATTTAGGGGGAGATAAAAACAGAGTTCAATGCTGCTGCAGGATAAATAGGTGTTTACCTTCATTCAAAGGCAGAACTCACAGCAGAAGAGTCATCTCAGCTATCACAATAGCATTAACATCACCTAATTATTCATCAAATGCAGAAGTGAAGCTTGCTGACCCAGTCAAACATCATCTTCCTTTCTCAGTACTCCGTCTCTCCCTATCTCTACAACACATGGCAAAACACAAAGGTGGCACAGCAGCTGCCACAACGGGGGCCTTGGACTCATGTTTGCGGAATACATCCCAACCTGATTACATGCTTCAGCAGCTATCACTTCTCAGAATTCAATAGAAAGTAATTTTCAGCAATGAGGGCAATTAAAAGGTCTGCATACTATGAAGTAAGAATACCTGCTCAAACAGCGACATTATTCCAGCAATGCCAATACAGCTGTAAACAAAGCTGAAACCCAATAATGATGACAGACATCAAATTTCCATGCCCTGATTATGGGACTGTTAATACGGTTAATGAAACAGCTACAAGTTTAATACAGTATTAACTCCAGCACAGCTTGTTGTGCAGTAAGTCACATGTAAATAAATTTTGTCCTCTAATTGAAGGACTTAACATTAAGTAAAAAGGAAAACTTTCATTGTATTTGTGGTAAAATGTTGTTAAAAAGTTCAAAACAATCAATGCAATCAACAGTTCTGGAGCTTATTTGTAGCCTTGCTTTCACCATTCAATACTAGTTGCTTCAACCTCCAACCACGCTTGAAATGTGAGAAAAAAAATAATGGTCATCAAAAAACTATGTTGATTAGTCAGTGGCCCAACTGCACTACCCGTGAAGTAGCAATTTTCTGAAAGCAAAGTCAGGTCAATAAGGAATGCCATGATGATCCCCACTGGCTACCTACTCTTCATACAAAGTAGCCAGAAGAGCCAGACGTGGTTGCATGCACCAGACCCAAAATGCCAACACACATCACTGTGCAACCCCACAACCCACAGGAGATGGAAGGATTTATTGTCCTGCTGTGGTAGAGGTAGACAAAGCTGAAGGAGAGGCAGGATGAAAAAGAAAATGGAAGGGGAGGGGGGAAAAAAAACAAAAAAAACCAACACAACAAAACCACAAACCCCCCCCAAAACCACGGACATGGCCTGTGCAAATCCAGGAAGGAATTTGGAAATCCCTGAAGAAAGCCCATGGAAATCTTTTTTTACCCCTGGAAACACAGCGAGGAGGAAAGTGCAGTAATTCCCTGGGAAAAGGGGTTCTCAATCCCTTTACACTCAATTGCAACTGCAACCCTCTAAACACACATCTGCAGTTCCCCCTCCTAACAAAAATCACATGAAGATCCTTCCCTTTGGCTAACTTTGATCAAAATTAAACACTTCTCTTCCTAGACCTAAGCAGGCAAAATCATATAGGGAGCAAAAGAAAGCAAACAGCAGTTTTGTTGGAAGTGGGCTGGCTTACCCAGGTCACCTGGCAGAGCTCCTGGGTCATGGACTCCTGGTAGAACACTTTGGCCATGTTCTCGGGTAACAGTAATTCCTTGCGCCCTCATCAAACATAAGTAAAAGTCTTACTTCAAATCAGCAGTGCCTGTGCCATTGTAACTCCCACGGCTAATGTACAAGTAATTGACATATCTGTATTTAAATACAGAGCACACATCTCCACAAAGGCAGCATGTTTTCCCTTCCTTGAAAACCACCCCCAACTCCTAAGCGCTCACGCTGAACATCTTTTGGGTTTGACGTATCTTCTCAGCAGCTACCTCAGACCCCTGAAGAACGCTCCCACCATCATACAATAAAAGTCTGACAAAGTGCCTTTCCTCACCACAACAGCTGGCTTTAACTAATTTTCAGTTATTGAACAAGCTAGTGCAGGTGTGGAACGCTTGTGGCACGCAGACAAATGAAAATACCAGCTTCCTACAGCTAACAATCACGCAGAACAGCGTCTGCGCCGGCTGCCACCGCTGCCGTCACAACAGAAACCGCAGGGTGTCATCAGAATTCAGGTGGAGTACA
The DNA here is from genome assembly GCF_004027225.2 of Strigops habroptila. Taxonomy (NCBI): domain Eukaryota; kingdom Metazoa; phylum Chordata; class Aves; order Psittaciformes; family Psittacidae; genus Strigops; species Strigops habroptila. Next base: position 4,946,628 of record NC_044289.2, read on the forward strand.
CACCGTGCCGTTCCTTTCCATAATCATTTTATTAAGCAGTTTTCAAGACACCAAGGCTGCCGCTTATAATGGCTTGCAGACTGTATTGTCTTTGGCCACACATTCTACAGTTAAATCAGGAGAAGCTGTATGTCAGATGCAAGTTATGATTTGGTGGAAAAATAACCATATTTCCATTTTTCTTCAAGAATACAGTAAGCAAATTGTGCTGCCTTTATAGAGTTTGGGCAGGTTACTGGTGTGGCTTGTCACATTTGACGCTCAGTCTTAATGGCTCCAGAGCCCAACTCTTATCTTTCAGCAGAGCTAAACCACAAGTCAATAATGAAATTGCAGCACAAGAAAAAAATTCTAGTGGTCACAAGTTAGAAATTCTCAGAGCCAAAGATGACCGTGGGAAGCTTCATGAAGTGCGGGGCTTAAGATTCATAACACATTTTTGCAAATACTTCAAGAAACCAGGCCTTTGACATTGGACCTTCTTACTGCAAAGAGTCACAAAGTCTGAACATGTGAAGAGTTAATCTGCAGTCTAGCTAAGAAAAAGCCATCAGTCACCCAATGCAAAATGGAGTTAGCAATTTCAGCATCTAATTTGGAAACCACGATACAATGGTCCACACAACATTTGGGATGTAATTTCATTTTCACATATGGGAGTGAAAGGATCTCTCAAACTAGGCTAAACAGGCAAACACAGATTTTACTTGCCAAAACGGGTACAATTAAAGAGGCAATGTTTTCTCAGAAGCCAACTTCAAATTTACACTCTCTTTAATTTGGTTAAGTTCAAAATTGAAGCAGATTTTTCCATTCACTAGTACCAACATGTGCTTCAGAATGTCTTATCAGGGTAAGTTCGGCATTAGGGACAGATGCTAGCTCAGCATGCCAACCGGCCTGCGTTTGCCAGCCATCCTGCCCCAAGATCTGCTAACTGCTCTCCCCCCCCATCATTATCATAAACGTACTCCCCAAGATGTATGTATTCACTATGTCCTACTCTATAAACACACACTTAAGAAATACTTAGGCTTATAAATCTTTATGCTTAAACTTGTGGATTTTTCCAGTTTGAATGAAACAACAGCTTTCAAAATTTGTTGTTGGGACTCCTTTTGGCACTAGCTCCAGGACTTCAGGGAACACTGAGACCTCAGTAAACAGGACTTTCTCCTAATAAATTGTAAGAAAACTGGAACATTTGAAGGAAGGCAGGCTGACAGAAATGACAGAGTGCTCTAATGAACTGATTGCCAGCTGACAGCAATCATTATCCTATTACAGAAAAACTCCTTTACAATTTAAATACCACAACATCTCTCTGCTTTTTCAGTTCATATCATTCATCACCTTTTTTATGTTTGTATTGAAACACAGTGACAATTAACTAAGCGTAATATCACCGTGAAGGACTCAGCCAGACCAAAAGTCTACCTCAATATCGCCCCTCAGAAAAAGATCTATTTAGGTGATCAAATTGTGTGAAAACTTCAGAGACACAACTTCATATAAAATTAAGTGCACTGTCATTACAGGATTAGAGGGCAGCCCCTGGAGAAGGCTCAGCTGCTGGTAAAAATCACAGCATTACTGTGCCAAGACCAAACTGAACTTCACCGTTCCCATATTTTGCATTGCAGAACCTACATATGAAGTGCCAAAATATTAACAGCTGTTAAAACAAAAATGTTTTCTCATTTTTGAGAAACACTTTCATTTTTGTTGAAGACAAAAAAAATGGCACTTTGTTCATGCAACCACAGAATAAGGCACACAGGAGGCCTAGCGATCACATGTATGAAAATCCAGGCAATCCCCTTAGCAGCATATTTTCCTCACCACGAATGAAACAAGTAGATCTGGAAATACCAACACTAACAAAGCCTGGCTTCCCCATGGTTAACCATAAGCTTAGAGAAGAGTTTCTCCACAGTTGAAGCATTTATAAGGTTTTGCCTGCTGCCTAAATGCTCTGGTGTTAAATAAAGTACAAGGTACATTACAGATTTTTTGCTCTGGTAGATTTTTTCCTCATATGCCCACCTATAATTCTGGCAGGAACTTTATTATCTTTGACTCTTGTACTTCTTGACAGCAAAATCTGGAATGGATAGTGAAGCTGTCCAGGAGGTTGAAAAATTACTAGGAAGTCAATAAGGGAGGAGAGAGACAAGGTGTGCTAGAGCTTTGTTTGCTTAAAACAGGCTGAAAAAGCTCTTGATACAACCCTGCCTACTCAGAACTGCCAGAACACAAAATAAAACTTAGATTACTTATTTTACAGAATATTTCTAGACTACAAAATGAACATAAGCTCTAAAATAATTTCATTTATGTTCAATATATGAATTTAACAAAAGTTCCCTCCCCTAAGACACACCTTAACCCGAAATACTTCAGCCTAAGCAACATGGAAGGAGGAGAACTGAATCCACTTGACCTTTTCTTTTTAATTAAATTTCCCCTATTTCTACCATTCTTTCTTCTCAACGGGATATAGACAAATCCATTTTTCTCTGCTGCTTGTTTTCCGAGTCTGAATAGATACCTCATAAAAACCACACCAGCCGGTTTGGTTCTTGGGGCAGGGGTGGGAGAGCAGCAAGTTGTTTACTTGGCATTTCTAATGCCAAAAAAACCCACCCAGCATAAAAACAACCTGAAGAATAGAAGTGCCCGCTTCATTTGCAAGTACAAAGGCCTAAATTGCAGACACAGTCCAGCTGTACATACCCAGATATTTTTCCACAAACTCAATTGAATGCTCCAGTGCTTTTCAATGTTTTTCTGCTTGTCAGTGTAACAAGATGCATGCACACAGAACCTGCACAGAACCCTCTGCCTTTCAATCAGCCTTTTCATCTAGTCCCAGTACTTTACGGACAGCACTGCATCCTGTGACACACCACCACAGTGCCATACAAGTGGCCATGAGCCACACCGTGCATTTCAGTATTCTGAGGCATTAACTTTAGGTTTAGAGTGGAATACTACAGGTTTCCCCCCAGTCTGCAATGTGGGAAACCCCCTTTGGGGCTTTTAATCTTTAGGACTTTTCCAAGAAGCTAATAATGTATGAAAATTATACAATCTCAAATCCAAAACTTAGTTTAGCCTAAGCAACATCCCAATATTCGTCCTTTCTTAACAGAACTAGTTCACTAATTCCAAGTGAAATCAGACTTCAGCACTCTGACATTTCCCCCTCTCCTTTTTCTTGTTAAAAGAAATAATCCTGAAAGATTGCCTGTGCCAGGACTTTTTTGTTGTTATTTTTGGTTTCCCCCCCCCCCCCCCTTTTTTTTTAATTTCTGAATTATTAAGTAAAATTTCTGCCCTGGGCCCCATTTTATGCTTTGTTCAAATAAAGCTATTGGCACATGGCACAAAAGCTCCTTTTTCAGAAAAGGGAAACCTAAACCGGAAAGGAACTGGGTCTATACGATAAGATTATTAAGGAAACGTTTGTCTTTAAACCACCTTAATTCCCATTTTGCTGCTGTACGGTAACACTGGGCTCATTGCTTTCTCTGTGCCTACAGCACATTAGGTTGTGCAAGCACCAAGGGGACTAAAGTAAATTCTTTGTTATGTCTACACAAAGTAGTAAATGAAGCATGCAGCTCAAAACTCTCCTGCAGTGGCCAGATCCTTAGTGCTTTTCCTTTCAGAGCAGGACATTTAATGCTATTTTCTTTCCCATATGCTCCATCTCTAGCATAAAAAGGAAAGGAAAAAAATCTAAAGGCTTCATTTTGCACTAACTACTCCCTTCAGATTCCAAAACATATCTTGATGAAAGCTCGGTTGTGATGGAGCAAAATCAAAAGAAGAACAAATTTCACCCCATGAGATGATACCTAAAAGAGGGGGGGAGAAAAGGCCTCAGAAAAAAGTTCTTTATTGAGTAATTATCCATAATCTTAGATAAGACAACAGATCAAACAAATCCTCTTAAAAGAGCTGCTGTGGCAAAAAAGAAAAAAAAAGTGAGAGGCTTTCAGTGAGGGTTTACAAATAATGCTAGAAAAATTAAAAAGCAGAAACACTGGCAAGTTTTTCCATCAAAATTAAAACAAATTATGCAGTTTTGACTGCTCCATTGCATGACGTGAAATGGCTCTGAGAGAATTCCTGAGGGAAGAAGCTGTGAATAAGCTCTTCCCCAAAAGCAGAACTCCCAGAGGTTTCTGTTTTACAAGGTTTTTTCTAGCTACTTACTGTGGGTCCAGTTGCCCAAGTGAGACCCCAGGAACAGGTCCCAGTATGCTGCTCCCAGCTTTAGGTGCACAGCAGACTTCTTTGCCCTTTCCCTCTGCTGACTCTCACCACCAGATTAAAACAAGCAAGACTTCAAATCATAAACAGTTATGAATTCCACATTTGCCCTGCCACCAGAGCACTGCAGGGATAATATTATCAAAGAAACCTTTGTGTACCTGCATTCTCATTGCCTTAAGACCTGAGCCCATCTTATAAGTCTAATTTCCACAACTGTCATCTAGGAATTACCAGGGTGGTGGGCTCCCATGGACACTCATGTCTATCAACTCTAATCAAATTTTGGAAAAACAGCGGGATAAGCTGTGTATAAACTTGTTGGCATGAATAAACACTTCAGGAAAAAAAAAGCCAACCACAGCCTAAACTTGCCATCCTTGCTTTAGTCACATCCTTCCTTAGACACATCCATAATACATCTAACTTCCCAATCCCAAAATAGTCACACCCGATTCACGAGCTAACACTTACCAACCTGCCAGATGCAACCTCAGATGACAAATTTTGTTTTATATATGCGATGAAGACTGAAATCAAAAACGAACTATAAATATTTTGATGAGAGACTTTTTGTCACATTGTGAAAACCTAATTAAAAGGCTCGTTACATGTGAGAGTAAGCACTGTCTAAATAAAGCTGGTGTTGTCTTGCTTGTTATAAACCCAAGCTAGAGAATCCACCCCTACTCCCAACCCACACGTGGCTCATTGTCCTCCCACAGAGACTGGGCTGGAGAGTCTCTAACCCATCTGTAACATCTATCCTCGGACAATAAATTTGCTGGATTTAGGACAGCAGAGTCTCCGGCATCTCTCCGTCGTCAGTGGCAAACCACATGCAGTAGAAGGGCTGGCAATACTGTGATCAACCAAGCAAAGTCAGCTCAGGGCTGCCTTCCCCCCAGACCAAACGATCTGCGCTGCTGAGCCTGATTAATTGCAGATCATGCTAACTCTATGCAGTCTTTTTGCACTGTTGTTTTATTTGTGTTACTCTCGGACATCTAAATAAATTTCAAAGGAATAAACATACACTCAGTTAGATGTCAGTTTGTTTCTTCTTAAAATAAATGTTTCTAAAAAGGTACTTTGAGTCATGAAAACAAAAACATACAACAAACCTACAGCTGTAATTTGTTTGTTGCTTTTTCTTGCAATAGATTTTTAAACTCTAACTTCAAAAAGACTACAAGCAAAACTATTATGTTTCAGCTTAAGTGCGTACCTGACCTCCTTTCTAAGTGTTTTGCCCCTTCCAGGCAGGGTGCTATTAAGTTTCCAGAGGTGATTTGGAATTTAAGGCTGGGAGTTGCTGCCTGACCTCCTGTGCATCCATTCAGATTCATTTACTAGCCATCACGGTCCAGTGTGCCCTCCTCTCATACAAAAGCATGGTGACACTGAGCAAGCAGTGACCCAGGCCACCGTCAACCCACAGTCTCAAGAATCAACCAGAAAAGAACTTTTGAACATTTTTCCTTCTGATCTTTACATATATTTTATACTTCGCAGATTTATTAAATTACTAGTTTCAGCTGTTATTTAAATGCTTCTACCTCTACAATGCTTTCATCAACACTGCTTCTCCTTCAGAGCAAATTAATTATCCAGAAGTCAAAAGTAGGGAATATTATGCAAGTTATTGAACAAGAACTCTTCTATCTATATGATTAAATGGAATTATGACTCCTAGGTCTGCCACCTTAATCTAAATCTTGAAGTACTCAAAAATTATGAGCTAGACCATGGACCGATGTGACCAAAGCAGCCTTTATGTCATTCATTAATGACACAGCACACCTTGGTAGATGCAAGATGGGATTGTGCCAGTGACTGAATGTACAAGGTCTAGAAACAGAAATGCACATCCACATAGAATTTGGAATAAAATAGGCTTTGCACTCTGGGAATGTATCTTCACGCCTTTGCAAGGTTTGATCTTGGAGGTGGTTTTACTAAAGGAGGCAACACCAGCCAGGACACAGGGATCATCACTTCAGGTGTCCTGTGTTTTTTAATGGACTATGCCAAACTTGGAGGTTAGATTTACTATGCTAAAAGGATTCACAGCAGAAAGGATTTAGCTAGTTGGTGACGCAAACATTTTGGTGCCTCAGAGTATCTTATACATACATAAACAGGCACAGAACATCTCTCTGTTCCTAGCTCCATACCTGGGAGACAGTGTTTGTTTCCAACAATACTTTACATTATTTACAATCAATACAAATCCATTTAAATGTAAAGCTGTAACACACTGCTATTTGCCATCTCTTCTCAGATAGGTAGGTTACAAATACTTAAAAGGTACAAATCTCTTTAAGGGAGGTGACATTGTATGGATCTACCAAAGGCACAAAGAAACCAGTGTATGAATGAAAAGCAACTGATCCAAGTTCAGCCCTTTTCCTACCCAGATTCTGGGTAGGAAAAGGGAGCTACTATGGAAAATAAATTTTCTCTGAAAATCATGGAAATAATAACCTTTTTTTTTTTTTTTTTACCCCATTTTCTGGGGGTTTACTCTATTAAGCTCAATATGGTTATAAATTCAATTTCTTCCTCAAAACACAACCTTCATAAACCAAAATATTTTACACAAACAGATTTCAGCTAGCATTTTCTTAATGGAAAACTACATATGGGAAACCACTATATTTACCTATTTGCATTTAATTTTAATAACAACTTCATTTTTATTTGAGCATTTATTTTCTGACAATTTTATTTTCTTCAAAGTGCCTGTTTTCCAGGATAAGGTAAAGAAAAAGAGAATAAATTGTTCTACTCAAAAAATATTTGTGGGAATATAACCGAGTATTTCAATCAGTGATAGACACAGGCATTATTGTAACACCTTTATGCTTTAAATAGTTATTAGACTTTATAGAGGAATAAATGGGTGACATGTTCCTTGATGTGCTACAAAGGTAGTCAGAAAAGTCAAATGAAATCTAGTTGACCCTTTTGACCCTAATATCCATGAATTCATCAACTTTATCTCACATTCACTTGACTCACTAGCTTCCCCTATGTTTGTAAGATAAGTTAGCGAACTTTATGCATCAAGGTTTTCATCGCTTCAAGGTTAGACAACTCTGAATCAATCAGTGTACCTCCAACTGGTTACGGTTCAGCCAGAATAGCTGATGCTAGCGCTCATCACGCTATTGACAGCAGAAATTAAATCCTTACTCAAAACTCCCTACTTGCTTTCCTATGAACTGAGCTTAAAGGTCTACTGTGAAAGATACTTCACTGGTCCAGGAAGAAGAACTCTCTATCCTCTCTGTGTGCCAGCAGGGCCAGAGATGAATGGCCTGGCCGATGTACTGGGAGACATTTTTGCTCGTAAGATCCAGAACCTGTTTCAAGAGACTGGGCTGGATTAAAGCTGAGAAGGGCTCACGCCTTAATATAGTCCTAAAAATTAATGATCTTGGAAATACACAGCACAAAAGCTGCAGTCAGATGCTTTTCTACTCTAATTTATGCAACACATCTCAAGGTACCATGCAAGATTAGGGAACTGCTACTCGTTAGGAATCTGCAGAACGCTCGACGGCACCACCCAGTAGTGCATGTCCTACCCTGAACACTGCAGCATGTTTTGGACTTCTGTTGTTTTCTACACTTAGCATCCAATCTGCGTATTTCTTCCAATTGATGCACTAGTAACATTATTGCTCTTTAATGGCATTTTTTTATTAAATAATTATTCCAGAAGCCTCACAGACATGGAAAATATATATGCACTAGCATTTAATTGCTTTATCATCATGACTATAATCACAAATAAGGACTTTCCAGAACAGAGAGCCAACTGAGGCTTTTACTCACTCAATTCTACCTGTCAGCATAATAAACACTCGTTGGAAATCTCCCCCATGCTCTGCTGTGTTTTACACTATGTATCAAAGAGTCTCATTTATGTATTTGGAGCAGGTGGTTGCTTTTGTACAAAACTGCTGCAGTTCCTCAGGATAAAGCACTCTATGCAATGAGATGAATGAATGCCAATGGAGGTATTCCCACACAACCACTTATGGCACACACTTTGAGGCAAGCTGGCCATCCCATACTCAGGGTGGAATTGTGTTATCAGGGCTACAGCATGTGCTCGGGCACCTTCACAGCTATAGATGAGCATGCCCAAACACCATGTGTGCAGGGTGGCTGGGGACACCCAAGTCTCATCCAACTCCTCTTGCCCAGCTTGGCAGTTGCTTCCCTGTCTTCTCCTCATACTTGAGCATTGCACCCATCCCACTGGGAGCATGGGCATGAGGAACAAGTCCATGCAAGTTGATGGCACAAGGCCAGATGACAGTAATATCTCAGTAAAAATATTGCATGCAGAGCCCCAGACTGCTGAAAGACCAAATATTCTCTTAAAAAGGAGGTACTTCCATAGTAAAAATGAAGCCCCTCAAAAAAACCCATCACACACCAAATCCCTCACAATAATGCACTGAAACAGACAGGATTATTTTTAAATTAAGTGTGGCTTGCTTAAATAGTAGAAAAGCTGTTTGAGTTCAAAATCCATAATTTTAGAGCTCAGTCCGTGGAGTTAGATCCCATTTTATGGGGCTGTAATTGAATACCTACTTTTCCTAGGTGAAAAAACTGGGAGAACTCTTTTCAAGGCTATTTGAAGGTAAAAATTATTTTGCATGAAAGCAACGATTAATTAGCACTCAGCAAGGTTCCCTCTACTCTATGCTGTGAAGTAAAAGCAGGTCACTGCTGCAGCCCCCCACACCTGTTACAGGTCACAGATCCTTACCTGAACACAGTATCTGATTTGCTGTTTCAGCACCTCAAAGTTAAAGCTGGTTTTCCTTCCAAAAACAACAGCAAGTAAATTTTGCTGGTTTGAGTATGACTGTACCAAGGGATGAAACCAGAGATGCTCCTGTTTAAGAGCTGAAAAAATTCAGTCACTACAAAAATTTGTACATTTTTAAAAACTAACCATTTGTGCTCAGTTACACAGCTATGTTCCAGACCCCAAGGCTGGTGCAAGTCAGCACAGCTTTCTTCAGGCTGCAGACAAAGCCTGCTTCTTCCTCTTCACATCCTTTTTCCTAGAAGGACACCTTTAATGGAAGGGCCACCACATTCACCTTCTTTAAGCTCTTGCTTAAAGAAGATGAATTCTTTTCTGTCTTTACTGCCTGAGACAGGGGGCAATCTCCATTTGATTAGCTAAGACAGCTGGCTGGCAGATTTAAATTATTTGTATATCAGTATTGATGCTGCTCCACATTTAGTGTAAATGTAATTATCATTAGGGACTCAGAGCTATCAAATGAGTACTTTGAGGAATGTCAGTGCTTTAGTAGAAATAAATGCACACACACACACAGGTGGACTTGGAATTCACTTTTGGGCTCTTTATGCTCATCCTCTTCCCCATCAAATTTCTCCTCTATGTATCTCTGTTCTTATTTTCTCACACTTTTTACAGTAAAAGCTAGCTGGGAAAAGCAATCAAATCTGTATAAGATAAGCTTAAAAATCTCACCCACTGCCCTCTCTGGAGCTGTGATAGCTCTCATGATGTTAATAGTGTGCTCTGCTGAAGAGCCAGAAAAGGCTCTGGTCCCATTCCCATCAACATCCAGGAAACTTGGCCTTATATCTGGAAAGGAACTCAGTCTTAGTTCACCTCCGCAACCCCCATGCTGTAAATACTTTGCACAGGACTTGCAAGGCTGCTGGATCAAAAGGCTTGGAAAGGTTTCCATGAGAAACCTGGAGCACCAGGAAATTTCCAGGAAGAAAGCAGGAAAGACAAGGGAGAACTTGAACTTTTTTGATGTTGCCCTTCAGGAAAGATTCAGGGGCAGGGCTGCTCAATGGTCATACTCCTGGCTCAGTCAATGGCAAAGCAAAGATCCACTGACTGGGACATCAGACAGTGATACGCAAAAAATAAAGTGCAGGACACTGGTGTACCAGATATTTCCTATGTGACTTTGTGCAAGTCTTGAGACTCATCTCAACCTGAGCTTAGAATGCACAGTCTAAATCAGTCTCTATGACCAAAGATACATGCGAACAAAAAAAGCATTTAGATTTCCCTACCAGGAGAGGACAAATAATGTTGAGGACATTTCTCCCTCTCCCAGCGGACCAAAGAGAGCTCATAAAACTAATACCAGCTACGTGTCTAACAACTTCTGGCTAATGCCAGAGGAGAGAAATCCTTCAGCCAGAAAGAGAAGGGCAAGAGCAGTGTCTGCTATCTAGCAGTGCTGGGAGGCCAACTGACCCACGATGGGTGGTCTGTGGAGTATGCAGTCAGATTACTAAGATTGGTAATGAGGCCAGGCCTCATTGGAGCACAATGGTACTGCCAAGCTGTCTTCTGAAGATGTGATTTCTTCCAAAGAAATAGACCCACAAAGACTGAAACTAGACCCCACAAGCCAGATCCCCCCTACTTGACTAACCTGGGTGATGAAAAAAACAAACCAAACTACCAACAAAACAGAGGAACCAAACCAAAGACTCTAAGCCTCCTTGATCTACTCTAACACTTTTCTCAGGGAAATGACCGCAAGCTGCAAACAGAAGATGATTGCCAACTACAAAGAAAAAAAATTACCCTGAAAAGCAAGAATTTAATAAAGCCACTAGAGCTTTTCTCATTGCACTATTAGTTAAGATTTCTGAATACATAAATGAGAATTATTTGACTGACAGCCTCTTTATCAATAGTATAATCAGCTTTCTATTGTTGGAATAAGTCATCTATTTTAACGGCAGAAACATTTATTCTAGCTGTAAAAATATAACCCTATTTATTTCCAATCTGCAAAAGTAACCCTTGGTAGTATAAACGAATTTAAAGAGAAAGGCGATTTCTTATCTGCAGAAAGCAGCAACACCACCAGCACAGGACAATGGTCTGCATTTTTATTAATGCAAACACTAACCTTCTATTTCCACACTTGAATTTCTAGCCTCAGAACAATATTGATGTCTACAACTGAACTAAATTTATGGTAATCTAATTTTATCATACATTATTGGAGCATCAGGACATTTATCTATTAATCTATCCCTTTAACTCGTTAGTGTTAATATTCTCAGCCTGCTTACAACTTCCAAGGGCATGTCTGCTTCATCACCAGCTGTCATCATTAAAAAACCTATTTCTTGTATTTATAAAGAAAATGTAAAGTAGAAAGCTATGTCACAAAAGCTAGACAGAGAACATACTTTTGCATACAATGAAGTGCTGATACCTACTTGACTGAACACGATTGTATTTTTAGGTTCTATAATTGATAGCTAACAGCTTTCAAGTCTCACTAAATATTCATTATTAGAAGGAAAAAATTAAAAGGTCTAATTCAGTTTAAATGTCTCTGACAACTGCCATTAAAGCATCCTTGTGCAATATTTATATTTAGGCAGCACAGAGACAGACCATGGGAGTCCACATCCTATGTTGTTCCTCCTCTTTGTTACAGGTGAGGGGAAGAAGTGTCAAATGTGATAAAAACACCTTACAATTAACTCCTCTCCAAATACATGCATCTGTATATTTGCATTGAGGGAGAGGGGATGTGCTTTCTGCAAATCACAGAATCATAGAATGGGTTGGGTTGGAAGGGACCTTTAAAGATCACAGGGACACCTTCCACTAGAGGAGGTTGCTCCAAGCCCCATCCAACCTGGCCTTGAACCCTGCCAGGGATGGGGCAGCCACAGCTTCTCTGGGCACCCTGTGCCAGCGCCTCAGCACCCTTTTTTTGTAAACACATTTGTTCCTTTTATCTAGCACATGAAGTGCACCAGTGCCAACCTTTAAGGCTGTAGCATATATCCTTTTTTTAATGCTGCCCACAGGGCCATCAGGATGAGTGGAGTGGCTATGCAGGAACAGAGAGCCATCACTTCATTTACTGCTATTTGACCAAGAGGGACCCTTTCCTAAGTCAAGCAAAGCTGACCTCACCAGGAGCTTGAGGCTGCCCTTCCTTCCCTAGAACAACTAATTCTCCTTAAAGGTCTAATAAGATGCTACAAATGTCAGTCCTGGTCCTAAACAATAAAGCCTGTGCTTGCATTTTCATACAATTAATACTTTTTCCCCTGTTGCTTAACATAGGTTTCAAAAACCAAGGGTTTAAAAGTTCATTTTCTAATTGAGATTCTGTTTGGCTCCAGCAATAAGCTTTGCCTGCATTCAAGTCTGATGGAAATCCACTGTACATAATCAACATATATGATCTTTTTGGTATATATTTTTCAATTCTTATTACAATTCAGTTTTATTCCTTTTCTCGTGAAATCACTGGAAAGTTATGCTGCAAACCTCAAGTGAAGCACAGAGGTTCTGTGAATTTGGGAGGCCCAGGGTGCCTGGTACAAGCAGTTTAAGTGGTATGGACTGCTCTCATAATCAGCATGTTCTCTGAAAGCTAAAACTCAATTTTTCAGACCAAAATGCAGGACTGGCAGTAATTCAAAATCCTGACACTGTCATGGGTGCCAAAGGGCCTCCAGTGAGTGCTGCTTTGCATTTGCAAAAATGTTTTATGAGCTCAAGACCCTAGAATTAAGTATCTTTACTTTGCAAGCAACCTGCCATCTACTGCTATAGGAAAATCAAGCCAAATACAAAAACCAGCCAAGCACAGAACAAAGGATCTCTAACCCACAAGTAGAGTCTCTTTATCTCCAAGTCCTCCACTTTGAGGGCTTGAGTGTTAAAATCTAAGAGCTCTCAGCTTCAAGCCCATTACCATTTTCTCTTTTTTATCTGTACCAAGTTACTTTTGTTCCAAATGAACATTAAAAAAAAAAGGGGGGGGGGGGGGGGGGGGGGACAGAAGACAAACAGATGAGCCTACCACATGTACTGCTGATTTCTTACAAATGACCAGGCTTCCGATTAAGGATATTGTAGATTTAAGCAATAAGGAGATATTTACAGTCCTGGCAAAAGACGGACTATGTTATAGTGAATTAGGTCCCAAATCAATTTCCTAATTGCCAGACCACAAGTGTTTACTAACCTGACTCCAGAATTCCTTCATTCTCATCTCTAAATAAAAACATAAAACAGCCTATTGGTTATTTAACTAAGAAAGCTGCTGATGCAGCTCCATTTAACAAAAGGGCATGAATTTTTGTTTAAAGAATATGGAATCATGGAGCTCCTTATTCACAGCTGTCATCTCCACTGCCTTTCCATCAGTAAAGCAAAGAGGAAAGCAAGAGGAGAAGCCTGGAGCAGCCTGACCAGGATTATTCTTTCCCAAACACAGTCATTAAAAAAAAAAAAAAAAAAAAAACCAAAAAAAAAAACCACCAACAAAAAAACCAACAAAACAAAAAACCCCAAAACACACAAACAAACAAAACCCCAGAAAACCAAACCACCAAAAAACCACAACATTAGTTTTTAAGGCAAGTCACTGCTGTGATCCTGAATGGAGAAATACAAATTGGTCACAACTGGTATTTCATTAACATTTCACAAGAAACTGTGCTCTAGGACAATTTCTGCAGGTAAATTCTGTAAATGCTTTTTCTTAAATAAGGCTACGGATACTGAATAAGTGTATATATATGTGTGCATGTATCACACACACGTATATTAACACAAATTGCCCCAGACAATTTTTTCAAAGTGGTGCACAGACAACTTATGCATCTTTTTCTCAATCGTTGTAACCTAATATTTCTTTAGCCGAGACTAAAATCTCATTGCATGAACTAAGCAAGTGAGTAAGACTGAATTAGATCAGTATGTCTTCCAAAAGTACCTCAAGTGCCTCTGCTGAAGGGAAAGCAATGTCATGACTCGGATCGGGATGGCTGATGCAAGCAGGAGGAAGAGCACAGGCTTATGTGAGGCATCCCGCCTTGGCTGCAGCACCTACCATGCACAGGCATTGCTGTGCCTGGAGCAGGGGCATAATACCTCTAAGACCACACACCACCTGTAAAAACACTGGTGCTGAGTCTACCCAAAGCCCTTGGATAATTCAGCATCAACTGAGAGGCTCTAAAGAGCTGCGGAGGAATTCACATAAACTTAGAGACAGGCACATCAGTATGTAGTCAGCACTAAGCAAAAAGGACATCTTTACAAAGCATGACGAAAGGGCAGTATTTCGTGCTGGAAAACTGGTATCCTCCTGCAACTCAGCCACAACTGAACTCGTATTATTACCTCAGCTGAGACATAATCTGACCCTCCTTCTCCCACTCAGGTTTTACTCTCTCAGATGAAACAGAAAATCTCCAGCGTCCCACACTCATATAAAACTTCAGGTGCTTTTCACAACAGCACAGACATTCATCGTCATTATCCTACTCATTTTTAGAAAGGGTGTACATAAAAGATGCATATAATCTATATCTGCAATCCATATTCTTATTGTGTGCATTAACAACAGATCTGAACTACGCTGGCAATCTAGAAAGAACAGAGAAACTGTATGCATGGAAGAGCAGCAGAGCAGACCCTGCTCACTTTATCCTTAGGAAGCTCTGTAATACAACTATGCCAAACCTGTGAAACAGGTTTAGTTTAGCCACCGCCCGTATCACTGAGCAGGGGTGCTGTGAGATGACCTTCAAGGTCCCATAAAACTTCAGTTATTTCATGATCCCAAGTCTCAGTAGGATTGCAGATCCTTGTAAAGGGACTCCAGCCGTCCTGTGCTCCTCTGAGACATTTTTATCCTCCCCACCTCTACTTTATTTTTCCAGACCTTCCAAAGCAAGACACAGCATGAAAAAACTGGAACATTAGTAAACCTGGGACTCACGACAATTCCATTCTTTTAAGTGTTCTCTCATGACTCTCAGTATCAAAATCTCAAAGAAACCATGTTTGGCAAATCTGTAGTTTCTCACATAAAACCAAAAAGGAGGATTGAATCCTCCTGTAAAGTGACTGTATCAATTATCTATCAATATTTAAAAATGAAAACCTATCAACACAAATTCACTCATGCCAGCTTTGGCTCCTTTTCTTATGTCTTCCATCTGTCGGTCTCTATCTGACATCTCAAAGGCTGGATTAATGCTTCTTTAGTCTAGAGACTATACATCTTTCTACGGGTTTGTTCTGTGCTCAGCAATGAGGCTCTGAGGCACTATTTCAACACAATGCTGTATGAATTACTGTTGCTTAAGATGCTAAACATACTAAACCTGGAGGAAACTTACTAAAATTCTGCATGTGCTACTGTCATTAAACCATCGCTACCACTCATCCCTCCCTTGAGGTTACATGTCTGTCCTTCTCTACCTCAGGATTCCTCCAATACCCTGTAATGACCCACTGGAGCATCACACAGCACATTAACTTGGAAAAGAAATGAGAAACACTTAAAAACAAGAATAATGAAGAATTTTTTAGAAATCATTAATAAAATTTAAGATGACTGAAAACTATTGGTCCCAGAGTAGAATTTATTCGCAGACTAGCAGCTGGCATGTGAAGTTTCTGCCCATTATAATTTTTAATATTGAGCTATGATAAAACTAGAGAAATTAGAGGTAGTAAAGAACAATTAGGCCAAATAATCCATCCCCCACCAATACAGGATGGAAATAAACTGTTTAAGAAAAAAGCATTCTGGTACACAATGGCAATACCCTTTATGCTCACCTGCAAATCCATTTTAACTTCACAGTATGGTTAGGCATAATTAATACAAGACAGACTTACAGAAAGACACATGATGAAGAATCTCAACTGTTGTCTCTATTCAGGGATACATAATCAGAGGAACTTTGAATATGAAGCAAGCTCAAAATTTTCTGAAGTAACTGATAATTCCACCAGCCAGAAAAAGATTGAGTCACACACAACAAAACTGCATTTTCAACAACTAAATTTCTACATGGACTATCATAAACTTATTGATCATAAACTACTGATCATAAATACGATGGCTACTTGGAAATGCTGATCTGCCCTGTCCTCCAACAGAGCTCCAAGAGCTATTCGTGAAGAATGTGCTTAGACACATACTCACCTTTAAAGATATTGTGTGGAGACCTCATAGCAGCCTTCCAGAATCTGAAGGGGGCCTACAAGGATGCTGGAGAGGGACTCTTCATCAGGGACTGTAGCAATAGGACAAGGGGTGATGGGTTTAAACTTAAACAGGGAAGTTCAGGTTAGATATGAGGAAGTTCTTTACTGCAAGGGTGGTGAGGCTCTGGCATGGGTTGCCCAGAGAAGTGGTAAATGCTCCATCCCTGGCAGTGTTCAAGGCCAGGTTGGACAGAGCCTTGGGTGACATGGTCTAGTGTGAAGTGTCCCTGCTCATGGCAGGGGGTTGGAACTAGATGATCTTGGGGTCCTTTCCAACCCGAATCATTCTATGATTCTATGACAGTTCTAGTGCAGATAACGTAAATGCTCAAAGACTTAACCACCCTTCTGGAACTGAGGCTTCCGAAGGAACTCTCAGGATTGACAAGAAGGTGTGGATGTTTACCTTCCACACCTGTTAATCACTCATCTTCATTGTCTGAAAATGTTTTCTCAAAGCTTTCACCAAACCATTGGGCGTGACCCCAAACCAGTTCACATATTTAAATTAATATGCAAATTGTATGCTTAGATTTCCTGGAATCTGCCTTTGAAGGGCAGAAATTGTTTGACAAGCTTTATGATGACATTTCAAGAATGATGCCGGTGCTTGCAACAGGGCATTTAAGACGAGAGAAAGCAGCACTGAGCTACATAGTTATTCTGCCTGTGTTGATGTCTGGCTAAAACCTCATCCCGAGGAAAAAAGCAGATTTTTAATATCCAATTCCTAATCATTATCACCTGCTAGAACAAAAAGTTTCAGGTGAAAATTATATTGCTAAGTCCAACAGCTGGCTTTGAAGATTGCAGTAGCACCTCTAGCTGCAGAGATAATGGAACACCCTCCTGCAAGGCTCTAAGTGGGGTTTTAACAATAGAAGCTCAAATACCTTTTTCTCCAGGTACCTCTCAGATGGTTCCACCTGAGATCCAGACCAAGCAAAAGGCATTAGAATTCTGGGAGGAAGTGATACAAACTGCTGGAAAAAAATCAGCATTCTGAAAGAGCCGACAGATACAAACACACCATGCAGACATCTCTAGCAGGTATCCAAATATATCACAAACCCTCTCTGAAACACTTCTGGAGTCAGCAGCATGCAACATGACATCAGGGCTTCCAAGTCAACAGGGAGCAGGATGCTTGGCTGAAAATAGTGATTTTAGTTTCATTATACTGTGTCACCTCACTAGGAGCTTGATACTCTGATTAGCACCAAGAGAAACACTCCCTCAACATAAGCAATACCGTACCACATCCGTAGGAACAAGCACTGCATACAGCTTAGGGCACTAAGGTTTCATATAATTTTTAAAATATGTATTATTTCAGATCACTGGATGTGCTAGAAGTGGTCTGGATATTTTACCTTAATAGTAAGAAGCTAAAATATGAAAAGGATGATTGAGGTAGGACTTTAAGAATGATTTAACATCTCTTTTAAAGCATAGATCACGCTTCATCATTTAAGTGAATGTGCATGGACTAGACCCGTTACGAAAGCCACACAGACTGCAGCCTTTCAAACACTAACACACAGCAGTAATGACGAGGGCAAAACTACCAGGTCAATGGAGAGACAGGAACATTTCTCAAGAGGTTTGTACTCTAGAAGAAAAAAATACAGTCACTCTATCTTCACTGAAGTTGTCCCTTTTTTTTTTTTTAAGCTTATCTAATTAAATCAATGCACATACCCACAAAGCTAGACTTGTTTCAGTGAAAAATGCAGTTAAATTTCTTTTAAATTAACTTGGAAAAAAACACCAACTGTCAAATAGATTAGATATATGTATTCCTCCAGTTAAATTAAACTTCAGTTAAACTGATGGAATAATTAATCTTAAATGTCAAGAAAGTAGGAGATGTCTCATATTTACATACAAAAACAAGTTCCACAGAGTCCTTAAACTAAGATTTTCTGTTTAAAGATCTGGCTTCACACATGGTCAAATTTCATGGTTACTAACAATTTTAAAGTCAAAATTTTCAAAGAATTTATTGTTTTGAAGAATTAAAAAGTATTACTCCCTGTAAGTATCATGGTGGTCCACAGACAACCAGACTTCTAGGAGATTATGGGTTCCAGCTGTTTGCCTTGCCTTGTAATCTCCCTAAGGTGCTGTTTCCTCAAGATACCAGTAATCACTTTTCATGGGTTTACATAAAAGTTGTATATCATCAAATCAAAAGGTTATTGCTCTTTTCTTGTTATGCTGTATATATGGCTTAGTCCTAAAAAAAGAAAGCTAAAATAAAATATGCATTTTTACATTACAGTTGACCTACTAGTTCTTATTCAGTATATAAAACCAAGCATTTAAGTTGCCAATTAACTAATTGGCTTCATTACCTATCAAATCCTGTCATATATTCAAATTCTCAAAAGTTGTGCTTGTCATTGCTGACTTTTCAAGTTATATTCAGGCTGAACAATACAGATCCACAACTTGCCAACATACTTCATCTTACTAATTTCACTCAGCACCAATCTCAGTCATCATGTTGATTAAAATACAGATTATTCTTGTATCCTGTTGAAACCTATGGGAGATTTGCCACGGCAAAAATTCCCACTGCCTTGTAAGATCTTTCGAAGTTGGAGTGAAAACTCGAGCATTCCCTATATCTTTTCTGCATCTGACAGAAATAAACCTTGCATCCCTTTTTTGAGGCACAATAATCTAAAGTTCATACAGTAATTAAAATAGCTGAACAATAACAAGAGATTTTACTGGGTGGCTCACTCTGTTCCACTGTCAGCAGTTTCTCTGTCTGCAACATCTGAGCCACCACCAGTTCAGAAGAACTAAATGACCTTCCTAGTATTTGGAGCTAAGGACTCCCAGAGTCTCAGGAAGCCAAAATCAACCATTCTAAGGCATTTCTCACTTTTTCCAGCTGAAAAGCTGAATTTCAATGGAATTATGTTGACAGTAGTAAGGAAACAGCATCAGGAAGCACTATGATGTATTGTAATGCCCGTACAGTTAAAATTGTTCTGTAAAATCTAAATTCAAAATACCAGCATCTTGTAGACTGGCACTACTCTGTAAAAGCAAAAATCCAAAGCAAAACACATCATCTTCAGGAAGCTGCATATATACCATGGATCAGGCTTGATTAAAAGGCTATTGTTGTTTCTTCAAAGGCAAGCCAAAGACCCACCTGTACACTGAATTACTGCTGCTCACCAGAAAACCCTGCAGCTGTGTAGCTGGTGTGCTGAGCTGATCTAGAAGTCTGTCACCAGATTGCTTTTATATTAATTTCTCTTACTAAGAGAATTAATTAATTAATTTCTCTTAATAGTTGGGACCACAGATGCCCTCTCTCCCCTCCACTTCATAGTAGCATAAAATAGGGTATTTTAGTCCTACACGTCATACTGTCACACCATATTTCCCCAGACAGCCTAGAGCAGAAGTTTTAGTCGTGTTCACACAGGTCTATAAACATCTTCCTCTGCCACACTTCCTCCAAAATACTGACCCGGGACCCAAGCAAGACCACACGTCACTCTGCCTTTCTGCAGCACACACTGCTGGGATATAGCCACAGGGGCAGGTTTCTACATAAAATTATTTTTTCTATATAAACACATTTATCCCCTCATTTTAACCAGCGTATACCTCATTTTGAGGCTCCACAAAGCATCTCCTAAGTAAGAGAGACATTTGTGGAATTTACAGCTACTGCTCCATTAGTTCAGGGCTTATGGGAAAGAATCTATTGCTTCTACTCAGAATTTTAGTATCACCATACAGGTCACATTAGGATCGCAGTTCTGCTTATTGCAAGGTTTCCTTTCTATTTTTTTTTTTTTTTTTTTTTTTTTGGTAAGAACTCAACAATCTGGTACTTAGAAAGATCTTTAAAACAGAAAATCTGCAGTTTAATGAGACTGTATTAAAGAATGCAAAGGACAAAAAGAGAGTTTGGATAGAAAACTCATGAAATTCTGTGGTCTGAATAGACTTTTCACTGATGAGATTAACACTAAATATATGGCTAGACAATGTGAAGAACCTACATTTTCAAAGGGCGCAATAAAGCAACATTTCATGAAAACACATTGTTGTTTACATGGAAGATCTATTAGTGTCTACAGTTTAATAACTAAAACTACATCTATTACTCTCCAATAAATCAATTTTTAAAGCAATCCTTGTAAAAAACACCCTAACAGCATGTACATAGGTCTTTTCTACTACCCAAACAATCTTCTATTAAGCCCACGATTACAACCATCATTAATGCCTCTAAACACTGATAAATTAATGAATACACTGGAAGCACTGATCAGTTGGTGCACGTGAGCTAGGTGCTAAAGAGAAACTCTCCAGTGGCAGATCGTCAGATGGGAGCTCATGTGGGCATCTTCATTAAGAGTAAGCCATGTGTCCCATGGTGAAGATGCCAGAAAAGCCCATTACAGTGAAGCAGCAGCAGATGCCATTACTGATGATGCACAAGAGGCAGTGTACCTGACACAGGCAGAATGGGAAGAGTATGAACTGTGGATAAGGAAACGTGGTTGGTACTTTAGACCAAAAAAAAAAAATAAAGGAAATAAAATTAACATGGATTTTATAATTTCGTATCTTCTACCCATCCATTTTAGCATAAATAACAATGCAACTACAATCAGTAAGGAGTTATGTTGCTGGTTGCAGCAGAGCCAAGGTTTTACTCATGATATCTAAGCACTACAGACTAAAATATAGATTTTTTTAATTGTTCCAGGGTTTTCCCCAATCACAAGTATTTATTAAGAATGAGCAATACTCCTTATTTGCAATAAAGGCAGCACACAAATTCTGGAGTAACTTGAAAAGTCATATAACAAAACTGGCTATCTTAAATTGACAGATTACAATAATTTTCTCATATGTCTTCCGTGACAGTCACACAGCCACATCCATCAGTGGCTCTGGGGAGAACAGCCCCAGTACATGAAGCCCTACACAGCTGCTCAAGGACAGAGAGCGGGAACTGAAGAAGATAAAAACAGACACCAAGAGCATCAGTCCTAAATCCTGAACAACCCTGACTCCAATATCCTGTCATCCCTCCCTTCGCTGCCCCACTGATACAACAGCAAGAAGTTTTGTGACCATCAGGCACGTTACAGTGTCTTTTTTAAGATACTTGGAAAGCAGCATGGGGAAAAAAGCAAACAAATAAAAACCATTCACCATATATTTGTCAGTGACATGGACAGTGGGATTGAGTGCGCCCTCAGCAAGTTTGCCGATGACACCAAGCTGTGTGGTTCGGTTGATATGCTGGAGGGAAGGGATGCCATCCAGAGGGACCTGGACATGCTCGTGAGGTGGGCTGATGCCAACCTTATGAAGCTGAACCAAGCCAAGTGCAAGGTCCTACACCTGGGTCGGGGCAATCCCAGGCACTGCTACAGGTTGGGCAGAGAAGAGATTCAGAGCAGCCCTGTGGAGAAGGACTTGGGGGTGTTGGTTAATGAGAAACTGAACATGAGCCGGCAGTGTGCGCTTGCAGCCCAGAAAGCCAACCATATCCTGGGCTGCATCAAAAGAAGCGTGACCAGCAGGTCGAAGGAGGTGATCCTGTCCCTCTACTCTGCTCTCCTGAGACCTCACTTGGAGTACTGCATACAGTTCTGGTGCCCTCAACATAAAAAGGACGTGGAGCTGTTGGAGCAAGTCCAGAGGAGGGCCACGAGGATGATAAGGGGGCTGGAGCACCTCCCATATGAAGACAGGCTGAGAAAGTTGGGGCTGTTCAGCCTGGAGAAGGCTATGTGGAGACCTCATAGCCTACCAGTATCTGAAGGGGGCCTACAAGGATGCTGAGGAGGGACTCTTCATTAGGGACTGTAATGGTAGGACAAGGGGTAACAGGTTCAAACTTAAACAGGGGAAGTTCAAGTTAGATACATGGAAGAAGTTCTTTACTGGGAGGGTGGTGAGGCAGCGGAATGGGTTGCCCAAGGAAGTGGCAAACGCTCCATCCCTGGCAGTGTTCAAGGCGAGGTTGGACGGAGCCTTGGGCAACACGGTTTAGTGCAATGTGTCCCTGCCCATGGCAGGGGGGTTGGAAGCAGGTGATCCTACGGTCCTTTCTAACCCTAACTATTCTATGATTCTATGATACTGGTGTCAGTCTTTACTGTCAGTGCAACTGAAACCCTGCAAAATAATGAAAGCTCCGCAAATGTTGTTAGCAAAAAAAGTCACACTTTTTAATGGACATTTACAATTCAAAGCAGTCTTAATTACTTTGTTATTGCACCTGAAGGTTTGGGGGAAATGCTGCATTCAAATATCAGACTAGCAAGGACCACTGGATGGGGTCCAATAAGAAACTGAGATCGGACTAGTTAAATTAGCCATCTGTCCTAAATAGACACAAATCAGAATTACTTTTTAAATATTCTTTCAACCCAATCTAAAGTGAAAGAAATTTATAAAAGGCAGCAATTGTGATAAGGTAGACTCCAAGGAAGTTTATATCCATCTGTTATTATAATGTATCTTAGTCTCAATTCTTCAACTCTGTAACTACAAAAAAAAATGCCCTAGATACGGCATAAGAAGACCATATGATAACAACCAGATTTCAGTCTTTAAATTGTCATAAAAATGAATTAATGAATTACATTTGTACCAGTTACTGTTCTAGCTAAATTATTACCAGGAGAGTGGATTTATAATGTGCTGGTTCCTGTTCTCATTACAATCCATTCTCACGAGAACTTATAATCAGAATTTTAATGCCTCGTGCAGTCTGTGAAAGATAGCTGTAAAAATATATTAATTTGACCTTTTCAAAATTTTGTTATTTGATTTGGTGCCTATTCTTATTTGCTCCTATCTACAGCTCCTGCTTTTGCTCATATCTATAAATTACTAGAAAATGGAAGTATGTCAGTAAGTCAGAAGACTTTTTATTCATTTTTTCCACCCAGGGTAAGTACAATCTTCTGACACTTCTTCAATACCATATGTAGGCCAAAGTCACTGCCTTAAGCAATCATTACACTCTGAGTAATGCTTCATCAGTGATGAAGGAACAGTGATATCCTGGAAGTATAGAGAAATACAATTGTCGAACGGCTGCATGGTTCTGAGTTACCGGCTGAGCTTAAACCACGACAACAATAAAACCCATTCACAGTGCACATAGCCAATGAGCCCTTCAAATAGACAGTCCCAGAGGATGTCCTACATCGGACACCTATCTTGAGACAAAACAAATGCCTCTGGAGACTCCCTCCTCTCTATACTGGTTAGAAGAGCCTTGAAGACCTAACTTAGATTACAACATAAGGTGGTTTTAATTCTCCTAATTGTCCTTAGTTGTGAAAATATTCCAAGAAGCTGAGTTCCCAGGGACCTGGTATTAACCTGATACACTCCCGCACTGAGGCAGACCCAACCACCTGTGCCTGAGGAGCTGATAGAAACCAACTAGCAAATGCACAAAAAAAAAGACATTACAGTACTAAAAGGAGTGTTTTATCTCTTGCCAGCAGCCCAAAGGACTACTCCCTCTCATAAACTATGCACCACCTTGGAATCATTACACAACCCCCACCAAAATATTCCTTGATGACTTTATCTGAATTAATCTTAATTTCATAGCATACAAGGAGGTTAACAGGAAGCACATTTATCAGACAGCAGAACTTGACCTTTATTTCATAACCAATACTGAGCCGCCAATCTCTGCTCTGTCTCTAGATGTGGCACTATGCTACATGGCTGTGTGGTACCAGTGACAGGCTGAGGACCACTGGTCCAGACAGACAACATTCAGATGCTATCCTTCAGGCAAAAGGCTGATCTGCATTTACAAGTTTTGTGTGCTTTATGTGACACCAGATCCTACAAATTTTTAATTTTTTTTAATTGGGATCATAACACTGAACAAAATACTATATCACCTTTCAATCACTGGTATTTTAAACACTCCTTTAAACACACTTAGCCAATGTCCTACTAAAATTACACTTACCTAATTATGCGTGTATTATCCAGGAAATTTGCTACAAAATGCAACCTCATAGAATATTCTGTAAACTAAATTCATAGAATATGCTGTAAACTAAAAAGAGATGATACTTCTATCAACATCATGTCAGGACCACCAGTCCGTTCAGAACCCTGAAATAAACCTCGTGCAAGATTAGTAGTGTCCCCTCCAGGAGAGAAAAATGAAACACATATTATCACATAACTCTTATTCCTCATCTGGTGGAGTTTTCAGATTCTACTCATCCTGCCCAATTCAACCCTTCAATTCTCAGAGCTGCTTCAGTTATGATTTCCTTTTTTATCTGCCTTGCAAGCAAAGGCTTATCCTATACAGCTGTCTGTGATTGTGGATAAACACATACAAAAGGTAGCTGGGCAGAAATACATATATACACGCACACACACTTCTCTCCATGTCCTTGGTTCCATTTCAGATGAAGCTAGGCACAAACCAGAACTGTGATAGAGTAACACTTTAAGCAGTCAGTGATGTAGGAACCTGAACATCAGTGATTGCACTGTTGATGGATTTTGGTTTCTGAGTTGCTTGGGTACTTCTGAAAATTACCCCCATAACACATTCCTCATCATTACACAAATGAAAGTTGTTTGAGCCAAACCTGACAGCATTTCCCATTGTATCCATCACACGGCTGACGACAACAACGTTCAACCCCAAACAAGGACAGCAGGTGAGACAGATACCTCCCTGCCTCCAGCGATTTGCTGCTCAGAGGGTTTCAGAGACTTAAGTCACATCTTCTACACAACACTGCTCAGCAACATAGCTCCTCTGGGTACAAGTTTGAGTACCTACATACACACACCAGCTCAGACAACTCTTGAACTTCCTTCTCTGTGACAATACCAGCTCTAAAAATCTTTTTGTCCATGTCACAGTGATTTACTGGGACCTACGATCAACTTTCTCATTTCTGATGAAATTAATGTGTCCTACTTCTAAAGACACGTTGGCACAGTTTGGCGTCTTTTATGCAGTTAATGAAAACAACCCTGGAAGTTGAAGTTGTACTGTGCAGAGATGATGTTCCTGTTACCACGTTACTGATCCAATGAAGATAATCGCACGCAGTGTTGTTACAGCGAAGCTGTTCCGACCTTGAAATGTTAATTCCCAGAGACACTGGGGATTGCAGATGTCAGCGTGGCAATGTTTTTGGCTTCCACAGGGGACGGCATGTGTTTGCAGCTCTGCTCTTACAGCAACCCCTACAGTTTAGTGCATGGAGTGGAACTGATGCCTGTCTCCATAGAGACCTTCTGTCCTGCTTTCAAAAAGGGAAAGAAAATGGGAACTATGACAACAGACAAACCTGTGGGATGAGAAGGCATAAACAAGTCAGCAGGAAGCCCACAGTAGTACACTGGGGCCAAGCCTAGTGTTTTCGTTGTTATCCAGTATTAACATAAACAGATGACTAGAAGTACTGGGGAACAGAGCTGTTTGCATACCAGAATCCACACCGTCATGGGGCTGAGCCACAAGACAGCAGCTCAACACGCGTCTGGACACTGGGTATTCAGACTGATGGGGAAATACCTCAATTTCACTCCTGTAAAACCACAGTCCTGGTCCCACAGTGTTATTGCTGTCATCTTGCCATCACATAGAGCCTGAGACACAAACATGCAAGGCACTGCTAGACTTACCACAATATCTTTATCCAAGATCATTTCAGGTAAAGAAATGAAGGTGATGCAAAAGGTGATCCTCCCCCCCCAAAACAAACAAACAAACCAACCCAAAATCTTAATTTACTAGACCCTCTTTAAGATAACTTAAAAGAAACCCATCTGACAACACAGCTCTTCTAGACAGATCTAGACAGAAAATACCCTGCTTCCTCCATATGAACTATTCCTGTATACCTCGCTGGATTGGGAAAACTCTCCCACTTAATGGTAGAAAAATATTCAAGACTTCATAATAGGAGACATGCCTACCTAAAGAACACCCTTGGTATTTGTAAAGCATATTTTTTTCCAAAGGTAATCTGCTTTAAGAATGATCAAGTCAGCTCTTCACTGTTTTATTAGAAAGCATCCAGAAGGTCATTACCTCCAGCACACTGGGATGGCAACAGGCAGCTGTTCAGCAAGTCCAGAAAGAATTAGAGCTTGTCATCAACTTCTGGTTTATTTTTTATCTGCAATATTTGTTCAGCAACTCCTGACTTACACACCTTTGGCCTCTTCCTCCAGAGGAAGAAGTGCAGCACCATCACAGAGGTACGTTCTCAAGGTAAGGCAGCTATCTAAGAATGCTTTACTGGAAGCACAGAGCCCCTCCAAGACAAACAGTTTTTCTGTCCTCTGTACTATCTCTACATAAATATCAGTGCTTGATATTTGCTCTTTAGATGTTTAGCTATTTTGCAGACTTCACTCGACGAATTCATTAGCATTTCACCAGCTTCTCTGTAACACACACATCCTCAGTTTAGGGGATTACCATCCACTAACTCTTCCTAGCATAACATTGCAAAAATCAAGTTGAAAGGGATTCGAAGCAGTGCATTGTCCAGAACTGTGCATGCAGAAACATTCTGTACTCATTCCATTGTCGGTAATTAAATTTGCTGTTCCCATGTGGGACACATCTTCCCTGAGTTTGCAACAGAATCTCTTTGTCTGATTGCACTGATAGATTGAAATGATGTTCTCATCATTATGTACTCCAGATAACAACAGAGACTGAAAGAGACCACAGCCAATGAGGTCATATTATTTTCATACAAAAACAATATATTGCATAAATTATAGATTTATCCAATCACATCCTGGGATGCCCTCTTGTAGGTACATGCTAGATTTAGGATGGGAGGTTCATCAATACTGTAGTTAATCAACTTTTCTATTTCACCAGTAAAAGGAACAAGGCTGGATAACCTGCTACAAAGATACTATACAGTTCCCAATTTTAAAAGGAGTCATTTGAAGTTGTGTTTTTTTTTTAAGCCACAGATGTTCAGGTGAAGATACATAAGAATTGTCTTCTGAATGCTTTCACCGAGCAGACATTCACACAGAGAAACACAGAAGAGTTAAACCCACAGATGGACGTTTCCAGGCTTATTTACCAGCAGCAGCACCAGCAAGCTGGTTATTTGATGGTTGCCCCACAGAGCCATGTATGAATTTATCCACGAAATGCCACAAAGAGATAAGGAAGCTTTATCATCTCTGCCACACATGGAAGAATTGCACAAAAACCTCCTGAGGTCACACATGTAATTTATAGACCTATGAAAAGGGGGTGCTCAGGGAGAGCGTAAGATCCCTCCACGGTAAGAGCCTGCAAGGAGGTAATAGAGTGTAGCCAAGGACAGATGCCACAATAAAGGAGGAACCCATTATATCAGATATAAGCCATATTCTGGAATGCAAATCAAAACACAAATGGTAGATGATCCATGACACAGACTCATTTTTCATGGGTTCACAGATAAGGAGCTATTGAGGCAACAAAGCACAGCAAGAAAATTCATATTTTTGAGAGAAGTGCTTCTGCTCTTTCAAGTCCTAGTAAGAGAGGCAAAGCACTCAAGACCAAGCAGCTCCCCCTTCCCCACCTCTTTTGTTTGTAATTAAGGTCATGTTTATAAGCATGACCATAACTCAGCTAGCTGAAGGGTTTGAAAACCACACAATTAGCTGTAAGCACATTTTACTGTAAAGAAACTCAACCAAAAAAGCTGTAAACAGTTTTAATCCTCTTCCAAAGTCCATCAGAATCACAGACTCTCCTGGATTGGAATGGGCATTTCATCAATCCCTGTTCACGCACCAGTGAACAAATCAGGGAAATACTGAAGTTACAGTCTCATGTTTCATTTGTTAACAAGTTTATTTACTAATAAATATTGGAATCCATCAATGACATGACTACCCTGGTAAATCATCATCTCCAACAGCAGCCTGCTCTGCCCTTAGCAAACAGCGATTTACTTCCTCAAAAGATGCAGCATTATTTAATGAAAAGGCAATTCTTGCAAAAAAATAGAACTCTTACAGCTGAGAAGCTGAACAGTTCTCTTTCCTCTTTCTGCCCTACTTACTACCATATACCCACCAAAGACACCACTGACTATTTAGGAGAACTGCCCAGCAGACAGGAGAACAACTGGGCTGATTGCATGCAAAATCATCCCAACTTGGGGGGGGGGAAGGAGGCGGGGGGAAGAGTTAAATTAAAAAGAGCAACAGCAATTCACAAATTTGAAATCATCCGCATGAAATTTCTATTAAATCTGGGCTGAGGCCACTCCAAGGGTCAGAATTACCACTACAAAAAAAAAAAAAAAAAAAAAAGGAAAAAGGTAGACCCTCTCTCAATTTCAGGCTCTCATCTCACCACCTTTTAATATACTTATGCACAGAACAGGTGTATGCCTGAATAATTTGTGATATGCATTTTGAAAGGAATTTTTGGCAAATCGGCAGCTGAGAAACTTCAAGCTACTTTCTGTAATTCACATAGGCAGGGGAATTTTCACTCCACAGTTCATCTAATGATACTGAAACGTATTACAGGCCAACACGAGCACTATGAACATCTTAAAGGAAATGAGACTTATGCATGCCATGGAGGAGATCAGAATGATGCAATTGGTTTTGTTAATGAATGGTCCACCTCTTAATAGCCAAGTCTTGTCTATTGTGATTTATGCCTGTTGATCTGTGATTAACCACCACAGCAAGATTTACTGTAGCTCATGTTATAATTGGAAGTAAATTGACTGCTTATAATAAAAAAGAACCACTGAAAAACCTGTAATGACAACGATGGTTTAGACTGTGTTTCCTCAGAGCTATCATGAACACATTTGTCTCACCCATCACAGAACTGCTTTTCCATGTCAATCAATCACCACATTAACGGGGTACTCAATTTTTCATTGTAAACATGAATTTACTTTGTGGAGATGTGGATTTCCCGCAGACGGTGGGAATCAGTACTTGTGTCTCAGAGTGTGCTGCTTCTTGAAGAATTGAAAAAGTCAATGTTTATCTAATGAGGGGTAAAAGAAACAACCTGAGGTAAACATTCTCTTTAGGAGGGAGAAGGAACAACACGCATCTGTTGGATGGTTTGGCTCACACTGCCACATCCCTTGTGCACTGAAAACTCTGGTCAGGAGCACCATCACATGAATCCAGTGTTTGCATAAGCTGGTGCACAGCAGAAACGCCCTCAATCTACTCAAGATGAGGTGATTTTCTATTTTTATTCTACGTATGTAATCATCTTTACAGTCAACTTAGCTCCAGGTTGTAGGCTCATGCCTTATGGCCTCTCAATAAATCTCCCCACTCTTCTACATTCAAAATAGTTATGCACGAAAAAAGTATAAACCTGGCTTATGTGAGCAAATGGCGGAAAGCCTGCTTGCCTTAGAAAGCCAATAAGACTATTTATAATTAACAGTAAATACATACAGTGTGTAACTGACAACTCTGTAGCTAGCCAAAATCAAAGCACAGTGCCAACAGCTGAATATCTCAAATAAATACACTTTATGAAGTTCATACAGAAGAACCTTAGAAAACATCTTTTAATGTAAATGCACAGTGTGTTGTTTTACCATTACTTTCACTCTTTTCTGCACACAAGACCTCTCACGTAGAAGAGAAACACTGGATACTCAGACAAGATGGCTATTAATACACAGCAAACTCCCAAATAAAATCAGAATAGCAGACAGGAGATCAACAATAGCATGTGCGTGTGAACATGCTTTATTTAACATCTCAGCAAGTTAACACAGGTTTTACATACTACTTAGTTTCCAATTCAATAAAAGTTTGAATAGTTACAGTACAGCAACAGCTGGTTCATCACATTACCTATGCCTTACCCCTGAGATACAGGCCACTTTCCCAGAGCAATGCAATTTTTTGCATGCTTCATAACAATGGAAGCAGCAGCAGTATATTCACATTTACAGTACCATCTGCTTGGTACCAGTGCCTATGTGGTAAGCACTGCTTCAAGCGAGAACAGACCAGCCACAGCTGAAAGTACTCTTTCTTTACCAAGTGAACAGCATAGCCCTTTGAAAATTACTTCAAAAGCTTAGTTACATAGCTGTGATACTCCATATAGGTCACACACAGCAGGACAAGGCAAGTTACAGCTGAGCTTTAGGTGCCAGGTCCCTGGGAGGGAAAGCAAAGCCCCATGCTAGGCACCCGACTACTTCCTTACAAAAAACAGACATCTAGAAGTAAGATACAGAAGATGCAGCACGCTCAGCATCTCACCATTAAGAAACATCAACGAACCAGGCAAAAAAACCCCACAGTTTTGACTGTCTTTTATGGGTGTCCTCACCTACTTGAGAGCCACAGCCCCTGCCAGACATACAGACGAGTTCCTCAGCTCTTCACAGCAAGCATAGATTCACAGCACCCACTGGCCTCCTTAAAAACAGGTCACCCACCTGCAATCAGTGCAGGAGCAGCCACCTTCCCATCCCACAGCTGCCCCAAATTTCTGAGATGATGGAGGCTTCAGGTGCATATCAATACTGAAGCTTAGAGCAAAAGATTAACTGCTCCTTGCCTGCTCAGTGCTTGGTGCAGGTTACATTAGCCCCTTCTCAGCTGGTGGGGAGAAAGTACGTTCCTCCAGTGATTCGTATGAGGAGAGGAATCAGGGTCTAGAAACCTAATGAATTTTAGGGTTAACTAAAAATTTGCTTAAGGAGGTAGAGGTGTCTCCCATACTCTTGGAATTTATACTATTAAATTCTATTCCGCTAGTATATTGAGCTACCTAACCGTTATATGCCAGGATCACTTCAAATGCTTAGAGAAAATGTACATTTTAACCTTTTAATAATATGTTCTTCTATTCTTATAGTATAGATATATGAACATAACTTCATTTGGAGGACTAGAAAGCTCATACACGCAGGAAGCATCAGTATCTTGTTATCATGGGCTTTTAATTAAGCAGAAATTGCACAGTGCTTGGTATGATAAAGTAAATATCGTTAATGTTTTCCCTACTATTTTCCCTGTCCTATGAAGCATAATGCCATCAGAAAATCAATTGAGAAAATAACAACTTCACTGAATTTTCAAATTTATGAACAATAGCAGACTCTAAAGCCCTTATATACCAGTAGATGGCAATCTTCAGATATAGTGAAAATGTGTCATTAGTAAATGCAAAATTTGAAATTAAAACTGTATGAATTAAACATAAATATTCCATTCAAGGAATTGCTCAAAAGTTATTCAGAATCATTCAAGTTTCATTTTATAAAAGAGAAAAAGAGGCTAGAGAATGGCTTTAATTGGTTTGGGTTTACTTTTCATCCTTAAAATTTAATTTCTTTTTTCTTTATTTTTTTTTAACAATGTTTAGAAAAGAGCAGCATGGTGATATACATGAACCTGAAAATTGAATCTTTTTTCTGGGCAAGTGAAATAATTGATGTTTCCACTAAAATTCATGTTCCTGGTTCCCTTGAGAGTCCCTCACACAGCCATACACATGGCCAGTTTTACTTGAGCACATATGGCCTACTGCCCACAGTTGGGTACTCTACCTTATTAGGAGATGGGGAGGACTACACTGATGGAAATGGGAGAAGTTTGAATACTTCATTGCCATTAGAAAATAAAACTGCATACTCAAATTTACTGGTTTAAAATTCAACTTCAACTTTATCTCATAAACATGCAGTTAACACGTCATCAGGTATGCAGAAGAGTGCACTGATCTATATTTAATTTCTGTTTTTCAGAAAAGCTGCACTTGAAATTCTGCTTACTGCTGGTTCTCGATATTTTTAAGACCTCAGGACATCATGAAATGTGATCACACTTATAACAGCAGAAGAAACCCAATAATAGTTTCAATATCCATGCTGATCCTAGCTCAATGTGCATCCATGGGAGTGCTGGTAACACGTATGCCAGTCTACTGTGTCCGTTGATAAACACCTTACAACACATGCAACAAGGATATTTTGCCTATTTGACATCAT
The DNA here is from genome assembly GCF_004027225.2 of Strigops habroptila. Taxonomy (NCBI): domain Eukaryota; kingdom Metazoa; phylum Chordata; class Aves; order Psittaciformes; family Psittacidae; genus Strigops; species Strigops habroptila. The sequence goes on from NC_044289.2 coordinate 4,979,037, forward strand.
ATTTTAAAATAAAGAATATTTGTAAGATTCAAGTTAAAAATATTAAATGTTGCTTACATTGCCAATTTAAAGGCAAACTCTTGCACGAGATTTATACCAAGACAAGTCTCCCACATTCACATATAAAAGTACTTCTTCTACTCACTCAAGCCCAATTACTTTTTTTATTTTCAGATTTCCTTTGCTACCTGAAGCCCCATTTTATTCAGACATGGAATTCCCCTCTTGTTCAGGAACACTACTTCTCTTTTATATTCACACAGGTGAGATCCGACTCAAGCTTAATGTAATACTAACACAGCTCTCAAGAACACCTTTATTCGCCACCAGGTCTGAGGGTCTCTTCTATTAACTCAAAGAAGATTTCAACTTCTTTGAGAAGTCCAATTGTGACTGTCACCACATCACCACAAAGAGAAACATCGTGCACTAAGTCAGCTCTCCACAACTGCTGCTCTGCTAAAGGGGATATACCCAAAAGAAAATGGGCTCCTGCTGTAGGATCATAGAAGTTGCAAATTCATTGCCTGAGATCTTCTTTAAAAAGAGAAAAATCATTTAAAAATAATCATCTGAGGCTAGCTCAGAAACAAGAACCCTCCAGCCTGCTACCAGAACTCACCAAAGGAAACTCTCAGCCTCCAGAGAACAGAAGGGGTCAGCTCATCAGCTTTCAAGAGCATGACAGAAATGGAAGCTAAAACAAAATCCATAACAGCTGGAGCAATTTTCTTGGAATTAAAATTAAAAAGCCTGACAGTGCCATAAAAATAAAAGATCTCTGAAAAAAAAATGATGCAAAGTATGTTATTAAAGTAAGGCTTATGAAGTTCAAGAATAATTACAGATAATGTGTATTTATTACTCCTGAAGGATCAATCTGTGGCACAGATTTTCATATCTGAAGCCAAACGTACAGATACTTATCATATCTGTAGTTATCTTTGCTCTCAACTCCCACTCATCTCCCTAGCAACACATTTACTGTTTCCATTTGTGAAATATCAATATTCTTCATTTTATTTATTTCAGTTTTCTCTTTGCAAGAAAAAAGAAGGAAGCTTATTTTAATCTGTGGTAACAACCCCTACGTTTCTGAAAAGATCTAAATCTAAGGAGTAAACGCCTATGTCCCGATTGTCATTCTGGGCTACTTACAAAATGGCTGATCCATTTTAAGCTCAGAGAATAAAACCCCAGAGTTAAAGAAATACCTCTAAATACTCAATGTATTCTACAGCCAGAGGAAAGAGCAGATTTTCTGCTCTTTTGAGGACACCCATCCCAGCACATAGCAGGGGAAATTAATATCTCCAAAGCTGAAATACTATACACCTCACTGGGCTTAGCATCCACACGAGGAAGGTTATAGCTAGATTTCAATTTATTTAAGTCCTAGGATCAGCTGCAGACAAAAGGAGGACTTCACCCTGCTCCCACCGACTGCTCTAAGTGGGTTGAGCAGCAGGAATAGTTTATCATTACTAAAATCTCCTGTATGCATGGATAACACCTTCAGGCATCACTGCTTGGGTACTCCATTTTTCCCTGCCTCCCATAGCTCTAGCCCTAGCAATCCTGTATGGGAAATCATTTGTGAGATTCCCTCTGCAGTGTAAGATAGCCCTGTATAGGCTACATACAATATGCAATTGTACATCTTGTACAATTGTAATTGCACAATACGTACAATAATGTAATTGATTTTTCAAGAGTAACTCTTGCAATCTAAACACTTTTACTTCAGTTTTGAAATAAGAATGCAAAAGGCCTAATTTTAATTCTGAAACTACAATTGATCTTATTAAATAGTATATAAGACACCACTATTCAAAAACCAAAATCCAAACATGCAGGGGAAAGAAAACCATCATATACTTATTTCTGTAAATAGGTTTCCCTTTATTATGCATTAGCTATCCTCTTGGCCAAAGTACACTGAAGTCAAAATTCACTTTTTTTTTCTTGCATTCTCCACTTGCCTGGAGCAACCCAGTCACACATTTGTTCACAAAAAATCATGATGGAGGTAGGGAGCAGGGAACAAAAAAATATATGGTATTTTGGTTTTGAAAATCGTATCTGGCAGTAACCCTACACACTGGTAGCACGGGTTTGCTTTGCTAACACAATGTTTTTAAATAAAGGGAAAAGAAAAACAAAGATCAAGTAGCCAGGCAGACAAAACCTTGCTGTTTTCTTTGGCTAAGAACAGCACCTTAATTCCCCGTGACAAACGGAAACATGTTAAGAAATTTCCCTGCTGAACAATTTCTTTTTATCACTGTATCATTTTAAAAGTTAACTTGATCAAAACACACCATTTAAACATGTCCGGTCTGTCTCTAAGTCCAATTATCCTGCAGTACTACATCTTTTCAACATTTCCAAAAGAAACATCACCACCTTGAATACCCTCACTGATGCCCAAAATAACCTTACCTCCACATCCTGTCATGGCACCTATGATCATTGGAACTGAATAATTAAAGAGAAAGAAACCCATTCCAGTTTGAAACATTGAAAACTTAAACCAGTTGAGAATTTGACCCAGAGCTTAACTAGCAGATCCCACCATGCTGGCCCCAGCGCCCTGTAACCCTGCCCAGGGGGACTTTACCAGCATCCCTACTCGCTCTAGAAATACAGCCAGCATGACGATTCCATTAGATAGAAAAAGTCAGTGTTCTTGCACACCATCAAACAACCAAATCTTCAACCTTTTCAATGACAGCCTCAAAATATAAGGCTAAACGCTGACACGTTTTATTTTGCTTTTTTAAATCAGCAGCCAACGATGGTCAAATGTTTCATGGGAAATAGAAGAAAAACAATAAAGAAGGGAAAAGAAAGTCCTTTTCTATTTCTGAAAAACTTTTAGAAGAATTATTCTTTAGGAATTAATGGAAATAAACTATTTTTTATACACAGTATTAAGTGATTAAAAGCTTGTTCATCACTTTGCTTAGTTTAATTTTAGAAAGGCCTACTTGTAGATTCTTTGAAATGCATAATTAATTGATAGGAGCGTGGTTACATCAGTACAGAAGTGAGCGATAGATGTGAAGTGGTTTTTCCACAAAGAAAATACAACCAGTACAGGGCACAATTACAACATCCAATTCACTCCGCCCTCCAGTGAAGCTGTTTGATCTGCACATCCGATTGCACAATCATCCATAAATATCACTTGCATTAAAATTCTTACTGGTTTGCAACTCATTTCGTCTTGTGCAAGATTTTCCTTTTTTTTTTTTTTTTTGTCAATTGGATCTGACAGAAAAATTAAAATAATCCTCTTTTACCTCTGCATTATCCTTTAAGTACTTAAGTTTTAATTATATCTCAAGTCTACCTGAAGACATTTCGGGCAACTTCCAATAATGTGCATAAGCAGTTGAATACAGTGTAAAAGTGCATGTAATTTCCAAGTCCCCAGTTGTTAATGAAATCCCAAACATTCAGATTTTAATTGAACTAGATAAAGATTAAGAAGCTTAGCAGCAGCTGGCATTGAGAATTAGTTCTCAGCAGATTTTTATGTTGTACTCTAAATCATTGCTTTTGTAATCTTCCTAAATTGTCCTTTATCTTGCTAATGCAGATATGATTCTCCGAAAGCATTAGGCTTCCACTGTTCCCATTGCCTGTAAAAATTTTGAACTGTAAAATCTTAATAGTCTTTTTTTAATAAGTATTATGATCTGTATGTATAATGTGCATTCAATAAAATCTTACTGTAATTAGAAGAAAAGTTTTTAGGTTTCTTACGTGACCTGTTTTACAGATTAAATTTATTAAATAGCACAAACTGTCGGAGCCGCTTGCAGAGCTATTTAGAGCCGTCTGGTATCAGATGAAAAAACAGTGTTAGACCCAGTGCCGGGGTTGGCTCTCCAGGAGGTTCATTAGGAAGTTTTTTTCTCCTTCTGGTTCAGAAAGCTCAGCATAAACACACTTACGCTGCTTAAATGCCTGCAATATATTATCAGCAGTGATCAAGTAATATTTTGCTTGCAAGGACTTTCCAAGACTCAGAGAAAGTATTCAGGTTAATGCCAGTGTTCATCAGTTCTTCCCCCTCCACCAAAGCCCAGTGCTGCGAAGAACTCTGCACATACAGGCTCCTTCTGCAGCCTATGAACTCTGAAGCAAGGTCTGCATTTGAAATAACCACGACAAATGCTCTCTCATGACTTGTTCATGCATTTAACAGCTCTTAAGAGAATTACAAGTTCATTATTACTTGCATAGTAAAAGGGGTTATATTTATGCATCTCAGTTGAGGATGAACTTTTCGTATTCACACTACTGAGAATAAAATTGGAGTTCTTGTCTTCACGGGAAAAGTGGGGGTGGGAGATAAAAGACTACTACTATCATCATCAAAAAGCAAGAAACACTTCAGTTCATTTTTCTCCCTCATAAAAAATTCCAGTTATTTTCCCAGCTAAACGGTAGTGGTCTTTCAAGTCTGTTGGTAAGTGACCAAGTCATGCAGTTCTGTATGCACTGAAGAAGAAAATTATAGAGATAATACAGCCAACTGGCATTAAAGTTTTGAACAGGATGAAATTTTAACAGTTCCACTAAAGTCTTTTAATATTAAGAATCTTGGCTGCCCCATTTTCTTCCTAATAAAGGAAACATTTGGCAGAATAATAAACATGAATGTCAGAAGAGAGGAAACAACCTCATCTGCACTCCTTGATCTTTTATTACTATTTTTTCTTAAATTAAAAGCATGGTGGTACCCAGACTTAACTGATGGCATTTCAGTGCATTCTGTTGCCTCAGCCTCTTCCCAACTGCTTTTTAAGCTCTTTACCTCATGTACTGAACTACAAGGTAGCATTGATGCCTGCTGCCAGGTAGTCAGTATGCTCCAGCACAGAGATGGCTGCATTTCAATGATGAGTAAAGTGATCATTAGTCTACACCTCTCTTCAAAGAATTATGTTTGGTTCAGCAAGCTTTGAGATCTTTGAATGAAAGATGCTGTAAGTAGTGCTAAGCAATTTTCTCTCCCTCAAACTAAAATGAAGCTGCGGGCTTTTCATGTCTCTTTAGGCCCCTTATTACTTGCCATTTCCCCTTAGCAATCTTCTTATTTCAAATACTGACATTCTGGCAGCCCAGCTATTTTCAAAAACTATTATCTAAGTTTGAGATTGTGCACTTTTTTGCTAGGTATTTTTTCAAAGCGTGCATTTTTGCTACCTAAACTTCAGCAAACTTACAAGTAGATTCAGAGACACAACTCCACTTCCCTTCCCTACATTCCCCATAAAACAAGGAGTTAACTTCACCACACTGACTTCTCATTTTCTGAAGTACAGCTCCAGTTCTAACAGTGACTTAGGTAGTTTAGCCTCAATTTGCTGAGTCTTGCTTGACAACTTTTTCCTAACATTAAATAACACATTCTCTGGATGCCCCAAGTTCATGTAGAGTTTTGAAATGCCTGTTGCTGATTCCAAGGTGCCATAAATAGAGCATTCATTGAAAAACCTATTAAGAATTTTGTCCTTCAAGTCACTCTTGTAAGAGCAAAGAAGTCAGCTCCCAAATTGCTTCCAAGGCTGGAGGGTTTCTCTTGCTTGAAGATTATCCAGGATTGAGAATTTAGATCTATTTCTTTTAAATACAAAGTAAATATGCAAAAGCAAAAAGGCATTTTGTTATGGACTTTATTGCAAACATACTTGGTTCCAACCCTGAGAGTCAGTCATCCCTCCGGTGGCCTTATCCTCAAGTTTCTTCAAAATTTACCAATGTTCTGTCAGAATAAGAGTGGCAAAATTGGAAATATTTAATTTAGAACAAAAATTAAATATTCCATTTTCCTAAACATACAAAAAGGAATGCACAAGATCAATCACTCCACAAAATATTTGTCTTATTGCATGAAAATATGCAGGGTGGGAACTGCAAACAAATAATAATTATTTGGACTCCCGTTAAACAGAGTAGTGAGCCTTGTAATTAGTAACATAATCACTTTAAGACAAATATACTAAATAAAATAATGGATCTTCAGCACAACTCCACATAATAATGACAACAATTTATGCTTTATTAATTAGCCTGCTGCTTTACCAAAGTTTGGAATTTTGAACCTCAGAAAATTGCCATCTCTGTTGACTGGAGGATTCATTCTTGATTCAGGAGACTTGCAAGAGCAGAAAAGAACTTCCATTGAGTTCTCACACAGCTTTAAGACCTGCCTGTGTGGATGTTGGATGTACAGGACAATAAATCAATAAAATTCATGTATTTCAACCCTCTCCATCTAACACACCCTCACTAGCCCTACTTGATTTCTCTGCTGACTAATGACCAACCCAGATGCTCACTGACTTCAAAATGACTGACTAGCACTAAAAGGTGTTGTGGCTAATTCCGAAGGATAAATGTGATTGAAAAGAGCTAGATAAATTATTCTATTTGATATATAACTACAGATGCAACAACTTCTATTACTCACATCATAAAGCTTCATTAACTGACTACTAGAATTACTGGAATTACTCATTCAAGTGCCACTTGCAAGTGTTACAGATTCTTCATAAAATTTCACATTTAGGTGTGTTAATGTGTAAAAACTAAGAACCTAACACTAAGACGTGGACAAGGAACACCTGCAGCAGCTATAGAGGAGAAGGCAGAAGTGGAGCAGATCCACACCAGCCCAAGCAGTTCAGACTGGACCTTGGGCAGCAGGTACAGGCTGAAGCAGAGAAGCTGACATGTTCATCACCAACATGCAAACCAGTAAAGACACTCCAGGATCAAAACTCATCATGTACCAGGGTAGAAGTGTTTGTGCCATTTGTACAGTATCATAGAAGAGCCAAGGTTGGAAAGGACATCAAAATATCATCTGGTCCAACCTCAAAAATTTTATTGACTGCTCAGCAAATTGGTTTATGACTTCAGTTAAAAACGCAAGCTCTGACTTGCAGCCAGAGTTACAGTTTCTGTTGGTAGAATGATTTCAGGAATGTAGGTCTCAAATATAACATTTTCTTGAAGCTAGGAATTAAGAATTAGTTGACTACCAGCATGACTTTTATTAAAATAACTTTCTTCACAAGATCTTCACAAAAGGCTCACCACCAGCAGGTATCATTGTCCAATTATTCAACGAGACACACACACCATCCCGCCATCCAGATTATAAAAAACAGGTGCTCACTGGATACACGCAAAAGCTTGTGGGTTTTTAAATATTAAATAGAAAAAAAAAAACCCTACTTCTGTTTTGCTTTCCCTTTTATTACGTGAAAATAATTTACCTACTTTCAGACTCTATGATTACTTTGTTTTCACTTGATCTAAATGCAATGAATAATCTTGGCCACGGCTACTGAGATAAAAGTGAAGAGAATTCCTTTATTGTTCCACGCAGCCACAAGATGTTGGTGACACCTATAACATCAGGAATGCAACTGTATGCTGCGAGTACAATTCATTGCACTCGTGGACCTTAACGCACCAGCTTCCCAAACCCACTTCATTCAGTTTTCCAATAATCACATCAGTTTTCTGGACAAATATATAATGTCATAGGAACAGATCTATACTGACAACCAAGGCCAAGTGTATAATGCTCGCCTAAGTGGCAATGAGATTCATTAATTAGGTTGCTGCTTTAGAGTGTTGTTCCCTGCAGCTATATTCTGCTCAAGGGTATTTTCAATAGTATCGAATAGATGAAGCAATTACTAAGCAAAATCCACTAACCGATGGCCAGTGTCAGATTCCTCAGGCCATACTTTCAAAGGGTGTATATATATTTACTTGAATGAGTGACTGAATTTAGAGGAAACAAAGCAAAGCAAACAAAAATCCCCAGCGAGACAGCTTACCTGTTCTTCACTTCTAGGGGTGTGATCTTTAAAACAAAGCTTCCCATTCTGCAGACACAATCCTGCAGACACAATCCTACAGACACAATTAATATGTAGAAAGGCTAGCTACAGGATACCTAGCTGCCTGATTGCACATGCAAATCAGGTTGTTTGCTATCTAAAGGCACGTACTTACTCTCACAATTAACGGCAGGCAAAGAGCTTTATCTGCGGCTATTTGCCCTCTTTACTGGCAGCAGTATAAGCAACTTGTAAAAATAATAAAAGCTTGTGACCAGCTAAGTGTTTCCTGTTCTGGGATCTGACTTAAATGCTCAGGGATATGTCATCTTATAAAAATGACATTACTGGAATAAACCAATAAGTAGCATCTAAGTTAAAGAAACACAGCACAAATATTTTGGCTTTACTGTAAACATGTGAAAAGATTTTCTTCTTGTGACTTGCTGAGTTGCATTTTTTCCCTTTTTTCTGCCTCAGTTATTATGACGTTTAGACTGTGCCTCATTAAAGTTGGGAGCAAAAGCAAGAAGAATTTTCAGGCAGGAGCATTATTTTGAAAGTTGAGGATATCTGGAATTCTAACTGATCTTCCACCTGGCATTAAATCTTCAAAGAAAGTGAAAAAAATATCTTAAAAACTGGAGATGCCTGACTGTATACAGAGGAGGAACAGATGCACCTCTAGAATCTGCCCATAAATAAGTAAAAATGAAGGCTATTCAGGGCTGCTTGCATGCAAGCAGGCAAACACATCCTTTTTCCCTTTTCTTTGTCGTTTTTATTTTACAGTTTTAAAACATTTTCTGAACCAAACCTTACAGGGTGCTGTTAAAAAGCTTTAGACACTGATGTGTTTGTTTTTAGAAACTAACTCTGCAGAAGTGCCATCTCGTAACTCTCATCCTTAAATAAAACATTTAGCCAGTGTCCTTGGCTTCCAAATTCAGAGGGACCCATATATGGCAGTAAAGCAGGCATGCACAAAATATGTAACTTCTTCTCCCAGAATAGTGAATACTCAGTCTGCAAGAGCTTCCCTTAAGGTCACAGCATGTCAACTGCTGTAAAAAAAGTTAACATCATAAATTATACTATTCCTGAAACCCAGCAGACCCTTCACTGAGTTCTCCTATTTCCTCCCCTCATCCCTTTTTAGTCTCTCTCATGGTTTGAGGCATGCCTGTGAGTAGAAGTGCATTTAAAGACATTTAACTGAAGTTTTAATGAAGAAAAGTTTCAAAAGACAGATCCAAAAAAATCAAGTTTTGGCCAGCCCAGTACCACTTAAAGCATCCAACTTTGAAACTTCCTCTTTATTCCTTACAAATTAATAAATATACTCTTAAATACTTACTTAGGACACTGAGCCCACTTTTCTTGCAAATGATTTCATCTATTTATCTAGAAATAAACATGACAAGTGACACAGCAGGAGAAGAGGACTAAAGGACATGGATTTAAAAAATCCTTTAAAGTGACCTGTGCAGAAACAATACACAATCTGTGACTTGTGAATTCAAAATAAGTCAGCTACAGAAGCACAGGTCAGGATTTCAGGTAGTAGGAAATCCTTCAGGCTGGTGTGGTTCCTGAGCTTGTTAAGAGCGTGCCTGGGTAGGTGATCAGATGGGGTATCATGCTGATGCTTTGTTCTTTTCCGTAGGCTGTGCTGGTTTCTGTAATGAGCCAGAACATTGACATTTGAATTACACATCTATGGAGTAATCCTTTCATTCCCTTATCTAAAAGGAGCAGAATGAAAAGAAACAAAGAAATCAGCTGGTTTCTGACTAAAGATTTTCAGTGTAAGTTATTAAGCTGAGAATGGAGTAAGATGTACATCAGTGGCTGACAGCACATGAGCTCCTGCACTGTACTATATTATTTCCTGATTATCTTGTGTCAGAATTATGGCAGGCTTCTTCCTGTTTTCCTTGGCATTTTCTAGTCCTCTTCCAGACTGCACAATAAGACACAAAACTTTCAGTGCTACAGCACCAGCCAAGCCAACCTCTGCAACGTCACTCAGGTTGTCTGCCCCTCTCTCAGGGTCCACGCATGTGATCACTGCCTCCTCCCTGGGTCCATTTCTATTACTTTCTCCCATCCACAGATGATCAACATTGAAGAGCCCTCTTTCTCAATTATTCAAATCTAGCAACTGCCTTTCTTCTGCCTCATGTCTCTTTCTGAAAAAACGTGTCCTTAAAGACAACCACCATCAAAAATATAAACAAAAAATAATAATTAAGAAAAAACTGGACAGATTTACCACCCTGCTCTAAAACAACATCTGAGCAGGAGACTGAACAGCTACCCAAAGGCATCTCCTATTTGTTTCATTAATTATTCCCTTCAAGATATAAGCTAGGAGACTCCACACATAGCCAGGATCCCACTATGCTGTATGCCTTACAAACTCGGGTCAGGAAAACTGTCATCTCCATCTCAAAGATTATTTGCAATCTAAGAAAAGATTAAAAGGTAGTTACAGAAGAAGACCAGGACGCTCTGAAGCACTATTAATCAGTGTGTAAGAACATAAACAATACACATGTGGGGTTTTTTATTATTTGAAACCATTCATTTCTGTCACATGCTAAAAAACATAATACTAAGTGATCACACGTACACCTGAAAGGGAACAGGATGTCTGTCTAATACCTGAAAGATGTTAATTAATACTTTGCTACCACCTAGGCTATACAAAAGTCCTCATGCTACAATAGAGAATGTATCTTGAATCTGTATTTGAGGAAATAGTTACAAGCAGTATTCCCCTCCTTCCATAAGCTTTGATCAAGGAGATTGAAGAAACATGTTCTACCATGCTTTGATTTCACTTGAGGGTTTTTTGTTGTTTAAAGTAGTGAATAAAGATGACAAGCAAATAGTCTAATTAGCATAAATATCTTGTTTCTTGATACTTCCGGCAATTTTTAAACATCTCCTGCTCAGTATTATGATGATACTCTTCATTACCAACCCCGAACTAGTGCACACCTTTCTTCTGCCACAAGGACAGTTTTCTCTTCCCTTTACACAAGGAAACAAGGTATTCACACCTGCAACATCCCTGATCTCCCAAAAAGAAAGGCCCCTGGTGCTCCTGGAGGCAAAGGGCTGCAGGACCCCTGGATGCTCTCACCTGCCACACACATTCCATGGGGTCAATGAATTATACGTGGCTAAAGCACATCTGTTGGCAGTCACTCAAACCTCATCTGCAAAGTTCAAGGGTCAAAGCATATTTCGTTTCACTTGGTGGCTCCCTCCAATGGCAAGTCCCTCACCTGTTAGAAAATACATCAGTGCTCTCACTCAAATTTGAGTATTCTGGTTCTCCCATCAAACTCTTGTTATTCCCTTTTTTGTTAAGGGGACAACAATCACGATGACAGAGCACAAACAACCCCTGTGGATCTGCAGGACTTTATGACAAGAAGTTTCTTACATTGGCTGAGCATATGTCAAAGTGAATCATGGCAAACTTTATCAACGTATAAAAGACATCACTGCTAGAATGCCGTCAGCCTGAAGTGTAAGGTGACAGAGCCCTCACAGCACCAAGCGCTTGTGATAATTGAAGTCTGAAAATATTTCACAGACAGCTGGAATACCAATTTATATTTAAGGAATATATTGAATTACCACACATCACATAAAAAGGGAGAGTAGAGCAACACATATACTTTGTTGTTGGACTTTGAGCTTAGCATTTGATGAGAGGCCATCTAGTTTTAACCTAGATAAGTTGGAAAGATTATTCATCTAATGTCTTCTCTGGAAGACTGCAGCTTCAGTGCTAATAAGGGAATTTAATTAGATGGACAAGCCTTGACAGCAATCCATTTCCAATACACTTAGTATTGAAGTAGATCTGCATATTCTAAGATTTATAGAAGAAATCCACTATTCAAGTTAACATGGAAAAATATATGAAAGCTTGGACTACCCAAGATGTAGGCTCTTGTTTTTCCAACTTCATTTGTGACACACATTGCCTTACAAACAATCACACCAACTGCATAGATGAAATCCCTGTTCCAAATGCATACATCATAAAATTTTAGCAGAACTGATTTTGCCCTCGGCATTGGTAAATCTCTCGGATTCCTTGGAAATCAGCCCAGGACAACAGACCATTCAACAGCACTTCTGAGAGGGACTCCAACCACTTCACCTCCCTACGCAGCACCCAAAACCCCAGGATGGAGGAGAGCAGCTGTGCACAAGGGCACGGTGCAAACATGAAACACGGCATCTTTCAGTATATTTACCATAGGAAAAAAGACATGCACACAGATGAAATACACAAAGAAAATACAAAGGCTAGTACTTTCTAAAATTGTAGAGAGAACGAACCTGCCAGCAGGCTGATGAAACACTTGAGATAAAGTAGCATAATCAATAACAATGCTGCACCTTTAAAAAACAGCAAGTACAACGCAATCAATTCATATCCCAGTGAAGTAGCATAATAAAAATCTGCAACTACAATAAGCTAATTTAATGATACTTTATCAAGCGCTCCCATTTGCAACTACTGTTGTTCATGGCAGAATGAAGCCTGTGTAAAAATATGTCATGAGTCAATATGGCATTCTACTGAAGAGAAAAGACCCACATCATTAAAATCTTAAGTAAGCCTTAATTAAACAAAATACATGAAATTAGCTCCTTCAAAAGAATTTAATTAGTCAACACATGCAGGTTAAACTCACAATCTGCCATTGTGTTTTTTTAAGCCATTCATTTTCTTAAAGCTTTTGTTGTAAGAAAGAATTTTTATTGTTATTATTTTTATAATATGGTTAAAAAACCACAGTTCCTTTATGAAAAGGACAAAGTATCCCTTGCAAACAGCAAGACACATTTTCATTGCTACTGTAGAAGAGCACTGCCTTGTTAAGGCAATTTCAATCATTTTACGCATCTTCATTAAGTCAAAGATACACTTCAGCTTTTCAGAGAGAAACCTCAACAGCTGCAGAGAAAAGGAGGGACAACAAATTCTTAAACAGAAAAGAGGAATTACTAGTTATCTAGCTTGAAATGAAACCTCTGGGAAGCCCCATCTGCAGTCGCAGTCATTACAAATCACAATAATTACGTGAGCTCTCAGCCTATATATAAAATTTCAATACCTATGAAGAGCTGCAATGCTGCAACGTCCACAACACAAAAACATTGCCAGCTCATTTTGCGAAGCTTCAGGCTACTTGTAACACAGAGAGGATGAATCAATAAAATGTTATCAGTAAAACAGTTTGATTCCTGCACAGTTAAGCGCATGGCCACTTCTATATTTCAATCCCCTCAGGTCAATATAATTTTACACAGCTACCCAATTCTCAGCAGTGAAATGATAGTGGCGGATGTTTCAGATATTCTAAAGCATTTATTTCTACACGGGGGATTAAAAAGAGAAAAAAAAACAAAACAACAACAACAACAAAAAACCAAACCCACTTGTTTCCTATCTGGTTCAAGAACTTGGATCTTTAGCATAGTCTTAAATGCTAGCAGGCCTTTACCCCAGCTCCAGTAAATTAAGTCACTCCAAACATTTCACTCAGCCAAATCCTACATGTCCTATTCACCAAGTGCTTAAACAGGAGTTTGGGAAGACAAGCAAGTCAAATCTGGATTTGGCCTTTCATTTAAAGTAAATCTGAGACATTAAATAAGATGTAATTTCTGCCTACTGAAGAAAATCAGCGTATTTAAGTAAATTAACTATTCACCAATAAATTCTGCTAGGTTACTCACCACAAGGCCTGAAGAAACTGTAAATGCTGCTGACAAAGACTAACTGCATAGTTACTGTAACATTTTGCCCCATACCCAGATAATTCTTCATGCATAGTCTTTATTTCCAGCTTCCCACATGGGTATGCAATAAAATAATGCTTCAGGTTAATTACATACCTCCAGAGAGCTGCATTTTTTGCATAAATAAGAGCAACAAGCATACCTCTAAACCCAAGAAAGTAATAACCATAATCTGTAACGAACTACAGTGCTCTAGAGACAAGGAACATTGACAAGGAATCTCTTCTTAGACAAAAGTCCACTTTCCTTGATTTAATTGGACAACATCCTAATGAAACAGTATAAACCTGTTATTGGATCAGTCATGGGCACTGTGAAGTTAAAGGCAACTGACTTTAGATTCCAGGACTGTAGTCTCAAAAAGGCAAAAATACCTAAATTTTTTTTTCATTTTATTACCAATTGAATCTCATCCACTTCCTTCTTTAACTCCGGCACTACAGACAAGAGTTGAAGAAATACCAGTCCACTCAACAGCAAAGAGTGCCTTTTGGTTTTTTTTTATTGTATTATATATTGTTTATTCCTGTATTGAGTTCTTAGAAAAAGTAATGAACATTTTAATAACTAAAATGTCCATAAAGCACTATCTACTCTCCTGCTGTAGCTCTTCTAAAAAGTTTAGTTTCCTTTAATACTTGAAGGATGTTGGAAATATCTGAGAGGCAAAGTCCCTCGGTATATATAGCGCAATTCCCTTGCCACATTTCTCTTATTGGGAAACTACATTCATTCATTTCTAGCCCTAAATTTTACCAGTTTAAAAATCTGCAGAAAAGACCAAATAGCCAAGAATTAAAGCAATAAATTTATGAAAAGACAAAGCTATGCTAACCCATTAGCTTTTATATTTTGTTATATCACCAACAATCTTCTCATAACTTTCTTCTGAACAGTTTCATAATTGCAAATTCTCAGCCAGTAAAACTTTAGTGATCTCCATGTTCTACTTTCCTCACAAATAATGAACCAAACCATCACGGATGCACACAGGAGGAAGAAGCCTGTCTATTTTACTAGAAGACTGAGCTCATGAAAATCCAATGGCATCAATCCTTCTTTTATTATTCTTTCAAACTTCCCAAATCAAATAACTTTCTTGAGCTTGGCTAGAGCCTTCTGAATAGAAATTCCATTGGGGAAAGAAGTTTTAGATTAACAACACAATACATTCAGAAATCAATAGATAAACCCTTTGCTTGGCAGCGCTACCTGATACCATGAGACTGAACTAGGCCTCAGAAAATAGAAAAAACTGCTCAGAAAGAACTTTCCCGATTTGCTCATTTTTGTTTTGGCATTGAAACTAGCAACATCAACTTCACCTCTGTATCACACTCTGGGAATCATTGTCTGAAAAATATCCTGATTCAGTAATACTTCTTAATTGTAAAAATACATCCTCCTTTGTATTAAAACCGGGAGGCTTTGGCTGGTGGTGCTCATTTATTTATTTTTAAACCAGAGAGATAAAGCTGAAAAGCAATAAGGCAACTCAACAATAACCACATGTATGGGCTGCCTGTCCTTCTGATACAATGCAAGCCCCTTACAGTGGGAAAACAATGTGATTAGACATGAGGGAGAAGAGATGGAATGAAACTTGTAAACTTATTGTGGAATTTCTTTAGGCCTGGTCTCAACTTCACTGGTACACCTGGTTTAGACAGGACTGGCTTAGATCGTTCTTCATGCCAGAAGCAGGATGGCTTTTACTTTTTGATCTATTTGGAGTTTTCTCCCCTCATTAACAGTGTTGCTTTCTCCATTCACCAGAGTCCTTTTTGGACGGATCACGAGCATAGGAGGGGAGAGGGTAAATCAGAACATCAAACGCGCATGTTCAAAGAAAGCCAGACCAATTTTGCTATGAGCTGCAACCGTGAAGCCCAACTGGAGAGTACAAGCAGAGCTGGCTATGCTTTTTTAATACACAAAGCCAGTAGTTGTCAGTGAATAGAAAACATGCTTTCGCCTTTACCCATGTGCCGATTATAGTAGTCACAGACATCCCACTTCTCAGCTCTGTAGGATGTGAGCAAGACAAAGCTCACCACAAAGTGCATCCCGCTGCTTCACCCCTTTGGTTCAATTCCAAACCCACTCAGACTAGACAAGAAATGTCCATATACTGAGATGCAAAAGGAAATGGATTGCCCAAAATTCTGGTAAGTCACTCAAACAGTTCTCATGGCATAGCTCCTAGCACTCAGACAGGACGCCTCCCCGGTTGTACTGTTGTGTTATATTCATTAAAAACTTACATTCATTATTTGTTATCCTGTAATTCTGTAAGGCAAATCTAAAGAAACGTTGCCATGACAAACACACACAGTGGAGTTTTCATACTACTCTGATCCCCATGATATCCCTTCCTGCAATTAACAAAACCCCATTTTATTATGTCTTAACTAGACAATCAAAATATTTTCAGTACTGCTGGCGTTAGCTTATAAAGAGACAGATCGCCAAATCTAAAAATCCTTTACAGCAAAGCAGAAGAGCTTCATGCACAGCCAGACCTCTCAGATGCCATGGGCTAGGATACCATGTTATAAGGCTGTAAAACTATGGCCTGTGGCTCCAGTCCAGCCTGCAGAGTAATTTAACCTAGCACACAAAGAAATCAGGAAAATGGCCTCTGCTGTGCTGAATCAGCAGTGCTGGAAGCCGTGCCACCCTCTGTCAGCTAGTAAGAGAGCGCTTTGTCTGCAGTGCCAACTCCATGTAGAGCAACTATTGGGCAAAAGAAAAGACCAGCAGGAATATTATGTGCCAGATTTTCAGTAGATGTAAGTCAGAATAGTCCCAATTACTTCAGGATTTGCACTGATTTACATCATTTCAGGATTATAAGGATTTACATCCACTGGAAGTTTCACTTCTCTTTTTATTGTCTCTTAACTAAAAGACTGTCGTAGACTTGGCAGCAGCACGAGTCTTCAACAGAGTAAGATTGGGGAAGGATCTTGAAAAAGTTTTGTAAGGCTTGGGGAAAGGCAACAAGCCATTTTTAGTTTAAAAAGATATGGTGGCTAAATTAAAATTCACAAGATGTATATAAATCCTCCTCTATACATGAGCATATAATTTCACTCAACACTGGAGCTCCATAAATATAACAATGGCAAAAGGACAGCAATAAATGAAAACTTTGTTCATTCAATCTGGTTATATATCATGAAAAACTATCAGCACAGATGTTAATCCTATTTATGAGTCATGACTAGGGCCAAAACAAATGCCATGTATTACTTCACTTTTTTTTTTGTCTGCTAACTGTAAATGCCAAAAAAAATGACTGCCACTGGGATTAGGAAAACCACACAACTGGAAAGAACAGGGGGTACCGCTCAACAGGAAGGAAACCAACTGGGGCAAAGTGTGGATTGCTCTGATTTCCAAATAAACTCATAACTACTACATCACATCACAGTGACTTCTGAGCAGTTTTTGTTGCTTAGCTGCTCTCCTCTCAAAAGAGGAGACTGACCAAGACACAGTGTGCACATCTCTCATTTGTTTCCCATAGGTGACCATGATGGGGAAGGAACAGAATCATAGAATGGTTTCGGTTGGAAAGAACCTTGAGATCATCTAGTTCCAAGCCCCTGCCAAGAGCAGGGACGCCTCACACTAAACCACATCGCCCGAGGCTCTGTCCAACCTGGCCTTGAACACTGCCAGGGATGGAGCATTTACCACTTCTTTGGGCAATCTGTGCCAGTGCCTCACCACCCTCACAGTAAAGAACTTCCTCCTTACAGAAGAAGGAAATTGAGAATTATTCTAGTGCTTGAGATCCTTAAACAGGCAACAGATTTATGCTTTTAAGACTGAAAGTAAGCAGAACCTGCAGTATGGCCACGTGTAAAACTATGTGGAGTTGCTATTCATGCTATTCCTGTGGCGCAGTAATCCACTCCCAAGCCAGCTGAGCCTTCAGAAACACTTAGAATTAGCCTCATAAATAAGACACTGGTTACTAGTGCAATTTGGCTAATGTGTTTCACAAGAACTTAAAAATAAACTGTTTCACAAGCTACCTAAAAAAAGAAAAGCTTAAGCCCAAAACACTCCATACTCAAGAAGTAGCGTCACTCCATCGTATTTTTTCAGTACCCACCTCCAAACAGGTCAGTATTAAATCTCCTGCTCCCAGCAAGTCCAATTTAAGTGTTCTTCAAAGGCTTCTGCAATTTTAGGAGTATTAAATTTTATACCTCCTAAGCTATTTATTAGCTGAGGAAGTACTTAATTGACATTCACCAGGTATTAACTTCTTCTGAGCATATGTTACTGATTTTGGTATATAACCTTGAGCTTTTTGCCTTCTTTTTTATCCTCCCTTTTTTCTTTTTCAGGACAGCTCTCCTAAGACCAGTAGGCTTCTCAGTGTGCAATTCCCCACAAATATTTCCTGAAGGTGAGAACAAATATATTGCAATGAGAGACTGTTCACAAGGGACCCTGATACAGATGAAAGGTTGAAAAATCACTTCTATATTAATGAGCTGTTGCAGAAATGTTGTCTCCTCTTTAGGTCTCCATAATACATGCCACTTCTGGAGTTGTCCAAACCCAACATGAACTCCCAGCAGTTTTGTGGAGTACCCAACCCTACAGGCACCCAGTATCCTACATCTCTTCTTCCCACCCACCCCTATTTTAATTATCTGGATTTTTTCCAGAAGTAACCCCACTACACAGACATTAAACTCTCCATCTTACAGTCGCATTGCCAAAGGATGCTACTGCTGCATTAACAGAACTTTGCTTCATCATCACGTCTTCCCAGGCAATGAAACTTGCTATATTATTATAAAAGTAAAACCAGCTGTGCCACTATTGCTAAGTTCTGCTGCTATTTAACAGGATAGAGCAAACATTATACCTCAATTCACAGCAGAAAGGGAAAATAAAACTTTGTTTTATTGAAAATACTAGGAAAATTCATTCCAATAAAATGCATCATCTGCTCTGAGCTTCGCCAAAACTCCACAGTTAACTCACCACTCTCGGAAATTCCTGCAAAGACTCACACAACAGGTATTCACTGATCAACATGGGATTAAACCTGTGTTTTATGTCTAATACAATATGTCTCCCAGTATTTCTTAACTGCCCACTGCCACACACAGTCCTACATGGGTTTCACAGAATCATAGCATTGTTCAGGCTGGAAAAGACCTTTAAGCTCACCGAGTGCAACCACTAACTCAGCACTGCCACATCCACCATTGTTCCTAAGCACCACATCTAAACGTCTTTTAAACACCTGCAGAAATGGGGGCTCTACCACTTCCCTGGGCAGCCTGTTGCAGTGCTTGACAACACTTTTGGTGAGGAAATTTTTCCTAATATCCAACCTAAACCTCCTCTATTTCCTTCTAGTCAGGAGCTATCAGAACCATCCAGTACATTTAGAGTAGCTTGCTTGTTACCAGGCTATACCGACCAGCCTTCTAACTTTCAATTTCTCTTATATCTCAAACTCTGGGCAAAAAAAAGTTCAAAAATCTCTTTCAGTAAAGTTTGCACAGGAATAATCAATCTACTATTCAGTTACCTGAACAAGCATCAAGAGTTTAGTGACCTAGAGATCACTGAACTTCTCCTGATGAGGGTCTCTTCTTGTAGTTTGAACACAGTATAGGGAAATCTTTGGGTGCAATCCAAATATTTTTGATAGCTGCCACCCTTGAAGATTTTATCATACCAAATCTTGCCATGACCTATAGTTTTTCCTTTGTCCAAGCAACCAGATACATATTTTTCTTCATCCTCAACCTGTCCCTTCTCTCCACAGGAAGAGAAAAACCCAAACAACATGAAAATCTCTTTTTTTCTTTTTTAAATGCTATTTACCCACATTTATTTATCCTCCTCAGAGGATCAAAGGCAAAAGAGGGCATTGAGTCATTTGAAAAATGTTCAAAAGCCCATGAAAAGATAAATAAATGAATATATAATTCACCCAAATAATTCAGGCACAAAATAAAAACATTTAAAGTTTCTGGAGATGAGCAAAACAGTTGCCTTTCATGCGTAATTGTGTAAATCTTCTGTTTTCAGGGGAGCTAAGCAACCAGCCAGCAATAATTAGGCTTCCAAAAGACATGCAGCAAGGAATACAGGACCTGAAAGGATAACTTTTTCCAGTTCCCCAGGGAAGCACTTTCACCGAGGGGGAAATAAATACTGGAATTCCACTAACCCTGCGCTCTTCCACCGCCTGAACTGAGATGCTCCAGAATCAGGTCTTATCAGCAGAGGGAGTCTCTTCGTCTAACACAGAGATCAGCATGCATCTGGCTGTCTTTAGTTACCAAAAACATGCCAGCATAATCGGGAAAATTGAACAGAGATACTAAACAGTAAAATATTTAAGTGTGAGCTAGGCCTTCTAAAAAGCTCTATGAATAACACGGATATGATAAAAACAGGCAGTGTAAGACCTAACTGTATTGCATAGAGTGAACATCTTGCTCTCAACACATTACAAGATTAGACAGATCACAGGATGGGAAATGGGACACAGCAAAGGTCAAAATCCCTAACGAGTACAGTGAAAACAGACTACACCAGAGTCCACAGTCCACATACAGGTACAACACTCCCATCTGCTACTTAGCTTTAAATTAATCCTGTTATTTCAGCTCATGTTGGGATTAGTAACAGCTCCTTCAATAAAAATGTCTTCTACTGAGCAGACCTCACTCAAGCCCTGGGGGAGGCCATACTGAAAACCATGTCCTGTAGCCTGGAAACAGACCTCTGGAGCTGGCCAGCAGATGAGCTGCGGCATTTAAAAACCTCTCCAAGTTCAGTGTGTCCAACACTGGACAGACAACTGAAGCAGTCCTTCCACTCCAACAGCAACAGCATGAATTTATTTTAGGATTTTAATCTGGAATGTTTCCAGATGGTGAAAATTCAAGGATCCCAATGTTTGTAACTCTCGTGAAAGCCAAGAAAAGTACTGACAAATGGAGATGTCTGGATTTGTGTTCCTACAGATCCCAGATATACAGCATCAAGATACAAAAGGGTCAGATTACAAGCCACTATTTAAATTTTAGTTACTTCAGTAACTTTATCCAGAGCATAAGTTTTAATGGTTCATGGTCAAAACAGAAGGCTCTGTCACAGGGGCTCTGTGACAGTCTGTTCTGAACTGGTGTTGTTCAATGCTTTTACTAACAGAACAGATACAGGAATGTAGCATATGCTTGTTACATCTGCAAATGATACAAAAGAAGGATGCAACTGAAACTCTGTTGGAAGTCAAGATTTGAATTCAAAACAATCCTAGCAAGTCAGATCAGGCTGATAAAAAATATTTTATATTTTATATATATTGAATTATATATATATAATCCAATGGAAGAGGAGCAAGGTAACCCGATTCAGCAGGATTAATCAACTCCACATATGGAAAATGACTAGGTAGGTAGCAGTTCCTCAAAAAACGATGTGGGAGGTTATACTGGATCCCAAGCTGAACATGAGTCAACAGTGTCATACTGTTTAGAAGGGAAAAAAAAAGCAGTCATCATGTTAGATAAATCAACTGGAGTACTGCCTGCAAAACAGGCAAAGTAATCGTCCTTATTTGTTCAGCACTGCAAGACTTGGCTGGTATAGTCACATCAACTCGGGGCATCAAGCAGTAGCAAACGTAAGGGCTCAGAGAAGGGAGCCCAGGCACAACACATGAAAGGGAACAGATGAGCAGTTCAGCCTACAGACACTGAGAAAAAAAGGCAACAACTGTTCTCTGTGTCTATGACAAATAGCACAAATAGCAACAGGTTTAAATTACATCAGCAGCGCTTCAGCTTAAACATGAAGGAAGGAAAGGGAAACAATAGAATATATTGGCTGTGGTCCCTATGACTGGATCTTCAGGACCACACTGGGAACAAGCCTTTTAGAAAGGAGCTGCTCCTGCCTTGAGGAGGCATCCTCTTGAGTTCCTTCAGCCCCATTTTAACGTGAGTTCACAAAATACCAGCAAACAGACTGTAATGAGATGGTGCAGGTAATACTACGAACAGCTCTCAGTGAAATCAGCGAGACTTCTTGGAGAAAAAAGAAAAAAAAAAAAGCAGCACCTACAAAGCAGACTGATCAAACACTCAGGGTTGATTTAAATAGTTACCTATTAATCACCACTGACTGTATCAGGAGCAAACAGGTTATTAAATTTTATGCTGTAAACTAATCCCGATTTGCAGTTTTTCAAGCGCAACCATTTCTTTTCTAACATTTTCACAAGCTTGTTTCTTGATGCTTTTATTTCATATACCAATAAACCCAATATGCTTTTCCTGATACACGGTGAAGTAACAAATGTTTGTTTCACTGACCTGCCTTTGATGATTCTTTAGACATGAACTGACAGAGTTAGCCCAGACATAGCTTTGTATGGAACAATTTTTGTAACATTGACTATTTATCTTTGGATAATTGCTATATTCATAATTATTTTAAAGACAATTCTGTTTAATAAGGATTGGAATTACTACTAGACAAGCTCCATGTAACAAAATTTTAGACTGAAAGTAATTTTTGTGACTAACCTATGAACTGCTACAAAATTGTGATTTATAATAGACATGGTAATAGCCTTAATGATTGCAGTGCTTCTGGGTATCAATGAAACACACAGACTGGCTCATTTCAAAGCAGAAAGGCCATTTATTTTTTCTTTTCTCCTTCATGGGTGGCCCTTATATATCTTTGAGGTCCTTGGAGGAGCTTCCAACATCCCCACTGTGTGTTCCACATAGTGGCTGCTATTACCATGCTAATGTTAATAGGTTGTAGTTTATGTGACCCCTCCAAGCAGCAGCTATTGCACAGCATAACTAGCCGAGTGCTGAATTACTGCCACTGGCTCTCTATTACAAAACGCTGGCAAGTGCTGAGGAACAGTGGCAGGAAAGCAGCGAGGGCAAAGCAAAAAATAATTACAATTTTGTATCGGAAGAGAGCAGAAGGCAGGAATCTGAACAGGCTGGCAAAGAGGGATGCTGGAGCCTGGGGTCATGAGGCGTGGGGCAGCAAGAGAGGCTGAACGCTGCTGCTTCCAATGACAGAGCAGCCCATATGCCAGAACATTTGCCACTTCTCTCCCTCTGTGCAACTGCAATTCAAAATTAATAAATAAATTAGGGACAATGAATATAAGCAAGAAAAAAATCATGAAGCCTCTGGCAAAAAAAAAAAAAAAAAAAAAAAAAAAAAAATCTTGTTAAACCCAACTATTTTCTTGTATTGCAGAAAACTCTCCAGGGGAAGATACTGCTGAAGGAAGTGAAGTAGCCAGTTCTAATGACAAATATTTTGGGAAAACAGAAAGTCCATATGTTCTCCTTTTATTCTACTAAAAATAAAGAGGAAACCAAGAGCTTTTTGAATTTAAATGTAACATTTCCGTATGCCAGGAGACGAACTATGCCTAAGTTAAGTCTGGACATTAATGGAAGCAAACAGCAGAATGCTGGTCCCTGGTGTTTCAATTATTCTCTCTTTAGAGGTTGTGCTTCCAAGAAGTTAAAGAAATACAATTTCCCTGTAAGGATCATTATTTTGGGGGTTTTTTGCAGGCTGTTGCAATGTTTTTATTTAAAGCTATTTGATCTGTATTTGCAGAAAAGCTCAGTTCATCCCTCTGCCTTTTCATACATTTACCTGTAAAGCTTTTCACAGGGTCAGAGCGCAGCAGAGGCTGGACAGTGACTCTGCAGATCATCTCATCCAAGCCCTTGCTTAGCACAGGGTCAGCCAGAGCACGCTCAGGACTGCGCTCAGTTCGGTTCTAAGCACCTCCAAGGATGGAGATGCTACAACATCTCTGGGCAACCTCCTCCAGTGCCCAACAACCCTCACACTCACACCCTCACTGAATGTTTCTTCACACATTTAGGTGCAATGTCCTGCATTTCAGTTTACGTCCATTTCATTTTGCCCTTTCTCTGTGCACCACTAAAGAGTCTGGCTCTTGTCAAACCATTCAAAACTGGAATTTCCCAAAGCAAATATGGGTCTTTATATCTCAAACACCACTTTCTGGTCTTAGTTCTTGCTATTTCCATTTGCTTAAAAGTAAAATTAAGTTTTATACGGGAATGGCACTAATTCTTAATATATCAGTAACCTCAAATCAAACAGGAAGTCCCTTCTTTCCCTATGTTACTCAAACTCATTCTATTATACAAAAAAAATATTAAGAAGCAGATTTCCAATGAAATCCTATCCTCTGTAGTTTTAATCTCTTCTTGCCCTTCAAATAAAACTTAAGTATTATCTATATTACTAAAATATTATAAGCTGTGCACATGGCCCACGCTACTGTCAAACTAAGTATTCACCAGCTTTAGTTTGCAATGAAATAAGCGACCTCTAGAAAAGTATCACGCTCATTTCCAGGGCAGAAATTAAGGCAGGAGGAGACATGCACATAAGTATCAATGAAATTAGACAATGAGTACTGGCATTAGGTCAATAAAAATATAGCAAGAAAATATTTCACTGCTAGAATAAATAAGTTTCAATTGCCACATGGAAAAAAACATAATGTCCAAAATGCTTTCAGCATCTGCTCTGTGAGATCAGAGCTTATGAGCTCTGTCAGCGACAGTCAGTTTCTGCACAAAGAAGTGACTTTAAAATTGACATTTTGTAACCTTATAGACTTAACATTGGTATGGAGTTCAAGATAACAGGTATTTTATAAGAAATAACAAATTGTTACCATTCCTTACATGGCTTATTTCCTAAAAGCCTAAGCATAAAGAAATGAATAAATTAGAAATTGTTGTTTCATTTCCTTGCTTAATATCTATTTATTTCGAGTGCCTAATTTGAAGCAGCACAATTCTTTGACAAATTCCTGAAAACGGAGAGAAACTTCAAGACTGTTGTTGGAGAAGCAGATTTATTCAGATAAAAATCAGATAGCTCCCAGAAAGCAGAAAAGAGTAATTTTACTTGGGTTTGAGGAATTTGGTTCAAAGCTCTGATCTAGAAAGCAATATATACAGTTATTAAACAGTGTAACGGGATTAACTCTACAGTGTGTTATTGACTACTCCAGTCTCATTAACTGCAGTTTTATTTAGATAAAAATGTCATCTTAAACATCATTTTTGTGTCAGAAGTTAGATCTGAAGAATAACATTAAAAATAAAAATGCATCGGCAGTTCCCCAATCTGCACGAGCTCTTTCTGGGGTCTCCCCTGGAACTCTCGATTGAAATTAGGGTTTTGATTTACAGTGTGCCCATCAAGAGAAACAGCTTTTAAAAGAAGTTGTCCTGTGGAATGTGAGATGTGTTTTCTGAGAGGCAGCTTCACTGGAGCATGTACAAGCTTAACACAGAAAGCTGATGTCTGTCTGACTCTCTTTCCTCCAAGAAAGGAATGAAGAAAGGTTAGAGAAAGAGTTCTGGGTTCCCAGTGGACTTTCGCCTACTTTTGGATTTTAATAGGGAACTGTGAAGCTAATTATGTGTACGATAACTTCAGTAACTGCTTTTCATGCAGAATCACAGACCAGAAAATAATGAAAGCATGAATGGAAAAGTCTCTCTGCCTTTTAAACTTGGAGCAGCTAAGAGAAGGCACTGGATGTTTCAGCAGGCTGCAGCAGAGCTTCTGTACCGCTATGAAGACCAAGCAACCCTCAAGAGGTGCTCAAAAGTCCCACCAAACACCAGAACAAATCCCAACATTCCTCACAGTCTTTGCTTCCAAAAAACATCTGTATAACACCCCAAACAGCACTCAGAAGATGGAGGCACGACCAGCTGCACAAGTGGCACTGCAGACACCCTGCACTTCCTAAAGCCACAGGCGGGATGCCACCGGGATGGAGCATCCCCCTGAGTATGCTTCAGAGGTAGACTTTGACCTGCACCAAGCTCTGAACAAAATTAACAGCAGCTGGGTACCTATGCACTTTTTGGGCTCCAGATCCAGGAGAAGTGGGAAGCCAGATGCATAAACAGGCAGAGCATCCCCATTAGCTACGTCACATATTGGGGCCACTCAACACTGCAGATACACACTCACTTGCTAGGTTTGTCACCGCAGGGGCATGCTGCTCCCCCCGGGCACTTCGCAAAGCTGTTAGCATTCCTCCTGAAAGCTTTGTCTCGTGCTTTCAGAGGCCAGTCTTCACGGATGTAATAGTATTTCGGGGCTGTATGATTTTTTTTTTTCAAGTGAAGCTGCTGGTACATGTCACTGAAACACTCCACATTCAGTTTCCTATATCATTTTAACTACAAGAATGCAGCGCATCTACCTGCAAAAGGAGGTAGAGTATAACCCTACATTTGCTATTACATGAGTTATTAGCAACCAGACTCAAACCTAGTTCACAAGAGCTTGGTCATATTCTCCCCTCACCCTTTTGGTGTTTTTATTTACTGTTTGCTTCTACACCATCCCACGAAGAACTGGGATACTGGGGGTTTTTTGATCTATATGTTCTATACTTTCCAAACAGTATTTGCAGCCTTCCTATGTTTTACTATCGGAGGTGATGAGAGCTGAAAAAGATGAAGGCTTTGAAACCTCAGTGGGGAGAATAAAAAGCTCTGACCATGAAGAACATCCTACCTCTAAAAAACTTATAAGAGACGACCTCTATACTGAATTCTTATGAATAAAACCCTAGATATTTCCATGAAGTTTTTATATATGATTTTGTTTGGGTTTTTTTTTTTTTTTTTTTTTTTTTTTTACCAAAAACAACACTAGTAAAAATCTTACTATGGAAGCAACTACATTTTTATACATTTGCATGAAGCTTGGCTACCTCTGGTTTCATACACAGAACATGCTGGCACAGTTTATTCATCTTCCCATATGAAAATAAACTCTGCTTCCACGCGCTTCTACCCAAACGTAACTGCCCACACAAGTGAATTATCCTGCTACATACAGGCACTATTTAGGATGGGCAGCAGAAACATGAATCACTGAAGATGAAGAGATGCACATTAAAACAAAGAAGGGGCTGTACATCTCGACTGCTTACGTTGTCTGCTGATCACAGGGAAAGCTCCGAGTTGTCTTGTATAGCTGTATTTTTGAGAGGTGACCTGCTACAATCGTGATGGTACTATGCTGGAAAAAGAACGTATTTAACACCGTGATGTCATTCCACCCACTACCAGTTGCCACGGTCTCACAGCACACCAATAAAACTGGAATTTCTAATTTTGAAAAAAAATTTTTTTTTTTTTTAATTACAATCTTCAAAAACCTTACAAAAAATGAAAAGGGCATAAACCCAGTATCAAGAGTATCAGTTCCCCTTAGATCATATTACATATCACTTTCAGCATCCTACTCCTTATTTATCTCCTTCCCCAAGAGGCCAATAGTCATTATCATTCCCATACACCTGAGTTAATACTCAGGGATCAGATCTCCTGAGGCACTGCTGAACTGCCTTCAGTGCAGTATTGCATGTCATTGCTCTCCACCCCTCAGGACCAATGTTCTCACCATTTTAAGTTAACATTAATGATTAGCAAAGAGAAAGATACCCGTGTCATAACTGTCCTCCAACATACTATAGGCTTTGAGATTTTTCCTCAGGCTGAAGAAAACAATTAATGATCCCATTTTAAGCATCAGCATGCATCAGTGACCAAGACTAAGTTTATTATCCTGCAAACAAAAACGAAGACCAAATTCTAAGGTGGGCACTAGCTCCACAAATCAATTCAGTTAATACCCCATCACCAGGCTACAGTGTTGGTAGCAATGGATAATATGTGGTATTTGTGGCACTACTGGAGAAAACTATTTTAAGTCTAATTAACATGAAATTTTTAGAATGCAGATGCTTTTCATTTATACATAAAACAAAATGCCGTGACATTTCTCCCATCCATTTATCATAAACAAGTTAATTACTGGGTAACAAATAGCTCCTGGTAGAATCTGTATGTTTTGAGGATGTTAGAGAGCTGACTCAGGCAAATAAGATGAACCACAAAGTAGTAGTTAATAGCTTATGGCATACTTATAATAAAACAATGACTCTGTAAAAGCTTTTGTTGTCAAATTAAAGCTAAGCTATTTCCATTGGAATGAGTCAATTATAAGCAGTCATTATCTGTTTAAGTTGATTCAAACTTAGAATACTATAAGCACTTTCATTTTGATACCTTCATAACATCGCATGCATTTGAGAGCTGGATACAAAGCTTAAAAGGAAAATGCTGGGTTTATTGCCACACAGCTTATCCCCAAACCATGTAACATCTAAACTTCCCAATGCCAGCTGAAGACTGCCACTATGCCAAGGTCCATGTACCACCCGATTTCTGATGAACAAACCTTTCAGCTGTCCTTGCTGAGGACCAGGTGAGGACTACACAGCGTAAAGACTTTACGTTCGCCCACTGGAATTCCCCGAGAGCCATCTGAACTACACACACACACACACGCACACTTTATCCCCCCCAGTTCCATGAAAGCACTGACAGGTGAATTCCTACCTACTTTTTTTCAGGCAAACAGTCCCATTCGGCCTGAAAATGAATTACTGAATGCTGATGAGTAAGATGGTGGTAGCTGGCAGCAAAGCGTTGCGTGGTAAGATGGTGTGAAACAGTACATATGTCAATCTATCAAATATGATACACTAAGCAATCTGAACCCATTTTTGGTCTGAACTATTGTACAATACTTCACCCAGATGGAAGAAAGAGATAAACATTTTATGCTTCAGACACATCAAGTGTGAGGAAGTAAAATTAAACCTCAACTGGAAAACTACCAATTTTACATGCTAGAGTATATATAAAGAACACAAGCATGAAGAAGAATTTTCTCCTCCATTACTGTACAAATTAATTACCTATCTTTTTTTTCCTATGATAAACCACAGCATGTATTTAACTGTAGATTAAAAGGTGTTTATTTATTATCAAACACAGCATTTGCTTTTTTTTTTTTTTTTCCTTCAGTTGACAAAATGCTTACAAATGGCATAACTCATGATAGCGTTATCAGGACATGGATCTTACAAGTGGCGCATGCATACACAATATCCCAAGGGCCAGTTCAGCCCTAAATCAGAGGCAGGTTTGCCATGACTAATGTAAATCTACAGCTGGCCCCTAAAGCATAAAATTAAACAGAAATATATTTTCATTCAAATCAACTTGACAGCCTATCTAAATATAATTTCATATTTAAAAAATTATCAGTTAAAACTGAAATGAAATGACAGCCACTGTGCTGCCTTCGAAGTCACTGCCAGCTAACTCCCCTGAACAGACCTTCTGCTCCATCCCTATTGTCCACCTACATAAACACGCAGCACAATTTGTCAAGCACTAGACTGCAAAAAATACTCCTCCGAGCAAATACTTTAATGACAAGACTTTCTACAGTATTTGGAGGACATTGTTTATCAAACAATTTCCGAAGCTAAAAAGCATAAAATTTACTGTGAAATTTACTCAAACTGACCTATACAGCCTTACAATGTATAAGTTTGGGAAAAACTGATACTAAATATGTAAACAAGTGGTACTTGGTCTCTTTAAGTGTTGCTATATTCTTGGGCTTGTCTATTTCAAATCCCTATTTGGTTATCTTCAAAAGTAAACTCCCCAACGTTTACTAATTGATGCCAGGCCAGGAATTCAAGAGAATTCCTGAACAGCAAAACTAAGACAACTGGGCTCAGAAACAAAACTGACTGCCAACTCATGTACAGAAAAAATGTCCAGTCCTGGATTCTATTGAAGCCAGAAAGAATACTGTCAACTCTTCCTCTCTTTCAAGAAAAATCAAAGTAACTGAGCAGGTGTTTGCTCTGGAGGAAGACAGAAATCCCAGCTTTCTGGCAGAGGCATATGCATGCAAGTAAATGTACTCAGAAGAAAGTAGCAAAGGGTTATAAACCCTTGAGTAGAGCATCAAGTCCTGCTGTGCTCCCCAACTTGCACAATATACTATGTGAACTGCTGTAGCATCCACCAATGGACAGTGAATTAACTCAAGGGGGGTGCTTTGGGTGGGGGAAGGATTTTGATCTTCACAAATTGCCTTGGTTACTCCAAATAATGATTTTCTGCATGATGCAAATATGAAGTTTAATTATTTTTAACTTCAAACTGAGAGACATCAATGCACAGGATAATCTATTGTTATTTGGATTACGAAGATGTCTTAGAGTTTACAATCACAGAAGTGGTTATAATCCCGCAATTACTATAAAGCTAATTGGTAGTTTCTTTTTGCCTGTGTTTTCATGTTGTCAGTGGGGCAGTAATGAAAATGAATGCCACATTTGTGAACAGAATGTCTGTAGGCTTGTTTACCACATCTCCAACAACAACGTCTGCTTTATCATGCATTTCAAAGCAGAGATAATTTAAGGATCTTTGAATTTCATACATAAAATACTTTCTAAAATATCAAATGTAGAGTTCCTTCAGACAGGGTGGGAGTGGGAGACTTAGAAATGAAACAATGACCTCGCATACTACAGGCAAACAATCTACCTGAAGCAGACAGCACACAGACTTTGAATGATTCATCTGTATTCAAAACTGCACTCAGGTAAACCACTTAGTGTTTCATCCTCCTACAAACATAATTCTGCAGACAATTTCACCATCAAAACCTAGTATCTTTAAACCTCCTTTCACCTCCCAAAAATACAGTTATTGCAGAACCTATTAAGCTTTTTATTCCACTTACCTTTGAGTAACTTCTGCCCTTCCATGATGTTTTGGGAGACGAATGCTGTGTAGTCTTCTTCTGAAAAGCCAGGCTTGCATGTGGGTCTAACTGTAAGATCCCCATTGTGTGCCTGCAAAAACAAAATGAGGAAGACTCACACCACGACTTTTGTCATTGGGGAAAACATTTTGCACCCAATAACTACGTGTTTAGGCACAGGCAAACCTGAACAGTAAAGATGTGTACAAGTAGAAGCTGCTTGTGCTGAAGTGCCTATCTCTTGGAGCGGATCCATACTGTAACTGCAAAAATAAAATGGGCCAGCACATAGTTGCCTGACTACAAGAGAGCATTGTTTGTAGGAAGGCTGGGATACTGGGCACTATCAGAAGAGGGGAGAAAACAAAGAGCAGCAATTCATCAGGCTAGCACTCACACTGGAGCCACGCAAAGGCCTGATGTTGCAACATTCAAATCACCGAGTTTTGCTACTAAGAAACTGGACAAGCCCCAGGACTAGAAGAGGAGAAAAAACCCAGCTCCCACCGGCCTCAGGAGCTTATGACCAGCTACAGCTCCCTTCCTTCCCCTTTGCCCTGAAGCAGCACCCAAGGCTCTGCCAGCTGCTGCCTCTGCAACCCTCCAGGCTCCGCGCTTGCCCCAGCACTGGGGAGAGGATGCCTAATATAATAACGTTACTGAATAGCACAGCCCCACACGCAACCTGCCTGCACCCAAGGGGAAGCACCCAGCTAAAAACTCTGCTGTAACTTTGGACTGCTTAGCAGGGAACCAGCTCCTGCCACAGGGACAGGTTAGTCCAGCCATGGCATTCCAGGTTCCTTGGGATGAGGTACACATTTCCCAGCAAGGAAGGACCCAGACCCCAACTCCCCTCAACTCATCGAAGGCACATAAGCCAGTGATGTATGCTGAGGAAGTGCCAGGTGACTTATGCACATACAAGTGCCGGTGGCAAAGGATTTCTAACGCTCCCGGGCTGTCGGCAAGGCTAAGCCAGAGCATCGCTTAGCGATGCAGGCTGCACCTCCGACACCTCCAGTCCCCGCAGCCGAAGCCAGGGAGAGTCACTTCCCCAAGAAAGTGCAACTCCAGGCGTGCTCCTGCCTCCCCGGGGAGAGGAGCACGGCTGGACACAGACGATGCTGCATTACGGAGAGAGGCAGAAGGGAAGAGGAGCGGAGAGTCCTTTCGGAAGAGCTTAGTAAGCAGAAAGCAAGCCAACGTACTCTGCTAAAAATCACGCTCGGAAGACGGATGCCAGCTACTGCATGGGAAGCACAGGGAAGCGGCGGCTCCGTGGACTCTAACCGTCGCTGGCAAGATGTTGCCATTAAGAAATATTTCCAAAGGTATGACTGAAGATAATAGGCTCTAGATCTGAAATCGCCCAATTATTGAAACGGTGCTCGCTAGCTGAGAGCGCACCGGGGCTGTTTCTGCACAGACGCCAGCCTCCCGAGGGCTTGCACTCGGGACATCGTCACGGATTCAACTTGGCACAGGGGGATTCAGGGACGAAAATAAGCGGCTCTTGTTCCTGCCGCCAGCCCAGCACCAAACCCAGCAGCCGGCCCCCTCGCCCAGTACCGCTGCAGCCACGCGTTCCGGCATCTGCTGATGTTCCGCGGACAGCCCTTAATTTGGGGGGGGGACACCCTGAAAACCCCAAACTTTTCAGGCCGTTGGCCCCCAGCGCGGATCAGGCCCACTCGGTGTTTACGGGCTTGTAAAGACAAAAGTTGCAGGTGCGGCGGCAGCGGAGGGGCGGCTGGCGGGGTGCGGGCAGCGCTGCGCGGCGGCGCTGGGGCGCGGAAGCTCTGCGGGCGCGGCGGCACCGGGACGCACCGCTACCGCGAAGTTTACCTGGGGACGCGCACCGCGGAGGGCAAGTTTCACTGGCGTGGCGCAGGCACCAGATGCAACGCGATCGACGGCGTTAAAAAATAGTAATTCAGAACCGCAAAAAGAATAAAACAAGGGAGAAGCGGTGAAGGTGGAGGGGAGCTGCGGGGGCACCGCTCCCGCTCACCTACTCTCACGCTCCCGCACCCCGACCGCACAGACCGCGAAGTTGCCGCGGGTGCAGGTAGAGGGTGCTGAGCAGGCAGCGCAAGCTCTGCGGGGCGCGGAGCCCGCGGGTGCTGCTTCCCCCCCATACCCTATCCCCGCGGTGCGCCCCACTTACCGCTGCCACCGAGCCCCAGACGGGAAGGAGCAACGCGAGCAGTGCGAGCAGCACCCGCGAGCCGGTCCTCATGGCCCCGGCGGCGGGGGCACCGGCCGGCCCAGCCCGCCGGGCTGTGGCGCTGCGGCTGAGCCGCGCTACGCTGCGCTAAGCAGAGCCGGGGCCGGGGAGTCGCTGCCGCCCCACTCCCGCCGCCGCTTACTGCCCGCTCTGGGCTGCAGGTGAAGCGCCCGCCGCGCGCCGCCGCCACGCCCCGCCCACCGGCCGCGCGGGCACGCGCTGCCTTAAAGCGACAGGCACCGCCCCGCCGCGGCCAGGGGAGGCATGGGGGGGGGGAGTGGGATGTCGGTGTCTCCTTCGGCGCCTCCTTCGGCGCCCCGCGGAGGGCGGGCGCGCACATGGGAGCGCGGGGAGGCAAAGAACAGAATGCACACAGAACAAACTTACCTGTCCAAAGACAACAAACTAAAATATACAGGGAAAAAAAAAAAGCCCAGAATATTCACGTGAGATATGTATCCACTGAGAAAAAGTAGTGTATCCAGGGGGTCAACTAATACATCCAGTGGAAAGATGTACACATTAGTGAAAAAAGTAACATGTCCAGGTGGGAAACAAGTGTATGCAGTGAGGAAAAGCTGGCATGGCCACAGGAGAGACATCTGTTGGGGATGATGGACACATTCAGTGAGAAGAGTATGGCCTGGGCTGTGAGGGAAAGGTGGCATGTGGGGAGTAGCACATCTACAGGAAAAAATCATGTATTGAGGAGGAAAAAAAATAATGGTAGAAAAACTAAGATACCTGGAGAGAGAAAAAAATGACACCAGAAAGAATCACAGCCCCATCACCCTGTCCTGCAGAGGCCTTTGCTGGGTATCACCTTGTTGGGAGGGACAGGCCTGGCAGGGCAGCCATGGGGGACCTGGGAAAACATGGTCCTGGAAAAACCTCTAGGATGCCACAAGGACCTGGGGATTGGCAGGGCTGTGCAGGCTGTGGCAGGGCTGTGACGGTTGTGGCAGGGCTGTGGCAGGACTGCGGGGGCTGCAGCAGGGCTTTGAGGGCTGTGGCAGGGCGGTGAGGGCTGTGGCAGGGCTGTGAGGGCTGTGGCAGGGCGGTGAGGGCTGTGGCAGGGCTGTGAGGGCTGTGGCAGGGCGGTGAGGGCTGTGGCAGGGCTTTGAGGGTTGTGGCAGGGCTGTGAGGGCTGTGGCAGGGCTTTGAGGGCTGTGGCAGTGCGGTGAAGGCTGCGGCAGGGCTTTGAGGGCTGTGGCAGGGCTGTGAGGATTGTGGCAGGGCAGTGAGGGCTGAGGCTGGGTGGGCTTTGGGCAGACAGGGGTTGGTGTGTGGGTCGGTGAGCACTCTGGTTCAGGCTCTGCTCATGGGTTAGTCAAACCTTGGCCAGGAAGAGCGGATGGTACAGCAGGTGCTGTCCTGAGAATGATTTGAGTGAACGTTAGTTTTGGGATCAGGTAGAAAAATGGGTAGTGCCTGAACTAGCTCCTCAGCTGTGTACGTGAGCCAGCGTGTGCCTGGCCCATCTTTATTTAGAGGAAAACAGGCACGTCAGGCCCAATCCATATTCTCATCAGTAGCAGATAAAGCTAACTGCACTAAATGAGAGGTTTTCTAGTGTAAAATAAAGGCAGATCAAAACAGGGCTGGAAAGTGAAACTTAAAGTCAGTTTCATTTTCATAGACAACTGAAAACGGACAGTAATGGTTTTGAGTGCTAAGTATGGCTCCTGCTATTTTCCTACAGCGTGGCCCTAGAATCCAAACATGATTTTTTTCCTTTCTGAATGCAGCTCAATGCCGCAAATAGGAGTTCTCAGGCATGTATATTTTGTGCATATAAATCCAAGGGCAATTTGCATAAATAGATGCATTCTATCTGATGTACGTGCAAAATCAGACATTGCAGCTGAAAAATCTGGCCATTAAACTATTCTGTTAGATTCACACATTTCCAAAGAAACGAGACACATAAATCCACTGACGGCATCTTTTGCTATTGAGTAGATTTAATAGCATTGTGCTAACACCTAGAAATGTTAGCGAAGAACTGAGACCTCATTGTGTTAAGCTCTGTAGATACAAATAATGAAAAGATTGTTCCTACTCCACCAATTTACAGTCTTACTGGATTATGGGGTTTACTTTGGTTTTGAACAAGTATTTCTGAGTTTGTTACATAACGTTAAATAAATCCCATCATTGCACTGAATTTAGTGTATACTCTTTTTTTGTGCAGCACTTTCACAAAGGCAGAAATAATCGAGTGACATTATCATAGCAAAAATAAATCCTTATATGTATATATAAAATCTAAATTTGTTCCTTTTATTTTTATCCTAAATTTCAAAGTTTGGAGTAGATTGTGCCAGGTTGAAGGGCAGCTGCAGTTGTTGCTATTTAAATGAAACTACAAGTACTCTGGAGACTTCTGGGGATATTTTGGATTTGTGAAAGTACAGCGGGGCTGTTTCCTTGTGACTACCTATGGCCAGTTATTTTGACTCTTGCTGAACTACAGCTGTTGCTGTGCATGTGCTGACTCTGTTTGATGACTTTGCTAATATGACAAGTTCTACAAGTATTGTCAAAATAAGTCTGACACCACAACAGATTGTGAAGAAAAGGCAGAGCAGTAGTGAAAAAAAAAATAGAATTCTTCAACATGTTTACAGTTGATTTCTAATCTGATGAGAAATTGATTTTTTTCCCAAATTAGTTTGCCATCCCTCTTTTCTAAGCTCTGGTAACTGTGACTACTCTTCCCAGATATGTTTCTAATAACACCGGGTACTTTTCCAAACTGACGTGTTTCCAGAAGGACCAGAAGAGAATACACATCCAATATTCACACAGTGGAAATCAGTGTTTTACATATGTGCTGGTTTTCACTTTACCATTTTTCTTCAATTCTTGACACTCCGATTAGTTTTGGAAGGAATTAAAGTTTTGCTAACTGATTAGCTACTATTTCAACTACTTCCTTGTTTGGCAGCACTTGACATGAAGTGCTTATAAAATATCTTCCTTTGGATCTGTAAGAAAAATTAAAATATGCCATTTGCATTTTCGTACCTATTGAATTTTTCACAAACCACTGCATTTAAGCATACAGGTCCAAGCTGGGCCTGAACATATGTTATTTGGGAAGATTAACTTCAGACTCTCACTTCGCCTTGAGTCTGCTGGGAGACTATGAATTGGTATTCCTGCATAAAAAGGAAATAGGAAGCTCTACTGTCTAACATATGAATGCTACAAGATGTGGATTTGGCTGGATGAAGACATTGAAGAGCGTACACATGCACAGTAAATCAACTTGCTAAACACCTCAAGAGCAAAACTGCTGATCCTAAGAGCCAACTTGCTATAC
Source organism: Strigops habroptila (assembly GCF_004027225.2). Lineage (NCBI taxonomy): Eukaryota > Metazoa > Chordata > Aves > Psittaciformes > Psittacidae > Strigops > Strigops habroptila. Next base: position 5,015,074 of record NC_044289.2, read on the forward strand.
TGCATAACACTCAAGAGAAAAAAAGGCTCATAGACAAGACATCTACAGAACTGACTGTGCCAAGATAATGAGGAGCGTAAAGTACACAGGGGATTTTTCTCTCCTGGAGGCACACATGTAATTCCTATTGACAGCAGTGGGAGTTGTGCGTCCATACCAAGGGAACAATAGAACCCTTAGTGGTGGAGGTGAGTATCAGATGTGAGCTGTGTGACTGTGGATAGGAAATGAGAGAGAGGGAGGTGTGATCACTGAGGGACAGTATAACATACAATAGAATTGTCAAGCAGCCATCAAATATGTGAAAGCATGGGAATAACAAATTAAATGGACAGAAGGTGAGAAAACAAAGTCTCAAGCGGCTTTTGCCTTTCTAGCTTAGGGCTGATATCTGAATTCCTTATTTGGGAAATATTCCCGCTGGCTTAACCTGTTTAATCCTCTGATAAGTAAATGTTTCTCTGAACTCAAGTAAATAGTTATGGCCTAGATGCTAAGGATAAAAAGTGGTTTTACTAAAAAGTCTGATAAGCAAGGAGAAATTACATTAATACAATGTGCAGACCACACTTTAGGTTTCTTCCATATGATCTGATGGTTCTTGCTTCTTAAATAGGAGATAGCAAGATGATCGGTGATTTGGAGAGTCATTATTACTAGTTCTGGTTTGTGTCAAAAGTAGTAACAAAGGACAGAACCAGATAAATAATGATGATTCTGGATTGATAGATAATGGCAAATCATACATTTATGTCAGTAGTTCAAAACTACTGAAAACTACTGAAAACTACTGAAATGAATGAGAAATGCCTTCAGATTTTATCCACATTTGGGATCTTTTTATGATGTGTAGGGAAGCTGGGACAAGATGGAACTGAAGTGAAAGGTAAATCAAAGTTTAAGAGAAATTGACAATCAAGGAAAGACCCAAGCATCTACAAGACCTAGGCAGAAACCAACACAGGAAACAAAGGATGCTCCTGAGTAGGAAGATCACAACCATAGAGGGAAAATAATAACAGTAAAAGCCAGACTTTGGTACATTTATGTAATTTTTTTAAGCAACAGCAAATCACTGGAACTACACAAAGGTTGGGCACAGCTCAAAATTCTGGATTACCTATGACCTGGCTCCAATACAAAACCTCAAGACAAAATGATGAGTTGCAGAGAAGAAGGTGACTTGAAGACCAAATCCACAGGAAAAAGCAGCACTGAATGGGAACAGAATATACTTTAATCTAAGCTGATTCTGTACTACTCTGCATGTGCTAACTCTGTGCTGGAATGGTGAGAAAAATACATCTACCTTCCTGGTTAAACAGGATTTTTGAAGTCACATTTTCAGTCCTGCCAGACAGTGCCTGCTTTCTGCAGTGCCAAGGAATTTGAACTTCCTCTCTTTTACACTATCTACTGATCAAGTACATTGTGGAGCCTATTGATTCTCTTTCTGAGTTCATAATGTGAATGGCAATGAGGAAAATACAGCTTCAGAGGCCCTATACAAAACCTTCCTGCTCAGTTAATTACACTGACCAAGGGAGGCCAACTTTAGTGTAGTCTGACCTCCAATTATGAGACATACTGTGGCGTCCTCCCGGAACTATGCAAGCATTTATGGCAGCATGCCAGCAATGGCTATATTAAAATCAATTTAAAAATCCAAATTCTTTGTCTCTTTCACCTTAGGTGAGATAATTCACCTTATACTAATGTAACTCTTATTAAAATATTGTAAAACAAAATTGAACTATGCAAACCAGTAAGATTTCTACCTTTTTAAAATTATTAATTTATTGTATTCCTGCAAAAATGGAGAAAAAAGGCAAAAGTAGAATGATAGGTTTCATAGGTCTGTGTCATTACAGCGGGCTGCAGTTGGTGTTAAAAAAAAATAAACCGGAATTGGGTTTGTTCTCAGAAGATGTCTATTTTATGTGCCTATTTATGTTAATATTCCCCTTGTAACACCTTCAGAAAATGACCTCTCTGCTTGATGGGCAAACCTGGGTGCCTCAGACAAAAAGTCACCATGAGAATATACTCCAAGAGATGTCAGACAGCAGGCAGCCAGTTTCCCAGGCCACTCTGTGATGCAATGCTTCAGATCACTGGAACAGTGAAACCCCACCAGGTTTAGCAAAAACAGTGTTTAACAGCCACTGTGCCCTCTTACAAGTGAGAGGAAGGCCACAGATTCCCAGTTTCCACAAAGCCTCCACAAACTCACTGATTTTAAGATACTCTTCATACAAGCGTATGTTTAAACATGATTGCAACATCACCTCAGAAACAAAGAGTTACCCAAAGTAGTCATCATCTAAAAATGGTTGCTTTCACACTAGGCTTTATGCTGTAACAGCAATCTGAGAAGAACCTTATTGAAGTGATATAAACCAAGTGATTTCCTCCCCACTCTCTCCAAGCAGCCTCCTCAGCAGCTGAGGAGAAGGTTTTTCTGACAAGTCCTGTCTCTGTGATCTCCCATACCACTGCATATACTCACAGATACAACAAGGTACCAGGGGAAGGGGCAGGGTCTACCCTATGAATCCTTACAGCTCTGTAATTTTTACTCATCACACATCAGAAAACTCCAAATGAATACCAACATAATTAACAGGTTTTTATAGGGACTGCCAAAGGAAAATGTGAATTTTTCAGACTTGTAACTTTAAAACTTGCTGGTTTTAATGTGTATAGCAGTAATTCTCCTCATCACTTCACCATTGCCTGCCTTTACCCTTTTGATGGACATGGCTTTATCGACATTAAAATGTTCACATTAATATAGCTTATTCCAGCCCACATCTCAAAATCAGTTACACTGATACGAGAAGCAATATTAGTAAATGATCACTTTTCTATCTAGCAAAAAAGTGAGGTCCAGATCGGGCTTTCTTATATTACTGACAATACATGTTCTTTTTCTTCTTCATCAGAAAAAACCAAGTACATGTTTTCTTCTGCACAGATTGGTAAAACATAAATAGAAGTTATATTCTGAGCTCTCTCTGCCTTTTGTGGCATCCAGCTTTTTTGTATGCCTCCCAAATATTCTTTCCTCCTGCATATATCCAACAGTTTTAGCACCACAGCAGATTCTCAAAAGGTGTGTGTGTGCATGCTAAATGCTGAGGCAGAACTCCTCAGAGAAAGCCCCAGTTACCTACTTAATATGAAGTCATTTTCTGGAGCTGTCAGCATTTTTGGTCAAAACCCACCTGGAAGACAAAACACTTTACAAGAGACAGATTTGACAGGTTATGGATTTGAATAGGAGAACTGAAAAGATGAGAAAAGAAAATTTGGAGAGAGAGGAAGAGATGGGCTCTTGTAAGAGATTACTTTATGGCAAAATATCACACACCCAAAGAAATTCGGGATATTTCCAGTTTAAAAAGGTAGTGAGAAATTTAGTGTTTGTCTCCATGCAACTTCAGTTAAGTTACAGATGTATGTGAAATTTATCTGAATATCTGAATCACTATGATTTAGCTATAAATAAGGATAACAATATGATGTGGAGGAGTTCTACTACTAATATTACATGCCTAAGTGAAATAAAGTCTAGAGATAAAAGGGAACTATTTAGGAACGTTGTGTACATGGTAAGCTGAATAATACAGAGTGATTGCAGGCCAAAAATAATAAAACCCAAAGTCCTCCACACACATAAACAGAAAGGAAGAGAAAGAGTCACAAGGTAAAAAATTTTGGTAACTGCCATTGGCAATTGTAACCTGACTCTACTGTTCAACTGATATGTGCTATTTTTTGGTGCTGGTGGGGTTCTTGCGCAAGCCCAGAGAGTTCTGTGTACAGAATAACTGCTGCCTTTTGGCAGTGTCTAGAAATATTTGAACTCCAAAGATTAATTTTTCAAGTTCATGCATTCATCTAATGAGATTATCTGTAGTTACTCTGTTAACTCTGACCAATAGATCCTGTGGTCTCACATCATCTGATCTGTTCCGAACCACACACATGCTTTCAAGTCAGACCGTCTCTAACTGTGTCTAGGACACGTGTGTAGGCACTAAAAATATCGGTACGTACAAGACTGGGTAACCCCCAGCTAAAAAAGTAACTCTGATAGACAATGGATAATGTGTGGTTTTGATCTCTCTGAGAGAGAAATACTATGAGAGATATTCCTACACCATCTTCCATTATGAGTTACAGGCAGACTTGTGGTTTAATAAAGCATATTGTACATGACTGTACAATGATTGTACTAATCCATCAATAGGAAATGTCAAAATCACTTACCAGGTTTTACTGTAGCCTCAGAAGAAGCACAGGATTGAGATGGGACATTTTTATTATAGGGTTTCAACAACAAATACAAATTATATCTGGTGCAAGTTATGGGCAGAATTGTGTAACCTGTACTTCACCTATCCGGATATTTCAACAGATTGGTCATTTACACAGCTGATCCTCAAGTATTTTATGAGAGATAAATCTAATAACCTTTCTGTGAAAACCTCAGCAGGATGTGGATGCTATAATAACCCATATGCAAGCTACCACATTGTATTGTATGCTGTCAGACAACTCAATTATTTTCTTCCAGATCTAACATAAGCTTCTGTTTAGTAAACATGATGAGAGTCAAACTTTTACATATATATATATAAAGTGCTTAATTTGCATGCAAAATTGCCCTAAGTATGTATGCAAATAGGAAAGCTCATGCACAGATGACTAATTAAGTGCATTTATGTGAGAAATTACCCAATGCACGCATGGAATCTCAGTAATTGTACACACAACTCAGATGTGCGATTGCATATGCATTTTGGACACAACTGATTGAAAAAATTGGTTCTCAATACTGTGTTGGAATAACTGATGCAGAGCACATGATCAGAATACAGCTGATAGGGCTTTGGAAAGAAACTGCAAACGCTTGTGAGGAACTTTACAGTAAGAATGGAACTTACCATCTCTACCATTACTGTTTTCCTATTCACTTATAACCATAATGTGCTAATCTATGGCTTGAAAAGAGCTATTTCTATAAGTACTGTGAAGAAACACTCAGAAAAAATAAAATTATTGCGATGGCGCAAGAGATAGTGTCATTAAAATTAAACCTGAAGTTTGTAGCCTGCTGTTGCTTGTCCAGTATGCATTTTGGAAATAAACAGCAGATTTTACTTTATGTTTCTTGATGAAGCACCCTTTCTTCCCATGCAAGCAGGGCTGTAGTATGACAGCACAATATCCCTTTGGAAGATTCAGCGAGTTTTGGTGAGGAAAAAAGTATCTGTCTGTTTTAATTTTTCCAAGCATTGATGTTGTTATAAGTTCCTTTATCCCTAAACACTGAGTAGTTCTCTTTATATCCCCAAAGTTAGAAACTTCTGCTAACATTGTTAAAATTCACTCCGGTAAACAAATTCTTTCACTATTATACGATGAACATCCCTGACATTAATGTTGTGCAAAGAAAAATACCTGAGTTGTTTTGATAATTCTCTGGCTACTGAAAGCAGGGATTCACCCTCAGCTTGCTTTGTGACGTTCTCCTATTTTCTTTTCTGTTCACTGTGTTAATAACCAAGTATAATAGCAGTTAGGGTAGCACCTTTTGATTTACACACAACTTACAACTTGAGGCCAGCCACTAACACTGGCAAAAGATACTTGTCCATCTCCATGGGCACAGTCAAATGAGGAGCATGCATGAGGGGAGCAGGAGTAAAGAGACAGGGAAGGGATATGCTGCGATCGTTCTGCTCAGAGCCAGAGTGCTATTGTGCTGAAGAGACAGACTCGTAGCAGCACTGGGGGGCTCTGAATGTGCAAAATCAGGGAGGAGGGAAAAGGGTCATACTGGTTTGGTCTGTCTTGGAACAAAATTCCTCAGATTAGATTGCAGAAGGGAGAATTTGAGGTAGCCTTCTGCCACTAAGTGGTGCTATATACAGTACAGCATCTTTATGATGCCACACTTTTCAAGAGGGAATAAACCAGAACACTGTCAAGCTGATTAGACTGATGTAGACACTTAACAAGTGTCCATTATGCTGATTTAATCCTTCTGCACCACTGGATAAATCAGGAGAAAGAACAGGCCAATCCAAATGATTAAAGAAATCCAAAGATTGAGCCCTGGCATACAGCATGTGAAGCAGAGGATTACAGAAAACAATCTAATTTTTTAAAAGCTTTGTCTGGCTTATTTTTGTTCCTTTTTAATTAATTAGTATTGTTTTCTCCAAGTTTATGGGTGTTAGAACCTGAAATACTTACCAAATAAAACTGAAGGAAAAAAGCCTTGGTTTGAATAAATATTTGCGATTATTCCAGAACTAGTAATCTTGTTTTTAAAATAAATGTCCTATTTCATAACAACTGACAAAAAAAATTAGAACATGTTCATTCTGGAGTATATATCTACATGTTGATTTACTCCCTCCCACCCTCCAAAAAAAATGCAAATTAAAAATAGGATGGAAATTTAGAAGGAGAATGCAAGCTTGCAACTTCTGCTCTCCTCAGTCCCAGGAGAAGTGTAAATGCAGGCGGCAGAGGAACTGTTTTGACATTTTGAAACCCATGCGAGTTCTTCCGCCAAGCAACTGTACATACGTGTTGCCTCTCAGTTGTGGCTGCAGCAATACATCCTGGGGAGGGATTAGAGGACACAACAGCACTATCCCAGGAATGGAGACTCTGAGTTCAGGAATCACAAAGCTTTCCTCCTGTTTTATTGAAGGAGAAGGAATTTGTTTTACCACAGTCTCTGAAGCATCTTATTCCTTTGTTCTGCCACTGGTCTGTCCTAGGAAACAAAAGATGGGGAGAAGGGATAGAGCAGTGAACAATCACATTTCCCGATCCCACCTGGTCTGTCGGTGCATTTCTCAGCTCATCATGGAATGAATTCAGTACTTTGTATTTGGACACCCGTGTAGATGGTGTGTCAACAGCCAGGCCCAGACACAATCTGGGGGTCAGCATTATTTATCCGATCTAAGGACCCTAAAACATTACCTCACACTCAAACCCAATGAATATCTGCCTATATGAGTTGCTGTGCTGAGCAAAATGCCTTTAAAAAAAAGAGGTGGAACTTCTGGGGAGAGGATTAGTGCCTTTTGTGAACTGTACTTGTGTGCAGGGTGCTGCTTTATTCACAATATTCCCAGAGAAGTGATTTAAATCAAGAGTCAAAAGCTGAAAGGGTATCAAAGCTGTACAGGAACTGATTACTACTATAAATTTTGCTGAAACAAGCTGATGCTTTGCTGATTCTTTGGTCCTTTTCTGGTAAAACTATGTCAGTGCTAACTCACAACATTGACTTATCTGTATTTTTCATTTGTGTTCCACAAGATTATTTTTAGCTCCTGCGTATTAGCTCTGCTTCTGAAAGTTATTGTGGGTAGAGGTTGCAGGTTCTTCTTGAAAATCAGAAATGATTTATTGACAGAAACTCAATGATACAAATATATCCATAAAATTAATATTCCCTGCCCCCCCCCACCCCCCGTTTTCGAATGAAGTTAGAGACAGATGCTAGAGACAGATGTGAATTTCTCAGGAGAGAAAGAAGTATCACAGGTAAATCAGTTTTATACCAGAAAATCTGATAAAAATGAGTATAACAGGTGAAAAAAACAAGTAAAATCTTAGCAGAAGTAACCTTTTTCAATTTTAGAGAAAATGGCAACACCCAAAGTAACTTTATATATTATGTATATTGTAGCATAATTTCTGAGCCCCAAAAATTAGCTAGATGCAAACACGTAATAAGAAACAGTAGCTGTCCAAAGTGTCCTCTAGAGAAAGGAGCAGAAATGCAAAATTTAATTGTCATGAAGAGGGTCAGCCCCAGATCCAAAACCAGAGTGATTCTTCTGAAATTTCCTTCTATCCCATGCACCACCAAAAGTACTGGCACACCAAGAATTTGCATAAAGCAACAATCTAACACGTAAATGTTAGGTGATTATAGAAATTACTCCTCATTCATACTAAGCTTTTGACATATTAAAATAATAAGCTATCCCAAACAAGGAAAAACATGAAAACTCAAAAATCATTTTCTGAGTCAAATATCTGAATTAGTTAAAATATTATTTCAGAATTTTTGAAATGTTTCATTTACATTTTTAGACAGCCATTTACATATTTACAAATAAATTTATAGTGGTCCAAAATTCCTCTGGGAAGTTTTTGTTTATCAATGGCTTTGCCATCACAAACACAGAGCAGATCACTGGCCCCTCTGCAGTCAAATTCAGGTTTCCCAAGATTTAACCAGTGTGTTTCATCATTAATATCTTTTTTATGATGCAGGCTGTTACAGTATTTTCCAAGTGTTAGAATTCATTTTCCCAAGGCCAGCACTGTGTTGTGGCATCAGGCTGGCTTGCCTGTCTCTGTGCTTTTCCCACTGTTCCTGTACTTCCTTCTTTTTCATAACAGGCTTTTTGATCAGGATAAATCCAACCACAAGCAGATGAAGTCTTACTGTTGTATCTCTAAGCAGATACTACAAATTCAGTAGCAGCAATCTCAGTTCTTCAGCTGAGTTTTCAATTTTTATTGGCTTTCTGGTATTAATTTTCTTTATATTCCATTACCTGTAAATTTGGCCTCGGATCTTGCTACATACAATTAACTCTGGTTTCTGACATCTACGTCTCTGAATATGTTAAGTTCAAAGAGCGACAATGTCCAGTTTATGCCTCAAGAGCTTTGTCCTGGCTATACACGGCCTGGGTCAGACTCTGCTCCCACTACCCAAGAGGAAACACGTAGATGTTCCAAAACAATGGTCCCATCTATGCAGCTGCCTTGTACTGGGAAATTAATGTAAAATTCTTTCCCACATGGCTGATCCACCTTGTTCCAGGCTGGACCTGCAAGGAGGTTCAAGTATGAATCTCCTCATTTAGAAGACACAAGTGCCTTAGACTGTGAATGCTTTCATGGACCATTTTATCTGCGGTCATTACTTGAAAAAAAAAAAACCCAAATACACCACCTTCTATTTAAAGAACAATCAAGGGAAAATTCTGGAAACTTAATGGCTTTGTATTGCTTGGAGACTAAGATATTACCTCTCAGTGTTAGTCTCATTTACTAAAAACTTGTTTAAATATTAGGCATAATTCCTATAGTGGTAGAAATAGATAAGGAACTTGAAAGCTCCCATTTAAATTTGCAAGAAGCCTTTAGTTAAGAAAAATAGGGATAATAGATTTGGAATATAAATGAAGCACTGGGTAGGTCTTCCCACTCTAGAACATGTACATCTTGTATGCATATTGATCTGCAAACTACAGACCAAAAATTGATTAAAACTTGAAATAAAATATAAAATGACATTCAGGCCAAGTATCATAAACAACCCAATATCCTGTCATCTCTCAAGTTTATGAAGAATGGAGACAATAGCATTCTAAGAAGTTAAAAAATAGAATCAATATCAGAAAAGGAACTTGTAGATTCCCATATTTAGCAGAATTCCTAGCAATGTAAAAGGGAAATGTTTCTGTGGAGCTCACTGCCTAGGGCTTTAAATTGCTGTATACTATCATGCAGTATGGACTATATTAATTATCTAATTGAGACATTTATATGGTCATCAGACAAGTGGGGACCTGGAGAGAAATCCCTAATTAAGACTTTGGAGTTTGATAAGAGGCTGCTACTGCATGGTGATAAAATATTATTTTTGTCTTATCTTATGAATGTGCCAGGGCAGATTATGTTAAATGCTACCTACATGCACAATCAGATGACATATCTCTGGCAAGGCCCACAGATAACAGTCTGCAAATGCACATTTATTATTTCACAGTTCAGAGTGTTAAAAGCAGAACAAAACTTGTAGATCCAGAACTACAGCAAATGCACCTCAGCTGTGGCTGGTGTATCACAGCACTGGTATTTTCCTTGGGACTTGGGGACAGAGTATTTGGTCTGCAATGACAGTTACAAGAGCTGGAAGCCTGCTCCTCTTCACAGCACCTGGAACCATTCTGTTGGTTCTGTATTGCTGAACTCTCCAGGCATTCCCTTTCTGCTTGCTGACATGCTTTTATGTAATAAACCATTGGTAGGTGGATTAAAAACATCAAAAATTCAATTACACAAAAGGAATCCCTATCTGATTGCTCAGGTTAACCTTCATTACCTTTACAAAGAGAGGAGAACAGGGCAGGGAACCGGCCATTCAGCTTGCAAGGCTTCACATTTCATTTCATTCCAATTAAAATACATGTTTTTTGGCATTCTGAGTTTGTTGTGAATGTTGAATATGTAGTGCAAAAATACCAGCTCTGAACATCTTTTTTTTTCTTGACAGGCTTGGAGCTGCTCTATTTTTTGCATGCAGCCTTCCCATCCTTCTTCTCAGCTGCAGGATTGACTTGAACAATAGTGTTCACTTAAACATCTCTTTCCTCATTAGGTGTTTTGGCTTCCCAAGGAGGACGACCAGCTCTACCACCAAGGCAAAAGAAAGTAAATTCAGGGAACAAAACATACGTGATTGTTGGTTTTTATTTTATCCTCTTGGCATGATCCAACACTGTTGATATCAACAGCAAAACTTCTGTTATATATTCCAGTATTGGAGCTTAGCTGTTACTGCAAAGGGAAATGATAACAATATTATATATATATTTATGCAATAAATACATATATATTTATAAAAATATATGTAATGCATATATGCATTTATACACACGCACAGTAAATCTAACACTTCAATTATCATTTGGTATTATTCAAAGCTCATGTTGTAAAACTTCCATGACCTTCTACCTGGATAAGATCTTTTTTCATTTGCTGTTATTTACAAGTATGCATAATACAAACTGACAAGTGCTATAGCTGAGGAAAAGAGGCGAGAAACAAGGACCAAAGGTCCTTGCTAAGTAGCAGGATGAAAGATGGCTTAGTGTAATTTTGCAGGAGGGATTCAGTTTCACAGATTTCTACAGGAGAAATGTGGATATTAGTGGAGGTTTGCAAACAGCAAACTCAATAACAATCTTATTCAATTAAAAATACATGAAGTATTAATGAATTGTACCCCAGTTTATGTTTAAGGGGCTGTAGAGACTCATATCTCAATCACAGGAAAAAACCCATGTGCTCAAACCCCATATTTGTAAGTGTCATCCATTGCAAACAGCACTTCATTAACATGCAAAATGCTTCTATATTTTTTCCCAAATACTGATTAGGTTCAAGCAAGAGATGTAGGAGACCGGAGTTTAACCAGCCGTTCTATCTCAGAAGCCCAGAGAAATCTCAGATCTGTCCTCTCAGCTCAGTAGTTTGCTTCTCTCCATGTGCAAACAGGGGTTGCAGCGCTATGAGGTGGCATCAGGATAGATCCACCATTCTGAAGCACTGGATGCGCCATAAAGAGGATCAGTGAGGGCTGGAGCTACCAATGTGCATCAGGTGTACAGCTCTGTACCTTGAAAGCTTGGTAAAAAGGGAAGATTAATTGGAAGCATAACAGAAGAATAACTATTCAAAAGATATGCATGCCTGATTGAAGTCATTAGCTTTCATAGTGTGATGGCCCAAGCATGAAAAAGACCTGTCCACAACAACTGATATATATCTAATTTCCAGGTTTGAAGGAAAAGAACAAAACAACAACTTGCAAAAACTTTATAACCCCTCTGCAGCTTGTTTAGCCTGATGACTACATGTCTACATAAATAGGTGATGGAATGAACATGACCCAACAAAGCTTGTGTGGGTTTGATTAATGGAGTGCCCCAAAGTAAAATAGTCATGCAGAAAAGCTGAAGAAATGCAAACTTTTAATAACATTTTCAAATTATTTAATCATACAATCAGGCCTGACCTTGTTCGATATGAAACTTCATTACAGTCTGGAATGTTAATATAGGGTTCTAAATGCATCATAAATTACTGGTTTCTTCAGTGATGCATGGGCCTGTCCTGCTGTGGCCAACTGCAATTTTAATATTTTCTTAGGAAATGAAGAAATGAAGAATTAGCAAATAATGGCATGATCCTGAAATTACTGTTCTAGGGATCACAGTTTATTAATCGGCTAAAAAGGATAAAGACATTATTCACTTCCCACAGATAAATGATGTAGCCATTACTTTTTTTTAATTTTGTGGAAACAAACACTAAATGCTTATTTTTTAATAGATCCATTAATAACCAATCCAACTGACCTACCTTTCTGCAGCATGACAGGTCTGACAGTCAATGAAGGAATTACTACGTGTAACTGGCAATTTTACCATCAGAAGCATTATTTTGTATACAACTAGTACCTCGTAACAGCTTAAAAATGGTATTCACTGTTTGAAAAGGGTAAAATAAAAACACTTGCAGTATGACTGACAGAGATCCTTACTTGGAGCTTACAATTTAACAACAAAAGAAAAGTGAGTGGACTATTTAAATGGCTTGAGAACTCAGGGAAACTAGAGGCCACTGTGCTTTAAGTTTAACAGTACATTTTTTAAGTGATTTGCAGTAGCCACACATTTTTTGGAATTAAGAGTATTGCTAGAAGTTTGGTTGTCTTCAGGAATAGTCCACTCCAGTCATGCAGTTCAGCAATCCTGTTTAGTGGTTCTATTGATTTCAATATGATTAGATTGAATTATAATTGTCTTTGCTTAATCGCTTCTCGAAACATCGTGAAAAACTGCTCAGCAGTTCTTCTGTGGATGATACTCTAGCCTAGGAAACATCTCCCTTCATGCATTAACAGGCCTGTCTTCATGGAGGTCTGAAGATCCATATTGTGCATTGTCTACCAAAGATGAACAGTTTGCTGCTAGCACTGAATAATATAACAGGACAGTCGTGGAAATAAAGCTAATAAAACATTCTGCAGCAATTACAAAAAATTTCACACTTTGTCATATAATTTTCATATAATGAAAAGCATGAACATGTGGAGATTCAAGCAGCTTGAATACTCAATTAATACACATTTCAAGATAAATTCAAATATCATTATGATCAGCACAATGAACATTTTTCTCTCTCCTTTTTTTTTTCCCTTAGATCTCTCTTTAACCTCTTCTGCAGTCTCCTAAATTTGAACCAGATTCATTCTAAAAGCACTTAATGTAAATAAAGCAAACATGAGGCAGTTTGGCTTTTTTCTAGGATAGCCATCCAAAGCTTTGTTTGCCAAGAAGCAGCAATGCTGAGCAATATTGTGCTGAAGTCTATAATTTGTTCTATAATAACTTCAGTTTGCTTTATTCTTTTATTTCTCCTGGCCATGAGACACGTCAGGAGTTTTCATGGGCAACCCGTTGCCCAGAACTAATTGCTTGGAAATCACAGATAAGGGAAGAGTTTCATTGTTTTCAACCATAATATTAAACAACTATTTAACAAAGAAAAAAAAATAATGCAGAATAATTATTAATTGATGAAAACAGAACACATGAAACATGGTGAAACAAACTATTAGGTCCAATTATGCCACTTCTGTGAACATTTTTATGCTATCTTTAATGAACTCACATTTTGAAAGCTCCATTTTATGTTGGGCAATGGTTCAAAACCTAGAGACACATCACTTCCAAGCACTAACTCATAGAAAAGTGCTAGACTGTGGCTGACTGACAGCACTTCCCACTGCAATCTGGGTTTATCTTAAAGAGCTTTTATTCAGCTCTGCTTCAAATCAAACTTCATTTAACTAATGAAGTTTTCTAGCAAGGTCACAAAGCAAGATAAGTCTGCCTGCAGACACCAGCCATCCTTTAGTCTATTATACAATCACACATACGAGATTTTAAGAACAAAAATGCCAGATACCTTCTGTCAGAACAACCTCAGCAGACAAGATTGCCACAAAATCCAAAATATTGAATTTGCAACTTCTAAGCCATGACATAGTCTGTTTGTGAAGAGTACCACTGGGAAATGTGACTATGAACTTGCATTTATCTCAGTGCAAAAATGTAATTGGAAGAACTAATAAAACCAAAAATACAGCTGCACAGTGGACTGTGTCAGTTACAGAGCTGAGAATTAAAGCTACAGAGAAAAATAAATGTGTTTTGGTGAGAAGGACATATCTAGAGTTACAATTAAGAAGAAATTTGTTGCCTCTGCTTAACATCTGTTTTATATTTATTCACTCTGATAAAAAATTATATCCTGAATCCAAAGCTTCAGCTTCCAAAGTTGCAGAATAAATGTTAATTAAATATTTGATATAAAGCCTTTTAAAACCCCACTAAAATTACTCAGTTTACTTAAAATAAGACCCGGCAAAATACAAAGGCTGATATCACATTCCATAATGAAGTCTTTCAGTTTCCTTGAGGTCTTTGCATTCAATGTGAAATATAAAGGACTAACTTTTATATTTGTTTCCCTCTGGTATAAACAGACTGCATAATGAGCTGCTGTGTGATCTGAACTGAATGTCACTCAGAAGGCAACACATTCACAGCTCACTGGTGGCTTTACCCCTCTTCATCTTCACCTCGTATCAGAGATGTTCCTTTCCTTTTTCATGGATGCTCATTATGTATGTGTTATTCATTCACTTTGCTTGGTTCAAATAAGTATGGACTTCTAGATATGACATAATCTACCAAAAACTACTAGAGAAGTGAATGTTATTTGCTGAAAAGCCTCATGCTCCTGAACAGCTTGTCAATCTGCTAGCTCCTCAGAGGTCTGTTTCCCCATTAGTGCACATTTCCCCAGTTGTAGATTTAAGGATTTTTGCCCACTGTCACAATAAAAAAGAGGGAAAGGAAGCAGGTGCTGTCATTTCTAAAGTCCAAGTGTTTTTAATGATCGTTCTCTATTTCTTCAAGTGCAGAAATTTCAATTCCGATTAAAATGGAAAAATGACAAGCCACTTACAGACAACCTCCATTCTCCAAACGATCCGCTCTGAATACACAATATGTTTTCCTATATAATGCATGCACCATATTTCAGTATTAATTATATGCAGGTCTCTTTTGGGTCACATGCTAATTATATCTATTTAGAATTTATCATGCTACTTCCAATAATGTGCTGTCATTGTGTCCTGTTGTTTTTCCTTGCCTGAGGCAGAAGGAAGCTACAATAAACCTGAAAATATTGGCAAGAAACATTCATTTGAACACATATGGGGAAAAACTGTGCTGGCGGCCCTGCCCAGTGCTCATTGAAATCAACAGGAATCATTATATTAACCTCAAGGGAAAATTATTTGTAGCTGCTAAATGTCTACAGTTCTATATGACGAGCTATGTGTATCTCTCACAATACGATGAAATGGTTATGCTATAACCATCTGTAAATAATCAAGGAAGCATTCAGCATTATGCCAGAGAGGATATGCAAAGAGGAATTTGAGCTTTCCTCTTTCTAAGATGGTTGGACTGGTACTAAATAGTCACAAGATAAAGAAGAATCAAACCCTCTGTTCCAAACTGACTCAAATGTAAAAGCTTCCTATGTTCACGGACAGCATTTTGTGATCACTGGTTCTGTGTATCAGGCGATAACAATGTGCGTGTGTGAGGGTTATGACTAACTCCTGAATGCTATTGGATTCAGATATGTCAGATTTTAAAAATTCTGCTGTATTACAAACACTAAAGATATCAGCACATTTGCCAAACTTATTGACTCTGTACACTATTTCCTTTTATAATGACTGGTACTAGCCAGTCTGCATTTACCAACCCATGGGATCTTCTCTGTATGATGAATACTTAAATTTTTCTGCACAATTCACAAGTTAAATGGTGCTTCCTTCGTGCTACCAACTTAAGAACACGGAGCCAGATTTTCAACAGAGAACCTCACTGCATACATACAATTATTAATGCTGAAGATTCGCATCTGCTTTCGAGAAATAGGTGCCTGTGGGACTAACCATAGATAACACACCGAAAAAATGCAGGCACCAATGATAAGCATCTTAGACAAAATTATGCCCCTCAAGTTTCCTAGCCTTATAAATTGTCAGTGCTACATTACTAGTCAGCAATGACATAAATCAGAGTCAGTGACTTCAATTCAGTATGCAAGAGACTACCCCATGCAAATTTCCATGCATCCTTTTAACCCATATGCAGCTACTGTCAGTCCCTTTTCCTTCTGTGCCTTCCTGGCCCATTGACACTCCAGGACTATTCTAAACACACCACTCCTCTTGTTACTTCAGTTGTGCCTGTGAGTAGCCTGACTCTTAGAAATAAAACTCAAAAGATACAAATATGAAATGACATTTACATATCTGTATCTCAATGTGATTTTTTTTTTCCCTCTCTATAATGAGATGTTTTTAGACTAAGAAGAAAAACATTAACATTTAGCCCACTAACTGCTTTTTTTTGCTGATAGGTCTCAGCAGAAAGCAAAGTGATATTCAGGTACAGTAAATCCATTATCTGAAGCCAAATGTAATTTTATTTTGGTGGGCCAACAATCAATAAAGCAAATGCACAGTCATTTCAGTAATTGCCACAGCTCATGACAAATACTTACTAGAAACTTACAGCTAGGTAATCTCATCATCCTGTATTACAAAGATGCTCAGGACAAGAGGCACTATGCATCCTTAATGTATATAAGCTCAAATGTTCAGAGACACATGCAAATTGAGCAAGTATGTATGCATTTAATCTTTTTTTAATATCCAAGGTCATAAGTCAGATTGTCTCATCTTGCGTAAAAACTTTATAGTGGAAAAAGAAGCTGAAGCCTGAGAATTTTGCTTTACTTATCTATATAAAAGGCAGCAGTGCCCATTAACTTGGCAAAACCATATATGAGAACCTGAAAATGCTACTCCTAAGATCTCCTACATGAGGCCACCGTCTCATATGGAGCTTATTGCCTCCATTCCTGCAAGATGTCATCGTTGTAGGATCCCTACTGCAATTAGCTCTGCCTCATCAAACTGTAGTAGCAGCAGTAAATCCTGCTTCGACAATTGCAAAGCAGAAAAGGGTTTCCCGCTGGGGTCTGTCTGCTGCTTTTGTACCTTCTGGTCTCGCTTAGCCTCGAGGACTTTATTCAGCCCAGAACAGTGGGAGAGTAGATGTACATTCCCACCTGTAAATGAAGGAAGATATGTTGTTACAGTAATGATCTGGAATCAGACTGCCAAATGCCTCTGTCCATAACTGTGGGAGCAGCTCAGGGTGATAAAAGGTGCTGTATATGATTTCTCTTGTCTGATGAGGTGAGGAAGAATTGAGGCTCAGAAATGATGCAGGAAAGATGAAATGCCAGCAAGATGCTTCACAGTTCCAAAACCTAAAAGCTGCATCTCTGGTATAAAAATGGGGCTATTTCAATATGAAATGATCATGAGTGTTAACTATGGTTCACCATAGTGTTTTGGAACCTTTTGGAAGACTGAAAGCTGACATACCTGGGAAGATTCATGGCATTTTTAGGGTCTTTAGAAGCTCATGGAAGACCTGATGTTAGTCTATTTATAAAATGCCTTTTAGGAAATGACGGGTGGTGCAATCACCAATTCTGAGAAGGATTACAGAGGAAAAAAGTAAAAAGCACATTTTTCAAAAGTATATGACTTAGTAATCCACTTTCTCCTAATTTGCCCCAAGAGTTGAATCCTATTTTACTTAGATACTTTTGAATTTTTTACCAATGGCCATTCATCTCAGAGTTTCCAGTTATGCAGATCAGACACCTGGGAAACCGAGAACATCTTCATTTCCTTTTGTGTTCTGAAACAAGAAATATTCTTTATAGTGTCTGAGGGAACCTCCAAAGTATGAGAGAGACTTCAGGCATCATTTTTCCTTCGAAGGAAAGCTATTCTTTTGTATTATATAAAGGAAAAAAAAATCTGAAGATCGTTCAATCAAAACAAACTTAGCCTTGAGTGTTGTTGGGAGAATAGAAATTTCTTCTGTCAGATCTTTAAAGCACCCTTTTTCAAATGTAGGAGAAATAAAAGAGTAAGGCCTGTACTTGTAGTATAATCAGCAAAGCTTGCAAGAAAAGAAATAAAATATTATACAACATGTTTTTGCAGGGTAGGAAATGGAAAGAAGAAAATAATTCTGGTTGAAAAGAAACCCAGCCCAGTTGTAATTGTACATTAAAGTGTCATGTACCTATCTGTACAGGAACAACATGACTGCAGTTGGTCAAATTGAGAGACACACTGTAGTTAATTTGAAGTTAGAGAGAGGATGCCTACAAAAGCCCAAAGATACCTTTAAGCAGTGAGTGACTGATGGCAACTTTGGAAATTGTTTTCAAACCTCCCACTGTGAACATATAAGTTCAGAGTTACAGACAATTCCCATCACCTAACCAGGAGTATTGTTAGCTTGGTTCAAAGTGGCAATGTATAAATGCAGCCAGAATGTTTGGGGTTTTTTTCCCTTGTTCACAGCTGTCTCAATCTGGAGCGAAGTTATTTTAGTTGGTAGAGACTAGACCCAAAATATTCATGGAAAACCTTCCTTTAGACCAATCTTACAGTATGGTATCTTCAATGAACTAGATTTTCTTCTACATCAAGATTATGCTGCACTCAGCGACAAGAGGGAAACTTTGAAATCTCTCCAGTTCATGTCCTTGTTGCCTAGCCACAAGCTAATGCTGTATTTTAGTATGAGCATCATGGTGTCCCCCGTGCCCTCCTTTCTGCACTTGTCTGATCTTCCTGCTCTTAATGCTGACGGTCATCACCACTACAAGCCATGGGGAGGAAAGCTGGAAAGCTGGCTAGACTGGATCCATACTTATAAGGGTTTGTACCCCATTTGAGATAATCGCTAAGGACCTGAGGACAGTTTATGCCTTTTCTGTCATGTCTGACAGCAGAAGAGACAATATTTGTCCCATTAGCTAATGACCAAATCCAGAATAAAATCTCAAGCTTCCTTAGCCCACCAGCAGCATAAGATTAGATGTGGTTGTTCAAGACAGCCAGGTACTCATACTCCTAAGCTTTCACATTTACTTATTCTGACTGCATACACAAAATGGATAACAAAATACATGGTGTCCAAGTAGACTTATGTCTGCAACTCTCCAGATTTGCATATGTGGCAGCTATAATTGTGTATACAACTGAAACACAGCTTTGTTCTGCAAAATACTAGCTTTACACATTGTTTTCCTAACCCATTCTTAACTAAGATTCTTCATTTTACACTGTGAACACACACTACATTTGTTCTCATAAATTAAACTGCATAACTAAAATGTATATTGCAAATATAGTGGACTGGCTGTTCTTACCTGAAATGGTTGTTCTGTGTACAAAGGAACTGTAACTAAAAAAAAAAAAAAGAAATAAATCCAATCTAGTTGTGTTTGGCAACATGTAGCCATGTTAACTTAAAAAGAAGAACAAATAATGACTAATTAGCACTTATGTTTCCAAAGTTCTTGTGATCTTCCATGTTTCTGCTCCCATGCTACTGAGTTTGAACTGCTTCCCTACAAGCCTGCACATAGCAAAGTATGAGTAAACATTTTCAGAATACATCTCTCACCCCAAGGATCCATACTTGATTTTGATATAAAATGTTATTAACTTTAGCTCAGAGTACAAAAGGTCTTGATCAATAATTGTTTCTACCTGTCTGTCTTATTTCTGTGTATCTTCTAAGACACTTTGGGACTGCTGCCAATACATTTTGGTTTGTAAGCACATAACAGTGTATCATACACCTCAAATCTGTGCGGGTTTATCTTTTCATTAGGTAGAAGATGGGGTTTTTTTATCTACATAGATTAGATTAGTTTAAGGTCACCCTGGGAAAAGAAAAGAGAAGAGAAAAGCAGAAAGGACAAAAGAAAACAAGAGAAAAAGAAGACAAAAAGAAGAGAAGAGAAAGGAAAGAGAAAGAAAGAGAAAAAAAGAAAGAGGAAAAGAGAAAGAGAAAAGGAAAGGGAAAGGGAAAGGGAAAAGGAAGACAAAAGAAGGATAAAGAAAAAAGAGAAAAAGGATAAAGAAATGGAATAAAACATCCTATCATCATGATTAGCCACATCTGAAAATAATTCTTACTGATTTTTAAAGTCTAGGAATACAAGAAACAAAAGTAGACAACCGTAAAGGGGATCCTCTGAGCACCTGCCCATATACTATCTCTTGACAGTTCTCCAAAAATACATTGTCATCATTCAGACATAATATTCAAAAGGTCCGGTGGCATGGCCCGATGATCCTAGATATCTCATTCAGTGTTTAATTCTTGAAGAAGCAAAATCACTGCATGTTTTTTCTTTTATTCCCTTATTAACCACAGTGGAAATACCACCAGGTGTGGAAACAACAGACACAGAAGCTTGTAGGTTTTGATCTTTTATCTCAGAGTAGGCTATTTGTAAGGTTTGGTAAGGTGATTCATAAGTATACCAAAATAATTAGGGGGGGGGATGGGGGGAGAGAATCACTTATTCTGTCATCAACTCAGTATTAAACCTGAAGGCAAGAAGTATTATCTTAAGGATGACAATAAGTAAGGTGACCGCTGTGAGTTCCCCAATGACACCATCCCAAACGGGGATACTTAGCATACTGTTGCTGGTACAGTCTTGAAGGCAGTCATGGGCATCTGAATCAGACTGGATTAAGAGGGAAGTGGCTACCAACATACCAAGAAGGCCAAGGCTGTAAGTGGGAAGCATGAAGCTAGTCCCCAGAGATTGTAAAATCAGCAAAAGTTAAAGCAATGAATAAGCATTCTGGTGTCTTGGCAGTCATCAGTGGCTCATCCTTTCATCCAACTCGAACTTACTGCATTCCTTTACTTGTTAAAAATCCTGAACTCAGTATGTTTTCATCAGCCATGGTGGATTACCTTAGTGACAATGCTCCACAGGGTGCATATTTACTGAAAGCTAGGGTAAAAATAATACAACTTTCTGCAACACTATTGTGAATATATTTTAAAACAACTCTCCTTTGGTAGTGGAGAAAGAGTTGTGAGCAAACTGTCCACAAGCAAAGAAAGCAGGAGCCACTCTGCCACCTGCATACCTTTAAACTTTTATCTTGAAAAGACTGACCAGAAACTCCAAACCAGAATGAATTGCAACAGATCAAAAAATTTTAAACACATAAACTCTATTTCCTGTTACATGATACTTTTGCCATTGCTACATTTTAGCTAATTTCTCTGTGAATTATAGTCTCTTACTGATCTGCATTCAGAACATTAGTAAAACATTAAAAATTCTTCAGGCTAAAATAAAAATCAAAGTTTTTGAATGTTTGGAAGATAGTACAGAAAAAAAGAGGAAGTGGTGAAGAAGAAAAAGAAACATGCCTAGAGGTAGCAGGAGAGGTAACTTTTCTCCTCTCTCTCTTCTGATTGATAAGGGAACACTCAATTTCAGCGTTCATTCTACTTATTTAATATTTGAGGCAACTTTCTGAGACAAAACATAACATGAGCCTTTGAACCCTTTATTGTTGAGAGTTAGTCTCTAACTCATCAGGAAGGGCAAAGCGCTTTCCTCATAAAAATGTTGCTATCAAGACCCAAATATCTATCATCAGTTGGCTAATTGAGTGGGAAAGGTTAAAGGAGCAGGGCTCACACAAAAACCATGCTGCACAGCACGAACTGGCATTTCTTGTGTGTGATACCTTAACCGCAGATTAGACCGCGTTCATTCAAAGAGATGAACTCCACTTCTGTAGTGAAAGTCATTCAAGTCCTGTATGAATCCTCAACCTGCAACCTCTAACTCAAGCTTCAATGGATTTAATTGGAACACAGCCCTTAAAAATAATCTAGCATTGGTATGTTTTTACAACCATTATTTTAAGACCATTATGCTCAACACATTGCATTTAAAAGAAGTTCTGCAAAGTACATGATTTATATCAGATTCTCCCTTTCTCATGATCTACATTGTTGCACAAGATCTGCACTAAAGATGGAATTTTGGAGGCAGAGCGAGTGGGAGGCTGTGAATAGTTTATTCAAAAAAAAAGTCAATTAGAACTGAAATTATTCAGCATTTGGAGTCAAATTTGGCAAATAACTTGGGCTGATAAAAAAAAAAAAAAAAAAGAGACTTAGGTGACCATTCACGAAACTACCATGTCCCAACAACAATGACATTTGTCTCAGTACAGCAACATGTAGGTTCAAGTCTTCCTTCTGCTTTGTTCAGAGCAGGATTTTGGGAAGTGCAGTCTCCCATGTTCCAGGTGAATGCCTAACCACTGGTCTATGAGCAACAGCAGCAGCAGCAGCAAAGACACATAATTCTTATGAAAAGAAAGAAAAAAATTGGTGATATTTTGAATTGAAATATTCAACTGGTCTGAAGCAAACAAAAGATTCTAATTTTTGTTTTGGTTTTTTTCCTTTCAAGTGAGACAATTTCACTCCCTCCTTTCCCTTAAACTTGTATGTCATAAGGCATTTCCTTTCCTTTCCAGGGTGAGCCTCCTAATTTCAACAAATGGACTCCTCATTTCTGGTCTTCAGGGGGATTCATTTCACCTAAATTCAGGTCCCTATAATGGACCAAATATCTTTGAATTTGATCCTCCTGAGATCACTTAAGCTTTTCCATATATCTGCTGTCCACAAAGGTAAATCGCATGTAGGTGCGATTTCCCAGTAGATCTTTTTCCCATCAGGGGTGGTGAGCAGTGTGTCCGTTTGCATGGTAGTTATCTGTATTTAGTGACATGAATCCCATCCTTGATGCAGTCCTTGTTCCCCACCTAAGGTTGATATTAAAAGCAAACAGAAAACCCTTTCATAATCCTGTAGCTTTGCTCTGATACCAAGTTACTTTAGAAAACAGACAAATTGGTAACTAGTTACTCTAGCCCTCCTTTTGATTTCAGAAATGCAAATTAAAAATACTTATCTGCTGTATAAAGACTTGGCATGTTTAAATAACTATTATCCTTTAAATATATTCCAGTGATGTAGGAATCATTATTCTAACAGATAGAATAGGCATTAAATCCACAGGGGAGTCATTAAAAGATGGCTATTTCTCTCTGTTTGACCAAAGCAGCTGTAGTAATGTATTTATTCAGGATTTACCAAATGGAATTCAATTAGAACTGAAATGGTGTTAAATTGAGTAATTCCTATTGTATTTGTCTGACAGACAGGAGTGGCATGACCTGAAAAGTTAAAAGGAACAGTATTCAGCCAGGATCTCTGTGTTCTGTAGCAGTTGTTGACAGAATGTCACTAAACAGGTATGTATCTTGCTTAACTTCTTACTCATCTTCTTAACACCTGTAGTAAAAAATAAGGACCACGCATTTATTGACATTATGTGATAAAGTCAAACCTTAATAGGAATAATCTCCTTTATTCGCAGTGGCTGAAATAGAGCTTAAAATTCATTGTATTGCTGTTAAGCTTGAATCAAGTGTTCTGATATAATTCCATTCTGAACAAGAAGAAGAATTAAGTATTATACAATATCTTGTTTCTCTGGAACAGTTTTTATTTGGGAAAAATGTGATTCTAAGGTATGCAGCAAAATACTGGCTTTTTAATGTGGTATGAAAGTATGTGTATTTAACACCTTCTATACAAGTGTGTGCATCTACATACATAAAATGTGGAAAGCTACAAATGCATATGAATGTGAGGTGCATATGAATGAAGAAGTTCAAACATTGAATATACTGTGTATATCATTACATATGATGTAGTATAGGTGAGTTTCATAAAACAAGGCAGGTATGTGAGTTACCTATTTCATAAAAATTCTTCAACATGAGCTGGGGTGGCATTTCCTGTGATTACCCACAGGGAATGCAGCCTGATGCCGTTGAACACCAGACGCTGCTACTCATCAATAAAGTTGCAACCGTTAATGCATTTGCTTGGCTGTCCCTCATGTTGTGCATCTTTCACATGCACAAAAAAAATCAGTCTGGGAATGACATCTGGCACATGTTGAACGTAGAGGAAAACAAAGAAAAATGACATGAGAATGGTCTAGTAATTTTATGAGCCTTGTTAAGGAAACAGCTATGCTAACAATCCACTCAGGTACTTCAGCCACTGCCTCAGATCTTCCACAATAAAATACTGCATTAAAGCAGTAATAACAGCAAAGGACTTTATGCAATGTGGAAATGAATAATTTTTTTTAGTATTGGAAACAGTCCTCTTGTTTTGGTTCTGAAACACAGAACGTGACCTCAAATGAGGGAAATGATTATATTTTACTGTTCTGTTATTTGTATGGTTCATCTCTTTCTAGCCGTAAGCACCTATATGATTTCACTCACATTAGTATTCCCACTAGTTGCCAAATTTCTAATTCAACAAAATACTAAAGCTCATGCTTCAACTTGAGCATGTGCTTTAATGCTGGTGGCTGAAATAATGTCAGTTAGACTGAAAGGAAATAAAATGTCAGTAGAATCCTCACCCATACCCGTTGTGATCCTGACGAAAGGGTTTCATTGTAATTAGCATGCAAGTAACGGATTTTCACAGAAACAGAAGTTGCTCAATCAGGTCAATAGAATTCACAGTTGAATAAAGCTAGATTTTGTTTGTTCTTTTTAAAATGTAGATGTGATTGGTGATATTAAAAGGCATTTCTGAGAGCATTTTGGTGAGCAATTTTTAGGAGACTAAATACAAAGCTCCCATTTTCAGAAAATGGGTCCGCTGTTTGCCTAATTTAATATATTTACAATGACTGTACCAAAAAATGCTTTTGATGGGTATACAGTAAATATGTTATTAAATACGGAAATGAAGCATTTATAACTTTAACCTCGATTTGCTGAAAAATGCTTCCATGTGATTTTAATAAATAAAGAAGTATACTATTTAGAAGGAAGAATTATGCCTTTAGTTGTTCTCTAAAATATTCAGATGTTCAGAAAAGGAGGTAAGCATATGATAAAAATCCCGCTGGACACCACAGTCCCCTTTGGAGCACTGGAGAGCAGATGGCATCTTTAAAAAACAAGACAAGATCAGTCTTACCAAAAAACAGATGCTATCCATTTTCCAGGAAGGATCACTGGCAACTAACAAGTTCACACAATAAACTTCTGCTGATTCAAGAAACATATGAAAGAGTTTAGAATAAAGTAAATTATCGTGACTATTTCAAAAGAGAAATAACCTGAGGTTCTTTAAAGTTATTTTATTTTTTCACAACTATTACCATCTTCACATCAATCCAGACCTATATCCAAGAAAAAGATGAAACAGTAAAAGCTCTTGGAGGTGAAAACATCATCTAGAAATTTAGGAAAACAATACTGTTCTGACATTCTTAAAGTCAAATCTGGAAGTATAAAACACAAAAAAAGCATTGAAGGATGCAATTTTGGATACATAAACCAGACATCAGTTACTTCTAAGTCTGTAAATGTAAGTGCACAGAGCAGTTTACAGGGACACTACGCATGACAATCATTTACCCTGTTTGTAAAATGCCATGTACCACTCCACACGGAAAGCAATGTGAACTATTAAATTGTATGTATAGATTCAGCATGATATCTCTCTTTTTTTCCTAATATATACTGAAAAATTAAATCCACATTTTTTTCTTTTTAGGAATAAATCAGTCCTTGCACTTCACTAAAGCAGGAAAAAGCTCATAAAGTCAAGTTCTATAATTGGATTTTATAAAGGAGAATAATGTACAAGAGACTGCATAATGTAAATTTTGAAGACACTAAAGGCATTTCTACTTATACATTCAGAAGAGAGAAACCATAATTGTGCAAGTCATCTGATCACAGCAGGAATGCATTTTTATTTGTTGTTTCCATATGCAGCACTGGATAATTGACCAGTTGTGTTATTGCAGGGATGAATATTCCACAGAAATGTGAGTTATGGGCGTAATACAGAAAATCTCTGGAGTAAAACACTCCACTGACATACATTGGTGCAGTTCCTTTAATTCTGATACAGTATTTACAGTATATCTAATAGAAAAGGAATCTGAATTCTTACTTCTAAACACCAGAATATAGCGACATGTCACAAGTGGAGTTATCCTCTTCGTAGCTGTCACTGAGATGTGGCTGACATTTGAAAACAGTGTACCAAGTGTTGAAATGAGATGCAACACCTTTAAGAAGCATTTAGGGGTAGGAAGTAGAGAGCATTATACACTGTTGACTATTTAAAATAAGATTTAATATATATCTACAAATCGGTATCTATCAATCTAGTAATAGATATCTATCATAAGCATACAAGGAAAAGAATGGCCTGTGACAAACATCTGATTCCCACTTCTTTTAATGTGACCTTGAAGAACTTATATCTGTAATATAAGGATAATAACATAGTATTTTAACAGTGTTTATAAAAGATACATTCTTAACATGTCAAATGCTCAGATACTCCAGGAACAAATACATTGGGGTGAAGTTGTAAGATAGGTATTTTTCAGCCTGAGACATAGGCAATTCATACAAATGCAAACCAACAAAGGAAAAAAGGTAGAAGAAGAAAGAATGGACTTTACACAGAAGCTTCCCGAGTGCCACATTCTAGTCCTGCAAAAGTAATTTAAATTGAAAATAATTTCCATTCTGAACCTTTCACAGGCCTTTCACAGGGCTGATTTTAGAGCTACTTTCATAATAATTCTGCATTTGGCTCATCTTTCCCTCCCTTCTTTCTTTTAAATCACAATCAAACTTAGATAATAAAAGTTGAAAATAGAGAGGTAAAGACTTTCTGCTACATTTTTCTTATTCAGGTTAGAAGATAATTCTGTTTACTTGGTTCAGGTAATATTCCAGTTGTATTGCAAGCTACCACAGAGGAATGAAAAATTGATTTTCTTCTTGTAAAGTATAGTGTACATGAACACCTATAATCTCTATACATTTACTGTGATTTTTAAAAAGGCCACAGAGTAGATAAACATGTTAAAATCATAAAATATTCCACAGGCCATACTGTCTTTAGGTTCCTTTAAGTTGAGGCTGTAATATATGCAGATGCAAAATCAAAATGCAGGCTTACATGTACAGCTGCCTGCCTGCATCCACGGAAACTGCTTCCAGGGGCATGCTGGATGCAGACTTTCCAGAGGCATTCTTGGGTACTCACTGCAAATTGTAGCACAATTTCTCTAAGAGGTCTGGAGCATAGAGAAACACAGAGATGTACAACCTGGAAAGCGGAACTGTTCACATTTGTTGTTGCTGTAGTGTATGTCACTGCTCTTCTCAGAAGCCGAAGACCAGGCAGGTAGACATGAGTCTGGCTATTTCTCTTGACTCACTGCTGCACATTGAATCAGCTCAAACCCTTGGGGAGGAGATGGATTTTTCCTTCCCAGTCAACTGGGTTTCAAATTTGGCTTATCAAAACCTGAGTCATGGAAATTACTGACTTTGCAAACACAAAGCTTTGAGCTAACTTTTTATTCAAATGTCACCAAGATACTATTTATCAGCTTAATTAAGATGTAGAGAACAACAGACCCTTATTTTTCTTCCTAGCAGGCAGGTGAAAGAATGTTAAAAATTATATTATCACAATTGGAAAATATTCCATAGTAAAACATGGTGGGGAGGGGTGGGGGGTGGTGCTGTTTTGTGTGTTATAAAACTGAATGCATTTAAAGGATATTTACCACTTTACTGCATTATATGTTACAGCCTGAACAACAACATGGTTCACCATTTGGCTTTGCATCCTATGCAGCATCAATACTTTGCTGGGCAGAGCAAAACGTCCCAGCCTGCTGCAAGGGGAGCCGGAAAGGCATGTGGCAGCAGACCCTCAAATGCCTTAGGGCTTGTCTTCATGGGCAAATTTACTGCTGTAACCATACTAGTATAATATGACACTGGAGTTAGAGCTGTATAACTCCCCATGTGGAGAATCTTACTCTGCAGTGACTGCCTTTTCTTTGTTCAGCTTATGTGCTTTGAAATGTATAATTATACCAATATAGTTACATTGATGAATTTCTCCATGTAGACAAGTCCTTACATAATGCCAGGCTCATTTATTTCCCAATCAAATATTACAACCTTAAAAGCTATCATTGTTTCATTTACTTGTTTGGCATTTACCTTCTTTTTGATGTTGATATTGCTTGGCATATTATTCAATCAGTTGTTAGATAGAACAATTATGCCCCTTAACTGCTATTAGAAATGCCATCTATTTTCTTTTGTTAATTTCTCTGCATCAAAGTTATTAACTATCCAATCAACTAATGTTGTAACTACTACACATTTCACTGCTCAATGATATATACTTGCACCAAACATAAAAGGCAAACTGACTCTCCCAGAGACCAATCCTTCTCCACACTGGTTAGTATTCTCTACATTTCTGTTATTCTATGCCCACAACTGAATGAATTTAAATAGTTTGCTAAAGATAGATATATTATCAGGGAGTCTGTTATTTTTTTCATACATTATCAAGCATGGATCTCAATGCAGGATAAAACCCCTCAAACAATATAGGAGCAATACTGAAGAATTTGCTTATAAACTATCCATGAAGATATGCATTGCAGCTGGTGACACAGATTGCCTGTAGCGGTAGCTTCCTTTAGTTCCCACTTGTTTCAGCAAATAAAGATGGTAATATACAAATGAGAGCTGGGATGTTGTTCTCCAAGCCTCTGGAAACCATTTTATGTTTAGGACACTACAGTATTTTGAATGTTGTAAAAGGAGGATTGTTGCTAAAGGTGTGAGAGGGACTGAACAGTCTGCACATTTTAAACACAAATGAATACCCTGCAAATTAAATAAAAAATTAAACAAAAAAATTTCCAAGTTTATGAAATAAAACAAAAGAAATTTATGCAATCTACCCAGCTAGAACAAGCTTCAGGATGTTTTCCTCAACTCAACCAAAGTGTCAGTAAAATGGATGTGTGCCAACCAGTAATTAGTCCATGTATGCTAGATGGTTTGACTAATCTGAAATATTCTTATCAAAGCCACATAACTATCTTAAGCTATTGTTAAATGTCTGATGTCCTTCAGAAGCAAGTAATGCTAAAATGCTTCCTTAACTGTCTTCAACATTAGGGCAGGGCAGTCAAATGAAGGGTCTATGACATAACACTTATCCCAGCAGAAGACTAACATGTTTAATAATCATGGGTTAAATATCTGTATCCCCCTCTTCCAGGCAGTGACAGTAAGGTGCAAAAGGTGATCACTCTGATATCAGTATTCATAGAAAAGATAACCTAGCAGGACCAAGGTCTCCTTAACATTCTAGCTGGTTTTCTAATATGAAACATCCAAAAGATATGGTGAAAAAGAGTAGACAGGTAAAAAGGAGAGATGGCAAGGACAAAAAGACCCCAAATGAAGGAAGCAGTCAGTAAAAAAAGAAGGAAAGCATACAAAATCACTGTATTTCTTTAAAAACCTGTTTAAGGTCATTGTCTGATCTGTTTATTGGTAAAAAATAAAAATTAAAGACTTTGGCTGGAGAGACAGTCAACCCCATCCAAGAACTCACCTCCTAATAAAAACCTGTCCATCACTTCCTTTTCATGTGTGACAGTTTCTCCAGCTACTGCAAGCTTGTTTGTCCCGAACATTTTGTTCCTTTCTCCTCTGTACACTTAATTGGCCTTTACACTTAAGCCCACTCCAGTTTTTCCAAATATAATAAATATAGCTTTGCTATTTACCAGTTCTCAGGACTTCAGGGAGCACTGAGTTCCCCTGGAGCAAAGCAGTTTCATTTAGAAGCAACTGACGGCAAAGGTTGCTTTTTCCTAGGCTGGGAGGAGAAGAGGCCAAGCCACACCGTGCCCAAATATTCCCCTTCACACTGACTGAAATGTGCTGGGCAACCTTCTTAGAAGTTCAGCTGCCTAAGATTTGCCTGTCAAATCTTACAGCAGTATGAGGCAATGGAGGAGAACATAGGAAAGGAAAAAAAAAATCCCGCAAAACATGAAGTATTCCCCAAGAGTAATTTCACAGCACTTCCCATGGACTGCCTCAGCAGTTCTGCACCATGGACTGGAGCTGGAACAAGAGCAGTACAAACTCCTACATTAACAGAGATGCCAATGCGATCTCTCTTTTTTCTTAATCAGATGTCAAGAGGAAAGTTCATGATGACGGTGCAGAGAAACAGTGATGGACAGGCAGGTATTTACTGATTTTCACTTTGTTCTCCATGTCCCAAAAGGTCTCAGTTACCCTGGAGAAGTAATTCTAGCCTTTGGGAAGCCCTCCTCTGTATGGCCTGGCATTCCCCATCCCTAATTGGATCTTTCAACATAAAGAAATGTTATATCTATTTGACAACTTCAGCAAGGTGAGAAGTAACATCTTATGATTTACTGTCTTCCTTAGCAGTGTAGCATAACACAAGCGCCATTCATCTCTGGCATATATACTATAATATTTGCCCCAGCATGGACATGAATTCATGACCTTCTCTATATAATAAATATTAGGGGTTCTTGACTGTTACTGCACTTTGTCAAAATAAAATCATCTCCCCATAGAAAAGGGCCATCATAAATTAATATGAAAATAAAATTGCTCAGCAACTTTCACAGAGTAGGATATGGTGACCAAAACATTGTTTCTTAGGAAGACAGCAAGGCAAAGTAATAGCCCCTTTGCATTCAAAGCACTAATTTAATCAAACTATAATTGCTGCTATTAATGTGACTTGTCAGGTGTTCTTCCAAAGCTTCTCAGAAAACCTGTGACAGGTTTTGTTGTGACTTTATTTAACACCCTAGTCACTCAGTCTGTCATGATTTGCTCCTCACTTGTTACTGTAGATATTCCAGTCTCTTGCAGTTCGATGTTTCACAAACTTTGCAAGCAATATATTGGATTTGTCAAACAATTCTAAGCTTACCAAGCTTGTGACCATAATGTAAACCTACTTTTCCTGCCTCAAAAAGCAAAAAACCAAGCAAACAGTAAAAACAACAAACCGAAACCCAATCCCATCTCTGAAACGCTACCAGTAACCTCTGGGCAGCTTATCTAAGCACGTGTAGCCTAGGATGAATTCACTGCACGCTCAGCACTCCCTGCCAGCTCTCCACTTGGACATCTTGGACACAGGCTGACAGTGGAGTTGCTCACACCACACAGCAGGCACAGAGCCAGTGCATAGCACTTAACTTGCATAACATTCACACTCTGATACTTGAAACCAGGGTGGTTTGCACAAAAGAAAGCAGAGGAAGGGTTTAGTGTTACATGAGTATTGATCTCTTCCTCCTGTTTCTCCCCCTCTAATGCTATGTTCAATTAGAAATGAGTTTTGCCTTTTCCTGACTGGACCACTGTTTACCCAGAGCTGACTGGGAAATGCAAATGTTCCTTCAGAACCTGTAAGTGCCTCTATCACCAGTCCAAACAGCGAACAAAGCCACTGCCCTGTTCTGCAGTAACTGCTCCCATCTTAACCACCCTTCAGCAGCCCATACTGGGTGGAACATCCTTCCTGCTGAGCTGGATGAACTCAGATGTTCAAATCACAAATGAAAGCCCTTCTGTATTTTCAATCTAATATTTTTCATATAAACATACAACTTGCTAATCAGTTACACAATTTGAATTAATCATACTCCTGACTCGGATGAGAGGCTAGGTGTGGTGGTAATGAAATCACTTTGGACCGACTGTGGATTTGAGCATGCCTTCCTTCCATCCCTGTATTTGAGGGACAATATGGCAATTGCCTGAGGCAGAAAGACCTCTAGGAATGTGGTCTAAGGGTCACAGTATATAGGAAAACACCAAATGACTGTATTGAACTCTGGATTCAGCAGGAGATCCTTTTCTTCATAAAGCAATTCACCACTGAAGCTCACTGCTATTCTTGGTGCAGATCTTTTCTATTTACCCTGCTTTAACTTGCACGTGCCCTTTGAAAGCCACGTTGAGTGCTGGATTTCAGAGCAAACAGCTCTCACAACTGACTGACCTGGAGAATGATTTACACAGCTTTCAGTGGCAATATACAATGGTGATATTTATAGCCAGCCAGGGCCAACAAAGATACAAACACATAGCTGGGCTTAACAGCCCTGACTAATAGCAAATATCATTGAAGAAGGCCAGACAGTGACATTAGTAGTCAGTAACAACGCAAACTGTCTTTAGGAAAAAGGTGATGTTAGGAATCATTTGAAAGCCATTTGTCTTCATGTCCATCTAGAGAACTTTACATGTATTATTTTGCAAACTACGGTCAGCCGGACAGCCTAAACGTAAGTCAGATTTATGCAACCACTGACTAATATAAAGGTACATAAACTTGCTACCTTAGAGATTTGGGGCAGCTTGGAGGTGGCAGTATATAACTCAGTGCAGGCGAACTGAGTAGGAGTGCATGTGCTGCGGCTGCAGGGTATGCAGACCCCACAGTGATCTACTGTGCCTCTGCAGTATGGGTGAAAAAAACCTTGAATTTGCAGGGTTCAAACAAAATTCCTAGCAACCACGACTGGCTTCTTTTTTAAAAGAATCAACTTCCAGTTAGAACCTGGCAGAAAGACTATGTTTCTGTAGAGACCTGCTCATCCAGGTATGGCCCAGTTGTCAAAAACTCAACAGCTATTCAACCTTCCTGAAAATCCAAGCTCTTCTTTGATGCCTGAGCAGAAATGTAAAAGCCATCTTCAATAAATACATTTTCTCTGTCTTCCCTTTCAATGCACTTGAGTGCATTTAAACAGAAAATCTCCCATATTATCTCTTAGTCACCAGAAGTGTACAATACCTGGAAATAGTCAGATATCATTCGAAAAGAAAAAGTGTCCTAGAATACACTAAAGTCATGTTAGACTTGGTCCTTTCTGATTGTCATAAACTGGTTATGTTTTGGGGAGAGCAAGGAAGACTGAAAATGTTTGACAGACATCCTTGTTTCAAATATAATGAAGAATGTAGGAAAGTCATCTGTCATTTATTCTCATGTGGAGAGCACTTGGTCCAGGACTCAGCATTCGTAGGAATCCCACAGCATATAGATTACACAGCTCGGTTTTGCTTTCCAAATACTATTTCACAAATCTCTTTGTGTTAAACAGGGTAATTAGTGTATTGGGAGCCCCAGCATACCGGCATTTACTGTACTCTGGGACAAGTGCCCCTATTAGTGTATCATATCTACTAAAATCCAATAGTATATAGTGCTGATGCCAACAGCTCTAGTCAGAGACCTTTCTCTTGAGGACCGTTTTCAATCCCTTTCTTCTTGTTCAATGAAGATATTACTTTTTGGGTACTAATTATACATCAATGAGATCTAAATCATCTTCTTCTGGAAATGACACAGGAAAAAGGACCTTGCACCCCACAATCCTGTGGGCTGATTTCCAAACAATACTGCAGATATTCTATGCAGTTTTTTTCAGGTGTTTCAATACTGAAGTTTTGCAGCACTGTGTAAATTATAGTTTACAAATTAACAATGGCGATTTGCACAGTGATTTATAAAACAAAGACCATCTCTTATCCTGTGGAGAGAAGAAAGATAGAACAGAGGGAAGGCTGAAGGCCATAGGAGGATGTGGCAACTAGAGAGGCTAAATCATATGCTGAAGTTATCAATTTTATGTTCTAAGTCACAAGCAGGTTAAATACCACTGAAGTAAGGTGGTGTAAAATCTGCCCAATAAATGGAGCTCCAAGCAAAATATGTCTTGTTTTGGTCTTCAAATGTACTTCATAAATGAAAGGGAATATGTGAACAATATATGCCCCTGTATGGAGCCAGAAACTTGAAATAAAATCAAGACCCTGGCTAGTGCCACTTTTCTAAACAAAGACACATGGAAAGAAAGGCAATGACTCTTGTTTATGAAGATTTATGTGACAAGAGAACCAAAGAGAGAAGGCAGAAAGAAGCATCACATACAGCTCAAAAGAACTGGCAGACTAAGAAATCTTAATGAGCAATTTGGGGCCAATTAATGCCTGGAAACAGCCAGGAGTGATAAGCAAAAGAACTTTCCAGTGGCAATTTTGAATACTGCAAGTTATTTGCGGGGAAAACAAAAAGAAAGAATGTATCAACATAACCTGCATGCATCTATTTTTCTTGCTAAATGAAATAATCTGCCACATCTGAACCTCGATTAATAATTTAGGTCAAGCAAAGACAGTGTCTGCGTAGCGCACCTCCACTTTTATATACGATCTTTGTGCCAGACCAAAATAGATATTTATGGAATGAATTATACATAAATATACACACATACATATGCATACATACATGTATACAGGACTATGATTTATTCATTAGCCTTAGACATTCCATATAAACAAGTGGAAACCAGTACTGGAGGATATGCATTTACACTGACAGAGTAAAAACTGATGCACATTATTTTTGAAGTCTGTTCTGTCAAAGTATGTTGATTTTGATGATCCTGTTCGAGTGAATGCCACCCTTATCTGTCAAGTAAGAAACTCGCCAACCTACTACTACTCTGAGGGAGAAAAAAGTGCTCCTGAAAAATACACACCTTCTTATTATGAATATCCACCCAGCCATGATCAGAAAAAAACCTAAGCCTTGATACATACATTTTTTAATTGGCACCATATAAAAAATGTGCCCAGCATGTGTGTGCACGACATAGCCACAGAAAAGTATTCGCAGTTTTTAAATCAAGGTTTATATTTTCATTTCTGTTGGCGCTGGAGAAGGCAGAGAAATAACTGTCAGAAAACTGGAAAGCAGGAAAGGGAAAAGTAAAGATACTCTTGTTTGTCAGAAAAGAAGTAGTTCAGATGCATCTTGTCATCGAAACAGTTTTGTTCCTAATGCTTCATTTTTCCTCCTTGTAGTTGAAGACTATTATAGAAACTAACAGAGGTGGGCAGCAATCTGATTTTCTGTTGTACGTGTCATTCTGAGATCTTGACAAGCTTTAGGTTTTTATAATTAAACAAAACAAAACCAGAAAATAAGTTTATTCGGAACAAGAATCTGATTTGTGGGTAGTTGAAACATGTCATTCAGGTTCCAGAGATTTACATTTTGTAACGAGATAATCCATTTTCAGTTTTTCACAAAGAGAATGATCGGAGCTTGTGTTTCTGTGAAACGTGTTGTTTTGATTAATGAGAAAAAATGGAAAAACATTTCACTGAAATATTTTGGTTGTCTAGAATTTAGATTTTATGTTATGCAGGGACTCTGGCTCAGAACACTGATATATAGCAGTACAAAAATGAAGGAAGCTCTATGACAGCATTAAGTTAATTCTGGATTTACTCCAAAACAGCTAAGAGCAATGTTTACTTCTGGATTTTTAATAAGAAAAAATGTGCACAAGGTATAAAATATCCCCAGAATCACTAATAAGAAGGAAAACCAAATAGAAAAGAGGACTGCAAAAAGGAAAGGACTTCTACATGAACCAACAGTCCAGATTTTGCATGGAGTTTAATGAAGGAAGCATTGGAGATTTTAAGAGATGATAACAAACATCCATTTTCTTCATTTGCATGCTACAGCTTCTAAAGAATCTATCTGGGTATCAGAGCCTTCTGAGAAAATGTGTGAATATTACTGTAGAAAAAATAACCATTTTTTGCCCTCAAATTTATATGTATTCTTAAATAAGTGAAGTCCTCAAATGTTATTCTTTTTTATCAATGACAATCTTTCCCACAGCCCCCCAGAGAAAGCGTTCTTGATGGGGGTGAGGTGTGAAAATCTGAATATTGTCTGTTTTCAGTCAAGATAATTCATTTTTAGGCAAAATTTTGCCTCCAAGTTGCACTGGCTCAGACCAGAGCAATCCCACTAACCTAGGAAAGCACGAAATCTGTTCTTCCTGTCAAATCCATAACTATATTTGAAATCAAACACTTTTCAACTCTATGTAGTTAATCTTGAGTCTTCATCTGCTTAAAAACATTTCACATCAACTTCTACAATTTCCCCATGCAGCTTCCTAAGCAATGATTCAAAACTAAATTTTACTCTGAAAATCAGATTAGATCTGCTTACTCCAGAATTACAATGTCAAGATTTCAACAGGGTCTATAGATGCATGATGAGAATACACAACATTAATTGGGACCATAATGCCTGAATAGATTAAGCAACTCCAAGTTCTTACTCCATTATTCCTACCAGCCAAAGATGGAGAATAAATTGTAGGTCATTGATGATGAGATGATATTTTTGAGCTAGAGTTGAAAATAAGTGCTACATGGGTGGTGGAAACAACACAGTGAGATATGACTTCCTTAATTGCTCACTGTATTGAAAGCCATTTGCAAATGCACATGTATAAATGATCTCTCTTTGGTTGGCAATGTCCTCTTTTGAGTCCATTCAGCAATAGAAACAAGCAGTCTTTCCAGTGATTCATGTTGCAGATGTGTTATAAGTGAAGCCAGATCTTATTATCACAGCTGTTTTCCCTTTTTCTTGCAGACTTTGACCTCAGTAGGTCATTTTGTGCTAGAGCTAATATTTGTTCTGCATAAAGTGTATTCAATTTAATAAATATCATTCATTAATATAAAGAAAATAATATTAATTTTTAAATTAGCTGAAAGTGACGATTAGTGACTGTGGAAGCATTCAGGATCACTTTAAAGTTAGGATTGTCCATGAATTTTAAAAAAACCCATAGATTTTTAGATCTCATCTAATTTTATAGTCGTGGATGTAATCTCACCTCATGACATACAGGTTGCCACAGTGACCAGTGGGTCAAATCACTTCTCCTGTCCCCATGGATCTTGGGCTCTGAAATTCAGACCACTTGTGCTTTCATTAATGAATAGAGAGAGAAAATACCCAGCTCTTAAAATACTTCTTTCCATCAAAACAAAATTTTATTAATGGCCTTCAATTACAAAAATACTTAATGTGCTTATTGGGGCCAAATGGAGCCTTCATTTTAAACGTACAAAAATCAGCTGAGACTATATCTGATGAAACTGGAGAAGCTGAGCAAGTGTGTCAGTGGTCTACATGTCTAATGAAAAGAAAACTTATCATGTAGTGCCAGCTGTGAACAAACCGAAGCAATTATCTCTTCTGCATTTAATAAACAGAGAAAGGAAAGAGAGAAATATCATCATGGATTCGTTCTTCCTGCTGTTTTGTTAACAGCAAAAAACCCTTGAAGTAGTTGCCATATATTTAGGAAACACTCTCGACCTTCCCTGGAATATTTGCAATAATTCTTTTTTTTTATTATTTTTTTTTTTTTTTTAATATAAGCATAAACATAACATAAAATTTCACAAACAGCAATTAGGATTTTCCAATGGCATCCTCCCATTATTTTCCAGAGAGTACGTAGCCTCAGACAGGAAGCCAGCAATACTTACAAAAGTTTCACCATGTTAAAAAAATTCTTAGGGAACAAGTGTAAAGCATGAAGAAGATGAATGTAAATGTCTTCATAAAATACACCAAAGCTGTTAATTTTATTATGGCCAAGAGTACTTGCTAATGACTAGAGGGGAAAACTTCCTAAAAAGAGTTTGCTTGGAACGAGAGATTGATTTGAGTTTGCTAACTTAGACTAATGAGAACAACTACTGATCACGTTTGTAAGAAAATGTCTTGTAGCAGCTAAAATAGAGCTAAAACATTGAAAGGCAATTCAGTGCTAGGTGCTACAGGTTATGAGAATATGCTGCATTCATCAAGCAAAGCTGATAAAATGTGCCTGAACTAAACTCAGTTATGCTTAACAAAATGTCACTGAATTTCACCAGTCAATACTGTGACCTCACACCTACAGCAGCACAGCAAAGATCAGAATCTGTTCCCATTTTCTAACATCTCAGTCAATAATATATGCATTTTTATTTCACATTTCTGGTTTTAGGTCACGTATGCTGCAGAACAAACAGAAATAGTGACATCATTGGCTATGAACTGTATACCAAATATTCTGTAACTTCTATACTCATGTGACAGCACTGGAAATGCTGTTCCAGGGAACAGCTGAGCAAATAAAAACAGCCAATAGGTGGAAAATTACAATGGGACCACAGAGGATTTGCTGGAAATCTCTCATACAGCAGCAAATGAAAATACTGAAAGACAGGTTGTCTTGCTGCTTGCATTAGCTTTGGGACATTTAACAAGCATCTCATACACTTAGGAGTTCTAGTTGTATTTTGTTTAAGTATTTTGGTTTGTAAATGGATTACTTATGTTAGCTAATAACATTATACTCAGTGATATCATCTTTTATTGGGAAGGCTTTTTTAATTCAGTGAGACTGCTTGGGCAGTGCTGTGTAGCACTAAGTATATTTGACTTGTTCTGAATAAGAATATGTCCCATTTCTCCCAACTATCCCATCCCCATCCAGTCTGTCAGAAGTAGTCTAAGCACTCACTAATTAAAAATCACAACAACCTACATTAAAACTAGGATCCCTTTCATGCACTCTCAAAAGATCTGATTGGGCGTTTTTATAGATGTCTTGACATCACCCTGAATTATGTGTTCAAGGAAAATTCTCATAACAGGTTCCAGGTCAGGTCACCATTGCTTCGTACAGGAAACTGGGAGTAACCTGTGCAGTCCACACTGCTTTTACCAGGCTGACAGCAAAACTTGGTCTATGTGGAAAATTCAGAATTGTTGCCCCTGTTTTGTATACACCTCAGTGCCCTGGAAAGCAATACTTTTCCCCTTATCTCCTGTCTCCTATTTTGGAGAATATCCATCTTTAACTGTTCTCTGCTTTTCACTGAGTGCAGCAAAGACCATAACATCTTATGTATCCCTCTGCTGCTAAGTTGTGGTTTTGTGGTCAATAAAGGACTTGGTTGTTCTCTGAACCTTATCTGAATGCCTAATTGACCTCTCCAGATTAGCCAGTCCCACACCATTGTGGGCTACCTTCACCCTTAATAGCTGTTGTTTCAACTCTGTATTCTCTAATCATATACAGGACTGTGCTGCCTTTACCAGGAAAATACAAATCTTGTTCCCAATCCCATTAGAATAAACAGAAGAAAAATCTTATTTAAAAAAAAAAAGGGGGGGGGGGGGGTTCAGAATCAAGTCCATAATAGATACCTTTGAGGGAGGGAAACATGAGCTCAAAAAGGAATTGGTAGAAGAATGTGTAGAGGGAAGAAAAGAATTTCCCTATTTTTGGATTGTAGGTGATGTAAAAAAAAGCATGAGGGATTACACACTGCAAGGAAGAGTTGCTCTTTCTGAAAATGAAGGAGCTGATGGAGTTGAGGCTCTTGATCACCCTCTTGCTGACCCTGCAGGCAGGGGTGATTCCACATGCACTGGTGGGAGTGTGGAAAGAATTTCCTTTAAAAAATAAGTGAGCAATAAAGATTAAAAAAATGGAAAACTTTTAGAACATGGATTTTGAGTCACAGGTAAGGAATACATGTTCAATAACAGCAGCCCCTATATGTGCACTCTAGATTAGTTCATGTTGAGTTGGCAGCTGTTTTCTGTAAAGGCCACAAAGTTCATTCATATTTTATAATGACTTGTTCTGCGACCTGATACCACTCCCCACTGGTTTTATGCCAGATAAGCAAAAATGTCAAGTTCTAGTCATTGAAGAATTAGGCCCTGTGGCTTCCAACTATAGACAGGATGGGGACAACTGGCTCATCTAAGCCCCCAAAATATACTCTAGTGATCAACAAAGACAGAAAAAAGAGCACAATATAAAGCTGAATTTCATTCCATAGTGGCATATTTTCATCCTGCAGAACATTTTATCAATTCTACTAGACTTCTCGCTACTGAAGGGTGTTGGGTTTTTCCCCCCCCTTTCTTTCTTTCCTGATGCCAATGATAACTGCATTTGGCTTTTTTTATCCCAGCATGATAATTTTGTAGTAATCTTTCATAAATCTCAGCATGTTCTCAGAAAGTAAATGATGGCATAATTTATCACTATTGAAAATGCATTTTGTGCCATGACAGTATAATTAGACATTCTTTTCAGGAGACATATTAAGTATATACCAATGTATTAAAGCTACTGTGCTGCAGATCCATTTACTTGATTTATTCCTTGTCTCTGGCTTCCTTGCCTTATGATGATACCCACACAATCATGCATTCGTATTGCAAGAATAATAAAAAAAGCTCAGGCAAGGAAGCAACACACTGTAAGAAACAGAATCTATAGGTTAACTAATTCAAGTAGGAACAGGATGCAATTTGGCTGCACTTTTGTACCAATTCAGAACACATTAATTATGCAGTGATCAAAATAATTTCGCACGCATAATGCTGACCTCATTCACTAGAGGGCAACAAAACCCCAGTTTAAAAAGCCTCCACCTTCTACTTTCAATGACAGAGCACTTTTAATAAGATGCTGCATGGATTTCATAATGAATACCCTATTAATTTTACATAAGTGCAAAGTTACTTCTGAAAAGCCAGTTAGGCTGTTGAATATACATGATCAGCCTCTCAATAGGTGTCAGGAAGACATTATTCGAGTTATAGCTCCCCCCCAGCACCAGATCAGTGGTTGTGTTCATTTGTTTGAGCATTATTGTCTGACTCGGGCTACACCACTGAGCTCCATTTCCTATAGCCCCCTTGAACGTTAAA
Organism: Strigops habroptila; assembly: GCF_004027225.2. NCBI lineage: Eukaryota > Metazoa > Chordata > Aves > Psittaciformes > Psittacidae > Strigops > Strigops habroptila. The sequence goes on from NC_044289.2 coordinate 5,055,603, forward strand.
TGTTTTTCTAGATCAAAGCATGTGGGCTTATCTAGAGATCATAAAGCTACCAATGTTCAAGCTACTTGAATGGTTGTAATGAAAACCTCTTATCCATCTGACTGAGCTTTGCTTTTGATCAGCATGTTTTGGGAGGCTATTTTCTCTGCCCCTTAGCTGCTTCTTATGACATTACCTTCTCATTTTGACTAAAGAGGATGTAGATTTTCATGCTTAACCAAAATGCAATAGAAAACCTTTGCTTGTAGTTTTAAGGATGTTTGTGAGGAGGTTTGAAAGAGTTGATACTATCTCTGCCAACAGTCTAACAACTAATTAGTTTACTATGGGCCACCACATTAGCTCTGCTAATTTAATTTTGAAAAGTTCACTCTGCATAATAAAATCTGGTTGCTGGATCTTCTCCTGGAGTTGTAAATAAGAAATAGCTATTACTGTTATGGTCTATTGAGAAAGGGCTTCATACACTGTGAAAAAATGATTACACAGACACAGACCCGACCAATTGAAAAATAATTATGTGAATTTGTCTTTTGTCCTTAGATGCAAATAATGGGTAATGCAAATAAACTGCCAGAGAAGTATTTTATGTGCTTATTATAGCATGAATAAGGATATATTTAACCCATTTTGAATGAATAGCTGAATTTTTTTTCCACTGTTTTTGTTATAGATGATGATTATTAGGACCAGATGCACACACCCAACTTTTATAGCAGTTGCTCCCAGAAACACATCGTGGCCTTGCATTTAAAGGGGTTCTTCTCAGAGGTGACCAGATATATACAAACACATTCTTGTGTTTCAGAGGCAGTGCAAAGATTAAGAAGGAGGAGGGGGCTCAGAAGGGGAGAGATGTACAAATACATTTTTCTATTACACAGTTGACAGCCCCTTGGGAAAACAAGTCTAAGAAATGTGCAACCTTGAAATGTTTGCATGCTGCAAGGGATATTTTCAATGTGAACCCTGTGTTCTGATATTCAAAGTCCTTAATCATTTGGCTCTGCTGTGGAAGAAGGGCATAGTGAAGCTCCTAAAACAAACAGAAAGGTTTGATGTTTCCTTCTCCTTGCAGAAAGGCAGAGTATACCATCCCTGCTACACCATCTTGGCAGTGTGCTACAGCCTACATGTTGCAAGCCTAGTTAGCAATATTCTCTCCAAACACTGCAGCATGACATGTCCCCCTTCCCACCAAAGTATTTAACAATTTCCTTTGAAATGCAACTCATTACACAAAAGCAGAACTAAATAAAAAATACTCCAGAGAGAGAACAGATTGCTAGATATAGATTAGATGTGCAGCCTAATCCTTCACAAGCATTAAATATTTAACATAATCACACCACAGGTGACAGGAAGATGTCTGCATTGTTTAATTAGACTTAATTAAACATAAGGAAAATCTAATACTAATTCAGGTCTAGCTTTTAAATGATTACAAAACTCCCTTTTTAAAGTATTTTTGTATCTGGAGAAATGCGTTTTTTCTTTCATTAGCTGGGGAATCCTTGCCATGCAATGCTCAAAACCCATGAACAGATGATCTGTGGTGTTCAAAAGCCCATGGATGATACTAACTTTACTCCACTGGGTTAAGGACAAAGCCAAAGGACTTGGCACTTCCAGCATGCTATAATGCTGTGTTCTTTTGGCCATATTTTGTATAAGCCATTATGCTCGGGACATCATTTTTGTATTACTTCTTTTATGGTCTTATTGTTTACAAGAAAATAGATAGAGCATTTAATTGAGATGGACTTAATGTTCTGTAACAACTCCTGTATGCAATACATTGCCTCTGGAACTCTGCTCACAAGTCACAGTAATGCAACAAATGAAAAAAAAAAAACAAAACAGAACAGTGTAACAGAGATGATGTTTTGCAAGAGGAGGGCAATATCTAATGCTATGAATCATTCTCTGAGAATATTCCCACGTCTCACAGATAAAGTAATGGTTTGGAACTGTGTTTAAGCACAGACGAACACAACATGTATTGTCAAAGAAGCAGAGAAAATTTATGACATATTACTTCATTTCCCAATTGTCTTATTTAGTGACATTAAGCCTGATAAGGGTCCAACCTAAAGGAGTATCCTCATGATCGGATTAGAACCTGAACTAATATTTCCTCTACAAACTAGAAGTTAGAAAGGATTAAAGGAATCCAGCCATAACCTTCCTACAAACAAATTAGTCAATTCAGTGAGCCCCATATCTGCCGGGCAGCCAGTATTTCATGATCACAGTCAGCTGCAAAGATTACCAGACTCACCAGTCTGTGTTGTTGTTGTGACATTATAGATCATGGTGGTACCTTAGATGAAATAATGTACTGATGCAATGCTCTAAGAAGAGTACTACAGCTCTAAGCTTTTGTCAAAGCTCTTTCGTTCACCAGATGCCATGCCTCCTTTTCTCCTCACCTCTGATTTCTGGGTCACTGCAACTAATTTTTTCTGGGGGGGAGAGGGAATACAAGTTGTAGAAATGGTATGTGTGGAATTTTGGTTATCAGTTGTGTATTCCTGAACATGAAAGCTGGAGCTACTGTCATTCAGCCTCACTGTGCATCTACTCAGTACGTGCACATCTTGCACATGTGAAGGAGTGCTTTTGTACTATGCATATGCAACATGCACATTTTTTTAATCTAGATCTATGGGACAGAATTTTAAGCCTCTTCTTTCTTTAAAAGAATTAGATCTTACTGAATTACTGCTGTAAGTGTGGAAGACAGATGATATCTCTTTCATGAAATAGCAGAACACCCATAAAAGCATTACAGCAATAAATACACATAATGCAGGTAAGTAGCACACGAACTCCTGCTCTGGTCACACACAGCCAAGGCCTATTTTTTTTGCTAGTGTCTGGCAGAAGGAGGTTAAGGCTTTTTGCTTTTTGCTAGTCTAACCTTTGTCATTTGGTAGTGGTGAATCACACTCTACTTATCTTTCTGAGTCCTTAGTACATACAGCTGTCTGACATATTTCTGTCCGCTTTGTTAGATAACACAGCTGATGAAAGCAATAGCCATATTCATGGTGTGATATCTTATTCACTATTGTCCCGTCAAATTAAGATTTATCTACAGAGAATAATTGGGTAGGCTCTGGAAATTGCCACTCTTACGACAGAGAATAGATAGTAAACTTACAGGAAATACATTTTTAAATGATGGGCAGAAATCAAGGGCAATTTCTATTTTAGGCAGGCTCTTTCCCAGGAATGAAGGGGTGGGGGGATGAGGAGAGAAACAAAATTCTACAAACGAAAATAAAATAAAGAATGTCAATCAGAGGAAAAAATCAGAGGGAAGCACTGGAATAGGAGGACACTAACAGAAAGATTGAAAATGAGCGAGAAGCACAATCATTCCATGTAGAAAGTACAAGATATTTTAATTCTAGACACAGAAAACTAAATTTTGTGAGTTGAAAACTTTTTACTGTCTTGGTAGAAACTAGGAGCATTAGCACCTAGCAGAAGGTATCCAGCACCTGAAAGGAGTGAATTAGACCATGGAGGTGATTACACAAGTTATACAAACTCAGCTCAAGATTGATGTAGTAGATATATTTTAGGGTTTTCTTCTATAGAAGGTACATTGATAAACTAGAGACACTACTGAAGAGTGCAATAAAAATGATAAAGTGGACACACTGCTTCTTCCAGGTAGTCAGGTTGAATGAAATGGATATGTGCCGTATGGGACAGCAGTGACAGAAAGGGGACAGGTTACCAACATATAAATAATTGATGGTTAGTAACTGAAACTCCAGAGAGAGTTTGGTGCATTTTAAGAAGTTGAAATACAAATTGTGAAGACTGTGATTCAGTAGTAGCAGCTTCTAAGGGTGCTAAGACCATACCATAAAAATCCCAAAAGTAAGATAATCCATAAACATACCACTGGTGCTACTTCCCATGTATCTTCCCCCCTGGAGAGAAAGGAGAGGCAATGATCCTCACCAGGAGGAAATGCTGATTAATCCTCTCCATTTCCCCAAGTCTCACCTTACAGGCACACTTGTACAAGACAGCAGGGGAGCGACCTGCCCACCCTACCCAGCCCCATGGAGATACATTCTCAGGGCAGCTCTGGATCTGCTGCCACATGCCTAAAATGCCGAGTGATGTCCAATGTGTATGCAGGCAGTAATGTTCCCTTCAGGCAGGCCAGAAATTACAGTCACAGTTTGGGCTCAGTTTTCACCTAGAAAAGCAAAAATGTCAGTATGGTAATGGGAAAACAACTTTATGCAAATTTCCCTGTTATCAGTCCACGGACAGAAGAGAACAAACAGTAGAAATGACTGAGCAGGAGGACTGCAACGATGTTATGTGTACCGTAAGCAGTGCTAACAATTCAGATGTATGTTCTCATTCATGGCTAAAGTCCCAAATATCTTTGATAATGTCTTGTTAGATAAGCTTGCGTTACGAACACGCATAACCAACACATTAATATAATGACTCAACTTTCTCTTTCAGAATACCCCATGATGTTTGGGGTCTTTACCATCTATAAACTGCTTCCAGCATGAAGACATCAGTGCAGAGCAAGCTACAGATAAACCTTAACAGATCTTACACATCCTTCTGTAGGCTGGTTTCCACCAGTGTGCAAGTTTCAGCTCTACCACAATCCCTCCCTGGAGGACATCTGGAATCCACAACTTTGTACCAGAGTTTCAATAAGGGAATATTAATGTTTAAACTGTAACGGGTCTGATTTAATCTGATTTCATTAACATTTTATTAACAGCTGTGTCTAGGCAGTCATTTTAATCATTTAAGTATATTTTGGGGGTGGGGTGGGAGGGTTTGAGCAATTCAGGGGAAATGACAATTCAAAGTCAATTCAATCCTGCAGTTTTTGTCAAGCACAACTCATATACTGTTAAAGTGAGTTGGCCGTTACCAGAACACAGTATGCACTGTATAAATGTCTTCTGACAGCACACATTCTTGTTGAACGTAAAACCCATGAAGAATGACATATGCTGGGTCTGTGCTAAGTCCCACTGGCAGATAAACGAATTAATATTTATAATAAAACCCCACAGTCTTTCAGACTTGTGAGTTGTCAATAAAGATATTTTGAGGTAAAAACCTCAATGCACTAGCATTTATTGCAAAACTCTTATTAACATGAAAAGATATTTCATCTCTTGATGAACTTTGAACTGCTGAACTTTGTGTTGGCAGTAAACCCATATATAGATCCTGGTTCTTCTAATTACTAAATTACAGACATCTAAACACTTGAAAAAGACCCCTTAGCTTTTGGCTACAGTTCTGAGACAGCTGTGATGCTCTGATGCCTTGCAGTAGAAGGCAGTGATGTGTAAACACACCAGACACTAGTGCAGAGAAGCTGCTTCTTGCTGGCATAAAATGCCAGCATTAGCAGCTGGCTTTTTAACCACTACTATGTGATGCACAGTCCTGAGCAGAAGAGGAGAAAGTGAGCAATGTTTCACTTCTTCAGGTGCAATCCAGCTACTTACTAGGTATATCATTTGCAAATGAATGACAGAATTTATCAACCTTATCGTTGCAAATAAAACTCAATATAAAATCCTCTAAGGCACAACATATTTCTGTACTTCTTCATACTTCTTAAAATACCTCCAGTTATTCTGAAGCTTTTAGCATTTCAAATTGCAATCATTTCTGGATCACAGAGAAAAAATTGTACATACTATACAGCACTGTAACAGATTCTGAAATTTTTAAACACTAAAGGACGTGAGAAACAACCCTTTCTGCCCCCCCTCCCAGAAGATAGCAATACACAACCAGAACTATAAAACTAAATACAGTTTATGTCCTCCATGACATATCTATTATATACCCTGAATTGGAAGAAGTTTGCAATAACAACTTCCCCTCTGTAATATGATATTTATTTCAGGCACTTGAAAACAGAAAGTAGCTCTGAACATTCTTGCTCCAAGCACGAGCCCTCATTTCTCTTTAAGTTTCAGCCTTACTCGTAATTTTTATCCTGGTTTATTCAAGAGCAAGCACTCCCTCCACCACATAAATTCTGCTGGATTTTCAATAAACATAGCCAGCTGAATTTGTCAGTAACAAGTAAACCATGGGTTCAGTGAGAGGTTTCTGATACCACAATGACTTAATTTAAGACTTAAATTGCAGAACAATAAGCTAAATTTACAAAACACAGGCGTGTCTGAAGCATTCTATTAAGCGTTTGTTCATGTGAACCTACCCAAATCGGTACTTTGATTTTTGTACTTATGAGGACAAATTTGTCCAGTTGTCCCATTGCTTATAAATCAGAACAGAAATTCCAAAGAGACAAATTCTCCTTTTAGACACTTCAGTGCTCAATCTACTCAGCACATCACCTGTATATGATTTACCGAGGCTTGCAAAGAGAGTCAGAGGACTCCAAGTCAAGCAATTCTGACCTGCATCTAGCCAGTGAGTCAATGGATGTTGTTATTGCTGCATCATTCTTATTAAGCTTAATATAGATTTGCTGCTCCATACACCTTTTAACAATTACCACCACATATTAGTGGGATGTTGCCAACACCATACCCTGTCAAATTAACACTGTAAAATACAGGTCTTTGTTTACAGTGAGAAAATAAGCTGTCGTTGAACAAACAAGTAGATAAACATTTACAAAGCTGAAGAAAAGACAGCAGAGCTAAAGCTGGGGTGAAGGTGGTGCATTCCTTTCCCCTTTAAGGAAAACTAGCACAGACTTATTCCAATGCAGTCACTTGAAGGAGAGTGACTTTTCATGGTTAGTTTTCTTCATGGAACTAAATGAACGTGAGCAAAGCGCCAGAAGGAGCACTGCTTTCTGAAAATATTTAACTTGAAAGCAAAGATGCTTTCTGTAGAGATAATGGGCTCATTGAACAGACATCTAGATAACACATTTACATGAAGACTGGACTGAATATAGCACAGCAAAAAGAAGAGATGGTGCATCGTTATCCTTAGAAGGGAGGTTTGGCTCCTTAACATCTCTGCTCTTCCTCACATCAAAACCTCAACAATGGTTCTCTGTGATACAACCAAGAAAGGAAAGCCTCACCTCACATCCCCAACAGGTATCAAACCCTCCAAAGCAACCAGATGCAAAGGGATTATAAGGCTCCTCCATGAGCATGCTGACTCGGACAGAGATAAGAGTGAGCAAAGTGGTGGGAAGCTTTGTTCAGTCCCATTTTTCAGCACATCTTTGTAAGCAGCTTGGGTCTTTCTCAAAGCAGTGGTTTTGTCAGGGTCTTATTCAAAGCAGTTTTCTATTGCGACCTCATTTAAGTCAATGGGAGATAAAGGAGCAAAGTAAAGCAAATATGTAGGAGCTGTATTTTTAGCAGGCTGAACTGAGACTTCCTTCAGCCAACACGATTTTGGAACTCAAGTTCATCCCCATGAGAGACTGTGCACATGAGGATATTATTTCTAGGAAACGAGTCCTGTACTGCTCATCATGTCTTGAGCTCACTGCCCTGACAAAATGTGTCCTGCCACAGACCGCCTCTGCAAACAGAAGTAATTATAAAACAGGTGAAAATCCAGAAATATACATACTTAATATAAAGCTTCACAGACCAATTGCAAAACATGCCATTCATCCTCTGCATGCCACTAAAATTGAATTAAATTCAGTGCCAGTCTTATTCCTGACCTGGAGTTGCTTTTACTATTGACTGACTTTGACAAACATCCCATTACAGTTTTGACAAGCAAAGGCTGATAGTGCTGTACTGTGCTTCTTACCATGAACAGCACTTTAGCATTATCGATAACCTAGTGCACTATTTCTTATGAGTGTGGCATGGAAAGCCCACATACATGAAGTTATTTTGTTCTGTGCGGGTCAAATACAGAAAAACATTAACTTCAACCTCTTGCATTGACTAAATCAATCATCCCAGAGCAGACACTTTCTCACTGTCATAAGAGAAATGAATATGGCCACGTCAGACACCAGAGCTCCCTTTTCAGCAGAGAAGACATGTTACTAATACACAGCAAAATGCAGGGACTAATCCAAGGTCATAGAATATTTTGCTCCTCTTGCCAACTGGAAATAATAATCCTCATTTACAATGGATTCTAGTGGCAAGGAGACACTGAGACGCTCCTTCAGCTTCAGGCCACTGCCTAAAGGACCATGTCCCAGCTGATGATGAGCTGGCTATTTTTTAAGACAACCATATTTCTCAGTTCTTCCATCTTTCTTGTGTGCAATAGATACACAGGGTTTGCTCAGTAAAGGGGAGATTAGAGAAAGCATCCTCCTTCAGAAAATGAACTTTCACAGCCTCTTCATTAGCTCTTATTACTTTGATGTCTCCATTTTGCTCTATGTACTCTCTCAAAGGCCAGAGTGCTTTCTGTCAACTGATTTGTCTGTCAGGGCTGTTTTCTATTCATATATCCTGAAACAGCCTACAGCCAACAGTCCTACACTCCTTGGATCTCTAAATCAGCGGGGCCAGACAGCCTGGTGCATGAAGAATCACAGCTGTGCACTCAGTAAAAAGCATGGTTACCCAACCTCCATATTTTTAGTGACACGCACATACACTAAAAGGTTTTTCATGCAGTTGGTACATAGATATGGAAATCCAGACAAGGTAATTGAGGCAAGTATTCGGAAAAGAAAAATACAAACTTGGTATGCACAGGTAAACTTGGGGAACCAAAAGGTTTGGACTATGACATCCGATTTACTTACAGACAATAGCTTACCGATATTTCTGTGTCTGGAATACCATTAATATAAATCAGCTCATAATATTTTGGTAGTGATATCAGTCTAATTTGAATTTTATATTGCACAGTAGTATTGAATGCTAGACTTGATTTTTTTAAAGTAATTAATGAGCTAAGCTACCTGAGAGAAAAACAAAATGATGATTATAATTAGAAGTGTTCCATGGCTGCTACCGACTGTTTAGATGTACTTACAGGTAGCATTTCTAATTAAAACCCTCTTGATGCTTAGACATCTCTCTGTTCATTCGTTATTAAAAAAAGTGGTTTTTTTTTTCATTAAGAAATCCCTTAATAGAAAAATAATAGAAAAAAGTTACATGTAATTACGTTCTCTGTGCTATTGTGGTGAGCAGTTCCTATGAGAAAATGAGCTGCAGGTGTCTAAGTGTAAGAAGTGCCAGCATTGATTTCACTTGTTTGGAGTATTCCACCTGGAAAGAACTTTGAATTGAGGCTGGGCAAACTGGGTGTCTAAATCCCTGAGGGCTCTATGGAAATTGCATTATTTGGGGGAGAAAGGAGGAGAAGTAAAATACCCTAGGTTATTCTGCTCAGAACTGTGTAAAATCACAGTAAGTTGCCAGCACAGTCCAGGATTTCTTAAAATGAACCTAAGCCATGTGAATGTCTGCCAAAGACAGGCTTGCAGTGAATAAGGTTGAGCAATGTTTTCCCAGTCAAAGTATATTTCAAGCCTCTGTTTTCAAACAAAAATTTCATTCATGAAAATGAAATCTGTAATGCTGCAGCACTGTTCAGTTAGCTTAGTTACCAGTCAAAAAACTCCACTATTCAAACTTCCAGTATAAGCTGAAATATTCTACATGCAGGGGGGAAAAAGCAACCCCCAAGCCCCAGGTGTAACTAGATTTGCCAAATTTCAAGGCTGGTAGTGAAAGTTTCAGTTATATCAAAGAGATAATTCCCTCTGCATGTTTTTTCCCATACTGAGGTCTGTGTCACTTGGCTATGGATTGTTGTCACTGATGCTCATGTTACTGATGCCGTTATGTTTATGATTCTGAAGCTCATTAACTTGCAATCAGAAAATGGAGCAGGACTAATGTAGCAGCCCTTCTGCAGATGCAAACTCTCACACCTTTACTGACTTCACTAATCTGATGCTGGTTTATATCACATGAGAATCTCATCACATAATTTGTGTTGTTATCCTTTGTGAGAAATAGCAGTGATGTTAATAATAAGTTCTAACAGTAGTAAATTCTGCCTCCCACTTTACATCAATGCCAAAAGGTGAAGAAGAAGCTGAAATAAGGTATAATTAAGCCCAGAACTGTATATTTGAAAAAAGAATAGCTGCTTCAGATGATCTGAGTTGCTGGGAGATAGTCCGTTTCCCCAACAAAATCCCTTTCCTGGCCCAGAATTTGGCTCAAAGTACAAAGGACAGAAACCCAGCCTTCTCACTTTCTCCAGATTGTACTTTTATAAGTACATTTGCTGTGTACAATCACCTCATGATCATTAGGTATCAAGGTTTTTATAAAAAGTATTTTGAGGAACCATCTTAAAAGGCTCTTGGAACAACAGACATGGCTTTGAAGACAAGTCGCGGAGTGCAGGATGTGTGCTCCTGTCTACCAAACCACAGGCAACTTTGTAGCCAGAAAACACAGTTTCACAGTGTGAAGTGAGGAAACCTGTTTGCTTTGATGGCAGATGCCTTGCTGTCCACAGTTTGCGCATCGGAGAGTGTTGGGACAGGAGCACATGTACTGGAGTGCCAGAAAAGTCAAAGTTAGAGAGAAGAGTAGAAAAAAGGAAAAGATATAGGTGTAAAAAACCCCACAACACTGCTTGGTTTGGAGGGCTAGGATTGTGGAAAAGAGCAATGAGTGAACAAAGCCACCCTGCTAAGTTTAAAGTGCTCTTTTGATATCAAGTGTGCCACTTCCTCCTGTGGGAAGAATGAGGAAAGACACAGCTCTGATGATTTCTCACTGATTTAGAGGGGTAGGGGTAGAAGCTTAATTATCATTAGTTTTGTTTTTCTTCATAAATTACAGCACTTCAAACTGTTCTCAGCCATAATCATGAATGTGGGAGTTTGGCTGCTTTGATCCAGGTCAATATAGCCCAGAAGAAGAACTACCTAGACTTTAATAATTCTTCTAAAATGTTACGCCTGCTGTTAAAATAGATGTAGAATGCTGTAGACAGGTACTTGGATTTCTGTTCTTATTGACCATTTGGACCTGAATTTGGTTTGTGAAATTGTAATATTCATAATGTGAAGCCCTTTGCCTCATTTCTGAGATTCTCTCTCTTTTCATTCACGTGCAATATGCTTCCTTATTAATGTGGATCACAATGACGCTCAGTTTGTAAAGAGAGCAGTAAGTTGCTGGCCTTCTAAGTGGTAGTATGTTTGGACACATGTAGCAGATACTCACCCTCTTTTATGCACATGCACATCCCGTGATGTCTGACTCTCAATGTGGCAAGTAAAAGGCTGGAGTTAAAAATCAAGACTAATAAAGAAATATAGTTATTGTGTAAATTTTAAATCAACGTTAAGAAAATCTGATTTGAAAAAAACTTCAAGCTGTTTCATTTCAAAGAAAAGGGTGTGAAAAATGAAGTTTGGTCTCCCTGTCATTTACATACTGTGCAATACATGCTCTTTAGAGAAATTAATTAGCCATGCAGGACATTTACCTACTGATGTATGTATCATAACAAAATGATGCAGGTAAGATAAATTTTCACTAAACAAAACTAAAATCTCATGCACAGCTGGTGAGTCAATGAACTAGGTACCCATGATATACTGCTACTTGACACCCATCAGCTTCTCACTATGAATTAGCTATGCAGCATCTTACAGCAGTCTATACAGACTGATTAAAGTGCTGCACTATGTGTAACAACAGAACTGATTTTTAATTTATACATGCTTCTTCAACCACTCCTCTGCCTCAAATTCTTAAAAACCAGGAGTGATGCAGGTAACGTAACATGTTAGAAAAGATGAGAAATAACTTTAGGCTGTAATGGTGTAATTAAATCTTTTGCAAATCCCCAGATTCTGTTATATACCCATCAGGAATTGACTATAGGTTCAGTGTTAGAAGGGATACTTAATAAAGGCAAATGCCTCCTTCTGGGTCTGATTAGGATAGAAAGATAAGCTTTCCTGTTTTAATCACGACAGTGAAAATTTCAAACAGTTACATGTACCAGAGATAAATGTGGGGTAATCATCTGCTACAGCTTGTTATATTCTGTCCCTTCCCTGCTTACTGATCAAATAATAAATAAATAAATAAAAAAAAAAAGGAAGGAGAACTGAGCCACAAAGTGAGAGTTCAGATCCAAAGCTTCCTCAAGCATAAGAATTCATCCTAGTTTATTACACAGGCTAAAAGTAATGAAATCTGAATGGACTTTCCAAGGTTGAAAAGATGTAAGGTTTCAGGCCAATCTTTAGTAAAAACATTTTCAAAGGCATAGAGGGAGGTTATGGAATAGCGGTGAAAGAGAAGCTATTGTATTATGCCAATCCCTCTGCATCTCACTCTACTTTTTCTCTCGAAGCACCTTAATATCCAAGGCTGCGTGTGAGCAGTGGCAAAGGGCACAGTGACAACTCCAAGTGCGAGTGCCAATGAACTACTGGAATTTCACTTCCCACTTCACAGAGTGCACTGGACTACTCATGCATAGAAGTCTCTGTGAAATCGAACTCTATTCTGAAATTCACTACATTAAAAGGAGATTTGTTCCTCAATCTTCCACATCACAGTCTTATCTCCATTGTGCATGAAATCCAGGGAAGAATACTACCTTACTCAGGACAAAATGACAGTAAATTATACTTATGTTATCATTGGGATATTCATATTGATTCTAAAAAAAATAGTCCTAGTTCTAGGAGTAGGGATAGGGAATGGTTCTTGGAAACATGCTTTTTCTTGCAAGCAGCTAGGTTTAAATCCAGGTTGGTAACACGAAAGCAACACCAAACATAAAATACGTTCTGCCTCCCATGAATGCTTCAGCATACAGGTAATATCTGCACCTCATCCTGAATTTAAGATCTACCTTGTGAACACCTTTTTGTTTAGAGAATCATGCCATAAAAGATAACATAAATCTAGAGCTATTAAAAATATACCATAGAGACACAATTCTCTAAGTATGTCATTCAATTTAACAATGAATAAAATTAAATTCTGGATAAATTATATCCATAATCAAAACTAGTAAAGCAAGCTTATTATTCTGATAATCTGGGTGCAAGGCCAAGGTAAAAGCCAGTTCATTTATTTTCTGTTCTTCTGAGCCAGGTGAAATTCAGAGTCCTGATTTTCACAAGCAGACCCGAAGAAGTCAGCAAGAGGAACTTCCCTTTGAAATTATTTTTCATCTGAGGCAGCAGTGAATTATATCTTTCATGACACCACGCAGCCGAGTTAATAACGGAATTCAATGTAAGCTCCCTACACTGCTCATTTCCTGGAGAGCTTCTTTTAGTGAGTATAAAGGTCCGAGCAGCAACAAAAAAGGAGTATAAGCTTCTTTTGTATTGCAGCTAATGAAACCTAGAAACTATGCACCATGATCTTAAGTGAATTTCTAAGATATATTGAAAAATTCTTGGAGAGTAAATGAGGCGCACACCACTCAGCTATGATGACAATACCCACCAGAACAGACATCACAGCCAGCCATTAAACACTTACAGAGACAAAACTTGAAAGACAAAGCACTCACATGACATTTTTTTAAGGAAGGTGGAGTGGGATTTAAGATAGTTAAATATTCAGTAAAGAAGCAAAGCATTTGTTTGTCATCCACCGCATGCCAGCTGCTGCCATGGGCATTAGTAAGCTTTGCCAGAAATTCCCAGAGTAAGGTAGTGAAGCATTACTCTCACTGTGGGAAAAGTTTGCAATGGGAAAAGTTCTCCTTGGTTTGTTCATGTTTGCCTGATGTTGTTCACAAAATTAACTACAGGCAAAAAAACATCACAGTATGCATATACATAACTATGGGATTTGTGCACTCAGTCAAGCAGTTATAGGTCCCAGAGTTCTTCCTATGCAGAAATGAAAGTGTGAATAACCTCCCAGGAGAAGAACATCACCACTAGTACAGTAGTTAGACAAGTCTTACTGCCAGAAGTAATGCTCCTTTATTAGACTAAATGTGAGAAACACAGAGTGAGAAGGGAGATGTTTCTGGGATATTCCTTCTTCAGCTTAGATTCATAGGCCTTAATATCTGTTTTGGTTTGTTCTAGTTGTTCGGGTTTTGTTTTTCTGAATACTGGTTGAATAAGGTATCAGCACTCCATAAAAAAGCAGGAATATATTTTCCAAATCTGCTCATATTCTGCCAAATGCCATCCCCTAAAATCTCAGTTTGCACATGACCAACAAAAAACTTACTAGGGTTTGGCACCTACATCTCTAGTAACTCATTCTGCACTGGCTCTGCTCAATGCTGCAAGATGCTAAGGACTTTCAGTTTCTCCTTTTCCTGGCTGCCAGGGACTACAGCAATATGAAACATTAGGTCTGAGAGAAGAAGTCCCTTTGGCAGAGCCTGAGTGACACAGAATGAAGAAGGAGACAATGAAATTCTCAGGGACAGGGAGCAGAGAGAGAATAGGGCCCCAGGGGAAAAGGATGGGTTCTGGTGTTGATTCCACTGAATACTTGTTCAATAGACTTCTGCAAGCCATTTGGAAACAGGACCTAATGTAAATAATATGGCAGTCTGGAAATATGGTTTCAAATAGTGTTTGTAACCACACTGGGGTTGGCGTTTTTCATAATAGAGTGCAGCATGGATCCGCTATATATGGGTGCTCTGGGTGAGATAAGTAACATTTCTGAAGGATCCAGTAAGACTTTCATGAATGGCATTTTATCTCTATCCTCATCTGTATTACTTCCCAAAAGCTATAGCCATAGATCACAATCCCAAAGCGCAAAATATTGCACAAAAGGGCCGTGACAAACCTGTGTCTGTGCCTCATGCAGCTTACAACCTGGGTTGCAGATAAACTCCTTTTCTCAGCTCTAATCTGTTTTGCAGACATTTTCACAGTACCATGACAAAAAGATACAAGGAACTTCCTGCAACAATACCAGGAGTTACACCAAGCGTGGTCCACTGACACTGTGAAAGGTTCAGATTATGACCTGATTGCACTATACAGCATACATAAAATTCCCAGAAGCTATAGATGGGGCAGGTTTTACCTAACACAACCATCAGCAGCAGAAGCCAGAACAAGCAGATTACCAGCAACAGCAGCATATATTGTAACATATCTCTCCTTTTTTGTCACTAAGCCATATGAAGCATTTGCTGTAGAATTATTCTTACATCTCTTCTATTGATAAGCTACTTAGCAAGGTAGAGTTGAAGCTAATCTGAGTAGTGTATGAGAAATGTTCTGTGCTATTTCACTGCACCACTGTTTGATATTTGGTCTCTTCTTTCCAAGCACTTTTTGTGAATTCCAGCTGATATCTCAAAGCTAAATCCTTTGGCCCATACACAGATCAGAAAAAGGCCCTGAAAGTAGAAGCGCCTCCTGAAAAGAAGAAGGATAACACATTTTTTCTTGGTTTGCATCTGAGAGCAAGGGAAGGAATTTGGTATCTTTAAACAAATTTCTTCTGCACTGCTCAATGAAGCAATAAGATTCTATTGTGCTCAAGTTCGAGAAATGACTTATTAATACAATTGACTCCCCTATTTCTGAAGAAGAAAGTTCATGTGAATGTATCAGGCACCATTTCAGTGGCCATATGACAGATATTCCCACAGTGCAGCCAGTATCTTGCAAATATTTTCTACTGTAAATCTTTTGACAGTCTAAAATAACTCAATCAGAGGTTTTCAGTCACTGAGTTTATAATTTCAAGGTTTTCCCCTCCTCTAATCAGCAGTTTTATAACCTACTGCTCTTCCTTCAAAAAGAGCTGGTGATGATCAGTGTTTATTCCAAACCATTTAAGAAGGCAGCTGTTTATTAAAGTGCCAACAGCTATGATTGATTTCTGATGCTCATGAGTGCATTTGTTTTCTAGTTAATGACATCACTGCAAGCAAACAGATATTGCAAGCTGGGGCTCTAATGGAGAACTAAAGCAGCCATGCCTTCTCTATAAAAAATAAATCAATTTCACTCAGAAAAAAATCTATTAATGTGTCAAATGTTCAAGTTACATTCATGCCAATTGGCATTCTTATATGCAACTGGCATTTTCTCAAAAAGAATCTCTGGGTTAACAGTGTTTATATTAAAATCTGTAAAGAAGACATCTGTTAGTTGAAATTCCAAAAGTGGTGACTGATTTATGATCTAGTAAATCACATCTGTACAGGGAAAAAAAAGGACTGAACTACAGTGAAACTAACATCTGTCATCAGACAAATGCAGACCATGATACTGAATGAAAAATTGAAGTATTTCAGGTTGGGAATGTTCCCCTTAATTCTCCCCTTTTTGCAATGGTTGAGATAAGGAATAAAAATGAGAGTACTCCAAGCTCCACTGAAACTTGCAGAAGTAATAGCATTTTAAACCTCATTTCTTAGGACTGAATTCCCATCTGGTGCAAACTAGCTCACTTTTTACTGGCTTTACCTTCTCCTGCCTCCTCAAGAATGCACTGCAGGCCATAGCATTGGCAAGAAAGCACTGATGTTATCTCCTTTTAAGAATCTTTTCTTTTTAATATAACTTGACTTATATTAAAGAAAATATAAAGACCATAAAATTCCTTTGCAATTCCTTGTATACAGCCAACAGGGATGTGGAGCTAAGAGCACTACTGCTTACCTGCCTGCTCCTGGGAATCTCTATGAAATGTTTTCTGTTTTATGCCAAACAGGGTTTGAGATGTGCTCGAGGAACAGGGCCATGACTCAGGAATCCCAAACTGCAAAGCACCTGCCCTGACCAGAGCTTTAGTTTTGTCTCTGAGAGGATGCATCAAGAGCCAGAGTGTGGAGCTCACCCCTGCAGGGAGTTCTGCCTCGTGCTGCTACATGCCTTAGTGTTGGCCTAGCTCAACTTTCTGGCATTTCCTTCAGAAGTCCCTGTCTCTTCAGCATATGCTTCTTTGGGTGTGCATGCATTTTGCCTGACTCTACAATACTGCGTACTGGTGAGAGGGAAATGAATGAGATGCACTAGATCTTAGAAAGGAACCATTTAAAATTCAGCTATTTAAAAAATAGCAAAGATAGTGAAATCACAGTTTGAGGCCCGAAATAAAGCCTTCAAATTTCTTGGGTTTTGAGTCCTTTTCTCCTCTTCGCTAGTTCTTGACCTGAGTAACAGTAGCTTCTGAAATTTAGAAACATTACAATGCCTGCTTTCTCCCTATTATTTCATTGTCTATGCTTTTCTTTCCACCCCCATTCTTCCACAGGAGCACCAGGGAACATTACTGTTCTCTTTGCAGAGAGCAGGAGATGACCTGTTCAAAGCCTAATGAGTCTCCTCACTCAGGTTTAAATCTTTAGCTTTGAGACAAAACTTCACCCTATGCAGCCAGTTTTAATTCTTTTTCATTTTCTAACTTTTCTCTCATATAACTCTGCATCTTATTTCCTCTCCTAGCTTCACTCAGAAATTCAATCCAACTACAAACAAAGTGTGTCATTCCCTATTTCCTCTTATCTTCTTGGATCTTGAAATAATTATCAAAGCATATCAGAAACAGCAGAAGGCACTGGCGAGTCACTTGACTGCAATAAGCTATCCATGGCAGAGCATGTCAGTGTTAGCTTTTTTTGGTGGAGATTGTAAATCTCCTTTTTTTAACCTAAGGAGGCTTCCTACAGCAGTTTGATCCCAAGCTGGCAGAAGCATGAGATCCTTATGGGCACCGGAGAGCTTGGAATCAAGTCTCACTGTTGCTCTGCATAACAGTTTGAGATCTATGGACACCTTAACTTCTCAACTTGTCTCACCAATGGCTCCATGCGATCATTCACAATCAGTTGTGAGATAATAAAACTCCATTTGCTTCACAGCAGATTTTGTGTGTATTATTACTAAATGTAACCTGCTAATGCATAAACCCATCACGCACCTTGGAGTGAAATGCTTCCACATGGTCCACAGACCTGACATTTGTATGCCTGACTACTTAGTTTAGTTTACAAACAGGGAAATAAGCATAAGGAATTGTCTGAAAAATCTCACCCTGTGTCTTCAGGGAATTTTGAGAAATGAAATATTCTGTCCTGTGATTAGAGTGGAAATATTTAAAATGGAGGGGAAATAAATCATTCTGCAGTAGGTTTTGATAATTCACACTTACTATCAAATCAGTGTACTCATTTTGCAATGTTTGAAACCCTTTCATTATATTAATTAGACAACATATTCGATATTTAAGACAAGCTTCTTACAGCTTTGGAATAAGCAAAAAAATTAGAGCTGTTATAACTTTTTTTTTTTTTTTAGTTATTTTTAATTTGTTCTTCACGAAACTTAGGAGAGAAATTCTAAACCTTGACCTTTTCTATAACAGCTTAGTGCATTATGCTGCCCTTACTCCATGAGTATGTGCTTTTCTAAGCATCCTTGATGCTGAACTTGATAACCTAAACATTTTCATTAAACTCATTTTTTTGGGCATGCATTATCACTTCAGGTAGCCAAGCAGCAAGTGAACTTCCCACTGTGATTATACACAGCAAGCCATCCAGTGTGTTCAGAATACACGCAGCAACTATGCAAACCCAGTCGCATCAAGGCAACCCCTTCTTAAAAGTGGTATGGAGGAACATATTGAACAAGTGATGACTGGGGAATTATCTAGCAGCAGAAACAGCAACAGCACTAAAGCTGATTAGATCATTTGAGAAATCATATTGACATGTTTTTAAATCTTGTAATTTCACTGCCATCATTTCCCAACAAACTAAAGATCTGGTGTATGGGTAACGTACCACGGCGCAAGATGTTACTAAAGGTAAGCGCATCTGCACAGGAAGCTTCTGCAGAACAAATGACTGGCGTTACATTTACACATGGGTTTGCCCAATGGTAATCAACAGACTTAAAATACTAGAGGGACAGAAATGACTTAAGGGGACTACAGGGGACCAAACTATAGGAAATAATGTCCCATTAATGCTGCTGCTAGAGAACAATCTAGGGTTTTCATTTTTTCTGTTTTGTCTCATTCTCAGATGACATATGGCTGTGGTTTCCATATTTAGCCTGCATTTAAACATTGACTGTAAGAGAAAACAACCCCATTAATTCAAAGCTTTAGGGAGGATAATTTTGCTGCCCAGTTTCCTCTGATTCTGAGGTGGGAAATTGCCAACTGTCCTTAAGCAGTTAACCAGGTTATACAAACAGATGCATTCAGCATTAGCATATTATGTGCTTTCAGTGCTGTGACTTGAATAAGAGAATAAGAAGGAATATATTATTCCTGTAGCCACCAAATTAGTAATGGCTTGCTGGGGTTTTTAATTCCTAGTCAGGAGAACACACAAGTTCAAGATGAGAAGAAAAATATACAACAAGGTAAATGTATTAAGCTGATCCCTAGAGCGCCAAGCACCATATGCACATGTTTGTGAGGGATTCTGCTTCAGCGAACAACTCAACACATAATTTCTCTGATCCTGCTTGATCCCTGGAGACACACTTGCAGGTCGCTGTTTAAATGAGGAGAAAATTGGTTATAAATCAACTTAATTTTCAAATATATTAATCCAAAGAGAACCCGGTTTTGTGTGAAATGGTAGCATTTAGAACGGAGTATAAGAAAATCTCAGTAAGAAAACCCCTTGACTTTAATCTTAGCTAGCATCCAAAATTTAAACTAAAGTTATGTTGTCTCTCTCATTTTCCAGGTCTCCAAATATCAGCAATGATACAGAATATGAAGGCATAATTAATCATAAACAGATTAATTACACTTTCTGTAAAAGTATGATGGAATATTTGCCTTTTCTTGTCTTACTTTGCATAAAGTATAGGCTATCAAGAATAGCAGTCACTTGTAATTTTTGACATCTTGTATTTCTTCTGGAAGGAAATGGTTTTAAATCAGAGAGAGGTGACATGGTTGTATTAAAGCCACAATTTTTAAGTAGCAAGAATAAAGGTTTGAATTTAAGGATATGTCACGATTTTCTCTGTTCTGTCACGTACCCACTGAATGAAAAACAAACTTGCAATTGTGTCCTGCACTGCTATGCAGCAATACTCTCCCAAGGAACTTGGTAACAGTTGTATCTCTAAAATGTTTTTGCTTACAGCACAAAACTACTACACAACTCATCACAATCACGCCATGTTCAAAAGGAAATGAGCTGCTTCGATAATGTCTACAGAGCTTCTCCTTTTGCTTCCTTTCCATGGCTGAAGTGGAGAAGAAGTAGAAAATTAGATTTCTGAGATCCTACATTTGTGCATCCAGACACTGATAGAATTTTTCACAAGAATTCACTGAAAGGGCTAATCCTGCAAAGCACTAGCTCTAGCGAA
Source organism: Strigops habroptila (assembly GCF_004027225.2). NCBI lineage: Eukaryota > Metazoa > Chordata > Aves > Psittaciformes > Psittacidae > Strigops > Strigops habroptila. Next base: position 5,075,902 of record NC_044289.2, read on the forward strand.
GTGGAGAGAGCTTGCCAGAGACGCTCAGCGTCTCACAGACTATACTCCAACTGACAACGCAAGAACAAAATGACTTCAAGGTCAGAGGAATGCAGAGAACTTAAATCCCTGCTTGCTTCAAACATCAGCTGTGCAAAGTGCCTACATTTCATGTTAGAAGTTGCCACATCATTTGTATTACAAGTTTTGGAAAATACAGAAGAAACATTAGAATGAGAAAAAATACAAAGCACATAAGCTTCAAAGACAAGAAACTCAGGAAGTAAATATATACTAAATATAGTAAATACACACTAAATCATAGACAAATTGGACCATACATCTTTCTCATTAGCTGGAGGACAAATTCTCCTCTGTTATGCTGATTGAGCTGTTACAAAGATAATGAATAAAGTCCGGCCCAACTGGCTTACTGAAGCCAGCATTTTTTTATACCAATAGGTATCATGCTGGTACTTAGCAATGTGCTTTTATCTCTAAAGATAACAGCATCTTAAAAATATTCATAAACCCACAAACCAATCAACCCACAAGAAAAACCCAAACTAGTGTTGTAGTGATGCATGTCTGAACCCATCAATAGTCTTGTCTTCCCTGAGGCAGAAAGTCCAGTGATTAAAGCACATAAATAGGGCTAAAAATCTCATCTTATCTCACCAGTGATTTACCATGTGACCCTCCCCACCCCCCTTCAGGCAAATTATGTAGTTCCTGTCCCTTTTTTTTTTTGCCACATGGTCAGGAAAGTACTATTCCCATGTTTCTGTAGCTCATACAAATTGTGAGAGCCAATTACTGCTTGTGAAGTGCTTTGAATGCATATTATCCAAGCACAACTAAGGAAAAGAATGTTAATTACTCACAGCTTTCATTTTCCAGCACATTTCAAACAATTTGCTGTGCCTCAGCTAAAATGATCACACCCAAACCCGATCACCCCCAAACCCCTGCTCTCAACATGTACATTATAGTGCAAATGTGTACAACAGACCAGATAAATCTGAGAGTCTTTAGTGAATTTGTTGGCTGTTAGATAAGGTGAACAATAAAATTACTTTCTTCAGCATTTGCAATTACAACACTTTCATCTAATTCAAGGCATTCAAATACAGCTTTTCTAGTGTCCTTTGGATAATGATGCTAACCAAAGTATGCTAAACACTTGAAAATGAAAAATCTTCCTTCTTGAAGGAGAGAGAAATGTATATACACACACATTTATACATACTTACATATAAAACACCCAGAGATATATGTAAGTTTATAAAAACATGAGTGTTACAGAGAAGTCAGGTATCTATAGTAACAAGATGCTGGTATTCTAATGTCACTACTTTCTCATAATAGGACCATTAATGAAATAGTTGTTTGATGTTCCATCACATATAATGATAGCTTTTTGTGCCATAAGTAGACAGCTATACAGATGTGTGCAGCTACATTGTTATTGCCAAAAAAATCCTCGGCAGGTCCATTAGACAAACCCATCATTCTATCCTCACAATTTTAAGAATGTGACAGTTTCCCATGTACAAAAGAAAGAAAGATATTACTAAAGTGACAGAAGGAGTTCATTTGAAATATGGAATGAGAATTGCTGGATGAGGATAGTGACATCCTACAACATTCTAGGACCCACCACGCAAACTTGTTGATCCTGCAATTCTCTCTCATTCCCAGGAACAATTGCACTTCACTGGCATGACATGATTTTCTTATCAGATAAGGAGATAGAGCAGTTTTGGGTAAGGATTTTTCACTACAGCATTTTTTTAAATGTGCTTTAAATGCCTTTGCTACTTCTTCCTATGCCACCACTGCTTTATTCTTCAGCAGATGAAGCAAAATCCAGACATTTGGGCAAACATCCTTGGCTGATCAGACTGTCTCATCCTTGACTGGCAGAAATGACATGTTGCAACAAAAGATCTATCTTTCTTTTGGTCGTAAAGTAGGGGAAATAAGTTTTCAAGCTTCAGATGTGAAGGTGGAATAAGGTTCTCTGTGGCTCATTTGAACCAACTCACATTAACAAAGTGTTTAAGGATGGGCTCATTTCCACTTTTCTACACTCCAAGGCCTCAATGCTGTAATTTCTCAGAGAAGCAGCTTCCTGCTGTTCTCAAGCCCTGCTACTGAGGAGTAGATGAGCTCATTAGGTGTTTACAACAGTTACTCTGACATGTAAAGCATGGCAGCATCCCACCCTCCTCTTCAGCTGGACTTAAAACTTCTGTGACTTGTTTGATAATATTATTACAATTATATTAGGTCTTTTTTAAAGAAATGAGAGGTTAGAAATTATGATTGTTGGAGGTGGTGAATTATAAGGGGTCATGCACATGATGTAATGAACTGCCTTTAACAAACCACTGATTTGTGTCCTATTTTCCAAACAGATTTATAAGGAAGGCTTCACTCTGGCTCTGAAATTTCGTTTTGATTTTTAAAGTAATACTTCTCAGCAAGACTAAAGCTTCCAAAAAAAAATAACAGCGCCTTGAAAACAAAAGTCAACACATTCAGACATCCGTGCAAATTTAAACAAATACCTTAGAGACTGCACAAAATCAGTACACACAATTCATACAAATGTGTTCCAAGGAAAATGACATTTAAGAGAAGTACAATGTGTGTACTATCCCATTCAGTCTAAGCTAGTACATCCTCAGAAATGCCACACCTCTGCCTATTATCTGTATGTATTGCTCTTCCTCACCCACACTACAACTGCGAGCAGACTTTTTGGTAGTATGGCTCTTAAATTTAGTGCACTGAATATCTTAATCTGCAATGAAGAGTACTAAACCTTCTCTGGTTTACATGTAATGATCCTAAAATCAAAAGGGGTCCAGACCACATCCCAGCAGATGCAGGAACCTACCCCACCATACAAGAAGACAGAAGAGAGTTTCACATGGCCACAGTCAGCAGGAGGGGGCAATCAAAGGGACTACCCAACCTCAGAGCCTTTCACTGGTAGACTGGATTAACATCTGCAGCACTTTCTGGATGTTTGGTAGGTGGCTGTCTTCTGTTACTGCTTTGAGGTACGTTCCCCTCTATTTCATACTTACTTCATTAGGGTTGGACCAAGACCTGTATCACACAACCCAGTGGCGTACACTATATCAACCAGTGCTGACCAAGAAGGCTGCAGTTCGTCATGACTATCCTCACAAACCCTTCTTATTCTGTATATTTTGGACAGGAGTTACTCTATGGTATTTATTGGCTAGAAAATTAACTATGGAACAGTACTGAAACTAATGCTCATTAATTTTTTTAGGAGGACACAGTTTTTATTCAGTGTTCTACTGCACATATGTGTAAATATTTCTGCAGGAAAAAAAGATAGTGACCGTCTTGCCAGAGCAAAAACATCAGAGCTTTTATAATAGAACAAAAGATGGATGTCTTACTATGTAAAATGCATCCTTACTAAGGACATTTTCACCCTGAATCCCATCAGCCATCACTTTCAGACGAATTCTGTTATTGTTTGTGTGCACTCAAACAGCAAAGGATGTTTTACACAGCTCCAGTTTTAAACCTGTTTGCCCTTGGCCGAGGCCCATTGGAACAAGCACAACTAGTAAACATCCTGCACAAACACTGCATTTCTTTTGTTATCTGAATTTAAGGTGTAATGAGTCAATTTTTTTTCTGAGTAATTACAAAGCATTCTAAGTCTTCAGACCTTTACGACATATAGCAAAATATGACTTACAGCATAGAAATAACAATAAAAGCTCTCTAAAAATTTATAGCTTCCTGCATGTTTTAAAAATGCTTGGCTCACTCATTATATCTCCTGCTGGAAAATTATTTCCATGGTATGCTTTAATGAATCTGGAGATGGTTTCAACACCTAGATTGCTGAGGAGCAAAACTATTATTTTTCCTATTGATAGATTGAGGCAACTTGTAAGCTTTCATGCGTTTAGTAGCTGGAACATTTTCTGACACAAGGCTAAATATTACTCGTTCCTTATAAAAAGGGAAAATTAAAGACATGTTTTGGACACTGAGTACTAAATTTTGATTTCACAAATATGACTTAAAAAAAAAAAGGGTGGTGGTGAAGAAAAGCCGCAACCTCTTCAGGGCACTGGGTGACTGAATTTGGAATGCACAATGAATTTTAAATACAGAACTTAGAGAACCACAATTGATTTTAGCCCATCTTTACAATGACTGGGATAGACAGCATTAAATAATTTTTGTCCATAAGCCTGTAAATCATAGCATAGGGTCTAGTCAATAACAGCTCAAAATTCACTTGCCTAAAAACTTACCTAGTCCAGGCACAGACATTTTTCCCATCTGTATGTATAAGCAGAGGTGCTTCTGCCCAAAGCAGAGTCTTTGCGTGTCCTTGCAGAGGAGAGAACAATGCAGTGCAGAAGTGGGTCATGCATAAGTTGTGCTGGTGTCAGTACACTTGTGAGTGTTTGAGTAACTGAATAACTGGTTGCCACTCTTGCTGAACTGAAGTGGAAGAAAAAGAAAGTCAGAGCTAGTGAATTAACTTTTCAGTGTTCAAGTCTGTCTAACTGTAGTCACAAGTGACCAACCATAAGAGCCTTTCCTGAGCAGCAGCCTGTGCTATTGGGCTGTGTCTTTCACATTTTTCCAGATCACCAGTCTGCACTCAGGTGAGGTTGCAGCAGGGTCCATGCTATTCCATACAATTAGCATTATGGTAACGGTCAGTATCATACCTGAGGGATACAGGGCATTCTAATGCCTACGATAGTATTAAAGGTAGATAAAAAGTGACAAACCATATTGAAATATTTCGTTGAGTTTTAGTTCCATTTGCAAATGTTTTAAATTATTCTTATGCATTATAATTTAAAAAAAACCCAAAACTAAAAATCAACAACGAAGATTCCCGAGGGCAACTCCTATATTACTTTTTTACTGCACAATGAAGAATTCCAGGTTAATAACTTTTCACCAGCACTAAGTTCAGCTTATTTCCTTACACATTTTCCTTATAGTCAAAACACAGCAAATAGGCATTAAAACTATCTCTGCGGAGATTAATTCTTATTAAGGCTTTACTCAGTTCTGTCATGAAATGTAAAGATTTTCTTTGAGCTGAACTAAATTACAAACATTACATTTGATGTAATTTCAATCAGTTTTTTGTGACATCTCTGAATTGCATGGGGGATATGAAGGCGAAATGTTGTCTGAGAGTAGCTCCTTGCTGTGAAGCTCCTCTTTGCATCTTTGTTTTCTGCTTCCAAACATTTGGGGTTTTTTTCCAAGTATAAAATAACATGATATCAAGAAAACTGCAGCCCAGGTTTTCATATAGGGCAGCTTCTGGGCCCACACATGTTCTCCTGGATGCCTGATCTAAACTGGACAACACTTCTTGCTGTTTTTCCTAACATGCTTGCATAATTCAGATCCCATGTCCATACCAAGATTGTTTTGCAGATCAAAGCTAGTTGTGCCCTAATGCCTGGTCTGAATATCTTTAGCTCACAGAAAGCAAAGGAACTAGTAGTAGCCTGTGCTCCCAAGGCTATCATCTCAAACTAATGATATTTCTCCCCATCAATATTATTAAAGCCTTTTTGTCCTCTGATCTATTTATCACTGTCTAACTTCCTTTTCTCATATCACACATCTCGGTCTAACCAAATCCTTAACATTAAGCGTCTCTCATGAGGCAGTGGTTACAGCCTTCCTGTCTTTTCCAGCTATACACACATAATTAATAATAATAATAAAAAATAACTCTGTGCAGCTGGATGAATTATTCATAAGTGAATATACCAAACTGCTTGACATTATCTTCATCTTCATATATATCCAAGAAAGATGACTATGTATCTTTCAAAGTCATTTTTCTATTAGAAGAGAAAGGTTTTTGATGTGTGCACAGTTAAGTACAGTCAAGTGAGCATAATGCAAAGCAAAACTTACCCAAACCCCACACGATTTTTGCCAGACCACACAGCTGACTATGCAAACAGAAGCCTTTGCACGTATTACCAAAGCAGTTATATATGAATATTGCCTGCAAATACAGATTAATTGGTGAAGATGTGCAGATGCACCCACTTTCATTCCTTCTTCCATGCATGCTACTTTGCCTTACAATGTACCAATGTTTTATATATTCAGTTCCCTTCTTCCTGCAGAACTGCAATGTTGGAAACTGCCTAAGTGAATGTTTTTTGCCCTATTTCCATTAGTCTGGGACCATGTTAATGAAGTAGAAGAAAATGCCACACAACACATTCTTCCTTATTCTGTCTTACATGTTAAAGTACAAATATAGTCAAACCGTGAATCTGGAAATGAACTCGTGGGCACTCAGACACCATAAACTGGCACAGATTCATCCTCTTCAGCAGAACTAGAGTCTACAGCTGAGAATTTGGCAAAGAAGCTTTATATAAATGAATTCACTTAAAACTACAAGAGTTTCTAAGGAAAAAAAATTCCTGCTTACCAGCCTGATAAACAAACTTTGTAATTTAGTGTCACTGTCCTTGATGTTGTGTAAGCAGCTATAAATGATTCTGTAATCAAAACAATTCACAACTCTATTACTGATGCAGCTAAATCTGCCTCCTGTGTTTGCAGGACCTTGTTTAGTCCAGTAAACCATGCAAATACAACATTGAGTTCAGACAGCAATTTACACTGGTACACCAGAGAATATACCAGTAATGTTATGGACTTGATTCCAGAGTGTAAGTGTACTTCTTGAGTTTTTATCCCTAATTTCTACGGACTTAACAAGCAGACCTGCAGACCTCCCACGATATGGCTGTCCTCCAGGAAAGACAGCAAGAAAAACACGGCTCTTCTAATGAGCAGCCATGACAACACAAACAGCAGAGCTAAAGCTGGTGGTAAAGAAAACAGAGGCTACGATGTGGGATACAGTCTTCTGAAAAGGAAATGAAGTCCTTGTTTAGATCTGTTGGACAAGTGGATAAAGCAGTCTGTCCACCAAAATGAGTAACCTGATGGAGAATAAGAGACAGCTCAAGCTGGTTGAAGGAACTGTAGCTTTGACCACATCGGTGAGCCAATCTAGTACATCTTCTAGTTCTAGCTTGTAAGCAAGATGTGTGCCAATACCTAACTTACACAGTCACTGGCTTCTGATAAATTTTACTGACTTTTAGAGACAGTTAACTAGCAGGTTTCTATCTTCTCAGTAATAGGAATACAGAGAACAACTTATGTTAAATAAAGCAAACTCTGAAAAAATTCATGTCCATTTTTAACTCTTTATTTCCACAAAACGGGATCTACCTGGAGCTCTCATGCTCCTAGACTTTGAATAATAGACCTCTAATATCAATACACAGTGAAAGCAGATGGAATTATCTAGGTCAAGTTATTTTTCCAATGTATTTAAAACATGTTAGTGATAACTTTTAGTGATGTAAACCAGTGTAGCTCCACTGATGGCAATGGTTCTAAAGGGAGATGAGGGCTGTACAACACTGTCTGCTAACAGACTAGAGGATATGTTACCATTTAGAAACTGAACTGGGTAATGTGGAGAGTGACTGTACTCTTTTAACATTGCTTTTTATTTCAGAGGCTCTTCTAACATGATTTATCAGAACAAAGTGTTTTGTTTATTAATAATTACCATTATTACTATAGAAACAAGGAAAACAAGCAGAAATTACTCTAATATTCCATTGTTGAAGTTCAAATTGGTGATTGTGCAACTGAAGTAAATCCCTAGGAATATGTGAAAAATTATATAATTATCTCCAAAATGTGCTAATAGCCCTAAAGCAAATGAGGTTTTATTGCATTTGTTACTTGTGACCTCATAGCTCAATAATTCAGGAGAAGGTGACTGCAACCACTTTCAATCTAATGGAAAGGGTAGATGCTGTTCGATTTGTGGTTATTGCTGGCAATCTCAAATAATAATTACTTCTCTAAAACAGAGAAAGTGATACTAGATAGAAAGACGCACAGCTGAAATACTGTGCACCACAGGAAAACACAAGGTTATTGTTTTGCTACAAAGAGACACTAGCGAAGAGTGACAGCTCAGTGTGGAAAAGGACGCTGCATATTCTTCAGAAAGAAAAAAATTGTGTCAAAGCAATGCCTGATCTATTAATAATTAATAATCAATATATGAACATCACTGATAATCAATAACTAATTGATTTTTCTGATGGAAACAATTCAGAGAGGCCCAAATCCTCTACTTCCCAGCTTACTTGTACTGACAGGTATCACCACAGAAACTTGACATTTTAAGCTTTGCCCGACACGCAGAACATTCTCCATGCTCACTTATTGAAGAGATCTACAAGTCTGCAGTCTTCACCCACAAAAGACATTGTCTACATGAGATTCTGGCACAGCAATTGGACCTTCTTTCCCTGATACATTATTGCTAACACCAGCTGGTCATCACAAACTTTACCCAGTAGCCCTGTCTGGTTTTACTTAACCACCAAGAAACCCAAGTACAACATTTTGCATAGCTCTTAGAGGAGAGGTCAACAGCATCATTGCCAGAGGCTCAGCTCTCTTCTTATTGAAACATGTAGTTATGGAAAGTACTTCTACAAATAGGAAGCATGGACTGTGCTGCAAAAGCAAAATTCACCAGTAATGAGAATACATGCACAAGCAACATGAATTTATATCTGCATATCTATATATTGCCATAAGGAAATACATACCTGTGCATGTGTGTATCACAAAAGATGTAAGCAAGCTCTACCTTTGCTGATTCCTTTAGAATATACTTGCTAGTCCACTTACTCATGTTGTACTACCACCTTCCCCATGTCTGCAATTCAAAAATCCAAAGAAAGTTAATCTTTCTTTACAAAGACTGTTTTTTCTGCCCCTGCAAATTTCTGCTTCTATAATCTCTGACAAATAATATGGCTATTTTGGGTTTCAGTCTTTTTATAAAAAAGATGGGTAACAGACACTTCAGCAGATATCTTCCTTTCCAACGTGTTTCATCTGCCCTCAGATCTTTCCACTAAACGATTGTCTGATAGGGGGGTGGGGAGGACAGGGAAGAAATTGATTTTAGAATTCATCATTAAATGCCCTTGGATATCCCCTCCACCCCCCTCTTTTTCTTTTTATCTAATAACATTATGGCATTGTCGGTGGACAGAATGAAAGAGAGAACTTCAGAGAATTCAGATCATTGGAGGCTTGGTGTCTCTATGTATGTTTTAATGCTTGAAACTTTATTATATAGGGTATTTTCTGAGTACTTTTCATGGAAACCGATTTTCCAGTGCACAAAAATATCCACATATTCATGCACATACAAAAAAGGGATTTTTTTGTTAAGTGCTCTTGAAGCGTATGGGCTGGGATGGCCTTTTCATCTCTACTAGTTGGCAGGTCAACTGCCTCACTGAAGCACTACTGTAGACTCCTAAAAGCATTTTCAGCTTTATGAACAAACCGATATAAAACATATTAAGTCTGACCCTGCAATTATGCTGCATTGACCAGGATCAGCATAGTTATTGCCTCTTACAATCTTTGTTTTGTCAGCTCAAATGCAAAGAGCACTGATAAACATTAATGGCAACCAAGTAATAGTTAAGCCTCAAAATTCATTTTTAACCTATTTCAGTAAATAAGTCCAGGGACTGTCATTTAAAGATAATGAGACAGCTGTCAATGGCATAGATGTGTTATAATCACTCAAAATTACATGGAGGAGAGAGGAATCGGCAGAATGTCTAAGCTATTTTGACAAAGATCCCAGCATCCTCGATTGTGTTGAAAAAGTCTCATGGGAAGCACTCATATTTTCTGTTTTGCTAGTGCAGCATAAATAAAGAAATAAAATGTGTAGGTGTGTCCCATTATAGAGATTACTTTGGGTTTGTAATTTCAAGTATAGCAAGTATATGTAAATATGCATAGGAAATGAAGTTTTCCTCCATGGACATGACATTTGCCTGGAGAAGAAATACAGGTGGACACTCAGTGAGAAGCAGCCCTCCTGTGCTGCAGACAAAAAGCCTGATCTGGCACAGCCTGAGTCACCTCTACTCCAGCTGCAGCTAATGGAAGCAGAGAGAATCCAGCAGTATCACCCCAGCCAGTTCCCAGCGGCTGAGCGGCAATTTATGAATGACACTAGAAGGCCCCTTAACAAACAGAAGTAATATTACATCTTCAGTGCCACCAAAGCTGGTATTTATTCTGCAGAGAACATGTAGCAATTAGTGGGAGCCTGTCAAACTATGCATGGCAAATTACATGCATCATGAATTTTGGGTTGTTTTACTCCTGTTTTCTAAATCATTAAGAACTAGTTCTGATCTCCAAGAATGTATTTTTAAATTGAAACACTGGCATATAATTTCCACTTTGTTTATGAGCTAATTGCTTTAGATAGCTATAATTTTTTTTTGATTAATACTACGATAGTACTCACATTATCTTTACAAAGGTGGCAAAAGGCTTTGGGTGTCATCTGAGCCCTCCCCGAAAGCATGATATTTCTCTGATTGTCACTTCTTATTTTATATTGCATGTGCTGTTTCTATGTCTGCTCTCTAGATCTATGGACTGACCTGCAGATTTGCATGGAACAGAAATTTCAGGACTTCAGGGTGCAGTAATCAGTTACCACAATCTTACCTATTTTTCGTAAGCATTTTGCCCACACGCATTCTTTCATGCTCTTCTGATCATTTACTCCAGATAGCACTTAATGCAATGTTTTTAAACTGAAAGCATATGCTCTGGAAAATTGCTTCTCAAAGCATTACACCCTTCATCTCCCACAGCCTGTGATTCAATGGTACAACTTTTCTTAGCAACAAAGATTTGCAACACATGCATGTAATATTACCTGCCTTCATACCTATCAGGATCATTGTGTTTGCAAATTTAAAGTAACAATTTCACTTCTATTTAGGATGGTTATTACACAGTTTAAAGACTTCATTAACAAGATTCAAAAAAGGCCATTAAACACCATTTTTCAGTTGTGGTGAATAGAAAATGTAAGAGGCCAAAAGTAACAAAAACCTCAAAACTGGTTGTAAAATTAGAAAAATCTCCCATGGTTGCTGATACATGGTGATCATTCTTGTAATTTTAAAATCAGTTATTATCATAGGTTAGTCTATCAGGAATGTGATTTTTTGGCACTGCAAGTACAGTTACTGATGCGAGTCCCGTTTTTCTTTCCTAAGCTTTTCGCTTAAGATAATGTGAAATCCTACCAAAAACAAAGCGGCAAGTAAGATCCAAGACACAAGGTTCTCACTCACAGAACTTCTAGAAATACATGACAGCAGCTGGATTGACTAACACCTGCTTTTAGAAGAGCCACTGGTCACTCAAATCCAAACCTATTCCTTAGCTGCTTCCAGAAGGTTGGTTTTGTTGTTTTATTTTTAATAATATTTAAAACTAGCTCGCAGTTTGGAGGTGGAGGGGATTGCTGTTGACACAAAACCTCAGCAGCTCAGTTCTGTTGCCTTACAACTCAGCTGTTGTACTGCAAGAAGCCCATTCAAACCACAATGCCAAGTGCAAAGGAAGTACCATTTGTGTATTTGGTTTCTAAAAAGAAACCTGGGGCCTGCCTATCCTGTAATTCCTGTCAGGTTGAAGCTACCCTTCTTTAAGAGCACTTTCCAATGCAGCTGGGAATGCGAACTGTAACCAAGCAACAGCATTGCATTCGCCCATGATTGACATAAGGACTTTCCAGCTGGAGCCTGCTGCCATCATTGCTGACACAAGAGGCACAGCAATACCCTGCTGGTGAGGAGCATGTGCTATCACTGCCTCAACGAGGGAGTGCTCTGAATGTGCATACCAGCACTCAACAGCTCTGGCTCTATTGGCTGGGACCTGGCAGCACTACAAGACAAGCGTTTGTTCTTCGTCAGGCTGGTTTCACGTATGCCAGTACAGGATATGAGGACTGCAGAGGAGCACCAAGTAGTGGAGGGACAAAGAAATTGTTTTGCTACTTCAACGAGTGCAACTCCAGCACAAGCAAGGCCTCTTCATGGCAGGCACATCAGTACCATTGTCACTAATTGGTCATCTCAATGAGACAAAATGTCTTGATCCATTTCCCCATAATGAACAGGGTCTGCATCCACGTGAATAGCTTACAACCCGTGCTAAGTATCTCTTAGCCTCAAGGGATCACTTATCTTCTTTCTGCTGTGCCTTCAAGCCTGAACCCAACACAAAGGCTTGAAGTTTTAGTTTACACAGACCCTAATCAGTAAGGCTATTTCTCAGAGAACTTTTCAAGCTAAAAAGGAATAAGGGAATTCAAACCATGTCTATGGTGTAGCATGAGAGCTCGGAGTTATAATATTCTCTACCTTACGCGCTGTGTCTGTTTTTATCCATCTGTGTCAATGACAACACACAGGGAGCCAACAATTCTGGCTATAATTGTTGGGAGCTGCAGGTACAAGTAAAAACCAGTTTTTCTCTTCAGTATACGCAACATATGGCACAGTACTGTAGAGATTTCTCAGTGTTCTGTGGATAGGTTTCTGATAGCATCTTTATTTTTTGGTGTTGCAAGCTTTGACATTTGTATGTCAAAGTATGACAGTATGACATTACTGTTTTGTTCTAGATTGCCTTGATTGAGATCAAAGTTCAGGGGCTGTATTATGTTGCCCCTAGATTTCTTTGCTCCTGTTGTTTTGAAAGAATTGCATGGATCTGTACTGGGCAGCTTAAGAAACAGTAAGCCTTGATTTCAGTCTTGCTAGCATTAATGAAAATCAGGGATGGAACAGTGAAACATAACTAAGTTCATGTAAAAGAGAAAAGAAGAGACTCCAGCCCTCACATTTTTTCATTGTTGATCATTTTTGTTATTTGTGGAGTGCCTAAAAAAGAAGTAAGTGAAAAGATGCAGCTTGTTTCAAACTGTTTTCATTGTTAAATCATCTTTCACTGCTCCTGCTTTTCAGGCCAAAGGCTTTCAGCCTAATTCTCATTTCAATGCCCTTTATACTTATCATATAACTCCACAAGGGAGTTGTTATATGCAGTGGATAATTAAGCATCTTTGCTGATGGTAGTCTTTGGCTATGGCAAGATTCTTACAGTACTAGTCTTATTTTCTGAACAATTTTGTCATTCACTAATTAGAATCTGGCCTTAAGGTCTTCTAGCAACATTTTCCTGAGCTCATCTTATTATCCAAAACTTTTCTGCGCATTTTCCTAGCCATCATACAGCAGCTAATTGCTAATGTATATATTCACTTACAACAAAATCTTTCTCCTACTGCCCGTATTCCCTGCAACAGAAGGTTGAAACCTGTTTCCCTGAGAAGGACAGAGAACTGATTTGTTGTCAGAGAGAACAGTATTCTATTACTACTTTAGTGTTCGTAAACTTTATTCTGAGGATGTCCCGAAGCGTCCTCAACAGGAGCCATCTGAAACTGAGGGTTATACACAGCTGAGAAGACGTGCTATGAAATACAGCATTACTCCAAGGTGGAATCATGACTTGGAAGCCATGGGGCAAAAATCAGTGAAATAGAGCAAGATTTACAGCTTAATTGTGTGAAGACTTTATTCTGTTTTACTTTACACAGATGGATTTTCCCTGTAAAACTAAAGCACTGTTTGAATATTTAAAATTAAGTACACAATTACATGCTTTCTGGATTCTAGCCAGACTGCTCAGCAACTTGCTGTATTATCCCTCTAGAGAGCTGTTAGTTTGCCTTTTGAAAGCAAATTTGTCCACCCTTAATGAATCACTACTTGTCTCTGTCCTCTGTTTTATTTCATTAGTTTTTACATACACTTTCATGAGATGAAATGACCATCCCGCCACCCTTCAAACACTTCTGACACCCCAAATATTCAGCCCAGGGTAGTGTTGAGACCCAATTCATGGCAGAACCAAGATCCATAGTATTACCTCAGGAGTACAAAGCGTGAAGTGCATAACCACACTATCTTTGCCAAACTTGAACAAAACTGAAACCCCAGAAAATTGCAGCTCAGGAGATGAAAAGGGAAGTGAGTCAGCCACATTCGCAACTTTATCACAATATAATGTTTCTGTTCTGCTCTACAAAAATACAAAACACAAGAGAATATGAAGAAAAATCATAACTATCAGGCTTATACTTCATAAACACATACCTAAGTGAACCACAACTCTGCAAACAATCTGCCTATGACTGACAAAACATTTATTAAATCAAACAAGATGCTCTTGGCACTTCCAAAACAATTGAAACGAGAGGAGAAAAGATGAAGTGAGGCACTTGGGCCTAGTGAAACTATCTGAGGCAAAGGTACCAAAAATACACAAACTACAGGGCCCTCTAAATGTTATTTTTCCTCACTCTCTAGCAATTCATTTTGCTTCAACACAAGCATAAAAAATTATGACAGCTGAACTCTCTTACCCACTAATTATTTCTCATGATAAAATACATGCTGTACAGTTTTAGTTCACCCCCTCCCATGCTCACTACACAAAAACTAAAATATCTGACAGTTACAAGAGATATCAATGCATTTCCAAGAGGAAAAAAGGAAAGTTTAGAGGAAGTACAAAGCCTTCGCAACTAGCAAGTACCTATAAACTCAACCTATCAAGAGCTCAGTGAAGCCTTTCAAATGCCTGTGAAGTGTATAAAAGTGTTTGAAAAACCTGTCCCACCATAGCAGCTAAAACCCAACTCTTCCTTTCCATGTCACTGGCTACATCCTCTGCTTCAGAGACTGCACTGAAGACATTAGCAAGTGTGCTTCCCATCTAACCAGAGCGATGGCAGAGACCTAAGCAGCCTGAAACGCTCTCATGGCATTGCAGGAAGAATAAAGGGGAATCAGGATGTGAGATATTGTAACAGCTAAAGTAGTCCCTCTATTTAAGCTGAGGTCTGTAATATAGATGTTTAGTTTTACACCTCTAGTTCTCCTATCTGATCGTTATCAGAATGATAAAGCTGATGAGAAGCAGTTATTGGGTTTTAGCTAGAGATTAACAACATAGCTCAGGCAAACTGGCAAATGAATGACAACACATTCCATATCTTTTAGCTTGTTAAAAACCGCTGCTTGGCTTTCCATGAAGTAATTCTATCACATGATATATTTTTGGGGAGAGACATGTTAAATCGGTGGTAGCAAAGCACATTCTGTCAAAACAAGGAAACATTTTGCTTGCAACCAACAACTTACTGAAACACCAAATGAAACAGAAGGCTCCAGCTCATCAGATCTACTGTATATTCATTATATGCATGAATACTGCTCGTAACAACAAAAACTAGCCCATGGCTATGAAGAAAGTATAAGATGGCAAGGCAGATTTTATCCTTTTACTCACTACCTGACTTGGGGTGGAAAGATAAAGCAGGTGTTGCAAGCACCATGCAAGATCAGATGCCACACACTCAGCCTAGAAGAACTGCACACATGAATGCAGATGGAGTGCCATGTCTCTCCCCATTTAATATATTTGTCTCTCCTGACTAGATAAATTTGGTCACCTGCAAAAGTTTTATTTCTGACAGTCTTTGGAATTAGCTGTGCTAGGAAAGCTGCCGTAGGAAGTGTTAGGGGTGTCCACAGCAGAAATGGATACTGTAATACTGAATGACATTTTATACTCTTTGCATAAAAATGTCTCTTAGTTATTTTAATCTATCGCATTGCCCCATGTGATGGTAGAGGGAGCCACAGTGATAAAATACCAGCTACAGATTCTAAGGCCTGTTCACTTCATCTATTTTTAGGTATGCAGGTTGCTATCAGCTCTTACACCATTACTAGGGGAAATAACATAACAGACCAACAATTCAGTGGAAGGACTTAGAGCAGCCTCTCAAGATCTGGCTGTCAGAAAGACCCACTTTCTGTGGGTACGTAGCTCAAAAGGCAAAAAAAAATTACCTACCTTAATAACCAAAGGAAAGCCTTTGGAAGAGAGGTTTGTAGGAAAGTAAATACTAATGAACTTACCATCTTCTCCCTATCTTCAGTTACTGAAAGAGAATCAAAGTATCAGGTTACTGAATTCCAACAAGATATCCATCTGCACAGACTTTGCTCAGATGGAGACTAAATAGCTAAAAAGTGACCATGGAATTTTACTTCTGAAGTTTCTAAAATCAGACAATTCCATAATTGGATCTCCAATACCTATGATCAGTTGTGACACTTGCAGCAGATTCTAAAAACACACACATTTGTGCGGGAACAAGAAAAAAACTTTTTCAGAGGTTAGCAATAAGATAAAAGGAAGGAAATGGCTCTGAACCTACCTCAAAAATTGTATCTATTTAAAAGTTCTGGCTATACCTCAGCACAAGTACACATAACCTTTAATACCTTCATTGTTAAGATTTGCCAGTTAAGAAAGCGCTATGATCTGCCTTTTATAGATAGGGAACAGTATACAGAGAGCCTGACTAACTTGTTCAGTGTCATAAAGGGATCACATAGTACAGCTGACAATTAAACTTTGTTCTCATAGCTCTCAAATAAATGCCATTGTCTGTGAGTTCTTTAAATAAAAAGCATTTAACAGGGAAAAAGAGAAGGCAAGGGAAGAGGAGTATTTTATCATTAGAGATAAAGTGTTAGCAGGAGCAAAACTCAATGCAGTTTCATAAAAAAAAAATACGATAATGGAACTTTAATAAATAAATTAATCTGACCACACCAAAACAACAACAACCCCCTAAAAACACTAAGAGGGTGGACTAAGTTTTATTTTATATTTAAGTGGAAAAGCAGATTACATTTTTAATATGAAACAGAAAATCAAATATTATTAATTCCCAAATAAAGTCGGAAGTGATACTGGAATGCATCATAAGGTCTTCATAGCTTTTAAAGGAGAGTTCTTCTAATTCAAACTCATCATCCATTCTGCAATGTTTGAAACAATCAGCAAATTACACCTTACCTGCACACATTTACTATGTTATCATTTATATAACCATAAAAGCTAATCAGTTAGGAGCTGCTCTGTGAGAATGCAAGGTTGAAGAAAATGTTTTTCAGCTTGAAATAATCAATAATTTAGGTCTGATCAATTCTAATTTCTATGCAAATCAATTCCATAATCCTGGTCCGTTTATTAACTGAAGCCCACACTGAATAAACTTGATCACACAAGTAGTCTAAATTAAATTCAGGCCTGTAACTTGATAATAAAGTGAAAAATTACCTTTGATGGTCAAAAGCTGATAGATGGACTCAGTCACTTCAATACCAGGAGTTTGGCCTCCTGACAGCATTAGAAATACTGAAATCTTTAAGTGTGCGCCCAATATCCAAGAAGAAACTAAGCAGCACAGTGGGTGATGTGCTTTTGATATTTTGAATAATTTTTTTTTAAATATTCTCTACAATATGGTAATTTCCATAAGAATATGGTTACACAGTATTTACTTATTTATGCATACCACATATTCATGCCTGTCAGGAGATGTCTGCATGAAGACTTACTTTAGTGGATATACTACAGTATCCCTCCAAATGATACCTCTTTTACTGGTGTTGAAACACAAACAGCATAGCTTCTGATGTTTTAAAATTATCCCCATTAACACCACCTTCTTAAGCAGTTAATTCCAGCTCTTGGATATATTTGTAGCTTGGCTAGTATATGGCTTCAGGAAAGAAGTACTACAGAAATCTGCAATCTGGCCTGTCTCCAGTTTTCGCCTCCAGCACATATTTTCTGTTTGCTTCCTCATTATTCTTCAGTTATATTCTCTGCTGTAACATAATTCACATAGAATGGTTTATGTTTGTTGTTGTCTTGCATGACGACAATTAAAATCTTTCATTGCTACTGAATGTTGCCACTGTCGTGTGTTCACTAAACAAGCATTATAAACGAACAATGAGGAAGGAAGCACACACATACAAAAGAGAAAATAACACAGAAGAAATGCTATACACTTTTCTCCTTAAATCACAATGAAGACCATAAAAATCCCACAAAAACAAGGGAATAATCCTGAATAGCTAGGAGCTTACATGCCACACTGGGTGAAATCTTCCTTCCGGTGCTTTCTTCCTCTCCTTTAATTTAATTGTAAACTAGCTTGGAATAAATTCTAAATTCTCCAAATATGCATTAAAACGAGTATGACATAGGGGAAAAAATCTGCTTAGAAATAATCTGCATGTAAGGCTGCATTGTTCAAAGAAGAATTTCTCCAAGCAGTACTCCGACTGCATGTCCCCATGACAGAGACTCCGTTCATCATCTAAAAGGCTGTAATTAATTGGGGAGGGAAAAAATCTGAAGGCGATTACTGAGCAACACATGGGAGGTGAGATAGACTATTAAATTTATTTCCATGAGGAGATATGGAAAGTATTACATTTCCCTGTCCAAATAACCTTAGTTAATATACATTGATCAACTACCACTTCAAATATATGCACAGCTTATCAGTTTATCAACATCTCAAGGTTCTGTGCCAATTGTTCTGACATGTTCTCAATAAATATAATAATAGCAAAAGGACAAAAAATAAATGGGGAGATCCATCCTTCAGTGACTACCACCACCTCAGTAGATCAATACATGTCATAACATTCTTATCATTTGGGAAACAGAAATCCTTTTATGGCAATGAAGCTTTAATATTTTAGTTATTAATTTAGATCAGCCATGACAGACTGAGGAAATTTCAGATTGGTACAGGAAAACCACAAATTTGTCCAAAATAATTGTGAAAAACATTTATGATCTCAAGTGAAAACTTCCACCCGTTTTGTGGCTTTGAGATTTATGTCCAGATTTTCAACCCCTATTTAAGGGGACAGATTCCAATTTGACCATGTGATGGAATTCTGTAAAATAAGTAAAATAAAGCCACTAATGTGCTGCATTATATTATAGTCATTGAGGGTATAACCAAATCCTGCTTCCTGGAAGTGGAACATGAGAAGTCATACCAAATAACATAATACTGCCAAACATAGGCTAGACTGCTCTGAGCAGTGGGCAATAGTAGGTGCTACAACAGAAAGTCTTGAAGTTTTTTCATCTTTAGGGATGAAAAAGTGAAGTTTTACTGTATTCATACTTAGGAATCCCAAATTCTCCTTTGTGAAAGGCAAAGAAAACTAGTTGTTTTAAGTGGGAGGGTTGATATGCCTTGTATTTATAAAATGATCTAGTGGAACTGGATATTATTATACCTATAGCTATCTATTTTTTTGAAACCAGTCAGTTGAAGTTATGACTATATCTATATGGTATTTTTTATTTGGTAGCCTCCATGCAGCAGCCAATTGTCAATATTTCCAACTTGAATGAGAAATAAGCTATTAAACCCTTTGCATATGTGCAAACTAAGCAACATAAGGGTTAAATAAGAGTCCCAAAATAAGTCCGTGACAAAGAAAATCCAGATTGTCTTGACTTTTAATATTGTGGCTCACTCAGCACTTTTAGAGAGCGACAAATGAAACATTTTTCCTGTAAAGATAAATTTAATAGTTGGACTTGATGAATGTAAAGGTCTTTTCCAACCTAAATGATTCTATGATTCTATGAAATTTAGCTCATTTTCCTGATTAAACACTGATAGCTACTATCTGGTCATGCTAAATAGTGATACAGGCATTCCTGTCTTCATTTGTCAATTAACACAGAATATCAACCAGGTTTTAAAAGCTAAATATGTGTAATTCTCTTTGAGCCTGTAAACTGCTGCTTAGTCTGTGAAAGCTGGAAGGAAGTTTAGATATAAAAAGTATATATAGGTTGTGTATGTTCATGAAAAAAAGATGGTAACAAATATAGTCAACTTTTCTCTTACCCAAGGACTGGAATTTATATAGGGCATATTTCAGGAAAAGACTATGGCTGTATTTCATATGTGACTGCACTACTATGGTGGCAATACTAATCTTTGGCACAGGGGAAAACTGTCATGTCAGACAGACTCCAGCTGTCCACTCTGACTGTCACTTCCTTCATCTTCAAGTTCGTAGCAGAGGGATGGAGGGGTCTGTGAGCACGTTAGCAAGGACTCAGCAGCAGGAACTCGAGGGAGAGGAGGACGCCAGGAGTTAGCTGAGTAGGGAGGAGGGAATGGGGAGAAAGGGACAAGCAAATTAGAAATGAGAAAAGTGTTAAGAGAGGGTAGGATGGGCAGAAAATAAAAGCCTGGACATGGAATGGAAAGAGAAAAAGAGGATAAAAAGCCAAAAGCCACTGGATGTCCCTTAGGGATATTTGCTTTTTGGAGAGAAGATACACATTCATATTTAAATGTCCTCAGTGTGCAGGTTCGTTTAAGGTAAATCTGGATGGCTCTCGGCAGGCTGCCATGTCACTCTGAAAAGACACCCCCCCCCCCGAGCAATGACATCAAGGCATGCATGATGGACTCCACCTGATGTTATCATCTGTGGCTTTCAGCCATGTGGCTCTCAAGGAGGCAAAGCTGAATTTGTGGAAGGCTATTCAAAGAGAAGAACAGCATTTCGGCAGGAGACATCTCTTGAATGAGAGATATTATCTCTTTTGACCCCAAAGTACACACATCTCAAGGTGAATAATATCTTAAATATCAACATATGTAGGTGTTCTGGGTTCATTAACATACAGAATAACACTCACATAAAGGAATTTTAGGTTTGGCTTCACCTGTAGAGCCTTGGTACCAAGTTTATGAAAAATTGGTTTCTGGATGTTTCTCCAGTCAGATAGCATAATCATGAATTGATTGCTGACCAGAAAGAAAGTGGTCTGAGCACAAAGATGAAAGTGCAGTTAAAGAACAAATCCTCTTCACTGTATCATGACCTTGTTCTTGCTTGCATTCAATAACCACTGGAAGGGAATGAAGAACAAGTAAATGATGTAGAAACATATATTGTGTTGAACATGGCAAGGGCCAGAGTGTAAAAAACAACACTACTTCATGACAAGGTAGTGTCTCACACCAGAGAGCACTGGGCCTCAGGGCTCATCTGAGCTCATCGCCTTGCTTCATCCTGGCAAGGAAGTCTGGCACGATTTCTGGTATTGTAGCCATGATGAATTACAGAGATAAGGCAATATCCACTTACAGGCTGTGGAGAATGACTTGTAGCATTTTCATACGCTGTAGGTGAGTTTTCATGGTAGGGGAAGTTGGAAATGGTTTCTGAGATAGGTGTTCCTACAGACTTTGTTATAGAGGTAAAATATCAGTCCTCCCTCAAAGGCATTACTTCTTTGTAACTAGTACTTACTAGTAGAAGAGGGGAAAAAAAAAAGTCCTTTGAAAATGCATGTTCAGTCATTATACAGTCTAAAATAATTCTGAAAAGTAGTTTCCCTGTGTTCAGATAGAGGTGGATATAACATCCATCCACAATCGAGGGCATCTTCATCCAGAGATAATGGAACAAGTAGCCTAAAGACTGCTTTTCCCCTGTACTTCTTATCAGTGGTCCTGCAGCTGGTCTTGAGAAAAAAAGAAATAAAAAAAAAATTACTTCGCTTTGAGTATTAAAACACTGAACATTCTTTGTAGCTTTATACTTAGTCTAGTACTTTCTATTTCTTTTAGTTTGATAAAACTTTGGTCTATAATTAAGCGCCCCACAGTGTAACCCCAGTTTTCAGAGGTCTGGAATATACTGGGCATATGCCCTTTGGGAAAAAATCAAATTGCATTCCAATCTTTTGTCATAAGTAGCATGTCCTATACCTCTGAAAAGACTTTCTTTTTGGTATAAAAGATCATTTCTTAAAAAATAATGGTATCTATAATGTCATTTAATTTTCTTTCAAGAAGGGCCCTCCCTTCCATTTTAGCTATTGTTTTGCTGCTTAGAACTGCACTTTAAGCTTTTCGGATTTGCAGATGTAAAATTTTGAAAGGCTGGTTCATTAATTTCTTTTCCTCAATGATTTCATCAACTGATCGTACAATGATATATGATGAAACTCAAATTCCAAGGAACAAATAGAATCAACCTATAAGAAATATGAAACTGACAATCAAGAGCCAAATAAATCTTAAGCCTACTTTTCAGTTCAAAAGTGTGTTGTGCTTTTGTAATATTTCTGTGTTTCTGTTCTCTTTGCCAACAGAGAGGAGATTAATCTTCCAGGAGTTAATGACCAACCCCTATGGGCTGTTCTGTGAAGTGGCACAATAGGCTGAATAATACTTGGAAAAAGAGTCACAAGTGCAATGCACAGCTGAATCTGCCTCATTCAAAACAGCTAATGCAGACCACAGGAATATGTTACAATCACATATTTTTACTCACATATTGACAAGCAATTCTCTCATTGTTTTTCTTGTTCCTCTAAGAATTTGTGTCTGCAGTTACTTTTCAGTAGTCCTATAAAATCCCAAACTGCCTCCTTTCAGTGGTGTTTTAATTAAAATACCAGGATCATGTACAGAATATTTTAGCTAATTTTAGGACATGTTCACAGTGCTTTTATGGAATTTCATTAAAACTCACTGCAGGTGTATTAAAACTTTGAAGTTTTGTTTTTGTCTATTTGTTTTCTGTTAGTGGTGTTTCAAGGGCATATCAGAAACACACTAAACCATGAAAGACTCTATTCAGCAAAATTAAGCTTTTTCCAGTGCTGAGTAATTAAAGCTCTGCAGGCTTCTATGGCTCTTACAGTGCTTAATCCTCACTGAAATTTAAAAGTAAAATAAATATCTGTTTACCAACATTACAAAAAGTCTTCATTAACTTTGTATTCTTGACCCTATTGCCCAGAAGCCATTAGAAATCTGCCTATTGTTATACACTGGGGGAAAATGGTCTTGTAGTCAGCGTGCTGCCCCAGCATTCAGCAGATAATACTCTGGCTTCAAGGGGCAGCTACATACATTGTGGTTGACCTTTCCTTTCTCTATATCCTAGCTCCTAGTTGTCAAAATGAGAATCATAATATATTGCTGAGGCACAAGAGTTACAGAATGCCAAAAGCATATTCCCCTGAAAAGAAAAAAAAAAAGCCAAAACACCACGGCTTTAGTACATTTATGGTATATGTAAAATAGCTGCATAGTTACTAAAAAGAGTTATTAGCACCTACAGGAACTGAGTCCAAGACTGTTAAAATAAAGAAATGTTAAAGAATACAAATAGTTAATCATTATCCTGGGAAATTTGATGTGGTAAGGTGACCTCATTTATTATAAAGCATATTTTATGTCTTTTTATAACTTTCTATAGCTTCAGTGTTGCCAATTCCACAGAATGAATCTGTAGACTGAGCAAAAGTCACTGCATAAAGTTAATATAGTTTAGTGCCTTGCAATATATAAAAACCCCACAAATTTTCTCTCACAGTTTTTCATTTCTCCAAGTCTAAATTAAACTTCCAACATCATATGCTGCATAGAGCCTGGAGCTTCTGCTAATATACCTGTTTCCAGAGGAAGAAGCAATTGTTTCTCAAGAAATGATTGTGAAGCCAACAGAAAGAGAGTGGTGATGAATTTGGAGAGGACAGCAAAAGTGGAACTCAGCCATGTTTGCATGTTCTATCCACTTTGCATTCTTGTGTCACATAAATGCAAAAAATATACAACTACAAAAACAAAAAAAGAAAAATATCCCTTGCTTCTCACACGTACAATAGGTCTTAACAAAACCTAAATTGAGTGTAGAACAAAATTTAATGCAAATCTACCTTCGGGTATTTTGTCACTTGCAGTCATTTCCCACACAGCAGTCAAAACTATCCTTTCTGTGAACACTTGCAAACCAAGCTACAGCTGCCTCACTGTTATCAGAAGCTACCACATTCCAATAGAGGACATTCATTAACAGCATACATCATTGCCTCTAATTGCCTGCAAAGGATGTTCAGATAGCTCGTCCGGATTCATCTGTAATGACTGTCTGCAGACTGATATTAGCAAGCTTGGATGCAGGACTGCTGGCAGCACTGAAGGTGAGAACCCAGGTGATGCAGGGTAGAATTGACAATGCACAAGCTGTTTGGTAAAGCAGTGATGTAATATGGAGGTAAGAGACAACAGCACCAACCACTTTATCTGCACTCCTATGAATAATGACAAGAAGAATCACTGAAGTTCAGCAACCTCTCCTCTCCTTGAGCGTCCACAGCCAGTACCATTGTAACAGGACACCATATGTGATCATCACTGACTAGTGAGGCTCTGCACATTAGTCTCACCTAGCACATGGATAGGAGTTCAAGCATGTGACAGTAGAAATCAACTTTCTTAAACTTGCCACATTTCTGCATGCCACTGAAACCTTGCTAATTCAAGAAGAAATGGCTGCGGAGAAAGCTGGGTAAACAAAATGTTAAAAGATGTTTTGCTTGAATTCGTTCCAACAGAGAAGGGAAGAGAGTGTCCAGACAATAAAGGAATATATGGATTAGTCACACACTTTGTTCATGGGATGCCTCTGTTCAGTTAAACTTGCCCTTCCTGACCTGCCTTCAAGATGTGTTATCATATTTTCTCTGAGTATTATTTTGGAAAAAAACAAGACAAGCAATTCTTTTTTATTGATTTCTTCTGCCAGGTTTCTTGATGCAGAAGTGCATTTTATGATCAAACTTCAGTCTTTACTTTTATGGTAGTAAACAATATATGGTGTATTTTTATTTTTATTTTTTTTGAAGAAGAGTATGTGTGCATGTGATGGAGGAAGGAGAAGAAATAGGTTGTTTGATAAAATCAAAGTTCTTTCTCTATGCATTTCCTGTTCTACTACTTCAACCTACTTTACAATAACCATCACTAAAGTCTACTGTTGCCTAGAAGATAAAAAAAGTGGAAATCAACTTTAAAACTTCCCTTCCTAATTGCCAATTAAATATGAATTAAGCCGTATTTAATACATATATCTGCAATGCAGCTAAACGCTATCAGAGCATGAGTCACAGCTCTCTTTGATGGCTGGCTAATGAAGTCACCACTGTGTAAGCACACATGCACATGAATGTCAAAATTTACAGCTACTGAATTTAATTCATAGTGCATTTTGCCCTTCTTGAAATATTGCAAATAAGCTTCCCATCCTGCCCTTTAAGACATCTGCAGATGTTACTGTATCTCTACTACAAAACAAGTGCTATATCTCTCTGTGAAGGCTTTGCAGGAGAACACCACATTTTTCTCACATAACTTTGAAAGAAAAGGACTGGCTAAAACCCAAAATGATGTAAGCAGGTATGTACACTGCCACCATTAACTAAAGACACTTTTGATGTCTCCCAGAAGAATAAAAAAAGTTGAAAATAGAACCATAGAGTCATAGAATGGTTTGGATTCTTTAGTTCCATAGGACTGCATCTTTAGACAGAATTAACAACAAAACCCTGGAGAACCAGCAAATTATTCAACAGCAGCAGTGACTACAGAGAGAAGACAAATGTGTCTAAAAGGCCTGCATGAGCCACTTCCCAAACAACTGCTGTTGCACCTACTTGCAAAATACAAAGCCTCTGCCAGCCATAGCACAGTTCTAAAATGAGTATATATCTCTCTAAAACAACATTTTTATGCTCCAAGGAGTTATAAAACATGGCAAGATGCAATATATGGTGCCACAGCTCAAGCTAACTTGGAAGCTAATTCATACAAGAGGCCACAGGTACCATCTTTGTGTCCAGAGAAGTCTGTTGCCTGACTTCCCTGCGCTTAGGCAGGTACCGACAGACCCTTTTGTCAACAGATGCATATGGTGCATTTTCAAAACCAATTTTATGTTAGCCAGGAGGCCACTTGACCTGCCCTCCAACCAAATTATTTGTTGGTGAAAATTAAGATCCAAATCACTGGAGACTGCCAAATGGAAGGTACGGCTCCCCACACATCATTTTTTAAAGGCAGAAAACAAGCCAAACGCAAACTGAGGTTAATGCAATATATACAAGAAAGAGAAATAAGATTAGAAGTGATGTATGTGCCAAGAGGCCTTCTGCAGGCAAGGGAAAAAAGAGAATAAGGTTAACATCTTTGATTTTTCCCCTCCCACTCCAGAAGAGCTGAGAGGAATCTTCATAGCAGCAAGGTCAATTCTAATCTTATTTCCTTATTTCTCACAGTTGTTTCATTACCTTCATTCCCATTTTTTAAACTTCACAGCAAATAATCTTTTTTTCCAAAAATCTTTGCAATTCCTGATCAGTTTGATATCACAGCAGCTCATTTTAATTAATTAACATGAGCTATATAAAGAAAGAAACCTCTTTAAACAACAGCCACCTGCAACAAATATTCTAAGGAAATGCACCCTTTTCTTCTCCTGAATGGTTGCTGCCTCTCATGAAAACATTAACATTTTGCATACAAAAAAATTATGTAATTAGCAAGAACTTTCCCTATTTCAGTTCTCATTATTGCTGATTACCAGAAATTATCAGGCAAATAATGGCTGCTTTCTCTTTTTATGATCAATTTATTCCCCCCCCCCTCCATTTGATTTCTTTGGTGATGAAGTGAAATTTAGGCCCTTGTGACTATGGCACTTTGTAAGAGAGAGAAAATGGGGTGAAGGAGATGGAGAGAAATTAAACAGCAAGTATATGTAAAGTGTCAGAAAGCACTGAAATAATCTCTGCCAATTTACAATTTCATTTCAAGCCCTGCAATACTTTTTTTTCCACATTTTTATTAAAACCACAGCTCTAGAATCATCTGATTAGTCCAGACATCATTTATTAATTATAAGAATAAATAAAACCAGCTTCTCACATAGCAAAAAGATTGAAAGCATGTTTTCAAAATAAGTTTGAAATAACTGAAAGGCTTAAAGGCTCATGCCAGATAAAGCCAGCCCCCAAAAATCTTTAAAGAGAGACCCCAAAGCTCATCATTTCAAAGGCACTGTCATAATTTTGGGGTAATAGCACTAAATTTCCAATACTAGGGCAAGACTCTGTTACCATGGCAGCTGGCAAGAGATGGGGATTGCTTCCACTTAAATACCAAAGCACAGCCAAGTTTTAGCAGTTGCAGCAACAGCAATCTGGGAACACTGCTTTAAAAAACCCCACCACCCAAAACCCCTGTGCTGAGTTCTACATTGCCAGAGCTGCTGTTACTACCTAATTTAAATCTAGTTGGCATACATCTCTGCAAGCTGCAGTCAATCTTTGGACTGCTGCATAGACACCCCTTTATTTTTGATGAGAGTTAGGAAAGATTTCTCTTGAACCCTTCCTGCTGTCTAGAGTATAGCCAAGCAGGCTCATCCTCTGCCCGGGAGGACACCCCCAGCCCCCTCCCAGGAGCTCTTCCCTGCAGGCACAACTGCAGTTCTCATACTTAAGACCAGGCAAAATGATTTGCTTTTCAAAATGGAGGGGAAAAAAAAATACTATTCTCAGCCTGAGACTTTGCATTTTAAGCTTTAGCCTGGAGCAAATTATTAAGGCAGAGTCACTGCCTAAATCCCTAGAAATAGGGGTTTATAGTGAAAATACTGACAGATCCATAACTATAGCCATGCAAATACAGGAGATAAAAATATGTATAAATGATAATGTAATTTAATGGCTTAAAGAATTTTTGCTGGGGAGGAGGGTAATGTCTGCTTTATTTTGACAGTATAGAATGTCAGAGCAGAATCCAAGGATGTAGCAGAGTCATACTATACTTCTTTGAGATTATTTGACAAGAACAATTTCAGTGTTCTATTTAATGCACTTAGGACAAATTTAAGTGATGAATTGATGCCTGAGAGACAGCATGGCTGGAATTAGGAGGACAAATTTTCTTGTTATAGGAGCAGCTACTGGCCAGTTCAGTGCTGAAAGGCATACTAAAAGTTTGGTAAAGGAAATCTGAAAAGAGTATTCTGTCAGTGGAAGTGAAAGTGGAAAGCTATATATTTATTAAACCATAATGTCACCAGGCTATACTTTGAAGTACCTCAGAGGCACGGACTCCTCAAAGTCTGTGTATACAAGAAAAGGATCAAAGTCTTTTTGGAAAAGTCGGTTTGTTAAGAAAAGCAAACATTACTGTACAACTCCAGATGTCACTTTTAGTCAAATATATTATTTCATTGATCTTCTCTAATATGGAGTAAAATTGAACAAACCCGTGTTTGTAAAAATGAACCTTCTGTAAAAGGTTCATTCTGTAAAAATGAACCTTCGCTTAATAACAGTGGAACGAAGTCAGGCATCTTTCTAGCGGTCTCATTTTTATATAATTTTCCATGCTCTGTAAAGAGTTACAGTCATGTTGAAAGCTGCGATTACTAGAAGTTTAATCCCACCAATGTTTCAGACACAGTATTTCAAGGGGTGATATACATCAATAAAGAACATTGTACTGGACATTTTTAAAGCATCATGCCAGAGAAAAGCCACATACAAGAAACATTTTGTAGAACAACTTAAAAATTATTCATGCCAGCTTGCAAAGATTTTCTGGACAGAAATCTCCTAACTCAGGCTTCTTCAACATTACCAAAGCATGGAGTCATCTTCCACTGGTTTTCAGCACAGTTGAACTGTTGACCTGCTTCTAGAGAATCATGAGCTTGAGTTCAGAAACTATTTGTTTTGCAGGATATGAAAAATCTTAGGGATCTCAGTAAACCAGTCAGCAGCCAAATACCTGCATTTGGGTTTATAGAGACTGCAGAATGACTAGAATTTGTACAACCATGCATTTTGAATGAACTGTCTTAAATTATTTTCCACTGCAAATGAAACATTCTTACTCATAGCACTGAAGTCGGCATGTACAACAAAATGCTTGGTTCAATATGCTGTGTCCTTGAGACTCAGCATAGAACTGGCATCAGCAAAGATATAAATTAGGATAGAGTCCAATGTGGGGAGAGAACAGAGATGCACAATGCTCTCTTCCAGGTCTTTCAAAGAAGGAAGAAAGGAGTAACACTTGCTAGCAGAACAGCATCTTGAGTATTGATCAGAGGAGAATATACAAAAATGGACTTCTATAGCAGATTTCATCAGTACTGGCTTGGAATTAAGCTAAAAAATTTAAAGCTGCTTCACCAAACAAAAATTTTCGAACAACAACAGGAAAATTTGGACTGCTGACTTTCCATCAGTTATGTATACGACTGAAGACATGGGTCTGAAACACAGGTGTAACTGTTGCCTCTTGCTTTGGATTTGGTAAATGGGATCTATGAAATCTAGACAGAAAACTCTATCCTGTTCACTTGAAGACTGATCCTCACTCAACAGAAAGAAAGCATCAGTATTGTATCACACAGTGATTACAGCTATTGCCTGTTGCCCTGAGACATTATGGTATCATAATTTGTGCAATTATCACCTCAGGCAGATCATGTAGCACACCCTCGGGAATGACGATTTAGGGAGCTGAGACGCACAGCTGATAAGTACTAAGGGTAGAGCAATCTAAAATGCCGAAGTTGTAAAATGCTGCCTGATCTATATGCTCAAAAGAGTCCATGTTTGCAGAAAGTTACTGGAAAGAAAAGATGGCCACTTGGTGAAGGAACAATGCTCAGGAGATCTGGATTCGGTTCTTAGATCTGCCAACACATGGCCTTAGCAACGTAATACGTTGCACTTTTTTGTCCATTTGTATAACAGAAATTTTCTCTCCCTCACAAAGTTTGAAGAAATATGCAAATGCAAGAGATTATTTACTCTGCACAGGCATACCTTAGTTGAGGATCACAGGCATAAACAGTTTGGTGCTGACATTCTTAACACTGCTTTTGCAAATTAGAGATGAAACTCTGAGCACAGATTCAGGCTGAGAATCAGACTAAAAGAAGTTCAAGGTAAATACGGCAGAACCTGCTGCTGTTACAGTTTTTTCCAAGCTTTATGCATTAATGATGTTAGAAGATAGGCTGAAACAAATTGTATATGTTTGGAAATACTGTAAATGCAGATGATGTACATTTTTTTCTACATTCTCATATTTACAGTCCATTGTAGTTGAAGGGTTATGCCAGATATGAGGGCTTACTTACTAAATGCACATTTAAAGCCTAGACTCCCTTAACCAAGAAGAAAATTGAACCATCAACAATTCACGTAGCACACCTGTAAAATCATGTTGTTGAGGCCATGGAGTCATCTATATATATTTTTGGACTTGAAATCTTCAAAACCAGATCTATGCTTCTTGGTGTGCATTCATGGTCTGGCCTATTTTCTTCCACAGAGCGATAAACCACAAATCCATTTGATTTCAGGTTGTTTTGCCAACCAGAAACTAAGTTATAATTGCATATACACAGTTTACAAGTTGGCTTACTCTGTTTTCAGCTATTGAACTTATTGAACTATTACGTGATGATTCCTATCCCCAAGTCTAACCTCAAAATTAAAGCTCTGAAGGTCAATTTGGCTTCCAATTAAAGATAACATTATTGCTCCATCACTAAAACAGACTACTTCCTATGAGATTTGGATTAACTAGGAAAATACATCCATAGCAAATCTTGAGCATAATGAAGTTACCTTGGACCAAAGTTTCTCCTTTTTACTGTCTATTAATTTTATGGTAGCTTACACAGCTTTGATGAATATAAGAGCAAAAATGGAAATTATTTATTGGTTTCTCCCCACCCCATCCCTCTCTCTTCTGATGGCTACTCCCACTAACATTTATCTTTACCCACTAACATTGTAGTCAATATTTTTACTGTTTGAAATGAATGGAAAAAATGTCTAGCGATTTAAAATAAAAGCCAAAACAGGAATTCTCCTGAACCACATTAATACTGAGGGATGTGAAGTCAATAATTAAATCAAGAAAAATTTACCATTACTGTATGTTTTATTTCCCATATTACTGTATTGTATCAAAAGCCATGCGCTAAGTGATCAAATTAATCTGAGGCATTTAGCGCAGGAACCACGTGGTAGCTTGCATAGCATTGGTTGTTTACCATAATTTGGACATGGCAAGTAGCCAGAGGACTCATCACAAATATATGGTTATTTATTTGCACTAATACAGCCTGCTTGCTGCACTACTTTATAAATATAACAAGCTTCAATAACAAAAAAGGCCACAAGTGCACAAAACAACTGATGAAAACAGCCCAAACCAACATGTAGAACCACTAACATCCCAAATCCCAAAGTGGTATTCTGAGTTCTTTTTCACTATCACTCAACAAATCCCCAAAGACTGGCTCAAGCTTAAAGTACTGTAGCATGTTTGTCTCCTTTGTTTAATCACATCTGAAACGGCATCTTCCAGAGTGGCACATCAGCTGAAAAAATTTAACTGTTCTGAAAACAGCATCGATCCATGTATTTTTATAAGGGCTGTAAGAGGTGTCTTTCTGTGAAAGGAAAAGGTGAGGGAGTGAATTCCATGTAAGTGGGAAGAAATGGGTAGATTTATTTTGGCAAGAAATAAATTCACTTAAAAATGTATTTCCTTCTTCTAACTCTTTCCATGAACTTAGATTCTTTACTCTTTGCCAAGTGCCACAAAAGAAATCCATAGAGGCCCATGGAATGTTTGAAGCCAAACAAAATAATCATTTTTGAATTAAAATTATATCTGCACAAAATGTTTTTTAAAAACTGAGCATGGTTCTTCCTGATTACCCAAATCACACAGGCTTTGGCTACAGCTCCCAAAGCAATCCTGCCACTGCTACTTCCCAGTCAGCCAGAGAGCTTTGAGCTGGATCCATCTACATTGTTTCCTTACTGTTAGCAAACTAAAGCCTGTTTGTTTTTAGAATGCAAACTAGGATGATTACACTTCTTAAATAGAGGAAACTAAAAAGTAAACCAGAAGAGAGATAAAAGGAATTCATAAGCGGTAATCTCTTTATCAGCTCTATTCTTGTAGGGAAACTCACTTCAAGACCTGAGTTCAGAAAACTGTGCTTGGCCCCATCTAGTCTTTAGAAAGCTTCTCCTTCCATCACCATGAATATTGGTGTTGTAACTTCCCTGAGCAGTGCTGGCTTGTGCCAACCCTCCTCTTCCTCCACTTCCCTCGGGCTGGAGCCACCCATCCCTGCACATCATCTGCAACTCCCAGAGTATCTCCTGCTTCCAAAATGCCCTGCTTGATCCTGGCATAGCTTTCTCAAAGGAGGGTAACACACGTGCTGCGGGAAAAAAGAGAGATGCCTTTTGTCAAATATTCCCGTAACTTCTGAAGTCAAACCCCAAGTAATTCAACACATTTTATGGCACAGTTTTCCTAAGACAACTGTGTAATCAAAGATGGAAGGACAGGAACCTGACCCTCTGCTGGGAAACATCATGCTTCTGGACCACCAGAGCACATTTTCACTTTTTTGAACAGACAAATTTTAGGTGAGTGGAGCGGGTATGGAATTAGGCTCTTCAATAAGAGTAATTCCCCCTGATGGGATCTCACTAGGGATCCTCAATAGCTCATCTGAAACCTCTGCTGCACAAATCATCGTCATCACAAGGTCTGTTGTATGCTAATGAAGAACACTGACTTCACTGTTCAGTTATTCAAGATTAAATGACATGATTTACAATCGGAAAATGCAGCTAGAGGTTACAGATCCTGAGGCTGCTGGAATAAAGCAATGGCAAGAGACTGATGTTTGGATTTTGCATTCAGCGAGGATAACTGTTTAAGGATAAACACTGGGAATAGGTTACAGAATATTTTCTCTGTATGTAAAATAACTGCATGACCTTCAGTGTCACAATCATTTACTACTTCAGTCTTTTGCAATATACTAATACTGTTAAAAAATAATGGTCAAATACTTAATTTTTAATAGGCACAGATATTTTTCTGTTAGAGAAAGATCATCACAATAAATTGGTAAGCAAAATATTCTTTTACGCTCTTCTAATGAAAAATAACAGAATGTCTTTCAAGTAAGATTTTATGAAGTATTCAGTCATTGCCTGAATATATGGATCCAGAGCTCCACCATAAATTCATCTATTTCCAGAGGTTTAAGCTCCACAAAAATGTTTACTGGATAAGAGGGCTGACACAACCTTATCCACAGTAGCACAAATAACACTAGTTAATTACATTAGAAGATATGCTGTCATTTTAGAATTTGCATATACAGAAGGTTTATTAATAATGATTACTAATTCTCACTTATCAAGCATTTCCTTGACAAATTCTATGTCTTTTGGAAATAAGGAAATGAAGGCAAAATAAAGGAGGGACAGGATATCGAATTTCCAGCTCTAAGCAAGGAACAATACAACTTCTGCAGTAGCAGCTAAATCTTCAGAAACACCCAGG
Source organism: Strigops habroptila (assembly GCF_004027225.2). Lineage (NCBI taxonomy): Eukaryota > Metazoa > Chordata > Aves > Psittaciformes > Psittacidae > Strigops > Strigops habroptila. Next base: position 5,109,113 of record NC_044289.2, read on the forward strand.
TTATCACACTGAGGGATTTTATTAGCCAGCAGTGGAAATACATGGGTAACATCTGTGATTTTTGGACAGTGGACATGTGCCAAACCTTCACAAAAGCATAAGACATCCTGGAAAGGGAGAAGGAGGAAAGAAAGAAACTTAAACTGCCAAAGTGCCAATAATGTTTGCAAACTAAAGCCAGTGTAGCAGACAGCAGGACTGCTGAGGAAATTCAAGGCAACAGTCAGAACAGTCAGTGACCTTCCTAAATTATTCACAATATGTCATTTCTTTGCAGCCTGAAAACTTACTTGAAACTCACAATCAAAATTTGAATCGCACTTCTGGTTTTGTATAAATAAAAACTATTTCTCCATGACCCATTAAGCCTAATTTGAATCCTGCTATGGAACTTTCCTAATTAACCCATTGGGTATTTTCTTGTGCTTTATTTAAAGTACTATTGACGTTTGCTTTAGTGCATCCACACATGGGAGCACCAATCAGACTCTTTGTTTGTATGACATGCCAGGTTTAAGGAACAGCAAAATAACCATATACGTCGGCTTTCAGCAAAACATTTTTACCTCTTGGGGAAGATGTATCTAAAGTTAACCTACTGATAATCCCAGTAACTCAATTTACTATGTTAAATCTGTAGAAATTGAGATGCTAAAGATCAAAAGAAATGAGGACATGCACTAGCCTGAATTTTAGGTGCACCATTTCCAGTAAGATAGTACATAAGTAAGTTAACCTAATGCCTCCCTTTCCTTTACAACAATGGGTTTGAACAATTTCCCCACTATAAAGTGTCCCCAAACCTTTGGTTATTCAAAAAAATCATAATTCTACTTTCTCACCACCATGTATTTGCACTTTCAATTCAGCGTTACTGGAATCTGTGACTGGAAAATATTGCAAATAACTTAAAGACTCTTTCTCCCTCAGGTTTACCAATTTATACTTTTTTTACTAATTATCAAATACTAGCATCTTCATAAATATATTTTACTGAGATACACATCCAACTTTCAAAACACAAGCGCTGCGCCAAACATGTAAAGCATTTTATCACGTCAGTTATAAGACAATTTGTTACCATTTCATTCTTTTTTACTAGCTCCAAAATTCAATCTAAGGTTTCTCTGCCTTAAAGACATGATTACTTTAGATTTCTAGAAGTGGGATTTTTTCTATTCTTCATATTTAAATTAAGTTCCCTTGAGATGGAAGAAAAGCAAGAAATTTTTATCAAGAGACTAATAATATAACCAGTGAAAAATCTGAGCATTTTTATATTGCGTTTATAAATCACACTAGCAGTAACCAAACTGTTTAAATAATATATAGAGTTTAACTATAACATACTTCTTGGCATAAGTAATTTTAGTGCTTTTTAATGTAACAAATCACTCAGAAAATATTCTCAGTTAATCATTAACGTACTCAAGCCTAGAGAGAGGTATATGTATCGTTCATTTCAAAATCTGGTAGGAATGGCTGAGTCATAAACCTCACATTGTGTGCCAATTGATTTACAATTTCCTAGGGATGTTTGGGTACCCTGACAAAGTATCAATTTATCTCTGCATTATAAGCCACTATCTGCAGATAGAATAGCATGTAATTAAACTCAGGAGCAGGAATTAATTAAAATATACATGTCTGAGAGTGTGTGGATGTATAGTTGTGTTTATTATTATAGAAACACTAAAAAAAATCCGCTAGTATGAATATGGGTGAAATTAGCTTCTTCCATATCATCAGTATTTGCTATCATGGTTATCACAAAGCCAGAAGACAAAAGATTCATAGTAGTGACTAGACAAAGATACTGGGGGCAAGAAGGTATAATTTTGGGCTGTGACTGAGTCAGCAGCAATGCTGAATGGATTTCACGGTCTCATTCTGCACTCAATGGTTCATTCTGAACATTAAGCCACCATCTGCTCCTGCATACCCCGAACTACAAAATCTCTAGGTTCTTGTGAAGCAGCAGCTCTGCAATATTTAGAGGGCTTGGAGCTTGTCTTTGTACTTTGTTCCCTCCTACAAAGGAGCCACAAGAAGGGTTACACAGTATATATAGTTCAGAGATATTTTCTGAACAATAAGGTGGAATCCACTCAGAGCATTCAGTGTGAGAAGGGGCCAGAGCTCAGAGAGCTCAAACCAGACACACCATATTGTCAGCCTCAGTTACGTGACATGACATTTTAATTAGAAGGCGTCAAAGCTGTTAAATTTGTCTCAAGACCCTGTGCTGAACTTTCCTGGATTAACCATCATAACGTAAAGTTGAATTGGCTGTTGTTTTTCAGTCCCCTCTCTCATTTTCATATTGGAAACACTTCTCTACTTGCATTATTACCACCCTATAACTTTAAGGAGTTTTTCTTAAAATTTCAGGTATCATCTCTATTCTTCTTGTTCATTCAGTGACAAATTCCTGTTCACCTGATGTAGTTATTGCACTAGAAAGGTACAGATCTTTGTGAAAATCATTATTAGAAGTACAAGTATATTGAGACAATTACCTTTTTTTATTTTGTAAATTTGCTTCTTTGTTGAGTGCCAAGTCATTTACTTGTAGCATTTTAAGACAATGGAAATACTGGAGGCCTTAGATTTATCAAGGCTGACATGCCAGATTTATGTGCAAGTTTTTAACAGTGGCAAACACCCTCATTCAACACACTGTGTAGTTTTTACGCTACTGTATAAAATTAATTGACTTACTCTAAGGGTGTTCTGTGATGAGGTCTTCTGTAATCAAGATTTGAGATGAAATAGTGGGTATGAAAAAGCTGAAAAGTGCCCGCTAGCTTCAGTTTATTTTTTAGGCCCAAGCTACTTAGATTATCAATTAGCTTGAACAGACTATTTCTTCTTCAGATGTTTAAATATTAAAAAGGCCAAAGTCCACAGAAAATGTAGATTAAAGCCAAAACAAATGTCTTCCATATAAATATGAAAAAGATTAGCACAGCCATTGCAAAAATAGTATAACCTAATCCATGTGTAATATTGATTATTTAATCTTCTTGCAATAGTCTTTACACCTTAACCACACATTTCAGTTCAGGAGAAAAGCAAGAGTAGTTCCATCAATGTCTTTTGCTTAGAGAAGTGTTTCCACTATCTACAGAGAAGCAGGACAGAAGCAAGACATACTTGGAAGCAGAATTGCACTTCATACCGGACTATGCTAAGACAGAGTACAGTTAAGCAGCCTGCAAAATTAGTTCAAGAAGCAATATTTCTCCAGTATTTTAGTATTTCTAGTGTATATCTTTTCAAATAAAGTGATGGCTCCTTAATACGCTCCTTTGTCATCTACTGAATGGGAACCCTGGTGAACTTCAAAAAATGTCGTATGTAAGAAGAAATTCACTAAAATACACAGATGTTTTGTAGGAAATTTTATCTGATTGATTCCAGGCTGATAATAATCCAAAACTGGGCATTCTTTGCATCACACCCATCGATAACTTTTGTGCTCCCTAACATCTAGGACATCTGCCCGCATATAAAACATCCGTTTCTCTATACTGTGCTAAACTTTCCACTATGATTCCCTTCATCTGTTACTGAAAAATATAATTAATTTGCATTGTAAGTTCTAGTGGACAGGAATGTTTGTCTTGATTTTATTTTAAAGCATCAGGGACAAATGTGGCTACCATGGATTTGGAGAAGGCTGAGGTTCTTAATGACTTCTTTGCCTCAGTCTTCACCAGCAAATGCTCTGACCACACCACGAAAGTCTTGGAAAGCAAATGCAGGGACTGTGAGAATGAAGACCTTAGGCCCACTGTAGGAGAGGATCAGGTTCAAGACCATCTTAAGAACCTGAACGTCCACAAGTCCATGGGACCTGATGAAATCCATCCATGGGGCCTGAAGGAGCTGGCGAATGAAGTTGCTAAGCCACTGTCCATCATATTCGAAAAATCCTGGCAGTCAGGTGAAGTTCCCGATGACTGGAAGAAGGGTAATATAACTCCCATTTTCAAGAAGGGGAAGGTGGAAGACCTGGGGAACTACAGACCAGTCAGTCTCACCTCTGTGCCTGGCAAAATCTTGGAACAGTTTCTCCTGGAAAACATGCTAAGGCACATGAAAAACAACGAGGTGGTTGGTGACAGCCAACATGGCTTCACTAAGGGGAAATCCTGCCTGACCAATTTGGTGGCCTTCTATGATGGAGCCACGGAACTGATGGACAGGGGCAGATCAGTTGACGTCATCTACCTGGACTTGTGCAAAGCGTTCGACACTGTCCCGCATGACATCCTTGTCTCTAAATTGGAGAGACATCAATTTGATAGATGGACCACTCGGTGGATAAAAAACTGGCTCGATGGCCGCACGCAAAGAGTTGTGGTAAATGGCTCGATGTCCAGTTGGAAACCTGTAACGAGTGGTGTCCCTCAGGGATCGGTGTTGGGACCGGTCTTGTTCAACATCTTTGTCGGCGACATGGACAGTGGGATGGAGTGCGCCCTCAGCAAGTTTGCCGACGACACCGATGCCAACCTTATGAAGTTTAACCAAGCCAAGTGTAAGGTCCTACACCTGGGTCGGGGCAATCCCAGGCACTGCTACAGGTTGGGCGGAGAACAGATTCAGAGCAGCCCTGCAGAGAAGGACTTAGGGGTGTTGGTTGACGAAAAGCTTAACATGAGCCGGCAGTGTGCGCTTGCAGCCCAGAAAGCCAACTGTATCCTGGGCTGCATCAAAAGAAGCGTGACCAGCAGGTCGAAGGAGGTGATCCTGCCCCTCTACTCTGCTCTCGTGAGACCTCACTTGGAGTACTGTGTACAGTTCTGGTGTCCTCAACATAAAAAGGACATGGAGCTGTTGAAGCAAGTCCAGAGGAGGGCCACGAGGATGATAAGCGGGCTGGAGCACCTCCCGTATGAAGACAGGCTGAGAGAGTTGGGGCTGTTCAGCCTGGAGAAGAGAAGGCTGCGTGGAGACCTCATAGCAGCCTTCCAGTATCTGAAGGGGGTCTACAAGGATGCTGGGGAGGGACTCTTCCTTAGGGACTGTAGTGGTAGGACAAGGGGTAATGGGTTCAAACTTAAACAGGGCAAGTTTAGATTAGATATAAGGAAGAAGTTCTTTACAGTGAGGGTGGTGAAGCACTGGAATGGGTTGCCCAGGGAGGTTGTGGATGCTCCATCCCTGGCGGTGTTCAAGGCCAGGTTGGACAGAGCCTTGAACCACGTGGTTTAGGGCAAGGTGTCCCTGCCCATGGCAGGGGGGTTGGAACTAGATGATCTTAAGGTCCTTTCCAACCCTTACGATTCTATGATTCTATGACTTACCAATAAATATTACAACCTTAGGTTCACATGGTCAGTGGCACTATGATAACTGGAGGCACAATGTTGTGGTTTAAGCCCAGCTCGTAACTCAGAACTATGCAGCTGCTCTCTCACTTTCCTCCTTTTTCCTCCTGCTCCAGTGGGATGGGCCAGAGAATCAAAAGAGTGTAAACCCCATGGGTTGAGATAAGAACAGTCCAGTAACTAAAGTATAATACAAAACTAGTACTCCTGATACTAATAATGACAAGGGAAATAACAAGAGGAGAGAATATAAAACTAAAAAGGGAAGGGGGGAAATAACCAATAAACAAGAGTGATGCACAATACAATTGCTCACCACCTGCCGACCGATACCCAGCCCGACTCGAGCAGCGATCTGGGCCTTCTGGGTGACTCCCCCCACTTTATATACTGGGCATGACATGCTGTGGTATGAAACACCCCTTTGGGTAGTTTGGGTCAGGTGTCCTGTCTCTGCTTCCTCTCGGCTTCCTGTGCCCCTCCTCACTGGCAGATCATGAGACTGAAAAGTCCTTGAGGGGCTAAGAATTACTTAACAACAACTAAAACACTGGTGTGCTGTCTGCATTTTTCTCAGACTAAACCCAAAACACAGCACTGTACCAGCTATTAAGAAAGAGAGAAATAATTGTTACAGCTGAACCCAGGACACAGAAGAAGGGTGTTAGTTGAATTATTCTGATCCTTTCATCTCACCCAACTGAGACACCAGTATTTTTATTGAGATGATATGACATGCTTATAAAGACAAATCTTTCAACTGTCATCTTTCCTCCTTGGCTAGAAAAGCTTACTCATATTAACTGTGAATTTCCCCACCCCTCAAGTCACATCTATGACTCCAACAAGCCAGTCACTTTGCCCACGTTGTTCAAAAGTCAGCTATTAATTTCAGTGTGATTGAAGGATACACTCTAGATATCTCATGGGACTCTCATGACCTTGTTATATTAGCCCTTCAAATGGATATAAATTTTATTCCATGGTTCAACAGACATGGGTTCTATTCTTGGTTCTGTGATGTGAATCTATGAAAAAAAAAAACAACCCACACCACTCTGAGGGCCATGATATTCCAAAATAGAAGCGTTAAGGAAGGCTTTAAATCTCTGTGCGCTCCTGAAGAAGTGGCCAGCAAATCATCCTTGAATCTTCCTACCATGAATCAGAACTCGAATAGGAGGCACATTTTTTTGGACCATCTACACTACCGAGTAAAATTGACTCAGAAGATCCTCCAGGTAAAAGTGGCCACACTGATGCACTCTTGTCTGTTGGAGTGTGCTGTGTGTTGTGTGTGGGACAAACCCTGTTGTATCCCAGAGAGTACAACCCTGTATGTGAATGGCCCTGGCACTCTGGGCAGCTTTTAGCTGTCTTTAGCTCTGCTGGAATGACAGCTACATAAGGGGAAATCCACTAGTTTTTACAGATAACATCAGGGCTTTTAATAAATATTTTTTGTTTGTCTTTGGAATGTAAGTCACTTGAAGCATGTATTCTGGAGAGACAAAGCATCCACAACACAGCTCTCACAGTCAATAGTCTAGCTAAACCTACAAGATGAAATGAAATTCTAAGCCAGACTTGGTTTCAGTTTAAATCAATACCTCCTGAATTCAACAATAAAAATCCTAGTCTTAGAGGGAGCAGTTTTAGGTTAACACTATTAAGTTTCTTTCTGCATGTTTTTCAAAAACATGCACAAGTACCTCTCTCCAAGCACATTTATAGATTTTGTCTACAGGGGTGCATCTTAATATCAGGGAAAAATTCTGTTTAAAGGTGAATGGAAATGACAGGACAGATATCCTAAAGACTTTCCTCTTCTGCTGCCTTACACGCTGCAAAACACACGCATCCTAGGGACAAAGGATTTATTACAAGCTAAAGAGGAACATTTTTGTGGGTGCCCTTTGACAAAAGGTACCAGCACTATACTGGACAGGGACAAAATAGTACAATTTAGCCTATTGTATTCTTGCAAAAGAAAAGGTCAAACTGGGGATTGAGTTTTTATGGCTCAGCTCAGAGGAAGGATTAGGTAGGAAAGGTTGTTGATACCCACTGAACAATACCCACAGTTGCCTTTTGCGCTGTATTAATTTTCAGCAATGGAACAGCAGCCAGGAGAATTATGAAAGGACAGCTGGACCCCCAAATAGCTGACATCTATAAGATCCAGGTGATTGCCTAACAGGGATCATAGACATGCACGAAACATGTTATAAGATAAAATCCTTCCTGAACCTGACCAATTGGTGTGCCATTTTGCCCTATCATCATCAAACAGTGCTAGATAGCCAGATGTGTATCTTGCGAAAAACTGTTGGAAGAGCTCATGCTGACTGAAGGATATGGTCTGAGGACTCAAATGTCTATGGGGCTTCTGTAGACACTTTAGGATAATGCTCTACTGAGGTCCTTGTTTCTTATAAAAGATAGAAATCACTAATTTGTAATTAAAAAACCTAAACAAACCCTAGCTAATCAGAGACATTCAAATGTACAAACTCTGGGAATGCAGAGGCACAGTTGAGTTACCTAACTGTAACCTGGAAGAGATTACAGCAAAGTAGGTAGCTTACAGCTGATAATTCAAGGCAGTAAGAAGAACAAGAAAAAAACAATGGGAAACTAACCATCTGTTAATTAAATCTGTGAGGAAATACCCATGCTGAATACCATCTTTGACTGGTTTTCAATCTATACATAAAGTCAAGAAGTCACTGGACTTCATATGCTCAGGAAGGCTTCGTGTTCCAGTCTGTTATTTTGAGGCTGTAAATTCCAAACTAATGTATAGCTCTGAAGCCTGGTTTAGGACATTTCAGAAATGCTTTAGCTTTTTTAGCGAATGTGAGACAGAAAACACAGTAAAAATTGGAAGAGGAAGGAAGATGGGGAGGAGAGGCACAAGAAAGGGTTCCCACAGGCAGGACCAGGCAATAAACTTCTTCAGAGACCTGCTGTCTGACATAGGAATATGTTTTGAATGGATTCTCTAGAAAGATAAAGTAGAAAAGTAGCTGAAGACAAATCCATAGTCATCACACATAGACCAATCTTCCTTCAAAAATCAGTTTCTTGAGATGTCTCAGCTTGAAAACACCAGCAGTGGACACAGCCCAAATTACAACTGATTCTCATAAATCATAGCCCAAGAATACCAGAAGGGAAACATAGTAAGATGCTTAATAACCTTAGGAAGCATACTTGTTTATGCATTTGTCTTGTTTCAAGCAATGAGATGTTTTAAATATCTGTTATTTGCCATACAATATTTTGCCTTCTCTGTTTCAGAAATTTGAGTCCCATTCTTAAATGTTCAGCATGCATGATGGCTTATTTCCTAATCTACCCATGAAAGAAACTCAGAATATGTTTATATTTATCCTTTTTTTTTTTTTTTTTTTTGTAGGGAGAGGAAGAAAAGAAGGGTAATCACAGCATTGTCTCTAAAGCAGTTTCATGCTTTCCTTATAGGCATTATTAGATTAATCTGATAACTTTAAAACAAATTTTGCCATCAGTGATGGTCCAAAGACATTTTCAATTATAACCTTCCAATATTGTGCATCTCATGATTATGACTTAGTAGATGGCGGAACCATGCAGTAAAAGCCTTCATTGAGGAACTTTTCTCATAACAGTGCTAAACATTTTCACAAAGAGTGATTCAAAACAGAAATTTACCTATCAAATGGCATCCTTAGTCTTTTGCTATTGTCACTAAAGATGGTTTATTTTTTTGCTGCTACATTTTTTCCCTGTCAAGAAAATAACATTTAATTCTTTTGAAGTACATGAATAATATCAAACTTTATACCACATTGGGCTATTTTTTCTAGCAAGACTAGGATCCAACCTTAAATGCCTTTGCCTCAGCAAAATAACTCTCAAAGTGTTCTGTGGTTGTTTTTCTTACTGCTACAAGTTTTTTTCAGTGTTAAATTAACTGAATGGCCTTTGTGAACAAAATCAGTATAACAAGTTGTATTTTTCCTGCCAGCATGTTGGCCTTCTTACTTGTGGAGTCTAAGAAGGCTTGTGCTCAGGCTTTCTTTTTTATCTTCTACCAGGCACAGGCTTATACCATGGTTGTTACTCAGTCTATTCCCACCTTTCTCCTTGAAAGGCTTGAGCTGTATGTTAGCAGCTCTACCTGATGGATTCTCATTAAGCTGCAGCTTTTGTAAAGGTTTCACTGCAACTGCCATTTATCTCACAACTGAAAGGGTACTCTTCCTGTAAGACAGGTGGATTTTAAGCACCCTTTTTCTGTCTCTAGTGTTTTCACTCACAGTATCTGCTACAAGTTTTTAGCAAGTAAGTTATTAGGAGCACTCATCAAACAGAGGGATATACTGGGGTCTACAAAGAGTCTTAAAAATCCAGGGTTGGATACACGAAGGTGCAGGGAGATCTAAACTCTTCGGTGTCAACAGAATTTGAGGACACTTGGTGTATCACAGAATCTGGTTCCTAATGCAGCTCAGACCGAAAACGCATTACTGCTCATCCCAGAATAGGTGGAAACAAATCCTGTGCCTGGCTGGTATGGCTTCAGTCTGTATTTTAAGCAAAAACCAGAAACTAATGATTTCCTACAGAACTGTAAAACCACAGAGAAAAAGCAAAGTGAGCCGGTATCCCTTGTCTGGAGCCCAATGACATCCTCTAAGAAATTAGAATCAATTTGCAAATCCTGGTGGGTTTTTTGTTGATTTTTTTTTTTTTTTTTTTTTTTTGTAAATCCCACAAGCAAGTTAAAATCATGGGAGAAAATTCAAGCAATAAACGGGCGTTTGAATTTTAGCTTATGAATAGAAAGTACAGTGCCAGCCTGCTAACATCACCTGCAGCTCTTTGACTCTTTCTACAATATACTTTTTAAAGCATAGGAGGTCCTCCGAGTTTAAATGTTTGAAAAACACAGACCTTCCACTGTTATTCATGGAAATATAATGGTCCCAGAGAATTCAAACATCCTTTATGCATTTTCCATCTGTAACTATAACCCTGCTGCTCTCAGTATGTTTGAAAGGTGCTACTGGTATCTTCAGGTCTCCATGTTTTAAACACAAGTAATTTCCCAGAAGATGGCAAAATCTTTCTCCCAGTAAAGGAACCGTTAAATGCAATCACTGCAGCATAAACTAAACAAACAACCACCCTTTCTTTATCAAGTTATTTAATATAACATGCTTCTGTGAAGCTTTACACAAATTAAGGAAGCGCATGTGCACACAGATATAAATACATGTGATTGTGTGACCACGCGTAAGGGTATTATCATTCTGTACTGGTGCCCATCTCAAACCCAGATGCTGAAGCTCTCCAGAGATACAATATAGCTGCAGAGATTCAGTTGTGGAAATGAGTGCAGTTCAATAGCCATTATCTGTGGCAGGGTTAAGATGACGATGCAAAACCCCTGACAACCTCTCATCTTTCTGATGTGATAGCACATGATTCCTGTTCACAAGGAGCCCTAGAATAACCACTATTATATTACAAATGCACTGATAGAGAACAGCCAGCAGAGTTGTTTATAACACAAATAACAAGCCTAATATATTCATGGCAAATAATTTGGGAGATACAGCATACAAATACACCCGACTGAAATCAATGATCCAGCTGAAGCTGGAAATCATCTCAGGGATCACAACCACAAACTTGCAAAGGTTTATGCATGTGCCTTATTTTACAAAATGCTAGTATTTCCCTTTGGCTTCAATGGAAATATTCACTGTATCAAATCACACAGATGTCTAAATCAGTGCTGGATAAGTTCCCAAAAGCTGAACAAAGCAGCTACCAAGATGGACTAATTATATAGTCCAGAATAGACAATTCCAAAAGCCAAAAAAAATCATTTTGTAAGAAAATGCTTGAAACTTCATCCAGAATTTGAGCATGAACAGCATCTACCCATATTAATACTCTGCAGAAATACAGATTTTTACATTGTTCACCTAAACCTGTTTGCTGCAGTATTCAGAATTGATCTAAAAATTTGCAGTGCCCTTCCCCTTTTTTACCTTCTTTTCCCCGTATATGACCAGTGATAGATGAGATACGGTAAAGAATAACTGCTTGCATTTAAAATGCACATTTTCAAATGACAGGCTTTATTTTGGGGGTACAAGTCATACCTCCATCTGCACATGAATTGCTGGTGCAAATATTAACATTTGAATTGAAAATTACTTGATTTATGAGTATGTGCCAGGTTGCTAGCTATGAAAGTGCTGAATCCATATCTTAGTTCCAAGGGTAGGCAAATTCACTGAATCTGTATCTTAGCCAGGAAACGTGTTCCTTAAATATCTGTAACCGTTGATGGGGAGCTGCAATTCCAAAAGGCTAGAGATGGCTTATTCTAAAGTAGATAAAATGGAGGCTTCGTGCACAGGTTTGTTATAAGCAATATTTTGGCACTGGTTTTAACTTTTTTAATTCTAGGAAAAAAGAAAATTAGATTAAAAAGGCAGGTTCAGAAATACAGGCATTCTCCATTCTAGAAAAAGCACACAGACTGACCTCTTATTGTAATGTAGTTCAGTTGCAACGGACTTGTCTTCGGTTTTAATCTGCCATTTACAACCTCACCTTCTACAGTCACACACTTTGGAGCTGAGGCAATGACACTTAATTTGCATCATTTATTAAAGACAGAAAACTTTTGCTAACTCTCCTGAAGTCACAGAGCCAGGGTAAGAGTCTACTGAAATGCAATGAAAAGGACAAAATGGGACATTAAGCCTGTAAAAAATGAAACCAACTGCACAGTGGCAGGAAGGTAAAGAAGTGTATGTCTCTCTGAAGAGAGAAATGTAAAAAAGCACATTCATGTATCAGCAGATCACGAAGTGTCTGAGACCTACATGTACACCGAAGTAAAAAACAGATCTGTGATGATTTAAGTTGTGTTTTGGTTTTCAGTCAAAACTGTTCTTGCAGTCAGTTCTGGATGCCCACATAGAATTATCATCTATCCATCATGCTAACATGAACACCCTGATAACTGGCGAAACTAAATACCCCAACACAACTCTCTAGGCTGCCACCCAACAAGACTTACTTTACAGTTTTGATTCAAGGGGGCACAGGAAAGAGTATAACTTCCAGCAGTCCTCAGGACACAGCAGCAACCTTCCTCAAAAGAGTGGGAACAGGGAAAGATCAGGTTATCTTTCCCTGGTATCCTGATACCTGAAAGAACAGGTGTCAGGATACCACAGCATTGCCATGAATACTGAAAATCACCAGGGAAAGAACACAAACCATATTCAGACTTTTACTGTCACAGGCACATAGTCAGTCTAAACTCTTCTATAAACACCTTTCTAATTAGCCTTCCAAAGAAAAAGTAATGATTAAGAACATTTATCCAAACTTAATAAGATTATATATGTTTGTTTCAAATATTACATTAAGAAATGTTGACCATTTTCCAATTAAGAAATTAGAAGCCTGCCAATAAAAACAAGCAAAGGGAAACAAGACAAGATTATGAGAAATAGTTTCCATAGTTCCTGAACACCTTTTACAGGAAAATAAAGGCTATTATTGAACAGTCAATCTGTACTAACTCAGAAAAAGATAGGATGACTATCTCTTTTCTACTGGTTTGATATTCCCAGTGTATTTTGGAGTTTCTTTTTCCTTTTAACCTTGGCAGAATACAAAAAAACACCATGGTTGAGAGACAACGTTATTTTACTGCACTTTAGTAAGAAATAATGATTGCTTCCAGTTTTCATCTGTTCAGTTTTTTAAGAGCTGATACATATTATTATTAGACCCTAGGAGGAACATATTCACCCCAGTCCAATGTAATTCTAAAGTGAACAATCACCATCCTGCTCATACACAGACAGATCTATAAAAAAATGTAATGTAAAATTATGTGGATGTAATGTAAATATAAAAATACAATTCCATGGATAAAGACACTTAATGCTGAAACATGCTCACCACTCAAGTATGTGAGAATGCTTTGCTCTAACAAAATGTCATGTGGCCCCCAAACACATGAGAAATTGTTCCTCTTATGTAGGGTAGTGGCAAGTTATCTCCTGAATACATTGGAGGAAGGAGACATTAAGTCTGACTGGACCCTCGACAGTGGCTTTGCTCTGATGTGTACAGGGATGCAGGAAGACAGACTCTCTAATGACGTGTATGTCAGCAGCTAGATACAGGGAGAGATGCCTTTCAGAGTTAATCTAGGTATTAGCAGATTAAGCATGGTTTTCTCATCCTTCCCTCACCTGTGTCTTCAGCTGTATTGTCTTTTAAGAATGCTGCATGTACTTTATTTGCATTTTATGCAGAATTAAGAGGATTTTCAAAAGAGACTTACTAATTACTGTGCATTCTTCATCTGTGAGTACCAAAAACTTGTGGAGCGTCGTGCTGAGGCACTTAAACTCATTCTCCTGCTCCTTGACATGTTGAGGTTTTGTGGGGTGTTTTTGAGATATACACAGGGTAAAAGAGTGTACTCTTCATTCCTGTGCTGGTATCACAATGATCACGAAAAGAAGAAATGTCTTCTCATGCACCAAGATACTGGGAAATATAAGTGAACCAGATATTCAGGTAGCCTCACGTTAAATTAATAATCCTTTTATATTCCATGTTTCACATAGCATTTCTTATTTAACCAGAAGTACATAGAGATGAAATGTAAGGATATTGGAAAGCGTACCTCTTTTCAACACACACCATCTGTGTTAAAAATGTGTATATGCAGAAAGACTAAGTGATTTGCTGGAGACAGCAAAGAAGTACTATTGCAAGAAGTGAACCCAGGTGCTGTACTTCATCCACAAACTTCATATTTTGTCTGTGATGTCAAACATTTTGAAGCATAAAAGCTATCATAAGATCTTCTATTTGGTGTGAGTGAACACTGTAGAAAAAAAAAAAAGGTATTTATGTTCATAAGATTCAAAATGCATCTTTTTTTCGTGCCTGAAGAAGTCTGACACTTGATGAGGCTGAATCAGGTGATGCTGTCAGACAGACTTCACTCATACAAAGCTAACAGTCATGTACTATGGCTGTGTCCCAGTTAAGAGTTTTATCATCTCAGGGGTGTTTGCATTTCTGAGATGATTTGTGATGTTAATAAAAGGATCACAGAGATAGCGCACTTCAAAGCACATGTCCTCTGTGGACTGTTGGCTATTTCACAAGAGACCAACAGACATATTAGCTAGACGCAAAGATGAGTTATCATGTTCCATTTACCAGAACTGATATTATTTCAAAGTTCTGAACAGAACAATTTTTGGAAAAATATACCAGTTATCTCTCAGATATTTTGCAATACTTAATGTATAGGTTACCTCATTATAGGAAAGTGTTTGTTCTTGCATTTATCCTTTATCTGAACAAGTACATTGAGATACAGTAGACTGAAATCTTAATAAGGTAAATGCACATATTTCCTCACATTAAGAAAATATGCAGATTTACACTGACAACTGACAGCTACAAAGTTAAAAGAATAGTAAACCTCTATTAAATGAACTACAGCACTAACTAAATACTGCCTACAAAATTCAGCAGTCACACAGGACAGGCATAGCTCTAAACATGCCAGGATAAGCCTTCTCCCACCAACTGCTGATGAAGTACTTTGCTGGTCTTAGAGACTCTGCCATAGACTGGCAGATTAGTTCATCGCTCTGAATTGACTACAGAAAACATCTTTTTTCTGTCAATTTCATTCTTGGTTTCTCTTCTGAGCATATCAACTCAGTGGGCAAATATTCTGAATTACGCCACCATGATTTTCTTGCACTTATTACTTCTCCAACTTCTAGCAACTCATTTCACTGCAGGCCACCACATCCACGAAGATGATCCAGTAGAAAGTGGATCTTTCTTTCATCTGATCTGTATCACCCAATCCAAGCATGAAATAATTCCACAAAATATAAGCAATATAAAGCACAACATGAAAATATTATTATGTGGTTCTTCACATGCTTGACCTGAATCTCATTAAAGATGAGTAGATACAGCCACGCAGTATTGCAGGGAACTAGCTATTGAGGTAGCACTCATACTATTAAATGATGTAGGTGAATGTATCAAGTCAGCCTGAATACCAACACAACTAGATAGATCTCTGCTGCCATCCTGATAGCCAACAACTTATTCATGGAGATTTTGTCAGCTTTACTTGGTTACATCAACAAATCTCACTGAATCTCACTTGATTTGTTATTGATTTCTCAGACGGTATATTTGAAGTAACAATTTTAGCGATAGATCTTCCGAGTGGAAATGCAGGGCAAAGAAAAAGCTTTGCTTGTAAAGCAGGACTCTAATGAACTGAATTCAGGGGATTTTTCTGAGGCAACAAAATCTTTGCAGAAAATCTGCAGTTTTGGGGAAAATGCAAATAGTTTCAAACACATTATCTGCTTTACTAGAAATCTAAACTATTTCAAATTCTAACACCTGACTATTAAGAGATCTAAAAACAGGTATCTTATCTTAAACCTAGCATATTTGTGACAGCTGTCATATTTGCTGACATACCAGAGATTGAACTGTGGAGCTGTTGAAGCAAAACAAAATGAGGGCTGATATAGCCCTAGTTAATAATCCCTATGTCGAAGTGCAAGCAGATTCTTTCTACACAAGCCATAAAACAAGTTCCACATTCAGTTGCTAACTGGTATTATAGCATTATGACGTCTTCTGCAGGAGAGTAAAACTGTTAACATTCAAATGACTTAAATTTTTTGCTTCAACATACTCACACTTGTGGAGTATCGTAAGGTATTAGTAAGAGCTGGCTGCTGCATAAACTGTTTTACGATTGAGCTAGTCTCTTAATCTGACTTCAGAAGAACATAAAGCATGGAGCGTAATCAAAATTCTGCATACAAGACAAACACATGGTTACAGCAGAAACTGTCAGTGGATGAGAGGCAGAGAAAGATATAAGAAAAAGAAAGAATTTTACCATGCAAAAAGAAAGATCTGCCCTTTTAAAGGCTTCACCCACAGTATTTTATATGTGTAAAAACATAACATTTATTATGACTGCAAACAAACATTTTAAGTGTTAATATATTACTGGGAAATGTGATATCTCTATAATGACCTATAAATACAGACTTATATTCCAACAACCACTATAAAATTCGCTAAAATCAAGGACTTTCCCCTAGGAAAGCCCTTAGACCCAGATTTTTATACCACAGTTTAACTCTTTGTTATTAGATTGCTTATGCATACCACTGGTTTTTGTGGACTAACATCAGCATTTTTGATAATTAAATCTAAAGTGTAATGTGTAGCAGTACCAAATGTGATTATTTCACATATACGAGAGTCTGTATATAGACAAAGGTGGGATTTTCTGCTTTTGTTCTTCTTTAAGGAAAGCTATGTCTACTCTATGACACCCTAAATTCATACCATCATGAGAATTTTAGAAGGCAGATATTCTAAACTTCTTATGCTTTTGTAATTGTTAAACCAAATGCATTTGATGTATAGTAATGCCTATTTCGGAACATCTGAAATTAAAAAGAGCAATCCTAGAACAAATGTGCAAACCAGTGAACAAGACATTTTCAGAGAATTTCCTTTTCCTTACTTCTCCATTTGCTCATGGCAGCTCCAGAAGTCACTGCCAAGAGAACACATGGGAGACACAATACATTTGTCCTTGTAAACTTGTTTCCCATTTCTAATGTGATAACCTATTTTGTTTGATTAAAATGCATGAAAGTAACTTTTAAAGCACATCCTGCTATGGAGTTTAATCCTCCTCCAGCAGAAGAGGGAATAGTGAAGATTGTTGTTGCCGTTTACATCTGCCAGCACTCAAAATAATCACAATGCTTATATTTGGCTCGTATTAAAATTACTTGCCTCCTAGTACTTGCCAATGCTTTGTTATTGTTTCAGGTTTCAAAGCTCTATAGAAGTTTCTCTCTCACACACACAAAAAGATTCCAGAAAAGTAAGCACTGCAGATCCCATAGATTAATATACTGAGATCTGGAGGAAAGCTGCCATGACTAAGAGGAAACACATTTGTTCCTATATCCAACACAAATTAGATAACGGGGAAAACAATTCGAATTTATTTATTCAATCATCTGAGATGCCGTGATTTCAGAGGCAACTTTCCCTAGTTACAACAACATGAAAAAGAATAAAATAGAAAGCCAAAGTCATACATCCTTTTCTAACACTAACTAAAAATAAAACTTCATGCAAATAGGTGCAGAACTTTACTTATTTCTTGTTACTTTAATGGAAGCTCTGTTATCCCACAATGCCCTACTTGTGACCTAGTTCTTTAGCTAATTGAAAAGGTCTCAATTTTTTACCCCAGAAATACCACTATATTCTATTCCCTGATTTTCTGTTGCTGTATCTTCTCATTTTTAGAGAAACATGTACATACAGAGTTGATGCAACAGTTATAAATAAAAAACTCTGATAAATACACACATTCTTCTACTGTCATTGCTCTTTGAACTAAGATTTTCAGTAATATTCATGGTAAATTTTTAGAATGGAATGACAAAATTTAATTTGACAAGTAATTTCAATTTGCTACAGTATTTCAGAATTTAGATATATAGACATCCACTTTTTCTGATATTCATGTTAAGAGCTATCTAAGTACAAAGAAAATCAGCATGCACCTACTTTCTCAGTATTCTGTGAACAACTTAAGCTTCCATTTACTTTAAATAAGATTTCTGTAAAATTGAATTGCAGTAATTCTTGCTTGCAAAATGTGGATTTTACTGCTTCCTTCTTTGGACTTGCATTTCATACCAGTTGTCCTCCTTTAACAGCCATAAACCATTAGTTTCAGTGTATTTACTCCTGGGCTTGCAGATGTGTGACTAACATGAAGTTGAGTTTAACAAGAAGTTTCAGAAGGTAGTTTCAGACTAAGGAAACTAGTGATAAAAACAGCTTTGTTTTCTCCCTTAGTAATACTGACTTCTAATGAATGAAATTCATTCAAAGTTGCTTCCCTCTTCACCAAAAGTCTGAGTTTTAGGAATTTACAGCTTTGAGAAAAATAAATTAGCTCAGAATTTTAGCTGAAAAATCACATTGTGGCATGTGATGTCAGGTTGCATCAGTCTTGCTTTACTGCATGATACAATTCAACAGGAGTGACACAATCCAAAGTGACTTTGCACAATACAACATGCCAGCTAAAAACAAATAACTTTTATGAACATTATAACTTAGGCAAACGTATTTCTGAGAAAAAAAATTCACTACCTTCAAAAGAAAAAGAAGAAAAAGAAAAAAGAGATACAGCTTATGGCTAAAATGTTTATATATACCATATAGTAACAATATACAGACCAGAGACTGCTAGGGATTTTATTACTTCTCCATGTCATCTACGCACTAGTGCAAATCACACACATCTGTCATCTGCCAACTGCCTTTGTATGCATGAAGCCAATGAAAATCTAATCCAGTAGAAACACAAGCGATCATTGCCAATTCGCACATGCACCCCTACTTTCGTATTTCAATCAAAAGTTCTCCACATAAGGCTGAGATCAAATATCACCTCAAATCATTCCCTTATTAATGGAGTTTCTACGTATCTCATATACAAAGGCTATTTGGAATTTCCACAGTGCAGTTTGCTCTGATTTCTCTTGCTATACCGGGCTCTCTTGCTATACCTGGCTCACTGATTTTTAAAACAGGAAGCTTACTTTCCTTTATCTCTTTGTGGTACTGACTGTACTTTTATTAAGGTATCAGCCATAATGCAGAGACAAGAATAAGGTTCACAGGAGGGCTGTTCGGTCAAAACAGCAAGTCATGCATGCCTAGTTAAAACTTAATTGATGTATTATTTCTGTTCTTTTATTTCTCCTCATGCAAAGAGTTCCTTTGTGTCCTCCCTCCACCTAAACCCACAATTTTTCCAATTATAAAACTCAAGTAAAGCAAAATTCAAAGTTTGTATAGTAGCACAGACTGTGATTCCATTGCAGATAGGTGTAATGGGCATCAGGTCAAATGTTGAGATGAATTGTGCTTGACGTCTTTCAGAGACATTCTTGTACATCTGAATTGCAGAATGTGCTCCATGCAACTTAATTCAATTGATAATAGAGGCTTCATACTGACCACGACACCTTTCACATGTACAATCATTTAAGCACAATGGGATTTTTTTCATAGAACGTTTCTGGAAACCTAATGACTTAGAGATTACATTAAGAGTATGATACAATATAAGGTTAAAATCTAAGTGTTATCTTTAGCTTTCTTGGAAAAAAGAGCAATTTTTATGAATTTTAACAGGTCTTTCAGAATCATTCTTAACACAATAAAGTTACCTCCACATCTCTAAGACACTAAATGTATTCAGTAAGAGTTAGAATTTGCCAGATATTTACAGACAGGTACTCTACCTGTGGATATACAGGAAGCAATTGTATTTTCTATTATCTACATGGGCTCAGTGGAAAATGTCCTACATTGCATCTAGAGATACTACTTGCTATTAGGACCTCAAATGCTAGCCATAATCAACACATCTGTAATTAGCCAATCAACACTTACTTTTCACAACAGAGATAAGAAATCATTTTCCATATATTATCTAAAAAAGCAAGCATTGAATTCTAAAGCATCATATGCCTTTTAAACTGCTATCCCGAACTTCACTCCCACCTGTAAATCAAAAACTAGAAAATGTACCAATATTTTATGCATTGCAGCGTAAAAATTTAAAATCAGATTAGAAAACATGGTTGCCATGGTACCTGAGAACCACACTTTCATGCAAAGCAATTTCACAGATGCAAAAGAACTGAACCTTACAGTAGGCATGGTATAATTTATAGATAAACTTAAGAAGAAGCTGTAAGAATCTTTCCAGCTCAGACTGATGGCTGGATGGCTTCTTGTTCTGTATTTCAGGAAGCTGCATCTCTGCGTCTATAACTGCTTCAAACTCTAACGGCTGAAATGTTCCTAGGGTGAAATTTTGATGTTATTTGAGGCAATGGGGGTTTTGCCACTGACTTCAAATGAGACAAGGTTTCCCCTTGGCTCTTTGAAGATGAATGGCAAAAAGAAGCATTTAGGGAGAACAGGGATCTCAAGCCAAGAGGGTCAGGCTAAGTTGCAGAATGGCACTGCATCTCCACTCATAGAAAATGTTCACGCAGCCTGTTTTTACAAAAGCTGCTTCTCTGGATCCCCTGAATTAAATTTAAGGGGAAAAGGTTCACAGATAAATGAGGCTAATTTCTATTTCACAGTATGATTTTAGGTGCCGTGCACCTTATTTTCTTTGCCCCAGGGGCATCACTAAAGACAGAGAAGAACAAAGAAAGAAATATCAGGAACACTCTGACAAATATGAGTCAGAAATAATAGGGACTAAAAAAAAAAACCCCAACCCAAACTAACATAGTTTTCCATGCCATTTTGCACCAAAAATAGCATCTATTTTTATTGTTCTTACAGGAACACTGCATCAGAGAGCTCCTTCTTCCGAAATTGCTGAAATTTGATTCACAGAGACATCTAAGTTGTCCAAGAAAAATCTACTCCTAAGAACCACCTTGACATTAAATTACTCTTCAGAAGTCTGGGCTAGGCTTTCAAATTGTTTAACACCCACTATTTTCTGTTCTAGCAGCTGAATTAGTAGTCAGGAGTACAGCTGGGCATTTTTCCAGATTTTTTTTTTAACCTGGTCAAAAGACCGTTAGTTCAATGCTTTTTAAAACTTAGTCATTTCAGCATGACTAAATATTAGAAAGCTTGTTTAAAATAAAAACCAACCCTGTTGCCAGCAGTTTGCTCTGTGCCATTTATATATCTTGGCCTGTGAGCACATTAATAGCCAGTGCTGAATCTGAACATGAAAAGCAGCCTCCTATTTTGCCGTGCCACCAAGGGGCAGTCCTCTGCCTCCCACTGCACTTCTTCATTACGTGATTTCTGTGCTCATCCAGGAGAAGCAGATGTGGCCAACATGCAGGTAAAAAAAGGAAGCTGGCAACGGCTTCGATGCTTCAATGCAATTATTTACTTTGACAGACTCCTAAACCAGACTTCTGATCGCACCAAGTACCACTGAATGTTTCATACACTAAAAGAATTTCAGAAAGCCAACAAACAGGGAACTGCCGCAGACAGGTGACTTGATTGCTGTTATTCTGCAACCCAATGGGATTGCTGAGCAAGAGAAAAGATAAAGGAGCCCTTTGTAGGTACTTGCAATGACACAGCACATGTGTATGCACATCATGTAACACCTTTCACTTCTTTATCCTTTGCCGCTGGGATTTGGTTTTGAAGGAATTCTTTCACTTTATAACCAGAGTATTGCCCTTGGTTTAAGTAAGGCTTTTATGTAGCTAAATTCCCTTTAAAATAGCATTTTAACAGACAAAATATATATATATATATCTCTTCAGGAGTTCCACTCCCTCAATGAATCATTTATTTTGCCAAGAAAAATTAGGCACTGTACTGAGACAGCATCAAAATAATTTGCAACAAGTTGCGAACTGCTGAGACGATATCCTGATACCAAACTTGAAGGGCTGCATTCTTTGCTGCTCAGATGTTTCAGCTCCTCTCGCTACAGTCAAATCCCACAGAGCCACCTTTTGCTCACAACTTCCTCCTCCATCAGGGAGGCAGAAGGTGAGGAATGGGGACAGCAACCAGCTGCTGCAGGACACTGGGGTTCATGAGAGCACTCTTGCACAGAAAATCACCCTCTTTTTAAACACTGCTTGGTATGACTAGAATATGCATTCTGCAAGGAAACTGAACACAAAAAGATGACAATGCCTTGTTCTCTGGGAGAGCCCTTCCCTTACTGGCTATTTTCTAGAACTTTTTCCCCTGCTGTCCTCCAACCTGTTTGGTGTCTCTGCACCTAAAAGACCTCAGAGCTTCTGCCAGCCAGGAACCCAGGTCCCAGGCCAGTTCCTTTGTGGCAAAGCAGTGTTGAGGGGCTCACAGGATATGGAGGAGATGAGGTTGTGACAGATATCTAATGCAGAGTCTCATTTACAACAGGAAATGGCATTTTCTAAGGGGTTTAAGGCACTATAAGAATATTCCATCTCCCATGAGAAGAAAAAAAGAGGGTTTTTAAAGGTTGGCTTATTTAGGAATTGAACTGGAGATGAAACGTAATTTCTTGAAGTCGCTAGACCGGTTAAGATGCTGTTGAGAGTGCTTTTGAAGGATCACCTATTTTGATATTTTATCTGTTCTTTTTACAGTTCTTCATACTGCTTTTTTTGGAAAATGAAGTAGTGTGGGAGAACAGAATTGCAATGACATCTAAGAAATGTCTTTACTAATCTTCAGTGTGCCGATGTCGGCAATACACAACTTCTACTTGTAGCATAAAGGGAGAGTAAATGTGATGAGTTACCAACAATGAAATGATGCCTGTGTGCAGCCCATGTATTCTCTTTCTACTAAAGCATGTATCTGTGAATATCACTCAACCCTCTCCTGTTGGTACAGATGAGAATAAGGCTCAACCTTACGTTTCTGGGTTTAACTAATAAGGCTATAACAGTGCAATACTTGGTTTTTAGAGGATGGCAACAAACATTTCAGTTTCTACTCTTCCTTGTTACCACTCAGCCTACTCAGAAAAGTTATATACGGTTCAAATCGTTTAATTCCATTTTGAAGACCGTGTTCAACAGCACTTAAAAAGTGATACCATTAGCTATTCATTTTATCCAAAACATTTCATATTAACAATAATCTATCATAGTGCACAATCACTATTAAAATCTAAGCAATAGGCGCTTTGGAATAAATGAACTGGCGCACTTGAATAACCCTGAAACCTGCTCTATAGATTAAAAATGCTTTTTTGCCATGAGCACTTCAGTCACTTCACTTTCTTTATGCTCTCCATACCTGAATTGTATTTCTTACTTTCCCTTCATACACTTGATTGTATTCAAACAGGCACTGAGAGTACACCTGATCACTACATTTTCCTGCTTTTAGGTCATCAGCTGGTACCTGCACTGAGGTTCTTAAACCTTTACCAGTGAATGTACTAAATTGATGCTCATGTAGATATTGAGAAATTTATCTAGGTGGTACATTCTGAATTTTTATCTAAAGAAATTTACTACTCATTTACCTAATCCCAATTTTAATGCTGACTTCTAAGGTTAAAACTGAATAATTTAGAGTGTTTCAATGAAGTTCTAGAATATTGTGCTTAGTAACTACAGTATAGTGTGAATGGTGACTACAGTCTAGAATGAAAAAATTCTATTCTAACAACTTTTTTCTATTAGAAAAAAGGGGGGAAAAGGGAAAAAAACCCCCATCAAACCAGGAAACTACTTGCAACAAGATATTACCAAAAGCTTATAATTTACAGGGCACGGGAGAGATTAAAATGAAGATAAAATGGATATGACATAACATACAAGACAGTGATAAAAGAAAGGAGGAAAGAACTGTAACAGAACTGAAAATATACACACACCTTTGTGTACATGCACAACCAAAATCATATCAACATAAAAAAGGGCACCTGAAACAAGATAACAAGCAAAATCAATGTAAAGTCACTTTAAGTCCAAACAGCAATGAAAAGGAATAAAATAAAAATCAATAATATTAAAAGGATTAAAAATAATAGGCCATGTATATAACACATTTCTCTTGTTTTTTAATTGACTTCAATATCTACAGCAAGCAACACAGGTCACAGTGCTACAGATGGCTGCACAGCAATTTTTTCCTATAAAGAATGATTTCAAATTTGTTAATTTACCTCATTAGAAAGCAAACAGTTTTATCAGACATGAACACAAAAGCCTTTGACTTTCTGAACCTGCGTAGAATGCACTGGTGTTTGCTAGCCAGTGCACAGATTTGCAGTTCACAGGCAGGGTTGGTGTGTTTGTTAGGAGATAATTGGTATACTACGTGCAGACAGACCAAACTCCCTTCCTGCAGGAAGTCAGAACAGTCACGTCTGCAGGGGGAAGAGGCCTTGGAAATCTTATCCTAATACACTACTCATATCCATAAATGAATTTATTCTTGCAAATGCAATTGGTTTTCCTTGCAAAGCAGGGGAAGAGCTAAAAGCAGTAGATCCAGGTAGTCATAAGTTGGTCATTTTTTCCTCATTGATGCTCTTCCAGCTTCTCTGGTTACTGCTTCCAAACCCTGATGTGTACTGGTGTGTAAGGGAAATGCATAAAACATGAAGTGTATAGGACAACCACCCCGTTCTGCCTCCTCTCTTCCATGTAGCAGCAACATACTTGGGTCCAGTAGAAGTCAGGGCCTTTGGCATTACAAGAGGGTACAGGATGAGAATGGTTATTTTGACAAGCAAAGGGGGAAAAGAAATTATAGGAGGAAGGGTCAGGGCTCATAATTAAAAGCTATGGTTCTTTACATATTCTTATCTTAGAGGATAAAATTATTCTCTCATGTTCAGAGATCCACATTCTGCCCTGGAAATCAATTCCAAGCCCCAGCTTATTCGCAAGTCCTTTTAGGCAGTGGATTCCTGGCACTATCTGGCCAAACAACGACTAATTGTTACTGACTTTCCAGATGGTCATTCTAATAACTGGAGAAGGGCAACCAACCTAGCAATCAGGTTTCATTTATCTGAAGACAGCACAACAGCTGTCTTTTTCTTTCCTGCACACTCAAGCAGAGCTTTCTGTTGTTCCAGTACTCTCTTGAGCATGCAGCAAACAGAGCTCCAATGAGCTGGAAAGTCCTGCTTAAATGATGCTTTACAGAGTGCTCACCTCCTGCTCCTCCTTCCACATCACTTTTCGTCTCTGTCCACTATAGTTGCACAGAAATTTTTACTGGGAGAAGTGGCTTAAATGCACATGCTATCTCCAGCCTATTCAAAGCATTTGAGTTCAAAGGCAAGTATCTTACAAAGGAAGTAGCCAATCACACAAAACACGGTAACAGAGGCTCTGCAAACCGACAATTCAGTTCATTGTCCCCCAGCTTGGGGTGAGCTGGCTAGTTCCCCAAACTGACAGCAGCCAGCTAGCACGAAGCCTTGGCAAAATAGCCAAATAGTATCTGAGGTGTGTAATGAATAACAAAGTCAAGATTCAAATGTAATCAGCCTCACAGAAGTTGGGATACCAAGTATGGACATAAGAGCATTTTTAACTATGTGTGAACTGCAGTGGATTCTTCTGAGCTATATCCATCCAGGCCAGAAAAGCTCAAAACCTAATCCAGTTAGCTGGCCTCTATCACAATACCTTTACAGGGACCAGAAGGGCATTGAGTTAGTCTGTTCCTGCAGCTCCTGATATCATTCTGTAAGAAAGGCATAGCTAGCTCAAACAGATAGGCTTTTCATGATGAATATTACAGCAATGGAAAACAAGAGAGATCAAACATTGCCTGGTACAAATCATTCTGGCTTAAAGGCCAAATAAGTCAGAGGAACCTTTGAGGCAGAGACAGTCTGGCACAAGCTATATTGGATATAAATGCTGAAAACTGGAATGTTGTTTTCCTGAGCTGCTTTGGCCACAGTAGAATTAAAACTCTTTCAACTGTGTGCTTGCACATAAGCACAAAAATAATTTATATCCTAACTGTATCTTCTGACTGTGTTACGGTCCCTGACTTCCAGGCCGAATACACTTCAGCAAAACACTAATCTCACAGAGTCATCAGTCTAACATCCCAGGTGAGAAATCAGATTTCCACCATGGAGTTTTATTTTGTCACATTTCTTTCCTTGTCTTTCCAGTCTAGCCTTCTAGACAATGTATTTTGGTCCCGTATTAGCCCAGAAGCATCAGGCTTAATAGACCATGTACAGCAGGAGACGCAAAATACACACCTTGGAAGCGTGGGAAGAGGAGCTTGTTCACAGTACAACTTAATGAAGCGACCCCAGCCATCATCACATTGCACTACTTTAACTGAAAATCCAGTTCCTAGCGGTGCTGGAAACAAAAGCCCATGCTGGCTAGCTTCCTCCCATGGCTAGGATTTGGATTATTCTGCAAATCCTGTAACAGCAGAGTTCCTCTACTAATCATGGAATGCAGCTCTACCACTAGAAACCATCCCCCGTAACAAGTCTCCTGTGACCTACCCTACATTAGCCGTTTGCAGAACAATTACAATGGTAAATGCTACAAATAGCTAATCCCAGCACACAGTTTCCCTTTTGTTTCTTTTCCTCCCGAAAAATACCAGATCAGTGAAGTCAAGATTGGTAACAGTGAAATTCCATAGTACTTCTTTCCTTAGTTTTCAATTGCTGTCATTTTGGAAACATGAAAATGGCATTACGAATTGTTTCTGAAATTCTTTGACTGTGAAATGCTGTTCTTTAAATACTAAGAGATAAATTGACAAATAATTGAAAAAGGTGCTTGTATATCTGAAAGAATCTAGATTTTGAGGTAAATTTTTGATGTTGAGTTTTGATGGTTTTCTGGCTAGTATATTGGCTTCCAGACAGATAACATTCCTGCAAATGTGCCGTATCAGGTGCCTGAATGATTAATTTTCAATTTATTTTTTTTAATAAGATGCATGGCTTTTATACATATTACTTTTTATTTATTACTTTATAACATGTCCTATGAAACCACATAATTACATAACACTTGATTACCAGAATTGGGATAATCATAAAATCATAGAATGGTTTGGGTTGGAAAGGACCATAAGATCATCTAGTTCCACACCCCTAGCCATGGGCAGCGACACCTCAGCCTAGACCATGTCACCCAAGGCTCTGTCCAACCTGGCCATGAACACTGCCAGGGATGGAGCATTCACCACTTCTTTGGGCAACCTGTTCCACTGCCTCACCACCTTCACAGTAAAGAACTTCTTCCCTCTATCCTTTTATATATATATATATATCTCTAAATTATCTAAAACTTTGAGATTCAGAAATTATTCCACCCCTTTCTAGCAATTGTCGAGAATAATGAATAGACTTAGTAGGACTCAGCAACTTTCAGTTAATGAAATAAAATATTCACTAATATAAAAATAAAATACAAAAATTAAAAAAATTTTACTAATCAGTGTTTTTCTATCCATTTGGCATCTTTATACAAATATCATTCATGCTAAGGTTTCTGAATTTGGGTCTGAAGAGTGTTTAAGTTATGTAGACCCTGTGTAGGGAGGAGAACATACCTCAGGATTTTCATCAGGACTAGAACTGACTGTGAAATCTTCAGCTTAGAATATGAACCTCTATCGATTGGGGTAAGAGTTTAAACGACTAGTATGGGAATGCAAAGATTCAGCACCTCTATAGACTAGGCATAGGAAGGGCACTTAACACACTGTAGAACGCAGCTATGTTTAGGAAGACTGTTAATGCCCAATAAATATTTATTTCTGCAAAAACATCTCCAAGCAGGAGCCTAACTCAAGCCAAACATATCTGAATCTGAATATGAACATAACCTAATAAAGTGTTTTTATTTTTAAATTATACATTACATTCAGGATTTTAGAATACATCAAAAATTCTCTTTGTTAGCTTGGATTAATATTTTAAAGCTGCAAATGTGACAAGGAGACAAAAGGAGTATTGTAGCAGATTAATCTAAAAACACCCTTGCCACATTAAAATAGCTTTTAGAAATAAAGGGACAGCTGTTCACAGGATGAAAAGAAGTTGGAATAAATGAAACAACTATATGATGTCTTGATAGCCTGATGTATACACTCCAATGGCACAGATCTCTTTTTGTAAAATATTTAATTTTGTTTCTCACTAAGATTAACTGTGTTCTTATTCATTTGCATTTATGACTCCATTTCAGAACAGCTCTCAGGCCCCCTCCACATCTCAGTTTTGCTTCTAAGCATGATAGTAGAAAAACAACAAAACCTGTGCCCTGCAGAAGAACAGAGTGTTGCAGAATAATGAGACGTAAGGCCACATTTTTTTTCCTTACTTTTTTTTTCTTTGAGAAATAGTCTGACCACTGTTAGATTTTCAAATTTTATTTGCACAACAGAAGAAAAGCAAAGATTTTCTGCAAGCTCCTTTGATTAAGTCAAATAGTAAGTATTCTACCCTGTGACTGTATCCGATTGCCCAAGGGAATCCTATAAATGCCAGCACTCGAGCTAAGGATAGCTCACAGCACAGAGGCCACAACTCTATTAAAAGCTAGCACACAGACAAGTGTGACTGCCAGCTACAGAGGAGAATTAACATATTGTCTAAAACGAAGTTAGGTCAAACATGAACCGCATTTTTTCCCAGCTGGCTAGATAACTGGTTTGATTTTAGGGCTAACAGTTCACCCATGTAGCTTCCTCAAAATAGATTCTTTGCTCTAAATCTTATGCACGTCATACACGGGTGAGATAAAGAAAGGTCTTATTGTTACAGGAAGAAAACCTGAGAAGACTTTGGCTGCTTCCCCCAGCCCAAGCAAGTACAGGGATGTCTTCTTAAAGATGTCCAATGACACCCGAACCTGCAAATGCCCCTGAAATCCATCATCCAAAACATTCAACGAAGTATTTGAAACTACTGGAGATTCACACAAGGCATTTGCTTACTTCTGTAATCGCTGCATCTTAGTCATTGAGTATTTCACCATAGCAGAGTCCTAACACCACACGGCTGACAGCTTTACCCCTAAGCCTCCTCAACACATGGAATTACTATTCCTGCAGTGCACTTTTCAGGGGTCTTTCCCCTAGGAAGAAAGGAATTGTATATTCACTGTCAGTCTTTGGGACTGCTCCTGTCCCAGCAGCTGGCTGACAGTGAGGAGGCGAAGATGACCTCCCCATTAGTCCCTTCCATCTCCAGCACAGACAAATGGGCACAGCTTGTAGAGGGGAGCAGGTCTTCTTTAGCGCAGCACTAAGCTGAATACTCACTGACTGTGAAGTATTACAGGTACCTTTCTGTGCCAAGCTGCTGAGTTATCACAGGTGGATTTACTCTCACAGTGACAAGACAGACTGATCTGGAGAGCTCCACCACAAACTAAGAAGGTGAGGCTGTGTAGCCAAGGGCTGCACTCACCACTGCATCTCAATCACCTTCTCTTGTGTGCACGTAAACTGTAAACTGGTCGCATCCTCCCTCAGTTTTGGGGTGCCTGGGACACTGTCTGCACTGCCTCTGTGCAGGCTCTGCACTACAGCTGAGACAGACTATTTTTCAGAAGAGAAAAGTATGGCAAGACATGAATAATTTTAACATTTGGAAATAGTTAAGGGCCTCAATTCCATGTCTAGTTGCACAATAAGACAAGACTGTTTAAAATACTTCAGGATTTTATCTACTCACAGTGATCCATATTTTATTCAAGCAATACAGGTATACTGGCACATATCCTCAAATTCACATTAAAAGGGATTCTATTCTGTCTCTGCTAACTAACGTTTCATCAGTTTACCCTTCAGAAACATACCATTTTGTCTGCTTGCAAAATTACTACTTACAATATTGATCCATAGAGGCAGTGTTTTGCTCTGAACTTATTCATTAGAAAAGGATTAAGGTGGGCAATAGAAACAAAACCAACATTCTTTGGAGTATAAGCAGTATGTTAGAAATTAAGCACTACTAAAGTGAGTCAGAGGGTAGAACAGATCGATGGTAAAATTCAAATGAATGCACTTACAGCTAACAAGTGATCCAGAGATGCTGATTCTCACTGCAGGGTAACTGCTATGTTATAAAGAAACAAAACAAAAATGAATTCATCATACTGTTCTTCACTTGAAGCAAAGTGTGAATACTTGATAAGAAAAACGTATAAAGTTGAAAAAATAAGATTAATGTATAACAATTTTGCTTTGCTTTTTGTCCTCTTGCTCACTGTGAAGCAATGCTCTACAAATTATTAGCCCAATATAAAACCAGAAATGTTTGAAGAGAAACCTCTAGAGAATTCTTGAAGGCAGAGTAAGGAAAACAAACCTGGTTTGCAGCCATGTAGCTTGCTGGCCCAGCATTTTCTGCGTATATCCTACCTCAGACAATAGCTACCAGGAGCTACACTTCATTATTGCCTCCATGAGTAGGAAATGTGCCTATATGCTAACACAAAACTCTTAACGTTATCACTACCCGAAGCACCTTAAAACAAAGGGCATATCTGAATGCACCTTCTCATAGAGGCAGAGTCTACACCCAAAACCCAGTCTCGGGGTAGGATTGGCACAAAGGAAAACCTACAGAAGAATCTTTACATATGATGTTCCACCTCCAAACAGACAGAATCCTGAACCGTGATCTTGCATTTTAAATAAACAAACCAACCGACCCTCGTTTATTGTTAGCAGGCAGAAGGACAGATGGGTATCAGAAAGATACTCACATAGTGGCTCAGGTTGAAAGGCATCTCTGGAGATCATCTAATCCCACTTCCTACTCAAGCAGAGGAGCTAGGGTAGGTTGTCCAGGACTATGTCTAGTCAGGGTTTGAGTATCTCCAAGCGTGGAGACTCCATGACCTCTCTGGGCAACCTGCTCCCGTGTTTGATCAGGAAATCTGAGCAGCTGGGATTCAACCACACCAGGTCTGTGCCAAACCCCTCTCGGTCTACAGCTCAGAGGGATCTTTCAAGGAATCCTCTGGCATACTGCTAAGCTTAGGCTACCCAAATACAGCTGGTGCAGATGAGAGCACCCTTAAGGCTGTTTTAAATTACGCTATTGGATAAACAGGCTGCCACCTGTAGAAATAGCTACAAAATACCAGATGTAGGGTTACAGCAAAGAGGGACCATTTTGGTTGTCCATGCTCTATATCCAGAAAGTCAAGAATTATTCCCACATGTCCATACCTCAGTTTAATTTGCATATGCTTCATCTTTGCAACATAACGAAGAATCTGTGGCATCTCTAGATACTTTGGAAGTTGCATTATCAAGTCATCTGGGTCATCACTTTTAATCACAACCAATAAATGTATCATACCCTCCCTTTCAGAAATGTATTTCATTGCTTAAAAAGTCTTCTAACTGGAATTTTTCTGTAACCAGCTGTCATTTGTTAGATCGTGTTATTTTCCTATCACAACTGCAGAACATTTTTATCACAAATTATTTTCGCAGTGTTGGTTTTTTTTCTTTTTTTTCCAGAGGCAAATATTTTCCTATTTAATGGTCAGTGTATGATGTAGATTACAGATCATTCGTACAACTATAGCTAATATAATAAACAGCTTAAGCATGAGCATTAGTAAGAAACAAAATGCTAGGTGCAAGCATCTCCAAAATGTATGTGGTTCAAAAGTCTGGGGACACATTATAAACGCTTTGTTGGCCATTATTCAACTCTATTCATTTCCTTTCAGGCAGAATACCTTAATTATAGTCATTGAGCAAGAGACATGAGAGAAGGAGGATAGGAAACCAAATGAGTGGGCTTGATTAGTACATCCACTACAACATATAAGAAACAACAATTTAGATAAAGCTGATGGGAAACCATAACACTGCTCTTACACAGTATTTGTGTCCACTGATTTTCTGCATGACTGGAATTATCCTGGAATACTATAACACTATTCCCAATTTTTAATGGTTAATTTACTTATAAAGGGGCAGAGACAAAGGCAGTGTAAACCAACAGGTTTTAAGTAAGACCACAGTTTACCCATATAAAAAAAGTCTATGCCCATATGTATTTTTAAAGCTGAAAATAATATAGCAAAGACACTAACAAAAATCTAACTGCGGTTCAGATTTCCTCTGGGCATCATGATGTAAACACTTGTTCTGCATCACAAATAATATATTCGATCAATGTTCAGCCTTTGAAAAATCTTGAAGAAAGTTTCTTTCAGAATGATCAGGGGCAATCACACTGTGGGTTGCTGCTTAAAAGCTTTTACAAGTGTGTTCATGCTAGGTTTCATGTAGCTTGAATACTTCCTATGGTTACTGTAGAGATTCAGTGATGTTGCTGGATAAGTCCCACAAATGCTTTGGTAACTCTGAAGCTGGTAATCCACAGAGAACAGGTCAGCTTCGCCAGCTGATGCTAGAATGCCACTTAGCAAGCAAATTTTTGTAGGAATTTAACAGCAGCCATAGGCTAAGCAAGTACGAAAGAAAAGCCAACATCTAGTAAAAGAAATCTGGCGATCTGGATTTCTAGATTCCAAAAATACAGATCCAGGTATTATGCTGACAGTACAATAAAATCTGCTAACGATTGACCCTCTGATTATGTAGATGATCTGATATTGCTATACACATTACAGAGACACTTACTGAGGCCCTAGACAAGAAGATCAAATTCTTATGACAAGTAAGTTGGATTTCTTTTGTTCTGAGACCCTGGTTCTTTTTACATTGCAGAGGGGGTTAAATACGCAAATACAAATGCCAATGTAGCACTTCTATAGCTAGTCTTGTATCTAACCCTAAAATATCTCTGGTTCAAGACGGTAACAAAATATTCCTTCCAAAAACTCTCCAGTGCTGTCTTTTGAAGAATGCATAGTCCAAGCCTGCATTTATTATAAAATCTGGCCAGTCATCCTGCACCCTGCTATTAAGAATTGCCAAACTAAATTAACTTCAAATAAGCATGATCAGCACTCACCCAGTTTATGCTGATACAAAAGCAGAATTTAGCTCTG
Organism: Strigops habroptila; assembly: GCF_004027225.2. NCBI lineage: Eukaryota > Metazoa > Chordata > Aves > Psittaciformes > Psittacidae > Strigops > Strigops habroptila. The sequence goes on from NC_044289.2 coordinate 5,142,126, forward strand.
TGATATTGCTGCAGTTGGCTCCTACTCTAGTGCATCAAAATTATTGATCAATTTGCAAACCAATTGGAAAGGCAGCCTGAGGAACTGAGCATGAAATACCCACAGAAAACACAATTCCACAGATATTTTAAAAGTCCACAGGAAGATAAATAACCTTTGTGCAATATTAGCCAATGATTTAGAAAATATTTAGATTTACAAAATAAAGATAGAACTCTACGATAGAGAGAAACTTCTTTGTAAAAGGGGAGGATGTGTTCCTGGAAGAGAGCTGTCCCCAAAATTGCTATTAATTCAGCTATAAAAATCTTTTCACTTTTAAAGATAATAGCTGTAGCAATGCCAGTCCTTTTTGTACTTCAACTATTAAAAAGGAGGAAGAATATTCATAAAATTAAAATGGCAAAACCAAAATCTTGACCATAAATGGCAGCAACACTTACTACTTCCCAGAAACTAGTTTGGCCTTGCTGTTTTATTCATGATAACCAGAAGCTGTACGGCAATTAAAGAGTCCATAATCGAAAGATATAGTTATACAGACAGATGATACATTTCATTCATTCCATCTAAAACTGACTTTATATAATGTCAGTTATTGTGAAACTTCAGCTATCACAAAGGTAACAGTCACCTCCACAACAGAGCAACTGCTCACATTATAAAGCAATTACTGACTTTTCTACACAAGGAAACTTTGCTGAATGTAACTGACCCAAGCTGGAAATCTGCCAGCACACCAGTTCATAACTGCTTCTCTAATAAAAACAAGCTTCCATGAGAATTATAATGACCAGAAGTAGTCAGGGCTTTGGTTTTATACTTCTCTTAAAGCTGGCACTGCCAGCCACTCGGTGTCTTCTGTAATGTCATTGTGACTCTCTGAAGCGCTGGCAGGAGACTGAACTTTATATCCTACTCAAAGACATCTAACAAAAGTTATAGTTACAGCTCCTTGTTAAACACAGCCACTAGGTTCCAAGGGCATTTTTACACCCTTTTGTGTCTTCTGTTGGCATTAATTGCAGATACTGCTTAGAAGGCTAGGCTTCTTCTTGAAATATCAGAACTGTATTTAAATATTGCAAAGCCAAGCAATAACAAAGACTAGTTAAAATCTGTTTCTTTGACAAGATCATAATCAGCACAGACAACAGTATTGGTGACCTTTTTATTACTGCATTGCCCAATACATAGAAAAAGCTGCTCCAGCTACCCATGAATTGCTTGTGCTGGTTTTGGCTGGGATAGAATTATTTTTCTTCACAGTAGCTACTATGGGGTTCTGTTTTGGATTTGTGCTGGCAGCAGTGCTGATAATTCAGTGCTTGCTTGAATAAACTTCTTTAGGTCCTAAAGCCCTTAAATTCACTAAGCTGTATTTACTGGTTAAATAATCAACAATCCAGCACAAAACCAAGCACTTTTTTTTTCTTCAGTCAATACAATTGTCTAAAATCTCTTCTCTTACTTCTGTCTGTAATATTCTCATTGGTTTTTATACACTGACTCTTCTGAACAAGAGGTACGGACTGCGGAAGATTTTTAGCGTTAGGATGATTTGTTAATTATTATGTCATTCTCCATGGCTAGAAAATTAAAAGTGCCACAAACTGTTGCAGAGACCTATTAGTCTTCCAGTTACTCTAAACCAACAGTCAAATGCACTAGTCATTTGCTTATAAGCTTCAGGGATATGTTTTGAAAATCAAGACAGACACCAAAGATGACAGTCCCCTGCCTCTCCCCTCCCCAAAATCAGGAAATTTGTTTCCCTTTCTACTTCCCCTACTGGTCTGCTGTTGCCTCTGCCTTGAGACCTTCCTCTAAAACATCAGGTTTCTTTACCCTCTTCCTCACTAGCCCTCTCCTACAGCTTCCTTCTACCAACCAGTATCAGGTGAGGTGAAGTGCCAATGTTCCCCATTCCCTTTTGGCAGTTTCAGCAGAGAACACTGCATGAAGGAGAATGATGGCAAAGTACCTGAAAATACTCAGTTCTCTCCTTTTATGTACAAGCTATGCTCAGAGTAATGGAGAAGAGCAAGGAAAGACTCCTTTCCCATTTTAATAGAATATAAAATGAACAGCGATAAAACAAGAGTTCAAAGTGAAGCTCCACAGAAGAAACCGTAGCTCATGTATCATCCCTTTGCGGTTGCTCTGTTTGCCCATGATGCACGCTGTGCTGCAAATGATAAATGGCCTAAACCAGACCTCTCCTAGGCACCGGCTACAACAGCATATCCAAAAGCCACTGTAAGAGAATGTTGTCTGCTTAATTTTTCCTCCCAAGCGCTCCATGACATTTTTGGAGTAAGACAACTTTTCTTCTTCACAGGACCCACCCTAGAGCTAAGCACTTTTGCTATAATCCAGATAACAGGAGAGAAGGACCTCAGTGACAACCACAAGGTTTTTTTGTTTTTAAGGTGTTTCAATCCGTAGATCCCCCATAGGAGGCAAACGCTTTACTATGTAAACTTTAGAAAACACCAAAGCTAAAGTTTCATTAGTAGGACTTAGATCTTCCTGATTCAGTGGCCCCTCATTTTTTTTTATTTTTGGAGGTATGTCTCACCTATCTTTCTTGCTACCGCCCTCTAGAACATAGCTTTCTCTATATTGCCCCACTTGAGTGTCTCTACCTGTGCTTTCTTCTCTGGTTTAGTGTGCCAAAGCCCACTAAGCAGTCCAAGCTCTCTTGGACCATTCCTCAGCACCCCTGACACTATCTCAAACTATCTCAACTCTTGCCACTTGTTTTTTCACCTCTAGAGAGCTTGTCACCTTGGACTGATTTCAAATGTGGGCTCACCTCATGATGGTCAGACAGTCAAAACCAATGGCACTCTCATTTGAATCTCTTTCTCTCAATGGTTTCCTTACCTAGGAAGTTCTGCAACGATTTCACAGTTCTAGGACAAAATAGGCAAAAGTAGGACCTTTGGAGTGCTTTGAGTTCCACCAAGTTCTTGCACACAGAAAACAAGCTTGTCACATTTCTTAGGTGATGGTGAGGTATGAAAGGCTAAGATTTTCTGGTTTTATTCTTTTAAACAAATAGATATGATTTAGGACAGGTTTTCTGAAGCAGTAAGCCCTTTACAATCCCCGTAACACATCTCAGAAGAATTGCAGGTTCTTCTATGAATTAAATACTGTCCTTACTTTAAGGTGAGAAGCAGGTGTTCTCCCTGACTATATGGCTTTTGTTCAATGGAGAAGATTGCAAAACCTCATGATTCTGAATCCTAATTCCATTTGGATGTCAGGTAGAAACACTGCAGAAGTAAAGCACAAGGCCTTGATACTATGAGCAGGTCACATTCCTCTTGTAGATTCTACTTATGGATGTCTGCAGATCAGAGTAGAAGTTTATAGATTGTCATTTTCTAAGGCAGGAGTTTATCAGAATAGTCAGTATTCAATGTTTAAGATCTTCCCTCCTCCAAATTTACAATAAGGTTGCAGGAGTGCTTTAAATAAAAAATTTATGTCTATAATGTCAGTGGAATGGAATAAAAAAAAGATATTGAGATGCTGAGCCTTAAATACATCATTATTTCTTGTTGACTTCCTTTATGTCTCAAGTTTTGTTCTCTAGGATACCCATAGGCTGTAACCCCTTTGTATAATACATGTCTGCTTTCAGGATTTTTTCAATTGATTTGGGAGAAAAGCGAGTTTTAATGATTTTTTTCTTTCTTTTGCCCTAAAGACAATCTTTTTCTATCTTCAACTAAACATTCTCAAAATCCAAACTCTGTCTTTATTGTGCTTAGTTCCCTATTTACCATTTTGTTCATATCATGTGGAAATTAGATGAGTTAAATAATTCCTAATTTCTTACTCATCTATCAACCCATAGGATTTTGAAAAAAATAATCTTTTTCTTACCCTTTATAAAACAGCCTTTAAAAACAGATTCCTTCATGTCTTTGGAAAAAAAAGCATTTGGCAGTAACCACCTAATGAAATCTTGCCATTAATGGTTACAGTATAAATGTTAGAAAAGCCTCACTTGTCACATACAATATGAAATAAATATCAACAGTCTGCATGTATGCTGAAAAAAACCCCAAAGACAGAGTTGGCTTGAGGCTGCAATTAAACCCACCATACATCACTCACAGCAGACATGATTCTTTTTGGTGAACAGGAAAAAAAAAATTAAGAGAGAATGAGAAGGAGGAAGACAGCCAGCAGGTAGAGCCATTCTCACTTGGGCACAGTCCTATCAATTGCATCCGCATCATTGAACCTGATAATGCTTCTTTAATGCTTATGTTTCCCCTCCCCTCCTGTATTTTTTTGGAGAGGGAGGGAAGGAGTGGTATTCCCTATGTTTCTCAACCTTCCCCTTTGCTCTCCTACTCACGCTTTCCAATAGTGAATCCATCTTCCAGCTGTGGGACAAAAGGGCAGGTATCTCAGAAAATCATTTCACGTCACCAAGGGCAAAGATCAAAGATCAGAAAGACACATTGCTGATAATATTTCACAGGTCATAGCTACTACATTAAATTTTTAAGTGCCTAAGTGAATTAGTTAAACACATTTAACTTTCAACTGAAAGCTGGGCAGTTATAAAACCCTGAAGTCTTGAAACTAAGGCAAAGTAACCTCACTAGCTGCCAATGCTTAATACTAAACATGAAGACCTGCAGAATTATTAGCTAGATGAGGATCTCATGCTTTCAGTTGATTGTATAGGCAGAGTACAGAACACAAGGACACCAGAGATACTGTCACTGATTAGGGATGAACTATAACCTACTGAACCTATGGTTTTGCTTTGTCATTTATGCATGCTAAGGTTCTTTCTATTCTGCTTTAAAAGATACGATAACAAAGAACTTCAAATGCTTATAATTTTCTAGCTAGAACCTGTAACAAAAAAGAACCTTATAAAAGAACTAATGTGTGGGCTGAATAGGTAAAAGAGAAAAAAAATAAAATAAATTGGTCTAGCAACATTTAAATGATGGTAAATGTAAGTTTAATGTAAAACCATATTGGAACAATTGAGAATCATGAGAGGTTGATTTATTATTTATATAGCACACTAAAAGTTATCTTTAAAGGAAATTGTGTAATATGCAGTAAATTAGACAAAGCTGCACTATAAATTGGGATTAAATCTTAAACTGGTTTTAATATTTAATATGCTATCATGACTTGCATTTCCAATAATGGTTGTTCGAAGTTCAGGAAGAATCTTGAAAGCAGTCAGAGAAGGATCAGTTCCAAAACCTTGCCTCCTGATGATATGAATCAACTTAGATCATCTCTTAATTGCCAAAACCAGACAAAACTCTGCTGAGGACCTGGTCCAAAACTCAAAGAGACTGGAAAAACTCCCATTAAACTCAATAGAGTTGAGATCACAGTAACTGCAAGTTACATAACTATTAGGGCTAGAGAAATTGTATTAGCCAGGAATAAAATAATTACAAATCCATTTGGTTTCTTTTTAATCATTGTCCCAGTGGAACGCTGGCAAAATTCATCCTTTGATGGGAGAAAAAATGGCATGCTAAAAAAAAAATGAACAAAAAGCATTTGGAATTATGCGGTTTGACTTGAACAAAGTCAAGGCTAAAGTTCAAGTGCCCATTTAGATTTCAAACTACACAGTTCAGTACGCAGTATCTGGGCATGAAGTGACATAGTTAAATTTTTTGAGAGCATGTAAGGTGCAAGATGGGTTCTTGTATGTACTAGAATGCATTTCATAAGTTGAAGCTAGTTTATTTACAGAGTTTTACTTATGGTCATATCGAACACTGATTTGAAAAGTATTGACCTGCATGGCTTTGTCCTGCCTCAGACATTTCTGTTTGCACTACTGTGAAAAAAACCCAGTTGTCTAACTTGCAGTCTATGGCCTTAACACACTGTGCAAAGAAAATAAATCAGAGTCCTTGACCAAAAGGTTTATAAATGAAGATGCCAAGCAACAGACAAAACCAGGGATAGTTCAAGGAAACTATGACACAGCTTTGGTCAGCGATTTAGTCAGTGGTCTCAGCACATTGGCAGCCTAACTCCTGTCAGGAGAGCTCTAAGGAAGAAAACATTTTTTTTGGTTGAGGGCTACAGGGAGCGTCAAGGGCAACACGGAAACGGCACCAAAATACTACAAGCTATGTGGGGCGTGTGTATTAATAAAGAAAAGTTAATCCCTGTTGCCACAGATCAAAGATGATAGGATAGGCAAATAGTCCATGAAAATATTTTCAAGCGTGTATCTCTATACATTGTTACTGTTTTACTGACCAAATATAGCTCAGATAAACGTGAGCCAGCCTCATTATGAGAGAACACACTCTGAAATATATTTCTGGTGCTTATTATTTCTGGTGATTATAAATACAAAAAATGATTTATTTTTACAAAATTCTCAGCAAAAGGGTATCCAATCATTACCATGATATGAAATAACATTATGATTTCCAGCCTGGTATTACTTTTATGAGTTCCATTCTTTCTTAATAGAAACTTGAATAAAAACTGGTCTGGCCAGACCTTGCTATTTTCTTTCTTTTATTGTAACCATTAAATCAGCTTTCATTTCATTACTCTAATTGTGCCTGGGAGCAGCAACTGCCACCTTAAGGTACATAACCTAATTTAAAATGCTCACAGCTCATTCCCCTTTAAAATATATTGCAGTACTTAGGATCAGCACAGCAGGTCAAGCTATACAAGAGCACTGTTGTGATCAGAGGACTTTCTGGCAGTTAAATCAGGAGAAAGACTGAGGCAATGTAAAAAAAGTAACATTTCTCTTGCTTAAAAGATACACAGTAGTTGACATAACCATTTTTTATTTGTACCTTAAGTGTCTCCAGAGCATTCTTATTTAGGTAGAGATTTCTCACATAAGGAACATTTCTCGGCACAGCACACAAACATCTAATTCGCCAGGATGATTTTTACCATGGCGATTATACATGTAAAGAGCCACCTTGCTGGGCTGTGAGGGAAAAATCCATAATGATGATACATGTGTCTGTTTGTGCTACTTATATGGGCCCCTTCTCCTGTGGTTTCTGACTATCTCTCAACCTTTATCTATTCTAAACCTCCCTGTAATTGCACATTACCTCCATTTTACTAATGCAGAACTGAGACACACAAAATTTAAGTGACAACCTAACATTGCATAGGGGTGCAGAGATAGACGTGGGGTTTAAATTTAGGTCTCCTGATTCTCAGGTGAGCATTCCATATAAAAGGTGCTGTTGTGCCTATTCCCTTCTTATTGTATAGTTAACAGACTCACCAATATTTCTACATCCCCTACAGCTTTGTTTCTGAAAGACTTTCCTCTGGCTACAGGATTCTAGCTCCTGCAAACTCGACCATAAGCTAAATACCTGCTTGAAGAGCCTAGGGGCAGATGTTCATTAGCAGAAACTGCAATAACAAACCTAAGTCTTGTTGTAACTTTGAATAAAGGGCCAAACCAACAATTACAGTCTTTAAGGACTAGGAAAAGAGCAAAAGCACATCCTACCTACCTCGCTTTTGTTAACTGAAATCCCTGCTTACAAGGCTTTGTGACCCAGTGCACAGTCCCTACCAGACCAAGGGTAAGGAAGCCAGGGATGACAGGAAGGAGACAAATCCAGGAGGGAAATCAGGATTTGTGTGACATGGAAAGCTTCAGAGAATTCTGTACAAACAACTCAAATATTTGCTACCTGATTGGAGGTAAGAGTGGGATACCTTCCTTTGTGAATCAGCTGGATAGGAAATAACTCACCACCATTCCTTGGAAGGCACCAGCTAAGTAGCTGCTATTTCACTAGCTAAACAGACACTAATTGCATCTCAAAGCCAGAAGTGGTGATAAAGGACCAAGCAGTCATTGGAATGGACCTACAAAACGACTGCATCCATTTCACTTATGCTGCTGGTTTGGATATGAAACAGCAAGACATGCACCAGCAGACCTTGACCCCTCTCCAAAACTAACCCTATTTTGGACATGTACAGTAGTGTAACATCTATAAGTAATTGCATACTTTTTTTTCCTCTAAACACCCCTCCCACTACCTCCCCCCCAGTATATTCTCAGGAAAAGTATCTAAACTTCTGTGTTTAAAAAAGGCAAAATATAAATTTCAACATTTCTTCAAACCTTCTTTTTACAGATATTTTTAAACAATTTTTTTTCCCTTCAAACACATCAGCATATTTTAAAAATTCCTCAGTTGAAGTGTCATTGATGAAATACTCCAGGCTTGGGAACTTCACTACGTGATGAGAATGCCTTAGCTGTTAGCATAGGCATTCCAAAATGACAGCTTTCAGAAAACCCTGATGCTGTTTTCATAATGTAAATCAAATGATTGAGTGGCATATGGTTATCCTGTTATGACTTACCGTGCTTATCTTCCTTTGCATCAATAAAATTAGAACTTGAAAAAAGCGCTCCTTTAAATTGGAACATGAAAAAAGCACTAACTTCAACACATCATACACATAATGTGCAAGCATATATACATAAGCTTGATACATATTACATCTTACATAACTTTATCCTGCTCCAGAGATAAGGAGGTCAATAGGTCACATAGACCCGGGGTCATTCCATCAGCCAAACTGCCAAATGCTTCCAGCATCAGATCAGGGACTTAACATAGTATTCAGTGCAGGAAGAGGCTACCTTTCAGAATACAGCATCATGGATTTATTTGAATTCCCAATTATTAGGGTCCTGATTCTCAGTTGGTGTTTTTAGACTTTGAATTGTTTTCCACAATAGTGCCAAACATGGTGAAAGTTTGCCAAGTTGTCTAAACTTTCAGTGGTTTCCCTCAATTATTGTTGATCCCACCTTCACATCCTTTGATGAATATTAATTATTTCCACAAAGTGCAACAGCCCAGGTAATGGAGACAACTAACCAGTTGCCTCCCTAAGTACTTCAGGGGCAGAAGTTCAAAAATCTGCTACATCTCTTCCATATCCACATGCTTATTGTAAGCTTGCCATAGAGCAGTGGGACACAAACATCTCCCTCCTATTTGACTGTGCCTTATGTGTGCTGAATACATGCAATTTTTAACCGGGAATCTTCCTAGATCTTTTCTCTGAGCAGCTCTGGAGCAGAATACAGACATTTAAATCCATGAGGACTATTTTTTTTTACCATAGAGATTATATATGGTAAAATGTGTCATGTAAAGTCTTTGTGATGTCCTGGTGGGATCATGGGGTGGAGGAAAAGGCTTATTTTGAAAGAGCTGTTGGAATGTAAGCCAAAAATACAGTTACCTGAAAAGGCAGATGGATGTGTGAGCATCAAGGCTTTTAGCCTGTATTCAGGTAGCAATCATCTCAGTAACTGGCTGATGGTTTCTGTGATGCAGTAACTTTTTGTGCACATTGGCATCTTGCTTCTAAACTAAACTTTGTAACTCAAGTCTCTAGCATGTTTAGAATTGCAGATGTGTGTTCTGAGAATTTGCAGTGTTTGCCAGAAAGACACTATATGATATTAGCACAGTTGGTTCTGAATTTTAAACCCAAATCTGATGTGCCATGACTCACAGCCTCAGGAAAGAATTAGATGAATAGCTCATAAGGGGAGAGACACTGCCTGAATATCTTCATAGAGAAGATATGCTGAATAATAACCATTATGTCCATATGACAAGCTACCATTCTATGTAGTATATAGTGTGCTGCTATACCAGCAGAGTGCCACACAGATAGTCGTATCTGAATTATCTTTAATATACCTAGAGTACCAGAAACCAATGAAGCTGCAACAGCACAGACCTCACCGATGGCTTGTTCTTTCAGTTCATGCCCAGGATGCATCACTGACACCCTTGAACAGTCCACTCTGAAATCCAGGCTGTCACAGCAACTACATAGTTGCTAGATAAAAGCTAAGCAGGTATCCCTGGTCGTGATGTATCACACCTCTCACTGCAATATGGGCATACTCTCAAATTAAGTACGATACAATGAACCAGTATTTGTAATATAGAGGGTATTTGCAAGACTGTCTCAAACTACTCAGCCTTCAATTTAAATAGCAGGCATTTAATTTACATGTACATCTTTCTTGTAGCAGAGCCCTTCACATCTAAAAACAGTATGCGCAAAGTGAATCTGGCCACAGGTAGATCTGGGAAGAAATTCTGTAAATAAAAATAACTAGTACATATGGTTCTGAAATGTCTGGGTCATATCACAGGCTATGGTTGTTGGTAAACCTACAGTGACCTTATTTTCACAGTTTCCAGGTTCCATCATGTGCTAGGATGTGCATTCCTCTCGCTTCTAGGGCTCAGACGCGTGACAGTTGGCTTCAAGAACTTTAAGCAAACTGTCTCCGAGAATTATAACACAGAAGCGAACAACAGCTTGTGGCAGCGTAAGACTTGTGGTCCCATGCAAGTCAATCTGTTCCAAGCATCACTATTATAATTCTATTTGAAAGACCCAATAAATGTTCATATAAGCTGACTGTAAATCACAAACCTTTTAATGACTTACAAGAGGACACTCTTTGCATGAGGAGGAGGTGCACTTTCATTTGGCTAACTTTACTACCTATCAGACTCACATCTGGTACATCATGATTTATGGCATGTTCTCAGCCATAATCCTGTAACATGGAAGTAGTTCCATAGAGTCTGCATTTCCAGAAGATGCCCAGACCAAAAGGTTAAATAGTAGCTGGGTTGCTGCTCTCTAACTTATCATGTATTTTGTGTTTCTTTTTTACAGTGAGAAACCTCATGACATTATTCTCAAATGTCCTGGAATTCAGCAGTAGGACGTAATAGAAAATATCAGTATTAAATAATACATTATTTGCTATAATTTACATAATAGCACCTAAAATTCCTACCAGAAATTGAAGCCCCACTGCACCTTGGTGCTATAAAAATACCCAGCGTGAGGCACCCTTGTTCTGAAGAGTTGTACGTTATATAGCCCAAAAGGACAGATTGGAAGGGAGATGGTGGGTTAATTTGTGTTTTGTTGCCTTTTAGGGGTTGTGTGATGTTTCAGTTTCTGCTTACTTCTTTCTTCCTCCCTCACCCTTCTCTATCCCATTGTCTTATCAGATTGGCAGACAGCCTCTGACTAAATCTTTGTGAACAGGAGAAGGGCAATACTGAAACATCCACTCACCTTCAATTTCTGATCACAATTGCCATGAGAAGACAAAGACCTGTAATAGAAATAGTATGTTTCAACAAATATCTGAAGTTATTTCTGGCTCTGTGCTTTTACATCCCTGAAATGTTTCTAGACTCTACCCAGGATGAGTTTGTGTGCTAATGCTTGCAGATTTGCCTTGTGAAAAACGTCTCCATAAATAGAAATTATCCTTTAAACATCAGTCCCTTTCCTTCCCTGCTGTGCAGCATGTTTTATTTTTCACAAGGTGCAAAAAGAACCTACTGATGATAATGTCCTTTTTGCTCCTCTAGAAAAGGAAACTCTCAAGCCCCTCCAGCAAAATATGTCCCTATTTAACAAGTGACTGAATAAATGCAGACTCTGTGGGGCTTTGCTTAATGGGGCAAGCAAGTACTTCTGCTCACCAATGCTGAAGATATCATGGATGCCAACTTAGAAATACCCCTTTCTCCTGAAGTTCAGCTCTACACATAATAAAGGAAATAAACTTAGCTGAAAAAATACAGGTTGGGGGGGGGGGGGTGGAATCTTCAAATTTCAGATTTCCCCCCCCCCTTATGTCCCTATGCTCTCTTTTTAAAAGACTATTTACAAAAAGTGAATAATCTCTGGATTTCTTTTTTATTTTCTTTTCTCTCCACTGAGATGATGGATCAATGGAATTTCAGCCGTTCTTCAATTCTTGCAAAGGTACAGAATGGAAAACAGAAAAAAAAAATGGAAATGAAGGGAATAAAGCAGCAGGGAAGGAATCCCAGTATCTGAATAGCAGGAGGCTTTCGTAACAAACTAAATATCATAAAAATACTTGGCTATATGCATATAAAGTGATTTTTCATTAGAATGAAAAAAACGAGACATGACTTTTCATCAAAAAGTAGACTGGACTGAGAAGACTTGGCTGACCCCACGAGTACAGTGCTAATGAAGCAAACCTTCAGGACTCCAACAATAAAGTTTCAAAAGACCCGTTGTTTACTCCCATACTGCTCACCTAATCAGGATGATCAGTAAAGAGCTGCAAAAGCACTTCTTTCCCTTTACAGCCCTCCTTAAAATCTCCGGTGCTGTAATGGATCTAAAAAAACAATGACAGCTTGAATTGGACAGCTGAATATCAACACTGCTGTATTGCATCTTAAGAAATAGTGTCTCCTGGGTTATTCAAGCTCCTTCATAAGCATCTGTGGTCTTTTTCTTCTCCTGAAAATGCAAGATTTAAGGAGAAAAGACTGGATTTTTTTTTTACTACAGTTCTTACATACAAAGCACTCAAAACATGAAACAACAGCAGCAACACCTCAAAGCCTCTCATTTCTTACTGCACTGTCATACCTGAGAAATCATAATGAGTTTCTCTCCTGCATATAAAGGACAGCCCTAACAATACCCATAGTCTACAATGGGTGCCAAATGGCAATATTCAAAAACACTTCCTTTCAGCATAATCCGTTGTTGTTAAGGTTCTCTTGGATATTATTTTGAGGCTTGTGCCAGAAGTTGCAGGGTCCAGAGGATATCTAATGTGTGGCAATGTAATAGAGAGCTCTCCAGAGAAGTATGGTTTCCAGAGCAAAGGGAAAACATTAAACTAAACATTTCTGAGGGAAAAAATTAATGGTGATAAAGTGGTAACAAGATTTAGTTGGATAGAACTAATTATTCGTGTTAGGGGATGTGAGTAAGGGCTTGCTTTGGCAGTAAGTGCAATTACTGAAAGCAAGAAAGAGTAATAAGCCCAAATACATGCTTGCTTAGGGGAAAGATTTTCAAAATTCAGTGTATGGAAGGAATTAGATTTGAGCAAAAATTAGAATAGGAAAAATGGCATCAAGTCACTGCCAGTCACAGTAAAAAAAAAAAAAAAAAGTAGGTTCTTCTTATCCGTGACATACACAGTGGACTAAACCTCCTACTTTCTGATGAGCCTTGCTTTATCACAGAGGCATTTATTTTCTAGTCACGAATGACTGGATTCAATTAAAATATAAGCTCACCTGTCAACTAAATGAAGATAGAAACTCTCTTGATATTCAGTAGAAAATATTAAAAATCACCAATTACTACCAGAGGCTGCTATACTTAAAACTACTCTTACACAGGAATAGAACACATTCTGTTACTGGATTAATGTAAAACGTGTAGCCTCTAATACCCTGTTGGGGGTTAATTTAAAGAAGGAGAAAAATGATAGCACTTTCAAAGGTCCAAGGATGACTTTTTTTTTGTGCTTCTAGCAGCAAACATTACAATAGCAGCACTATGGGTATATGCAAGGGTGTCATAAACTAGAGGGTGACTTAAAAAGGCAATAGGACTTTGCATCTACACTTAAAACCTGGCAATTCTTTTGCAAGTTTATTGACTTAAACTGCATTTAATTCAGTGTAGTGAAGCTTTGCCAACATCTCAACTTACTTAAAAATGGAACTTTGTTACATTTAAATATATATGTTCTTAGTTTCAGGCTGACTCCTAGCTTATCCTACTAAAAATAAAGTAGGGTGTATATGTTTATATATATACTCTGAGTACAATATTTCCTGATGAATTTGGTCTTGAAGTTGTACCAAATCACCTTTTTAATTTCCCAAGGAGAAAATAAATATTAACATTTCATCTCTTACAATTCCTAAGGTCCACAGAAAATACAAAAACTATATTGTATCTAATGCAATCTATAGCACAGAGTTCCAAAGGCAGACTCTAGGTTACTGACAGTGCTTACAGGAGCTTCAATCAATACCTACCTTACAGTCACGTATTGGATCCTTTAGCTGTTAAGGACCTATGCCTGGGCAGTGCTGATGCTTTTTTGTGGCATGATCTATTTATCCTGCTCCTGCAGAAGAAATGTTCTTGCTCACTGCTTTTACCAGGTGAGACTTCCCTTTAGCAGCGGGGATAGCGAGGGATATACCACTGGAAGTTGGTCTCTCATGGGGAACTTTACTCCTCAAACAGTATGTGGTTATTAGAACTTTTCCAGGATTTCCTCAGCTGTCAGAAAGCAACAATTCCCTTGTTAATAATAAGCTCTAACACATACACAGTGATTCTGGAAAAGTGTGATGTTAAGCTGCTTCGAGTTTGTTATTCCTGGGCTTTGGGTTTGGGGCTTTGTTTTATTTTGCTCTTTTTTGTGCATACCTTTTTTAAAAGCAGAAAACCGAAAAGGTCACTTCACGCTTCTCTGTTTTTCTTTAGTTTTACATTTAGTAGGAGTGTTCATTACTCCTTCCATTCTCTACTGATCTGGGGGGAGAGGAGGCACAGAGGGAAAATGACAAATAGGCTGCATTTGTCCCTTCCCTTCTGTCATTTGCTTCACGCGTAAGTGAGTAGAAATGAAGACAGCATGTTCCATGCCAAATACTGAGAGCATAGAATATGGCCTCTAGCTAAAGCACAAATAATTTCTATGCACGATGAATCCTTTCAATAACAAGAGCCCTGCTAATGTGGGATCAAATCACAGTCATTAGCTCTTGGCACTGCTCTTAAAAAGATGATATAGAAATCCAAACAGCATCCAGCCATTGTTCAGTATCACACACACCAGCCAGTATTTCAGATGGTAATTTCTCACCAAGGTACTGGTATAATTAGAAAAAAAAGTGCCAGCTGATAGGATAAACTCCTCTAAAAGCAATAGTCTGCTTAAGAAAATGATGGATCATTCTGAAATAAGGGGCTGTGGTATGATTCGACTGATGCATGAATTGACTCTGGGACACTATGAAGACCTGCAGTCCTGTGCGATGAGTGATTTTCTATGGCAGGTAACGAACTTCTGAAACAAAATCAGCTATTTAGTACTTCCTATTTTCAGCCAACAGTGCTTTTTGAAACCATGGTATTCATAGACAGAGTCACAGCAAAAATACTTTCCAACTGAGTTCAGGTTCTTTGACCGTGATCCAGAAGCTTTACATAGTCATTTAGAAACACTTCTCTCTGCCTCAAGCTATCTTTTCCTTTTTAAATATATTTCTAATTATTATTTTTACATAGTAGTTATTTTCCCCATTTTAACTTATAATACCATTATTTAGTATTTTATCTATTGGAAAAATTTTTTGTTCATATCCTGCAATGTGTGAATTACATATGCTTTTAAAATCCCCAAACAATTACTTTTCCTCGGTTTAAGCATACAGGGTATTTTATTTTTAAACATACTTTCTTTCAGGGATTTCTTGTATTTGTGCTTTCTTTCAGTAACGGTGCATCCATGAAGATATTTTATATTTCATTCTTAATGGATTTTTCCATTAAAAGAAAACTAGCAATTAGTAAAAAGAGTTCTACTTAGCTGGCTGCTCTGTATTCCCTGCGTTACTGTTCTTTAGGGAACAGTGTATGGTAAAATAGATACTGCTATTTTCTAAATGAGTTTCCACAGAAAATTAAACTTTGGCCTGTGTTTCACATTCTCGCATTCCAGATAAGGGATGTCCCCCATGTATATGTTTTTTTGCCAGTAACTGAACTAGAATAACTCATAAACAGTCACTTTGCTGTTGGATTTGCTAGTTTGATACACTACTAACATTCTAGGTCTGTTCAGAATTTGTCAAATAGGAATGGACTCCATTTATTATCCAATTGGGCTGTGGAAAAATGCTAGTTAATAAATTCTCTTTAAGTTCCAACTGAACAGTACGCATGTGGCCATGGTGCCCATGGGGGTATGTATCACCCCTGCTATCATGTTTGCGCCCTTTACTGACATCAGGGAACATGTAATTCTTATTCTACTTAAATCAAGACAACCTGATAATAAAGACTGGACTCCTAGACTGTGATAAAAAACCTGCTGACCAAGTAAATCCAAAAATCCTTGATACTTTGCTAACACCAGAAGCGTCAATAACATGAAAAATCAAATAATTGAACAAAGGAGACACTACAACTGATCTACTCTGATTTAGTGGTTTATTTCACCACTGAACACACTGCTTTTTAGATCTAGAAAGCAAACTAAAATGCTCAGATTTGACTCACCCAGACTAAGACACAGATTATACCCTCTCAGGCCAATATATTCAGAACACAACAGAAGAGACAAAAGAGGGGTGTCATGGTTAGCTGATAACTTTCCCTGTTGTTCTCCGAGTTATATATAAACACAGCACTGAAGCAGTGTGTATTAAACTGAGCCAAAAAAAAAAAAAAAAAAAAAAAAAAGAGGATAAAAATGGGACAACATTTTAAAGTTGAATCAATGAATCAATATATGCTTATTTTGAAAACAAGTGATGCTGCCATATGATCTCTTCTGGAAAAAGATACATGTCTTCTTCCAAACCTGTTTTCCTAACTTTCTATGTAACCATTAAAATAGAAGTTATGGAAATTAATTCTCACTGATGTTTTTAGTTGAAAAGAGAATGTAATTCTTTTTTAGCAGATATTCAACTCAAAATAGAACATGACAGACAAACATCTGTATCTAGCACTCTTCTGCTGCAAGCTATCATATTTTACATGTTCCCTCTTAAAAACTAGTATTCATTTGCTATAACGTAATACGAAGATCAAAATTAAAACAGTATTTTCGTCTTCTATTCAGTCAGTTTGTCTCATCTAAAAGAAAAATCAAAGCTTGAGATATGTGATCTCAGCATAAGGTAAATCTCAGTTTATTATGTTGCAGGACTTCTTAGTAAGCCATTTGGCTGAATTAAGTTTATCCTTCCTTTTTTGTGACAACTCATGTCATGACATTAAAGGCTATGTTCCTTCATTCCTGTCACTTTAAATTATGCCATCAATATCATGAAGTGATTCAACAGAGAATTTAATAAATGCTACAGAATTATTAAAATCATACTAGGTGACTACTTTTCATATATTCCTGCAGTTCCTTTTATGATTTCAGTGAACACTTTACATTCTTAACAGGAAAAAATAGGTGCCTTGAATATAATGGGAAATAAGTTGAGGACACAAGTCTGGGGAGGAGAAGTAACTTTAATTCCAGTCACACCATGCCTATAATCATAGCAATAGCACCATGCATGCATTCATTAAGGAAACATTCAGTTACTCTCTTTGCAATCAGGTTTAAAATGATTTAGCTCAACACTCTATCCCCAAAAGCATACATCTGTACTAAAATAAGAAATAAATAATTTAGAGGTATAAATGTTTATTGAAAACATTTGCATCTGACTCAATCAAGTGTTTAGTTGTATACTTTTCAGTATGACTATTTTACTTCCATGTTGTTGTTTAGTTTTTAAATGAGAAATTTAGATGTCATTTTTCAAACAGAGCACCTTCCTGTTCCCCCCACCTTCTGGCAGATAGTCCCAATCTAGTTGTTAGAAGATGACTTGGAGTTTCCTATTGGAAACACAAATTGAAAGTGTAGTCAAACTGTAAACACACCATTTATGTCAATAGTTGTGAAAAACCAACCTGGAGAATTAACTGCCACACAGTAGCATAACGTGTGTCCTTTCCTTGTCTGAGAAAGAGCAAATGCTCTGGGAGAAGGAAATAAATTATTTTATGTGATTGCAGATTAAAACCCTGCTCTTTTTTATAGACTTAATTATTATGGTGCCAGAGATTCCAATTTTTTAATTTCTCTTCCTTAATTGATTCATTTGTCTATTTTCAGCTAAAATTCTGCATCTAACTACATGCATTACATGTCCCAGGAATCAGGAAAAGTCTTTTAAAGAACAACTGACTTTCTGAGCTGGATGCTTACTGCAATAGGGATAGAGATGAACCACACGTAGGACCGGCTAGATCTTACATTAAAATCCTAAAATCAAAGAGCAGGAACAAAATTCATATGACATCTGAATGGAACAGCCTTTGCAAAGCAAGCCTGACTCATCCAGCAGAGATAGTGCCTACTATCGTGGAGACCCGAAAATCTCCATCCGATTGTAACAGATTTCAGAAACATGTTTGGGTCAAAGTAAGTCACTTTGAATCAGGGACTTCTCAGAACTAACACAATCCAATCTTTCTTCATATAAAGAAATTGACACAAGCACCCATAATCTTTTCTTATTTCTCTCTTGTATCACTCAACACTCAAGGTGTAATACTTTTCTGAATATTTCTGAGCAGCAAAAAATGAGTTGCCACTCCAATCTGTTTAGAAACCTTGTATTAAGGTACTGAGTAAGCCTTAACTCCTCCAAGATCCCAAGAAACTATACCCAAGGAACTAGATAACTTGTTCCAAAGACAGCTAAGCTGCTCCCATACCAGCATTATTTGGTAAGTGAGCAACTAAAAACACAGTCAATCAGAGTAAGTTTCCCACGGAGGAGGCAGGCATGGAGGTAGCAACAGAAGCAACAAGCCCCATCACCACTAAGTCCAGCAAAGGAATTCCTAAGCACGGTTTCTACTTTGACCTTTTCCTAATCGTTTAAGTGACTGATGGAGAGCACAATTCAGTTTCCTTAGTGGATTAGCTATTTAGTCTATCATCTTGATCAACTTTATTTCCTGAAGGCTTAGACTCCACCTAAGGCAAACAGTTAAACGCATTGAAGTTCCACACTGTATCAGATCTAATATATACCACAACACCATCAACATTAACTCGTAATGGTTTACCAAATTACCAAAAAAATTAACTTCTTCTTTCCTATAGCATGTTTTATTTCAATGTATCATATGAAGTTCTAACAATGCCACTGCAATATGCCACAGAAAGCCATGTGACCAATTCGGTTAACAACTATCACAGTTATTAGTTTCTATTTTTATTAGGAATATATCTCAGGACTAGAACCCATTTTGCTAGACAATGTGCAAATATACATAGTGAAATTTAATCTTTACACTAAAGTGCGTAACAAAATTATTTTGATTAATTTCTTTTACTTGAACCATAATCCACTATCATGAATGTATTGTGTTAAATGCTGCACATTATTTCCATTCTAAATATTTATAGGAAAAAATAGAAAAAGCAGCTAGTAAATGGGAAAACAACACTACAATTAATTCTGCTTCATGAATAAGAAGGTGGAAAGAGATTAAATGACTTCATTCAAGGACACACACACACGGAGAGGGAGTGGCAAGGCTGGGAACTGAATTTCATTTCCTGAATGCTACCTCAATACCTTAACTACAAACCCACCCATCCTTTCAGCCTACTTGCTTTCATTTAGACCAATTTGTTGAATGCCCAATCAAAGAAAAGCTATAATAAATGTGCTTAACAAAAGCTACTGAGTAAGAAAGAGGGGGAAAAGAGGATCCTCCAAAATAAGTTACAGAGCTAACTCTGTGTAAAATTAAATGTTTTAAATCTTTCAGTCGTTGAAGTAATATTAAATATACATAGAAGGTTGTGGGGAGAGCAGGAATACCGAAGGAGAAGAACGTTTCAGTAGTGTTAGAGTTGGAAAGGAAAGAGGGAAAGAGAGAACTGAATGTAGAGCACAGCAGTGAAAAGAAGGATAGGAGATGGGGAAAAGTGAAGGCTATAGCAGCAGGACAATGAATGAAAGGCTGCCCTGGTAAAAAATAACTTCACATACAGACATAATGCTGCAGCCCACCTTGGTCAAGGGACCCTGCTTATAGTTTTCAAGTAAGTGAGGTCTGACGGTCCTTCTTCCTGCCTCTCCCACCTGGAATTACATTTTTTGTCACTGCAGCTTCCAGCAAGATTTCTATCCTGTGCTGAAATACTTCTTTTAACAATAACTTTTTTTTCACAGGAAGGACAGATCTTTACACCTCACATTTTCTCTTTTCCTAAAGACATGTTTGAGGATGCGCACATTCAGTACTGCTCACCACAACTACAGGCACTTGAGCTGAATACACCGAAGGAAAAGAAGAGCACAAGAAACCTTCTCACTGCCCCATCTCATTTTTTTTGCTATTTTAACCCTTTCCCTTTGCATCTAAAATATCCAGTATCTCTGGGGAAACAAGATTTGCCTCAGGCACTTTTATACCTAAACTACTTGAAAACTACTGACTCAAACCATGGGATCTACAAATCTGTGCTTGCCTAAACTGTCAAACAAAATCTAGTCTGGTGATGAAGAATTTATTTTTGCCAGGATTTGACTGTAGTCAGTGCAACTCCTATGAGAGGCATTGAGAATGCTTAAGACACAGTCAACATCACAAAATAAAAGACTCGGTTTCAGCACAAAACAAGCAGACAAAATCACCTCTATTATCCTTTGGGTTGAAGTTATGAAGTCACCCTTTATTCAAGACTTTCGTGATAGCCGCTGCAAAGATTCTGCACACTGCTCACAATAATACATAAACTAATTTTTTTCAGCTCACGCACACTCGAGGTTTCATTCTTGAATTTATTAGATGTTGAAAAAGTTCCTGAGTTACTACAGAGGGAGAATATACCACTATAGATAAATCTAATTTTCAGAATGACTGGTTGTCAGATTCCATATTGTTCACATCTTATTCATTAAAACTGTTAGAGAGCACAAAGTTGCTCGCTCTGAACTCACACGTAGCAGCTTAGCATACAGATGTTTGAGACTCAGTAGTCAAAAACCCCACAAAGGAAATTCACAGCTATTATGGAAAACTTTGCTACATTCATTTTCAATTGTATTCTTGAATTTGGAAACCTGTAACGAGTGGTGTCCCTCAGGGATCGGCGTTGGGACCGGTCCTGTTCAACATCTTTGTCAGCGACATGGACAGTGGGATTGAGTGCGCCCTCAGCAAGTTTGCCGATGACACCAAGCTGTGTGGTTCGGTTGATATGCTGGAGGGAAGGGATGCCATCCAGAGGGACCTGGACACGCTTGTGAGGTGGGCCGATGCCAACCTTATGAAGTTTAACCAAGCCAAGTGCAAGGTCCTACACCTGGGTCGGGGCAACCCCAGGCACTGCTACAGGTTGGGCAGAGAAGACATTCAGAGCAGCCCTGCAGAAAAGGACTTGGGGGTGTTGGTTGACGAGAAGCTTAACATGAGCCGGCAGTGTGCGCTTGCAGCCTAGAAAGCCAACCGCATCCTGGGCTGCATCAAAAGAAGCGTGACCAGCAGGTCGAAGGAGGTGATCCTGCCCCTCTACTCTGCTCTTGTGAGACCCCACTTGGAGTACTGCATACAGTTCTGGTGTCCTCAACATAAAAAGGACATGGAGCTGTTGGAGTGAGTCCAGAGGAGGGCCACGAGGATGATAAGAGGGCTGGAGCACCTCCCATATGAAGACAGGCTGAGAAAGTTGGGGCTGTTCAGCCTGGAGAAGAGAAGGCTGCGTGGAGACCTCAGAGCAGCCCTCCAGTATCTGAAGGGGGTCTATAAGGATGCTGGGGAGGGACTCTTCCTTAGGGACTGTAGTGGTAGGACAAGGGGTAATGGGCTCAAACTTAAACAGAGGAAGTTTAGATTAGATATAAGGAAGAAGTTCTTTACAGTGAGGGTGGTGAAGCACTGGAATGGGTTGCCCAGGGAGGTTGTGGACGCTCCATCCCTGGCGGTGTTCAAGGCCAGGTTGGACAGAGCCTTGAGCCACGTGGTTTAGTGCAAGGTGTCCCTGCCCATAGCAGGGGGGTTGGAACTAGATGATCCTAAGGTCCTTTCCAACCCTTACGATTCTATGATTCTATGATTCTATATCTCTGAGCATCCAATTTCAAATCTAATTGTCTGAAGGACATACTGGAATAAGCTATATAGGATTAATGTTTTGTTTTGAAATATGAATATTCTAAAATATTCTTATAGAGATGATGCTTTATTTTTCTTTTTTGAAAAAGGTAGAGTATTTTAAAATATAACTTAAAATTTTTATAGTTTTGCATCCAGAATATTCCAGCAAATTTCATTCTTGTTTAGTACATGCTATACTTTTTTTGCTCAGTCTATTATCTTCTTAAAATCATCCAGTCAAATCACTGTGAGCTTATGTATTTAGCTTCCAAAGTGCATGAGAAGAAAGCAACACAAACATTTTCCTGCCTAGGAAGCAATAACTATTAAACTACCTCTTGTCTGTCTATCCACTAATTACAGGCAGTGCCACATTAGATAATTAGAAGTAAACAAAGCACCAGGCCCTAATTTCTCTCCCAGCCAAGCCTTGCCTCCAGAAAAATCAAGACAGATCCTACAAACTTTTATGTATGAGTAACCTTTTGTCCTGGGTTCAGCTGTAGCAGTCATTTTTCTCCTTCTTAGTAGCTGGTGCAGTGCTGTGTTTTCGACTTTAGCCTGGGAACAACGCTGATAACACCGATGTTTTTAGTTGTTGCTAAGTAATGTTTACTCCGATCAAGGACTTTCTCAGTCTCATGCTCTGCCAGGGAGGAGGGGAAGCCGGGAGGAAATGGAGACAGGACACCTGACCCAAACTAGCCAAAGGGGTATTCTATACCATAGCACATCATGCCCAGTATATAAACTGGCAGGAGTTGCCCAGAAGGCCCAGATCACTGCTAGGGTTGGGCTGGGTATCAGTCGGCGGGTGGTGAGCAATTGTATCCTCTCCCCTTGTTATTTCCCTTATCATTATTATTATTGGTGGTAGCAGTAGTGGTTTTGTATTATACCTTAGTTACTGGGCTGTTCTTATCTCAACCCGTGGGAGTTACATTCCTTCGATTCTCCTCCCCATCCCTCTGGGAGCGGGGTGGGGGGAAAGAAGTGAGGGAGTGAGCGAGTGGCTGAGTGGTTCTGAGTTACCGGCTGGGCTTAAACCACAACACCTTTATTCAGGCAAATCTTCTTAATAAAGTCAGTATTTCAATTATAAAGCCAGCCATGACTTACATGTAAAGTTTTACTGTACTGAACCCACTGAAAAGATTACAATGATACAGAACCATCTAGCTATATGTATTATAAGTTACGGCTTAAAATCTTTTGAATTCGTTAGCTCAGCAATAAGGCTCTCACTGCATGCTAATCATTCAATGTCCCTTCCCTTCTTGAGAGCAAGGGCCTCAAGAAAAAGAGAACCACATATGTTCTTTTTAATTTGTTTTTAAAAGAACATATGTATTAATTACATATAGTTTTGGACCTCAGGAAACAATCAGGAGTAGCTCATGGAACAGTCATTTTCTGCTGGGAAATTTATACAATGAAGAGAAAAACTCTGAATAATTTACAGTAAAATCAGCTTGATTTACAACCTTCTGTTCTATCACTGTAGCAGACAGTACAGGAATGAATCCTCACAGGAAATCTACTTTTAACAAAAGAAAAAGTTACTAAGCTCCAAAGAATGACTAGACAAACTTAACCCTGATAACGAGATATGTAAATCCCAGAGACTCCAAGAAATTAAACAAAGACGAAGCTCTCACAATAGCTACCAACTGGTTATTCCTATCCAAGCTACCACAATGCCATAATGGATCTGGGCCCCATTGTGTCAGATGCTGTGCAAACACAGAACAAATTGTCTCTCAAGCCAAGGATCTTGCAATCAAAGTATAAAACAGTAAAAAAAAAAAAAGAAAAAAAAAGAATGATAGATACAGATGAGCACTAGAGTCCAAGGAAACAAAACCCCAGCATTAGCGAGGGCAGGAGACCACACTGTAGAAAGCCTTGCTATTGTTGAGTTTCCTGTAGCAAAGGAGAGGTTGAAGGCACACAGAGGAGAGGAATACATCTTTCTAGTTGTTTACAAGGAGCCTTTGTCAAGCACAAGAGCATCACAGAAGAAATCACAGAGACAGTCTGCTTCAGCGCTTCACGCTGAGCTCATGGATGCTGCTATCACCAGCCACTGTTCAAAACCCCGCATTTGAAAATTTCCGCTAGTTCTGAAGGCAAATGTTTAGACTTCTACACAGGAAAAAATACTGCTGAAAAAACAAAGTATTTACCAGAACATAGAATAAATAAAGGCTGAACAAGACCCTCAGGTGGCATAGCCTAACTTTTAGAAAAGATTCCTTTGTAAGGAATCTGGGGACACTTTACTGCAAATATGGCTTTGTTGGGGAAAAAAAAAAAAACAACCAACCTAAACAAACCAACTGCATTTTAGGCTCTCAAAATCCTACTGTTTAGCAGGAGATTAATTCTTGAATATTCATAATTTTTCTGAATTTGGAATACATGTTGGAAAAAGAAAAATCAGGAGATGTCAGAAACAGGGAAAACAGCCAGACTTCCTCGGTGTGAAACATATGTGCTAGATTTGTTGAAAACTAAGGAGAAAGAAGTTCTTTACAGCACATAGGTAAGCTATTTACAAACACAAAACTCCCACTGAGATCTTCACCTTTCCTGCAGCTGATTCCTTGAGATCAGCTCAGGCATTAATTACATAAATGACCCTGTGGCTAACAGCCATGTGCAGAACACAGGATGCAGAGATCATCCTCCATTTGGGAAGACAAGGATTTGGCCTTCAGGAGGCTTCTGACTGCAGTCAGCTATTGATATTAGTTACTGTCAGATGTATACAGCAGTTACTTACACTGCATAAATGTTCCATGAGGGTATGTGCTCTTTGTGGGGATGAACAATACAGACAATAGCCATGAACACAAGAAAATGGTTTGCTATACCTGAAAAGGCAGCTTCCAGAAGGTGTTCTATACCCTGAGAGACTGGAAAGGCTCAAACTAGTGGTGTGGGATTTTTAAAACTATTCTACAAACCAATTCCCAAGGATCAACTGCCAAGGATCAGCTTTGGAAAGGATGTTTATTAAATCTCCTCTTCAAATGCAAAGGTATAAAAGACAAAAGGAAAGCAAACTGTTACTGCTTTTCAAAGGAATATCCAGTTCCTAAAACCTGATGATGTTTCTCATACATACTAACAAATTTCATTTAAGAGCACTGATGAATGAAACAAGAATCTCCTATGATGTATTCTGCACCGACAGCATTGCTTATGTAAAGACAGGGAGATGAACTGAGAATAATTTGAATTTCTTTATCAGAACTGTAGATACACAGGACTAGAGGCATTCAGACATAGCCCTCAAATTCAAGCAGTGTGTAACTCATACACTGTTTAAGGTATTCCATAATTTTGTATTACAGCTTTAAATAAAGGCGTTTATGAGAGAGAAAACACTGGCATTATGTATTTCTCATGAAATCATTTTATACGTTATAATTATTGTGTTTGGAGGACTGAGTTCTGGAATAGCCTCTCTCCTTTCCTTGGGCATTCTGATTATCTGTAGGAAAAAGGACATGGGTGTTTTAAAGGCGATATGTTTAGGTTCTGCTAAAATACCATGACAGCCTTCAGAATTATTTACTTTCAAAGCTTTTCCAGAGTAATCTGTAAAGAAACATCAAATATTTCATACTATTATGGCAGAAAATGAAAAGTGTTCCATTTCATGCTTAATTTATTTTGTAATTATAAATCTGTTGGTAAACAGTACCATAATAGGCTTTGCTTTGTGTCTGCTTATGCTTTTGAGCTATTTGAGTTTTAATATGTTTTCAATACAAACGACATGATAATAACTGTACTTGGAAATGACTGGCTAGATGGGTTCATCCCAAAATAAATCTTAGCATTCATCACATATACCTGTTAATAAAGGACATTAAAGAAAACAGACAGAAAACAGTCTGACAAATTTTAAGCTGCAGAAGAGGAGTAATCACTTATAACTAGAAAAATTTAATATTAATTCTACCATAACTATAGTCCTTTCAGAGAAATCAGGAAGAGTTTTCAATTAAAATCACTTTTTGTATAAAAATGTTAAACAAGCATATAAGTAACATCTCACAAAACTCATTTTATTATACTCTCTCATATGTACTCCCGAAAAGAAGATATTTAGCTTTCTCTTGAGTATTTTGGCTTTCTGTTGCTCTTTTTGGAGATTCATGATCACTTAACGTGGGGGGGCCCTGGTATTTAAACATTTGTATTACCAAAACAAAAGACCGAATTCACTAACAGACAGCCTACACTGTATTTTAGAAGAACATCTTTCGTTCTGCTTCACTGTTGCAGTACATTCTCTTTAAAGCAGGAGTAAGCCCTATCCATACAATGACAATCAAGTCCATTATCAAAAGAGCCTTCCTACTTATATATGAAAAATATATGTAAAATTAGAAATACATTTTTAAAACAGTCTGTCTTTTATGAGTCTTTGCTCATGTCCACATTCAGTCTTTATTGATAAATGCATCATTATGTCTTCTAATATCTCTAGTATGGAGCAGTATTCTGTGTGATCTCACATTTGCTGAGTTGTTAACAACTTCACGTCCAGCCCCCATGTGGGCTATGGATTTGCAGAACAAACAGATCTTGGTACTTCTATACCAGCAGAAATGAGTATAAATATTTGCTGGATATCAGAGTCCATAGTTCGGTGACAAGCATTAGGTAAAACAGGGGTTTGTACATAAGATAAGTAGTTCAGTTTATATGGCCTTAGATACAAATTCACCCAGTTTGGTATTTCAGCTTGGGTTAATAAGAAAGTTCAAGTAGCCTAGTCCCTTCCAATCATTTTATCAGCACCACTACACAACAGACTCTAAGGCTCTTTGATCACTGTGCCTTGAGTAAAAAGCGAAAGCCTACTAGACTGTATTTAAGTAGAGAACTTACCCCTTCAGATAGAGTGACTATGTTGTGAATGCGAATTTAAGGACCAGCTTAGGTAGGTGTTTGTGAAGTAGAAAGCATTGTGGCAATTCCTCACCGAAGTCTGTCAAGACTGCATAATCCTGAAGATATGCTTTAGTAAGGGGGATAGCAAGCTAGTTGTCACTCAAATCAAGACATCAGTTGCATAATAATAATTTGAATAATTCGAACTGCAGATTGGAATTCCCCGATAGCCCTCCTTTTCCCAGCAAATCTACTCCTAAAAAGAGAGTCAGAAAGTGACTTAGTAATTTTATAGTGAAATACATATTTAAAGCAGTCTGTAAGAACAAGAAGAGAGTGGACAGGTGTGTAATAAAGAACTTGAAGTCAAAATTTGATTGAGAAACTAGGGTATTTTTTATATAAACACATTGCCCACAAGTTTAAAAGAAATCTTATAAATATTGGCCTTGAATTCTAACAGAACATTTTACAGAACATAATTTAACAAGTAATCTTTCCACGTTTACTACTTCTATAATCACTGAAGGTGTAAACATCTTTGTTGTATATTGGTAACTTTGGATACACAAACATCTGGCTTTATTTGTCAACTTGCATTCTCTTTCTTTTGTCAAGTTTTTAAATAGGTTGAGAGAATGCTTTAGTTCACATTTTGTTTCTTAGAAGCATTATCATACCTTTTGATGTTATTACTGTGACAAAGTTGAAAACTGTGTTTTATGCAACTAAGTTATCTTATCTAGACTAAGGAAAAGAATGCCTATAAGACCAAAAGTAAGTATTTTCATGTCATCCTTGTGCAGTGCGGAAAGACTGAAATATGAGAACTTAACTGTTCTTCTAGAATATGATTAAAATCTTTTCATTTATACAGATTACTAACATACTTTTAATGTTAATCAAAATATTATTCCAATTATAACAATAGAAATAATAAAATGGCATTGCATGATTGCTAAAGTTGTTCATGAGCACATTCTTGTACCAAATAGTCCTGCTATTTTAGATGAGGCCAACATTACTTTAGCTTTCCTCATGCAGTCCAAAAGTTTTCATCATTAATTCCATAAATTTTCCTTACCCAGAAGTGATTACCCATTATTCATAATTTATTATTCACCTAAAAAAACCTAAGCAAACCACAAGCAAAAATTAAACAAAAAGAAAAAGCTCCAAACAAAAAACCAACCCAAACTGTAATTCAGGCAGAAGTAATTGATCATAGAAACAACAGTAGAACAGAGAAAGGGAAAGGTTTTGAAAGCACAAAAGGCAAGTCAGTGTTGAAAGTTAGTGACAGCGGAGCTCCTCTTTTGTATCTAATCCCATCCTTACATCAGCTGCAAACAAAGCAGTTCTAAAAACAGCTGATAGCATAATTTGCCTACAGAAATAGCAAACACATTTAGCAGTTATGTCTATATGTATTTAACTGCATGTGTATATACAAACAAAAGCAATTAAAGACCGTTTACTGGATAATTTGTTTGCAACAAATGATTTCACTAACTCCTTGAAAGTTATTAAATTGATTCTAAATTATGTACTAATAAAATATGCAAAGAACACACATGCTTTCCCTGTGTTTACACAGTACTCAGTACACACGGATCCCGAGGCAGGACTAATAGCTTTTCCTTTTGTAATTTTTTTTTTTCCTTTGCTCTTTCCTTTGCTGTCTTCATAAGAATAGATTTACTTCTAAAAATCTTAATGCACCTGTCACTATACTCTGGAATTAGCATTAAGAAAATCTTTCTGTACAGTCAGAAGGAATATTTCTTGGCATACTATGTTTCCAGCAGCATTTTCAAGAAAGGAACCAAACCTTTGTTCAGTGGAAATGCTGGGAATGATTCCAAGAAAATAAATATAAAGATCTATACAATGGCAAATTATACCAGTGGGACCACAGGTATAATGCTGTGTGAAAGCATTATAACAGACAGGTAGACGGACAAATGGTAAGTTGAAGACAATATCAGTAGATTAGGTACTGCAAACCGGAAAGCATTCTTCCCCTGGAAATAGGAAAATCCTGCATCAAGCAAATTGTTTTTAATGTCTATATAAACACACCTTCTTAAAATCAAATTCCAGATACCAATGATCTCTGTGTGTCTACTTTAACTACATAGTTAATGTTTCAAAGTTCTCTGACTCAACAGGTATCATCTGGGCATCTAATTGCCAACTTGTGGGTACACTAGAGGTATGGAGACTATGTAGTATCTGGAATTCCCATGAATGTCACAAGAGCAAGACAAAACTACACTGCTGCTTCCAGACCTAACGCACACAGATTTATCAGCACATGCTCAGAATCAGAGAATGGTTTGGGTCGGAAAAGACCCCAAGATCATCCAGTTCCACCCCCCGTACCATGGGCAGGGACACCTCACACTAGACCATGTCTCCCAAGGCTCTGTCCAACCTGGCCTTGAACACTGCCAGGGATGGAGCATTTACCACTTCTTTGGGAAACCTGTTCAGTGCCTCAGCACCCTCACAGTAAGAAACTTCTCCCTTATATCTAAGGTGAACTTCCCCTGTTTAAGTTTAAACCCATTACCCTTTGTTCTATCACTATAGTGCCTCTCTAGCATCCTTGTAGGCCCCCTTCAGATACTATAAGGCTGCTAAGAGGTCTCTACGCAGCCTTCTCTTCTCCAGTCTGAATAGCCCCAACTTTCTTAGCCTGTCTTCATATGGGAGGTGCTCCAGCCCCTTGAAGATCACTTGAAATTGTGGAACTAAAATTTGGCCCTGTCAGCTTGTAAAAATGTGGGATCAGTAGATCAAAAGTCTACTGTGCCTTTAAATGTTCTGCGATTTCTAAAATATAAGTGTGGCTTTCCAAGACCTGCAATCTTGATCGCTCCACTGTTAAAGTGAAACACTATGTTCCATAGGCACAAGAATCAAGATGCTTAAGTTTCTCATTAAAAAAAAATACAAATAATTTTCACACATCTCTGGGCAACACAAGCTCCATAAACTGTACCTTACTAGGGGACTCTGTGGTCAAAATGTATACAACATTTCGATTGGATCGATTGAGAAAGGCTCCAGGTTCATTTTCCCTATATCATCCAAGCAGAAGGTCACTTAAAAATCCTTTAGACTTTTCATTTTGAATTATTTTGTCATGAGAAATTAATTTACAGGCTTACACACTTTGCAGAAATGATAAATCTCTAAAGACTTTTTGAACAGTGAATAATGAACTTGCTCAGGAAACTAAATCATTCAGAGTGTTGATGAAGCTGACAAAGTAAGGCAAGGGGTGGTCTCACATCTACACTGAGGTCAAATGATTTCTGGTTGAAAGCAGCAAAAAAGACAAAACCAGTCACTTTCTAAGACAGAACAGTGTAAGAAAACATCATTGTTTCTTGTGCAGGAGCACAGTTCTATCTTAATGCCCTGAGCAGGAATTCTTGAGAATGATAAACAGGGGACCTTGGCCAAAATTTGGCAATACAAATAACAGGTTTATTTCTCCCCCACGCTGAAAAAGAATGATGTTTGAGATTTAAAGGGTGCTAATTTTCTTCATATTTTAAAGCAATCCCAGAATCAAGTTTTTAGATGTTGAAATACAACTTCTTGTCTTTACGGTATTTAGATATACAGTCTTTAATGCTAAAGACTATGATTTGAGAATACTATTTTTCATTTCATCCCAATATTTCCTTCATTAAATCCTCTGCTTCAATGCAAAGCAAATAAAAAACAATTTATATGACTCTGATATAGAACGTTTTAGGGAGTTTGATGGTCATAATAAGAACTAAATCCATAGCATTGGCTTAAGCTTAGTAATAGGCAAAAATCTGAACAGCTTTGATTGTCCAGAGGTGCTATCCTAAATCAAAATCAGCAGACAACATGACCGAGGCAAACATCTGCCTATACATGCATTTATACTTCTCTGAAAATTCTGCTCTTTCCATTTCCTCCCTTTAAAGGTCAGCTGTTCAGTGCGATACACTCTATCCATGTTGCCCCCAGTACCATTTCGCATTATAAATTCCATGATTTTTTAGAATACATGAATTTGTAGCCTCACTTTTGTCCCATAGGCAGCTACATTTTGATGAATGAGATCTCAGACTAGATAGGTAAATAGAAAAAGGGTGAAGGATGTAAGCTTGCAATGTATAATTTATTATAAGCGCCACAAAATACCAGTGCTGAGAGAAAACAAATTATTGGCCTCTCATGCAATGACCATGAGAAGGTGATAAATATTTCATAATATAGTGCTCATCAGACATTTGAATAGCTCATCTGTCCTATTTATGCCATCTAAAATGAATTCAACCTATCAGTGGCAAATGTATTTTTAATGTTTCTCTTTACCTTCTGTGAAAGAGGCAGCTAAAAAGTCCATCTTCCACAAGAATTGTATTATTCATTTCATTACGTACTGTAAACTGTTTATTCTCAAATAAGCTTTTCCGGTTAAAACCAGCGCTTTACACCTTAAGGAAATTTCATGTCCAATGCTTATCCTAGTTACTAGGAAGCAGAAATTGCCACGGTTGTTTTGTAAGATGTGGTATTTTGATGGGAAAACACATACTCATACTGAACTTTAAAAACATTTGGAGACATCCATGGGGGCCTCCTCCTTTGGAAAAGAAAAGCTGAACTGGATAACACCATTTAAGCTTCTTAAATGCCTCCTTAAATTGAAAAACTATATCATGTTTTCGTGCAACAGGGCATCTGTTCTCATACTAAACATTTCAAGCTGTCACATCTGTATAATATAATTTTTAAGATGTGCCAATTAAGCAGCCAAGAAATAAGATAAGAGCAATCTGTGATGTGGGGGTGCTTCAACATCTTAGGATTCAGGTGGCATCACAACAAATAATAATCCTATTGACTACAACTCGGCAAGATCCACATAAACTCTGAACAGTTCTTTATTAAGTGGCCATGTAGTCAGCAGTCAGTTGATTTGAATTTTATACTTTCTACTACTACTTCTTAAAAACTCTGCCTTAAAAATATGCCCTGCAAGAAGCCATGCCTTTGAGGAAGCTTCTAAGTGAAACCAATGAAAATGGCTACAGATGCAACTGGGAATCTAAAAATAAGGTTCAAAACCAATGTGCAAAACTTTTGACATAAAATTTGTCTCTTAGAGCATATGAGGAATGGCAACCTCTGGATATGTAACTTTGTCACTTGTTTAAAAAACAAACAAATGATTCATACAGGGAAGAGGTCATAACTCTAAGTGTCCTTTTGTAACAAATACAAGCTCAAAAATCAGCAATTGTCTAAAGAAAAAAGGCTTCAGCCAGTTGAGTTCGTACCTATTAACTATCAACACTATATACATTTGTTTTCCAACTGAGAACTTTCAAAGATACTCAGAAATTCCAATAGGGAAATGAAGTTATAAGAACCTATTACAACTCACTCATACGAAAAAGTAATTGGAAGCCATTTATTACCAATCCTCAGTTAACCTCTTTGAAATATGACATATACTGTAAACATTCACTTTATGTTGTCCTTGCTATTCCTGACTCCTCGTATTACCAGCTTAAGGCCCTATTATAACCCAAAAATTGAGATCACGAAATGTAAAACTCCTGGTGCTAGGTGTCACTTTGCTTTCCAAAAATTCTCTCTTATTGCAGTTATTCAGGCTGTTAGTGCTATTGT
Organism: Strigops habroptila; assembly: GCF_004027225.2. NCBI lineage: Eukaryota > Metazoa > Chordata > Aves > Psittaciformes > Psittacidae > Strigops > Strigops habroptila. The sequence continues at coordinate 5,174,547 of NC_044289.2, forward strand.
TCCTAACCCTAAATGTTACTCTAGCTTTAACATGGACTTCAGACACTACTATCAATCAGAAATCAAGACTACAGAATTCAAAAGACATTTATGCCAACTCTCAATTCACCCTTCTGTAACTTCCTGAATACCACGATTCATTCAGGATCAGAAGCTACAGAGTTGGTTTCTAATGTAAACTTTTCTGAAATATAGGAAGAAGCCAGAAGAAAGCCAGACCTATGCTTACATATTTGGAAGCATACCTTGTTGAATGGTGCAGTTATTCTGACATACATCCTCTACTTTTCCTAACCCTGTCTTTATGGCCTTAACATTTAGCTTTAGCCCCACTACAACCTAGAGAGTTTAATAAGGAATTCAAAGCCACCTCTCTAGAACTTTGATAATACTGCCTGCATTGAGCTTCCACAGATGGTGGTCCTCCTGACTTCATCCCTAGAGACAGAATGGACAGGGAAACATGAAGAATTGAGAGTCCTGAAAATACAACTACCAACAGCTGTTTAAAGGTTACCTTTGGGGTTCAGAAAGAGGGAATTCCTTTCATTTCTATACATCATTGATATCCTTTGACTTGCATTACTTATAATCATTCCTCTATTGCCATGATGCATATCAGGCTCGCAAGAGTGAACAGGTTCACTGCCTCTATACTGACAATAACAAAGAACACAGATGGTCACTGCTATTATTTTCACTCACTCAGTGTGTCCTTGTGCACCTGACAAGGTCTGGAAAATGTCTGTGTTACTCCACCCATGTAATATTGACCACCACAAAAGCTGTTGGAGCAGTAATAACAAGATTGAGTTTCAAAAATTCCTGTCTCCCAGTAACAAAAACATATGAACTCCTACATCACAGAAGGTCCTATCAAAGATATTGAAATTTAAAAAATTGGGAAAATATGCTTTGATAACACCTGCTCAGATTAAGCAAATTCAGAGTCAGCAGTAATGGGGGCTGTTGATGGGGGCTCAGTTCTCTAGTCCTTGTTGGAATAAAACCACCATTGAGACCAGCAGTAGGTTAGCATGAAAAAACCCAATTGTTCCAAGAATCATCAGCTGCTAAATGAGCTGACTCATCAAAATACAGCAGAGAATACTTGATCTTTTCATGCTCCCCATGTCCCGACGAAACATCCTATCTCTCTGAGACTTTTCAAAGGCATTCTGTCTTAGCTACATCTGGAAGTAGGTTGCTCTAGCAGAGGCAGAGTGCTTTGGACACTAGGGCACAAGTATGTTTATCAAGCCTGAAGGATAAGGTTAGTAAATAATTAGTGACAACCAAGCAACTTTGAGTTGTCAAAATATTCTTGTGGGTGGCTAAATATTCAAATATCAGAACAGTTTAATTTTAAAACCTAGTTTTGATATGATGTAAATTTTTTGTCTTAGTATTTTGTGTTTCTGCTTCTCTGCATTTTCCAGTGATGCCTAACGTTAGCACTGTTTCCTCTTCTGTGCTATATTTTGTGGATGAAAGCACAGGTGTTTCAGCTTCCAATGGAGCTTGTATTAACTTCAATGCCAGTAAAATCAATGATCAAAGCTTAGTTTAAAAGTTCTCTGCAAACACTGCCGAATGAGTTTCCACGTGCTTTTTGCATAAATACAACAATTTTCATTACTGTCCTGGGTTCAGCTGTAACAGTTATTTTTCTCCTTCCTAGTAGCTGGTGCAGTGCTGTGTTTCAACTTTATCTGAGAACAATGCTGATAACACACCCATGTTTTAGTTGTTGCTCAGTAGCACTTACTCCAATAAAGGACTTTTCAGTCTTTCATGCTCTGCCAGTCAGGAGAGGCACAAGAAGCCAGGAGGGAACCGAGACAGGACGCCTGACCCAAACTAGCCAAAGGGCTATTCCACACCACAACATGTCATGCCCAGTATATAAACCGGAAGAGCCAGACCACTGCTTGGGCTGGGCTGGGTATCAGCCAGTGGGTGCGGAGCAATTGTATTGTGCATCACCGGTGTTTATTGGTTTGGGTTTTTTCCTTTCCCTTTTTAGTTTTATATTCTCTCCCCTTGTTATTTCCCTTATCATTATTATTAGTAGTAGCTTTATATTATACTCTACCAGACTGTTCTTATCTCAACCCACGGTGTTTACACCCAGAGAGGGGGAAAAGGGGGGAGTGAGCTAATGGCTGCGTGGTTCTGAGTTACTGGATGGGCTTAAACCATGACAATGACAAGACTAACTCCAAGGCTGCTTTAAAACGGAATTGAACTAAGGCTTTATAATTACATCTACTAGCAACTGGAATTATATATAGGCTTGTGTTCTTCTTTGTAAGGTTTTGGTAGATGCAAAGAATCTCGTTTCTGAAGAGCTGTACTAGCTGGATCTTATAAGACACTGGCTTTCCGAGACCCTTTGTTCCAGCTTATGCTTGTGCCAATACATTTGTTAACAGTTCTGTAGGTTCCTTTATATTTAAGGACTCTAATGAAGCTTTTACTATTAAGCTACATCAAGACTGGACTAAGAGCCTATCTTCAATCTACCCAGTTTTGTTGATTCTTGTTTCTAATTGACAACAGAAGAAAGAGAAGGAAAGGCAGTCTGAGGTTTTCGTCAATATATAAAAGAGACCTTATATCCACTATTTGCAGAAGAATTTATGATGGACAAAAGTGGTTTTGAAAGTTATTTTCCTTAAAAAAAATTGATTTTTCTTCTGATGCCCGATTGTTTTGCGTTTATTAGCAAGTGATTTGTGAAGGAAAGCAGTTAAACATTAGAAGTATGTACTTTTATAGCTCATTTTTTCTCAGCAATTCTAGATATGCTTTTGCTTTATCATGAATTCTGAACTCCACATTCAGTAATTATTCTTTATAGCAACCTAAATACATACTGCATTATTTGTGAATTAGAGAGCAATTTATTTAGGAATCTCAGAAAATTACTCTTCTTCTAGGAGCCATTTTACAGTCTATCCATTTTCTTTTATCTGCGATTGCCTCTTATGTCACATGAGCCTTAAGAGATATTTCATACAGATGAGAATTGCGTTATTACAGAAAAAAAATCAAAGGAAAGATCCAGCTTTGATTGTATCCAGAAGGAAAATAAAAGCTCTACCAATACTAGACAATAACTAAGGAACAAAACAGGTCCTTATACAGGATCACTGTTAGGAATTATATAAAATATATATAAATATAAAATATATATATAATTTTATATATATATGCTGCAGATATAATGAGATGCTGTAGTCACACAAGCCTGAATTTGACAATCAATTCTAAGTTCCTACTTCAGTATGAAGCAGGATTGCCCCTGCATCCTCCTAAAATATCTTTCAGCAATTTCCACACTGAGAGATACTTTTCCTATGAATTAGAAGACTTCACCTGACCCTGAAGAATTCCTTCAGTTGGATTTTGTCAAAGATCTTCTTTACATATTGAAGTTAAGTAAGCATTAAGGGCTCAGTTCAAAACACACATTTCCACTGCAGACACCTGGTACATAAGATTAAATAAAATTCGACTACAAAAAGAAAATTCACATAACTCAACAAAAAAACTCTTGGCAAACTATATCATACACACACAGCAGCTAAAAAGAAACATATTTTTGCTACACATTTTATGTGCTAATGTGCAGCAAAGTAATTAACACTTGGAGTTGAGATAATGATTTAGCAGTTCGTTTTCACATGTAACCCAGGTGCCAAAAAGGCCACTTGTGTTTTTATTGCCTTCTCCTACCTCGCTCTAATGAACACTGCACATAATGGGAAAGAAAACAAAGGCTTTGATGCTCCTCATTAACAAATCAGGTGAATTTTAACATTTCAAGAGTCTGGACCATAACCTCTGGCAGAAGGCTTTATTAACCTGGCAATAAGGTCAACTTCACCTTTTGCCTCCATTTCAAATCTGTAAATTTTACAAAATGGTTTAAATAAAAAGTACAGAAATAAAACATATGCAGAAGACAACCTACTGGATGGAGGGAAGTCTTCTATCCAGCTGGTCTTGTGCTAAAAACTAACCCATCTATACTCATCCTGGATGCCAGCCACATGAATATCCTGCTGGAATCTCTGTCTCATCTACTGGCTGAAAGCTGGTTTTGCACAGTTCCTCAACCCTTCCTCTCCATAGGGATACTCCCCACCTATCCTCTTATACTAGCTCCCAGCTGCTTCCGAGTTCTTCCAGGAGCCTAAAGAGCCAGGTCAAGGTGTTTCACCTCTATTTTGACCCAAGCTTCAGTGTGTGTCAGGTCAGAGATTAATAAGACATTGGAGTTTCTTCGGGCATATAAAAATTCCTGTAATACACTGACAAATAACTCTGGATCTATTTTATTGACAGTAACTTATTAACAATCCAACTATGAGAAGGAGCTGATTGTAGACATTGAATAAAAGGTTTAACTTAACTCAGCAGTAATGTAAATGACAGGCTGAATTAAATGATGGTCAAAGCATGAAAGCAGATATATCAATGTAACATCCAACAGGAAAACAGAGAGAAGGCAATTAACACATGAGGTTGGAGATGGACCAACAGAAAAAGAGCAAAACCTAACTGAAGTAGATTCCTTCTGTATTATAAGAATCTAGGGCATGGCAGCTACATCATAAACATTATTCTCATCTCAAGCAACTCAGTGAATAAAGTTTTCTCCCATGGAAGTACCTGTTTAGTAAGGAGCGCAAGCACCTTTGCTGCTATAAAGGTGCTATGAAGGCCTTACACATGCTTCGAGACTGGTATGCACAAACCAACAAACTAGTCTGAACCCTTTTTAATATATCAGAAATCTGGGTTTGGAAGTTTGTAATCAAGTTACAACCACATTTACCAATAAAACTGGGCTATGACTCCGTGTGTGTTTTTGGAGTCGAACCTTTTTACAAGCTCCTCAGTGACATTTAATTGGAAATCTGGGTGGTACGTTTAGCCTCATGGCAGCACAATGCCTTGAGTAAACAGCGGTAAGCAAACTTCAATGGGTTTATTTACTACACAGCTAATAACTTAGGTGAACTGTTTGTATTGGGTCTAATATTTATTTTGGCAGAAAACTTGGTACACATGCTTTATTCTTTTTGATTCTTATATGTACGTAAATTCTAGAAATATCCATTGGCAAATAGCAAAGTTCAGAACCTTTTCCTGAAAATAAACACTGCTCTATTGCTTTTGTATCAGAATGTTACTAAGCATAGAATTCACTCAACAGAAAACAGAACATTGTCTTACTGTCTCATACTGGCATCCTTCACTTCTTTTTAACAAACAGTAACACTCTCCAGAGAACATGTACTACTGAATTACTTTATTTTCAATATAACCCAGCAGTGGTACTATAGTAACTGTCTTCACCATGATTAACACAGGAAACATTTGGAAAGCATGTTATTATTATTATAAATTACATTTTGCTTGAATTAATTTTTATGCGTGGTTACTAAGATATAAAGAGTTCTGAATTGCTAATTGTAACATTCATACTTGTGAGACAAGATGAGATTTGAAGAGCAAGTACATGTTGCTGAAAGATTTTCAGTTTGAGAATTTGCAAACTATAAAAACAAAAAGAAAAAAAAGGAAAAAAGGTGCAACATATTGTAAAAGTCAGCCTACAGGCTATCAAACCAAAAGATTATAGTGCCAATGACGTTCTTAATTAAAGATTTCTGTTAAACTTCAAGACCATAATGTACTTCTATCTTAATGCAGTAAGAGAAAACAATTTTCTTCTGCACTTAAATGCTGTTTCTCCTCTTATCACTATTGTTAAGTGTTAAATCCTCTCTCTTCCTAGAACTGTATTATCTGTTTTCCAGGCAAAGTAACAGATTTACTCTTAAAGTTGTGATAGATTAAGATGTACTGGGTTTATCAGTCAGATAATATAGAGGGGCCTGGGTAGCAGTTCTCACTGTGGATTTTGCAGGTTGCTTTAATGACACCTTTGGAAACCCTTATCTTCAGACCACACATTCCCTAATAAATATATGTTTTGCATATACAAAGTATACAGATGTGATTGAAAAACAATATGGAAAACACAGACTCTCGCTCCCATACTTTCCACAGCTGTAAAAAATTGACCCTGCTGCAGATAGACCTGGAGAGAGAAGGAAACAAAACTAAGGGCAAAACTAAGACCAGCTCTCCCTTTTTCTATTGAAAGACGAAGCATACAAGCAGTCACTGAAGGTTTCATAAGCAGAAAAGCCCATTTGCTCCAGTCTTCCCTAGTAGTAGCCAGACTAAGCAGCCAAAGAAATAAACTTTCCCATTCGTAACTAGCTATAGCCCAATTACACTTTCTGTGCAAAGATTAAAGCTTGAGAGAATTGAGAGATGCTCAATTCTAATAAGACAACGGATGTTGCATCTGAAATTAGCATTGCCACACAAGATTTCTTCTCAATAGCAGTCAATTCATTTACTGACTAGTTTGCCCATAATGGTCCTAAAATCCTAAATAGCAATATCAGAAAACTGAAGGGCAGAGTCAACCACCATTGATTTTAGATAACTGGCATTAGCACAGTTTTGAAATATCTCTACAGAAAACAATCGATAATTCATTTTGTATTCTGAAACACTTAAGTGTGGAATATTCATGGATAAATCAGGAAAAAAATTAACCCTAAAAATTAATCAGTTGTTGCAAATAGTCCTTCTCTGGAGTTACAACGCTTTCTCAAACTTGCACTCTAATTATTCCATGCTTCGATATGCCAAAGGCAATTATGCATTTTTCAAGTTATTGGATAATAATCAGTACTTTCAACAAGACTTCCAGACAAAGCGTACCCAATGCCTTATTTGTTAATAATGGCACACACTTTGATTTCTATTGTATGCATTCAGCAAAGAAACAGGTTATCTCTTGGAAAGAAAGCTCCCTCATTTAGTGGATAAAGATGTTTCACCTTCAACCTAGACAGTTACTGCAAGGTAACTGCATCAACAGCCAAAAAAACCACTGTGGTTGTAGTCCTGTACAGAAAGAACAGGTCTATCACAAAGACTAAGTTGAGAACAGGGAGTACGTATGGACTGCATAGAAATGTACAATGTTGCTAATATCATGGTACAGTTATCACATGCATAATGGTAGCAGCAGCATTGTCACCCAGTCGATAGCCAGTTCTATTTGCATCTCACTTCTCTGTCCCTTGACTTCAGTGAGCACTGATTCAAATTCTGCATTTACCATTCCCTCAAAAAAAACCCCTGTCCTTCATCCTTATTGTGACTTTCCTACATGGTTGGAGAAACAAGGAGACTCATGATTGCCTCAATTTGCTAATAACTTAGCTAGCAAAGATCTTTCTAGACTGTGCTTTCTATAGCCCAGAGTTTATTTTTCTTTCCTGCCAGTTCAGGCTTCTGTCTACACTCAGAGAACATTCCTTCATAAACTGCAATTAGACTTCAGCTTGAGAAGAAGAGGATTTAAAGAGCACAAATAAACTGAAATTCATGTTTCTCCTTATGAAAAGGTGATTGGTCATTTTGCCTGCTTTGGAAACCACTCAAAGATAGTGAATCAATTTCTGTAGTTATAGGAGAAACCATAAAATTTAAAAGTAGGAATGTTGTAAGGGGACAAAAAGAAGAAAAGGAAAACCAAATGTTTTAAAATACATTACTGGTATCCACTTGATGTTATCTAACTTTTTGGAAACCCTTTTATGTTTAATATATATCACTGATTTCTTTTTAGGCTGAAATACTCTGTGCCCTTGAAAAATTTATCTTCAAATCTCAGTTTACAGAATATGTTAGCACCAAAGAATTTAAGAAGAACCTGCAAAGTTTCTTATCTTGTCAGTCCAACAAACATCTTTTTTTACAAAAAAAAAACCCAACCCAACTCAATCCACAAACAAACATACAACTAAAACTTTTTGGCTTAAGGTGTTAGATACTGCTTTATACGGGAGTGGCTGAAGGAGTAGCTACCTGGAAAAATACCATTGATCCACCTTGGATCCTCAAAACATCACAGAAGCATTTACCCAGAGAGCACATTCAGAATGAGAAAAATCAAAGTTCTGCATTGTTCATTGCAGAACTACCCAAACTGTTACTGGGCTGAATTCATACATTACCAATGATGTGAGAGATGTTGCCATAAGGTCAGGGACAAGACACAAGAACAAAAAATACTAAAAAGTTAACTTGAAAATTCTTCAGGTATTGTCTGGAAGTAAACTGGTTGTCAGTGACTGAGAAAATGAAAACAAATACAGAGACAAGTTGGAACGAGGGAATCCTCCCCTTACAAAAATGAAAACTGGGAAGGAATATGGTTGTATTTTATAAATTAAACGAAGGTACAAGCTCTGGACAACAAGATGACCTATTCAAGCTAGAGCACAGTTTTGGCACTGACATTTTCAGATTTCAATTGAAAGAATATTCATCCTTGGAGATATTAAAAACTTGATGGACAGGGCCCAGTGGGGTCTCAAGTAAATGACCTCCAGAGGTTCCTTCCAGTCAGCTATTCTAGGATTCTATTGTAAAGGTTCTAAGTATTAAAGCCAATGGTTTTTAGAATAGCCCTGTAATGGAAGCAATGAGGGCAAGAACTTCCCTGCCTCAAAACAGTATGGTAAGTACAGGAAAGAGGCTGTAGATGACAACACCATCAACAACAAAGAGCATGACTCAGTGCCCAAGAAGGTGTCTTCCAGTCTTGCATTCCTAAAAAAGATGTTAAAACAGTTCCAGAATGGCAGATATTAATATGCAATAAACTTATTCATTTCACTGCCATCTGGCCTAAATTTCTTTCCATTCCATTGAATTACTTGCATTAGTAACTAGCATTTCAATGCTCTATGTCATTATGGTTAGTTTAGCTTTTACATATTAAAAAGTCTGAGGTTTGTGTGGAAAAATTTGAATGCTAGCTTCACAGCTAATATCTGTAAGGCAAGGAAAAACAGTAAATGGTAAGATATTAGTGTCTGGACAGATGTTATTGAGGAGCTCATCTTAAGCCACTGCAAGGCCTATGTATTTTATACCTTTAATTGCTGCTCAAAGTTCTCTGTGGCATTTTGCTGATGTGCCTAAAATAGTCTTCATGGGTGCTGTTAGAGTTGATTTGACAGTAGTTAAGGTATAAGGGGCAATGATCCAACTGAATGCCTGTCACAGTCATTTTGATACATGTACAGCCTGTACAGAAACTTCTTAATTGCTCCAATATTCTTCTGTTGTTGCTGTTCACAGAGTCTATGAGAAAGGTCATCAATCACAGAGTATGGGAAGTTTTTATGTTTTGCTTGCTTAACAAAATACTTTTAAAGAAAGTAAAATCAGATAATAAGAACTTAAGGAGGTTATGATGTCCCCTTTCCTAATAGTAAAATTTTAACATTAATCATTTAGTATCTGTATTACAGGGGAGGCACATGATTAGTACTAAACCTTGCTCTTCCCTTATTCGTGCTTTGCAACAGAAAGCATTATCTTATTTAGATGCGATATTAGTGATAAATAGATCCACAGTAATTAAAAACTTCTGACATACTGAAAGGGGCAGATTACCTGATTAAGAATGAGACAGGATGCCAGGAAATCCCATATTCCTGTCCTGGGCTTGTCACTGACTCAGGTAGATTTGGACAAGTCACTTAGTAGTTTTACATTTTTGACTAGCCATGAAGGAACACAGCCTACATATAGTGGCATGCAATGTCTATAGAGGTCTGAAGACAGAGTAACTTCATGGCCTTAAGGATGCTCTCATCTCTACCACACGACTAAGACACTGCTGGCTCTTAAACTGGGGGCACAAAAATGTTAAACCTAGGTGCATGTCTTTTTTTCCTAACTGCAATCCACATATAGCTGTGAAGAAGGTGACAAAAAAGCTGATAGGTTCACTTTATTTCACTGGTCAGTCCCTTTGCTTTGGAGTAATCTTGATGTATAAGAAAGTGCTTTCATCCCATGAGAGATACCAGGTCTGATTTGACCCTTTGTATCTAACACCGTATACATTTCAGATTGTATCAAGGTTGCCATAGTAACAAAAGAGATTTGTATTGAATGGCAGAAAATTCAAGAAATTATGTATAAATCCTGCATAATTTGTTGACACCAAATATTTGTTGCTTGAGGCTTGTATCACTTCAAATTACACATTTTTGCTAAGAAAGAGAAACCTTGAAAAAATACAAAATTTTACAGAATATTCACATCTTTTCCACTCGCTGCTTTTGGAAATAATTTTTTTTTTAATAACATCTCCAGTTAGGGAGCTCTCCCTTGTTCTACAAGTGGGTATTTTAACAAAGAAATCTGTTATTTATGTAAGAAAATACATTAAATTAACCTTTACCTTCCCACTTCCTCTTTGTATGTCTTTCCAGTCCAGTCTCTCATTGTGAGAATTTCTGATGTATTATCTTCAAAGACTCTCAGTTTTTAGCATTTTTCTATTCCCCAATATTAAATAACCCAAAGGCTAAACTTTCATTATTTGCTTTTGTTTCAAATATTTTCGTATCTGCTGTTACAATGTTTCAACCTCAACACCTTTTCTTATAAACCAAAATCATACCAGTAAGTTCTTTCGCTAGTCTTTGATATAGTAACAGATGGATCCCAAACTGTAGAAAGACACCCACTGACTTCAAATCTGTAAAGTTTTAAAGTGCATCTCTAATGTGCCAATCCCCACACTGCCTTCCACATTCCTATGGAAAATTATATAGGAGAGGATTTGAGGATCCTGATAGAAGTATCCTGAAAAATCTCCCTTTCAGCTGTAGTATTTCTTCTCTAAAATGAGACCTGCATGTTGGCAGTTTTCCAGCTGCCAATTGCAGTAATAAACAGATATTGCATAAGTGCAACCCTGACCTGGTGGTACTGCACCTTTACTGCATTACTCCTCACTGACACGAGAAACTGACCCATTAAAGATCTTATATTTTCTTTCCCCATTTGCTTCTCTGTCAGCATCTGGCACCATGAGAAAAACCACAGTGCTACATACAGATTTCTGTAACTGCTCAAAAGAGCAATTGCCTGTCATTTTGGGAAAGGAACCCTCATCTGATGTTTGAATATGAATAAATGAAAAGCTTCAACATACCAGTGGATTAAAATTGTGGTTTGTATCTGCAAAAACTGGAAAGAGCACCTTAATTCCTATATTCATTTACCAGCAGTTCTTTTTATGGATGTTTCAGACACTGACTCATCTAACAACATTGACAATGGCAGAGGATTACCAACACCTTTGGCATGCAGTCTGCATTTTCATAACTGCAGGATCAGGTTTACTATGTGATAAACAACAATGGAACAGTCTCAAGTAGTTTTGCAGCAGGAGGAACATGGAATTCTTCTCCATTCCAGCATCAGTCTTAATTGATTACTAATATTTTCTTCACCTTGCAATGCAGATGTAACAGGCTATGTTTTATTCTCTTCAATCTAGAGAATTCCTACATAGTTTTTTCCAAAAGATGCTGTTTAATTTGTTTCATTTTAAGGACAGAAACTATTTTTTGAAGAAGTATCCTGAAAGTCACTCATCAAATTGGCTTTTTTTTCTTTGGACTTGAAATATCCTCCAGAGTATTGTGAAATAGGGCAAGAGAAAGACATGTTTCCATATCTATAAAGAAATTCTACTGAATAGGAGATTTGGTGCATTTTTGTTCCTCTGAACAAACTAAGAACAGAATACTGTAACTGGAACAGATTCAATGCAGCTTTCATTATACAGAGACCAGATAAAAGTTATGCATATATAGAAAGTCTGGTGCAACATGTTTCAGCAACTAAGGAACTGAAGAATTTGCTATAGTCATTGACAACTAGGAAAAACAGACACACAACATGCCTTCCCATTACCCACAGCTGTTATTACGTACCACTGCGTGATGGCAGCTCTATTACTTAATATGATTCAGGATTATCATGGAGCACATGCTGGCGTGTGCAAGCAGTTTTTCAAATTCTGCTCTGTTGCAGCTCTGAGTTCTGCAAAAATTTGGATTCTCCTGCACATTTTTATATTAATAACCTACTGTAGTCCTGTTTCTATTTGGATTATATTAGTAAGATAAATGATACTGAGATGAGCATCTAGACCTTTGCCATGGAAGGCTAAGAACCAGTTACTACAATAAAGCACATCATGATCACCTAGGGTACACTCTTGCCTCGTCACGACTTAATTTTAAAGGACTGCAAGTTGGAATTTTTGATGACCTGTGCTCCAGCTGACTGACATTCTTTTCTGTCACTTAGTTGCACTCTATTCTAAACTGTAGTCCTCGCAGTATTTCTTCCAGCAATGTTAAACAAAATATTCGCATATCCACCAAGATTAAGCTGATGGAACAAGGAATGCAGATACAAGGAGTTTGGTTTCAGTTCAGTGGTGGGGCAAAATACTCTATTGTACCACAATATCTTTCAGTTCTGAAGTGGGGGTACCTGTCTCAGCTCTGTAGGAAAATAGAAGTAAGCTATTCTGATATTTTATTTATTTATTATTAAAGCTGAGCATTCCTTTCACTAGCAAACATTTCTGCTTCAGAGCATTGTATCTTGGCCTATGCTACTCACAGGAGGCACTATTTATTTTTAACTTTACAAACAAATAATTACGGTTTTTAGAAGCTCTTTAAAATATTATACATGATATAAATGGATTGAACTTTGCCTCTTGGCTGATCAAGAATGTCACCTAATTAAACAGTTTTGTGCTACTGCCCCAGGCTTGGCAAGAAATGAAATAAACAAATACCAAGCAAAAGCATTTCCATAAATTGCATGACACTGCTGACTTCCCTGCATTGAAAGAAAGAAGTCATTACCCAGAGCAGAGGCAGAAAAGATTTTCTTTGAATGCAATTTTGCATTCTACACCTGAAAAAATTACATCAAGCGTAGCTGGTATAAGGTGATCTGTGTATGGAGGTGAGTCAGCCACATTCTGAGGGAGATAGAAAATTCTGTCAATTAATATTTTTAACTTTTTGATGTAGATGGCAGTTTAATGCAGGGATCAGTTCCGAATAACTTTCATAGATTGCAGGATAACATGAATCGATGAAGAGCGGAGAACAGTGTGCGAGGAAAATAGAAATGGCTCCAAACATCTTCGGAAGAGCCAAAATAGTCTAGAACAGAAAAGCAATTCGTTGATGCTCTCTATCCGGATAGCGTGTGGAGAGAATAAAAAAGAAAACCAGAAAAAAACCCTTTGCATCCCTTTGTAGACAGACTAGAAAGGTTATTTGGAGAGAACTCTGGAGAGGAAATACCCAGTGAATTCAGGGGCTATTGAAGCTAGAGTTCTATGGATCTCTACACAGAAGTTTGAACTCCCATTAACCATACCAGCTTTTTAAGTCCCCTATTCCTATAGGGACATACCCACAAACTCACCCCATATTGAGACAGTATCTTATGCTACTCTTTCATATCACATCTATGTATGCAGCATATAGAGTTTCTAAGCTAGTTTTTGAATTTTCAAAACATGGGGGTTACTCCCCCGAGAATGATCCAAATTAATCTTCACTTATGCTCTTCATTCTTATAACAATAGAAAGACATAATGCAAATCTCTAATGTATGTTTTATATGTTTTTAAAATAACAACATTCACTTTGTTTTCTCCTTTCTATAACAGCACCACTCAAACGTTTGGAAAACTTGATTAACATTTGTTTATGTATTCTCACCATAGTGCTTAAAAGGAAATATTCAGCATGGTTAAGATGGTATCTCATATTTAAAAGCTGTAATTGAGCAGAGAATTTAGGCATAAAGATAGATCTTCCCCTCAAGTAAAGTATTATATATGGCATTAACAAGAAAAACCACAGCACTAGTTATCTGGCTGTTACCAATTCACTGCAAATAATCTCTTAGTTTGTCAAAACCATAAATACATATTGTATTCCAGAAGCAACTTCAAAAATTCTTATTCTAGTAACAAAAACACTTCACGGTCTCTGCACATTGACCTGCATTCTTTCCTAAACCTGTACATTTTAACAAATACTCCCCACATGAAGGCAGCACCATCATGTGTCCTAGGAGAAAAAAAGGCAAAGACAAGCTGACAGAACCCATGGAAACATTCCTTTCTAAGCTATGTGTTGTAAACAATAGATTCCTTTGGTCTGAGTGCTTTATCAAACAATTCTAGCATCTGAATTGCTGTCCTGTTGGAGATGTATGCATGTTAAGCATTCCTGGAGGTGAAAACAAAATGTGGATTAACCCTGTCAACTCTGCAGTCATTTCAATGCTAACAAAGTTTCTGCCTTTGCCAGACTGCCCCAATACCTTAATACCTGGAAGATGAGGATTTGTAGCAAGAGCTTGATATACTGAAGTAATCTCGATACCCTTGTAGCAGCCTTGGCAGCAAAGCACCAACAGATCTAAAGTGTCAGACTCCATTCCGCCTGCATCTCGCCTGAAACCTTCCTTCTTGTTCTGGAGAATCTGCCACAGAGGTGCATTCTGCAAGGATATTCTACCTGCACAAAGCCCAGGAACCCTTGGTTTTCCTTCCTCAGAACACCTTCCTGTCGTCCCTTCTGCATCCATGCTATGCAGTCTAAAGGAAGGCCTGGGATAATACATTTCAGCTGTACAGAAGAGAATGCAACAATGACCAAAACTATCAGCAACGTTAATGCGTGGTATTTTCTCAAGCCAAGCATTTTTTATTATCTCGTACATTCTAAACAATGTTATGCTATATAATAACTATTATTATTGCTTTAGTTAATTCTCTAGTTAACTCATGCTTCAGTCGAGTCAAAATTTTACTTCATAATTAGAGTCTTCTATTCTACCTATTAACCTCTTACCATTTTTGCAAGTAGTTAAGTACAAAGACTCTATTCTTTCTTCATAATTAGGAAGAAGTTTAGTTTCAAGCCAGACTTGGGCCAGCAGAGGGGCTCAACAGACTTTTGAGAGGTTTGTTGGAAGCAAGTTTCAATCTCACATTCAGAGAAGTGGAGCTAACTTCACATGGAACATCCTGCTGCTCCAGTGCAACAGTGAAATCTTGCCTTTCATCTTTTGCAAAAACATCAGTAAGTGACCTCAATATTTATCAACATTAATAAAAACTTGTTTTTTCACATGAAGGAAACAGCACATTAAGATTCTTTTCACTTTTAACTATGAAGGTCACAGAAGATTGCAGATGTTTACAAGTAGAACCTTCGAGAGGTTTTGGACAGATGGAACTTCTCTTGTTCTGACTGCAGAGAAGTGATTCCCCCTAAAAAAACCCCACTTTTACCAGATGCCTCACTGAGAAAAGTGCATCAAATCATAAAATCATTCCTCTTACTTGCATTGGATAAGGAAATGGAGAGAAGAACAATATTACATGATCAATCATTACCAACCAGCATTTGCAGCACTGACTTTGCAGCAAATAATCAACAGAATTAGAACAAAATAAGCTGCAAACTGTTGAGTAAATTATACTACCAAATGAAATCATTTTGATCTTTTTGTGGACATTCTAGAAACTGAAAATAATTTATTCCCTAACATTCTTGAATGATGAACGTTTGGATTTATTTCAGAAGGAATCAAAAGAGTCAGAATGCGTAAATGTAATGAATTTTGTTGCTGATACTGGGTAGCAGTGCAAATGGATCTACCATCTTCTGCTTGCCTATTAATGTTAATGCATGTACATTGAAGAGAATATAATCCATAATATATTCACAAAATCTGCATTATTGTTGGTACAAGAGTTATGCTTGTCCTTGGGCTTCAGCAATATTCTCTCCTGATGCTTCTTTGTTTGATGAAAGTATTATTATTTTTCCATTAATTGAATATTTATGCTTCAGAGCAGCATTAGCAAGACCATTTTCAACTGAATTTTTACTATAATTCAACCATCTTCCTATTTATATCTCTTTAGGGATGAGTTAATCTGCCTCCAAAACCTGATAGGAGCCAAACACAATTGCCTTTGAAGGTTCAAAAAGAGTTTAAAAACTTCTCTTAAGAATTAATTTCTTTACTTCTTTAGCTTTGCATAAAACATACAAATATCCTGCTGAAGGAAGTGATTTCCAAAAACACCCCTTCGCAGCTGAGCCGAATTCTCACTGACATCAGTTGGGCCAAGACCCTACTCCTGAAAATTTTCCTTAAGACAGATAAAAAATTAATAATTAAAACAAAATCCCCAAAAGAACAAAAAGAGACATTTCCAGATCATCTTTCAAACCTGAGATGGTTAGACAGATACTACTTTGTTCATTCACGCGCTTACTATCTTTTATATCACCTGTTACATACACCGTATCAGTCTTCACCAGTGCAGAGGTCACAAGTGTTACAGGATTCTTTTCTTTGCAGAATTAGAGTGGATTTGCTAAAGTTGGTGCTTCCGTGAGATACTACATTCACATCTGTCTGTTGTAACTGCACAGCACAGTTACCCATTAAACTGGGAAGTAGTGTTTCTGGAAAAACTCAACCATTCATGGAAACATGAATATCCACAATTTCAGTTTTAAAATTGCAGCAATAAAACTATAGCTCTGTTTGTCGCTTCACAAGTATAAAAATGACAGAAATATGCATTCAAATAAGCTCATTTCTAGCCCTATTCCTACTACAGGCCTGAGAGCTCACTCCACCTTCAAGTGCAAATTGCAGTACTTTGTCACAGTACCCAGAGAGGACTTGTGTGAAAGTGAAACTTGCTCTTCTAGGAATGTTAAGCCAGGGTAAACAAAACCAATGAGGTTTGCTTAAAAAGCAAAGAAAGAGAACAAGAATTAAAACAAAACCAATCCAACCAAACAAAAAAGAATAACAGCTGGGATAAAAAGGGAGAGGCCATTTTAAAGAGTTGGGATTACAGAAAAGATGAAGTGTCACTACACACTTCAAGCTTTCCTCTGTCACCAATATACTATTATTTAGTAATTAGAGTTTAATTCCTTACATTATTCTATGACTCCAGAAACTGGAGCATTAAAAACCACTTGTCCTGTAAACACCTTTTTTCCGCCTCCACATGTGCTACGATCTGCTGGCAAATGCAACATTTAGATGTTCTTCAGCACACCCCTGCCTTGCTTAAAGCAAACCCAATGCAGTGAATACAGCATTAGTCCTGGCCTTTGCTGCTCCTGTTTTAGAGGGAAAAAGCAAACTGCTATTTCTAGTCTCTGAATGCAGACTCTTCACTAAATAGGAAATGCCACAAAAATGAGGAGCCAGTCTCAAGAAATAAATATTTTAAAGAACAAAATACCCAAAACACTATTGACAACATACAGAGGGGAAAGAAGGGAAAATATCTGTCTGTATTTATGCTTCTTCCTGTTTTGCCAGACCTACAAATTACAAATGGGATCTTGACAGTACACAGCAATCTTTTTATTCTATCATAGTCTCTAAGTTAAGGAGGGAATGCACTTTGGCTCATTCTAGTCTCATTTCCCATTCCTTGTTCTTCTGCAAACAACAACAAAGCAAAATGTTTCTGGCTGTACCCAGGGAAAATCCCCTGATAGAACTAAGTGATTCTTGGGCAGAGCATGCCATCTGGGAAAAGAGTTTCTAAAAGCAACAGTGGTTGATACATTCAGATAAATTACTATGTGGATTCCCCAAACAATTTTACATGTTTCCTTTTCTCTGGCTGAGGTACCCACGAGGGAATGTCTGCATTTGGTAACAAATAAGTATAGCAAGTAGTGTTTTCACCAATTTCCTTATACAGATTTCTATTACAAATATTCTATAGCAGCCTTTATTTAACAATTCAGTCAATGACAGGTAATCATCTGAGCCAAATACCTCCCCCTTCTACTGAGATCTTCCAACTTCGAGCTTGAAAGTCTTAGATGAGAACATTCCATTTGAATGCTTTTCTAACATCTGTACAATTCAAATGCCTTGGTTTCTCTCCCTGGATGGATTTGGAAACAAAGCAACAAGCAACCCCCCGCACTGCACACCCCAAATCGTTCTGAGTGTAGGGGAAGGTTGAAACTAACGTTGAAACTGAAAGGAAACAAGAGAGATGGAAACACAAACCCCACACCTCAAAAAAACCCCACCTTAAAAATTATTTTCAAGCCACTTAAGTATTGCTTCCTACTCAATCGCAATGCCAGGTTCAGAAAGGACTCCAAACATGATTGTGTCTTGTGATATGAATTCAATTTTCATTTCAGGTCCTGTAATAGAAACGACCCTAATTCAGATTGTCTACAGAAGATGTTTGCCCCTTGTCATCAGCTTAGATTTAATTTAAGAGAACATAAAAAAAATAAAGGTATAAATCACATCCCTGTGTTTGCTGTACTAACATGATTTGTGTGAGGGAATGCTGGAGAAATAAAGAGCAAAGAGAGAACTTGAAATGTTTTGATTGCAAAAGCTTGTAAAAAAGGTTTCTTCCTGACAAAATCAGATGTCAGTAATAGCCAACTTTCCTAAAAATGAGACTTAAGGACATAATGGCCAGTATCTAAATGAATGAGGCAGTTGGATCCTTGCAGTTTAAAGGGTAAGGACTCCAAGATTTGATTCCCCACTTTGCCAGAGCATAAAAACAGA
This sequence comes from Strigops habroptila, assembly GCF_004027225.2. Taxonomy (NCBI): domain Eukaryota; kingdom Metazoa; phylum Chordata; class Aves; order Psittaciformes; family Psittacidae; genus Strigops; species Strigops habroptila. The sequence goes on from NC_044289.2 coordinate 5,193,171, forward strand.
CTTAAACAAGAATAGATATATTTTATGGAAAAACAATCCCAAAAAAACCCACAACCAAAAAATAACACCCCAAACAAAACCACCAAAAAACCAAAACCAAAACAAAAAACCGCACACCAAAAAAACAAACCACAAAAAAACCCCAAACCTACCCCAAGAAAATTCTTGTGATCTCATAGTCATGTGGCTGCAAGGGCACATAAGTGTGCATAGTCAAATACGTTCTTACAAATTGGGTTAAATAATTCAGTTGTTCAGGGTCTGCTCCCTCCTTGAAGGTATTTTTCAGCAACTAAAATGACATTAGGTGACGGATTGATCTGCTAGACATTTGGGATGCAAAATAAAACTTGTTTGCTTCAAATATCTCCAGTTGAGCACCTCTGTGTTTAGGAGTATGTACCTGCATAAGCTATACAAACAGTTGGTTTAGTGAGTGAGCTAAAAAAATCTATGTGAGCACAAACACCAGAAGGGCAGTTAAATGTTTTAATAGGTTTTAATCCCACACACCAATGTTGCATTTGCACACACCCTTTAGAATCTGATTGTCAACAGCTCCTGTATTGTGTCTTCAATTGTGACATTATTAACACCAGGATGACATTCTTAAAATCTGCATTTAGATGAACAAATACAGGTTTGAGTGGTTGCATTTGAGGAAATCCTTTTGAGAGAGCTTTGTCATGGGGTTTGGTTCCTAGCAAGTTTCAGTTCTTACTCTCAAGTTCAGCAAAAGTGCATTGAAAGAAGGCCAACACACATACAATTACAGATGATCAGAGTAATCAAGTAAGAAAAGTTTCAATTCCTTATTTTGCTACCTTAAAGTAATACAAATGAAAAATTGTTCTGCTATCCCACTTTCAGAAATACATTAAAGAGAATAAAATCTCCTTCCACAAGCTTCCTGTCGGTAATAAGCATTCTGTACCCAGATGTGCAGCACACTAACACAATTTACTCTATTTAAATGTAAAAAATATGTACAAAATGCAGCTATTACCTAGTTGCTGGAAGGTATTTTCTCCCAATTCAACAACCCTTAAAGACATTTTAGGGCAATTAGTTAACAAGCAAGTTCTGATTTTCAGATTTCAATGAATGCAGGCAGCATTTTAGAAATAAAATAGGAGCACTAAGGCCCATCAGCATAGGTGTGATTTTAGGCAAGTTGGATGGCTTTTCTTTTCCTTTCTACGTTCTTGCTGGAGTCTCACTGAAAAGGGAGGGAAAGAAGCAGCAGAATAGAGCAGTTCCTTTCCCCTACAGCATGGGGCCTGCCCATACTGCTTAAACCCGCTCTTGCTGATGAATTTAACAGCTATACTTGAAGGCTGAAACCATATTTGAGGTCTCCTGTCAGTCAGCTGTGTTCCCATTATGTCAGGCAGTAGCCAAAACTCCAGGGCAGCTTTGCAGTGGCTCTACAAGCCTTCCACTTATTCATGGCATACTAGCAGTCAAGTTATTTCTAAAAGGTAGCTCGTCATGGAACACGGTCCTTATTGATGGGAAAACAAAGCTGACTGGCCGATACTGAAGTGTATTTGATTGTGTTCGAGGGACAGGATACACACTTCCATGATTTACTGTGGTTAGTCTTGTAACCTGCTCATTGACAGCGTTACATTTAACTATGGTCACATAGGGATAAGGTGTTTACAAGTGTTTTAAGTGACTATATCCCTTTGGAAGGACCAGAAGTATTTTAACCTCTCTTTTCCTCCTATCACTCCTCTTTGAGTTAGCCCTTGTGCCTTTTTGGGGGGTGGCACAGACAGTGTCTGCTCTGAATACCAGTAACACCAGCTCTGCTCAGCATGAAGTTCAGCACATGCGTACAGACATCATAACTGGGAAAGTTGTTACAGCACTTGAGAATTTGCCTTCCAAATATGAATTGAGACTAATTCTTTCAACATGCTCACAAGCTTGGCTACTGATACTTTCCATTAAAAAGAAAGAAGAAGAAGCAGCAGAAAGGAAGAAGCAGCAGAAAGAGAGAAGCAGCAGAAAGAAGCAAAGGATAATTTAAAGATGCCACTGGGACAGTTTTCTCATAGGCTGCTGTTCCAATGCTGAAGGAAAACAAAATAAAAAGGAAAAAACATATTTCTATCTGCATAGTGCGGAATAAAAAAATAAATTGCATCAGACAGTGTACAAGTCACTGTCCCTTTCTATTAGTGGTAGTTGTAGGCAGACCCAATGTTACAGAATGCTTCATTCTACAGCTTTCCTTTAGGTGTCACATAAATTAGCCAGAAAAAAATGCTGAACTTTCCTCAGGAACAAGCTGTCTCTGTCACTTTGTCTTGACTTTATCTGTGTGTATTAGAGTCGGCCTGAAGAGTTCTCTTCATCAGAAACAGAAGCTTCTCACTTTAAATCACAGTAACAACAGTGCCCAACTTAGCTGGCAAAATAGAAGAAAAACTGTCTCAACTGCAACAGTCCTGAGGTCTATGCCATGAAATCCTGGTTGCATGAAAAATAGGAACATTATTCCATTTTCCCATTCCAACTGAAGGAAAGTGAGAAGGGACTAACGAACAGAAACTTTTTAAGTAAGAAATATCCTTTTGTCAAAACAAAAGTATTTACAGATATGCAATGATGACTAAGAAATGTTTTTTGGGAGTATAATTTTTAACTTCAGAAGTTTTTCGTGTATATCAGGTTCTCCCATGTCTTTGTAATGTTGTGAATAGGAAAAAAATATTCAGCCAGGCCTTATACAATAAGGTGAACATAAAAAACACAGAGTTAGTACTATCTTACTGTGATTCAACACAATGCAATTGAAAATATCATCACAGAAGTGAATGACAGAAAGGATCTAGATCTCTCTGATGAAACACATTTCTCATTGAATCAGGTATGAATGTGAAGTACCTTTAAAATTACTCTTTAAAAAGTACTCAGTTTCAAAAATGTATTTTTAGCATCCACAAACCTGAGAATTCTGATTTAGCAAGATGCCTTGAAGTACATTGGCTTTACAAGACTAACAAGCCATCAAAACAAGGGAGGTTTTGGGGAATGGATTTGCAGAGCAGGGGGTGTGGATGTGGATTGTTGACGTTATACTATCACAACATCTTATGTGGTGTGTTATCACAATGTGGTATTTTAGTTCTAGTATTTAACATTTATGTAAAGAGGAAGATTATAAAAGCATTATACAGTCTGATTTAATAGATACAATGGATTTTTCTTAAGGAGTTTGTAAAAGGAGTAATACATTTAGTATATATACTTGTATGTCAGTATAGAAACATAGTGGAAAAAAGTTAACAAGCATCTGAATATTGTCTCCTTAATACTGTATCAGCCAAAAATATTTCAAACTGTATGTACCTCTATGAGCTAAGAGATAACAAAATGCATTATTTACATGAGTACCTTCCAAAAAGGATTTTGAGGGAAAAGACAAAAACCAAACACTTGCAGCTTCTTCAATTTACTTAAGCATTCATTGAGCCAGAACCTGAAAGACAGAGCCAGAACCTGTGTCTGAAACTGTTAGCACGTGTTTCAGAAACAGAAGACCTAGGTTAATTTCTGCTATGGATATGATGGAATAAACTTCGACGGCAGCTGACTACAGCCCTCGGTCAGTGCTCCACACACTAAAGCCTTTCTTCTGCTGTCTCTCCTTCTCATCTCCTCCACCCCACAGCAAAACAGAGTTCAAACCCAGTACGAAAGCTTAAGTTTCTCTGCAAAAACACTTATGTCAATTCCATATGCTGTGACAGATGCATCATCATCCTGGCAGTTAGCAAAATATGGCAGCTACAAGCAAGGCCACAAAGACACCGACATGAACCATGTAACCTTCTACTGGTCCTTGTGCCAGAATATGGTGATGTGTCCTCCAAGTCCCAACAAAGTGCACCACAAATTCAAACCTTACAGCCTCTTAAGCTACACATTTTAAGTGTTGAAACTGAATACATTTAAGTGACATACTGATTATGTGATAACAGCCCACCGTGCAAAGACAGGCACCAAATTTTACACTGCTCGCGAAATCTAGCATTGGGGGTATAATCTCATCAGGATATTTCAATTTCATTGATCTGGATTGCATTACATGTCTAACAGGTGAAGAAGTTTAAAGTGAATTGTGCATGCACATGAGTAATAGGGTTGGGAAGAACACTCCCAGCTGCTCACCCTGCACATCTACCACTGGGAGTAGCTTGCTCAGCGCTATTGTTCTGTTTGGAGATGTTAGCAGCCAAAAGAATTGCCCTCTCCATTTAACTGCTCACACGAACATTGTTAGTTCTTTTTGTGGCTGGATTTTGGATATCCAGAAACCCATCTTCAAATACAGATGATCTACTGCAACTGAATGAGGAACCTTTTGTGTGCAACACCATACGGGTCAGATGCACTGTTCAAAATTGCACGTGGTAACTGGGGTAATACAGGAGGCTAATTTCAGCTGGAGCTGGTTTACAAAAAGCATTTTTTCCTGATTTTACTCCACTTCAACAGTCCATACATAATGTAAAACCAATATATTTTCAATTATTTTGAGCTTCCTAAACAAGAGATTTTTTTATGGATGTTAAATATAACCAAGTAATTGTTAAAATATTGCTTGTTTTGCAAATTTTTTGCAGTTCAAAAAGTAATGTTAAAATTTCTTAGTAGCAAATGAGACCTCTAGGGAGGAATGGTTAGAAAGAGTTTTAATCAGATTTTCCAGAAGGAAAAGGAGATAAAAAAATCCAGCAAAATAGCTCGCAATTTTCCTACTGTTTTGGAATCAAAGTTAAGCCCAATAACCCATCCATGCTGAAGTTATTTCAACAGCAGTACGTTCCCAAATTCATGAAGCAGCACTGTCCAGATGAAGTCAACTGCAGGACCAGAAGTGTTTGGGCTGCATTGTCCAAATTATTCAGGTTTCTAGTTTGCCACGACCTCATTATTACTAAATTAAAAAAGAGCCTTGTAGGAGATTTCCGAATGCCTGCCAGAAGTTACAGAACTGACAGCCTAGTACATCATCTCTCAGTGACACCTTAGTAAGAAGTCAAAAGAAATCAGCTTCATCTTCCTTGAATACTAGTTCAGTGTCCAAACTACTAGTAGGCTACAAAATGTTGTACGTGTAAAAATACATAATCAAAGATGGACAGACATGTTGAGTCCCACAGTTTTCTTGTAGGTATAAATGACTTTCTCATTAAAATCCCATGTTCAAATTCAACATTTCCAGGAAATTGATTGGGTTTTTCACTACAGGGGAAGAAATTGTGCATCATGCATTCAGATCACCTGCTGCTTCAGTTCTGAACCACCAAGTTTTCTCTTCACAGTTCCTTTTTACATTTCTTGGGGTAGTATTTTCAAAAGCACTGAAGGAGTGAAAATTCCTTGGTTAATTACTGTTAAAAATTCATCTGCTTTCATTCAAATGGGACGGATGCACTACAAAAAGCTTGAGATAATCTCTCAGTTTTCATAGCATGCTTTGAGGCTGGTAGATCTCCAACCTTGTGAAAGAGTCTTATTCACTCAGGGGAGCCCTCTGAGACTACAGAGCATTATTTAAATAGATGCAACACATCCAAGAACTTTTCTAGTTTGGGAGCCTATACAAGTTTTCTTATCTTCACTTTCTGCAGAGGTATATCAAGAGCCAGGTATATTACATAGGATCCTTTTTGTACTGCTCGCCATTTTACAGGCCTATTTCCAGGTAAATTGTCTAAGAGGATTCAGTGTGCTGTCTTCTCTTTGACAAGATTATTTCTAACCAAAAAGTCTGCCAAATTTGAGGGAAGGAGTAAACATTTTATTTGGTCAATCCCAAAACTGTGCAGATATTTTCACATAATTTTAATGTTTAAGCAGTATATTAGCTCTAATTATCATCACAGTTGACAGCCAAATTCTCTCCTGCCATAAGCAGTGGTATTGGCTTCTGGACTGCATCTGCTGCTGTCCAAGCAGGGATGATAAAACACAGAACCAAAAAGCAAATCCAAAAATATATCCAAAGTCTAGGTTACTTAATAGTTTTAGTTTTGCTTATAATATCAATGAAATACTGATGAACTCCAATTACAATCAGGAAGTCACCTTCTTTTCCAATTATTTTCAGGCAGAATATTTTCCAGATCCAGAAATCTTCATGTAAACACACTTTTCTGTATCCGTGTATTGTTTCAAACAGTAAGAATTCTCTCTGCTATGGAAAATTGATGCCACTATTTGATTGAATACTTTCATCCGCTAAGTAGGGATGGTAAAACATCAGAGCAAAACTAGGAGTTAAAATTACTACTATTTTTTAGATTCCTCTTCAGTACTTTCTCCTATTGAACACAGGGATCACAGTAGACATTAGTAGGTCCATTACATCAGGTGTTGCTTTCCTCCCTTAATATTGCATTGGTAAACTTAGTGAGCATGAAACGTTCTGGTAAAGATTCCCAGCAGTGACACTTGGCATTAGGATTTACTGATGTGAAATCAGCTTTACTACACACAGTCAGTCTAAGACCAGATCTTATGAAATAAGCTGGAAATATATTCTGCAGATTCATGCTGGTTGATTTATCTACTCTTTAAAAAGCTTATCATACACATCTGAAAAGTAATAGTCAGCATGGCAACTACTCACTCAACAGATCCCTTCTCTGCGTGCATTCCATCAGTTCTGCTGACTGACCCGCCAAATCCCAGTTTTGCTGGTCTAGTGTTCCAATTCCCGAGAACATGCCTGTAACAAGTCAAGGTAAGGCTAGACTGCCTTCACACTAAAGGCAAGAAAATCTCAATTCAGTGAAATGATGAAGAAAAAGATTAGGAGGTAAGGATAGAAAAAGATTATTTAGGGAGGAACTGTGAGGAGTAGACAAAGAGAGAATGGTGAATCAGGATCTAGCTAAAACACAGAGTTAAAATATCAGAACGAGAAGAACAAATCTGGAAGGGGATATAATTAAAAACATAAAAGAAAAACACAGTTGTAAGAGAAACAAAGGAACGCTGTTACATTCTTCAAGTATAGTGAATAAGCCAAAGTGACATACACCTATCTAGCACAGAAGAAATAGGAGAACTGGAAAGAAAAACATATGCATAGAGTCCATAAATTATTTTGCAAGGTATGGTATTGATAGAAAATTTAGTGCTAGGATGCTACAATAAATAATCCAATAAATATTAACGTTACTATATGGGACAGAACAAGCTGGGATTGGAACATCTACTGAAGTTTATAGAGGGCAGGAAAATGGCTAAAGCAGGGTTGGTGCTGTGTACCATTTTGGGGAGAGAGGAAGAGAGCCAGAAAGCTATCTTCAGTATTGTAAATGACATGAGTTTCTAAAACATACATCAAATGGAATACCAGAGAGATGAGAAAGGCCCCTCTTCAGCAGTAAACTCTAACCTTGCTGCTGAGACAGACAGCTAAGGAAACAGCTACGTATAGGTAGCTGACTGCAGAGCTGGCTTCTCTTCTTTGCCTTGAGGAATGCTCCCCTATCTATGAGCACCATTTATTTTTCATCTAGCCTCAATGAGCAGAAAGTGATATCCTAATCAGGCAGTATAATTTGTTCCACTAAGACACAGAGGATTTGCTCCATGAGTTCTAAGGATTATACTCCTAAATTACCTGATTTAATTTTTATATTACCAAAAAATCAGGCACCTCAGTGGAAATAAGGCAGTGAATGTCAGTCTCCTGAAGGTCTTGGGAAAAGTTTTTTTCATGCTGAAAGGACCCATATAGTTATAACTGGTGAAACACTACAGCATTTGTTTCTATTATCATGGAACTCCTGTATTTGGTTTAATACCATTTAGGACTCTATTTAATCCTTATTTCTGAGCATTAGAACAACAATATTCCATATTAATAGAAAATGCTTCCCATGCTTGCAAAAAATAACCTAGATAAACATTTTTCTAGGAGCTGCTATTAGTGCATAACATACAGGACACAATGTCTTCTATGTTGTGCCGTGTTTTGTGGTGTTATGTGCAATTGAGGCTTAAAATCACAGAAAAAACAATAAAACAAAGAGCCACGTGACTTGGTCTTCAAAGCTCATGTTCCGAAAGCAACCTGGCCAATAGTGGGGTTCATGAATAAGCTGTGAGCCAAATAGTCCTAACAGACTTGGCTACAGCTTGTAATTGCAGAGTATATTAAGAGAACTCAAAATGATTAGGTGGATGTATAGATGCATGCATATGGACTGTACCTAGAAGCCACCCAAAAATACTGGTGTTATCATCCAATTAAAACATTAACAAATTTTGTATTATTATCATTTTTAATCAAACACTAATAAGTAATCAGAAGAAATTTAAGTGGTTATATACATGTGTTCATGAAAATGAGCTTATGCTTTGTGAAACAAGTCCCAAGACATAATTTATTGTGTCCTTTTTGAACTTTCTAATTTGTAATCTCTGTAATCCATTCTCTCAGAATTGAAGCAGAAAATAAGGGCAAATACGTGTAAAGAACAATGATCCTAAAATAATTCATATGGAGCCTCTACTTGAAGAAAACAATGCAAAACTCATTTTGAGAAACATGGAGGTGTCACCCAAGTTTTACCTTGTATGTCAAGCTGATTTGATATTTAACATTCAAAGTAAACCAAACAGTGCAAACAAGCTTCCTTTAGAACTGGAGATGAAAAGCAGATAGAAGCTTATTGATTCAATGAAACTATGATTTTAGTACAAAGTTCAGCTTTAAACTTCAACCAGAATGCAATGGAAAAAAGGTTATTTAAAACGTCTACCTAAGCTTATTTTAGGGGGTGACAGGAGGATGATAATGAATAGGTGGGGACACAAGTGGTGAATTCTGTTTTTATCAAAAAAGAAAAAAGTGGGGTGGGAATCTAAAACACCAAGAAAATGCCTTTTCTATCAGAGTCTTTTATTCCATTTACTTGATGTACCTAGACCTTTGTTTGGATGAGTTCTGTCTAACAAGCAAGCCCTCAGATATTTAGCAGCTCACACTGAACGACTTCCTCCAAATTGCTTGAACAGATTTGCTTCTTGAAGTCAGGGAAGCAAATGCCAGGACTTTGGTAATACTGTAACTTTCCAAAGGGAGAATGGGGGGCAAGAGAAAGAGGTTAGTCTATAACACCCCAATTCTAGCTAAAATTCCGCTACTACCAGCTTTACATCCAATAACCAGAAAACAAACAAAAAATTAACTACAAGGCCTACCGAAGATACCAGTACCCAATCTTACAGCAGTGACTAAGTACAACCTATCAATTGCTCTGCTGAATACAAGAATGACAAGTAATTTAGTGTTACAAATCAGTAAGTACTTACCACATAGGAATTATTATCTGTAATGAAATTTCCTAAGCTGGTTATGTAGACATCAGACTACAGGACTACCTGAACAGAGTAGAGACATAAGCAGACATTATTGCAGCATTTTCAAAACCTTTACTGGGAACAGGTTAAACAGACACAGAAGTGTTCCCTCTCACACAAGCCATTTCAGATGGAAACACTGTGGAATGCATAGAGGAAACTCAGTCACCCACAGATTATGTCAGATTCAAGCTGTGTGTTCCAAAGAGTGATTCATTCTATTTTTCAATTTTAGAGCAATATATTGTTTATTTAAAAAAAGAAAAGTCAATGTATGCATATCTATATACACATATATATGTATGCATATTCTGTTTTAAAATCTTGCTCAGGGAAATAAAACAAATTGAAACACTAACCCAAATATAGCACAACTTAAGCATTACTATATTTCTTGCCTTTTCTGCATGGAAGTGACAGAAGTGGAAGTCACTGGATACATGTGCACTTGAGTAACTTGGCAGATACTCGCCGTAGGCTTAGCGTCTGACATAAAAATCTCACAGCCTTCCCTCTCAGATGTTCTTTAAGTTGAGACAAATGTCCATGACAATAGTGTTCACCAAAACTCAAACAACAACGACTGGAATAGCCCCTCCTGACACAGGTCATTGATTCACAGAGTTCACAGTCTACACTTTCCAACAGATGTCCAGAAAATCTTGTATTTCAAGAGTTTGATTTACTTCATATTTAATAGCAAGTTTTGTTTTCCAATTCATACTGCACTCTTTATGGGTCTGTACACAGCAGAACACAAAGGCTTTCAACTCCCAGCTGTGTATCAAAAATTACTGATAAATGAGAACGTATGTTGAATACTACACCTGTGAAAATGCACAGTATTAATCTATGACTTGTAGTATCAAAAAAATTAACTTAGTGTTTGCATAATCTGGAGAAGATGTCAGCAGTTTTTCCTGTATACAGTTTTGGAAAAAGCAACATGAGGAAAATTACTGGTTCATTACCAAGTCTTTCAGCTTCCCACAATACTCCACAGTATATTTCAAGATAAATACTGACATACTTTGCAAACTTATGACACATATTCTTATTATAAACGCAGTTATAAAATGTGAAGTTCTTATGAACTGTACTTGGGAGAAAGGAGGTCATAAAAATCCCTCAGATAATTTGGATTTTATCACTTGAGATTGTTCTGTTTGGGACCTATAAACACTGTATACAACAAAAATGGAAGAACTTTAACCTTTGCAGTCAGCCAGAGAAGTCTGTTACTGTTCACCTGACAGCAGTGCTACAGTGCCATGCACTCTCCATAATAACCATTGAACAGTCATTGTTCATATTGTCTAAATGCCTGTGGAAACATTACCATGTTTTTGTTTGATCTGACAATGTATCACCTGCAGGCATTGTCATCTCTCTCAAAACAAATCTCAAAGACAAGTTCAGGGTTATGAATCATGCTTATAGCAAGATAAATACTGTCCTGAATATATCTAACATACAATGCACTGTGTTAAGACATGTGTGGGCTGAAGGACTGCTTAGCCTCAAAATAAGATGTATTATCAAGTTACAAAATGTAGCCATTGTTAAGAATCCTGTTATTTTAAAATATCACAATATTCAATTGTTTTAAAAACTTAGGTGAATGGGAAAGGGACTTTCAAAAGCGATCCATTAATCCCTCCACTAGATCATAATGTTCAAAGACATTTAAAACACAATGTAATAGAAATACAAACACCATATTAGCAGGCTCACTAGGACCAGTCAGCCTCACCTCTGTGCCTGGCAAAATCTTGGAGCAGTTTCTCCTGGAAAGCATGCTAAGGCACATGAAAAACAACGAAGTGGTTGGTGACAGCCAACATGGCTTCACTAAAGGGAAATCCTGCCTGACCAATTTGGTGGCCTTCCATGATGGAGCCACGGAACTAATGGACAGGGGCAGAGCAGTTGATGTCATCTATCTGGACTTGTGCTGCACAACACTGTCCTGCACGACATCCTTGTCTCTAAATTAGAGAGACATCAATTTGATAAATGGACTACTCAGTGGATAAAGAACTGGCTCAATGGCCGCATGCAGAGTTGTGGTAAATGGCTCGATGTCCAGTTGGAAACCTGTAACGAGGGTGTCCCTCAGGGATCGGTGTTGGGACCGGTCTTGTTCAACATCTTTGTCGGCGACATGGACAGTGGGATTGAGCGCGCCCTCAGCAAGTTTGCCGATGACACCAAGCTGTGTGGTTCGGTTGATACGCTGGAGGGAAGGGATGCCATCCAGAGGGACCTTGACACGCTTGTGAGGTGGGCCAATGCCAACCTTATGAAGTTTAACCAAGCCAAGTGCAAGGTCCTACACCTGGGTCGGGGCAATCCCAGGCACTGCTACAGGTTGGGCAGAGAAGAGATTCAGAGCAGCCCTGCAGAGAAGGACTTGGGGATGTTGGTTGATGAGAAGCTTAACATGAGCCGGCAGTGTGCGCTTGCAGCCCAGAAAGCCAACCATATCCTGGGCTGCATCAAAAGAAGCGTGACCAGCAGGTCGAAGGAGGTGATCCTGCCCCTCTACTCTGCTCTCCTGAGACCTCACTTGGAGTACTGCGTACGGTTCTGGTGTCCTCAACATAAAAAGGACACAGAGCTGTTGGAGCAAATCCAGAGGAGGGCCACGAGGATGATAAGGAGGCTGGAGCACCTCCAGTATGAAGACAGGCTGAGAGAGTTGGGGCTGTTCAGCCTGGAGAAGAGAAGGCTGCGTGGAGACCTCATAGCAGCCCTCCAGTATCTGAAGGGGGCCTATAAGGATGCTGGGGAGGGACTCTTCCTTAGGGACTGTAGTGGTAGGACGAGGGGTAATGGCTTCAAACTTAAACAGGGGAAGTTTAGATTAGATATAAGGAAGAAGTTCTTTACAGTGAGGGTGGTGAAGCACTGAAATGGGTTGCCCAGGGAGGTTGTGGATGCTCCATCCCTGGCGGTGTTCAAGGCCAGGTTGGACAGAGCCTTGGGCCACATGGTTTAGTGCGAGATGTCCCTGCCCATGGCAGGGGGGTTGGAACTAGATGATCTTAAGGTCCTTTCCAACCCTTACTAGTCTATGATTCTATGACTACAGTAAGCACAGCAAGATGTATTTCTTTAGGTCCCATTTAATTCACATTCATACACAGCAAGCAAATTATTGATTAGATGTAGGTGAGTTATTTATACTATTGTTGTTCAAGAGAATCTTTTAAATGCAGTTTGTCATCCATTATGTCCCAAACATTCACACTTCCACGTTTTGTATCAATGCTGACAAAAGGACTGCTTTGTCTTTGTCAAACTGCAGCAAATACAGGAGAGCATATGATAGTGGTCTCAAGTTTGTAAAGAGACAAGCAATAACATGATCTTGGGTATTAATAAATCCAGTCTATCAGTCTTTCACTTACATAACTAATTCCATTTTTATCAAACAGTAAACATTAGGTGGAGAGATGAAACTGATGTTTGTCAAGAAAGGATCAATGAAGATGAAAGCACTCCATTTATTGATTACTAGATGTTCCTTTGAATTAAAACACTACTAATGTCTCAATGCTTAAAAAGTACTGACTTGCTATTTTTTTCGGTAGTGTGAGGTAGTTGCTGGATGAAATTTTCCTTTTGCCAAAAAGCACATATTCAGAAGTTGTTTTGTTAATTTATCTTTGTTAAACTGTGCTCTAAGCTACTGCTGTCAAAAACACAGTTCAGTTCTATGTAAATATTTGTGTTGGTAATGTATGTGTTTGGCCGAAAAGTAGTTGAAATCATTCGCTCAAAGTTCTTCAAAACTAAGATACCCAGCTTCTAACACCATGTGAGTTTTATATCATTTGAACATTCAAATGACAGCAACACATAGAGTTCCCTGTGTAGACCTAAAAAGCTCCATGTGGAGACCTATATAGTTAGAATGATATAAATATTCTTTGAATTCATCCCTCAGCATCTCCTGTATTTGGTTTATTGTTATGAAAATACATTTCTGTTTAGTACTCAGCTCACTCCCTCCTCTCAGGGGTCTAAAGGAATATTTTGTATGAGCAGATCTAAGTCCTTCATGCCATGATACCTCTTAGAAGTTTCCATCTGCTCTAGAAGAGTATGAGGGTGTTGGGGTTTTTTTTACCAGTATTTACATATGGGAATTTTAGTTCGAGTGGCAAAACTGTCACAAAATGCATATGCGACAGATGGAAAAAACATCAGTCAAGAAATGCTGGAGTTCCTGCCTAGGCCATTTGCAATTTGTACTGAAGCAAAATGAATAAGAAGGGAAGAGATCATTGTGGTTTAGTTCTTCAAGCCTTGCAGTTTTGCTGCCACAATTCATTTCCTTAATTATACTGAAAATCATTTGCCCTGAGTGTTAAAAGATTTGGTTTTTTTCAAATGGTAATATGTGTAAAAAGCTTGGGGGGCTTCAAGAATTCTGTAACATATGTTTTCCTTCACTAATACTGGAGATCACTCGTGGAAATTTCATAAATATGGGAAATTATTGCAAGAACTTAGGGAAGTCAGGTTAGTAAAGTGCCTGCTCTGCTGCCTTTTTAATTCCTCAGCCTTGTTAAATAAACCTATCCCACAAAACAAAAACGGTACAGCAAATCCATCCTGGCTTTTAGATCACACTGAGGAGAAGAGTATACATCTGTAATAACATCAATATATTCACATATTATATATTATATACATATTCACATATATTATATACGTATTCACACATAATATATTCACATATATGCATCATGCTGTACTTCCTGCAAATTTAAGACCTGGACAATATGTGAGATTCTGAGATGCACACCTAGGGGAAGAATAAATCTGGAGACATAAGCAAAGCAAATGCCAGCCACCTCCATCTTTCAATTCAGTCCCCTTGTAAACTTATCTCCAAGAACCTCAGAAGAGTACAGTTCCTTTACAAACTTTGCATCTGGAAGCTTTATTTGAAAGCAAAGCTTATGGTTCTGCATTTACATTAAATTATAAGAGCTAGAGACTTTGAGAGAACTATGGATAAAATTACAGGAGACAAAACAACTTGCATCTCAATATCAAAAAATGGATCATTATACGTTACTGCTATCAGCAGAGATTATAAAATTTTCTGGACTTTCTATGAAAACAAGAATTCCTGTAAATACAGCTGACTACCATCAAAACAGAGTTAATTTCAAATGTCTCATGTTCTTTTTCTGATCTATGATATCCCAACTTCATTCTTCCCAGGAGGTGGAACGCGTCCTGTAAAAGGATGCACAGTCAGAGCAGAGGCATCTGACAATAAGGACAGTTACTTCAACAGCCCGAGCTACAACTTCCATGTACACCTTTACACTGTTGTACTACCAGAATGTTTCAGGGTTTTTCTGAAACTTTTCCAATTTTCATTTCCAGTGAAACAGCAGATTTTTAAAGCAGTTCTATCCACAGCAAACGATGAGGATAATTTGGGGAACTCCTCACATTATCTCACAGGAATAGAAAACATTTAGTAAAGATTGCCTTTAACCCGAGATACTTCTGGTTCTATAATTTTAGAATCTGATATTTAAATACACTAGAAATTAGCCCAAAAGAATAACAAAATGTAGTAAGCACATTGCCAGTAAAAGGCCATTTCAGCTGGAGCAAATTCAGCATTTTCAGAATTTCTCCATGAGAAATTCATCATGGATGTGAAGAAAGTGGATTTTGAAAATACCACCAGTTGGGTTTCAAGCATTGCAAACAAGGAATGAAAGCAGTCAAGACAGAGAAGAAAAAAGAAAACACTGTAGCAGCTGAAACTGGGTGATTGATTGTTTTGCTTCTTACCATTGTTTTGAAGACTTGAGTGGTCTCAGCATAAAATTGCCTCAGTAGTTGGTACCTATTAGAGATGTGGCGTCTTCACTTTCTCAGATCTATTAGAACTATCTATTTTCCCTAAATTCACATTTATAGAATGGTTAAAACATTAAAGACTTGTAACAGTCACTTTAAATACACAACACCTTGTTTGAAAAGGCAAGGGACCATGTTTTTCTCTGGAAAACAAAATTGATTGGTGTCATGGTAAGTAGCAGTCACCTCATTTTTCTTCCTAATCTCCAAAGACCTTGATGTTGTACTTAACTCAGTTTACAAGCTATCGCCACATCCCAAGAGCCACATATCTCAGCCTATGAATATTTGGTTTTGCCTTTAGCGAACATGCAAAAAGAAGTCATGAGGTTCACTTTCTTAACATTCTTAGTCTTGTACTTGTTCATTCTACTGCACTAATTATATCAACAACACTCAACAATAGCTGTGCAAATGAAGCTGACGATGGGAGCAGAGGAAATGAAAACTGGCAGCATAGCAGCAAAACCATATGAAATAGCTAACAGCGCATTCTTGTGTGCTCTCACAGTAAGTGGACACCAATACTTCATTTTCAGAAAATCTCCACAAAGTCTGATTTTCCAGTTCTGCAAAGTCACTTCCAGCAATCCTCTCTTGTCCCCACTTCCTCAAAGAGCAATGGCCGATGATCTGGATTATCATAAATTCAGCAATCAAATTTACAGAGCTCTGGAGATGCAAGTAAAATGAGTATTGTATCTTCATTTCCTTTGTGGCACTTTATCAACCTCTTCCTCTGCTGATGGTAGAAGTCAATAAAATCCTATTAACACTAAGATCTTGTATTAAGTTTGACAGTTTACAAATTGCAGGAGTTTGCATTTCAAATACAAGCAGCTTCAGATACTCTGGAGTTTCACTGTATAAATTGTTGAAGTTTGAATAAAGTTGATAAAATCATTTGGGTTTATTCTTTCTTCTCCTTTTAAAAGGCGGCAGCAAAAGCAAATCAGATAAAAAAAACCCAACCTTCAAAGCCTTCCTGAGAGATTCACATTAGTCTAACCAGTAAGATCAGAAGAATTATAAGAGATCTATATTTAGAGCAAACCTTCACCTGATCACCCTTTGGGCCTGATCCAACTGCTATTTTGAAATAACACAATCCTTCCTATGGATTCCATGGGCTTTGTATCAGGCTCTGTTGCTCTCTATAATCGCAAGTCACCACTCTTGCAAAATGAGTAACACATCCCAAGAGTAAAAGGCTTAAAGCAACTGAACCTTTAAACAGCTAAATAAGTACAGATACCAGCAGCAGGGAGGGAGTTGGCACCTGCAGAAACAGCAATCAAGGGTTTGGCTGACCAGCTGGTTAATGAATTAGGAATTACACCAGAATAAACTTGGGAACAAATCTAAAGCCATTCCTGCAATTGGGCAAAATGCCATAATCTCTGCATTTATCCACCTGGTGATTTAAATTCCTGTTAAGTACTATTTGAAGGAAACAAACACCAGTCCCAGCTGGTGCTATTCTTCCAGTACTAACTTTCTTCATCAAAGAATGTTCTCCCAGAGAGAGCATGATAACAGAAGGCATTTAAGAGAGACCTAGGAAGCTCTCCTAAACAAGAAATATAAGTGTTAAGTACGTGACTAGGAACATGAAACAAGGGAAAAGGGGAAAGAAGACCAAATTCAGCCCAATTTCAGGAAAACATGCAAGAATGTGCAGTATGGAAATCTGAGTGATTTCCTGGATAGCTTAAGAAGATTTAAAAAAAAAAAAAAAAAAAAAAAGGAATTGGACCTTAAAAATCATCTAGTTCCAACCTGTTGCCATGGCTAAGCAGAGAATCAGTGGCTAAGAGGTGTGGGCAAGTTGCTACTGGAATGAATGGCAAGCAGGTTTTAACACAGTTTTAGGTTAGATTCAGGTAGCCTTTTCAAAACCTTCCCCAAACCTACAGTACCATTCCTGAACAAATATGAAATATCCTTTATTCCTGGCCAAAGATTAAGATTTTCCTAGTGTAGAATTGTCTTTACTCTTGCTCTTCTACTTAATCAAGGAGACACATCTAAAGCTTCTTCCTCCCACTCCCCCCAACACACTTCCCTTTTAAGCATACAATCTCAAAGCCTGCCAAAAATGTAATATTTATTGGACATGTGAAGGGTATGGATTCCTTGATTATTAATCTATGGTATCAGGATAGCACCACTGAGATGATCCAATCAGCAAATAATTATGGGCTTTGTATCAACACCCTTTTCAACACCAACAATTCAAAACATCACAGAGTTTGTGACTATACATAGATTCCTCACATCACCACTCTTACTGCATAAGAGAGTCTTGGACTGCTCACAAGACAGAGTGGGAGGCTTTATTTTGAAGCAAACATTGCCTCTACTAAGGATGTTTGCACACAGCAATAACTTGCCAGTGTTTAAGGCCAGAAGCATTCCCAACACCCACTTACAAACATTTAAATACATTTTTTGCATAGAAACTGTACTTTATGACAGAAAACTTTTCCTGCTTCAAGTAATTATGTCCACATATGGTATCAGGTAGATTGTATTTAGCCATCTATCCACCACACTGACTTCATAGATACTCATCTACATTAAGAGTGCATCACATACCCGTGGGCACTCTAAAGTTGCTGCCCTGACATCTGATGCTGTCTACTCTCCTCCCACGGTCCTTGAGCTCTGGGTACAAGGACAGTGGCAGGATTCTGTGAATTCAGCACAAGTTAATTTATTGGCACCACTATTTCATTGTTTTAAATGGTCAGAAGTACAATCTCACAGGCTTAAATTTCCCCTAAGCAGCAGAATAAAAAGATGCCTTTGTATGGTTACTAGAGAAAATAATCTGCTTGTGCAGGTAGAATTTCAGGGGTGAAACCTGAATGTGTTTATAAGGAATCACCTATCTAAATTGCCAATTAAATCTTAGAGCAGACCAAGTGAAGCTTTTATACTTTAGCTACACTCCAATACCAATCACAGTTGAGGCCAAGATTTGAAAAGAAAAAAAATCATAAACCCAGGAATATAAGAGCATTTGAAGGCCTTTCTTCACAAAAACTGGTTGAGATTTGTACTATGTCACCTGATCAAACCTTTGTATTCAAAGCTATGCATTCAATGTGCCAGATCTGGTGAGCCACATTACTTTCGGCACAGTGTATTTTTGAGCAACTGGTGCATAGTGAGAATAGATTGTGTTAAGTGTCCAAATCTCTGAAGAAAGGAAGAGATCTTCATACTGTTCCCCAACCAAAACTGAAATAATCACATGCTGTCAAGTCAGCAGTGAAATATAAATACAGTGCAGAGGACTAACCTTCTCTCTGCCTTCTTGTGATATCATTATGAGTGATGCATTTTTATATCAGGAGACAACATCTCAACATCCTTTGCTATTTTACTGCTGTGCTGACTAACAAAATACAGCATGTGACCCTTTTTATTTTCTGGTTCATCAGTTTTATGTTCCTATTTACTTGCCATACATTTTAAATCTGATGATACCCAACACAGGCAGCTCCAAACATGCTGTATTTAGAAGATACCAGCTGACAGAGTCTTTGATTTCATAAAATCCCATTTTCAAAATATTAGCTGTGTACGTGTATATTTTTTAATGCATAATATAACAGTCAATCAAGCAGAGGAGAGGCAACGAAGAATACTGTCTTCAGCTTTGGACCCCCTCACTACAAGACAGACATTAAGGTGCTGGAACAGGTAGTCCAGGTAAGTGGTGGAGTCACCATCTCTGGAAGCATTTAGAAGACGTGTAGATGTGGCACCAGGGGATATGGTTTAGTGTTGGACTTGGCAGTGCTCAGTTCATATTTGGATTCCGTTATCAGAAAGGTCTTTTCCAACTTAAATGATTTTATGACTCTAAGAAATGTAGATTCTTTTGTGTTTCCCAACTTGGGGAAACACCCCATTGGGACCTTGACAAAGTTAAACTCTCTGCTGTACACTCTGCTGGAACAGGCATGAACTTTGTTTCCTTGCTGCAAAACTTGACAATGCAATGGCCTTATATAGAGGTCCAGATGCTCAGCTAGCATAAAATGACAGCAGCCCACTGATCTTCACATCTGACCGTGTGCATCTAATTGCACTCCTAAGATCTACTAAGGCAACAGTCTCCAGCATGTTCCACTATTCCACCAAACTCTGCTTTTGCTCATCCTGTGATTCCAAATGGTCCTGCAAAGCCCTAACTGCACTTCTGCTTTCCAGTAAATGACAAATAAAACTTCTAACAGTTTGCCACTATCATAACTTGAATGATTTTGCTTCAACAACCAAAGTAATTGACTTTGTATGATAATCAACAATTGTGATATCAACTGCTAGACATCTTACTGTTCAGCAGTGTCCTTCTGTGGGTGGCTGACAACCTGCTATTAAGTTACTAAAGAGGTAAGAGAGTCATGTTTTCCACTGGGAAAGAACAATATCTAATAACTGGGTTTTGTTCTTCTCACTGAAGTAGTTAACGTGTTGCAGATACCCCAAAATGAAGAAGCTGAGCCCACACCACCATCTTCTGCCATTAACCATTTGGAGCTGGGAATAACTACCACTTACAGATGGAAAGAAATTTTCCTCTAATCACAAAAATCCGCTACCTGTAGATGACAAATTGTAACTTTAAAAGTGTATTTTTAATTAGAAAACCTACGAAATAAAAGCTATAACTGTACTGCAGAGCTCTCTGTGTGCTTTTGGGTTTTTGTGGGGGTTTTTTGGGGGGGGGCGGTTGGGGTTTTTTTGTCTTTTTGTTTTTGTTTTGTGGTTTTTGTTTTTGTTTTAATTAAAAATTTCATTCTTTCTTCATGGTTCGGCTTTGTCATCTATACAGTATGTCTTTTATTAGAATTTAAGGGAAAAGTGTGTATTCAAACAGTCTCCATCCTGTCTAGATTAACTGAAAGCCTTTGTCCGACATGAATCTAGGATGTTGGAATCCTTGACTTTGTCTTCTCTAAATAATAATAATAAAAGAATGTTTTACAAATACAGGCCTTTAAAGGAGAAGTACTTGGCAAGCTAACAGAAAAGTATTTCGGTATACATCTGCCTTCATTTCTTAGCTTGAGTTTTTCCCCCTCCCTGCCACCAATACATCTCTCTCCTAAACCAACAGAACTAATCTGTGAAGTCTTTGACTTCCTTAGCCCCTTCTGCTTTCACTGATTCAGCAGGAACACTGTCAAACACCTGGTGCTTTGCTGTTCCTGAGTAGTCCAATTATCACTTGGATTGCATCAAAATTAGGTTCTTTTTACAAATGGCTCAGCTGCCCTCTCTTGAGATTATTTTCATGCTCAAACAGTGACTCTCAAACAAGGGGTGGTGTATCATGCATCTAAAGCAAATTTCATCTGCCCCTCTCTTTTCATCTTTCCTAGGCTTACAACTACACAGAGTAACTGAGCCTGGGAAACAGAGGCAAATAGCAGCAAAGATGTGAGAAGCCAAAACACAAAAGTAGCCAGAAAGCCACCATTACAGAAATTAAGAGACATCAGGGCAGCTTTAAAATAGTTGAGAATCGCTGCAGTACAGGTCAGTCTTCTATAGCGGCCTTCCAATATCTGAAGGGGGCCTACAAGGGTGGTGGAGAGGGACTCTTCATCAGGGACTATAGCGATAGGACAAGGGGTGATGGGTTCAAACTTAAACAGAGGAAGTACAGGTTAGATCTAAGGAAGAAGTTCTTTACTGTGAGGGTGGTGAGGCACTGGAACAGGTTGCCCAAGGAAGTGGTGAATGCTCCATTACTGGCAGTGTTCAAGGCCAGGTTGGACAGAGCCTTGGGTGACATGGTCTAGTGTGAGGCATCCCTGCCCATGGCAGGAGGTTGAAACTAGATGATCATAAGGTCCTTTCCAAGCCTAACTATTCTATGACTCTATGATCTAGGGACACTGCAGTTCAAAACCCTTCTTCCCACTGCCCCCTTCCCTCCCTACACTACTGCACAGGTCTTCAGCATTCACTGGCACGCAGCTCCACTCCTCCCCTGCTTTTCCAGCAGTAACCCTGGAAGCGCTCAGGGAAGGACTTAACCCTTATTCTAACCATGCTGTCACATATAACACCATAAGGCAAATACAAAGCTTGTTCCATTCTGTTGTATAAAACATCAGTTACTAGCCAATATAGCATGGACAATGACAAACTTTTCTAAACATGGTATTACTTTAAAATATATTTTCTCCACTTAAAAACCCAAACCAAACAAACAACTACTTGATCCAGAATCAGCTCTTAGAGGCAGCTGAGAATCTGAACAGCATTCTTCAAGCCAACACAAAGTCTAACTCAAACCATGTTTGTGAACAGAATGTGCAGAAGACAAGCACTCACAAATAACTCTGCAGCCTTAGGTTACCTGTAGCACCACTTCTTTTAAAGAAGTCTCATCAGATAAGCATGGACAGGTAACTGCTGGAATTGGATAAAATGCTAAGGCATCTATTTTAATAAAGTGTTTATGTTCTTGATCAAAATATTATATTAAAGCTGTGGTCAAGTTGAATTGAATTCTTAAAAGAATGATGAAAGAGATTCAGCCACAGTACCGAGAAAATGGTTTCATAATAAACCAAAGTACAGAGAAGGTATTTGAGATAATGCTAGGAATGAGTAAACACATGTGCTTCTCCCTTTAAGAAGTACAATTTGCTGTTACACTAATCTGCTGCTTTTAGTTTACTTCATGAATTCATTTGCCCTCTCTTCAGAAGCTCATGTTCAGTAAAACTCTCCTCTAAGCATTAAGTAGCCATAACATTTCCTCATAAAAACAACGTCTTTTCAATTCAAATAGACTTTAGCTTAATTTGAGTAATGCACAGAATAAAATAGGAACAGGGTTAGCTGTCCTAATTTTCTCTCAATCAAATAACCAGCCATGGCAATTATGGGTTCACTGGGGTTATGAAATCTGCTAATCTAATATCAAGTCAAAAATCAGGAAAAAAAAAAAACCAAAAACCAAAAAACCCTATAAGAAGTTTGCTTTTAGGTTATTTGCTATCTTTGTTTTCAGGTGTTGTGCAGGGACAGGCTAGTCAAACCTTATCTGTGAGTTCACAACCAAAACCTCTATCTTAATGATAAACACAATTAGTAAAACTCTGCCCTCAGAAGCCATGTTTTTTTTAAAGCTCAAACCATAAGAATTTGAGGCTGATATTCTAGAATACTCAAATATTTATTTCAGGCTTCGTCCTTAATATTTTTTTTTTTTTTTTTTTTAGAATAACGGTAGTAGTCACTTCTTTTTTTCCATATAATTTAACCCTCCTACTTAGTCATTTTGCATCCTGCTCCATAGCTAATTATTTTTGAGACAAAGTGTATAAAAATCATGTAACAAACACTTTTCAAAGTATAGTGGACATAAATGATGTCACTGACAAAAGTGAAAGGCAAATAAATATCCAGCAGTTAATCAATTCTCCAGAACAAAAGTAAACCCTAGTTTCTACAAAATACAAATTGGATTCTTCACAGAAATACTGTCTTAGACATAACAGAAAAAAGGACCTAGAAAAAAACCTGCAAAATAAAATATATATTCACAGGAAAAACAATGCTAATGCAAAATAACTGTACGATTTAACACAATGTTCAAACAGTAAGAGCTTCATTCTTCTAGTGAAGTCACTGAAAGTTTTGCTGCTTTCAACCCCCCACTGGGAACAGGAACAGACAACAGCAAACAATAAAAAATCCTGTACACAGGAACTCTTGTGTACCCAGTCTGGACTATTAGTAAAACACAGTTTTAACCAAAATACTCAGGGCTTTACATGACTCTAATTTTGGAGTCCATGTCTATTTAGGAGTGTATTTCAAGAGAATTTAACATAGTAATATAATGTAAGGTGTGCAGCAAAGATGCTGCTTAATAAAGTCACCAGCTACAGCAAGTTTTTGCTTATCAACAGCTATTTCATAACACTGACCAGGATTTAAAAGGCAGCTCTTGTTATAGAACATCTCTGCTTTCAACCTCTATTCCCATATGTTTACTCTATCTGTTCAAAGACCTATTAGATCTAAACTCTTTGATATATGACCGGTTACTTCTGCACAGCTTTTTGTTAACCGAAATCTAAACCCAGCAGGGAAAAGGACAAATCAGTTCTTTTATCAAATGTTTTCTGTATCAATTTACTACGAACAGGCATGTTCTTTGCTTTGGTTTTTTTTCCACAGCTCCAGTACCTCAGGAGCTTAAATGATTAGTGAAAAATAGAATTCAGCTCTTTACTAATACATCTTTAAAATTATTATTTCTGAGTAACAAATAGGAAAGGTCTTTTTTTTTTTTTTTTTTTGAATAAAGATTCCAGTGAAAAGTTCTGGACGTACATGTTGGATATGGATACTTATTTCTCCTGACAAACACCACTCCTGAAGGGAATGCCAGTCTACTGGGACATGTTCACACAGAAGGAACTTCTGGAGTCAGGTCTCCCTTATGCCAAATATTAGTTTTGAGAACTGAGAAACAAGCTTTAGATTTAGTTCAGACATTTGCAAGAGACAGGCACATTTTCAGGAATCGGTAAGTAAGAAATATCCAGCAAATCTTCATTCACTCCTTGAAAAGAGATAGCTTCTTTTTCAATACACTAATAGCAATGAATTTTGTTGTGACCACACTCTATATGTCTACAATATCCCAGAGACAGCCTAGAACAGTGATATACAACTACATTTAAAAAATAAATCAAACACAACCTCAAAGCACCACCAAAACAAACAAACCCCCCAAACACCACATACACCAAACTCTCATTCCGAAGCCTTATGCCAAAATGAAATAAGTCATCTTTCAACTCAAAGGCAAAAATAGACTTAGGACCTGCGCAGAGCTGAGAAGTGGGTATTAGCTACACATACATACATGGTATTAAATATCAATCACTGACAGTGTAAAAAACAAAGCCAAACACTGACCAAAAGAATTCCTCAGTGTATGAAAGTCAAAAATGTTTCAGTATTGGTTTGCTGGGAGTTTTTTTGGTTTTTGTTTTGGGGTTTTTTTCTGTTTGTTTGGTTGGTGTTTTGAGGTTTTTTGTTGGTTTTTTTTGTTTTTTTTCTTTAAGATAAGGTGCAGTTCTGAAAGCAAACAGAACACATAGTATAAATTGCTCATCTTGCCAATAGTTATAAGTCACATCCACAGAACAGCATTTAAAGCCTATGTGATTTGGGAAAGAGGTCCTCACACAAATCTGTCTACCTCTCGGCTCTGAATTTGAATTGAGCAAGCAGAGTTCTGCAAACTAAGTAAATGATGCATGAATGTGTATAGATTCAAAGTTCAATTTCTTCAATCAAAAATCCAGAAGGCACTGCTAACACAGGACTAGAGGAGAAAAAAAAAAAGAACACAACCAAAATGAAGGAAAAACAGCATCTGCTAATAATAAGCTCAGACTCTGCCACTCCAAACAGAATGACAAAACCTCATCTAATAACAGAATAATTAGGCATACATAAACCAATCATTGGCACAGCATCAGAAATAGTCTTTGGAGAAAGACACAAATACCAGCACTTCCACTAGCATTCACTAAGTCTCTGGCTTTTGCTTCCCCTGACTAACTCCAATCAATGAGTCAACTGCAGCAGGTCAAAAGCAACTGTGATAAAATGCCACCTTATGAAGTAACTGCCTTCATAGATCTTACCAAATGAGTCATAAAGCTATTCATCAATATCACACCTTTGCGGTACAGCACAGTTATGAGGTAAGCTCAGGGAATTCTCTGACCAGAAAAGCTTACTCTGTTATTCTATTTGCAGGCCATAAATCATGAGTTCTTACATTCAGTACCTCCATTAAGTAAGGAATGAAACCCTCCACTATCATTAGTCGACAGCTAACAAGGCATTAACATTTTCATTAACAGTGTTGACAAATTCAAATCGATTTTAAAAGCTCATTTGCATCATATCCTAAAAATATGAAGTAGTAGGGAACAGCCTGACAACTTGATTATATGCTATAGCTTAAATTTTTGTTTTTCTACTTATGTGTAGATGTGAAGTATACATCTCATCTGGTTATGTTCCAGTGCCCTCAGATTTTTAGTTTGCAACTGCTGTATTAAACATATAAACTTATGGCATGTATGTGATATTCCAACTTCAACTTGCTTAAATTAATACAAATCATAAAAAATGGTACACAAAAAAAACCCAAAACTTTGGGCTTTTTTAACCTGAGAAACAGATGAAATAAAAGGGAGAAGATGGGGAAAAGATCACAGTATAGTACCCAGATAATGACATCAGATATGCAACATCCAGAAACACAAAACTAAAGTAATTTCAAAATGCAGAAATCCCCTTTCAATCCGGCTTGAAGTGGCCCTTATAGAACAATTACTCTGACAGCAATGACTGTTCTCCATTACTGTTATCAAACTTGAGATTATGCAGAAATTACACATCAAAGAAGGTATAATGAGAAACACTGCAATTGCAGAGATAAATGCTATGGTTCACTCAAAGACCTGAAATATGTAGCAGTGATAGCTTTTGAATAGATTTAATTTGTGAGAGACCCTGGGTTGAGCCCTTGTTTCACCTATACTGCACCAGAGTATAGTGCGGTAGTTCCTCCCATACTTTGCCTCCTTGTTTTTTGGATGGGTAGAACTTTTTTCATGGATTTAGGAAGCTGTTCAGGGTCAGTCTTAAAAGAACCTCAATAGTAACCCAAAATGAAAGCCTACAATACACACTAGACACTGGTGAAGTTTTGAGTTCCAATAAAATATCTGCTATCAAATATCTGCTTTCAAATTTTACTCAAGACCCTTCACCCAAATTAAGCACCGACACAGAGGGGAAAAAAATCATTCCATAATATCGGCCTCTAAAATGGGCTAATTAAATCATGTTTCAATATTCAAAATTTGGTACAGAAATACACTTAATCTTGTTTCCTTTTAGCAAAAACACTTCTGACATGATAGAGAGCAAGTAATTCTGAGAAAGACATCCATACAAGTGTGTGTTCAAGAAAGGTAGAGTATTATGCAACTTCCAATTTATAGATACCTTAACAGGAAAACATACAGCACTTATTGTGGTCATTAGGAAAAATTAATTTTTCAGTTCTACAGTGTTTGGCTTTAGCTAGAGACACACGCATTTGGCAATTGATCTTTTAACTCTAAGTAACAGGAACCTACTACAGTCAC
Organism: Strigops habroptila; assembly: GCF_004027225.2. Classification (NCBI taxonomy): domain Eukaryota; kingdom Metazoa; phylum Chordata; class Aves; order Psittaciformes; family Psittacidae; genus Strigops; species Strigops habroptila. Next base: position 5,219,693 of record NC_044289.2, read on the forward strand.
AAAGAAAATTACAAGATGAAAAAAATTATTCCAGAATTGGCACCTAGGGGGCTGTGGTGAGGCAGGTTTACTGTAAGTCATGGTGCTGCAGAGATGATCCCGAGAGACCTGCAATTGGTATTGACTAAAAATTCTAGACTGGCCATGTTCAGCACAAACTCATTGTACAAATTAGGTGCACTGTGCACTGTCTCCATCAGTCACTTTCATTTATCTCTCTAGAGGAACACACAAGAGGGGATCTAGCAGTGCATTTACCTTCTCCCATTTCCATCTGTAGTCATCAGGTTCAAAGATGAAAGAAAACCTGCTACTAATTAAATGGGCTTTGAATTAGACACTGCTTGCCCAGAACAACTGCTTCATAATTAATTTCCCATAAATTAATCTTTACAGTCAAAGCTAACATGCTTTGCCACATTGGCAGCAGGAAGCTGAAGAGCATCCAGTGCATGGTGTGGAAGCTGGTATCTTCCCCGAAGAAAAAAGACCTCAGGCTGACTTCTCTCTTTTTGGCTCTACTGACAGTGACAAGAGAAGGCTTATCCATGCTGCCTTGCAAAGATCACATATGGCTTTAAGATTGTACCCATAACGTCTGTGTCCCTCGAGCTGGACAAGTTACGTAGAGTACAAGGCAACTCCCCAAAAAAAAGCTAAGAGAAAAATCTGTTTTAAATACCAGCATCACAAGATGCAGCTTGAAGATATTTTAGAGCATTTATGGCAAAAACAGTGTTCTTGAAAAATAATCGGTATTCATTCAAAGTTTCTGATATTTTAATATTCGTTAAAGTCACACTAGGAAATCTCTTTCAAGATCCAGACAGTTCTACCAGACCCAGTCAGTTCTGAAGTGTTAGCTACTTGATACTGGTTTCCTAAGTGCTTCAGTTTACAAGGTTTGTTTCCTAAGCAATTCTGCAAAAAGTTACTTAAAAAAAAAAAAAAAAAAAAGAGATTTTCATGTTCTATTTGCCAGTGCTTCTGCACCATGCACTCATATATAGTGATACTTTAATAACTTGTCAGCGTGCGTCTTTCCTTACATTTCTGCAATTTAAATCATTAGGATCTTTGCTAAAACTGGTTTTCTGAAACTTCAGGAGAGAAATAATTTTGGGAGGTAAATAGTTTCTGAAGTTATGTCCATGTAATCAGATTTAAAAACTACACTTCCCTTTTTTTAATGCAACCTTAGGTAGTAACACGCCTTCTTCCCGTTGACCCCAAGCCCCTGTAGTTTCAACAGAATATACAATGCAAAACAATAAGCCAAGTTGGTTCTAACTTTTTGCTTGGGACTTAGAAGGAGGACTAATATAAAGTGGGAACACACTAAACCCCATACTAGTTGTGTGAGTTTCTCAAAGGGACACTTACAAGACTTAACCAACAAAACCCAGATTAATATCCAAGACTGTAGAGATACTGCCAGCTAGAGTTGAACTTGTAAAATAGCAAATCAAATGCCTGTGATTAGGCATTCAGTTGTCTTAAAACAAGCTGGCCCGCAGTGCTGTCAAGTTTTTGACGATAGGAAGAAATTCAGCTTTAAGAATTACCTGGCAGCATTTTTCTAACCACAGAGAAATTTAAAATGAAAAGTTGTGCAGAAACAGGATCAAAGACAAAACTTTGCTGAAAGAATGAAGTGTTTTTTCAGCTAGCTCAAATACTGATTTTGTTATTGTTATCTACTGCTTATAATGCAATTTGACACGTACTTAGTGTTGATGCCAAATGAGATACGATGTTTAACTAGTCAGTTTTATACAAACACACAGTATTTCTCTATGTAGGGAAAAGGTGCCTTAAGTTGCCTCAAAGAGTAAAAGGTTTTCTAAAATAAATTATTAAAGGAAAAAAAGACAGATTTTCCAGAAAAAAAGACATGGATTACCAAATTTGTTTATTTTTTTTTAAAGCAGACATTTTCTCTAAAAAGGCTTGTAATGATCAAACAGCAATGCAAAACTATGAGGCAGTTAATTCTGATCAGAATCTCTGAGCACATGGCCAGTTTAATGCCAGCTACTCCAAAATATTTTCCATAACTTGCAATTCATCATTACTTCCAACAACTCCTAGACAGAAAGCAAGTACAGGCACAAAAATAAATTATATACTGAACACACATTCAGTTTGAGTGCAAAAAATAGCATTTATGAATTACTTTCTCCATGATAAATCCAAGTTCTACCTCAATTCACATCATTTAACATTCCAGAGAATGAACATTTTCCCATATCTGACTTGCTGTAAAATGGAAGTATCTAATAAGCCTGCAAGAATTACATGTTCAACTAGTTTGGGAAATACAGATCTTCTACACTGGCAGATTTGCAGTAATCTGAGATAAATAACATCATTTGTTAAATCAAGACTTTACAATCTGGTTTTAATACCTAAACATTGTAGCAAAGCTGCTGCTAATACTTGTTCCACAGGCATTAAATTGCCCAAGGTACAGCCAGCCTCTGCACATGCTCCATGGCCAGATTTGCTCAGGCTCTAATCAATATGTTCTATGCATCTTGTCTATATTGGAGCTTCTCTTATTACATGCTCAATTGATTCACTGAACAACAGCAAGCTGTAAAAGGCTCTTGGATAAAGCAGATGTTGTTCTGACCTCCACCCACCGGCTCAGATAGCGAGTTTTTTGTCTGCCTCCAGTAAAGAAAAATATCCTGTCTATGCCCTTGAACGATAGATATTACATTCATCATTCAGAAGTTCTTGCTAACTTTCCCTTTGATTTGAAAAAACCCAAACCACCAACACAAGCCCCACCAAGAAAATCAGAGTAAACTTCTCAGGAATAAGAGTTTTAGAGAAATATCCTTTATTTTGAAAAAATTGCACACCAAATTCTAGAAGGCAACACTAAACCAAAACAAAGAGTCTGTTCTCTGAAATTACTACAAGCTATAGATTAACTCAGAAATGCCATGGAATAATATAGACCTAGCAAAACTTCTTTCTTGAATTAATAATTATCTTTAAAATTAAGACAGCATGAGAAGTACAAATAAACCCCATCAAATCATAAATGAAAATGGAAAAAAAACCCCTCCTTGGCGGAGCAAAGGAATCTGATTTAAAAATTGGAAAAATTTAAGCGGGAGGTGCAAAAAAAGATCCTAAATATAGCACTGATAAAGGAAATGGAGGTATAATGGGAGAATTGTGATCTGAAAGGATGGGATATTGCTTTTGAGGATATCTGATATAAGGAATACCAAGTTGAGATACTGATATAGCAAATATTTGTTATATTTAGAAGACTATTTAATAGGTTAACCTGAATGCTGGGAAAGCTGAGCAGCAGACATAAAACACCAAGATCTCCCAATATACACATGAAAAGTGAAAGAGCTTTTAAGCACACTACTGTGAAACAATAATGTCTATTTCTGCACTATGAAGGTCATTGCTAGTACCTTTGAATGACAGACAAAGCAGATCTGTGAGGAAAAAGTTTCTAAGACAACAGTACACATAATTGCTTAGCCCTACTAGTACCATAGGATTTAGAAAACCCCTACAAAACTGGATAGTTTCATTACCTTAAAGAATTTGCAGTCTGTTTGCACCAAGACATAGGCTCACTCCCAGGCACAACGCTGCCAGCCAAGTGCTGAATACCCACAGCAGCCTCCCAGCCACCTGACGGAACCAGAACTAACAGCCCCAGAGATGAGAAGCACTCACCACCCAACTTAAATGGGACATCTGTGAACTGAAGGACTTTACAAGAAGCTCAGCTGTTACAATTAGTAAAGTACTTAACACAATTCTTTACCAGATCACAGTTTAATTTCTGTCAGATTTCACTTGCCATGTTTGAGGCATTTCAAGTATCAGGTGATTATTTTGCTGAAGCCAAACTCAAGCATTTGATTAATAGCCTTTCTAGGCTGATGAGCATGACCCAGGTGCTTTAATTCTGTTTATTCAGGATTAAGGTTTGAGCTTGTTTCCAGCGAAGTTAATGGAGTTGTAGCTGTAAATATGCATTTCAGGCTCTTGCTTCTCAAAAAAAAAAAATCATTTGATGGAGATAAAATTAGACAAAAGTAATCTGGTTCCTTCATCCCTAATACATATTGACAGTGTATTCTTCTCTCATGTGTTCTGATCTGTCTTCCATCTGATCACACTGTGTCTCACCCTTCCACCTTCTACAGTACAGAGTATCTAATATAAAGCCTCAGGGTGTCTCCTGGTGTCTGAGAGGGACGAGTGTGCCTGTGAAGGTTCTAATGCTGTTACCAGTATCCTGGTGGGACAGTAGAAGACCAGCAGCTACAAACTTTAAAGCTGGGCTCTTGGAGAATTTTTTTTTTACAGACTAACCCAAGACAGTTTCTAGAATATTTCTGAGAGCAAGCAAACCAAGAGAAATCTCATGGACAATCCGATCAGCAGAAAGCAAAATTCTGGGCTTTAAACTGTAAACTCCCTAAGGTGCCATCCATGTATATGTATAAAGAGGCTGGAGAGGTGGAGGGAAGATATTTCTCCTCTCCCTTTTCTGTACGTTTTGAACCAGAGAAACAACTTTAAGATCTTTTGTGCAAACCTTGTTACATCATAAATTCCACATGCAGCTAGAGGTTAGTGACAACCCACTGAATAAATTCGGAACTAAGGTCCTATCAGGAATCCTGATACTATAGTATTAGAATGTTACTTTTATTAGTAAATAATACTATTTATTTACTGTACTATTAGAATGTTATTTTCAAGCAAATCTTAAGACAAGGCTTTTACTTGTGATTAAAGATTTGTTTTCAAATTAATGCAGTTCACAATAGCTGTGCAGAAGCAGTTTCATTTTCAGTTCTGTCAGGGCTGGTATTAAAGACATGGTTATGAAAGTATTCCCCTTTGTTTGGTACTCTGAATTTCTTCTTTCCACCCCTACTTGTACAGTTTAGCACTACAAAGTCAATGACAAAATATAACTGCCCAAGACCTTCTCTAACCACATACTTAAGTTTTATTTTTAGTTCATGGATGGGTACAGTATTTTCATTTAGTCCTTAGCTACTGCATTATCAGCAAAAGAAAATAAACTGGTACAACTGCTTGTCACTCCTGCCATTTCTCAACACTAGTAAGTAGTTCCATGATTCATTCGAGTGGGCTGTAGATTAGATTAGGATGTGAAAAATAGTCTTGTTTTAAACTTAAGACAGTTCTTATGCTTATAGGTAGCAAAATCCAAGTTCCATCTCTACAACACACCTGTTACTCCTTATTCAGTTGGAAAGAGAATGTCTGTAATTTCATTATGTTCCCTCTGTGGGTGTAGGTGTAGATGATCTCACTCCAGAGAAGGATTAGCAAAAGAAATACAACAGAAAAATTAATAGCTAAGTGCAGTTGCAGAAGTGATAGGTATTAATTATAACACCTATTGGGAGGTTTGTCACTTCTCTTAGAATCATAGAATAGTTAAGGTTGGAAAGGACCTTAAGATCATCTAGTTCCAACCCCCCCCCCCCCGCCATGGGCAGGGACGCCACACACTAAACCATGACACCCAGGACTCTGTCCAACCTGGCCTTGGACACTGCCAGGAATGGAGCATTCATAACATCCTTGGGCAACCTGTTCCAGTGCCTCACCACCCTCACAGTAAAGAATTTCTTCCTTTGTATCTAACCTAAACTTCCTCTGTTTAAGTTCAAACCCATTCCCCCTTGTCCTATCACTACAGTCCCTAATGAAAAGGCCCTCACCAGCATCCTTGTAGCCCCCCTTCAGATACTGGAAGGCTGCTATGAGGTCTCCATGCAGCCTTCTCTTGCCTCTTTTAATGCTACTATAAAGATGTAGATGTATTTTCCCCCTCCGCAATACATTTGGAGCATTGAGATTTGCTAAAGACCAAATAAATTTTAGTTTAACAAAACAAAGAAAAATGAGTGAAAAAAAGATTTTCATTCTTTAGATGTTCTTGTTTTCTTGCACTTGTATTAAGCGCAGGGTGGGTGGTGGGGAGAGGAAAAACCTGGGTTCAAGGGGATGTTAAAACATCTTTCTATACTCTGCATATAGAAAGTAATGTAAAAGTCATGTCTGATATTATTTTCAAATGATGTTCCCTAAGCTTTGCCAGAGTGTTCTCTAGAAACAGCATGAGAATTGTTAATATTTGGAAGTATACGACAGATGAAGCAATAAACCCAAGGATGTTGCCAGAGCCTGGATTAGAAGAAAGGAGTTAAGTGGTAACATTCCTAAATACGCTAGTTTCTGTTTTTGCTTTGCATAAAAGATTATGATTTACGATTAAGCCAGGAGAAGAAAGATTTCCCCTTTACAAAATACTACAAACATGCTCCAGCAGACAACTTGCCATCAAGTTGCTACAATACCTTGATCTCTTTAATCTCCTTTGCTTTCCCCTGAGTCTTTGTGTCCATTAGTCATCTTTCACTGTTCATTACATTGTGATCTCTTTGTTCCTTAAACACAAGGACAGAGTTCAGTGAAACGAGGGCCTGACACCTGGCTGAAGTCTCACTGTGCTACTGCATTTTAAACAATTATGATAATAAGCAAGATGAAATCTGTCTGAAAAACTTGATAACATTATAATAGTTTATACATTTTATTTCTATTCACCTACAATTTTAAATAAAATTTATGAGATTTAGTATATTTGATCTATTATGTGGATTTTAAATCACATTAACTGATGATTCTTTCTTGATTTTATTTTTAATCAAAGGACAAATGCTTTTTCCAACTGGGGGTCAGGAAGCAGAAATGTTCCTTTATATAGCAAAGGGAGAAGGAACTCCCAGATAATTACTTCTTATTCTCTTGTTAAGTGCTATCATTGTCCTGCCTACAAAGTGAGAAGAGAAGCAGCACTGAACTGGTATTTCATGATAAAATAACTAAAATAATAATTGATACAGGGTGGGATGTATTCTTGAGCTTTGTTACAAGATCTGGGGATCCAGGAACTCTGCTTCCAACCTTTAATTGTTTTTGAAAAGAGGTCAGTATACACTTAATTATTAGGAAATTAGTAATGAAAAACAGTTCTATTTCAACTTTCTAATTTAAAGGATGCATTAAGCAAAAGAGTTCACAAATTAATGTAATTGATGAAGGGAATTAAAATATAATTTTCACTCTTCCATCTAATAACAGCGGTCTTCCAAGCTCTGGGGATGTCTTTTAAGCCAAAGGTGGCAGTTTCCTCGGCAATTTTAGGTAAGAATAGATACTCTTAAAAGAAATGAATAAAGTAAGAGGGCATGAATAAGCAGCATTTACTAAATTGAGGGTTAAGGAAATTACAAGAGATCCCTGAAGAAGACTTACCATTGAAGATATAATATTAGAATGAAAAATAAAATGAAGGTTAATCTTGATAATGAAAGACTTGAACCCAGAGAAAATGTCATTATCATCATGTTAACATGTACAGAGTTGGGGTGAGAATTGGATGGCTTGAGACAGCCAATGATATATGTAGCTTTTCATCTGCTGTTCATTAGGACTAATTTAATTCTGCTAGTATAGAGTGGCTGCTAGAGAGAGAGCACCCTTGTGAAGGTGGCAGTCTATTCCAAGCAAAATAGCGATAGGAGAGTGTAACAGATCCACTAATGGCTCCTTTAGACTGCCCTGCTGGATAGGTTTACTTCTGGGTGAAAACCGTTACTTATTTTATGGTTATTAAAAGTCCTAACCACAACTCTGATCTAATATGAACACTAACCCATTTCCCTGCTACACAGACCAAGCTTGAAAAGATAAATATTGATAATCTAAAGAACAGTAAAACACCACAGGCTCTAACAGATACCTGAATAAAAAGCCCTAGTAAAGTTTTACAAGCAGCTTATTGCACCCCCTGTGTGTAATCATGAGGCAGTATGAAGTACTGTGTAATTCTATTAGTCAAACAGCAACATTGGTCTTAACTGTTATTAACTGTTATCTTTGAGCAGATGTTCAAAGACTTACTGAAACACCAGCTGTTATCTGCTTGAAATTTGTGTTCCTGTAAATGTCCAAGTGAAATTTCATGTCCAGTAACTTGCTTCCAATCTCTTATTATTTTGTATTTTGGTCTCCATTTCCTGCTGAGTTCACAACTCTAACTCAGAGAAGCACCTGATAGGCTTATATGAAAGAAATATGAAAGGCAAGCAGAAAAGGAAAAGGACTCTTAGAACAATTGCACCTTCTGTGTTTTAGTTTAAGCTTTGTATTTTGGTAATTTGGATATTTATGAATAAAAGCTGAGGTTCTGTTGAAAAATGGCTGAGAACTTTTAAGGTTCATATTGCAGGGGAAGACAAAAACAACCTCACGGCTGTCATGACTGTGGAGAGCTCTCATGCTAGGTCAAAGACTCACAGTGAAAAGATGAAGGAATGAGAAGACTTCACTTGACATAAAAACACCTGAGGAAAACACTGTTGTTGAAACAGAAAGGCATCAAAATTGTGTTTGAAGTTGAATTTAGAATTTAACAGAGGCCTGATCAAATAAATGCTAAGCCTGAATGATTAAGATTCAGCAACAGAGGAAAACAACAAAAATATTTGATTTTGCCTGTCTTGAAAAATCAAATAGGTGTATGCAGCACGATCTTGGATAACAAAAAATAAGCAACTGGTGAGGGAAATTGCCTATCGATTGCTTGTTTGCTATTCTGTTCTGTGAACTAGAATTATAAATTATTGATCTTTTAAATTCAGTGTTGCTTTTTACCTTCCTTTTCTTTTCCAAAGGTTTTTAGTATATTTTAAAGGAAATTTCCAGAAAGAGTTGTTTTAAGTACTCCTTTTACACAGTTACTACAAGAATCCTAGAAAGGTTAGGGTTGAAAGTGACCTTAAAGCTCATCTACTTCCAACCCCCCAGCAACAGGCAGGGATATCTTCCACCAAACCAGGCTGCTCAAAGTCCCATCCAACCTGGCCAACCAGAAAGGTTTAGCCAGGAAGATACTGGAATATTTTTCAGAAGTACCTTCCTTGTACAATATGCAGTATAATTTTTCACAGGAATTAAATTGAGTATCAAAACCATCATCACTTATGCCTAAGTTTAACAAAGTTCTCATTGAAAACTTTCATTTTTATGATTTTTTGAGTATTGATGAAAGCCACTGTAGAGGGGATTTGCTAGCAAGAGTGGTATTATTCTGTTGTATTCTGGTCTCCATTAGACCTGATAAATTTCTATTCAGCAACAGCAACTATATTAAAAAAAACCCAACAAAACAAACCCCATTAAAATCAATTGATTCTGAAAACATACCCAGTGATGAAGTCTTTCTGCATATACATATTGCATTGTCAAGCCCCATTTTCTGTTCAAAATGCATAGGCATTGCTATTTGCATTGTGCTGTTTGGAATGAAGTTTCTGTATCTCTATTGCAACTTTCCTTTAACCAATTGAGTAGGGAAGAAAAAAGTTGTTCTGGGATTTACACCAGTTATTATGTCTGGCAGGTTTATAAAAAGGTTGCAATATGTTGCAGTTTCAAGGCAGAGCAGGGTAGCTTGCCCAGGCTTTAGACAATTGAGAAAAGGATGTCATAATGGGAAGAGGTCAGTCTTGTACTTAGGGTAAAGAATAGATTTCCATATCACAAAATAGTAGACAACTACTGTGAATTTCAGAGCAACATGCTTACAAGGTAGACTAATTTTTACATTCACTCCAATGTGTTGTTTTTCGTGGACCAGTGACAGATGTTTCACAACAACGACTATGAAATACCCCAATTATACACTATATTTAACCGTCCTCAGAGAAATCTTTTAACCCACAATATTATGGGTCAAAAATCCTGGAATATTAATATTTTAAGCTTTCTAAACAAAGTGGTCATTCTAGGTGGAGTTTTAAATGGTATAAACTGAAACATAGCTTAGTTTTGTTGGTTTTAATGATGTGGCAGCTTAATGAGCCTATGCAACTCAAACACTGAAGGACCAGAAAGAAACTTTTAACAAGGCTATAACCGCATAGCAATGATCAAAAGTGTCGCTATGGATCAAATTGTGCCTTCACATTCTAGGTTGTAGCTCTTTACTGATCTCTGAGCTACACTCCAAAAGGTTTGTGAAATATCCTGGACAACAGGAAATTAAGATGTTTTGTGACATAATTCTATACCAGCATTTTAAGATAAGTCATATTACCCCTAAAAATTGTAAAGCAGTATGAATCCTGTTCTTTGTGTCTGTTTCTTTCCTTTTTTTTTTTTAATAAACAGAAAACCAAAAAATACTTTATCTGAGGACAGTAAAGGTTCACTGAGAGCCACTGCAACCATCCTGTAGTTTTTAGCAACACAAAAGACAAGCAAAAGCAGACTTTTTATCTGAAGAAAAAGGCAGAGTCTAAATTAGTGATACCTGTCCTTTATCAGTGACATGAGAACCAGCAACTAATGTGACAAGACCATAACACAAATCAGAATAGTAGCATTCTCTGATTAAAATCTTGATAAAGTGCATTGTAATGTTTCTGAAATTAACAAACTGCATGGATACAATTAAATATTTAAAAACTGAAGAATCTGCAAATATCACTGTCTCTGTAGTTTCTTCAAGTACATGGTTTATTCTATAATGGAAGAAAAATCCTGTTATTCCAGATCATGTATGTTCTATTTTGTCTACAGCATAATGCATGAGCATATGAAATAGTAATTTTTTTAAACCACACAACAGAATAAGAGTATGGGAGTTGTTTAATGGGGTAGCTTATTTCATGAACAGTGGCAAAAGAGAAAGAATTAAATGTTTGGGGAAAAACTGATATTTCTTCTTTCTTTATGGAGGAGTAAAATTCCATAAAGCAGGCAATAAGTTATATTATTTTAGCATACTCCAAAAACATGTTGTGTTGAAGGACTATCTTTTGTTTAATCTCTCTCCCCCCACTCACACACTTGTATTTATAAATCTGTCCATCACTCCTGGAAAATGGCTACAATTTGTCTTTTCTTCCTTTGGTTTTAGAGTTCTGTTTTGTTTTCCTCCCCTAATCACTTCTTGCCTCAAAAACAACCCTTAATTCCCTTTTCCTCTTCCCAAATCTGTTATCTAGAGATCTGAATCAATGGCAGGTCATGGGAGACCCTTTTTATGCATTGCTTCCAACCCCAATGACTCTACATTACCTATTCAGATGCAATGAGCTCCTAACTTCTGTTCTTACTTCGGTACTGATAACCCCACACAGCTTTTCAGAACAGGGACAGATGTCTCGCTTCTGCTGCCTCTCTTTAGAATCCTTTCCCTCTGCTTCTCTGGTCATTTCCTTTGACTTGAAGCCTTTTTTCACATGCAGTAAGCAATTAACCTGCATTAAACATTCTGAAAAAAACACTTCACTTTTAAATATCATTTGACATGCAATCGCATGAGCAAACTTTCATGTAACTGCTGTGTTGTTTGCAGTTAGCACGATGACTTAGGCGCACAAATTGGGTAACTGTAAATTCAGTATCTTAAACGTATTAATGCCATAATTTTTGTCTTCTACAGCATATATTGCAAATCTTTACTGGTATTGACAAGCTGTAAAGTGTAAAATATGTAAAAAAATACATACCGAAGTTTGCAACCCTGCCACCTCGTGCTGCCAGCATGTTTAATTTGCCTCCCCTCCCTCCAAGGTATTCATTATCCTTCCTACAGCAACAGATAAAGAAATGAGGCTACTATGTAAATTTTCTGCCCTTTTTTTTTTTTTTGTAACTATAATTGATGCACTCCTAGTTGTTAAAAAAACCACTTGGAAGTATTAAGTGCTATACGTAAAGTTTCAGAAACCAGAAGGACAATAAGAAACTTTTGATTTTGAAAATCCAGTGTTTTTCTTGTGCAGACAAGGTTTACAGTACTGCACAACGTCAACCCAAAGTCACAGGAATCAAGTAAACACACACACACAAGAAAGTTCCTCTCTCCAAAGCGATCACTGATAAGGACTCTTTCAGATCATGAGTGGATTTTCAGGCTATGTATAATGTTGCTAGCAGCCATTAGTATGGAAAATGATATTCAGATCTTCCTCTCAAAACTGGGAGGTTTAACCTCCTGAATTCAGTTGCCACTGTATGGCAGGGGAAGAGGCAGCTGCTCAAGTAGCAATAGTTGGTGGCTTATAGTTTTTGGTTTGGGTTCGATTTTAAAGATTCCTTCAATGCATCCAAAACCCAAATGACAACCCTTGTGGCTGAACCACCTACTTATTGATTTATTTTACTCTGTTTTCATTCTGCCTATATCATCATGACTGATTTGTTTTACAATCATACACTTTAAGTACTGCAGATATTCTGTTAGAGCAGGTAGGATTTAGTATTTTCCTGCACTGTATTATTTGCCTTTCCATTCAGAAATGTGTAAAGCATAGCTGAGAACAACTGCTGTATTTTCTCAGCAATGCTGATAACATGACAGACAATATTTGGGTGTGGGGAATGGAAGAGAAGGGAGAGCACTGCAGAACATACCTTATATTGAAGAATACCTGTAGAGGTCAGCAGGGTTAAGGAATTATTCCTCAAATTGTAAGCGAAAATAATTTTGTCGCTCAAGAGAGTGACAAAAGAGCAAGTCATTTTGGGTTAGTCTTGTTTAAATTAATCAGAGAAAACAACTTTTCACACTGACCTGTCAGCTATCAATAAATACTTTACTAGATGTTATGTAGCCAGGTAATTTTGAGCTCTGACCAGTATGTCCACCAGCACAAACTATTCAGTTCTTCAGCAAATATCTGAAGTTTTTAGCAGCTGACAGTTACTGACTTCTCTTTCCTTAAAAAAATAAAAAAAATTAAAAAAAAAAAATCAATGCAAATGTGAGGTAAAGACTTTCAGCACACTGCAAACAGTGAGCAAGTGCAATGGCTTTCACTTTATCAGCCATTCCACTAGGGAAATCACTGGTGTTGGATAAGAGGTCCCTGATGTAGAATACTTGTTTAAGGCACTGTTCAATACATAGGAAATCCACCTTACATGGTATAACATCTCTTCCTTGCTTCATTTAGGAAAAAGGCTAGGACCTCCTGTTGGTCTAAAGTTCGTATTAGTTTTATTCATCATCTTGAATGGTTTTAAGTTGATGATGTTAATGAGATCTACATCATTCAGGTAGTTGTCAAGCTGTGACTCAGCAAGACTTTACCAATTTAGCCTTTCTAAACATATCTTTACCTTCCTTTCTGTGACTACTTCATGACACACAAATTGATGTTTCATTGAGCTAATTGGATCCTTGCAGCTCTTAATCTTTTGCAGATATACTATTTTGAAAATAAACCAAGAAGCTTCATTTTTGAATATAAACGCAAATGTTCATTCATGTTCATTCTATTTATCTGCGCAGGGTAACGCAAAACTACATCTCTACCATGTGATGAAAGGTACAAGTTCTTTACTTTTTGGTACCCTGATGATCTTGGTTGGTCAAGTCAATTTTTATCAATCAGGATAATCAAGCAAATCTGTGCAAATGATTTACTAGGTCCAGAAAACAAATTAAGGGAAATAAGTACTTTGCTGTTGAATTTTGCTCTATCTAATACCTTTTAGGATGTCTTCAAGGTGTATTCTGCATACATGCCTTTGGACATGCCTCAAGCTGCCTGGATAGGAGTCAGCTCTGACCCAGAAGCTATGGAAGCCACACTAGGACAGTACTCAGCTCAACCTCTGTTCATATCTCAGCATCTATTAGGTTCAGCACCCAGCTACTTCATGTGCTCAACTGCTGACACATAGTTGGCTCCCATCTGATTTCAGACAAAAGTCAGATCAAACCAGTGAAAGCAGACCTCTTTGCAAAGATTGGAAACAAAGATGTTTCCAAAGAACAATCCTACCTCAGGATATGAACAGATTTAAAAAGGAAATATTTGATTTGAAGATTATATTCCATCCTTGATATCATATGTTCATTTGCAAGAACAGTCTGCAACACTACTTGTTCATTCTCGATATGAGCAGACTACCACTTCTCCTGTAGGAGAAGCTATCCCCGTTCAGCTCTGGAAAATGTTCTAGTACAACAAAACCATGCAAATTTCCTATCTCTTTATATAGTTTTTTGGTACTTTGTGAGCTGGGAAGAGATTCTGGATCTGCCTGAAACAAAGGAAACTCACATAGTCAATTGTCAGAAAAAAACAGGCTGACAGCTTTAACAGACAGATGGAAGTCTTTACAGGGAGTCACCTGAAATAAAGTTCACACCCATCATCTTCACTTCCTTTGTTTTCTAATATAGAGAGAACCACCCAGCTCACTGTGGAACATAATGCAGATAAAACATACTTAACTGTACAGCACCTCCCTGTATTTTGAGATGGAAATGAACATAATAAGGAGACTTTTAGAACTGGCAAAGAACATGGTTGACTGGGCTCTAATATCTGCTAGTGCTCAATCCACTGGTTTCAGTATTTTAACCAGTATTTAAATCAAGATTGTATTACCAAACAGAACTCAGTGGTCTAGTGAAGAAGTTGTAGGGGTTTCTGTTTTGGTCTGTCACGCAAGATGTAATCATCACTTTTGTATCTCAATCTCAAGCTTTGGAATTATGCCTTTCTGAAAAAGGCATTTTAATAGTAAACAGTTTTCAAACCATCCTGAACACTCACATTGAGCCCCCAGTTTTCATACCCTTGTGATCAGTTTGGCATCAGTTCTTGCTCGCCAGACAAAGTTACTACAAAACCTAAACATCAGGAGAAGAGCAAACAAGTTTCCTATAAAGGCGACTAATTGAATCACACTTCACAACTGGGGCTTTAGAATAATGGTATATCCATTTCAACAAACTGAAAATAGTTCAAGGTGTTCCAATGCTTGTAAACAGAGCTAGCATTCAAGAAAGAACAGAAAATTCTGTATTTCAAGGCTGTTTCAGCTCTCTGCATCTCTGCAGGAGTAAAGAAAAGTCAGCAAAAACTTTTTCATGCCCTGAAAAGTTTTTGCTGAATAGCAGTGTATAGAAATGTTAGGTCTCTAACCTTTATCTGAAGAGAGCACTCAGCGTGATGCACTGTAGCATGAGAACATTTAGAACACCACTATTCAGAAAACCTTTATATGCCATACTGAAATACTTCAGATGTTATGCACAACAGAATAGCTTAGGAACAAAAATGTTTGCCGAATAAGAGTATAATATTCAATAATCAAAAAAATCAAAATGAATAAGTAACAACTTCACATGAAATTTGGAATTCACTTTAGTCACTGTAAAATTTAAGAAGGAACACTCACTTTTGTAAGTTGAGAATTTGGCTGGTTTAGAAACATGATAAAAACAGCTACTCCACTCTTTCTAAATAGAGGAAAACTGATACATGGAAAACTCATGACATACAAATATAGGTCCATAACTGGACAGTTTTCTGTTAAACTCCATTGCAAAGTATACTCCTTGGCATACTCACAGATATTTTTTATACTCCTATTCCGTGCTCTTACCAACTCTTCAGAAAAGTTTCAGATAAGCCACCAGCTATCCAAAGCCTTTGTATATTGAACCTTTCTCCTACAGACTATTTGAAGCATACAATGAAATTATCTAGTGAAAGATGTGGGGTTTCTTATCCTGTTTTTATTGGACAGCTGACTACACCCTAAAAGCTTGGATGATAATGATCCCAAAAAGCTGTTCATTCGTGAAGGCAGTAAACTGATAAAAATTCTTAGGCAGTGTGGCTTGTGCATGCAGCAGTGCTACAAACAGACAAAAAGGTAGGGTTTGGGGTTTGTTTTCAGTTGTTATGCTAAGACTTTATGCCCCCCACCCTTTTTTTTTTTTTTTTTTTGACTACATTTAGCTTTTTTCCAGCCTCAAATTTTCCGGAAGGGCAAAATTCATTGACAACTTTGTAGTTACAAGCCCAATTATCAAGCCTATATATACATATATGTATACACACACACATATATATATCCTGCTGAATATAAACCTGATTTCACTGCTACCACACTCCAATGAAGAACATGTTCCTAGTGCAGGATGACAATGTCTGCTTTCCTTTCAGACACTATAACCTTAAAGGTACTAACAAAAAACTTGTCAAATTTTTCAGCCATCTTTTGGACTTCAACACTCCTGCGATGACATCAATTACCTTTGATGGCAATTTAGCTTTTGTATGTTCTAAAGAATGCAAAATGCTAACAGAACTCTCTATCAGCAGGGAAATTGCTTTGGGCTTTTTTTTGCCTTTGAGCGGCTCTAGCTTAGAAGTATCTCTCTCCATTTCAGTGCTGAAAGTCATTCACTATTGTTTCAGTGAAAAAATATCTTTCATGAAGCAACAATCTTTTAAGAGAGCTGGGAATACACTAAAGATATACTAAAAGCCACTATATACTTGTCATCCTCAAAGGCTGCAGTGCATGAGGGACTAGCATCTTTTCCTAACACTGTGCCATCTTATTAAACAGATGTCCAGAGACAGTTTTCATATAAAATATTCAACTTCTAGGATCTGAAGGCATTCCTACATTTTTTACAAGTCACATTTGAAACCAGTATCTTGGAATGTATGTAGAGAATTTTTTTAGTAACACAAAACAAAACAGGAACAAGTAGCTATTGGGAAGGTATTGAAAGCGAATTAACAGGGAAAGGCTGCTCACAGATATGTCTAATGAAACTACAGATGTATAAGGTAGGCTAAATTGCAACTTCGGTTCCCTGGTAACAAGACAAACTTGGGCATCTTTCCACATGGTTAGGGAGTGGAGATGCAGAGCTGCTTCTTTTCAAACCTGCTACTGAAATTGGATCTTGAATCCGTAGTTTTAAATGTGACAGACAAAACACTGAAGAGGGCTGGGGTTTACTATGGTTTTATCAGCTTTGCTGCCCTTTCACAGAATTCAGTGGGGTTTATTTTTAACATAATTTTCAAATCCCATGAGGCAGTATAGTAACATTTCTAACCTAAAATAGTTCAAACCTCATTATTATACTAATTCAAAATTATGTATGTAAACCTTAAGACTAAAAACTATATTTATGTTCTTTAAACTCTGACCACTCCATCAGACCTAATAAAATGCAGTTAACATTGGAGGGTGATATTCTTTAAACCAGCATCACAGAATCACACTTATCTTTTCATTTTCCTTTAAGTTACAGAAAAGAGCTTTTTTTTTTTTTTTTGAGGAATCCTCACTCTATGAATACCACTGTACTAGCTACAATCTCATCAGCTTGAGAGCTGTTCTTCAGACAGTTCAGATGTTCATAGTGTAAACCAGCTTTTCCCACATCTACCTTCCAGATGACTCAAAGCCTGAACATATTGCTAAAAGTCTGGCTAACCTGAGTATTGCAAGTAACATTTGTCTTATGCCTGAATGCTCATACAGGAAGAATGAAGTCTAGTATTCTCTATATACTTTGACTTAGCATCACATGCACTTCCTTGTTGTGTCACTTCATTAAGAGGTGTCCATTAGAAAATAGTTGGTTATTGGAAGGTTCCAAAAGCTCTGATCGACTTGTGGTCCGCTGTATCATGACAAAACAGATCTTCAGATATAGTTTTCTACAGTATACTACAGTCTTAGCCTATTTTAACATGATTAGATTTCAAAAGATTTCACACACTTTTGCAATTTGGATTGTTAGAACAATCTGACATGAGTTTTTAGAGGTTTGTTAAAATTATTTTAGAAAATCATAATGCAAATCATCATTAGCAGTTTTCAGTTGCATTAAAATACACCACAGACACTGTTTGTTCAGCCTCCTCTTTCCAAATCTGCTAATGGATTTCTCTGACAAATCTTTAAATAGCAGGGTTTGGGTTTGGCCATTGTTAACATTTACACTGAATTAATCAAATTCATTCATGTGAATGCAATGTGTTTTCAGAATAAGATAATGTAACCTCTATTTTTTGACTTTTGAAACTTTAAGTAACAGGAATATCAGTAACAGTTGGCTAGATTTCCATAAGACAGAGCTAGAGTAAGCAAGGAATATCCTCTTTATGAAACACTCTTCGGCAAGGAGACAGGTATCACACGTTCCTCTGCCCCAGGCAATCACCTTTTCTGTCAAAATAGCAGATCTAACATAAGGAGCCAAGATACTGACTCCTGCTGACACTTGAATGACTGGTGACACTTGAGCTTCACCCAAAGGTGGCCACCAACCCAGCCTGGTTATTAAAATCTGCATAATCACAAAGCATCAGAAATCTTCAACTACAGCAAACAGAAGCCCTCTTTTAACATATATTTTTTGCAGCAAGAACAATACAATACAGCCGTATTTTGCAGGATTAAATCTCCACTCTGGAGTGACTGATGAGTCAATAAAACCCAACAAAAACTAATTTTAGGAGGCAATACTCCCAAAAATTATGTTCACAATGAAAGGGGAAAAAAAAAAAAAAAGAAAATTCATTTCCCTAGTGCAGTATTTCATTTAGCTTTAGTTTCACAGTATCAGTATTGTTTAATTGTATAATTAATGAACATTAATTTCCTAGTTTATTTTGACTACCAAATTTATTTACTTAAAGTGCTGGTTTAAAAAAATCTAAACACACACATGAACAAGCAACTCAATTCACATATTACTAAAATCACCTTTGTTCTCTATATTTGGGGAATTTCTGAATTGTTAAATGATTACTTCCACATTTTGAGATGCTGCCGATGTTACTAAACTGAGGGATTTTTGTTTTCCAGAAAATAAACAGTTATGTGTCTTACACATACACACATCCCTCCACAAATTGAAATTGTTCTACCAAGAAATCCTAAACTAAATTAATTCTGCCCCTCCAGTTTATTTGTCATCCACTGTGAAGTTCATTTGGTTTCATTTGGGTTTCTGCTTTTATTTACTTCGGGGAAAAAAAAGGAAGTAGTGTAACTTCACTGCATTTATGTACATTAGTTATATCTTATCCTCTTCATAAGACAATATGCAGTTCAAATTCAGCTCTTCGCAATGCATTGGTCACTACCATACAAACATTATTACCTAAATTGTTATTTAAGGCCACAAGCTACACAACTGTACTGCCATTAATCTGCTTCCTTCTCCTTTAAGGTTTCCTCACATACTATTACTCTGAGCAGAGGTCTGAAAATAGCTGTCTTTTATGAAGAAAATCACTGGGTGTCCAGCCCTCATTTCTGTCCATACAGATCTAAAGGCTATATATTTTCTTTTTCTCTATACATACCATACATATCTAGCAGTGCAGAACCCAAAATAGCATTGTAGCACATAAAACAGCTATAAAGGCTTCTTTTATTTTCACATTACAGCAACTTACCGTAAATCTAGATTAATCTTTCAATTTAAACACATCATAAAATACGTATTGTGGCTATTTGCTCAGCATATGGCATTTCATAGACTTCTTTGTGCCCAATTTGTATTTTTTTTGTTAGAGTGCAGCAAAGCAGTATCCTTTATATTCTCAGTAATAACTTCAGTCCTTCGGTTTTTTCTAGGGAGACAAACTGACCTATGAATCTGCATATATAATCTGGCAAATATCTACACTTGCCAGGGCTAGCACATTCTGAATGGCCTGGCCACATCCATGTCACATAGGATTTGGCCAGGTGCTCTCTCAAACCCAGATGCTGCTCCTGAGGTCCTAAGAAATGATATTTTTTGCATGGGTTTCAGTTCAGAATGTCTGCACATTATCAGTTTGAGAGGCTTCTTAACCACTGTGCCATGCCTAGGTTCAACTGAGAAAGAATTAGTTGATTGGAAAGTCTAGAAATAAATCAAAAGTATACTAGGGCCTGGGAGCAAAATAAGAGTGAAATCTGCAGCCTAGGTACATTCATATAGCATGGTTTTGAAAATCGCAGGGAGCAAAATAAACACTAGCATTTTGGGATCCTGTTACTGAAGGAAAGTCTTCAAAGAACAATGCCACACTCCACATCCTTCCCATATCCTCGAAATTAGACACTGATCATTTACAAAGCAGACAAAGGAGGCCTTTAAAAATAAAAAAATCCTCTAAGATGACCTGAACAAGGGGCTCTGCTCCCAAAAGTACATCTGATTTTTCAAACTATTTCAGATGTTCCAATAAAAGCTATTTCCTCTTGTCCAGTCAATGACCTTTAGATCACATCTGAAGCAAAATACCACCAGAATGACTCAGTTCATCACAGTGCACCTGTACTCAATCTCCAATCTCTCTATTTAGGCTACAAGAGGGGGGTTGGGGGGTACTGTTCATTTTAGCCTTCATTTTAACCTTTTTTTATTAGGTGTTATGTGAAAACAGTGCTCTTTCAACGTTTATCATGCTGGTTTGAATTGTATTAGTCCCAGGAAAGTATTTCTACACAACATACTCTCATGGGTTATGTGTGTTCCCAGAGTATATGCTTGCCCAGAGCAAGCCCTTTAGGAAAGTGATAATGCAAAGGTGAAGGAAAAACAGGAAAAACTTAAGCTACAAAAATAACAGTCCTTGAGGAACAGGCAAGTCACAGGCTGAGGTTCATGGGAATTTTAAACACAATAAGGCAAAAAGAATAAAAAGGATTGAGGTTTAAAGATATTTTTCAAGTACATAACAAACAAGATGCTGACAAAGGAGAGCACAATGCCTCTGAAGGACAGCATATTTACTGCTGGAAAATCTGTTTTAAAGTTAAAGAAAGGAAGATGTGCAATAGATACAGAGCAACTGCATTTAGTCAAATTAGATTATATGAACACCAAGAATTCCAAGCCTTTTAATCCTTTTCAATGCCCAATCTATAATACCTCCCAACACAAGATCCCATGCTAGTAGTGGGATCAAGCAGCATCCCATAGGAATTCAGATAACTCATTTTCAAAGAGTTAAAAACCACTGTGGTTGTCAGCATACAAATACAAGCAGTATTAATAAACCCCATGCTCAGAAAACAACTAGAACTGAAAAGCCATTTTATATTTTTAAAACTATCAAAATTCAAAGTTTGTGCTTTTAATCTTTCTTCGCCTGTTTTTTAAGGGTTGGTTTGGTTGTTTTTTTTAACTTCAGGGTATGCTTGGATTCATATTTTCCTCTGCGGCCATCACAGCCACATATTTCCTTGGAAACAGAGCTATGATTCATAGTCATTTAATGACTGCTGAACATAAACCTTTAGGAACATCACCACCAATTATTGCAAGACAAGAGCTAGGAGCCTATAGTAGTAAACATGTATGTCCACACTTACAAACTCATAAAACAGATCTCTTACACCAAATTCCTTAGTTTTATTTTCCTCTGAGAAATGCTGTTCTCTTTGTGGTACAGGAGTTGATACAGCTGGACCAGAATAGATAACAAAATACTTGTAGAACTTTAAACATTTGCTTCATTTGTGTTCCCAACTCCAGTGTTCATTTCTCAGAACAACTCTATTGAACAAATACAGGAAGAATAGTTTTGGATGGGCTAGAAAGCATTCAAACTGTAAGCATTGAGTTGCTTTTCTGTGAAAATCTCCCAGTGTTATCCTATTTCTAATTGGAATAAAAATACAACATGCAACATAAGTGACCAATCCAGCCAAATATTGCCAGCTCACTTTCAAAAACGCATTATAAACCAGTAACTGTTGATACTGAAATGTATGAAAATACTGCAAGCCATTTATGTGAACAGAAATGGAATGCATAAAGCCTTGTCAGGAATTACTTTTCCGCAGATACTAGAATGCATTTAAAAAACCCTTACCTGCTGTGCAGGAGCTAGAGTGTGAAAGGAGAAAGAGGTTAAAGATGGCCTTGGAGCATCTTTTGTAAAAGACCTACAATAGATGGCTAAAAAAGCCTGAAGCAAAATACAGAGATACTTTCCTTAGTGCAAGTATTCAGCTGAAAAGGCTTTTCTGAGATTTGAGCTGGACCTTTATAATCTTCAACAGAAACTCTGGATAAACTTGAAGTGAATTGTGGTAGAAGAGTAAAATATTGTCTTACAACCAACCACAGGAAAAGAAGTTTCAGATACAGGCAAACTTCATCAGTGTTAAAATACACATACAAAGTACAAAGCATACAAATACTTGTCACCTTGTGTATGTTGGTGTATTGCATAAGTTTGCAGTTTTTGTTTGCCAACTTGGAAGAAAGGAAATTAACAGCAGGTCTCACACTGTCTCTTTTACTATTTGTTTTTCCTGCAGCCCTTTGAAAGCAATAAAATGCCTAAAAACAAATTGGAGAAACCATGTATTTCTAAGACATTGATGTTACCATATGGCAGTTTTACAGAGAATTTTGGACTTTTGAAACATCTGTGTCAGTTCAAGGCTGCCATTACCGACTGCACACTCAGTGTTGAGCTGAGCACTCCATTTATTTGCAGGATTCTCTACAGTTCTGGCAAACCTATTGCAGCAGTGCAGAACCAGTGCCACTCACCACACTTCCCAAGACACTCTCAGGACTTTTTCAGCTTATTCTTAACAAAGTTTGGATGATCAGCAGCACCATGACTATAGGATGACCATTTAAAATACAACACAAATGTTTTTTCAAGGAACTCATCTTTGGAAAGGGAAGCATAAGCAGTTAGTAAACATGTGTTTTAACATTCTGAAGGTAGGAGATGGGTGAAGTGTCTTAGTCAAATCTAAGTACAAAAGACCACCAAATTTAGGTGAGCAAGATCTGGTTATGTAAGTTTCCTTGAACGAGTATTTTGCTAAACTTACCATTACTTTCTATATAGCCAAACAATTACTAAAGATAACAGCAAAGATAAGAACTTATAAATAATACTGAGAAAAAAGTACAAGTCAGGTATTGGTTAGGAGCAGTAGACTTGAAATAATGGATTGTACCTGGTTAAGAAAATACAGAATGTGATCGTCTCCTTAACAGTACTCAGTTACCTCACTAAGGTTAACAATCGAGTTCCATAGCCCTCTCAACTCTTTCTTCTTTAAAGACAGAGCCAGAATCTCCAAACATATACTTCTCCCACTCTATTCAAGAAAAAAAAAAAAAAAAAAAAAATAGGAGTTTTTCTATTCCCAAAGAGCACAGTTCAAATTTGAAAGATTCTGATCCCTCGGTGTTGGAGGATCAAACTCATTTAAAATATCCAAGAGAAGTGTCTGGTGAAGAAGCTCAGAAATCTCAGAACTGTACATTCAGTCCATGACAGCACTTAAAGATTAAAATTCAAAATTGAGAAGAGCTAAGATAAAAACTGTGGGCATTATTTAAAAGCCTGTTTGAAGTCAACCAATGACTTTTCAGTTAATCATCTGATGAATTTCAGAGTAGGACACATGAACATATTATACAAGAAACATTTTACAGTTACTGTCACACCTGTCAGTAAAATGAGACTTCCTAACAATTCATTTGTGTGGCTTAAACCAGATCAGCCTGGTTATAGGAAGAAGTCTTTAAGTAATCCAAATATAGGCAACCTTTTATAACATCTTTGTTGTAGCCTCTGTAAGATTCTATGTTGTAGAAAAACGTTAATATCAAATGTCTTTTGATGTAGATGCTAACCTGATTTTATGCCAATTGAAAACAACAAGATTTGATGATAAAGTTAGGTCAATGATACTCAGCTGGATCCATTAAACCAACTATAAACATTATGATCTGAAGACTTCACTTGTCAGATCTATCTTCATCCCAAAGTTCCTTGGTTTTGTTCCATTGCCTCACCTCATCCTGCAACCCTAGTCAAAGACAGAAACTCCTCTGTCAATACCTCTTTCAAAGTTTCATACAGTATGCGTTGCTTCTCCAGTGAAGTGAAAACAATGATCTGGAGATCACTTGACATGGAGCATATGAGCATAGCTGAGCAAAGGGCTGCAGTTAGCTTGACGACAGTTGTATGTTTCTTTCATTACTCAGTCTGAACATCTTCAATTTCAATCTACTACCATTTTAAGTCTTGTCATTTAGCGTAATCATGTGATTAGTATGACTGACAACCATAATTGTCCACCTTAACTTAGTCTCCTTCTACAGTCAGTAAAATCACTTTAGTACAATCTTTCTTCTTGTCTTTCAACCGTTTACTTTCATCAGAACTCAATCTTACATGAAATTTATCCTAGAAGGTCCATTAAGACTCAAGTGAAATGTCATACCACCAAAAAAAACCAAGAGAATCATGGATGCTGAAGAAACACTTGCAGCATGTAAATATTTTCCTTTTGAAAACACTGCAAAATCTCCAGAAGCACCTGAATCATAAAAACAGGCTATCGACAGTTACACATAAACACAGTCCTCATAATTTTACCTATTATGCCTGTTCACAATTTAAGATTAAAAACAACAAAAGAAAACACATCTTCAGTTACTCTAAAATGAAGTACAGGTTTTCTTTTGGCCAATATTTGTCCTATTTTTAAAGGAGAAAGCTTACAGTCCTGAACTCCTAATATGTAAACATTTTAAAGTGAAAGAGAACTGGACCAAGAGTCTCTCATCGTTTAGTCTCAGATCAAATTATAAGTCTAAAAAAATGTAACCAAACTATTCGTTACTCATAATGCAAATCATGAGCCATTGGAATAATCTTCCCAGGGAAGTAGTGGACTCCCCACATTGGACATTTAAGATTCAGCTGGACCCAGTGCTGGGACATCTAGTCTAAGTCATGCTTTGCCTAGAAAGGTTGGACTAGATCCCTTCCAGACTGGGATTCTATGATTCTATTGGGACTCAAGATGCATGAAAGTTTAACATTAGTAAAGAGCAGTGATTTTCTAGGTATCCTGTTATGCAGGAGCAATGTCTTCTAACTTTCAGATGTTATGAAATGTCTACATATGTCTGCTTTGGCTTTCATTTCATAGCAGCAGCAAAACCACCATGTAATTGTGCTCAGGTATACAGAATCTACTCAGCAGTTGTCAA
This sequence comes from Strigops habroptila, assembly GCF_004027225.2. Taxonomy (NCBI): domain Eukaryota; kingdom Metazoa; phylum Chordata; class Aves; order Psittaciformes; family Psittacidae; genus Strigops; species Strigops habroptila. The sequence continues at coordinate 5,244,627 of NC_044289.2, forward strand.
TAAATGTTTCAAAAACCTCCCTTTGGTACAAAATTGTCCCTAAGTCAATTAAAAATTAAAGAATTGTGATCCATCAAAAGGAAAAATTTCTTCTGATTTAATTTTTGCCTTTATTATTTAACTTCAGCAGAAGTATGGTACTTCATATCACATGAGAATTAAGTACCTGAAAATGACATGTCTTTTATCAGAAAAGTCAGTTTTGATTATTTGCATGTTATTTTTGATGCCCCCCCACTCCCCTTCAGAGAATTTCTTTGTATCTGTCCTCAAAGAGGCTGTTCAGTGGAGGTCTAAAGGACAGAAGTACTATTCCTGCATGCATTTTCTTCTGCCTGATGTGACATGATACACTTCCATTCTTTTACCAAGGACCATGTAATTTCAGAGCTTGAGAAATGGATGCAGTGTGGATATCTTATCTAAGAAGCAATAAGTATATATACATATTAAAGTGAACAGCCTTGGAAGAAAGGCTCAGAAGTAGAAGTTTAAATCTGTCTAAATCAATACCTTTTCCAAAGACAACTTGCATGTTTATGTTAAATATATATTGCAAGTGATAAAATAAAATTTCTCCTGAAAGTTCCACTATATTTTACTTCTTATTGAAAGCTCACAAATAGAACTTCCAAAAATTATGGTATATATGAGGTCTACGATGTAGTATCAGACTATGTTTGTATTACATTTCTAACTCATAATTTGGTTTTTCCAGCAGCTTTACTCAAATTTATGTGACCTTATGGTATACAGAGAGAAATGTTCTAATTTTAAATGCTCTAAATAGGTTTCAACTTTATACTCATGGCCAAATTGGACATGAGCATACCTTAACTCCTGATAGCATCTGTTATCTATAAAAAAGATACGAGACCATTTCAGTATAACCTTTTTCTAGACTATTAGTTTCAAAGAATGTATGATTTTTGCCAGCTATCCAGCAGCAAAAGGTACTTGGGAATTACTGCTGGTTTTTCCTAAGCATTCAAGCATTAAAAATCAGAAGAAAAGCTGGTTGTCTTTGAATTACAAAGGTGCAAGAGTAGATCTTCATTGAGTATCTAAATGTGGATATCAATTCCTTCTATTGTTCCCTTCCAAGGATGAAGTTTGTCCATAACTATCTGCTATAACAGATAATATACTTAGAAAAAAGTTTGGTCATAAATTTTTAAGCTTTTCAAAATGTATGCTTAGACCATTATATCTCTATTCCATAGATGCACAAGATACTGAAAAATATCCTGATTTTGCAAGGTTTTTTCATTTCTTCTCCTGCTGTCATGACATCTTGTTAAGAAATAGCAGTTGCTTGAGAGTTTTGAATTCCACATTTAAAATATCTAGAGCAGAGGGAGAGAGGATGGTTGGAGTTTGGGGGTTTTTTTAGTTATAATTACACCCTTATAGAATGATATGCAGAATTGATATTCCTTCTTAGCAGTTATCAATTTGATCTCTAATGAACAGAACAGATTTTTGGGAAACTCATTTAGGAGTCAGGTTATGACTTTAGTGACTCATACTGGCTAGTAATTAACAGCATGTACTGAACAATTTATGAGCTCTAAAAACCAAACTTCTGCACTGTAAGCTATAGCATATTACAGAGACAATGTGGTTTGGATAGTATTTACTATTAGCTGTTCACAGGAACAACAGGAGAAAGCTGTGGTCAGTCTCATTTCCTAGAAAGGTTTGTTTTCAAGTACTCCTTTTTACACAGTTACTAGAAGAATCATAGAACGGGTTTGTGTTGGAAGGGACCTTAAAGCTCATCCAGTTCCCACACCCTGCCACCTGCCACTAGACCAAGTGGAAGGCCAGGGACAACTTCACTAGACCAAGTTGCTTCAAGCCCCGTCCAACCTGGCCTTGAACACTGCCAGGGATGGGGCAGCCACAGCCTCTCTGGGCAACCTGTGCCAGTGTCCCACCACCCTCACAGGGAAGAATTTCTTCTTAGTATCTAATCTCAGCCTCTCCTCTGTCAGTTTAAAGCCATGCCCCTTTTCCTGTCCCAATGTGTCCCTGTAAAAAGTCCCTCTCCAGCTTTCTTGTCAGCCCCTTTATGTACTGGAAGGCTGCAGACTGGTGTACACACACTATGTGACTGCTTTCTATACTCCCTTCTACCTCAGCTTTCCTATGACAGTAAACTAAATTGTCACTTCAGTTTTCTTCATGCATATATTCATGTACATCATTGTTTTATATTCATAAATAAGCATATACAAATGCAAGAGCTGCAAATATAAGGAAGCATGGCTTTCTACAGATTTGTGGCCCACATGCCCTACTTTTCCACAATCTAGCTATTTATCTACCACATCTCCCAAATATCACCCAGGATCTTATTTTTTCATTGCCTACCAATATGCCTTGACAGAAGGAAGGTTTTGCCTACCTTTCTGTATAGAAATATGCTAAGAAAAATGTAAGATATGAAAAGCAAATCCAGGCTTCTGGTTTGGTGCGGTTCTTCATGCTAACAATTCATGACCTTTCATGAAAGGTCTTCAGTGAGTGCTTCTTTAAAACAGTAATGTTTCACTATGTTTCAATATTTGAGTCAGAATAAAATCTCAGATATGCTGAGGATCAGGAGGAAGTTGGAACTCTTAGGTTTCAGTTCGTTCTTTTCTTCAGTTTCCCAAATGTCCTTCAGGTTCCCGCACTAATGATCTTTCTTGTAAAGCAAGATGTGCCTAACAAGCTATTTTAAATGGCAGACAGCTTCCTCATTTTAAGAAATGAAGCCCCAGAATTCTGTATACTTGAGCATCAAAAATTACATACTTCAGGAGACCACAGTGGCTGTTCAAGAGAAAGCAATGCCGTTCCCTGAGTCCCAGAACCACTGTGGGAGTGAGATGAGCATTCAGCTGGTTCCAAGGATGACTCAGCTGAAATTTTCCCAGAGCAAACCTTGCTTGCTCCTCAGGCTGAAATTTCTGCTTTCACTAGAAGCCCACTGCAGCCTGAGACATACAATATTCACAAGAGTGGTATCCAAATTGCTCAAAAACTGTGTTCAAGGTGACCACTCCTGACTGAGTAGAGATTACGATTTTCAGCAAAGGCTGTAGGGACTGGGGCCCTAGGTCTGTGCTACTGATCAGTCTTGTAAATATTAAAACCCTTAATTTTTCATTATTCATGTGAACAATCTCACTGATGTCTCACATCAGTGACTGATTATTTTTCTTCCAAGCAAGATTAGAACTAATGCTAATTCACTCCTGCAGTATTATTCCAGTTCCTGGTATAAGAAAAATACACCATCTAGCATTTTTCTAATTGTGAAGTACAGAAACAGTTCTTTATAACAACACTCAGAGCAGAAAATCAGTTTCAAAGTTCCCTCAAACTGCACAGCAAAGTTATATTTGATCATCCTGCAGCAACACTTTTGCTTCAGAATGGAATAGCAAGATATGCACACACAAAAGTGTATAGCACATCAATAGGAAAAATTATTCCAAGTACTAATCAGGGGAAGGAAAGAAATAGTCCTTAACACGAATTGGGTGAACCTCTCTTTCAACCGTTTTGGTTGTTTTCACTTCAGAATGAGACAGAGGAAAGGCATTAAAGACTACTGATGACCTGTGTATTTGCCCTCCTTTTTTTCTCCTTCAAAGCCAGACTGACTCCTGTATTCATGTTTTCCTGAGACAAGCTACAGATTTAATGAATAGCTCTATTTTTATTTCCTTTTTGTGAGAACATTCTTTGACATGAACAGCTTTTTTGAAAAGATAGGGGGTTTAATTTCCATTGTTGGGAAATGTGACAATTACACTGTTGTCACTATGTAGACAACTACAGCTGGATTCAAAGTTATTTCAAATATTCTTTATATCCTGAATTCTTTATTTCATTATGGACTAAAACTGCTGTGGAAAGATAACTGTAGTTGGAGCCAAATTCCAATTTGAGGCCCAACATAAAGCATCTTTCCAAGAATGCATAATTAAGCAGCATTTGTTAGAGTCAATTTGAGTACATAAATTATTGAACATGGGTTAATTTGAGTTGGATTAAAAGCACCACCTGTTTGCTCCTCTAAAAAATACCAGAATTTATGTTTCAGTGCAGTTTCCAATTCTCAAATATTTGTTTTCATCCTTCCAATATGCAGTTGGTTTATGAATACCCTATAGCACTGACAGAGTCAACATGTGCCCCATTTATTCGCTCTTCACATGCCTGATCATGAAGCACTAGAATTCCAAATAGGTTCTCCAGGTAGGGAAAAAAATACAGATCAGAGCAGCTCAGACACATGTACCAGTCTGTGTAAAAGCTTAAATCGCTGCAAGGCAAGCTGCTGTTCATCAACGAAGTTCAGAGCAGTAGTGGTAGTTACCACTTTACATGGCAGCTCTTGAGATGCAAGACTTAATGACTGCTGGAAAACAGCTACTTACTGGAATCTTTCACAGCAGTTGCAGCATTCTGCTCCTCTCAATAGCTGTTATATACCAGACTGCTATAGAAAATGCTCCTTTTTCCTTCTCATGTAGACTTGCTTCCAAGTGACAAGCTTAAAAATACTTTTACAACTGTGAAGTTTAAGAAATGGCTCAATGAACTGCAGTGAGTCACAAGCAATGTGTTTCAATGCAAATCTTTTTCCACTGAATCTTTCATCTCTGATGGTAGGATGAACCCTTGACTTGCTTAGCATCTGATGAGAAGACATGAAAATTCACAACTCTGGAGGAGAAACAGAAGATGAAGTCACCTAAAGAAGAACGAGAAGTCACCTAAAAATTTATGTGGATCCACAGGACAGGTATCCTGTGGTACTTTAACCCCATTGCTATTGTAAGCTGAGATTCACAGCCATACATTTAAAAAATAGACCTGTCATAGCCCATTATTAATCTTTAGTTAGTACAGAATGTCTACCCTATACAGTTCTGTGTACCTGAAAGAGGTTATTTTATCAAGGTACAGAGTTAAAATTTTATAAGCTAATATTCATTGCAATCAGCTATTCAAGGAAAATATTCAGAAGTTGCAGTTGGGGGTGGGGGGGGGAAACAAACCAAACCCAAAAAACCAGTGGAAGAATTTACCCAAGAAGTTCTCCTTTTAAAAGTATTCAAGTATTCTAGGGACATTGTCAGTTCTTAGAACAAGATAAAGTGAGTTATAGACACTACAAAAGCATTACTGTCAGCAGCATGAGACATTCAAAGGAGAGAAACATTTAAAGCCTTTCAACGTAGGGGGCACTGAGGGAATTCTCTGGAGGCTGAGATCAGCTCTCCTCTTCTAGCTGTTGAATGTAAAAACCCAAGTGTTCAATTTCATCAGCAGATATGCTGAAAAAGGAACCCTTGAAAACAAGTTCAGCACAATAAAAGGAAGGCTGCAATACATGAACAAAGTCACAATGTAGCAACAAGATTAAAATGTTGCTCAGGAAAGGCAAATAGGAATTTTAAGTTCCTGACAGAAGAAAGAGCACAAAAGAGCATGAATGTGTTGAGAACCCTCAGAGGAGATGACAAGGCACCCCATCTTCTTCCTGCTTCTATTTATTCCTCCATTTTTATACCAAATTTTAATTCTATGTCTTCAGTGTTTAACTGGCAGAGCAGTGCAAAGAAAGTAAAAGCTTTATGAAGCATGTGTGTGACAGGAGAAGTAACAGGCAGGTAACAAGAGCTAAACTTTCAACAAAAGTGAGTCGGGTTTCTTTTCAGGAGTTTGCGCGCTCATGCTTAAACATATTACTACAGGTAGCTTTATTGCTGTAAGCTTAAACTTATTATAGCTCTGGGACCTCAGTCTGAGTTCAATAAACTGGTATGTAAAGTACTGGTCCCTCAAATCCCAGAAATCTTGGCAGAATGACATATCCTTATTCATAAAAATGCTGTTATCCCATGGAATTTGCTTCAAGCCATGAACTTCTAGAAATTCACTCAGCTGAACAAAAAGCATAGACCATTCTTCCAGTGGTAGAAACTGGCACTAAACACTAAAGATATGTGACTCTTTGTGATCTCATCCGGTAGTTGTTCATGCAAAAAATTGTTTTTCTCTTTCACTTCCCTCAGATCCAGACCTTTTGATTTTGGTTTGATGTGTGGATTTGAAAACATAACTGTGAAATCAACTTGGTTTCACCCAGCTTGAAGTCAAAACTAGTCAGCTTCCTACACTTCCCATAGCATTAGAAGCCTGTTCAGGCCAGCAAATCTTTTCTTTGTGACCCTCATGAAAATTTCCAACTTGGTACTGAATGGAAAGTAAACCTCATTGCTGTAGCAGGTTTACACAGCCTGTAGTTACTCCCAGCCTTATTTACCTAATCAGCACTACATCTTTACAAGCTCCAGCATTTGTAAAGCTTTTACCACCTAGTTAAAAACAGTGTAGTATGTTTGTTAAGAATATTTCTATTTCTATGAGGTACCAGGAGAATATTTTAGCATTTTTCTTTTGATGTCAAGCGCTCTCTACCAAACAAATCCACACTTTTTTTTCATTTAAGAGAATGCAAAGTAGGTGGAGAGATTGCATTTTTAGGTTTATGATTCTTATTTAAGTAGCTGCGTACATAAATCCTCAGGTATGTATGATTAATTATTTGCTTTCTAATCCCTGTTCAAAAGAATGCATCTGCTTTTATGTCTGAATCAGGTTTTAGCACCCTTGTTAAAATGTTTGACAAATTAAAAAGGCAGACACCTATACATTCAAAAGAATTCTTGTAATGCTCTTGATAATTATCTGCTACTTGCACATCTTTGCAAAAGCTGCAATGAGCTGTCACACATTATCTGTTTGCTATGATATTTGCCTTGGAGTTAAGTACATTTTCAGTAGGGTTTACAATCATGCATTTCACAGAGGAGAGACTGGTATTCCAAGCAGTAACACACACTTGGATATTAGGCTAAAACCATGGATATTAGGGAAAACCTAAATCTATGTGAATGTACTACAAGTTTAATTATGTTTAGAGAATTACCTAACTAGCCAGCTTACGAAAGCTGTATTTGGAGTACAAAATCCCTTGACAAGGCAAATCATAAAATCATAGAATGGTTAGGGTTAAATGGACAAGTCTACTTAGATAAAGAGCTAAGACTTTCCTTAAAATACATATGTCCACAATCCTACAAACCTAGTTCAAGAGAAAAAAAAACCAATAGCTTAAAAGCACACATACATCCAGACCTCCAACTCATACAAGCCTTTCCATTGCTTTCTTAGCCATTGCCTTCCTAAGTTTGTTCAAGTTCACACATTTCTAATCATTGTAATCCAAAAGCAGTAGTTGCTCCAACCACAGAATTGTTTCTGCAAAGGCCAGGAAGCTATCTTCTGATAGGGTGACCTGAGCAGGAAGGTGGTTTGGATTAAAGACCTTACTTGGGATTTAGCACCTGCTCATGAAGAGACACACATATGTAAAATACTGTTGCAGCCACATCACTTCCAAACCACTGGAGACTCAAAGACCTTCTGTGGGCTTTTTCTAAAAGAGATCCTAGATAAAGCGATGTCAAGGAATTTAAGTATTCCCTGATACAATTTATTTTAGAGGAGCTATCTTTGGCCTGAAAAAATGAAAAAAAAGCAAAAAAAAAAAAAAAAAAGGTCTAGAATGAAATCTTTTTCAAAAGTCTTCATATTTAAGCTTTGAGGTTGACTATAGACCTTATTTATTCATCACGTGCCCCAAAAGCCTATTCCCTTGGAAGGTTGGTTCCTTCATCTTGTACATGGATGAGACAAATCTGAACCTCACCTTTTTCTCAGAAAGATGCTTGAACCAGAAATATACTGCCTGTTGTAAAGTGTTGCAGTCATACCATGCAGAAGGCATCTTCTGCTGCGAGCAAACTGCATGCTAGGCCAGAGTAAGACAAGCAAGGTACTGTGGTGCTGCTCCTAAAGCAAAGTACATTGACTAGTCATTTTACCAGGCAAGTTATCTTTTGGAAGACATATGACTTCTCTTCTTCCACTCAAATTCATGCTGGATGTTGATGTGAGTGTTGTAATCTAGCAATCACGGAAGTGTAAAAACAGGCAATTGAGGAGGACCTAGAAACATCATCTAGCCATCTCATGTCCCAAGGCAGAATCAGTTGTGTCTAAATTCAAACTCTACCTGAAACACTGTTTGTACCAATAACTCTTAGCTTCTGCCTAAACTGGGACCTTTCACGTTAGATTTGGGTCAGGAAGTTTTCTGTAGTGTTTAATTACTCCACATTTTATTGTGCTTCATTATCTGAAATAAATGTAATACTTGTCAAACCATTAAGTGTCTTCATGACACATGTAATAAAGGCATGTTACATCAAGCCCACTGTAAGCAATAACTCAACTATTTTCCATTCAGTTATAGAACACACTGATTTTCCTGCCGAGTCACCTCAAATTCAATTTCTCACTGAGAATTCAACTAAATTACTTGCCCATGAATTAACGGTGTTGAATGCTAACAGACATTGAATTATATTACATTTCAGTGACTAGAAGATGTAATTGCAGCTGACAAGGTCTGCCTTTTTTTTTTTCTTCTTCTTCTTTTCCAATTTTGACTTACTGATCCTACCTTTTAAATACAATATTCTGTGGCAAAAACAAACAAAAAATCCCATACTTATTTTGTAGGATTTAGGATGTATTCTAGCAGGTCACACAATGTTTCTGTTTCATCTACTGATTTTGGCTCAGACATCTTCTCCAGAGTGGTCTGGTGGACTGTAGACAGAACAGTCTTAACTGTTTCTGGTTTTAGTCACTAATTAGTGCTATTATCCTGAAACTACATTTCAGTACATTAAACATTTTGGTTCACACAGTCACTTGTTGGCAAGTAAACAAATAGATGCACAATCCATGTAAGAAGAGACAATTATCTTGCTGCTTCCTAGAAGAAGGAGCACATCACCCTTTCTCTTTAATCTTGAGTGCTTTGGCTCATGCAATAAAAACCAAAATCCAAAGAAAATGAAAAATCCAATCGAAATTATAGTGTAACTTCCAGATGCCACCTAGTTAAGCTGAGATAATTACTCACAATCCTGGATATTCATTATAGCTAACCAGACCTGATGAGCTGTGAAAATTAAACTGTAATTCATTAGAATAGTATTTCTGGCAAAATGGATATAACACAAGTTTTTTTTATCTACTACAGTATTTCCAACACATTTACAGTAACTCAACTAAAGATGCACACGATTGAATGCAATTATTACTCAGCAATTTCAAAACACCAAGATGTTTAGTTCTGGGGGGGTGGTGGGGGTGGTGTTTTAATAAAAATTGTCTACTTAAAGCAAATTCTGTGTTTTCCTCATACTGGAAGAGAAACAAAAGGCTTTATAGCTGCATGTATGTTCTGGAACAGTTGAACCTGTGCCTGTCTATCTTGCAGGAGATTTTCTTCCAAAGAAACCAGGAGAATAGGAATAGAAAGCACTGCTGTGTATGTCAGAGGCTCCAATGGGACTGATGAGGACCTAAGATTGTGAAGTGTAGTCGGTTAAGTCTGGTAGGGATTTTCAAATTGCTATTTCTTTTACATCCGAGTCATTGGTATATAGTGCTGATTACTTGAATGACAGTAAAATACACAGAACCTGAATATCAACAAAGTAATATGCTGATATTGAGAGCTTAAACCATACTTGTCTATTAGCATCAGCAGCTTTCTTTGCTAATGATGTCAAATAGAGGTGTAAGCAGACTAATATATGTACTTCGCATTTAGTTGAGAATTCCAACAAAATACTTTGCAAATCATTTGCTGTGTCATCAAAATTCAAGCATTCTTGCAGAGTAGCTCAGTTTGAAGCAGAACAAAACTCACATGGCTTCCTGGCAGCTAATCCAGTTACACAGTTCCAGTATAATTGCCTAGAAATTGTGGACTCTAGAGTATTTGCAAAGAACTTAATGTTTTAGTTGTCCCAAGAATCAAGCAAAGGTTCAGAATACTGACATCTGAGACAGGGAGATATATATATATTTCTGTATATATATATATAGAGAGAGAGAGTACACAAAGTTAGCCAAAGGGAATTATTCAAACAGGAATTTACAGACACAGTTACTAAGTACATTCACATGTGCAGTTCCTCAATTTCTAACTACATTCCCTCTATAATGTATGTTAAAATTATACTTCTAAAGAGCATTAAAAACTTGCCTACAATGTACTGAGTTTTTCTTCCATATAGATTAGAAATGCAGATAACTTCTGAAAGAAAACTAGAAACACTGAGTGTGTACTGTTTCTTTTATGCTAATATTGCTCTGGATTTTCACATATTCAGTCTCTAAATAAGTTAGTGCCCAAAATGCTTTATCTGCCGCATTCTTAAATCAAGCATTTACTATATAGCATTTACTATAAATGGCTAAACTACTATTTTTAATGACATTTAGTGACAGATCTCAAGATATGTTACTGTTGACTGTGACTTTGTATCTTTTGGGGTTTGTTTTCCTCATGCCATGAAGTCAATTTCCCTGCTTTTACTCCTTAATATTAATGGATATTTTCATAATCAGAGAAGAAATTCCTATTTTGATTTTTTTTTCAATTTTAATGGGGGATCTGCAATTTAAATAGTTTTAAGTACATTCTTCCATCCCTAGCTCTGTTTACATCAGCTCTGCTTCGAAGTGATATCTTCCAATACAGATAGGTGATTGATATAATTCTCCAGATGAAGTTAAATTAGCATTGAAAGCTGGGTTACAGCAAAAGACTCCAGGAGCCATTCAAGCCACATTATAAAATGGACCCTTTAAGGGCCAGAAACCAACTTGAATACTGTCTGCATGGGTAGCTGCTACTAATGTTCTGAACTGGCAACCATGGATGTGTACCTATCAGAACATCAGCTAAAAGTGCACAGGTCTTAAGCCACAAGGTAGAAAAGCAACTTTCCATCAAGATATATCTTCTTGTGGTCTTTCTGTATTGAAGCATTACAAGCTTGTGAATTATTACAAATGCTGGCACTTGAGGACTGACTGAGCTTGTGGGAACGATGTACTTCTCTAGATGATTACCAGTCATTCATCTGGCTAATGTGAGGCCAAATCTGGCCTGACTGCCCGGCTCAAGGGAATATAATTAAGTTTGCACTCAGGTTGCTTCAGCAAAGTAGGATGAGCCCCAGGAGGCGCACGGGTGTGAGAAAGAGCTCATGCTGCCATCCAGTGCACAAAAATGGACTTGCCATGTAAATCATGACAGCCTTTCTTCATCTCAGAACAGTATGTATGTCAAACGCCCCATTATGGCAAACAAATAAAAAACAGAAATATACAGAAATGGATTTTTAAAATTTCCTGACATCTTTGACCAGTTGGAAAAAGATTCCTTCCATTTTTCCACTAAACTATCCATACCAGTAAGGGGTGACCTTAGGAAACAATGTTTGAAAACAGCAAAGTACATTTAAGTATTATTGATTGCACAAGTAATAGCGCCAAAAGTGATTACGTAGTGTGGTACTTACAAAAATAATTACACTTCAGAAAATCAAAATTAATTTGTACGCTTCTGCTACACTTTTAAAGTCATTGACATTTCATTGTAGCGCTCCTAATGAAAGGAAAGTTATTAATAATTGTTTCTACTTCAATGTGACAAATGTCAGTTAGGTTAGCATGTGAATTTGTCAGTACCTCATCAGATCACCAAGTTGACTTTTGGCTCATGTTAGTATTTGAAAGAGAGGGTTATTTGCATTTATCAGATGCAAGTTTACACAGGCAAAGCGTATTATGATGTATGCTGGTTCCTAAGTGTGAAACATCTTGTGTGGTGCAGTTCTCTTACTAGAAATCACTCTGAAAAGGTGTAAAAGCCAGGGGAAATGAAGTTGCCTCGGCAAAACATCAAGACTTTTCTTCTTCAATCCACTTTAACAGTGAAAAAACATAAACTAGTGCAATCAGTGTAGCACTACAGCCACCACCTGAAGTATCATTTCCTTTTTATTCCCCTACCAAGCAAACTTAGTCTTATTTTGACTTGCAGCAAATCACATTGTTCAAGTATGGAAAATTATCAAATTAATAACAAAAACACTGAGTTAAAAAAGACATTTACTGTGTCAAGTAAAATTTAAATCATATCATGCTTCAGTGTTTGTCTTGATGTATCACTCCTATAAACAGTTATATAATTAGTATAAGTAAAACAATTAAGTTTTTAAAATACTGCAACAGAAATACCAAAGCCTCTTAGAGTACCTTGACAGCATTAAATAATTAAAATTCACACAAACAATATCTGATTACCCTTAATATTCTAATTTTATATTCAGGTGAACCAACAACCTCATCATTTGTTTAGGCAATTAAAGAAAACCAAAAAAAAGCAGCAAACTGGTTTGGAAGACTTGTCACCAGGCTGCTCAGGCAGTCCTCATCTACTGCCCTCAACTTTGGCAGGAATCTTTGCCTCAGGACACCCTATCAAAATTCAAGTTACTTTCCAGCAGCTGATCTGGAAGTGCATAGAATGAAATATCTGGGGTTTGATGATTTAAAGAAATCTATTAGAATATAGAACCTTCAATATTTCAAATCCACCTTACATTTTGCACCACTGCTGTTAATTCATAGATGGACAAAAGTGGATAATTTCTAAACAAAGATCAATAAAATTGTTTTGTCTAAGTGCTGTTTGGGCAGTACTTTCAGTTATATAAAAATTATTATCTTAGGCTAAGATAACTGGCCTGGATATGCAGTGGTTTCCTCAGAAAGAAGCATTATCGAGAGTCGGTTTTGTAAAATCAAAGGCTTATGCAATGATGGCTGTATTAATATTTTTAAAGTTTTCTCATTTATCTAGAGCTTATTTCAACCAGCTCTGATTGATGATAAAATCTTGGTTGTAGATGCCGCACAGAATAAAGCAGCCTGGTAGAGATCTGCTTTGCCTGCACTTGGGGAATGGGTGTTTCTGCTTTTCCAGTTGTTACCATAAATCCAAACAGCATATTGACTGGTTTAAAGAACAGCTTGCATAAATGCACCCATTCAGTAAACATCTTTGTTTACCAAAAACCCAACAAAACAAAACCAAAAAAGTAACAGCATATGTGTTTTCAACAACTTTCTCCTAGATCTTAGTAGAATTTTTATTCCTTTGTTAATGTTGTAGGCACATCAACAACGATACGTTTTGATCTGATTTCTATTATACTATATTTGCAGTTGGAAGCAACAAAGAAAGGGCTATTTAAGGAACTTGTTTTCTCAGAAATACAAGCACATATCTAGCATGGTAACTAAAAGTGTCAGCAGTCAAACTACAGTAGCAAGCAGCCAGATAGTCTGCTACAGCCAGCTATCTTTTGATTACAACAACAACCCGCTTCTCATCCACTCTGATACCAAGCATGAAAGTTCCCAATTAAAATGTGTGATTCAGTTCTTCCTTTACAGTCTCTCTTCCCAATTCCACTTTTTAGCTAATCAGTAAGTTAAAAAGAAAAAACAATTAGACTAGAAAGTTATATTTTTATTTTCATCTTATACTTTCTTCTTTTACCCCATGCACTTACAAATCTCTGGCTTATCCCTGTTCAGTGTTATCATACTCATGATATTTAGATTGGCGATGTTTATTTCTCCTATAGCCCCCATTTTCAGCTCTTAAGATTATTTGAGAATCCCAACTTCAATTTAAAAATCCTTATATTGCTAGCTCTCAGGTTCTGGAGAACAGTATGAAAGTACGACTCAAGTGTGCTCTAAAAGCTCCATGTGAAAAGCAAAGAAAAGGTTTATTCTGAACAAAACAAAAACACAGAATACATTCTTAATATATTCTCAGAATTGCTTGTTGGAGATCTTTTTAATTGCTAGGTTTCATGAAGCAATTATGCATAAGTGCTGCACTTCTGATCACAAATGTACATTTTATACAAGTGTCACAACCTGGTGCAGTGTAAAACAGGCCAAGCATTTCTGAGAAGCACTGTCAGAATAAGCAGAGGGTTAATATTAAATGGCCAGTGAAATCATCTCAATTGCATCACTGTCTCATAGCAGTGATGTATAAAGGGTGAAAAACCAAGGTTTTGCTTTACTGACAGAGTCCATTTGCCCACAAAAATTTTGCAACCTGGCAAGGCTATTGACATACCACACCAAAATCCCCTTTGAGTTTCCATTTTGTCCTGAGGGGATTTAATATGCCCCTGTCCCTCAAAAGAACAACAAACACTCCAAAAAAATAAATTTAAAAAAAATGTTAAAAAAAAAAAAGAAAAGAAAATTCCAGCTAAAACTCTCTCATGCATTTCCCATCACAGGAAAAGAGCTGCCAGGGCAATATCCACTCTGCCCTAGCTACAGTGAACCTTTTTGCCTGTGCTGCTTCTAGCACACGATAACCCTACTAAAGAATGCACCTATACATTTATTTTTTTTCAATAAAAACTGAACACCCCCTTCCCTCCTCCCCCCCCCCCCCCAATCTTTACTTAACTAATGCTCTTTTCAGTAGAACATGGACTGAAACTGCAACTGGCCACCAGCCTCCCTGTCCCTTGAGAGAAGACCTACTCTGACTTACCTCAGCTGACTGCTCTTTGCTTTCTAGGTAAGAATTAGCCTGACCTCTCCCTCCCGGATTTATAGCTGCAGCGATTGGGGAAACAGGACATAAAAGGGCAGGAAGTCCCACCCAAAAAAGCTTTAGCAACAGAGCAGAGGTTACTGGTAGTGGTAGTCTTCACTCAACTGGAATAAAGGAGTGTTAGCTGGGGCCTGTAAAGAGATACTGCCTGCATTCTCTCAGATACAGCTCTGGCTTGGCTGAGCACCAGCTGGCTCCAGTTTGATGGAAAGCCCACTTGCTTTCTTTTTCAGACCAGCTGATGTTGTTTACCCTATTACTTAATGGGCTGTGAGGAGATAATAGAGCTAAGGTGGTCTCTTTGAATATGCCTCCAGGCTGGCAGGGGTTTCTCCTCATTCTAGGCTACCTCAAGGAAGCCAGCCCTTGTAGAGCCACAGTCTTCTGTCTGTGGCTTGGTTGTTCAGTTTTTGGCTGTACCTGTGAGTGGTAGTGCCCTGGATCCAGATGACTATGCAGTGTGCCTGGGTGAGGTGTTCTGCCCTGGGGTGGGTGTTGGATGCACACTGCTGTGGAGGAGAGGTAGGCAGCCAGAGCCCTTGAAGAGGGTATCAAGTGTTTGGCTTCTGGTAAGCCTCTGCACTGTGAGAACTGGTTTGTGAACCCCTGGCTACAGGCTCCTGAGACTGGAGAAAAAAAGGAGTTTGGATTTGGACCTAAAAGCCCTAGTTTTACAGACCGACAGAGAAATAATATAGACAGTGGTTGAATGTCCAGTCCCACATGTGATTTCTAGCATTTTTCAGGTAAGTCTGACTCTCATATTTTCCTTTCAAGAGGTATTGATCCTTGTTTCAGTTTATTTCTAAAGGAGCTGAGGTGTGAGGGGAGCTGCTTTTGCCTGTATTTGTGTTCAGAAGGGATGCTTATTTGATTTATTCTAGTGAGTATGGAACATGAAATAAAAATAAATGTGTGAGAATTGGCCTGTGTAAGAAATCTGAAAGGTAAAAAGGCCTGCATTTTATCTACTTAAAAGCCGTGGTCTGATAAGAGTGGGGGGGTGGGGGTGGAATTATCATGAATGGGATACAGGTAGATAGGTGCTGTGTGTAGTATTGCTATTTCTCTGGTTCAGAATTGCTTTACTTTCTTAGGATGGTTGCTCTAGAATTGTGGAGAAGCTTTGAGCTCCCACAAATGCTTGTGTCTGGAGAATGTATGAGCTGATTCACTAATTACAGAACGGGGGGAAAGGTTACAGTTGGAAAGCTACAATATAAGCAGATCTGCAAATCTAATTGTACTTTAGTTTTATTCCTGTTCAGGCTACAGTTGGAATATCATTTAGAAGTTAGTACATTGCTTAGAGGTATGAGTAAAAATCCTTAATTAATACAATAGCAAAGAACTTTGGTTTCTCATTTGGTCTGAAAAAAAAGATGGTTAGCTGAGTAATGATATATTCCCCTGAAGTGAAAAATTAGCACCTTACTAATATTTCCTTCAAAACCTCTTGATTATAAATTAAGAATAGTAGTTTTGTGATTACATCCCTGGGTAGAAATTCAGTGGATTTGAGTTCCATTCTCAGATCTGGGCCAGACTCATTATATGACCCTGGGTTACGTGTTACTTACCAGGGCGAGCTTTTCAGCACCCATCTGCTTTTATTTATGAGTACAGCGCAGTTGAGAAATTGCCAATGGGACTAGTAGGACTTTTTGCATTAGCTGCAGTTGACTTTGGATCAGACCCTTTTATCTATCTGTTTCCTAAATGTGTATGTATGGGGAACCAGGCTCTCTACTAAACAGGGATGTTGCAACTGTGTATTAATTAGCACTGTGCACTGCTGCAATGTTATAGAGAAGGGAATAGTATAAGTAAAGAAATACATTTATTATCATAAATTAGCATACTATTAATACTGCTGTCCTGTTTTCTTAATTTGTTAGGGTAACAATTTTGCAACTTTCTAAAGTATGAGAGACCATCTCTTGATTTAAAGTCTCTAACTTTCTATGTCATTATGAGGAGACAATAAAATACATCCAAATATTTCTAGTCATTGGAATGAAGGATTTGAAGAGAGCTTAAGTAGGACAGGATCTAGTTTCTGTTATGCAAAAAGACACTACAGAGTTTCCATGGTTTGCAGCTTTTCCTTTCTAAACTTAGGACATCTATAAATGAAGAAACTCATTGCATGACTACTGCAAGAGGAGACAATGTAGACAGCAAATTGTACTCATTCCCAGGTCATGAAGGTTTCAAGAAATTCTAGAATTTAAATTTTTGCCACCTTCTGAAAGGCAAAATTCACTTAATTGCTATGACAATCTTTTTATACTAACTGCAAGTAATACCTCTGTTTCCTGGCATGAAGTGATTGGATAAAAAATAAGGTTTAAACTTTGTAAACTACTGTTGTCATGTTGTAACTGAAGAAAAAAATTATTTGATGCTATAATTTTTCTGTTGAAAGTCTGGGAATTTTATATTTTCAAGCTGCACATTTCCCTAGACATGCATCTA
This sequence comes from Strigops habroptila, assembly GCF_004027225.2. Taxonomy (NCBI): domain Eukaryota; kingdom Metazoa; phylum Chordata; class Aves; order Psittaciformes; family Psittacidae; genus Strigops; species Strigops habroptila. The sequence continues at coordinate 5,261,767 of NC_044289.2, forward strand.
AACTGAAACTTAAGTAGCAAAGGTGCTCATAATAGTTGGTAATACATGTGTGTGGCGCAAGCATGCTTTCTAAGGTCTGAACAGTACTCTGGCTTTTCTTACCCTTGCCTGAAAAGAGACTACAGTGGTGAGCTTTCTAAATTAAAAGGCTCTGGTTTGTGACACCCAGTGTCACACCTGTAGTCAGTTAAGAAGGGAGTTTCATTTGTATGCCACCATCAGGTTAGCACCTTCTAAGTTATTTGCTCTCTCAAACACTCTGATGGGCAAAAAAGGTAAAGTTCTAGACTGTGAATTTGGCATTTGTTTCAGACTGAGTTCAAAAACACTGGTTAATGAACAAAACTGAAATTGTTTTATGGGATTTTATTTGAGTATTTATTCTTTTACTCCTTAATTTGTTGATGCTTCTGTTTACAGTGTGTTCTTTTGTTACGTAAGTATTTCAATATAGCATAGTTAACTGGTAGTGTTACATCCATGCAAGCGAAAGCAAGCATGAATCTAGTTGTGTGAAGTGATGAGCCACTTGCAGGGTGCATTCTGGTTCCTCTTACATATAAATTCCCAACTGTCTGATGGATTGGATGAAGGAAGAGACTTCATCCTAAGTAGGAAGTAATGGCTGAAGGAAAAAATGTATTATTTTCACATTTAGATCAGGAACATTATAACCAGAATCTCAGGGGCCATTATTTTAAGCATTAGTGCATAATGCAGTACACTACATTAAGTTTTATGTACAGTAGTTAGAACCTCAGGATGACTACTGTAAACTTTTCATTGCTGTTAGTTTTCACAATGACCTTTATCTTCATTAGGCAATACTCTGAAATATTTCTAATTATACCAGTATGCCTTCTTTGGCAGTGTAAACTAGAATATGTATTGATGCTAATGGAGCCGTTCACATTTATTAGTATAACTTTGCTTTAGTGTTCTCTCGCATCATAAATCAGAATGGATATCAGGAAAGTCATTTGGCAGCACTGATGTGTAAACAGGGAGAATAAAAAAAGTTGACTCCATTATTCAATGTTTAGTAGTAGAAATATGTGAAGTGTGTGTGTATATACAAGATATATACAAGAACAGGGAGAGAGGAAAAGTGATTTTTCTTCACAAGAAGAGGACAACATTCACCACTGTCTGACCCTTTAGTCTAAAATCTTTGTTTTTTCTGGTTCTTGCATTTGTCCTATATGTAAAAATTAGGCATAATGACTCTAATCACCTATGCATGCACATATTTTGGTTTTCACTATAAAATGTACAGATAGCTCAGGTAATGCCTATACTGATTAAGAAATCAGTGAAATGTGTTGCAAGGTCACTTCTGCCTGCTAGGTCATGACACCTGCTCAGTAGAGTATGATAAACTATTGCTTATGCAGATTATTTGAGAACTAAAACGAAATTTAGATTTTTAGGCTCTAATTCTAATAGAGACAGATGTTGGATGGGAAAGGATATTCAAAGTCTAAATCTAGAGCCTCTATTACTGACAACCACGTTAAATAAGTTGAATTTTTGAAGTGTTACTGTAAAACAAATGCGTAATACAAATAATAATTCATAGGTAAATGACAGCTAGTCAGGCAAGCCTGAACATCTGTTTTATAGTGAATGAACATTGAGCACTTCTGGCATCTAGTGCTCTATTTTTAACAAGAAAATCCATACAATATTTAAACCCTTTTTTTGCTGCATTTTGGTGACTCATTATTCCATATTGATATCATATAAAGCTGTGATTTCTTTATGTATAAAAAACTTGCTGGGTTTGTTCATCAAGGGAATTTCTAAGGAAAACTTCTATAGAATATAGAAATTGTGAGATAGCAGAGAGTATTTAATCATGGCAATAGCTTTTTCAAGTGATTTTTCTTTGTGACAAACCAAATGTATTGTATTATTTGTGGATCAGTATATCTAATGTCAGCACACATTTCTGTTTATTGGCTCATTTTATCATGCTGAACTGTCACAAGCTTCTTATTAATCTGTCTCTGAAGGATCAAAATGCTTTAATAAATATGTTAGTTCCTTTAGATCTCAGGCTGAAATTAAGCTTAGTTAAATGTACTGTGACTTTGAGTGAGGATACCTTTAGAGGGATTTAGAATGGGAGCATGTTATATAAATCTAAGACTGACAAAGGAGATTGTATGCTTCTCTTAATAGCCAATTAGAAGTCAAATAAAATTAAAGTAGAAAACCCTTTTTTAGTCAAAATGTGAGATTTTTTTTTTTTAGTTATGTGGTATAGTTGATTTATCAAAGGAATAATTAATTTCGCAGTTTCATAGTGAAAACTCATTCTTTGTGGGGGCTGTTGATTTATATGAACAGATTGATGTGCATTAAAGTCAGTGCACATAATGTTTGCATTTATGACATAAGTACTCAGGAAGGTGTCCATCTTTCAGTACTATAGAGACACATGTATTTAAGAAGTTGCAGTTTTACTTTATTCAAGGATATGAAAATGCATACTACTTTCTTCAGCTGGCAGAGGCAAAAAGGAGAGGGTCTGAAGGAAAAGCAAATGCTAAAAAGGCTGTAAGACCTTTTGTACTTCTGCAGGAGAAAGTGAGGGCACTTGACTAATGGCAGAAAGCTATTTTTTTGCATAGTTAAAATAAGTGTGCCCTTATGAGCAAACAGCAGTAAATGCTTGGCTTCTATCAAGAGATCAAAGCATCATGCAAGATGCAGGAATAGTTGGTGCGTGCTGTTTCAAAGAGGAAAGGCGTTTGAAGAACAGTGTAAGATACATGAATGATCTTCATTCATTTTTTCTTATGATACTGCCATTGGCCATTGTAATAAAACTTAAAGTTCCTTGATAGTTCTGGACATATGAACCTACAAACTTATGAGTATGAACTTCCTGCAGTATGAGCAAGTCTTATTGTATCTGTGTACTAAGTTAACTAGTATCCCTAAGTGTATATTGCACCACTTAAAAGAATTATACCTTAGATCATTTTTGTTGGTCAATTTTTTAGCTTAAGATCTCTGCATCAGAAGTTTGGTTTTTGATTTTATATATAGGTTTGTAAAGTAAACAATCTTTATTTGGAAATGCCTGTTTATCCCTCTTATTTTAAGAGTTTATATGTCTTGAGTTTAACAAAATATTCTTTATCTTCTGTAATGTTGGTTAACTCAACTGATTTCTGGAAATATCCCACAAGTATCGGAAGCTTGTCTTTTTGTAATAAACTGGTCTTTGATATTATGCTTACATGGAAATGTTTATAGCAGTTAGCAAGTCAGAATATTTCAGATGAACACCCAAATGTGGAAACAGCATTTTATTGATGTGTACAGCTGTGAATACATCGCAGATGATCACATGTGAACAGCCGTGCCTGTAAAACTGCTCAGTATCACTCTTGAAGAGCAAGCCCCCAGTGTCTGAAATTAATTTGCTTTCAAGTGCAAGTGTTTGTGCAGCTACAGAAGATTGTGTGCTGTATGCACTGGGAGTTAGTTTGCACAGACCACCCATCCATCAGTCTGCTTCCTTAGAAGTGTTAACAGTTTGGCACTACTTTCTTTCGCTTAAATCTTAGCATCAATCCGTGATATTGTACATTACATGGCTTTTCCTCTGTGTCATCATATTGCCATTGGGAAATGAAGCATAAAAAGGCTGCCATTAGAGCACATCATTAAATAAGACTGCATGAATTCAAACTGTTGAACAATTGATCAGCTCCATTTTGAGCCAAAGAGATGTTTTATCTCAGTTGAGCTTTTAGTAAAAGACAAAAATCCATTTATTTGTGGTGCTTTTAAATTTCTTTAATTTTTCTTTTAGAAATTGTGCAGTAGAATATCACCCCCATCATGTAAAAGATCAAAGCATAGCAGAGCTTATGTGCATGTGCTAAATGTAAGAAAGTTAGAGATTAACTCCCCAGTGCTGTAAGTTTTCTGAACTATCCAAAAGTAATTAATGCTGAGGGGTTGTTTTAAGATGTCCTCTTTTAGTTGGACACAGAGCACGGTCACAATTGTTCAGTTAACTGCAGCAAGAAGACTCAATATACCTTCCACAGCATTTTGGGTTGTGCTGAAGTTGTTCAGTTCTATTCAGTTTGCTAGTTCAGTCATTTTGAAGCTTTGGTGTTTTGCAGTGATACATCTATGAAGTTCTTGAAGTATTTTTCTGGTAGCCTATTCCACAGTCTGAAATATGCATGTTGTAAGAGTAGATAGTGTGGACAGGTATGCATACAGGTATGCTTAAGTAATGACTCTTCTGGCTTTTCTTTCTGAGTGTTTCAGCATGACCTGAGCTATCTATATCCTCTGGCTTTTACTTAGTGACCTAATGTCACTACTTAGTAGCAACAAAGTCAGTTGCAGTGCATTGTGGCTGCAACACAAAAAAATGAGCTGCTTTCTCTGATTGTATTTTAGCATAGCTACAATAGCTAGGCAAGTCTGAGACAATCCAGTTGGATTCTCCAGTTGGAGTTGTTTGAAGAGTTGGATGGTGCAGGAGAGAGTTCACACCACTAGTGGTATGGCTAAGAAGATATTTTTGTAGCATGCCAGATTAAAAGAAGTGAGCAGTAAAATTGAAGTCTTTCTGCAACAGACAAAACTCACTTCAGAAATGGACCCAAATTAAAGCTGAAAGGCATATCCAGGCATATCCAGACAAAAATGGTTATTGGAAAAAAAATACTAAAAATGAAGCTATGATAAGATCTCTACCTGGTTTTTCTTAGTTTGAACATCTCCTTGCATAGGTCTGGGATATAGGTGTCCGCCTATCAAATGCACACAGAAGCCTGTAATTAGAGATTTAGTTTCTCTTTGGAAATGTTTTGGCAATTTTAATTTATATCTATAGTGGTTTTGGTACCTTAGGAAGTTCTTCAATGCTGAAAATAAGAATTTAGTATTAGACACCTATGTGAAGAGACTGGGTTCAGTGAGGAAGGCATAGATTGCCTATAGTGCTACACTATTAGTGGTGGCACAAAATTCATTTTTCAGTTTGAAAAACTGAGAACCAGTGAAATATCAATTCAGCTTCTTCTATAGGTAGACATATGATTAATGTAGTACATCAATGAATCATTAGTGTTTTGGCAAACATAGGTAGTGTGTCCATATAAGATTAACACAGCTCATAGACATAGTATTTCCTTCTCTGCTTTGGAGTAACTGAACATTCACCAAATTTAAATCACTAAAGGCTTAAGCTTCAAACATGTAATTTAATCTAGACACAAGGGATTTTCAGGTGTTTAAGTAGTTTAAATTAGAAGCACTAAAGGTGACAAATTTGTATTCCACACCACTGATAAATCACTGTGTACTATTAGTTTTGTTATGAAGTGTACGGTGACATTTTTGATCACAAAGACAATCAGAATTCTTGCCAGAGTTACTGTGCTTTGGAACCTTAAGCCCCTTTCATGCTGGATGACAATTGGATATTCGGTCCAATGATAGGCTACATGTTCCATCAAGCTTAAATCAAAAATGTTTGGTCTCTTATGGGCACAGCAAAGTTTGGGAGTTGGGATTTTCTGTAGCACAGGAAGAACTTTGAAGCTTGAGCATCAACAGTACTTGAAATAGCTGAAGGTTAAATACCAGCAATACTTGAAAAATAGTTAGTCTTGAAAAACAGTTAATATTGCCCTGCTTGATGCAAGACCTAGAAAGTTAAGCTGACTTGTGCAATGAGCCTAAGCAAGCAAAACAATCTTTTAGACATACAGAAACAGGTACTGAAGGAGTCATAAAGGTTGGCACCATGGAGAAGGAAAAGCAGTAAGATGTTTTGTTGTGGAAGATGAAATGCTGTTTGAAGTGGAAGCTGTATCTGTTAACCTAATCAGAAAAAGCAGCTACCTTGCCAAGACAATTCTATCTAACAAAAGCTTCAAAGAGCCAGGCCAGTTAATCTAGATCATTTAATAGTTTGGTTTAGAGCAAATTTACCTCAGATTATATTTAACTGAAGCCTTTGCCAAAAAAAAAAACAAACCCAAAACAACCCACCAATGTTGGAGGATGTGGGTCAATGTTTGATTGTATAAAAAATATTAAATATTAAGGTCCAGGTCTTGCCATTTAAGTATATGGCTGCTAAATTTAAATGTGTACATATGTCTGAACAGTCAGATGCAGGAAGTTTTAGTAGTCCAAGCCTGTCCATGCAGAAACTAAACCTAAGGTATCAATGCAAATGACATGTAGTGTATGTTTAGTTCTGAGCACTTGCCAAAAGGAATGCTACAACTAGTAAAAGATTTTTACTATAAGTTAAAATAAACTGAAACTAAATAGTATAATTAACCAACACCCCCTCTACCAATGTTCTCATAATTTCCAAACAAGATCTCTCCTATATTTCCCTTTTCTTTGTTGCTTAAAATCTCTCCCATGCTCTGTATTCATGCTTCATGGTATAGAAATTCCACATCTTTGTCTTCCAATCTAAAAACTGATATGAATTTAATTCTTTCTAAACACTATGCTATTTAAATATCTGCTTATCTGTGCCTCCTTCATGAAGATCTCCCATATGAATGCCTCTGAAATGATACTTTTTCTTCCAATAATGTCACATGAACCAATGGCCTCAAACCAGTGAGAACATACTGGAAACAGGTGTTCTACTGCCTTTGATCTATTCTACAGCATTATAATGCTTATGACACTATGCCTACAGTTGTCAGGAGGACCTGGCTACTTTGTCATACTATAGCAGAGAGTATTGATGTATCGTGTGAGGGTTTTGGCCTTATCTTCATTTTGACAAGTTCTGTGAACTCTCTGAAGTGTAATATTACCTGAAGAACAGTATTCTGTGGGGTGCTTAATTTATTATGGCTTGTCCCATAAACAATGAAATTTAGAGGCACAAAATATGTTTGCATAAAAGTGCTCATTGCTATGATATTGAGGCAAAAGGAATATATTCTGTATTCACAATGATATAATGCTATTATGACTATTGCCTTTGTTAGAAGAACAAATATTAGTAGAGGTTAAAGGGAAGAGAGTATAATTCACATGTACAATGTATACAAGGTATTTAAATGGAATCTCTTTTTCTCTGAACATTTTCATCTTTTGGCATATGAAAAGTAACTACTATATTTTTGACTATATGGAAAGTTCCCCTTTAGAGTTTAGAAGGAAGCTGCAGGAGGAAAAGAAAGGTGTTCCTTTGTTAAAACTTCAAAGAAAAAGATTCAAGGATGAAATAAAAATTGAGATACAAAAGGTGTTTTAAGGTATTTAATGTATCAAAATGTGGTTCTTGCCCCTGCCTACTGGCCAGTTTCAAATTTACTAAGAACTGAAATTTCAAAGGTGATTTGGAAATGCCTTTTTTTTTTTCCTGTGTTAACTAATGTGAGGGCATAAAGCCCTTTAGTCTGAACACATGGCACTAAAAATACACATGTGTGGAGTGCTTTGTTTCAGAGAGTCACATTTTTCCTTTCATTTGTTTCTGAAATCAAAGGTTTTGTGTTCTTGAAAAGGCTGAGCCTGTGTAATGTTATGCTTTGAAATACTGTTCTCTTGACATTATAAGACCATGAAAAGTAGAACTTTGACTAACTGTATTATTCCTTCACCTTAAAGGGACATTGTTGAGTTTTCTAGGCTCTAAATATGACCCACCTAGTTTTGTTTCCTTTACTTCGTACTGTATTGCAAATCTTATTTGATTCTTTTCTATATACAGTGCTTCAGAGCTTGCTTTTCTTTATAAAATAAAACAAATGAAAATCCAGAAACTTATGTTTCAAGTGACTTCTGCATAATTCAGATCAATGTAGGCAGGTGACTGCAGTGTGCAAACTTCATTTCAATTGAGTAGTGCTTATCAAACAATGAAAGTGTTTTAGAATGAGTTATGTTTTTTGATGTGTGGGTACAGTGCTGATCAAAGTCAGTGATAACTGTTCATGTGAATCCCAGGATAGGCTTTGTTCCCATTAAAAATATATTTCATTACAATAATTACCAGACAACCAACCCCCTCCTTTTTCAGTGAAAATAATTTTAATTTGAACCCTTTAAATCACAAATGCAAATCATGACACCAAAATTGAAACATATACTTTTGTTTTAAAACTGAGTGCCTCCATCCAACAAAACTAACTCCCTAATGTTTTAATTACCTATAATGATCTCCTTCATAGATATTCTGTTTATTAAAACCCAGAAAATGGTCTTATGGAAAACCATGTACAACCTTTGTGCATAATACTGTCAGTATGACATATACAAGAACTGTTGCTCAAAAGGTTTTGAAACTGTGAAAGATCCTCATTTTTAACCAGTCCTACTGTCACCTTTATCTGAATATTGAACTGAAAGTGCAGTTTAGATCTTGATGCTTACCTGAGTTCACTTAAGTAAATAGCTGTATACAGCTGACAGATCGGCTTTTACTGTTCAGAAAGTTGTAAAAGCTGAATTTTGTTCATAATTGAACATGAAAATGAATTTTGGAAACTTACTGTGATAAGAAAAATCCTGACACCAGTGAAAACTATTTTCTGCCTAACAGAAACACCCAAGGCTTCACTTTCAAGTCCCTGAAACCCAAGCATCTCAATGAGTTTAAAATATCCAAAGTCCCATATAACTACAGTTATATACCTCAGTGTCTGTGGTAGGCTTAAGTTCCTGGCTGAATATGTATTAGATCAATGGTTAGAGAACACTGTGCATTTCAAAATGTGCAAATGGGCCAATCCATGGGATATTACTTTCCTATTGCCCTCTTGAATAGACAGACGAGAGAATTCAAATGTTACTTACCTCAGTTTTTTTGCAAGTGTGTGAACATTGTGTTTGCTGGGGGAGCTCCATGACTTGCTGGAGTCTTTGAAACAAAAAATAAAATCATACCAGAGGAATGTGGATTAGGAGTTGTAATAGATATGCAGACAATTGAGAAACTAATTTCATAAATTACAGATATAGTCCTAGATTGGAGTGAGCCTTACCACAAATTTTGGTGATGAATGAGGAAAAAGTAGAAACAATCTTATTGGTTCTACTATCTAAAATAAAATTGAAGTGACATTTTTCAAATGAGAATATATTGTCTGGTTCTGTCATTTCAGCTTTGTTAGATCTTTTGTTTCTTTGATGCTCAGAATATTGCACCATTTGGCTCTAAAACCTACATTAGAGGAGCATTAATTAAAGGCAGACAGTGCAATGGAGACACTGTTAAAATTATGCTTGAAGGTACAATGTAATTAATTTTGTACAAGTGAAACATAAAAGAGAATGAAACAAGAGGAAATAGTAGCATATCCTCACAAAATGATAATGAGAAATACAGTTACAAAGCAGACAAAATGTGAAAGGACATATGGAATAATTAGACTTCAAGAAGGAAATCAAAACAAAGAGTAACCTGGTAAGTGCTCATAAAAATTAAGTAAAGAATATATAACTAATATTCAAGGTTCTCGGGTTTTGTTTTGGGGTGCTTTTCTGTGGAGCGTAAGATTTGTATTAAGTACCTGCCAGTAACATACAGATGTAAATTTTACATCATAACTTCCTGACAACTATGTAAAAAATTAAATATATGGCTTCACTTAAGAACAAATTCTCTGTTACAAGCTCTCTAAGATGGTAATGGCTTGGGATCTGGGTTATGGTTCCCAGGTTGAAAATGAGGGCACATGACAGGATCACAGTTAATTATATCAGTGTAGTAAAAGAGAGAGGCTTTAGGAAACTGCTTTATTTTGATTGGTCATTTTAAGTAACAATTAAACTTTTCCAGATCTTTTTAGAACCCCTGTGGTTCACCTTCACTTGTGAGTGTTCTGCAGTAAAGCAGTTTAAAAGGTACAAAAATGTGGCTTGAACCTTCATGCTGTATTCCAGAACTTAAATGAAGCCAGAGGTTTTTGAAGGTCTGTGATGACAGTCTTTTAAGTTTAGGATAAGCAACATAAAACTTGATGAAAGATTATCACATGTTTCAAGATCTGTTGCATGTGATGGACTTCTTTTGATGGCTGGGATTGCAAATTTGTTGGTTTGTCTGCAGAGCTTTCATTCTAATTGCATGGAAACTTTATATGTTGTGATGACCATCTATACAAGGATGGTATCATTTGTGCATTAGTGAGACCGGATTATAAATGATTATCAAAGTCTTTGTTTCCTTCTGATTTAGGTTCAAGCAAAATACAACAAAAATGTCAGAACACTGTTCCACGTGCCTGTGTGTGGTGGCACAGCTTAGCTCCATTAAGTTACCAAAATATGGGCTTTTGTCATCTGTGAGAAAACAGTGCTGCTAGAAATTCTCCTAGCAAGTACTTCAGTGTTTCCATTGCTGATGAGCAAATACAGGAAGTGTTTGTAATGATTGAGGGACACACTCTGAAACTTCTTGTGAAACATTATGTAAATCTGTAGTACACTATCCACCTGAAGACTCTATACAGTATAACTTCTTGCAAATTTAGAACTTTCCAAAATGTAGTACCTTCTGAACTATGTTCTAATAGTGTGCAGGGGTGGTGTTCACATAAAATTGGCATTCCTCTTTTTCATTGTCTGCATAAGTCAGTTTGTTACTGTCCTCCAATTCATCAGAACCAAAAAGAAAAATAGCCGTTAGGAGCCAGTGGGAAGGATTTCTAGTTGAGGATTAACCAAAGTATTGTACAGCCCTCCAGCTGTGAGTTAGAAAGGTGCACACTGTTTTCTCTAAAACAGCAGATGAGTAACAGCATTCCCAAGTGATCTAGAAGGCTCCTTGGAAAAGCAAGATCACTAATTGCCCACAACTTGAAACTATGCACAAAAACCCCAAAATTGATCCCTCAGCATCCTGTGCAAGGTTTTTGGCCTTTCTACGTTTCTAAAGCTCTCTTAATTATTCACAAACTCATGAGCTTGAAAGCAGTGTAATTCGCAGCATAATAACACCAAAGCACACTCCATTGTGGCACTTTGTCATTTATTAGGGTTTTAAAGAGTTTTAAACAAATTCAAATTCCATTATTACCCTTTTTAGTATTATATAGCACAGTGCAATAAACTCATTTAAAATGCTACAAGGTAGGTCTGTGTTTTGCAGCATTGCGAAGGATAATATAGGTTTTCAAAAGAGTATGTTTTAAAGTAGAATGCTTTAAACTGTTTCTGGTGTATGTAATTATATTAACTAGTCCATACTTTTTTTCTCTAAATGTTAAACCACATAGCTTCAAAATCACACTAAAGGAAAAATAGATAGTGCTTTTTTTGGCCTCTGTGGCAAAACTTAATCATTACAATGCAAAGTATCTGATTAAAAGAAGGGCATTATCAAGTGTGGTATACAGTAAAAATCTGAAGATCCTTCATTTCGTAAGCTGTCTGTCATGATTTGCACAAAAAGAAGAACTTCAGAAGGGCAGAGAATCTTCACTCGTTAGTTTTTCTAAAAACTTCGGAGACAACTCATTTAACTGAAGTTTAATCTTTATTCCAGTGTAAGGACACCCTAACTTTTCTGCTGTAGAAATTATTGTGTTGCTAAGCAGTTTTTTTTTCTTAAATATTATTCAGAGTTGATTATTACACCCATAAAAATTGTCCAGCTAAGTAGCATAACCCTCCAAGATCATATATTCTTTAGCACTTGTTTCTACAGATATGCCCCTGTTGTTTGGACAAAACATATGTAAGAAATTAATTCTCTGATTCACTTCAGTTTGTAGGATTTTTAAGAGCAAATTTTGTCTCTACCAATTAATCTTGGCAGGTTTTTTTTCTGCTACATGAATGCTCTCAGAATTTTGATAACAAGTAGCTATAATTTATTCCTTCACGAAAGGGCCTGTTAATCCATTATATTTTACACTATTTCCCTGAAGAAACGTACTGAATTTCAAAGCAGTTATGTTTTAATGCCACACAGATAATATTTTGAAGGGTAAATATATTTTGCTACTATTAGTAATGGGGGACTATCTCTTTCCTAATAAAAACTCTGCTCTTAATATTGCACTGAGGCTTTACAGACAGGTGGTGGAAAATAATGTGAGACTCTGGTCTTGTGCAAGTAAAATGAGAAGGGCTGGATTTCAGGGGAACATGCCTTCACCCGCCTCTCTGTCCTAGCCACATTCAGGAGAGAGATTTTTGCGTAGCCTGTTGGATTACACAGTAAAGATGGGTAGCTGAAATAGCCCTGTAAAATTACACCTTTCTTCATTGCCCCTAACCTCCTGAATGTGCTCATGCTGCTGTGGTTGCTGCTATTGTGCAACCTGAGGTGCAGAGGATTATCTCCATATTACAAAGCTGAAGCAAAGAAATGTGAAAGACCTCTCATGACTTCAGAGCCTCTTTTTCATAGCAGAGTGTTAAATTCTGGCCTTCTGAATATTTGAGTAATGCTTTTACTACTAAATGGTTCTCATCTTCATTGCGATTAAGCTTAGAAACAGTGTATACTATTTCTAAAGTGGATAGCTGCATGCAAAGAAAAAAGGTATTTCCTTACATAACAAACCCATAATATTTTGAAAGCCTCATCTACCGTGAAACTTTGAAGTAGATGAACAATTTTTGTTACACCTTTTAATTTAGCTTCTAGCTCATGTAATTAATCTTTTCCTGTTTTGGCAATCTTACAGTTACAGAAACAGACTTTGCTGAACAATTTCCAAAGCAGATCACTTAGGAAAAAGTAACTGCAGAAAAAAATACTTTCATTTTTTTTCTCATTCAAGTGGATGCTTGTGATCTTTCCTATCCAGTAAAGAAAAGCCAATGTGTCCAGTGGTGAGGGCATGGCAATGAAGGCCACACTGTTGCAGCCTGTGGCATGGTGTTTATCCTAATTCAGCTTTTCAAGAGCCTATGCTTAGGGTTGATACAATTTTATGATGTCTTGTAGAATTCTTACAATGACAGTTTTTATTCATCCTCTTGAATTAACAGAAAATGAATACTAAACATGCAGCAATATTATTGCTGCTGTTTAATATCCTCACTGAAGCAGTGGCTACAGGCAGTGTCAATGAGGAAGGTGTGTCAAGCACCAATACTCAAAATCTACTGTAGTGTGGTCTCAATTGAATTTCTCACTTCATTCAAAGAAACGTGCTTCACAGAATTCAGAGTGTCTTCAACATTGCAGTTTGTTTCAAATTAGCTTGTGGTTGTGGCCACCTGTCATCATACTGCCAGCTAATATTAAACTATCAAAGCGGTATTTCGGTTGCTTTGATGTAGACTGGAATTGTATCTACTGCTGAATGATGATTAGATTAAATGTTACAAATGTATCCAAAGGGAATAGAAACGCTAGTCTGCTCTTGATCCACCACAATTTAATTTTCAGTATTTCCTCACATTTCTATTTTTGCTTATGCATTCCTTTGTATTTATACATGCCAGTACAGCAGAAACAGCTTCTTGCAGTACCATTAAAAAGCTGCCATTAACAAAGTCTGTCATATTAATGTCATGTTTCATACCTCATAGCTTTCAGAAATAGATCAGTAGATAAGATTAAGTGTGATTTTTTTTTTTTGTTTGTTGCTTTTTTGTTGTGTGTTTTGTTTGGTGTTTTTTTTTTTTTAATTCCTGTAAAGATTAGTCAAATTAGAAAGCTCTAGAAAGTGAATGGTGGAAATACCACTTCCCCTTTTCTAAATGAAAGTCTGTTTTTTGATGCGGAAAAGAGATATAGAAGTTGTAGTGGTTTAAGTCCAGCTGGTAACTCAGAACCACGCAGCCGCTCACTCGCTCAACCCTCGCCCCCCTTCTTCCCCCTCAGCTCCCAGAGGGATGGGGAAGAGAATTGAAAGAAAGTAAATCCCGCGAGTTAAGAACAGTCCAGTAACTAAGGTATAACACAAAACCGCTACTGCTACCACCAGTGATAATAATAAGGGAAATAACAAGGGGAGAGAATACAATTGCTCACCATCTGCTGACCAATACCCAGCCCAACCTGAGCAGCGACCTGGGCCTTCCGGGTCGTTCCCCCCTGTTTCTATACTGGGCATGATGTGCTCTGGTATGGAATACCCCTTTGGCTGGTTTGGTTCAGGTGTCCTGTCTCTGCTTCCTCCTGGCTTCTTGTGCCCCTCCTCCCTGGCAGAGCATGAGACTGAAAAAGTCCTTGATTGGAGTAAACATTACTTAGCAACAACTAAACATTGGTGTGTTATCATTGTTCTCAGACTAAAGCTGAAAACACAGAACTGCACCAACTACTAAGAAGGAGAAAAATAACTGCTACAGCTGAACCTAGAACAGAAGTAAAATAAAGTTCTTGTTCAGGTTTGGTAGAGAAGTCTAGTTCTTACTTGAGGTTCATCAGCTACCTTCATGCTATGCCTGCTTGGTCAGTTAATATTCAAGTATGGTATTTAGGCTTGGCCCCAGGCATCCATTTAACCTTTTGATGAGTGTCCTCATGTGCTTGTAGGAGCAACACAATCCTAGTTAATATAATAAGCATTGTTAAATAAGCAGGTTATTGGTCTGAACAACATCAGTATTTTTAGGCAGTAAATCTTGATTGATATTTTATATTCATATTTTTACAATAATTTCAGATTCTTTTAGTTACTCAGGCAGGTTGCTGAAGTTGTCCCTTAAATGAGTGTATACAAATCCTTTCGGTTTTCAGGTTGTGATAACAATTTAGTCAGGAATTTCAAGGTCACTAAAATTACAGATAGCTGTACTGTTTTGCTGTTAGCCAGTTTAGTATTAATGACAGCAGACTTCCTGTGCATATGTCAGTCACTCTTGGGTTCACTTCCATTGTCTAGATTTTAAATACTATCCACTAACTCAGGGGAATCTTTTCTGTAAAATGGAGCTTAAATAAAAATCCATTGAAATTATGGCAACTGTGTTGTTTCCCTGCAGAATTGTATGGTGAGGTCTTGACAGTATATTCATATGAGCTCCCTTGACATGCCTGGAGTAATCTTGGTAGCAGGCAAAATAGTAATATGTGGACTGTTGTTATGGTAAGCAGAAGTGCTGAGAAGAGCATTGGTATGTTTCAGCAGAAAACATCTTTTCCTTCATTGTGTGAAATCTTCCCATTTTTTAGGGCAAAGAAAATGGTCTATAAAATTTTTTGGCTACATGAAGAAAGAAATAACTTTTATGAAATGTATATGAGAAATCTGGGTTCAAGGCATAGATTCAGATGGGATTTGAATCTGTGTCTCATATAAGCACCCATTAAGTCTGTCCCAGACTAAATACTCAGCTTGTTATAAAGTAAGAAAAATTTCAGCAGGAGAGGCAAAGAAATGCACTTCAAATCCTAGTAGTGAGATGCATATGTAAGTATAGATCGCAAAACATAGTAGTGGAGAATCATTCCAAATCTGAATGGTTCTGATTGAACCCTCCATACCACTGGAGCTTGTATAGTAAGAAGATAACCAGTTCACAGAAGTAGCCTTTTAGCTGTTCTGGAACTGGCTTGTAACAAAACAAACCAAAAAAACCCCATAACCCTCTGCCCCCCAGTAAATGCAAAACAAACCAAACAACAACAAACCCACAAATCACAACAGTAAAAAACCCCACCAGATATCTGTATGTGTATTTGGTGTTTATTTGAGCATGTGTCTAGACCCTGACCATGGTCTAATGGTTCGTGTTGTCTTAGAAAATATAGTTCAAAACTGAATGCTGACAGCTCCTTCTGGGAGGGATACCTGTATCTGGGTTAATGGGAGGAAGAAACCCATTAGTAGCTAATGCTGCTCTTGATGCTTTTAGCAGAAAATCAGACTGAGATCAGAGCCTGCAAACATCTGGCTTTTTGTTTGAGGAGAAATTAATGTTGTATAATTACAGAAGGGCAAAGATCCAAAAAGAAACAGAAAAGAAAAATATTACTATAATGAAATGTCTGATGCTGCATGATGCATTTCCTTTTAGATAAGCAAGAACATTTTTAAGCTCAATTTCATGTTTCGATGTTTCTGATTTTCAGCAAATTGCAATAATACAAAAGGTTAAGTAGAGGCCTCAAATGAAAGCAGTTTTTTTGATTAGGAGTATAGAAAAGACAAATATGGTTTTGTCTTGTTTGTTTCTGGCTGATTGCAATAAAATGTAGACACAGAGCTATTTCTATTTAGACATTTTCATTTTCTACAGCAACAATCAAGTGTACTTTAAATTACCCTTCCAAGTAGAACATCTACATGATGTTCAGCAAGTGGCAACATTTTAAATGGAAATCTTTTAAAATGATTCATGAATAGGGCTATGCAGTTCCTACAGTGGTTTGAGTGAATTCCTCTCAATTGAAAATGGGTCCGTTCAAATTGTGAAATATTTAGAGTTCTCATTGACATCAGCTGCTTCAATCTAAGTGTTCCTGATTCAGCACAGTCCAAAACAGTGTAGACATGATACTTAAGGCTAGATGAACTGGATTTCACTAAAACCTTTTGAAGTCAGTTATAAGACTTTCATAGGATTTAGAATTCTTGTCTTGTAGTGAAATGTGTAATCATGGATCTCAAAGATGCTGAAGTAAATACTTTTTACACAGATCTTTGCAAGGAGCTTCAGTTGGGTGTGTCTTTTGTGAGTGTTTTCTATGCCTAATTCACATGTGAAAGGAGCCTTTGAGAAGCCCTATCATTATTTGTTTTGTAGAACTACATGGGAACTGAAACTGTGAAGTTGCATTTGCTTTTGAAGAAGTAATAAATTTGAATCAAAAGATATATTCTATTGGAAAAGAGTGTGGCAAAACTTCATCACAACTACGTATGTAAAAGGGATAGGTATGAGTTTAAAGTAGTTAAAACTTGCAAGATTGGGGATTTTAAATCCAAATTATCTCAGGTTTTCTTAAACTCTCCGTAAGATTGCCATCAAATGTTTTTCTTTACAGTAGGAAGAGATAAGTAAATTCCAGCTGCAAAACTTTCCCTGTTTACATTATCCTGAGGTTACAAGAAATCTCAAATGATAAATAGTAAGTTTTCCTGCAACGGTTTAAAGATAAATGTTAAGTGTTGCTACTGTCTTTTCTACATAGTGAAAAGCTTTAGTCTGTTACTTATGCAAAGGATAATGATGGTCCATAATTCCTCAGGGCAGATTTGCGTGGTGTACTAGATCGCTGATTTTTTTGCAAGAATATCAATCTTGGGTCTGAAAACATCACCTCTCTTGTATTGAAAGGAATAAAAAGCAAGCTGTTCGTCCTTAAATTAAGGTGAAACGATGCCTTTCTCCATATAGAATAGGTTTAGTAGACCCATTACTGGCAATTGTTGCATCTACACGTGAAGCTAATGAGCACTATTAGGAAAATAGAGAGAACTACTAGTCCTGGGACTACTTACTAGGAAAACACTAGTGATTAACTCTTTCTGCAGAGACCTATGGAAGGCACGCAAGGGTAAATGAAGCATTTCTCGCATATTCCAGTGTATCAGTTATGTTTCGGTTCAGAGAAAGCATCTAGTTCAGCCAACGGTGGCAGGTGGGAAAGATATTTTTTGTATATATATATATGCATATTTTTTTTTTTTAATGTAACAATGACAGTGGGACCAAGCTTGTTTCCTGAATGTAGGAGTTATATCAGTAAATAGTAGTATCCCCTGGACTCACCTGATTTTCAGTACGGCTCTGTTCTGCTCAGTGTTACATATTAACCACATAGATATTTCATCTGCGTTCAAAATAAATATGCAAGAAAATAAGCAGTTATGACTCAGCAGACCTATTCCAATAGGATTTTAGTATTTATGTAATTTGCAGAAGGAAAAATAAAAAACAGTTGATTATTTTAAATAGGAGAAATATCTCCTTAATGAGAATTTAGATAAGCATTTGTTTCTTTCATTGCATTTACTTTCCCTCTGTAAGTCTGGTATCAATGGCTCAACTGCTGCTGAAATAAGGTGCCTGATACCCTATATTTTAAAGACATAAATTCTTTGCTTGCTCCTTCTCATTTCCACTTCACAAGAAAAAGGGTGGTTTTTTATATTTTTAGTTTCTTTTCACAAATTTGATGCCATAATAATGTCTCTTTGGATAGCTCCAATCTATTATGTCCTTCACTTTAACAGTCAAACTCAGCCTTGAACAGTTTGTTACCCATCGGTAGAGCTTATAAAGTGTTGAATTGAAGTGGATATATTTTCTTTCACTACAGAAATCTTCTGCTGTACTCATCACTATGTAAAAATTATAAACACACCTTGGTGTGCTAAGACCTTCGCCTGAATGACTCTTTCCTACAGTAAGCAGTGAATGTATGGTATATTTAAAATAATGGTATTTAAAGGCTGGAATGTCAGCTGCTGTGAAGACAGACAACGGAAGGAGAGTGCCTTCCTCTAAATGAGATGTTAGCATAAGAAAGATGGCTCAGAGCATTGGAAATGTTAGGAGATTCATGCTATTCTGCTTGCTTCATGATGTGAGGCTTCCTTCTTAGACATCAGAACTAATTCTGGTTGTCAAAAGAAAATGTGTTTCTTAGTAGCTATGAGACAATTGTTCATGAGTGATGCGTGGGCTCAGCTGTTGAGCTTTCTTACCCTTTTCTGAGATAATGTGGGTTTCTTAATTTGATGTGATTTCTGCTATAAAATACATTTGATTTTCTCATTTTGGATGGAAAGATCTTTGAAAATAAAAGACCCAAGTAGCTGGGCTTTAGTCGTGGGTTTGTCATACTGAGTTCATCGTACTTTAGGAAAGCTAAAAATACTAATAATAGCCTGCGAAAACTAAGGAATTTCAATTTACTAACCAGTAATGAGTGGAAGAAAAGGCTTATACAAAACCAATGGAAATGTGTGTAGGCTAGACATAAAAAAATAAAATTGTAATGGCTTGAAAACAAAAAAAATCCCAATGGGTTGCCAATTTTAAAGCATTATAATGAACAAAAAGTGACTATAAAAATGATAGCGTAGTGTCTGGTATTCATTCCCTGTCAGTGACCTCCATATTACATCTATAGCATTTGCAAGTCAAGATTTTTGTGACAGTTGTACAGACTGGCTATATATCTAAAAATTAAGATATGTTCTTCCTGCTTTATATTTGCATTGATGGGCCAAAGTGAAAAGTGCTTTGCGTCAGTTTTCCGATTTGCTGTGGTAGAAAAGGCTATAAAACGTAACAGGTTTTTGTAATTGCTAAAACTGGAAGTCAAAATATAGAGTCTAATAACAAGGTAGAAGTGACTAGAACATATATTTTATTTGCCTCACAGAAGCAAAACACTAACCGATGTCCAGTTGATATAACCAGATTTGTTTACATCTGTGTCTGATTATATCTACTAAGGCTCTGGGTTTTTTGTTTTGGGAGTTCATCTCTAAAATCTTCAAACAAAAAATCAAATGATTCAAGTGTTGGGAGATTTGGAGGCTTATCAACTCCTAAGGGGTTTGGTGCTCTGTCCCCAGCAGTGTTCAAGGCCAGCTTGGACAGAGCCTTGGGCAACATGGTTTAGCGTGACGTGTCCTTGCCCATGGCAGGGGGGTTGGAGCTAGATGATCTTAAGGTCCTTTCCAACCCTTACTGTTCTGTGGTTCTATGTCTGCTTCTGTAGGAGATCTGAAGCCTGAAAGTCTCCAGCTACATTGTAATAATCTTCAAATTAGTAATGCTTTTTCCTTCTATCTTGTTCTAGACATTTTTACCACCTTGCATATTATAAACTGTTCATTTTTGTTCACAGAAATCTCAGATTATAAATGGCAATGCTCAGCACTTTGGAGTAAATTGTTGGGGTAGAAAGATTCATAGCAATTTTAATCATATTGTCAAAACCAGAATAAGCTAATGTATCAAGTTGAGAGTTCTTTCCAGTTTTATGACATAATTACTTGTGTATTAGGCCCACAACAAAAATAATAGCTCTGCAGTTACAATGTTTTTTAAAACTTTATTAGTACTGTTTGCGTAAAGATAAGATGAGTAACTTTCAGCCCATTAAAAACTGACAGGTAACCAGTTACAAGAAAGACATTGACAAGTTATTTCAGCGAAGTAAAATCAATCTTTCACTGCTATTCTTAATAAAGGTAGCTCTAGCTTGGCTGTTATGTAAAGCTCATTTAGAATTCAGGAAAAATAAGTCTTGGAAAAGAAACAATACTGCTGTAGTGCACAGCACTTTGCAACTGAACCGTTCATAGTTAATGGCCGTCCATAGGAAGATGTAGGGCATCAAATGGCAAATGTTTCTGAAAATCTTCCAATTTTATTTAGGCGCTAGATTTTAGATCTGGCTGCATAAGTAGACTCATGACTGAGGGCTGCTAAATTCTAAAACTTTCAAAAACCTGGTGTTTGAGTGTGGGTTTCTTCTTATTCTGAAAGAACTAGAGACTGGAAACCAGCTACCGCTAATGTGTAACACAACTTCAGTGACCTCAGCCAATACTTGCAGTAGTCACTGGTTATGTTTCCAGCTTTCATACTGCTGGGTGTCTACTTTTGTGATGAAAATAATGACTCCAGGAATCACAGTGAATGCCTTGTGCATTCAAAATTAGACATGTTTTAATGTCAAATTTTCGGCACCTACCAGAAATGTAACTTATTGGAGCTAAATTAATTCATAGTTAAGTTGTTGTAAGTAAGAAGATATACTGTGTCTCTTCCAGTGGAATCTTACGCTTTAATTCTTGCCCTGTGTTTGCTGAATCTTTGAGATGTGTTTTACAGTGTCTAGAATAATAAACAAGTAAACAGTATCTCATTTCTTAAATGCTGGAAAACTGAATATTATTGTAATAAAATTACTTCAAATCCTAATCTGGTAATTTTTATGTAAACCAACTGTTGCCTGCACTTGCGTGGAAGGGCCAGACATTTAGTTGGATGGAAGGATGAATTATTTAATGCAATGCTTGGGTAACTGTTTCAACACTAGGCAGCCTGCAGAATACAGTCAGAGGAAGGGAGGTCTGCTAGGGAAATGTGGCACAACAGCTGTGTCGAATTTGGAGTTTACTTCAGTTTGTCAATGAATATTGCAGTGTCACGGATGCAAAAAACATTACCTGCTCTGGTAGGCAGAGATTTCACAACTTCTTAGAATAAGTAGAAGAGCTACATATGCAAACTCAAAGATGATTTTTACTTTGTTTTCTCATGGAAAGTAAGTAGTTACGCTGGTGGACTCCAGACTGTAGTAGGAGACTTGGCGAATAGGTAGATATTGATATAATATGAAGCACTTTTTGCAGGACACCAAAGCAATAACGTACATGTGAAAGGTTTGTGCTTGGGGAGGATTAACTTGTTTTAATGAGCTCAGTCATCCTCTTTAATTTAGGTGTATAGACAAAAGCATTTAAATATTTTGGGCTTGGGCAACCAGTTTGACTCTGCTAAGACTTTTCAATCAGGATGCTACTATATTATTACATTTTATGTTAACTAATGTAATTAGCATAACACATAGCCTGTGATCTTCACAGCAACAAGTTAATAACTTTGGGATTATATGGATATGTATTTGCAACTTATTTTGTCTTTCTTTCTCCTCCACCCCTTGTGATGCTGATGGGTTTGCTTGTTGTAGCATATTCTTTAACACTTGTCTTTTGTTATTTACACAGCACCTTCAGTGAATCCACCAGGTCTTCTGTGACGTAATGTACATCGCTGCTGGGAAGCTTTCTCTTCAAAATAATTATATTCATGGATAACTGTTTATTTTCAGAGACTGCTCCATATTGTGTCTACTCACCCCCAATCTAATTTTATTTTGATGGACTAGAATATCAGCCATGCTGTTCTCAAGCCTGAAGTTAATGTATTCATTAGTTATAGTTGCCTCCAACGTGTCCTCAGCAATCTTAGTCTTCTGGTTACTTAATGATTCTGATTGGATGTGCAATGCTTTTATCTGGGTTAATTTACTATTCATATTGCAATGATGGATTATTCATTTTTTTTACCCAGATTACAAATGTAAATGGAGTTATACATCATCAATGAGAGCACCACAGAATCATTTAGCTAAAAAAATACCTTCTAGTTATCTTGAAGCAGCAAAGATCATCACATAAAAACTTTGTGGCTGGCAATGCTTCCTGCCCAAAGATGGCTGAATTCATTAGCTTGCTAAGAATTGCCATAAAATTCTGCAAATGCTACTTTTAAACAGTTTTATGTGCCTAAGTGTGCACAAATTATGTTGAGAGGAACTTAATAAAATATAAAACTGAGTGAATGATAGTAGGGAGTTTATAAAGGGAAGTGCAATGGAGCTTAGATATCTGTTCAGTACTTTGGTGGATTTAAGGAGGTGGAAAAAAATTATAAAAGCTTTAGATTGAAGCCACAGAAGGAAAGATGGCTCAAGTTTAATATCTCTGTTGTCATGATTGTAACAAGCACCCCAGCTACAGTAGTGTTGGCAACTGATATATTAAAGATGTATCAGACTTACTCTAGACTAGTCTGTATTGAGTTTCAGAGTAATAGCTGATCACCTTTGAGTGCCAGAATCTTTTTCTAGGGAAAAGATCTCTCTGTAAACTCTGTGCCAGTCAATATTTCCTGGCTTCACGCTCTTGTACATGGAATATTGATTATACTCATTTCTAGAAAATGGAGAAACAAAGTTTTTATATTTCAGTAACTTCAAAAACTGTGGGACAGGAGCTCTAAGAGAAGCCATCCTTTAATTCTGGATAAATTATTCTATTTTACTTCACTGAGGCACATTGCATCACCGTTCTATTAAAAAACCTGTATTAGTTCTTCTAAATAATTCTTAAATATTAGCAGGAAAATACTATTCAGAAAATGAGTATTTTCATTTAATGGATACTGAACCCCTTCTCAGCTATTTTGTACATAGGCATCAGATTTCTTGAATTCTTGCGTTCTGTAAATATCTGAGCACTTACACTCACCTTGTGGAATAGAAGCATTTCCTCCCAGTTCAGAAGATCAAACGGGGTTATCACTATGGTTCCTTTGCCCCTAAGACCAGTAACAGTATGAACTAAGAACTGATAAAGACATCACTGAGGACTTGAGAATTTTAAAAAGCTTTTGCAAAGGTGCATAAATTTAGCATTGAACAGATGTTCTAAAAATTAAAAAGTACCCTAATTTAATCCCTACTTTTTAATGTACCCTTTCATGCTTGCAAGAGTTCATGCGTTTAATTTATTCTCCAATGTAATCAATTTACTTCAAAGATGTATTTCTTTAATTAAAACAGTTATTATAAGTGTCAACGATGCAACATCATCTTTAAGTTCCTCTTGGGTAGCATTTACAGCCAAGCATTCATTGGAAGTATGACAGTCTGGAGTTTGAAAGCTTGTAGCATTCTGGGACCATTCCAATGCCTTTGTAAGTGAGCCCAGAGGGGAAAAAAAATGCATAGAGTAAGTCTTTCATTGCTACACCTCCTATTAACTGCTGTAGTTTTACCTGATAGTTGGTGAGTGGCAACAGTTTGATAAGCGTGTGGAGACATGGTAGAAGGCAATGATGAAAAGTAGCAGCAGAGCTAAGGAAGGCCCAGAACCTAAGTGTTCTACTCTAACCTGATATAAGGTTCTAGCTATTTAGTGACAAAGTAAACTATGTCTTTTTTAACTGAGTTTCAAGCTTGTGGAATCTGATTCTTTTGTGACGTAAATTAGGAATAAATTGGGACTAACACCATGGTGGCCACAAATAATGGCTGCATCATTGGGTGACACTGGCCACACTTGTTCTCGGAATCCAGGGGTCAAATGCGTTTGTTACTGAAAACTGAATTGGGCCCTAAAATTCTTACAAATCCAAAAGACACAAGAACTGAAATAGCTTGTAAGGGGAAGCAAGAGTAGTGTAGAATATCTTTTCCCACCTCTGGAGAATATTTAGAAGGAGGATGTGGAACTCATGCAAAAATCTCTAGCATGCTAGAATTTAATCAAAATCAAGGAGGAATATAAAAGTGAGAAAGTCAGAAATAACATGTAAAAAGTAGTAAATTCTGAAATGAATCCTGAAAAAACAGAGGTGTTTGATGCCAGTAGTCATCAGTCTGAAAGACAAAACATGTCAAAATGGAGTGTGGTGCAAGAAGAATCGCTGCAGCATGAGGAGTCTCTCGAATTTCTCAAACCTAAAGGGATTTATGGTAGAGGATGGACAAACTTAACTCTGGTTCTTTGGGCGGGGTTTGTGTTTTGGGTTTTGGTTTTCATAGCTCTCCAAATACTCTTTCAAACTGTCAGTTTCTAAAAGCCTGTATTGAGTGATATTCCTCTCAAGAATATTTCAAGAGATGCAGTAAGAATAAAAGGGGTGGTAGGGGAGGGATCAGAATTCTTGCCCTATGCAGGAAGCAGCAGAAGAGCTGCCTTTGAAATCATGTGTGCTTCACTTCTAGTGCTCACAAGGAAAGCATTCATGTTGCTTGCAGATGCACCCTGCTCGAGAATCACTGGCTTGCTAGAATGCAATATATGAAGAAAAAGCATGTGCAGAACTTCCAACAAATACCTTCATTGTCCTTTGCATTCAACCTGCTTGCCTGCCTGGCACAGCCCAGGGGACAGGCTCTGAGGGCACAGAGGTTGTGCTTGGGGCAGGACTGTGTGAGGGGATGTTCTACCTGTTTGCTGTATTTAGGTGCCAGCAGCCAGCCTGGCACAGGTGTTTGCTGCTGATTTTTGCCTTTTTTTTCTTTAGCTTCTAAGCTTAGGGGTAGTGAGTTTTGGTTCAGAAAGAAGCTGTAAGCAAAGACTTAGTGACCTAGAGGGGATATCATTTTACAAGGATGCAAAGGATATCAAGACTGCTGGATATGGGGATCTTGATCCTCTGCAAAACCATGCTTGAAAAGCACCAAAATACAGCAGTTTCCAGTTTTATCAATGTCTAGTTCTTTTCATTCTGAGAGAGATCCCTTTTTAGAGAGCCAGAGGAGCATTTAGGAGATGCTCTGAATTGTTTCCCAGAGACCTTCCGTGAAAATTCGTGTTGCATTTGCTTGTTAACACAAGAGTTTGAGTGTCTTGCATCAAGCACAATTTTACTCAAATATGTGAATTACATGCTTATGAATTTTCAGCATGAGAGCTCGGGTAAGCAGAGTTATGTTAGCACAGTAGCTACTTCTGCTGCTTAGTAAACTGTGATTTGAAAAAGAAACACTCATTCTCTGGTTTGGCTAGTAACATAAAAACCCTGGAACTCAATTACTAGGGTTTGGCAACCTTAAAAAAAAAAAAAAAAGGAACAGCATCTGATTAACTGATGAGGAAATAAACAGCAGCAATATAATGTGACCTTTAAAGAGCAGCTCATGAAAATGTTCTGAAACATTTCTACTTAAAGTATGTGTCAAAAACACTATCTGTAGTTGTTCTCCTCATTCTGTATTACTCTTTATCTGCCACCATGGCGTTTGGGGTTTGTACTATGAATTCCCTCTAAGGTTTTGCAGGCTGTGTGACAGGACATGGACTGAGATTGCAATTACAGCCTTACTAACCAACCCCCAATATGGGAGAGCGTGGGATTCTTTTGCTGGTGTGATTATTTGCCCCATGAAATATGCAATGTTGTATTCAGTTTTTCACTTGATCCGTGAAATGGGTTTTATAATGCAAATGGTCCCATTATGGATATGTCACAAAAATGTTAGAATCAGACCCAGAACTTCTGATGGCTTTTCATAGCGCCTCTTTCCCTAATGAGATTATTAATAACAAAAATAATATTAAGAAAAGATACATTATTGTTCCGTGACAGTTCTTCAATACAGACATTCAAAAGAAAGCTGGAGATCACTTTTTAATCCTTGTGTTCCAAAGGGGTGAAATGTGGATCCATGAATGTAAGCAAAGCAGAAGTATTAGAAAATATTTTGGATTTTTATTTACAATTGGCAGTTTATTATATATTAAATCTGGCCTCTGACACAAGATAGGGCACAAGGATGCATGTTAAAATGGAACTTGCTTTCATAGAAATGTGGTTTACCAGGATTCAAAAATGTGATACATAAACCAGTTCTACTGCAAAGGAGAATTTTCTTTGAAATTTTGTTGACTTTCAGCTGTAAAGTAAACTATTTTCCCCACAAACAGTAAATTAATTTTCCCATTTTAATTAGATCTACAAGTTTTTGTCTATATTGAAAAAACAGGGAAAATAGAAGTTCCTCAGATGTTTGAACACAGTCAAAAACTTGCATCTTCCTTATTTTTAGTATAAATGTCTGTCAAATACTGTAGAGTTATTATAGTCATGAATAACCAGACTCATTTATCTGTCATTTCCTTACACTTTCGTTACCTTATACTTTTGCTCAATTATTATACATGTCCTTTACTCTGCTCCTGGTTTGTTCTCTGAACTCATGCTGACTGTCAGCACTATGCTGGAAGTCAATACTTTCCTATCAGAACTCAAGAAACCCCCAAAACTTCAGGAATAATTTAAAGGCCTCCAAAGGTGCAGCCACCTGTGTTCCTTTTCCTTCTCTTTGTTCAGGCAGAAATAGTTGATTCTCAGAAAAGCATGACCCAGATCTGAAATACAGACAGGTCCTTCCCCTAACTTGCAGCTAAGTATAAATATTTCCAAATGAAATTTAATTCAATGCACAGGTAAACCTGGAAAAGGCGGTTGCTATCTCACAGATGCCCTTTCTCAAATCACTTTTTTTTTTTTTCCCCCCATGCTGGAAATGGATCCAAGAGTTCCTTATCTCCTGGATGTTGCTTTTTTCTCCCCCGGAAAAAACCCTGATGTGGCCAGTACAAAGAGAATTGTTTACGCTTTTCTGAGCGAATGCCAAGGAAAAAAGAACCAGAAAACAAAGACAAAACCTTCCTTGTATTTGCTGCTTTAATTTTCTGACAGCCTGACACACAGAAGCGTACAAATCCTAAAAATTCAGTTTATATATTTTCTTTAAAACTTTGAAAAACTGAGTGTGCACTAGTCTTTGAAGAGACTGTTGAAAGCATAAGGGGAGACATATTAGAAACTTTTTCCTTCCTTTTGTTTTCTCTGAGAAATTGAATGGGACAAATTATCACAGTTCTGTCCTCTCAAATGCAACTGAACATTTGCCACAGGATAAGGATTGTCAGACTTTATGCCTGTGTCTGTGGAACTTTCACACAGTATCTCTGCTTTTCCCTGACAGTTGGTATTCATAACAGGATGTTACTTCAGGTTCCCCTCTTTCTCTGTTGCCCATCTCCTATCATCCAGCCTTCCTAGCTTTTCTAATTATGTCTTTTGTAGATCCTAACTTTCTCAAGACCTCCCACAAAAGTGGAATTCCCCCAGATAGATATATTTAAGTTTCTTCTAACATTATCTGTATTTTTTTGGTATTCTCCTTTTGCTTTTAGGAGGAAATTAGACTTACATGTTAGTAGTAACTGTCCAGTTACCCATCTCTGTCTGATATCCCTGTCAGAACTTTGGAGTCGTTTACTAGAACAGGTATTGTAAAAATAAACATATGTTCCTGCTTTCATTTTGGCCAAGTAATGTGCACATATTCACCAGCCCATGAGCATGCCTGTAGTCCAGAACTATACATGCAATATTATATGTATAAATGTAAATATATGTATGTTGGTTTATGTAGTCTTTGTGGTACAGACATGTAGCACATCAAGTATACTGTTCAGCCTGGAGAAGAGAAGCTGCATGGGGACCTCAGAGCAGCCTTCCAATATCTGAAGGGGGCCTACAAGGATACTGGAGAGAGACTTTTCATCAGAGACTGTAGCAATAGCACAAGGGGTGATGGGTATAAACTTAAAGAGGGGAAGTTCAGGTTAGATCTAAGGAAGAAGTTCTTTACTGTGAGGGGGGTGAGGCCTTGGCCCAGATTGCCCAAGGAAGTGGTAAGTGCTCCATCCCTGGCAGTGTTCAAGGCCAGGTTGGACAGACCGTTGGGCGATATGGTCTAGGGTGAGGAGTCCCTGCTCATGGCAGGGGGTTGGAACTATATAATCTTACGGTCTTTTCCAACCCAAACCATTCTATGATAAATGGGTAGTCAAATAATAAGAGTATCTATTGCAGTAGTTATATAGAGTAGATGTTTTAAATGTTGAGTGCTGTTCAGCCAAGCAACTGTTGCTTAATCACACTCCAGCAGACCATGGTACAATGGCTAAAAAACTTTGGGGGAGTTTGGACAGGGACAGAACTTGATGGTATCTGTTACGACATTGCCCAAAAGATTACAATGGGAAATGCTTCTTCCTGGAATAAAATTGCAATAAGACGGATAATTTAGATATCTAGAACAAGCCTGCTACAGATACAAGGAACAAATATTAAAGTACTCTGCTGCTCCTGTGTTTAATCAAAACATGGTAATTTAAAATATGCGTTCCAATCCTAGTCATTTCATGTTGTGTATATATATGTATTGGTAAAATAAATATAGGTCTAGTGTTGTTTAATAAAAGAATAGCAAATGATTCCTGACATAATCACCTTTAAGCTTACTCCTGACCTCATATATTTTAATTATGTATAAGAGCTAGCAGATCTCCTGTGCAACAAGGAGCCCTTCATTACCTGTAATTCCTATTTTATAACTTTTTTGTTTGATCTGTTTCAGGATTCATTCTGAAGAAATTCAACAGAATAAATTATCATTCTCCCCAACCATTTGACTGTAGCTTTGAATATATAATGTATCCACCCATGTACATTATTTATGAAAGATTGATTATTCTTTCATCTCAATATCCCTTTTATGCCAAGAGAATTTCAGATTTAACACTTTCCTTCCTAGGCATGAAGATTAGCTGTCTAAATGTGCGACCACATCCCACACGGGCAAATCAAAGCTAGTTGAAAGCTCATTTGGGTATGTCAGTGTGAGTTGCAGTTCTGCTTTTGACTGATTGTAGGCTAGTGAAGATAACTTAAGGGATAGGAGGGTGAATAGGTGTATGGACTACTTTGTTGTAATCTATGCCTTGATTGTTGAAACGTGGGCTTTTAAAGCTGGATGAACACAGAATTTTAAATAAAACTTTTGGCTCTGACTTACTGCTTTGCTGCACCAGTTTTAAAAAGTAAGCGGAGTAGTACTGAACTGCAACTATCAAGGAAATCAAGGAAAATAGGGATAAACGTGAACCAAAGGTATATAGTTGGAAGCCATTTGGGTTTCACTAGATTTGCTATGTTTCAGTAAATAGAAAGAAAAGAGATAAAGGAGAATGTTTTAGTTGGGGAAATTCTGCATTTGCTTTTACCTCCAGGGTTTGGTAAACCTGAGATCTGTGTTTCTCAAGGACAGATGGTTTCATTACCACTTACATTGCAGTGCTGTCACTTGACGAATTTCATACCAGACAGACTAAGATGGTGTCTCCTCATCAAACAATGGTGAAAACTTCTGTCTTGTGAATGTATTATCTTTCTTTAGACTGTTCTCAGGATGGTCTCCCAGGAAAGGGTAAATTAAATATGCTTGCTATTGGTACAGCTTTTCAAACACACGTACAAACGCGCAGTTCTCAGCAGCTCAGATATAGTTCTGTTTCCTGTCGTGGAGTACTGCACCAGTTACTGATTATGCATGGATATAAGGAATGAAAACTTAGGCTGCTTCAGAAATCCAGGAGCGCAGTTTAGCTGTGAGTTAAATTGTTCCATCAACCAGAAAAATCTTCATTGTGACTGGAAACTTTTCAAAGTCCTTTTTTCTGTTTACCCTGTAGCCTTTGTCCAGTTTGGATTCAGCTTCAGCTATGTTTTTATGTAGAAACAGATCTTCTATAAAAGCAAGCTGCTTGACTGTGAGGTGGATTACATGTGGAATACAGACTGCTATGTGGGTTATCTAATGCCCCCTGGTGTCAAGTACACTTATTTGTGAGGGCTGGCCTTTTTTCGTGAGGATTTTTTTGTGTTTGTTTCCCAGAAATTACATTTTACCTCTAAACTGCCAAGCTTGACTGGAAAATAGATGGTTAAGGAATAGATAATCTTGTAATTCAAGGGTTAATGCCAAGGATATCATTATGAACACCACCACTGCTTTTTAAAATATACCTATTTGTTCTGTTAGGTATTCCTTCATAGCTGTTTCATAAAGTGATGAGCTTTGCAAAACATGCAGCTATTTAAATTTTTCATGACTTTTCTAGTGGTCAGTTATCTTTCACTCCCTTTCTGTCTTTTTCTCATACTTTTTGTAGAAAGTTTCAAGTTTCTGGGCAAAATAATTGGATTTTTTTTTTTTTTTTTTTTTTGTTCTGAACCCAATGTGAAAACAAAAACTCATTTTCAGATCAAACGAAAGATGGGTTTCCTAAATTATTACTTTAAGATATAAGTGATATAAATGACATCAAAAAACATTTTGCAAATGCTAGATTAAAACTATGATTTAAAGATATGTAATCAAAATATTTTCATATTATGCTTTTTGGGAAGAGAGAAGGTTCTCTTGGTCAAAATAACTCTTGATAGAAAGCTGAGAGGCTGCTGCAGGTTTTGGTTAAAAATGAATCAGAAAATTTCACATAAACTAGTTTTTGCATTTTATGATACAAACATAAAATGTTTGTCAGGTTGTCCAATAACATTATCTCGAAATGTGTTGCCTAAGTAGAGTAGAAATTAGTCATTGCCCTGTCAAGGACTGCATGATTCACACTGGCATTTTGGAAGATGACACATGCAAACCAAAGCCCTAATTCTGTAAAGATATCACATTCTCAAGTTTATACACAAAACCAGCAGCAGTATCTTCTATGGGGCTACACTGGAAGTAAACTATGCTTACTAGCTCCTTTCCTGTAAGATGGTGTAGTAAAATTAACTCCCACAAAAGCTACCTGTATGTCTTAACTCGTGCTGATCCTAAGAGCCCTATTTTAATCCGTAAAAGAGATCAGAAGACACAGTGTGGTAGTCTGCGTTCTCTTGGAGTTCGAAGGAACAGGTTTTCATTCCAAACCTGACAAGTATTTCTTGGTTTACCTTAGTGATTACAGCTAACTGTGTCTCAGTTTCTTCTTTAAAACTACTCCTAACACTTCCTGCAGAAAAACAGAGAGAGCACCATCTGCAATGAGTATAGGGGGCTCAGTGCTTTTTATTTTTGGTCTTTTGTGTCCCTTGGTTTGCTTATTCTATCAGTCTAGAAAGATTTGTCCCATTTCTATGTCCAGTCATCTATATTTCTTTGCTTGTTTTGGTTACTCAGGAGGAGGCAAAGAGGAAGGAATAAATTAGGGGTTTTTATGTTTCTGCCCTGTTGAAATTCTTACAGCTTTTTCCAAGAACAAGAAAATTCCTATTTATTTTTGCTCCATGCAATGCAGTTCTTCACTCGCAGAAGTTTTCTGTATGAGATTTACAGTGTAAACCAAAGGCAGGCAGTCCCTTCATTAGTAATACCTTTAAACTGATTCACCAGACTTAAACTTAGCTAGGTTTGTGGCTAGAGGCTATTATTCCTCCACCACAGAGAGATCCTGAACTGCAGCATTTGACATTGCTGGCTGGGGATCTTGTCTTCAATAAACACGGTTGGTGCTCAGACATAGGCTTTTGGCTGGCTGTAGTGTTCCCATCTGTTACCATGGCATTGCTCCTGCTCATAAGGTGATATGCCAGTTCTAATAGGGCAGAAGTGCCAAGTAAAGATTAGTTTGGATAGATGGACTCAGTTATGCTATAAAATCCCTGTCTTACGCAAGAATTACCCCTTCTAGAACCTTAGTGTCATGCACACAGTGTGCTTTTTTCCATTTGTTCTTGCTAGTTTCTCTCTGTACAGTACCTTTGCCTCCTAAGGCTGTCTCTCAAACACTCTGAAGTCAAGGATTCCCCCAGGCATTAAATTGCCTCCATCAGCACATCCTACTCAACTGGAGACAGTGTCTTATTTGACTTCAGTTTTAAGAACTAACCTAGAATGCTGTGGTTGATTATGGTATCATATTAGTTCTTAGTATATCACACTACTTCTCTTACTGCATGATCATTGTCCTATTTCTTAAATAAATTAAGTCATTCAAGGTTATTAACTCTGTAAGTAAAGGGCTTTCTTTTCATGTTTATAATTACATTGATATTGTTTTAAGGTCCTCAAGCCATTCTAACTGACCTGGAGCTCTTAAGGGTAAAAGTTCCCTTCTTTCAAAGATATCTATTTTAATAATTTATCTGTTATTTTTCTAATATACATTTCTTTTTGAACTTTTCCTGTCTTTCAGTGGAAAAGGGAGTGAACAATGAGGAAAACATATATTTGCAGTCTCAGGCTCCTTTGCCTGTTTTTTCCAAAGCACTTTTTATTTGATCCATCATTTCGGCAAAGCCTGAAGAATGTCATCTTGAGTACACTTTAACTGAAGTTTGTCAGCATGATATTAGATAGCCATACTAAAGATGTGTAGCTCAAATTTCCATGTAGGTCTGTTCTATACCTAGATATATTCTGAAGCTGCTTGGAAGGTCTCCTGCCATTGTGGTAGCACTGGTGCAGCCTTCAGTAGTGTTTTTACTAAGATTGTGAGATGGAAAAATCAGGGAGGATGGAGTCATGGAGTTATTTAATAAAAGGAAACTTTAAAAAGCTGGCTACAGAAATTGTTATAAACAGCGTCCCTTCATTGTAGAAGGAAAATGAACTTGCTCCATAGAAAATGAACTATATACTGGTAGACCAGGCAGTTGCTCAGGATATATTAGTTCGCAGCAGCTGAGTGTCTCTGCCTCCCACTCTGTTAACATCTCTCTTTGTCTCTTAATTTCTTCTTCAAAGATTTTTTAAATTATCTTTCTTTATCCTCTCTATTCAAAATTAATGAGTGAATAATTAACTGTAAATTAGTATGCCTGAAGATGAAGAGACCAGCACTAAAACTTCTCAGGACTGAAGTATAAACCCAAGGGTTTGTCACTTCCTCACAACATTCCTGGAAATTTCCAGTTGTGCACCACAGTTTTCAGCAAGGAGAAATGCAGACTATACCCTTTAAAACCCAGTCTCTCTGTTAGACTTCTGCACAGAGAGAAAATCAGTGTTGTCTCAAGACAGCACGTGTGTTCAAGAGTTAA
This sequence comes from Strigops habroptila, assembly GCF_004027225.2. NCBI lineage: Eukaryota > Metazoa > Chordata > Aves > Psittaciformes > Psittacidae > Strigops > Strigops habroptila. The sequence goes on from NC_044289.2 coordinate 5,294,869, forward strand.
CAGGGGTGATGAGGCAAGACCAGGAACAGACTGATGTTCCTTTCCTTCTTTACTCTGCAAATAAAGCTAGACCAGCAAACTTAGTCTGAAGAACATGTTTTTCTTTAGTCCTTCTTTGTCCATCGTGGAATTAACCAATTAACACATAACAAACCAACTGTCTTAACTGACTAATGTACAAAATTGCAGAGGGTGTTGTTTATTAATATATGTGAAGCTCAGTAGCTGTCCAGCCATGACTGCTTTTGGATATTTGATGTAGGTGGGCAATTTTTAGTTTTATAACCTTTCTCAGGAGCATTTAAAAAGTGGAACTCAGCTAAAACAAATGGGCATAATGGATCTGTTGGTTTTTTCAAACACATAGGCAGACGCAGTTCTCAGTTCTGTGGCTCTTCTGGCCTTTTTTTGGTTTTTTTTTTTTTTTTGTACATGTGTGGTCTGTGCAGTAATCTGAACTGATGTTTCATTAGTTGCGAAGACAGAAGACCAAAAGTAACCTATTTAACTTCAAAAATCTGAGCCTTTGAAACGTGTGTCAATTAACAGCACGTAGGAATAAGCAATGAATTGCAAAGAAACTTTGAGAAACTATGCCACACACAGTATTCAGAGCTGTGTGTTATGCACAAGCTAGCTGACAGGTATCTCCTTTGCTGAGCTGGGTTGTCAGATGTCATGCAGGAATTTACTGGTATGTTGTATTCATGCTCACTTATAAATAACTAATATGCATGCTGGGAGGAACTGTGAATGATCAACAGAACACAGAATGTCAAGTACTGCATTTCTTTAACAAAGTCCCTGATATGGTTCATTGCACAGTATCGAGTGACTAAAGTAGTCCTAGAGTTCTTTCAGCAACAGAAATTGCTGATGTCATTTGCAGTTTATTTTTATGCAAACTGACATTATAGGGGTTTTTGATACGAAGTTCTTTCTTTAGTTTGTATTATAATGTTTTATTATAATTAATGAATTATTGGAATTGTTTATTCTGGAGAGGAAAGAATAGTTCACAGAATACCATCTGAGCACTGCATGCACTGCAGAGTGTAAGAAATAACATGTTTTTAAACACATTTTTCCAATAGTTCTTGCACAAAACGTGCGATTCACGTCAGCTTACATTTGCATATTATCCTTTAAATAATACCAAATTAAGAAACTCGAATTAATAGCTCCTGTGCTGTGCATCTCAAACACATTCTGTTGAGGTTATTGTCATTTGTTCAGCCTAAATACCTGGCAAACTGAGATGGAAATGAAGAAACAGTTGCCAAGCCACCCGATGCAGCAGCAAAAATTTATTTTAAAGTGGCACACCTTGCATTTGAAACTGTACAAAATGCAGGTTAAATGCAGAAAAAAATTAATATGTTGCCATTCATAGAGAAATTATAAATTCCAAACAGGTTTGCTTATTTCGCTCCAGCCATCGAAATGCAGAGTTCCTATACCAGCAGAATACAGGAACAGCATTTCATTTCCCTAAGTGATGAAATTGGTAAACTCGGTACTGAAAATAGCCTGTGGATTATTTTTTTATGGTAATTGGAGAAATTGTATTTTTATTTATTCTGTCTGAATTTCATGCTGGTGGGTATCAATTCTGTGACAATATGGTGGCCTTAACAGAAACTTCAGTACAAATATTTGGGATGACAACGTTAATATAGAGAAAAATGCCAATGGAATGTTGTATCAGCATCATAAATGACTTGATTAAGTAATGATAAATGAAAAACAATGAATAACTCAGTATTCTGAGTCAAAGCAATTATTGTAATAAATATTTTCACTGAAAAACTTCCCCCTGGGTAGGAGGATGTCAAAAGTCTGGCTGCAGAAGAGCAGAGCACTTAGAGCACAGAATAAGTGAAGTTGAAATTCTAAAAATGGATGAAAAATCTCTAGCAATTTCAAGTAAAGAGTACAGAGTGGGCCACACTTTAACCCCTATGTGTATCTGTGTGATTTTTCCCAGTGTCCTTGGTAGAATGGTTTAATAGCATTTTCTGTCCTTTTAAAGCATTTGGAGATCTTTGGAAGAAGTTTGTTATTTATTTTTTTATAGTTTATTGACATTTAAAGACTTAAACATCCACTTCAAACTGGCATGGGTGTGAAACTTTAGATTCCAAATGGCTATCGGAATATTTAGAATATCTGTAGGATATCAGCAAATCTAGAATATCATTCTCTTCTAATGACATTTGTGCTGTATATGTGAATCAAAAAGTCAAATAACATTTCATTTTCATCACAACATGATTTTGCTGTCTGACATTAATACAAGGTCAAATAAACATCACATGGGAAGGAAATAAATCCAAATTTAAGTCTGAAAGGGCAGCCATATTTCTTGAATGTTCTGAATGTCAGCTTTTTGATAGAAAACTAATACAATAGCAAGGAGTGTGTACATATGCCAGCTCGAGTTGTCTTTTGTATTCATATAAAAGTTTAATTTCTTTGAATCCTTTGTGTTTCCCATTCAGCAGTATCTTATGGCATTTATAATGTTCTCTTAAACTGCAGCAAATGAAAGGATTTGAAAGGTCAGACGTTCTTTACCATTTAAAATAAAATAAAGCTAAGTTAATAGACATTATTTAATAAAACAGAAAATGATGTTTCACATGTATGTGTTGTTAATGATGAACTTCTCTTAGAGTTTTGGTACCATATAGTATCTCATATATTTTAAGTGGTTCTGACAAAATATTACAGAATATCCTAATATTAAATAAGATTTTTTTAAAAACCTGAGCTCTGTTGTGCCCTGTGACTCTAATGGTAAAGTTATCATTCAGAGGCAGCCAGATTAATACAGTCCTCCTGTGACCTGCATGTACTGAAAAATGAAATCTAATGTTAAAAATAAGAAAAAATTAATATTTAATTCAATAACTCAGAAGAGGCAATATTCTCTCACTTGCTTTGTAATGTTAGAGTTTTGTTTGATTTTATTTGGTATATATGTAAGTAAACATGAACTTCAGTGTAAGATTCCCCAAAAGATTTTTGGTCTAGGATATTCTCGAGGGTGTCCACTGATAATATGCTGAGACTGCCACTCCGCCTTGCCAAAATGGGTCATAATATTCAGCAAATTTAGCTGATGTTCTTTATAGGGTTACCTTAAAATGGCCTGAATTCTCTATACCCAGTAATGAACTGTAAAGAAATCTTTTTATCATGTTGCCTTGTTCTTAAAGTTTTTAGGGTGTATTTTTCTATATACCGAGTAACGATATTCTTTGAAATAATCCTCCTAGAATGAACTAATGTGCTTGTGATTACAAGCATCTGCTTTTAAATAAAATAAGGAAAAAGTTATCAAGAGGATAAGTAATAAAAACTAAACAGTAAACTCAGATGGTGCCTTCTTGTAACACTGGTATCTCCAGTCCCCTTACTGCTTGCAGGTTAGGTGTTACACAGGGCACTGCTACCTCCATTTCCAAGTTTCAAAGTTCACCCTAATTTAGCACACATCAATGAAAACTGAGCATTTGCTGTGGTTTAAGCCCATCTGGTAACTCAGAACTACGCAAGCCACTTGCTCACTCCCCACCCTTCTTCCATCCAGTTCCCGGAGGGATGGAGGGGAGAATTGAAAGAATGTAAATCCCACGTGTTGAGATAAGAATAGTCCAGTAACTAAGGTATAATACAAAACTACTACTACTACTACCACCAATAATAATGATAAGGGAAATAACAAGAGGAGAATATAAAACTAAAAGAGGAAAAGAAAAAGAAAACAATAAACACAAGTGATGCACAATACAATTGCTCACCACCTGCTGACCAATATTCAGCCCGATCTGAGCAGTGATCTGGGCCTTCCAGGTAACTCCCACTAGTTTATGCACTGGGCATGATGTGCTGTGGTATGGAATACCCCTTTGGCTAGTTTGAGTCAGGTGTCCTATCTCTGCTTCCTCTCGACTTCCCCTGCCCCCCCTCACTGGTAGAGCATGAGGCTGAAAAAGTCCTTGATCGGAGCAAACATTGCTAGCAACAACTAAAAACATCAGTGTGTTATCATCATTGTTCTCAGACTAAAGTCAAAAACACAGCACTGCACCAGCTACTAAGAGGGAGAAAAATGAGTGCCACAGCTGAACCCAGGACAGCATTCTAACCTGAAAGTATCTATATGATTGTCTTCTATATTTTCAGACAATCTGTAACACATTAAACACATTTTCTGCAAGTTCTCTTAAAACACAGAACGATAATAATGATTTTTATTATGCCTACCAAAGAAGTAAATGGAAAAAAAAAAAAAAAGCAAGCACTTTCTGACATAGATAATCTAGTAGGTAAAAATACTCCCCAGGCCCTGAAAAATGTTAATCCAAACTCTAGGAGGCCTAAGAAGCTCAGGGAACACAAAGGAGCTATTGCAGTTGCCTGCAGCCATAGAGCAGCCTCCCTGTATGCTAGCCAGGGGCATAAACTGCTCGTTTCCAAAGGAATAAGGATGTGAATCCTGTTGTATAGTGCTGATGCTCATCCTGCCCAGCTCGTGCAGTTGGACCTTGTAATAGCAAGGAAGGGGAAGTTAGAGGATGCTAGCTTTAAGGTTTTCACATAGAGCAATGATTTTTTTTTTTAAGATGTTTCCTACTTCTGAAAAGCAGATGATCACATGTGAAACCATCTATTTCTAATTTCCGTTGGTGTGCTTAAAATAAACCCTTAAAATTCATATAGGAAGAAATTGCTTTTGAGATTTTTTTCCTAATTAGACATTCAATACTTTTGTTTTCATTGTCCTGAAAGCATAGAAACAACTATGAGTGGAAAGAACATCTTCACAATCCCTAGTTATTTCTTTAAATGAAGACCTAGATTGACGGAACTTAATCTCATCCTCTTTCATTATTGCCTGTGAAATGAGGTGAGGATATATAATCCTCACACTTTTACCAGTGGCTGAGTCAGGACACTGTGCAAGAACCAATTGCTATAGTAATTGAATTTCAACAAAATTCATGAATACTCTTCAATAATGTCAAGTTTATTGAAATCTAAAAATAAAGAAACAGAATACTATTCTGAATTATGAGTTAAGAATTGTAATATATACAACTTGGAGCACCATTATTAATAAAGAAAACGTACTGTACTTCACAGGAAATTAGTTTTCTAACTGTTTGTGCTATTGTGAAATGTTACTGCATGTAATAATTTGTAAGGAATATTTTCCAAAATTTACCTTCAATGCATTATCCAAAACACTAAATGAAGATTAATGAAGATTTCCATAGTGTCATGATGCAGGTGAATAAGGGAAACTGAAGATAGAACATTAAAACTTTTCTATCATAATCAGCTTCTGGTGGTGGGCTGGACAGTTCATTGTGCTCATACACAACAAGAAATTTGAACATCCTGAAGAAATATACTGTGGTTTACATTCAGATTATTATTACTTATTGTGTGTAGATTTGCAGTGCTGAAAGAAGGAAGGCGAGACATATGAAATGCAATGATAACATGTAGGATCAGCTTATGGCATGGATGATTTTGAGAGGAGAGTAGACAGGGAATCTGTATTCTCCCTGTACCCATTTTACTCTTCTGTCCTCTCTTCCTGCATATGTTACTTTTATCTTTCTACTTTCCTTTCCTTCTACCCCATTTCTCTGTTCCATGTTTCCAGATTAAAGTCTAGAATTTGGCATCTCTCTCTTTGACTTTAAGAAATGCAACTTCATTGCAATACGTCAATTGCAATGGAACTTCCGGTGGTCAAATTGATTCTTTCCATGAAGTAGTAGGTGGATTTCTTCCAGAACTTCAAAACAGGGTCCTAGTTCAGGAATGAAAAAAAGACTTTTATTGAAAAAAAAAAAAGGTAGAATGAGCAGAGTAGGAAAAAGGAAAGCAGAAGTGTCTAAAAAACAGAAGCAGGGCTATGGCTTAGGCAATATTGCAGGGCTGCTTTATATCAGCATCCTCGTCATCTATGAAACAAACTTTCCAGTTCCCCTCTTCTGTAATTGTTGATGAGAAGCAGCTGTTTGATGCTATTTCTGGAGTTTGTTTTCCAGTTTTGAACAGTCATTCTCCTATAAGCTTCCTAGTTTTACACCACCAGAGATGAGCTGCCTTCCCGTTTCACAATCTTTGCAAAGCCTGCCAGTTTGTTTTGTAATTGACACTAACAGGTAGTATTGGACAGTTGATTCCACAGGGAAAAGAATGTGAAAGTTCACAGCTCAGGTCATGTATAGTTTCAATCTTCCTGGTTGAAGACTCAGTAAGACAATACTGTACCTGTTTACATCTAGATTTGCAATGAGGTAGGCTATAAAACATGCTCTTTACAAAAATTGAAGTTTAGGGGCTTTTTGGAGACCACTGAAAAAAACTGATAGGCCACAAGTCTGTGAAGTCCGCATAGTTTGGTTTCATTCAGAAGTTTGCTTCAGTCAAGGGTTCTGCTCCTTGGGTGGAAAGATGGGTCCACAAAATTGAACTTTAACATAAAAATGTGGTTGATTCCTACAAAACAATAATACGAAAAATTTAAATCAAATAATGAAGATTGGTAGAAATAAATAGAGTTTGGGGTTTTGTTTTAAGTCAATGAATATTGGACAGAGAAAATTAGAAAACATGCATTATGCCATGGTAAGCAATGTATTCCCAGTCATTACTTGCAGCAGGCCTCAACTAGAAACTGGGTCATTGTTATTTCATCTGATTGCACCTATACTGCTATACTGTAACAATTACATATTAAATAATCGATCTTTTTCAGCAGAACAACCTGAGGTACTTGTTATGTCAATAAATGCAGCATATCAAGTCTAATTTTCTTTCCAGTCTATGATATAAAATTTAAGAACTAAAGACAGTAATGTTAGAAGATAATTAAAAGAATGTGACAGAAATGGCCAGGCCTGACTTTAAACTATCATCTTAAGATAGTTTGCAGCAGTGGGCTTTTTGAAAATGGGCACCAGTGAACACATGATGATTTGGTTTATGAAGGACTCAGTAAAGAATTACATGTTGATTTGGGGATGTTTAGAAGAAATGTCAGCAGAAACTTATCTTTAGAACATTTGGCATCAGCCATCTACTCTGCTGTACCAGAGGGATTAATAATTGGGTTATAAGGACTAAGGATTTCCTTTGCTATAGGTGTGTTTTCAGTGTGCTTAACTGATACCTTCTGTGTCTTTCAGTCTTTCAGCACCAGGTCTAGACCATAAGAGACATAAAGCCAAACTGTATTGCAAGGTGACTGTTACAGTACTGAAGTCCACCTCAAGTTAAAGTCCTCATCCAAAAGCATAATTCACTTGTGAACTGCTTAGATTCGAGTTGCTAGCACAAAAGTTTAAATGCTCTTCAGCGCACATTGTGCCTAGAGGACACAGCACATTCTCCTGAATATAGCAGTGTCACCTTTGATTGGATTGATGGAAATGATTTACAAGAGATTAGGAAATCTTGTTGTGTTTTACCAATAAACATTGTTACATTATCACATTTCAATAGCTAATTCTATTGCTGTGCCTTTTCTCTTGAAAATTAACATGATTTTCAGAGGGAAAATAATTACATGTCATTCATAATCCATTAACTAGATAAAAATAAAATTGGGTGCTTATTTTCTAAGGGAGAAGTCTAGAGTATCTGCACTTCCCTCATGTGGTATGTTAGTGTAAAGGCTTCAATAAACCCTATTAATCAAATGCAATATATTAGCTTACATTCCTCTCATTGGAATAGAATTATTTAGAAACAGACTTGAAAAAAAAGAGTTTTATTTGAAGACTATTGCCAGTGTTAATGTTAGTGGATAGTGAAGAAGCTTAGATACACAGTTACTGTGATTTTACAAGAAGAGCAAGTGGGAGCACATAAACATGGGCATTGATATTTTTTGCAATAGAAACAAATCAACGCTAAACACAAGCAAAGCCACTAATGTTTGCCCTTTACATAGAGATTTTCATCAGCAAATCTCAGGGGTGTTTTTTACAGAAAATATCATCAGTCCCATTTTACAGATCAGGAAGCTGAAGCACTAGAAAGTCAAGATAGTTGCTTGTGTTTAGACAGGCAATTGCAATGCTGCGTTGAGACCTCAAAGCCAGGCTGTTCCCAACTAGCCTTCTTTTCTGCCACTGTAGTAATACAGGTTACTTCTATAGATAATGCACTAATTGCTGGGCATTTTTTGTAAGGGACAGCTTTGTTTCTTTCTTCCCATTTTTCTTTTTCAATTCCTAAACACTTTAGGAGACAATAGCTTTTTTACTTTTTTTATTTTTTTAACTCTAAACTGGACAGGCAAATGTAATGATTTGTCAAATGCATATGTTGTTTTTAAATAGCAGTTGCCAAAGAACCATTAGAGCTATGATTAATTCCTTCTGTCACAGGGAAAAAAATGAAAATAAGCCATGAAAAAGCTGCAAGGCTTTTAAGTATGAATAATTTGCTGATGGTCTAGGAAGGGATTACAGTGCTGAATACACATCTCTATAAATATTAAAACAGATTCTTTTCAGCAAAACTATACTTCAGGACATGCTTACAACAGCTAAAATAGCTATAAAATAGTGTTTTATTCCTGTCCTCTGTCAACTTTCGAGAAATTGATATTTCAGAAGAGCTGTCATGCCAAGATATTTAAATCAATCTAACCTACTTTAATTTTTATCTTCAGAAACCATCCAGACTTCATTTGCTTTCTGACTTCACACTGGAAGGTTTACATAACTCTAGACTGTTATTCAATGCTTCATTTCAACTGAAGTACTGAATTTGTTGGAGATCTAACTACCGCCCTGTGTGCGCCTCTGTTTCTCCACTGATTATAGAGAAGTGTAGTCTTCTAATCTGAGTATATCACTGAATATTTTGGTTTTCTTCTGTGAAGGCCTGCCCCACTGATGCTGATGAAGATATTGTCATTGTTAGCAGCATATTTTGATCCTTCCAGGCTTATACTATATAGCAGTATTTACACTTGTGTTATAAATATAGTGGTATAGAAGCAATGATGGAAATTTTGCAGAATTTTCTTGCAAAGAAATAGAACCTGTGATAGCAGGCATGCAAGAGTTACAAAGTAGGAGAAAAACAGTCACTATTGGAGTTTAGATGATAGTGTGTGTCACAAAGTAGAACAAATGTCTGGGTATATATCGTGGGCAGGTGTTAGTTTCCACCACATAATATCAATTTACAGCATGTGTTTTGATTTGGAACAGACAGATGTTGTGGGGATATTTTTCTTCTAATACTTGAAAAGCTTTGTTTCCAAAACTTCAGTTGCTGATACTTCTCTGTCCTTCAGAACTGTGACTTATGCCTTTAAAATTAATGCAAGACTTAATGTTTTAGTAGATCTTGCTTTGGAGTTTGGCTAAGGCTGTGACTATGTGTGAGGTTTGAAACAGAAAGGCAGAAGAGCTGCCTTTATTGCTAAACTGTGCTGCCCTTGTGATTTCTAAACACTGAAATAGGTTGTTGTCTCTTGCAGCTAGATTTGAGGTCTGTTAGGTGCACAAACCGATTTTAACTACAGCTATGTGGCCCAAAGCTGGTTTTGTGATAGCTGTTGTTTCTAGATAATGTGAGAAACACTTTTTAAATCATTTACCCATTTTCTTCACCTGTCTTCCTTGGAAATCAGTTTTCTAGTAAAGTTATTGGTAAAAATAGGGTATTTTAATCCCACTGCCTACAACTTTACAGCACCATATGGATCACTAAGGCCAACAAATGCTTAAAGTAAGGCTCATGAGGAGAGCACAAGCTGACTTTCACACTCACTGAACAGGCATTACTCCTGGAATATTATCATACTGGGGATAAGTTTGTGAAGAACAGAACTATAGATTGAAAGAACTATTAAATGGCCAGCAATTGACTGCAAGCCAACACAGATGTGCTGACTTGAGAAGAGTAAGTTTATTTAAGAGACAAATTATAGTAGTTCATTATGTAAAGGAAAAAAACTGTAACATGGCAGTATCTGATGCAACATCCCATTTCACTGCAAGTCACAAATTGAATATATCAACATTGTTGCAAACAACTTCTTCTTCTGATTTATAGACCATGATACTCTGGGATCCATCTTGCTGTAAGGAAGGTAAGAGGGATTTGCTATGAAATTTGTGGTTTTAATGCAGCTGTTGGCAAGAGGTTGCTATGTTCCCAGTATCCAGCACCTGTCCAATTTCTTGGCCATTTTCACTTTTGTTACTGGCTTCCCAACATCTCTGATGCTGCTGTTTTCTGGGCTTTTCCTAATAGAGGCTATACACTTGTTTTCTAAACAGCATGGGTGTTGTTAGGTGTTATCTCCTCTATTTTAGTCCTTCAGGATCCTCAGCTTTTGCTTAGAGTTCTGTGTCCTAGTTAACGGTAGGCTAGAAAGGTCCCATAAACCAAGTACCTGTGTGGTTCAGGCAAAAAAAATCTGTTACCTATAACTATAGCCATCTTCTTTAACCAGTTAATCTCCATGTATATGAATTAAGCTTTGTGAATTTTATGAGTACTTAGTGGCTGGAAGAACATGCACTCAGAATACCATAAAGTAAATAAAGGCTAAATACAGTTTTGGAATTCAGTAGGGTTTGGATATTGGATTTGTTAGTTATGTTGTTCTCATGACATTCAAAAGAACTGAAGCTTGGATAGTTAATGCAAGAATAATCTGTTCATTTGGACTATTTAATAGAAATAATTCAGTATCCACAAGAAAGAGAAAAAGCAATTATTAGCATATTGCTATAACCAGCCAGAGAGATAAAATCATGGGAAGCAGGTCAACATTTAAATTTTTAAAAAGCATTTTAAGAAATGCAAAATTGTGGCTGTTTGCCCTGAGAATTTCAGCTGGGTTTTAAATAGAACGTCACCCTGATCTTAAGCGCACTGAATTTAGTACAGTGGTTCCAGGAATTTTGATGGCACCTCAATTGAGTTCTATCTGTGTATTGTACAGTCAGTAATCAACAATTCAGAGCTACATTTTTCAGTGTGCTGGAAGCTGCATGCAAGGGTGTAGAAAAACTGCAAATGCACCTCTTCCCCACCCAGTGAATATTCTTAGGTAACTCCTTTAAGCCAACACAAGAAACTTTGGCAGAAGCTTTTTGAGGCTTTCAGCTAAAATTATAAGAGTGAAAGACTCTGAATAAATTACCCACATATATAATTCGTGCTCCAAATACAGCTTGTTCATTTCATCTCCACCCTCCGTATACAAATCTCAGTATGTAATATGTAGTGCTTTTTAAAAGTGGAAAATTGACTTGATAAATAGGTGCACCGCAGATGAAGTCTGTTTTGTGTCTCCAATTTTGAGTGTTAAACGTTTTAATCATGATTCATGACGCTTGATAACCTATAGTTAGGTATTATCATAATCAGGTATGATTTTATCATAGATCTATGTACAAATTACTTTAAATAATTGTTTTGAAATCACATCTAGTCATGAGCAACAGCATCGTGGAAAATACTTCAAATGCAGTTCAGGTTACAGTCCTTGCAGCTACCTAATGGATAACTACTCTTCCCTGCACCTAAAGAAATTCTTTCCCATGAAAACATGAAGGCCATACTTGCAGCTTGTTTTATCTTTTCAGCTGTAGCATTTTTCTTAATGAAGGAGTCACCACGATCAAGGGAAGCACAGTGGCTCCACAGTACAGATCAGACTGCTGGGCTGGGGCCTGTGTTAAAAAAATGACAATACATACTCAGAAAAAGGCAGCAGAAATAAGTGAAAGGTCCTACCATGCAAATACCCCAGTGCTTTTGAAGGAGTCAGTATTTCTGAATGAATAATTTAGAAAATAAATTTAACCCTTTTTTCCCTGCATGCAGAATGGTATCAAAAGGAACCCTATTTTCTTCATGCTTCTTTATTATTCATAAGTAAATGTTCCCCTGAGGTTGATCACTGTTCTTTAAGGTGTTTGCTGTAATTTTTTCATTGAGTGATATTATGTTTGTATTGGTTTGGATGAGCACTCAAGAAGACCTGCTGTGTGTATTCAGATAGCACGTTTCTCTTACAGAACCATATACATCTTTTCTGTATGGGCTCTTCAGGTATCTTTCCATCTTTTGATTTTCCTTCTCAAATGGGTATTGCAAAATCATATACCCTTCCATAGTATGATATACACTTTAATTCCACAACTTTGAAATTTCACCCTAAATTTTGGAAATCCTCAGTCTCTCCCAATTCTAACAGTTCAAACATTATATTTTTGGCTGTATTTATAATGAAATTACTACAAATATAAAGTTGATCTTTTAAGAGATCTAACTAAAGAAGAATCATTAGTTTGCATAATAGATTAGAGGTCACTTGGACTTTGAATTTAAGAACAAAATAACCATAGGCATTTAACATGGGATAAGGAAGATTACATTGTCTTTATTAATAAAGTAATGAGCTACTTAGAACTGTTAGAACAGCATACCAGAGTTAATATACAGCATTAACACATTAGTCTTGACTTCTTTGGGGTTTTTCTGATGGCATTGTGTCCTTGTGTAGCAGTTGTATTTTCAAAGTTATTTATGAGATACTTAATATCTGGCAACTTTGTAAGTTTATGGTAATAGTGTAAATGTTGCTTATGTTGACAAATAAGATACTCCAACTTGAGCGTATTAGGTACCTATTTCATGTGGTTTACAAATGGATTTATAGTGCCCATATAAACCTCTTCACACAGCTCAGGAAGGAAACATATATTAGTGTGTAAAGGTAAACAAAATGCAAAAGTAGATGAAAAATCCATGTACAATTAGGGTACAGAAATGAACCATGAAAATTTCTTTACATAGACTCCACAATATATAATACAAACAACCCCTCCCCCAAAACAAACACATATGAGAAATTAGACAACAGCATTCTCACTGTAGCCTTATAGATTACAAAATGAAACATTCAGATGTTTCTTGCTTTTCAACTGCGAACATCTTTGAAAGCAAGGTCTGATTACTTCTCCCTCTATTTTGAAGGGAATTTTCCATTACATCCAATGTAAGAATATCTGACTTTTTAGAGAAAAATATTGCCACAATCTTTAGTTACTAGTTGTATGTTAGCAAGTTCAGCTTCCTAGAATGATAAACAAAAATTTTGTAATCAATATATACATTTCTATTAGGTTTGGACTATAGTATTTAAGCTGAGAGTGATTCTCTTTATTCAACATGGCAAGTCATGCTAACTGAGCCACTGGGCTGGGGAACCTGAATTGCTTTATGAGACAAAGTCTTTGTATTGTGTTATTATAATGTTAACACCTGATGTTTAGTTTCTAATGCAAAAAGCCATGGTTATGTAGCCAACCCATAAAAAAGGCCCTTTGATCATCAGCTGTGAAGTTCCATTGGAAAATCTTGAATTAAATAGAGAGAATCTCTTGCTTTTTGTAAATAAAATTTTAAGGTTTGGTTCCATATATCCTAGGAAAATGAACAGGAGTATGTGTAATATCTGGACCTGAATTCCCGTTTATTTCACAGTGTAAAGAAAATCTCAGCGAAGGTTCAAATAGAAACATTTTACAGAGCCAGGTGTTTTCATAATTATACACTTCAAGTATTTCCTATCTTTTCTGAAGTGTTTGGCACTGACTCCCTCAGAAACAGATACAGGGCCTTGGCTGCATGCAGTCCAGTTTTCACCTGGCAATTCCACTTGTTTATTTCCACTGGATTAAATGAGAGACTTAGTCATGAAAGGAATAGTCATTAAGAGGAAAGAATATAGAAGTTTTGTTAATGTCCGGTCATAGGGGCTTTTCCTCTCAGTGCTGTTGAGATGAGTTTTATCACGTTAGTAAGAAAGCTCTTAAGATGCATTTTATGTATTTAATATTTTATTTCAAAAGCTGATATTAAGAACAAAATAACCAATATTGCATGTTGTTGTTATTGCCACTACAATTAAATCATGGAACCAGTTAAGGGGGTAACATCAAAATTGAGGTGAAGTCTAAGAGTGTGTTTGCTCAAGACAATTTCTTAAATTCCAGTTGCTATAAAGAATTACAATGAATCTCTCCTTTTCAATATTGTTCTTCTCTTTTCTCTAGTTCACAGATAGAAGTTATAGTGATGATTTAGAAGGTGGGAAATGTGCAGCCATTTAATTTCTGAAACCTCTAAAAGGATGTCTTCCTCAAGAGAATTGCACAGAAATGCAGGGCAGTTCTGCTGATTTATCCTGGCAGCCTAGCATCTCAGAATAAAAGGAGGTAATTTCTAAGAGAAGATTATCACCTTTCTTTCCAGCCAATCCTTCTTTCTTAACAGAAATTTTCCAAGATTCATCTATTTTTCCAGCTGTCTCTCTCAAACGTTCGTATCTTTGAGTGGAAGGAAAGGTTAGAAGAAGCTAGGTCAATAGATCTTTCATGAAAGAGTAGATGCAACCAACTTAGGAAGATATGTAAAAAGAAGTTGTAATTTTAAAGGGAAAAGTAAAGGAAGCTGCAATTTCAAGATTAGCTCAGGAAGGCTGTGCTATATTCAAAGCAGGATCAAAATGTTTTATGTGATGGGATAGCTCAGATAACCAGAAGGCTGCAATGAATGTATATAGGCTCTTTGGGAAGGACTAGGTGGGCAAGCAAGAAGGTGGGTAGGAAAGGAGATGGCACCAGACGCTTCTCGGTAGTGCCTAAAGGACAAGACACATGGACAAACCCCAAAATATGTAAAACTTCATTCAAACAGTAAAAAAAAATAGTAATTTGTTTTAATATAGTTGGTCAAACAGTTCAACAGGTTTCCCAGAGAGATTGTAGAGTGTCCATGCTGGGATATATTTGCAATCAAACCAGATACAGTCCTGAGCAACTTGCTCAATGTATTCTATCTTTGATGAGGGAGATTGGACTAGGCAGTCTCCGCACATTCCTTACAGCCTCAGTGAGTGTTTCTGTGATATGCATCTTTCCTTAAAGCAACTAAAAATTACTGGCACCATTTCTGAGTTCCAGATATGTCTAAGGTAATTTTGGAGATTTATTGTAACCATTTTTGAAATATATTTTGTGATTGGTTTTCTTTTTTTCTACATCTACGTATTGTAGGGTTTTTTTCATTGTTGTCTTTACTTCCACTTTCATGACTACAAAACTGTGATTTGGGGACATTCCATAAAGCATTTTTAAACAAATCCCAATTATGATTCACATTCTAATCTACTACCCACGTTTTGTTATGATTGCTTTTTCTTTGTTGTCTTTGAAAAGGTCAGTTGTTTACACATAGAAGCTTCCTGATGAAAACGTGGGCTTTTTAATTTTTTTTATCAATTTTTTATTGAAGGGTGCTTTTTTGCAAGCCAAGTAGATTTGTTTTATGGGGCATTTATAGAGCAATTACTATTGTGAGGGGCTTTCATTGTGCAATTAAGACAAATGTTCTGCCACATTCGTTAATTACTGGAACACTGAAAACACAAAACAAAGCAGAGCACTCTGTCTTGAAACTAATTGAAGAATCACTTAAGCTAGAGCACCCTGCATTGGAAAATGTAAGGTACTAACAAACAGGCTGAACATCTGCTGTCTGTATAACTTCCTTCTTCTGTAATAGAACATGTCAAAATGAAGATGTTAAAGCTGCTGCCCACCTTACATCCTGCTTCTGAAAAAGGCCGTTTCTCAGTAAATATTCATGAGATTTGTAAGCATGACTTTATTGTTAAAAGATGTAGTTTTTGTGATGAGGTGGCTCAGAGAGAGGCATCAGATCTATGGACCTTTCTTCCACATACTTCAAATTTACTCCAAAGCTGGCAATGTAATGTTCTTGCTGAGTCCAGTCTCCATCTTCCAACCTCAAAAGAGACTACTTGGCACTTTCATTTGTCTCAACAAAAGCCAAAACACAGGGAGGTGAGTTGCCTCTCCATGCTCTAGCAGGTATTGTGATGCCATGAAAAGTTTATGAATGCCAATTTTCAAGTTCCTGAAGTTGACAGTCATTTATGACTGTCATATATTCCAGTTTTCACACAAGTGGCAAATAGCACATCTACAGTAACCATCAAATCAGCTTACCTCACAGGATTGCTGTGGAGATTTTCTATCTTTATGTCATCTTTTGTCTGTGCAGTTCATCACAGTGCATGTGCACCACTTAACGTTTAATGTATTTACCATCACAAATCCCCAGGGAGGTAGGGAAGCAGTGTTCAACCCAATACAGAGGAGGCAACTGAGGTCTAGGAAATCTGCAATAGGACTAAGATTGAATTCTGGTGTTTGAAAGCTGTCATCCCAACCACTGCATGAACCACAATCTGCAGATGCTGAGGCTCTGACAAGGCTGTGTAACTGCTATTTGAGATTTTAATCATAAAAAATATTTTAGTTAATAGGAAGCTGGATTTCTTTCTCAGGTTTCAAACAGGAGAAATAGTGAAAAGATATTTCTTTGTGAGCACTAATCCTCTAGAAGCTTTTCTCTCTGCCATTTTGCTGTTATCCTTGCTCCTCATTAGCCGCATTAGGCATCATAATCCCATTATGGAAATGAGTTGATGAGCTAGGAGACATCCTCCCTAAACAGCATCTTCTCTAGAGAGTTAAAGAAGAGGGGAAGACATAATCTTAAACCCATTTCCAGCCAATTGGAATAGGAATATGAACAATTAGTGACCAAAGCCATATTATAATAAGGGAATTAGAACTGAAACCATAGTGTTCAGAAAATCCATTTGCAGGCTTTAGGAATAATTCTTCCCTGACAACTCCCAGTTCTCAAGGCTTGTTTGTCTGATAGCAATGAGAAAATTCACTCTTGTGCTGCATAATGGAGTACCAAAGTATACAGCACATCCAAAAAATTCATTTCAGTACTGAAATCATCTGTCAAATGCCATAATATCTATCTTACACAGCTGAACAAATTTGCCAATCTTTTAGTAGAATATGATAATGGTGATGAATGCATTGACAAGATGACATGTGCTCCAGCAGCAAGCAATATTTCAGAGAGGGATTTTCTTTCTAAAACAAAGCAAGAGATCACAATCAACCCTGTGGATGAATTGCTGCGTAGAAACTGAAGAAGATTCTTGATGATCCTCTGTCAAACATCCCTCACCATGTAATGGTTAATCCTGCGGCAAAGGTCCTGACTGAGAAGCTGTGTTTCTGTGTCTGCTACGGACCAAGACTGTCCTAATGAAGTTTTTACTGTAGACAAGATTATATTGCGGTGCATGAACTCAAGGATTTTCTGTTCCTACTGGACTGAGATACCAAACGTGCAGATAGAAGGCTTGCCTATCGGAAAGTGCTAATGTTTTATTTTTCAAGCAAAATAAAACAAAGTGTTTCAATCTTACCCAATTTTGTGCTGAAAAGAAATCCAATTGTAGCTTGCCCTATGTAGCCTAAACTGTGTTCCTGGTGTGCACGTATTTAGCTTTACTTAAAGACCAGGCACCTACCCCTGGTTCCTATGAATGAGGAATGGGTAGTACGTAGGTTGTGTTGCAGAACGCAATGACCTTCAGTGACAACCTAATTTGGAGACAGCGTAAGAAAGCTTGCTGGTAAAACAAAATGGCCTGAGCTACTCCCTTCCCTAGGAAGAATTTGTGCTCCAACTAAGTACTTGTATGACCATTAAAGTAGACTTCTCTCTGAAAATACCTCCCCCTTGAAGTAGGGCATAGGCTTTGATATATGGAAATAAACAGGGACGAGATTTTGAAGTATATCTATAGAATTGATTCTCTAGCTGCCTTATATTAGGAATTATTGAGTGGATGAATTTGATTCCAACCAAGAAGGTATGGGATCTGTTTATTGTAAGGATCTAAACCTCTCAAGTTTAGTTGCCATTTTATTATCATAAAATCTCTACTGAAAAGGGGAAATCAAATCAACAGTTTTATTACAGATGACACTACCTAGACATCTTAGTAGAGTAGGCTGTTTTATTAAGTTTTTCTGTCAATACATAATTTTGTATAGTGGGAACTACACATTTGTGCATCATTGAAATAAGTGACTGTTAGATGAGAGACAACTTGAGACCCACTTTCATTTGCATTTAGCAAGTCAAGCTGTTGTTCTTCACATAAGTTATTAAACGAGTTTCAGAAAAATACACGCATTTTGATATCCCAGGAAGATACTTGTGATTCATGTCCTGTGTCTCTGCTCACAGATTCCATAGGAAAAACCCTGCAAGTTGTGTTTATGAAAATCTATTACTAAAGATTGGGAGGAGAGCTGTGTAAAACATTTGCATAGCACCTTCTCTGTGAGCTAAATGATGTGAAAGTAGCGTTCCTTTAGGTTTTATTTCATGGTTGGAATTCATTGAAAATATTCATCAAAAGGCTTGTTAAAGTAAAAGAAAATGCACTGTAAAATAGACATTTTGTATTTTTAGGCTCAAATAAATTTAATGTAGAAAGGTGATTTCCATTGCTGACCTGAACAGTAGTTAGTACTAGGCTGTCAAGGCATTGAAAATAAACATCCCTGTGAAACACACTCTTCGTCTTTTTCCCTTGCTATATGTAGAACTTTCCTACAGTCTTCCCTCTGTAGCAGCTGAGCCCCATGTGCAGCTCTGTCCACAACTCGCTCCCCCCATAGATGATAATGCTCATTTATTCTGACCAATTTAGAGCTAGAAATTATCTTCTTACAATGACTAACAGCTATCTACACTGTCTCAGTGTAGAAAGCACTGCTACGAATATGGAACAGAACACCAGAATACCATACAGCCTATTTACAAGCTCCTAGCAGATCCTGGGCAACAACCTGTGCAGTGAGCACACACAGCAACAATAAGGTGGTTCTGGTTCTGATATTAAGCAGCAGTAACAGGTAAACTATATGTAGGGATTGAGAAGATGTCACAGTCAAGTTACATGGACCCACAAAAAGTTAATTTTAGCTCTTGTGAATGAAAGAGCCTTTTCCTGCAGCTCTGCTGTGGCTGCCTGCCTCTCCCGGCTGCGCAGCATCAACCAGCTTTATCTGCAGTTTTGGAGAATGATGGAGACAGTTTAAAATAGACAAGCTGTAAATTGACATGTTCAGAGAGTATTTTTTTACATCGTATTTATAATAGCACAGATATTTATAGAATAAATATCATAGGAAGGTTATTAATAGTAGTAGTAAAGAAACAGTTTTCCCAGAATAGGCACCATGTGTAGAAGTCTGTTAGAAAAACCAAGGATATGGATAGATGTGTTATGTGAGGTAAAAATCCTAACACTTTAGGTGCTAATGATTTCTGTTGCATCTATGCAGCAACAGAAGTGGTATGTAAAGGAGCGAAGGACAGAAAGGTTGATAAACCTGCTTTGGTAAACATGATGTAGAAATAACCTCCAAATGTAAAACAGGAATTTGCCAAGGAAAGCTCAGCTTCTGGTCATTTGGAATATGTGTTTCCAATTTATTACTAGTCTTTCAGAAAACAAAACAAACTATTTGATTACTTTTGTCTGTTCTTTGAAAGAAAGAAATTAGTAATGAAGCATTTTACTCTTGCTCTGTGGTGACACAGATCCTCAGGGAATTTAAAAATAGACACTGGCAAACCTACTGAGCGATCAGTTTGTATAACTACCTCTGAAGTCTGATCCTTTTTAGCTTAAACAGTTAATTCATGTCCATCAAAAGCTTTTCATGAGATAGACTTCATCTCTGAACACATGAACACCATTTCATGCTTCATTATACCACATTGGTGGAGATTTTGTGATACTCATCACACTTTTTTTAAGAAACAGAAATATGTTCATAAATCCAGAAGTTGGGGGTTTTTTTCTTCCTTGTTCCAGAAATATACTTCCAGGGAGCTTAACACATCAAATGCTTAAACAGTGTACAACAGCTGTTTCGTGCTGTGTCTTGTGAACATTGTTCTTCTCTGCTCTTCTCTGGCCCATAATAGCTCTTGTGGGACACTGAATTTTGGGGAAGACTACAGCCTGGATTCTCAGAGTCTTTCATGTTGATGTTTATCTATATACGTATGTGTACCTCTGATGTGTATGTATTCCTCTGCCCTCCCCTGGATGGAATTAGAATTTTTTAATTCTGTACATCTGTATCAGACAGCCATATGAGGTTGTTTTCCTGGATTAAAAGGGTTGAAATTTTTGCTTTGGTGTTACTGTAGATTGTGCCAGCTGCTTCCTGAATGTTACCCAGTTCCAAGAGCAATCCCACCAAAAAAGAGAAAGCTGCTGTATAAACAGTTGATTTAAAGAGCTTGTATAACTCAAATTACAGGAAGTTTTGGTCATGGTTAGCATGAGTACAAAGCAGAAATGACCAAGTGGTAATTTACTTGTTACTGATTTCTTACTAGAGTTGTCTTTTGGTTAAAAATAGGGCCATGTAAGGAAGATAGCTAGTCCCTCCTGACAGACTGTTGGAAAGGTATGCTCAGCCCGCTCACCCTGAGGCAGCTTTCCATGCAGCCTTGCTGGAAAATTATATCCAATTTTAATCTATTTCTCTAGACCTCTCCAAGAACATCCTGACTTCTTAAAAGCCTTTTCACCTATGAACCACTCTCCAAAGTTTACATCTATACATTTCAGCATAAATCTGCCAAAATTGTTTAAATCAGAAGTAGCCCAGTCTGTACTTAGACTTACCCATAGTTCCATATTTGTAAATCATGAAGATGAATTATGTGCGCTGAGGCAGTAAGAAATGTATCCTCAGCGTAGATCACTATTTTTATAGTGAATCTCTTTGAGTCACTTGCTAGTTCTTCTGGTTAACTGAAAGTGACTTCTGTAGTCTTTCTCATTCTACAAAGAGTACTTAGTTTTAACTATTGCCTGTAGTCTCCTGAAGATATTGCATCTAGGGTTTAAAAAATTCCCTGTGCAGAAGGTGAGAAAGAATTTGTTTTCTCTGTGAGCAGTTGTACTGTTGGACACCAGAGTTTATGAGCAACATGGAGGTGGACACCAGAGATGTATCGTAAGACAGAAAGTGTTTTGTTCTTTTGCCTCTTCTCATTAGAACCCAGAGGCAGGATAATATAACCCTGAAGGAAACTGCTTCCCTTCACAGTCACTGCAATTGTGGCTGCTGGAGCATGTAATTACACGGAAGGAAAAAGTGCATGCAATGAAAGGTTGTCAAAAGCCTCAGGACTCCCAATCTCTCTGTCTGCTGTGGGAAAGTAAAGCCCTCTGTGGCAGAACATATTTGGGTAATTGGAAATGGGACACCTACTGCTTTCATTAGCCTGACCGTACCTATGTTAATTAAATGTATATTGGTAGTATTTTCCTGATGCCCAGAAAGTTCGTATCTCCAGAGAAAAGGAAAACAGAGGCAATATATTATGATCTGTACAACATTCTTAAAAATATAGATATAATAATGGTGCTACTGAGAATGAAAGCAGTGCATACTATTCAGAGGATATAGGTGGACAATGCTTCTCTGGACAATGCTTCAGGAGAGGATAAGTGATGGCAGGGGAAAGGGGAGAAAAGCAGCAGTGCGTAATGACAGTATGTCCTGACTTCTCTTTATTGGGTTCACCTTTGTTTATAGTGAGGAAGCTAGAGAAAACGATGTCTGTCATTGTTTTGGGATCTTATTAATGCACCTAAATACTTGAAAGCAGGGACAGAGCTCTTTTCAGTGGTGCCCAGTGACAGGACCAGAGGCAATGGGCACAAACTGAAACACAGGAGGTTTTGTTTGAACATCCTGAAATAACTTGTTACCGTGAAAGTGACTGAGCCCTGGAAGAGGTTGCCCAGGGAGGCTGTAAATATCTCCGTCCCTGGAGATATTCAAAAGACATGTGGACACAATCCTGGGAAACTGGTTCTAGGTGGCCCTGCTTGAGCAAGGGAGTTGGACAAAGCAACATCCAGAGGTCCCTTCCAACCTCAATTGTTCTGTGATATCTCCTTGCTGTAGCAGGAGAAATAAGCTCCGCCAGTAACCCATCTAGTGCTTACTACTCCATCTGAGATGGCTATCATTTTGGGGAGGATGGCTACCAAAACTCTATGATCTACTCCCTTCCTTAAGCATCATCCCATCATACAAGAACTAAATCCAGAGCAGGAAGAAAACTTTTTGCTAACCAACACAGTTCAGGATCTGGCTTTAAAGCAGCGAAGAAATGAAAACTAGAGCCTTCTCTCCTTTCCCTCTTTAGTGATGTGAAATGTAATTTGACACTACTGCTTATTTTTGATGCACTCAGAAAAGGGGAAAAAGAGGCATAGTTTAGATGTGCCAAACCCTTTCATAAATATAAAAGCCTAAGATGTGATGCAGCCCACATACTATGCAGGAGTATAAATGGACACAAATCAGGTTTTACACACTCCTACAAAATGCCTTTTTATAAATTCTAGATCAATGTTTTCTCAAATACTCAATCACAGCCTTCCCAAGTCTCTAAAAGGGGTCATAAAATGTTACTCAGTTGAGTCCTCAGCAGCTCTGCTCCTACTAGGCAGAGGTGTGTGAACAGGCTGTAATTACTGGCATCAAGTGTTCTCTGTAGTCAGGGACCTATTAGCTGTCATTAATTGGTGGCAACAGTTCAGGCCGTTATACAAAGACATGTGAGCTGAAAGGACCTAGCAGGGCACAAAAAGGTGAAGAATCACAGCATCAGAGCAATGGGCCTACTCTGGTAAACTGCAAACATACCCCAAATTCTCCCAAAGACACTACCACTTGTTACAGACCTGATTGCAGAGGAGGGATGTGTTACTGCCATTAAATGAGTGCTGTATGACATTGCCAGCTGCATTGCACCTCCATGTTGCACTTGGGCCATGTTAAGGAGACCTCATGAGCTACTTAAGCAAATAGTGGCCTAATAATAAGCACCTCCAACTGATATATTCTGTATATTTTGCATTCAATAAGCACTGACACAGCTATTGCAGAGCATCTGAAATATGCAACTCCTTAAAGAAACAAAATAAACCACAAAATTGTTTGAGTCAAGTCAGCCTTTCTAAAAGAAAGGTGACAAGACAAGAAACTTCATGTTCTCTTGTTCACTGAGTTCTCTCTCTGCTTCCTAGCTGGCCCCAAGCTAGGGAGTCTTTTTACTGAAAGTGGAGTCCCATGTTCAGTGTCACAGAGGTGCACTCAAGCAGAACAGGCTCAGACAAGTATCTTGATGCTGGGCTTCCCAACATTGTCGCCTCTTAAACCACTGGCTTCTGCAGACAGGCATTGAACTTTAAATTACCAAAGAATGTAGGGCCCTTCAAGTCCCTGCATTGAAGTGTTGCAAGGACGTTACCACAGCTAATTGCTCCCCATTACACATCTTTCACATTACACAGTGTTTCTTCCTCACTGTTTTTACCAGTCTTTTTTTGCTAAGCAGATAAAACAGTCTGATCTCCCATTTAACTAATAAACTGTTTGACAGAGTCAATTCTCAGTGCCGAGTTAAGATTAATTGTAAAGTTATAGGTAATTCCTGACACAAGAGTATAAATGATAGACGGTGCACCTGCATTTTTGTCTTGTTTCTTTATTTTATAGCTTGTAAAATAAGTTATTTATTGTTATTTTACTATCTTTGTTAAGATTGTACAGTCATTGGCAAGATTCTCTAAAGACACATACTAAACTCCATCTATGATGAACAGAACCTCCCACTAGTGTCAGTGAGAGCTCTGAATCGCTAGCAAAATATAGCCACAGAGGTCTCAGATATGCTGTAATTATAACAGTGACTCCTTCATGGTGGTTGGAGTCCTAAAGGAGAACTGCTATAAGTACACAGTATGTATCAGGCTGGTCAACATCTCACCTCAGGTCTCAGTGACAGAAAAGATTTGAACACTGAACTTTACAAGCTTGGACTTTCTAAACTGTGTAACTTCTTAAACTGTCTTTCAGATTATCCTTAGGATCTGTCTTCATGCAGACCATGTGACTCAGAAAGCCTACCTCACGCTCTCTTTTCCTGTTGCAGGTATTTTTTGGAGTGTTCTGGCTCTCAAGAATTCTTTTTTTGCCTTGGTTGTGGGTTTGGGTTTGGGGTTTTTTTTAACTCTTCTAGAACACTGTATCATGCTTTGGCTTTTATGTCTCTGGCCACAACGTCATAAGAGCTTTGCCATTTACTTCAGTTGGGAGAAGAAATGAGGTACTTGAATGATCTCTTTGGAGGAAGGACTATATTAATCTAGGTCTTCAGTAGCTATTTATATATTTATGAGGCTCTTTAATGGATTATTAATAAAGTCTATTCAGATCTTACATGCTGTCATCATATTCTCCCTCTGTTTCACCAACAATGTCAGCTTGAAGAGATTTTTAGTAGAATTTCCCACAAGCATCTTCTTATTTCCTTGCATGTCTGGAATGTGATTCCTATGAAAGTATATGAAGTTTCTACAGTGCTTTCCTCTAACTCTTCCTTGTAACTTGCATCTACTGTGATTCTCTGTAAGGAGCTTGACAGTGCTGTCATTCCTGTTACTTTTACTAAAACCATCACTTCTACATTGTGCAAAAAACATATTTCATTATATAAATGTACAGTAGCAGAAGGACTGTGTGGTTTCAGCCTGAAAAAAGAGCCATTATATATGACTAAAATTGTGATCAGTGCTGATTTTAGTCATCAAATTAATAGTATGTCATAGTTTATTAAATTTATCATCAATGTGCTATTCAATATCTCATAGCAGTTTTAAAACTGTTATTAGTGTACTATGTTTATAAACACATATTTTTAGGAGGCCCAAATGAGTTCTAACAGATGTATTTTTTCAGCTGTCACCAAAAACTTCATTGTTAATAATTTTGGAGTCAGCTCATGGAACATCCTATGCAGCTGTGCATCTAAGAGCAATGGGAATGCTTCATTTCTAGTACTCTGCCTAGCATCTGCAACAAGTAATTCCCTGGGATGCAGGGAAAGAAGGAAATACAGTATAAGGAAATGAATGTTCCACTTGCAAGTAGGTCCATACAAAAAAATGTATATAGTCCTGCCGTCTTTGGGAAAGAAGCAGGCCATGTCCTCTCCTGCATTAACAGTGGGGAAGCTAGAAGTGTTAAATTGGCAAAATAAGCCAGATCATGAATGCCATCATGGTCTTTATGTACAGAGCAGTTTGAGGACAGCAAGACCACTTACTCAGGCTGATCAGTCCCTGAAGGCTTAGCCCTAATAAAAATGATAGTCCTTTATTGATTAACCCATAGGTTATTGCTCAGGTAAAACAGCTGTAAAATGCCTTTCTTAACCACTTGCTTTAAGTAAAGGCCAAGATTTGTCTTAGCCTTCTGACTTATTTGTGGAGAGCAAAACGTATCACAAACACCTGTGAATTTCTGAAACCCTCATCTTATTTTTATCTGACCTTTTCCTGAAACATTATCACACAAATATATTTTTCCAGACAGACCTTGGTTCTAAATGGATGGAAGGACCAGAGAGAAAACAGGATGTTTCATTTTGTTGCTTGTTTGAGACTTCATATATATAAACCCCCAATAAATAAAACTCTGAATGAAAAATTGATGCAGGGTTTCTTTTTTTACCTTTCTCTCCTTATCAGAAATGCACTGAGCCTTATCTTGCTGAACATATTCACTGATCTTGGCTATTCATTAAAAGTAATAGAACAGCTAAATAACTTTGGTACACAGCCGCTCCAACATATTTTGTTTAGTTTCTTCAATAAATCATATTGTCAGAGGTTTCTTTATTTTACTATTGTGTCACTGTGAAAGAATGAACTATATTTTGAAAATTTCCATCCCTGTTGCTTAAGCTCTGCTCTACTAAGTTTAATACCCTGACAATTCCAGCCGTAATTTACTCCTAGGAACAGGTCATTAAGTACGCATTTCTGCTTCAGACTTCTTTGATCCATTGCCTTTTATAAAATATAGAAAGAGTCTAAATAGTATCCATAGAAAGAATTTTCTTTTAGGTTGGTATTTAACTATGAATCATAATACATAACTCACCCACCCATCCAGAAAAATTTCTTGCACCACACAGACATGTTGCTTTCATTCTCAGAAAGGCATATGATGCCTCATCATTTGCCACAGTGGACTGATTCAGAAATAATAAGGTTAATCATATTACCATAGCTAAGTGAGCAGATATGCTGGTAAAGCAGGTAGTATCTTCTCTGTTACCTGGAGATAATATAATTGCTCTGTGGCAGTCTGCCAGGGATTGTCAAAGTCACTTATGGGGATCAGATGAGATTTGGTGTGTGAAACTATCAGGGTAGCTTGGTTGGGGATGCATGATAGTGTTAGAAGCTTCTCCCACGGGCAGATCAAAGCAGTTAATAACACATCAGGGAATGGTCACTGTGATGATACAGCTAATCTCTAGGGAGGAGGAAATTTCATCTTTTTTCCTACAGAGAATTGTACCCACTTGCCATGACGTAAGAACTTTTATGAATGAAATAATCACGATACAATTACGGGATCACTTCTGTCACTCTTCAAAACATTAGCCCTCAGAGCATCCCATTTGTGTCTGTTGAATTAGTTTAAGTATTTGCAGGACCCAGTATAGAGAAAGAATCCATTTCTACACAGTTAATGGGTCAAATTGCATTATTCTTATTGTGTCGATAATATCTCTGTCTGTTTGAGACCTTTGAATAGGTCTGTTTCAAATAACGGTCCTTAAACTGTCTTTGGGGCCAGAAACTTTTTAAATTAAGGGAGTATTTTTAGAAAGACCAGTGTTGTCTATTAATACATATATGATAACTGCACAGGTCGTTTCATCCTCATAATGTATAGACAAATTTTGCTATCCATCATCTAAATAGTCCGTGAATCTTCACCCAACACTACTAGTTTATCCATTTTTCATGTTTATTTTTCATAGATATTAATCATTTAAATCTATTTATAAAGGTAATGTATTTACATGTCTAGACATCTGAATATTCAAGCACCATTTCTCATTCCATGCAGAAAAAGTTGATTAGCCGTACCTAGAGAAAATTTGTCAGAGAGTAACTGCCAATATTAACATCTGCCAGCCAATCTTCTTTATAATCAGCAGCAAAAATAAGTGATTTTGTCTCTTGGGAGATCTTTTGAAGTTTCCTGTCTCAATTCGTAGTTTGTATCTCTCAGGGGTACGAATATGAATAATCTTATAGCTCTCCATAACTTCATCTATCAAATGTGTAAACTGATGACAGGATTCTAGTAACAGAATGCTGGGACAGTGACATCCCCTAGGCTGCTCTATTAGGAGAAAAAACCAGTCAGTTTAAAAGACTTGTGGTCTGAAATGAACTCTTGGAGTAGAATTGACCCAAGGTGTGCAGGGTGATGGAAAAGATCAGTGCAAATACAGAAGCAGTTATTATGTCTCGGTGAAAACAATGTTAGATCTTAGCAGCAGTATGCAGCTCAGGGTACATGAACTTCAAACAAGCCAACAAACAAACAGAATGTTAGAGCTGAGATATCAAAACCTCAGAGACTTGGTGGATGCCAATTCCTATTAATTTTAATGAGCATCTAGCATCCAGACTCCTTGGGATTGTTTGAAATTCAGCACAAAACATTAATAAATCCTTATATTCCCCCCGTCCACCTTATTCACGTCAGCAGTGACTCTTAATGTGGAAACTAAAAGCAGAATCTAGCCAAAGGGGAGGTAGCCAGGATGTAGTAGAGGCACAGTGGTGCCTTTTCAGGCCATAGGCAATTTGGGGTAGTTTAGCAATAGTGTCATTCCTTTCCCTGTACTCAGAATAGGAATTAAGCAAGAGGTGATCCCTTTTGCTGGAGCACTACAGTAGTCCTTGGTATGCTAAGAGTGTGTAAGGGCGTTCTGAGGCAGGTCCTTATAAGCAAATATGGGCAGTGTGGGAAGCCACAGAGACCTAAGGTAGATACGTTCTGTCTACAGTACACATGCATCTGTTCATAGACATAGGAACCTAAGAGAGGAGCTGGCTTGTAGTACATGTTAAAAAGCCAAATCAGAAATCTGCCTGTCTCTGCCTGTCTGCCCTGATAAGCCACCGTCCCTGGAAACAAAGCTGTGCATCTTCCATACATCCTGTGTGATGCCTCCTTTCTTGGGCCTGGCCAGACACCCAACTTCACTGAGCCCACAGCATGCAAGAACATGTATAACCACATCCAGGAAGGTTACAGTGCCTAGGATGTCTATTATTACACAATCTTTCTCCTTGTATAAGCTTGAATGAGTGCTGGACTATTCATCAAGGAATTTGAACCGTAAACTAAAAGGTTATTTCAGAATTCATACTGATGCCTCAAATAGCACTTCACAAAACTGTTGGAATGTTCTGGTGTTTAATGATGACCTATTTAAAGACTGCATCTGCAGTGCTTAAAGCAACTAGCCTTAAAATCTTTTATGAAAGGAATGTTAGAATTGCTTCATTTCTTGTATTAATTTTCTGCTGTACCATTCAATAGAAGAGCAAAAAGCTGATGCCAAACTAGCAGTTATTGGTCACATATCATTTATTAAAAAATGTGGTGGGAGATAAATTTATGCTTCTTAGTTATTTTGAATTGCCCAAAAAGAATTCTTCATCATACTTGAATTCAGATTATAATAACTAATCAATGAATCACAAGTGATTGCATTTTCCTTGGCTGTAAAGTATATTTGCTGCCACTGCAATACACATTAATAAGAAAGGTAGAAAACAAGTAAAATGACTGAATCCACTATAAAAGATAATTGCTTGTGGACTAACCATCCCAATCTGAAACTGAACAAAACATATCCTCACAAACAGTTCTAAATTAACATAGCCTCATTGACCACAGTGCAGCCAGACTGATTTACAGCAGCATCTGTCCCTGTGTACTTACAGACTAAGCAACTATTTTATTCATAAGTGGGTTTTTTCTCGGATAAAAGGCTATCTTTTCACTTGCTCTCCGCTTGTTTTTTTAAAGAGGCTGTTGGCATATTATTTGAAAAGCCAACAACTGACTGAGCTGTGCTCAATATAATGTCATCATTCATACTTCAACATGGAAACGTGCACCAAGATTGAAGTTATTTTATTCCCACAGGGGTAACACTCTATTTTAAGTGCCCATTAACTGATACTAAACAGCAGTGGAAAATCAGTGGAAATACATGTGACATCTACATGAATACCAAGTGAATTCATGAAGATTACTGCTGAATATGAAATTATTCCACTATAGAAGGGATACTTGAAAGAAAAAGTTGCTGAAATAAGGAGCTAGTCATAAAAAAATGTCGTTCAGTAATAGTTCTTTTCTATTATATGGCTCTATTCATGGCAGTTAGTCTGCATTTCTATTATAAATCACAGCTTCCAGGGGCTTAAAACCTGCCTATTAAAACTTAGTCCGTGAGTTGGTAGTAACGCATGTGTCTAGGATTAAATTTTTAATAAAAAAAATATAACAGCCACTTATTAAAGTTGAGTAAAATGTTAAGGGATTCAACTGCTGCTCAGCATTGTTAGTATCTTGCTTTTTAAAAAATTATGTAGATGTTTTTATATGTACTTGTTCCTGATTGGCCCCACTAAAACAGTTATGAGAAGAATTTCAGTAAACGTCTGAGACTGCTCACATGTTAATGACTGCTTGATTTTCTCTTGATGTCAATGGAAGAGGATGATCTATCAACATGAGAAGCAAATCCGTAAGTATTTATTTAGTAATCAGCATCTAGGTGATTGTTAACAGACCTCAATTTCTAACAGGGTGGGACTGCTTTGGTACCGAGATTGAGAGGCTTAATCTGTATGTAGGAAGCTTGACTTGGATTTTAGAACTGCAGAGCTCTCCCAGGGCCCATTGAGATTAGACTGGGCCAACAAAACCCAGTGGCTACCAGCATAGGTGCCTAATTTTGTATTCTAAGACATGAATATATAGTCTCAGTTAACAGGAATAGTTGGTGTTTTGCATTGCTAGGTCTGATGCTATCTGAATGTTCCTACAACTACCTCATAAACTGTACGGTAGGTAGAGCTTTAATCCACATTAGCGCTATCAGCAATAAGCAGAAAGAGAGGAAAGAACAGATTTGCACATTAACTCCCTCGGACAGAGTTCACAGGACAATTAATTCTGAATGCAGGATCCAGAATACAACACACAACACAGAAAGATACAGATTTATAATTAGAGTGAAACCAGAGTTGCTGTAATCTAGACATGTTCAGAATGATGAAACATGTTTAAAATCTGCATTGTTATTATCTGCTAACCCAATTTACTACAGGAGTTGATTTTCCAGTCAATTTCTCTGAGTTAAATGACTAGGATGGAGTACATAAGGCATTCGCTCACATTTATTCTGATAGTTGTATACAAAGACTAGCAATTCTGGTCTCTAAAATGCAAAGATATCTCTCTCTCACACACCTGTTCTTTTATATCCTCCACCCCAGTATAGCCTCTCTATGCAAACATTCTTCCAAAACATCCGCTGATATATTGGTGTCATTTCCCCGTTGTTGACACCCTGAGATATGATCGTTCTTCATGAAGTGAGCAATGCTGAAGCTCATAAAATCATAGAAAAAGAGCTTTTTTGAAACTTATATCATGCTGGTGTTGATTTGGGGTAAAGACAGTCCTTTCTGCAGCGCCTGCACACTGTAGCAAAGGGAGGTTCCAATTCAAGACCAGGAAACATACTACCCCAATGTAATACAGATGATCTTGAAACTTCTGTGAAGAACTAAACAGAAAAGAGATGAAGTTCTCACCCTTCTGAGTATTTCTACAAAACAGCGTAGGGCAAAATAAAATCTCCAGAAGGAAAAAAATAATGGATGAAGTGAATTGATCCTAGGAAAAGATGCGATATTTTGAGAATACTGGGGATGTGGTAGCCAAATCACATGCTGGGTTTGGATATCTGGGTTATTTTGCTTAACACACCCTGCTTTGATTCTCAGAACCCTCCTGGAATATTGCAGTTACTTCTTTCAAAATTTTGCATTGAAAATTGCAATTCTTTCGACATCATGGCTAGCTGCCACTTCCTTACACATCCTACATGACATTACAAACAAGGAAATATATCTCAGAAATTTTCTCTACCATTTAAACAGTTATCAGAGAAATTGTAGTGCACTGAAACCACTTTGGAGGGATCAAACATTGTTTGCAGCTTCTTTTTAAAGTCTCATCAGTACTAACTGGACAATTAAGATTTTTTTGTTGTTTTTTATTGAGTGCAATGATATACTGATTCTGCTCTTTTCTTTGTACCCTATGTGTATGCGTTGCATGCAGTGCATTTCCAGTGATTAAATTACCAGATTTCTGACAGATCGTTTTATTCAGTTGCGGAATAAAAGTCATTTTAGTGCCTTTACTCATTTGTTAATGAGGGGGGAGTACCGGCCTAATTTACCTGACTATAACCTGAAGGAATCGAAACACAGCAGAACAAAAGTCTGTAAAATTGCCTTGGCCTTTAAGCAAGAATTTGTCGAAGAGAAGTACAATTGCCAGACTTTTTTTAATATAGTTCCTCTGACAGCACAATCCCACAAATTCTGAGAGCTAAGATATGTTACTTATTTAAGGACAAATGAAATTGAAACACACAACCCTGTGAAGAATAGAGCTCTTTTGGAAGCAGTCAAGCAAATATGATTAGGTGGGATGGAGCTGTCCCCTCAGGAAGATGGCTTGCATTACTATTGTAATTCCCACCTGCTGCTTCTCAATCTGACATGGTGCTTAGCTAGTGAGTGCATCAGCGTAGTCACAAATGTCTTACACTTCTGCTCACCTGTCCTTTAGATTTCTTTAGATTTCTGTGCAGGCAGGACAGTTTAGTTTGTGGATTGATCACTGAAATGAACAAAGATATCTCTAAATTAATATGAAGGTGAAGGTTGTTACTGAGACCTCTAAATCTGAATGCCTATTTAACACATAATGTCAATAATTTTGTTAAGAACTTGAACCTCCCTTTCAGCTGTGTTCTGCATGGTTTATATGACTGTATTTGATATGGAACCACCAGTTACTGGATGGGACACTTCAGTCACTCATTATCATGAAAATGGCTTTTGTTCACTAATCTGAGTCAGAGTCTCTTAGCTTTGGCAGTATATATGACCCTACAGTGGGTCAGTACATGCTATAGAAATAAGAAAGGTTCATGTTTGTCCTTCTTCACTGATGATAATCATATGGGCTTCAGCACAAATATATGTTCCACACCTTGTATACATATTTATTTACTGCACAAACTGCTATTCTCTTGCTGTCCTCAGTTAAAGCTAGATCTACTGAATTTTGTCAGCAACCTACACTATGATCTTAGTGCGGCTATAACCTTTGCAACTCTGGGACAAGATTAAGCCCCAGGAAGCAGAGTATCACATTACACACAGAACACTGAACCCAGCTTTTGAAAATCCAGATCCTCCTCAATAAAAATTCAGAGCACATTGTGGCTTTCCTTTGGCTATTGTGTACCACTCCTATGTGTGAAAAGAAAGCAAAATTATTTTAATCCTGTGTTTTTTAAGGGGTAAAATGTTTTAATAGGTGTCACTGGGAGAAAGTATTTAGCTAGCATTTCAAGCAGCCTTTAGGAGAACAATATGTAAGCTTTACATCCTTCTTCAACTTTGCATGTAGGCATTCTCAACTTATTTATTAATGAACTCTCTTTAATTTTTCTTCAACATTTATCTTTAAATCCTGTGGTGGGTTTTTTCTGTTGGGGTGGGTTTTGTTTGGTGTTGGTTTGCTTTGGGGATCTTGAGGGGGTTTTGGTTGGTTGGTTGGGGTTGGGTTTTTTGTTTGGTTGAGGTTTGCGGGTTTTGGGGGTCTTTGGTTGGTTGGTTTGGGGTTTTTTGGGGTGTGTGTTTTTTAGTTTTGCGTTTTACTTTCCCAAAAGACTACATTTAATTTGGTATTCTACATGGTCTATTTTTCCTAGGGTGGATTGCATCTTTTACTCATCTTCCAATGCAGTAGCACCCATGAGCATATAACCTTGGGGGTCCACTTTCTGCGATGTCTCTTCACTGAATACAGTATCAATGTTATTGCAGTGGCATGTAAAGATTTCCATGGCACAGACTCAAGTTACCTGTATTTCCCTTTTTAATTCTAAATAATTTCCATGGTTAGAAACAATAAAATTATCTACCCCTAGCCATGATCGGTGAGCAGTTTCCAATCTTGAATCTTGTTACTTGATATATGGGAATGAGCATGTAATGCAATTTAGTGATCAAAGTCAACATTTGCTATATTGTCAATGTTATTTATATATAAAAATAATAAAAAAAAGAAAACTGGCATTCAAAAAGAGGATTAAAATGCCTCTAGTAGAAAGCTGAGTCACTGAAACAAATCCAAAGACTTTGGTAATTCGGGTTATGTTATAGCACATTAACTTGGCCACTACGTTAGAATTTCACAAGTAGATTTTTCAATATGAGAGAACATAGTAAAAAAGACTGGACAGATAATTTGTTTGTAGTCCTAGATTTTTCTAATATGAACTGTAAGGTTATTATATAGAGTAGTGTTCTTTCTGACTGCTTGTTTTCTGTGTATAAATAATGAACCTAAAAAGTAAAGGTTTTGTTAACACTGATGCTAAGGAATGCAGAAAGAAAAGCATTGGCCAGGAACAGCAATAGCAGGGTTTAGTGATAAGACACAACTGAGGCATGCTACATACTGCTGAGTGCCATCTACTGGCTTTTCTCTCATGAAGTACTACAAGCATTCATATGTAGTGAAATCTTCTAATAGTCCAACAGTATAACACAAAATCTGTATCAGTAAACTTTTTAGGTTTCCCACCATTATTTTGATTGTAGCATTCTTTTCCCATTATTTTCCCATTCTGTACCTTAAAGTGTACAGGTTTCAGCTATTTACGGTTGCATTTTACTTAGTTCATCACCCAGATAATAGTGGTCAAAGAAATAAATACTGTGAATCAAAACTGAAAATGAATCGTCATCAGGGTTCTATTATTACTTTGGAATGTTTCAAAGTGTATGAACAAGCTTGTAATTTGATCTCTAGCTTCATCATTGTTCTGTATCAATAAGAGACTAAATAGCCAAGAATTCAAAGTCCATGGTTGGAAAAAGCAGTTCTTGGAGGCAATTTTCATTTGCAGAAGTGTAATAATTTCCTTGGTTCATGTGCACAGCACTTCATGTTCACTATGAACTGGGAAACAACATGTGGTAATACAGTTTTTCTGGCCAGATTGGATCAACTCCAGTATCATTTTTCCTGCAGTGATGAAATCTGCTTTGAAAGTTCTGTCCTCATAATGCATTTCCTAGTGGAAGTGTGGAATGTTGTGTATGCAGGGGGTGCATGCGTGCTCTGATAAAGAGATTAAAGTAAAGAACTGAAGGCTCAGCCATGCATTAGTATCATGATTGCTTCTTCTGGAAGACAGTGAAGGTATTTAATGTTTAACTTGACATGTATCAACCTGTATTCCTCATCTTATTTTCAAACTAAGCTTGGATACAGCTTATGCGTTACAAGGGAGGACTGCCAAGGTGCCCTTTCAGTTTGTCGATGGGCTTGACAACCTGAAAGTGGGCAATGTTAACTAGCATTCATTTTAGTTTTTTCCATTAGTCTTGGTGAGACCCATGTGCAAAACTTACTTGCTAACTTTTTTGTCACTTTATTCTAGCCTAATGATTTTATAAATATCTGGGTCTGTGACAAACACAGGTATCAGTAAATGTCTTTCTCAATGAAAAATAACAAAAATAATTTAAAAAAGAATGGGCAAAATACCAAATTCTGGCAAACTTCATCACTATGATTAACATCTTACTCATAAAAAGTTCCATTTTCATACTTCTACCAGGATTTTTTCCTGATATGTCTTGATCTAACATTCGCCATTTCATGGCCACAGCCATATCGATCGTTCATAGTCACTCTGTGATTAGGTAGTACAGACAGGTCTTTCTCCACCTGCCATTTTCAAGCTAATGAGCATCCTGGTTGCACCAGAAATTCTTGCCATTCATCCCTAAGTGAATGGTTGTGCTGTTATATTTCATCCTATTTCCATTACTCCAGTTCTAAATGTCATCCAAATTGTCCTGTAGGGTATTCCACTTTTCCTTTACATTGAATGGTGTCTCCCAACTAGGTTTCAGCACCAAACGTCACAAGCATTGTCCCAAGATTTTGTGTCAACTTAGTAATTAAAATGTAAAATAAAATGGGCCCTAACACTAAGCCATAAAAGAATTCCACCAGCAATGGTCTTCCCTAACTAGGCATTTAACCTGAGCAGATGAGTAATTCTGCTGGAATCAGTGGAATAAATTTTTCTTATGGGTAATTTTTATTCTGTTGCAGTCAAGGTAAATGACCAGTGTTGTGAGAAGAGAGAGCTAAAATCGATGGTAACTGCTTAGATGCTTAAAGTTAAGTGTGTGCTCTGATTTTTAGCTATAAATATCACAGGTAAAATTTCGCTGTTAAACTTTTTGCCTTGAGTGGAATCTTGTTGCCTGAGCATCCTGTTGCCAGAGCAACCTGTACTGGCACTGGTACAGTGGCAAAGATCAGATACTGCTTTCAGAACAAACAAAGTGACATAAATATGTGCATTAGGTTTGATTTTTTTAAACACTCATACCAATATTATCTACTTCTATTTTCCCTATTTCATGAAACTATGGACATTTTTTTCTACATCTGGAATTAG
Source organism: Strigops habroptila (assembly GCF_004027225.2). Classification (NCBI taxonomy): domain Eukaryota; kingdom Metazoa; phylum Chordata; class Aves; order Psittaciformes; family Psittacidae; genus Strigops; species Strigops habroptila. The sequence goes on from NC_044289.2 coordinate 5,330,647, forward strand.
TAGGGAACAGTAAGCAGAATTCCTTAGTAACATCCAATTAATAGCTTTTGCTAATTGTTCAATAATGAACATTATTACTTGAAATTACCTGCAGGGAGAGGCAACGTAATGGTATCAGTGTGATGTCCACGCTGATAGTAGATGCAAAATTGTAACCAATGTAGCTTGTGATGATGGAAGACTTGAAGGAAAATTTGCAGAAACCTTTTTTTGATTCAGCCTTTGATCCTCAGCTATACTCAAATCACAAGGTCCTATATGCCTAAAACTTCCTAGGTTTAACTACCCCTGAAAAAATAAAACAAGCTCAAAGCATACAAGATCGGTCTTTCCCATCTGAACAGAGTTTAGGCAATATATTTCTATCTTTTGCAGCTGAATCTCCTCACAAATACACGCTCCAGTGCCTTGTCAGTTAGGTGCTCGGTTAGAATTTAACTTTTCACAGCTTCATCTGCTGCTATAGAAAAAAGAATTAATGAAATTATACCTAACTGTATGTCTAGCTCAGCTGGGTTTTATTCAGTACTTTTGTAATAAAAATAGCAAATACTAAAAATTGTCAGTCTTAGAAAATTACTGTGCCACAGAGAACAAAAAACAACCCATACACAAACAAATAGTGAAGGATCATCTTCTCTTAAAATACAATGCAGATTATAGTACACCATATACAAGATTTTAATGTTCAATACAATTAAGTCTTCTGCTGTGCTGTAAATTTTACTGAATATGATGGTGAAAATGATACAAATACTAGTCAAGTATTCCCAGCAGATTTTGAATGCTTTTTCTGGGTGTAGCTGCATAAATTAGAATGAATTTTGTTTCATTACAGACAGTAAAAAGAAGGATTAATGTGGAAATCCTTTTCAGTAAAAGTTTCTATCAAGAATATAGAAAACAGACAATGTGAAGGACCTCTTGGCTTTTGATGTTAGTAGGAAAACTATGGTCTTTCTTTTCAGGATCTCTGACATAATTTTTATATGTTATTTACAATATTTTTCAAACATCCTTCTGTTTGATACAGAGTAATCAATGAAGACAGCAATCATCTCTGTTTTGCAATGCTGGAGATACCTGTTGGCATTGTTATCCTACTTGGTGTAAATTGTGTAAACCTTTACTCACAGACAGTTTCGTCAGAATAGCTTTTCAGTCTGGAAACGTATTTGTTTCCTCTCCTTAGGGTTAATCCTGCTTCACACCATATAATGAGGCAAAAGATCTGTAAAACAGAAAAGGCCCCTCAGATAAACTGTCAAGAACTGATTGTCTTTGAAGTTAGGGTCATGTGTGATCTGGACTGATAGTTACACCAGATGTCCTTAACTGGCCACATAACATTTCAGCAAATACCTGAGTATTTTGCCTGAGTACACTGGGGTTCATACACATTTCTCAGCCCAAGCTATGAGTTACATTCACATGCAACATAATTCATTTTGATGCATGAGCATGTGTTATCTCAATCTAATGTCAAGTATTTACAAAAAACAAACGCTCATCAGTAGTATTATCCCTTTCTCCTGAGTTAAAGGCATTTATCTACATTGCTCAATTTTCTATCTGCACATTTTCCCCTTAAATTCTAAGAAACATTCTTTCAGTATTCTACTGGGAAATTTACAATCACATGGTCTCTTACAGTCCACTTTGATCAATATTTAATGTTTGTCAGCTTATCGGGTCTGAGATGTTCTTCCCTACAGGGTGGTACCAAGCAGCAATAACCAGAGGCCACTTTTTATGCTGTTAAGTAAAAAATGTAGATATTCTCCCATGTCGTCATTACAGAGCGATCAATTATGATGAAAACAGAAAATAAAAGGAATGCTTTCCCACTGTACATTCTGCAGTGCAACAGAATTTAGGATTTATCCAAATTGGTCAAAATTTTCACAGTTACAGACAAAACAGAAAATTTACTTCCTATCTGCGTAACCTAAATAAAATTAAATCCTTCCATAAGAAGTTCTTTACTGTGAAGGTGCTGAGACACTGGAACAGGCTGCCAAAAGAAGTGGTAAATGCTCCATTCCTGGCAGTGTTCAAGACCAGGTTGAACAGAGCCTTGGGTGATGTGGTTTAAGGTGAGGCATCCTGCCCCTGGCAGGGGCTTGGAACTAAGTGATCTTAAGGTCCTTTCCAACCTAAACCGGTCTGTGATTCTATGATTATTAATTTCCTCTTCAGTCTTCTACAGTTCATTGCTGCTTCTCTCTTCATTCATTCATCAAATACAAAAACCAGCAAATACCTCATTTCACTACAGCTTTGTGACAGCTGTCAGGTGTATCATACTCTGCTCTTAGCAGGGCTTACAGAATTGGCCCACAATAAAATAACAGAGGTATTCCTGGAAAGAAAGCAAATTCGAACTAAGGTCTGCAGTGTTGGCTAAGAACTGAAATTAATACTAGCCTGGTTCCTGTATTCTCAGCTTATTACATCATGCCTTCCTGGATGTTTTATGTTTTAAATGTTTTAAAAATTACATTAAAGGTCAGTTGAAAAACCAGCTGCAAGTGTGCCTCTAAATCTGAATGGTTCGGTAGATTCCTATAAGAACTTGTCTAATATTATTCAGCATTTTAAGTACAGTTGCTGAAGTTAATTAGATTTCTGACCCTTAAAAATTTTAAGTGTCTCTGATGACTTACTTTCCAACAGATAACTTTGTGTGAGAAACAGAAAAAGAATAACGAATAGACTATGAATAAACAAACTCCTTGTATTCATTCATATGAGAACAGAGAATATGTTTCTGACATTTCATTAGATATCCAAATGTCCACAAGATCTATAATAAACCACTTTGCAAGACATTGAAATGTCAGAGAAAAACACATTTTACATGAAATGTTTTTCTACCACTGAAGCTGCGAAGAAGTTACAGCATTATTTTAAAAGACACAGAAACAACAAACAGATATTTTATCTTGAAAGTCCTTTTTCAAAGGCTTCTGAACAGCTAGTTGTTTGCATTATGATGAGTGAAATTGTTTTAATTTATCACACAGGAGTTTGAAACATTAGTTTTACAGATATGCCAGGCTGTTCTAATATAATTCAAGTCCTGAGACTTACGCTATTCGATGCATAACAAAACACTGGAAACATTAAATTGATTCTCTTACTGAAGTTCACCTGGCACATTTCCCTGGGATCTGAGCATTTTTTCCTGTATTTAAATGCAGCAGAAAAACTGTTCTAAACTATTCCCCACATGCACACTACTTCTTCCTTCCTTTTTTGTCAAACTCTTGACAATATCCTCTGACCTGCTCAAGGGGTGTGTTATGTACTTTACCTTTGTAAATCCACCCCATGGCTGTGATCTGGTTAATGTAATTGCAGTGAAATGTAACGGTTTCCTATCCTGTTTCACATTTTAGGAAACAGGGAGAAATTACAGCTCCTTTCCTTCTTTCATAGATTCATCCGGTAACCCATTGTTAGAAAGCTACTTGCCAAGATGACAAGCGTTGCCAGATTTGCTTTGATTTGTGTCTCTGCTTTTTAAAGATAAGTAAAATACAGGGTATTTGAAATACTGAAATTATGGTCAGTCTGAGATTCATTTGCTAGTCTTTTTTTGTGGTGGCACAGCATTGCTTTTGATGTGCTGGGAGGTTTTCCCGCTGCATCAGGAAGATCATTGTATATTATGGTCATAAGTTAAATGAAAGATCTGTGAAGTGGCCTGAACAGCAGCTATGGAAGAAAAAATATGTGTGTCATCATTTTCAGAATGAAGTTCAAGGGAAGAGGCCATGAAGAAAATCATACAGGCTTTATATGGAAGAAGGCTCAGGCGGTAGGTTTGCTTCTCTGGATTAGTTGCTTCTGTGCAAGCATATACTTTTGCACTGTATTTCTTTACACAAGGTATTAAATATAGAATTAAACTACTCAAAAATTATGTAAGTTCCACTTGACTCCAATATAGTAACCGGTAGTTTCTGTCAGTTTAGAAGTGACATTCTGGTCACTTGTTTGGAGACAATGGCAACTTCAGGTGACCTATTGGTAAATCCCTCCAAAATATAGTCCTCTTTCCTTTAAACTAGCAGATACAGCATGACAGCACGGCATGGAGTTAGATCATCTCCAATGGCATCATCCCACCTGACCTGTCATAACACCCTGCATACTGACAGAATGCAATTCCTTCATGCCTTTGTGTCACCAGCTGGGGTGGTTAGATGCTGCTTCTTTCCAAGGGCAGCTATTGTAAATGTCATTGCATTTGCACACCGTGTCAAAGCAAATACAATTGTTTTCACGTCAGTCAGCACTGTGTGTTTGCTGTTACCTGTAGCGTAAATGGATAGTTAATTAAATTGCCTTCATAGAGCTTTGTAAAGAATCTATTAAACAAAGAATCACTGGTATAAACAAACGAACCTGGGTCACAGCTTCAGCTGTTTGACCTCTTTAGTGGATTTTCTGTTTTTACCAGGAGAGCTTCTTTACATTTTTCTTAATGTTCCACCAATATTTTAAAAGTGTTGTGTTGGTTTGGTTTGTGATTTTTTTTTAAAAAAAGCAGGATAAGATTTGGCACTGATTATTGTTAGTCTGTTCAGAATACAGGAGGAAGGTTAATTAGCTTTTCTGACCTGAAGAGTCTAGTAAGGTATCCCTGGTGACTCACTAATTGCTGCTCAATGCATAATAGTGTCTGTGAAGCAAAGTGCATGAAGCTAGACACTGATAATAATGTTACTTTGATTTAAAATTCTATACCTGCAAGGACATAATGCTGTTTAAGTACAGCATGCACTCCACTGATAGATCTAGATATTCCCCAACTATTCATTTATTTTATTGGCAATGCTGGTGACTAATCTTAATTTGAATTTATACCAAGAATAACTGTTTCTCAGATTGAAAGTATATGCTATTTAGGGTATCATGAAATCATAATCTGGAAGTATTTTCTCATGCATAATAACCACTTTTCCGTTAAGATTGGTATATGTGCTAGAGCTGGCTTATTTATTTAACTATGATGATATGTCAAAGAATATATTATTTTTAATAAATAAAAATGAAGAATTAGTGCCTGTTAGGAAAAATGTGTGTAAACCATGAAAGACAGAGACATCGTGTTATCTGTATAATGCTGTGAGACCAATGCAGCATAAGGAAGTTTAGGAAACATGGAATCAAGCTCACAGAGTATTAGAGAATTGTTCAGCTTTTGTGTCTGTCATTTTGGTATCTATCAATTGACATATAATGATGAGGATCTTAATAGGCAGCATACATCTGTACTATTCAGTTAATCTGTTACTGTCAGGTCTGTTTTTAAAAGTCCACCAGAGAAAAAAATACAAATTTGCTCTTCATAGAAGGTCCTGTCATGTAGTTTTCTTGAAAGCCTTTTGTTTAGAACTATATAGTTTGTTTAGTAACTATAAACACATCTTTCACATAAGATTTGTCTCTGGTGTTAGCGGTGCAGCTTTCTTTAAATAGGTATTCTACAGATACTCATTGGATCAGTTAGAAAACATTTCTTCAGCAATCTGTCCTCCCATAATAGTTTCTCGCATGAACTTCCGAGTCTCATTTGCAGTAAGTATATTACTTCAAGATTCCTGGTCAGTGTTGGAAGAGCAAGTGTGTCATTCACAGTTTTGACTACCTGCAATTTGCTAACTCAACAAGCTGCATTCATTCAGTGACAAACTATGGGCTTAACTTGTAAACTTCTAATATATAATCCTGAAGTTCTGGATTAACAACAGAAGAAATAGTTTGTGATATATTTTCCCTCTCAGCAGCTTAAAGCATAGTTTAAGGTTTTTTTTTTCAGTTACGCTGATCCATCTGCCAATTTATCCACCACCTTCCTTCCTTGCATCTCTTCTGCTCTTCTGAGCCAGGTGATAAAATTGAGCCAGACCTCTACATTAGAAGGATGCTGACCCAACAGTAAAACCTCATGTACCCTTGGCAGCATCTCTCTACATAGGCAGCTAGCAGTAGTGACATAGCCTGGAGGTGAAGCTGTAGAAAGCAGAAGTTCAGACGCTTCTTCTGTAAGGCTGGCACATTGTTTATTACTGTTCTATTTCTGAGCTATAAATGAAAATAAATCGTTTGAATGATACATCTGCTCTGTCTACTGTTTCTCTGTCAGGATAGATTGCCAGTATTTCAGGCACAAAGAGGACTATGGATTATTAGTTTCCATCTCAGTCACAGAACAAAATGCCGGTTCTGGAAAGGTTTCTGCTTTCTCTGGGCAGACTGTGGACCTCCTGCTGCATGGACATGCATGGATGTCCCATTCTTATTACTCCTGTTCTACAAGTAACATTATTCAGTGCTGTGTTGAAGGAATGGGATACCTAAGTAGTGTTGGGAGAAAAGGGGAAGAAACAGCTGGTCAGATATCCTTTTCTTTCTGTTCCCTTGCTAATAGCAATAGTGTAAATGCCACAATCGAGCATCCTACATATCTTTATACCTTGGTTCCAGACACAGTCCCTCATGTTTTCTGTGAGCTGTGGGCAGCAACAGAAGCAACAGAGGTTTTCTATTGTGTTTTGGCAGACTTAACCTACACTCCTGAGGACACTAATGATTTCACCTGAGCAATCTGCAGGATGATATCTACTAAATGAGCATTATGAAAAACATATCTTTGTCCTACAGTCTTCTTTTCCCTGTCATTCTATTTCAGCTCAGATATCCAGTAGCTTGACAGATAAGACATTGCCAAATCACAAAAGACCTTACCTGTATCTTGAATTTCCTGACTTACCTTATTAAGCTACAATCTGTTGCACAGAATCACACAATAGATGTGTTACAATGTAACCTGACATAATAAATTACTCCCATGATAAAAACCAGAAGAAATGCAAAAGTGACTATTCTTCTTATCAGTCAAGCAGTTCTCAAAGCAAACAGGAGATCAAGCCAGTTGAATTTAGCATGTATTTAATTTAACAAAAATGAAAGCAGATGTATACGAATGTATGGGATATTATATTCAGGCTTTTTCTGAAAAGTATTCTATCTGTAACATAACCCTTTATTCATTACATTATCTTACTGCTCATTGAATTTGAATTATTTTCATTACTTAAAATGAAACCCTGAGTTCTTGTTCAGGTCCAAATTTTCTATTCACCTCTTAAATATTGTGCATGATTTAGTCAAAGCACAGCTCTCCTTTCGCTCTGTGCAGGAGCTTTATGGCACTTGCATAAAGTCTCCAGTATTGGTGTTGCAGATTAGGAAACTAGTAGCCTAGCTCACTGTTCATTTTGTTGATTACTGGGGTAGTGAAGATTTGCTCAGTTTCCAGGCCCCTGTGCTATACCGTTGTAAATTTGTGCCAAGTCCAGCAAGATTATTTATTGCCATATTGGAGCTTTGCTCCATGCACAATTTGTAGTTTCCTTTGCAAACACTAAGGTTACACGCAGTTACAACATGGCTGGAATGAGCTAATGATCCCAGCCAGATTTCCCTTAGATCCTGAGCTTTACTTTAAATTAATATATATGTTCTCTTTTGTCTGTATTCCATTTATTTCCTTTATGATTATTCTGGTTTTATTATCCTATTTTTAAGCCTTTCTTAGCAACAGGAAGAACTAGGAATGCCATTTAACAGAAGCTTAGATTTCCATCGCATCAATGGTTTTGCTCTAAAAAATCACTTTCAATAAAATTACATTAATTGGTACCACTGTGAGACAGTTTCTCTTTTGAACTTTCACTGTTACTAAAACTTATTTGCCCTTCTTATTGTCATACCCTTCCTTTAGCATTTTGTAGTACAGTTGTAAAAGCATGCACAGTGAGGTATGTTAGATGTTTCAGAAGATGTAGTTGCTCAGTTCTGTGAAACTTGGGGACAGTTATATTATTTGTCGGTACTTCAAGATTTATACTTTCAGAGGCACTGTTTAGATACTCAAGATTTACACAGATTCTACAAACTAGCAACAGGCAAAAATCACTTTCCAAGCCTAAACGTGGAAAATTTAGTGTGGTTTATGTATCATCTTGTGAGATGCAAGGATACGACAACAGTGAGAGGGCCAAAAAGGAAGAAAGATGGTACTCTGGACGGGAATTTAAAGTAAACAGTCCCACTTCTCTACAGAATTCTGGATACATATGCTTTATCTCTACACTGTATTTCACTAAAGTTTACACCATTCACTAACCCCAATAACTGAAACAAGACTCAAGCCATCAGAAAAAAAAAGCAGATGCTTTTTGTGAGATATATTCCTGTAGGCTTTTCAGGTGAGAAGCATTCTGCTAGTGAGCCTTTTCTGCTGTCAATTTGCCTAGTGCCACTATGGAAATGCATAGTAAAAGTGTACCTCTTGAAGAACAAAATAGTATTGTCCTGAGACAGTGAGCATTCTCCAAGCTCAAAGGACTTATTCAGCAGTCCTACTATGCAAAACTGCTGCTTTGATTCCTTGAGATGGAAAAGGGAAAAAAAAAAAGGATTGAAGGGTGAGGAAGAAATGTTCTTCACAGAGGCAAACAGTGTTCCAGCACTTCTGAGGCTCATGTCAGTTCTGCATCACCCACATTGGTATGTGGTACAGCAGAAATAAAAGGTCAGATGGAGAAAGAATAGGGGAAGCTTGTCTTTCTTAATCCTTTTCTATATTGTGGTTTTGAAACAAACATCATGTCTTTTCTCCCAATCCTGTTCTAAATGTCCTTATGTGTGCACCTTATTCTTGGAGCCAGTGTCTCTTGAGTGGAGAGGTTATAAGTCTGATTCTACACACCTGAAACAATTGAAGCCTTTGCTTTGAGCTTTAATATAATTGGAATCAAGCACTAAAGTCTACAGCTGTAAGTAGAAATAGATCAAAGCTTCCTCCTCTCTCATAAGCAGCCTATGCCTTAGAGGTGAGATGTGGACTTGCCTGTATTTCAGGCCAGATTTATAGAGCTGGCCTAGACCTACATGATCACTGGCCTTAGTCAGGCAACATGGTTTCATCAGAGCAGGTAACTTCTAGCTGGCATGTTGTCTCTAACCGAGACATCTGATAAGTTCAGGCAGTACTGGCAGACAAGCTGCATGAGAAGGTGTGACAAGAGAACAACTAACATTGTAAGTGTTAATTCATTATTTTCTTTAGAGTGTAAGAAAAGGAGGGAGGTAAAAATTGCTGGCAGGATACTCTAGGGAACTGGAGTCTTACCTAGGGAAAGCTGCTAATTTTTACCTGTAGTTTATCTGAAACTTCTTTTGTTCTCAATACAGCATGCTTTGTTTTCAATCAGTAAAGCCAGAGCTTTCACAAATGCTACTTGTCAAGGGCACCTGGGGGAGGTGATTTAGTTTTCTCAGGTTTCCTGAGTGGGGGTTCATGCCAGAGGTCTTTAATTTTTCCAGCTGGAGCCTCCAGGTAATTGAACCTGACAACACCTGGCAGAAGGGTTCCACTGAGTATCTCATTCATTGTGTAGAGGCATTTTTATGTCACCCCTCATCACAATGTCTGAGTAATGACGACACACATTTTCTTTGGGGTTACTTTTTTTGTCTCCTATCTTCCCAAAACACTACCATAATCCTGAGGTAATAACACAGCAGAGGCAAAAGATATGCACTAAAATGGGGTTCTTATCTGCAGTTTTATTATCCCATGCAATATTCTTGCAGAAAATTACTTTCTCAAATGTGCTAAGCTGCTCTTTAGCTCTCCAGGGCTCTGTTCACAATTTTCTGTAAGTGATTTTTGTTTAATTTGTAGCAATACAGGGATAGATATCTTTCACCCTGACTACCATCAACTTAATTGTAGCTATAGGAAATGTAAAGGCTATCTAACTGTTTTTTTACTGAGAGTAAAATAATGGAGCATTGTTTGCTTTTCTGTTTTTTGCATGGCACAGTGGCTAAACTGGTTCTTAAGTTCATGTAACTTTGTCCCACATAAATGCTTCATTCAATAGGAATTAATGTTCAGCCAGAGGAAGACTGTGTTGCCTGTAGTCCTTGTTCCTAATTGGTAACTTGCTGCCTGGAACTCAGTCATTAGAAACCATTAGCATGAAGCCATTTACAGGTGCATGTATATGAAGGCTGCCTTTTGCTGTTTTGCTGCTTCTTTAAGAAAAACTATAGAGACAGCAACTGCTCTAGCAATTAACAGGAGCAGACTAGCTGACCTGTCAGTTTGTTTGTTTTGTGTGCATTTGCACACTCCAGCAAAACAAGGAAATGAGAACAGGAATATGAACTGGGTTCTGCTGGTTCTGTTGCAACTTGTATGAGATTTTGCATTAGATAGAGGCACAGCCTGCATCTTTGCACCTAGATATCTATAGAAGAGTATAAAGTGTGCTTTATGCTCTCTGCTGGCACACCTCTGCCAGGTAAGAGCTTCACAACAGCAAGATAAAGTAGAGGGGGAGCTCTGGCTGCCACAGCCTTTAGAAGCAGGCTGGGGTCAGGTCTAAAGCAATTGTGTCCAAGAAAGCAAAAGGGTGGGGAGGTTGAAATACAATGTGCAAAATACAACGAGGAGATCTGGATCAGCAGAACCTGATAGTTTCCATAGGGCATACTCTGCCTTTGTGTTTCTGATGTAGAGGTCTCCCACTTTGCTGTGGAGAAATGCAGTTTTCACCCTCATCTACTGCATCCTCAGACTCTTTTCAGAAAGGAAAAAGGTGTGTATGCTCCCCATGCTTTTTGAGGGAAAGCCCAACTATACTGTCCCACATGACATCCTTGTCTTTAAATTGGAGAGACATCAATTCAATGGATGGACCACTCAGCGGATAAAGAATTGGCTGGATGGCCACACGCAAGGAGTTGTGGTCAATGGCTCAATATCCAGTTGGAGACCAGTAACAAGTGGTGTCCCGCAGAGATTGGTGTTGAGACTGATCTTGTTCAACATCTTTGTCGGCGATATGGACAGTGGGATTGAGTGCACCCTCAGCAAGTTTGCCGATGACACCAAGCTGTGTGGTTCAGTTGATACGCTGGAGGGAAGGGATGCCATCCAGAGGGACCTTGACATGCTTGAGAGGTGGGCCAATGCCAACCTCATGAAGTTCAACCAAGCCAAGTGCAAGGTCCTACACCTGGGTTGGGGCAATCCCAGGCACAGCTACAGGTTGGGTGGAGAAGAGATTCAGAGCAGCCCTGCAGAGAAGGACTTGGGGATGTTGGTTGATGAGAAACTTAACATGAGCCAGCAGTGTGCACTCGCAGCCCGGAAAGCCAACCATATCCTAGGCTGCATCAAAAGAATCGTGACCAGCAGGTCAAAGGAGGTGATCCTGCCCCCTCTACTCCGCTCTCATGAGACCTCTCTTGGAGTATTGTGTACAGTTCTGGTGTCCTCAACATAAGAAGGACATGGAACTGTTGGAGCAAGTCCAGAGGAGGGCCACGAGGATGAGAAGGGGGCTGGAGTATCTCCCATATGAAGACAGGCTGAGAAAGTTGGGGCTGTTCAGCCTGGAGAAGAGAAGGCTGTGTGGAGATCTCAGAGCATCCTTCCAGTATCTAAAGGGGGCCTACAAGGATGTGGGGAGGGGGCTCTTCATTAGGGACTGTAGCGATAGGACAAGGGGTAACAGGTTCAAACTTAAACAGGGGAAGTTTAGGTTAGATATAAGGAAGAAGTTCTTTACTGTGAGGGTGGTGAGGCACTGGAACGGGTTGTCCAAAGAAGTTGTGAATGCTTTGTTCCTGGCAGTGTTCAAGGCCAGGTTGGATGGAGTCTTGGGTGACATGGTTTAGCGCTAGGTGTCCCTGTCCATGGCAGGGGGTTTGAAACTAGGTGATCTTAAGGTCCTTTCCAACCCTAACTATTCTATGATTCTATTTTAATATATTGATACTCACAGCACTTTGATAGGGTTTCCTTTAAATAAGCCTCACGTGGGATAATATGTTTAACTTGGCCGCAACACCTCAAATTGTAGACAGGCCAGAGAGGAACAAGAATGACCAAAAATGTACAGGAAAGATTGAAAGGTTTTGGGGATTCTTTAGTCTAAAAAGTAATGGTTTTAGCCTTTACATGTTGCGAAAAGGGGAGAAATAAACTGCTTTCCACAGGCATGATGGAAGTGGCAAGTAATAATGGGCTTAAATTGTAGCAAGGAACAGACATTCAGAAAAAATTTTCAATGGTAAGGATAGATGAGCAATGCCCTCAGTAGGGAGGTTACGAATTCTCTGTCACTGGACTTTTTTTCCAAAACATAATGTACAAATGTCTCTTGGAAATGCTGTATGTACTTCCTCTCGTGTAAAAAAGGACAATGTCTTTTAGCATTTTACAGTTACTTCACATCCCATCTTGTCATTTTTCTTCACTTTTATAGATTCGGAAGTAGGTATAGAGAAGCTAGTTCTGTCAAGCTAGGCTCCCTCCTTAAGAAATCTCCTGTGTGAGACCTGTTCTGAACAGATGCACTTTCCAGATGTGGGCTTGTGTAAGGAATACCCTGAAAGAAAACCTACTCAAGCAAAACCTACTCTGCCTGCTGAGATTCTCCATTTCTTCTTTTAGGGCTTTTATTTTAGCAGTATGTGTAGGATCTCTCAGCTTCATGAAAATGTGTACTGTGAATTTTAGTGTTACAGGATGGGTCTGCAGAGGAAAGGGAAGATGCCTCACCTTTGCCATCTGTCTTATGTCTGTAGTATTTTTAGGTAGCATATAGCAACTTGTTTTAACCTCATCTACTGTATAGGAAGTTGCCCCCCCCCCCCCCCCCCCCATTGAATCTTCAAGAGTAGATTCTCTGTCACAGAGAAGTACAGCCTTCCTGAGTTTTGGAAATTCTGTGCAATGTTTCAAACTAAAATGCTTTCACACAAAGATATTGGCACGTTGCTTATTGCATCAACCCCCAAAAAGTACGTACTGATACTTTTTGGATGGATTTTAAAACAAACCTTGCTTGTAGCTTTGAAAACATTCCCCTACATCCAATGAAAAGCTAAAAATATCTGTGAATAAGTTAACACCTGAAAATGTAGGTTTCTGTACATGGCTTACAGAAACCATAAAAGGAAATTTTTCATGATATTTGAATTTCATGCATAAATCTCCTTGGGGAAAAAGTTCCATCCCCGTGGCAGCAAGTTTTAGGCTAAAATAAACATTTTTCTCTGCAAATGGCATATAAGAACCCTAATTTGAAATTACTAGACCAATATCTGCAGTTTCCCCCTCCTCTCCCATTAATCCCTCAATTCTCAAGGAGACCACTGCCAGAAGATTTTCCAGCAAACAAATTATGATTTTTCTTTGTACTTTCAGTGTGATTCCTGACTCAGGTGCTTTGAATAAACCAGTCTAATAGTGGTTGACATAACAAAAGATGGTTTTTTCCCCTAGGTTTCTAAGATAATCTCTGAGTGATGATATCCAGGGTAAAAAAAGAGCAAAATTATAGCTTTTCGACAAATTATTTAAAAAAAAAAAAAATAAAAAAAAAAATGACACCAAACACAAATTCAATCTCAAACCCCAGGATTTAGTCCACTGTAAATAAATAGGTGATTTTATTAATGCTTGTGGAATTATTTTACCAAAATGTAACATAAACTAAACCATGTTTGGATATTCTCTGCTTTTCTTTCATGGTAATTCATCATAATATATTAATATATATCACCTTTTCATACTATTAAGACTCCATACTGTGACTAATCTTGTTCACTTTTACACTCCCTGAAGGAGCCATTACATTATACTCTGCAAAAGAGCCTTTTACAAATGTCTCCACAGGGCAGATTGACACAATATACACTAATGGCTACTTGGAATGTGTCGTAGTGTGTCCTGGGGATGATCTATTTAATAGCTTATTTATGCTATACACTGAACTCACAAAATGTATTGTGCCAAGGATGCGTGAAGTGGCATTTCAAGGGTACATCAGAGCAAGCTGAGCCATGATGTCTTTTGATGCAGTAAAACATCTATTTGGAAAATTCAGTGAAGTAGCTGGGCTGACAATTGACAGAAATGTGCTTGCAGAGACAAGGTGGAAAAACAAACTTCTGCATTCTTCATTTATCTTACTTGGACAATAATAAGCATGAGAGAGAGAAACCAGCATATGCTTCTCTGAATCCCCTGAGATTTGGTGTTACAGCCCACCCAAGTATCTTTCTTAATTCTCTGCATAAGAACAGCTCAAGTGGAGAGTGTGCTGAAAGAGCCATTTGGTTGGAATATCTCCCTCCTATAGACCTTCTGTGGCTTTCTACAACTGAACACGTTTTAGCATAGTTATGAGATGGCTTTGATTTGTACCAGCCTGCATGTTGGCAGAGAAGTGATGTGAAATTAATAAAAGCCATCAAGCACCAGGAAATCATAAAACTGTTTCTTATTTTCCTATTTCTTACAAATTACTCTAGGCAGCTTAATTAATTTCACTTTTCATCAAAGTTCTATCCTCGTCTCAGAAAAACAGTAATATTGGCACCTGTCAAAACTTTTGTAGTATTACAGATCTGGAATTCTTGATGAGTCCTTTGAAGGCCTGAGGATTCTGTTTACAGGAGGTCTTTGCATGCTCATCTCCAGCCTGAGTCATATTTAAAAGAATATTTGCAGGGCTCAAACAGCAAAAGGAGTCTTAAAAACCCTTACAGACTTCACTAGTATGATAACTGTGCTTCATCTGAATTATGTCCTTCCATTAATCCCTCACCTTGTTTTAATAGGTTTAATCAAAAATCAAGACTCATCTAAGCAAATTTGACTAGGTCTCTAAGCCACTCCAAAATTGCATCTTAATTTGGTTCTGTTGACATAACGTCTGACCTTGTTAAAGCAGATGGCAGTGCACGTTACTTTGGGCATGGTGAAAATATTTATCTGTCAACGTAATGGCAAAGAAAAGGCAATGAATCAAATAGTGAAGTTTTAAAAAAGGTGACATATGAACTTGGAAACTGGTGTACATCACATCGTGTTTTTGAGAACAGATCATCAAAATCTTCAAGGTATAATCACATTTTTCTGACTACTCATTCCTCATGGCATTCTTATAGCCATTTGCTGGAGTAAATGCTCTGCGCACACATAGCACACTGATTGTAGAATCAATCTCTGAATAGTCATTGGAAGCTTTTGTCTATGTTTACTGCTCCTTAGTGAAGTTCCTATTTTTCTCTTCACTGGTTTTAGTTTTCAGAAGTGTTTCTACAGAGTTTCAGAAGTTAGTTTCAGCCCAAGCTTGAGGTTTCAGTTCTGTTTAGGTCTTTATTCCAATCCCTAATGAGACTCCTAAATGGTTACGTATTATGCATGTTTTCATCTCATACATATATATGGAGTGGCTCTAAACAAGTATTAAATAAAAATTGTAAAATAAGGAGAATGAAATTTTATTGCAGTCTGCAGCTGCCCAGTGGGAGGGTATAAAGAAGGTGCAGCCAGACTCTTTAAGTCTTCTTTAGTTCTGCTAAGTATCATCAGTCTAATACTTCTGGCTGAAAAGAAGTCTTAATAGGTGACTTCTAACCACTGAACATTATGGAAACTCTGCATCCATCACTTAAGTTCACTACATAAATTTATCTTGATTACAATATAAGCAGTCATGTGAATTCTCTCCAGCTCTGTGTAGTATGCTAAAACACAGCTTTGCACTGACCATGGCTGCTTCCAGAAAGAAAACAATGTGTAAATCTTGAGAAAGAGAAATATGGCTTTAAAATGTATTCCTTGATCTAGTCCTGCATCACTAAATTAAAATTCAGTGACTTGCTAGGAAAATGCTTTCTTTTTATGTGCTCCCATAAATTGTGCATTTCGATGCTGTATGTATCTTTTTTTTTTTATTATTATGGGGGAAGATAAAAAAATAAAATTAAATAATCAACATAGGCAATATTTTGGCTCCTAAAAACTAAATTTTCCAGACACTTAGGCTGCATCAGGTCTGATAGTGGAATATTGGAATGACTCCAAGAGATAAAACTCAAATCTTATTAAAATTGTTCATTTAACAAAGGGTAAAAACATATACTAAGAGCACTGATTAGACTGTATTACATTATCTTGCAGAAGCAAAGTACTGCAAGTCAATGTACCTGCCCTGTGTGGTTCTTCCTCCTAATAACTTACCATGATTTTGGTAAGTTTACTGGGTTGCAGTATATGGCTTTGTCATAATCCTTTTTATTGCAAATTTCATACCAAGGACCATTCCCTTGCAGTCATTCATTAACAATCTCAATGTGTCAAAATTAGAGAATTAGTTCGTTTTGTATAACTCATATTTTTATAACTAGCTTAAATCCTTCTTGTTCTTCTTTGCCGGAGTTGAGAAATTGAATCCAGGTTAAGCATAAATCATTCCTGACAGCTGTACTCAGCAAGTCCTTTTAGCTCAACTTAAAGGATGCTTGCTTTGAACTTTGGGTGACCAACTTCATCCTTCATTGTTTTGCTGCAATACAGATATATTCAGTACCAGGTATGTCTGTCTTGAAACTACCTGTCCTAGTCACTCTTACTAAGATAGTGGTTAAAAGGCTGTCTTAGCAGGTCAGCAACGTGAGTGTCAGTATCTAGAGGTAGATATTAATTCAGCTACTCTGAAGTACAGAGGGCAGAAATTCACACAGCATCCTGAAATTTTTCACCTAATGTATGCAGAAATGAGAACTAGGA
Source organism: Strigops habroptila (assembly GCF_004027225.2). Taxonomy (NCBI): domain Eukaryota; kingdom Metazoa; phylum Chordata; class Aves; order Psittaciformes; family Psittacidae; genus Strigops; species Strigops habroptila. Next base: position 5,347,328 of record NC_044289.2, read on the forward strand.
GATGACAGTCTCAAAATGGTGGGGGAAAGACCTGAATAGTGTATTTGCTAAGTGGAATGACTTGGTAACTACACTGCTATTATAGTGTGAATGTAGCTTGAGATCTTGTTGCTTATCAAGGTTTTAAAGCTTTGTTGGTTGGGTTTTCTGCTGTATTGTTATAAACGCTTCTAATGGGAATTTAGCAGAGGAATAGAACCAATAACAAGTTCTGAACACTTCAGATCTGAATCTCAAGGAAATACACTTTGCTAGATGATGTGTTTCAGCAATTCAGTTCTACAAGCCTTGAATGCTCTGACCTCATATTGGCATCACCGACACCACCATTTACTAAACACTCGCAAAAATATGAATTGTGTGTATGAAGCTGCAATCTTTAGTCTTATCTTTTCCTAACCTCCCAATGTTTTTGTCCATAGCATAACTGTATGGAGTGAAATGTCTACAAATGATGTTCAAGTAGAATGCATTTTTGGTACTTACACCACTTTGCATCTGTAGCCTTGTTGTTAAAATTGTTAATGTTAAGTTTCACTGCGACTGACACTTTCTTCAGAACATTAACTAGGCTGACTAATATTCATTCTCTCTTTCTGTGTCCCCAATATATAAATGCAAGTTAGACATGAGGCGTAAAAGATCTTTTTCACAACTTGACTCTGAACAGTTTATTAGAGCTGTTGTAGTGCTAAAGATATGGTGGGACCCAGAAACTCTTATGGGAAAGAAAATACAAAGTTTATTTTATTTTGTGGAGCTTTTTTTTTTTTTTTTTAGTATTTCATATATATATTGTACACCTTGTGTTTTAGAATTCCCAAATCTGGGTAGGTGCATGTATTTTTGGATCATCTGATAGAATCTTGCCTTTTGGTCTAAAATATGTCTAATTAGACTTGGAGGCCACATCTGCTTCACGCCCAGGGCATGATAGCACTTTTGATTGTTTAGGAACACAAACTACTATCTGCCACTTAACCACTGCAGTCTGATTTAATTCAGTAAAGGTTGCATTATCAGTCTTTCCCCTCATTAGTGATGTCTTGTGATTTATTTCCCTTACTCTCACATACTATCAGAATTGTAGCAAAGAAGAGTATAGAATTTTCTGCATGCAGTGATTTTTTCTAGAAGACTACTTTCCCATGACAGGTTGTATCAGCTGAATACTTACCAAAGCTCATCACCCTTTGGTAGCAAAACCATTAAACTTTGCTTTTTCCTTGTTGTTCTGTGGTTCTACAAATTATAATTAAACTATTAATTATGGTAGCTATCTAAGTGTGACAAATTAAGTTGACTATATGGCAAAGTCACTCAGTACCCTTGAGAAGTGCAGCCTTGGTTTTAAGATACTGCACTGAAAATGGAATGTTTAACAAGAAGCTCTATCCCCTGGTGAAACTGCAATTAAAAAATACTTGCTTCACACAGCACAGAGCCTACACATAACCTCTCCCTCCTCTTTATTCTTCTCACCTACCCTGTTTTGCATCTTGATCAAGATTTTGTAAGCCATTCACACTAATGTCATCTTACAGTTATTTTAAAGGCACAACCAAGAATCCTAATTTTGAAGGTCAATGTACTGGGAAGTGACAGCCAGATGAAAATCAGCATTATTTCATGGAAACAAGCTAGAACAAAAAAATTCATTTTCACACATGGACAACTCCAGTTTTTCATGTGTTTTCTTTACCAACTTTCTAAAAATTTAGACAAGCCTTTTCTGTGTAAAAATACTGAAATTGTTAAAAATGACAAATGTAAAACTGTTTGCTTTGAAAGGAAGGAAAACTTAAAAAATAAAAAGTTTTATCTTTATTTTTCTAATTAGTTTTGGTTTTCTTTGAATGTTCAGGAGACAATGGCTGTGCTTTTAAAATAACAATAGAAAAACCAGTTGTTACAAAAAATAGGAACAGGTATTTTTTAGTAATGTACAATTTCACTGCCAGTAGAAATTATGTTGTAGGTTTCTTTATATCTTTAAAGGAGTTTATAGCTTCAGTATTGTCAGACAAAGAATTTATTTTGCAGTAGAGATATTTCCTGCAAATCTTGTGTTACTTAATGTGTCCCAAGCCTGATAAACAAGCTCCACTGAATTTTAAAGTAAGGAGAATGTTTAAAATGCTGCTTGCTAGGAGCCCACACTCCACTTCTGCCAATTGGCATTTATCACCTTAGTTTGATCACATTCTTTGCAGTAGATTCAACCTCGACTCTCGAGTCCCTTCTGGAAAGGCACTGGACCAAGACTCTTCCAAAAATTCAATTTTGTGTTCCAGTTCTGTTGTCCTTTGAGGTTCCAAGTATGGCTTTGAATCTCTTAGACCCAGTTCTCCATCAATAAAATTGGTTGGATTTTCTTTACTTTTTTTAGAGGATTTTTTTTTTTGGCATGAGTAAATGTTCTCATTTTATTTCTGTTCTCTAAGTGTCTGCAATAGGAGTTTAAACTGAATGAAGAAAGTGCTCTGTTTTACAATTTTTTTAAGTGGTTCTGTTATTTCTGCCCCATTTAAAGTTCAATGAAGCTGTTGAAGTAATTTGATTTTTCAGCTGAAGACAAACAGAGGCTCATAGTTGGACAATATGTTATTCGGTAATTGTTACTTTATTGAAAATGCTGATTATATGGAACTATCTCAGATGCTAAATTCAGACTGGGTAAAGTAATCTCTTTACTTCATAAGTATGTAACAGAGCTCATAAGTAAAGATGTCTAAAAGACAGCTACAACATAGGTCACATTTCAAATCTTATCTCCCTCTAGAAGGCACCTAGTCAAACCACCCTGCTCAAAGCAACGTCAACAAGAACAGGGTGTTCAGGACTATGTGCATCCAGGAGTTGAATATTTCCAAGGGTGGAGACTCCACAACCTCTTTAAGCAAGCTATTCCCATGTTTGACTAAGCTCGCAGTTTAACAATGGAATTCCAGTTTGTGCTCTTATCCTTAAGGTGGGGCTGTCTGGTCTGTAGTTCGTCAGATCCTCCTCCTTGTCCTTCTTGCTTTCTTCCATTCCTCAGATATCTCCCCTGACCTCCACAGTCCCCTGTGTTTTCTCTTCAGATTCAGTAGCCAACTTCTGCTTGAGATAATTTCTCCTGATAGATTAAAGCCCTTCTAGTACTTCGGGTATTCACCCATGTAATCATGCTGCCTCTTGATCTTCATTTTGAAATCATGTTTTTGAATTTCAGGAAAATTCATGTCTTTGGGAGCAAAAAGTGTTGGAAGAGTCAATCCCAGAATATTACTCTTCTGGTTTCATGTTGCCAAAACTGGAAAAGCTCCCACTGAGTTCAGTGAAATGAAATCTTTTTCTTTATGGTTCCATTTTCTCCCTGAACAAGTTTGTCTGTCATAGTGTCAGTCTAAATTTAGATTTCTATCAGCAAAATCTGTTTTCTTACTTTTGGGTGACATATTTCTGAATCTAGAACTCCTAAAATTTTAAGGCTGGTTGCCTTAAGCCAAGCATTGTCATTATAAGTGTAATAATGATTCATGGTCCCCCAGAAACCTCTAATAGAAACATCTGTCTGTTAATGAATTGTTTGGCTGGGTCGCAAACTTACCAGACAAGATGTGAATCCTTTTGTGGTTTAGTTGAGTAATTAAGTTCTTTGTTCACTGCACAATCCTCACTTAGCTTTTGCACATCAGAAGTCTAAGCAATGCCTTCAAGGAAACAACCTCTCAAAGAATGAGTAGCCTGCCAAGGTATGGCAGTGGGATGGAGTAGTTGTCAAACCATGCCTAATATTTACATTAAAAAAACCCAATTACAGGAAACATTTACGTAAAAAGAGAGTAGAAAGGTCACTGTCAGGATGAATTAGTTAACCAGTGCATGCTTGGAGCAGAGTATATGCAGATGAAGGGAACAACCTATTTTTCCAGTGTTTTAAGACACTGTGTGATATACATTGCAGGCAGCCTTGAGCAATCTGAAGTTATGACATCATCTGATTTTCAATAGAGTGTTTAGGGCCTTTTTTTTTTTTTTTAACAACTATAAGAAGAGGGGCGTTTTGTTTTCTTTTTGGTAACAATGAAGGTAGAATACTTTGTCTCGACTTTAACAGAAGAATTCCCAGAAATGGGCTGAATGGTGTAAAAGACCATGATGCTGACAATAAAAACAGAGACCAAACAGCCTTGGTAGACACTCAAAACACTAAGTATGTGATCTTCCCTTATCAAATGGCAAGGAGGTGTATGTACAGTGGGCTGGTTTGTTGTTTCTGTGTCTGGCAGTGGAATCCCAATGTAGGAACTGGCTGACTAGAACCACAGAATAATATATTCTCCTGCTGTATCCTGGGAGGGAAGGCTTCGAAGCTACAGTGTGGGTGAATCTCTGCTTGCCCACACTAGTATGACAGTGAATGATACTTCTCTTGTGTTAGTATCATTCACAGAAGTGGCATGTTTGAGTTACTTCTTGCTTTTTGCTTGTACCTTCAACTGCATTGTCGCATGGCCAGGCTTGTTGTTTATCTATGCGCAATTTCTACACTTCACCTTTGAGAAAAATCTTTCTTTGTAGATGTTGGCATTCAAAATTGTAATCTTATTCAAGCTTCTATACTAATTTAGTTCTGTTGGATAAACTGATGTTAAACTCAATTTACCTGAATTTGTGAAATAGGTTATTTCGAACAAGCATACTTTACTTACTTGCTTATCCATATAGTTCCATCAAAGAATGCAGTGGGTAAAATCCACAGAAGCAGTAGCAAATTAGAATAACTCCGTTTAAAGCTTTGGAATAAATAAACTTAGCATAAATAAATCCCCAGGCCAGAAATACATCTCTGAAACCTGAGCTCATTCTTTCTTTTCCTTGTTTAAAATAAAATTAAGCAAATGGTTGAATACCTTCCTAAATCAGGGCAGAAGATTGAAGTCTGATCCATTTAAGCTACTTGCTCAAGCTACAGTAGAAGTGGAATACCTAGATTCTTTTTCAAAATGGTAAATCTATTATGAAAAAGGAACAAAATTTTTCTTTTCGTGCTTAATTCACTGCAGACATTTCCATATAACGTATTTTTAGCATATGTATATGTACAGAGGTTAATGTTTATGTCTGTTATCCTGTGTAGTAAGAACAGGCTTTTATTCTGAACAGTGAATTATTCGTGAGGGAATCCGACATCTTCTAGGAAACTTAACTGGCAAAAATAATAAGAAATAATAAAACAGAAGGAATCTTTGTAATCTCAAGATTAATGGATAAAATGTTTATGCTGAGGGTTCTCTTCAACAACAAACTGCTGTTTCCACCTATTTGCATTTTAATGGTTACCCTAGTTCTGGAGTTAAAATTACAGACTTTTCCCAGCTGCTCTTTAAATGCTACATTATAATTTTGAGGAAGCGTCATACGTAATTATATTTAATAGACACAGAATTGATTGAAACACTTAACAAAAAGCCCAGACCTAATTTTGTAAACATGTTATTGTACGGTAACCCCCAATGAGTTTGTTCTTAAATCTCCTAATTAATTTTTAATTAAAAAGCTCAAAGATGCCATTATACTTCTTGTTGTAAATGGCAGCCTTATGTAAGCGTAAATGACTTAGTTGCTCAGACAAATATCTTCCATTAAAATCCATGTTAATGGGAACTCCTGAACACAGTATTTCAGAGATTTTAACAGTGGCAGCATGAAAATAGTCTAAATATCACACGGGGGGTTGTTTGGTTTTATTCCTCCTTTTTCTTTTTTTGCCTGAGATAGGTTTGTCCAGAACATAATAGGTTTGCACATGACAAGCTGTCTGAATTTCCACTTAGGCACATCAATCCTCTCCCCATTGCTACTACCAGACTATATTTAGCATGAACTAGCAAATGATAGGGCTGATCCAACTAATCTCTACTCACGTGAGGGCAAATGGCTACCGTATCAGTAAACTTTTAGGTAGATTTGCGTCATTAAATAGGTGAACACTCCTCTTACTAACGAAAGGCTAACTTACTCATGAAAAACACAGACTAGCCAAATTTCAAACCTCACGTATGAGAGGGATGCAGCTTTCCATGATTTTTAGTCCATCTTCTCATTAAAACCAGCCAGAGGATCTAAGCCAGTAGCTGAAACACTGTATGTTGCTGTGGGGATGGGCTGATGTCACAAATAGAGGATTATTAATAGCATAAAACCAGCAAGTGCTCCTTTCAGAGAGCATCTTTAATAGCAGGGGGAAAACACTTGAGACAAAATCTCATTTGCTATGTTTTTCTTACATTTTTAACCAAGAAGGGATGGGAGGTGGAAACGCATGGCTTAATTATCTGTCTTCTATATGATAATTAGCACTGCACACAGAAGAAGCAGAATTTAGAAGGCTGGAAGTTGTAAGCTCAGTTTTGCAAAGCCACAGTTTTCATTTTAAAACATTCAAAGTTTTGCTATTAGGACAAGGGATTAAAAATAGTGATGTTTCCTCTTAAAACAAATTCACAGTAGCTTCCCCCTCATAACTTTTCTTATAGGGTTCTTGATATTTTAGAGATGGAAGCTGGTGCTAAAATCACTCAGGCTGTTTAGAACTAGATTATTTTTAACCATACTAGGAATAGATGACAGTACATACTTTCAAAATCAGGAATATCATCCTGGAATATCATCCACTTAATTCAGTGTCAAATACCAGATGCATGCTGTCCTTTTGGTGCAAGACAGTACTAATTATAATGTATGTCCAGGGGAAATGAGTGAGCAAGCGGTTGCATGGTACTTTGCTGCCAGCTGGGATTAAACCACGACATACATCTATAGAAAGCACCTCTATAGAAAGTACCCAATATGTTTTTTACCTTTTTGCCCTATTTCTAGGGAGAGAGATCCTCTTTTTTGAGCAGGTTATTAGTACTAATGCAATAACCAATCTAACTGCTATGCTGAGAAACCTGTCTCAGAGGTATTTGAAAGACCTGTTAAAACTTTTTTGCATTACCACTTCATGGGTGATGTGTTTTGTCATTCTTGCTTCAGTAAAAAAAGCTGTGAGATAATCGGTGTCATCAGTTTCTGTGCACTGTATGTTGTCATTTTGTGCTTGACTGAAATACAGTTGTATTAGTGACTTATCTGTTTTGAGAAGTCATATTCAGAGCATTTTTCCTGCTGAAATTAGTGCTCCTCTGGTGTCAAAAGTAACAGTTCCAGAAACAGTCAATTCTTTTCCAGTTGCTGGAATGCTCCAGCTACTCCAGTATAGCTCAGTCTTTAAGATTTGATGCTGTAAATCACGTGTTCTAGTAAATATTTCTAGTTGCTTATGGCAGGCTCTTACAGCCAGGAATGGTTGTCATTTCCTTTTCGGGGTTTTTTGGTTAAGATCTGTAATAGTTACAGATCATAACTCTGAGATATAGCTGCTATTCAAATTACATGTTCTTAGATTGTCCACAGGAAATGTCTGCCTTGAAGAGAGCTTGATTATGAGAGTGTATAGCTCATTGCACTCCGAAATAAAACTGGTCTCTTTTTCGGAAGTTGCTGCAGCAACTGCAGGTAAACCAGTACTAGTAAAACTGTGTGCTGTAGCTTGACTGTATTTTAGATCTTTCTAAAACTAAATTGGGTTACATAAAGAAAATAAAATATTTTTATTGCTTCTTATATTATCCTGGGCTCCTACAGTTCTGAAGGTCTGTAACACTTTCTTTAACAGACCTCAGACAAAACTTTTTCTGTCGGCAGAGAGAAATAGAGCAGTGGAACAGGAGTCTCACAGATGCTGTGCTTTGTACTTCCAAAATGCAAGGAAAACCCATTTTCCCTCAGCAATTCAGGACTGACTTAGAGTCAGTTTCTCATAGTCCCACTCTTTGCAGCCCATAGGTAACTCTGAAATAAACCAAGGGGGATCTGGGTGGTGTGTTTTATTTTAACTATTTCTTTAGCTTTTCTCCTCTTTCTCCCATGAGGCAGGCACTTTTGTTATCACTAATCTGTGCACAGGCCCTTTGTGTTTCCTACTTCAAGCTTTCTGGGAAATCCTCAACTGGCATGGCAAGCCAGCTACAATGGCTGATGTACAATTGTGTTTTAGATGGTAGCAACTATTTGTTGTTTGCAGAAAAGATGCTAAAGTGTCTAGAAGGCTATATTCAATTAGATTTAACTTATAACAGTGACTTTCACTAATCTAAGAAGGCATTTCACCTCCCATCTTTCCATTATAGAGGCCAAAAGATGTGGTGAAAATCACAGTAGAGTAGTAGTCAAAATACTTAACTACTGTGTATTCGCTTGAGTATCTCTTTGCCAGTGCTTAGAATCTCCAATAAGAACACCAGCTGTGCAACTTGACCACCCAGCTGATAATACTTCAAATCTGCTTACCTTCAGAAATTACTTGCGTGTGTAATCTAATTTTACCCAACGTTCTGTTTAGAAATAAGTCCATTTACCACTCACAGATTGTTAGTTTCCTGATTTAATAGTGAAATGTTGAAGAAAAAGCAGTGTTTCTCCCTCATAACTCATGCTTTCATCCCACTTGTTCATACTCCAGTAATTGAAATTACAGTCTTATAATTGTGCAGACATTGATGATTTTGCAAATGGAGGATTATTAATAGCATAAAACCAAGAAGGATCTCTTCTCAAAATGTTATTCCAGCAAAAAAGAACCAGAAAAATATGCTTGATTATTTCTTCATTTTTTGTGCATTCTTCACATTTTAATTAGGCAGAAAAACTAGATAAGATTTTCTTTCATCAGCATGAATATTAGTGAATCATAGCAGAAAAGAATTTTGTGGAACATATTACAAGTAATGAACTTAGATTTTTGTAAGTTCTATTGACTTTAATATTTAACCCCCCCCAAGAAAAAACAAAACCAAAAAAAACCCTCACCTTTTTTCAGAAAATAAGTGTACAACCTAGAACCAAATCTTCACTGATACTTCAATCAAATTGATTTCTTTTTTTGTGCATTTAAGTAAAATGTAAGTACTTTATTTAATTTTACAGAAAAGAGAAAATTTTGCAGGTATTTCTGTATATAGATGCATTTGTCAGGTTGCTAAAACTGACATTCCTAAATAGTTTGTAACTGGCAGGATCTTCTGGTAGGATCTTCCGGTCTTTTAGCAAATTCTAGGTGTCAAATCTATGTATTTCCTAAGTATTTGAATATATACTTGCAAGTGAAGAGCTGGTCAGGAAAACTTTGCATCTTATTCTGCTGGGAGATCTGGGGGACGGATCATAGCTTTGGAGTTCCCATTCACTAGTGGTGCTGCAAGATGAGGTCTCCATCTCTTGCAGCTGGAGATCCCAGCCAAGCATCTGCCCTGGAGATGCTCCAGCATACCTCCTTCCTCTCTGCATGCCCAGCGTGTGGTTATTCCCAAATCCTGAGCCCCAAAGAGGTTCAGAGGAGATAGTTTGTCAGAGGACAATGTCCGGACTACCAATTAGGAGAAGGTGAATAAGCAACAATGAAGGAGCCAGGGGACAAGAAGATCACCAGGATGCACTTTTAACACAAACAAAGGAAATATCTGTAACACTTACCATAACTACGCTGTGGATTAATGGAGGATACTTCCATGAGGATACACAAATGATATGAATGCACTTTGTGGCTCAGCAAGTCCTGAAATTGCTGACACGATTAAGAGAGAATACCATGGAAATGACCCTTTTTCATACTTGCTGCTTTTCTTACACTCTTTCCCTGAGTATTTACTTTATTGGATACTGGATATGGAGAGAAATGAAATTTTTGGCCTAAGTAATTCCATTCTTAGGAACACAATTTTACTTTTCCATTGTACTTGAGGTGGTTTTATCTTAGTTTTGTATGTGTATATTTAGCAAAAGCTATTAAAAATCAACCATGCTAGGAGCATCTCATTGCTAAGCAACATCTATTCTTCCCTCCTATGTGCCTTCTTGCTGTTCCTTGAAAAATAAGTATAACAAATGTGTAAAGGGTGGGGTGCTTTCCTCTTTGTAGAATACTCTATAGAGAGGCTTAGCACTGAGCATTTCTGGTCATTTATTTCTGAGACAAACTACTGCTGCCATCTGGTTACTACCTAAAGCAGAAATGGTCTGTATCCTACTGCTGCATGCCTAGAAACTTTTCCTGAGATCTCTGCTTGGGCATAAATTCTTCCACACAGAACATTTTTGCAGTTTGTATGTACCAGTGGCCATGCACAGTTTGGAATGTTTTGAGATGCCCTAATATCGTGTGGTCCGCAGTACAGGAAGGTGGACCCTACTTCACTTGCAGAAAAGGAGGCTTGTGGCAGCTTTGTTCATGAACCACACCTTATAAATGTGTTGGCATGTGGTGTATTGTTTAGGAGCTCTCCTGTGGAGTATTGTTATTAGCTATTTTCACATTGATCAGAAGACAGTAAAGTCGTAGTGGGGATGGGAGAGGGAAGAAATGTGCTTTGTCAGCGAACTGCACTTCTGGAAAATGTCAAACCATCTGTTGTTTCAGTATCATTCTGGAATTAAAGCTTTACAGTTCGGAAGCCTTAAATGTTTTGGGGTTTTTTTGTTTTCTATTGTTCCAGTGCTCTTGTGAATGCCTTCAAAAGCTACCAGTGTATTCCATGAACTATAGTTTTGCTTTGTAATATCAGTGTTGTCTGAACACCACTGAAACAGCATTGGCAAGGTCACTTTGTAGAACTAAATGTTGGGTGTTAAATATGATCATGCAGTTTTAGCACAGATTGAACTAGAAATGTTCCCTGGCTTAGAATTTGTGCTTGAACTGCTATACATTAGTTTAGGAGAACGGTAGTAGTTGTAGTCAAGAGTCCCATAGCAAACAAACAAAGAAAACAAAATAGTTGTCATTTGGTGGCCATGTCTTTTAGTGAGATACTTGAAGTGCAGATTGATCTTTCTAAATCTTGTCAAGAGTTTCCTATGCTAAAAGAAATGTAGGTGCTTGAATTTTCAGTGGTATCATCTTAAAGGCATCCTTAATTTCCTCTTTAGCACAAAGGTAAAGGCAGTTTAGTTACATATATCCTAATTCTGTTAGAGGATTGCCTCAATTCCTTTGTGAATTCTGCTTATCTGTATGAGAAAGCAGTTGTGAAATGAGCTCAGATGTGAACTTGAACAAAATATTGCACACTAAGGCTTGATGTGGGTGTCCAATTCCAGAGGGATTGATTAGCATAGCCATAAGGATGGCTATTCAAATCCCTTTTTTTGATTAGTGATTATAACCTTAGCATGTGATGCAACAAACCATTTAAAAGACACTGGTACTCATAAAGATGACAGCAGAACTGTTGTGCAGTTGAAGTTGCATGCTTTTTACCTGTGTACCTTGCTAGCTAAAAACTCCAGTGGTAATATTAGAATTTTAATAGTAATCTTCCATAACATAATATAAAAGTCAGTGGCAAAACATAGTGATCTTTCCATGTACTCTAAGATCAGCTCAGTAAACTACCAAACACTTGCATATGTGGAAGAAGATTCCAAACACCATGCTGTACTCCTCTGTGTACCTTTTCATGGGCGAGTAAAGAGCAGGCAGGCAGTTAAGAAGTGGAAAATCATAGCTCCACCTAATGTGCCAGGTAACAACCGAGTTAGCAAGGAATGGAAGTAGGTTGCAGAACAAAAGATATATAATTCCCTTCCCCCTGGAGCAAGGGAGAAGCAGCAGCCACAGTATTGATCTCCTGTTCAGAATTTATTCCTCTGTTGTTCCTCCAGTGCAACAACATAATGCACTTTAATCAGAGCAAATAGTTAATATTCTGTCTAACCTATAGCAAAGTAAAAAAACCATGTCATGTGCCAATGAGGACACAATCCATTTACCCATAATTTTTCCATCCTTACTCTTCTCATTCATTTTTAATGATCATTTTATGTTTTCCCCTTATTTCTTCTTCTTATAATATTATATACACAAGGGAGAAGAATGAACAAAGTTAAATTGTTTCTTGGGTTTGCTGAGCTGCCTGGTGGATAGATAAAAATAGCAAGTGCCAGTGGCAAAGTCTCCCGAAAAGTGCTAGCACATTGTGAAAGTGCTAACACATTGTGCTATTGAATCAGCACTGAGAAATCAGATTTTCCTCATGACACTTTCTTTAAACTTAAGGTGACCCTTAGGAATGCATTTGCATCAATGTAGAGAACCTTATTACTTTGTCATATCAAAGAGCAACTGCTGTCGCCCTGTAAAGATCTCAGCCATGGGTCCTGGAAATTCCTTGTTTTTTCTGCTAGGCTTGATAGGACATTATTGATTGTGGTACCAGAATAAACAAGCCACAAACACACAGTAATGAGTGGGATTGTCTTTAGGAAGATATGATTATATAGTAATTTATGGGTCGCTACTGCAGAAAGTTCCTATATATAAAAGGCTCCATTTTATAATTTCTGAAAACCATTTCTATATACTTAATAATTCCCCCTGTTTTCTGGAAATTCCACAAAGCCTGAGGTTATCTACAGCACAGACACTGACACAATTTTTAAGCAGGTTTACAGCAGCAGAGCTGTCTTGGATATGGCTGTTGTCTTGCATATTGATTATGTAGAAAAAGTTCTGCCTATAGGGTCAAATTCTTAAGCTTTCACTTGTGGATCAAATTAGCAAAGATTGAGAGCTGCTGTGCCACCTATTGATTTTGAAGCAAGCAAGAATTGCTCAGAACTTCTAACAGTCAGACCTGCATTGATCAAAGTTCTTATGGGTTGAAACTTACGAATTGTTAAATGACTTATATTATTTTACACAATAACCTTAATCCAAAGCTTACAGAACTCAATGAAAATATTATCTTATGCTTCCATGGACTTTGAATGAAGATTTATATAACAAGTTAGACTCAGAACAGGTCATGACCAGTAGAATTGGACAAATATTTAGAAACTTGAGTGCTAAAAATTTGACTCTTCAGTCAAAAACGATGTCAAAGAATTAAATATTCACAGCAAACTAGAGGAGGCTCTAGGTGGTCAGTGACTTTGAAAACAGTAGGACTTAAATAGCTGCTTAAATGTGGAATTTAAAGAAACAGAAGAAAGCTGAAAAACTGCATTTTTTAATGCATTGTAGCTGGCTTATGTGTATTCTCTGTAGACTAAGGGCAGAGGGAATATGATTTTCAAAAGGCAAAGACATGTTTTTAGCACAGCAGGTAGTGTTTCAATCCCTGTTGTTACCCAAGATCTCCATTGGGCTGTACATGTGCTTACGGTATACACTAAGAGGCACAATAGCATCAAAGATTAGCATAGAAACTGCTACAGTGAGCTGGAATAAAATTGTCTCTAACTTTTAGAATACTCCACATGCAGCGTTCCTTGACTCAGGTTTTTTTATCAGTATATTTTGGCCTAATATGCGTAGCAAAACTGGCCCTGAGAATTCACTGTGGCAACAGGATATATAGCAGGTAGTGGTCCTGTCTCAATCTTATGTATTAGTTTAAACAACCAAGTAATAGCTACAGAAGTTTAAAGCAGCTGGCATTAACATTTCATCTCATTTGTGACTAAGAGCCACTGCAATTTTTGTTACTATTTAGAATGCAAGAATACCATTACTGACATATAAGAAATATTGATGTCAACAAATTAGTATTTTGCTTTGTCAAGGTATTGCTTTTACACTGGTCAGGGCCTCTTGGTTTCTTGTTTAGTGATATTCACTCCTTTTTCTTTCTTGTAGCGTAATTCAAACATGACAAAATGAATACATTGCAAATATATTAGTAGGTATTATTTTTCAGTAACTTCAGTTTATGCAGGAAATGGCAGAGATATTTAACAATTACTTAGCATTTATCTTTACAAAGCAAAAGGATGATTATAAATAACAGTGAAAAGGCTTATTGAAGGCCAAAGGAGGTATGAGTTCTGAATTATCTGATGATCAGAGCAGTTGATGAATAATTCATTATCCCTGCCTTTTCCAGAAGCCAAACTTACGAGCAGTGGCCACTGTAATTGTGGACACCAGGTGTCATGTTATTAAGCTATTAATTTGGTTATGCAGTGTCATGCCACATTATATCACGTCAGCTCTCTGTGTGGCCCAGCATAATAGGGATTTTTAAGTGTTGTAACGTGGTACAGCGCAACACAGACACAAATCAAACCCAGCAGCACTTCAGCAGATCAGCTGTTCTGTAATGTGTATCCAGGCTATCACTGTGAACATCCATCTGTAATGAAACCATTAAAATAGAAGTGGAATGGAGAGAGTGCTGCCACCTAGGCATCTCCACTGGACTCAGGTACTTTGGCACAGACCTAATTAAAGACACAAAGTCTTGAGTTCCAGTTGATGAATTACTAGATCTGGACAACATACTTTCAAGAGTACTTGAAGGAGTCATACAGAGATGTGGGGTACTAGTCTCCATGATTTCATGGGCGATTTCCAATTAGCTTATACTTGAGAGGTTAACTTCCAAGTCTAATGGGAAACTAGCCAAAGAATAATGGAGTCTCCAGCACTGCAAGTGTTGCTTCTATGACCTTAGGTGGATTTTATGCTCTGGAGAAGTAAAGCTTGCCCTTTAAAGAAAGATGTCTTTGCCTGCTCCCCTGGGTTGATTAGCAACCACCCCTCCCAACACAGCAGCCAGACTGTATTGTGTGACTAAGTGCTGCTAAAGAATAGGCATAAATCAAAACAAAGCCGTAGTTCATTATTTAGTAGGGGAGGTAAGGAAGATCTTGGGATGTTGCTTTGTTGTATTCTATCACAACCTAAATGAAGCCATTGTCAGCACAAATACAGAGTCTGTTACAAGGACTCTGCACTAAGCATACATAAGCAAATCATAACCGAGGAGCTGGCTTTTGCTTATGCAAGTGTTATAACAATAAGAATTGGAATCACATTGTCTCAGACGTAGTTGCCCCTAATCTAGCACAGGCATTCCAGTAACAGGCCAGATATCACGCGTAAACCCTAGAACACAATATGCTGAAGGTAAGAATTTCACCCACAACTCATACGTTTGGTTTAGATTTTTTAGTTTCTTTTGTTACACATAACGCATCTTACACATTACAAATAATGCATCTTATGTAGAAATCTTTCAGATTTTAGTAAGAAAATAAGGGCTTGGAAAATTGCAAAAGTTGTGAGAAGTTTATTCATGATAAGTTTATTGTCATGGGGAAAGAAGACTTTATTAAAGATATAAATTTAATAAAGTAATAACTCTAGGAAGAAATAAAAATCTTGATAAAGGTGATCCAAAAGAGCCTAACAATAAGAGGACTTAATCTGAAGGCTTACAAAATCAGGAGTCAAATACAAACTATATAGAGCAGGTTCATGTAGCAAGTAATGAGCCTGCACCCCTGCGTAACAATGTCAAAGAATATATTCAAGGAGCATCAGGATGTAGATGAAAGAATTAGATGAGATTCTTGACACCAGGGATTAAGGGTTGTGGCATGAAAATAAGAAAAGGATCTGAATCAGTGAACAGATGATTTATTTTGAGCCGACGGCTTTCTTATTCTTAAGATTTTATTTGGTTTTTAGTGCTTTCCTTCTTGGAAGTAAAACATCACTATGGTTTGTGACCAGGCATAGTCTACTGCCTCTTTCACTGTCTGTCAGTCCATTTTCCTGATTGTCTCAGTTTACTATTCTGCATCACAAAATTTCTTACTCTTTCAAAGTTACTGTTAAGGGAATTTCTCTCTAGGTCTGAGCACACTGGACCCTATTTTCAGAGGTACTCATTGCATCCAGATCCTGTAGAAGTCAGGCTTTAGAGTTTCATCTAAAAAGGAAGATGTCAACAGTCAGAGAGATCCAGTTTGAAATTGTTCACGCTGAAAATAGTTGTTATGCTACACATCGATGGAGCATCCCTGATCCTATGGTCTATCCATTTCCCTCCTTGCATTTTTCATTGCAGTCTTAACGTTTACCATGGGAGAGCTAAAGTGGTTCTGTGGCAAGGATAAGCCTGCATTTTTTTTTCTATGTGCGTCTGAAAAAGTTTACAGAAAATACTTGACCTTGAAGTATAAAGATGTAAAGGGAGTGGATGAACATGATTTCCTTTGATTTAGATTACAGTAAAATTTTCAAAGCTTCCTGACCCTTCTGATTCCTTCTTGTGGCTCTCTCAGCTGAGAAACACCGGTCTGCATGAGCCACCTGAGACATGCACACTGCTAAATCAAACCACTTTGCAGGCATAAGAAAGCACATTTAGAGCAGTTTGAATCAGGCACGTTTTTTTCCTGTGTTGAGTGAGGGCGAGAGTTAATTAAACCTAGTCTTTCAATGGAAATTCTTTTAGCACATTTCTGGTATCTGTGGAGATGGTGATTGATGAGGCATAAATAGGCTGGTTTTATTGCAAGTATTAACATTCCAGTCCTTGCTGCATCACCACTGATCCCGCTCAGCAGAGACCACTCTCGAGTGATGTCACTGCATATTTCTCTGCACAATTGAATCAATAGGTGAAGAGTATGATCATTGCAATTACTACTCTGGTTAGCCCACTTCCTTACTTGAGGTAGTAAAAAATAGATGTTTCTTTTGCCTAGTGGCAAATCCTCATTGCCAGCTTGTCAGTAGCAGGGAAGCAATATTTATAGTTGTCTTTAGGGAGCTCTATCCCATCGTGCAGTTAATTATGATAAACTGTTTTATTTGTAGCAGAGCTTAAAACTGCTTTGCACTGTGGCAATGTGTGACTACTATAAAGGAGCTGCTTAATTAGGATGGCCAAACCAGCAAACGTCTACTGCAATATGACAGGAAAAACATCGAGATGTGTCTCCTCTGAAAAAGAAAGGTGTGATTGTAGTGTAGTCTGATAATACATTTGTGTAATGACAACTGAAGACAAAGGCAGGGTTTTCAATGTCTCAGCACTGCAAACTGCACCGAGCAGGCCCAGGTTTTCTCAGTGGAGCAGGCAAAACTGGATTATGAACCCGAGAGGAGCTAAGGCCCTAGCATGCCTATCACGAGGCAGGTTGAGACGTGAGCTTTCACCCAATAGGAGTAACATGGAGAGTGAGACAGAGAGTGGAAAGCTGGATTGTTGGTTTTTGTGGAAATGGAAAGATTGCTGGTGGCATTCACTGATGATGCTTAGTCTCCTCCCAGTGACAGTGGGTGCCACCACAGCACAGTCCCATATGGATCATGCCTAAAGCCATTTGGATTTGCGTTGCGACCTGGCACTCTGGCACAGACAAAATAGGTAGCAGTGTCACGGGAATTTTGTTGCCTCCCAACATCTGGCTCCTGCCCTAGGCCTAGAGATGACCTGTGAGCATATTAGCTAGATTAGGTATGCACAGTCCAAGCTGAACTCGCATATCCATTTCACCATAGATCCACTGTCATTGCTTAGGTTTCGCACAAGCTCTGCACAAGTAAACCACTGAACTCATGTAGAGTCCATGGAGCTTTTACAAACATGGATTCATAGCAGGATCTGGGCATTAAGGGCTGCTACAGCACCATGTGAAATCAGTGTGAGTCCTTACAGTGATTTCAGCACATCCAAAATGTTCTGAGATTCAGCACAAGCAAACAAATGGATCATTTGTGGATGTTATAATGGAGGGTGTAGACGAGGGAGCTTGTGGGGTCTTTTATTGCAGGATATTCATTAGGATTTATACAGTAATAGTTGAAAAGCCCCAGTACTGCCTCTGCTGGCCCCCGTCAGTGTCTTTCACCATGACACTGCAGAAAGCAGGCCTTGACAGGCCAGCTAAATTAAGGCTGTGTGAGGAAAAATATTCTTTTTCTTGCGGAAAGAAAGAAATTATATTAATATATAATGCTCTACATTTAACATTCCCTTAGTACCCTCCCACTTCTGAGTTACTGTACTTGGAGATGTGATCATATATTAAGCACTATGAATTCAAGATCTTTTTATTTCTGGCAGTTTGTCTGGAGCTATTCTATAGAAAGTGTTCAGCTTTCATATTCATCTCAAAACTGAAATTTATTGGAATGATATATTGGTTAGTATGTCTGGGAATATCTGAAAATATTGTACTTCTGTTCTTTTCTTTTTGTGTTTCATACACCTGTCAGAGGAGCACATGCACAGATACATGCACTTTCCTTTGCAGTCAATAATGAACCAATTAGAGCATAATTAGAGCAACCATTGCTTTTCATTGCACAAAATCATAACATCTGAAACGTGAGTCACAGGCTGTCTAGTATGAGATGTGCAGGTAGTCTTCCTGAAGCTTTAATTAGGGCTTTTTGCTGGCTCGGGCTTTCAGAAATGGGAAAGTAGAGTTGTAGACAAAGGAAACTGTTTTACTAGTCAGCTGCTAAATGAGGGGCAGAGCCACAGACAGGGCTGTGAACTCCAGAAGTACAACCTACAGTCCAATTTCTTGGCCCTTCAGTTATAGGCAATCACAAAATTAAGAAACTCTATAATGCTGCAAAGAGGCATTTTTTAACATAAATATTTTAGCTGTATTTTCCAAATACTGCTTACTTTAAAATAATGGTACAAGTTGATATGGACCCAAAAACATTTTGTAAAATATAGGAATTACAGGTAAAGAGTTTCCTTTTTATGAAGAAAGATGATGTAGATAGATAATGAAAAGTTAAGGCTCTTTCATAAAGCTGTCAAAGTTTATGAGGGTGGCTGTCTGAGCTTGATAGGATTTGAGAGCATGTTACCGAGCTCTTGGTACAGGGTAGTATTTAATACAATCAACAGCAAGAATACATTTAGAGGACATGTCTCTTCAGGTTAAGGTGCCAGTCCAGCTCATGATACAAAAGAAGTCAGCAAAACTCAGGCTGGACTAATCTAGGGCAATTTTTCACAAGGCAACCACTTGCATGGCTGCAGTGATACAGAAAAACATCCATGCTGAGATAGTCCAATTAAAATTGTCATTTTTAGGGGGGAAAAAAATAAATCCAAGTCTAAAGAGGAAGGATAAGGAGAAATTAATTTTTTTAGCTACATGGTGCTTGAATGTGCTTTGAAAGGCTCTGTGTGCACAGGCAAAGAAAAGAAATTAATCTTACATAGTAATGAATATTTACAGTATTGGAAATTCCATGTAGGGTCCAGCTTTTGTTTCCTGTGGAGACTGAAGCATAGTTCGCTGTAACAAAATAAACAGTTAAGTTGTTCTGGAGATGTATTTTCTTTCAGTTCAAATAAAAATTGTATCAGCATGAGCATAAAGGTGTAGTTTGGGATGAGTGGGAAATGCTCCAATTCAGCAATCCACCACTGTGGACAGTCTGCTATTAAAATGACTTCATGTGTAAGCGTGTTTCAGTTCTTTGCTCAGAAAAGATAGATGGAAGAATTTACTTAAATAGCTAGTGAGTACCTGGGGTCTAGTCACTCAGAATCATCCCTTCATGCAGAAAAGGTGGGTTTTAAACACTTGGCTAACAGTGGTGGGGGTAAAATCTTAGTTTGTTCAGTACTCATTCCATGTTAAATATTAACCTTTGGAAAATGGGTTTAAATTTACAAAAGATTTGAGCAAAAATGAGTATGGAAATGAACTGTAAGAAATTCTGGTTTAATACTTGGTTAAAGAGCTGAGCAAAGTCTGTCTTAACAAAACGTAGGCATTTCTCTGTCTTTTTATGTACCACTTGAATTTGAGACAATGGAAATGCAGGTGTAAATCTGTCTTTTTAATAAAAATATAAATTACTTGCACCAACTAATGGCCAATATGAATATGTTACTATGTTAAAAGCAGTATTTGTCATTCCTGTATCTTCTTCCTAGGCATGCTTAAATAACTTGATGCCATTTCTAAGAGCTGGGGTTTATTATAGCTGATACATGTAGGCTTGCACACAACTTGACACGCACAGGAAAATGACAGGCAAGAGAAAAGCTAGAAAAAACTTTTTTTTGTACTAAGTCCTACCTAACATTACCTTCTTCAAATCAAAAGTTCTCTCCTTCTCTGTGCTTTAGCTTCAAAATACCCGCTCACACCAAATATATATTCCCTAATTACAAGCTGAATCTGTTTAGTTGTTCATTAACTACTCTGAATCAGCATATTGGACCTTTTTACTGGAAAAAAACCCAAACTTCATACTTCTGAGCATCTCAAATTTCTTCTCCCTGAAGCAGATATCCCTTTGTAAGGATTTAATACCGCTTTTAGATTTATTTCCAATGCATCCCTATCAGGAATGCAATTGCACTTCCATGTTAGTATGTAGATCCTTAGTAATACCTATGTGAGATAAATTACATGATCATTTAATTAACATTATTGTCATATTACCACAATTAAGAGCAATATATTAAGCAAAGGTTAAAACACAATAAATTTGCCAGCTGGAATTTTCTGATTTGTGAAACTATAAGCATGCACAGTTTTGCAAGTATCTTGTTTAAAACATAGAGCTATGATTTCTTGTTTAATTTTATTCACATTTTATGTGCTTACCAGATCCTGCGTTGCCCAGGATATTTACCATTTCCTGGTAAATCTGGTTCCCTATGTATTTTAGGATTTCTGCTGTTTTCTCTATATGAACAGCTGTGCTGTTCATGGAATCTTTAGGTTGTTTTTATGAGCTACAGAAAGTTCTGTTATAGCCACATAAACCACTGTGGCATATGCTTCCTTCTCACCTTGCCATCATGAGGATTCACAAAAATTAGCATTACTGTATCCTTTCAGACTATAAAGAATAAGAAATAATGCAAAGAGCTCAGCTGTCTACATCACATGGGATTCTCTGTGTCCTGTTTTTAATTCATTTTCTCATATTTGTTGAAGATGCTTTTAAACCAGCATGAGTTATAGTCTGCTCAGCTTCGACCAGGGAAGTAGCTGGAGCAAAGGGCAAGACTTCGGAGATTTATATCGTGCTGAAGCCTCCTTTGTAAATCTCTAATTCCCTTTACACATAGCAATAGTGAAATCCAGTTGGAGATTATGATATTTAAATGTGAATGTCCTTTTCTTTTCTGTCTTCTTCCAGAGAGATGGATCACATGCTGGGAACCTTTATAAAAGAGAAATAAGGAATTAGTGATGCAAAGATGTTTCATGGTAGCATACTGCAGTCTGCTGATGCCTCCTTGTTTTCTCACTGCAAACTGTGTGTATATTTCTCTCATGACTTGTTCTCTGCAAGCTCGTTGCATGTAATTTGTCATAGTTTTATGAAAAGACAGTTCAGAAGTTTAAATGGTCTGAAACTGAAGTTGGCACAGGCCAAAATTAAAATCTACTACACCTGGCTGTGTAGTGCCACAACATGACTAATTTACAAGTAGAGTCATGACTGTCAGTGGTCACATTCACAACGTAAATAAAAGCCCATTTTTTAAATTTTTGATGATCAGTGCTCTAATTATATACATGAATATGAAATTAATTGAACAGTGAATTGTACATGGGATGCACCTTGACTGAAGTCCTAAGACAGGCTTCCACTGCAATGATAGAAACTGAAAGCCTGCTCTGTGTTTTACAGCACTAGAAGCTCTCTCTACATGTTCTGTTTTTCTTATAAACATTTGCATTGCTAAGAAATCTATGGAGAGCCAGGGCATTTATATGTGTGTATAATTTTTTTCTTATCCTTCCTTTTGTTTAAAATCAGGTAGTTCTCACATCTTTATCTCTTAAAATAATACATCACTATTCATGTTCAGTGTAATTCTAGAACCATTTATACAGACCAAATGGATATTTTTGTGTGTGAGAGTGTGCATGTGCATATGTATAAGCAATATATACATTCACAAGAAAAAATCAATTTCAGGCATTATGAGAATAAACACCAGCTTGGACCAGATGTTAATCTCTTTTTTTTGGTATGCAGTGACTACTTCCACCTTCATAATCCTCAGCTTAAAGCGTAGGTAAGAGTTGCTCTATTTGTTGTAGCGACCACTAAGCGCAAAAGGATTCAGAAAGTAATAACAAAGATAAATAACTTTGCAATAAAATTTCAGCTCCAGTAATTCCCCATTTATATTTTCTCACTGAATCTTGTAGTCCCAAGCAATGCACTTTTTTACATTTGGGCTGCGTCATACAAAGTAATTTTATATCTAATACTTTGCAGTGTGTCCAAAATATAACATCACATGCACAATGCATGACAGGGTGGTCGATGAATTATACAGAGCCTTTAAATAATATCACTGTGAATATGATTTCATAGGCTTTCTAAGGCAATCAATCTTGCCATATTATGAGGAATGAATCGTCAGTCAGGGGTGCTTTTTTTTTCTTCTAACAGGAAGGTTTCTGAAGCTGTTACTTAATACTACTTATTGTTGAAGGATGCCTGTTGAATAAGATTTTCCTGTGTGAAATCACTGATGTGTTCTGTGTGTCTTAAAGTTTATATCTTGATTAGCATAGCATTTTGCCAGAGTGCATTACCTGAGGCTGTAAGAAGTGTTAACAAGTGAAAGGAAGTGGAAACTTCAGAGGGAAGGAGGCAGAACTAGTAGGAACAACATAAGAATAAGATTTGTATAAGAAAAGCTTGTCTTTGTCTTGCCTAAGTATAAGTTCTCTTATCTTTCCCTTGTCTCACACATATTGCCGCACATTTAGTTAAAATATGATTTGAAATGACAGCTTCACCATGTCTTCTAAGAGCAAACAGATGAAGCTGGACTTCCCTCTTTTTTCCATGCGAGTGATTGGGATGTTTCTCCATATCGTTCTTAAAATAACTGCAGCAAAGAGAAATACTGCACTGGCAGAGGAGATGTGATTTAGTCTTAGTCAGGTTTTTCACTGATGTTGTTTGCAGTGTGGTTCAAGTTGGCCAAATAACTGGTATAAATACCTGTGCATTTCTGACACAGTCATGAAGCCTTTTGGAGTTACAACTGCCTCATTTCTTTAATAGAAGCTGTGTGTAGCTATTTTGAGCAGTTATAGCCGGGCTCAGGACTACTGATCCATTTCCTATAGGCAGCTGAACAGATGGCTCTTATCACTTAATTATTAATGTTATCTAGAGATCCAATCATGTTGCACCAATGAGCCAAACGCAATAAGACAAACATGTCAGACTTCAAATTTGGCTCTTACTTCTGGGCATTGATCACTTAAGTCACTTCTTAATTTCTCATTCTGTATCAGTTATTCACATGGAAATAAGTGAAGGCTTTATTGACTGCTGAAAACCTGACAGTTTCACGGGGAACTAATAGTATCCATTCACCACCTGCAGATTTCAAAATAAGAAGTAAAAGTGACAGAGGATGAACTAGCCAGTTCTCCACCTTATGCCAATCTCTGGAAGTTGAAGTTGAGGTTCTAATCTTTTTTAGGTTCTTTTTCTGAATTGAAAATTGATTAATTTGAAGGCAAAAAAAATAGGGTATCACAAATTGTCAGAAAACTTTTTAATTTCTGGGAATTCTCCCAGTGGGGCAAATACAATCTTCAGTTGGTTACAGCAAGCTTTGAGATAACTGAGACAGAAGAATCCTGTGTGAAATTCTGCTTAGTGTTTACCTAGATGCTGTCATCTTCTCTAGAAACAAATGCAAATGTGGGCCACAGACTTTAAATATGCCATTAATTACTGAACAGTGCCTCCCTTGCACATAGTCAGTGAATTCCTAGAAGTTGTCTTCAGTGCAAGGGATACAGAGAAATTGTGCCAACATTTTTCAGTTTGCAACTTACTGTCACTTCTGGAATCAGCTTGTGACAGCAGATGTTAATTCTCTGCTTAGTAGAAAGCCTCAGCACTGGTAAGCAGCAAAGTTAGCAAGAACAGCTGTCAGAGTTCAATGCAATCTTAATGTTTCCAGAGATTTTTATATTCCTGCTCTGTTGTACAGAAGGAAATTTAACCTTGTAAATGGAAAACCTGTTGCATCAGGACCAAAGACAAAAAGCTAACCCTAATACTGGCAGATGTGTGGTATGCATATGGAATCCAACAAACAGAAATTATTAATAATAATTAAAAAAACACAGGAAAAAGCCATTCACAGACATAATTTCTTACGTAAGAGCAGAACATGCTTCTGATGAGTATTATATTATGATACTTATATGTAACATCTTTCAGGAATGCTTTCCCGGATGTTCTTCACGCTATTTTAAAGTATTTCTCCTCACCTGCTTCCAGATGTTTGTCTCGAGCGCACAGCACAATACTGTTCAAACACCAAGTATCTCCGATTTATTGCCAGAGGAATGAGAATTTTGTCATGAAGATATTACTTTCATCTTGCATATTCTTTTATATATCAGGTTAGATATAAGGACGAAGTTCTTCCCTGTGAGGGTGGTGAGGCGCTGGCACAGGGTGCCCAGAGAAGCTGTGACTGCCCCATACCTGGCAGTGTTCAAGACCAGGTTTGGCAGAGCTTTGGGCAACATGGTCTATTGTGAGGCACCCCTGCCTATGCCAGGGGGTTGGAGCTAGATGATCTTCTATTTATGAAGCAAAGCCAAAAAAGGCCAGATTATTGTGTATGTGGATTTAATTTCAGAGATTAGAAATATGGACCTCTACTTTCCCAAAAGCAGAAATGCTTGTTCATTTCATACACAGTTATGCTGTACATACAAATAACCAGTAAAACACACTACCTGTCATCTGAATTATTTTTCTGCTGCTTCTTGTTAAATAGTCTTGCAGATGTGCACACATTGAATTAACTTTTGGCTGCTAGAACACAATGAGAAAATATTTAAAGTATGATCTAGCTTGAATTAAGTAAACTCAAAACTCTAATCTTATGCTATGAATTTATATTGGTTTTATAGACTATATTTTTAAATGCTTAATCTTCTGTGAGGATACATATTTTTCCAGGGTTTTCTTAAGAATGGTGCTGGTTTGAATTTCCTTGGTCTTTCTTTAAACAGTTTGTATTGATCTAACATATATTTCAATAATTTCCTGTAATCAGAGGAACAAATGCAGAGTCATAATGTAAGAAGTGTTGCATAAACATCCAATATATTCCAACAGCCTGATTATTACTTACTCTTATTTTTGGAATAACATTTTCTTCACATAAATGACCATGTGCAGCATTTGTTGTTCGATGTGTAGTAAGACGTTTTAATATTCACTATTTTCCTTGGCATTAGATCTTGAACTTAGACTTAAGGCAGCTTTAAAAATCACCAGTTTGAATATTTGCTCATTTCTCTAATATCGGAATGGACTTTCAAGCTCAAACTAGTTAATTTAAATTCATTAATTAGAGTCAATATTTAAATATTATTTATTTATAGTGTGGTATCATTAATCCAAGATTATTGCCTTGATGTGCTAAGGTCAAGTTATAATGAGAAACATCAGGCTCACAGACTGTAGATCTAAATAGTCGAAAGAAGTAGAGGGCAGCTGTCTTCACTCATGGACGAAGGCCAGTAATAGCTGAGCCCAAAGCAAATTTAAGCTCTCCTGAAGCTAAGGCTGGAGCTTTCTTTAATATTTCATGCTGCCTCTTAGTTTTCACTTTTTTAATTTCTGTGTTGTCTCTCTTAACTACAAATGAAAGCCTTGAAGTCATAACATTGCTCCTTTCTGCCAGCTGTAACCAAAAGTACTGGAAATGTCATGAGCAGCCAGAGTTTCACAGGGCTTTGCTAGCCTAGCTCTTTGAACAGGAGCAGTTCCGGCAGCACTGATCATTTCTGAAACGCAGCTCAGCGTTTTGCTACTCATGTGAACAGGGCAATAGCTCCAAACCAGAAGATATTTCCCCATCGTGCCTGCAAAATAAGGAATGGTAGCAAGACAGAAAATGAAACAATAACCATATTGAGTCTGAAAAGTATCTTTACGATTATTCTTTAAAGTTGATATGCTATGCTTTAATAGGGATTTGGGATCTATTTTAATATCACAAGATAACTGTGAAGATTCCTGAGGCATACAGGAAGGTTATTTCAGAAAAAGGTGAGATGTGGTTTTACAGCAGTTATACTAAACTGATTGGACACTTCAGAGTGCATACACTCAATCCAGTATAGGAACTTTTTTTCCATTTTGGCATGTTTTATTAAAGAAACCAATCAACCAATAGTCTTTTTTTTTCTTTTTTAACCGGAGAAAGGGAAATATGACAATTCTCATCATTCACATGCACTTACACATATAATAGTGGTTCATCTTTCCAAAACAAAGAATATCCAAGTGTCAGAGATCATTTATCATTTTAATAAATACTTTAAAGTACTTTTTAAAATTACAGTTCCTGGAAAGTTATTACAAATAAACCCCTAGGTATCACTTTGCATAATGAAGTGGAGTGCTCTGGTATCTCTAGAGCATTCTCTCAAATAGAGGTCAGGATACACAGACTAACACCCAGATCTATCAAATTTGCTCTAAAGATTTAGACCTCGATATCTTTAGGGTTCACTGATCATATTTTGTGATCAGGCAGTTAAGAAAATACTGAATACCTGGGGGTGTTTTAAAATAATTGTACCTAAGTACTGACTGTATTGGTTATCTTACTCTTTCACGAAAATTGTTCTTTCATTTTTCTCAGCCATAAAAGACCTCTGATTACAGACCAGCCTAACTCTCTATCAGCTACAACCCATTTTGCTGTAGGTGCTTGCTTGTCAGATTTATTTATAGCAGTATCTCATACCAGGCAACTCGTACAACTGCATTTTCTTAACAGGGACTTTTCAGGAGAGCATGATGAATCTTCCTGGCAGTTTATAAGGATCCAGATCCTGGTTATTTGCACAGTATTAGGGACAAAGAAGTTCTTTGTTGGAACATCTTGTAAGAGTATGACTTGTATATTGCTTCACCGAAGGATTTGTTTGTGTTTTTTCTGTCTGTTGACTATTTGTAATGTGGTTTCTTATCATAAAGTTAGGGAATCCTGAATTTGTTCTTAGTTAGATTGGAATTATTTCAGGTTTCTAGACTTGTAACCTAATTTATTAGCAAAGCAGATACTGTGAACCAAATTGGTAGAAGTATCAATTTTAGCAAAGTATACTCATTATCACTGGATTTTTAAGGAGTTGAGCACTGTTGAAAATTTGGGCCAAAGTATTTCCTACTGAAACACTTGTGAACTGCATTTATGAAGTAGCCCACTATAAACTATTTCCAGTCTGATGTCCAATGTCTCATCCTTCACCTTAGCTAACCGAGAATACTTTGTACACCTTTGGCCATGTGGAGAATTTTGGTTTGATCACCAGTTTTTACATATAAAGAGTTGAGTACATGAAGTACGTTGGATTTGCATTCCTATTCTACAGTTAGTTACCTCAGAAATTATAGGCTTTGCCTTTCCTAGTCCACACTTTACCTGCATTCACTGAGGGTTCATCATGACTGCAGAGGAGTTCTGCCACTGTAGTGTGGCAGAACTAAATAATGGACACTATTTAGGTTGCTGAACTAATTCATGACATGAAAACTGAAGAAAACATTTGTATTCTCTGGATTCCTAGCTCCAAAATTACTCGAAACTGTGAAGTGTAGGATTTGTCTATGCTGTGCAAAGCACTTCTGTCTTACAGTTCTCCAAATTAGCTCAAATGTCAAAATCATGGTACTTGATGGCAACTTTGATAAGACAAATTAGCCTGCTAGTGACACCGTGCTGACTTAACTGTGCTACGTTTATACCTACACCATAATCTTCTGCAAGGCATAGGTATGTTCATAGGCCTATTGAAATGAGGTAAGATTTAGAACATAGAATCATAGAATAGTTAGGGTTGACTTCCTGGGGCCTTGCACAAAATAGTGTTTTTAACTGCATACTGCATGCTATGACAAACCACCATTAGTTCAGCAATGAATCTACTGTCAGTTCAAATGTACAGCACCAGTCCTGACCTCTGCCTCCAATGTTCCAAGGTCGCTGGGACTGAATGACACAAGCTGTGACCAAATCTGCAAGGGTCAGCCTATTCTGATGAGTGCTGCCCAGCTAATTTATCAACAGTTCTTTGCCAGACTGTGACAATGCAGACACTTTAGTACGTTTTTCTTTTCCCTGACAAATACCATTTTCACCTGAATCCTGAATACAAAAAGTGCTGAGAATTATTCACATCCATTATATGCAATGCCTTCTAAATAAGTAGTCTCTAGAGAGACACTTGTAACGTGATTTTTACTCTGCCTAGCAATTCTGGTAAAAGGTACCGTGCAAGAAGGAAACCAGATTAATTAAAACTATTTCCAAGTAAAACAGGAACGGGAAATAGGTAAGGCATAATTATGAATAATGGAATTGCTGTTTCCTACCCTACAAGGAGCAGCAATACAGATCATTAACATGAACTGGAAGGAGCTGTGCTTTGTGTTTTATACACTTAGCAATTTTTCCCTGGGTACAGATGAGGCAAGGAGATACTGAGTAACCTGTTGTGGCATCATGATTTTCTTACTGGACTTGTACCAATTCTGAACTCAACTTGAAAACCTTCCCTGTTATTTTTCTACTGCACTGCTTCCACAAAACACCCCTAGTATTCTCTATGGACTTTACTATGCACTGTGTTAAACTCCATGGTAACCTTATTGATAACAGCTAAAGTGCTGGGGCTTATAACTAATAACTTGTGCTACTAAACTAGGATGGTTTGTCCTGTGTCCAAACAAGGCAATGAGGGTTTTGACCACGAGGGGTTTCCCCAAACTTTACATTCGCAGGCTGCCTTATCCCATTATAATGAAGGTTTTGGGTTTACTACTTTCAAAAATCCCTGAAACATTAAGAACTGGAGAAAAAACACATGGTCATGGCTATTGGATTTTACTCTAATGTCATTCTTTGTAAGACTATGAAAAATTGTGTTCTTGAAGCAGCAGCCTGTGGGTGGTATAAAAAAATGCAGTGTGAGCTCTTAAGTGGATTGCAGAAGCACCCAAAGGTACATGCATGCACTGTTGAGAACCCAAGAGCAATTCTGACCTTTCTACCTGGAACTGGGTATTTCTTCAGTAATGTATTTCCCCCCTACTGTTCAGGTTTTTTATCATAAAGGGAATTCTTTGGTCACACCAGCAAACATTAGTTGCTATAGAAATGCATAACTGTTTACAGGTGCGATATTGAATTGGGCTTGCTTCCTGGGACTAACAAGTTAGTTGCATTTATTTGTTATGGACAAAATAGCCTACAGCATAAAGGGGAATAGGGGACATACAGGTTAGAGGGGACAGAGTGCCTTGAAGCTATTCATCTGCTTTGCTTTTAAAGACAATGTCTTTTCAGCTGCAGTGTCTTACACAATTCAATATGAAGCTTCAGCTATAAGCTCTCCTAAAATGCAAGCATTGCACTCGTCGATCTGCACATAGGAAGGGAAGAGCACAGAGCTTCCTAATATATATGTTTGCATGTGTTCGCTCTTCCACCCACAAGGAGAGTATGTAGGCACCACTTTTGATGGCACATAGAATTGCTGTTCATACAGGACCATGCTTTTCTATGTACTTCTGAGAGGACGTGCTGTTTAGAAAGATCTTGCAAACATATTATTCCAAACTTTCTTATAATAGAACTGTATCTTCTTGGTATTCAGAACATATTTAATAACATGTTAGGTTTACATTTTAGAGCCCAACAATCTGTTTCAGAGGCTTCAGGGGTCCAATTTGATACGCAATGCAGTTGTTTTCCAACATGAGCACAAGCTGAAGGACACAGAAGAACCACTTCTGTCTGTCAAACAACACAGATTGCTTTTCTATACCTGCCTACTCCATGATACATTTTGGCTTTAATAACAGTACCCTATTGTCATATTAAAAAAATTCTAAGTTTTTATGCAGTCGTTTTTCTGAGTTCTTTGGGCAAAACCCCATATTGCTTGGTTGACAAAGCCATCACTTTTAAAACACTCTACGTGTTTAATGTGTTAGGTATATGTTAAAAAGTCTACAATCCAAAAATGTATGATTCTAGCATAGTAATTTTGTAAACAAATTTTTCATAAGTTTAATTTGATAAAACTTTGAATTAATCTCTTTGCTCCACAGGAGCTATTTCTTTTAAGTAGTATGAAACGGAGGACCTGGTCCTGCAGAGCAGTTAATCAAGTATTGCATTTTTGTACACTGAGTTGTGACAAAGAGCTGTTATCAGTCTGTACATGCCCCATTAAATCGTATTTAGAAAAAAAGTAAGCATATGTGAGCAAGAAAAAGTGTGTCCTCCAAGGATTTAAATACTCTTAACTGATTTATATGCTTGACTTGGCTGTACCAAGGTCACCTCATCACTGAATTCCTTTTTAAATATAAGCCTTCAGTGGTACATTTTATTTAAAGAAACTTACTGAAATAACTACACCTGTGCAGACAGCTTGGCTGAGTTGAGACAGTTGAGCTGATCAATTCATGCTCACAGTACATCTCTTCTATGTGGCAATTGAACTCAGTTTTATCAAAGCAACTAATAGACAAGCCACAAGGTCAGATGTTGCTTTTCAGGCAAGCAGGAAAAAGCAAGATTTCACATAATCTGCTCTGATTGTTTGCTATGTCACTTTTATTCATGCAAGCCAAGAGGCAGAGGTCTGGTTTTGATCCTTCCTCTTTTTGAGAAATCAGCTTGGATTTGGGGACTTCCCCCACTGTTTCTATTACCTACTAGTTTCTAACTCTGGCATGCTTCCTTAGCCTTATGTATCACTCAGCCTATTCCTACCTGTGAAACACTACAGGATGTGAGCTGGGAATGCTTCATGGGAATATTTCGATATCACCTCGGTCAGAGTGAGGACTTTGTTTTGTAACCAGCTAAGTAGGTGCCTACTTCTGAAAGGAGGGTTTCCCACTTTGGAAAACTGGGCAGCTCACAGAACAAGAATGTAAACTGTTAAGTTTGGGATTTAAGGGTTTTAAGAGCTGAAGTTTTAAGTTTTTATCCTGCACTGCTTGTTCTGTCAGAACTCAATGACACCACCAAGGTGAGAAGCTTAGCTCCTGGTGTTCTGCAGTGTCTCGTGTTTACTGTGCTCAGTCAGTATTGCTCCCAGACCATAATACTTACATGCCCACTCCCACACAAGCATAAAAATGAAATGTAATGTCTAAGAAGTAGAATAAATGTTACTAGAGCTTTGGTATTTAAATTAATCTTTTAAAGTTACTTTTTTTGGTATAAAAATTAAACTTAAGGTAGTTATTTGAAGAAATTCATTTTTCTAAGAGCAAAATGCCGTAATTTGTTACACAGTCAAATATAATAATTTCCTTTTCTCTTAGTTTAGGTAGACCAGCAAAGTTATCTGAATGTGACAGGAAAAAAGGTGAGGGGATTTTGATCCTTAGAAGTAACTTACCAGTAAAACTCCTGTAACATGACAGTTGATGCATGTTTAATTTTCTCTCCCCCCCTCCACCCCAACCCCCCCAAATTAGGACTTTTCCATTACCGAACTACGGGTAATCACAGAAATGCAACAGTGCCATCTCTAGGACAGACTCCATATTCCTTTCATTATAGGATATGTCAAGGAAGTTCCGCAAAAGACGATAGGGGATGCATGTGAATTCACCCTGAGATTTTTACAGAAAGTAAGATGATTGCAAAAAAAAAAAAGGCTTATGTGTTTGGGTTTTTTTCCCCACTTGTTCTGAGTTCTGATGAAAGTGTTCAAAGTTTCATCTGAGCTTAGCTTCCCAGACCTCTTAGTCTTTGTAAGCCCTTTGCATTCCCTGGGTGTTTTCAATCAGTAAGAACAGACCTGCAGTTTTCAGAGCAAATCCTTCCAAGTGTTTCAGAATGCAGCCATGGATGACAGTGAAACAGCAGCCCAGGCTTATTTTTTCACATTCAGATACAGCTAAACCACCACAAATATTGTTGGACTGACATTATTATACATCCTTCACATCCCAGCTCTATTCTTCAATGGTTTCTTTAGATTTCCCACACCAGCATTTTTGTTTGTTTAATTAGAAAAGCAAAATGTTTGCATTACAACAGCAAAGTATTTGATCAATTCTGTTTGAAAACTTTCAATTCATTTTCTTCTAGTATATTTTTAAATTTCCTTGGTATTTGATAAAGTGTATCATCAAAAATAAATAATTTTTCAAAATAAAATTCAGTTAGGATAATTTTTAAGTATATTGCAAAAAATATATAATTTGGAAATTAATATATGAAACTAAATTTATTACAGAAAAAAGAACCCATAACTCTACATTTCTTTATCATTCAGTGGATGGAAATATCTGCACTAATTCTCTGTTAGGTTCACACTTTCTGTTTTCTACAGTATGCACATTATTTTAGAACTTCTGACACAGATTTGTAAAATTCTGTTGCTAATTATCTATGTATGTTCTCAAGTACACTCTTGAAATGCCCCACAATATGCTTCTTTTAGAAATGGTGTAGATTTCTGGTTCTAGGTGGCCACTCTCTTTAAATTCAATTGCCATGGTACTAGAGAGCACATTTGCTGTGGATGCTACAAGAATGAAGAATGGTTACAGTATCACCTGCATTGCACATGAAAAAGACTTACTCACTTGAAAATACAAATGTTACGTGTGTGTCAAATGAGAAGAATTTGCATCTAGGAGCTTTTCTCCAAGAGAAGGTAGATAATACATTTAACCTCTATTTAATGTATTTGGGAAGAAACAAACTTTGAGCAAATTATATTTGAGGAAGGTAATTTCTTACTTGTCTCTGTGTCTGAAGAAGTTGCTCCTGGCAGGTTTGCAGAAAGAATATTGCACCAAATGGACTGCTCTTCTGGAATTCCTCTTCTTTTACCTGGTCTAATCTACATCAAGATTAATATGTATTCCCTACAGGACATTATACTGTTGGTTTTATATCAAGAAAGGGCATGAAAGGAAGGTTAATGAAATGAGTGTTGTCTTGGTGAATGTATAGAAAGAGCATATAGTAAGTCAGTAGAATAAGAGCCAAAAGATGAGACCAAACAACTATTTCATAGGTTCTCTTAAGCTGCAAAATATCTTAAGAGGCAGTGAACTGGAAGTGTTGTTTGCGACATCTTGCTATAGTCTTAATATATACAAAAAGATGCTTCTGGATCACTACCATTTTCCTTTCAAATCTTGCCAAAGCAACATTTGCTGCTTCTCCTGTTTACAGAAAACTCTGCTAATTTGTTTGAGGAGTAAATATTTCAAAAAGCTAAATAAATTTCCTATATAATACATGGTGTGTTAAATTTCCTGCAAAACTTGGAAAATTTGACCACCAAAAGCCTTCCTATTTAAAAACAAATGCTACCATAGTCTATCTGCCTTCTTTTAAAACACTTTTTATTTTCAAAAAGAAAGGATCTTAATCATCTCAGCTCATCAGGCCATCATAGTAATTTCCCAGTTAAACAAGGCACTCTACATGGACTATGGAATATTCTTGTAGCCTTTCTTTTCTTGGAAGTAAGAAAAGAAGAGTTTGGTTCTGCTTCATCTAACTTTTTCTAGCCCTAAGAAAACTAAAGCATATTGTTTTCTCATCACATCTTCCATTTCTTCTTCTTCCTTTTGTTAGCATTCTCTTCAGAGAAAAGACCTTCTGTTTTCTCCCATCAGTAGGATCAAAGAAGACCACTTTAGTCTTCATTTACTATCTTTTATGTTGAGTCTTGGGGTCACAGTCCCTTCTCTTTACTTTTTAATTTCTTTCTTTGCCATTCAATACAAAGCAAATACAATTTGCTCCTGGTCAATACCCATGTCAGGTTATTGGATCATAGAGTCAATTCATCTCTGTGCCATCACTCATGTTCCATCTAGTCCTGCCCCTATCTCACCACCAAGTGATGCCCCTCATTGACTCATCTCTTGATTAAAAATGCCATAAATGAAAGAAAAGGCAGAAGAACACGGTATTTAATCTTTTCTCTTCTGCCTGATCTGAAGGAGGTGGGGAAAGAGTTTATGCAGCCCTCTTCCCTGTCTGAATAACACTAGCAGAATCCAATGAGGGTTCTCATCTTTTATTCCTTTCTCCCTGACCCCCCTTTAATTTAGTATTATTTTGTTGTACAGATTTCCTGGTTTCTGTGTGGTCACACATAGCTGACCTGTGTGACAGTGTGAGAACACCCAGACGTATTCTGTCTTATGCTTTTAACCAAACCTTAATACAGGTCCTATAGTTTGTTGTGGATATAGAGAACTTGGAGGACTAAAGTCTGTTAGAAAAGGACAATGCTTATTTCCTCTGAAGGATTACATTAATATTTTCTGCCAGTAACAGACTCCAGTGTTGGGAACACAGAAGTGCAGTAAGGAGCTCAATAAAACAGAATTATTCTATGCTGCCTTAATATATTAGAATCACTGTTAACTACCATTTTAATGTTAGTTGGGCTATGTGCTGACAAGACTTATCCACAAAATGGATGAGATAATTGTTCCTTCTAATTGTTTTATTTCTGAACTGGAATTCCTTCCTGACTTCACCATTTATTTATGGCTTTCTGTGATGCTGACCCATGTATGTCTTTGGTAGTCTCATGATTGATCTCTGTCTACAATCTAGTATCTTTCTAAGCTGACAGTCCTGTTTCTACTGTGATACTTTATTTATTTAAAATGTTTCTGGACAACATCTGTCCCCTTTTTTTTTCCTTCATCTTTTACTTCACTCTGTCTAAGTGCTCATTTGTCACTTGGTTACATACTGTATTTTTGTACGCATCACAATGATTAGTGATGCATACAAGAGCATGAGCAGTCAAGTTGTATCTGAAGAAAACATTTGTATGTGCTATTGACAGCAAAATGTTACTTGGACAGCTCTCCAAATACTTACATGCATGCTTAATTACCATGAGAATTTTATTTTTCCTGTCAGTTGACATCAGTGGAGCTGTTCAGGGTAATGAAGCCACATGAGATTACAGGTTAGAAGCTAATGAAATAATAGGGTCCGTGGCTATGCAGAGGGATTCAGGCAGTGAGCTCTGCACAGTCTACCCCTTCTCCTTGCCTGGAGGCCCTCTGAAGTGTCAAGTTTGCCTATATGACAATCTGCGTGAAACCATAGACTGGATCATAGCAGAATGAATTTCCTACCTTCACTGGGTATATGGATCTTTGTAAGTATTTGGTGGATGTATTGGTGTATTTTTTTTCCTGGAACATTAGCAGTGGCTGGACCAAGGGACATTCCTTTCCAAGAAAGATCCCAATTCTGTGAAAAAAACTCATCTTATTCCATTCTATCTAGTATTTTTTGCAACAGTACAAAATGAATGCAGAGGTAATGTACAATTTTCATACACCTGAATAGTATTGATTTACATACAATTTGCAGTAATGAAAAACCACAACAGAACAATGAAAAAAATGGTCCTCATCTTTTAAAGCCTGCTGTAATCATCCCTCTTAAGTCATATGTGATGTACATACTACACAGCACTCTGTTGTGTGTCTGTTCTGCTTGTAAGCCAACATGTTGTTGAATGATGGGTCATAAAATTCCCAGAAAAGGTAACAAGCACATCTAAGTCATCTCTCTCTTCTTAGTCTAGCTAAAACTGTGTAATGGACATGATTTATAACATTT
Source organism: Strigops habroptila (assembly GCF_004027225.2). Taxonomy (NCBI): domain Eukaryota; kingdom Metazoa; phylum Chordata; class Aves; order Psittaciformes; family Psittacidae; genus Strigops; species Strigops habroptila. The sequence continues at coordinate 5,382,883 of NC_044289.2, forward strand.
TGTACAATCTGTGCAGATTAGGAAGAGGAATCTCCGTAATTATATAGGCTTGCTGTTATTTAAATATTTACCAACATTAAACACCAAAGGGGCTGTGCAAATGATCCAGGGGATTCATATTGTTCTAAGCTAATATCCGTTGTACAATATTATGCAAATTACATAAACTTTATTTTGTTGCTTCTGCTCTGAGCAGCGTATCCCAAGGCAGCTATTCACTAAGTTGAAACAGATAAAGTTTTAATAATAAATAGTGATGATGAATAAGTCAGAAAGTTTATGCAATGCTAAGGTACTTGTTGGCTCCAGGGCAGTTTATTAGATAAACAAGTAACATTTTAGAAGTTGCCTTCACGTAAGTTGCTTTTGTTTTCCAGGAAATGTTTATATGATAAATTATTTCAAAACATTAGGTATTAATGAACAAATTGTATTCACTTTCAGTTTACCACAATGTTCCCGAGACTTCAGATTTAAACAGTCAAATTCTACATTTGTTTTGCTTTATCAAAATGATGGCAGCATGAGAAATTAAATTTTGCTATGGGATAAAGGACCAACTCATTCTGCTTTTTGATGAAGAATTCTTAAGCCAGAAAATAGAACTGCAGCTCTTTTCATTAGTATTCAGGGCATTTTTAAGACTTGGAGTAAAAATCAGATAAAATAGTCCAAGGAATACAGGAGTCCCAGTATACCCATATTATGCTTTAGGCCACTTGACAGTATTGACCTATAGTAGATCCACTGAAAGGCATTTGTAAGATGGGGAAAGAAGCCATGCTAAATTAAAAAGGAATGAAGCATAAACAAGCTTATTTAACCAGCATGTTGTAATGAAAAACTAGCCAAATGTATTAATGACTCTTTCTGCTCTGTGTAGTGTGTTCTTGACCCATATAGGGCTCTCTTTTTCTAAAGTACATTTTGAACATCTGCATTCTAGCTATGTTGAAAATCCCCCTGACAATACATCAGATCTTAATAAACACAAATCACCACCATTTGGATCCTTGCTGGATTTTCTTTTTTTCGAATGTAAATAACAAAACAGTTTTATATCCTTGCACAGAAAGAACAGATGGTGCACTGGTGCGAAGGGTCTCTCATTACGTTTTCTTGGATTTTGCAGCAGTGGCCTATAGTCTGTCTAGTTATTGCTGGACTGCTGTGAATCAGGCATGGAAACGACATGGGACGTGGCTGCAAGAATTTTGGAAAAAAGGCTGGTTTTCTCTCTGTATTTGCTGTCTTAGTTGACAGCATCAGTCACAAATTCCCATCATTTCTACCATGCTCATGGCTGGATGGATTCTGAATTGCTGCAAAATTATCAGGAATATAAAGTCTACAGAATTAGTGAGAAAAACAAATAGATAAGAATTAGGTTTAATGGTTAGGATTTTGCACTACAGGAGACAAGATTCCCATTTCTGCCTCTGCCAGTTTCCTACCACTAGTTAAGATAAGTCATTTGAGTGCTAGTGGTGGGGTTTTTTGGGAGGGGAAGGAGACGTTCTGAAATATGTAGCAGAAATTACATTTTAATTTTAAAGAAAATTTTCTGCCTCATAGATAAGAGGCAACATAGAAAACTCCTCCTTTTGGCTGTACATCAGCACACCTGTGCTCAGATTTATTTCAGAATGAAGTATAAAAACATACAAAACAATAAGAGAAAAACATGGATCAAGTTTTTAAAACTCAAAAACTGAACCTCATAAAGCTTGGGCAATTTCAGAACAGTGAGAAGGGCAGAGATAATTTCCCCCAAAATTAATTTGATCATTGAGATATTCAGTGCACGCATGTACAGGATGCAATATGCAGCCTGCTCTCCAACTACAGGAAGCCTTTTTTGCTCACATCCATGTTCTGCACTGAGGAGAAGCTCCTGGTAACTTAAACAGTTGAATAACTTCCTATGAAGTCTCTAGAATGTCACCTCAGTGCTTGTCAAGTGTCTTTTTTCTGTTTGAATTTTCCACATTAATGGTTGTTGCTATGATACATCAAGCCTGCTGGTAGCAGCATGCAACATGATTCATTTCATGGGCAGGAGACCCTATGACAAAGACTTATCAGAGCAGGAAATTAGAAAGGTGCTGTTCCTGAAAGCCATAAGAATGCACTTAAATATAATTTAAAATAATTTACCCTTACGAGAAAATAGAAACATTTTAGGTAAAAGAGAGTCTGGCAAAAATACATCCAGTTGTTGTACTTTTGATACATGTTGTGGAAACCATCTTTTACCACACTTGTGCAGTAAATGAGCACTAAAAATTTCTTTTGAAAATGTTACATACCCAAATTATTTTAGATCAGACCTTCTGGAAGCTAAGTATCTTGTCTGATGAAAACAGAAACTAATTATGCACTTCCCCCACATTTTTTCAACATTACTCTTTGTTGGTAAAAGACACTTTCATTCATCCATCTTCCACATCCTCCCAACTACATTACAATAGTCAATTACAGGCCTTTATTTCTAGAGTGAAAGGTCCATTAGTTTGCAAATTTCTGCAGAACAGCTGAGCATACTAACTTTTGTTTTGACATTTGAGAAAAAGATGTTCTTCAGGAGATAATGAACCAGATCCTCAACAGATATATGTCAAAATAATTGTTTGGCGTGACATGAGTGGAAAAGAGATGGAAGGGATGATATGACTTGGGTTATAAAGTAAGGAAAACAGTATTTTTAATGAAACTGAAATAGAATTTAAAAGGTTAAACAGAAGCTGAATAATGAGTTTGCACCAGAACTAGCAAAAGATTACTTGAGAGACGGCCTTTCATAACATCTAATGGATATAAACTAACCTAAATCTTCACTTCAGAATTATAACATTTTCCAAAAATGCTTGCAGATTTCAAAACATGGTCCCAATATTTGATTTCTGGTTTGTGACTGTGATCCTCTCTTCTTGTTAGATCACTGGTGACACTGTGTGTTTTGAATTCATCCAGCATTGCAGTTCCAGGAAGCACAATAGTTGCTTATGTCTAGCAAGAAGTTGACTTATTCCTGGCTTAAATCAGAACTCTCATCGTATGCAAAGGTTATAATTTTACCAAGAAATAATTATGTAAACTAAATGTGTGTGCCTGGTCATATAGGCTTACATGTCCATGACCAGCCTGCTTATAGACACAAGAGAAAGACACTCCTTTAACAGCTAATTAATTCCATCGTCTTCCTGCAAAAAATAAAGTTGCTTTTTTTTTAATGTATAATATTCCACTCTTTCTGTGAACTCAATGGTAGGAGGATATTTAGACACATTATCCGAGTGCCAGTTTGCACAAGGCTGCTGAACTCTACCAAGAAAAAAGGGAGTTTACAATCATCTTCAGAGGATTTACTCAGCACTCTATTGAAAGCAGAAAAGACTTGGGATTAGAATTCACATTGTTTTCACTAGTGAGATGCAATCTTGAAATAGCTGGTAAAATATCAGTTATGCTGTATTAAGTGTAGTATATAAATTGAATTAATCCCATACATAATTGCTCCCTTCTTTCAAACCAAACGAAACATGTACAACCCTCAACAGCCTCATGCATGCCTTAAGGCTCTGTTTTAACAGCTTGCATGTAATTTGCATTTAGCCAGCATCAGCTATGACAATTTTTGCATTTGGAAATACCACAAGGCAAGTACACTGGATAAAAGATTCAAGATAAATTAGCACATCTTACCAATGATACAGAAATAAAACCTGCATTATGTCACTAACCTGCATGCAGTGCAAAAATGTAAAGCCATTTTTCAGCTACTCTTAAGATAGACTCTTAAGATACTGGCCAAATTCTTGTTTCCTAAAGTTTACATATATCGGGCAAAGAAGCAGAATCAGGCTGGGTAACTGATTGACTACCAGATTTCAGTGCATGGGACTACTGTAGATCTACTTTATGATCTCTATCATTTTAAGTATTACAGCTACCTTCATGAAATCCTTGCTGCAGAGAAAGATATCCTGTAATTTTTGACTGGAATTGCTCTTAAAAATACACGGGCCTCTCTAAATATGTCTGTAGACTCATGAAAGGAGAAATTCAAAACACGATGTTTGAAAGAGAGCCTACTGAACTTGTGTATGGAAAGAATGAGGTACAGAAAGAAATGAGAATTATTTGGTAATTGTCAAGGCAACATAGTTTGAATTCTCACTTTGATGAAGATGATTTTTGTTATCCTTGCAAATTAGAGGGGAGAGATGGGTGTGCATTCTCAGAGATACATAATCCATGCATCACCCATGGTTGTTCTCCTGCCCAGAACAGTCTGCAGGCAAAGAGGTAATGTTCTGAACTCAGCTTTTTATTTCTTGCCTGGTAACCCATTGCTCTGCTCTTCCTCTTGAACTGTGACCCTCACCAGGGCTAGAAACTCAATTTTTGCATTTGCAAAAAAGAAGAAAAAAATCCTCAAACTCATCAACCACGAAATCCATTAGAAATCGCGCAGCTGCATAATAGTCAGTGACTTAACAGCTAAAGAACTACTGAAGATTTCATTGATTTTGTTTCTCTTAATTAATCTAAACATTAAATATAGGCAAATGTGCCCTTGCAAAGAGTTCTTCTGTGTTTTCAATGGGGTATCTTCTGCAGCTAAACTTAATTGTGTTCAGTAGTTTGTACAATGCTGGTATTTGTCAGCAGCAGCAGCATCTCATGGCCTGTGTTACTTATCTAAACTAGTAACCTTGGGGTTCAGTTCTGCATATAAAATTAATTAAGACATCTCCTTTAGTTTCAGTATATAGTGGATGAAATATTGACCACATACCTTTTAAAAGTGTTTCATCACAGTTTCTTATCTTCAAATGATTCTGTTTCTTAAGACTTTTTTTTCCTTGGGAAGTAGCATGTGAATTATTCCTCTTTCAATATTCTTTCTTCTGCTAGCACAGTTTGCATGCAAACAAGTCTCAGTACTTGTAAAGTGATAGCTCTAGAAAAACCCAGAAGGGCCTGACAGTTATTTTCACTACCAATAGATCATCCATGAGTAGGTTAAGATGAAAATTAGTTCATTACAAAATTATAATGTCATGGTGAAAACAACATCCTTTTCTGCACAATAAACTTACAGCATATGTCTAATGTGGAGAACGCAACCCACAGACAATCACTTGCAGAAATCTGTATTGCATATTAAACAACCAGAACTGCCTCCTTCTGGGCTATGTGTAAATAAATGATCACAGTATTAAGCTTCAAACAGTCTTACTTTAGAGAAGAGAAAATAAAAGCATTGTAATGCTGACACACAAACCTTACAAAATGCTCATGGCTCAACTCAGATGCAGCCTTTTTGCTATAAAACCAAAATAACTCAAAAAAATCATTAGTGGAGCACTGTTCCTTGGGGGCTAAGCAAGGCTCTTAGGGCTCTGTGAATAATTGATTCTTTTTCTTTGGTTCAGCTGCCATACTGAGGGAAAAATAGATTCTGCTTGGATTGACCCTAAATAAAACTTTTTTGGAATATTGAAATAAAAAAAGTTTTATTTCCATCCACGAGTATATATTTAACAGCACTTGGGTCCAGATTTTCAATGCTTTAGTCTCTACTCTGACTCCAGAGCTGACCACGTGCAAGATACTGACAAGTGGGCAAGAAGGGCAATAAGCACTTTGTCAATAGGATGTTGAAATGGTAAGAAATGCAAGACTAGGCAGGTAAATGCAAGGAGGTGACTTGTGAGATAACCTATAGATTTAGAGTGAGCTGCACAGAGGAGCAGCACTGCAGCTTAATGTTTTACTATTATTTTCTGTAATTTGTTATTATTTTCATCTTTTGAAAAGTGTCAGTTACCTTAAAACGAGGCTGCTTTATATTTGGACATCATAGCAGTTTGTTGTCTGTATTAACTTACTAATGCTGCTGTATTGATCCTGGATCTGAGCTAATACTGTGCCCTAACATACCAGCCACTATGCTATTGTAGTCACCAAAAGTGATGTTCTTTGTGTACTCAGACCTATACACACTTCAGTGTAACCTGGAGAGGTCACCGCAATATTGGAGTGGAAAAGAGGACGGCAATCACGTTATGCGTTGATTTGTTATATAATTTTGAAGCCAATTCTGAGTAGAGTTTACCCAGTTCATTATCCTAGGTACAAACTATGAGAAGGGGTATCAAATAGGTTTAGATGTGATTAATTTTCCCAAACTCCTCTACAGTTATCCTAGGTAACCCATCACAATGGCAAGCTGTTTTCTAAGGGTGCCTAAATAGCAGAAAGGGTGGCATTAGCAGGGTATCTTCACTGACTGCATTTGCTTCTTGATAGAAGATTTGATCTGTTTGTTTTAACCAGATGATCAGAAATTTGTGGCCTTTGGTGTAGATTGTGAAAATGGCAATAACCATAATCACCTCTTTCAGAGGATTACATGTCCACAAGGCCATAGTCTCATTTTGATGGTACTGGAACAAAGCAGCATTCAAGATAGAAAGTCCACCAGAGGGAGGTTAAAGTAGCATTAGTTTGGGGGCCAGCATGGGATGCTTTGATTGATCACATACACATTGCAGCTTCTACCTGCAAGGCTCTTATGTCCCCAGTAGAGAGAAAACCTTTTTATCCTTCAAAGAGTTACCCTTCTGAAAAAGTGACCCTGTAGGGAAAACTCTACCTTCTTGTTTGAGGAGTTCAGAATCTAGCTTAAAGGCGAAACATATATGTCCTTCCTTTTTAACACCAGGTTTAAGAGAACATGAATGGAAAAAGGCAAATTTGTCAGCCAGCAGAAAAAGCCAGGTTATGAAGCTGGCCTGGTTTGATATGAGTCATAAAAATGACAGTTGAGAATGACTTTCTGATCATTGTCTTGCAGTGTTTACCTAATTATATTTGCATATTTTTGGAATTATGAATTAATATAAATCTTATTATGTGATTTTACAGTACAGTCTTTCATCTTACTTTCTTCCTCTCTCCCTCCCACCCTTCATACCTCCCACGGCTGACCCTTTTACAATCCCCTTAGCTTCTGTGACACTCCTTCTCCCTCTAGATTAAAAGAGGATCCCCAATATTGTTCCCAAACCTCCTAGAGCACATCCTATTGTGTGCATAGATGATTCCTATCAGAAGTTAATATATGTCATCTGCATGTTCCTATGCCCTTGATAGTATGCACATTTAATGCATGCTGGGAAACACTATCACAGTGTTTTTCACCTTTTAACAGCATCTCAAAAATATGTGAAGCCAGAATGCTCTTATCACTACCAAAAGGCTCTTTTCATGCTGTGACATTCATTCTCACACCTCTCTGCGCAGTGTGTCCTGTGGGGCTTGTCACTGTAGTGGTTTGCAGGCACTGCCCCTCTCTGTTGCTGTAGTGGGCAGAAAGAATGAAGGTGAGAAGTTTCATGCACAGTACTGAATATTTGTGGTTTTGAAACAGAGAAGCTGAAAAATCTTACCAATACTTACTTATTTTGGCAGAGGGAGAAGACTTCTCAGGCTGTAAGTGAAAAACAGACCAGAAGATCAGCAATTGTCTCATTACAGATATGTCAATATCCACACTAAAATTCCTTTTAGGGTTATCTGCAGTCTAGTGTTTTACATAGCAGATAAATCTTTCCTGAGGGTTCATCGGTGGTGTTAAAGTGGAACCTTCACTTGTCCAGGTAGTAAATCACAGCACTCACACAAATATTGCAAATTGTTGCTTTTAATTAACTCTGAGTATTACTTAAAGATTCTCCTAAACAAAACACTGGTATTTTCTGATGCAATGTTCTTCCTCACTTCCCCACTCACTTTCACCTTTCTCTCTTGTATAGAGAAACAACTGAGACAAATCATTGTACTTGTTGGCTTGTTCCAGATCCCTTGCACAAAGAGCTTCTTAGAAGTTATATACAAAACCATCACTTTTTCTTCTTTTACAAGGCTTAACTTGAGCAAACTGGAATTATATGTAAGATAGAAAGGCAAATAAACTGAAGGAAATAGAAACAGAAAGTTTAGACCAGAGTCTAATCTTGTAAACTGCCATTCTTTTTTTTTCCAGCTAGCTCGAAGTAAATGCTATAGTATTCACATGGCTGCCAAAGAAAAGTAAATGTCAAGTGAGAGTGGAGAAAAGAGAGAGACGAAGGCAAAAAAGGCTTTCAGTGACTTCTGCCACAGGATCCTCTCCCAGGTTACATTCGTATCACCAAAGATTTTTCCCATGCTTTAGAGCCACTGTTCAGGAACTATTACTTTTTAATCTACTTCCATTTCCACAGTCACCTGCAGCGAGGTTATTCTAACAACTTTGGGTTTGTGTTTTTTAATAGAATTGATTGATAATATATAGTATTTTAAAACTATAAGATTTTAGAATAAATGAGTCTGCAATGCCTTCAGGATTTTTTTGACCATTCTTTCCAAAGTCCATGTCTTTCCTCCACAGATATCCACTCCATGTCTCAGTTCTGCATGAGTGTATCTCAGTGACACTGCATTTGAGGTCTATACTGCCATCTGTCACCTCTTGCAAGTCATAATGCATTGGCGCAGGACATGTCTGCCTTGCTTGGAACTGAGTACAATCACAGTGAAATGCATTAGATCTCATCTGTACATATAATAAGAATTCAAAATACGAGATAACATGCAGATAGCTAATAAGCATAGGCTTCTACTTTTATTGAACAGCAGTTTTGCTGTTTCCTTGAACTTTAGAATTTGTCTCGCTCTATTTTATTCACTGTTTAGATTCACTATTCTATTGAACATAGGTGTTTTTTCTACACTTGTACAGCAGCCACTGTGATAATGTTCTAGTTCATTAAAAGGTCCCTACCCTGGCACAGCACAGGTCGTTAAACAACATTTTCATCAACATTTTTACCCCAGGTGTGAATCTCTTTCTGTTCCCTTGAAATCCAAATTTTCCTTTTCACTTCCCAGACTCCAACATCCACAGCAGGAACTGAGCATCAGCTACTCCTAATTTCGAAATTTATTTTTCATTCAGCGGGTAGAAAGTTTTGTATGGTGGCCTTTCCATGTCATAAATATCAAATGTTAATGTGTAAGCTCCATCTGGAAGACTCTTCATTCTTGAATTCTCAGCTCTGTTTCCTCATATAACAACAAATAACAGAGATCATTAAATTAGAACGTTTTTATTTAGGAATGCTGAAAATGTAACCTAGAGTAGGCAACATATGCAAAAAATGAAGGAGTAATGTTTTATTGACCAGTTTTTCTTTATTGCTGTTTATCTACAAAGAAATGAGAAGATAAAATCATTACAGTAGTAAAACAACTACCATACCAAGTATACTGCTGCAACAAAATTTACTTTACTTTTTTTGTGTGCTTGAACTATAATAAGGAAAATATGCATATAAAACATTTCCTACTAACTTCTCCAGTTTTGCTTACTGTAATAAGAAGCTTTTGATTTCTTGTGGTCCTATTTGACAGTAATTATTCCCCTTAGAATGCTCCATTATGCTCAGTTTTCTTTGCATGTATATGTGCTTGCATGTGTGAGAGAGATGTAAAGTCTGTTGTTCACTGTAAATTTTATTCAGACTCAACAACATCAATCTGTAATCACATTTACAGAATGCCTTTCATTCTGGATGATCCAAATGTGCTTTTCAGACTTTTATATAAAGAAATGTAGAATGCAGCCAACTTCATGTGGATTGTTATACTATTTGACAGCATCCAGCAGCGTTACACGTGATTTCAAACTGGAAGGGAGTATCCAGTAGCAATGTCATCACGTTTGTTGGGTGGATATAGCAGCTCATAATTTCCAAGGTAATGCCTTTCTAATAGAAGTACTAATAAGTCTTTAGTGGCGATGGCACTGAAGGTGTGACTTCACAGCAAGGACTGGACTCCCACAACTCACTGCCAAGAAAAGCAGAAACCTCACTAATCATAGTTTTTGTTCCTAATCACAGACTTTAGCAGTGCTACCTTTATATTGGCTGGCATGCCCACCTACCACTTTGGTGAGATGACATGTTCACTGAGTTAATCCAGAAAATCAACCCAAAAGGGAAAAAAAAAAAAAAAAGTAGTATAATTTTCTGTTGGTTAAGTTAACTGAGTTAACTTGCTAAAGGTCACTAAAGGACTGCAGCCAGGTCAACAGGAGCCTGATTGGGAGCCAGGGGAGGGGAAGCAGCACATTTTACATGTCAGGAGCAGAGAACTGCTAAACTGTCCTGGTTTTGTTGTCAGTCTGCCTGGAACAGTACCTGCAGCAAGGTCTGCTTTTTAGCACCCGCTTCAAAAATTGGACAGCCCCATTCCTATCTGAAAATCATCAGGACTGCTTCCTACAGCACACTTTTTTTTTTTTTTTTCTCATGAGCCTCAGGTAGACAGATGGATTTTGCTCTCCTTTGGCTGCAAGATCCTCTCTAAGTGCACAGTGAATGCTGAGCCACAGCTGTAATGGAACCACACAACATAGGGTTTCAGTCCACTAGTCATAACTACAACAATCCAGATATCCCACTCCAAGAATGCTAGTGCAGCATTCCAGTACCAGCGTGACTAGGGACCAGCAGATGAAAAGGAATACACTTTGTGTCTTTATGAAAAAGTAATATTTATCCTATTTTGGTTTCTCTTGTAAAATGAAGATAGTTTTTTGAGGGAGAAAACTGTTACTCTGATGTAGATTTATCATTTATCTTTGTAAAAATTGAGTTTTTCTGAAGCTATTATATAAAATTCATGATTTTCTAATAGCCATATATAGCTGACAAGTTTTGCAAACTCTTCCTAATACAAGATCAGATACTCACATAAGCAGACAGCCATGGAAATTAATGGAAAAATTAATAGAGCTAGTGGTAAAAAGGACTTTTCTCAGCCCAAAAAGGCTGAGACCTGATCATATTCTGAACATCAACAGCATTTTTATTTTTTTTTTGTATTGGGAAAGGGCTCGGGAAATATGAAAAGCAATATTGCATCTTTACTGTTTATAAAATTATTATATCTGTAACTTTAGAGGACTTCTTCAAGTCATCTTTCAAAATGTTTGAACATATGTTACATACAAGCATATAAATAGTCCTTTCGAAAACAATAGTGATAGATACAGGCATGTGTTAGATGTGGTAACTGCTTTATTCTGGAACCTAGCCCTACCATTGATTGTCTTTTTAATTCATATAATCCTCATCTATTATAAATTGCATTTAGAAGCAGAATTGATGGGGTTTTGGGGTTTTTTTTACCCTATTGCTTTGAGTCACTCTCTTTACTTTCACAGAAATGAAAGCAAATAGAAAGCAGCTCCTGCTGCTTTGCCAGTGGATAGCTTACGAGTGGCTCATGTTGTTTTTTTCTAAATATTTTCTGTAATTCCCTGGGCCAGCTGTTAGTTTCAACATACATCACAGTTCCATTAAGCACAGCGCATAACTGTTGCAAACCACAGTGCACCCATTAAGCTGATGTTTACCTGAAGGCCTGTGAATAGATTTTGTCAAGATCAAAAGTAATTACTTTGTAAAGTTCACTTCCCACCCCGCATCTTTTTTCTGCTGAATAAATATTGCAAGAGGATGAAATGTGGACAGGTTGTTTACATCCATCACTTTTAAATATTAGTGCTAGGCTTATGCAGCTCATTGTTGTATAAAAATCATTTGGATACATTATTCCAAGTTGAATAACAGAGTATTTCAGATAAAGAACTAAACAAAGACTCTCTTTGTCATTTTGTATTGAATAAAGCAAAGGGAAGGGACTGTCTATTAATTTTATGGCTAATATATCTTCCCTCTAAATGGCTACACTTTGTAAACATTTTTGTTAACAAATATTATTAAAGCACATATCTGATTCAAACACCTATTATGGCTTATTAAAGTAAATATATTAAATTACCTACAAGGATACATAATAATACATCATTTCATTCAAGTAATAGCTATTTTAAAATTACATTTACTTTCCATTTAAAGACTACTTGGGAATGTAACTTTCTTCCAAATTTTTGGAGGTAATTTCATTCTTGAAGACACATGAAGGTATCAATGAGCAGTTTCCAGTGAAGTTTTCTTCATGGCACACTCTGGCATAGCAGAAAGAGAGGACTTGGAAAGTTTAATGCCAGCTATTTTTGTCTGGATCATCCCATTTCTATTTCTAGAACCAAAGTAGTAATAGCCATGCAGTGATATGGTTGGAAGATTCGCATACGTATCTGCTTTAGTTTTTTTCTTATATGCAGACTTCCAGCATAATGTTGAAATTTTGTTTTCACTTTGAGATCTAGATGAACATATCACAGCAATACTGAGCCTTCATCCTTTCTTTTTCTTCCCTCCAAGTTAGACATTGGTGTCTAAAGTAAAAATAAAAGTGCTACTGGGTGAGGACCAGCAGAATATTTTATGTATGAACTTGCTTCATAAACAGTTTCAGAGATGATTTTCAAAAACCCCAAATCATGGAGGAGTTTGCACATGTTCTATCTTATAGCAAAAGGTTCATCCATGACATTTGTTAATCTAGGTTGGCACGACAAATTCAAAGTGTTTGAAAAGTCTCTCAGGACAGTTCTTTAAAGTGTATTTTGCTCTCTTTTTCATTAAAGAACTAGGCTCATGTTTGAAGATGAATCCTCAGCTGGAAAGTTGCTTTTAGTTTTAAATGGAGAATTGACAGATTTTCTTCAATTAGGTTTTGGCTGCAATCCATCCTTGTCTATCAACCTTTCCAGAACTCCATTTTCCTCCTCTCTTACCCTTTTCTTTTTGAAGACAAGGGTTTTAAATTAAATAAATAATGTGTAACATTCAGGAAAAGGCAGACTAATATGAATTTTACAGCAAAAGGGGAGAATTTTTAAATTGGACAGTGAACAGTGCTGACGAATGGTCTGTTAGAGCAGTCTGTGCTTTCAGAGTCTAAATATCCTTAGGGAAATTAGGAGTCTTGCCATGTTTGATATCCATATCCAGAAATACAATTTTGTCTGCACAAGCATTAATTAGCGATTTTGGGAATGCTTTCAACAAGGCCAAGGATTGACTGGAACACTGAATTTATCCATACCCAATAAGTGTTCTGCTTGGAGAAATAAAACACTATATGCACACTTTCTACTGAGTTGGGCAAGAACCAAAAAATATTACAGTCCTCAGGGAATCTCCAATTCAAAGTAGGTTGGACCTGGTAGGTTGTGGTAAGGCTTTCCAAGAAACTAGACTGTGGGTAACAACAAACTTCCAAATGCATAGGAATTCAGATTGAGCTCTAAATGAAGTGTCTTAGTCTGTCGTTTCTTGCAACTAAAGGTGCGGACACAACAGTTATTAAATTGACAGGAGAATTTGAGTCTTTCTTCACCAAATACTTTGCCCTTCATTGTCTTTCTCTCTCATATACAGTAAGCACTTCTACAGAGATTGGAAGGAACACAAAGCTAAAACTGCTAACTCTATCAGTTTCTTTCCTTTATTGTTAAACTATTCTGGAGTTTCTTGGATCATGCAGTTTTGGCTGAACTTCATAGAGTTCCTTGTCTCAGTTGCCTCACTGACTGTATATTCATTTATTACCTGTTTTGTTTTCTGCTGACATGTTCATCTGTCCAGCCTGAAATAAAATGGTTTATCTTTAGTCATTACATGAATCCTTAAGGCAATAACATTCAGAGGAGCCTTTCACTGGAAAATAAATTGTAGGCTAAAATGTCACTGAATTTTATTAGACAATCTAAAGTTAATTGCAGATAAGTTGATGTACTCATAAAAGATGATGCAATGTTTCTATTAACTCCAACATATGGTGACTATTCATGGGAGAACAGCAAATAGAGATGTCACTAAATGTTACTTTAAAACAATCAAATTAGGAAGCTGGTGATTTTTTTTAATAGAAACTTCTAATGTATTAGTTACTAGTGAGACTTTACCTAGCATTAGAAGTATTCAGAGGACATTGCTTATATAAAACTGTGATAAAATTTTGATTATTTCTGCAGAGACATGGGGTTATTTAGAATATTTTCCAATGATCTGTGATGGAAATGGGAAGAGCTCTGTTTCCCTGAAGACCTGCAAGGCTTACCTAACACAATGATCTTTCAACTTCAGTACTAAACTCTGGTGCAAACAGATGTACCTGATTTGGTATTTCATCTCTTAGATGATATTCAGCAGTGTTATACTGGTGATTCTTGAAAACTGAATACTCTATTTAGAATAAAACGGCCTTTGCTCATTGGAGTGCTAAGCTGGACTGGGAGCCATGGCTTTTGGCTTCTGCTCTCACTGCTGCCACCAAGATCTCAGATAATCACATCATCCATTCAAGCTCCCCTGGTTTCAGTAAAGGTCTTGAACACATTTTCCTTCTCTCACTAAGGTTCATACGAGGTTTAATTAATGAATGAACTCTACAGTGAATGACACTTGTAGGTAGAAGATATTGCAGATAGCATAGCTTAATTGTTTGTGTCATTGCTGTCCCTATCATTAAAAATTTTAGTGATAAGCCCTAACAATTAAATGAACTGTATTAATTATAGTGCAAACTTTATTCCGTCTTGTTCTCATGCAGACAAGTTCTGTACCATCCCACTTCGCCTTGATGTACAGTTTAAATGTACCATGGTGACATGTTAACTTTAAATCTGTTCTGAGTTAATCACATGCTGCTAGAGACCATTGCACAGAGACAAGTCCTGTGCGAGCAATTCTAACAAAGCACAGACAATTATATTTTGTGTGTGCCTCAGCTAAGATATCAACTGAATAAAGAGCCAGAACTAAAGCAAGCTCCAAATGCTGCAATCAGTAGATGATTAAGCAATTTCAGGGTGGGGTTTTTTTTCTTTCATTACTAAAAATCAAGATGGTTTCTAAAGACATTTAAAGTCTATGAAGACTTCGCTAAATTACAGTTGTTCTACAGCAAGTGTAATATGTAAGGGAGGACTGGAAAGAATCCAGGGAGCTTGTTTTCACACCAAAGATCATTTATAGTCTATGAAATCATACTGGAAGGGCAGTGTGCCCTGGAGGATCAAACACCATGGTGTGAGTTCATATCTGACTCTGTGATTAGTTTGACACTGCATAATATTTACATAGCCACCTCTTTAGGAGTTCTGATTAAAGCTCTCAAATTATATCATAGATGTATTCAGCAGAGCTGAATATCCCGTCTGAACAGATTGTGACCATGACACACTTCCAGTTTTGTCTTTGCTTACCCAAGTAGCCAAAGGACACCTTTAAAAGGTTTAACAGAGTACATCAGAAATGTCACTATGGAAACAGAATCTTTTAGAGACTAGAGACTGCTACTTTGACAGAGCACCATCTTCCCTCATGAAGTCAGGATTTACAAGTCTTGGCTGGAAATTCTCTGCAGTGTCAGTGAAAAGTATAGGATTCAAGACTGTCATAACCATACAGAGCCAGACAAGCTCCAGAAATAAGACATCAGTGAAAAAGAGTACTAAAGTGTAGCCACTTTTAAAAAGTATTGTCTTTGAATTTATAAAACAATGACAATAATGTACAATAAACTATTATGGAATATAAAGCTCAGAGATTCTACTTCTATTCAGATATGTTAGGGATGGGTAAGGCTGTTTCTGCTGCTCTGCTCTTTTACTTCTCTAGTCTGTTTGTGTGATGCAGTGTGCCTGTTCTTCCTCAAATGAAATTTGTGTAAAAGGTACTGAAGATGAGCTGCATTCGAGTGCAGCAAGGCCAAGTCCAGTCCACTTGATTCCTCGATGCTTATATAAGCAGCTGAGAAGTTGTTCTTAGTGAGCTTTTAGTTCATAACCTGTCTTAGGTCAATCAATGCAAGTCGAAAACACTTAGGCTTAGGCATGTTGTGTTTTGACGGGAACCAAATAAGGAGCTAGAACTGAGTTATCATTTCATTTAACTTAGCATTGGAGGCAAACTCTAGATAGGACACCTGTATAAAAAGCCCAGCAATAGCAAACTCATTTAGACAGGAAAGTCACTTGAGACTGATCTGTATGAGTAACAAGCAGTTTTCTTTGTGATGTAACTGCAGCTCTTCCAAGCAGTTGGTTTTTTTTATCTTGTGTGCTCCCGGGTAATGCAACTGTGCATCACCAGTACTCAGAGCAGATCAGGTTATGTTGTTTCCCTGAATTCTCACACAAGTACCTGTAAATATTTTGGTTGAAGTAGGGAGTTCAGCTATTCGGAAAAAAAAAAAGACACACAATTTGGTGACAAGTGATTAGAAATCAGCAAAGCAGAGAAAAAGAAAAAAAGCAAGCTGTTACTTATTAATTTAGAGTGACTCCAAAAAGGAGTTGCTAAACCTCTAGTGATTGTTGCTGATACCTACCCAGGCTACAGGTAGTTGGTAAGTGCCTGGTAAAGCATCTGTTCATCTACTCATGTTCTCATGATTTTAACTAAAAGAAATTTACCGCAAAAGTTTAATAACAACAACTTATTTCTTTCAAATGTCCTGGTTTCAGCTGGGACAGAGTTAATTTTCTTTCCTGTAGCTGGTATGGTGCTGTGGTTTGGATTTAGGATGAGAATAATGCTGATAACACACTGATGTTTTAATTGTTGCTGAGCAGTGGTCAGCTTTTCAGCTTCTCATAGTGCCTTAACAGTGAGGAGGCTGGTGGGCATAAGAAGCTGGGAGGAGACATGGTCAGGACAGTTGACCCCAACTGTCCAAAAGGATATCCCAGACCATACAGCATCATGCCCAGTATATAAACTAGCGGGAAAGATGGCTGGGGCCACCGCTTGGAGACTGGCTGGGCATCGGTCAGTGAGTGGTGAGCAATTGCATTGTGCATCACTTGCTTTGTATAGTCTAATTCTTTAGTCTAATTCTTTTATCATTATTATTATCCCTTCCCTTTCTATCCTATTAAACTGACTCTCCCCCATCACACTGTGGCAAGGAGTGAGGAAAGGGCTGTGTGGTGTTTAGCTGCCTGCTGGGTTAAACCACGACAAATGTCCTTCCATATGTCTCTGTACAGTCATGCCTGACTGCACAGAAACTATAGTGGGAAAATGTGCATAGTTTTCAACTGGATTGTTTTAATAACTGATTCATCATTATAGGCCTGGGGTACTGTGAATAAGCAAAAGGAATAATGGATCTAGATCTTCCGCTGTGAGACACAAGTCCCAGGCTGTCTCTGCCTAACATGCAAAATAGCACCAGCAGGATGAACACCTAGATTGATTGTCTCATTAATATAAGAAGTATAAATAGAGTTGGTCAATTTATTTCAGGGGAAAAAATGTTGCTTGTAACAAAAACATATTTTGCAGAAACATTTTCTTTTTTTTTCTTGTCAGAAGTGGAAATGTCACTTGCCATGTTTACTTTCCACTGAGGAAATGAGTAAGCAAGGCTTTGGAATCAACAATTTTAATATAGTTTTCAAAAATGAAGTTTCAAATGAAACAAAATCATGATTGTTTAAAGAAAATTACAGAGGAAAGAAATTCCAGAAGTTTTTCCTCACTATTAGTGCAAGACTGGCTGTAAAATAAACCTTCTCTGATCCTGCTTTATGTCCAAAGAGTAGAACACACCAGGAGTCTTTATGAGCTGAAGAACTGAGAGTTCACCTTTTCCCCAGGAGAAAGAAAAGTTATGGTAAGTTATGACACAATTGCAATATTCTCCCCATTCTTCTGGATAGTACCAGCTACCTGCTAGTTGCTGACCTGCGCTTCATACTTTTCCATATTTATGCCACAGGATGTAGACAGTGACTTCATAAGTGCAGAGTCACATCTTCTGTTCAAATTTAAATATCATTCATAAATGGAAAAGGGATTTCACTTAAGTGGTAGTAGGATCTGAGGAAAAGGGAAGTGGTAGTGAAAAACAAGAGGAAAATGGAGACAGGGAATAACAACTATTATAGCTTTAATTGTGTGCCAAGGTGTCTACATGACTGTTTAAAAATTCACCAAGTAGAGATAAATTAAGATGCCAGAGCTAAGGGCAGTAGTGAGAGTCACGCTTATTACTATTATTGTGCTACTTGTCTGTCATGCCTGGGCCAAGTTCATATTCAGTAGAGCAGCATCAGGCATAACCTGGTGTGGATAAACAAATAGACTTGAAATAAGTATATGTGCACCTAGTGAGAGTTTTCCATAAATGTTTGTAAATGTTGCTAAATAGTTGCATGGAGGTGCCAAGTATGCCTGCTTTTGCTTAATCCTGATGTGTTCTTAAGATACTGTTATGACATTAAGTTGACATTTCTTTTCTTTGGATTACAGGTAGAACATGACTTGTATGATTATACCAGATCTGGGCAGACACTTTGTAACAGTTTCTGCCTAAACATCCCTTTTTTCCCCCCTTTTTACAGAATAAGCAGCAAGAAGTGATTATTTCCCCACATTACTGAAGTTGCATGTTCAGTGAGGCATTCCTAAGGAAATGCAGATCATGCAACTACATTGTGTCTGCGTAGTATCGATCAATGACCCCTAGTAACATTTACGTCTGTTGTCCAATTTCAGCAGAGTGCAACAGAGGAATAAAAGTTGACAGTATCACTTGTTGGAAGCAGAGATAATACACTGTGGAAGCATTTTTGTCTTGCCTTGTTCTTACCCTTTTCATCAGTTGTCTATTCTTGTTCACTGTGAGAAACAGAATGCAGAGCTAACTCGGCTTTGGGTTGGACTGGTAGAGTTTGTACTGAGGAATCATTTGCAATTGGACTTCTCAGACTGTGGACCAGTTGTTTGTAGAGCTTTGGAATACTTACAGCAATTTTTACCCATCCACTTTTGCCCGTCTCTTCATTGTGAATGAGGGATTATTAGGTTGCCTAGAGAAGCTGTGCCTGCCCCATCCCTGCAGTATTCAAGGCCAGGTTGGACACAGGGGCTTGGAGCAACCTGCACTAGTGGAAGATGTCTCTGCCCGTGGCAGATGGGTTGGAGCTAGATGAGCTTTAAGTCCCTTCCAACAGATCCATTCTATGATTTATTCTATGAATTGAGTATTTTCTAGCTTGACTTAAAACACAGCCTCATGTCCTAGTTGTGCATGCAAGCATGATGATCAAAGTGCGATAAAATGTATTTGAAGGTTTCAGGTAGGTGAACATTTAGAAGAGTTAGAGCCTTGAGAACCTAGCAGTTTCTCATGTAGCTCCACCAACAGACCACCTTGTTACTTCTATAAAATGAAGTGTCTTTCTTGTCATCTTTTATTAAAGCTTTAGAGATCTATGCAAATTTTGTTTGCTATTGCTCTTCTGCCCTTGACTTCTGCTATCTTTTCTTGTACTTTAAAAGCAGAAACATTAGACCCGTGTTACTCAAAGAACTTCAGCTTTTGAAGGGTCTTTCACTTGCTATTGATAAGAAAAAGTGAAGTAGTGGATATTTTGATACTGTTCTGTCTTGATAAGGTTGCTGTGATAGATGAGTTAATAGAAAATAAGTAGAACAGGTGTAGTAATAAATTACTATGCTGACAGATTTGACATATCTCCACCCATGTACTGAAGATGAGTTGAGAGATGTGTGTATGATTAACGTTGCTTAAATGGGTGGTGTCTGAATTAGCATACTGTGCTGTAGGTGCTTGGAAGCTTCTATATTTTGTAAGAATACTTAGAAATTAAATTGCACTTTACATCATCTAAGTACTTTGAACAGGAGAGATTATGTTGCATTAAAAACAGTGATAGATTGTCTATACATGGGAGACAAAGTGCCCAATGATGCTGACCATGAGCATTGTAGTGTTAGTAGCAGTGTTGCTAGAAATATACTCCGATATTTTATAATAAGATATTTTTGGTGGTGAACATTGTTACACAAGAGGTGCCTGGCTGAGAACTTGAATGTATTGTAGAAAGAGCTGTTTATTCTTTCTAGTTTGAGGACTAGTTCCTGCAAACATTTAGGTATGTACCCAGCTTAACTTTGAGCAGAGGACTACTTGCATTTGATTTCCACAAATATGAACATGGATCAGGGAAAGAAAGAAATGTTTTTCCTTCCTATGTGCCCTGAATGCAACACATGTAAGTAGGCAATATGCAATAGGAGAGACAGATAGTATGTTATTTTTTCCCCCCTCTCCTATTAATTATCTTTGTATTTGTTTGTGCAAAGCACATATTTTTTAACCATTTCTTTGTGTGGTCTCACTCAGTTTCTTGATTTATGATTAAAGGACTGCGAACGTACTGTCAGGTTTTGTAACAGCCATGTCTTGGTGAGGAGAAACCATGTTTTGGCAAACTGGCAGACCAGGGAGGAGATAGTGAGCTGAAGGAGTAAAAGCAAGAGTATAAAAGGGATTTTTAGATACTTTACCTACCCTTGGACTTTCTTTGTCTTTTTTACTGGTATGTATCCATCCAAGCAATGATAAACAGTGGGATGCTGTTTGTTTAAAATGGGTTATATCATGTGAGGCTATGCAGTACACCCACACAAACAGAGGGGATCTGACTGGCTGTACAGCACAAACGTGTGACAGGCTAGACACAGAGTGATGCCAAAGGTACAGAGTCAGCTGACAGACACAATAGATAGTTTCCCCCTTTTCAATTTCTGCATCAAAAGAAGTGTGACCAGCAGGTCGAAGGAGGTGATCCTGCCCCTCTACTCCGTTCTTGTGAGACCTCACTTGGAGTACTGCGTACAGTTCTGGTGTCCTCAACATAAAAAGGACACGGAGCTGTTGGAGCGAGTCCAGAGGAGGGCCACGAGGATGATGAGAGGGCTGGAGCACCTCCCGCATGAAGACAGGCTGAGAGAGTTGGGGCTGTTCAGCCTGGAGAAGAGAAGGCTGCGTGGAGACCTCAGAGCAGCCTTCCAGTATCTGAAGGGGGCCTATAAGGATGCTGGGGAGGGACTCTTCCTTAGGGACTGTAGTGGTAGGACAAGGGGTAATGAGTTCAAACTTAAACAGGGGAAGTTTAGATTAGATATAAGGAAGAAGTTCTTTGCAGTGGGGGTGGTGAAGCACTGGAATGGGTTCCCCAGGGAGGTTGTGGATGCTCCATCCCTGGCAGTGTTCCAGGCCAGGTTGGACAGAGCCTTGGGTGACATGGTTTAGTGCGAGATGTCCCTGCCCATGGCAGGGGGGTTGGAACTAGATGATCTTAAGGTCCTTTCCAACCCTTACTATTCTATGATTCTATGATTTAGGGTAGATATTGTTTGTAACCATCACAGAAATATTTTTTGAAAGAAGTGCAATTTTAATCATTTCTGTTTGTGTTGAAATATTTCACAATAGCAAGCATCGTTTCAAACACTATCATCTGATATTAACCCCGAACAAATGAATCAGTGGACAAACCTTGAGTGATTCTAAATATTTGCTAAGAATCAGCAATTCTCACTGCACAGAATAACACCTCAGGAGCTCAGCATTTCATTATGTTTGAGATCAACTGCCTTTAATCCAGACCTATTTCTGACACGGTTTTAATAAAATCAGTTACTCTAATAGATGAATATATTGCATTCTTTTTTCTCTACTATTGATTCCTATTTTTTCTTCAAAGAAACTTTTTTTAGATTTACAAGAGAGAAACTGAATTCCTTTGATCTCTACAATGTAGGTACTATTTATACCAGAGAGGGTGAAACTGCTTTTGTCTAATTATTTTTGACATCTTGCAAATATTTGCAAAATTCTTCATGGGGATTAAAAAGATCTACAGAGCTCAATCTCTCTGTGACAAAGAAACAGCGTTCTCAAACAGCAAAACAATTGTTTGCTTTCTCTTAGATCCTAGACATTTATCTTCCAACATGGCATGTTTTATCTGAGCTAGCGAATGAATGCATCCCGTTTTTAGAAGATCAGTAAGTTTCCATAAATACAGCTGTTTTTTACAAGTTCCAAACCAGATAGTGCTAAAAATGGAGTGCATTTGGAAAGTATCAATTCCACCTTTTTAGAATATTTGACTCCAGTGTTGTAGAAACTCTTCTTTGCAGAAGCTCCCAGTTTATGGTGAAATATCTCTGAGCTGCTGTTAAGTCACTTACTAGAACAAAGTTTATGAGGTTGTCGTTGATGCCTTCCCCCCTGTTGGCTTAGAATATCTATTAATTTACATGTATTTATTTCTTTATGCAAAATTAGTTCCATGTGAGTAATTACTCTTCCACTTCAAAAGAATAGCCAGAGTTATCAACACTCACTGTGACTGAGACTCATCTTTTTTTTTTTTTTTGGGGGGGGGGGGGGGGGGTATCTCTCGTCCTGTGAGTTAATGGGGGGTTATCAGCTTTCACAAAATGAAAACAATTCTAGCCTTCAGACTAGAAGTCTTGAGACTATGGTCCCTATGGTCAAAAAATTAGAAGCTGAAGCTCGTTATTTTTTGTTTCCTCGTGGAATTTGTAACACGTGAGATAGGCAATAGTAATGAAGCCCACAGAAATCCCCTAACACTAGGCAGGAGGTTTGAGAGCATAGGGAAGCTGTCAGATATGTGGTCTCAATCAGGAAATGCTACCAAAGACAGGTAGAATTTCCAGTGGATGCTATCTTGATTAAGAGTAATTCATCAGATTTGGAGACTTCTGGATGTTTTCCCCAGTGCAAACAGATAATTTTCTTCTTTCCTCTAGGCTCTTTTCTCTGCTGAATTTTCTGAGAATTGTTGTCCACTTACACAAGTGTGCACTGACAGATCCTAATAAAATAATAATGTACCATTTCCCATTAGTTGCTAAAACTGTCCTTTTAAAACTATTGTACAAAGTGTGGAAAAATTGAGTCGTAACCGGTGTTGCACTGCAGAGTAGCTGATTTGCCACCTTCTTTAAAATTTTTGTGTTTTGTGATGGAATTTCTTTAATAATACAGACATATAGACTTTATTTCCTTAGTAAATCTTCCGTTTCTTAGAAATATTGTATTTCTTGGACATGGCATGCGTCATACAGCATGAGTGCTGCAGCAAATTCTAGGCAATCCATTAAGAACGTCACACTGTGTTCTTCCTTTCATGTCCTTTCCAAGGTGAACAGAAGTGTCATCAGCAAGTGGTTTGTGAAGGTGTCTGAGTATTGGCAGCTAAATAATTTTTTTAAACCAAAGTTAACAGTCCATGTAATCATGTGCATCAATCTGATTTCTGTAGAGGCAGCTGTTCTGCTAAGTCTGCTCTGGTAAGATGTCTGAACTGTGCAAGACAAATGGGAGCACAAGGCTCTCAAAGGAGCATGGTGAGAGCATTCAGTGAAGCAGAAAGGAGGTGTTATGGACCCTAAAAATGTGAGAGACAGAGGAGCTATGCTGGTTCTGTGCAAAGGAATGTCAGAGGCCTAGCAGGTTTGTAGGTGGCAGTTTAGATAATGCTCTGTGATGGTTGCAAGCTCTTTTCAGAGAGGAAAAAAAATAGCAAAATATCTAAAATGCCAAAACTGTGTACAAGAAATCTGTCTAGCTTCAAATACCTTTCAATCTCTGATGTCTGCATCATCTGATTAATCTGAATCTGATAGCTGTTTGTAATTGGGCAACTACAGCCAAATCCTGCAGAACAATCTCAGCTCTCATCTATTTTGAAGAGCCTTTAGCCCCTGACTAACTTTTGCTCATATCAGTCATTAAAGAGTAATCTTCCCTGGCATTATGGGTTTATTCTGCTGCTTTGAAAGGGCTAGCATAAATTACGCAGCAGACCCTAATATTTCAGTTGTGGTGAGATGCATCTTTCTAACAGAAACCAGCTTAAAGAAACTTCCATCACTGCTGTGAGAGGCTCCTTCAGCAACAGGCAGAGTGCTCAATGTTCTGTTCTGTGGTCAGATAGGTCCTGCGTCTATGGATAGGTTCATTGGGTCTTTCAATGCAATTTTACAAAGAGTCGTATTAAAAGAGAAAATAAATTTCATTTCTCCTCCTGAACCCTGATACCTTCTACTAAGGCCATTCATATTTAAGGTCCTTTTTTTCCTTTTTGTATACCAGTTTGCAGTAGTGTAGTCCTCCTGTTACTAGGCCTAGCAGCCAAAGAGACCACTAGCATCTCATGTCCTTTTGGTGCATTTGGACATCTCACACCTTCTACTGGCATGCTGCATGAAAACTCGAAACTCCTACACTGCTTTGACAATCCATTCCTCTGTACTTCAGATGACATTTTGCTGCACTCTCTTCAGCAGAACTGCAGTGCTTCAATCTCCTCTTGCAGCCCATCAGAGCTACAGTTTGTGTGGCTTTTACAAGTGAGTGATGGCCCAGTGCTGTCACTCTGAGGATGTATTACTCACTCAGGGTATTTACATCTTGAGCTGGACTGACAAGAAGATGAAAAGGAGGCTTGGTTGCTTGGCCAGCTTTTGTTTTATAATTTAAAAGAGTTTTTGTATTCATGCATTGCATCCCTGTTGCACAGGGTCTCTATTTCATCCAGGATCTGAAAAAATTCATAGCTCCCAGATCTCACATTGTCTTTAAAATACTGTGTAATAATCACAATCAAGACACTGATAAAGAACTTATTTATAAATACATTATTTCTTATTAACCATTTGTAGTTTAAATTTGGGTGTTTTAGTAATAGGATAAATTAGGCATATGGAAAATATAAGACAAATTAGTTTTGCCACTATGATTGTGCACAATCCAGGTCAAATATTTCACATGATGTCAGAAGTTCTTAAAATTTTCTGCAGAAGCTTCTGTTTTCTGCTTGGAAGAGAGATACCTAAAACCAGCCTAGATTCATGCTTTCTGAAAACCCAGCAGCTCTAGCTAGTGTTTGTAATATCTCCCACTTGTAAACCATTAAGAGTCTAGAGATCATTGAGGTTATTTTGAAAGGCATTAGTTTTAAGAATCAGTGAAGAAAACCTGTAGTTGGTCATTACTTGTGTTGCAGCAACACTCTGAGGTTCTGCTAGTGCTCAGATTCCAATATGCCAGAGGTGCTGTGATACACAGGAAAACATGATCCAGGCAAAGAAAAGGTTGCTGTAAATAAAACAACAAAACTTTTCACTTTGTGGTATGTTATATCAGCAAGTTGCACATTTCTGTAAACATTCCCCAAAAGTCTCTTTGGCAGAGACCACAGAAATGCAGAGAGCAGCAGATGGCACCCAGCAGGTGTCTGCATGAAATGCTGCTCCTGAAGAGATCTCCAAAAGCAACAGCATTGCCTTTACCTTTGATCTTTTCCTCAACCAAAAGCCTGTTGTGGTTTTGTTTTGTTTTATTTTTTTTTCCCCCCTCTCTTTCTATCTTATCCTCAGCCACAAATTCATTTTACATGCCCTTCATGTTTTTCAGCTACCAAGAGGTATTTGAAATCGGACTGGCAAGGCTAAATATCTTCTTTCATTGTCTATACACCAGTTATCTACAGGAATCTGTTATTCTTCAAGTCATACCACAGGGCTCTGAATATTAACATGAGACCACAAATATCTCGTCAACTTCCTGTTACTGAGCAGCATAGCTAGCTTCAATTTAAGCTTTAAAAAATTAGGTAGCAATTTGCACTTTAGAAATTTTGTCTCATGAATTGTTAGAGATGCTGTGCCAGATCACCAGCTGACCAATATTCATATAAAGTTCTTAGTAACAAAATTAAATATACGTTCCTGTGAACTGAAAATCTTTAAGTACTTGCATAAAAACATATGTCTCATGGTATGCTTTAGGTGTGCCATCTGTCCTGCTACCTTGTTAGCAGATACAAAGATGCACTATCTGCTGCAAAAACATTTACCATCTGAAGTGAATAAAGAAATGATGGTGGTACTGTGGAAGGAAAGCTTGTCCACACAGAAGGAAAATCGGGTTCAAGTACTGGAGAACAAGTGTTTCTCCTGTGTCATACATCTCTCTTCCCACAATGAGGGTGAACTGCCTGCTCATGTTTCTGTAATGAACTGAGAGAGAAAAACAGGGATCAAGCCTAGCATTTAGGTTTGTGTTTAAAATGAGAGGGTACAGAGGTTCTCAAAGCCTTGTACTTGATGATGGTATCATTTTACTTTGTTTCTGTCCATTCATATTTGTCATGGCAATGGAGAGTCCACTTTTTAAATTGAAACAACTGGATTTTAAGAGGTACTTCCTTGGCTGTTTTTAATAAGCTGTTCTAACTGTCAGAGGGGTCTGAATAGTATTTTCCCAAGAGGAAGGGAAAATGTAGTCCATGCAGGGATAAATAATGAAATAAGTGGTCCATCAGAAAGTTTTCTAGTAAGAACTGAGCCATGGTTTAAAAAATGTGACAGCACCCAGGTCAGAAAGAAAGGTAACATGTTCCAGATGACAGGGCATGCAAATAAGTCTCTCATACTTTCAGGCACCACAGTAATTCTCATTTTTTAATCCAGACAGAACAGTCACTCACATCATTTCCTGCAATGGCAAAGAGCTGGCTTGATCATACGAGCTTGTGCTCAGGGTTACAAATTCACATAGGCATTTTCTTCCTCTCATGTTCAGCCTTCCTGCCTTGCCCTTTCCCCATTAGCAGTGAGTCCAGGTTGCTTTGCAAGTCCCTTCACTTTTCATGAAGAATGCCTTGTGAGCTGTGGTCTGCTGCTCCTATTTCACCCAATTTGTGCCTCCCAATGCAGCATCTGCTATCAATCATTGTCATGCCACTGGTCTTGCTCCCAGCAATGCCAGTTCAACAAAGAGGAGACAAACAGTCTAATGGTTGCCAGCAGCGGAAGCGAGGCTGAGGCAGAATAACTGTTTCCAGTATTTTAGGCATTTCTTTGGTACTAGCTGTAGTTCGTTCCTGTTGCCAGCGGCAGGGATGTTCACTAATTGAATTGAAAGCTTCAGAATTTGCCTGTGCATCCTCTCCTCCTTGGTAGCCAGAGCCAGCCAAGCACACTTCCATTGCACTGACTTTCCCAGCTTCTCAGGTTCAGCAGGAAGAGGTATGTGTACCAGGAGTCATCACACTGCCAGTCTCGCCCACAGAGACCACAGGCCCAGATTTCTGCCATCATGTCATGAAACAAGAGGAGCAACAGATATTTTACATTGAAGAGACAGAAATTAATCATTCTTGGAAGGAAAGAAAAATAAATGAGTCTCTGAGCAAACCCACCTGCAAACACTATGAAGTGTTTCACACTGCTCTTGTTCCAAGCCGTCTCTGAGCTGCATGATATGCCATGAAAGAGATGTTACCTCTCCATTCCTGCACTTCTGCAGCTCTGCTGCACTGCTTAACTTGTCAATTTACAGCTGCAGCACAAACTTTTGATTTTATTTTTTTTTTAGAAGTGTGTGATAAGGAAAAAGTGTCTCCTACCTCCCCAAGACTGACTCTGACTCACTAACCTGATATTTAAGGGCTGACACATTCATTTCTTCCTGCATTGTTTAGAATTTCCTGATCGTAGACTCCTCAACTGGAACATAAATTCTGAAGGTAGGGTGGTGGTGTCGTACATTGCATGCTGTTTAACACTGATATTAAATCCTTCATCTTCAGGCATGCAAATTTCCTGCAGATATACAATCTGGTTTATGTGTGTGCACACTAAAACCACAGAAAATAGTTGAGTCACTGCTCACAAAAATCGTTCAAAAAGTTAATTAAAAAAAAAAAAAAATGTCCTGTCCTAGCAACAGTTTCTGATTTCTAACATTTATTTAACCTGTGTCCACTATTAACAAAATATATCTTTGCACTAAAGGACATGAAAAAGTCATCTTTGCTCTGGGATTCCAGATTTCCTTTAAGCCTTGCAGACTGCAGGCAACCAGCAGTTTGGGTACCTGTTATCTAGTCCATTCTCCTCTTCTGATAATTAGGTACATTTTGACAATTCTTACCAGATGTGTTATAAATTATTCAAAGATGGTGATTCCACTGTTTCCTTGAGCAATCTATTCCCATACTAATATTAGAAAACTGACCCTTTTCATTTTGCCTTACTGAAAGTGAAATGATACACTTCTTGTCCTAGTCTCCACAGACAAGGAGAGCAGTCTTCTCTTTGCTTCAGCAAACCAGTCCAGGTGTTTTGTTCACATCTACTGCCATTTTTGTCCCTCTCCTCTGGCTTCTCTTCATTTTATTAACAGCTTTCCCAAAGTATGAATTTCAGATCCAGAGATAATATACTTCAGCTGAAGCATTAGTGCTTCTTGGAAATAAATAATTACTACCAGTATTTATTTATTACTTTTTTGTAATAACATGTCCTTATTAACTGCCACTTTACCTCACACAAACCTTCTGTACTATGATGCCTGTTATATACTTTAATGACTACAATACTTCGCAATTATTTGATTAGATTTCATCTTATATTTTTCTTGTATCTGACTGGCCATTCATTCATGGAAAATTTCAGCCTCAAGCTGAAAAGCTGTATGATATACAATATCTCACATGAGCAAGTTTGCTAAGGGGAGGAAATGGGTTCTGTAATGCTGCACCTGACATAAAAGAGTTTGAATTTGCATTCCAGACCTCTTAATAATTTCCTGTTAGAATAATACTTAGACAAAGAAAAAAAAAATATTAAATGCTAATAGAAAGTGTTACAGCTTATTTGGTGAAAT
Organism: Strigops habroptila; assembly: GCF_004027225.2. Classification (NCBI taxonomy): domain Eukaryota; kingdom Metazoa; phylum Chordata; class Aves; order Psittaciformes; family Psittacidae; genus Strigops; species Strigops habroptila. The sequence continues at coordinate 5,411,452 of NC_044289.2, forward strand.
GTGGCTAGTTCACCTGGCTAGTTTTATATCAGTGTCAATATAGGTGGGATTTTTAAGCATCATTATATACTGTGTTCCTGTTGATGTTTCTCCACTTACTGCTGTGGTAAAACATTTGGCTCAAGGGACATATATAATGCTAACATTTCTATGATATACATACCCAATAAAAGCTTTTTAATTTCATTATTTTGACAGGCAGATTCCATTAATACATCCACAAAAATCAGGTTCCTTTTCTTCAGAATCTAAGAGAAGAGGATTATTAAAAATTATAGACAATACCCCTGTACACTTAATCTCTCCAAATTCACTTTACAGTTGCTGTCAACATCAATAATGTCAGACAGTATAATCAGGTATAAAACATCAGAACTTGGATATTCTCCAAAGGGGATTGCTCTCCCACTTAACAATTCAACCGGGTGTTTCTTTCAGTCAGAAAAAAATGCTCCCAAACACCTGTGGAGAAGATATATGTGCTGTATGATAGCCACATTGCAGCTCCTTTATCTCATCCCATCCTCCATACTGTACCTTTTGTCCACCTTTCCATTTCAAAAACCGCATCACAAATAATGAGAGGAATGGGTCTTCCAATACTACAGAAGCCATTCTTTAGGAGAGGAGAGAGCTTAGAGAACTCATGTCCCTTCTTTTTCTGCTGTCATAGGTTGCATGTGAGTACCCAGAAGCCCAAGGCTACTAGCCAATGGGAAATTCCTTAAGAGTTTGTTGAGAACTCATTTGTTTGCAATGCTGGTTTACTCCTCAGTAGATGGAAGTTAAATTAAGTTCTGTGGACAAATACTATAGCAAGTAATTTTTTCCTGGTTTTAGTATGAATTTTAAAGAATGCTTGTTGCACTCTTACTAGGCTTTTTATTTACAGTGCACGAAAAGCATTCTCATCAGCAACAAGTATGCTGCACGTTCAGCTGCTGTAGTGGCATTCTTAAACACGGCTAGAGCTGGTAGAATTCAGCTCTTACTAATTTTTACACACAAAGTGATTGAATGCTTCTGAAAATCTAAATTTTCATTAAATCATTCTGCGGAAAAAAAAATCATATTATCTTCGTGTACATTGCTCTTGAGTCAAACTGTGCCTACTGATTTAATCTTTGGTGATATTACCTTTTCAATATCAGTATCAACAGCCACTCTAACCCTGTATGCAACATTTATAAAACCAGTTTATGTCACAACTTTGTACAGAACAACTGTGTGCACTCACTTTCATACCAGGCTTATCAGTTAATCTAGCAAATAAAAACAAAATCTATAAAATGTAATACAATTTAGTTTTTCCATTAGGTTCCTGGAAAGTCAAGCTAAGTGTGAGCAACTGGAGTTTGTTACTGGTCTCTAATATGTTTTTCCAACAATTCTATGAGTTGTCAGGCAAAGATCACTGAGATACAGAGATATTTGTATCTTAAATCAAAAGCAGTTCAAACTGGGAAGTGACTTATGCACTGCTAAATGTTGTCTACAGGTTTCCAACAGTGAGTTGTTAAGCAATGATTGCTTAATGGCACCCACTTTATATTGAACAAGGGGCTTTTATCCTTTTATATTCTAGTGTTGTCTACATTTATTGCAAGTATCTCAGACAGGGGAGACATAACAGAGAATCACTCTAACGTTTGAGCAATAATACAACATCGATAGCATATATACATGTTTAATAAGTTTAACATGAATGATGACCCCTAATCCAAGCACAGTCAGGGCTTCAGTCAGATAATCCGATTCTTCTTAATGTCCAGTTTGTAAACCGTAAGAGAGATGCGTCAGGTATATGCATATGGATATAGATCAAAAGGGTGGTTGCAGACGTTGACAGGACACTAATTAAATTGATCCACAGTTAGTGATTACCTATTCTGAGCTGTTAATTTTGCAAGTGAGAAGATAAGCTGCCTTCTATTTTCTAATTAAAGAGGTGCTGATCCTGTCTATCTCCTCCAGACAGTGAGTGCCACCTACTGTACACTCACTGCCTTGGAACTCCAAGAACTCGTAAGGTAATGTGAGTACACCAGAACAAAGAGAATACTGTGCAGTAATACAAAAAAGTGCTTCTTCAACAGAGCCAATGTCTTAATTCTGACCTACAGTATGTAAATCATCTCATAGAATAGATAGAAAATAGACTGAAATCTCCATGCAACTGTATGGAAATTTGGTAAGTAATGGTTCTTCCGTCAGCTGTCCTACATGGTCATGCAAGTGTTTTAATAAGTAGAGGTAGAGAGCTTCAAGGAATCTAAAAGCTGTGACCATGACACTTCCCAGTACCAAGGCACTGGGATGGATTTTTTTACTAAAGTCTCCATATATATGCTCTGGTCAAACCTTGGTTAAGATCAGAAAGTAAGAGTACTGAAGCAGTTGACAGTGTTGATATTTAATAAAACATGGTTATGTTTCTGATAATCATCTCAGTGAACCAAAGCAAGAAAAAAAGATGATAAGGCATCTGTCAAAAATTCTTTACCAAGAGAAACTTCATGGGTAGTTCTCAGAAAATGTGCTTTGTAGGGGTTTAACAAGCCCTTAAGTGACTGTGTGAAGACAAATACTAGAAGAATACTGTTAGGAGAGGCTGGATTTAATAATGTATTTAAGATATTGTAATACGCCAGACAGAGATATCATTAGAAAAAGCCCTGTTGTCACAGAAAAAAATACTGAGAGGGTTTCTTGACAAACTGTTACCAAAAAGGTTATGCAAATGCATAGTGTTTTGCATGCAATTCATTTTTCACAGCAAAATGGTGTCTCCATGCCAAAAAGAGATAGGCGTGGCTTCTCTGATGGATGGGTCAGGACAAAGTGATTCCAATCAAAAGGCAGAAATGCTGAAGTTTGACTAAAATCAAAACAAATTCAAGAAAGGAATCCTAGGCAGCCCATTGTCCTTTGAATTTCACTCCAGTGGGAGATTAGAAGCTGAAAATGAACTTCAAAGGACTACACAGAAAACTTTGCAACTGTTCTACAAGAGGGATTTGTAAGCAAAAAGAAACTGGTTTATGTACCTTGCTTAGAGTCTGAGCCAATAACTATAGAATTAATAATGTTATTTTTTATTTTGGAGAGCTTTGGTTCAGATAGTTGGCAATAAAAAAAAAAAAAAGAAATTAAGAAATGAAAACAGTTCAAGGTCAAAAGGTTTTACAAGTGATGAGCTAACACAACAGTGCTATGTATATTTAATACATATTGATCAGCATCTCATGAACAAAGGATTTAGGATGGATCCATACTTTATTGCAAATCTTTCTTTCAATCTAATAGATTTTTGTGTTTATAGGCCAGTTTTGTAATTTAATGAAGGATTTACAAGAGGAGTCTAAAGGACATAAGCACTCAGCTGTTTGTGAAGTTCAATGGCATTTCAGTGTCTGACTCCCTCAGGCTCTATTATGAGTTCTAACCGTAACTTATTGACAATAGTCTTTCAGTCAGAAAGCACAAAATTATTACCTTCACAACAACAGAGTATTTGTTTTGTAGCCATAAGAATAATCTAGTCTGTCTTCCAGAGACAATTTTGTGGCCAAAATCAGGATAATTGACACAATTTAACTCAATGGAAAATTCAGCTTTGTGTACGTGGGAATGTTGACTTTACTATAAATTTACAATAACAAATTCGTGCCTAAAAGATGTTATTGCCTGCTCCAGCTTTTCCCTCTTGTCTACTCCCTGACCACATCTATTCAGCAGACCTTCAGCCCAACCCAGAATTGCTTCCTCAGCATCTCTAACCTGGGTCTGATCCAAGCCTCACAGACTTCATTCTCTTTCCCCAGGAATTGGTCTGGTTCCAGAAAACACCCCACTCCGTCATTTCTGTCCAGCTCTGAGCCTAAATTAAGTGTTAGGACATAAAACCAAGAGTTAGGTGTGATGGAGACGTGTCTGGAGCGTTGGGTGAAGATCCAGTTTGTCCTGTGGTCTTTTTAGGTAGGATTTGTGGGAACAAATTCTGATAAATATCTGTATGCACACAAAAGGCATTCTCGCTCTGCTGCAGAGCTACACTTGGTGTGCAACCTGGAGAAAGGGGCAAACAGAGCTTAGAGACACATTCTGCTGTCCTGATGGTTGGGCTGGCCAACAGCAGGGACAAATGTCTGTTCTGCAATTCTTTGTGTTAGATAAAGGATATTAAGCTCTATAGCTGTCATTGCATAACATTCCTTGACTATTAAAATGTCTGCTAGAAAGTGCAAAGAGACAGCGAGGAAATTGTATGCCTTTAAAATAGGGCCAAAATAAGGATGGTGGTAACTATTATGGGAATACTTAATAAGGTCTCTGAGTTGCTCTAGAAACTCAACATATCCTTTTGACACGATGCCTATAAACAGTGATTACTGCTTGACTGAGGGTGTGAGGAAGGAAATTCTAAGACAAAGTTAATTTACATCTTAAAAGAGTTACCTCTTAAAAAACCTCACAGCATAGTAACAAAAGTTCTGTATTGTAGTGATTAATGTCAGCACACTGTACTGTCTCTACTGCCTCATAATTAAATAGAAGATATTCAGTTGTATAGCACTTCAATGTGATAATGGTTTATGTATTAACTCATTCACCTTGCAATTTCTTGACCTATTTTTCATTTTTAGAGGCATATAATGATGGAATGTATGCAGTAACATAGGGGGGAAGGAGAGACACTGTTGCCATTGGCTTTACATAAACCTTCCTGATAAACTGAAATCAAAACCTGGAAGTACATTTTCTGAGGTCTTTCCAGGTATTCCAATTTAAATACTAGATACTTAATTCCCAGAATATGGTTCTAAAAATTTTCCATGAACCAAATGAGAGCCAAAAAGGAAAACTGGGAACTCTGCTGTTCCTTTTGTTGTGAATCGCCACTTGCTGATTTAGGTATTGCCTTCATCTGGTAAAACAGAGAAAACAAACTCCTGTTCAGACACACCTTCCACCTCCTCCAGTAATCCAGGAAGAATGTAGCCTGTGTTTTGAGTGTTAGACAAGATTTCCTATAATGATGTCTCTCTGCCATGTTAAAACCACCTACATTGAAAGATCTTGGGATTTTAAATCAGTAGATGTGTCTGGGGTTCGCCTGTTTCTGTCAATGTCTCACTGTGATGTTTGCCAAGTATCTTACATGAACTATTTGAATGCATGAAGTTAACTATTGACATTCAACAAGATACTGAAATAAATCTCAATTTTTCAGAGGTGTTGAACTCCCCCACACTCAATTCAAGTGAAGCACATGATTTTTTTACCCTGGTTATGGTGTTAGCAAATATCCAGCAACTTCATAGCAGTGTGTTTTCCTCCTTATTTCTGATATAACTAGCTCCTCTACATGAAAGCACAGACTATACGTGATATTGGATCTTTAGCTTAAAAAATGCATGTCCTGATGAATATTTATTCAGCACATTAAAAATATCATCCATGCCTGGCTTTCATTTGGCTCATAAACCTGAATATTGTGAAAAACCTAAAGACAATATTTGTTCAGCACATCAGCATATCATCAGTTAAGGAAAAATTCATATTTCTGTTTAGGATACTTACACACTTGCTATTACTGTCCTGTCAAAGCACTTCATAATCTTTGGAACTATTTATTTGAGACAGGAAGGACTTTCCCCATTTCACAGATGGAGAGAAGTAGTAGACATTTATGACTTTTAATTTCCATTAGTTCCAGCGGAGGTAGGTGCTGATATACTTTGTTAAAATCTGGCTGCAAATAACTTACCCAGGGTCACAGAGGAATCTCATGATTTTCTGAGTTCCTGATCAGCAATCAACCCATTGACACACCCAGCTTCCTGGTTTTCCTCTCATGTTGAGGGTACTTTATTTTGAGTACCATGATTAGGTGTACACAGCAGTATTAGCTTAGGTTTTCAGCTCAAACTTGAGCCAAAACTTCCCCATTATCCATCATACCATAGTGGTAGCTTGCTCTCTGGCTCTATTTTGGAGTAAGCCACCTGGATGTTCAGCAAGAAAACTTAGATTATATCTTAATTATCGGCCTTGGCAGTGCTTCCCAGCTCCTATGACAGATGCATGCTCCAGTTACAAGATGCAGACATGAACTGTCTCCTCCACATGAGGTCCTGGTTTGCTTGGGAAAAGACACTGCTGTGTCTGGAGACGGATTTTGCAGTTCGAGTACTCATCCGTGTATGGAATTGCTCTGGAGACACAGCACCTCTCTAGTGCAGTTACATCTACGTTTGCATTATACCCTTCCCAGTACGGTGCTCCTCTAACAAACAATATTAAGCCTTAAAGTGTTGAGTCACTCCAGAATTCTTTTCTTGTTCATTCCAGTTTGGATTTGAAGAGGTACTGGTTTATACTATGATTTTTAAGAATATCTGAATAAGAAGTTGCCCAGATTCTGCAACCCAGGCTTTCCCAACTTCTGACATCACTGGGGAAGTTTTTTAGCTTTCTTTTCCAACTTCCATAAGTTTGACTCCAAAATGTCCTCTCTTCAACAAGACATATGGTTCCTCCTGTGTAATCCTGGCATCTGTAAGTAGAATGTCCTGGTCACAGCCATGGATGCTCTGACCAAGAACTACATGGGGCCCCATCTTCTCCATTTGCTTCATTCGATCACACTGGCTTTACTAGAATCATTCTTGATTTTCCCTAACATAACAGAAAGAAGGATAAGGCACCGGAGTGAGAAATTCTTTCCACTGTAGATGGAAATAGGAATTCTCTTGTCACTACTGCTTTCAAATGAATTTCTAAATGAAAATACTTTTAATGCTGTCAGTACTGTAACATGGAGATGACAGGTTCTCTTGGATTTCCATTAGTTACAGCCGGTGTCAGCAGCTTTTCAGGATCCAGAGTACACTCAAATTTCTAAATTAAAAGCCATTTCTTTATGTTGACTTTCTGCTAGGAACAACTGTGAGTGCTAGTGCCTGCCTTCTGATGCATTTGTAATTTTTTTTTTTTTTTTTTATATAAAAATCTGTAACATGTTCTTTGGAAGACTTGGTACAACTTCCACAATCATTTCCTCTTCTTCTCCATACCTCTTCTAAATGCAAGTCAATTAAATAGGTTGATGGCATTTGCAGTAATCTAAGCAGCATTCTTGGCAACACGACAAGCTGAAGTGGACTGAGTTTTGTGGTGTTATGATAGTCCTGGCCATAGCTGATGTTTCTTAAACTAAGTATTTGAAAACAAAACCATGGATTTTTTTTAAATGTGAGATTCCTGTCTTTGGTTATGTTTGATGGAGATCAGGAAGGATGGTGCAGTGATGCTCTACAGTTCTGAAAGGAAAAGGTAAGTTTAATATTTTTTCTTCTCTTTTATATTAATATGCTCATCTCTTCCAATCCTGGACATTTTACCCTTATCACTTCCTTGGAATTCATTCAGAACTTAGAAATGTGACACTTGCCTTGCCTGCTGTTTACAAATCTCCCTACATAACTGAACTGTTGCATCTCAGAGCTAATTTGTAACAACTCTACTAACTCAGCTCTTGGCCTTTCATATTGGGAGGCTTCAACTATGACATCTGTGGCACTTTGCAAATGCCTAGGAAAAAAAGATGTGAATGCAGAGTCTATCAATGTCACTTTCAGCATCTGAATAATCAGGATTTGACCCAGGGTCCAAGAAGTGTTGCTTGTTTAACTGCATTTCTCCATGGTTTCACTTCTGGGCAATAACCTTAGCGTGACAGACAGCAGATTTCAAGTTAGCAAATGTCATACCCATCCCAAGTACACTTATATTGTCAGGAATTACAATTTGACACTATCAGATGTCTCCCTGAGCCACAATTAAGGCATTTAACAACACTGAATGAAAAGAGGGAAACTGATCTCCCCTAATTTTTTTCTTCCTTGAAGTATCAGTTACCACAGTGTGCAGAGCGTCTTTTCTGTTTATGGAATTTATAGGTTTGAATACTTAAAATATATATCAGAATATGTAAATTGCTCATATGGAAAGTTACATAGTGAAGACCAGTTGCAAACATAAATCCCCAGTTTGTGCTCAGAAGTGTTTGTTTGCTGGTGTGAACGGATTCTCCCATGTGCCCTGTACTTTTAGAAATTATTTGAATAAAACCCTTTGGAAAAGCAAACGGATTGAAATGAGCTACCCAGAGTATAATACAGATACGAAAATACAGAGATATCTGTCTTAGCAGCCATTGTTGCTGTCTCTTCATGAGAAGAAACCGTGGATAAATAGAAAGATTTCTAAATAGCCTAATGCAAAAAGAAATAAAAATCATAAACGTCTGCTTAAGATTTTCAGATTAGCCTCCTCGCATTTCTTTTTCTCAGTACAGTTATATAGATATTAAGTGGTACTTTCCTTGCATGATACTGATGAGGAAAGGGTTACATCTCAAGAAATAAAACTCCTCTCCACTGACCATACCAAAATACACATTTTTATAAGTAGATTTGTTTTTAAATAGGGTGTTAATAAATCTTCTGTATTTTTACTTTGTGGTACTAGAAGATCGATAACTGGCCTACTTATGCCATCTTCTGGATAATTACAGAACTGTCTTTATGCAGTAAAAGCTTCTATCAAGAAGCGTTAATAATTATCAGTGCCTTGAAATAATTTGCTAATTGAATCCCTGAAGTAATTTTCTTTCTTATTTTATAGAATTTAGAACAACCCAAAGCCTACTGAATTATTAACCATGTATCATATTCAGCTATTATGAATAATCAGTAGATTGTACAAAAAAGATCTTTGTAATTGTGGTCTCAATAATACTGAGATATTTATTGAAGTTTTGTTTTACAAAAAAGTACTTTTTTATACAGATATCTTACTAATGAGAGCCCCATTTTCTCATCAAAAGGCTGGGTTTTTATCTCTTGGGGATAACGAGAAAGAAGGAATAGATGTCAATCATGTTGCATAATACGCAGCTGGAGATAACTGTGCTGTGTGACACTGTTACTGTTCTGATGCCAGTGGTAGAAGAACCTGCAAATAGCAGATGATGTTGTATGAGCTTTCTGGAAATCTTTGCTATTCTATTTACTCATTTAATCATTCTTGCCAAATCTCACATTGGGTAATTACATCTGCCTAGGGGACAGGGAAAACGGCTGAAGGGCCTCCACTGTCTTCTGTAGCCTCCGCTTGCTTTATGTGCCAGAGTACACAATGGTTATCTTGCAAACTGGGGTTTACTGCAACATTCTCAACAGGAGAGAGGAGGCACAGGCAGAGCAGAAGAAATGTAGAGGTTTATCCTTCAGAGTAAACCACATTTCATGAGTTTGAGTTTCAGTTCACACCTCATAGGGTAACTGGAAATAGTAGATTCCTAGCACAAACGTTAAGCAAAACAAAGCAGGCATCTAAAATATTAAATATTCAAGTTTTTCAAATGCCTTCTGTTTCTTGAGATATGTAATGGTCCCTAATAAATGTGCATTCAGGATACAATTAAGTCATTATTTAGCAGGACCTGTTGTGATAGGACCTTTTTAGCAGGACCTGTTGCGATAGGACGAGGGGTAATGGTTTGAAACTAAAAGAGGGGAGATTTAGGCTGGACACAAGGAAGAAATTTTTTACAATGAGGGTAGTAGAAAACTGTAACAGGCTGCTGAGAGAGGTGGTGGATGTACCAGCCCTGGAGACATTCAAGGCCAGGCTGGACATGGTTCTGAGCAACCTGATCTAGTTGAAGATGCCCCTGCTCATTGCAGAGGGATTGGACTAGATGGCCTTTGAAGGTCCCTTCCAACCCAAACTATTCTATGATTATAGAAGACATTGTAAATTATGCTATTCTGGACATCAAGAAAGTGTCCTGGTCAGATCCAGATCAATGCGCCATGTCTCACTAACAGGGTGAGCAGAGGAGAGTAGAAGTTTCCATTCTGAACACTTTCAATCTCTTTTGAAATGTGTGAAATAATAGCAGTGTGAAGAACAGGAATGGCCCATGGAAGCCATGCTACAGCATCTGCCTGCCTGAGCTTTTCATGTGTCTTCCCTCACTTTTCCTCAACCACCAGCTTTCCCATCCAGGTGCAATTACAGGCTAAAATGCAAAGCCACATTGGAATGGCATAACTGTGTCCTTAATTTTCAGCATCTGCACATGCTCAGAAAGAAAAAGCCCAGTTTCAGTTTCTTTGAAGGTGACGGTGGCTTTTGAACTGAGTTGAGAAACTTTGCAACTACCACAAATGCTACAATATCTGTTCCCTGCTTGCTCTCCGAAAACCTTAAGAAAAGTCTCCAGCTTGGACTGTGGGTTTTCTTAAAACACTAATCCAACACTCGGTTACTAAGCATTTAATTATTAGGATTGTGAAATACAAGAACACCTATAGAAGGCGTTCATAGAAGGAACTAATTATAGCCCACTTAGCATGTGGGCTCATAAAATCTCTTGTCATTTATTTGTCCTTTAAATGACTTCTTGTAATACCCTTATCAGGACAAATGGATCTTCCGGAAGTGAGAAAATGACCCCAAACTGGCACAGGCAGATTTGATTAAAACTTATACTCCTTCTGTGGCAGCCTAAAGATCTCAGGGGATCTGCCATTGCACAGCAGAGTAGAGGAGAGAGCAGACAGGGAAAATGCTTTCTGTCTGAGGCAGAAAGATTTTATTGCTAACATGCTGACATCCACTCGCTGTAGGACCACCTTATGATCAGTCTCTCTTGTTTCCTTTAAACCTCAGTGTCAGAAGTTTGGTGCCAGTGTGATTAATTCCCTCTTTACTGATTGTGTGTCATTTACTTTTAAGTAAGATTTTTATAAATGAGCCAAAACAAAGACAGAGATGAAGATTGTGTGGAGATAAACATTCGTGCTGCTGGGTCTCCCACTGACTTGGGCGCAGCAGGGGCCAGCAGTAATGGGGATTCACAGGCATTGTGATTAGACCTCTCACTGTGAACAGGTAATTGAAACACTATAGCCCATCACCAGCATTTACAAAACAGCAAGCCATGAAGGTACTTAGTTTAAAGCAGACCTTGAAAAAAACAGCAGCTTCACACTCTCCCTCTGTCATGTATGAGCAAAGCAGAAGCTGAGGATACAAATAATATATACGTGTGTTTGTGTAGACAGCACTTCTCTGGCACCCGTGCAGGCATTGTCCCCTGAGCCATGACTATTCGTATGTGGGTCTGTGGGCCATGTACAAGCTGTCTGCCCAGCTTTGGGAAGAGTGCACCAGGCAGAGGGGCCTTGGGAAGAAATGTGGCAAGTCGCCTGGACTAAATGTTCTGTCCCTCAGCCCAGGTTTGCTGCAAGGCACTGGCTAAGAAGGGGTATGTATCAGGCAGAGACCTCACATCAACCTTCATGTGAACATTTGAAAGCTCCCTCAGTGGATGGTTCACTGGTACCCTCACTGAGGACAGGCTAACAGTGGTTTGAGACCCAGAGCCTGATTCGGATATCATCATAAAATCCAGTGTGCCGTGTGGCACAAGTAAACATGCTGCCACCAGGCACTTTTGTCTGTCTCCTGATGCATACCTCAGACGTGTAGACGTGGTAAAAATCCCTTTACTGACTAGCTCCCTGCAACAGTGTATTTAAAAGTGTGATTGATGCATATGTATGATGTAGGTGAGAATGCTGATTTACACCTCATTTTCATTACTTAGTAATCATTGTGTCCCATGAAAGCCTTTAAAGAAACCTTTGCAACTGTAGTAATTTAGTAGTGGAGGTGTACCTCCTCAGCCTGAGCCTCCCTTCTGCCAAACTCCACTTAAAAGCTACTGGTGTCTCAGCAGATGTTTCTAGGTTTTAAGACAATGGGAGACTAATAAACAAGTTTAGGTTAACTTCACTCCCATTGGAGAAAAAAATGTCAGCTCAGAGCTTATGTCCAGATGGTGAAAGAAGCAATTGTCATATGGAGCTGAGACACATACCTACAACACTAGACTTTCTGGATCCTCTGTTGAGTTTTGCTGTTGCCCAGACACCCTCAGTCGATGCATGGCAGATTAACTGTCCATATTTTGGCATCAGGGATCATAATAGCTTTCAGCAGCTTGAGTGGTTTTTTAGGTGTTTGTAGCATGCTTTGTCATTCCTACATAAAAGTACTCATTCCTACTAAAAGGCACATAAAATATTAGAGCAGTCACTCAAATGAACTGAACACCTCATTACGCACTTACATGGTATATACAGCTACCGTAGTTAGCTAAAAGATCAATGAAAAATGTGATCATTAACAGGAGTTCAAGCATCATATCACCAGATTTGTGACTGCAAATGCTTAGTGAGAAAAAGGTGGAATTTTTTTTTGTCCTGGTAATTGCATAAATGACAGGGCTTGACAGGAAATACGAATATAATTATTACAATGCCAAAAGGGGATTCTGAAAATCTAGATCCATTCTGCAAGTCTCTTTTTGATTATGGGAGCTGACTTCTGATTTCTGTGCATCAGTCCCTTATCTGTAAAATGAAGGGTTTAATCTGTTACTTCCATCACTCTTTGAGACTGTGAATATTAAAGAATTTGTAGTTTTGATATGACCATAGCAGAGTGTGTATTCTTCAGGTCTGGCCAAAAGAAATGCTGTAAAAAGCTGCAGCAAAGGTCAACATTATTGGTGAAAGGCAAGATATACACAGAGCACAACTGCTAAGTGCCATTCCTCAGTTTGCTGCAAGCTCCATGTGTGACTGGTCAACCCAGGAGCTCTTGCAGCCTAAATGTCTGCTTTTTAAAGTGTAAACACATCTTTATCTCACAGTGATGCTGAGAAGCTGTATTAGCTCAGTGTGTATAGATCTTCTTCAGGACACTGAGATAATGACTGTTGCTATCTGTATGGGCACATTGTAGATGATTGTAAGAACATCCAGTGAACATTCTCATTTGCTCTACAATAGCTTTTCACTAAAACAGTTCTTTTTTTTTTCCCCATACAAGAGAGAGACAGTTTTCTCTGGCATTAGCAGCTGTGGGTCTGATCATATCTACTGTTTTGGTGTTTGTTCATGTGTTGTGCTATAGGCCCGATACAAGCTTAGACAAAAAATAAACACACAGAATACTTTTACTATTATTTTTAATCTCCCATAATTTTCAGAAGAAACAGCAGAACATGGCACAGTTCTAACCTTACAAAGTATGGTTATAGTTTGCAATAAAATTATTATGAGCAGTGCTGCTACATCCCTGGCCTGACTTGAAGTCTTCCACCTGGAATTAGAAGTTAAGGACAGTTTATCAGAGTAGTGATTTGTTGTGTAAACAGATCTTGTTGCTGGCATTTAGGAAAACTTATTTGCCTGCCACTCAGCCAACTTCTTTTATCACACTTGACGGAAGTTTCCAGCCTTGAATTACTAGTTAATAATATCTGAGCAAAAGTGTAATTTATTGTTTAAGTAAATTTTGAAACAGAAAAACAGTACCTTAGATACCAGACTTAGTGCCTGCCTTAGGCAAAGCATTTTTCTTTTAGCACAGAATTGTAATAGAACAGATTAAGATTTGTGACAAATTCCATCTCGTGTTGGATGTATAACTTACCTAATGGCTGAATACTATCTTCTGAGCTATTCTTTCCTCATTCACATATTGTAACCCTGATATAGCCGTCATGCTATAACTGAGCATAGGTCAGCTGCACACATTCAGACATGTACACACCACAAAATTTAAAAGTAACACATATCTGGTTTCCATATGGCGAAATCTGATGCCATACTTTATCATTTCATCTGTTTTATCAATGGTGCTTGAGGAAATATGTGAATTTTCTCATCATGGTCACTCGTAACAAATTAAAGAATTCAAATTTATTCGAATTCAAATTTATTCAAGTTCAAATTTATTTGAATGAAAGGAATAACCATACCTTGTCCTCTAGCAACAATTTCTTAGCTTTTAGATTTATAATCGTGTGATAATACTAACAGCCACCAGATGCCAGCACAAGCATGCAAGCACTAGATAAATGCCCATTTTATGCTAGAAGGCAAGGATGGTGCAGCCATCCCAGGTCTTTATGCGCTTACAGTCACATTAAAAGTGCACTTTCTCTTTGAGTTTCAGTGTCCTATAGAAATTAAAGATCTGATCATCAAGTCAGATGCACACAGCACTGTACTAACATTAATCTTGGATTTAAGGAGACCACTGGAGACACGACTGTTTCGCTGGCCCAGCTGACTTATTTCCATATGGAACTTTGATGGGAATTTCTAGCCTAATAGACTTGGTTTTTTCTGTTGCATACTAAGTAGAGGATCCTTAATATCAGTCTTAAGTCTGCCCAGAATATGCCAAAATCACTTCATCATCTCTGCAGAGTGGATCTTCCAGACATGTCACGCTTTTGGCTGACAATTGTAACGCTGCTTTGATGTGGGCTGAGAGAGTAGCTGAAGCCATAGCAGCTTCCCAGTTTTGCAAGCCTTTTTTCCTCTTCTTACAAGGCAGCTTGACAACGGAGGGATTCAACATTCATTTCTTACCTGATCCAGTATTTTGCCCACTGTCTGGATGATGTAACCAAGGTGTCTTACTCGTAATGTCTCATTAGCGTACAGGTCATCCTGGAAGACAGACATAGTATCTCAGGTTTGACCAGCATAAAGTTACCTACTAACATTTCTTTCGAATACAAATAAGTCCAGTTATCTTTCTGTTACATCAATTTCTCTTATGCTTCCTTCTCCAGTTACATTCCAGCTTACTCTGTTCAGGGACTGTTCCTTCTTATGAGTACGTACTCTATGTGGACACAGAGTCACAAACTGTAGGCATTCTTCACAATCTCCAGTAGTTAAATATGTTTCTTCCTCTAAATTTATTGCATTCCTTTTCATTAATGGCACCAAACATGACAACAGAACTTTATAATGTCTACTCACACAGGTAATCCTAGCTCCTAACTATGGTCTTAAAGATTGTGGAATTGGGTTCTTACATACATAAAAAAAGACTAGTTTACGTTTTCTTTGCCTGCTGTAACACAGATTGAGAGTTTCTTAGTGGTCACTGTACACTTACGAACAGGACACATAGCAGTCACCTACTGATGTAGACCAAAATATCCTTCAGGCATTCTTTACAATAAAAACAGACATTTTCTAGAGAACAGAGTTCAAAAACCTTCTGGATGTCTCGTCTAACACTGCAATTTTCAATTTCATGAGAAAATCTGTTGGCAGCAGGAACCTTGTGGAAAAAAAAAAACAAAACCCAAGCTAAAAAAAAGGTGATTGTGAGAAGTGTGGCTAACTAGAAATATTGATATGTTGTCTAGGGGGAATTTGGCTTCACAGAAACATATTGATCCAGTTTTGACAGTGTTGTATTAAATTGTATCTAACCCTGGAACGACCCCGTTCAGGACCATGAAACTCACATCAATACTCGTCGAAATGAACTGAGTTACTGTGGGGGATCATTAAATTAGCACGGTCAACACTACACACCAGTGTGCTCCATCAGGCATGAACGCCTTGGTATCCCTAGTGAGAGGGCCTGCAAACCTGCTTCCAGGAGACCTGAGCCCAGTACTGGGGGACAAAGAGCCACCATTCTCAGAGGCACCTTAGGGGGACCAATGGTGTCTTCCATGCAGCCAGAGCACTTGTCCCTGTGGGAAGTCAGAACATTCTGATTGTAAAATACTTGTGTGATAATCTTACAGAAGAGTTTTGTAATGCTTAATATAAGGATTACAAGAATAGGAAAGCAAAGGGATTTTCAGCAACAGGAAATGCCTTTATTTTTTTTCCCTCTCTCCATTAATTTTCCTCTTGATTAGTCTCATCTGAATATATGAACACTCTGTGTGTGAAATTAAGTTAAACATACTTATCCATGTATACTAGCAACATGGGAATGTGGCTTTCTGCAAGCACCTACCCACATGTCTTTCTTTGCTGTTCTTTGGATCATGTTCTAAGTGTCCTGGACATTATAACAGAGAATGTGAAACTCATTGATTAGTGCATTTAAAATAGAAGGTATGAACGTGATGAAGTTAACTTTTCCCTGTTATTTTCACCTATTATGATGCCTTAACATACCCATTACAGAAGCGGCTGCCACATGGAGTAGAAATAATCACACAGCTTATATTACCCAGCTTGGCCACCAGCAGCAATATAGCTGAGAGGTACAGAGCCACAAGCTCTATCCTACACTATAGGAAAGATTTTCTAAAAGAAAAATTCAGAGATGCCACCTTGTGGGTGATGAAAATAATACAACTAAGTAACAAATAAGACAGTATTGCACTTTTAATATAGTAAATATACAGTAACTTTGAATTACATGATCACTTTCCAATGAAATTCCTGGCAAAAATATCCACAAAAACTTGAAATAAATAAGAACACATGATTACCAACATCAAAAGCTGGGCTGTAAATTCTCAGTTAATTGAGTTCCAATCTTTCTAGATAGAGCAGAGTCTGTTTATTTTTCAGAAGAAAACCTACTAATGCAAATGGGAGCAACAAAGGCGCAATACCTTTAAAATAAGGTAAAAAATAGTACATTAAGGGCAATTTCCTACTGTAGCAATTTCAACTATATCAACTCCAGAAAAGGTATCACATACTGACTGAACAAACTGTCAAAATATTCTCAAACTTCTAACAAGATCCTTTGAACAGCAAATACAAGATAAAAGTTACTTCAAACAACAACTGAAACACAGGAAGAACACAAGCAATAGTGGGATTACAGCAGAACTGAGCAGTCTGGAGTCAAACAAGGCAGTTTAGTCCAATTAAGTGCAACCACCCCGTGCAGCATCACACCCCTCTTCTGAGGGTCACCAGGGGCATGGTAGCACTTGGGGCACGGCTGGGAGCTACGGCCACAGCATCCTGAGAGAGGGGCATCGGTGGGAGATGAGCTCCCCACTTGTGGCAACCCATTTGCTCTAATCTCAGCTTTCTCAGAACGAATACTGCTGAGCCTTTTTGCCTCTGTGAGAAGCACCATCACCCCTGCATTTGTACCAGCAAATGTAATCTCTCATTTGGGAAGAAAAACACAGTCCACCTTATCAGTTTTAACGAGGCGACCCCTTGATTTACGATACTGAACCAGCAGCATGGATTGACTTCGTCTTCCTTGCAAGGCTCTTCCACTTGAGGAAGATGTGAAGTCCCCCTACCCAGAATGGTAGGCATTGCTCACACAGTGATAACCCCTCTTGGGCGCATAAATTCTCAGTCACTGCAGAAGCTTGATGCTTGTACTGGTAACAGAGCAAGGATCTGGAGGCATTGTGCAGAAACTTCAGAATTGCTGTAGGTAACTGAAAGCTACGAGGTCTCAGGGGGTGCAAGGGAGGTAAAATGTTAACCGATCACATTATTTCACTGCAGAAATGCAAGTAACAGAGAAAAAAGGACCATGTCAAGAGAGAAACAATGTTGTTTTAAATTTCAAGTTATGCATTAAAAATACAGTTCAACTTTACTACAGAAAACAGTTTATACATATTGGAGTAAAATTCTGTTTCTTCACATCTTTGTAACAGGGTAATTTCCTTGAAAACACTAGAGTTGTTCAAAGTTTATACCAGTATAACTGACATAGAATCTGGCTGTTTATTTAAAATGCAACCTGAGCATATTTGTTCTGTATAGTACCGCAGAACGTTAAACCTTTAAATTATCTAGAAAAAAAATAAATCACTCTTTAAATATCTCACATCACAGTAAACTTGTTCTTCAAGAAGCATCATCAATGCTAGGCTTAGACACACATATAATTATATTGCTAAACATAGTGAAAAAAAATATAAATAGCCACATAAATACTGTGCTGTGGAAGTGTTCTAATTCCAAGCTGAATGTATTTGATGGAATAAACTTTTCTGCTATATTCAGAAGTGCTTCTAAAGATAATATCCATCAATACAAAACAAAGGAAACCTAAAGCAGAGTCCTATTCTTAAGTAGAGCTCTTTATAGGCCCACAACATCATCAAGTTAAAACAGAAGCAAAAGTGCTGCAGGATAAAATCCAACCCTTGCACATCTGCTCAGGCTAGGAGCTGTCTGTTTCTGTGTGTGAACTAAGATGACTGTGGAAGAAGTATCAAATTAACGAACAAAAATTAGTGTTGTATGATTATCATGTGAGACAAACTTGGCCAGATCATAGCCAGAGCTTAATGATGAACAAGAACTTGGACTTGAAACACTGTTTACTTGTTCTTTAAGAAGTGACCATGCAAAATGGGCCTGTATCTATATACCCTCCTTGTAACCTAGGAGAGCATCAATATAATGTTTCAGAGGAAAATTTAGCATACACTAATATTCAGTGCTATAATAACATGCTAAATTAACTGCTGCATCTAATAGAATTTGTTTTAAAAAACTGCTATTCTGATTATTGAGCCTGCTCACCTTGCTTTTGGTGCTTGTAACAGTGCTCTAGAACAGTGTGCTAAAATTATGCGCTGAAGTAGTGCTTACTGGTAAGAGGAGGCCTACTACCCGTCACTACTGTTAAGGTGAATCAGGAAAACGTGACTAATGAAGGCTTGCAGAATTTGGCCACACCTTGAAATTCTAGCATTCGATGCATGAACCTTTCATCTAAAAAAGCTGAAATAGATGATGAGTCTGGAAAAAAAGGATGAAATAGGAACAATGGAATGTGCTGGTCCTCTGCAGTTGCTGGTGTTGAATGCCATCCTTTGACTTTCATCACACCTCTGACACAGCCAATTTACTTGATCTGTGAGCATGTCAGATTGTTTCACTTTAATTGCATAGTGCTGAATGAACATGCAACTACAATTCATTTTAACTGTAACTTCACAAATAATATGGAAATATAATACTGTACATTACATTTGTTTCCTTTACCAATTTAAAATTTCACATTTGGTCTCCAGCAGACTAGGGAAAAAAAAAAACTCTCACTAAAAATATTTCTTTGACTATTCCTGAGCAATGTTTTTATGTACTGTAAAATACTCTAGTTTATTACTACATTCTCACATTTTAAACTACATATAAATCCATGCTTTGAAATTTTACAAAGCTGAATATCTGGTAGGCACAATGAAAGAATAGAAACAGCTAAGCGTCTTAAAACCCAGATGAGATCAACAAGAGAAGTGCAATTTAACTATATACATAATGTACTCTTTAGTATTTGCTACTTTTTCATTTTCTATCACAATGTGAAGGATCCACTTGCAAAATCCGGTCTGTCAGACCTCAGATCACTTCTCAGGAACAATTCACTGTCACTGGTTGCTGAGGGTGAAGTTAATGCTACTCAGTAACTCATTCTAAAATTAAAGTACAAAACTTCCTCTGGAATTTCATTTTTAACAAGAATGTGCCTCCAGCTGCTGTGATTGATTGGAAATTGCAGCACATGAACTGACACTCGAATAGTCACTGAACTGTCCTTTGTATTCTCTTGTACCTCATGGACACAAGAGAAAACACAGGGTCCGAGGACAGGACCCACTCCTGGTTGTACCATTTATTTCTGTAGGGTATTTCCCCACGTCAGTTCACTAACTTGAAAAAAGAAGCTATGCTAACTAAAGTAGGCTGGTCCATGGGATAAATAATAATCATCTTGGGTGACTAAAAATAGGTATCTTTTGTATCAAAATATATCTTTACTTGAACTAACAATAGCCTTTAATTTCACCCCCAAGAGTCTATTTTTTATGAGGCTACCCATTCTGCAAACTAGGCCACAGAGTCCCTAATAACACCGTCACTTTGCATTAGTCGTATATATCCATGTGCAATTTGAAATTTGGTCATTTCCTCTGAATGACAAGGCTTACAAAAGGAACTTTTCAAGGAAAGCTGTCTGTAAACACAGTGAAAATTCCTGGGTATAAAAATACACATTCAATTTTCTTAACCTGTCACTAGTGAAGCTGTCTGCTCCCTATTAATTTTTTGTCCTAAAAAGAATCCTTTCTGCATTAAAATATTTCAAAACATTATCTCCATTCTTATAAAAAAATATCTAGTTCATCAAAAAAATCCAATTCATCATCTTCTGTGAAGAATTAGTTTGACTTTGCATAGATAAGCATGCGCCATTGTTTTATAAAAACAGTTGAACCCTTTTCCATCAGAAACCACCACCAAACCTGTCTCACAAAATAACACATCCGTTCAGGAAAAGTATGAATCCTATTCTCTCAAATACACCACGGTGAGAGTAAGAAACACCACAGACTTCAGTGGACTTCAATGGGTGCAAATAGGACATGTTATAATTGTATATTTCTCTAAACTTTCATACTCTGCTATTGTTACTTTTATTGAGCAACTGGAAATATTTTTGAGGAAAGACCAATGGAAGACACCTGCCTTCAGGGAAAAGATTTCCTGCTGGCCTTGCTGGCTTAAGATCACATGTATTGAAATCATAGAATGAACAGTGCTGACTTAGAGCCATGCATCAAGAACATATTTTCTCAGGATCTTCCTATAAAGAAAACATGACCCTCCTGGACTGGCCAAATGCTTTCTAGCAGTCACAAAGCATTATGATTTTTTTCATCATTTAAATTTGCATGATGTTTGCTTTGTGCCATTTGTTTTTATTTTCCTGTCCCCTGTTGGTTTTTTTGAAGGAACATAATTGTTGGCATTGCCATTTTTCTTTGGATTTGTACATGCGTATGTTTTTAAGCCTCTGATGGGAGCAGCTGAACCATGAAACACTGGGGTTTGCTTAGGGGGTCTGATATTACCAACACTTTGAATTTTAGAACCATTCTCGGAGGGCTCCACGTTGAGAAGCTGTTGCTTTGCAGTCTTTTTTTTCAGTTCACTCCTTACTTCTCCAGATTGTCTCTGAGAAGACATTTCACATCCCGTTCTCTCTGAAAGTTTCAAGTGACCTGGATGGGAATATAACTGGCGACTTTTTTCAAAGTATGAATCTCCCCTGTGACCCAAATAGCTTCTGGGCAGCTTTGCAACACTTTCTTGGGGAACCACCTGCTTGTTAGGCAAAGGGCTGAGCAATGCTTTGCCTTTGCCAGGGCTTTTTAGAGTACGGACAGAGCCAGGAGCAGTCTGTGGCCTGGCTTTGGCTGCCTTTCCTTTCTCGTTCTGTACAGTCTGCATCTGCAGCCATTCCAGCTGCAAAAGGCGATCGATGTATTTCTGAAGAAATCCTGTTGGCTTTGGTCGAAATTCAGTTTTACCCTCTACGTTAACAAAGATGGCCAGTTGCTTTAAGTCCCAGGAGTTGAAAGGGGGTGGGAGGAAGTCTGGGTAGTAATATTCTGATTCTTTAAAACCTGTATCAGGGATGCATTCCAAACAAACTGGATCAATTTC
This sequence comes from Strigops habroptila, assembly GCF_004027225.2. Classification (NCBI taxonomy): domain Eukaryota; kingdom Metazoa; phylum Chordata; class Aves; order Psittaciformes; family Psittacidae; genus Strigops; species Strigops habroptila. Next base: position 5,432,823 of record NC_044289.2, read on the forward strand.
TTCAGCTCTAAGAATGAGTTCTGGTGGTGTGCAAGGAGATGGGGGAAGGGGAATCCTTTCTGAATCAGAGAGATCACTGGCACTATCATCTTCAGCATCTTCTTTAATAATTTGTGCTGATTCAAAATCAAGAAACATTTCATCTACAGATGCTTCTTGCCATTTAGAAGAGCATGGACGAGCTACAGCAGCATGTTCTTTGTGATTCTCTTCCAACTGTTCTTTTTTACTGCAGTAAAAATGTTGCACCGGGATGTCTCTAACCCTGCAGAAGCTACCTTGTGTGCTGCCCTTTGTGCTAGGAGGGATCCTGTGCAGAAAAGATTCATTTTGCCTTCTTTCTGGGAGACTCCTCTTTGGTCCTTGTACTCTGTGCAGTGATGTGCAAACACTTGTGATCCTAAATAAAAGGAAAGATCATATCCTGTTAGAATGATTAATGCCTTTGAACATCAGTTTATAAAGGTCTTCCTACTTCCTTCAAGGACATGGGTCTACATGAATGAAGCGTGGTAATGAGGTAAAATTAGTATTTGCTGGCAGAGCTTAACACTGCCTGCTACTGACTTTTTGGTTTATTTTGTTCCGATTTTGCCTGAGAACTCACTAGGGCAGGATAGTAAGTTTCCATATCGATAACTTAAATTTGTTATCCTCATAAATGCTGAATTCTGGGGTCAGTGAAGTCAAAGGCAAAACACAGAAGCCATGATTTCATCACAAGCATTTTATATACCAGCTTGAAATGACTACAAATTAAACAATCTTAACATAAAACTACCTCTTTGACTGAGCACTGTCATCCAGCTGGTTTCTTCCCTTCTTAAAAATGCTTGGTTGGTTACCATCTTGAGTGTCATGCGGAATCTGAAAAGATATATAAGTATGTGACATTATTCAGAAGCTGACATAAACTAAGTACCCTTCTTCTGTAAACAAAAACCAATCAACCAAAAATACTTACCTTTTCAATGGCGCTTGATACATTTTTGTCCAATCTTCCAGGAGAAGGTTTCATATACAAAATTGGTTTACTTAGTCCTTTGGTGCTCGGATGGCTTTTTCCATTACTGTAATTAGCAAGGATTAAACAGACTATCACATCTTAATAGCAACATATACAATCATCAGAATAGAAACACAACACAAGTTTAAAGTGCAATTCAGTTTTTAGAAGAGAGATGGTTGATTGCAACTACTCTTAAAAGTTCACCAGAACTATGCCATGGTCACTTTTTGGTTTTTATACTACTAATGCAAAAGTGAGTAATTCAATCAGATGGTATAATAATAGAATTTAGCCCTCTATCAGAGGATCCCAAAGTAACTTCATGAATAACAAATAGTAAATATTAGAGACTACATACACAACTACTAATTTGTATAGTACCTAGTACATGGTCCTAATGCAATTTAACAAAATTAGTTATAAAGTACCAGATGAAGGCCACTGCAAGCCAACTCCTGGTTGCCTTTCTCATTTGCATACTTTCAACAAAATTTAAAGGATCATTTAAAGGATTATTCCTAGGAAGTTAAGGAGTGGAAGCAAGCAGGGTGCATACAGTCTATTCTGATATTAATACTATTTCACAACAAAAGCACAAACAAAATTCACTATTTCATGTTACAATGAAGTTGTGGAAATATTAGTAGGAGAAAAACACATATGCAAGCAAAGGGAATGGCATTACTGATCTGAACAGCTTAAAACCAAAATATGTATTTCCCCAATTAAATAAGAACATTTCTTTGTAAGCACACAGAATTATTAAATCAGTGCATTCCGTAAAAATCAGAAAACAGTGTCTGTTCTACAAACAAGAATTATTACTAATTTTAATAAAGGAAAGCTTTTAAATGTCATTTTAGAACTGGAATAAGCAAACTGTGCCCTCCCTATCTAGTCTAGTATGACTGCAGTTCGGTTAACTTGTCATGCAGTTTTTATGTCGGTATAGTCAGATTTTGTTTTTGTTTTAAAACCCATAATGTCACCAACTGAAGAGATTATAAAAGAATGAAAATGAGTCTTATGCCTCCAGCACTGACGCAGTCACCTCTGTCACTGTGACCTGCACAATCACACTGCACAATTGGTTCTCTTGCTGTGGATCAGAGGAGAGGATGAGAATCTGAACAGTTCAGCTACACACTTTTTAACTAACCTCCAGTATCTACAGAATTCTGTAACAAGAGAGAAAATAATTTCCTTACTTTACCATTCCTTTGTGGCTTTCATTGATTTGGCTCTCCTTTTTCTGTGTCTCTCCGTGCAGTAATAAGGGATATTCTTGAATGCCTGGTCCCATAATTACTCTCTTTAAAGGGTAACTCCACCTTTATTTTTATATCATCTTCGAACAACTCCAGTCTTTGGGGTTTGTAAGACACAGCGTATCGAACGCAAACATCACCACCTCCTGGAGAAGGAATAAACAAACACCACGTGATTCCTCCCAACTTGATTTAATTTTAAAGCGTTAAGATAAATATAATCAGCTACCAAATGAACAACAAACCACAGAGCTCTTCCCCTGAGGTTTACAAGCCAGTCCCTGAAGGACTGCTGGTAAAATATAGGAAAAGATCTGACAGTACAGCAGCGTTAGAAGAGCTATTTTCCATTGTGTAACGTGCTCATCATCATTTTGTTCCTCCTGCGCAGCATTCCATGTATTGACTGGAGCCAAGTATCACAGTCAAATGGTGGTGGGTGTTTCTGCTCTTAATTTAACAAGAACAGATGATCAGCCACCTGCGGTTGAAGTGTGTGGAGTTGTCCTTTTTGCACCAGAAAATGCGCTCTTCCTATATTCATATATGCAAATTTTGTATCAAATCGTTTTGATTTTTTTTTTTCTCTTTTCCGAACGAATCTCTCGGTATCATAAATTCTTACTAAAAATAGTCAGAGCAGAATTCACAACATTCTTTTATTTTCCAGAATCTTCATTCCCATACCCGGGGGGCACAGACAGGACCTGCGACAGCTGAAAGATGCACCCAAACACCTCACTTACCCACCTCTGTTTTTGCTGCGGTGACGTTTATTTATTTATATTCATGTCGTTGCAGTGGTGTTTATATATTCACATTCACATCAGTGTCTGTTTACATCTGGCGCTGCCCTGGTTCTCCAGTCCTCTCTCCGCCATCCCCCCGCCCGCGCTCCCGGCGCTACCACATCCCGTTGGGGCAGGACCCCGGGGGCTCAGCCCACCGCGCCCAGCGGCAGCTCACAACCCGGGAAGGGCCGATCTAACGCAGCAGCGGCTGCAGGCAGCTCCCGCGGCTCCGAGCCGCCACCGCAGGCTGTGCGCGCCGCAGCCACCGCGCCGGGCCCCGCTCCCCTCTCTCCCGGGATGCACCAGCAGCTCCCGGCGCTGACCCCCACCGCGCTGCGTAGCGGCAACGACCGAGGGCAGCTCGTTAATCAAAGGACAGGACCTCCCGCTTTCTCTCCCCGGCAGCCGCCCCGCTCCCGCTCCTCCGCTGTCCAGTACCTGCCTCCACCTCAGCCGCCACCGGCAGCTAAGGGCATCCTGACGGCTGCGGCGTCACGTGGGCAGTGCGCAGGCGCCCGGAGGCGGGTGGGTTGGAGGGGCGTCCCCGCGCATGCGCTGCCACTGAGGGCGAGTTCGCGGCCGCGGGCGCCGCGACGGGCGGCGTGTTGGGTGTCGGGTGTCCCGGGCCGGGCGCTGTCGCCGCCGCCGCTCTGCTCTGCCCTGCCTTGCCCTCGGCCGGCGCAGGGGCTGGCTGGGCACCGCCGGGCCTTGCCGCGGGACGGACGGAGGGAGGACTGTGCAGCTGATGTGGGCTGTAGAGTCCCCAAGCGAGGATCGCACTTCCTCCAGCTGCAGTACCGAGATTTCCTCCACAGCCCCGCCCGACAGCCTCCGCCGCGACAGCCCCTGCAGCAGCCCCGGCCTCGGCTCCAGCTCCCTCCCGCCCGACAGCCTCCAAGCCTTCCCCAGCGTCGGCAGCCCTCGCGACTCGCCCAGCATCCAGTGTGACAGCCTGGAGTGTCCCTGCTGCTGCTCCTGCTGCTGCTGCTGCTGCGGGAGCGCAGGGTCGGCCGGCGTGTGCGAGGACAGCCTGCAGGCCCCTCTGCTCCTCTGTAGCGGGTTACCGTGCTGTGGGGTGCACCGCTGCAACCCCCAGGCATTCAGCGGCCTCTCCGACAGCCTGGAGTCCCTTGGTGTCCAGCACGACAGCCTCCAGTCGGTGTCCAGCCTGTGTGAGAGCTTCAGGTCCTCCAGCATCACGGGTGATAGCCTTGAATCCCTTTCCAGCCTGAGCAACGGGTCCACCAGCCAGCACAGCAGCCTCGAGTTTACCAGCCAGTGAGACTGTCTTCATCTTCCGGTATCATGCACTAGCCTCTGGTTCACTTCAGCTACTGTTGGAGCTTCCAGGTTTCTGGCCTTCATTCAGAAGGCTGCGTTGCTTCAGTTGATTCTTGCTGAAGTTCCAGTACAGGAAGCTCAAATACGTACTGTCCATGGCTGCACTCCCAAGTGTTTCAGAGAGGCAGTGTGTATTACCTGCTGTGTTAACACTGATTTTTGTCATCGATTAAGAATGGAGGTACGTGGGCCACGCAGGAATCCCAGCTATCTCTCTGACCTCTATCAGAACATGTTACAGGCTGAAGAAGCCCCGCGACGTGGCCAGCAACAGCCCCCCGCAGTCCATATAAGTAGCAATATGATTCTTTGGAGCAATACCCCAGCTAAGGGGAGCCCCCAGCCAAATAAGCTTCAGAGCAGCACTTCCTCCAGCTGTGATCCAGCATTACGGCCTATTATACGCCGCCGAGCAAGATCTTTGCCTACATCGCCTGAAAGAAGGAAGCGAGCAGGAGTGCAGTGTCAAGTTCCTGGATGCCAGAGTCGTATGAACCGGGTGAGATTTGCTGATGCTTTGGGCTTGGAGCTCACTGAAGTGAAAGTCTTCCAGAGCGGGGAGGATCCATCGATCCCCTTGCATGTCCTTTCCAGGCTCTCCATAAACTCAGACCTCTGGCACAGCAGCTCAGACTTGGAGTTTACTATGCAGTGTTTGGTCCCTGACTTCCACCAACCTGCAGACTGTATGGATTTCTCCTCCCGACTTCAGGAGCAGCAGGTGTGTCTTGAACGAGTGACCAGCTCAGATCTGGGGCTCAGTGGCACCATCCAGGTTCGCAATGTTGCTTTTGAGAAGCAGGTATCTGTGCGATACACCTTCAACCAGTGGAAAAGCCTCCATGAAGTGTGTGCCCACTGGCACAGTAGCATCCATGAGAAAAACGGGCAGGATCAGGTTGATGTTTTCACTTTCTTTCTCCCTGTGCCTCCCTTCCTCCTTCAGCTGTGCTCTGTAGTCCAGTTTGCAGCAAGGTACCAAGTCAACGGCCAGGAGTACTGGGATAACAACAGAGGGAATAACTACAGTCTTACCTGCCGGACTCACCCCCTTAAGATGCCTAGGGAATGTGAGGAGAGCTGGATCCACTTTATCTAACACAGGAAGTGGGCACAGAGCAGCTTGTCAGTAGTCTGGTGGCACTCTCTTCCTTGGCATGCTGCTCTGCTCCTATGGCAACAGTCTCGTTTTTGAAACCTGCCAAGCCTGATGAAGCGCTCCAGGGCAAGGAAGTAGCCCATGACCCGGACAAACTGTTCTAAACTTTTCAGAAAGTAAAAAAGGCCAAATGTATTGAGTTACATTGAAAGCCCCTGTGATTTCTTGTAGGGTATGCGTTGGTGCAGAATGGTCCCAGGGAATGCTGTCAGACTACCAGAGAGCAAAATGACACTTCATGTGGCTAGCAATATTCTAGGTTTCACAGAATATTTCTAACTGATCTATTTTACCATTTTGTACTGTCTGTTTCCTAAATGTGGAGTGTGGCTTTACTGGTTTTGTTTCTAATTTTGTTTATATTATCTCACCAAGCCTGGGCACTTTTCCATTTATGCATAACTTGGATGGCAGACACTTTAGGGAGTACTTGTATTTTTATATATATGTTATTAAGACTGTAACCACGTTGAATATTTCCATTAATATTTGGGTTGGAAGTTAAATGTTATTATGAGCAGAACATACATGAAAATGTGCCATCAGCCCCTCTGTTTCCCTTAGGAAAAAAAAAAAAAGGTGCCTGTGCCTTTTCTTATCTCCAGTGTTTGCAGTAGGCAGCAGGAATGACTGTTCCCAAAGTGTGTGTAAGGCAGATCTTCACAGGGAAGTTCTCATCTCTTTCAGGTGATGCATAAGTAGGCTTTTTTGTCTAGGTGGTGGTACAGGAATTGTCCATTCCTTGCATGCCTGTTTTTTACTAAGGGAAACTAGAACAATTTTGCACTTGGGCAGCAATTGAAGATCTTAAAGTACTATATGAATGCTGGTGATTTTACCACTGTTCCTGGTAAGTTTATAAATCAAGAAATTAATATGAGAGATATATATAAAATAAATAGCCAGTACAAAGGAGCTGGTTGCCGAGTCTTGGAATAACATGCCAGAACCCTGAATCCTGGCTCCCTGTTCCCCAGCATCCCAGTACTGCCGCCGTAGTACCTTTGAATTCTTTAATCAACTGTTTCTCATAAACTAGTTGAACTCCAAGACTGCATCCTTTGCAATACAAAGAGGGAGCTTGAAAGCAAAATGATGTCTGGTAAACTGATACTTCCACAGACCCACAAACAGAATCCTTTCTACAGCAGGGAGAGCACAGGAACACTGTTAGATGCAGTCTTCCCATGCTTCTTGCTCTACTACTTTCATTCTGTGGTTTTAGTGTGATTTAAGATTGGCATCAGGCTTAAATCTAGTAAGTAAAAGACTGTAAAAAAAAACCCCCCGTATTTCATACATATTCATAACTGCATGGAAAGTTTAGCTTTATATGTGTACCATAAACTTTCAAAACTGGCTGTATGGTTGTATAAGAGCTGCTTTTTAGGACTGTGCTATGAAAATCAGGCCACTTATTTGGGTATCTTATTTTGGATTGCTGCTTATTCATCAAAATCACAAGTTTTAAAAATCACTGTTGTAAGCAACCCCAAGTATATATTAGTCCAGAAAGCTTACTGAGTAATTCTGGAAGTGCAGAAACCCCAAGAAAATTAATGTGTCTGGCAACTTAATGTTACTCCTTAGTTGTGATACCTGTTTAGCAAAGCTAGGATTTCAAGTGAAGCAGCTGCCTGGTTCCATTGATCTTTGGCTTTCAAAGAAATCAAAGTCATGCAGATGATCCTATGAGCTGCTGAGCAGTTACTTGCAGTTACTGAGGAAACTCAATCCTATTTGAAACCATTGAGAAGTGACTGTGTGTCTGCTTCAACTTTGTGTTGGAGCACTGTGAGGTTGAATGTTTAAGTTGAAATTGTTCTGAAGGATTAGGTGAGGCTGAGGTGTGATTGCAAACTAGAGAGAGGAAGGAGTGCTGTCTGCTTTCAATCCACCTGCATTGTTTTCTGTGTCAGGGTTAGAGGAGTGATGATTACCCATCTAGCAGCAACTCTTCCTCTCCTAGAAAAATCATTGCAGGGAACTGGAAGTCTGGCCCTCCCCATGAGTCACAAAAAGTGAGAGCTCTAAGAAGGAAGGAACACTACCTAATTGTAAAGTTTTTTGCCTCCTATGGTGGCCTTTATATGAATAAATGACAGTATGGCAATATAGGACATAATATACCTGAACCTATATTCTGCATAGTCAATAGGGATGTTTTTGCTATAGTTAGCAGTCTACCTATGGTGTGACAGAGCGCAGAGAGGACACTGCAGAGCTGGCTCTGCCAAACTGAAATTCTCAGCAGTAGCACAGGTTGTGCCAAATTATGCCAATCTGTAGATGTTGAGTTAGATGAGCTGAAACAAACCTTCAGTGACTGCAGAAGAATCTTTCTTGGTGTAAGTTGAAATTGCATACCTTTACTTTAGTGAAACTTGCTCACTTAAGGAATTCCATTAAAGTTTATCCAGTATTGTTGAAGTCCACAGGAGCAAAGTTTTATGTACTTGTCAGCGAAGTAAGAACACAGACACGAGCACAGAAGCACTTGGGCTGAATAAAAGTCACTATTTTAAACTACTGTTGCATTCCTCCTCCCCTCTTCCCAATTACTGTATTTCTTCCATCAGCAAAACCACTCAATCACCTTTCAGCACACCATTAAAAATTCCTCTCTTATGAGACCGGTATTTGACACCACTTTACACTAGCTGTTGCTGGAGCCCAATGCCATACTTGTCTTACTGGCAGAAAGATGCTGTTGCCACCTTCTGGGAGAGAGTCTTTCATGTGCTACCAAATGTCAAATCTGAGTGTTACTGCAGGCAGGGACTGATTATGTAAAGCTGAGGTTGTCAGTGTGAAAGTTAGTGTCATGTGTTGGAGAGAGGTGAGAAATTAATGACTTGGCAATGAGTTTGGCTTGTATTGTCTTTCCTCCACGGCCTCTCAGGGTATTTGCATGTACAATATCTTGAACACTGAAGTATTTTTGCAGGTTTGCCTTTCCTCTCTTTGCTTGTTTTGCAGTGCTGGAGAAGAACTGACAGCTGTTACTAACCCAGTTGTCTGATGGTGCTAAGTTGAGCAGCCCTGCCTTGTAATGGAACTGAGTGATGATCTCTGGGTTAAGCTGCTAAATATTCAAACGAGTATTGGCACCTGTCAGGAAAGATAAAATTTGCACTTAGGTTTTCCTGTCATACTCAGTAGTGAATACCAAAAGGATTCTAGCTGACAAAAAAAGGGATGAAGCCATTACATAGTGGTATTACACACCTGTGGTGAAGGTTGATTTCTGACCACCTTTATAAATTCTCAGGACAACTTGACTGCTTGCACTGTGTTCAAACTGAGCACTTCCCTTATAATGAGGAGTTTGTAAAAGTGAATTCTTCACAAGGGTAATTGCCATATAATGCACTTTTAAAAACCTGTATTTATTGTAGTCATACAATAAACAAATGTCTAGTCCAGTTTCAAGGTTCTTTTGGGCATGTTTTCTAAAGCAACGTATGGAATCCATGTAAATGAAAGGGGGTTATCTTTCCCAATTAATCGTCTTGTCCAGATGAAAGTACATTACATAGTATATCAGTAAAGCACATATGCTAGACAAAAGATCATTTTATTTTAGTGGAGAGTTGTATAATTGCAAAGTGCTTCACTTTATTTCATCCTAAAAACAATAAAATGATGGCTATTGTAATACAAAAGATTGTAATAAAAGCTTTTCACAATTTTATGGTTTTGTCAATGTTTCTCCTGTTAACAGGTAAGGAAATTCCTGAGTTTAGTGGCGCAACTTAGTGCTGAGTTGTCACTTAGAGCCACATACTCAGGAAAGTAAGGTGGGTTTGAGTTGCTAAAAAATGAAGAGCACTTGATAAATATCGGTCTATACAGCTGCTAAAATGATGAGGCTCCCCTTCTGACATGGAATTTGCTGCCGTTTCAGCTCAGAGTTCTGTGCGGGCAGCACCTGCTGGATTACGATCTAATGTTGGAAAATGGCACACTGCCAGCTGATTTGAATGTTGTTTCATGGAAGAGAAAGGGGTTTTCTTCTAATTGCACTTCCCAAAGGTGTGCTAGACTGTACTAAACACATTAATTTCTGAGCCTCACGGTTGTGTTATTCTTTCGTCTGTTTGTTCTTTAGTTTTCATTGCTGCAGACTGTCCTCTTAATCCACCATGTTCTTTTCACTCACAGGTTTCTTGAAAATACATCTGAATGTAGTATGGTAAGAGAGCGTCCGTCATCTGTGCATCTCTGAGTGTCCATATCCTCTATATGAAATACATCTCCATCAGTGCCAAGCTTTTACTTGATATAGTCCAAGATTTGAATAATGTGTTGCCAGGTTTCTTCAAAAGCAAAATGGAGACATTTAATTAGACATATTTAATAAAGACATACATTGCCAATTACTTTTTAATCAGTGTTAATAACTTCAACACTACATTGTCCAAGTTGCTTGGGGGAAGGATGATTATTGCAAATTTAAATTTGCAATTTAAATACAAGGGAATGTCTATATTATGCTAAGTTGCTTAAGAATGTCAATGTCACTTTTTATTACAAAGTGTACAGATTATGTCTTATATGCATGTAGATGCATAAAGGAGGGTGCTTTTAGAAAGCATGGTATTATAATATCTTCTCTTTATGACTCGTTTTTGCATTTTCCTATACGACTGCTCTAAATCAGAACTAGCAATACCACCTTAACTGTCATAACTTCACCCACTAAAAGAGTATTGTCATCTGGAAATAAATATGGCAATGACAGTGCAGACTAGCCAGGAGACCAGCAAAGGACAAAGACAGTGGTCTTTGATTTTAACAAATCACTTGAAAACAGTGTGAATTTATTTTATCCTTGGAGTGGGCTGGGTATAAGAATATTTAAGAGAAGGACTGGCTTTTGCTGTGAATATCTTACAGGTAGTTAGTGTTACCTGTAATACAGGTGTTATTTTTATATTTAGTTTCAAATTTGTAGTTTCTTTGTAGTTATCTTACAGAGAATAAATTAAATTCAGCTTGCAGTAATAGTAATATGCTAACAGTCAGCTGTAACTACAGTTCTTAATTTACTGTTATCACCAGTGTTCAGTACAATGTTATGTGTCCTTTAGAGCATTGCTGGTCAAGACACAGAACGGCAAGTCTAAATGATTGGTCATTTGTCAATGTGAGTCTAATGTTAGTACTGACTTCTTTCGTAACTTGACTTTCTCCTTATGATCTCAGATCTGCAACTATTTCAGCTGACACTTGATATTAAAACTGTTGGCATCAATGCTTTTAACCCTTCTCAGTTCTGCACACAACAGCAGCTGTGCCAAAGGGTGACTGTATTGACCAGTACAGTGTTTTCACGTACCTGTAATGAAGGTGAATATTTCTGCTACTGTAGTGAAGAAGGGTCCCTATACTTAGTTTTGCTTCCATTTTGTCTGAAAATTTTAAGTATAGTTGCTGTATCTGTGGCCCGAATAATTTCACTGCGTGTTCCAATCTGTTTAATGCATAACTTAATGGAAATTCAGCTTTCTGTTGCCCTCCCTTCTGCCAAACCAAATGAAAGAGACATTAGAGAAGGAGAAATGAACATACAGTAGCCTCTCAGTCATGTCAAAGTACCTAGTGAAGGATGTAAAGTGTATGATCCATTTCTCCTGTACTTTCTGACTCGCTTTTCTTTCACTATAGAATGAGTAAGGCTGTTCTCTTCACAAGATCTGGAAATCTGTGGACAGTCTAGGCCTGGGTGTATGCTAATGTGACTGGTAGAGGAAAGCATCAAATTCAAACTGGCTTTTATTACTTCTGCTTGGAACTATGATGAAAGTGGAATTCAGAATTCAGTTTTTATAGAAAACTTCTGACGCTCCAAATTCCTCATGTGAAGTTTTGTCCCTAGGAGGTTTGTCAGTAAAGCTGTACTTGTTCAGATCTGCTTCAGATCACCCACTGCCTTTTAATAAGTTATCCCAACAGCAAATTTAACAGTGATTAATGCTGCAGTTAATCTTTTTGGCTGAATGTGCTCAGCCCTATTCACTCCTGTGGGATCACCTCCTCAGTGGAGATACTCCAGTTCTGATACCAGTTGTAACTTGAGTTACAGTGACATCTGGTGGTATTTTGAATACTTTGTGCACGGCTTTTTTTTCCTTTTATAGTATTGATTTGGTTTCTTTCTTATTTTAGTAAGTCAGTGGCGTTCTGTATTTACTGTTGCTGCAGATTTATCTGCCATGAAGGTGATTCCGCTCACAGATGCTCCACTATTGCTGCTTATTCCAGGTATGAACAGAGGTGCTGCCTGATACTCCACTGGAACGTATGAGATTCATGATAAATTTTATCACTTGTATTTGTGATACAGATGTCAGATACATCCATATCACATCAGTACAGGTAACGCCCCACTTTGGAACTGTTGGATTTCATTCAAACACATTACCCAGTTCCACCTGGATAATAAAAACCGCAAATGTCAGTAGAAGCCCTTTATCAACACCAGGTCTGTATGTGAGTTTCTGTTTCTTCTTTACCTACTTGGGCATTGATGGTGATGAAAATGTTTCTGAATTAAGAATACAGATGAATTACACTGGTTTAGCAACCTCATACCCGGTAACTCTTCTCTATAGTATGCACTGAAAGTAATGTTCTAAATACTGGTTATCAAAAAAGGCGATTTGTAACATAAAACAATTAGAATGGTGCAGGTCCTGTGTAAGCAGGCACAGTCCTTTGATAATGTGATTATTGCTCATTAGTATAACAACCCCACGGCCCTCTCCTTCCCCACCGCAGGAATCACAGAACACCAGGCTGGAAGGGACCTCAAGGATCGTCTGGTCCAATCTTTCCAGGCAAAGCATGAGCTAGACTAGCTGTCCCAGTACCCTGCCCAGCCAAATCTTAACACTAGCCAGTGCTGGGGAAGCCACCACTTCCTTGGGGAGATTACTGCAGTGCCTGAGTGTTCCCATTAATCAATATTTTCCTCGTGTCCGGTTGGAATCTCCCCAGGAGTAATTTGCGCCCATCACCCCCTGTCTTTTCCCTTTGACTCCTTGTAAAAAGGGAGTCTCAATCTTCTCCATAGCCACCCTTTAAATACTGGAACATGGGGACAAGGTCTCCCCTGAGCCTTCTTTTCTCAAGGCTGAAGAAATGCAGCTCTCAGCCTCTCCTTATGTGGCTTCCCAATTCTTGATCATCTTTGTGGCCTTTCTCTGGACCTTCTCCAGCGCATCCATATCTTTTTTATAGAGTGGGGACCAAAACTGAACACAGTATTCCAGGTGTGGCCTGACAAGCACTGAGTAGGGCGGGATAATGACTTCTGTATCCCTGCTCGTGATGCCCTTGTTGATGTGACCCAGCATGCCGCTCACTCCTATTGAGTTTGTGTCCACCAGGACCCGCAGGTCTCTTCCCTCAGCGCTGGGCGGGAAGAGCAGGCACAAGGCTCGGCCCCGCTCCCGCCCGGGGTCAGGAACCGCGTTCGGGGGCCACCAGCGGGGCCCAGCTCGCAGCGGGCAGCCTGCAGCAGCTCCCAATGGGTGAAGTGCGCGGAAGCACCGCCAGACGCGGCACCGCCTCAGCAAAGCGCCGCCTCCTCCGCGGCAGAGGGGCAAGACTGTGCCGGGTGCAGAGAGAAGAGAAACCACTGCGAGAGGCGGCCTCACGGCAAGGAAACCCCACCTCCCGCCCCGCACCTCCGACGGCGATTGGTCGGCACGCCGCCCTCGCGGGCAGGGATTGGCTGTAGGTTACCGGCGCTGGGAGTGATTGGCCAGCGGGAAGTGGCGCTTCTTTTTGCTTCGGCGGTGAGGGGAGGGCGCCATGCTGTGTGGGGCCTCGCTGCTGAGGCGGCGGGGGCATTGCCGGGCGCGTTCCGCTCAGTAGCGAAGCTCTGGGACGGGGGGGATGCCAGCGACTGCGTGTGGATCGAGGGTGGAGGTTTCACGCCTTCGTAGAGGAGGAGGCGCCTGGAAGGGGTTCATAATTTCTTCTCTGTCTTGTCTGACTAGGCAGGAAGCGAGAGCCCTGTGAGGTGATAGCAAAGGCTTCAATATAGGTTGTTGTGTGCTTGTATTGAAAAAATAAAACGCACTGTAGTTGTTATTTCTGTATTACTTAGGTGTACAGAAATGACTAACTTATGTTCCTACTTGCTTGTTCTATAGAAGTAATTTTCTATTTTTAGTCATTTCCCTTTGCTTTGCTTTGTCTAGTGCTATGTAATTTCTGGGATGGAGAGACCAAAACTGCACATGGTAGATTGGTCAATGTAGATTAATTTGTACAAAGTATCAAAAAGTTTGGTTTTTTCTTTTTTTTTTTTTTTTTACATGTTAACTCTCAAAAACAGATAATTTGATGACTCTTCAGTATTAAGACAGAGTTTTCAGTAAACCAGTTTTGAGATCTCACATTTGCTGTTAATAGTCATCTTGGAGCCCATCACTGTATCTGTAATTAAGAAGACTTTCTTCTCTGCGTGCATTTATCACATTTTTCTTAAATGTAACGAGGCCCTTCTGGAGTTCTGCTGCTGACCTGCCTATTTTGAACAATGTGGTGTTGGCCATCTTCATGTTCTGTTCTTGCTGAGAAATATTGAGAGTCCACTGCAGGACCCTCAGTTCCTACATTGCCACAGCTGATCGTTCCTTCCTGTCTGAGTTCAAGCAATTGTCTATGCATGTAAGGATGTTTCCTTAAAGCCCCAGTTACTTTAATTTCCTAAAGTAATAATAGTATTTATACTAGTGACAAGTGTTGGCATTTGTAACGTGTTTTGACTGGTAAGTGACATGTTTCCAGAACCTGTTATGAAGCCTGTGTCAGTGAGTTGTGTTTTGGTCAAGTGATGATTGTTCCCTTCTGATGCACCTGAGAGGATGTATTGCAAGAATGGCAGCCAGGAATGAGATGCAGGTATGTGCTTATGGACCAGAATGAGAGTATTGATTGTTTTAATTACTAGCTTAATGCACTCCTGGTGTTTAATTACATGTAAAATTTGCACTCTGGCAAAGAATGTAGTAGGAAGACATTTTCCTTTGACACAGGTTACTGCTAAGTAGCTGGGTAGAAAGCAAGAGGAGCTGGAAGTTGTTATTGATTAAAATAAACTGTATTTATTTGTTGCACATGAATCATTTGGGATGATACTCAAGATCAGAATGTTGAAATCAGGTTATAATCGATGGAGAAAGAATAGAGTGGCAAAATAGTTGAGGAAGGTAGTAATCCTCCAATATGTTAATATCTTTTAAAGTTCCTAGTAGATAATGTAGAAATACAAAATGCTAAATGTACTAAGGAAGGGGTATTAACACGGTGAGCACTTGCATAAGCATTTATTTGTAACACAAGGGAAGAAAAACTAGTTAAGGAAAACTAGCAAAAAATTAAAAATCCATGAGTATTTGCATGATTCGTGTATTAGGTGCAGTGTTCTGAACTTCAGGTTTTACATTTCATGATGTTGTTCAGAATATTTGCTTAGAATGCAGCAGATGATTGCAGACAACTTATGTTAAATACTGTTAAATCAGTATGGGTGTTAAGCATACAATAATATAGTTGCTCTGTTTACTTTTATTGTTGACAGTTTGAGAAGTTAATTGATGAAGCTACAAGAAAAAAAGATTTTCAATTATTAGAACAATTTCTCGCAACAGAAGACTGTGAAAATGCCTCTCACAAATGCAGCAAACAGTTTGTCAACAAATTAGACAAGCTGCTGTGTCGGGTAATGTAACCATTCCATCAGAGTCATCTATACTGTCATTGGAATAGTCTGAAAAAGATTGTTTCTTTTGGTTTATACCAGCAGTTGATTTGAAAAACTGAAATAAAATTTAAGAATTAAATCTCTACTTCAAGCTGCAATTCAGGTGGCTTTTGAGAGCAAAAAGGTACCTGGCTAAATAAATACAGGTTCTTCTAGAACTCTACATTAAAGCTTATGTTACAATTTCAATTTCAGGAAATTGACAAACAAGAAGTCAGAAGCATTTCCATTTTACTGAATTCTCTTCAGAAATGTGCAGAAAAAATCAGCATAGCAGGAGAAGATGGGTTCCCAGCAATGATAAAATATGGTCTTATTGGAAGGATAAGTAAAACCATAACACATACATGAACTTCCAAAAATAACTATTAATAGAGCATGCATAAGTAATGCTTCAGTGCTCAATAGCTTGGTACTCAATTTGGTCCTTGATTGTTTTTGAATTAAGAATTTCCCATAACTTTGGAACAAACATGATTCAGATTTAAATGTTCTTTAACAAGTGGCTCCTTATAAAGTGACACCACTCTGCTGCAGAGAAGGTTTTGCAAATCATACAACAGATAGGTAATTTACAGCAATTTTAAGAAGATGGTATCTTTTTCCATTGCTGGTGCAATTTAATTTATTTTTTCTTTGTTAACACTCACAACAGCAATGTTGTACCTGTTCTTTCAACAGATTATAGTGCTATTCTGATTATTTTGCGTTATTTCAACCTGCATGTTAAATGTGTTAACATCATACATATACTGAAAAATAGACACCACTTCCTTATTGCTTTCACTAGGGAATTCACTGCAGCAAATTGATGGCAATTTCAGCTGAGTGTTACTCAATTGCCTTCTCAACTGCCTTAATTAAAACTAAAAAAGAGTGGTGGTAATTTCGTGCTTATATTCACACCTGCAAACACACTTTCTCATCCACCTACTGCCAGTTTTTCAGCTCCTTATCTGTGACGGCAGACGTAAAAGTAGATGTCTGGGTTTTGCGTTAGAAAGTCAGCTACTGAAATCAGTTTGAAATCACCTACGTTTGTTTATTGTGAGTGAAAAAAGTTCAGTTTGGGGCCAAAGTACACTCAGCAGAGTAACTAATTTTACTCAACTATAATAAGACCTGTTGTCCTTTTTCGTGCTATTAAAATAGATTTATTTTCCCTTTACATGGTGAATTGGTTTGAAAAGATAAAAGAAATTTTGATCTTCAGAGGAAATGAAAAGAGTGAAATGATTATAAGCCTGGCTGAAGATTTCTTCGATGTGTTGCTGGTAAAAAGAGATTGATAGTAAAATACCTTGTGTGTAGTTGTCAAAGTAATTATTACTAGTTTAGCAACAAGACTTTCCAATGTGTTTCTATTTAATATCCTTCTGAAGTTAATAGTTTGCCTGTATTTTTTCTCCTTTTCCTATCATGATTAGCATCATGAAATAAAGAAAAACAACAATGGGAGTGTTCAGTGAGCAAAAAAATTTCATCCTGGTCCAATTTTGATTACATAAATTATTGGTATGCTAATCCCAGGAGTCCAGGTTTATAAGGTTTGTCAGTTGGCTTCAGTTCATAACATTTTTGTCACTAGGGAAATAATTTTCATAAATTTAACTGAAATATTTTGGGAAGCCACACTTGGGATTAAAAGAATTCTCCTACGTCCTTCATTAAGGATGAAGTAATTTTAAAATCTTAAATGCTTTTCGATTACTTGCTTGTAGGTATGTTACCTGACTTGCATGCTGTAATATTTACAGTATCAAAATGTGTTTTGTTTTTTTTTTTTAATTACAGGCTCTATGGGACAGCAGACCTGAAGGTGAGCTTTACAAAAAGTGTAGACTAAATATGCTAAAGTGTTCTGAAAAAGCATCGCAAAGTTATCGGTGTTAAAATCACACAGTACTTGTGGAACCATCTTGAGGCAAGGTAGTTCTGAGAAGAACATGTGTAATGAGGATGGTGCAAAGTTTCTTGGTCTGATGTAAATACCCCACCAGATCTATTTGCTTCAGTTCATAAACTGTAACAGAATGGGCTTATCCTCAAGAGGGCTGTTCTGCACACAGAGGACTAAATTTCTTATTCATGTGAGAAAAAGCCTTAATGTCATCTGTAACTTTGTTTAATTTGAGGTTTCTCTACTGTCAGATTTCCTTGTAACTTGTCAATGTCAGTAATGAAAAAGCAGGATAGTCTAGTCTTCTCAGAGATGGCAACTGAATTGAGTTTTTCCTAAAAAGAGTGGCACTGTTCCAGAGCTCACCGTGTGCAGGTGATGCCCAACACCAGTTTGATGTCCTGGCACCTCGGGTGTGGGAGCAGCGACTGGATGTTTGCACTCTGTGAGCCGTGCTCCAGGAGTTCTGAGAGTGGTGCACAGAGAGGCAGAACACAGATGGATTTTTAGGTGTGTTTAATTTTACACAGCTTAGTATGAAGTACATTTTTTCCTATAAACACCCTGGAATGTGAAGTGTAACTACACAGCTTGTCCCCTCACCAATGTAACACGCATAGCTATAGGAAAAAGGCAGGCACTGTTCTGTTTCTAAGCTGTCACAGCTCAGCACAGCACGGTAGTCCTCCTTTATTGACTTTGTTAGCATGAGTATCACACTGCTCTTACCTTTTAGTATAGCACTAGGTGGAAGGTCACTACAGACCATTTTGATGTCTCAATAGGAATGAAAGATTCATTTCCTTGTCCCTGGGAAGATAAATTCCTGGGTCAGAATTTGATCTTGGAGACCTAAGTTACAGCATTGATCTGAATATATTTAAAAAATTAGGATCTCATGCCCAGGGGACTTATGCAGTGATGCACAGGAGTAGAAACACCATAAAGAGCCATGTTTACAATAGATTGAAGTAACCATTCTGTCTTGCATTTAACCAAGAAGTTTAAGATGTTTATTTTTAAATATCAGTAATGCTGTATGGAAAAGAAGGCATGCTACATTTCTGAATGAAAATGAATCTTCTCCCATATGCAGATGAGGGCGCACCCTAATACACTGTCAATAACTCTTTATTTTTTTCCTGTTCATGAGGTAAACTGGAAATACTGGAAAACTTTGTTCTGAGAACGTGCACCCTCATCACTGACGTAAGAATTAATATCTACGTCCAGCAAGAGGTAAACATTCTTATTTACAAGCAATAGTTTCCTGGTTAGTGTTTTAACAGACTTTGTGAAGGTGGTTATTCAACTGCACAGATGCTGCACAAAAAAGATAATATTGTAGTGTTGTGGTATCGGAAGGATGATTTAATGTTTCTCTAGGAATATTTGTTGGTTTCTACATACTGGGTGGTTGGTTGGTTTGTTTTTGAGATTACTGACCTACAATTTTTGTCTTGGACAGTAAATTGCACAAGAGTGGTATTAAGGTTCGGGTGAGAAAGCTGTATAAAAGCATAGGAAATAATATGCTCTGTTAGAACTGCTATAAAAAGGATTAAGATTGTTGGTTGTAAATTCTCTTGATGCTTGCAGGAAATTTGTATCTCTTCCAGCATACTGCAGATTTCTCCTGTTTATTTTGGTAATCTCAGGTTGTCAGGTCCTTTTTTTTTCCTCTCGAAAGCAAGGGAAAGTTACAAAAAAAAAACCATCTTCAGCAAAGCCTACATCCTCAAAGGAAGGGTTTTTAATGCAAATTTCAGGAACACTTTAGCTCAGCAACCAACTGAACTCTATCTTTGAAAGTTGGGGGGGTGTGTTCTATATTTAAACCTACAAATAAGAACTATAACCCTTTAACAACTGATGTTCACATTAAAGGTAATGTAATTTATTGAAATTGAGGTAGTTAAGGTCAGCTAGACCTCATTGTCTTTTCTTGTTTTGCAATTATTTAAGCATGCTGTTTTCTTCAGTGGTATGAAGTATATTAGAAGAGCTGGAAATAAGAATAACTTTAAGTTTAACAACTTACATTAAATCTTGCTCCCTTTTTTCCCACTTTTTTAGGTAGTAAGAAAACTTAACTTAATGCTCGACAACATGCCTCGAGATGCCAGGAAAAAGATATTTTCTACAAAGGAAATGTTGTGTGTCATGTAAATAATCTTCAGTATAATTTTTTATATCATTACGGTATTTGCATAGCTGGGAAGGCAATTTTTGCTAAGGCTGTTTATAACATGTGCAGATCACAGAATCCTAGAATGGTTTGGGTTGGAAAGGACCTTAAGATCATCCAGTTCTAACCCCCTGCCATGGGCAGAGACACCTCACACTTGACCGTGTTGCCCAAGGCTCTGTCCAGCCTGGCCCTGAACACTGCCAGGGATGGAGCATTTACCATTTCTTTGCGCAACCTCTTCCAGTGCCTCACGACCCTCACAGTCCGTGTTTAACTCGCTTTGCATTTGCTATTGTACTGCCAGCGTAGTGGCTGTGGGCAGATATTCTCATGGATTATTCTCCATTACAAGCCTTAATTTACGTCTTTCCTGATCTGGGTTAGGCTTTTTCTCATCCCAGTTGTCTTAAAATAATGAAATACTTATTTTTAAGAAGGTGTGTAAAGCACATGAATCAGTCATTGGAAGGACAAGCTGTTCACCTTAGGATTTTTTTTTTTTTTTTAATAGCATTTCAAAAAATAAGTAGAATAAAAATTAAATATGTATGAGGTGATTCACTTCCCCCAGTGGTAGTTTCAGGTGCACAGCCTTAGCAGAACACACTGACCCCTTTGAAGTCTAATGGTTTAGTAGAATCAGGCGTTTGTCTCCTACATTAAAGCTTGCAATTAAATAAAACTTTTCTTCTGTACTTTGTGTTGCTGTCATATTTTGATGAAACATTACTTTGTTTGGCAGGAGTGACATGGGGAAGAGAATTTTGGATGCTGGAGGTGAGCGTGAAACTTAATAAACAATTTAATATTGAGCTTCTTAAAAATTATATACAGACCCATTAAAAATCCAGAGAAGGCATTTAAAAGCTGCAGAATGTTGCAATTAGTCCTCTGAAAAATATGAATACTGCATGAAAACAATCTGCAAGCTGGAATGTTTCAGATGCATGCAGTGCATGGCTCTTTGATGTTTTCAGTCCTTCTCTAAAATGTAAGTTTCAAAATAGCAAAAGATGGTAAGGAAGTTAGTCTTCTCAGATAGTGACTTGCAAGCCATTTTTAGTAGTACTGAACTACTTCTCTCAGGAATCACTTTGGTATCCAACAGTTTCCCAAATCAGACAGGTGAAAGCTGAAAACCTCTCGTCTTGCTTGCCTAGTGTTCCTCTGACATTCCTTGAACGCTTGCTTGAAATTTCATTGTGAAACATAAGTTGGTTAGTCATTCTCATTCCCTTAATTCTTTATCTATATATCCTTTATGGGTTATGTGTTTGGATCTAATGTGATAGGTAACATTAAATGTTCAGCACTGCTTATACTAGTTTCCTAGTATAATCGTGATATAGTATATAATATACTGTTCTGTAGTATAATCAAAACATAATAATGCTTTTTTCATATCAGTAGTATCTTTAAAACTACTATTCCTGTAAAATGCATTGTGTTGTAGACTATGACCTGCAGGTAGCCATTACAGAAGCTTTATGCAGAATGATATCAGAGAAACAAAGAGGAGAACTGGCATGCCAGTGGTTTTCCATGGAGTTTGCGTCCAGTGCATTTAAAGGAATTAAAGATTCTGAGTTTGAAACAGTAAGTCATATAAAAAATATTTCCAGGGAGGTAAACTTCCGTTTTTTGGTTCTTTAAGAAATTTTTGTGTTTTAATAGGATTGCAGAAAATTTCTTAACCAGGTGAATGGCATGCTGGGAGACAAAAGAAGGTAAAATGGAATTTTTTAAAGCTAAGACATTTTCTTTGTTCTTTTTAATGGCCATTCATTGGGAGTAACCTTTTTAACACATTATGTTTGTCTTAGATAACAGCTTGAAGAAACTGTTCACTACATAAAGAACATTCGTTTGAAAAGATTCTTAAACAATAGAATCTGTTGGTATATGTTACTTTATTGATTTAGGAGGTAACGATCGAGGAGAATATCTGCTAGAGAAATAGGATGTGAAAAGGAAAGAAAATATGAGCTTTTTCTTATCTATATGATCACATGCTCTGCGTGTTAATTTTATATGTTATGACAGTAAAGAGATTGAATATCATTCTTAAAATACCAGCATGTAAGGTGGAAGTATGAATGTAGTGACTAGAGGTCTGAGACTACTCTTTAATTGTGAGAATGTTTAAAATTTCATGTTATCTCCTTTGGGGAAGAAGTGAAGTCAAGTGACTGCTCTTTTGGTTGCTTTGATCTTTTATTGTGCTGAAAACGCAATCAGGTTGCTGTGTTCAGATATGCAAAATTTATTTACAGCAGTTTAGGATACTTGACAAAATACCCTTTTCTTACAGGGTTTTTACATATCCATGTTTATCAGCAGCTCTTGATGAATATGAGGTAAGTTACAGTCGTCTTCATATATCCACAGATTTTCCTTTGTGCAGCTGAAGAATTTCTTTGCCTTCTAGTTAAGAAAAAATAATGTTTTTTTCCAGCAGTATACAGATGTGCATGTATTTAAAGCTTGTCACACTGTAACACAAAGCCTGTTAGCTGGTGTAAGTCATTGCTCTCAGCTCTTACTCCTTGTTTTGTTTTGGTTTAGCTACAGATACCGTTGGATGAAAATCTTGAAGAATTCTGGATTGATTTCAATGTTGGTAGCAGAAGTATATCTTTCTATGTGGCAGCAGATGATGCAGTAAGCTAATTTTTGTCCCTCATACTAGATTGGTCTGAGACAGTAGATGCATGTTCTTTAAGGGTATCAAATTTATTTCCCCATATCAACATGTCAGAGCTATGTGTGCACTCGGTGTGGAGGGGGGGGAAATCTAGACTTTGTGTACCTATTTAGATCAAACAATTTCCAAGTAATGACTTCCAAATACTCTTTGCAAACAGTTTAATATATGCATACATGAACAAGAAGCCATTTCACAAAATTGCAGTTGTTTTTGTAGATGAGACTCAACTGTTTAATGTCTTTACCAAAGCTCTTCTGAAATGCTGTTCGCTCTTATAAATGAAGCAAGTGCTTATTGTGCTCATTGTCAGTCCTTGTAATAGAGGATTAAAAAAGTTGAAAGTTTGTTCTCTCTGAATAACTTCGTGAACATTGCACTTTGAATTGTAATATAATGCTTTTCTATCTTTTAAAATACATATTTTTCTTACAAGGATCACCATTGGGAAACAGTCATTATACCAGAAGAAGAGGTAGACCAGTACAGCCTTGAAGGTATTGGCACTCAAAAACATGACCTTTTATTACACAATAACTTGGATTAATCCTGAAGTACTGACTCAATCCTCAGCAAAGCAAAATTCCAACTTAAAATATTATAGGCATTGTTTTTATCAGGAATAAAATTACATTTTAGACATGCAGGTGTGATTTTATTCAAATAGTGTCTTATTGTTATGTCAGTACAAAATAAGACAATGCATAAGACAATGACATTTAATAATGTTCCTTTTAAACTAGTTAGAATAGTTTTGTAAATTCTCCAATTTGTCTGAAGCTATAGTGAATCACTTTCAAAGAAAATTCTAAAAGATGCTATCTATAGAGAATAAGGATAAGGAAAATTCTACAGGATAATATAGAGAATTGCTTAAAGATGGAATCTTGAATTGTTTCAATAAAAATAAATTGTATGTGGGAGTGAATTAAATAAAATACACATTTTTAATAGCTCAGCTGAAGAATACAAGTAAGTTTCATGTATTTACAAACATTAAATGAGATGTTACTAAACTATAATGAAACTACTTTTCAAATTTTGCTTTTTTCCAGAAAAAGATTCAAAGAAATTATTAACAATATCTCTGAAAAGCCCAATGCATGTGGGGAATCAAGAAGGAGAGAAATTCTTCTTATATTTTGATTCCATCTTGGAAATCAAAGATGTAACTAGAAAGATTTATGGATTTAATAAATGTAAGGTAAGATTTAAACACCTTTTGAATAATTGACTGATTCAAAATAAATGTCTCATTGCCATATAAATGTTGTTATAGCTGTGATTATTGCTGTCTGTCTGTACCAACAGTTTCTGATTAGCGTTGTCAATGCAGAACACCATTTCTCCCATCATATGTTAAGCCTTGGTAAAGATGCCTAATAAGGACACAAGAAAACGGCCTCACGTTTTACCAGGGGAGGTTTAAATTGGATATTAGGAAAAATTTCTTGCCTAAGAGGGTTGTCAAGCACTGGAACAGGCTGCCCAGGGAAGTGGTAGAGTCACTGTCCCTGGAGGTACTTAAAAGATGTGTAGCTGTGGTGCTTGGGGACATGGTTTAGTGGTGGATTTGGCAGTGCTGGGTGAACAGCTGGACTTGAGTCAAATTTTGCATATGTAATTTTCCACAAAAATCCAAGAACTGGATGCTTAAAATATGGAAGTCTCTCAGAAATGATTCCTTAGCTATCCCACTTTTACAGTGCACTTACCACTCTTGTTAATTTACTCCTTTAGTAAATTTTTAGCAAGCCATAGCTTACTCTTTATTGCGTATAACAAACTGCTTTGCTCTGAATTCTTAGAAGCTCATGAGGAATGGAAGTGCTTTGAGCTTGTAGAATCTATTTTCCCCTATAACCTGGTTGCAGACACGTATCATCTCTGACTTAAATATTTTCTTTCCATTTCTGGTTTTAAAAAGAAAAATGAGCAAAGTGTGTATTTTTCATAGATGGTTACTCACTTTGTAGGATTTTAGTAAGAAGCAGTCTGCATCAGTTGCCAAAACAACTGTACATGTCGTCTTTGATGAAAGCGGATCACAGGTATTTCACTTCAGTATGCTGAGATTCTTGTTTTCATGAAGTTTATATTTTGTCTGATTATTAACTAATTTATGATCATTCATCATAAAAACAGGGACTTACAAAATGCCAGTAAAGATAACTCAAAAACCAGTTAAGTGATTTCTAGTAAGCATATATTGTATATCTGAGGAGATAATAATGTTAATATCCAAATCTTAGACTACATCAGGCAAATATACACAGGTGCATTTCTTTTATGTGAGTTGTGATTTGGTAACTCATCATTGTTAGCAAAAATAATAGTTAGGTTGGATGTATTTAAAACTAGAAGTATGTAAGCTCTGAAGTTTATCAAAATCTAGAGTAAGGAATGTGATGCTTAGGGTAAAGAAGTTACCCAGTGTGTGTTGGTATAAATATAAAATATCAAACATGCTAAAAACAAAACATTGTATAAAAATTTAAATAATGCAAAATATTATATAGGTTCTGGTACCAGAAAGTCAGTTGTCACCAGAAAAATCTGAAGAGGAGGGCAAACTCAGTAAGTACAAAACCCAACAACCTCCTGGATCTTTGAGGACTCTGAATAAAAATAACAGCCAAGAAAACTGCAGAGGTGGTTCCTCCAAGGTAAGTAGGGTTATCAAAACAGAGGGCATAAAAAATACAAGTGAATTTAAGTATTTATGCAATAGCTTTGCAGAAACTCCTGGGAATCATCTTGGCTACTTTGATTGTTGACAAGGGCTGGGATTTGTCCAAACTTCATTGAATTAATTTAGAAAACAACAATCACAATCACTGATCTCAGTTCAAAAACATTCATTTTGAGTATTAAATAATTCAGGTATTTTGGTGAACTTCCCCTAAAAAGGGAACTACATAAAAATCACATTACATTGATTTGTGCATCAACAGCAATTGACATTCCAATAATGCAGTGTCAAAAGACTCTTGGAGGTAGAATTTGTCTTGTCTTTCTTAAATCTGTATATTATGGTCCAGTTTTTCTGTTCCTCAAGGTAACTACGTCTTGTAAAAGGAAAGTGTCTGAAGCATCTGTGCTTATTCCTGGAAGATTTTCCACAAGAAGTCCACTGGTATTTGTTAGCACATGTAAGTTTCTGCATACTTTCCGAGTAAAAACATGCTATAAATCATCTTTGAAATACAAACATAAACTGTGATCCTTTGCACAGCTGCAAATGAAGAGTAGACCTTATAAATTTCCCTCACAGGTCCTTTAAACTTGAAGTTTTTAAACTAGGCCACTTGCTACTGGTCCATAGACATGATGCAGGGTAGTAGCTGCACATGCATTCCAAACAGCCAAAGACCACCTATTGTTGTTACTGCTGCTGTCAGTCAGCTGTTTGTGCTGGAGCAAGCTGAGAAGTCAGCAGTCGATTGGAAAATGTGAAGATGTAAAACTAGGTGGGTTTACATCTCTCTCCTCACATGCTTTTGGTTTAAAGACTCCTCAGCAGTGTTCTTTATAGCAGTGGTGGTGGAAAATCGTCTTTCTCCAATGTGTACATCTATCACTTGCATGTTACTCTTATCTAAATGCTGCATGTGTTTCTCCAAGGGGCAGTTGATTATGTGGCTAGTGAGCAAGGTGGGATTCCCTGCCAGGTTGAGTTACAGGTCCAGTGCCAATGATGCTTATGTCAGAAGTGCTTCTCGCAGAACAGGATAAGGAAGAGACTTCATCACAACTAGGAGTCATTACTTTCCTGCTAATAGTCTTACTGTAATGGATATTTAATACTGTCTACAAGGGAGAGATTTATAAAACAAAGACCAGTTAGAGCCTGGAGATGCAACTGGTGGCAGAACAGCACGACTAACAAACTTAATTTTCCTGCTTTAACTGTCTCAGGTGCATGAGTATCCTTAGTTCTGTAGAACCATGTATCATGTATAAATTAAGAGTACCAGAGGCTAGAAAAGAAAGTATTTTCAGATTGGGATGGAACAAGACTTATGTAACTTTTTTTATTCGGAACTTAACCAGTGTATTCCAGCAAAAATATATTACAGTAAAATCTTTAAATAGATGACCAACTATTTTTCACCAGAGCCAGCCTGTAAAAGCATTGTCTACCTCCACACATCCCCAGTCTATGGGCTTGTTAACCTCCATGTAACTCAACTGAAATCACTAGAATTAGAAGAGGTACATGAGGTGATATAAACACTAGCCATTTTTTTAATGCTTTTGGTATAGATGTGATTATGGGCAAAACTCTTCATATTGATGTCACAGACAGCACAGGAATTTTACTAGAAGAAATGGTAGAATTCTGACATGTCTCTGATTTGTCTTCAGCCACTCCTTGCAAAGGACGATTTAAATTACCTTTGGAAATGATGAGCTCTGCTGAAAGGTCTAACAGTACAGCAAATGAGACCAGAACAAAGAACTTCTATCAAGAATCTACTGGAGTATGCATGTCATCTGTAGCTAAGTCTTTTACTTAGAGTAATATTAATTTCAACTCTAATTTGTTCCTAATGTGTATTTTAAAAAGCTAGAGTTTTGCAGTCAGCAACTCACTTTTAGAAAATAGTGTGTTTACTTTATTGCATGTTTTCTTGACCTCTGCATTTCAGGTTTAAAATGTCTAAAGTCAGACAGAAATCTTCCAGAATTAGCTAAAATTTGCAGTCACTCCTCAGTTCTGACCCCAGAGTTAGTTGCATTTACTAGGGCCACAATTCTTCCTTTGTATATAACATGAAAATGGAGTATGCACAGAATCCCAAATTAATTATGCAGTGTTGAAATACTTTTAAAAACATACATTCAGCTGCAGCTGTGAAATGTTAATACCTCCAGGTTATAGTATTTATCGTATTGGGTTTAGTGCATTTTTTATTAGGCATTCACTAAAATCAAACAAAAACACATAGGTGTCACTGAACTGCAGTTGGAGTATAGATATTTTTGCTTGTGTTCGAGTTGAATAAAGATTTCAAAGTAACATTTTTATTTTATTCCTGGCTCTAAATATGCTTCTGGGTGAAATTCAGATCAAATCCCAGACTATAGGATTCTGAAGCAGTTTTTGCTTCAGAAAAAATGCTTTCAAAAAATGCTTTAACATATAGAATGTGTGGTTTAGAATATTTCAAGTGCTACTTTCTATGAGAATTTTCCTTCTCATGTTTTTATGTATTGTAGTTGTTTAGTGTTACTATTTGTGCTTTCCAGAGTGGGCAACGACATACACAGAACTTACTGTCTAGTGAAACAGAACAGAAAGTCAGGAAATCAAGTATCAGAAATGAGGCAAAACCCCCTGAAAAGGTACTGGCATCAGCACTTGTATGAAACGAAAAATAATTTCATATTTTATTAGGGAAAATACAAGTTTATGAGGTTATACTGCTTATAGTCCTACACTAATATTCTTTTGGGTGTTATCCCACTGTAGCAAATGTGTGCTGAAGAAGCTTTAGAAATGATAAAAGAGGCGGAAGTTGGGGCCACGCAAAAGCAAACCTTAGGTAAGTAATTGTCCAGGTGTTGACAGTCCTTACTTTAAAATCTGGACTTTTTAAAAGTTATTTTAATTTTGTCCATTTCTGTTGTATTAATTGATACCAAATTAATGTCTCATTTAGATGAAGTGTTAGATATTGTTCCTGATTCTCAGCCAGTAGGGAGAAGCAACAAACCGTTGTAAGTACTGGAAAAGAATGCCAAGTCACTGTTGTTGTCCCTCACTTTGAAGGGTGTATTTAAAGTATTGCCAGAATTGAAATTTTGTTGCATGGTTTCAGAAAATGCCAGAATTGAATTGTTTTGTCTTCCTGGGGGTTGCATTCAGAACTGTTGGCTGTGTAAGTCAGGTCACTTCTGTTATGTCACTTTTCTTGTTACCCTGAAAGCCATGGCACCAAACCAGCGCTCCTACATGTGTTTGCTAACGCTGCTTCATGAACAGTACTGGTCTGTTGTCTTAATCAAAAGATTTTAAATTGGTCAATCTGTTGATGAAAATAGTACTCACTAGCACAATCCAGAGTAGGAGTTTAAGTCAGCTTTAGTAGTAACAAGGAGACTAATTTAGATGACATCAGAAGGTAAACTACAAATGACACCTGGGTTTATATAAGTGAAATGTGCCATTAAAAAGTAGTAGATTTGACACATCAGATCTACCTAGGTTCAAGGTTTAATGATGGCTGTAGGATGTTGTTGCCTTTTTGAAGCTGACTTAAAAATACATCTTGTTTCTGAAGGTTTGCCATTTTACAAGGTGGTGACTACTTGAACAGTGCCAGCAGGCTTAGGTACCGCTGTAAAATGCATTGATAGCTACCAGATAGAACTATTTTCCTATTTTTGATGCATGTTTATTATAATAAAGACTCACTTTCTGCAGTTCACTGATAATAAGGTGTTATTACCTTTTTATAGGCTACCTTGTGTTTTGGAGAGTTCTTTTGATAAAAGCAAAGCATGGAAAAAAAGATCATGCTCTGTTCCTGAGAAGAATATATCAACGGGCGACAGGCAAAAGCTGAATCAATCATTGGAACGTACGTCCCATCCAGTTTGTGTTCACACTTTGTTAACCATTAGCACTAAAGTGGTTTAGATGAAATTTGAACTTACAGCTGTGCTTTTTATTTTGATCTTGTATTAGTTTCTGTTGTTAGTGAATAAGCTGTGAAACAAAAAGCATTTTTTTGTGTGGGTTTAGTTTTTTTTTAAGTATCTCTAAAGATAAGCAAAGAAATTAAGAGAAGAAAACCAAGAAAATTGAATGTGTATCACGTGGGAAGAAAACAGCAAAATATTTAGTGGACAGTTAGTGTTAGTCATTTGGAAGAGAAACTGTTAAGTACAGAAGGGAAAAATATTGAAACTACTACTGAGATGTCGTTTAAAACATTTCTTTCAGCTAGAGCATCCGAAACATCTTTGCATTCTGGTTTTACGAAAGAGGAATCTGATGTTCCTGTTAGAAAAGAGACAGCAAATCCAAAAGCATCAAACACGGTGGGAGTTTCTTACCTTCATTTCTTTGACTTGCAATTAAGAGAATTATCAAAGTTTCAGTGTTTCAGAATTTGTATTTTACTTTCATTTAGCCACAAACTTAATTGATTTTTCACTAATATCAAGTGCATTAAATACCATCGGCTTCACTCTTTGCTTTTTCAGTGTGACCTGTGTAAGATTAGTTTACTCTGAATTTCTTTTTAGTAATCATCTTTTTACAAAATAATCCTTAACTGAGCACCAACTTGAGCTTCTCATGTACTTTTTTGTTTACTTTTGAATGTTACAGTACCCAAACCCACAACATGGAAAAGACAATATCTGCTAAACTGGTATTTCACTGCTCACTGTTTGGGTAATGCAAGGGAAAATAGTTTTCAAAGAATTGATAGTACCTCTTGAAGGCATTTAAGGAAGTTGAGGTGGCTGCTGGGAACCTGTAGTTCTGTTCGCAGCTTCTCCCT
Organism: Strigops habroptila; assembly: GCF_004027225.2. Lineage (NCBI taxonomy): Eukaryota > Metazoa > Chordata > Aves > Psittaciformes > Psittacidae > Strigops > Strigops habroptila. Next base: position 5,462,484 of record NC_044289.2, read on the forward strand.
TCTGTTGAGTGGGTTCGAAGCTGAGTCTTCAATTCTGTTTTTATAGAAAACAAAGTCTAAAGAAATGACAGATGCTGCAAAATCACTGATTAGTAAAATCAGTGACAGATATAAAGTAAAGACAGATGAGAAAAGCAAAGCAAGAGACTCCTTGGGTTTTAACAGGTATGATGTGAACTATTAATTTAGTTTTGTGCTTGTTCTTCTTGTGCCTGTGGCTTTGTCTATGATCTGCTCCTCTGTCTACAGTTATTTCATGTCCTGCTTTCATCTGAATCATTTGTTCACTTCTGATAAACCCTGTTGTACTGAAGAGTAGGAGTCTAGTAGTCGAATAGTTCCAGTAGTTGAAATAACTAAAAGGCTTTTAGAAACTTCAGTGGTCTGTTGCTCATTCATTCAAACATGTTTTGTGGAGAGAAATCAGCGGGTATGGTTCATGGGCACTGCACATGCTGAGTGTCTCCATTCCATCATCGTAGTTTGGGGGTCAAAGTTGGATTCAGCCATCAACCTTCTGATCATCTAAAACTCCTGGTTGTCTTCCTGAAAGAGTTGGCTGTTAGTTTAAATTAAATAAATAAGAAAATCAGTCTTTCCTTGCTGGAACTGATGTTTGGAAATACACTCTACATGTGTTTACATGCTCCCCATGTTTGATTGTAACTGGGTGACGAAGGACAGGAACAGTGAGGCTGTGTCACCTTTTAAGCATTTTGGATAGCAACTTGGAAGGCATGCAGAACCTGCAGTGTAGCTGTGTGAGCTGGAATCAATTTTTCTAGAGCACAGAAAAGAAAGAGGCTGATCTCTCTTAATCCACTTAGGTTTGTATTTAAATGCCTGAATAAATTTGTTGTGTTTGATAAGGTTTTTATTATATATAAGCAGTATTCTAATGCATATATTCTAATTGTCATTCAACAAAATGTGTCCTTACTTTTTAGGCCACATTTAAATAAATCCTGTGTCTCTAAGGTAACATATTGCTTTTGTTGGAAATATTTTTCATACTGCTATATGTACATAGGGTGGTAGCTAGTAGAAGTAAAGCAAAAGTTCACAAATACTTCTGAATGTTAAACATCTGTAGATGTTCATTATGCATTGACTGTATATACTTAAAATACTTTTTATATATTTACTTATGTGGAATAATATTTTTACAGGCAGCTGTCAGCCACTGAAACCCAAAGTAATTTCTGTTTCCATATTATATAACCAAATCTGTTCATTTTGAACATGGCAATGCTAAATATTTAGAATAAAAATATTGTCATAAATGAGATTACAGAATCCTTGAATGGGGTATAGCCAGGACAGAAATTAGTATAATGTTTGGAGGGGAGGAGAGGGGGAGAATTCTGAGGCTTTGTTGATATCCTTAAAGGTTAAATTCTAAAAGATTTAGTTTCTATTAGTCCTTGTCCCCTTTTGCCACATTGTACTGTTGCTAATCAAGTGGAGGTCTGAGGTTTTTCCGTATGTCCCTGATGAAGAACTTTGTACGGTGACTGTATATGAAAACATAGTCCAAATTTGGCATAGGAGTTAACTTTTTCTTTATATATAGGACGGAGTTCAGGATAGAAAGCTGAAAAGCTCTACTTTTCTTAATGTAACTGCTGGTCCTGTTGTGTAAGTAGTTAAAATGTTTTCAAACAAAATTTCCATGTACTCGTGCTTGACTTTGTGGAATGTTCACAATTCAGTTGAGAAACTGATCTCTGTGTCTGTTTGACAGGGATGATGTCTACAACTTTAACATCACTGGGTTTGATGAGCCTACGATAAAGCTTGGAGTAAGAATATACCTGAAACTGCTATGTTATGAATAGAATATAAAAGAATTCAGTCAACCGAAAGTATTGTTAACATCTAAAAATTCAATCATATCACTGAACTAAGTGGGGGAAAAAGTTTGCTGTGTAAATACCTTACACTTAAAGCTATAACAATGCTTTCCTCAATTAAGAAGCAAACTGTTTGTTAGGAGTATCATCATTTTTCAGTTATCCTGTTACCCTGAAAGTGTTATTGTCATCCTTCTGATCCCCATTGTAAAGACGTCTTTGCCCAGATGTTTGAGTGAAAAGAGAACGGGGCTAAGATAGAAGCAAAAGACAAGGAAAGATAGTTTTGCTCCTTACGGCTCGAAGGAGCCTGCTGGATTGGTGAAAGTAGCAAAGCAAATGAATGGAAATCATTTATTAGTTTGAGACAGTGAAAGCTTTGGTCCTTGCCACTTGGTTCTGTTCTTAAGTAATTTCTAAGATAGAAATTAATCATCATAAGTTAATTGCTGAGTATAAAAAGCAAGCAGAAAAAGCCCCTACCTTTTACAGGGGTGGCCTGTTTAATTTTGTTAAAATTGTATAACAAATGAAAACCTCCACTTGTTTGTTATTTACTTACATTTTCAGATGGAAGAATTGCATGTTACTAAAGTGAGCACTCATACAGATTCAAACAAAAAAGGGTAGGAATGGTCTATTTTGTCCTAGTCTGCTGATTATCAGCAATAGTACTGTTTGCATTCAGCAGCATTCTGTTATGAAAATCCAGGGAATGTAGCCATGATAATAGTATCTTGACTGTGTTGGTTTTTCAAGCAATAAACATAGCTGCTGTGGTCTCATGATTTTCCTCTGGAAAGCTGACTAAAAGGAAAGAATGTGTTTCATGAAGAAAACAACTTTAGTTCTCTTCATAGAATACTACGGGGATAGAAACTCCTGAGTAGAGAGGGGAGGGTTTTGTTTATGATCAGCCTGCAAAGAGACATATCCTTACTGTGTGTTCTCATGGATCATTAGCAAATAAGCACATCCTTTAAGGTTGAAGGTGAACAGGTATTTCCAAAATCGATGTGAAAACAAAAAGTAGGTGCATTTGTTCGAATGCCTAATCCACATATCACATGAACAGTAGAAACATTTAGAACAAGTATTTGTAAATGTATCGTTTAAAGGTGTGTCTTATTTTTCTCATTAAGGAATGCAGATGATGGTAAAACTAGCACTGAAGTGAAAGAAAGAAAACAAGTAAGGCTTCTATTTTTGTGGCTCAGAATACCTGGTCTTCCTGCCTTTACATACCAATTATGTAAGTGAAAGGTATATTAAAAGTAATGGATAAATTAAAAAGATTTTTCGTCTTGTAGATTACAAACAACAAAAACCAGAAGCATTTGTTCAGTGACACGGATACAGAAAACAGAGGTGATGACTGCAAGACAGACATTAGTTGGCTGCGAGAATCGAATAGAAAACCTAAAGCCCACTTAATTGATTACAGCAGAAATAAGCACTTGGGGAAACCCATAAACACAGTCAAAAGTGAGAAACTTTTTCTATATTTCTTAAGAATACTGCAGTAAGTTTGTCCACAGACATTAACTGCACAGCATGTAATGTGCTGTGCTACAGATAAGGGGTTTTTTGTCTTATTTCCAAGCGTAAGGAATGTTCAGATTAGTTCTAATAATTTACAAAGGTGACTTTCTAAAAAGGCTGGATTTTAACATGGAAAATGGGACAGGCAGAGGTGGTGGTCAACAAAAAAAACCCCTTTGACTTTTGAAAATAATGTGCTGAAAGCAGTGTACTGAATCAGTAACTTTGGGGGTATAAAAGTGATTCTGTGACTTTACAGCTAAAACTCTGGATGTCAAACATTTGAATATTTTGCTGATTTTTCTAACTTTATGCATTGTGACAGCAGATAAATTGCCTGAACCTGTTTGCCACGTGGATAAACCTAAAGGCAAAAATGCAAATAAGAAAAAGGTAAATGTAAATTTGCAACTAGACTTGTAATACATAGTCAAAATGCTTTAACTCGCTACATAAAGTGTTTTAAAATAATTTTTCATAAATATGTACCATTTCTCTGTGCTTATTTCAAGATCTCTTGTTAAATACAGTTTATTCTTTTCAGGTACTGTATTCTTTTTCTGTAGTATCTAGCTAGTATTTCAGGCATAACACTGGCTGTGAGTTAGAGTGACTGTTATACATTGATGTTATTGTAAGTTCTACTAATGAAATTATCGATTATGTCTATTTACTGCTTAATAGCCATCTACTCTAATGAATATATAATATTCATGTAATAATTATAATCATCATATAATATTCATATAATACCCTGAGGAGGGTTCAATTGCTCAGTGTTGAATCTGTCTGCTTACTAATGTGCCTTTTTTAGTAACAAAATGCCCCAGATCTACCAAAGCAAGTTCAAAGTGCCTACTTTGAGGAGGTAGAGTTCCACTACTGCACAGATTTAGGTGGAGGGCATCTGAAGTCACTAACAGACTTGACCCTGGAAATGAGGAAGCTGTTTCCCAGCATACATTTTGTCTAGAGCACTTTTCAAGAGAGTAGGAGGCCAGAGTTCTAATATCTCCTAGTCTGAGAGGTGTTGCACTTACATTTTTTTCATCCCTTCTAATGTCAGGTCCCTGGGGTACTTTCAGTGAGAACATGATTTGCTCTATTTCTGAACACTGCCTGCTGTGTAAAGTGGCAGTAGTAACGGAGTAGAAGGGGGACAGATAGGAAAAGGAAGACTGATTCTGGTCTGGTTGTTAAGGTGATCAGTTCAGAGGTAATGATCAAGGATGCTGGTTCCTGCTCACTGTGCAGGCTTTTGGCTTTGTTCTACTTCAAACTAGGTACAGTCTCATTTAAATGTGTGTGTATTTCAGAGAGCCACCTTTGGAAACCCACTGCAGCTTTGCTGTAGTTCAAAAATCAGGTTTATTTTGACTCTTCACTTTTTTGACTCGCATTCCTGACTGCACTGAGCCTGATCTACAGTGAAAATTATCTGCCTAAAATGCTTAGTAGATTGATGGTTGGACTCTCCAAGACTTAGTGAAGTTATGATTTTTAGTTGTTCTGAAATAATGGATTTCAAGTAATGAAACCAAGTTACCTGCCAGTTATTCTTACCTATTTGTTAATTATTCTGATGTGATCTGAAGGTATTTTTATTCTTCCAAAGACAAACAAATGTAAAAAAGAGAATTCAAGAACTGATGAACCAATAAAACCAACGACCAGACAAAAACGGCCTCGAAGAGCAGCGTTAGCAAAAAACTACAAAGAGCTTTCCAGTTCAGAGTCAGAGAGTGAAAGGGAATCTCTAACATGCATCTCTAAGGAGGAGAAATCAAAAATACGGGTATAGAGTTGTACTTTATTCTTAAAAATTCACTTCTGACCTTTTTTTTTTTATTATATATTCTGGTCCACTTTGTACTTAGTGCTCCTGATTTTAAGTGCCCAACATGAGCGCATTGAAATTTTTTTTTATTATTATATTTTTTTTTTATTATTATTATAGAATATTTTATTATTTCTAGTAGTGCCCTTTTTAATAATGAGTATTTAGCTGCTAAGAAAATCAGTCCTAAATAATCTTTCAGTCATAATAGGATTTCGGTTTCCATTTATGAAATTTATTCTGCTCCAAAGTACTACTGTGTCCTTTATTTAAAAAACATAAGTTCTATGGAGCCAGATTTTGCTCTTTTCTGTAGTGTAGTATGGATAATCCTAAGCCTATTCTGTGTACAATAAAAAGACTGACTTGATAGGGGGTATGTCAGTATATTTGCTAAATATCCAAACAGGATTTCTAGTAAATTAAGCAATGACATTGGCTGCTAAAACTCTTTGCATTCTTTTAGTGTAGCATTTCCCTGTACATGGAGAGGTCTGCAAACTTCATTGATTAGGTCCTGAAGCATCAGTAATTGCTTCCAATAGTGAAGAAGTTCATAAGAATAGGAATTTGGGTGCCGAATTAAACAAACTCAATATTTACTGGTATTAGAACACCTGATATACCCATGAATTTAAATTCTTCTAATGATATTCCTTTTGGACCTTCTGCTTGTTCAACAGTACATATGGATAATATGCTCTTTGCCTGTGTGTGTGTATATATATTTTCCATATGTTTCCATATGTTTACAAATAATGTTTATATAAACTTTGTATTGTAATAGAAACGTATGAATGGAGAAAATAGGGATGATAATCAGCAAAAGGAACTCCAGAATATTTCATCTACGGAGCCAAAGAGAGTAGCAAACTGTGTACAGAAAGCATTTACTGAATCAAAGAACTTTGCAGAAGAAAAGAAAATTGAAATGCCCTCATTTGAGAGTCCCATGTCTCTTGAGATCATGAGATGTAGGTATTTTGACTTTACAGCAACGCTGTATCAAAAGTTGGAGGTTAAATGAGGATTATCATAGTAGTACAACTTTACATTTATTTCATCTTTTAAAAAGATATCCCCGAATTCAGTGTGTAGCACATAATTTAAGGAAGTGTATTAACATGTCACACTTTTATAGGTTGATGCAGTTATTTGACATTAGCATAGTATAGAAGTGCAATACAGAAGTGTTAGAATGAATGTGGTAACTGCTAAAATAGTGCAGGGAGTGCAAAAAGTGCAAGTGTGGGAAGTAGTATGCTGACACTTGAAGTGAAATTCCACACATCTGAGATGTGCAAATACCTAGAGTTGCAACAGTTAGCAATATGGGGCTTTAACTTACCTTTTTCAACTTTCATTCTTTGTGCTGACAGTTTAGTAACTGTTTTCTAGGTACTGAAAGAATATCAGGAGGAGATGTTACTCAAGAACATACTGGTAGTGAAAGATCACTCAGTCTTCAGGAGTTAACACCAGAAAAAACAGAAATGTTAAACTTTGAGAAAGGAATCTCTCCCAGTGATTTCTGTCCCCAGAAAAAGAACTTTCAAAGTCTGTGTCTCAATCAGTCCCCTGAGATGCCTGCTAAAAAGTTAACATTTGGAAATAAAAGTTTCTCACCAGCTTTAAGTGAAGCATCTTTGGTAAGAACATTGAAGTTACTCTACAGTTATTTTAACTGAAAATGATTCTCTTCAGCTGCCGACTGCTTTATGCTTTTTGTACATCCCCTCTCAATTATTATGTTTTGTTAATGTGTAGCTCAGCTTACCAACATGTAAAACTGTTAATGGAAAACCTGCAAAGGGATCCACATGCAAAACACGTGATAATAATGAAGATTCGAGTTTCAGACATTGCTTTTCAGACACGCGTTCTATTAAAGGAAAACTGCATGATACAACTACAACAATAGACACATGTTCTATTAAAGGAAAACTACAAGATACAACTAAACCTATCACCAAAAGTAAAGAGGAGGTATGTTACTAAAGCCTTTGCTCTCCAGAAACGAGCAGCCATTTTTCCTCTGTTTTATCTACTTTACAGATGGGGAGGTTTAAGGGAAATGCATCTTTCTTAATGTTAAATGCTATATATAATGTTTACTTGTGACCTTCTTGGAAAATCTTACTAGTTATTGTTTAAATATTTGAGCTAAGTTAGGGAATTGTTTGTCACATGGATACAGGGGAAGAATTGTATCCTAGCAAGATCGGTGATAATTAATATATTAAACAACAGGGAGTAAATATTTCCTTCTGGATTTTCAATAGAAAAGAAACAATTTTTCACAAACTAAAGAATTGTGACATCTGCATGGAAAAATTCTTGAGGTGAAAAAGTGCTCTTACAGTTTTAGCATTAACGTACTGCTCAATATAACAACTATTGTAGCGTTGGCATATGAACTGAAACTGCTGTATGCCTTCAGAGCATGTCTTCTGAGTACTTTTTCTGGTGAAAAAAAGCACTAATGACTTCTTAAAGAAATCCTTTTGTTTGTGTTCTTTTGCAGGAAACAGACCTTATTGGTCACTTGAGGTACTGCTATCATTAATGGTCAATGTGATGAAGTTGTTTGTTCTTTCATCCAGTGTGACCCAGTAGTAATTCATGCAGTGATTCTTTTTTTTTTGTCGAACTGTAGTGTGTTCATGTCCCTGCTATAATGAAAAGCAACTTAAATGTGGATTTCTGAAGACTTCTGAAAGTGCTTGAATTTGGAAGTTAATCAGTCAGTGACTTTTCTTTCAGGATTGTGTAGCACCACCTCCATCGTCTGCTTCCAGTGGAAGTAAAGTACAATCTTGGAGTGAAGAACCTTATGCCCCTGTGCATGAGTCAGGTACAAACATTTCATTTTAAGCAGAAGACTTTCTATGTGTTGTCTTGTGAAGGTTAAGAAAAATGTTTATTTGGCATAAAAATATGACTCAAGTTCTTAAATTATGTTTTCAGTATTATTCCATGTCTACTCTTTTGCTCATTTTCTGCATTGTTTTAATTATCCCATTCAAAAAAAAAAAAAAAAAAGAAAATTGGGCTCCAAAATGCAGTTACTGTAAGGAGTTAGTTGTGCTCTTAAGATATTGATTAAGATTTCTTTTGACACTGAAAAAAAAGTGGGGCTAAATGGTATTATCAGGAAAAGAGGGCTTAGCGTGAACCCCTATAATGAGCAAGTCTTGAATGGGGCTGTGTTCATTGAAATCTTGCTGTTCATTGACAACTTCTATCACTGAATGTGCCCTCCTTGAAGGTAATGCTAATTAATTTTTATATAATTCTCGAGCTTTAAAGCCACATACTCCTAGAGTTTGGCTCTTCTTTATCCTCCCATGTCATTATTCTAAATTAAGCCTAACAAGAAGCTTTGTTTTCATGTTTATTAAAGGACCAACTATACAGCCATTTCTCAAGCGAAGGTACCACAGTGATCCAGAAAGCAATTCTGATGAAGCAGAAACAAGCAAAGAGGAGGAAAAGAAAGGAAAGAGAAGAACAAAGTTACAGCCTAGAGAACTATTTAAAACAGAGAGTGCTGCTACACACAGAGGTTAGTTACGGAGTGAAAGCTGTGCTTGTGCAGAAGTTTAAAGTAACATAACAAAGTTTTAACAAGAAAAGATAATATCCACTAAAAAACATTTTACGTGTTTAAGAAAGAAATAAAAAGAAATTCTAAATATTTAGAGACTATATCCATTAAAAAAAATTTTACAGGAAACCAGAAACTGGTCTCAGCCATTTAATTTCGGAGCCATTTCAGACATCTGTATTCAACAAAAGCTGTTATAGGCCCTTTTGTAGCTTCAGATAGGATACTTCTTCATTCTGAATTTTAACATTATCTTTTTTTTTTTTTTACTTCAGTGTCTGAAAGCGTATCTACTGAATCTGCAAATGATCTGTCTGGTTTGGATGGGGAAATCTGGGAGCCGGGTTGTTCAACTATCAGTATCTGTCAGAAGCTCCAAAAAGAATTTACTAAGAAAATTGAGGCAAGATATTTCATATACAATATTAGTTGTCCATGTGAGTACATGTGCATGTAAATGATAGCTTCTAGTACACTACAGGCTTTGCTTAAAAGGACATGAAAACAGCTATGTGCATAGAATGTCAGGAAATCATAAAATTCAAGTTTCCTTTTATGCCTTTTTCAGTTCCTTTATGTACGTGGCTCTCGAACGATTTTCTTTCCAGCTCTGCTTTGGTTTTTATCATGTGTGTAGTTCAAAACAAGTGTGTGTATTTAAAGGAGTGAGCATACTGCATTTTGATTTTTATTTATTTTTTTAATTATGAAAGCCATGAATGAAATTCCTTTGCAGAAAGGAAAACATGAGCCTGAATAATGTATTTGTTCATCTCTGACAGCTGCACACACACATCATTCATTCGATGTGTACTTACTCTAGTTTGAAGAAATGTATTTTTCAAACAATGTACTTCTAAGTACATTATTTAATTTTATATATGTACATAATGTACTTCTATTTAAGTACATTAAAATCAGGTAGAGTTTTATTAAAAACATAAAGCTATCTTACATTTCATTAATAGAAAGCTTTGCTTTCAAAGATAGATGATAAAAAAAGGGGGGTTTTGCTCAGTATGAGCTGTGATACTGAGCAATTACAGTACAAAACATGCTACAGGGTTGGGGTTTTTTCTTAAAGTGAAAATAATCTGAATTTAATGTTAAAACATCCCCATAGAGCCGCTCCAGGAAAATGGATAATTTTGCGAAACAATCACTGCAAGCTGCCCATGAGCATTTGTCAGCCATGAGTTACCAGCTTCATGAACACAGGTTTGTAAGCAAAGGTTTATTTTAAAACATCCTTAAAATGCAGTGAATACCTCCTGAAAGCAGCTCGTTTTGTTTTGGCAGGAGCAGGCAGCTGGATGAATTCCGTTCTGCTCTCCTTGAGCAACTTGAGAATTTTGAGAATGATTCTCAGTCCCTGAAAAACATGGAAAAAGAATTCTCGGTTTGTATTTTAATTGCTTGATCATGGAGAAGAGGGAATTCTTGTGGATTCCATAGATGTTCATATCGTCTTTAACCTGAGATCCTTAGTTTTGATTTAAAAAGCCTTCATCATTTTGCTTAAAGTTGGGTTACATTTCAAATAATGGGTTTGAGGTGTTAGCATTGGCTAATGCATTGCTCTTACAATTTCTACATCAGCGCTCTATGGTTTTCTTCCTAGAACAAACTACCACAACCAGTTTCAATGGGTATTTACCCCACTTCAGGAGCCTTATTTTCAGGAACAGCATGTAGGTGTTTGAACCTGATTTGCTGTGTGTTCTACGCCCAGCCAGTTGACGTTGTTTCTCCTACCTGCTGTAATGTAAAAATCAATATGTAAAAATCATGTAAACACAAGACTACACTTGCTTTTTCTTTGTCTCTGGAGGCATGGCTTAAATTATATGGAAGTTCTGATTAAAATGCTATGCATGTTCTCTTTCATTGTTTTGAAACTGGTAGGCAGAACAGATTTTTGGTTAAATTGGTTCCATGAAAATAGAATTCCTGAAGTGCCTCATCCTGCCAGCTAAGCTTCCCCTCTTCTCCCGCCCCACGCTTCTGTGGTGACTGTGTTAACTCCTACCCATTCTGTGCTGAGTCTGTGATTTATTCATAGTAGATATTAGTCAGTTTTAGGTCAGAAAATATGAGCTCCTACTGGTTATCATCTATTAATATTTTTCTTTCCAGACCTTTTGGAAAAAGCATACACATACTTTTAGTACATACGTGAAAAATGAGCAGCAGAGGTTAGTAGGCTTCACTAATTCTGGGGTGAGATTTGCGTTCTGTTTGTTTGAAGTATAAGTTAGGCCAACTCTGTGCAGTTTCTCTCTTCCATAAAATAGAGATAGATGAGATGAGAAAATTCGATTAAAATATTCTGTTACAGGAAAAATGTGATTATTCTCTGTGTAAATTTCTCCATATACCTGAGGGACTATTCCAGTAGTAACAATGATGGTAACGTTTATCCATGCTTTTAAGTACAAATAGACTACGAATAATGGCATGTATTCACGGTGTGTGTGGAAAGTTCATACGTAGCAAAGCTGTTTGAACTGCATTTTATTTCTCTAGAATTCAGATTCTTAAAAGCTCATTTGAAAAGAACATCTGCCATACTGGTGACTGTGAAGAACATGTTTTTACTTCAGAGGTATGATGAACTTTTGTTTCTTTCTTCTTCTTAACAATTCTTCGATTTTACCAACAGATACAGCATTGACTTTTTTCCCAAAGAAAGTCTTTATCCTTTTTCATTGTCATAAGATGTCCTTTAACATAACAATATTCAATGTTTTAGGCCTAGATTTCATGCATTAGAAGGTCTATGCAATTATCTGCAAAACTGCTGCAAGATGTATTCTGTATTCTGTGACTCTGTTTACCAGTGTTAATCATCCAAGAAAGAACAAATACAAAACACGCATCCCTTTCCTTAAGAAGGTGGATGCATGTGCCTCTGTATCTCTGTTATAAACCATTTAGGGATGTAATTGTCGTCTTGAAATGGGTTACCAAGTGTGAACACAGAAGATACTGAATGTATCTTTTTATAGATGAATCTGATGAAAGAAGACTTAAAAGGATTCCAAGAGAAGCTTCTGAAAGAAATGGTAAATGAAGTTATGTTGTCTTCAGTTTTATTCATTGTTCAATTATAGCTGTTTGAACACTGAATTATTAAAAATTGCAATTTCTAGTCCTATATATAAAAAATAAAAATGAGTCAGAATCCAAGTGTCACTGACATGTTATACTTGAAACCTTATCTGGGGGGTGAAAGCAGCACATAGATTCAGATGAACTGTTTTAATTCTGAGTCTTAATATATTGAGCATTGAGATGGAAAAGAAAAATATCATCTTTGGCATGTTAAAAGCAGCATATGCTATGCACCAGAATTATAATACTTTATGTGATAAATGTAATGCTTTTTACACAGCAAGAAGAGGAGTTGTGCAATGTTCGCAGAGGATTGCAGACATTGTTTCAATCAGAAGATAGAATTCTGCAGTAATATTGTCAGATACCTTCCTGAAATTCAAGGTGAATATAAATGCTCTTTTATAATGTAAAATGTGACAGCTTTGGGGTTTTGATCTCAAGGAAACTGCTGTAATGAAAGTGTTTTTTCCTTAATAATATTCAAATCTTTGTGGATAAGACTTCTTTTATATGTGAGATTTGAAATGATTTTACAGAATCTGATAAAATGCAGTATGTAAATTCTTGGATTTTTAGCATATGCTATTTTTTTAAGAAGTCTTTAACAATTTTGATAGGTTATTTAACTGACTTTCAAAGAAATCACTTTGAATTTCACTTTGAATCTCTGGTTTGGGTCTGTGTGTACAGAACACCCCTTTTGTCTGATCCAGAATATAGTCAGAATTTACTTAGGGATCAAATTGCCTGTTTTGATCTCAGTCCTATTTGTCTGTGCTGTTAGACTTCATTAGGAGTTTCTAAGAGAAAACAAAACCTTAACACTTGTGGTTGAGCTGTGTTGCACATAGTTGAATTAAATATTTCAAGAAAAATGTATATTGTCTGTCTTTTGTTTTACAAAATGTCATTACTGTTTTGCTTTAAATCAGTAACACATATGTGAACATCAGTCAACTACATCTTACTGTGCACTGAGTAGAATGCAGAGTAAGTGTTCTTAGTCTTCAGTGATGGGGAGGGAGATGGTTTATTACAGAAATAGCTGTAAATGAAATATATTTCCTATGAATTAATTTGAAAAATACAAGGCTGTGTTGCCTCTGGAAATTATTATATGGAGGTTGTCAGTAAATAATTTTTTCCACTCATCCCATCTGCCTAAATGTACATAATACTTTTCTGATTTTTCTGAGCTTCTGCTTTTTGAGGGGGGGTTTCTTATATTTTTACCCTGTGATCACCGTTATCTCCACTAGATGGACCTCATGAGATGGTAAACTTCTTTCTTACTGGGCTAACTGAATTTTATCAGTATATGAGATAGTATTTTTTTTTTCCTCCTAACTGTACAAGGTTTTAAAAAGTCCAATGGAAGGCCTGAATTCTTTTCCCATAGCGAGTGCATATTGGAAAAAATAATACAACTGCTAATTTTAGTGAGGACTTGTGATAAAATTACAAGTATGAACGTTCACTGTCCTCCCGTCAGTCTTGACCCAGCCCTGTTACCTTCTAAAAGAGCAGGTATAAGCCTATTTAAGCAGTGTCACAAGGGAGCATTCACAAAGGCAACATTCAGCATTGGGAAATGACTTTTTTTTTTGCATGTGGTCTCCAAACAACTCAACAGAGCTGCCCAGCAGCAAGCTGAGAGTGACCCCGGGTGCCTCTGCAGTAGTCACAACCTGCTGGCTCTTACCAGACTGAAGCCTGGGATGCTGGTGGTGGAAGGACAGCTGAGAACGTGGGGAAGAAGTAAAGTTTCTTGCTGCATAACTACAAGATGGTTAAGTCACATTAGTGGTACAGCTCATAGCCACTGTTAGAAATTTCTAAAGCTGCTCTTAGTTACCCTTGAAATCTTTTCTTCTGTCATATTTTTCAACATCCCTTTAATGTGTTTTATGCAGTGTTTTTATTACCAGTGAAAGCACATGTCACTGCTAAACAGGAGTGTTATTTTCATGGACTGTTAGCCAAGGCTGTAGTTAACAGCGGGTCATCTCCTGTTCTCAAACTAAGTGGTCGTTCTGCTGAAGAAACTTTTCTACCCTTTCTGTTTACCCTTTTTATATATTACACCTGGACTATCACTATGTTGTTGTTTAGAATTAATAGTATTTTATTAATAATAAAATTAAAGTTATTGATCAATATAAATAACAGTATGTTACTAGTTACAGTATGTTACATGTACCTGTGAAAAGCCAGCAAGTTATAAAATTGCAATAAATAAGAAAAAAATATCTTTGGGTAATTCAGGTCTTCAACTGATGGTCACGTAAGTCAAACATAAAAAGTTGTACAAAACTGCAGGTAGCTACAGCAAAGCCAGCGAGCCTCACTGGGCCTGGGCACCACACTCCCAGGATTCTTCACTTTCTGACATATATTTTAAGTGTTGTTCTGTATGTACTTACCTTCTATTAAATTTTAGTTTAGCCAAAGACGAGCACTGTATTTACCTTACTCCATCCCAACACTGAGCAGCAGAAGAGAATGGAAAGTTAGTCCATTCACTGTTTGCATTGATTCATTCACCACCTCACAGTGATTCAGGAGTAGTTTATACAATTTTACATTCTGTGTTTTCTGTTATTTTCGTGCTTTATGGAGATCATCTCAATGAAGCTACAAGATCAAGAGCACCTTCTTCAAGTCTTTAATACTAAGCAGCTCCCTAAAAGGATGTCATTTAAGACTCTTGCAGAGAAATTCTTGTCCTGTGAGTGGATATGCCATTTTGTTGCTGTCTTAGCAGGCACGCTTTCCAGCTAGCACTTCTTTTTTCCTAAGCTCTTCCTTAGTAGTATTTTGAGTAGAATTCTCAGATGCTCCTTGGTGTTGAGCATTAATAGAATGTCTGGCGTAACTTTTTTCCTCAAACAGTTGTATTAGCTTTCTTATTGGTATCTAGTAACTTTTTTTCTTACTGTCAAGAAAGCATAAGAATTATTTGTTTGCCAAACATCAGAGCACATTGTTACGTATCTATCTGTGCTTGTCCAGTTTACTGATTTTGAATAACAGTGACCTTAACTGTCATTCTTTAGAGGACCAGAACCTCAGCTAGTGTAAAATGACAATCATATTCTGCTGGTTAGGATCTAGTCCAAACCACTGATATTCCAGAGGACAGAAAACCTCAGTTAAGGTCATTCTTTTGAAGATTCTGTCATGAGCTGGTGCATAATGACAGTGATCTCCTCCCTTCCCAGCTGTCCCTGGGAAAAAAAAGAGCTTTAGGAAACGTGTTCATTTCCTGCAATAAGTAGTCATTTAATTAAAGAACAAAAGTAACAGGAATCAAAAATGCTTGCAGCTGTGATTCTGTTAGACATTATATAAAAAAAGAATGAAATTATAATACATTAAATTAGTTTTTAGATCATGAACTTAAGTGTTTTACAAACTAATTGTGGTAAGTTCAAAATGTCTCGTCAACATAATACTGAATGACAGTGTGTCATGTCCATTTATGTCAGAGGCCTTGGAATGGTAAAGCCTGTACATGCACAACATCTCCTCTTCCAAGATAGACTGCAAAACAGTTTAAAACAAGTGTTGAAGGAGAGTAGTAGTTCTTTCAAGTAGCTTTACTTCAGTCTTTTTCAGCAGATCATCCCACTCCACAGGCCATCTCTCTTCTGACTTCAGAGCAGAGTACAGCTCTGGTGCTTCTTTCTGTCTGTAAGTGCTGCAGACTTCAGCTGCAGAGTCCTTCTTCCACATAAACATCAAGGTAGCCTGAACTGAACTTTAGGGAAAGACTTATATATTCCCTGATGTGAGTTCAGCAGCAATATCAAAAAGTAAAGACAGATTCTTCTCAGAAGAAAATTTCTATGGCCTGTGAAATCTGGGAGAAATAAGAGATATGTTTCAAACCACTTTGAATTTGTTTCAATGTTGCATAATTTTAAAAGATTCTCTTAGAGTAACAAAGAGAAGTGTGTTTTTAACAGTATTCATTCTGTTTAAGGGTACAGTAACAGTACTGAAGAACAGCAACTTTAATTCTTAACATTCACCAGCACAGTTCCACACGTGTGCCATGACTGTAATGCAGTTACAGTCCTCAGGGCCCAGTGTGACCAGTTCACAGTTACTAGAAGTGGAAATGCAAATATAGGTAATGGAGTTGATTTTGGTTTCTTTCCTTTTGGGAATTAAGCCACAGTTTGTCGTTGGTAGAAATATTCTTTATTGTGCAGTGATTGTGTTATTTTCTAACAGGTTGAGCTAATGCTTTGGAAAATACAAGGACATACTGTTGGGTTAAGGTACAACGGTATTAAAAGTCTGTCTGGAATAAATTCACTCTTGCTCTGTAGGCTTGTTCTTTGGTTGTGGTATGTAATTGCAGTCCCAATGATTTATAATGCCTTAGCACTAATTGTAAATTGTGAGCCTGTTTACTCCTAATATCCTGAACAAATTTCAAAACATACCTTTATAATCTACTTAAATTCCCCAGGTACCTACAATGAGAGAATGTGTATCTCGCTTTCAGACTTAAACTGGAGCCATCCCATTCCCCCCCTCCATTCTGTCAATGCAGTGATGACTCTGTAATGTTAAGAGCCCTGACAATTGCATGAGCAGTCTAGAATTATACAACTACAGCATGTAGATCAAGTGCATTGCATTTATGACTTGAGTGTATTTCCCTAGACCATCTTTTCACTGAGCATCCGAAGCTCACTGGAGCTGGAATTCATTGCCATTCGGAGCTAAGTATGGCACCATGGGCCCAGGCGTGGCTGAAGGGAGCCTTCCAGAACACCAGACTGCACATTAAGTTCCCGAGTACAGTGTTAGGCAACTTATTTTAGCAGCAAGCACACCTGAGGATGCTTACAGACACGGCAAGAATACACTGTACTCCCAGCAGCTCCAAAAATTGTGTTTTAAGAGCAATTGGACTTGCTCAAGGGGTATAATGGAAATTGTAGGAACCAACTGATTGCTGTTTCAATTTTTCTCTAACAAGGTCTTTTTGGAAGTAACGATGCCTGTGGAATCAGCCTCTCACATTTTTTCCCCACTTGGAAAAGGGAGATGAATGTTTTCATGCATGCTTAAGCATGGACCTGTCAGCAGTGCTGGCACATGAAGCAAGCAGTGCAGTGACTAGGTTCTCGTTGGCCTGACCACTCGGACAGTGACAGGACTCAAAACCAGTTCTCTTTCCTGCCCTCTCCACTGCCATTAAGTGTGCTGGGGGGCTGCAATCCTTGCAGTAGCAACTGGACTGGCATGCAAGGGATATTGAATCCATTAGAACAAATCCCACTGGAACTAATTATTACTTCCAGGCATTATATATGTCTTGTTACAGTATGTAGAATTTCTCTTAGCAGGGAAGTTGCAATGTCTGTGATAATGAGGTTGCACACTCAAGTACATTTAATTCAAAAACCTTTATATAGTGTATTGTTTGTCTGCTTAAAAAATACTATTTTTTTTCTGTGTTATTCCCTACATTTAATTTTTTTGTCATAGCTTTTGAATCTTCAGTGCAAAGAATGCAAGCTGAGTGATGTTCTGGAGATGCTCTGGGGGCTTCTCAGTACATGCTAATCAAAGCAAAACTAAAATAGAGAAGCCAGGTTCTGAACAGGAAAAGAAATACTTCCACGTTTGTTTTAAAACAGCTTCCTTTGCATAGTCTTCTCCCACATCCAGCATATGAAAGCAAAGGCTACAACTTTGGGACTCAAGCAGACTGGGTTTAGCAGGCAATGGAAATAAAGAGCTGAAAAACTGACCTTGTCAAGTGTTTGCTTGATGCATGTACCTCCATTTCATTACTTTTGTATTCATTTAGCTCTTTCCGAATTGCTGCCTAGAAATTGCAAATAGAAGATAGTTAACAATTTTGTAAAGCATAAGTGGTGTAAAATACCAGACTTGCAGAGCAGAACAGGAGTTTTCTAAAGCAGAAATAATAGGTCTTGGGTATAGCAAAGGAAGATGTCATTTTAATTATGTCAGTACCTTATCTGCTGCTGATAGTCTTGTCCATGGTTTGTCTGCTCGCCTGTCATAGTCCTGTGCTTTTGCCACTTCCACATAATCACTGAATCGAATCAGGATCTTTCTGTCTCTTAGTTCATCAACTGTAGGTCTCTGGTTAAGCTGTATTAAATAGTTTTGTAAAACAGTGTTAATAACAAACATCTCAACAAAATATGCAACGTTTTGTGCTTCCCATCTTAGCTTAGTGTGCTAAGCCCCAATCCTTGGAAATTCCAGGGAAATACTCAATCCTTTGGAGGACTGTTAGGAGAGTAATAATGGTTTAAAGGGAGTTGTGAGCTACAGCACAGTGGGTTTATAATGGATGAAAGAGGAAAATATTTTACCCTGGATTTTGATAAAGTGCATTTACAATATGTAAAGGAATGATAATGAATTTGTTATGGTGTATGTATAATGACACATGCTGTAGGGGTTTTCTACTACAGTCAGCAGCAGATTGTCTGTGTGAGGTTTTCAGGACTGGACCCATTGTAAGAATTTCAGTTCAGCTTTTCCAAGTTATCAGCATATTTGGCTTATCATTCCAGTGGGGATTCCTAGGAACAGAACAACAGATCTAGTTCTGATTCTAAGAATACCTTAACTGCAAAGAGAAATCTATTGTGGGAGCACACCTGGTGCTCAGCAGGGAGTCAGCCCTGCTCCTGATTGCTGCAGAAAGTGAAGTAGTCCTTTTCCAGCAGTATAGCTGCAAAATACCCGGTGTGCAAGCAAATATCCCTTTTCTGACTTAAACTTTATATGTAAATATTCTACTAAGTCTCCCATAGCCGAGATAAGGTAGATACTTTTATAATTCATATTACCCAATGCCACTATCTCAGACACTGCTGAGGAAGATGTCTGTTAAGGGAGGATTTGTGTAATAATGACCTCTATGGCTGGTTGATGCTATGTTGCTTTTGCTACATTTCTAAAAACAACGGATGGTATTGCAAGATCTTACCTTTCTTGTCAGTCTCTGTTTGATTTCCCTCCTTTCTTCCTGTTCTGTTTGATCATTTCGTTCTGTGGAGAATATAAAAAAGAGAGATGACTCTCCACATGAGGAGGTTGGTATTTTCTAAAGTTCCAGGCAACAAAAATGAAAGCACAGAAATATTAGTAGGTGGTTCTTAGTTGTGTGTTTTGTTAGTTCAGTACATCTCCCTGCTTCTCTGTCAGAATATCTAGTAACCTCTGTAGTGACAACGTCCTGATGCCAGTATCAGCTTTTCCTAAAGAGATTTAATAAAACAACAGCAGCCACGCCAACTCTCCAGCTAGATAAACTTCAGAAGGAAAATCAAAATATTTCATAGTTAATCATAATTTTTTATTCTCCATATTGCTGGAGCCACTCACTGCTGTTAGATGCTGAAAAGATTTATTGCAGCAGCTCCAGGGAAAGTGTGTTCTTTCCTGTATAACCTCATTCTGAGGTGACACCTTTAGATGATCACACTGCCACAGTAGTTATCTTGCACTTGCATGCTTTTTCTCTTTGCTATTCGGGATATGCCACTGACATTGGAACCTCTTTATCCTCACGGGGTTTGCTTTTGTAGTGTCGTTCCATTCTAACCTAAGGCAGGCTGCTTTTGTGTGTTGTGCCTATTAACATTCAGGCCGTGATAACTCCTCCACCCAGGGTCTAAAAATAGACCAGAGTGCTGTAACACTGTGTGAAATATATCCTTTGCCTTAGGAAACGACTTAATGGCGTCTCTATTTCTAGTACTATCTGTTACTAAATTAAGGTGGGAGCCTGTGACCTGAAAAAAGCTGAAGACCCAGAGAAAAATGTTTAACCATTGTGGGATTCTCTAGATACGGCTGTGACTATATATCTGTAGATACCTACACCACTTGCATGAGATATTTCCAGTGTTAAAGCACACACATGATTTTTAACATGCCTTGAAAGAACACTACAACTGCAGATGAGTTTCCAAAATTATAGTAATGAAGGATTTTTCTGCCTTACTTTTAGGCTCATTAGATTACACTGAAGTGCAATTGTAAGTATCTATTTAAAATAACACTGCAGTGCATAGCTACAACTGGCTATAGTAGAAATGTAAATCAAATGAATCTAAAATGCTGTAATGTGCTGTATTACAATTTGGTGGCGAGGCACACAAATGTAAAAGAATAAGACAGCTAAAATTAGTGCTGCTTTGTCAGGGGTGAGCAGCTGTTGAAGTCTGGAATGTTTAAAAAGAGAACAGGCTTTAAAAAGTAGAGTGTATTCTACGATGCAAGAAGTTACTAATATGCTTCATTCAGGTTTAATTCACTCCTTTTAAAGCAGATCTTCTTATCTATATATTTTAAACAGAGATCTTTCTGTGGTGTAGGGCCTTTTTAAGGTATCATTCTAATATGCACTGAGAGAATTCCTAATGCAAACCTACAAGGGCTCATTTCTGATAAAAAAGCTTTTCCAAATACAGTAAACATGTTTAGTGACCTAATTCGATGAGACATGCATCAGGTTCAGTGCTTATACCCAGCTCCAAGAAATAATAATAAAAAAATAGTTCTTTTAGAAAAAACTAACCCAGAATTTGAGAGGAAATGCTAGCAAGTGCATTATAAAACTCGGGTGTTTTTACAGAGCCAAACCAGAGAGGTTTTTCCCATCAATATCACTCTGCCTATGCTTGGAGGGCTGGTTTTGTAAATCTCGGTGGAGAGAATCTCCCAGTCACGAAGTAACATGTTCAGTGCTGCAACTCATTTTGCTGTTCTCTGAGTTACTCAGGGAACTCTTGGCTGTGCGTGGCGCTAAACCAGTTGCTGCTGTTAAGAAGGAACCAGGGACTGTACAGCGTGAGTTACAAGATGCTGTCTTTTCCCATGTGAGCACCAGCTTTCTGATGAATGCAGGAGAAACATATGTGACCACCTGGGCTGTGACAGTTTATGTGCTTTTCATGTTCATGGTAAACCAGCAGTGTTCCTGTAGTTAAAGGACTTAGAAGATCCACAATATTGTAAGAAAGTGTTGGCTTTAAGTTTGCTTTTTAAGTATTACTTTTATTTGAGGAACATCTCCCTAAGGGAGATAAAAAGTCGCTTCTTTTAATCTTCCCAAGATTTGTTAGAGAATAACACAGTAATTGCACTCAGGCGCTTGCAATGTGCTTCTTATTTGACAGAGGAGTTCAAATGTGAATTATCAGTCCTTGCAACAGCTTTGGTGTAGCATTGCTTCTGTTAGCAGTATGTATTGAGAACATTGAAGATGTTAGGAAACTAAGAACACAACTGTACAAACTCTTACAACCTGGAGGAGGTTGCAGTGATTTAACTGAAGGGCATTTATACCCTACTTGTAATAGAAGGAGACTACTAATTTCTAAAGTCACTCAAAACTGAGACTAGAGTTGTTGCATCTGTCCAGCCTTTTAAGATGATTGCTGGCACAGGTAAGTGATGGCCACAGCTCTTTACAAGATACTTAGCTTTTTATATAGTGAAAGAGGTAAATAAAATAGAAGTGGTTCTGATCTTAGCCGAACCTGTGCAAAGCCTGAGCCACTGAACTGAAGTCAGTAAATGTGCTCCATGCTGGGAGCTCTTTAAAAGAGATACAAATCTAAACCAGTATGTTTAGCTGGCATTCAGGAAATATCTTTAATTCTGCTTTATCTTCTTTCTCCTTTATCTCTCTCTAAGCTCATTATATGAATGTATTCAAACTTTTTTTATTATTAAAGCTGGTCAGTTTAACCCAGATTAAGGATGTAACCAGCACACTTCAAAAAGTAAACAGACAGGAACAGATTTTTTCAGAGGAGATCAGCTCTTCCTTAGCCAGGGAAAACCCCAAAGAAACAGGATTTCGGAGATCTTGGGTACTGACTCTTGAAAATCTGGCCCCACATATTTCAGAATCTTGGGTTACTGCTGTTTCTTGTGTCTTGTGGTAGATGACAGATGAAGTTAGGACAAGTTCCATTCACATTTGCAAAGCATCTACCCTTTTTCCCATTTAGCTATGTATATGTGAGACATCTAATTTTACCATGTGCATTGTATGCATTGGAACAGTGCTGAAAATACCAGGAAGTACACTGTGGAATTCCTTTGTGTTAAAAAAAACTGAAATCTCCAATAAGTTCAATGGCAAGAGCATAAGGTTTTTTCTGTGAACTACCAAGAAAGTTCAGAGACATTAAATTTTAGGTAACAAAATGTAGACAACATTTTTCCTAGCAATTTACAATCATATGAAATATGAATCAAATAGCAAAGGCAGTATTGCTTGTATGGCAAACTTATGTGGCCATAAAACATAAAGTTTTATCCTTGTTTAATGAGAAACAAGCTATTTACATTATTCTGGTTTTCATCTTTCAACAGTAAATAGACCATGAAAATAACAAAAGCAAGATACTTTTCCTTCAAGCAGATGGCCTCCCCCTTCCTCCTGTCTGAGACCCATAGTGGAGACAATTCCAAAGCGCTGTCTCACCTTCCCCTCACTTACAAGATTCCCAGCACTTGAGAGGAAAGGGATGATGTTCAATGTTCACCACTTGTTTGATCCCCAGGCCAGAACAGAGATCTTTAGGAAGAGTTGCACATTTCTGCCTTGTGTTTATTTGAGAGATGTAGAGAACATTCCCCTGTGGCAGTATCTGTTACAGGCCTGGAAATGTCCCTCTACTAATGTCTCAGAATGATCCTTCTTTGACTTGTCTTTGGGAAGCTCTCTAATGATATGAACAAATGTTAGGAGAATAGCACCTCTGCAGGGATGCCTTCCTCATTCACTTCAGCCTTGGGGATATTCACTGTACGGTTTGCCATGACAGTCCATGTCTTGAAACATGTCAGTCCAATTCCCATTGCACTGTGTTACACTAGGATTGTATTCCCCTTAGACATCCCTAACAGCGTAATCAGAATGAAAATGACTTGAAAGACTACCTTTGAACCAGTCTCTCTTTTCTGTACTAAATTGCATGCCTTTATCAAGTTGTAAATTCTGAATCCACAGTATTTGAAACCCAGGACATGTGAAAAACTAAAACTTTTAGGTACAGAAAATAATCCCAGTCAATTAATTTGTCTATTTAAAATTACTATGTTCTAGAAATGCAGCCACTGGTTTCAGCAAACACATATAAAATACTTCAGGAAAAAAAAAATACTCACGTTTCAGTATATTTCTTCTTTCTAGCTCCTCAACAGCAGGTCTTTGGCTGAGTCGCCTGCGGAAAAACACCAAAATCACATTTTGTACCATGCCTGTTCTTTGGAAAGTCTGCAGTATTCTGAGTTCTGGTTAGTGTTTTCCTCAGGGAGGGGACTACAAAATCCCTCTCCAGGACTCAGGAAGAAAAAAAAAAATGCAAGAATCCTGACACCAGAATGCTTTCTTGTATTATTTTCCCAAATGTCAGCAATGCAGGTAGAAGTTCTCCTCTAGTTTGCTCTGCTGTCGGTGAAGTGCTTCCTCAGAATGTGCATCCTTTTCACCACACTTCCCACACAGTCAGTTGGAACCACTGCTCTCTAACAGTTAAACTCACTCTTGAGGGGGTATTTAAGGTGGTTATCAAATGAGTTTCACAGTGATCTTCTGTAGCTATCACTGCCTGTCCCTTTTAATCTCAGGTAGCAGTAGTTCCTTTTTTCTAGGAACACCAGTGGTGCATCCTGACAAAATGCAGACTTGCCAGAATAAAGCTTTCCTGTGGTTTCCCGAGTACACATCTAACAGACCAATCCAGCAGCTCTCCTCCTGCCTGCTGAATAAAAATTCGTGTGCTGCTCACAGCCTCATGCTGTCTGAACGGAATGTCTTATGCAGTTTCACCTCCCCTTTTCAGTAGTGCTGCTTCAGGATTGAGTCTTCAAATCATATGACCAGTGCCACGGCGATTTTATTCTGCATACTAAATGAGACTTCCCCATGAGACACTGCTAATATCTGCAGAGAATCTCAGGTAATTGAACCCCTCCCCTTGGCACACACACACACACTGCATTTGCCGTCTTCCATGTAGTAATCCAGCAAGCAGATCGGAAAGAGTTTATGATGCTTTCTGGCCTGCGTCCTGGCAACGTTAAGGATTCTCATCGTCTCCTCTCCAGCAGATGTTGCCAAGCCAGAGATGGAGTTACAAAGAAATACTCAGAGCAGGGACCACACTGCAAACCCCTGCTGCAGTAGTTATCCCTCTACTGAGTATAGCAAACAAAGGAATGATTATAAAGTAATGCTATAACAAGATCTACATTTTATCTACATGGAGACACTGTCACCAGACAGTAAAAAAACTGGTAAAAGTACCTGATTCTAATTTCTCCTTGTTCTTACCACATATATTCATTCAAAATCAACCCTGTCTTTATTATCAGACCAGCAGCCCAAATTATAAATGCAACTCCTTACCCTTTTTTAATCAATTTCCCTGAGATCCCTGGGAAAGCTTTCAGCTTTGGCAACAGGAAAGCATCACAACTGCTATACCAGATTCACACCAACAGAAAACTTAGACGATGAGCTCCTGTGCTCAGAAACACCCACAGCCTAACTCTCTTTCTTCCTACCTAACATTTTGGATCACGTAAGAGTTTTCTCCTGGTCTCTGGATTTCTCTTCGGAGTAAAGAGTTAGATACACCAGCAGTGGATGTTGCAATAATCCCAAGTGAAACAGGAATGATGCTGAAATGCCATACTAAAGGCTTCAAACATGTATTTTTAATTCCTGTTACCCTTGGACTCCTCCTTCTTCACTCATTCCCCTTTATGCCTCAGAAATGATACAACTCTGTCTAGGTTTTGTTTGAAAGAGATAAACATGCATTTTATAATATAAATCAGAGAAGAATGACTTACTGGGAGAGCTTATCTGCAAATGAAAGATCCACCCGACCTGCTGCTCACATGCATCTCTCTGAAACCATTCTTAATTACAGCCCTTCCATGTGAGATTTATAGATTCTCCCAGAATCTGTACATTAGACTTCAGAGGCCCCTTTTAAACTGGGGGATTAAAAGCCTATAAGAAGTGATTAAAGCAGTATAAGAATGCCTATGTATATGAATGCTCTTTGTATGTATATATAGTTATGATACGTGTGATTGATGAAACCTTGTTTCCCTTCTGGCTTTGATAAATACGTGGTAGGTGCCCTGAGACATGTTTCTGTGCACATCCTCAGCTTTACCCACAATAGAAGGAAGAGGTGCAGATATACACAGGTATATAAATACAAATGGAGGGCATTGCTTTTTTTTTTCCCCCTAAGTTTTTCAGAGATATGGACCACACTTCCAAGCTTTTTGTCATAATCATGAAACCAGATGTGGAATTTCTTCAAAACAAATTTGTAACACGATTTCAGGAAGCTGGGAACGAAGTGAAAGCGCCACATACAGTGAGAGTCACGATCAAACAACGGGAAGTGGCAACGCTACTGACACTGTTGCTACCAAGGTGTTTCTGTTCACAAGAAGCCTCTCTGTGTCCAGACCCCCCTTTGGTTCCCTTTCTCTGCTGTGAGAGCTGTGCTGCATGGTGGCTGCGCTCTGGGCAAAGGGGAAATGGCGCAGGTTGGTGAAGGTGAAGGACTCCAGAAGCCTCCACTGATGGCTGCTGGTGTTAGTGAGGGGAAGCAGCAGTGAGCAGTGAGGGCCAGGGGGTGACACACATCCCTGATGAGCTCTGGTGGAGTAAATCAGGACGCAGGAGGGTCTCTTGCACATGCAGAGGGCAGCGTGCCCGCTTGCAGAGCGTGCTGCCTCACCTGATCGTCCATTGCGGCAAGAAACTGCTGCGAGTGTTCAGTGTGGGAGCAGAGCCTGTCCTGAGCCTGTCCTGCCTGAGCTGCTTTGGGTGGATGGAGGAGGGTGCTTCATCCCCCACAGGGGGCTCAGCAGCCCTCAGCTTCCTCAGAAGGGGGCTCGCAGTCCCCCTTGACACCCTCAGAACGCCTGCAGCTGGGCTCGGAGCGAGATAAGGACAGACACGTTTCTGAGGGCTCCAGTCAGGTCAGTGGCTGAGTGTAGCACAGGGGAAAGCGGCAGGTTACCCCTGTCAAAAATGCCTGTGCCTCCTGAAGGGAGCTTGTAAGCAAGAAGCTGTTTCAGATGAGTTTGTGCTTCTGCTTAGACGAGCTGTTTTCTGGGCACCATGGAGCTCTGCATGCTCTCCTGCATCTCTGTTTTGGATATTTATTCTCTGAAGCTGTTAAACATGAACTCCTACCTCTGGCAGAACCAGAGCGCACCCCCTGTGCATTGAGCTCCGTGTGTTCCCTCAGAAGGTGGCCATCCCGCCCTGCAGAGAGGCAGCGCCATGGCCTCGGGAAAGGCAGCCTGGGGAAATGGCGGATGCTCTCCTCACACCCTTGCTGGGAGCACAGGCCAGGAAGCAGGGACTGAGAGACTAAGGCTCTAGGGAGGGGATGCTCAAGTCTCCTGTGTTTAAAGGAAACAAACTCCAGCTGACTAACGATTATCAGCAGATTGCATCGCAGCAGGGGAGCTGGTGTGCGATCCCAGAGGATGAAGCAGGCACCTGGCATGAAGCAGCCTTTGTGAAGGCTAAAAACTGAGCCCTCAGTGGACTGTGGGTGATGCCCACAAGTGTTGCACAGAGAGGATTTTGTATTTCAGAGCTGCAGGCCATTTTGAAGCAGAGTCCTGGCTCCTTTCCTGGGGGTTCACAAAGCTCCTGCACCTGAGTGTGGGTGGTGGCAGGGCTCCACCTGGGGCTTGCCTGCCTGCCCTGTGGTTGCTGCTTGGAGGGCTGAGGTGGGCATGAGGCTCCAGCACTCCTGTGATGTGGACATGGACATGGACATGGATATGGATGGGTGAGTCCTGTGCTTTCCATTTCTATTGCTTTTTTCACCTAGAGATTCAGTCCAGTATGGGACTTAGTGAAGTGACTGTAAGCTCAGCTGGGAGGACTAACATAGGGCTCAACTTCTGTTGTGTCACAGCAGTGGGTTCTTTTCAGTTGCCTTTATTTTTTAATATCTATTTCTTGCTTTTGAGAAAAACACCCAATTAATGCTGTTGCGTTCTTGGGTGATACGAAAATCTCGGTTTGGGTATTTTTGTACTATCTGGTGAGTAGGAGCGTTCCCTCTGGGCACCTCTGCAGGGACAGCCATTTGTGCAATGGTCTTGACTGAAAACTCTGAAGTAACTTAAAGGCAAGTCCTACCTCTGTCTAGATTCCCCGTGGTGTAAATACATGGGCTGAGATTGATATTGCCAGGGTCTCTTATTAAGTGTATCCACTCCAGGAATTTGTTTCCCATTAGCTTAAACCAAGAGATGCCAACAGCAGAAGTAAGCGGAGCTGAACTGCCAGCACCTCAGCCTGGGGAGAGGGAGTCAGGGAAACCAAGCAGAAATTGAGGCACCAGTCTGGCTTCCCTGTAAATAACGTTTGGGTACAGGTCAGAGAGAGTTTGCTGTACATGTGTCAGTGATGCTCCAAGATAGGAGAGAGACCAAAGCCTGAATATTTTCTCACAATGCTAAAGCAGTCGCCATACATCGGTGGGGATGATACAATACTACATGGACAGCTATTTCTTAAGTTCAGAAAAATACGTTTTTCTGTTAATGTTGTTCTGTGCAAAGCGAGGAAAAATCTTCAAGCACCATGTGTTCTTCAGCTGTTTGAAGTTCGGGGAGTGTTCTGGGGGTATTTTCAGATTACATTTAGAATGTTTTCTCCAGTAATTTGGGTTCAGAAAGACAACTGGATAAATTTATCTGCTGCCATCTCTCAGAAGCCAAAGGCTTTGCCCGGTCCCGTGTCCTCTGCAGTGTTACTCCAAGGGCGGGAGGCACGGGCGCTGCAGGGTAGCTCAGTCACCTGTGGTTCACCCCAAGAACACCCTGCAGGTATGGCCATGTGCGCTCCTGGTCTCAGGGTACCTCAGGCACTGAGAGTCTGCACATGGCCTCAAGGTTATTTTCTGCATGCAATGTGCACATGGGTATGCTGGGATGAGCATGAGTGCTCCATGCTGGCTCTGAGAGGGGCAATAAATCTATGCGTGTCTGGCGGTTTCCCTTGGCGCACACATGTGGTGTGTAACTGTAGCAAAACAGGCTGCCCCGGGGAAAAATGACTGCTGCCCCTACCAGCCCCATGGGTGGGCAGGTCTCTGCTGGCTGGTCTGGTGGAGCAAGCTGCAGCCCTCTGCCACGAGCGCCCAGTTTGAGGTCCTGCTAGCTAATGTGTTTGACACATGCACAAGTACAGATGCCAGAGTCAGCTTCAAGGGGAAAACCACTAATTGCTCATCCCTTCTGGAGCAAGGGCACATGCTGATGAGCCCAATGACTCTAACATGCGCCTGTGACTCCTGATCAATGGATCGATACTTACTTCATGCAGCCAGATCGTCTCCTTCACTTTCAAGGGAATTAATGTTGTGGACCAGCATTACACCAAGGTTGATAGCACTGGACTGTTACAGGTGACTCTGAACCCTCAGCAGTCTGAGGATTTGCATGTCACTAGGATCCCAGGGTCTGCTATCAGATGGGCAATGCACCAATATGTCCTGCAAGCCGAGATGCTGCCAAGTTCTCTGTCCTCGTAGTTCACCTTAGCAGTGTCTGCTTTCTCTGTCATGGGAACTGCATCTCAGCAAAGCCACAGCAAGCTGTGGGCTTGCAGGTACAGGCACAGAATAGCTGATGAGACACAAACAGCCCACCTATATGCATATGGGGCTATGCCGACTTCCCCCATCTCAGTCCTTCCTTTCAAGCTCATCTTACCAGCCTGCAGTCTCACCTGCCTGGCAGACCCTAGCTAGTGTTCAGCAGAATACAGTGCAAAAAAGCTCATGTTCTTGGTTCATGGGGTTTCTTATCTGTCCCCAAAATGTGTTCCTTTGTTTCCCAATTATTGCATAGATTCTGTTGCACAGTATCTGTATGTATGATTGTCGTAAAACTGGATTTCTTATGGATTTGTAGCTGAAGCCAAAAGACATACTTTGGAATCTTGTTTCTGCTTTTACTTAGTTAGATCCATGTGATTCTGATAATCTTCTGTGAAGGGAGGAATAGGCTGGGTAGGGTTGGACACGTGCATGTGCCTGTGGACTCTGGACTGACAAGTGAGCAATCAATCCAGCTTTCAGTAAGTGAGCTGTAGCCAGCAGCAACTGCATTGATTGCCTCTTGTGACAGGTAGTTTTGCAGCTAGAGCTGGGAATGGGGGTGGGGAGGATTCTTTTCACAGGAGACCTCCATCCAGGCAAGGGGAGGAGAAATGGGAGTGCCCTGTGCTTGCTTCTCATAAACCAGCTTGTGTCTGTTGCCTATCAGGAGGCAAAGGCTCTGCCTCTTAAATTGGCGTCTCTATTACCAGAACATCATGTTCAATTCAACAAGAAGTTTATTTTCATCCTTCCTATAAGTAGCTGTGATGAGGACGTGTGCCAGGGCTTTGAGTCACCCCCACGCTGCACTGTGGCAGTGCAGTACTGCTGGCAATGTACAATTATGGGTAGTAGTAAATTCTTGGTAGGAGGGACCTGCCTTTTACAGTCTGTACAAAATTAGAAGGCAGACACTGAGACACAAACTTATTTTACCCCAAGGTAATTCTGGAGCATGTAAAAAGTGGTAGCTGAATGATGTGCCAGCATTTCCCATAAAGGGGAAAGAGTAGTTGCTGCCATTCTTTGATAGACCAGTATGACAAAGAGGAGTTGGTATGGTAGATTTTGTGAGTTGCATACAAAAACTTTTACTTTAGTTGCCCAATATTTGTGTCTGTGTTCCTCCATAGACTATTTTTTGCACCCAGTTAAGAAAACTGCCTTTGGGTGTCCAGTAGAAGGTGGTGGATAAATGCAGAGGCTGTGTTTGTTGCCTTAATTACATATCTTACTCATTTGTTTGGCCTTTAGTTCTGGCTGGATTTTCAAGGCTGCAAATCAGCAAGAGTTTCAGTTAATTATGTTGTCACTCATTTTCCAGGCAATTACAGTTGTCCATCATTATAATTTCTGTGATATAAGCCCTGCAATGAGGAGTTCAGATTTCAGCTGGAATAAATACTACATACTTGCCCAGCGTGACCCTTGTATCATAACCTACTGTCCACAAATGACCTACATCCTTGTGACAGGTTTGGTACTGCACAGTGTTACTTGGTGATAATAACTGTGTGGGCTGAAATACACCAACAGAGCCAGGATCTAATTATGTGAGAGGATTCAGATGGAGAAGGCTTTACGGTAATCACTGTTTTCACCACCTGTGAAAGCCCCACTGCATTTGACCTTTGGTTTCATAGTTATCTCAATGTGTAAGGAAGAAAGGCCAGACACAGCTGGAGAGCAGAGCCTGCCTCTCAGTTCAAAGGCCTGCTGCAAAGCTCAGTGAAGATACTGAGCATCCTTCCATAACCTTCAGGAGGCTTTTGCTTTCATACCTCTCTCAACATGCAGTTAAGGGCTCTTGGAGGATGTTGTGGCACATCCCAGGACTGGCATAACGTAAAGGTTTCCATTTTCAGTTGAGCTATTAGTTAATATACAAGAACTAACATGTCTACATTAGGGTGTAAATGTAATAGCTGCTTATTTCAGAACAGGAGCTTTCTGCTCCCCCTTCCATTTGCTCCCCCACTCTGTGGTTTAACAAAGCTGTTACATAGTGGATCTGTCCTGTTTGTAGTAGAATTACAATATTTGGCCATTAGGGTGACAAAAGTACAGTCGATTATTCAACCAAAGACATGCTCTGTCTTCTGGTAGCAGTGTCAGAGTGAGCAGCTCTACTACTTGCTCTTGCTTCTGCTTTGCCTTGCAGCTGGGCAAAAATCTGGCTTGGGGAATACGTTCAAGCTAAAAATAGCTCAGCAAGAAAAACTGCTGAAAGAACGTGTTCTTCAGAGAACAGCGCGAGTGGTGCAGGCTCCCAGTGCAACTCCTCTGCTGAAGGCTGATGAGGGCTCAAGGCTGTGCATTAAAATGTATGTTGAAGGGTCTTCTAGGTGAAACCACATGCTGGTTATGACCTGGGTCACACTCTGTGGGTCACTGAAAATGGTTAATAATATTTCATTACAAAGTAATAGACTGTTTATAATTTTTTTTTTTTTTTTTTTCTGAAGCAGCAGTAAAACACTGGAGCCCTGTGTTCCCACAGGAAAAAACCCATCAATGTTACATATATCTGATTTGGGCAAATTGAGAACATTGTGGGTTTGATGCTTCAGGACAAGCAAACAAGAGGAATCATATAATTCCCAGGGTTTTAGTTCTATCTTATTGTGTATGTATTACCATTATATTATTTTAAATAAAGACATCTGCCACTGCTGAAACGATAGTAAAATCAACTCTGATAGAAACTGCTTGAGCAAAAGAGGGGACTCTGCTGGTCAATTTCTATGGACGAGAAGCAAACCTTTGCCCAATGGTGGGGACTGCCACTTTACTGAGACAATACTGCTAGTGAAACAGTTGCATACTCCTGGGTAATGATATGTACAAAAAGAAAGAAAAAAGAAGGTAGGTTTTAGTTTCACTGTATGAATAATGCCTAATACAGTGCCTGTGCTTGATCTCCTGCAGGGAACTGAGGCTGGCTTCCCAGCCAGCCCTGGCCCTGTGAGAAATGAAGTGTCTGTAGGCTCATGACTCAACTTCCCGGGCAGCCAGGAACACAGTTTCAGCCACTGCAGTCAGAGGGAACAGGGACGGGAAGACAGAAGGACATGCCAGTTGGACTGTAGCACTAGCTGCATTTCAGAGTCCATCAAACAGAGATGCAGTACATGGATGGAAGCACCCAAAATGTCCTGAATTGAGCTAGGATGCTCCCTGTTGGACAACTAGCATTAAGATCCTGCAATACTGTCCACTTACTTAACCTGTAAACAGTTACTCCTACTAACAGATGCCACCGCAGTTGTACAACTGTGGGATTTGGGTCACTGGAAGAAACCACAGCTGGATTTGCAGAGAGCAGACAAAGAAATATTGGTATGCATAGCTTGGCAGCCTGCCTCTGCTGGCTCTATGTAAGTTCTCCTTCACCTTCTCATTTAAAGCAGAATAATTTGGGAATGGCCATTCTTGCTCTGGATACAAACTGCTGAGAGTTTCCCCATGAGATGTGAGCTCTGGAGAAGGTACTTCTCCATTCCCTGTAACCTGCATTTGTATATAAAGGACCCTTTGGCAATCTGTAAAGTGACAAATAAACATCTGCAGGCATATTTGCCACTGCAAAGTGTTGCATAAAGCAACAGCAAGGATTTACCCCAGAGCTGGTGGTATGAAGCTGTGTGCGCCTACTAACCCAGCAGCCTCAAATCCCAGCAGGAGAGTGCATGCTGCTGCACTTTGCAGACGGGTTGGAATGTCAGGCTTCATGCCAAGGGACAGCTTCTTAATTACTGAAGTCAATCAAGGAAAGTGGAGCACTTTCTTGGCTTTGTGTAATCCCTAAAGAAAAAAACCCTAAATGATAGTGATTCCTGATGTTGCAAATGCTTCTGGGATAGACAGTCCCTGCTGGGACCATATGTATGACTGCACACCTGCTATCAAATTGCAGGAATCTCTCTGGGAACACTCTCCCTGGCAACGCAAGGACTTTCTAGTTCTTGCCTGTCACTCACCCACACAGCATCTCCAAAAGGATGGGATATCCCTGCCTTCAGATAGCATATCACCATCTGTTGTACTATTTCCTGTTTCTCTTCTGCACGCTATTGTTAGCCCAGTATTTTTCAGCACACAGCTAGACCAACAGCTTGCCCTCATGCTGTCATTAACCAAGGCTGGCCAGCCTTTGCCCAAAGCATGTTCTGAATCCTGCTTCTTTATTGCATTCCTATTTATTTATTTTTTTTTCAACCTTTCGGGTTATTTGTTGATTTTGAATGCAAAGAGTGTTCCCGCTATCAGCATTCAGAGTGAAATGAGAGATTTCACTGCCAGCTCAGAGATGTGGCCCAGCACTCTGCAGGAGTGCGAGTGCCCTGGACACAACAGAAATAATCATCTGTGATTTAGTTGTTTCACCAGCAGATCTCTGCAGAGCTGGTCTATTGTACAGAATAGGAAAATGTGGCAAAGTGTCTTGGCTGAAAAATCAGGCTTGTAGACCCATCAGGGATTTATTAATTTCCCACTGCAAATAGCATTTCAGTGATTATGTTTTTCTTTGGTTTTAAATTGGGCTGTGAGAGGAGTATGACTTGTCACTTGATACCACAAAGTGTGACACTGAGCGTTACCAACAGGCTAACTTGCATGGAAACACAGAGAGGATTTGAATTCAAAAACATCCTCATATTCTGTCTATTCTTCCCCAAAGCTTTCTGGGACCCTCCTTAGTTCCATTTAGGATCCTGTGTTTAGTTGTGGTGATGTAAATCCAGATAGAGGTTGCTGGCAAATTTCAGTCAGGACAGAAAATTCTGACCTTTTGAAATCTGGGTTGAATAAATATAAGGATTTAATTATGTAACATTTGCTGTTGACCTGAGCATTTGGTTTTGATATTACTGCTATGATTTGTTGTGGTACAACATACATTGTCTTTTACTGTCAAAGTGCAAGGCTGTGACAGAAAACCTTTGTGAGCTCTCCATGTTCTTGGGAAAGGATTCAATTTGAAGGAGACACATCTGTGTCTCCTTAGAGTTGCTTTCTGACTGCTAGGATAGGAGGAATCTAAGCAGAGCAGTGTAAGGTGGGAGTGAGTTCAAGGCTAGAACAGCCCTTGACTCTCTGCAGGTGAGCTCCATCGTACACTGCTTTTCTAGGCTTTTAGAGCGTGGTTTTTTCATTGCAGCTGTTGCACAGCAAGTCGCAGGTAATCCTGCATTTGAATGCTGGGCCTCTAGTCCACCAGCTAGTCCCTGCTAAGCTTCCTGCTCTAATCATCTGTGTAGACCTAAGCTTGGTATTTCCACATGCCTCTTGTTCACCGTTATCTTTTTCCTGTATGTTGTAAACAAGCCGCAAAAGATTTCTTTAAACTTCATTGCATGATGCCTGTAAATATAACCTTACCACATTAGTAGTGGTTTGTTTAACCTTTACTTAAGGAGGAGGATTTTTCCCCTGTTGGGTGGTATTTGGAAGTACTGGAGCCACTCCCTGTGAGAATTATAATACAAGGCTCAGTGTAGCCTGGCCAGAACATGGCTTTTGCAGACCCCCTCATACAAGCCTGATCCCATTGCAATAGATCAGCTGCTACCTGGAGAGACTGATGGGACATCCTGCTTTTTAATTGTTTTTAACATGATTTCTGAAAAACTAATGAATTATTAATTCATTCAGAATGTAATTTGCTTAATGAACATGATCAGCTCAAGCAAATGACAATGGTTGCTCATCTGTGAGCCATGTAGTCTTGATTTCTGAGGGCTTTCTTCAACAGTGGGGCACTCATGGTTTTATCTTGGTGTTTGCTCTTGGCCCAGTAGTATTTTTGCATAATTTTAACAAAACAAAATACCTGTCACATCTTCGTACAATAATGGACTAACTAGACTCAAGTAACCTCTTTCTAATGTGATTTAACTCTGAGATTTTACCAACACGTTGGTTCTTCAAGAAGGTGTGTTTCCTATTTGCCTTGATACAGTTCTCTGCATAAGTGGACTTTGAACAGACGGAGCTCCCCAACCTCCAGAGGTGTCTGTTTGTTTTTTTATTTCACTGCATAAATGCTCGAGCATGGCTTGATAAATCTGGGAGTTCTTTTTTGTCTTTTGATCTGTTACATGTGACAGCTAAAGAAAAAGATAGTAAATGAGAGTGATTACCAGGGTTAAAAAAAAACCACTCTATAGTCTGGAGAGGTCAAAGAAGTGTGCTGACCACTGAAGGAAACTTGCCCTGCTCTGTTTGATCCAAGCAGCTCCCAAGCTACACAAATAACAGGAAAAACCCCACAAGACCTGATTATAGAACTGCAGCTTGCAGGTGGGCACAGGCAATAGAATCATAAATGTTTATCAATTATTAAAATGTAGTCCTAGCTAAGACTGTACAATATCTATTAAGCAGCGTTTGATTAAAACCAATGCCCTTCCTTTCTGACCTCTTTTTCTCTCTTTGCCCCTCCCTATTTTCTAAATATTTATTTCCTTCATTTTTCACCCCCCCTTGCCTTCTCTAAGGTTATTTCAGCAAGGTAGAAACTGTGCTAGACTGACCCAGTTTTCCTCTATGAAAACAGCAAGCCCAAGGCTCTGGTTGCTGGGAGGAATTAAGATCTTGAATGAACCAGGCTACAGAAGCTGTTCTCAGAGCCACAGGAGGAAACTGTAGTAACTCAAACAGTATTTGGAGGGCCAGCAACTGCACCATATGAATTGCGGTTTCCTTGGATCACATAAGATGAGCCAGTTCTTGGAAGAGAGTCCAAAAACATGCTCAGGTTCTTCATGCAAAGTGCAGGTGACTCCTGACAACACTGCCCCGTAAATCAGTGATAACATATTACTGCGGTACTGGCCATATGCCCTCCAGGCATGCCTGTGCAGATGTGACACCACACAATGGGAAAGCCTTTGTCTCCTCCCTTCCCCAAACTAAAAGCCACACTAGAAATTTTGCGGGAGAAGTGAATTCTATCTGCTTAGGTGTTCTGCTAGCAATTCCCAGCAACAGTTACGGTGAAACAGTTACGGTGAAATACACCCACTCTGCATATAAATTTGGCTAGCTTTAGAAGAGGGGGGAGAACCAACCCAACACCAAAACTCCCCCTCTCTCTTTTTTGTTCTTATACGCTTTCAAGTGGCAAGTCAGAAATTGGGTATGTTAAAACTGAAAAACTTGCAGCTGAAGTCCTTTCTGGCTGAGATTTTGCTTATACCAGTTCACAGCATTTCAGATATACAGTGTCCATCCTATCTTGCTTCTGTTTCAACTACAGTGAAGTAAGTGCTTGGCTTTAAGTGCATAAAACTTGCTTCCTGAATTTCATTAACAGGTCTAAACCAAAAAGAAAAAGTCTTAAATAATCTCAGTACCACAGCAACCATCCCCACAAATAGGGAGTGCTGCCACTGTGAGTGCCTGAATCCCTGCTCAATGCTGGGGTTATCAGGAACTCACAACTGCTACAGTGCCTTGTTCTGGTCTGGGTTTTGTCATTAAGCAGCACAAAGGGTTGTGACAGCCAGAGCAGTGTTACTGTGGTCCCTATCGATTCAGCTCTGCAAATTAAATTAAAGCAATTTGTTCCTGTAATTACTGATGCTGCAGATCCAAAGTAGCTTGAGGACCTGAATCACAATCCAGTGTAAGGTGAGGCATTACAGAGCATTATTGGCTTTCTGCAGATTTCCAGGTTGATTTATGGCTGCTTGTCACTGGGCAGGGCTTGGGCCCAGCTCTTGAGGCATGTGTAGGTGCCTCAGTTCTGAGAGAGGATCTGAGCCCGAACACACGCTGCTGTCGGGAGGCAGTTTGGCAGGGCAAAACAAGTGCACTGTTTGCTTCCTGAAAATGTTTTTTCCTTATTTAATGACACCTGCTTTAGCAGTTTTCCTGTAAGTTTATTCACACAATTATGCTCCCTTGTGACACTTTACAGCTTTCTGAACCCTGTTTTTTTTTTTCTATTTCTCGTTTCATATGTGCCACTTATCCCAGAAGATCTATTCCAGGAATTGACTTTGTGTCCCAGAAAAGGCCCTTTATTCCTCTCTGTGTTTACACCTGCTGCTCTGCTCATCCCTTCCCTGCTGTGCATGACCTGCTGCCCTTGCCTTCACTGTGCCTGGAAAACATGTTTGATTATGAATTCATGACGCTGGAGCCACAGAAGTAGAACAGAGTTGTACAAGGAGTTAGTGTCTTCCCAGAAGACAATCTCTCATCAGCTCTGCTCTGGACATGTGAAACTTTTACTTGTCCCCAGGCAGTAGTAACTGCCCTCTGCAGTGGCACTTCCCATGTTTGCACAAAGTGAATGCCCAATGTTTAACACGAGGTGCTCGCTGAATCCTCAGTGATACAAACCTGCACCGAGAGCAGCTTTGAGTCATGTGCATGTTGTTCAAATCCAAAGCTAACACACAGGACTAAGTCCTCCCTGTTGCAATCCTTTATAAATGAATTAGTGTGTTCAAAAATTCTTGCCAAACATGTTGTGGGCTGGTCTGAGACAGAAAATTGCTCTTTCTGGTTCAGCTGCAGATCATGGCTCTTGCCCAGAGCTGCTGGGGTGCTCCATAATTAATTGTGCCGGCACTGTGTTTCATTACTGAAGCAACAAGCAACTCTGGCTAAAGAGCTGCTGTCTGGAGGGTCCGTTATAACCAGGGTTTGTTACTTGCTGGCCAGGGATTCATGTTAGTGAACTTCATTCTATTTTGCAAGTCTAATACCTGAAAGAGAACAAAGGCTCTTCAGTCCTAAAGGGGCAGGGTAGTCAAGGTAAGGCACATTGAGATGCAGTTGAACCTCTTTTAATACAAGTATTTGAGCTGTGCTGCGGCTCCCTTGGACCTGAAGAGCCATGTAAATGGGAGGCTAAACTGATTCATTGCTTGGAGACGTTAATAAAACTCGAGCTTTCTCCCTTTCCTCCTGATTTTTATCCTTGAAGACTGTCTCAGAGTACCTCTGGCAGCAGACACTAAATCTCAGCGTCCTTAATTGTAAGGCCAGTGCTGTCTGTCAGTGGGTACAAAGCAGGGTTTCCAACTGTGAATTGCTGCCTGACACCAAGGAATAGGGAGTATTAATGCCTATGGAATCCAGACATCTGAATCCTGGAGACAATTCCAAAAAATCTCAGCTATCACTTGCACCTCCCCCATTTTTCCAGTCCTTCCCCCATCCTCTGCCATGTTTTTCTTTACTGTAGCCTGAAAAGCTGAGCCCGTAACATAAAAGGGACAAAACATTAAGAAAACCTCAAATCCTCACACAGCACCAGGTTTCAAATGCACTCAGGCACTGTGCAAGCCGTTAATAAAATCCCCCAGCCACATGCAAATCTCCCAAAGCAACCCCCAGCCAGTCCCTGCTGCCAGCATCTCCTCTTGCTGCCTAATGCAGAGCAGGGAGAGCGGGAGACTCCTCTGGCTTGAACACACACCCATGGAATTAAATGCTAGCTCTATATATAGCTCCCGCCTCACGCAGGAGCTGAGGCTTTCACACACTCCCCCGCTGCACTTGCCAGGGTTATTTTTAGCATCAGTGACAAGGTTACCTGGATGATTCTGCCAAATCAGAATGAAATGCACTGAATTGTATGTAGATAACATTAGAGACGACAGCTGATCTTTTCTTTGTGCCTGCTCCTGCCTTTCTGGCTCTGCAGTAAATCTGTGCCAAGTTTTCCCAGCCTCGTGAAATCAGGGCAGTTCCCTGATTTCTAGTTCAGCAAAGTGGGAGTTTAAGCACAGTCAGAGCTTCATCAAAAAACCTTGATAATCTCCAGGTGAATATAGGCTTACCTCTAAACTGGGCTCACTTCAGTATCTACTTGATTTCTGCATTAGGGCTACTAGTAGTTTGTAGACACCCCCTCTCCCCCTTTCTTGGTCAAAATCAAATATTCCCCAAAGTTCCATGGATTCAGCCCAGTTTCCCACTGAATCTCTCAGTCTGGAGGGCTGATGCCTTTTCAGTGCAAAGCTGGACTGAGACATTTCTGTGAGGAAGTGGCACTGGACATGCTGTTCTTGAACCAGGGCACAGCTTTTGTGTCGCTGATAGGTAGAATTTTCCTTTATGACTGCTCCATGTTGAGCTGTCACGCTTTATGCTTTTAGGCTGCAAAATCTGAAGTGCTGTTTGCTTGGTATTGTTCTGTCTCCACTGTGAACTTCACGTTCTGTTACATGAGGCTGAGGTACAACCCAGGGTCTAATCTGGGTGTGCATTTAGCTATGTCTGCAGTTTCTGGGCAAGTCAACTCAAAATGCCTTTCCAAGAACCAGATGTGGTAAAGTACTGAATGAGATATCTCCTTTTCACTTTACATTGCCAAGAAACCTTGCCCCGGCATGAGCCACTTACTCATGCCAACATTTCCAATGTGGTAAAGATCAGTTTTAGGTATTCGAGCTTTGGTTCCGCTCTGCCTCCACAAAAGCATCATTCTTCCCGTCTGACTCCTTCGATGCCCACATTGCTGTATCTGAATTCCTCTCTCCATAATCTTTTAAGTGCTGCTTAATGCATCGTGTCTACTTATGCAAATATCCAAGGAGGTGAAACAGAACATGAAGTGAAAATTACAAGTGTAGTCTTTTCCGGGAACTCATGTTTTCGTTGAAACACTAAGTAATAGTGGAGTGCCTTTAACTGTGGTTATACAAGGCACACTTGAGAAGCCCCAGCCACCCAGGCAGTTCAAACATGAACTTTCTAAGCAGTCAGATATCAAATTTAATTAAACAACCTTTTCCTGCATCACTCTTCAGTCTAGCAACTATTTTACTCCCCCAGCTTTCAGCTTCTAGAATAAAGTAAGTCTGTAAGGCAGAAAACAGATATTGCAAATAATCGTACTTGCAAATGTCTCTTCTGCCTCTTGACACAAAGAGCTCTCAATTCATGGAATTCCACTGAGGGCTTATTATCTGCACTCCTAACACATAATAATGGGAACCAAGACCTGTTGGGAGCCCTGTTGCCTAATGCACAGTAGAATATTGCAAGTGCACACTATGCCTGGGACACTGGGGACGTGTGAATTAGTAAAAGAAACACTACTGGAAAGGGAAATCTTGGGAAAATGGAATCTTGCCATTTTGGATGGAGGAGGAGGGAGACATGCTTGTTTCCAATGGCAACAAGTGGGAGGCTGAATTGGCTGGGAGCAGGAAATAGGGAAATACACTTTTCAAAAGCAGCAATACACATAAATGAATACTTGAATCTGTACTCACGCTGCTGTCAGTCAATGGTAAATCTGAAGTCAGTGGACTTGCACTGCTTAAACGTAGAATCTGGCTCAAAAGATATAACAGAATTCCTCAATCTCTCTTTTGAGATGTAATGAATGGGAAAGTGAAGAAAAATAAGGATTTTAGCCTTGACTGCATAAAATCTCATCAGCATGACAGCAGAGAGCTGGTTTTCCCAGAAGGTTCACAACTGTGTTACAGCCAGAACCATTTAAAAATACAGCACTTTTGAGAAAATGTTGGGGTTTTTTGTCTCTCTATTTTTGAAGTTACATAGATGCTATTATTCGGTATACTTTGCACATTATATACATCAGCACAGCTTTCCCTCCAGAGTATAGGACTGTGGGACTGAGACAATTTGCTAGTGAGCTTTCAAATATGTACAAATGTGCTGAGAAATATTGATCTTGAAAACAACTGCCTGTGTACTTGTACTGTGTACTTGCCATTCTCATGCAGCCAACTATTGAATAGCTACTCGTTAATCTTCCTGGACATTATTCTTTTGTGCTAAAGTACAGGTCTATAGTATGATGGTATATATGGGTTCAGAACTGAGCCAGCAAGTCCCATGGCTGTGATCAGTGTTACCAGTGCAGCAGCAGCAGCAGCGTTGTGCTCTTATCTGCATAAGTAGTTGCAAAATCATCCAGAGAACAGACATTTCTATTGGATCCCATTTCCCAGCCAGTACCTCACACCAGAACTCTTAGGATTCCCTAATGATAAACTTCCAAGTTGTCACAAAGAGATTATGCCGCACAAGAATCAGTAAAATGAATGAATTTTAAGACCACAAAATCTCATCCAAGAGTTTCTCTCTTTCCAGAGTGGTTATATTTCAATGCTACTGCCAGGTTGTGCTCTGAGTGGGAACTCTGGGGTCGTCTGGATTTTGTGGAGTGAGACCTCATCAGTCCCAATCAGAAACTCCACAGGGATATCACTAAGGCTTTGAGTCTTTGCCCTTTACCAGTACCCAGTTTTACTTTTTGTCTTTTTGGACACTTACTTGCTTTCCCTGGTGTAAATATTTTTCTGCATGCATCCACCACCTGAGCTTGTTTGCATGATCATGTTCTATTCTGGTGGATGAGTTAAGAGCCGAGCTGAGCTCTGCCAATGCACATATGTGCTGGAAGCTGTATGGGAAATTGCTTCCAATCTGTTTTGCCATTCCTGGCTATTCCAGCAATCTCTGCACCGTCTGTTCCCCGAAATGCGCTGAATCTTCCACATTCCGGGAGGAAGTTGCTAGATGAAAGCCTGCCTTCAACTACTTGGAACAAAGATGGCTTTTAGCCATCCTCTAGACATCACCAGTGAGACTAATGGCCTGTACCGAAGATTGCTCCATAGGACCACAGTAGACACTATCGAGGCTGCCTTCACTGCATTTACCTATAGAGAGTACATTTCCCAGCTTTTAGTAATGACCAACCCTCTTACAGTAGAGCAGTTTCCTTTTTAAGTCCTTGTACTGACACTTGACTTTAGGTATGCCTCCTTTAAAATAATTCTTTAGGCTTCTTATTAAGCAAGAGAAATGGTAAATGAGAAAGATAAAGCCTGTAGTTATGCTACTTGAAGCTGCGATTCCATTAAACATTTCACACTAAGAGAAGTCAGACTGTATTGAAGAGAGATGTGACCTTCTAGGCAGCTCAGTAATATGAGGTAGGCTGGATATGTCAGTGAATACTCTGTGATGGTTGAACTTGATTTTAGGGATGTAGTGGGGTGGAAACCATTTTTTGCATATTTTAGAATCATAAAATTAAGCTCCTGACCTATGAAGACATTTCATGAGCAATTGACTGGCCAAAATACTGGCATTAACAATATTGGAGTGCAGCTTGAAATATTTCCCTGACACGAACACAGAAAGCTTGCAAGGTCAAGATGGTCAAGGCCATGGTCAAAGTCTGGGGCAATTTCCTTCCTAAGACAATGGGTATTAATGTGGCACATCTATGATTTACTCTGCCTGTACTTCCTTGGAACATAATGTAAACTGTAATGTGATATTCTCTTCTTGTATGGGATACACACGGGATTTTTTGACAGGGACTGTCACCTGCTCTGTCTTGGGCAGTCACTGGCATGATGCGCTGTTCTCCTTTGGCTATTAAGTGCTACCATGCTACAAAGAATAAACAGCAGTCACTGAGACTGGAGGAAGGTGATTACTCTATCTCCAGTGCTGCAGGAGCATCATGAAGTGCACCCAAAATCTTGTCTGTGTTCACTCAGCAGCTCATTTCTTAGCTGAGGGCAAGTGTGCCTATGGCAGTGGTGTTTTCCTCCATAAACTCTGGCCTATTTGCTTTGATCCATATGCATACTTCTCATTCCCTGTCCCCTGAGGTAAAGTTTAATCAAATGCACACACATGAATGGAGCTAGTCTAAATATCAATAAATGTTTCTTTCAGGAGAGGCTTGAGATATTTAATATTTAATAAGCCTCGAAAATGAACTTTTATTCATGTTTCTCAATTTGATTGCAAGCGTTTTGGCGGTGAGCAGTGTCTGCTGTCCCAGTGTGGGCAGGCACAGCACAGATTATTTAACAATCCACTTTGTCTCATCTAAAATATTCATGTTTGCAGATATCCAAATGTAGCTCTCAAAAAAAACCATGCATAAAACCCAAATGGTGCAGTCTGAGCCTCACAGAACCTTAAATCTTTGCTTTAGGCTGCACGCCACAGTAATGCTGTTTCTCTCTTTGCTCTACCCTGTTGCCCTGGTTACTGATCAAAACCAGCCCATCCCTGCTGTCCCTGCTGCCGGCCTCGCACAAACACCTCACCCATGTGAGGGCAGCGCTGCTGAACCTGCTTCTTCACTACAGGAGAAATACAGCCACCACTGTGTACAGCAGCTTTCCCTTGTTCAAGTAAATATGCAGCTATAACAATTGCCTTTATCCTCAAATTCACCTAGTACTGACAAAGCAAAATCAGGTTAACGAATAATTCCATTGTTATTTTTGTTAAATCATTAGCCTTTCTGGAGGACCTCAAAATCTTGATTACATCATAGAATCATAGAATGAACTAGGTTGGAAAAGACTTTTAAGATCAAGTCCAACCTTTACCCCAGCACTGCCAAGGCCACCACTAAACTGTGTTTTTTGAACACTTCCAGGGACGGTGGTTCCACAACCCTGGGCAGCCTGTTCCAATGCCTGGTCACCCTCTCGGGGAAGAAATTTTTCCTAATATCCAACCTAAACCTCCCCTGGTGCAGCTTGAGGCCATTGCCTCTTGTCCTATCTCTTGTTACCTGGGAGAAGAGACTGACCCCCACCTTTCAGGTAGTTGTAGA
Source organism: Strigops habroptila (assembly GCF_004027225.2). NCBI lineage: Eukaryota > Metazoa > Chordata > Aves > Psittaciformes > Psittacidae > Strigops > Strigops habroptila. The sequence continues at coordinate 5,505,727 of NC_044289.2, forward strand.
GAGCTATAAGATCCTCCCTGAACCTTCTCTTCTCCAGACTAAACACCCCAGTTCCCTCAGCCGTTCTTCATCAGACTTGTTCTCAAGACTTCACCAGCTCTGTTGCCCTTCATTGCAGTGGAGCTGCAGGTAGATTTGGCAGACTTTTGTCTCCCACATTAACTTCCGACTTGTTTTCTATTGAATCAAGGGAATCCTGACTGAAGAGGTAGTTAAGATTTCTTTTTTTTTAAGTGGTTGATGTGCAGGAAATGGACTTGGGAGTGGGTGACTGTCTCATCTGACAGTACCCAGAGGACACTTCATTGTAAAGGGAAGCTCCCCCCTCTTCTTAGATAGACTTACTTTGAGAGTTTCATTTCAATTTGCTGCCGGATTTCCTGTCTTTCCTCATCTGTCCTCCTTGGGAAAATATTCCTGTCTTCCAGCTCCTGCTTACTTGGTCTGTTTCGTAGTTTTACTGCCAGCAGTTCTTTCTTGCATTTTCTTGGCAAAGTACCTGGGACATGCATTGAAAAGAAAGCAATTAGAAAGACAGCTCCTGGAGAGGAAAGGTGAACATTAAAAGAGCAGAAAACCTACAGAGCGACAGTGGTCTGTATGTCAGTGTGCAATGAGCAGCTCTGCAGGGCTCAGACACAAAACTGCATACAAATCCAGAAGGATCATATTCCTCTGCTGCCATTATTATCCATTAGAAGCAAGCAGTGCTCTCAGGTGAAAATTATTTGCAGCTGAGCCATGAGTCACATCACTAGTTTAGAAGTCGAAAGCTGTGCCTCTTGCCTCAGTCCTCTGAGCATCCCTATAGCCCAGAGCAGTCCCTGTTTCCTGAACCAGTTAGTGGTTCCTTTGCAAGAGGACTGGATCGCCCGGTGGCAGAAGTGGCCAGGACATGTACAGCTTCCTCTCTGGGTCACCAGGTGTAACAAGGGATAGATAATGGTAACTGAAACAACCAAAGTTGTTGCATGGCATGTGTGTATATATGCACACACATCTATGTAAAAAATATATAGAGAGAGGCATATATATGAAGTATCATTCTGGTTTTCTGGCATTAGAAATTAGAGGATCAGAACTGTGACCAGACACTGTGTGTCACTCTAACATTAAATATAAGCCATGATGCATGTCTACATCCTGCCCAGTGTGACAGTGTGTCATAACAGAATTTCATTTATCAATCATTATTATTCTGTAGGCATTAGGCCTTTTCCTCTGAATGGAGCAGGGGCAAATATTCCAAGGAATGACAGAAAAGGCCAGGTTTTATGATGACTCACAGAATAATGGCAACTTCACTGGGTGTTTGGGCAGTAAGAGACACAAATTGTTACTGTGATTGCATGACTGGTCGTGCTTACTGTAAAACATATAACACATGCTTTCCATCAAACCAGATAACCGGAAACATTGCCATTACAAAAACTGTTCATACGAGAACGTGCAGCAACTGTTTTGGGTAGGAGTCTACTGCTTTTCTGTGTGCTGGATGTTGAGTCCTTGATGCTGCCTCTCTGATGACATTAGAAACATCCTTTTACTCTTACTTGAGGGAATTGTGTTTGAGTTTAGGTGTTTCTGTATCTCTGGCGGAACTCTTTAGAATTCAGCAGACTAAACAAATGAAAATTGGACTCCTGAGCTTAGAAAACCACTTTGCCATGTGTTAGGGAAGTTGTGCAGTAGAATGGCTGTAAAGTAGAAAACCATCTTTGTTTTCAGATGCAGACTGAAAGTCTGAGGTGATGTCCATATTCATGAGGGGTAGTTTGCTTATGATGGGGGGGTGGGGGGGGGAGAGAGAAAAGGGAAGTGCTATTAAAACCAGTGAGTTGCTGAGTCATACTGGTAGGACTGCAGTCTGCCAGCAATCATGTCACAGGGAGGTTATAAGCAAGTAAATTTCCACCAGGTCCCTGCACACCTCCTGTGCTGTGCTGACTTTTCTGCTGTCCAGTCCAGGGCTTCAGGGAGTCTGAAAATCATCTTTGCAGAGCAGCATCGGTCAGATGGGGTTTAGAGTATTGTCAGGGTACACAGGATCTACAGTTAAACCTTCGTATTTGCTTCATCTTGGGAGGGCGGTGTGTAATAGGAGGTTATTTTGTTTTGGTTCCTTTCTGCTTTAAAGGGTTTTGATTTAATGCTTCACCTTTTCTAGAAAAGGTCACCTAATTTTTAAAGAAAATTATATTCAATTGGTATTTTTGTTTGGCATTTGAGATAGGATTAAAGTCTATTTTTTAAAGGATGCTCTGGAGGTTGGTAAGATTCTAAATCCTAAATAGATTCTCATTCTCAAATATTCGGGTTTTATTTGCTAGGGATCTGTGGACCTACATTCTCATTATTACTATTTCTCTTGTTATTATTATTATGTATTATTATTATCATCACTATTGATGATAGTGCATGATTTCTTTATGCAGGGGAGAGGAGTCTACACTACATCCACATATACATGTTGGGAAGACTGGGGCAGGAAGTAGTTATGGTGTCCTTGTGTGAGCAGGAGCAAGTCTCTTAGCAGTTGCAGTGGTTTAAAATTAAACTTTTTAGAAACTAAGCTCAAAACCGCACTTAAAGTCTAAAGCTGTGCCCTCATTTATCACCTTCCTCTAATGCTTTCAAAGTCTGTTGCAAACATTAATTAAATTAAACCACACAGCCCTCTGTGTAGTAGTACGTATACATTTAACAGATGGGTAAAGAAGTCAAATGATTTGGCTGATGCCACACACAGCCTTCTGCTAACTGAATATATGACTCCTTCAGAAATACTTGGCTCATGAAGCCACAGACTTGGGATTCTGTCAAGGTTTTTCAAGCCTCCACCACACTGGGAGCGGGTGCAGAGTGGGCGTTCGCAGTGCTCGATCCATATAGCCCAGGAAGCGACAGAATTCCTTCTGGAAACAATCTGAAACACACCTGGGGCTGGCAAACTCCCAGGTATCTCTGACCATGTTCTCATTTTCACCTGGAAATTTTAATGGGTCAGTAAGAGGAATTTGGTCATGTCAGGAGATTGCTGCAGAGAGGCTGCACGTGCACATTAAGCCCAATGGCTCCAGAACATGATAGTCATGCCACCCATGTGCTGGCCATCTGCATAGTGCATTTGCAGACAGTTCAGTGCGTCTTGGCTGCACTGAAAGCAATAGATGTGCACGTGCATATGTCTGTGTCCAGAACTGCTTAGAACAAGGGAGCTCCACATGTGTAGTAAACACTTTTTGTTTGGAGATGCACCCTAAACAGTTATTCTCCCATCCACTGGTGACAGTGAAGGTATGAGCATGCAGGACTATCCCTACTCCCTTCAGGCTGCTATAAAACTTTTTGCCATACCATACCTGATTATACCTGATTCTTGCCATACCATATTATACCTGATCTTTGAATAGTGGGAGAATCCCAGTGATTATTTGCTCCCATGAGGTCAGAGCTCATTTTCTGCTGTCCCTGCTCTCTGAGATGAAGGCCAGCTGAACCCAATGTTCTGCAGTTCTGCACTGGACCTTTTTGCAAGAAGTCAGGTTTTGAAGCTGATGTGGAGGCACTGGCTAAAGCTAGCTTAATGTATGCCCTAGAGGCTTCTATTTCTTCTATTATTTTAAGAAGGAACAATGAAAGACTTTGCTTGAGACAAAGTAAAATGAAGCTGCTCTTCAGAGTCTTGACTGCTCCCAGGCTGCTCTGCTGTACACTTAAAAAGAGTCTGCTACTTTGTGAAATTAAAAACACAAATCATATCTGAAAACATCTCAACTTTAACCCAAATCCTGCTGTGGTATTAGAGGAGTGGAAAGCATATAACCTACTCAGGATAAGCTGTGCTCACTTCATCCAGATGTCTGGATTTCTAAAAGGCTTATGCTATAACCACTCCCATGGTCCATATGCACTGGGCACTGATTAATCTTTAGGGTATTTCACCAAATAAAAATGCAAGAGACCTGGATTAAACTGATCTGCAAGTCTAAGGAGCCATTCCCCAGGCCTGAGCAATTGGGTTAATTGCTGAAAAATAATACCTGTCCCACAAAGTGAAAGGAGGGGATGAAGTTTCCCCCCCCATCCGGAAGACATGCTGGGAACTGATGGCCAGTTCTGTTATTCCACCTGCTGCAGAAACCCAAATCTGAGGTTTCAGAATTAATAAACTAATAAATAAAACAAAACCAGAGAACAAAGAGGAAAAAAAGCCACAAACTAATTTTCCCCAGTCCTTTTTCAGCACCCCAAGGCAAATTCCTTCCTGATCACAATCTCAGTAGAAAGTGAACTTGCAAATACCCTTATTTAACTATTCTCTTCCTAAGGGTTGTTTTTCCTGGTCAGAAAGGCATGTTCAATGCTGGTCTGCCCCATGACCAAACTATCTCTGGCAGGATCTTGCCTGTGGCTTGTTTCATGGTTTCTGGCAGCTCAGCCTGGTCACCCATAAATGTTATGAAAATTCACACCCTTTTCATGCTTGGTTTGCAGGTTCCTGACTAAAGTTCCTGGTTTAATTCAGTTGAATCATGACATTGAATTCCTGTATGTTTACTGTTCTTTCTATCAAGCAAAAGACAAAACCTAATACTGCATGGAAGACCTTGCTTGCACTAGTTATCAGTTGTGGGCTACATGCTAGTTAGGTTATTTTTTAAGCTTGTGCACAGGACTAGCGTCTTGGCTGGTATTTTTAGAGATTTCAAAGAATGATTTATTGAGGAGGGTGCTCATGGAAAGCCAATTCCTCACTTTTTTCAGAGTTGTCTGTACCAATCTCCCCGTAACCACAGGGCTGTTGCACTGTTCTGCATCGCAGTGGCAATGGTGAAGCTGATGACATACTAGGGCAGGACACTGTTTGTAAAGCAACTTTGGATGAATGGATAGTTTTACCTCCTGACTTGCAAGCAAGCCCAGATTCTTTTAAACTAGAAAGAACCTGGATCTTTTGAGGGAATTATTCTGGCGCTATCCCTGTCACTTGTTGTCACTAGCTCTCATTCCTCTCTGAAATGCTAACGGATGCATTTGAATGAATGCTGGCACAAGTAGTGCCACCCAGTGTCTAGACGAGAAATATCTTGCTTATGTCTGAGCTTGGGAGTAAATGGGCAGCGACCGCATCCCCAGAGCTGTTGGGGGACTTCCATGGTTTAAGCAGCTGCGTTGCCCAGCTTGCCCGGTACCTATCCATAGCCGCCTCCTTAGACATCAAACAGCTGGAACTTTGTGTGGCCTGAGGTTTTGTCGTGTGCCTACAATGTGCCTGAACTCAAACACCGGCAGAACAAGCACCAGGCTTGTATAAAGAATTAGGTCTTCTGTAAATGCACATTTACAACCTGCAAGGACAAGTCCACAACGATCTTCAGCCATGTTAAGTAAAATGATCTTATCCATAAAGCTCAAGTCTTATGGTGACTTGGGTAAGTTTAAGGGGTGTATGCAACAGTCGTCTTCATGCAGAGGCTGAAGTTTAGGTGTGAAAAGACTTGAATGCCAAAAAGTGAGATTAAGGACAAGGAAGAAGGCTGTATAGCAACAAACAGAGAAATGAAAGAAAATTCTTCCTAAAAATTAGTTTTGCTGAAGCTGGAAAGTGTTTTGCAGGGAAAAAGGGATTGTATTAATATCTGTGTCCTCTTTATCAAATGATAAACCACCTTTGTTTGCTCTCTTTGCTCCCAGTGTACATCTGCAGGTAAATACTAATACGTATATAATCATTACACTAAAAAAAATTGCTACGAAGAGCTGATTATTTTACTAAAGCCCACTTAAATAAGTGCTTAGGATTATATAGTGCATTCCCCATATGTCTCAAGAAAGGGTAAAAAGGACCAAATAGGGAATAACTTTGTCCTTTAAGATGTTTGTCCTTCCTGCATTCACTGTGTCTTCTACTTTTTGCTGTACCATCACTGCAATGGAATAACACTTGGAAAATGGAATGCTTCTAAACCATCCACAGCATTGGCACCATCTGTACAGAAGGTTGCCTCCTGATGGTGAGATGTGTCTGCAAGTGCTGCCATTCATATATAGTAGTACAAAGGGGATGTAACTGAAGGGGTGGAGCATACTGATACATTGACATAGCAACGTAACTCTAAATGTCAGCTTAGTGTGTAGTACATACCAAGACAAACATGATCACAATCACTGTGACTCACATTTAACTTCAGCTTTTCACCAGGATTCCTAGACAAAGGTGATGTGACAATAGAGGAATTTACACTGCTCAGTATTTTCTGGGACATGCTGCCTTGTTTAGAGAGTTCCCTTAGGTTACAATAGTGTATTTTTATGATATGAGAAGTGACTTTCCTTACCAGAAATAATGGAGTCATTCAAAACTTCCTCATCCTGATAAAAAACAGAGTCTTCCTTGAGCTCTGAATTCATGATCATGTTTTCTTTGTTCTCATCTGACTCTTTCACTGAGTTCCGCTTGTTTTCTGAATCACTGCTGTAACTCAGGGAGTTCTCCTTTTCTTTGTTGCGCTCAATGCTAGATGTTCTGGATGGACGGACATCCACTCTTTTTTTTGGAGAGCCTTTGCTTTCTCTTCCATGGAAGCTGTGGGTGGAAGGTGTGCAGCCCGGTTTTTACAAAAGACTTTTATTGCCAAGGTAGGAATTTATCATTACATGAGAATGAGCAAAATGTCTTGTAGGTTAAAACGGCCAGGGCAGAGAGTTCACATGGGACGACATGGATGGCATTCTCAAGACTCTGTTGAGAATGGCTAATGCAGATCTATTTTCCTGTCTCTGTCATAAAAATGAGGTATGGAAAGGTGCTAATGGATTTCTTTGATATATAGACACATGCTATACTGTACTGATTAAAAAAACCACACAGCACGTCCTTCTAATGTAAAACATACATGGCATGAAATATTACCAGTCTGTTATTTTATGATCATGACAAAGGTTTAATGGGGCCTGGAAATAATATCATATGAATCTGTTCCCTATGGAAATAGCTGTTATGGAATTAAGAAATATTACCAACTTAACTCCAAAGCTGTGATGCAAAAGGTTATCTCTGTTCTCCTCTAATATACAGGAGGGCTTCTTATGAAAACCAGACAAAGGACCCAGTGTACTCCCACACAAGCATTTGTATTAAAAATGGATACCATATATGCTCATGTATAAGCCAAGAGACATATACTGAAATAGTAGCATTTCTCACATGCAAAGTGCTGATATTTAGAGCAGGATATGCCTTACTTACTCTAACTTGGTATCTTGTGGAGAAATTTTCTTTCGCAATAGGTCAAGGATATCAAATTATTCTAGCTGTTTGAAAACCTACTTCCATGTCACAGTAGCCGCCTTATAAAGGAAGAACATGCTTTGGAAGTAACTGCCAAATTAAGCACTTTAATCAGGGATGGATGTTCAAAGTAGTGACATGAAGAGGAAGGCAAACTCAAGCTGTAGGAGTAAATAAAATGGTAATAACAGGGTAGGAACATTTGCCAAGAAAAATGATTTAGTGGAATGGCTCTCCTCATGCACCCCTATAGCCAAGAGGCTGTAGGTACCTGTCCTGCCGGTGTTTGGTGGCCAGAGCCCTGTGGAGTTCTTCAATGACTCTGCTGGGAGGTAAAGGCAGGTGGACGGCAGCCAGGTGAGGGGAACCGGTTGGTGTTGTTACCTGTCCTCTGACATGGGGATCTGAACTTTTCTGGCCAGAGGGATGGAAGAGGGCAGCTTGTCCTGAGATTTGGGAGGAACCAACAATGACATAATTCTTCAGGATGGTAGAAGGAGGAGATTTCATGGCAGGGTCCTCTATTTCACTTCCTGCTGTCAAAACACAAGAGGGTAAGAGGTTGTGCAATGTTGCTTATTTTTTGGCACGCAGAGTCTGCACTGAAATTAACTTGTTGTGTTGAACAGAGGAAATGGTCACGTTTGTTCCAGCTCGGAGGTAACTGGTTAAGTTGAGTAACTCAATTCAAAAGGCTCATACTACACAGATCCAGATCTTTAATCTAGCAAAACAGATGCCTCCCCCATTTCCCATCTTTCCCACAGTATCAGATTCTCCCTTTTCCCAGCCCACCACTGAATTCTTGAGTGCTAGCACTCTTCCTCCTAACCACCAATGGCTCATGCTGCAGTAGGTTCCCAATCTAGCACTTTCACTGCTGGACTCTGGCAAGACTGTATTAAAATTTATGCACTGTGGTTCTCAGGCAGGACAAAATGTACCAGTGTCTATTATCTGCTCCTCTGTGATTGCTGCACATCTTGGGCCGCTGGCTTTCATATGCCAGTTGAGGAAATGCCAAAATCATTATCATATGAGGATAATGTTTGCATAACAAAACTTGCCAAATGAAATCCGAAGGAAAGATGTGGTATTGAGCACTAAGATGAAGAAGAAAAAGTGGGGCAATCTAATCTGGTTTTTACCCCCATACTCAGATATTTTTTATGCAATCTGAGCATTTTATTGGAAATCAGACTTTGATATATACATTTCTCTAGCACCCAAATCCAAAACGCAGTTGACATTTCCCTGGTTGTAAATTGGGTAGTTTCACACTCTTAAGATAAGTGAACATCTGGCCTGAAAAAGACACTGATTAGTTTTCCTGTTGTGCAGTTCTCTTCCCCTTTCCCCTACATCTCCAGCCCGAGCCTCTGGCACACAACGTTGTTTACACCAGTAGCTCAGTCTGGGTGTGAAAAGGCAGTGCAAGTGCTTCATGCAAGAGTATTTCTTTTCTCTTGTTGCCACCTGGTGTTTAAAACAGGAATTTAAACTGACACAGCTTGAACAAGTTTGTTGTACAAACTTGATTTCAGCTAGTTTTTACTTTTTTCACTTACTTTTAAGATAAATCCTTCAGTTCATAGCAGAGAAAAACTTCTGCTCAGACCAGGATTATCCTGAAATACCTGCATAAAATGTCTTGGTTCCTATTAGCAGGAAAAATTACTTACTAGAGAACTGGTATACAGGTGTAGGTTTGAGTATTAACTTCAGTTATTAAATACTTCCTCACAGACCCAGCACCCTGCATAATGGTTCCTGACTACATGCCTTTTCCTAAGTTCACTGCGGGAAATCTGGTGCAGCTCCATGAGGGCAGCGCTGCAAACAGAGCAGGGCATGGAGGCTGGACAGCAGAATTACTGAGGACAACAGCAAAAGCACAAGTAGGAAGAAGAGCTGCTGTAGCCATAAGCAAAATCAAACATTTGAGAGTGACAGTACTAAGCCTGGTCTCTGTTTCACATCTGTGTGGTGAGGACGAGAGCATCCTTCAATGAGGAGAGTTGCATCCACAATAAAATCTTCCCTCTTATGCTAAGCAAGGTCTAACTTTTTGTTTTTACTTACTTTCGAAAGCATTTTTGCACATTTCTCTCCCTCCAACCCGAACCCACATCAATGGCCAGAGTTTCATTCATCTCTCTGTGCACCCAGGAGGCAGTGGACAAGCTCATCCAAAAGTCACCCTGTTTAAAATCTGAAATGTCTGAAAGCACAAGGGCATTTCTTCAAGAGTCTTGGTGCTCAACGTGTAGTGTTGGCAATGAGCCACGTTCCCACCTTGGAGTTTCTCCTGCACTGATCAGGATGACTGCTCTAACCAGGAGACAGCCAACCTCTGCTGAGCAAATATAGTTTTCGGCACTCAAGGGGATTTTGATTATATGCTACTGTGGAGATGCACAGAGAGCATTTATGGTCAATCATTGCCCATTGAATCATGGCCTGAGGGGATGAAAAAGAAACGCAAAACAAAAAAACCCACCATAAGTCACTGTGCCACTGCACAGTGAGAGTGGCCATGTTTTCTCAGAGCAAGAACCTTGGGTTCAGCTCAACCCTAAAGCAGGATGGCAGGAGACTTTGTTTTATCTTTATACTGGCTTATTCCTGGAACAGGTCAAGGGCCTCATTGCATCTTGGGCCAGTATTGAGAGTTTCCTTGGATCACACCTTATTTGTCCTGATGACAGATGCTCAGTGAATAATCTTGCAAAGTGATGTCTTGGCATCTTGCCCTCCTCCCCCTCTGTGATTAATTGGTGCTTGGCTTATTTCTTACTCCTCTAATAGCATCTCTAACATTGTTAAGGGGGGAAAGACTAAACACAAAAGAGCTTTTCAACCTCAGCCTGTTCTCGCCTGCCCCATAGCACAGAACATTGAAGTGATCCCAACAGCAGCTCCCAAGGAGCATTCTGACACCATTTTGAATCCAGCTCCCACTTAAGCTCTTACAGCTTTTAAGCATGGAAAAAATATGGGTATTTTCCATGGAGAAACAAATACTTGTAATTTTTCTCAAAAAGACTGAATCCCTGATATTTTCTATGAATCCCAGTGGTCAGATCACAATGACCTTCTGATATTTTATTTCCTGGTGACTTTGGAAACCCTATTTATTGTGCCAGTACATGAGAGTGGATGCAAATAAGGGCTGAGATAATGGCTGTCATTTTAAAGTCTAAATATCCAACAGGTCTGACATTTTGATGTCAGGACTTGATTATAATTGCAATAAGGCCCTTTTAACTGCTTTTGCCATATGTAGGGGCCCTAAAATTGGAATAAACTAAAATCATATTCATTTTAACACCCTTTCTGCAGTGCCAGAATGTTGGAAAATGTAACAACATTGGCAATACATTAGAAAATCATGCCCAGAGGAATTGCTCTTGAAACATTCCATGAAGTCTGGCATGGAGGATTGCCTTGTGGGACCCAGGTGTATCACTTAAGTGTGTTCTGTCTAACTAGACCAGATTTCATAGCTCAAGTTTAGGCCTACCCTAGAGAGCGAACCCTTCAGAGAAACCTCTACAGAACCTATTGAATTGAACTTGATTTTGGCTGTTGTCCTGTTATCCAGTGGGAGTGTAGGTAATGAAAACATTTAAATCTTGCTTGTGTTTTGTGGCACATCAATATGAGCATCTGATTCAGCAGATGTTTGTAGTTGGTTTGATTTGTTTTGCATGTGTTTAGTGCAATAGACTCACAACAAATAATCCCCTGAGAGATTCAGATAAACATGTGAAGTACAAAGATCAGTGCGTTATTATCGGGCAACTGGACCGCTAGGTTCGTGGAAATCATTAGTGTTCTGTTCACTCGATAGAAGTAGCCTGATTCACAGCAGCTTGTGGCAATAGGCTTAAAAAAGGATGTGAGAAAAAAAATGATACACTGTGCTGTGTAGGTGAACAACACAGAAGGGATGGGAAAGTCTTTACTGACCAGTGATGACTGACCTGTTCCGCTCTTTGTGATTTTGGAGATTGCCTTTGGCGGTGGAGCTGGGAGCAGCGGAGGGCTGGGAAGCTGTGCTGGGTTTCTTTCCGCCTGTTTCTGGGGGGAATCTGTGGATTCAGATACAAGTAAGGCTTGTGGACTGTCTTCAGATGCTGGCAGGCTGGCATCTTCTAATTCTTCTGTGGGTGCTGAAGGTTTCTTGGCTAGTAGGAAGATAAATAAAATTAATGGAACATGAAGTTAATAATGATAGGCTGGGGGCCAATGCCAGGAACAGTCAGAAAAACAGAACACATGGCACACAGATAAAACGCTTCTCTTTCATAATGAAAATTATTGTGTGAAATAGCCAACCAGCCAAGGCAGGTGAAGAATAAAATGGATGAGGATATTGAAGAAACATTAGTTTTGATGTTACTGAGAAAACTGCTGAGTTTCCCTTACTTCCCTAAAGCCTTTTTCCCTTTCCTATTTTTTGTTTTTGTTAACAATGAAGACAGCAAGGCAAAGCAAGTTTCAAGAACTGCAGTGAATTTTCTTACAGCGTGCAGCTGCAGTGGCACAGTTACTGAGTGAGTACTCTTCTACACTAGGAACACACAGCCAAAGGGCAAAGAGTATCAAACCGGTAACACTACACGAAAGCTGACTTTCCAAATGTTTGTTGTACACATTTATTTTCACAGTTTAATTTTTGTCTTATTTAATACATGACTTCAGCTTTCATCCCAAGTCGTCTCTTACTGTACCCAACTCCAGAACAGTTGAGTCTTTCCTGAGGTTAAAGCTGATAACCAAGAAAAGCCATGAAAAAGATTTGCCATTGGATCTCAGCAGCTGGTGAGGAACAGCGAATTGGTGAAGTACTTAAGAAAAACTTCAATCACCAAAGAAATGGTGAAGCAGCGGCTCGTTTCAAGGTTGCCTCCTGAAAGATGGTAAAAGCACTTAGCTCTTAAAGTTAGTGCAGGCTGAGTCAGTGAGCAGTTCATCAAATTGACCTGGCTGTGATGAGGGCACATGGGAATAGATCCAGAAAGGCATGAAGCTGAAGCAGGACATAGGTGGGATTTCAATGACGAAGTCCAGAATTAGCATCCTTGAACCCTGCTCAGATGTCATCTGACTCTGGCAGTGCTTAAACTCACAAAGTGCCTCACTATTTGACTTTCCCACTCTGTTACACATCCTGATCTCTGCCTTGTCATACATGAGGACCCACAGAGATGCTGGAGGCTGACTCTGATCCACAACCCCAGCCATGGCCAGGCTCTCCCCAAACTGCATTTCCAGTGACAACAGGCTCAGTAATAGCCATGAGGGTTATTTTTCCTACCCTAGCAGGTGAAGCACCTATCCAAATGGGAGATCAGTGTTTAAGTCTCTCCTCAGCACAGAATCATAGAATACTTTGGTTTGGAAGGAATCTTTAAAGGCCATTTAGTCAACCCCACCCTGCAATGAGGAGGGACACCTTCAACTAGACCAGGTTGCTCAAAGCCTTCTCCAGCCTGACCTTGAATGTTCCCAGGGATGGGCCATCTACCACCTCTCTGGGCAACCTGTGCCAGTCTTTCACCCTCATTATAAAAAATTTCTACCTTATACCCAGTCTAAATCTCCCCTCTTTTAGTTTAAAACCATTAACCCTTGTCCTATCACAGCAGGCCCTGCTAAAAAGTTCATCTCCATCTTTGTTCTAAGCTCCTTTAAGTACTTTAAAGGTCTCCCTGAAGCCTTCTGTCCTCCAGGCTGACCCAGCTCAGCTCTCTCAGCCTGGCTCCACAGCAGAGCTGCTCCAGCCCTCGCAGCATTTTTGTGGCCTCCTCTGGAACCGCTCCAACAGGTCCATGTCTTTCCTGTGCTGAGGACTCTAGGGCTGGACACAGCACTGCAGGTAGGGCCTCACCAGAGCAGAGCGTGACAGTGGTCCAGACTGCTTGGGCTGGATAAATGGCAAATGCCAGTCCTCCTAGCATTCTGAATTACCCAGACAAAGCACCTTTCCTCCAAACCATTCTAGGGCACCTCCTAAAAATTCACAGCAGTGGGTACCCACAACTGCCACGTCACAAAGCTTTTCTTGGCTCAGTTTTATGTCTTGTTTGGAGCATAAACTCTCTCTATTAATGAACATTCAGCATCCTCATGTTCAGAGTGCATGGGGAGGCACCAGAGCACTTAGGCAGTTGGAAACAATAGCACTGGCAAGATAATAGCATTTAATTTGTTGACAAACAGATTAATGAGTGTGCCTAGAAGAGGAGGAATGAGTATTTATCATTCAAAAAAGACATGAAAGTAGAATAAATATGCATTGTTACCAGGAATTCTTATGAAATTTGGCTTGACGGGAAAACTGCCATATGTGATATATGCCTGAATTATAGAAGGAAGTAATTTTCTTTTAAATATACTCCTAGGGAAATGCTTTGTTCCAGGCTGACAACACTTTATATTTTGTGCCTATTGCATAGAAGACAAAATGTGGAATAGAGGAAGAGAAAAATAAAGTCACTAATAGGTTACATTACAGAAAGATCAAGAGCTTCAGTAGACATTAGTAGCTTGATAGGAAAATTAGTCAGATCTGAGTGCATTCCCCTGAGTGGAGCAATACTTTTTTCTGGCAGGAACTTCCCTGAAATCAGTGACATGAAGAGCTGTTCAGCACAGATGTGGAGGAGCATCTGTACTGGGACCTTTCCTATAGAGAAGGTGGATCCGAAGCACACTCAGCCTCAGTCAGATAGATCTTTTTGTTTCTGAACTCAATCCTGTTCTGAGAGTGTATCACAAAACCAAACTGGCACTGTGTGCTCTTGTCCAAGGAATGTCCACTCTACATTCCCTGCAAAGAATGGTTTCCTTCTGTTTTTTTCTGTGGTTGTTTCTGGTAACAGCAGCACGTTTGGCTCAGTTTGAAGGCAGACCTAAGTCCTGAGTACACAAACCTATTAATAGATTTCATACTGCAGAGAGAACATTATCCTGCTGAAAATATTCCAAGTGCTCGGCATAGACTCCTTGCTGGAGTAGCTAATTATTCATGGAGTGCCACTTGTCAAAATGCCATCTCACTGCTAGGTAGAAACCCTCCCCTTGGGACTGCTCCCAAGCCCTTTGGCTAGGTTAGGTGGGAAAAACTGCCCTCTTTCTGCCTAGGCTGTTCTTTTTCTGTGTATTAACCAAACATGAAGTCCACAAATATTTCCTTGTTTTTCCCACTCTTCCCCTTCCTGACCTTCATCCCACATCTTGAGGAAGAAGTATGACATATTTGGTGTACAGCAAATAAATCCATTTTGTTTCTAGCTGGTCAAATATTCATACGAATTTGTGAAAAGACACCTCCTGCACTGGGCATGGATTGAGCCTGAGGACAAATGTTATGAAAGACTCAACATTATAATAAACTTAGCAATACACTCTGAATGGGTTTTGCCTCAATTTTTAGGGTGATGCAAAACCAAACACAGCCATAGAGTTTGAAGAGAAAGGAAAACACCATAAAGGGCATGTATTTATAGAGGCTGTCTATGTCCAATTATCTATTTTTTTGCTCTATTTTAAGAAGCAGAAAAGAGGATAAATCTTTAGAAGCCCACATACGGTGCTTTGGGATATTTCCTGATTAAAGAACACATGTAGTTGAAATGAAGGTGATGGGTGACACAATGGTGATGTTAAGCTTACAAAAAAAAATACCCTTGTGGTGGGCAAACAGGAGGAGAGGTACTTTTGGGAGATAGAAGAGGTTCTGTTGTCAAAGCAATTCAGAGTGGAGTGGAGTGGAGCTACAAACGGGCCAGAAGAGCAGTATTATATAAAAGCATAAAGGAGCAAAATTGCATGAGTCATGAGGATGGAAGGGGCAGGAGGAAAAGAAAGTGGGAAAGGATAAAGCAAAGAAATGGAAAATGCTTCAAAGAATGGTTTCCCTTCTGAGCTGCTGAAGCAGACTGAGGGTGCAAGCAGGCAGCATTGCTCAGCAAACCACAGCAGGTAGGGGTGGGCTTGGTGAAAGCAAGGAGACCCCAAAGAAAGCAGGGCATGGGGGGTGGGTTGGAGAACAAAAGGCAACCAGAGCAGATAGAGATGGTGTAAAGACTGACCAGAGGGCAGAAAGATCTATAATCACTACATGGCACTCCTCACAAACTAGGATCAAATGTTACCTCTGCAGTTTTGCATTTCTTGATTGTCAGGAAGTGAATGGAAACCCTTCAGCTGCTGGATGGCGCCTGGCTGCTCTGGTCCTAAGGAACTGCTGTCATGGATGAGCTCTGCTGGAGCACAGTTGCATGAAAGGAGCTTTGGTTAGCTTACCTGTGCTCCTGATATTGAACTTCATTGTTATTTGCAGCATGGTGTAGACAGGGTGATGGTACGGCCAGCATGAGCTGTGTATTGACATTGTTCTCACAAGTCAGGACAAACCATTTCAGGATTGGCACAAAAGTTTAAGAAATGTTTTTGAGAAGCTTGTTTCATCTTCTCAGCAGTCACTGCTAATACCAAAGGGGCACCATGCCAACACTGGATTGTCTCATAATCAAATAAATCTCATTATGCCAAGCTTTGTGTGGACCCTCAGTTTGATAGCAGTCTCAAATCCCCAGTTTTAGGTACTGATTGATAACCTCATATGGGCTGAGCTGAACCAGATGTTCTGAGCCTTTAATGCACTAATGTATTTGACTCCTCATAAAGCAACTTAGCAGAACTATTTTTTAAATATGTCATAGTTATTTGAAAACATTTTATATCCAATACCTGCATCTTCTTTCAGCTCATCCACATGCAGCTCCTCACCAAACGAGGGCACAGCTGTCGTGGCCGCTGCTGTACTCTCTTGCTGCACCTCTTCAGAGGCAAGTGCCTGGCATGCAGGAGCTGGAGGGTCACTCTGCGTTGCTCTCGTGGCATCGTCACCAGTGCAGGCTTTGCCTTCAGTATCTAAAACACCAAATCATTTAATCTTAACTAAACCATGAGCAGTGAAGGCTGAAACTCTCTGTTGTCCGTTTGTGAAGAGCAAAACTCAAAGCTGCTAGTGCTCAGGAGACTGAGATTGTCTTAGAGCAGCATCTGAACTCTAACAGTGTTAATAAGCACCCGTAATGCAAAACTTGTGGCGATCAGCCATCTGGATGCTAATATCCACACAGTTTTCTCAACAGGACACCTTTTTCTGTGGGCATCCAGTAGCCTGGGCAACTGGCCACTGTGCTCTGGAAGCACCTGCTATGTGGGATATGAGCACAAGCATGGAGAACCAGAGGTCTCTAGGAGAAGGGAATTTGTTGCATGAGCAGAGCTCATGGTGCATTGTGTTCTCAGGTTGGTCTGATGTGTCTGAGTGGTGTCAGGCTCTGTGCATGACACAGTGCCATCCGGCTGCCCCAACAGTAATGCTGGAGCCTTACCAGAGACAAGGCTGCTAATATTCCCTACCAGGCTGTAGGTTTTGAACATAGTTTTAGTTACTCAGCTTTGAAAAGCATGTCCTGTGTGATTGAGCTGATCAGAAATTCAAATCCCTTTTCGTGCAGACCTAGAAACTGCTCCCTTTGCTTACTCTGAAAGATTTTTGTGCCAGTGATCCCTGCAGCTGTACGCATCTTGATGACTGAAGCTTTTCTAGTATTCTCCTATTCAGGCAAGAGTCCTCAGAATACAAACTACCCTTTAATTCATGACTCTCCCAGAATTTACAAGATCTACATCGCTGCTGCAAACCAAAGCAAGCAATTACTTCCCACTGTAGCCAGGCGTCGTGCTGATGGACATGTCTGCTGTCCACCCCTGACCTCCTCACTTGTATTTCTCAGCCCTAGACACTCCTTTCTGGAAGCTCCTGACAGGGCTATGTTTTCTTGCAATGATATCATGACAAGTTTTTTAAACATTGATTTAAAATAGCTAGCATGCATAGCTACCCATTTTTAATACTATTTGGACAATCTGCGGGCTAATTTATTGGGCTTTTGGGTAAGGGTATCAGATTTTGGCCCAGAGATGCTGCGGAAGGGCTGCAGTATTTTTGTACGCTGAGCTCACTCAGTCTGCCTCATAATCACGTTTGGTGAAAAGTTACTGTTCTTAAAATAGCCCTTGCAGTAGCACAGTTGCTATGATACAGCGAAGGGGAGGGGGAAAAAGTTCATTGCCTACATTTCAGCTCATTGTGAAGGCAGCCTATACATAATCATCGGTGTATTAACAGCTGCCTGCACTATTTGACAGGCAGCCTTTAGCTCTTGGCTACATCTGGCCAGTTTAGTGCTCACAATGGGGAGAAATACTGGGGGAAGCTCCCTAAATGTTTTCAAGGTAACTCTACTTTGCACGTTGCTCACATCCTCAGAAGGGCAAGCTGCTGGCAGCGGTGCCACAGCAGAACTGCAGTCTGAGATACAAGTTCCTTCAGATCCCGGCCAGTGCAAAGTGTAATGACTAATGAAGTAATGACAGGCAAAAACCAGACTTGTTCAAGGATTTCTGTTGAGGAGCATATGAGACTCACAACAGTGATGTTGCTGCTCAGAAATGATCAGCTTGTGCTTAGATCAAAGTGGGTGTGCTGCTTTGATCGGCAGTGGGTCCCAGCATTGTGTTTTAGAGGTTGTCTGGGGACAGAAGAAAGCACAGACCTTAGATGCACTGGTAAGTAAAGCAGCAGTGTCTTGAGTATTGCAAAGTAATCAGAACAAGTAGAGCTGTAATTTTGTTGGGAATGAATCCCATGATATGCCAAGCCCTGCACCCTGTAACCTCTTAGAGTGCCAGTTGGTTCCCTAGAGTGAAGCTGTATTTCAGGTTCAGGAGTTTTCAAGGGGCAGGGTGGCATTTGCCCCATGTGAGCAGAGCTGGAGAGGACAGGAGTGTCCGGCTGTGCCTATGTGGTGTGTCTGGGCAGCCAGGCGTTGGGGTTGGGTGAGGAGAAAGGGTGGCGTGACCTGTCCAGATGACTCATCACCAATGCAAGGATGCTGCAGTTTCACCCTGGGCTGCTCGCAGCTTGGTGCAGAGTCTGCACTAACTTTCTGGTTTGCTCTGAGCCAAACGGTCCAGCTCAAAATGCTGCTTGACAGACCCTGTGCTATGAACTGGAGTGTGACCCAGCTGTTGTAAATGCAGGAAGCTGCTCTGAAGGTTTCTTGGGCTACAGCTGCATCCCAGTTTTTGGACTATGTATGAAAGTGGGCAGGAATCAGGTGCTTGGAAGTGGAGTAGAACCTGGTGAAACAGAGGGATTTTAGGGTTTTCCTGTAGTCTTCTAGCATAGCATTGCTGCCTTGACAGTTGCAACTTACTGCAAAATGAGGATTTAGCCTTGAAACTGCTGCCACTTAAGCTCAGTCCAAGTAGGGCACTAATCATTTACTGAGAATTATGTGGGTCAATTTTTTATTCCAGTTAATAAGCTGCTTCTACTAATAATATAATAAAATAACCCTGGAGATTCACAACACTGTAAAGAAAAATAACTTGCAGGTGGCTGCAGTGTCCTTCAGCTGGCTGTTGGCCATTCTTTCCTTTCTAGGCAGCAGGGTGGTACTCAAAAGGTTTGATGTTTATAGGAGCTCTATGTAACTTTATTGCAGGCAGGTAAAGCAGTCTGTTTGCAAATGCCTTTTTTAAAAGCACAACTTGTTATCACTCCTCACTGAACTATATGTATTTATTTAAACTATTTAAATTTTGTTAAAATGATCTTGCAACTTAGGACCATCTGTTTTCCTCCCAGATCTTTAGGCAGACAAGAGGTTTATTGATTCAGTATTATTACCTTTTAACGTGCTCTATGGAGTTTTATTTTAATGTTCTTTTGCAAAGCTCTACATAGGCATGTCTTCAAATTAATGGAATATGGGGAACTTGCCTATTTCTAGCAGAAATGGGATGTATTTTTCTATCCAATAGTGCTTATATGCTAATAAGGCAAACAGTTATCTAGAAATATGAGAGATGCAAAGAGTTCAATGGACAGGAATTAAAAATGAGCTTTCTAAAAACTTCCATTTTTGAATAAGATGACGGTTTAATAGATTTTTCTTTTTTGTAATTTGAACATAAACCTAATATTAAAATATCTCCAATAAGCCAATACAAAATTTGCTTTATGGCAATGAAAAAAATCCTGTTTAAAATGCTCTTTTTCTGACGCTTCAGTTGCTCGGTTACACTCCAGCATAGCATCACTGAGTATTGTCCCACAGGCTATTTATAGGCATGGCATTTGTTTTATACAAAGAAACTCAATTATTAGTTTCAAAGAACATAATTTCTATCTATCAGATTGGTCAAACACAAAAGACCGTCTTTCTTCATGACAGTACTTTCTGCTATGAAGTTTTCAAAGTAAAGAGGGAATTTTTACTGTATTTCTCCATCTCTGTTTAGGTGGAAATGGCAGTCGGGATGTTATCCATAGCACTGGTAGCTTGCTTGATCTTGCAGAATATTCACCCAGATCTCTGCCTCTCCTGAGCATCTGTCAGGGCTGTGGGGCAGGGGTATACAGAACCACAGCCCTTTGTGCCTCTTTATCATCTTTCATTCAGTGACTTCTGCTCAAACTGGTTTGTACTCAGGAAAGCTTTAAAATGACACTTCAAAATGCTTCCATGTGAATGAAAACCAGGCAGAATGGTAATATGTTTTGTCACAGACTTGGTTTACCAGAAAAAGACAGCTGAAAACATCAGATTAGTATCATTTTATGAGATTAGGATTCATGAGTTGTACACGTTAGCTGAATGCATCTGTATGTTTAAGTTTATATGTATACCAGCTTTAGCTGACTTTCTTAGCAGTAGGATTTAGCATAAAACACATATCAGCTCAGCTTGTAACATGGATAAATCAGGCAAAGATGGAGTTGCATTCAAGATGGTAAACCATCAAAAATTAAACTAAATGGATTGATTGCAGCAGGGAGGCTTTGGAAGACAGACATGCTTAACTCAGATACTAAATGTTCCTCTCTGTTTGGATTGAAGGTTTTTCTTTTGCAATTATGTTTCCTGAAAAAGACTCCAATAAAAAAGATGAAGTTTTACTTACCTTGTTCCATCATCTCCAGAAGGCCTTTCTTAATGAGCTCATCCCGACCTTGTCGTGCTGTCATCTTCTTCTCCAGCACTGCACAAAGTAGTAGCATAACACAGCACCAGTTAACAACAGAGTACTCATATAATGGAGTGAGAAAGATGCAAAGTGGAAATTCCCTCTAGTCTCAACTACTGTGTGCTTGGAAAAAAGAGCAAGGATTTTGTTTCGGGGAGCATGGACTGACCAGCCTGTTTGTGCCTTTTCCTTTGTTAGAACAGCTGTAAAATCACACTCATGCAGAGCTGAGATTTATGATCTAACCCACTGTCTGATCACACTGGGTGCAGAGTAAAGGGGATATTAGAGCCTTCACGCTGTTTAATATGGCACATTGGAGCTATGTCACTGTGAAGCAGTGTCTTTTACTGTGACACTCCACAGGCTATTGGGGCAAGTGGAGGGAATTGCACCATCCTACCTTAGGAAA
Organism: Strigops habroptila; assembly: GCF_004027225.2. Taxonomy (NCBI): domain Eukaryota; kingdom Metazoa; phylum Chordata; class Aves; order Psittaciformes; family Psittacidae; genus Strigops; species Strigops habroptila. The sequence continues at coordinate 5,526,555 of NC_044289.2, forward strand.
AGGCAATGAGTTTGTCTCCTTCCTGGTCTCCTGGGACATCCCTGGAGACTAGTGAGAGAATGCAGTGCAGTGTGCTGGACTCCTTCACCACAGAGACAACTGCTTGAGGGAAGATATTTTACATGCTGTAGCTCCCTCCTGTCACTTTTCATAATGTTACTGTGACCTATATACTCTTCTTACCTTAAATAAAAGGGGTGATGATACTTGGGGCCATAAATGTAGCAAATTTTGGTGAAAGGACAGCCCATGAAAAGCAGCCTGTATCAAAGCTTGAGCTTCACTCTCCTATTTTGACCTTTTCTTCTAAATGTACTATATCATATTATATAGGAAGGCAGCCTATATGGCCTCTCTAGCCTTAAACATTATTAATCTGTAACATGCTGAAATCTGTGAATTAGGTTTAGATTAAGTCACTGTTAACATTTCCTGTGTAAGCAAATCTCACTCAATCTAGGCTTTGCTGTGTGCAGCATCACTCTCCTGTTCTCCTCCTACCTGCAGATGTCTGCTTTAGCTTCTCGTTTTTCTTTTTCCGCCACTTCCATGGTTTGAAGATCCTGCCCAGTGTTGCCAGTTTGCTGTTCCTCCTCACTGGTGGAGTTCGAATCCCTGAGACCAAGTAGTCAGAACGCATTGCAGGGGACTGCTCCATCTCATCTGAGAGGGGAAGAGAGGAAGGCGAGCTGTTAGACAGAGAACTTCAGCATAGACTTAAAAAGGGGAGGCAAACGGAGGCTCACCAGCTACCAAGCATTCAGTCTAGTCACTGAGATAAGCAATGCAAGAGTTTGAAAGTCTCTGCATTGCTGGAGCCGGTGGCCAGGCTGAGAGGTGTTCAACATCACTGTGCCAGCCTGGTGCTTCCTACCATCTGCTCTCTTGACTCAGCCCTTGCACAGTACCTGTCTGGATGCCAAATATTTCAGTACCTCCACTGCTGCCATCCCTTATGGATTAATCAAGCCCACAGAGAAGAGCATGTGCTGAATTTGTACACCCTATGCTTTATTCCCTTGCTTTCCTACTTTTGTCCATGCCTGGTACTCTCCCTCCCAAGGGCTGTGTGTAACTGCATTACAGCTTTCTGGAATGTGGAGAGCTGAGAGCTCCCAACAGCTTTAATAGAAGCAGTAGAAATTTAACACATCTGTAAATCAGACCCATGTGGCCTCCAGTTAATCACGTAAATGTAATGTTCATTTAGAAAAATTTAGACCTTTCTGCAAATCTGAGAGCAAGTGTGAGAAAGCTCAGGTCCCTTCTGGATTCCCAGCTTCCAGTTCTGCTCTCAGGCCACAGGATATTGCTGCCTTTTAAATGAACTGTTTTCACATAAGCTAACACAGAGCACACTGACTGGTATGAGCTAATGCAAATCTTTTACATAAGAATAGTCCGTTTGATACATGGTACATAAGTAAAATCTTAGAACTGTTGTGCAAATTTATTCCTTGAGGAAGCTAAAGGGAAAATTCTTTCCCTTTTTTTCCAGCCGACCCACAGGAATTCAGAGATAATGCTTCAACTGGAAAAGCAATTTAAGTGTTCTCAATATTTTGTCTTGAAAATACACTGTAAGTTTTTCTTGCACAAAACAACACATAGTGACTATTCACAGTTGTGTGCTAGCCAGTACCATGAAAGAAAGTAGCACAGTTCCATAAATGGGGTTATTGATGTCTCTACTGGGATTTGTATTTGAGCAGCACAGTGATTGTTACAAGGGAAGCTGCCATCGGGCATCAGACATGCTACATGAATAAAATCTCAATAGCAATTTGTGTTTTTTCCACAATCAGTTATGACTTAAATGAGCAATGTGAAGCTATGTACATGTACATTTCCAAGTAATTTCTCTCTGGAACAACAGCATATATCACAAATTGCTGTATGATTGCAAGATAAAAACTATATAGCATCTTCTAGGCTTTGTTTTTAAGTGATCAGGGTGAAAATGCTTAAATTGCAGCATGGAGGTGGGGATTTCCAAGTAAACAGGAAACAATTTTTGGAAAATTATTAAACACAGCAGGGAAATGAAAACATTCCTCCTCTTCCATTTAATTTTGAAAATGCTGATAATAGAGATGAATCATTCAGTGGAGACAAACTAAAAACTTGGCCATGTGAACCACCAGAACAGAGAAAAGACTGTACCAATTCCCTCCCTGCGTTTTGCCTGCCCAGTGAATTTCTCTTTCAACGTACTGAATTTAGAGCATCCTTGTCTCATTCCACAGAGTTTATCCCTGGGATTACTTTAAAAAAGATTTAAAATGTATATAAAAATTTAGTTTTGCCTTTGAAAGAATGGTGTCTACCCAAGGTGATATTTATGATTTATGGTTTGGAGGTCAGTACAAAGAGCAGAAACTAGCAATGAGCGTAGCACAGAAGGGCAGTAGCCTACAGACCACAGCTGGAGTGCCAAGATATCATGCTTTTTTCCTAACTCCATGTTCAGAAATGAGAAGTATTGCAGAAATAAGCTTTGAAGAAATAGAGCTACTCTCGATTGCCAGAGATGGCAATGGGAATGGAAAATGGCAGAGTAGATCTGCTGTTAATTTGCTATTATGATTACTTTAAAGCTGTAATAGAAGCCTCAGAAAATAGCATTTGGCCATTTCTTGTGACACCCCTTGAGTGTGAATGGAAATGTTCACAAAATTAGCTTGTCTCAAAAGAGCTGTAGATCGAACTGTAAATCAGACCCTTGTCCCTGGAAGCGACAGGAGAGTAGGACAGTCTCGGCTCAGCCATCCCAGTCCTTGCTGTGGGGCTGCACTGCTGCTCAAACACTTCCTGCTATTCCAGGAATTTCTCAATCATGTAAGTGAAGATTAAATCAGCTTCTTAAAGCTGATTTAAAGCAGTACCTTGGCAAGTTACTGATCCTACTGCATTTCATTCAGGATGTAGGTGTCTGCAAAGTGGTTTAGGCATCATCCACATGTTTTGTTTAACACTGGTGGCATGAGATCATTTTACCTTTTTGGCCAGATAGCAGGGGATGTAGACAGAACCAGGAAGCCATTCAATCCTAAACCTATGTGTCTCTAGCACTTTGTTATCACAGATATTCGCCTAAGAAAGAGAATGGAGAGATACTGAAAGGGCACTAAGAATTCCCTGAGTGCTCTGTAGTGATCAGTGCTTCTGTAGTTTCTACCAGCCCTGTCAACCGGGTTTCTTCCGTCCCCTTCTGCCCTCTTGGTTGTGGAAATGTAAGGATTTTATGCCTTAGACTTTGGTTACAGATGAAATACAGATAGAAATCAAATGTCAAAGAAGGAACGGTAGCTGAAACAAATGTTCCAATGGAGGTTTTCTTGGGCTTTTAAACTTTATTAATGCTTCTCTTCTCATATGGTACAGACAGTTCTTAAGCAAATGGTTTTATCACCTGGTATATTCTCACCATATGCAGTTCCTACACTGTGCATTTGGAGAGATGGACACAAATAAAAATAGATAGAGACTCAGTAAGACAGATGTCCTGAAGTCATAAATAACAAGGAAGTGGTCTCACTGGCAATAAGAATCACAAGAAAGCCCTTGGAGCTCCTCATTTCCAGTCAGTTCATTACTTTTTTCTTGGTTGTGGGTTGGCTGCTTGGGAGATAAGAAGTTGACAGCACAAAAAGCAGTTCCCACGTACAGCAATGAATACTGAAGGAGAAGGAGTGCCTAAATATCAGCCAGTTCCTGCAGCCAACAAGCTGCCAAGACTTGCCAACCCTCCAACCACTCTGTGAAATATTCAGCACATTTTTGTAATCTGCAATCAATATTTTAATGATGGTAACTGCTCTGTGCAATACTGCGGTTATTCCTCCCAGAGCCTGACAGCCTGGGGCCAGGCCATGCAATCACATAGACGATGGCTGCAAAATGTAAACAGCCAAGAGCCGAATGAAGACTCTCCAAATCAGCAAGGAGAAATGAGCAGCAGCCTTACTAGCTGTGTAAATGGAGAAGGAAGAGGGACAGTCATTATACAGGGTCAAGCGAGCACAAGCTTAACCCACAGCACAGCAACCTCACCCTACCCAACGCAGGGAGGCCAGGCTCTGCTTCGCCGCCACTGCTGAGACAGAGCTGGTCCCACGCTGTCCCACATGGAGACAGTTGTCAGCCCTGTGGGGCCAGAGGGTTTTGCTCTGACTGAAGCTTGGTGGCTGTTTATATTGGAATTACTTTCATGTCCCTGCTGTATTCTAGAGGCCAAAGGCTTCTGTGCTGGAGCTCCAGATCCAAACAAAACTCCTCATCTATCACGCAGTTGTCATCTGCTCTGTGTGTGTCAAAGGGGTAGAAATTAACGTGGCTGTGCCACTGCTAAAGATGCTGGGCAAGTGCTTCTTACAGCTAGTGGGGTAATTTCTAGAGCTCCTGACAATGGTCAAGAGGGTGAATGGTTTGATGTCTGAGATATTCCAAACCAGATGAGGAGAGAGGTTTTGACCTGATGGATATTGCTCTGAAGTACTGCTCTGAGCTGCAGAATAAACCAGGCAACAAAGAAGAAGGAAACAAACCATAATATTCATTACATTTGGCTGCAGGGTATGACCCCTCAGAAAGTCTGAGCATCTGCAGCTTCTTGTTTACATCGAGAGCAGTTGTGGTGATCAGTGTTTCTGAAAAATGCCCCATTGCTTGCTTCTTTAAAATACTGTGGTGACATAAATAGACTTCTCTTCCTGTTCGTGCCTGCTCTATAGGAATTGTGCATTCATTGTGAAGTTTTTCTGCATACAGAAGCTCTTCCATATACAGATGTCAAATTCTGGATGTTCTGTTCAACACACCCCACCCCCCCCACCAGAAGTGGGACAGGTTTGCTGTGAAGTTTGTGTCCTGGATGTGTGATGGAAGAGTGCCCTATGCCTGCACACAGCCTTCATTTGTACAGCACATGGTCTTGGTGCCGAGGTGATCATGTCTGAGTGATCACAATTTGTGAACTTGAGCACTGGGTTCAGTCAGTTGGGTCTTTTTTCTTGGGTTGTTCATGGTGACCAAGAGGCTTGATGCCTCGGTTGCTGATTATAGCAACTGCAGGCTGCACTCTGCAGGCTGACGTATGGCAGTTGGGAACATCAGGGATGCAGAGCCGAGTTATACTGACCTTGCCATAGAGGGAGTCCTTAAGAGATTTGGGATACCCTTGTGTGAATACGCGAATTGCAGCAAGGAGTTTATGGGAAGATGAAAGATGCTGAATTTTAATGTGCTGGGGATTTTGGTAACTTAAATTCACAGTAATAGAAGTTGTGCCTTGCTATATCCTCTATGTACACTGGTCGGAGAAGGACCACTGAAAAATCTGCAACCTGCAGGCAGTTTAAAAATAACACAGCAGACAAGAGCTGCAGGCAAATCTGTAAGGCAGGCGTGCTCTGTTTCCTGATGAATTAGTTTGTAATGCAGCTCTGCATGTTTTCCCCTTTATTGTCATTGCGTCTGTCTGTGCAATTCGGATACAGAGTTAAAAAAGGAATAAAGGTTCCCTCTGGTCCACTCTGGAGGGTATAGACAGTGAGAGAAATCAAAATGACCTTTTTGGCTTTTGGGAGAGAGCTGCCTTTACTACTACTAACTTTCAGTGCTGCCTAGAATTACTGCCTACCCCTAACAAGGACAGTAAGGAGGATGTGACAGCAAGAGCTGAGCTTTGAAAGGGTTCATGTCTAGCACTGCTCAGTCCTGATCACGCAAAGCTAAACGTGTGAGGTGAGCCAAGAAACTGCACTTCTCAGCAAAGGGTGCTCTATACAGATGGGGTGGTACTTATCTAGTGAGAGAAAACTGCAGAGGAAAGAAGGCAGAAAAGATTGTCTTGGGCATAGAGTAAGGACTACCCTGAGCTTTGGGAAGAATTGGCAGCAGAAACAAAGCCTTTTTTTCCCTCTTTTAGCATCCTGAAAGAGGACAAACTAATCATAGTGATTGAATCTGCAGGACAGGGCTAAATTGTTTGAGTCTAGGAGCCTTTGAATGCTTCTGTTCTGTTCCAGAGAAACAGAATTCAAACTCAAGAGCTGTTTTATTGCACTAGTTACATGTTTCCTGTGATGGAGCTCTTCCTTGGTTTAAAAATGTTTTCTGTCAGCTGCAGTTCTGCAGACATGCTCTGTTTCTTGACTCTCTTTGAAAGAAAACTGTAGTGGAATGTTCCAGTTTGAAGTTTCCATTTCAGTTTTTTGAGCATACAGTATTTTGAATGACTGTTAGAAATTAGAAATTAAAATGAGAAATGAGGAAAAAAGCTTTTGATGAACCGAAATGTATTTAATTTTTGAAGAACTTTGTATTTGAAGCTGGGAATATTTCAGTACTGTTTTGGGTTGGATTTTAAATGTTTACACAGAGTCCTTTGTAAAACAGAAAACCTAGCTCCTAACAGTTACCTAGAAAAGGCAAGGTACCTGTAGTATGTTACTGAATGTAATCATAAGCCAATTTTGGATGCAAAACTGCTGGTGTGACATAGATTGGTGCTCTGACACGTCGTATTGTTGCACCAGAAAAATATTGAAACAAAATACGGAAAATTACAGGATTGAGGTTCAAATTCAGACATTTACCTATCCAGATGTTCAGGTTTTGTACGGTCAACAGTGTAGGTAAAAGTGGCTTGAATTCTTATCTCTCTTTCTCAAAATTGTAACCCTTGATGTCTATGATTTCCCACCATGGATTTCATCTCACTCAATAGTTTAAACTCATAAGAAGCAGATGGATAGTGGGGCAGGCTCATCCACATGAACTGAGTTACCTTGGGGGGAAAATCTGGCACAGTAAATTTGTGCAGACTTTGGGCTCGTTCAGATACATGAAGGCAGTGTGAAAACATTAAGAGAAATGGCAGAATGACAAAAGGGAATAGAGTCCTTTATAAGCACCATACCCCAAAACAGCTCTAGGTTCAGCTTCCACCAAGCACAGGCTGTTCTTGGGCTGTATCACCTTTCCTTTAACTGGCTGGTGTGAATTCTGATTAGGTTTTTATACTTCCCTGCATGAAAATGCAAGTTACTGTGCTTTCCTTTCTACCTCATGTGGTCTCCAGAGTCTGAGCTTCTATTTTCACTTCATACTCAAATGTTTGCCATGTATCCTTGTTCTATAATTTCCACTGCTCTTTAGTATGTTAAGTTATGATTTAACATCTTTCTTTAATTGAAGGAGGAAAAAAAAACCCAACCCAAAACATAATTTGTGGGTGGCAGGAGGGGGCTGTTCTTGCCAGGGAAGTTTATTTCCATTCTGTCATGCTGAGCCTCCCTTCAAAGTATTTGGATTTTAAAACCAGCTTTAGCTGAAATGAACAGGGAAACAGATTATACTTATCAAAGGAAAGAGAGCAGGGATGCAGCAACTCCAGCTAAATCTCTTAGATAAAAATACTCTTTATATGCTTGAGATCTGTGATTTCTTCCAGAAAATGTTCCTTCAGGAAGTTGACATATCGCCTAACAGCATTACTGTCGTATGAGCCAGGGTGTAAAGAAATTAATCAGGAACCTTTCATGCTTTTGGATCGTTGTGTCAAGTCCCAATGGCACTTCCTGTGCTTTGCAATGCACAGTGTGACAGTAGCAATTCATTAACAAAAGAAGTTTTTCAGTGTTTGCACAAATGAACCCACAACATGCTTTACCTGCGTAAGGAAGAACTAAATAACAGTAAGAAGATGAGACTAATGAAGGATTGCTGTATAATCACAGTTAATTCAGTTACCCGAGCCTGTACAATGTCTTCTTTGGAGAGGGGAAACTTGACATTTGCATGCTTCTCCCCCAGCGTGAGCTTGAGCAGGCAGCAGGCAGAGCAGCATCTCCTGAGAGTCACCAAAAATCTATCCAAAAGAAGTTAAATGAGCACTGCCTCTGCAGAGGGCCAAGAGCCAGATTATGCACCAAGCCTTGTCCATCCTGCATCTGCAGAGGGGTTTGTACCACATGCATGTTACGGATTCCCAGGACTGGGCACCTTCCCCAAGCTTCTTGGAGAGATGCTGTTCTGCAGGACACAGGGAAGTCCATTCCCACAGGAACGGCTTGATTTAGGCTTTCCATGCACTCATAGTAGTAAAGGTGTTGTCTGCACCGCAGGACCAGTGTTTCATCACCTGCAGTTGTTTAATTAGCTGTAGCCTTGCTGCAAACCTGCTGAAAAGATGTTTTTTTATAGCTTCCTCAGGGAGTCTGCAAACTGAAACACACCCTGTGCTGTCTCCAAAAGGCACCTTCAAATCCATTTCACTGTAGCTTATCCCTGATAGCAGTTACTTTTAGAAGGACATATAACATCCAGGGAAGTCATCGGTGTAAGGGCACAATACTTGCTGATAGGGAACTATGCATTGCTTTTTTCTGGGGTTCATGCCCCAAGAATTGACCTGTTTGGAGTTTCTTCTGTTTATGGGGGTCTATGTCTGTCGGGCATACAATCAGCTCTCCCTTTATATCCAGCACCAACTTGTATGTTAGAGAAATAATCCATCCTCATGTCCTGTGTACTTTTATGCCCTTGTAATTTAATGCATAATTTCCTTCTTCCCTCGAATGCACCGCAGCTCTCTGCTGGTGCTCTGTCACTGTTCAACGCCACCACTGCCATAGAAAATGTTCTTTCTGCTTTGTGAAACACAGAGCATCTGCCTTTTTTATTTTCCTTTTTTCCCCTTTATCATTCCTGCTGCTTTGCACTTTCACTTTCCTTACAGCTATTGGCAACAGTCACACATGAGTCAACAGTCTTTGGCGCATACTCCAGGCCTGCTGTCCAGAACAGGACAGAGATTTGGAACTAAAAATACTTGGACAACAAAAACAGGACATAAACCAGAGCAGCTACAGAGAAAGGTAGATAGAAAACAGGCACAGTGACTGAATTAAACTTTTGTCTAAAGGTTATGTATCCAATTTGGCTCCTTGTAAAACTGCTATAAAGCTGCCAGTGGTGTCTACATTTGGTTGGTATGTAAATTGTGATGAAACCCTTCTTAGAAGGTCATATCACTTGAACGAATGGTTAAATACTGTCTAGAGATGGCTTGGTCTGCTGCACATAACATTCTGTAAATATGAGACACATGTAGGAAATACTTTGAGGGAAGCAGTGTTTGTAAAGATCTATTTATCCCACTATCCACTGGTATTTTCCAATGAGGCAATTATACTAAATACTCATCAGTCTTCAAAAGATGGCACGATACTACAAATCCTCTGTTGTCCTCAGCATCACTGAAAAGACACACACATACATGCATAAACACGGAGTAGCATCAGAGGTTACAACATCCCCATGGGCCATGGCACTTCTTAAGTGTTAGATCTTGTGTTAAAAGTGTTAAAGTTACCATTATCTGCTCCTTACCATGGCACTATTTCAAGATTCTGATAAGGACTTTAAAGCACAGATCTAACAAAACTGCAACATCCATAACTGTAGAGATCTGAGTATCTTTAAAAAAAAAATGAGTTCCTAGGAGGTCCCTACTGTTAAAAACTGAGATTTTGCTTCCAAATGATGGGCTCTGGTTAACAATCTTTGAAGTGCTAACAGAACAATATGCCTTCTAAAAGGAAATTCTTTACTGGTTGAGGACCAAGAGAAATAATTGCTTATCAAATTTACTGTAATGATTGTCACTGTTTCTTTGAAACAAGACCACAATCTATTCCTAATGGAAATGGCAGAATCTTCAGGGCACGAATGAAAATGGAAATTACCCAAAATATATAAAGCTATCTCCTCTGCAGCTCTTGGAATGACTGCATTCCAGATTGTTTTCTTCTTGTATTGTAGGAGCTAGGAAAAATAAACTACTGAGTTGTAATCCTTGCCCTGTGTAGGAAATAAAAGGATAGAGACAATGTTCCACATGGCAACAACAAAATGAGAATTTGGCAGGAGAACAGTGTTCTCTGTCCATTAACTCTCCATGTCACCCAGCAGCCAAGCAGGGAGAACAACTGAAAGTAACTACTATTCCTTTTGCTGCTGCAATATATTGGCCGTGTCTACATTAGCAAGTAATGCAGCCCATTAGAAGTTGGGTCTGTGAACAGCTGGTGCTCGGGACTCAACATCTTCTGGCATGCATTTGTTAAGTAGTGTGATCTTGTGGCTCAAACTTGACAGAGAACAAGCTCTTTCCTTACAACATGCAAAGGAAACAAGATTCTTCTTTAAAACAACAATGCCAACCAAACTAAACAACCATCCTTCCAAAAATGAACTTAGAATTCCTGTGTCTTTCCAGAGGAAGGATAAAGGTCATTACTTCTCTTACTAAATTACAAGATGCAAAAGCCTCCTACACATGCAAACTCCTATGAGCTGTAGGTACCAGAAGTCCCTAACTTTCATCAAGTCTTTGGCTCTTAAATTTTTAGTAAAGTAAAAATTCCCTTGTAGTGTGTTTCAGCCCATATTACAGCTTATCTGAAATGTCCATATATACTTGTCTGTTATATATCCCTATGCCCAGAGTGGCCTATATCTTCCTAGAGCCCTTCAGCAAGACATTTTAGCATCAATGAAACTGCTATGCATAAATTAACAAAATAGATAAAATGACAATTTCAGACTTTCTGGAAAGATGCTATGGTTGTGACAGAAAAAGAAAACTCACTCTACTACACAGAGGGATGAATTTCTTTTAACTTGTTCTTTTCTAAGGTTTATAGTGCACTGAATTTAGTGGAGAAAGGGCTTTGTGTTTAACCCGAGTTCTGATTTCATCAATTGGAGTGAGGTTTTCTGCAATTCACTGCAAGAACTGAGTTTTGTATTAATTTTTGGCTTCATAAAACATTCTTGCCACACCAACTAGAAAATTGTTGATAAAAACAAGGTGGAAAATAAATCATAATAATTCCATGCAATGGTTACCTTTGAAAGAAGGGGAGGGAAATGTCTTAAATACCATTTTAATATTCATGTTCTCTTCAAGGAGAAACTTTGTGGACTAGTTAGGTTGTTCTCCTTAGAACAACTGCAGAGGTCACGTAACCAACCTCAACAATATGTTTACAGATAGGTACTATCGCTAGGAGTATTAGGCAATAGTATGTACAAGCATGGTGTTTAATGACTACAGTGCTTACACCATCTTAGAAAGAACTACCTTAAACTGAAATAAACAGAGGAGGAAGGTGGTAGCATACAAACATATTTAAAGTAGGGTCAAAGAATGCCATGAGCTAAACTGGAATGAAAATGGCACTGCTAAGAAACAGCTTTTTTGATAGTTTAAAAGTCTACCAGCAGCACTTGCATTTAAAAGTGTATAGCAGCATTGGTAAGGGCTCCTCACATCCACCTTTAAGTTCCTGGAAGGTTTCTGTAAGTCACCATGTGGCTAATGCATCAGGCATTGTCCTGCTCACCCTAGATGGGCCTGCAGATGAATCAGAAGAGGTTCTGGAGCAACTCTGAGTTGCACAAGATTTTCCTACTAATAAATTTTCCCATGGCTTTGTCAAGGCAACTTAGTGGTGGCGGCCAGGACGGTGGATATGGAGCAGCTTGAATCGGCCTTGGTAGAACAACCCCTCTCTGCACCATGTTTCATGTACGCACCAATTGCTGATCAGAATCCTGCTCTGCACGTTTTGCTTGAGCAGGTAAGATTGCCCCGGTTCTACATTTACACCTTAATTTATAGTGTAATGGTGTAAAAAAGTTGATGTACTTCTACAATACTGAGAGGTGTCTATGGAGCACGTGCTGACAGCTCCGTTCTGCTGGGCACGGCTTATGCACAAGAACAAAAAATACTGCTTTCAAAATTCCAAGCACATCAGGAGACTCTGTCTTTGTACCAACAAGTTTTGTTAATTTTATTGGCAACAGGTTTTCAGTTCACATGTTGAGACTAACAATCCTAGGTATTTCTTTGATCTCCAGCTCTTGCTTCTCATTTGGGTCATGTTTTTGAGAAGCAACCATCTAACAAATGTTTTTCTAACATTTGCTTTTCGTCGGCAAGAAAATTTGGCCTTTCCCCTTGTTTCTTTCTCTCTCTTTTTTAAATTTTTTTTTTTTAATGCAAAAGGGATAACCACATCTGTGACAAAACTCTCATTTTAAACCCACCATAGAATATGAACTAAATGCATGAGGTTTTTATCAAACAAGTAAATAATAGTCTTGTTCACTTCAGCCATATCCTGGCCTGTTTTTATAAGCCTCACAAAGCCCAAATAGCATGGAAGGAAAACCAGCATGGAATATTTTTACCCTGTCTGACCTAAATTTATGTATTTTTTAGTTTTTCGAAGAGAAAGAGAAGTGGAATAACTGCTCCCTCTTCTCAGTTTCTTTTCAGCTTTCATATTTTAACTGTGTTCTCAGTTGCTTGCATGAGTCATGGAGAGCTGGAAACAGGACACCTCCCCCCCCAATATTATAAAAACTGCTTCCTCATTGGGAAGCCTGTGTGTGTTTTGGGGGATACCACTAGGAAGACACAAAAATCTCCTGAAAACTTCTTGGTGCCAGAAACCTACATGGGACCTAACAGAGGAAGTGACAATACTTTAGCTGCAAAATCTGATTACTTGTGAGTGTAGTGAAAAGTAAGATATTTAAAGATTTCCATATTCCTTTGTCTGGAAATTTATGCCATTGTTCTTTGGCATTTGCAGAGATTTCAGACTGCTGTTGACTTAGTGGATTGTTTTGTGTAATGACGGTATTGAATTTCACTGGTCTAGGCATAATTTGGATTTGATCCTGTGATGTTCCAAGAAACTCTGAAATCCACAGGCTTTTATGAGAACTGGATGTTCAGTGCTTGCCACACTGATCCACGCTATTCTAAGATAACATGTTCATCATTGCCTGTTCCTTCCTATGCAGTGTAAGTTATAGCCAAACCAAATCTATGTTTGAAGCTACCTATAATAGAGGAAGCTCATGGCAGAAAACCATTCTTCATTCTGAAACTTCATTTAGAGTAAGTCAGATCCCTCATATTTTGGCTCCCGTCTAGACTGAGCAGAACATATCAAACAGGTCAGATCAACTTACTCAAGCATAAGCCAAATCCATTCGCAGGTCAAATGGACTCATAGAGCAAACATACAGTAAAAAAATGTTTTGAAATATATTAACAGAGGACATTGGTATCAAATGTGCCTGTCAGCTCTATAGCATTTGTAGGCATTATTATGCCTTATGCTGCCCTGTTTCAGTCATGTTAGCTCCAGGTCATTTGCCTCGAAATAGAGCTACAGTCCTAAATTCCTGAACGTAAGGTCAGACAAGAAGTTTGTCACACTGAAATTACATCTCCCTATTAGAGACTATTCCCTTTCTCACTAGGCTCTCCTTCCTCTTCTCTACACACATTCTGCTTTTACATGAACTCTGGTTTTTGCTATCATTTCACCATTTGTACAGATCTGACTACTTATCCTGCAGGCAGCCTTCTCTTCCTACTCAGTGCAGTTTACTGATCCCGCGGACAATAACAGCCTGACTTTAATCAAGACTATGCAGGAAAAGCTTTTCTTCTCAGAGAAAGCTTTTAGACATTACAAGTATTCATGATTCGTTTACAACATTGGGTAATGAAGCAGAGCTAAAAATACCGTATGTTCCTTTGACATTGCCCATTCATTACAATAAATGACTGAAATTTCTGTGACTGCAGAACAAAACATGTTTTATGTTTTTGCTTTTAAGTGAAGCTGTGTATAAAGCGCTTTGCCACTTGGAATATCCTCTTAGTGTTTTACATAAGAGGATAACAAAGTTTATTTGGAGAAGACAGAGAAGCCTGCGGCTTGTTTTCTTCTCATTTTCTTAAATGAATGAGGACATATCTTAGAATGTGAGATCATGGAAATGTATCTGGCCAAATTTTCTCCGTTATGAAAAAACATAGCAAGGAACATTATTGAGACTGCCCTTTAGAACATCACCTCTTACTGGCAATTTGCAGCACCAGATAAGCAGAAGTCCTTTCAATCATCTTCAAACATCCTATGCAATCTGTGTAAGTCTGTTTCAACAACTGAGATGAGATTATCAAAGAATAAGAAAGAACTGGCACATAGGACCAGATTGTTTGAAGATGTTTATTTTAAGCCATTTCACATAGTCTCATCCACTATTTTTGGGGTTTTGAATTCAGAGAAAGATACATTTTTTTCCTCCAGCAATGAAAGCTGTGAAGGCGGATGCTCTTGCCTGCACAAGAAAAGAACTTACAGTATTTTTGAAAGTACTTAAAAAAAAAAAATTAAAATAAAAACCTCAACTAATTTCTTCCTTTCAAGTACTGAAATGATCTAATGCTATTAATAGAAGATTCTTTCCCTGTGGAAAATTTATTCTTCTATTTAAAGCCACTGGGGAAGAGCTTGAAAGAAGCAAAAATGATGATTCTGACATCTGGCTGTTGGTATAGCCTTTGAATGATGAGTTCAGATTGTGGCTCTAATATGTTTATTTGGAAATAAGGCAGAATGATCGACAAGACACCCTTTCTCCACACAGTTGCATGCAGTGGTGGCATACTTGCTAGAAGCCCGCCCAGCTTGTCCCTTAGCGCTGAGGGAAGCAAATTTGAGGATACTGCACTGACAGCAGTGAAAAACACAGGTTTTTCTTCATGCAGAGAAATGGGCATAGCTAACGAAACAGCAGAACTTCCCCGTGCTGCTGAGCAGTGAAGCCTGACCCTGGCCCAACTGGCCTGTGATTAGCAGAGCAGGTGTTAGCCTGTCCCCATGATCTTCCTGCAGAGGTATGAAAGTGATACTAGCTGTGATGACATTTTGGGTGGGCACAGGACTAGAAATTCCTGTCACAATAAATCAGCAAACAGAATACCTCCCCAGGAGTTTAAAGAGGACATTTTATACTGAATAGCTCATATCTTGCTTCCAGGCACCTGATCCATTAGGCTTTACTGCCCTGACATGTGCTGGCTCTCAGTGATTTCCTTCACAGGCTGACCACACGGCCCAGGTGCTGTTCTAGCGATTTACTCTGGAGTTATGAGAGTTCCACGTCTTGTGCGTTCCTGGTGGGATCACTCAGAGATCATATTTGTGAAACCACAGGGGTATATTACCGAAAGCATGTGATTCACAATAAAACCACCAAAACCAGAACACAATGCTTAAAGCTGCAAATAAACCACATCTTATGATTTTGTTCTTTACAAGAGATATTTGTAAAACATACAGTGAAGCATTTTGCTAAAGATCTCTGAGCAACCCAAACAAACCAGGGTGCTGAAGTATCACTGCAGCATTTGTATAGGTAGGTGCTCTAAAATGGAGCTCTGAGAAGCACTGCCAGCTTAGAGGGTGCTGGCTGGGAGGAGTTATATATTTCTATGATCTGTGCATGGCACTGAATTAGATACAGCAACTCAGATTCCCTGAACACAACTTTTCTTCCACAACGTAGGCTAACCCTTAGAAGATACAGACACCAAGTAGGCCTTGGTTTACAGTCTTGGGCTGGCATCCACTATATCTAGTTTTAGGGCATTCAGTATCATGGTCCAATGATACAAAGTGCAAATCCAGTAGAAATTCACTCTGCCATGTAAAGCATGCTCAAAAAATGCTGATCAATCAGCTTTGTTCCTGCAAGCTTTTTGCTGGATCAGGTATCACTTGTCTGTGTCACTTGCACTTCATGCCATATTAAGCTTTGTCTGTCCTCCTGCAGTTGGCATCAATCTGGCACAAAAAGCACAGAGCTGGCATAAACTGTTTCACAGCTCTGGCTGATTTGACAGAAATATGATCATTTGCCCATGCCTGAGCTGGATGAAACCTGCACTGCTGTTAAAAGCCATGGTGCACAGATCTGGTGTTGCCATCAATCTCTTGTGTGGTGGCAGTGCCTGTCAGTGCCAGAAGGTGATGTGAAACTAATGGATCGTTTCTGTCTGCTGCCCCAGCGCAGGGATCTGGGTGGCAAGAAGCAAAATGAGACATCACGTGGTGGCTCTAGCCTCTGTACACATCACTTCTGCTCAGTGACCTCAACTTTCAACAGCAGCTACGTGCTACACAAACAGCAAGGAGAGAGTTTTCACAGAGTATGAGCCTGTGCTGTGCAGCTGCATCCAGCAAGGCGGCAGGGTGATGCAGAACAGCTCCATTTTTGGAGCAAAACAGGCCATCCTTTTCCGCATGTTTGGTTTTGGCTTTGGGCTTTTTGCTTATGCACTATAAATGCATGCATGCTCCACCGTCCCCAGATTCAGTAGGTATTCCATATGTGTCTGTATCTACGTAATACATCTATCCAGTGTATGTGTATGCATGCAATATTATACATTATATTACACAATTACATATTGAAAAAATTGTCAGGAAGTCTGCTGGTAATATGGATTTGATTATAAAATAGCTACTTCTCATGTAGGTCAGACTGAGAGAGGTTTGGGAGCTTGATTTTAGGGTGGCATAGTTAGCATCAGAGATCTGGCAAATCTAACTAAGCTACCTGGCAGATGTGCCCTCGCAGAACCTGCTGCAGTGTTTGACTAGCTCAGCCATGCTGTTTCCAACCTGTTCTCAGTAATGCACCTGTATGATGACTTTCAAATAAAATAAGTTAAGGCACAAGTTACAAGTTAAATTTTGGTATCTATTACAGTGCTGTCTTGAATGTTCATATTTCTAATGCTACATGTAGGGTGAAAGGATTGCAAACAGAGTTGAACTGCAGTTCCCACTGAAGGGTTCTTGAGCTCTCCTCTCCTGGTATTTTTTTCTTTGAGTTTTCTTCTTCTGATTTGTGTGTTTCCTCTTTTTTTCTCTCTTCTCTTTCCTTTTTTCTTTCCCTGAAGTTGGCAGAAGGGCAAGGGCAGAAGGGCAGTGCACTTAGTACTTAGTCAATATTAAAAATGAAAAGCTTTGGCAGTTAAGCATCTCCCAAGCCAAAACTGGCAAAACTAGCTGAAAAACCCCAAATGTTCCTGTTTCAAATTGCTAACTTTTATTTGCTGAAAATGTTCCAGGCTAGCTGCAGGATTTAACTTATGTTTTGACCATTTAAGAAGGAAAACAACTCTAACTCCACGATGTGCTTTAGCACTCAGCAAATTAATTTTACCATGGCAACTGTAAAGCCACTTGAGGCATACAAACTCTTCAGTAAAGTGGTCCTTGGCATCTTGTTCTACAAACTAACCTGGATACTCTATGGTCATTAAAAAACATAAAAAACCTACATAAAGTAGCTTAGTATCATGTATTAGCATCATGTTTTCCAATTATTATGTTAATATAACAGCTGAGTTATGTAGATATGGACCGAAAAGCTTTACAATGGAGGAAAGCTAAAATCAAATGTGTAGTGTGACCTATCTCGGATTGAGCAAGTGCTGGAAGGAGAACCTTCACCCCTGAATAGTGGTCCAGCACTCTGCCTTTTGGTTTCTTTAGCTAAATCTTGCAGCCCAGCAAATTCTGACTGCAGTCACAGGCCAAGGAAATTCCACAGGGTTGCCCAGTGGCCTGATGTATCTTATCTTGCTATGAACATGAAAGAACCCAGAAGCTGTGAAGTCAGTACTGTCTGGAGTGGGTGGAAGCTGAAGGTGCACAAATGGATAATGTAGCTGTTGGTTCTTTAAACGGACCTGACTGGTGTGGAGAATGACTGCACTGACAGTCACAGGAAAGTACTTTCAATGATTGTAGTGTGCAGCTGTACATGAAGTGTGTGCATATTTAGACCTCATTTGATCAGCAGTTGCCACAGCTGTACGTATGAAATGACCGTATTCTTGGCTAGTTCTGACTACATACATGTAACCACTCAGTTACACAGGAAAAACCAAGGATTGCCAATATACGCCTTTTTGCAGACTCATTTAATCATCTTTTTGACACCATGGCCCTAGATTCGGTGCAAACAGAAGGACAACTTCACAGCTCTCACAATTTGCAGAATGAGACCTTGCTATACAAGCATAATTTCTTGCCATGATTTTTCTGTAAATAGATTAATCTTCGTAGAAAATGAGCAGAGGCTAATGAGGGTTGAGGCACAGATGGGATGGCACCAGTAGCTACTTCATACAAACACAGCAAAGTAATAGTTTCTAGCATGACATTTAATACAATCAAGCTCTGCTACGATGCACAGCTACAGGGGAATTGATTTTGAAGTCAAATATGATGCTGCCTGGCTGTCTTCAGTGGAAATACACGACACATGGTCTATCTCATCTTGCCTTCTTCAATTTAATCACACTTTTAATGAGCAGAAACATAAAAAGTAAACAGTTCCTTTCTCTACAGTAATACTAATTTTCTTACTACACTCTTTACTTTGAATAACTAGAGTTCATTTTTAGAGCCCTGTTCAACATTTCATTCAAAGAACTTCACAAGCATCTTCCAAGCACTGTTTTGAACCTTTAGCAATGTTCACTCATGTGCTGATAAGCAATGCAAATTTCCTGGGATTTTCTCCACTCTAAAACAGGGCTCTGTCATCTGGGGCAGGGGGAAGGTCTGTTTCTTGGTTTGCTGATGAATCCAGCTCCATTCCCAGTTGAGAGAAAAGCAAGAGCTATGTCTACCAGAATACAGTTGCACTGTGGGTCATTTATATATTAACCCCTCATTTACAGAAGGTCCCTAAAATCTAAATGTTATTCAGGGATGTGTTGCCTTCTATTATGAATTCTGAATACTGAATAATGAATTACTCCAAAAAAAAAGTAGCCTGGTGGGAGAAGCATCAAACTGTGTTTCAGTACTTATAGAATGATACCTGTTTACATCTTGATATATGTGCAAATGACAGTTAACTTCAGTTACTTCAGTGCATTCATAATGGCATTTGGTAAGTTGCCATGCTATTGAATGCATGGAAGAATACAATAGAGTGTGTCTTTTGGCATAAATTGCCTTCTGAATAATCACAGAAATGCATATTCACAGTAAACATCTGACTAAGGAAGGCCAAACCCAATTTCTTTGCCTCAACCTATTTAAAATCATGAGTCAGAGATCCAGAATACCAAGACTGATTAACTGATGGATTGACTTTGGCTTTTGTTTTGCCATCAAGGACTCTCTAGCCTAATGGCTGCCTCCTCATTCCTTGTCTGCAGCCAGGAAGATTAAAAAAAGGTTCAACTTTTTACATGAAAACTGAAAATTTTTTTGCAACTTCCTGATTCTGTAATTTTATAATCCCCAGTTCCAAATGTGATGCTCACTATAGTGACAGTTGACTGCTCTGCAGATCCAAAGGCTTTTTACCTATGCCATCAGTTCATTTGAGACAGCAAAAGCTGGAGCTGGAGAAAATATTCAGGATAAAATTTTTCAGTGACACATTTGAGTTGAAGAGTATCCTTACCCTCCAGCATGAGAAAAACTTGATTCATATTTCTGTTATGAAGCCATTTGTTTCAACTTCCTTCGGTTTCTCCAAGTATGAAATGCTGAATGTTTCCTTCAAATGGAAAATTTAAAATAGTTTTTCAGAACTGCCAGCCTAGTAAAATATCAGTTATTCACACAGCTCCAAGGATCTCTGGGCTTTCAGATTGTTGCACTGCTGTCTCATTTTATACACTATAATTAGGTTTCACTGTGCAAATCTCCCTGGAGTACAGCATTTATTGCTTTCCAGATGATTGTTAAATGCTGTATTGAAAGGGAATTATCACCTATCTTCCATCTTCCTGAGAGGAATATGAAAAACAGGGAAAAGTTGTCATTATCTGAGATAATGGGAGAGCTGAGAGGCTCCTGCTGTTTTCCTCCACTTTGGGCAGCTGTTTGTAGCCGTGCAGGTGGAACACACCAGGTACAGCTTACAAAGGGCACCGGGCCTGCGCCAGGCAAACAGGCCCAGTCCTAGTTCTCTGGCACTGAAAATAAGGGAGAAGACTTGTGGCTTGGTGACGTAGGGACAGAGAGTCCCTTGCCTGTATCACTATTGCTAGGTGTCTGAGTTGTAACATTGCCTTGAAAACTGCACACGCACATCCTTTTTTTTTTCCCCAGTAGGAGAGGGGCAAGGAAAGGGGAACAAAATTTGGGGATCTCTTTGGCTGCTTGGGTTTTGCACCACTGGGGTGCGTGTGGATCAGATTTTCAAGGCTTACTCTCCAAAACTGAAAATCAGAAATTTGCATTCTTCAACTTTCTAATGCTTCAGACTTGTTCATCTTCCAAAGCGCTGCCTAGGTGCTACACTTGGTGCTCGTGCCTGGATAATATTGCAATAGCCCGAGATCTGCTTTTAGGTAAAAATACAGTGCTGCAAAAATAACATTAAGGTCTGCTAGTTCAGTTTTCTGTGAGTGACAGAGCTTATTTCTTCTGAAGAGCCATTAATAGATTTTGCAAATAGACAATAGAAATTAATTAATTTTCTGGCCCACGTGGTTATTCAGAAGAGGTTGGTAAGGTGAGTCATAAAGGCTCGATAACCCCTGGTTTCATTTAAGTTACATGACTTCTAAGAAAATCTCAAGATTTTCTGGGGAGGGAGGTGAACTTTCTGTAGAAAGAATTAAAGAACAGGGAGGACTGGGGAAGAGAATCTGAAGAACATCAGTGCACAGAATGTGTGGAGAAAGCTGCCACGGGCAGCCTCAAGGGAAGATGGGATGGCAGTGACCTATGTTTTGTATGAATGAATCCTGTCCTTTGTTTTAGTTCAAAAGTAATACTTGGCAGCAAAGTTATAAATCGTAGAATGGTTTGGGTTGGAAAGGAACTTAAGATCACCTAGTTCCAATCCCCTGCCGTGGGCAGGGACACCTCACACTAGACCATGTTGCCCAAGTCTCTGTCCAACCTGGCCTTGAACACTGCCAGAGATGGACCTTTTCCCACTTTTTTGGGCAAACTGTGCCAGTGCCTCACCACCCTCACCTCACAGTAAAGAACTTCTTCCTTATATGTGACCCGAACTTCCCCTGTTTGACTTTAAACCCATTTCCCCTTGTCCTATCACTACGGTCAGATCAATCAGAAGCAGAAGGCTGAGAGGGGGCTGGCTACATTAAATATTACAAGTAACTGTCAGATTAGTCGCATGTGGCATTTTCCGCTTCAACCACGGCATAATGAGTGAAGCTGAGCATTTGTTGTACAATTAACAAGTCGTGGGATGTTTAAACAAATCACTGCTTTCATGAGGTCAAGTTTCTACCATTTCATTACATTACCTTTGAAATTGACTCTGATTTTATATTGTAGGCCTATGTATTCCCTGAAATACATTCCTCTGTGTATGTGGAGCATGAAAAATTTATTCCATTAACAGGTATTCTTTAACTAGGTCTCTAGAGTTCTGTAAACCTGAATTATGCTGCATTTTCTAGTATCTCTTTAATTTTGCATGTTCTGGATAAAAAACAGTTTCCTTTAAAAATCATTGCCCTCTTCTCTGTAATGGCAACAAGAGGGGAAGAGGATATTGAAAAGTTCCTCATCAGCATAAATAAATTAAAATCCCCACTTCACAGAAGCCAAGAGGAATGAAGCTGCTATTAAATGTTTTAAGAGGAAGCTAGAGGCAGAGATGACCAAAATGAAGCTCCCCAGTCTAAATATATTAGCAACTCTCTTCACATTTGTATTTTTAAATGTCAGATAACCTATTAAATGTGAAACATCTCTGAAGGTAGTGTGGCTAGAGAAGGGATGGTGATACAATGTGTTTAAATAGTAGGAGATAGCATTTGCAGTTCCGAATTTGCAGGTTAAAATTCAGCTTTCTCTTCATAAGGCCAGTCTCATATTTCTATCACGACTGTCTCTACTCATGCTTCTCCTCTCTTTGTCATCTCTTTCTATCCTTGCTGATGATGCCACATTTTGCAGGGATTTCAAAGGTTTGCAGCAATTTCATAGCAGTAATCCTGTGTCATCCAGCAAGGGAGAGCTATGTGCACTATTTATAAACTTGTACAGTTCTACTTGCTGCATAATAGCAAATTCATGTTTAATTAGATATTTTTGTCCTTTCATTATCAGATTGCATGCATAATTGTCATAACTGTGCCCATGGGGTAGATTCACAGCTGTATATATAAACTGGACTTGAGGCATCTGCATGCACAGCTTCTCTGTAAATCGGGAGCTGGATATATAAGAGCAAGCACATTACAGACAGCCTGAATAGGTATAATAAAGCACCAAATGCACCTACATTGCAGAATGCAGAGCAAGAATTCCTCTGCTCTGGCCCCATTAGGCACTGAGGGACCCTGAGTAAGAGAACGCAAGTAAAAGCCCAGGGCAAGTGCAAAGCAAAGAAGCAAAGAGGTGCTTCCAGGAGCTGCTGTGGCACAAGGTACATTGATTCTCTTTCTCGGAACTTAGTGGTTTTGCATTGCATAAGAGGCAGATAGGACATGGTGAAACTGCCCTGACCTTTCAGCACCATATCCTAGAATATGCCAGCAGTGCAGCTCCCCCAGCCTGCATGGCTTAGTCGTGACCAGTTGGGAAATAGCTCGTTAGGGTGCGGAATGGCTACGGTGATGTCTTCACAAGCAATAGGCCTCCCCAGGCAGCACGGCGATCCGAAGAGCAGTGTTGCGAGCCAGAGAGAGCTTGTGGGAGGACAAATCTGTAATTCAGGCAGCTGAAATCGTGTGTTCAGGGACCCCTGTGTAAACTGTACTGCCCTGCCTGGTAATGTCAGGCTGTTCTCAGCTGATGTGCTGAGCCTCCCCTTGGGCGTTTGGTCTGCCAACATCTATGTTGTTTCCCTAATAAAATAATGAACCAGTTTTTTCTTTGCTGGATGCTGTTGTACTATCAGGTTTGTGTTGTTCCTTTGGCTTTGGATAAGCAAAAGCTCTCTGGCAAAGTTAATCATCATTCGAGCATATTCTGGGCTGGAAGCTGCTTTGTTTATGATGGTCCCCAATGACAGCTTGGAGCACCCTGACCCAGGCTGGTTGTTCTGCCAACCAGGTGAAATGATTCTAACAGCTGCTCATTCACACTTCCCTTCCTTGTCTCTTCAAAAATGCATTATTTATTTGTAAGGACATACAGCAAAACAGTTGCTAAATGCTTAGCAAATATAATTATGGTGTTGCTACGACTGAGAGTGGTTCATTGCAGAACTAGCTTTGGTGGATATATCAGGAAAAAATGTTGCTAAGGGGCAGCTCACTTGTTTTTCAACAAATCCTTATCAGGAAACATTAATTATTCCTCCAACACACCCAGTGTTCCCAGCTCAGGATTCTACCCCAAGTTTTACAGTATTTGCACTTCAGTGTCAGGGGGATGTTCAGACAATTATCCATAAATTGGATACTAGTTGCACTTCTTGCCTCACTTTTCATAAAGACCATCTGTGTGTTTAGGCTAAGATATTCCAAACCTGGGAGTACTGTTGATTTATATTTTTTTAGTGCAGTCCTGCCGCTGACTTGTCTGGTGGCCTTGAGCAACCTGTTTTCTCCCTCTGGGTTTCATTTATCCTCTTTGAGTAAAAGTCATGCAAGTAATTTAATTCACTGTGAAAGGTATGACTGTCCTTTGCAATGTCCATTGGATTCATCAGATAATGGACAGATGTCTGTGTAACAGAGGGGACATTCCTGGCAATTGCTTTGGCAGGAGGATGCCTTTGCTGCGGCAGGAGCTATTCAGCACTGTTTTAGGCAGAGTCGTGCAGTGCTAGGAAGCAGGAAATGAGACAGATGCAGAGAGTTTCTAAGGTGATCCTGTTCTCATTTGGACAAGCTTTAATTTTGGAATGCCAACCTTTTCCCTACAATATCCTGTTAACTTTCCTATTGCCATCCATGGTATTTTAGGAGAGCTTTATCCTGAGTTAGCTATATATTTCACCTGGTTTCAAACATACTATCTTTTTATCAACTTAAAGGCATCTTGTAGGCATCTCGCTTTTTGGACTAATTTGGTGTTTACTTTTTTCCTAATCACCTCATTTTTATATAGTCCTTTTCTAGAAGTGAAGTACCTGTATGCTGGATGTACTGCCCCTCCTGTCCCCCCACAATTGTATTTTGGCTGTCACCCGCTTAAACCCTTTTGAACTGAGTGCTGAGCAGAATGGTACCTTTTTTGCTGGGTTCTGAGGTTAGCTGTTTGGTGAAGCATTCATTTACTGTGTCCAACATTATTTATCCCTGTGACTTGTACTGAAGAGGCAGTGATCCAGGCTGTATACGGGCAGTTGATACTTGTTTGTAATTTACAGCTTTTCCTTAAAATTTCGTCTCCTGAAGTCTTGCAAGTTGTTTTCACTGAAAACTGACATTTCCAGAGTCACATTTAAGTCTATTTTATTTACTCAACATATTTTTTTCACTGAGATGGTTATGCAAATATTAACAACCTCTGAAAACAAGAACAAACCACACAGGAGAAATGCCACCTTAACCTGGTCCCCAAAGAGCCATTTGGAACAAATGCCTGTGTGCATAATACAGTTCTTTCTAATTAGCATCTCTGGCAATAAGCCACTTGGGTATATTTGATATGCTTTTATCTTAAGATTAAATTTACATTTGCTGCTAGGTAGCTCTGACATCTTCATTCTTGTTTTAGATCTCTGACTTAACGTGATTACTGTGTGATCACTACTCATAGCAAAACAGCCCGTATTGGTATATGGCTCAGGATTATCTACAGTGATGGGACCTGTGATCATGCCAATAAAGAATAATTTTTTATAAACTTGCCTCTTAGAATTCAAAAATCATTGCTGTGAAAGTTGCAGATCTGCAACTTGCTGTAGAAACGACCAAAAAAAATCATTGATAAATTAGTGTCTTTCTGAAGAGATTGCAATTTAAATACTCAAGAAGGGGTTAGTCAAACTTTACAAGACAGACTGAGGCACAGATTTTAATGATTTTTCCAAAGTTTTGAAGAATTGGATATAGAATAGATCCTTTCCTTAGTCCAGTATTGTAACCACAAAACTTTCCTACCACAGAGAACTAAACACTTTTAAAAATACTTTTTCAAGGGCAGATTCACAATCAGTGTTATAAATTGTTACAGCTTTTATGAAATCAGTTTATTACTGATTGTATCTATTGAGCATCTGCCACAGGAGTCACCAGTAAAAAACAAGTAAGGAAAAAAATTTACATCAAATGGAAGTGCTTTCATAAACATTAGAAATACACAGTAACAGGATTTCTTGTGCCATGAAAAAAACCATAATTTTCAAATTTTTAATGTTAAAATAGAACCTTCTTGTTCAATTCTTGGAAACAATGAGGAAATTTTCCCAGGTCAGAGTAGGAACTGTTGTCTAAATCAGATCAGTCAGTCATCTAACTCAGTTAAAGCATTTTCACTATTAGGTTCCTTACCAGCTGCTTCAGTGAAAAATGAGTCATTATTCAGAAGTGCAAAAGAGGATGTAAAATGTCAAACCATTGCAGAGTTACCTCTCTCAGACATCTCTTGTGGAGATTAGAAATAGCAAAGGCAAACTGCAATAATAAGGTAAAGTGACTGCTGCAAATCAAAGAGCAATCTAATTCAGTTCACCACATGGGCCTTTGGGATTTTCATACCTTATGTACTTAATTAGATGTCAGATTCTGTCCATTCATTAAGAAAAACATTTCTACTTCCCTAGGTTAGTAGATTTCTTCCTCCAAACAGCTTTGTACTCCACTCTCTCTCTACCACAAAAGCCTGTTAAGTGTTTAGATCAAAACCACAGACCAGGAAAATGCTAACACAAAACTGGAAATCTTCTACCCACTCTCAGCTGAGATTTGTTCACCTCTAACATCACAAGGGCAGGGAGGAGAAGTGTTCCAGCCACTCAAGTCTGAAGTTGTATTGGGCAATTGTCTCTGTGACAAGACCACGCTGAAGTGAATAGTATGATGTTGCCCGTATGAGGTCTACTATTAATCAGCTCCTTTTCAACCCTCTAAAACCTACATAAATCACATTCTCTTAACTCGGGGTTGCTTTATAATTGCAAAACAGTGCTGGATTGCCAGCAGAACAAGGGGTTGGTGGCGGACAGATTATTTGCATGCGTTTGAGATCCACAAATTAATCAAGTATAATTTATCAACTCATAATATCAATAATAATATAACAGTCACAGTACGCACTTGTGTATAATAGTTAATGCTTGCAACATAGTTACTAGATTATTACAGGCATGAAGATTGGTGCTACTAGGAATTACGCATCATAGATTCAATCTATTGACTAACACTAAATCTAATAGCAAAACCTATATTAGTCATTTAAAGGGAGATTAAAATATTTTATCTAGGTTTACTTGAAAAAGATGTTACCCCCAAGAGCCACTCAGAGTCTCCTTAACCCTTTAATGTGTAAAATTACTTCTTTTTTAAAGAATAAATAGTAAGATGGGTTATTTCAGTGCTACACTTCACAACCTTGCCTCAGAAACCAATCAGTGGACAAAAATTAAGGACAAGCAGCTGAGTGCAGGATGATGAACTACGTGTGGGAATGGAAACAAATAGCTAAAGGCAGAACAACTTAATTGGCTTTGCCTTCAAAGCACATGTCCTAAAACTCTGTCTCAGACTTAGATTTAAGAGGAGAAAAATCGTGCCTGGGAATGGTGAAGTGTAGGATTAGAAATAAGAAAGAGAGAAAGATCTGGAGCCAAAATTTCAATAGAGGCAAAACTCAGCTGGAGAGATTTAAAAGGAAAGAAAAAAAGTTAAAGCACACTTTTGCCCAGAGTGGAATCCAGGATTTTGGACCACTGTTTCTCTATTGGAAAACACTGATAGTAAAAGTTTTACATTCATTCTTATCTGCTGGTTCAGTTCAGTTACCCCGTTGTTCTCTGAAGTAGTTCTACTGGCTAAAATGCTGCTGCTGAAACAGTGATGTTGATCTGTGTGGCAGAAGGTCTGGGGCTGGCTTGTATTCTGAAGTCTTTTCTAGAACTCACACATGCACACTGTTGGCTACATCACCTTAATGAAATATTTTATAGTCATTCATTGAGAAACTGTATGATGGATTTGTTGCAAAAGTTGTGAACGGGTCAGGGAAATGTGGGAAAAGGTAGATGGAGAAGGCCTTGGAGAAGTGAGTTCTCTCCTACCCCTGCCAGATTGCTCATGGGGGAATGGAATAAGTCATTTAAACAGAGTGCTCATCTTTAACCTACAGTTGACATGCAAATCTTCAGATAGGCAAGTATCCAAAACAGCATTTAGTAGACTTTATTCTCTAAGTATATAAAATGCTGCCTCGTTTAATGGTTCTGGAAAATGATAGTGTACATGTCTCAAGTGAGGCAGTCAAAATTAATATTTTTAAACCTCTCTCTGATGCTCTGCACACTCATTAACTATGTAAGGTGGACACACCAGCCCCACACTGCTCAGAGCTTTTGTGGACCAGGTACTGTAGTGAAAAGCACTAGAGAAAAGCTGCTGAATATATTAATACTTCTGCCTTCGTAGATTACTGGAGAAAAATGTGTGTGAATATGCACTTCAAGGCTGCATCATAACGCATATGCACAAGGAGCCAAATGCAGGTTGCATAGGCAACGAGAATTCTGGCATTTCCTAATTTTTTAGTGCTTGCCTTTAAAATCTTAATGTGCTCTTAATATAGTAGCTTTCCAGTATAGAACATGTAATTATCTGAAACTACATATATGATGTTTTCTCAGTATCTGGAGAACATTTTGTTTTGTGCTTTAAAAGGATCCTGAAGAAGAATGGTTATTTAACTAAAACATCTTTGTCTTTCTTTTCACTTTGCTTTTATGTGGAAGCCACAGAACAGCTTTTCACTGTTTCAGATGAATAATGTGTAGGAAGAGTGAGAGAGGAAGGGAATTGTTGACTTTATTTTAAAGTACATGAATTTAATTTCACCAGGCACAAGAAATCTCCCTCTGAATGCTTCAAAATGTTGTTTTACACATTCTTGAAAAAGTTCCTATTTTGCAAAATTATACCTTTCTTTTCAACTGTTTGGGTTGTTTGGGTTTTTTTTCAATTATAGGTTGACAATGAATATACATCAATATCTTAAGCACTAAGTAGTATAACAGACATTTGGCATCTTCAAACTAAATGGCAAAATGCAATCATAGGCATTCTGGACAACTGTTCAATTAACCTGAGCAGATCTAAAGGTTTCATACAAATAAACTTTCTTACACTGTTGGCTTTTTTAGAGAAACTCTTTTTCTGAGCAGTGGCAGCAGGAAAGAGACCCGCTGCCCAACTCACATCTGAAATAAAAGCATTGGGACACTTGCAGTGGAAAACATTCCCTGTTCCCTGCTCCACCCCCACCTTCTCTGCAACATAACCATGACATAAATCCCTCTCCCTACTGAAAAAGTGAATATATCAGTATTGAAATGAAGCCTGTGTAACAGACAGTTATGCAATTAATCTGCCACCATCACTGATTCCTAGTTTTGGAGGAATACCTTCATGGTTATGAAATGTATGATTTGCGAGCACAAAGTATAAAAGAACAATCCTACTTTTTCAGCTAAAAGATAGTCAGTGGAATTTTTTTCCTATATTCCTAATGATCACAGAGATAACACATTCTGGCATATTGTATCACAAGCGAAATATCATACGACTCCTAATTTCTTCATGTTAAAAACTAGCTGCACAGCCTCAATATAGAATCTGAGAAATATTTCAAAAATCCCCAAAGCTTTAGGGTAAATAATATCCACTCACCTCAGTTAAAACTCCAAGCAAATATGATAGATCAGTTTAACAAAATAAGGCATCAGTAGCAGGAAGCATTTATCCATTTCTGTATTCTTTTCTTCTATTCCTTGCTACTTACCTCTGAGTGCTGCTGTTGCTCGGAGCACACAGAATGCAGCAGCTCAATCCAAGGAAGAAAACAGTTATTTCCTTTCAGCCTCTGCCACTGTTCTCCCTTGAAACTCCTTCACTTCATTCTTTTCAAGTTGCAAAGGAATACAAGGATGGACCCTTTGGGCTCTATCCAGGTCTGTTTGTATTATGTAAAACAGATGAATGCATTTCCTATTTTAACCACGAAAATCATATCCTCACTGACAGGCGCCTGGATCATTAATAGTATCTGTATGCAACTGTGAAAACCCACGTAATGCTCAGAATTGGGCTCAGTTTTCTAAATGAAGAACCAGATGAATATCTGCAAATCAACTTCTCTCTGTGGCAAAAGTTTCTCTTTTTTTCTCTCTTGTAGAAGAAGCTTCCAATACAGGTTTTTAATTGGAAATGCTGAGGAGACCTCTAGACTTGGTTTAACACCAGAAACAAATACATTGGAGATGTTTTGTTCATTAAAGTGCCTCTAACCCCGCTGTAACTTTCAGTCAGCTACCACATCAAACCTATGATTCCTTTCTCCCAAGGCAATTTTGTCTTCTAGCACTGTCAGCAAACTGCTTCAGCACTGGCTGAAAAGATTCCAGCTTAAATTACAGTAATGAAAGCCTGTTCTGGGCTTTTCCCTTACTATTTTTTTTCTAGAATATTCAAATTTCATATTATTCCCCACCCAGTCTTAACCATACTTCCCAGAACGCAGGAAAACAGTCTTTCCTTCCTGCAATCCTAAATGCCTTCATTAGGGAGACTTAACACTGAAGTGTTTTGGAAAGGCAGATGCTCTAGATTTAAAAGAAACAAGAGAGGACTCTCAGTGAACAGCTGCATTGCTGTCAGCTTCAAGCGAGCCGTATTTCACAATGGTTTTGTACATTATTTTGTCACAGGGAACATATTATTACCATCTAAATTTAAGAACACTGGCTTTCTTGCATGAAGGCAAAAGCAGACTTAAAACCACAATGACTGTTCTGTTCAAGTATTCTATGCCGATGATGCAGGAAATAAGATCAAAGTGAAAACCAGTTCTTGTTTTAGAAGGTCTTTCAGGTGTGTCTGCACAGAGCTGGCCAAAAGCACAGGTACAGGAATTCTTGTACTCTTTCAAATTGATCACTAGTCATAGTTCTTTGTTGGAATCTCATTCTACAGCTGCTTCAGCATTTTATTGGCTGCTCAGAAATACTTTTTCCTATATTAATAAGCAGTATTATTTTGCATCTGTAGTAGATTGAAATGTTGGACATTAAACTCATGTTCCAAAGTTATAATTTTTCAGTTCTAAAGAGAAATACTTTTTAAATAAACTGAGCACTGTCTGCTTCTGTAGGTAATAGGTCAGGTAATCCTTGAAATAGTGTTGTGGCAAACAATTCCACTTCAGAGTATTGAGAATACCTCTTGCTCTTCAAAATGTTAGTGAACTTCCAAAATCCAAGGAGAAAATCTGAACAAATTTTCAGAAAGATCTTATGAATTTAAACTAAATCACAGTCTTTTTTTTCCCCACGAAATATACATTAACAGGTTTTTTCTCTTATTGAGTCTTCTTATGCATTTTCTACAACTGCCCACATTTATTTTCCAGAATAGTCTAGTCGGTGACTGAATGACCCACTGCAACTCGAGTAAACTGCTTGTTTTGATAAAAGTGCACTAAGAACATGGATAATATAAGATTGATTTATTTTAATTCCATGAACATGTGTAAAACAGAGGCACTTTCAGTCATACACAAGACTTCAAGGGACAGCCTGTTACTCCCTGAGGAATACTTTAAGGAACAAGTTGAATGAAGTACTGTTTCAATGACTATTAACATCACTGGGAGTCTTTTAATTAATGGCATAACATAGGTCAAAAATTTTCTAACCATGTATATATATACACCATACATATATATATATATCTGTCCTAGCTAAGGATTCCTTACATTTTCTAAGTATTATTTTTTCATTTCAGAAGATCTGATTCTCTTCTAAAGCCCAGAAATTTGGGAACTTTGCTTTTTGATGAATCTGGATGTTATTACATCTGTAAAGTGACAGAAGATTAAGTATCTTGGAGAATTAAATGTAATGACAAGCTGAAAAAAAAATCTAATTGTTTTTTCAGTATTTAGTAGAAGTTTTCTAGTGAGTGTTATCCTGACCCATCAATCAGTATCTGGCCATTAATCTAATTGTTATTCAGTAAGTTCTTCCTGTTATAATCTCTCAGGCATGTGCTGCAAAATCTAATGATCTGTCTGTGTTGTATCATAAGAGAAAGAAGGATGTGGAGTCATCTTGTAAGTCTCTTCAACTTGTTGCTGGAAAGGCTGGCCTTTCCCTGAATGATTCCTCACTAGAGGAGTGCTAAAATTAGGCAGATAAATAAGGTAAAGTAGGGAAAAGTGTAAGAAGAATCAAACAAGGAAAAGTATCTAAAAGTGTGCTTCCTTGCTTGTATTAAAGTTCTTAGCTAATAAAAAAAGAAAGGACAATGACTATCTCACCACTCTGTGTGCAGAATTCATCCCTTCTACTCATGATCTGGGACAGCTATGACAACCAAAGACCTAACTTTCACATGTAAATAAAAATATTAAGCAAAATATCTATTAAAACTTAAAGACTCTGACCCAGCAAAGTTCCCAAATATGTGCTTAAATCTAAGTACTTGTTCTTAACAAGGTTGATAGGATTCATCTGTCAGTGAGATGCATTATGCACAAACATGCTGCTTTGAGTTTTAAAACCATGTTTGCTAAAGCTTCTAAATACTTGAAATTTAGGCACACAAGATGGAAAATCTGGCAAAAGCTTCTTACATGTTTTGCTGAAAAACAAAAATTATCTTTCCTGGTTTAGAAGTTTATATGAATCATTACTCTTTAGGCCAACAGAACTGGTTGTTAACCAGTGGAAGTGTTGTGTCATGGCCACACAGGTGATGTTGGAGGACTTCTGAGGCTGACTGCGGTGACCAAGGCAAGTCAAAGCTTTTGGTACAGGACTGAGCAAACAAATGAAGAAACATATTGAGAAAGTCAATGTTCTGTACTCTTGCTGATGGGTAAAATTCCCCAAAAGCTTGGAATGACTTAACTTCACATTTTTCAAAGCCATAAATAGAACAGAACTTTTCATTCTCAGCAGGACCCAGACTTGAAGCTTGCCTTTTTGCATAAGTCTCAGAACTCTCATTTTTATGCTTTCGTATATGAAGCACCTCCAGTAACTTACACTGCAGGAATAAATAATCTCTCCAGTGAATTCATGCCTTTTTAAAATATCTCTTTAAGGATCTGAACTCCCTTCATACACTTCGGTGTTCTCCATGTACTGGAGAACTAAGTTTTTGTTAAGCTTTCCTTAGCAAACATGCTTCAAGTAAAGCATTGTAAATGTTTCTTCTAAAATTGTGTGCGTGTGGTAACAGTTTTGGGTATAATAGTCTACATTTCAGCTGCTGATGTATTTCTGTGTTAGAAGACGTTAATCTTTTTATGAGATCATAGATCATCTTTGGATTACAGCTAAAACATCAGATATTCTTTGCTGATACAAAATGGTAACCCCTTTCACTGAAGCTGGGCAACATTCTGTCTTCCAATGTTTTATTGTGCAGTTTGTTTAAAAATCTTCCAATAAACAGATATAATTGTCAAAGTTACAAGATAATGTCTTGAGCAGTTGACATAGCATGAACTTGGCATACAAAACTGAAAACGTTGTTTCCCCATTGAGGAAGGGATGGGCAGGGCAAACTGACTAGGTTACTTCTTGAAAATCCAATGTGTTTTGCTTCCAATTCCTGTTTTTTAACAAAAAAAAAAAAAAAAATGATGGTATAAGAATCTGTCTATGTATCAGAATGCTGAGTGCTAATTTTAGAACTCTTCAAATAGATTCAGTAGACTTTGAAACTGACATTTGAGGAATGCCTCTTAAACAGCTTTTAAATTAATCAGTATTTCTTAAATACTCATAAAATGTGCTTGCACTCAGTATTGAGACTTTCTTCTATTAGATTCTATGAATACCTATAGAAGAGGCATATTCATAAAAATGGGAAACAACTAGTCTTTAACCCAGAAACTTTGAGATTAGGTTTAGAACTGTAGAATGAAACATTTGTTCTCATATTGTCATGAACCTGCAGAAATCCCTCTCTTTTTTTAAAGCCTTTTCATTTGAATAAGTAACATGCTCAGAGTACTTTATTACTACTTCAGTGACTAATATTTGTAACTTTTTCTAGTTTGGAATTGATTTTGTAGTTAGTAGAGAAAGAGAGACCAGATATTCCGATATATTCCTGGAAGTAGAATCATAGAATAGTTTGGGTTGGAAGGGACCTCCAAAGGTCATCTAGTCCAACCCCTCTGCAATAAGCAGGGACATCTTCAACTACATTAGGTTGCCAGAACCACATCCAGTCTGGCCTTGAATGTAGCATCCACCACCTCTCTGAGCAACCTGTGCCAATGTATTACCACCTTCACTGTAAAAAATTTTTGCCTCACATCCAGCCAGAATCTCCCCTTTTAGCTTAAAGTAGCTTTGAAATGTCCTAAGAAGTATTTTTAAAAGCTACAAAATTCATATACCACTATCCCTGTGTCTCTTGATCAGTCTTAATTAGGATAATTTGGGGGTTTAAATGTGGCAATAAATCCCTTTCATTTCCTCAATAAGGTCTTTTGTAATTTTTTGTTTTTATCATCTGTCATAAAAATCTGTGGTATGTGTAAGCAATTTAATGGTTCACTGAAAGGCTGTTATGCAACTGAATTGTATAAAATCTGTCCAAGCCCAGAAATTACTGTAAGAGGGAAACAGCAAAATGGTGAAAGGCTGAGAATTTGAATATGTTTTCTGTTTGTATTTACATCTTCTATATGTGAATTTGTGTAGCTACTCTCTTTGTTACCCTGTGAGTATAAGCGGCAAGAGAAGATTAGGTACCTTCTGTTGAGAGGTCAGAAATAAATAGGTGCTGCCTGTTCCCAGAACAGCCAAGGCTCTAGAGTCATAATTTAGCCAGTGGGGAATATGTCGTTACAATATCTTTTTTACATGGGTCTGAAATGATCATTTCAACAGTATGCCATTGCTAGTGCCATTTCACAGTTTGTCAAACAGAAGCCACTCAGTGTAATGTTGAGCTATTATTAAAATCATTAAGCCTGCTCTCAACAGCGTAAGTGAAGAATGATAAATGTAGCATTCCAACTGCACTAGTGTCAGAACTCAAGGTCTTCCTATCAATACTCATTATAACCCTGTAGATGAATACAGTGGATGGGAAATATCATCAGTTGGTAAAGCTGGTGTTGATACAGCTCATCAGCTGCTGTGACAGTATATTCAGCTATTCCGAGTATGAGGATCAGAGTGCAGTTAACGCAAAGGACAGATTCTGCCAGTACTACTCACTCATGTCACTAAATCATTCATATTTGTGTTGACCGTGGCTGTGATTATCTACACAGCAAAGTGTTGTTCTGTGAATGAAGGCTGGATAATTTGACTCTAAACTGATTATACCATAAACAGTACTCCAAAAGCAGCAAAAAACAGTGCGTTTTTTTATTTCACTGGCACTGATTTCCAGAGGACTAAGAGCT
Organism: Strigops habroptila; assembly: GCF_004027225.2. Classification (NCBI taxonomy): domain Eukaryota; kingdom Metazoa; phylum Chordata; class Aves; order Psittaciformes; family Psittacidae; genus Strigops; species Strigops habroptila. Next base: position 5,561,039 of record NC_044289.2, read on the forward strand.
CATCTTGAGGTGTTTGACAGAATAAAGAAACGTAATCATGCTATACACTTGTTTTTTCAATCACAAGATATAACTTTGTAATTCAGTTTATTTTCCAACCATAGCATCCTCTGAGAATCCAGAAACTCTTCCCTGCAAACAAGCTATGTATTGGACTAGATGATCTTCTGCGACCCCTGCCAACCTGAATCACGCTGTGATCCTATGATCTGTTTATGTAACCCTAACAAATAAAATCCATGTCCACATCCATCAATTATTTACCTATATTTTTACAGAAGTCCCAAATGTATGATTTTGATCTTCAGGCAGAAACATTAAGGCACAATAGAAAATTCCACTTGACCAAAGTTCAAAAAGCTTAGAAGCCTATGAATTATCCACTACTCTACACTGCTAGGGTAACTTTTGTAAAACAAGTAGTAGTAAGTCAGGTTCATTTTTTTTGGTTCAGTACAAAAAATGCAACCAGCAAAAGTGGAACAGTTGTTGATAATCAACAGCTTGTATTATTTAACTTCTTGGGATGAATTTCTGCATTTGCAATTGAAATTGTTAGTTTGACCTCCAAAGAAATTTTTGAGACAAGCTTTATGGATATTACCTAATACACACACAATATGTATTTCTCTTCTCACCTGTCAAAATAAGATTGTTGTAACTTCTAACATTCATCACCACAGAGCCTATTACTTGAAACATGGATGACCATTTTTTCAACAGCCAACATAAAGTGAAAAGAGCGATGTCAAAAAGCAGCATCACTGCATTGTAATTCCCTTTGAGACTTTCCCCTATCTCTTCTCACATTACATGAGCCTTTATTCACGATATCTCTTGCCTTTTCACTTGAAATCATGATCTTTCAAGAGAAAAATCAATGAGAAGGCAATTTACACACTGTAAAGGTACGTCTTTTGTTTGCAGTCAGTTCTGTAAATACGGAGTTCTGTCCTCCCTGTGCAGGATAAATCATTAAACAAATGAATATAAGCATCATGTATGTTGCACAGGCCTTGACACCATGTTTTCATTGCTCTGAGGACTAAAACTGGCTAATATTTCTATGCATATACATAGATCCAAACCAGCATGTCATGAATTCAAGGCCAGATTGGACAGGGCTTGGAGCAACCTGGTCTAGTGGAAGGTGTCCCTGCCCATGGCAGGGGGTTGGAACCGGATGAGCTTTATGGTCTCTCTCAACTCAAACCATTCTGAATTTTTGTCTAATAATGCTTTCCTGGACTGTTCTTTTGGGCCTCTCTTCATCAGCCTCCCTCAGAAATTACTAGAATAATTTGAGACTGGCTCTACATTAATCACTTAATAAGAGTAAGATAAACCAACATGATATATGTCCTCAGAAAGATACACCTCTCGCTAGCACTGGGAGCACCAGTGACAGCTTAACGTGCGGCAGGGAAGACCCCGGTGCTGTTCAGCACCAAGGTCAGCTCAGGACTGCACACCCCACAGGAAAGGGCCTCGGTTCCTTCCAAAGCCAAAACTCCATCAAAAATATAAAGCAGCCTTGAATTAATAAAACACTTATTGGAAATAGAAACCCTGATAGGGAAGATTTCACCAAAATGAAAATCTAAGCCTTAAATTTTATTCATTAACTACACTATTTATAGAGCCTTCTGAGTGGAATATAATGGAAATGGTTAGATGTGAGATACAGTTTGTAACATTATTAACTCTTAGTAATGCACAATGCAGCTGCCTGTATGTGTGGTGGGGGAAAAGCCTGATGAAGTGTGCACTGCACTTGCGTCTACATTTCAATGAATTGCCTATGCACAAAATATGAGCTAAATTGTGCTTTAAGGCACAGTCTTCAACATAGATCATAAATTGTGCCATCTCAGAACACATGATACTGTAGCACAACTCCCTCTTTGCCTCATGATAAGCCAGCCACAAATTAACTTTTTCAGAAGCAGTTTACTGCATACCTGCAGCATCTCAGGCTCACTAACTGGGGCATTGCATTGTCACAACAAAAGCACTTTTCTCTTTCCACTTCTTGTCTACTCCTCAACTTCATCTTCCAGAGAAGAAAGATGTCAGAGGTAACAGACTGCATGTATGCCCCCTTATATGCAGATCAGACATTGTCACACCCTTAAACAGATGTATGTAGTCTTTCACAAACCTAGAGATTATTTTTGCGTAGGTTTAGCTGACTTCTATTTCCTTTGAGTGCGGACTTGAAACATGGAGATGTGTTGGGTAGAATTAGATGAATCTATTCCTTTAATTGATCTAGATGCATGAGAAATGCTAACTCAGAAGGCTTCTATGTATTTTATACACGGAAAACAGGCAAATGAGGTCTCAGATTTATTGTGTATCAAGCCAAAGAGTGCTTTAATTTTCAGAGAACAAATTGTCATAGGTTCTGAACAACACTTTGGAAATCCACCAGTGACAACAAAGCTACACTGACAGTATAAAACTTCTAAAACTTCAAAGTGGTTGTGTAGATTACCATGTTGTGGTAGTAGACAATTGTGGTATACATACTTCTAAAAACCAAAACTGCATTAAGGTTAGAAAAGGTTCCCAGTGCAGTAGCCTGGAATATGTAGCATCACTGGAGAGAACATGGCAAATCCCCCCAAAAAGTGAGAAGTCAATCACTGTACATTTACTGACGTAACCAGACTGACACCGTACTGCACACACAGACATTTCAGCCTAAAAGTTGCCCTTTACATGCATCCTAAGGGCTTTTTTACATGGCAATGCTTAGAAACTCTAATCCAAATTATCTAACTGTGTGTACTTGGAATATCTTAATTAAACCACACTAAATTTCATGAATACTCTCTCCTAGAATTAAAGTAATCTTAATTCAATTTAGGTTCATTTACTTTGGAAAAGAATAAAGCTAAATTAAATTGAGCTCACTTTAATTCTCAACATGAGTGTCCACATAGATTTTAATAGTTAATTAATCCACTGTACTTTCATAAGTTAAACTGCATGGATTTTCATAGCCCTTGTTTACGTAAACAAGGTCTAAACACACTCTTCTGTTATTTCAAGGCTGTTCTATTTTCTATTACACTCCATATGGGCTAATTTAACAGTCACTAGGAGGAGCCAAGTATTAGTGGATTGTTCTTAACTGAGACTCTATTTTCCATCACTGTATGTAAAAGACAATTTTTTATATATTCTTTGATTTACAGTCCTTAATGTAGCCCTTTAGGCCTTAAAGACTACTGATAACAAAGAAGCTAGATATGATTCTTAAGAAAAAAAGAGTATTTATCTAAATTCCAAGTCTAAAAATCATATGCTTAAAGATCTTCCTTTTCAAAATAGCTTATAGCATAAGAATTGGATTTCTAGATAACAGATGCACTAAAACGTCAATTTGAAACAATTTTTGGACTGTGTCCCAGCACAAATCAATCTTATGGATTCTGAAAATGCTAAGACAGATCTTGAAATGATAATTAATTTGATCTCATGATTTTGATGTCAAAGAAGAAACTCTGATTTATAGCTGTTACAGCTCCAACTCAATAATTATAAACAACGTTTTTTTTAAGTTTCACTGTTCCCAAAGTTGTTGGGTCCCCTCATTAGTTTCAGTTTTTTAAAATGTTCTCCTGTTCATGGGGTGAGAAACTCTATCTTTGGCTGCAACTCTGTTCAAATCACAGCTTGTTAGGCATGGTTCGTGTTAACTGTGATTTCAGTTGGCAGGGCACTAGATTAGCTGTTGACATCAAGCCAACATTTAATTTTGTTTTCTTGAGTCATCTGTTGCCAGTTCCCATGACAACTGATCTTCTAGCTTCAGATTTACTAGAGAGAACCATTAAAATGGCCAGGAGTACATATAGAGATTCTTTGAAGAAAGTGGAAGTTCAACTGTTTTCTTCAATGAAAACTGAAAGATCTTTTCAGCTTTTACTTTAGCAACATGTAACTTCTATTCAAAAAAAAAAAACCAACCCGCAGATGTTCTTGTATTAGAGAAATAGAGTGAATGGTAGTTTTTAACGGGAAGTCTGTTTTAGCATCTTTCTACTACATCTACAGAATGAAGGTCTTTGTGTTTAAAATCACGTGATGCAGTGGACAGGCAAAGATACTTTTTTATTCTCACTTGCACAGCAGTACTGAAAGATGAAATTGAAGACATTGATTCTTTTGATCTTTATTAGAGTCTCTGTACATTTCAGTTTCTCGCTTCACAAATGTATGACTTAGGTAAAGGAAGTATCCCAGGAAGGACGTCATTAGTGCACCAAGTCAACACAGAGGTTGTAAGAGGAACCCAGAGGAAAAGGCTAATCACAAACCTATGGGAGCTTCTTGAAGCAAAAATACTTTAGACTAAAAAGAATAGTCAGTGTGTATAAATTATGTAAAACCCATAGACCTATAGGTTATGAAAACACAAGAAAAAATTAGTAGCCTATTAGATCACAAGCAGTCCTTCTGGTAGAATGTTAGTATACAGTAGGTTTTTTTAAGACTATCTCCTGTTGAGTTTCACAGGACTCTGTGCAGGAGTGGTTTCCAAAGTCTGAATTCCACATTCCTCTTATGCACTGTGTTCAAAACATTCCAAAGCACTAAGCACCCCCAAATCCCTTTGAAATAAATGGAAGCACAAATAGAAAATAAAAAGGTGGCCAAGTGGTTCAAATACCAGTAGAGACTTAAGAGAGGAAAAAAAAGGCTGTCATTTTACCTCTTCATTAGGTAAACATTTGCCTCTAGTAGATGGGAAGAAAATAAGCAGCTAGGCAAGTCTGTCATTGATGTAGGTATTCCCCACTGCTCAGGAGCTTGTACTAACCAGCATTATTTGCAGGAGGATGTCCTACTACTTCAGACCTCCACAGAAAGTGCAGCAGGCATTGCTGTGTTTGCAGACTCAGGGGTGGACACAATGCCCATGACTCTGTTCTAAGAATTAATGGCTCTCTGCAAAGGCAATAGACTGGAGGGTTTTATGCACCCCATTTGGTTTATGTTTCATTATACATATTTGGATAACTTTTCGAGGCTGGTTTTTCAACAGCAATTCAAGATTGCTTTCCTAAATGTGAGGGTACATAGGCCTACCATCTCAATTAAAACAGAGAATAAGGCAATTATTCTGACAACAATCTACCTTGCTTCTCATCTCCTCCTCTGCCCAGTAGAAGCAGTTAAAACATTTTAAAGATAATGGGGGTGTATGTGGGAGAAAGTGAAAAATAAGAAAAGAGAACACACTAATTTCTCCGCCTGAGTTAACCCCTGATTCCACTGATGAAAGCCACTTCCCACCAGCTAAAAATCCAGCCATTACACATCACAGGTGGTCAGGTACGTTCAGTACTATGCACGTAACTAAAGGGCTTCCCCCTACAACAACTTTCCCCATTTGAGTATAAAGCCATCTTTTGTACTAGACTGTTGTGACTGGTAAAAGCTGGTGACTAATGACAAAATGAAGCACTGTGGCCAGGATGTATGATTGCCATCCGTCAGGACTACAGTGGAGATTAAACAACTGCATACATTAAATCTAGCAGGTTTTGTCGAGATGGTTCAGGCTGTGAATTCAGGCTCTGTGTGACTGTTTTAGAATGCAGTTGGCTCATGAATGTCATTGAGGCAGACGCTGGCATACATTCAAAATGCTGTATTTCATGTTTTGCTTTTATCTTTAAATATATTTGAGTAGGTTTTTCTTTCTTTTAAAACACCTCACATAATAGGTAGAACTAAAAATGATCTAATAGCTTCAATGCCTTAGAGCTACTGCCATGCATGAAATTCAAACTGTGACTATAAAAAGAAGTAAGGAGGGCTTTCTCTCCAGTTCTCATTTTTAGCTATTTCTGTATTTTTTGTGTGAAGGATAGAACTTGTTCATGTTTCAAGTCAGCAGCAGTTAAATGAAATGCGATCTGAAAGTTATTACAGGTCATCTGGGGAACTGGAGCCCAAAGTCTGGGGGGCTTTTGGCTAGTTGAGAAGGCAGTGAATTTAGGAAGATTAGTACTTACTAATTAAGGTTATAGACAGACCCAAAGTTATTTTTACAGCCCTTACTGTTATAGTTGGATGCAATGAAATCCATTATAGCTGAGCAAATAATTCTTGGTGAGTGATATATTTGCACCTTCTTACTTTCTATCGGCATATTCCCTTTGACTGTATTACAGTTTTCCTGACACTGTCATCAACTCATACTTGCTAGATTATTTCTGCAGTGTTCAAAATGTGCATTGTACGAGTTCAGCAGCTAAGCACACATGGCATTGCTCAGTTCTGGTCCAATACCTTATGTCAGTTCACTCTGTGACGGAATGTAACTCTTAATTAAGTTTATTTGCATGTGTGCAAAACATATGCTCAGTTATTCAAACCTTGCTTTGTACAGATGTTGCCTAATTTTGTTAAATGGTGAGAGACCATTATAACTTTTAGGAGAAATTAGCCAAATTAGAGTAGATTGGACCATTTGAGTGTGTTCCCAGACTAACACGACCATTTGGTACCTTGCTTGTGAGAATTTCAATGTTTTACCTATTTGAAAATGCTCTGAAGTAAGACTTTGTGATTTTAGCAAACATGGATTGTTAGTCGGTTTTATGACTTGCTTCGTTCTAGCACAGTTGACTCAGTGTGTTCCAAGTCATATGCATATTGAGACACTCCTGAGGGGTGTATATTGAGACACTGCTGGAGACTGATTTGAGGTTGAACCATAAACATTGTGACTTTGGATGAGACCACTGAGGATGCACACTGTGGGTAGCTGGTCTGTCCATTGGAACACGCGTTAATTCTCTCATCGGAGCCTTGGGTCGCACTGTGAAGAGGTAGACTATGTTGTATTCTCTAAACTTGTTCAATGATCCAGGCATTTAATCAGAGACTGATATCTTTATTATGAATAGAAAGGAACAGAATGATACTAAGAATTTCTTCAGAGAGGCTTAACTGATAGTGCAGTGGATAATGAATGGCTAATTAATAAAATGAAAGCAGAGTATAATGCATTTGTACTTTGTTTGTACACAAAAGGCATCATTAGAACTTTTCAACCATCACTAGCTCTGCCTCTTCTGCAGTGAGTCATTCTACTCCCTGAAAAAAAGTCTAGCTGCTTTATAAGACTGCCAAACCACACAACTTACACAGCTAAAACTTTCTGGATTGGCCTCCTATGTAAGCTGGTTTTCTGAATTTAGAGGATTCTTTCCCATTTCTTTTTTTCCATTTCATGGGGAAATGGGTTATGCAGATACCTCAAGGCTAATCTCAGAGAAATTTTCCAAAAGTGAAATATACAGAGAAAACCCCTTACCCTATCAAACAAACCATCACCTCAGCTGTGGTCTCTTGGAGGACTCTACCTGGCTTACTCTGAAAAGGAACTGGCACGACTTAGGTGTGGAGAAACCAGGAGTAAGTGAAAGTGGATAAAGCTTAATGACAGCTCCTGTGCTTCTGATTCTTTCAGACAACCTGGGTGCTACTCAGACTAAAATTTAGCCCTTTGTAGATGGTAATGAGAAGACTTTCTTCTCTTCTGCCTCTAAGGAGATGATCACACCCTGAAGGTATGCAGCTCCAGAACAAGCCCTCCCTGTCTTAACCAACGCATAATAACCTATCTGTACCAAGTCGTTTAAACCCATTGTGACAAGATTAAATAAGATGACTGTTTTTAAACTGAAAACAGAACTTAAAGAGTAGGGATGGGATAACCATTTAGTACCATTACTTAGTCTTTAAAAAAAAAAAAAAAAAAAAAAATTTGAAATAAATAAAACCAAAGGGAAGAAAGCAGTCTGCCAAATTCTGGCCTCTGTGCTATCAACTCTTTAGTAAGTAGGTTCTTCTACAGGTAGATGCTCAAGAAAGGGCCCAAAGATACACAAAGGGATTTTTTCAAAGTTCAGTTACAAACCCACATTTCTAACATTTGTATATTTCTAGTAAATAAGACAGTCCTTGATCTACCAGAGAAATAGACAAACACAAGAGAATCAGTCTTTGATTAAAAAAAAACCCGGGATTCATCCAGTCTGGTTCAGCAGTCAGTTAATTGCAGTCACTTGGTTGAAATACGTATGAGTGGCAATTGTGTGCTTAAATGCTTTGAATGTTTAGTATAGTATATTGTGCAAAATGAAATAGGCATGGTAACAACATAGAAAAGAGAGTCCTTTACATACAATGGAGAAAATTTGTAAAATCAGATGCCAAAACGTACAGATCATTTGTATGCACAAAAATCCCATGAGTGCATATGCAAACCACTTAATTATGCCTGTAGTTATTGTAATTGCCATTAACATGTCCAATTACTTGCTCTGCATCACAATTCAAGGTGAATGGTTAAATCAGCTACAAAATAATGAATAGCTGAAAAATTCTGTTTCAAGTCCCCAAGCCATTTCATTAAATCTCTCATAGTATAGTAAACAAAGTGCATATCATGAACTAACAAATTGCAAACTGTATTTTTCCTGAAGTGACTGCAGTATTCCCAGAAGAGCTGAGGTTCTCTTGGTTACAGAACAAGAATTCTGCATGCAAGCGCATTGAATTTGTCCTTCCAGTCCTTCCCATCAGGGATGAGTCACATCATCAGGATGGGTTATTTGGGCCCCTTCAAACCTTGAATGTTCTGTTAAGGCTGTTATATACTTTTTTCTTTTTTTTAATGCTGTCTGTGATCTGAGTATTTGAGCACTTTCTGCATAAAACCATTAGTAGTAACTATGTTACTTACAGACATAACTGCCTGGCTCTTCTCTGTTGTGAGGGGCCAAACTTTAGCTGGGATTAGGTTTACTGGAGTCTTGTTCAGGGAGGTTAGGGTAAGAATATTCTGGAAATAGAATGGGTGTTACAACTGTAAATGTAATTTTTGGTGGTAAAAATTGGAAAATGAAGATGGTTATGCAATATTTCTTAAGGACTGTCAGACTAGATTTGCCCAAGCACTTCTACAACACTGTTCCACACTTAAATCTGCTTGAATCTAAAAGCTTTGCTCTCATCTCTTATGATAGCCAAATGGCTTCAGCCTTGGCTCTGCATTCTAAATTTTTTTAGAGAAACAGCTCTTACAGTAGTATTTCATCAGCTGAAATTCAGTCCTAAATATAGCTGAAGGGTGAGCGACCTCTCAGATATGGATATTAGGGCTAAGGCTGGTGCTCTGAGCTGGTCTCTCCTAAGCTCACCAGAGCTAGTTTGAGGATGTGGCTGCAGGCTTGATGAATTTATAATTACATGAACTATGAAGAAAGGGATTGTGGGAAATCCAGACGACCCTTTGGGTTGTGCTTTTCACCTAATATGTGGACAGGAAAACACAAAAATATAAAGGTAAACAGGTGACAGCTCCCATCCCCTCCTAACCCCTCCTTTTCCCACCTCTCCCCATCAATAAAGGCTGTCATTTTTTTCAGCAACAGTGGTAAAAACTGAAATAGTAATAAAACCTGATGGCTTCCCTACCTTATCCTAGAGCTTCACCAACAAAATCCCGAGCCCCTTCCCCTCCCATCAGGCCCTGGACCACGTGTAGACTGTAATTACCAGAGGAGAGACGATCCAGAATGCAATTATGCTATTATTTTCATTTATATAAAATAACCTTTTTAGGAGATACTACAATTAAACAGTGATTGTACACATCAATTTTCAGTGGATATAGTTCATATGATAGCACAAGCCCTGAAAGAGGATCACGATTTAGCATCCATGCATTCAAACAGTGCAAAGAGTTTTGCAGTGATGGACTGGTTTATATGTGCTACTGTGAGTTTCCATTATCCTCAGTCAAACAAACTGATGGACAGTCATATCAAGCATAGAAATAAAATGCCCATTAAAAACGTATATTAGAACTGTTATATTTCAGATAAAACTCTAAAAAGAAGACTATAATTACTATTCAAACATCACTGTTATTGGAATCTAATGTTGCAGCTGCTTTGAATTTCCCTATTTGCAGATAAGTAGGTAAGACTAAACAAATACATCGTGATACCTGGGATCCCAACACTGCGAACAATTTATGAAAATGATACTATGTACATCTTTGGGAAACAATTGCTGTAAATAACCCATCTGTTATGAGAAGTAATCCTAAATAACAAGGTTGTCACCTCAAGTAGACTTAGATGGCAGTGGAATAGATGAAATCTTCTCCACATCTCAAAGCAGAGTGTGTTACGGGCAGAACAACGAGACAAAGCAGCTACTTAAAACCACTCCAGACATACTATTTCAGAGCAGTTGCTTTGAAGTCATACCTTCTGAAAGCTATCAAAATGACAAGATGAGAGCAGGAGCACTGGGTCAGTCAGGCTTATTGCAATGGTAGAATGCCTACAAAGGAATCTCAGTGCTATTCCTGGAGAATACAAAACATCCAAGTTATCAATGACTTTGTTTTGTGCACAGATATAGGCTATGTGGGAAATGAGGGAATAGAAACATGATTTTGAGAAGGTAGAATTAAGAATTTCACAAGAACAGTCATGATTTTAAAGTTTGGAACATGACTTGAATGTTTCATGATGTGATGTGGCTTCAGCATTTTAGCAGCCCCTCTGAAGGTGGAATGACTGATTTGTGGTATCAAGTCACTGTAAGATCTAACTTGGAAGCTATAAGCCAGGAAATACTGCCATTAGCAACACATAAAAAACAAACTTTGCAGATTTCAGCATGTAGTATTTGTTAGTCTCATGGGAATCTTCTAGTACCACTTTTTGACCTCTTCTACACAACTTACTTTAGCTGTAAGATCTGAGTACATTTGAAATTGGGCCCTCTAGCACTTACCGTTGCTTATCAGAGACTCACAGCTCTCTGACTTTGCAAGAGGCACAAACGAGCCCATGGAAACGAACCAAGTTACCCAAAATTTTCATGAGTCAATACCAACACCTGTAGGGCTGATACAGGCTCCTTGGAAAAGTCTTTGAGAGTTGTATAATGGAAGAGCAGGATTTATGCGGTAAAACAGCTTCCAAAAAGTTGCCAACCACAGCAATGTGGAGAAAAAAACCTACCACTTACTATAGCTATATAGACCTTGCCTAGTAGCTGTTCTTTCAACAACTTACATATGCAATTACACATCTATTCACCATCATTGCAGGTGCAAGCTGAGCAACAGCATGTGTATAAATGTGTGTGGGTGTGCAAATGCTTCATTATGGTGATTTGTTAGCACAGTGAGTGAAGCTTTGTGCCCAATGAATGTGTAAATTAGGCGCTTAGCGTATTTGAGTGAAAAACAGTTCGCTTCCCTCCTTAGCCCATCCCTCTCAACAGACATTGAGAAAGAAAGTAGTTAGATAGTTTCATTCCCTGTCAAAGTAGCAGCTTCCATCTAAAACCTAATCCTGCTTTCTCGTGCCATCGTCAGGTTTCTAACAATGAAAAGAAGTGAATCCTGAGAAATTAGTCATGTTGAATGTTATTTTAATCATATGCATGATGTGCTCTTATGTAGCATTAGAATAAGAGGTGTCACATCTTGTGTTGTCATTTCTGGGACAGAAAACTGGGACTGTTAGCTGGCTTTAAATCATTCCTGGCGTTAACAAGATTCTGACCAGAGGCTCTCTTTCATGTTCAGGATATGCGCTGCATTATTTCTTATTATATCACAATACATTGCAAAGGAACAGCTAAGTTACCAAGACTAATCCTTTAAGTCTTTCTTTCTTTACAGTGTCAGACAAAATAAGACTATGCTGTATTTCCATAATCTCTCTTGTATTATGAGAATATTATGATCTATAACAACAACAAAATCCCTAAACTGCATGCATTCCCGTTGGCTCTGATATGCTTAGGCTTGACTCTTCCTGTCAGAAAAGGTATTTCTAAGTCTGTGTGATTTCATTCTAACAGACATATCAGGCTAAAAATCAGCTGCTCAACATAAAGCAGGAAAAAAGTTTTCTGGTGTTTAAAAATTAGTATCTCTGAGAAACCATGATGCAATACCTGAGGCTGTCCTCTTTCTTCAAGAAACAACATAAATGAAAGTCAGTTTGGAAAATCTGGGATAGCTACTTCTGCTTCTTTTCTACTTGGATACATACAGTTAACTCAATCTGTTCAAAAGTAGTTTTGTTTTCAGACAACCTTACAGCAGCTACCAAGATCTAAAAAAGATTTCTGCAATGCTGTGATGGCAAATTGCAGGGGAATTTCTTGAGGGGGGGTGAAAGGGGAATTTGAATTAAGAGCTGATTAATTAAACCCACCAGAAGAAGCCTTCCATTTCTGTTCATAGCATGAGTTAAAAAAAAGGGAGGGTGGAATATATATATAAAAGTGTATTCACCTTCTGAGAGATCCTGTCCTTTTGGACAGAGTGGAAACATCATCCCTTACATACGCCTTCAGAAATTCAGGGCATATTTCTCTGCTGCTACTTGCATGATGTTTAAGCAGCTAAGAGCATATTCAGTAACTTAACCCTTTTAAAATCACTTCATTAGAGCAGCCAAACAAACCATGATCTCAAAATGCACAACCTCTTGGTAGTGTGTTATTTGGCTTGGAGGGTGGTAGTATTGTTCAGGGGGTTTAGGGCTTTTTTGTTTGGGGTAGTTTTTTTTAGTAAGTTACTACAATGCTCAACAGGCAAAAGAAATGGAGGAATAGATAAATACTAAATTCCAGGATGGGAAGTGGAATGAATTTTCTACAGGTGCAGGACACATGAGAGCTGATTATATAAAACGTTCTCTCCCAAATAAGATAGATGAGTATTGCCTCAGGTCATAGTGCAGGTTTTTCAAAGAGGTTGGTAGAACCAGAGACCTTTGATGTGTTGAAATAAAGCCTAAACACATCCTAGAAGTAGTGTTATGAGAGCAAGAGGGAGGAAAATATAATTGGAACCACAAGTTACTGAAAACAGCTTCTTCTATTTTTTACTCCCAGGTTCTTCTTTCAGAAACAAGGGTTATTTAATCATGTTTCACCTCATGATGCCCACAACATGGCAAGTTTCAACAAAGGATATATATATAGTTTCTGAAAAAAGACAGCAGTGACCCTATTGAGTATTACCTGTAGGAAAAGCCTCAGTGTGAGGTCAGTTTTGCTTACACACCAAAGCATCCACACAGGAGAGTCACTGTACATGCCCTAAGGGAATAGTTTTCAGTGAGACTTACTCTTCATTAGATGACAGAGGATCCAATCTTGTCATACGTCATAAATGAGATTTTTGACAGATCAAGATCAAATTGAGGATTGAAAATGCTAGAATTATAGGATGGCAGACTTTGCTGGCTTCTCTGGTGTTACAGTAGTAACACCCATTCTATTTCCAGAAGAATAATTCAGGAGAAAGGCATCTGGAGCAGGGGGCTCCTGCATTTGCTAAGGCAGAAGAAAAGTGCTAGCAACAGAATGAACTCAGACTAGATGGCAGAAAAGTGGAAAAAAAAGTATAGAGAAAACAAACTGAAAAGTATAAAAGAAGTTACAACAAGCTCTACCCTTTCACAAGAGACCAAGAAAATGTAAGAAAGCACCAACTCCATGAGATAAGAGGAAAGACAGTTTTCCAGATCAGACTGTGTTGCCTTCAAAGATACTTTATTGGACTAAAGAAGTGATATACAGGATACATTTCTATTACAAGTTAAGGATCCTTCTTAACACATTTCCATTCATGCACAATATTCCAGATTTTGGAGGACGTTTCTTTGTACTTGTTAAAATAATCTCTGTTACTTGGCTTCCTTTCAGTTTATTCTTCTGGTTGAATTACAGCAGAAAATGTACACCATAACACTATGAAGTCTATTTGCTATCTCTCTTGACAGCTGTCGTTCACATACCCTATGTTTGCCTTAAGAAAATACGCATCTGATCATGTCATCTGTTAAGTTAACCACTACTGCAAAGGTTCGAGTAAACTAGCCTCAGGCAAGGGTTGATACTTGCTCCCATTACAAATCTAGTAGAATCACGGGGTTACTGAAGATGTAATTATTTTGTATCATTCACTGCTGAATTAGCATCAGGAGTTTACAGTAAACTAGTATGTTCTTCAGGACTTCTGTTATTATTAGAGGTGACTGGCACACTGTTGAGTGAGTGGGTTTTTCTCTTGTACTGTCATTTTCTTGCTGCTGCTGAAACAATTTGGGATGGTCCAGATTTAAGGTTCTCAATCCAGCCATCTCACTCTGCCATGCCTATTCAAAATCCAGGGAACAAGTCATTGCAATGCTTACAGTAATTCAGTGATCCCTCAGGTGGATGGTCAGCTGTGGCCATTATTTACTGCCCAGAAAGTATGCTGGTTGAGAAGAAATCTTTTAGCTACTTCCTTTCCCTGTTCCTTCACTGCAGTTCTCAAGTCCACAAGTCCTGAAATAATGCTGCAACACTGAACACTGTGTGGAAAACTTCCCAGGCTCCAGTTCTAAACTTGCTGTGATCTTCCCCGCTCTGCCCATCATACACAACTGAAAGCATTTTAATTCTGAAGGCTGAGGTATTCTAGCTTAGACAGTTACTTACAAAGCAGTCTCATCACATCTCTTACATGGCAAGACATGGAAATATGGAAGAGTGTTTAACTCTTATGTGGAATAGTAGCTAACCTTTCTGTTGAGAATGTTTGCTCTGTCTAAATATTCCACACAGATTCATGTCATTCATGATGAAAGAATAAAAAAGGAGCCAAGAAACTCCCTTAGAGACTGACTTCTCCTATTGTTTCTGTGAGTCCCCAAGAAAGGAGGGCTGGTTCTAGATGCCGAGCAACTTGCCCAAAGTATCAACACTTGTGTGTGTTATTTGCAGTCACAGTCAGAAGACTGACCCTCAATGCTTCATTTGGTGTTCCCATGTGTTCATTCAGTTACCCTCTGCTTTACTTCCAGCCTGTCTCATGCTTCAAGGCTGAGAAAGGATGCTCTCCCGAAATAGCATCTTCTACTGCCCCGTGAAGAACACTGTCCTAGACTGGAAGGACCACAGTTCTGACCCAGTAGAGCATTTCTTTTGCTCTTATAGGATTAAAAAAAACCCCCAAGTCTTGGTGCAGGCTGTTTAGTTAAGAGGTGAGACGCTGACTTCTGTGAGGAACTGAATGAAATGTGACAGACATTCCCAGCAGCTCAATATGGGCCAGGCATAGGGAAGACTGCATGGCCTGAGGGATGTAGCAGCCTTCAGAAAGGGTTGAAGGCTTCACTGGTTTGATGTGATGCAGTGATCTATGTCCAGTTGCTGGTTATGCAGCAACAGAACAGTCTGAGGATGTTAAAAAAATATATATATATATAATAACCAAGTTAACACCTGAACTGTCTCTTCATTATATGCAACAATCATGAAGTGCTTTATGCAGAGGGACCTGCCTTTCTTTAGCTATAATCACAGGGCTGCATGCATGAGCCATGTGTGATTACAGGATATTACTGTACTACAGAACACAAGATAAGATACCCTTTGATTAAGATCATCTTACTGAAATATTCATGCAGACACAAGCATGAAACCATTGACCTGTGTCGAGTAGTCATATGATGTTCTCTCAAAGGCATGTATCAATTGTGTATACATTAGACCATAAATCAACTTGAATTTCAAAAAAAAAGGCATTTTATTTAATGGGCACAAAGAATCCATTGTGTTAGCATAAAAACTCCAGCTACATTGTGAAGGATAGTGAAGGTATCATATTTAGCTTTACTTACTCTTTGGTATTTATAGATCTGACCTACTTAGAGAAGCCAGGGTAATTAATGCTACATATTAAATTTTAAAAACACAAAGCCACAGATTTGGCTAGAAAACGCCATAATGTTATACGTTAATAGTTTAGCCCTATTATTTATTACAGCTCGAATTGGGCAGTTCCAAAACCAAAGATTGTGAAAGATTAATACTGTTACTTAACTACTCACTAAAATAAACAGTTCCATTTCTAGATTAACCTGGCTCCAAGCATTGTGAGACTCCCATTTTCAGTCTGGTGCAAACATTAACTGACTGAATCATCTTAAACCATCTTCATTCCTAGCCAAAGTGTGAAGTTTTTTTATTATTTGACAGCCATATGAGTTTATCTTATTTGCACAGAGAAGCAACTAATCGAGTGCAGAAATTATTATATGTGCACATTAAGTCTGAGTACTTGTACTCAATGTATGCAATCAGATTTGGAGTTTACTTTAGTTTTAAAATAAAGCTTGTAACATCAAAGAGAGAAAGATAAGACAGGGTTTCAGGACTCTGTAGCCTAGCTGAACCCTTTCCACTCTGTGCAAATGCCCATTCTGCCTAACTTTGGAGAGGGATGCTTGTTACTGCTCTTTTTTTCCTTTTTTTCTTTAAATTCTGTCCTTACTGAAGCTGGTGTAGATATACCTGCCCAAGGGCGGGCAGAAAAGTGTGAACAAATACATAGTCTGTGATTTAACTTTCTCTGTCAAGTTCCCGACTACCTATTTCATATCAGAAAAGGTCATTAGATGATAAATTAATTGCAAAGAAGAAGGAGAAGTACTAAATGGTAATTAGAAATCCTTGTCCATCTTCTATCAAAACAACCATGGTTTCCCCTTTTTTCCTATTAGGTGAAACAATATTCAGCTCAAAGACTGAATCTCTGAAGACTTAACAAATACAAATTCTTGTCCTAAATCTCCAGGGAAGAGACTAGACTCGTTTGCGATTTTAAATAAACTGTCCCAGTCTAACATTATGCAAAAAAGTAGAGTTTCAGATTTATTTTTTTCTTTAATTCACCAAGTTTCCAAGATGTACTTGCCTAAACTGTTTTCACCATTATTAATAATACGAAACACTGAAAGCCATAGGACAAGAAACTGCAGCTATATTTAAATAAATCACTAAATAAATAAATCTCAGCTGTCTGGCCTTACAATGAGAACAGATTTCCTTTTCCACACAAAATATTTTTTCTTCTCCCTCCCAATTTTTTCCATAAGTTGACTGTAGACTGAAACACCTAGATATATAAGCAGCATTTACCACAACAGTAATACTGCTATGGATGATTTCTGCGGTTAAGGTATGGGACTGAGCCTTACAAAATCCAGAGTCAACTTCCAGTGGTGCCACCGGCTTCTTGCAAAAACCCAGCAAAGGCAGTTAATTAAAACTCAATTCCCCATGCGTAAAACATAAGAAACACTTGGGATTTTTTCACTGTTTTCTGTGGTTTTGGAGAATGTGAGCCTGAATCTTTTTTGTAATCTGTGATAGTTTTTTTATGATGCATGAAAACATCTGAAGAGTTACGGATGAAAATAGAAACCCTTTGTAGAGCATATACAAGAGATCCGTAATAGTTCTCTGTGATGTATGAGACACTGCAACTCTGAAAAAAGCCCTTTTTCACTTATACAGCTTGCTTTGATGGTTGTATACTTAAGACGCGAAAATTTCTTCAGTAAGATGCAAGTGCATTATTTAAATATCAATATAAAAATAAAAAAATCAATCCTGCATGGTTTGCACAGTGTGCAATGTCATCCCTGCTGCTTTTAATGCCAGAGTATAGTTGCTGCAAGCAAACATAAGTGTGACGAAAGAACTTGTGTGCACATAACAAGGTTCCCTCTGGTGCATGTGAAAGAATTCCCAGGAACCAGGGGGGATATAATATTTAAGACATTCTAGAACTAATAATTTTGATTCAGCAAGGGATAATAGAAACTATTAAATCAGATAAGTAGTGAAAAAGCTTTTCACTGACATGTGATAGACTACCTACCTACTCTGACTCTGATACTCAAGTTTAGACCAAATCCTTTACGTGTCCCAGGGGTTTTGCCAGTAGCACTGAGAATAAGAGAACCAACAAGTGTCCGGAATATCAGTCACAGTGTGTTGGGTCTCTGTAACGTGGGAGCAGAGCACACATTTGGACTGTGTGATGTTCCCTTAGGCTTCTGAATTTCAAAGTGAGATTCTGTCCAAACTTTCTGCTCAGAAGACAATGATTGTAAAGCTAAGAGGAAAAGAGGACTCTCAGTTATTACTCAAGGATGCAGAAGTAACTATAAGTACAAAAAAAGTTCATAAAACACTACCAGATATTTCTGATATGATGACCTCACTTTCATAAATCCAGTCTAGGTTATGATGGTCTATCATCAGTATTTCCACTTCTTGGATAAAAAGGTTTAAATGGTTTAAATGTCTTTTCAGCATCATTCAAAGTACCTGCCAACTTGGGATTTAAGAGAAAACAGAACTGTAAAACACCTTCTCCCCCCTCCTCCCCCCCATTAAAGGTCTCTATTTCATTTGCAGAACTCCAATATTTGGCTAAATATAAACCTCCAAACACTGGTAACAGTCAAACCTTGGAAAAGCCTAAAAACAACCCTCAACATGAGTAGCATACTTATGAACTGATCTCATTTAACGGTTGCAAGAGAAGCATTGAAACAGAACCTCATCAAGCTCTCTCTTGAATCCCCAAAAATAAACTAAGCAGAGTTTCAGTAAGTAAAATACCCAGGCAACCACCATAAACTCTACATTCCCACAAATAATAAAGGTTGTGAGGAACCTTATAGGACTGAAATTTGGATCTCAATGTAAAAAGAAATGGGATATTAAGTAAATTAATATCCTGCATGTCTCTTGTCTCTTCTGAGCATTCCTGAATATACTCCCCATTATGTGTGGAACAGCAGCTTTCAGCTGGGGGCCCTTTGGATAG
Source organism: Strigops habroptila (assembly GCF_004027225.2). Taxonomy (NCBI): domain Eukaryota; kingdom Metazoa; phylum Chordata; class Aves; order Psittaciformes; family Psittacidae; genus Strigops; species Strigops habroptila. Next base: position 5,579,787 of record NC_044289.2, read on the forward strand.
ATCTGAACAGAAACATTCTAATTTGAGTGAGAGAATTTAAAATATCCCATGGCTTTATATGTATGAAACATACGATTAAGTCATAAACTGGAGCAAAAGCATTGACCAGCTTGTTTTATTTTAGTCATAAGTTAATAGTGATGGGAAAAGATGTGGAGACCTGGTACGTACACTTCTTGTTTCAGAAGAAATAGGATGAAGGTTAGACCATCTCTGTTAACAGAACAGATTGGTTGATACAGGAAAATGAAATGGAAACCAAAATCTTTCTTGTGGGAAAAAAGGAACGTTTAATAGGCGTGACCTGGTTCGAGTGTTAGTGTCACATCTGCAAATCTGTGCAATGACTAAAGACATCACAGATAAGCCTACAAGTCCCTGATTTAAGTTGCAGTAATCTAAGTGACTGCAAAAGGATGAGAGCAGCAGCCAGCTGACAGGCAGAGCATCAACAGCATCTTCTTTGGCCTGGCGCCTGCTCTGCTAGCAATTTCCTTTAGAATAGAAGAGGGGGAAAAAAAAAGAAAAGCTCTAGTAGAGAGTATTCCTAAACGTGATGTTTTATTGCATTACAACATTCCCTAGGCATTACTGATGGATGCTGTCCTTATATTGAGGCTCTGCTGTGTTACAGGTCATCCTTCAGCTGAGAGAGGAACAGTGTAAAAGGAACAAACCACTTCAACTCTCTCCTTATCATCCCAGAAGAATACTTACAAGAATGCTTCCTGCTACAAAACTTTTGAATTATGATAACTAGAAACAGTGATGAAGGAGCTTAAAGTTTTATTCAGTTGTTCTCGAGTTAATTCAGTGCACGGTGCTGCTGATTAGACATGGTATTAATAGAAATAAAAAGGGAATTAGTATCTGGCAGCAACATAGTTGTACATCTCTGGAGCTACTCTGGAATAGCTTTAACTTGTCAGATCTGGAAGCACACTGCAGCAACCAGTGTAGAGGCTGAGAAACCCCCTTCATCAGTCTTCTCCAATGAGAATGCTAAGAAATTATGTTAATATAGGTGTTAACAACATCTAACAATACTGCGTGCACCACAACAGCTCCTTGCCTTGGTACAGATCCTACACTGGAGGAGAAAGAGTTCATGGTGGACCACTGGCAAGGTCTGCTGAAGAACTCAGTAACACCCATCCTGAAAAAGTATTCTTTAATTGTATTGTGCCAAGGAGGAAAAGTAGCAGCATAAAGAGCAAACTGGGATGGCACCAACGTATACTTCTACAAATTAAAATGGATTTAATCCATCCATCCCAAAATTAAGGGGGGGGGGGAGGGTGTGGTGTGACATTTTCACACATTGTCATGGCTGTCTATATCTCCTCAAGTAATACTGAGTTTTGACATGATGTGCTCTTCTTCAGTCTGTGGAGCCCTGTCTTCTATGACTACAAATCAAATGCGCTTGTCAATCTTTTGTATGCCCTGTGACTGGCATATAACGAGAGCAATATTTTGGCTTCCTGCAACTGTCTCTCAGATAGATTGTGATACTGAAATCTGTTCTGAATTTCATACCCATGCCCTCTCTAGACTCTCCTTTCTTTCTCGATCCTTACCTGGAAAGGTGGAGGAGGGGAAAGAGAAAGGGGAAAGGAAAATACTATGATCATTGGAATGAATGAAATCTCTCTGCATTATGTTTTCTTAAGTGATTGCTGTCTTTTGCCATCTAAATAATCTTCCACCACCACCTTTTAATTTTTTAAATTAGAACTTAACTAGTATTTTACCTTTTTTAAACTTCCCTGCGTCAAAAAATTACCCTTGATGTTATGGCAGGAAGTGATATTTTCTAGACTAGTTCTTCAGCTCAGAGCTAACCCCAGATCTAAAATCAATTAGGCTGTGTCTTTATACGCACAATCTGATACAACTTCATACTCTGGCCTTCTCCCAAACTCAGTGGAAACAATGGGATCTTGAACAGCCATCTTAATGGCAGCAGGGAAGGATGCTACTGGTTTTAGAGCTCTTTCCTATGGGGATTTCCAAATGAAAGTTGTGATACTTCTTTGAATCTGGCATTAAGTCATGGTGCAATAAGGAAAACAAAATTCACTCTAACAATAGCACAGTCTAGAGACAGTCTATAGTTAAGCAAGACCTAAGTATTTTGATGTGTGCTTCTCAAATTCAGGACATACTCCTTCTTAAAGCTTGGTCACTCAGCGTGACAGTGTGCTTCAGAAAAGACTGGAATGTGAAGTCCAGCATTCACTGGACAGTGATTCTCATAAACTATTGCTCAGTGGTCAGAAAATAGTTCACTTAAATCACAGGCTGAAATGCATTGTTTTGTCTTAAAGGAGAAAAGAACTGATTCAGTTAAAACAAATAAACATTCACTCCTTCTTATCTTTCTTCTGCTATTTCCAGTATTCTCTACCAATAAGAATTATATGCACCATTTAAATGCTGGAGGGAATTATCTATTTGCCAGTAGAGCCTGCACAGGTAACTGAAGTCCATACTTTCTTCGCAGACCATGACTGTGACATCTCAATTGATCACTGTGAGGAGCTGCTGTTTAATTAAAGTTGCATGTGAAAGATCTAAATCAGTGAATTTGTATCTCTGGTTTTGAATAAATAGCTATTAACTGTCTCTAGTCTAGGTTACTGAACACCATGTTTATCTTATTTACTACAGGAATATTTAATAAGACCATAGTGGCCATGTATTAATTTTTAAAGTTGTTTACATGTGATAAAGTTTACTGAAGTCTGTAAAGATTACATCTGTTCTAGAAAATCAAGCTTATAAAATAGCTTTTCATTTCTACAGTGAATGCTTTATGAAGAACAGCACACTGATAAGAAGCTTTATCGTGAGGCCCTGATTGTTCAAGGAGTAATTGCAGCTTCTGCTGGCATCAGTCAGGGTTGTGAGTGTCCCAAACTTCTCAAAAATCAACATCTAAGATTATCTGAACCAACTTGTTACTTAGTTATTCTGTGCTCTTGCTCCGTTGAAAAAGAGGGAGTCCCCTTCAAACAAATAAACAAACAAAAAACAACAACAACAAAAAAAACCAACAAGACCCCAAACTACCAAGCCCCCCCAAAACAAACTTCAGCTTTATTCTCACATGCTAAAGACCCTTTGAGATTTGACCTCAAGCAATAGTTCATAAAAAAAAAAATTGCAAATGAAAGCAATACAAAGGTGAAGTAATACTTGCTATCTGCAGTCTGGTCATCCTGAATTCCTTGAACCTGTTTATATTACTCAGTGTCAGGTAAAAAGAGATAATATGGTCCAGTCATAGAAGGTTGTGAAGTTGTGCAGGACAGCCAGCAAGGCTTGTCACCAAGCTGTGTACAGTCAATGCTACGTTCAGCTGGCGGTTCAAGAGAGAAAGGAAAATGAAGCATTGCACTGGGGAATTTTCTTAGCTAAATACAGGAAAAGCTACATGCTGCCACCTCTACATTCTCAGCTATGCCACTGACATGTCCTGTATAAAGCTGGGCTAAAAAACTCTAACTGTACAGGTCAAGAAAAGGAATATAAATTATGTCTTTAAACCAACCCACAGGAACACCAGAAAAATCTTTAGAATAAAGGTTGACTTCATCTATTACCACATCTTCTATCTACTTTCCTCTAAGTAGACCCAGGCAAATGAATTGACACAAAATAATCCTTGACTACATCATCATGCATTGAAGAAAATGTTGCAAAATAGGAGTGCATCTCCAGCAGGAATGTAGTATCATTCAAATGCCATATAAAAGTAGGAATGTTTTTGTAGTGATCCTTCAGTTATATCCATATTTTGTTATTGGCTTTTTTTTTTTTGTCTGTGCAATTTCAATGCATGACTTAAATGTTAATGAAAATTAATCCAGTTTTTAAATTAACAAAGAATCCTGTATGTTCCAACTTACTTCTCTACATGGTTTGCCTGTGAGCAGGGTCAGGATGTAAATACAAACTCACTACGTCTCATTTAGCACTCCTAAGACTTTCTTTTGACTAGAGTCCATAGATGGCTATGTTGGTATTATAATGATAATGATAAAATTATTTTCCACAATAAGATAAATTACAATTATGTCATCTAGTGTACATGATTCTTACAATAGTATAAAATGTATTTCAATTTTTTGAGTAGCCAATTGTATGAAATTGCTCACAGTGAGAGGTTACTTACACCACTGTAAGGTAAAATATTATTTAAATTAAGTCATTTATGCTCATTTTATTATCATTTTGAAGCACATGGATGTTCAATACTATTTGATGAGCAAATTTAAAACGTGAAAAGCTTATCAAATATGCTAACTCTGCTACTATCTATACCCACCTGGATGAAACCCATATGTATTTATCACCTTTTGTTTCTCTCCACATGTTGTATGTTTAACACAATACCACCAAAGACATCTTTTCTTGTGTGTTAGCATAGCTTCTGCCATGCAATGGGACACTTATCTGATGAAGTCTGTATCAGGGGGAAAAAATGCTACTTAGTATTGATAGTTCTTTCTCCTTAGAAAACACATCATAATGTTTATATCTTTGTTTGTCAGACATGTTGTTACTTTCTTTGTTGTATATCTCACAAAGGCCAAAATAGTTAATTAGCAGAAAATACTACAGAGGAATTAAACCTGAGACTGCATATGCCTTCCTTTCATTAGTCACTTCTGCTTCCAGAAATCAAATGGCAGAAACATACATTCCTCTTTCAGCCAAGATTGCCCCTTTGGGAGTGAGTCGAGCAGTTCATGTTAGAAGAGTCCTTTGTTCCCTTCACTTAGGGTATCAGAGCAGTTGGGCATCAGAGATAAATCATTTACTGTTTGCCTTAATTTAATTTGTATTTCGCTCTAGAGCAAGGTGCTCAGAATTGCTTGATAAGACAAATAAATAGGAGAACTTAAAATAGTTACAGATATTAATATCCTCACAGTCTCAGAAGGAAGCAGTATAGCAGGTGTATGAAAAGAGCCTGGAATATTTTACTCAGTAATCTGAAAAAGGCTGGAACTGAAGTTCAGTCCAAAATTGCATTCAGGGACTGTCTCTCCCAGGCTGACAGTGCCTGACCCAAAACCCAGAGCTATTTCTAGGTTTAGAATTCAGTGTAACGGGCAGCAACAATCAACACCCCCTGCATTGTCTCACGCTGGTTTGATTACCCTGTTCTCATAAAGAAACCTTCCCATTCTTGTGTGACCACCTATTCAGAGAAATCAAGAGTAAACTGGCTCTTAGCCTTTGCCTCCAGGTTGTTGTTGTGCCTTTCCATGCAGTCACATCACATCAGAGTGATGGAGTTGTTTCTTTTTTTTATTATTTATTTTTTTCTCAAGGGGTCATTGCTTGGATTCTGGGTTCTGACAGTCTGAAATGACTGAGTCACCACCAACAGACATTTAGGATTATTCCTCAAAGTGAAGTTAAGCTGAAAACACCATTAGCCATTGTTAAAGAAAATCTAATCGCAATATTCTATTTATACTCCGGCTCCCCTGCTGTGCCCCCCTGCACCTCGCCCTGTGCCCACACCCCATAAGAAGCTCAGGCTTCTCCTTGGAAGTGACAATTACCTTCTGGCGGGGAGAAAGCCTTTAATTACGACCCTGTGTCCCCGTGTCTCCATGGTGATCCCATGCAAACCGCCTGCCTCATTAGACTTTATTCCCCAGCACCCCTCGAAAGTAACCAGCCGGCTCCGCCGGAGCCTCACCGGAGGGTTCCGCCGAGCCCCGCCGCCCAGCGCCAGCCGCGCCCCCCGCCCGCTCACTCAGTGGAGGATCGCGGGGATCGCAAAGCCGCGGGAATTACTCCGCTGCAACCCCGCTCCGAGCGCAGCCGCTGCACCATTCCGTCACTTGCTGCGGAAACCACGCTCCCCATCCCCTGCCTGGCCGCGCTGAGAATCGGCGGATGGTCCCGGCGCGCCCCTGCCCACCCCCCTTCCGGGCGCTGCCGGTACCTGGGCGCTCTCCGGCGCCGGGGCCCGCTGGGTCGGTGAGGATGCTGGGGTCACTCTGAGACCTGCCTCTCGGGAGAAAGCAGCCGGTCCCTTCTTCCGATGCAGCCATGAGGTGGAGGGCGGGAAGCTTAGAGGCGGGGGTAGGAGGAGGCGCTCATGGAGCCGGCGGCGGCCGGGGGACAATGGGGACGGGGGTGCGGCGGCGGCGGGGCGTCAGCCGGGCAAGACCAGCCGCGGCAGCAGCATCTTCCCCGGCACCGTCGGCAGGCTGCGGCGGGGAGCTCCGCCGGCGCCGGGCGCTCAGGGGGCAGCTCCGGGCGTCTCACGGGGGTGGGCCATGCTGCCTGGCGGGGTGGGGAAGAGCCGGGGCGCGGAGCACCGGCCCGGCCCCCCACCGCCACAGCCGCCGCCGACGCCCCCCCTCCCGGGACGTGTCCCCCCCGCCTCGCCCCGAGCGTCGCTCCCGGAGTCGCCTCAAGCCGCCACACTGCTGAGCGCATCCGTCGGAAAACATTGGGATTCTCCCATGGTGCCCCGCGAGCGGCCGTGTGACGTCACGGCGGGGGGGGGCGGGCGCTGCACCTGCACTGCACAAAGGCGGGGGCCGCAGGTGCGCGCGGCCTCAGGGCTCCGCCCCCACCGGGAACATGTGACTGGCGGCGCGGGGAGCACCGTCCCGTCCCATCCCATTCCCTTCCCATCCTCATCCCGCCCGGTCGCGGGGCTCGGTGTGCGCCGCCTGTCCCGGCCCGGGGCTGAGGGAGCGTGTCGGGGCGGGGGGGTACCCCCGCGTCAGAAAGCGCCGGTTCTTCCCTGGCAGGACGCGCGGCCGCCGCGGCCGTTCACTCCGCGCCCTGCCGGGGCACCCGCGCGTCCCGGGGGGAGGTTCCGCGGCGACCGTGTCGCCCCTCAGGCGGGGGTGAGCTCCTGGCAAAGGAACCCCCGGAAAACTGGGGGAGGGTTCGACTCAGACCAAGTAGTTTGGTTTGGGAATTCGATAAGTGGAATAACTGTTTTTATGGAATATTTTCTGCAATTTCCACTGTCCCGCGGTGCGGTGGCTTGTGCGTGCCCAGGGCTCCGGGCGGATCTCCGGAGAGTCCTGACCTGCAAAAATCGGGAAAGCTCCTTATCCCCTCTCCCGGTGAAGTCCCGTAGAGCACTCGGCGCCTGTAGGGATCCGGTGGGCAGGGTTGGGGAGCACAGCAAACACTGCCTTTGTTAGGTGGAACTGGCATCAAGGCGTGCACAGACCTGTAAGTGGATTTCTTGGGCTGACTTGGGAGCAGTGGTTACATGTGAGGCTGGTTGAGATTCTTCTCTAGATGGGTATAACTATGTCAAATATTATGGGTGAAACTGTGTGTCAGAAAATCTTCCATTAATCATAGAATCCTAGACTGGTTTGGGTTGGAAGGGGCCTTAAAGCTCATCCAGTTCTAATCCCCTGCCAAGGGCAGGGACACCTTCCACTAGAGCAGGTTGCTCCAAGCCCCTGTGTCCAACCTGGCCTTGAACACTGCCAGGGATGGGGCAGCCACAGCTTCTCTGGGCACCCTGTGCCAGCGCCTCAGCACCTCACAGGGAAGAACTTCTGCCTAAAATCTCATCTCAGTCTCCCCTCTGTCAGCTTAAAGCCATTCTCCCTTGACCTGTGACTACATGCCCTTGTAAAAATGCAGTCATTCTTCACATACGTATTTGTCTTTACAGAAATATATGGAAAACATTTTGCATATCTCACATAAAGCAAATGTGACTTAGCCACTTCTGTAAGCAGGAGCAAACAAAGCAGTTCTGTGGGGTTGTGGTGTTGTTGAATTTCTGGGGATTTAACCCAAAATTAATCACACCTATTACACTGAGAAGTGTATTTGCCTATTTTCCTTAAGCGGGAGCTTCAAAGTTAACCACCTGCTCACATCTCATTTGCAGTCACCTTTGGGCTACATATTCCTTGGGATTTGGTCAGCTTGGTGACCTTTTGGAGAAAAGCACTCCATGGGCCTGCATTTAGTGTAGAGCTTGACAGGAGAACTCTTCAAAGACTCCATTTGAACAGGGCCCGAGTGTGGCCATTGGGCAATGCCTGCCCGTGGCTGGGGAGGAGAGCTGCTGCCTCTGATGGGGAGTTTTGATATCAGCACAAGAACAGGGATTGAACAAAGGGTTTAAAGCAAAATATCAACAAGGTTTGCATTCAGCATGAGCCCTCCCTTCTTCCAGTGAGTAAAGTAGATCCTAAAGGAAAAGTAGCATGCGGTAATGCAATCTCAGTTGTAGCATAATGAAATGGAATAAATTAATGTAGCAAGAGCCTTCTGTAAGTTGGTTGCTTTTTGAGGGCTTAACATGCCCATCTTGACACATTTTCAGTGTCAGTCTTTGTAACTTCTTCTAAGCCTTGCCAGTCAAACAGCTCATCATAATTCTGAAAAGACAGCTAAATGAACCATTTTTATTATACTATAAAACATTTCCAAGGAAACAAACAAATCCAAAACACTTGTTTAAGGGATGCTTTAAAGAGATGAGGTGTATTTTATACTCCTTTCCCCCTCCAGCCAAGTTTTTGAGTTGCCAAAGTTGTCAACTTCGAGTTATTCATGATCTCTAAAAGTTCCTTATGTTTTTCGATGTGCATGCAGATAGTACTGCCTGGCATAGGTACTCGGCCCAATTTTCAAAGAAGAAATCTCTCCTTTATAGTGAAATAATAACCCAAATCTGGTTTTAGTAGCAAGTTTTTAATGTTTTTCTCTATATAGCTTTTAGGTCATGCTAGAAAATGCTGATGGTTTCTAGTGAATTCTGTGGAGCTCTGTTTGTACTAATTGATACACCTGAATTGTGCAATGAAGAACAATACTGATTTCTTGTATAAAATATATAGTTGAAAAGTTCTTCAACAGAGTTAAGCATTCGGACAAGATTGAATGTATTAAAATATTTTCAACCGAAGAAAATATCTCCAAGACTGGTTTAATGCCCTACAGAAGCACATGAGATGAGGCTGACATGGTTTTCACCACTCACATACTGATTGAAGGACACTTCGTAGGGTTCCTTAGGGTCCTAATATTCTGATAGAGATCAGTCAAACAAGGCTGGAATCTGCCCCACTGTTTTGACTTAAAGCATTTAATTTTCTCTCATTCCTGCCAAACCAAGCATCAGGAGGCTCAGCCTGGGAATAAATTCTAGGGACTGCACGTGCCAGTAGATGAAGCTGCCCCGAGGCCTCCTTGCTGCTCCTGTGTGGACCATCACCGTGTTTGGGGCTGGGGGTACAAGAACAAAAATAATCATGTTAAATTGTTTAAACCTATGTTGCTAAATAATGTCTTGTGTAAAAAGTATGATTATCTGCATGTCTTCTACTTTAAAGTTTCATGGATGATGATGTATTATTTGCACTTTGCATTTCTTTCCCTTCAAGCAGCCTTCTGTGTTCCTTCTGGGCAAAGCTTTGTGACAGGAGAAATAAATGTGAGGCAAAGCCTTTCCTTCATGTTGAAGAACCAATGCCAAAAGGAATGGAGCATCTTCAGAGAAGTAAATCGACGCTGATGGAGTCATGCTCTAACCAACATATTGTAAGTATGTTGATTTGTTAAAGCCCTCTGAAATTGGAAAGAGACTAAGCCTGGTTCTATCTGTGGGTACTAAGCACCTGAAAAATTGTCCTTAAATTCCCTTTTACTGCTTGATGTAATATATAAATGTCACAAACAAAAATATTTGCAGGATCAGAATTACTATTAGTAGAAATATGAGTCTCTTTTTATTGGGTTTATTTTCTCCTATAGCAGTCGTCTGGTAAACAAGTTTGCAACATTTTCCCAGAAAGTACAATCATCTGATATGTTCATTTCTCCCTCAGAGGATTTCTAGCTTTTAATATTTATAATGAGAAGTTATGATGAGATTTTTCTAGCTTAGTGGCAGATATTTCTGCAACTGGCATCCATTCAGTTGCAGAAAAATACTTCTTAAAATGAAATACCCACGAAAGGAACAAAAGAGAAAGTAAAATTTATTTAGCTTGATATGCCTTCCTTTGATAAAATCTTTTTTAAATGCAGTTACATAAATGGTATGCATGACTTGATGAATTTGCTTTCTGTTCAATAGACAGCCAAACTCCTGTTTCATGATCTAGTTATATAAAGAGAAATCCTAACTTGTGTTAGAAGGAATGTTTCTCTGAGGAGAAAGGAAAGAGGTGAGTCATGTCAGTGCTGTTTTTCTCAAATCAGCAGAATATTAAACAACCTCATTTTCACTAATCTGAAGCCCACATGTGATCTCTGAGCATAACTCTGTTCTTTCTGTGCTCTTATTTAGAAAAATGAGTTTGGGATATATTTAGATTGACAGTCTCAGCTGACATGTTAATATTGTTCTGATGACCAGAGGATGAACAGCCTTGGTCAGTGCTGTTTTCTTAGATGCAGCAGCAGAAAGCATTTGTTCTGTTGCTTCCAAGTCTTAACCTAGTTTTTGAGATTTTATGACAGCTTGTTGTAGTTCAGTGTGCTTACACTAACAATGAAGATGAGCATTCCTATGCTCAAAAGGCTCTTACCTCTATTTATTTTGTGTTTGTGGGGTTTTTTTCCCCGCAGGTGCTCTCTTAGTAAAGAGGACATAGGGCTTGTTTTGAACCTTTACTTGTTGAGATGATAAATGCCTGTCACTGAGAAGAGGTATAAATATCATCCAGCAGTCACAACTGTGTAAGTACAAAGACTTGAAAGATGTCTTCTCCAAAGCATAATGATGTAGTTGCTACCAAGGAAGGCAAATAAAAAATGAATAAGCATCAGGGATGTGTTTATTGGTGGCTTCATGTACACATTCACATTTAACATCTCTGATACTCAAGGGCTATTCTAGGAATTGCCCATCTGATTTTCTTATGTTTGCTTCCTCACAACTCTAGTGCTCACTCTGTCATTTGATAAGTGAAGGAGCAGGAAAAGAAGAGGCAGGGAAAAATGTAAAGGAAGATAGTTGGCTCAGCTGCCTGCCTTCTTGACAAACAGCTCTACTCACGAAACGCCTTCTAGGTAGCAGTGTAATGACAATGAGAAGGGGAACATCTACTGCTATGTCAGTTACTCCAAATTATGCAGCTTATAATAGTAACAGCAACATATCAGTTTATGCAGAGGGAACTTGAATCTGTGACATGCTGAGGCCAACAGGGATGTGATTGCTGTGCATAATGATTGTGCGCAAGAAGCAAGGAGAAGACAGCTGTGTGGAACAGTGGAGGACTCCTGCAGTGCTGTCAAAGCCAGCGAGGCTAGAGGTGGTGTGCTGCGTAAGTACTGTTTGAGCTCTGAAGGGATCAAACTGATTTTCTTCCTGGTTTTGTTCCCCTTAGACTTCAGTATGTCTGAGGAAAAGGGGACTACGTACAACTTCCATAGCAGGTCCAAATCTTTCTCCTTTCTGCATTGCCTTTCAGGGAACGAATATTTTTGTAGACAGATCTTTCTCTTTTTAGAGGCACAGTGTTCTTAAGAAGGTGTATGGCTGGAAGTTCCACATTTTCCTCACTTTCATCCTCTAAGTATTCCATGGTCTCTCTCAGATATCCAAAATGAAAAACTGCAGATGTGGGAGGTCCAAAAGCCATGTCCAATATAACTAAAACCCTGCAAGCTCTACTAATGATATGGGGAAAACCCAGTGGAGTATTTCTTGTTACATTTGTAACGTAAGTGGCACAGGTCTGAGACTTCAGGATAATAGAAATAGCCTGAAGGAATTGGTATTTATTGTGAATACACAAAATGCAATGTAAGATCCCAGAAAAACTTTACCACTGGAGTTAGGAAACTTCACTTTGAACCACTGCATTGTCCTTTGGCATGCTTAATGGTGAGAGAATGCCTGATGGGCACTTTAACGTGTGTCTGAACCCCTAGGCCCAGCTGCTGCCCTGCTGCGTGCCTCAACCACCGGGCTTTACCTCAGCGCGGCAGGTCCCAGCCCTGGCAGTAACGCTGGCTCCACACAACCGGGAGCCTCGCCTTGCCTGGCCTCATGGAGCGCTTCAGGCACATGTAGCACTGTGTAGGTATTGTTAGTTAATAGTTTGATCATAGCGACTTTGTTTTCCCCTTTGTTTTTTTTAATGAGGGGAGGAGGGAAGGCTGCTTTCCCAACGATTTCCAAGCACCTGGAAACTTCTATGGTTAGCGCTTTGCTTGCTAACAATCCACAGGGGAATAGATTATTTCTGTGTTAAATGAATTTTGCAAAAATCTAGGGCTTTTCTTCACACTAAGAATAGTGTATTAGTGTTAGCAAGGGGCTTGTAACAGCCTGAGTGTTCTGAAGTCCAGGTTCAGCAGCACTAGTGAAACACGTGTCAGGGAGTTGTGAACAGCTTGCGGGTCATCCTCCTGTCCTCCCTTTGTGTGTCCAGCAAAGCAGGAGTGTGGGAGGAGGGATTTGCATCCATTGAGACTTTGTCAGGCAAACCACCATCCTCTATCTCATGTTTCTCGGGCTGTTATCCTGAAGCTGTTACAGGCATTAATTGCTGCTGTGGCAGATCTGGTGCTACCTGGCTGTTGTGTGTGACTCCTTTCCTCATTCTACCAGTCACAGTATGCCCAGAAGCCTTTTTTCCTTCACCAGTTCTCATCTTGCATGCCATGCCTGAAGTACCTGAGGTCTCCACTAACACATCCCTTTCACTGAGCAATTATGTCTGACAGCTTTTCATATATATTACTTTCTTTCCATTTTTTTTATGTTTTGAAATCACTTGAATGTATTAAAGAAGAGGAAAAAATGCTGGAAGTTATTTGACTTGGTATAGTAAGTGGGGGAAGTTCACAAGGGGCTAAAACTTAACATCTATTAATTTATTTTTTGGATTATTAAAGGAAAAAAAAAAAAAAGGCTGCTTGCCACTTGCTTGTGAAGGTCTGATTTCAGTAATTGTTATCGCTCTGTCCCAAGCACAGGAGGGCACACGCTTGGGAAGGAACTGTAGTGTGGAAGGCTTCCTTCTAAGCTGCAATGTGGTCCCTTACACTACTGAAGAAAGCATGAAACTGCGTTTGCATAGGTGCTGGAAATGAATATGTACATTGCTCAGTACATTACATACTGAATATATACGTATTCAGTATGAATACGTGCATTAGCCATAGTTGCAGTCTAGTCCTTTTTTTACATCCTCTGTATTTTCTCTATTATGGAACATTTATTAGAATGTATGGAGCATTGAACAGCTGAGTAAATCCTATTTGTACACACTTCAAGTATTACTAATCACCAGAACACCCCTACATTTAGTGCCTTATGTAAGTTTCTGTTTATATCGGCGTGTTTCAGTAAGACCAACATAAGGAGTGTTACCAGAATACGTACCATGTGCAGGTTGCTGCAGCTCCTGTGCTTTCCATATATCTCACGTCATTGGATCTTGGCTTCCATTTCTCAGAGGGTGACTGATACAGAACCTAAAAAAAGGGA